>NW_027332239.1:9557412-12557412 GCF_041222505.1 Epargyreus clarus | reverse complement strand
ATTTTATTACATTTATTTTTGTATTTTTATACGATTGTGCATGCAGTCAACCTGATGGTAAGTGGCAACTGCCATCGAACCAACCCTAGATAAGATAATCCTACATTAGGGCCATCACAAATTGCTACCTCTGAGGACTAAATTTGCCAAAACCTTTAAACCAGTACAGCAGCAGCATATAACGTTATGGTTATTAGACAGAAACAGGTATGTAAAATGTAGTAAAATGAAAGGTATATAAGTAATAAAAAACGTACATTGTATTTTGATTTGTTACAGCTTCCGCTCATATGTAAGTACACCCGTTTTACATTCTTTCATTTCCTTAAATATCGTTATTACTGTATATATGCTAATCTGTGTTCTGTTTAAAGTATAATCGAAATCTCTTCAGCCTTATTTAAGAACACATCACAAAGTAACAAACAGAATCTTTAAAAACTATTTATGCTTTAATGTTTAGGTATAACGGCATAAACAGCAGATTTTTCATCGCAACCCATTGTAAATATAACACTAACATAAATAACTGTTATTTCAAATATTATTGCAAGTATCAAACCATATCGGTCGCAGTATACAAAGTTTGCTAAGTAATAAGATAATGAAGAACGGCGGGGTCGGGATACGAATTAAAACGGGCGTCGGGTGCGATACTCCGGCAGGACTAGCAAATATACCCCTATAGCCTATACTAAAAATGTGGATTCATAATTTTACCAAAGCCCTGTAACTCTATAACTCGAAGAACGTTATATATCATAAAATGTTAATTCATAGGATTCCGTGGGAAAAAAATAAAAAAACGGAATTGTAATAGGATCTCTCATCTGTCCGTCCGTCTATTACACGCAATTTGCTCCGAAACCATTTGACCGAATGATTTGAAATTTTGTACTCTTATGGTTTTCTGTCGATCCAAGACGAAGATATAACGTAAATAAATGAATTTTCAATTGGAGGATGAGTTTTCGGGTTCGAAAAATAAACTTAATAAAAAAAAGTTTGACAAACTATCATTTGGCATATTAAATCAGATGACTTGTTGTAAGGATTTCAAAAATATTTTTGTTATGGATTTACAACAGCTATTTTTATATATTTTTTTTATTTCTAAAAATTTAAATCACTACTATCCAATCCTATATTGTATCCTATTGTTGTATTTTTTTTTTAATAATTGAATTCTTAAAGAAGTATTCCTAATGCGAAAATCGCACGATCCTGCCGACGTAACAAGCATTTTATTCCTTGTTTATTTAATGAGTGAATCTGAAAGACGACCTCGTTATGACGTCACTACTACCGTCGCGTTAGAGCGAGAGGAACGATATTTGATATGAAATTGCATAGAATAGAGCAGGATAGATAAAACAGCTGATTCTGAATGAATAGATTTTCTTAAGGAGGCAGCGTCTAATGAAATTGAAATGGGTGTGTCTGGGATTTTAGCGCTTGGCACAGTTTCAAGGTGGATGGTAAATTATGGTCTGATGTTAAATAAATCGTTGGAGTATAAAGGGGTTGGAACTTTATTATTATTTTATTTTTGTATTGTATAAAGTAATCCTCATTTAAGTAAGTTCCTTCAAATCTTCGTGCCTTTATGGATTGAGTCTTAACATGAATAGCAAACGAGACCTGATAAGAAACCTGGTGGGTAAAAGTCACTACGGACATCTGTAATCAACTCCAGATTGGATTAGATTCTTACTTGAGATCGGCTACAGATGCGCCGCTACCCCTGAGGACTAAGCTGGAAAGACTCGGAAAAGTGTGTCTCCCTTACTACACCCTTCAAACTAGAAAACAGCAACGCTTAACATTTCTGTTGTTAGGCAGGAATAGATGTGGCGGTGGTGACGCCGGAGTCGAACCACAAAAGATTTACCTTTATCTATCACCCTTTATGAGTTTGTTTTGCTTTTATGCCACAACTACAAACCCAATTGTCATGATACTTTGCACACACGCTGTGAAGGGATCCAGAAGGACATAGGGTAGGTATCCCGAAAGAAGTTCTGTTCCCGAGGGATAGATAAAAACAACTACATCTATATATATAAATAAAATTGGAGTGTCTGTTTTTAATGTTCAAATAACCGACTTTTACTACATGCATATGAATATACATACGGTATATACACCAAAATAACATTTTTTACAATTTTTGTCTGTTTTTCTGTCTGTTTGTTCTGGCTAATCTCTCAAAATGGCTGAACCGATTTTGACGGGACTTTTGGTAGGTATCTGATATAATAAGGAGTAACCGCGGGGCTCAGCTAGTTCTAAAGTATAAGTAGCCTAATACTTTAGAACTAGCTGAGCCCCGCGGTTTCACCCGCGTTAAAAAAGAAATAACGCGGGTGAAACCGCGGGTACAGCTAGTTTCTAATAAGAATTATTACGAATCACAACGAACAAGTAAAATAACTTTATTAACCAACTTATATTTATACGTTACCATGTAAACCGAACCTAGGACATAAAGTTGTTTGTTCCGTGAGGTGGTAAATGAACACAGCAGATGGCAAGCGACCACTGCCCACCGACGGTCATTACTTCTAACGCGTCCTGAAGGGTAACTTATATCTAATAAAGGCCCTTAAGTAATAAAAATTAAAGTTAGATTAGAGAAAAGTGTAGATGACGCCTTGAGTTTGAATAATTGGCCAAGTGTGAGTTGAACTCGCGCACCGAGGGTTCCGTACGACTGCATTTTCATTTGTTTTTTTATTTTTAGTATTTGTTATCACCGCGGCCATAGAAGTAAAATAAATGCATTGTGAAAATATCAACTGTCTACCTATTACGGTTCAATAGATAAAGCGAAAAACGCCGAAAAATAGCGGTTTCTTGTATGCCTACCCCTTTTATTTTTTTTAGTATTTTTGTTATACGGACTACGGTTATACTTACATACCTACTCTGTAAAAATTTCAAGTGTCTTATCAATTACTACTTAACAAAACCCTGTGAAAGACGGACATTACCCTTTGGGAACGGAACCCTAAAAATAATATAATTGGTTTTACCACCACGTAGCTATGTTACCATGATTCCTTTAGGGCAAATGATGTGGCAACTTCGTCAAGGTGATCATGTTTTAACCAAACCAAAAATAATATATCTTCACTCCATAACTTAAATAAATAAACAGCATCCATTTATATCAAAATTACATTTTAAGCTTTATTATAATAGCTCTCGACGAAGGAAATCTTTCTAATATCGTCGAAAATAACAATAATGTTACACGGCTCCATTTTTTAATTTTCCTCTAAATTTATGTTGATTTCGTTACCAACGTAAACCCATTTCAGGATTTCTTTTTTAACATTCGCGAGGCCGGGGCCGTATTCATAGGCGCGTTCCACTTGAAATTATTGAATTTGGGTGCTTTTTATCGAAGTATATTTTGTGCTTTGGTTATGAAATTTTTTTTTGGGATTATTATAATAATGGTATAAGGTGTAGTTTTTTTTTTTTGTATATAATATAAGAGTAGCAGACGAGCATGCAGTCCACCTGATGGTATGTGGCTATTGCTGCCCATGGACAACTGTAATGAACCCCAGAGAGGATTAGATATACCTACCTGAGGTCGGCCACAGATGCGCCGGTCCACCTGAGGACTAAGCTGGAACGCCTCAGAAAAGTCTGTCTCCCTTACCACAGCCTTCAAACCGGAACACAGCAGCGCCTAACACTGCTGTTATTAGGCAGAAATAGGTGGCGGTGGTGCTGCCGGAGTCGAACCACAAAGGGTTCTACCACCTTCATCTTCATTTTATGGTATACTCCTAGTTGTTATGGTATACTTCTAGTTCGGCCAAATCGAATTGAAGTAATGTTTTGAAAATTGTTCCAGGCTTTCTAGTTATTGACAAACTGAAAAATGACTGACAAATTGACAATTTTTTTCCCACGATAAGTAAGCATAGAAAGAAGTTTTTATAATTATAATCATGTTTTAAATGTTTTCATTAAGATAATTAAAATATAATAGTTTACTTTTTTTTAATGTAGGGGCGAAATAAACATGCTTGAAAGTAATCCGTAATGGTTATTGGTTATTGCTAATAACTCTAATAAGTATTTGGATAGTATGCCGGTTATAAGCTTTAACCCGTCTATTGCTAATTCTAATAGGAAACATAGTCTTACGTACCAAATACCATCTTTTACGAAATACGCTCACCAAACTTCAATTTCTTACCGTCTCTTAAATCCTATTTCTAATCACAGACTTCTAAGAAAACGTAACCCTCACTATGAATACGGCTAAAGCGTTTTTCATTAGGCTGCGATCACATTAGGCGGACGGACAGACGGCAGGATTATTGGATCCGACGGACGAAAGACTTCGATCCGTTGGCTTTTTCTTTTTCCCTCCCTTCCATTCCTTTTTCCTTCCCAGCACCGTCTGGAAGCCTTTTCCTCTTATTTATTGCTTATACGGAGCCCGAATTGGATATTTGTGAAAGGTCGAGTTGTTTGCCGATGGGAAATATTAGGTTTTTTACATACTTATTTGATTTCGAGCGGAGTACGCTTACCTGTATAAAAGGAAGGGTACCTACAGCAAATTTTAATTAGATGAGCTACCAATTCGTCGTTATAATAGTAATGAGCTTCTTTGTTTCAGTGTATGGTTATTAAATTTTTATCTAGAGGCTCTAAAATTTTCGAATTATAATCATATCATTTCGTCTTATAATCGTACGAATTTCATAAATTTCCGTGTGCATATAAATCTAAAACTTCCGTCAAAATTAGTTCAATCAAATAAGACCATATAGGTAGAGAGACAAAGAAAAAAATGTTGTGCTATTATTGCAAATGAGCATTCTAGTCCTCTGGGCTTGTAACGTAGGTAACGTTACAAGCCCAGAGGACTAGAGTCATACAAATGTGTATACCTTCAAAGGAGAACACGGCATGTTACCACTTTAGTTCGGAGTCCCGAATTAAACATTATGCTAGTATAGTGCGCGCCAAACTGAATACCGTTACCGTTACCGTTCTTTACAGAATACCGTTAATGTGATACTAGCTTTTACCCGCGGCTTTTCTTGCGGATGTTATTATTTATATATGCCTCGGGAACAGTACTTGTTTCGGTAATAGGTCCAGTTCGCGCCAAACTGCTAGTCCGCTCTGAAGTTGTTGCGAGCAGATGTAGTCATACAATTTGCTCGCAACAACTTCAGAGCGGACTTGCTTTGGCGACGGGGTTCATTTCAATATTCAGAGCGGACTAGCAGTTTTACGCGGATTATATCCTATATTACAATAACACAACTTTCAAACTAGAACATAGTACGGTATTCTTAAAGCCCGTATAGTGATTCAAATATTTTCTTACCAAAATCCAGATGCTTCGCAAGGGCAACCTCTGACATTTCTGTGGCGCACCTGTGCTGTCATCTTTGTTAAGTTTTAATTCGCGTCGCATGTTTTTGAAATTCGATCGCTAGTTCGTTAATCCTACAGGGTGTTTAATTTTGAGAACTACGCTACTTATGCCCGTTATTTATATTCAATCTATCTACACTTGATAATAAAGTAATTGTCAAATATCGATCTTTGGTAGGCAGAATATTGGAAAGATTGATTATTAACAACGGCTGTTACGAGATCATAAATAAGATCTACGATATTTCTAACATGCATGTTACATTTTATGATGAGAAGTCGTGTTACAGCTATTTTTTTTTTGCTAAAAATTATCAGGTATGATTGGCATCACTTAGTGTCGTTACATGGTCTATAATTCTATATGAATATTACCTATTGCGTATTCTCTTATTAGACCTCTAAATCTTATGCTCTAAAGTGCCTCTAAAGTATGCTCAAAACTGCGATGAAATTAACAATGGTAATTCATAATTCCCATCTTATAAACACCACTAAACTGACATAAACCGATATGAATAGCAATATAATAATTTAAAATAACAATATTAAAGAAAAATATTTTCGAGCAATTAAAAAAATACAATACAATTGTTTATTTTAAAACCTTTGAATTTTAAAATTATGTAATCCTTAAAATTCTCTCACACATCATAACAAATATTTTTTATTTTTTTTTTAATTTACGTAATCGTAAAATTCCTGTCACAAAAAATATCCTTGCTAAAAATTCTTCCTTTTAGTCGTGTTTCCCGGTAATTACGCATGTCTGGCTCGTCATCAGTCTGGTTTGCAGACAGACAGACATTTCGAGTACTTGTCTCATTAGTGTTAGTGGTGAGGAAGTAGGGATCGCACCGGGAGCTCAACCCCTTATTACGGGATCGCTGTATCATTTAATTTTTACGACGTTTCTGAGACTGAATGATCCAGTAGAATGAATGAGTTCTAGAATCGTTTTAAAATTAGAATCCTTCGATTTTTAATTGAAAATTATTTTGCTTCGCGATTCTGCTTCGGAACATAATTTTAATTTATGAAGCGGTTACAATGGTTAATTATTTTATTCTAATAGAATTTTCAATAGATTTTCGTCGGTTCTTATTAGAATGTTTTCTTATTAAAAAGCAGCATTCTAACTTATTCGATAAAATGTTTCCACTTCCAACAATTTTTTGACATACTCGTAAGTTAATTTAATAAAAAAATGATTACTTAACAATATAATCACATGCAAACGAATCATGAACAATAAACTTTTGGTACTGTTATTGCGTCATGTCAACAGACAGACGTTGACGACTCATCTTATTAATGGCAATGGTGAAATCTAAGAGGAAATAAAGGATTTGTTGTACTACAAGCGAGTAGTGTTCGCACACGATCGCGCATAATATTAAAGTTACTACCAGATATACATTTTAGAGCCAAATAAATAAAACTTTATAATTTACAAACATCTGAAACTTCCTAAGCGATAAAATTATGTATCTCTTGTCGCTCCCTCGTTCTTAATCGGACAGGATACTAATTAAAATAGAGAATTGAGATTTTACAATATATCACAATAATGGATAACGTGGAAAGGATTCTATTATAAGACAGGATGGCAAGAAATTCTTATTTAAACGAGTTTCAGGTTATTGAAATAGATTTGTTGGCGTAAATTGGTGTCTAATTAAAGTCAATACTTACAAATACCAATTTAAAAAATTGTTTAAATTTGAATGTGAAGATATTGGTTCCACTCAATATTTGTACAATACAACTAATGTTTATTTCCAAGCGAGAAATATCTTATCGCTTATCGCTCAAACACTTTATATACGACAAGTCATTAACAAAAATGCCGCTGAGTGAGATTTTAAGCGGGGCGCTAATTAAAACATTTCGGTCTCGACTTCCCACAATAGGCTGGAGTTAACGCAGACGGAAAAATTAAAAGTTTTTGGAAAAAATATATTAATTACTCGTGGGATTTTTGGTTTACTAAGTAATTAAACCATGTAGTTAAATATTATTTAGGTGCTTTCCTTGCAACTTGGTTCGTTTAAAAATTAGTAAAATGTACAAATTTACAGTTTTTAAGGTTCAGTGCCCAAAGGGTAAAAACCAGAACCGTGTTAGTAAGTCTCCGCTGTCCCTCCATCTGTCTGTCTGTTATAGGCTTGTTATAGGGCTCTATCTCCCTAACCATAATAGATAGAGACTTGAAATTTTACGAGACATTCCAACTTAGTCCTTAGTAGCAATGTATCTATACCGTATGTCTATTAAGTCAATCCTATTTGAAAGATGATAGAACTAATATGTTCAACCGTAAGTCAATCCTATTTGAAAGATTATGAAACGAATGTATGGACCGGGGTACCACTGTCACACTTATTTCTAATAAGCAGTTCTTGCGTGTCAATGGAAGCGTGTGGATGTCAGCTGATTTACACATGAAGCTACCATCGTAAACCTGAAGAGTAGCAACCCATGAATAATAGATCTCAGATAGCACCCTTATTCTACATGGATATGTTAACAGATGTACATGGGTGGTATAGATCACTTACCATCAGGTGGACTGCATGTTTGCTCCTTCAGTCTTGTAAAAAACACCAATCCTGATTGTAATTGATTACAGCTGCCCATGGGCAGCAGAATCTATTAAGTGAATAGCCCATCTATAACATCCATCTCGTCATATTTATATAATATCATATTAAATATAATTATTAAAAAAAAATAAAAAAATATTTAGTAATAGTTAATCCAATTTTATGGATTATTCTAGTAATAGGGTTCCGTTATTATCCTTTAGGTACGGAACCCTAATTAGATAACATTTTTATATTTCTATCACCTGTTATTTTGGTAACTAAATGTAACCAAAATATGTTGTAACTTACAGTCATAACATTGTGTAATAGAAAATAACTTACAAAAATATGTCAGACATAAGAAAATATTACAAAGCGTTACGAAGCCAGAATATATGGCCCACTTACGAAACTTGTGCTTTCAAAACAACGAAAGTTGCTCCGAACTTTCTATGAAGCTTTAAAAGTTCCAACTAGAGCTTACGCTGTTTTAAATTGGTCTTGCGTATTCGTTTTTGTAATTTCATGGATTATTCTAGTAAGATGGTTTTGATTGTACCTTTTTTATGACACATGTGGCAGTGTCAGTGCCGGGTTCGATTCCCGTTCAGGCAAATTTTTAAATATAAGTAACTTTGCTGTATTTGAATGTTTGTTTTATCCCGTTTATTTGTGTTCATGCAAATAAACAATTTTAGGAGCAATAAGTATAGAATGGATTTTCTAATAAGCCATGACCTGTAAAAATAAGAGTTGCGTAGCTGGGAGTCAGACCATGTCCCACGTTGTGGGATATTTAAATTTAAATAAATTTAATTTAATTCATGCTACGAGCCACTATGCACTTTTTAGCTTAAGATGTAAATTATGAATAATATAATTAACTAATTAGATGATATAAAAATAAAAAAGGTTAAAATTTTGACTGTAATGCTTTTTGTGCCCCACTGTTGGGCACGGATCTCTGTATAACTTGGGAAACCTGAAGCATATTTCTCCATGCTTTCAATACGGGTAGAGTATTAATATACTCCAGTACGGGTAGAGAAATAATGTACACATTTTTAATAAAAATATCTCTAACAAATCGTCCCTGAAAATTGACACCGCTGTACTTATACTTAGCTAATTTAAAACTCACAAAACACATTAGACGCAACGGGAAATTCCGCAAAAACTTATCTGCGGAAAGCCACTGTACAATCCATCATCATTATGCCAAAACTCCTACCCGAAATTCAATAAAAAAAACTTTGTCGCTCACCCCATCTAGCGGCGGCGGCCTGAAGCTCGCGCCCCCACGCCACCCCACGTCGTATCCCTTTTGCTTTCCTCCACACCCTTATCCGTACCTGAGCTTTCTTTATCCGCGGTCTGAACCTTTTCTTTACACCCATCCCGTTCTAACACGTGGTGTTACGATTGAAATGTGACAGCGTGTTGGTCGTCTCGCTCGCGCAAAGAAAAAAATCTGTTTATAAAAATGAGACGCGTTGGGGTACGTCCATTGGACGCATTGTGGGGTAATGTTTCATATGCGGAGGGGTGTTTTTTGTACACGCGTTCCGATTGAAAAAAAATGCACCCCTACAGAAGCCGAACTTCTTTTAGGTACCTACGGATATTCGTTTCGTTTCCAATTTCGATAACAAAGCTTATTTTTTCCTTTTGTACGCTTTCCACGATATAATTGTGCGCCGGCCTAATTTGTTACGGTTTTCGGATTTTCAAAGGTGAATCAGCCTGTATCTTGCCGTATTAATAATATTCTTGTGTGATCCGAGATGCCTACACGCTTGGCTTGCTCCACAAAGGGAGGTTTTATTAAAAAAATGTTATTAAGAAAAAATCAAGGATACCTCCGACGTATTTTCTACTAGGAAACAGATTTTTTGTACCATAAAGTGCTAGGTTATTGGCGTTATGTATTTTAATTAACATTTATATATATACAAACTGTACATAGTTTATTTATGTTTGTTACAACGCGGGATACCCAAGTAAATCATTCCAGAAAAACACATTACAACTGACTTCTATGACACTAAAAAGTAAAAAATAATTCAAATAAATGTTGGTTTATTACATAGTTCTGAAGTCGGGGCACAATGTAACTTTGCTCAATATTTTGTTGGATAACGATGTAAACAGCATGTCCAATATAAGCGCCGACTTCAGAAATATGTACTAAACCAACATTTATTTGAATTATTTTTACGCGACGAATAGATAACCTCTCTTCCTTTGGGAAGTCGGTTAATTAGAATGAAAACAAAACAGACGCAAAATAAAATATTCGGAAAAAAAATATTATAAAACAATAAAACCCGACTGCTTACCTAAAAATAGTTAACTGAAAAGGGAAAACGAGTACCTACTACAATATACAAATACTAAAACAGATATTAAATATTACTATAAGGTGCTGCACTCGGTCAAAAAAACGTAATTAAAATACATTGACGACCCGCGTGGCGGAGCGGTCACCATACCGGTCTGACGCGCAAAGGGTCCCGGGTTCGATCCCCGGCCAGACAGATATCTAAATGATGAATTTAAATTTCTGTTTCTGGGTCTGGGTGTTTGTCTATGTGTGTGTCCATGGCACACACGACACAGGGAATCCTAGTGTGGGGCTGTGAGTGTAGAAAGCGTTTATTTATTATTTATATATTTTTTAAAAAGTAATTAATATTTTCCCTATACCTACGGTACACAAACATCTCTTTATACTGGTTATTCCAGTTCCACTGGCTTAACCAATATGGAAGAAACTTCCAAAACGCTAAATGACGTTACATAAGACTTACCGATAAAATCTATAAAGATTGTAAAATCGTGCAACGACCACGCGGGCGGACCCGCCAGTCTCGTAAATAGTCAACGTTGATTTAAACCGCTTGAATTATGAACGTGGCAAGCTTTCGCTCACGACTCCTAGTTCCCCAATATTTATTATGGCAACACTAAACAAAAGCAATCTTATCAACAGATCAGCACGGCTACCATAAAAATAAATTAAAGCCAGCTCACTGAGGTGTTTCTGCTAAAATATTACGGCTTTTAGCAGCACGAGATATGGAACTATTGCTCGGGAAATAAATAATTTAGCTAAAAATAAAATGAGCTGAGGAAAATAATCGCGCTGTAAATTTGAGGTGCTGGAATTATTTTATACGGTTTTATTGGTTTTTAGATTTTATTTGAACTTATTACTTTAATAGTGACTTTTATTTATTCTGTGCTTAAGTACGATACATTTTTATTTATTAATATTTAGTCAATATTAATGTATCAATATCACATTATATTATTTTTAATTTTTTTTTCATACTAAAATATATTTTAATTTAAATTAATAAATACATTTATTGGTAATCTACGAGTAATAATATTATATTTTAGAAATTTAGAACATTAAAAAAGAGAAGATAATAAAATATTATAGAGGTAAATTGATTTAAATATATTTAACAAATTAAATCGCTAAATTTTATTGTAAAATTAAAATTATAACACTTTTATTACATAAATTAATTAACCACTGTCGTTTGTTTATTTTAAAGAAATATAAAAAAGAAATATACTTACCTATTTATAGATTTATTTAACCCGTGGTAAAAAAAATAATTCTAACGTTTTGATTTTTTTCTATATTTCGTACTTAATTAACATTAAGTACGTAGTAACCTACTGCTATTTATCTCACTTCGTTATCTAATATCGTTCATATAAAAAACTAAGTTGGAAGGCCTCACTTACTTTAATTACCCTACCCATATACCTCATACTTTTTCTGGCTTGGGATATAAACATTCTCAGTAGGCCTATATAACCTACTTATAACTGTCGTTTCCAACTGAAGTTTCATGTAATAGTATTAACATCAAATTATGCGGGTAAATCGAGCATTACCTACATTATTATATTCTGAGAACCATACCCACGACATAAGAAGTTGACATAAGGATAGCTTAAATACATGTATAGCTCGTCCCCGTAAATAATGTAATCCAAATTCGCTATGTATGTGCGAATTAAAGAGAACGCGAGAAAAGTAAAGAGAAATGGCACCGGACAATGGTCCTCACAAGGGAGGAAGGGCCTGAAATTCAGTGGTGAAGATGAAGTATTTACTTAATTATATAATTTACTTATCACTTAAACAGATGTCATCACTCTAACTTTGTTTTTGTGTGTATCCTTTGTACCGAAAATCTTAGTGTGAGTATGGACTCACACTAAGATTACCATTTCTACTCCTATGGAGGAGTAGAAATAGTAGGATAGTAGCTAAATATCAAAGGTGTGCTATGTATATGTAGTTGACGAAGCGCAGACAAGACTAATACTAATAATTTGACTAATAATAACACTGACTTGAAACGCCTCAAGTAAGCATATCTAACCACACTGTCCAAACCAAATCACAGAATCTGTTAACACTGTTGTTATTAGGCAAAGGCGGGTGATGCATCCGGAGTCAACCCACGAATTGTCCTACCACCTCCGATAATTATATAAAATATATGTAGGTATTTACCTGCAGTACATACCTAAAATGTAAAGGTATGAAAAATATTCTCCACCTTTTACAAAACGACTTACATCAAACGCTCGAACTTATTGAAAAAAACATTCAAGAACCAATAACTCAATTATAAGGCACTTCCGCCCCTTGTACACAAAAATCCTAATTAAATACACATTCACAAAATCGATACACTTATTTACTAACAAGTGCATTTTACAATGCACGTCAAAATATTACAACACTGCACTTCAATAATCCATTGTGCAGTTCGATCGAACGGGACAAAAGATACGTACAAAAGATAAGTACAAAAGATGGGACAAAAGAATTAGAGGGGCGAATTCGATTTGAACACGAGTCAAGTGGTTTCGATCGATTCATTCAAGTTCGATTAGCGATTTCTATTGTCGATTCGAAATGGGGATCGGTTCGAAATTCGAATTGGTGGCAATTAACGGGTTTTGTTTGTGGTTGTATATAAGGTGAATTTGACGTAGTCGCGGTTGGTATTTGAGGGTTAAAATTTTTGAAAGTTTATTTTTGTGTTATACTATATAGTACATAGTTTGTTATGGAATATTATTTATTTTAAATATTTTATGAGAAATTAATTTTAATTTGGAATTGTCTTTAATTTATTGGTACGAATAAATTAACGAATTAATTGTCGAATTAATAATTGGTTTCACCAATAAATTTGACCGGCCATTTAACTGTTTTTTTTATTTTATTGTTTTATCTTGATTTTAACTTTCTGTGAGGATTTAAGAAAGACACGTTTTATAAACAAGTTACAATTTCACAAAAGAATCATCGAACTAATTTATTGACGCGTAAAATTTTGCAAGATCACAAAACTTTATTTATATCACGGCGTGCGTAAATGGACGTTTTACGCACGCTTCGCGTGCGCAAAACCCCCATTTCCGACCCCGTAATATAAAATTTTATACAACACGCGGACGAAAAATGTTTTTCTGACTCGTGTGATTGCAGTCCTCGCCTGCGGCTCGGCCTGCAAACTCACACTTGTCAGAAAAAAATTTTTCGTCCTCGTATTGTAATGTACTATTTTATGTCACAAACTTTTAACTATATCACCACAGTTTACAGCAAAACTACTCACTTAGCCTAGTTACACTTTAATGTCTCCTAAAATAAATTTTATCTTTAACTTAGTGAGTATGCAAATGATAAAAAAACGCCCAAACGTGGGAAGATTCGCCAGAAACCATCCTCACGTCGCACAAAATCTAACTGTTTTGCATACGTTGAAACTACAAAATTAATAAAATGCAAAACACATTGTAATAAGTAACGAACGCTCTTTATTAAGCATGAGTTCGAAAAAACTTCTTAAATTTCACTACCTTATAAATATTTATTCTTTAAATAATATGCAAAACACCATAATTATAGGGCAACTCAAGAAATGGGTTAACAGTTTTGCATACGCTTTAAAGTAAAAAGGTGTAACTGCTTAACCCTTCACTGCGCGATGTGGGTCGAGAGTGGACCGCTGTAAGTACAAAATTGTAGTGTAGCTGCGTGCGCTTCAAAATTACTCTTTAAATTTGCAAATTTCACACCTTGAGTCGGTTTGCGACAGGTTTTAAACACGATTGCTTTAAAAATAAAGAGTTGTCGCCATGTGACGTATTTTTTTGTACCGGCTATAATAATTTAGCTCAATTTATGCACGTACCTCGTTAGACAATCAGCGAGCAGATGTCTTTATGGAATTTATTTCGCTACTGGTTCTTGGTGGGAAGCAACCGCTTCCGCCTTGTTAATAGTTAATTTTCAATTGCAATTTTATGTGTATGCAAATTATTTCCGACAATTTAATTCAGGTGACAAATTTTGTTGTTATGAATATCATTAAAATTGTAGACGAAGCTGATAAGAAATTAAAACTGTATTTTTTAAATATGCATTCCAATTTTTAGGAGTAGGTAATGGCTCAAACTTTCAAATCTACTTATAGACTTTTACTTATTTATAATATGTCGACACATATAGAATGAGTACATGCCTACTTGTTAGTCTAAAATATTTTTTTAATTATTCTCTGACTACTTTTTGCCTGCGGCTTCGCCCGCGTTTAAAAGAAAATAATATAAAATACTAACATACATAAAACTGCACATTCGTACCTTCAACTTTGCTAAAGATCATCACTTGATCAAATGCATAGTTTACGATTCAATCCTTACTAATATCGATTAAAATAATCGATGTTTTGGGTCCAAAAGATCGATTCTCCGATTAATCGATCTTGAATCGCCATCACTAGTTCCCGTGGGATTTCCGGGATAAAAACTATCCTATATCCTTTCTCAGGTCTCAGACTATCTTTGTACAAAATTTCATTAAAATCGGTACATTGGTTTGGGCGTGAAGAAGAGACAACCAGACAGACAGACAGAGTTACTTTCGGATTTATAATATTAGTAAGGATTAGTAAGGATAAGGATATACATTGACTTGGATACTAATAAAAGGCAAAAAACAATTCTTGACGATACAACGGAAGGTAATAAAACGGTTTATTAATTAGCAGTTCCAGTTGAATTCTTTATTGACATGCAATAGATACGCATATTAGCGTAATAAAAGACAGGCAATTTAATGATGGTGTCCTTATTACGGAATAATTATGAATTTATTTACGTTTATCATACATTTTTATTATGACGCAAAATATAAAATAATCACAGACAGGTGCAGTTCTTAACGAGAATTGCAAACGTTACGCAATAATAAAATGTGAATTCCTAAAAAAACATGCCATTGACTCTGTAGTCAAAACGCCATAAAAATATTCAAATCGCTAAACCAAACATTTTGGTGCGCAAGAAAAAATTGTCGCGAAAAAAATACACCAGCTGCGTTCCAATTTCAAAACGGCTAATGATTTAGTATTATTCATAGCCGGTTTTGGGCTGAAAAAATAAAAGGACAATAATGATATGCATGTCCTACTTTCCGAACGCATTAGAGACAAAAAAAGAAAAAAAAACAGTTTATGAATGGCGGGATTCTTTTTTTGAATAATTTAAACCCGCTCTCAAGGATATCAGTTACCGGTGTTGCCCGCTCATTGAAATCACAATGCGCTGTTATTGTCTATTTTTTAATAGACAAATGTGTTGAAGCTATACAGCCACTTATAGTTGATTTTATCTTTTTACTACGATGCTAATAAGTGTAACTAGCTAAGGATTTCGAAGTAGTCTAATAGATAATAGCGCATTTATTCTTCCTTATAAATAATTTAAGTGCTATCAATATTTTAAAAATAATGCTTAAGAAGTATTACGTGTTGTCAGTATAATAAATTTAAGGTAGCCTACAGAGTAATACGCTATTAATGCTTATAAATTGTTTAGAATTGTAGCTGATAAATTTACTTGTACACTTTAAAAAATATTACTTTTCTTCTTTAATCCCGATGATTTTATGTGCATACTAAAAAGTAACCAGTTTTTATGAAGTAGATACTTTTTTAATTATTATTTGTAATTATTGAAATTTCCGTCAATGTTGTGCAAGTCCTTTTCTTAATACCACGGACACATAAAAGTACAGATTGTGAAATGAGTTTAAGTAAGCGAATAAATAGCAAATTCTATTAAAGTTTTTAATTTCATGAAAAATTAATTGAGCCTTTTTCACACTTACCACAAAACAGATAAAAAAAATTAAATCGTTTTCAGGTCAACAAATAATCATAATCATAAGCTTTGAAGCCATTAACTTGTCTTTATTAGACGCTAATACTAAATCCATTACAAACATAAATTGTATGTATTTATGTTATTTATGTACCGTTTCGAACTAATCCCCACATTCCTCTCACGAAAGTTCAAATATTCAGAAATGATTTGTAACTGGACAAAATTATTGATTCTAATGGCCTCTTCACATGCAACCGAGATAACATCTTTCACGTTTCCATATTTCTCAGCTCGTGTTTATCCGCCATAATTTATTTAACACTAGACTGCTGCGCGTCTTCGGTTGTTTGTGTGAAAGGTATACAAAAATTCTGGTGAGTTGTAAAATTCTTTGTTACTTTAATTATAAAATCTTTTTAAATTAATTAATAAAAGAAAATGAAAAAAAAACGTTTGTGTTAATTCAAATTGTCCGCTATTTTTAAAATTACTTATTATCGACTATTTAAAAACGTCACCAAATGAGAAAGAAATAATGAACATTTTTTGAATAAAGAATGTGTTTCTTTTTAATTTTTGATTTCTTTCTTTAAATCTTTGATTAAAAAGATCAAGAAATTATGAATATTTTCGTAATTTATTGCATGATGAGATGATTAGATCACGACATGATTTATTTAAAGTAAGTTGATTATTTCAGTAATTTAGTAGATTCTTTTTAGGTTTCTTGATGATATAGTTTCTTCTTACATTTTCCATACTTAGAAATAAATACATATACATATCACAAAACGTTTCGTTGTAGGAATTCTGGATTTCCTCGAATTATAAATTATTACAAGTCATTCCTTGTTAAAACAAAATGGACAAAACAATTTTTAATGAAACTACTGATTCGAAAATTGCTTTTATTTCAATGTCACAGACGACATCAATTTCATTTATTTCTATACATTTGAAATGCAAACTAGAAAGCTACGGAATCTCGCAAATAGTTCTAATTGACATTTGGTGAAAGGGGTTTAATTTAACTCGTCGCTATTTCTAATTAAGAGTCTGAAATTCAACCGATAGTTTGTCGACTTCATAAATTCAAATATTATCCAAATTAACTATAGGAAAGTTCTTGAATACCAACAACTCGACACCACAGAGGATTACGGCTCCGATCTGGTGTTTTTTTCCATCGTAGCCAATCTTCGGGACAGCGGAATGAATTTTTGTGGATTTTTTACGGAAAGAACTTTGTGGTAGATAACATAAAACGTGAACGTATAGAAGCTCCGGTGTATAGTAAATAGCTATGTCGTAATTAAATTTTAACACTCTAAATGAGTAAAACATATGCACATAAAGCCGACATGAGGGCATAAGTTTTTTTTTTTTTTTTTATAATATAGGAGTAGCAGACGAGCATGCAGTCCAACTGATGGTAAGTGGCTACTGCCGCCCATGGACATCTGTAATCAACCCCAGATAGGGTTAGATATTCCCACCTGAGGTCGGCCACAGATGCGCCGCTACTCCTGAGGACTAAGCTGGAACGCCTCGTAAAAGTATGTCTCCCTTACCACACCCTTCAAACCAGAACACAGCAGCACTTAACACTGATGTTATTAGGTACAAATAGGGGTGGCGGTGGTGCCGCCGGAGTCGAACCACAAAGGGTTCTACCACCTTCAGGTGCTCTTTTACAAAGCTGGCGATGTATAGGCGACGCTAAATTGCGAAATGTTCATCGATAGCCGTCCATGTTACCCATAGGAATTCATCAGCCAGTCTATCTTCTTCATCAATATGTTGTTACAAAAAAAAACTGAATAGAATTTAATAATAAAATCCGTTATGGTTACGGCAACACTATTCCTAACCCTCCACTGTTCACTGCAATCTGCATACACTTTTATTTTTTCTTACCTCGAAACAATAACAATTTTTTTCTTCTTTTATTTTGTTTGAGAGCTTCCTGCGATTTTGTACAACGGTATTGTACCGAACTGTAACTGTTTCGTTGAGATGTTAATGACTTTTTTCATTGTAACTCTTTGTGATAATAAAATTCTTGCTTCCATTCCTGATAGTTTGAATCGAAATAAATTATGAACACATTAAAACTGGATTATGATGATAAATTATGGTATTAATCTTTGTTTTTTTTTTGCGTAATTAAAATACGAGTACATATCTATTATGATTTTTTAAATTTAAATTAAAGAATTAAAAAATTGGAGCATATAAAATATTATTTGAAATGGTAAAAAATAAACAATAAATAAGAAAATGTTATTTAAAATAGTGAATTAACAAATATTCAATAAAATAGTAAAATTGAATTAATAATTTACAGATACATTTTCGGACTAAAAAAAATATTAATAAACGTTTATCAACACTAAAAATTATTTTAATGAAATATTTTTTGGTATTAAACATGGTCAACTAATTATATTCAAATTATTATTTTATGTATGTTCGTTGACAACCAGAATAAAATAAAGATCAAGATGAATAAAGATTCCATTCCCAGCCACTAGGCAAGGACGCTTTGAAAAGCTTTTTTGCATACCAAACATGATTTCTTCAATTAAAGTTTGTTAAAAAACAGGTTCCTATTAAGAATAGTCTCATTCAGAGTATGTGTACTTTACATTCTTTAAACTTTAAAAGACTGGACAGGGTTTCTCAAACTGTTTGATATATCCTTCGCATGATCTAAATATGTATTATTTATTGAAAGCCAAACGGCTGGTAAAATATAATATAACATTCTATTTGTATTGGTATAATATAAGTATAATACAACCAAAAAACATTTCTTGGAAAGGATAAGTGTATCATATTATGTAATTTAAATAATAGATTTCATAATTATTTGCAGTTGGAAATGGTTATTGGTCTGCAATCAAAAAATTACACAACAATATAATCACAGTTCAAAATTTAATTTAACAGGAAACAATATTAAACGCAACTTTGAGCACCGCGCGCACTTCCCTTTATTTAAGCGGCCGAATATTTATAAGGTTCCCGCCATCTGTAATTTGTCCCGGTAAGTATAAAAACAAGAATTCATTATAGGTGAAAAAGGCCCGGGAATGAAGAGTTAAATCTCACGAGGCATTAAGTGGCGGTTTGTGATTTGTGAAGGACGTGTCAGTGTTCAAAAAAGTTTTATTGACTAAAATTGCATTATATTGTAGGGACGTGGACAAAATTGACGGTCATGTTGAAATACGAGTTCTTCGTTTGTTCGACGGTAATCCGGTAACATTTGCGAAACGGTTTTGTACAGGACATGTCTTATAATGTTTAACGGGTATAATTCCCTCTGCTAAGACCTTGGCCAACGTGTGTGTAACCTAAATGTTTCTCATTTTGAGAGGAGATAGGAGCCCAATAAGGGACAATAATACGTTGATAGTGATGATGACTTATTTCAGTTATCAATTATGTGATTCAGATACAAATGTGTTAAGAATTTGCGTCGCCAATTCATTACTATCCCACTGCTGGGCACGGGTCTCCTCTCTTAATGAGAACGATTAGGCCATAGTCCCACGCACTGGCCAAGTGCGTATTGGTAGACTTCACATCACTATAAGAGTATTTTTTTAAGATCGCTCAAGTATGCAGGTTTCCTTGCAATATTTTCCTTCACTATTATTAAGAATTTGTGTGTCAGTGTCTTATTTCTTGTATCCTCATTCATTACATTTTTTTCATTCGTTAATCCATTCTCGGTCAGACAAGAGACAAAGCGAATTAAAAAGACAGGCATGACAAACTGTTTGAACAAGGAAGCCTTGTATGTCTGTGCTTATATGTATAAGTACACCCGCATATAAAATTGAACGCATTTTTAGTAAACACGCCTCACGAGGGGAGCGTAAGGGTCGCAGTAATGGCTGCCGAATGTCGCGAGGATCCATTTTGTCCCTCCCTCCCTCTGAAGTCGCAGGATATGAAACTTTAGAGGCCCCATGCTTTTATTTTGCAGGTAATGCTACAATGCTACCTCGTACGGTTGAATAATGGAAATATGAAAATGTCTTGCATTGCAAGCGGGACTTGCTTTGTTTTGTTTTTGGAGAAGTTCCTCAGTGTATATTGAGGTACGGCGGCTTTTGAAGAGGAATTATAACGTAAAACTCATAATTGTTTACTTAAAAATTGATAAAATTATTAATAATTAATACGTTCCTAAAAATGGAACAATCGTTTTTATTTTCATCAGCAGTTAACTGTTATGAGTTTACAATTTAACCCTAAAACGAGCACATTTTATTTAAAACGCCGATTTTAAAAAAATATTTTTACTACTGCACTTAACCCTAAAATGAGAATTTATTTGACATGGTCATAAAACAAAAAATATTTCTTTTGGTATTTTTCCGTTTACAAAATATTTGGGGATTTACAAACAATTCTTAATTCTACACGAGTATTATATTCCGCTAACGACCGCTCGCTAAGTATTGCTTTGTGTGTAAAGTGGGTGAAGAAATAGAAATAATAATTACACTTGTAAGTGAAAAACGTTAAAATAATTGCATACCTATTTAACTGGAAAATAATTGCTCGCTAAAACGGCTAGGTTAAACGGAGGGTTCAAGTTACGAGATTAATGTTGAGACAAAATTAATGTGGTGACGTGAAACAGATTGTGAATAATATGCAAATAAATATAGTAGGTGTAGTTATTCTAATGCTTTTTATGTTTTTTAATAGATCGAAGTAGCAAACGACCATACAGTCTGATTGTAAGTACCACTGCGGCCATCTATAACCAATTCGACGTCAACTAAAACTGCTGTTCTACGCTTTTAGTGTAGGTCCATCTGAGATGCATTAGCATTCCTAAGGATTAACACGGTCGACTTACATGTAAGTCAGCTGTTATCGTATGGTATATCGGCTGGTATCCTTCCATCGAAACGCAAGAAGTGCTTAATTTTAGAAATAGGTGTTGCGGTGATGTTTCCATATAGATATTCGAAAGATAAATTTAAATATCATTATATTTGGCAGAAGGCCCTGGTTTGTATGAGGATTCCTGTATGTTTGTATATTTATATTTGTGACTACCACGACACAGAAATATTGGAAAGTGTTTGTGGTTAGTGTCTAAAGCTCGTATGTTTAATGAGACAGGAAATAAGTATATGCTAATATTATATTTTTTTAAATTAAACGCATAAGCGGTTGTTAAGACTTCATGTAAAACTTTTTTTTTGTCATTTCTCTTCAACAGTATATCATCGCGCTAACTAAAATAAAACAAACAATTTACAAATCCAACAGCTGGTCATTAGGACTTTTTTACAAAATTCTCCACGAAAATTCCTTCGGCATTTGAAGGGTTGAAATTCGAAGCACTCATCAAAATTGCCTTATGAAATTTGTTTAAAAATAATTTAATTACAGACTAAAAATCATTCTTCCTCGTGAAATTCTCAGCTCATTTAGCTGTCATTAAGAATGAGGGACGGTCGGGAAGGGATCTCCGAAAAACATAATAGCTTCTTAATCACGGACCCATTAAAATTAATACACTCATTAAGAAACCGAGCTGTCAAATTAAAAATATCCCAGAGCTGTATTTTTCGCCCCATCAAACAAAACACGGGGCGTAAATTTGCGTAGCCGGATTCCGTACAACATTTTTTTACTTAAAATATACATGAATTTATTTTTTATTTAATTTCAATTAATTCGAAATAAAATGCAACAGGATTTCGTTTAGTGTTAAGTGCAATAACTTTTGATACAGTTCTATAAACAAGAAATAATATATGAAAATAAATATTGGAAAATTTAGATTTTAGAAACAAATTCCAACGCTAAATAATCAATTAAACCTATAAAAGCAAATTTTGTAATTTCAAATTCATATTAATTTAAATGTTTTACAAACTAGAATACTATTAAAAATAGGTTTACAAACATGAAAATAGTTTTAAATTATTTTAAGGGTTTTTGTCATTATTAAAGAACCCTAATCAGAACATTCCCTTGGCCGATTAGACCCAATTAGAAGTGAGCGTAATTCTGCGTGTTATTGTTCAATGATAAAGTTTTTTGTTGTAATAAAATTTCCTCCCTCAGCCCTTGTTATGGCAGTGACATCTTATTAAAATTCAGCCTAGGGCCAATCCCTGCTGCTTTCTTCGGTGTACACCATCGGTTCAATTAAGTATACTTGAATATCGTTCATGGATTATTTTACATCGATTTGAAGACTGAAAAATGTTGCTGGTTGCATTACATTACAATAATGAAATTAAAAATTAATTTTAGAAGGTGGTAGAACCCTTTGTGGTTCGAATCCGGTGACACCACCACCACACCTATTTCTACCTAATAACAGCAGTGTTAGGCGCTGTTTGGCCACATCGCTTATCTTTTAGTTTTATAAGGTATTCATGTATGAGCGTAATTATTTTACACATTTCTTGGATCCTATAGTTCATTTATGACACTGTCTATAAATCTTAGTGAAACAGTTATGTATATTTTCATATATAGTTCTTCGCAATATTCACGTGAGAATGTTTGTAAAATTTGACTTGAAATTAAGTAGACTTCATGTAATCTTATTGAAGGGCAATAAAATAGGTGTTAAAAAGATAAAATAGGTGGAAATAGCCTTTCACCGCTCGTAGACATGTCCCTATTGTGTAATCAAGCCTAAAGAAAATTGCATTTCTACTTGATCACAGATATGTTTCTAGCCTTGAAGACTAATATATATCTTTCTTACCTTTCCTTTCAACCTCGAAAATATGGACTCAACACTGATCTGGGCACACATTACTCCCTGAGACAAACAAAGAGTCTTAAATCTCTTAAATTTACTATTTTTAAATTGAAAGTTACGTCCCTTATTTCGGCCTGCGGTGTACCGTGCCACCTTTAGACCAATTTTCGAAATCCCTCTTTCTTTTTATTTCGTTTCAATAAAGCGCAACGTTGACGAGTCCAGTGGAAACTCTTATCAATCCAAAACAATCCATATGATACACATATAAAGGTGAATTTTGTATAATTTAAGAAACATTGTATTAAATATGATCTTAATAACGAAACACGACGAAATTGGATGTTATTTGCTGTTTTTCAATTTTCAGTAACAATTGAGTGTTTTCAAATGGATAAGTGTGTGATGTTTTGTATATAACAGGATTTTTCGAATAATTTTATCAATACCTATTTCTGCCTATTAACAGTCAGTAAAGCGCTGCTGTGTTCTGTTTGAAGGCTGTGGTAAGGCAAACATACTTTTTCAAGGCGGTCCAACTTAGGGTAGTGGCGCATCTGTGGTGTACCTCTGGTCATAACTAATCCTACCTGGCAATAGCCACTTACCATCAGGTGGACTGCATGTTCGTTTACTACTCCTATATTATAAAAACAACAGGTCTATGAACCATTGCTGAGGTAGATATTTTATTAGGCTTTGTTTTAGGCAGTTCATGTCGGTGACTGCTGTAAATGAATAGCTTGGTAGGAAGACTCTCTTGCTTATCTCTTAAATATAACATCTTCATACAACAACCACGGGAAGAGAGGTAATACTTACCCGACCTCGGAAGGTAATGTTTTTCGATTATTGGTATATATTACGAAATGTAATCAAAATTTAGTTTGCGGTCATATATTAGTAAAGATTACTCGCTTCCAACAAGAATATGTAACCTTTTGACACTTGTCACTGTCATCTATTTCCTTGTTTGAAAAATATAAAAACAATGTAGTTTTAGATCATTTACGAATGAAACGATATTTCTTTGCACTTTTTCTTCGATTTCGTGTCTTGTTCAGCGTAAATTACACCATGTAAGCCATAAAACGGCTGACAAAAGTGTCAGCCATTTCAGTCATTTAATGGCTTCCTTCAATTACAAGGCGGTGAGGTAATATCTTTACTAATCTATGTTTGCGGTAGAAAAACACTTATTCAAAAGCCATCCACAGTGCTACTCAAGTAAACTAATCTGTTACTTTTTAAAACTTTTTGCCATTGTTACAAAATGATGGAAATATTGGTTATTCAATCATATTGGTTGTTACTTATTATAAGTTGTGTTCATATATGCTACTTTTTTACATAAGAAGTAGTATCTATTCCGCAATACATAAGTCGGTGCTACCGTGACGTTTTTCAAAAACGTAAGATTTGAAGTTGATCGAAACCGCTTTAAAACAATGCATTCGCATATATTTGTGGGGGAAGCAAAATACCATTAATAACGGGATTAGGGGGTGGATAGAAAGAATAAATTTTGCAGAAACCACCCCCGAAGCCAAGATTTATCGGGTACTTAGCATAAGTTTGGGTGAGATGCGTTTTTCATTAATTTTTCATTGGCTGTCTTTTGTGATGCCTGTATTTATTTTTAACGACAGAGGGTAAATACTTTAAAGACATTGATGGGAGATATTACTGTTATATAAGGAATAACATGCGATTAAAATATATGATATAATAAAAAAATCGGTGGTCGAACGTTTGAGGTGCGAGGCACCACCTTCACATATTTCTGCCTAATAAGAACAATTATAAGCGCTGCTGTGTTCTGGTCATGTTCTGATTTGAAGGAAATATACTACTTCGAAGCGTTTTAACTTAGCAACGCGTCTGTGGCCGACCTCAGGTAGGGCTCAAATCTTATCTGGGATTGATTACAAATGTCCATAAGTGGCATAGCCACTTACTATCAGGTAGATTAAAGTTTGTTATTCAATCAGATACAGAAGCAATAGAAATGCTGCAGAATAAAAGCGCGATAAAATCATTTAATCAAATTCTGTTCCGACATCTCAATCACGTTTTTCAAAAATTATTAGCATTAATCAAACGCAACCGTTTGGTTATATATTTATATGGAGCTGAGAGTACTTTGCCGGAAAAGTTACTTGCAACATAGATAAAAAGTGGATATTCAAAAGTTTTATTTATTAAAAAAATTTATTAAAAAAAACGATAGAATTAAAGCAACCAAAACTAAACATAAAATTAAATTGTTAAATTTAATTGATTTATTTATACTGGATTGTTTTAATAAGTCAAGTTATACACATTACCAGCTGTTTAGTATCGTCTCTTTGGTAACGTCCGCATAAATTGTAAAAAAAATTTCGTCTTTTAAAAATAAATAAATTGGATTATTACGTGCTGTTAAGTCCATTATAATAAATGCAGACAAGCATACAAGCAAACAAACAAATATAAAAAATGTACTGTGTCGTAAATATAATTTTGAGAATATGTATTAGCAACTCTATACAATTCCCATCAAAGACAAAACCGTACACCTAATTGATAATTACCGGGCATTAGAGTACCCCCGATTTGCCGGGACGCGGCAGAAATTAGCGACCTCTGGGGGTTTTCTATATTATTTTCTACCGCAATCGTGGCAGGTAGCGCGGAATGATTACCGATCGGAGATTTAACTCTAGTTAATTAGTGCGGATTTCTCTCGGGTATTTTTATGTGGCCGTCAATAGACTTGGGGCCTCGTGCATGATTTTTTTAATGAGCACTTCAGTGCCTATTCATGTATAAATACGATCTGAATGTAGGATTTAATATTTTTAAGTTGTGGTACGGCTGATGAGGATTTTTTATTTATCACAATATTATTATAGTACTTTAAGTGCTTTGAAATTGGTTTCTGACTAATAAATATTGTAGTACATGCTATAGTAGATATGGTCTTTTAACAAACTGATGACAAAATAAAAATACATCTTAAACAAAAATCGGACCAGGACTACGGACTCCGGACTCTTTATTTGTCAGACCTACAAACATAATAATAATATCATCAATTATAAACATCAGTATCCCAATTTATCCGACACGTTACAGACCCGCGTATCAAATGCTCGAGTGTCAAACGCACCAATAACACCCGAGTGTTAAATGCCCGAGTTAAAGGTCAATAAAAAGCATCAACACATCTCAATTCAATTCCAAAAATCAATAACTTTCCATAATTACATATCAAACTTTTATTCAATGATTGTTGGCTCATTGTCAATAATTACGATATCGTTTTCGATTCGACAACGATGGTAAGCTCAAGCTTGATTATCATTAAAATGTTAATTTTATTTTAGCCAAATGACAGTGAACGCCCGAGGGCGAGGCAATCTTTGGACAGGTGTGTTAGCGCCTTAAGCTCATTATGTAACTTAGGGTTGCCTATTATTGGTAAGTTTAATGAAGAATAGTGTAATCAATTTTGAACTAATTTCCGAAAAAGAGGTTATCTTTTCGTCGCTCATATTGGACACACTGTTTACGATCTAGCGAAATATATTGAGCGCCGATTTCAGAACTATTTAAACAATTTTTAACCGGCTTTCGAAAGGAAAGAGGTTATCTTTTCGTCGCACATATTGGACTCACTGTTTATGATATAGCCAAATATATTGAACGACGACTTTAGAACTATGTACTAAACCAATGTTGGTTTAGTACATAGTTCTTTTTACTTTATAGTACCTACTTGCGTTTCGGTGACAGTATATGGATACCGGTTGACTTACATATGGAGGGACTATCATCATCATCATCAACCCATTTATGTCCCACTGCTTTGCACAGATCTCCTCTCATAATCAGAAGGATTAGGCCATAGTCCACCGCGCTGGCCAAGTGCGTATTGGTAGACTTCACAAACCTTTGAGATTTCTTTTTTTTTTTATAAATCTCTCAGATATGCAGGTTTCCTCACGATATTATTCTTCACCGTTTAGCAAGTGATAATTAATTTCTAATACGCACGAGAAACTACACATATCAGTCCACATAAGAGTCAACGCTTAGTTGGCTTTAGGTAAAATCCTTGTTCTATCTGTTTATTGATTGGTTAAAGAGGTTTACAGGCAGTAGTAACCACTTTGCTATTTCATTCATATAAAAACAAAGGAAATGTTATTATCATTACCCATAAATTAGGATACTTATCTATGTGATTCCCCTACAAATCTTAGACACCCTTTTCAACATGCCTTAAAAGGTGTCCTTTCAATTTTTTGTTACTTTACGTAGCAACCCTATAATAAAGGTTAATATAACTTAATATTCGTCAAAGTCAATAGTTAGAAGGCTCTCAAGGTGGTCGATTGAATAACAAGCAGCTGATTCATGTGACGGATGTTTATTTAAATTTTGTTAATATATTTTTTAATTTAAAATTAATCTGCTGTAATCGATAATGGTTTTCGTATTACGATTTCAGTGTTGTAATAGCCCTTTGTTTTTGGATAACCTTTCTAATTTAGAATTAATGAAATGTTATCACGCGTGTTTACAGACTTGTCTAGTTAACTTTCGAAATATTGTTTTATAATATAGTAGTGGCAGATGAGCATGCAGTCCTGATGGTAAGTGGCTAATGCCACCCATGTATATTTGTAATTAACTTAAATAAAATAGGATTCCTAAGTTAATCCTAAGTATAGGGAAGGCTAAGGTGGAACGATTCGGATAAGTATGTCTTCTGTACCACACCCTTCAAACCAGCACACAGCAGCGATTAACACTGCTGTTATGAAGCAGAAATAGGTGTGGCGGTGTTGTCGCCGGAGTCGATCCACCGAAGATGGAAAAAAATAAACTAGTGAATCTTGAAAGGCAGAAGTGGATGTATTATGATTCTCTATCTATAGGCAGAGCTGCCATACTAATTGAATTTGATGTCAAGTATCCATGGGTAGCAGCAACCTTCTATTATCAAGTATAGTCCGCACCAAACTGCTAGTCCGCTCTGAAGTTGTTGCAAGCATGTGTAGTCATACAATTTGCTATGGCGACGCGATTCATTTCTATATTCAGAGCGGACTAACAGTTTTAGCGGACTATACCTACCTATAACCCTTATATAACTTTTAATACTATACACCACTTCAAAATTTTACTTATTTACCATACCATACGATTCCAAAATATCATTCCGCCCGCCACCAGTGTGTTGGAGTGGTACATAAATAACTAATAAGTATTTCTCCTTCCCATGACAACGTCCCCATAGAATTTAATATGGGGTGAGCGAGGGTGCGGATTTTTTTCATCATGACGAAAACCTCCATATTTTTTTGTTAACCGAATTTTGTAATATGCGGCACGCGATTTTATCCGTATTAGATATTAGAATCTCGATTGTAATATTATATTTCAGAGCTGTAGGGGATCGGAAATGCGCCTCCAAATATGAAGTAAGTATGAAGAGTGATTAAAATTATTAGGTAACACAATTATATTTTTTTTATTATATGGGAGTAGCAGACGAGCATGCAGTCCACCTGAGCAAGTGGCTACTGCCCATGGACATCTGTAATCAACCCCAAATAGGATTAGATATTCCTACCTGAAGTCAGCCACAGATGCGCTGCTACTCCTGAGGACTAAGGTGGTACGCCTCGGAAAAGTATGTCTCCCTTACCACACCCTTCAAACCGGAACACACCTTCAAAAATAAATAAATTATTAAGTGATTTATTTCATTTTCATTAAGTTAAGTAGGTACTCAATTAGGTATTAAGTTAGGTAGGTATTTTAAATCTAGGTAGGTATTCTATCCGTTTCTGTAGTACCAAATTATGTACATTTTCTTTGTAATAACGAATCATTTTTTCATAAAAAAACTGTTTTCATAAATAGTGACATTAATTTTATTGTCTTAATTTGTAATAATGTGGTTTGAGTAAACCACTGGTGACGTCACACTTTAAATAGGACTATGTAAATATTTAAAAATAATATTAAAAAAGTTTAACAAACTTTATATATGAAATTACATAAATTATTTTGTCTTCTAGTATATAGGTAAATTTAAAAAGGACTGTACCAAGTTAATTTTTTTTGGCTTAAAATATTTAACTTTTTGGATTATAATTGGAAAATTGCTACCACTATCAATACCACACAAATGAAAGATGAAAAAACTAAAAATAATTTCAAAATTATTTGGAACTACGATCATGTTCCGAAGGTAGATTAGCTACTTTCTACTCAAGGGACATAGTAAGGGTATTGCCTTTATTATCTAGATTTATTTTTGATGGAAAGGGTGGAAAATTCCCAACATATCTATACACAAAAAATCCGTACCTTTAGTCATGTACCTACCTATATGTAGTTCATTTTTTTCCGAAGTAAAAATAAGTTACCTGCATATTATTTAATACAGCATATCGATCATCGCAAACCAGCCAACTCCACTTTTTTTCAAAATGTTTCTTTTATTTATTTTGACTTCGTTTAACGCCATTTATTAACAAAATAAATCATTTTGAAAAAAAGTGGACTTGGCTGGTTTGCGAATTAAGGTATCGATATATAAGAATAAGTCATATATAATGTACGTAACATAAGAATGATTCGTGAAAATTATAAGGTAATGCAATTTCAAAATTTATTTTCCAAAATAAATTAGCACCGATCGTCGCTAACATCAACGGAGGTTCGAACCCTCCGATGAATCAACCAAACGCATGAGTGAGCTTACAGTGCAATAGGGTGTAAACTAACCTTACAGTACAACCCTTATTACCACCATATAAGGTTCATAATACCATATAAAATTAGATTCAGTGAGGCTTTATCTGTTTGGTTACCAATTCGGTTGAACTTTGATGAGATCTCTCTATTTGCAATCTTTTGAAGTCATCGACGCAGTAACAAAATGGACTCGTAAAAGTTTTTCATATGGAAATTTAAGCTTTTGAGGCTTCAAAAGATGGTGAAAAAATATATGTAATATAAAGATGGTTCTGAAGGAAATTTTAAAAGCTAGTCACCCTAGACAATCTTCATCGTGTCACAATATTGATATTTCAAAAACAGTCGCTTATGTGGTGTGAGAGTACCTATCCTCTGTTTCGAGTAACCGTGCATTTACAAAATGTTATTAAAGTAGATTGAGCGTTTCGTAGATTAGCAATACCTACGTGTGCTTAAATACATGATGATGAAGGTGGTAGAACTCGTTGTGGTTCGACTCCGGCGGCATCACCGCCACTCCCATTTCTGCCTAAGAACAGCAGTGTTAAGCGTTGCTGTGATCTGGTTTGAAGAGTGTGGTATGAGAGATATATCTTCTTTCCGAGGCATTCCAGCTTAATCCTCAGGAGTAGCGGCACATCTGTGGCCGACCTCAGGTAGCAATATCTAATCCTTTCTGGGGCTGATTACAGATGTCCATGGGCAGCAGTATCACGTACCATCAGATGTACTGCATACTCGTCTGCAACTCCTAAGTAATAAAAAAATACTCCTGTTTAACTCATTCACCAGAAAGTTTTCTCTTCGGACTCTATTCAGTTAGTGATCGTTGCTCGAAATGGATTTCAAACGCGAGGAATTGAGTTCATTTATTCCCTATCTAAATATAGATTAGCAGTGTGTATGATTGGTCCTTTTTATTTTGTTTCAGTGTGTCTTATGCTAAGCAATGAGAACGAACCTTTGACACGTACGTGAAGATAGGAAAAGATAAAGATAAATAAAATAAGTCAATATTTTTTCTAGATTTTCTCAGTTTAAGGCATAGATTAGTAAAGATTACTCACTCCTAACAAGAAAATGTACCCAGTTTTGAGAATTGAAATAGTTGCGTAAAAAAAGTTTTGCCACGTCTCCGTGCTAAAATGTCCCTAAAATATTTGAAATAATTATTTATTTATTATGTAAATTACGCAGTATTAGTTATTTATTCGTAAATTTTCTCTAAAAATGTTTTTATTTGTCAAGAATTAAAAAAAAAACTTACTAATAAGCCTTTTGTGGCTTCATTCAATTTCAAGGCGGCGAAGTATCTTTACTAATCTATGGTTTAAGGTATAACTGATATTCCTTTTTTATCATTAATGATAGATAGTTTTAGTTCTAGATGCAAAAATGTTTGTGTTATAAGTTTAACGTGCGTTTTCTTATTTATTTGAAATCGAAGTTCCTAAAGGGATAAATCGATTTGTATTTTTGTTTTGTAAGAAAGTGGCCTGATCGAGAATTTGTTGCTATGTATAAAGAAAATCTGTCCACTTTTCTGAATATCCATTGTTTTTTTAGTTGAAGTTTTGGTTTTTCATTTCAACCATTTTTGTATTTGATACAATTTCTATTTATTTCACTATTTAATTTGAAAGAAGAAACTACGAGTATATTAAAAACCTCTCCTGTTTTTGATTACTAATTAAAAGCCATTATATTTAATTAAATGATATTATTTCAACATTTTTACATTTTGTAAAATTACCACCCTTAAAAAAATAATTCAATAGGGATTGTCAACATTTGGTGCGTTCAAAGTTTTGACATAAAGAACACAAATTAACGTCACGTTGCCTATAATTAGAGACTGTCATAGGCGATAGAGGCACGACACTGTAATTTGACTAATTTGCTGTTATTATTAGCTTTCCTGTGTAAAAAATAACTTTGATGTCTAATAAAAACTGCTTTGAATTTATTTTCGACTTTGTAAACATGAATGTTCGTTTTCTATTCAATTAGATTGGAGTCTCTTATTGTAGGTAAATATAAAAATAATTAAATATTTATAAATTTTGAACACAGGGAAGTTGATAGATTGAATAACATATTTTTAATAATATTTTTAGAGCTTGTGTAAGAGCAAAAATAAGCCTTTATGAAAGTATAATAAAAAGCAAATTTTGACTCAACTGAATGATCGAAATTATAATTTAAATACTTTTTTTATTTGTTAATTTCAAAAATTTTGGTTTAGTAAGAAAAACTCCGTGGAGTAAATTGTATGGCCAAAATTTCTCTGGGATACTAAAAGCATGTGTGCTATATATATATAAACTCGTAGTTTGCCAGGGAATTTCAATATAGCCTTAACCCTGAGAGGATGATAGAGGATGATGACAAATGAATCAGGATATTTTAGTAACGGAAGATGTAGCCCAGGTTTTAATCGACATATTATTATTATTTTTTTATAATATAGGAGTAGCAGACGAGCATGCAGTCCACCTGATGGTAAGTGGCTACTGCCGCCTATGGACATCTGTAATCAACCACAGATAGGATTAGATATTCCTACCTGAGGTCGGCCACAGATGCGCCGCTACTCATGAGGACTAAGCTGGAACGCCTCTGAAAAGTCTGTCTCCCTTACCACACCCTTCAAACCGGAACACAGCAGCGCCTAACACTGCTGTTATTAGGTAGAAATAGGTGTGGCGGTGGTGCGGCCGGAGTCGAACCACAAACGATTCTACCACCTTCAATTTACCAATATTTGATCATACATTTTGAGGGCACAGAAAATTATAGGTATTCGTTTTATTATGGCATTATGTTGTTACAATATAATTAAATTATGAAATGATACAATTGATAAAATAATAAATAAATAATTTAACTTATTTAGATACCTAGGTCTCCAGGATGACATTACACTAAGCGTAAAAATCAATACTAGCATATTTTGTTTATATTTGAGTTGCGTTAATAAATTTTACATATTATTTTACATTTTTAGTCATTTTTACAAAAATGTAAAATATACACTTTTGTTTAACCGATTAAATTCATTCGAAATTATTTCTTTTCACTTTTATCGGTATTCTTGATTTTATTATTTGTATTACTGAAATTAAATACTAGCAATTTATTTAATAGACTTACCTACTAAATATGCACTATTTCCTTTAAACGACAAATGTGTTTTTTTGTAAAGCAAAAGATAAGTATCTAGGCACATATAACTTTATCTACTAATCATTATATTTATTATTTATCTTATGTATAAAATTCTCGTGTCACAATGTTAGTTACCGTAGGTACTCCTCCGAAATGGCCTTACCGATTTTTTATATGCATATTCAGTACATCTGAGAATCGGCTACTATCTATTTTTCATACCCCTAAGTGATAAGGGTTGTTCACCCTAAACATTTTTTTTATATGGCAACACAACGTTTGCCGGGTCAGCTAGTTGTTTCTAATATTTTATTGTACCTAATACATTAAATGTAAATGATATATAATATATACCTATAGATACATACATTTCCTTGTTATATGTAGCTATATTATACTTACAAAATTAAAGAAATAATAGGATTATTTCAGTAATTTATGCAAATTATTCTGCTAATAAGTTAATTACTTGGCTTTTGAAATTAGATAAATATGTAAGTATAATGGCTGTCTAAAATCATTATTAAGTGCAATATTTAAATGGAATTACGATTAAATAGTAATGCTTAGAATTTTTTATCGTCTACTTTTAATTTCACACAAAAAAATTAAAACTTACAAATAATTTTATTATGTCTAAATATACGCAAGTCAATGAACTCATAAAATTTTATATTGAGTTAAATGCCAACGAACAATAATTTTTAAATTAACCCAAAATTTTAACGTATATATAATTTAATTTTAAGTGTAAAATTACGCCAACGTATAAAATAAATAACTCTTTATTTTAACGTAATTGAAATTTTTAAACTCTAAAATTAAAAAAAACGTAACTATTTTAAATGTTGTGTTAAAATATTTTTCCAAGTGTAGCAACTCTTCAACGAGTCAGGTTACCAATGAACAACGCTCGAGCGAAAACTTTTTGTTCCAAAAACTCGGGGAACATAGTTATGCCAAAGTTCATAACATTATTACAAGCCAGAAGTTACGAACTAAATTGAATTTAAATTACCGAGCGTCCCGAAGCATTCGGTGGACTGTTTTACCGACATTGAGTTTTAGCTTTAAAACAGCGCGCTATTCGACGCTAGATGGCGTTGATTGTACGTTTGTCTTATTAGAAATGAGGAATATATTTTTATCAAATGTAAATTCCACAATCATTTTTAAAATATTATTTAAAAATAAACATTAAAATAGCAATAATACATTTGATTAAACATTAATAACAATTTTGCAAAACATTCTAATTCTGGTTACATTTTATCTCAATTTTAAATATGTTTTCTAGATTTATTACATTATAAAATTACATTATAAATATTAAATATATAATGTATTTTTTAAATAAGTTTTTCAATTTTATAGTTATAAAGTTATTTGTTCAATTCTTATAAGATTAAATCATTTTTTTCTTTCAACAACCCTTCAATAGATGGCGCCCCATACCCCTAATCTGTAAAATAAATAAAAAACTTAACACATAGATGTCGCGACAAGCATAACTTGTGAATATTAATATCCTTAATAGTGATGTTACCTAATAGAGTAGCTTACAAGATTTTTAAGATTACTTTATCTTTATCAGATTTTATATATTTTTTTATTTAAATATTACCGATAAAATGATCTGTCCATAGCATGCAGTCCACCTGTTAGCAGTGGTAAGTGGCTTCTGTCGGTCATGACCATTAGAAATCAAACCCAAATAAGATTCCTACCTGATGCCGGCCACATATGCTTTGCTACCCGTGATGACTAAGATGGAACGCCGTGGATAAGTATGACTCTTCAAGAACTTAACACTATTGTTCCTGTGCCATTTGTTTCTGTTGTTCGGCATTATTGTTGCTGTTGTTGTACCTAACACTCGTACAGAACACGTTGATTGAGATGGAATTAATATTATATTAATTTCTTCTTAGCCGATGTTGAAATCGATAAAAGTGTGTTTCAGATACCTGTTGAAGGGATGACCATTTTGCCACGCTAGCCAAAATATAATATAACCTAAATATACATAGGTAAATCACGTCTTTTGGGTCCATACACGATAATCTCCGAAACCAATCAAGCGATTTCAAGAAAGAGATATGAATATCTATGGTTGGTTGAAAGATATAATCGTTTTGGAATCGATAGATGGCGGTGATGTCGAGTTCTAAAAATATGTTTTTGTGATCGAGACACTACAAATATAATCGTCATTATGTTATGTTTACTGAGATTTAAAATATTCCGGTCGTCGACAACCCATCACTGGCTCACTGTTGGGCAAGGATCTCCTCTAGGGTTGCGCAGGGTTTAGTGAACAAAATTATATGGTCAGTAAAACTTAATACGAATATACTGAATAATTGTTGACTGAAGTCAAGTAAAATGGATAAGAAATGTATGCGAGATAAGAAACTGCTTAAGTACTTAAAATTTGTCTCTATTCAGTAACTAGCATTATTTGAGACTCATACTTATAAGAAACTAATAAGAAATCATACTTATTAGAAGGATCAAAACTATTGATATCAGTTTTAAGCCAATTGGATAATTTTATTGTCACTGTCACCGTCGCTTATGTCAGACCTACTTAAGGCATTCATGTCCCACTGCTGGGCACGAGTGTACCTTGAGAGTGGAAATGGTTTAGGCTTTTGAGATATTTAAAGCACTCGCAGTTTTGATCATAACGCTTTCTTTCACCGTAAAAATAAGTAATTGTTACTTATTTTTCTACACACATAACAAGCGAGCAGTCCAAGCGAAGATGCCACTGCCGCCTGTGGACAGGTTTTTTTTTTATAATATAGGAGTAGCAGACGAGCATACAGTCCACCTGATGGTAAGTGGCTACTAACGCCCAAGGACATCTGTAATCAACCCCAGATAGGATTAAATGTTCACAACTGAGGTCGGCCACAAATGCGCCGCTACCCCTAAGGACGAAGCTGGAACGCCTCAGAAAAGTCTGTCTCCTAAACTACACACACTATAATATAAACACTATAAAATATTTATGAATTATTAGCTAACACAGATTCTGCCTTATTCGACCTGAAGTCGATAACCAAACTGATTAGATTCTGGCAACTGTGTCAGTCGAATATATAGGTAGGTCAGCTGGCATCTACATACTATCGAACTGCTTCAAGCTAGAAATATCTCCGAAGATTATGTTTGTATGCCACTTGCCTCTCTTATTTCTCATTTAATTTAATAATAGTCTTACAAAGAACTAGAATATACCAGTAAAATTGAATATTATTCATTGCGTCGATGAATATGCTTTAATTAATATGATTAATTAATAATAATGACTTCCATAATTTAGACGAATCTAACAACAATTATGTGTTAAAATCAATTTTTTTTTTTAATATATTTATTCGTACATTTATTCAATTGGTTACGTTAGGTTAGGTTAGGTTAGGTTAGGTTGATTTCGAACGGGCTGATGGCGATCGACGTCATTTTTTGATGTTAAGAGCTTAGTTTCTAAAATCGATCGGTAGAGCCGTTTAAAAGTTATTAAAAAAAAAACATTTCAAAAACATTTTTTTTTAATCGGATAATAATAAATTGTTTGTCCAGTACCCGTATTAATAATTATAAATTATTCGTACGGTAACCGTATTAATAATTATAAATTGTTCGTACAGTACCTGTATTAATAGACTCAGCCTAAAATCTAGCCTATTTAGGCTGTAGGATCTTCTAAAGAATGAGACATGAATATGCTCGAAAAACATTACCCTCTGAACAAAAAGAATGATGATGTTTAAACATGAAAGGTAAAGCATAATCACGATTACGAATGACTGTAGGTTGTTTCAAACATTAATTTCCATACAATATTGTTTACCGTCACACATGTCATGCAACCACAATGCTATGTGAATTTTCCTTACTACTCTACGTAATATTCCAAAAAGGTACGTTGATTAAAACTTTAAATTTATTACCTATGATTTCTATGGCAGTGAGAGTCTAGTGGTGAAGAAACTCGGCCTCTTGATCGAGAGGCCCGAGGTTCAAACCTTTAGCACGCACCTCTGATTCGTCAAAGTTATGTGCTATTAGAAATTAATTATCACTTGCTTAAACGGTGTAGGAAAACATTGTGAGGAAATGCATGCCTGAGAAATCTTAAAAAATAGTTTTCAAAAGTTTGTGAAGTCTGCCAATTTGCACTTGACCAGCTTCTCACCACGCTTCTCGGTGAACCAAGCTTATACTGCATACTCGTGTGCTACTCTTATATTATATATAAAAAAATCTTCGCCTCACAAGATTTGAAGGTCCTTTGAAGGTGGTAGAACCCTTTGTGGTTCGACTCCGGCGGCACCACCGCCACACCTATTTCTGCCTAATAACAGCAGTGTTATGCGCTGGTGTGTTCCGTTTAAGGTAAGGGAGACATACTTTTCCGAGGCGTTCCAGCTTAGTCCTCAGGGGTAGCGGCGCATCTGTGACCGACCTCAGGTGGGAATATCTAATCCTATCTGGGGTTGATTACAGATGTCCATGGGCGGCAGTAGCCACTTACCATCAGGTGGACTGTATGCTCGTCTGCTACTCCTATATTATGTATAAAAAAATCCTCGCCTCAAAAGCTCAGTGAAACTGTAAACTCTCTGCTCGGTTTCCTAGGCAAGGAATGAGTCTATTATTTCAGCTTATTTTATAGTCATATAAGTTTTAAGGGTTGCTTGATACTATAAGGTGTAAGTAAGAAAACATTTTAAGTACATAGTTTTAAGTGTTATCTAAGCAATAGATATAAAACTTAGAAAATACTTAGTTGTTATCTTACAATCCCTTGAATACACTTAAATTTATGAACATATAAAAAGTATCTTACAGATAGTTGAGTTATCAATGTACCTTCGTACTAACATAATACTTATCGAAGCGGATTTTACAACGTAAGAATATTAAATTAACTTTATCTCAGTAAGACCATAACGGTAAATTCCGTATAAAAGTTATTACATTAACTTTATCGTTAAGTTCAAGCTATCTTGACCACGTATCTCGAGCGTTTAACACTTAAAATGGGCCTATTTATCGTAAAAAAGCATCGTAAGGCCCCTCGGGCCGTTTCCGACGTGTGAGCCATTTTAATACCTACGTGTAATAAAACAGATAACAGGAAACTCAAAAAGCTGACACGATAGCATTAAAGGGTTAGATAGCCTACGGACTTAGAAAAAAGTAACCACGAAACAACACAACAAACGTATCCGTTCATTCGAACCTCAACCCTAAAACGCGTAGAAAAGATAGACAATCAAATGACGTTACGGACAAAAGAAATGGTTAACCCGTGAATCGCGCGTATCAACTTCCGAGTATATTTCTGTTACGGGCTGAATAATTGTCTATAATGATATATTACGTTTATCTACCCATCGGCTTGTCTACGCTACGGATACGCATCTAATATTTAACGTTATTCTTTAATTACATGTACTTACACCGTTGAAGTTTACGATCGTAAACCCATTGTTAGGAAATGGTCAGTGAACGCTGCTTTTAAATTATATTGGCTTACTCATATCGTGATGGAAGACAAGGAAAGATAACGTGCTACTCGTGGAAAGTAGCACGGATAAAAATAAAATGGGTATAAAAATAAATGTATCTTTAAAACATTGGCAATTTAATTACAAATTGTAAAAGGACTAAATTATGCTTAAGAAATTATGCATACGAAAATAATTTTATCTTTTATATTATAAAATAAATAAATAGAAACATAAAATGAGTTTCTATCTTTTCTTTCTCTTCCAAAATATAGTAACAGGTAATTCATTACACCTAATTGAACTACGAAAAAGTAAAAAAAAAAATATCGATGTCATGTCTGAAAAACGTTAGAAATATGACTAGAAAAAATAACAGAATCACCGGTAGCGCCAGCAGTTTTTACTTTTACGTTTTTATCAATCTAACCCTCAACTTTCGATCTTATGGTACTTTTTACCCACTTCCTGAATACATCTGTGCGACAAAAAATGACAAACATCGGCGCACGCATATTATTCTAATTATGCATAGTCCCACAAGGGACTGATACGGAAAAAAATAAAAAATAAAGGTGAATAAAGGGTTAACTTTTTGCTTTACGATTGAAAGCGAACACTTTAGTATTATGTAAATGAAGTTGACATTTGCATACAAGTTTTTATAGAGAAAGAATCACGCACATCTGTCGTTCGTTCCGTTTCCGGGTTTTTAACGGGCAGTAGATAAGTAACAGGGCTATTGAATATACGTGGTTTTTATAGCAGTATAGCTAACGTTATGTGATTACAATTTATAGCTACATCGGTTACTTCAACGTTATATAGTCGTTATACGAGTATAATATAAAATAGCTCTAACGTTTTTTAAGTTGCTGTAGTAAACAAGCCGATCTTATTCATCATCATCATCAACCTGTTACTGTCCCACTGCTGGGCACGGGTCTCCTCTCATAATGAGAAGGATTAGGCCATAGTCCACCGCGCTGGCCAAGTGCGTATTGGTAGACTTCACATAACTTTGATTTTTTTTTATAAATTCCCAGGTATGCAGGGATCCTCACGATGTTTTCCTTCACCGTTTTAGCGAGTGATAATTAATTTCCAATACGCACATCATTTAGAAAAATCAGAGGTCCTGTGTGCCTGGGATTTGACCTCGGACCCCTCGATCGAAGGGCCGAGTTTCTTAACTACCAGACTATCATTGCTTTTATTCTCGATCTTATTGTAAGAGTTTTTGATGCCCAAGGACATTTATACTGTTACAGTTCATAATTATAGGTAACACTACAGTCTAGTAAAATCAAGTAGGTAAGTATGAGGGCAGCTATAAATCTTTAGTTAGTTAAAAACTAAATAGGAACGCCTCGCTCTAATATACGATAGTTGTCGTTAGCGACCGCCGCCGACTGTTAGCGTTTTTAGGGTTCTGTACCCAAAGGGTAAAAACGGACCCTATTTCTAAGCCTTCGCTATTTGTCCGCCTGTCGCAGGGCTCTATCTCGTGAACTTCTATATGAATCAATTTTGAGTAAATGAGAGTTGAGTTTGAGCCGCAACAGCTATACACTTGAAAATTTTCCAGACTATATATAACGGTGCCCATGTATGATAAATAAAACAACAAATTAACGTAAGTAAATATTTATTCCAGAAATTCTACAATAGCGCAATAATATTAATAATAATAACTTAATAACTAACAAGTATAACATACTCCAACTTAATGCACGAATATAGTAACCTAAATATATTTCGTAAATAATTTATATTCGTAAATAATAATTAAATGAAATTTAATTTAAACATATTTCAATTAATTGGAATGTATTAATGCGTAATGTAACAGTCAAGATGCTGATTGTTACATTACATTGTAATGCTACTTTTAACAAAGAATATTCACATAAACAATTTTTTTATAATATAGGTGTAGCAGACGAGCATGCAGTCCACCTGGTGGTAAGTGGCTACTGCCGCCCATGGACATCTGTAATCAACCTCAGATAGGATTATATATTCCTACCTGAGGTCGGCCACAGATGCGGCGCTACCCCTGAGGACTAAGCTGGAACGCCTCGGAAAAGTCTGTCTCCCTTACCACACCCTTCAAACCGGAACACAGCAGCGCCTAACATTGCTGTTATTAGGAAGAAATAGGTGTGGCGGTGGTGCCGCCGGAGTTGAACCACAAAGGGTTCTACCACCTTCAAACATACAGAAACTTTTAAAAATAGTGTTAATATATATTTTGCCGTTTAGTTTTAGAAAAGTGTATACAGTATAGGATAGTATAATTGCCCAGTAATGCACCTACTAAAAATATTAGAAAAATTATATATTTTAGGTTAGAAGTGGCCATAGTGTAAATGTAGGTGCACTACGTTATAATTTTCGATACATGTACATAATTATAAAGTGTAAATAAAAATCGAATAAAAATAGTGTAAATACTGTTTGGCACTAGCGTGTATTTTTGAAGTTGTAAGTAACTTTTTGTAAATGAATATAAAATTAGTTGTGTTTGTATGAAAAGTAGTACGTCATGACAATTTTCCATAATATAATTTCTAGCCATTATAAAATTGCATATTTATATTGATTTAGTTAAATACAAATTGATTATTTTATTAACAAAATTAAATTAATTAGATTTAAACATTAGTTGATTATTTAGGTTAAAGTTTGATATTAATTATTAACATAATATGGTGTATTTTTATTTTTGTTATTTTATATTTGCATTTTTTTTATTATGTTTTAGTGTTTTTACTTAAGTACGTATTTTTTGCATTTATTTATTTTATGTTTGTCGTTTTATTTAAGTTTGCGGCAATAAGCAAGAACCCCTCATTTGTTGAGGGTACAGGCCTCCTCCAGAGAAGCCCATCTGTCTCTATCTTTAGCTATTTGTATCCAATTCGTCCCGATAAGATATAGGTAATACAATATATAAAATGAGACAAGCTTGGAGTTGATAACAGCTTTAGTCAGTTTAGTCATCTAACAAGGTAGTACTAAAAAAGGGTTGATTAGCCAGGTATTATTAACTGGTGCTCGTACATCGAATACTGACCCCTTCATAATATATCATCTTCAGAATATGACTTCACAGCAACCTTTGGGATCGGTCGTTAATGTTATCGTCGTTAATAAGAAGTTTGGATATTAACGATATCGCATTATTATAACTTTACATTAAAATAAGTGACTAATTTGATACTACAGTTTAAACACAGATGCGGGTATGCGAAGTGGGGACGACACCATGGCGGCGCTCTGAGTTGACATGACATGAGTTAACAGAGAGTCTGGCATTCTGGTAGGAAACTTCAGCAAGAACAGTCAAATAACGGCGATACTTGTGTAGTTATAATAATACTAATCACTTGTGTGAACTTACTTCTGTATCAGTGCAGGGTAAGGATATACCAATGTATCTTTACACTGTACAGTTTTTGTGTCTATATTATTATATAACTTCAAGACCTTCAAGATGACTTTTTCTAATATAATGTAATACCCAAATAAAAGGCACAAACCCTGAAGAACCAAGAAAACCACACATATACATTTAATAGTGTATTTGAAACACATAAATACACTGTCAATTAGCGTTGTTAGAATCTTTTTGATTGCACCAAACATCGGTTCAAGTTGCGTTGTTAGAATCTTTTTGATTGCACCCAACATCATTGCAAGTCAGAAAATCTGCAACAAAATTAAAAATAATTAAGTGAAGAGGTTGTAAGAACATAGCGCTAACACTTTTATTAATTGTTATACATTGAATAAAATGTGTATTCACAATATTAAGTAGGTAGAGTCCGCGCTAAACTGCTAGTCCGCTCCGAATATAAAAACCAGTCGCAATAGCAAATTGTAGATATTAGCGGGACGAAGACAACGTGGGACCCCCCCGGCACCCGGCCGCTGCCCGCTCTCGTCCATGGGTATTAGAGGTGAGGCGTATATACTGGAACAGGTACCGGGACTAGGTATTTTACCGGACTAGGTCGGACCTAGTATTTTAAAACTACACTGCACTGCCGACAAACTGTTACACAGTTTGGCAGACTAATAATATATGTTTGAATGTACCTTATGAGAGAAAAGAAATAAAATAAATAAATAAAATAAAAAAAGTACCTAGTATTTTATGGGTCTAGGTGGAATAGGTTCAGGGACTAGGTAGTTTTCCGGACTAGGTAGTTTATCGGATTAGGTAGTTTACTGGACTAAGTAGTCTATCGGACTAGGTAGCTTATCGGATTAGTTCGCGACTGAGTTCCCGTTTTTTTTTTTTTGCTCCACGCGCCGGCTGGTTCCTGACACGGTTCCCGTTTTTTTTTACTCGTCGCGCAAGCTTATGACACGGTTCTCGCTTGACCTAGTCCAAGAATAAGTACCTAGTATTTTATGGGACTAGGTGGAACATGTTTCTGGATCACGTATTTTTAACCGACTTCAAAAAGGAGGTGGTTATCAATTCGGCCGGTATCTTTTTTATTTTTTTTTTCATTTTTATGTATGTACTCCGCCGAATACACGAGTACACACGAATTACTCCGCCGTTAGTGGACCGATTTTAATAATTCTTTTTTTATTGTATAGAGACGAGCTGGAAGTTGGTCCCATTTAAATATGATTAGGAGCCATCGACGGGTTCTGAAGAAAATGAGGGGAACTCCTCCACCCATATAAATATAACAGCCAGCACTTCGCCGTTTATGAACCTATTTTAATGCCTTTAATTTCGTGTATGTACAATTGCTACAAGTTGGTCCCATTTAAATATGATGATCAGAGCGGGTTCTGGAGACAAAATATGTAACTCCTCAACCGATGGGCATAATTGAGTTTTGTTTGAAGATATTTGGTGTAGGTTCTAATGAAATTGCAAAACCAGTTCATCATTGACTATTTAAGGGTCTGATAATGTGGCTCGGAGACAAAATATGTAACTCCTCAACCGATGGAAATAATTGAGTTGTGTTTGAAGATATTTGGTATAGGTTGTAATGAAATTGCAAAGCCAGTTCATCATTGACTATTTAGTTAGGTTAGGTTGGAACATATAAGGCAATATAAAACTAAGCGAGCAGGGCGCGGCAGCGCCCTGCTAGCGGGCGGTTTCAATCAATGTAAATTCAGACCTTACCTTCATTCATGATCACGCTTATACAATTTTAAATTGTATTAATATAAATGTTAGTATGTCATCACTAAAAAGGGTGAAAAAAAATTTTTAACAAAAAAATACAACCGACTTCTATGTCACTACAAAGTAAAAAATAATTGAAATAAATGTTGGTTTAGTACATATTTTTGAAGTCGGCGCTCATATAAGACACGATGATACATCGTTATCTAACGAAATATATTGAGCTATATCGTTAAAATTGCTCCATTTTTGTACTAACATAAGGGTCCGACTCGCAATTATTTCAATAGAGAATACGTCATTATTTGCACTTCTGATAGAACACACACACCTGAATCAATCCTTAATCAAAATACAGATATTAATATTTGGTTTAATTTTATTGTTTTGGACGATTATTTATTATTGAGAAAGTACCATAAGAATATATATTTCAAGAACAAATTTATCTAACATGTTTAAAAAAATTGTAAAAAGACAGAAAATAGCAATACATATAACAATATGCATACAATTCAAAATCGTAAACTTACGTGTGAATTTAGAAGTAGTACGAAATTAGCAGGTTGGCTGTTGACTCGAACAGGCCGAGGAGCAGCTCATCTGCAACTCCGACCAACTGTAATTAATGAAAATATTTACAATAGTTTTTACGTAAAGGAGAATGCCCATTCTTGGTACTGATTTTTTTCATGCGTCAAAATAAAAGTAATATTAAAATTATCTTTTGATTTTTTACTAAATTTATCGATCAGAATAGTTTCTTTGAACAGGGGATTCCATTTAAGATAAAATAAGATGAAATGTTGATTGTTGTTCTTAAAAATTAAAATGGCGATATTTTATACTCGGAATTCAATAAGATCTATTAGTGTTTTGACTAATGATTTTTCTCATGCGTCAAAATGAAAGTAATATTAAAATCATTTTTTGATTTTTTACATAGTTTGTCGATCAGAATAGTTTCTTTGAGCAGAGGATTCCATTTAAGATAAAATAAGACGAAATGTTGATTGTTGTTCTTAAAAATTAAAATGGCGGTATTTTATACTCGGAATGGAATGGATAGTAAATGGAATATGTTAATAGAACTACATTATAGGTACCTACTATCAGTTAAAACCCACCATCAATCTATCGTCGGATATTTTCGATTTTGAGGTTATGTAACATTTCGGTAAATAACTTCAGAACCCGGTGCTGATCTAAAAAATAATTATTGGTGGTAGTATTTGGTTAACTATACATTGTCCACAACAAGTTTCAATTTGATGCAACTCTGGACGGCGGTCCATACTTTCATGGGCATTGTCTTTTGGGAAACTGTTTAACCTGGAAGAATTCCTTAAAACAGTAACTATCTGAAGTTAATACTTCTTATAGCGTGTTTAGTAAAACACTGAGTGTATTTTGACGTGGGACGAAGTTGAGTGCCGCTGTAATACATAATTTATTACGCCAAAGAAGTATAACTTCTGAGGTGCATCACAAGCTTTTTCATATTACTTTTTGAAAGTGAAGACTTCGTCAGGCGCGTTAAGCGATGTCGGTAGGGGTAAGCTTACTGTTTGGCATCACATTCAATAAGAGTATATATACACATGTATATAGACACCATAAAGTTGGCAACGAAAGTTTTGCAGAAAAGGCTAAAACTAAAAAAATATTTAAAATTACTTTTAAATATTTTTACTACGCTTTTATTAGTCAGCCCTGTATGTAATGGAATTTTTAACTGGATTTTTACCGGCTTTGAATCGTCAGCTTAATTCGAATCGCTAGGTGGCGTTAATTATCGGGCAAAAAATACAAAGTTCATGGCAAAGTTATTAGATTGCAACAATTATTATTCTTTAGTTTGTAATAGTCTCTTGCGCAAGTGTTTATTGAAACACGCACTTATTTTTCCTTTTTTAATTAAATATACCAAAGAAGTCTAACTTCTTATCTGCGAATATAAATAAAGACACATATTATTTATTTTTTTATTGTATTAAGAGGTACTTAATATTACTAAGGGTGAACTTAATACGTAATGGCATAATTATTCCCACTCGTTCAAAAACGAAACAAAGTATTGTATACATTATAAATTTCCTAGAACTAGTTACAATTAAATAATTATCTATATTAACAACAAAAAAAAACTATAACTGTTCTTCAATGGCGCCGGTCCTGTCCGCCTCCGGTAATTCAGTCGTTATTCATGGTCAACCATCCAATGACTGACCGCGCTCAGTGTTACTTGTCCCAGTTGCCGATTGACAGACGCCGATGATATTGTAGTACTAAATAATAAATTTGTCACTTTTGCTTTACATAACAGCAGGTGGCAGGAGATTCTTGACGATTGAAAGAAAATGAATTTTCAAGAACTTTATTTCCCAAAAAAACTAAATATTTGACATAATTTGTAAAATAACTAATTATTTATTTCAATTAATAACAAAAGAAACTAACTTGGTTCCCAAGAACTACAAAGATCTTCTTGTTACTGGATGCGGTAGTTGTGAGCTCACTATGTATGCTTTCGGACATGGTACTTTAATTTTTACGCAAAAATTTTTTCGCTCAATTAATATTCTTGAAATCTTATAACATTAATGGTATTTAAAGGATACAACTCTATATGATATCACATTCCACATGATACGATATAATATGATATGATACAAACGGCGAAAAATAAAATTCAATTAAAATTCACATTTGTAGTTGAGACTTCATAAATATGGGTAGCAAATGGACAAGCAACCTATATTAAGTGGCTACCGCTCCCATGGATCTCTGCTATCAACCAGGTAGGATTGGAGTATTACGTAATAGCGGCCACAAAGGCGTGCCACACCCTTCAAATCACACAATGTTTAATACTTCTGTGAAAAGGCAGTAGATGCAGTGGTGGTGCCTCCGGAGTGGAATCACGAAGTCTTCCTTTAAAACTATCCTAAATATAAAATACAACACAAAGGAAAACGAACATACATAAAATAGACACATACATCGCACGGCAATAATTCTTTCAAAATGGCAAATCCGCGGCAAGTAAACAAAAAACCACGAATACACATCAAGATTTAGAAAAAAGATCAAATTTCATAAGTTAGATCTCATTGCGCGTCGCAAATTTTCATGTGATTGCAAATGGCGTCGCACAAAGGAAACACTTAAAACGTGCCAAATGTTTATAAAGTGCGATAATGGTCGAAAAGCTAATAAGTGCTTACTTGCCTGAGCTCAGCGCAGGATTCTAGATGGAGATTTCCCAATAAATGGCAATTAGACACACAGTAATTAAATTTCAAAACTCCCCGTAACCATCAAGGACGGCGGGCAGATGCGATGTGCGGGCTCGTTTGGGCATGTCCTAGGGTTTATTAAAAATCAATACTGCACTAGAATCACCTATTTATAGAATTTCCGGGCGAGATCGGCAAAACATTCGTGAACAAAGGAAAATATTGACCCACCCTTACAATACATAGCATATCGACGTAGAAACTAATTTAGTGCCGTCCAAGGCTAATTTCGTAGATCCGTAATATTTACTTTGGCTATAAATCATAATGCATATGGAGACTTCGAAGGAGCGCCATCTTATGTTTGCGCGGGATGATGCGCAGAACACAAAACTAACCCCTGGAGTAGCGAAAGCTCCGCGCAGTTTCAAGTTCACGAAAGCTCGACACAATTTGAGCTTTGTCTGTATGCTACAAAACTTACATTTCACTGCAGTTCGAGAGCGTCGCGACGCAATGTACTTACAAATGGACGTATGTGAACGAAATATGAAGTGAATCTTATTAATAATAAACTAAGGTAGAATTTACATTGACATATTTCGAAGCTTTTTCTGTGTACAGTCACTCAAAATAAGACTAAAACAGTTTGATATAAAACAGAAAATCGTTTGGAATACCAAAAATAATATCCTCGGCATCTATGTGTGAGGGATACGTCGTGACAAAGGAAAACCTTGTTAGGCGCGCATGTGTGATGATAAAGAAAGGGTAACGTCATATCTCGATGTTGAGTTTTCACCTATGAATGTGACATTCGGCGGAATAAGCGCACATTTGCATATTGAGAGTGTGTGGGTGTTACGTAAATAAAATTCTTTTGTGTTGGTGTATTTTAATATTATTCATTTTTCCATGTCACCGGCTGCTTTAGTCTGTTGGAATTCGGAGAGATTTTGAAATATCTAAACTTCGGGCTTAATAACGGTAGAAATATTGAATTTGGAACGTTGCTATAAACTATGTCTGGTAAATTAATAGTGTTTCACTTCAAACAAGGTTGAAATATAAGGTTATTAATTTGAAAATCTCTATAGCATTGTGGCGCTGGTATATCGGGAAAGAATCTGAGGTGAAAACGTTTTTTTCAGCTCAGTAAGCTTATAAGGCGAGTAGCTTTTCCTCCGAAATGGCAACGAATCTGATTTAATTGACTTCAGGTAGACCGTAGAACCCTGTCTATATGGAGACATACTTTTTCTAGGCATTCCAGATTAGTCCTCAGGGTTAGCGTCTCATAGGGGCAGTGGTCGACCTTGGGTAGGAATCTAATTTTATCTGGGATTGATTACAGATGTCCTTGGGCAACAGTAGCCATTTATTATCAGGTGGACTGCATGCTCGTCTGTTATTCCTATATTATAAAAAAGAAAAAAAGACTTACAATTATTTTATAAACCTGCAATGGTGTGTAAGGTATTAAGACGAGGCGAGTCCCCTTAATATTAAGTGGCCACTGCTGCCAATGGACATTTGTAAACCCAGAGAGTATTGGTGTCCTACTGAATGTCGATAACAAAAGCGGTTGTGCCTCCGGATTCGAACTCCGAACCACCACTACCACTTTACATCATCCCCCATTGGGTTCAACAGGGGATTAATCCCATTAGTCGAATCTGGTAGAACCCTTTGCGGTTCGACTCCGGCGGCACCACCGCCACACCTATTTCTGCCTAATAACAGCAGTGTTAGGCGCTGCTGTGTTCCGTTTTGAAGGGTGTGGTAAAGGTGACATACTTTCCCGAGGCATTCCAGCTTAGTCCTCAGGGGTAGCGGCGTATTTGTGGCCGACCTCAGGTAGGAATATGTAATCCTATCTGGGGTTGATTATAGATGTCTATGGGCGGCAGTAGCCACTTACGATAAAAAAAATATTTGTAAAAAATATAAAACAGAATATTATTATATAAAGCATAACATCTACAGTCAAAGAGTCTTTTCCAAGAAATATCTTCGACAATACATCACGCCCAATCAAATTCTCGAAACAGACGAAATAGGAGAAATAGTAAGTGCGTATCATTTCTAAAGAGGGCTATAAATAAGAACAAATGGTGTGTTCTGTGCTAAAGTGTTGTAGCTACGAAACGTAATTGATGGAGAGCCGTCACAAACAAACTGTACACATTTATAGTAGCCGTGGAATTCCTTGTACTTTTAGGGATGGGGCGGTGAACTTATTTATCGATAGATGTATTCGCTTCATGTATTACACCTAATATCTTAGTATTTTGTAATAATTAATTCTGTATGTGTTCTTAGTTATGCTATATGATACTTTTAGGGATGAGTCGTACAATAATTTTATGGATACAAAATGAAATTTCGTAAGACTTGTGTCGAAATTAGAATGGGGTTGTGTAGCATGCTTCAGATTTACCCAGTTAGTAGTGAGACATTAAAAGGGTAGCAAACTACATATCTGACTTACACTATTATTTTGAAACAAAATTAATAACAAATATGTCTCATTCTATCGAAATCGTCGTCAACCTATTACTAGCCTTCTGATTAGTACGGGAAATTAATATTGTACACCCACATGATATTATGAGTATCTAAGAGTTTTTGAGAAGAACATTAACAACCTTGTTTTTAGAAACTATTGGCAATATAAATTATATTAAAAATAGAATCTTTATTTTTTAAACTAATCCTATGTTCTAATTTACTTATGTAGACGGAGAGGTCTTAATTTTATTTGGCTTATATTGGCTCTTTTATTTGGGTTATATTGTAGTATCCACATTGTTCCATCGTCTCTCCGAACCGTTCACGCAGATCCTCTTTTGTCCTTAATGAGATAGCCAGGTCGTTAATCAGGCATAAGCCGTTAAATCAACGGGTAATAGTCGATGGGGTTGGCTAATATCCCGTACTAGTCACTTAGAGATCTTAGTGTGTAATAAATATTATGACTGACTACTATGCACATTTAGAATACATACATAGTTACTTTCGCACACGGATGAAGTAACGAAATTAACTCCTAATTTTTCTAAGGGCAAGGCTGTAGTTCAATTGGATAAAAGCATGCGTTGAGTAATTGACTACTTAGCTCTAAAAATAAAACACATTTGTTTTTTTAAATTCTTTTTATTGATTTTCACATAAAATCTTATATGAAATATATTCTAATATTCTTCCTTATAACAGCAATGTTAAACACCACTGAGACATATTTGAAGCAATTAACCTAAGGATTAAATTTTAACGCCTTGGAAAAGTATATATTCCTTACCATACCTTTCAAACCAGAATACAACAGCATTTAACTGCTGCTGTTTTGTAAACATAGGTGTGACGATGATGCCATGGAGTCGAACTACAAAGGTTTCTACTTTCTTCATTTATTTAATTAATTTATGATATAATATTAAGGTTCCTCCGACTAGGCGGCAGTGACTAATTACTCAGGTGAACTGTATACCTATTTGTTACTATTACTTAAGATCTAACTCCATGTATATTATTACCGCAGGGTACATCTAATTCGGACTCTATACTAATACAGGTCTTCGTTACACGCAGATCGGCTGGCTCGTACAAGGGTCAGGGTCCCGTTACTTCCTGTTGTTACACGCCTCACACTGGCGAGATTATTCAACTAATTATCATAGGCGAGCTTTATCGATGCAAATCGACACGTTACACCATTCTCATTGCGGTATCGCGGATTTTTTACTGGAATTAATTCTGGATTTTACTATTGCGGGTTTTTATTAGGTTTTTGTGGGTATTAAAATGAACAGTAAGGAAAATGTTCGTTTATTAATCATGAATGCAGGTTGAGCCTAACTGTTATATGTAAAGTACATAAGTTTAAGATTTTATTACAAAAATTGTAGAAATATCCAAAAGACGGTTCGTGTAATCCCTTATGTTGCTTTTATTTATAATAGTAACTTTTTAAACCCTGTAAAAACATATTTTACCATCATTTATCTCCTTCTCAATGAGGAATGGAAAACTATTTCTATTACTAATTATACAAATAAATATACGTACAGAATCGCCAAGATCGTAAAAATACTTACACATAAATTATATATAATACATATATCCCCTTCCTTGCATAAATATGATATCAATAAAACAATTTGTTTCAGTCTGTTTCTATGCTTATACCTTGATAACCACTGATAGGTACTCTAGAACTTTTCTCAAAGCGTTCCACTCCAATCTCACAAAAATATTATTATTTTCATTATTATTATACTTAATACCACTACTTATAGCTTAATCTACCAGTAGCTCAAGCGATAGTTGCCAATTCCTATTGAGAATTACAGATAACGAGGATAAAACTTATGAATAATACCGTGGTTAAAACATTACTGCCCCACAGCTGGGCAACTTTTTTTTTCATTGTCAAGCCATAGATAAGTAAAGATACTTCGCCGCCTTGAAATTGAATGATGCTGCAAATGCCTTATTATAGTAAGTTCTATGATGACGTGTGAGGAGAAAAACGACAGATAGATGACTAAGAACTGTGTTTATTCATACTTATACATAAAACATACAGAAATACTTTCCTAGCTAATGCTTTCTTTGAGGGCTGCGGGGCTACCGCTCAAGTCAAGCGCTGCTTAGCTAATGAAAAATCCTATGAATGGTCCCTGGGATGGACTGCGGGGCTATCGCATCCCTTGACCTCCTAGCTGGCTTTCCTTGAGGGCTGCGGGGCTACCGCTCAAGTCAAGCTGAAGACTCCGAGTGGACTGCGGGGCTATCGCACTCGTCGCCATCTAACTAGCGAATGAATCTCGGCAAGCGGCGCACGCTATTTATATCATTTGATGTCGCCGCTGTGTGCGTTCGGTGCGTAGACTCGTCCCACCATCTTCTTATCGCAATTGTCAATGTGTGCGTGTGCGTTCGTAAGACGGATAGTACGACGTTCTGTTACATCCTCCCCCTCTGGTACTCTAAAGTCGTCCCGACGGAGTACCAGCACCAAGGTTCTTCCGTGGTCGCCCTCTGCGACGTAAAGGATATGTTGGATTTGTAGTCACATCATCTCTCATTGAAAATTTTGTTAGAGCTGAAGTGTGATATCTTCCAAGTGACTGTTCTGGAGAATCTGGGAGCGCAACTTCGTATGTTGAGGCTCCATGTTTTTTCTTAATTATGTATGGACCATCTCGACGAGGAGCAAATTTTGCTGTAAATTGCTTATTGATGTTGCTAATAGGATGAGTTTCAACTAGAACTAGGTCTCCAATATTATAATTTGGGTCAGGTCTTCTTTTGACATTTGTTCTATCACGAGTCACTTCTTTGTTACATTCTATTATTTCTTTTGCAAGCTTTAAGTCATTTGCTAATCTTTTTAACTTTGGTAAATATATTATACGAGGATCAATACAAGAATTTTGATCTGCTGGTTCACGTGGTCGAACAGGTTTTGGTGGTGAACTTAATTTATGCAGTGTCCATTTCGGTCGCTTGCTTTCAGGTGGACTGTCGGTGGATTTTAATGGTGATGGTGTTTCTGACATCGGTGACAGTCTCTTCAGGTCTCGTACATATGTGAGGAAACTGGATAAATTTTCGTCACTAACTTCCTCCTTGTTCTCCACAAAACTTATTGCTTTCGCTGCTTTCAATGGTATAACTTCATTGCTTAGGTTCAGAAAATTGTGGGTTGTTTCAGGTTCGTCAATAAAATACCAACCACGTTGGCCCAGATTTAAAACAATTCCTGCTTTTTCTAAGCAGTCTATTCCCAACAGAGTCCGGTTGTCTTTCGCTTCAGGTATGGCGGAGAAAGTGACTGGTAATATGCGTCCCCCAATAATAACATCTACAGTTGCTGTTAAAAGATTAGAACTCTTTGTAGTGCCATCAGCCAGTTTTATTTCTGTTGGCAAGGCAGTAAATTTTGTTCCCTTCCTTATAAGCGTTTTATACAACTGTGCACTAGCAATACTGGTTCGGGCGGCAGTATCAATGTAAGCATACCCCTTTTCACCCTTTACCGATATTTCAATGGTAGGTATTTTTACATTAGCTTGCATCGTAGTTTTAATTGTATAAAAAGATACTGGTTTTGGTGGCGTCTCTTTGTTCTTGCACACGTCGCAGTTGCTTCTTATGACTCCTGGAGCTCCACATCCATAACAAGATATCTTCGGCGTGTCTTTTAATACTACTTTGCTTGCTGCTGATAGTCTCTTACGACATACGTCAACTGTATGCCCTTTCTTCCCACAGAAGGTACATCTTCTTACCTTAATATTAGGTTCTTCTTTCCGGTCTCCTGCTTCCTTAATAATGGATTCTAAGTGTCGACCGCGTTCAAGGAGTTCCGAGAATGTTTTAATTTCGGTACGTGGTATCTCCTTCTTGTATGATACATTCAGTAAGCCGTACACTAAATCTAACTGTTCTTCCTCTTTGTGTCTTTTAGCAGGAAGTTTAGACATTAACGCGCGCTTCTCAGAAAGGAATTCATCAATGCTTTCCTTGGTTTGCTTTTTTGAAAACAATTCCATATAAATTTCATAGGCTTGCATTTTGGGAGCAAAGGCACTTCTGATGGCTTCTAAAGCTTGATTCCACTTTTTTACTTCCGGCTTAATACCACTCCACCAGGTAGCAGCTTCACCAATAAGTAGTAGGGTTAGACCTTCTAAGGCGTCTTCGTCCGTAATATTTTCTAGCTTCTTATATATAGATACGCTCGCAATAAACTCCTCTACTTTGTTGTGGTTTCTTTCGCCGTCGTATTTTGTAAAACAATGTGCAAAGCTTTTATTATTTCTTGCAAACTCGCAGGATTCTGACAGTTTGTTCAACAAGGTATTAAATTGTTCTTGTGTCATTATCATAAAGTCCGGTTTCTCGTCTGTCATCTTGAGGGTAGATTTAAGTTATGCGTAAATTGGATACGCGTATAGCTTCAGTTGGTGTCAAATAGATTGATGCGTATAGTTGCCAGTAGATTTACGTTGGGCGCCAAATATGATGACGTGTGAGGAGAAAAACGACAGATAGATGACTAAGAACTGTGTTTATTCATACTTATACATAAAACATACAGAAATACTTTCCTAGCTAATGCTTTCTTTGAGGGCTGCGGGGCTACCGCTCAAGTCAAGCGCTGCTTAGCTAATGAAAAATCCTATGAATGGTCCCTGGGATGGACTGCGGGGCTATCGCATCCCTTGACCTCCTAGCTGGCTTTCCTTGAGGGCTGCGGGGCTACCGCTCAAGTCAAGCTGAAGACTCCGAGTGGACTGCGGGGCTATCGCACTCGTCGCCATCTAACTAGCGAATGAATCTCGGCAAGCGGCGCACGCTATTTATATCATTTGATGTCGCCGCTGTGTGCGTTCGGTGCGTAGACTCGTCCCACCATCTTCTTATCGCAATTGTCAATGTGTGCGTGTGCGTTCGTAAGACGGATAGTACGACGTTCTGTTACAGTTCTTTTTTTTTAATTCTTGACAAATAAAAACAATTTTAGAGAAAATTTACGAATAAATAACTAATACTGCGTAATTTACATGATAATTAAATAATTTATAATAATAATTTCAAATATTTTAGGGGCATTAAGGCACGGAGACGTGGCAAAACTTTTTTACGCCACTATTTCAATTCTCAAAACTGTGTACATTTTCTTGTTAGGAGTGAGTAATCTTTACTAATCTATGTGTCAAGCGTGTAGATTTTCTCGCAATGTTTTCTTCACCGTTAAAACAAGTGATAGTCAATCTCTTATACGGACATTACTTTTTGAAAATTTCATGTGCGTGCCTAAGACTCAAACCTCGGACCATCAATCGTACTGTTAATAAATAATATCCTTATAAATAAATACTAAGTGGGCGTCACTTATTTACTTCAAATAAAGTGGCAATTAAATAATTATCACAATCATTTTGCAATTTAAATACCATTATGAGCCGACAAGTTAATCGGACATTCCTTACTGCGGACAATAAAATTATCATAAATATCCTAGAACTTGTATATAATGGAAAAATAACGTTAGGTTTTTTTATTAAAATGTATTATATTGCGATATTTTAGCATAAAAGTACTGATATTGCTATAAGAGTTCATATGAACAATAAACATAACTATTATAGGGGCATTTGAAATAATAGTTTACATAAATTTGTTTAATGTATTGAACAAAATACATTTAATATACATGGCAATGGAAATATAAATAAACGCTAAAAATATGTTCTTTTTGTCGAAATCTTATATTTAAATGTCATTATAAATCAGATCAGGACATCAGGTGTGTGGTAAAGTTGTACAAAATACATAAATGAAGCGCATAATACACATGTCATACGCTACAACATATATTGCGGATTACTACCAAAACTTACAATGCTGGCGGTATCTAACCATTTGTTAAAATTCATTTTATCCACCTGATCTTATTCCATAGCCTTAAAGATAGATACAATCAGATACAATTTTAATCTTATGTAATACTAATTACACATGTGTATGGGAAATGACCACAAATCATTTGGTAGGCAACATGCTCGTTTGTGACCTCAATTAAAATAAATACAATAGGTTTTCTTTTTGGCGTAATTAAAATCCAAAAAATATCGACACTCATTTTGTCAGTTTATCAATTTAACATCATCATTTAATTAGTATTCAGTTATATCGATAGTCTTGCATTTATCGATACGTCCCATCTCTAATCTAACTCGAACGAATACATCGCATTTGTTTTAGTCGCTACCCGATTTCACTCTTTCGGGCGGATACCCGAAAATAAGCGCTGCGCTAAATCGACTCACAAATTACTCCCCTACTAGTCTGGCTTTATCGTGATCTGCAATTTTTCCATACATTTGACTTAACATACTTTAATGTTTTTTTATGTTACTACTATTGCGTAATATGTATGTACGTATGAGTCAAGAGTAAATGTGATCTTACACGCTATTCTTCAAATTATCTGCGGTCAATGATTTTTTAAACTGAATTTATTATAATATAGGAGTAGCAGACGAACAGTCATCATCAATCCATTACTGACCCACTGCTGGGCTCGGGTCTTCTCTCAGTGTGTATTGTTGGTTTTAGTTTAAATACTTTTTACCTGATAGGCATCTCTTTCCTCGTGCATATATTTTGTGGCAGAACTACGTTATTGTTAAGAAATATTAATTCTTTCAAGATTTGCATATTTCTACTTTATGCGTAAACAACTGTGATTAGAACGCGGCGGAAAAAAATATACTGAACAATTCTATAGCGCGCTACATCAACACGGAGAGTCAGCCGCTGACAGTCAGCGGCTGAAAGTCAGCGTACTGACAGTCAGTGGCTGACAATACGCACTGGTTTGAATGCGCACTTAGGCTGCAGCATTTTCTTGAGTTCATCGCCAATTGCACATATTCAATACTTTCGACTTCGTTATGCCAACAGTCAGCTCAGTTCATTCGAATTCAAGTCAAATTAAATTCAATGTAATTAATGTGATACATAATAAGTACACTTGAATTTAATAAAGTTGTCAGCATACCGAAATCAAATTACAAAATAAAACATTGTAAGTAATTGCTATAATCTATCCGCATTAAAGTAGTTTGAGGCAATTACAAGTAATTGGGCTTGTCAAGTAATTGCACTGAGTACTTACTAGCCATAAACTACCATAATGTCAAAATTATTTCTAACCGCTGACAAAATAATAGGACAGACTTAATAAGTCTTAGTTAAGGTTTCGGAATCTTGTGTTATTCGTGGCTGGATCTTATGTTTTTGTCATCTCTTTTAGTTGAATTATAAAATTATAAAACTATTCACATTGTGATTAAACTACTAAAACAATAAAAGTTATTTAAAACTTCATTTAACTAGACTTAAAACGCGATAATATATGATTTTAGTGATACAATTTGCTATGGCGACGGGATTCATTTTCATATTGAGAGCGAACTAGTAGTTTTACACGGACTATACTACATATAAAAGAGTATGTGTAGGACATAGATTAGTAAAGATTACTCACTTCTAACAAGAAAATGTAACCAGTAACAATTGTCAAGAATTCAAAAAAGAACTTACTAATAAGCCGTTTGTGGCTTCATTCAATTTCAATGGTGTAGGATTACAAAGTGAACATTGTCAAGTTAATCATGAGTTAATCATACCAAAATTTGCATTCGACTTTGCATTAACACTATCTGCAATAGATTACTACTACTAAATGGTAATAACTCGTCATTCAAAGTTTTCTTCTCATTGAAAGAATAAAATTATTTCCTCGACCAATTTAAAACTTTTTTTATTCCCGCGCAAAATACAACACAAACGACAAGAACTTCATTTTTTTATGCTAACTCATAACGATTGTATGAGTTGTAACCTGCCAGTGAATATATAAATAAGAACTTAATATTATAAAAATAACACATCATGAAAATAACACAAAATAATTATTTAAAGTAATACTAATAATAAAATAATTTGGTATATTCCTGAAACTATGTTGGGACCACTGATTTATATATCTATCTTTGATGCCAAATAATAACACAAAACTAAAAATCACATTAATTATAGATAATGAGAATACAAAGATATGCTTGAATCTTTCTTTTAACAATAAAAAATGTTTATTATCAACAAAATTTTGTCCATTATTTTCTCAGACATTAGTTATGATACAAAGTCATGGACATAAGTTAGTTGAGTTATAAAACGCTTACTATTTATTACTTCGTCGAACGGGAAGATAAAGAACATAATTATAAAATTTATACAGACCATAATTTATTAAAACGAAAAGAACTTATTATAATCCATATATTATGACGTTATTCCATAAATATATTATAATGTAAGTTACATGTTTTGTAATTAATGTTAGACAATGTATCTCGTGTTCCACTTAACGGTTGTAATGACTACAGATTACTTATGTCTTCCGCCACAGAAAACACGACATCGATAAAACCGGATGATACTCGTTTGAAAACATTGTCAAACCTAAAATGGAAAGCATTTTAAAAATCTCACTAAGGGCTCGAACACAAAACTGCGATGCGACGCGATGCGAATTCGCAACGCAGAAAATTGCGATGCGAATTGCTGCGATGCGATATCGTGCGGCGTAGCGTCTCTCAGGGTGACCAACAACAACAACCACTGTGCGATGCGAATCAATTCGCAAGTTCTTGCGATGCGTCGAGGGAGCTCGCAGATTTTTGCGATGCGACGTCGCATCGCAGTTTTGTGTACGAACCCTATAGGTACGTTTAAACAAAATCAAATCTTTGTTGCAGAACTATAATATAATTACAAGAGATAATTTTTAAAACTAAATTACATGGGTTTAGTTCAAGTGGAATTTACGAGTATGATCACAGATATTTAAATCTTATTAGCTCTATGACGCATAATATATGGAAATAATACGTACCTACTTATGTTATTTGTTATCTATGGCTATAAAAAGTAGGTATTTAACTTCGATCACTAATAAGAACTAGATACACAATCAGCGACAAAAAAATGGCGCGACGAAAAGAGCACCCAAATAGACATTTGGGTGCGCTTTTAGGTTAGTAGTGTTTGAACGTTCGGAGAATAAACACGCCTCAGTGCTCGTTCAAAACTGCAAAAATCACACGTCTAGTACGCTAACAAATGATGGAATATCGTATTTTCGGTAAGTATTATTATTATAAGTAGGTAATTGCTATCACTCAATTATAAATACTGCTATTTCGTTCGTAAATAATTTATTTTTAAGTTTTAAAAATTATCAACAAAAATCAACAGAATGTATAAACCATTTAAATTGTAAAGTCTGTTACTAAACGTACAATTCTTACTATTGCAAGCCCACTTGATTTGTTCGGGTTACATGGTGACTCTGTTCTAACTTGAATGGAGACGCTATTGTTTTATATTTTTTTCTTTAATTTAATTATTTTTTTTCTTTTTTTTGTTATATAAAAATATTTGTTTTGTATAATAATTAAACATAGGCAATGAGTAAATAGTAAATGAGTGAAATTAAATTATTAAGTAAATTATTATTTAATATATTTTATGATGTCTTTTCATCCAACTGCCGCGACAATAGTCATAGACTTATTATAATAAAGTCTATTGTCGAAAGATACACTAAAATAAGATTGCTTAACATAGCCAAAAAAGATACGGAAAAAAAATAAAAATCCATCGAAAAGACTGTTTTCCAATAAACTCACTTTATTCAAGGGAATTAATGGCATCCTGTTGATTCCATATTTTTATTTTTACTCGACTGCCAAGGAAGGGTTATGTTTTTTGCACGTATCTTGTATGTATCTTTATAAGCGGACTTTAGCTGCACTGCATTTTATTCCCTCGGATCTAACATACGGCTGGGTGAATTTCGACAGTTAAGGTGTTATTATATTCGTCTCAAATATCCAAATGTCCTTAGATAGGTGTTGGAAAAAACTCTAAATTTAAGAAGAAATATACAACGGATTTCTGTCACTACAAAGTAAGCAAGTAATTTAATTAAAATAATCAAAAACCCGACTGCACTATAAAGGCTGAAGTAGAATTTTCAAAAACAGTGAAATAGGCGTTTCATCATTTTTTAGCAAGAAAGCCAAAAAAAAGTTTTATAATAGGTATCTGCTTCAAAAACAAAAGATGTTCAAACAATATTATCCTATTTTATCTTCGTAGGGCTCATTTACGATATATAAAGAACCTATGTGTAAAATTCCAGCACGCTAAAGATCCGCGGTTTCCCTTTACATTGGTGTCTGGCGCAGCAACTTACGCATTTAGTCAGACAGTCACCTCGATGTGTTATACACATGTATATATCATATAATATGTGTGTAATCACCTTTTAATTTCCTTTATTTTGATACCCCACTCCATAGTTTTGGTTAACTTTTTTTAAAACGTGTTACTATTTCGGAAAAACATCCACCATTTACGATTTATAGAATATATAACTTCAGTAATTCAAAGTCCTAGTAATTATTTTATATCGTTAGGGGTAGAATTTCATTATTTTTATCCAACAAGCCAGATACAAAATTTCATAGTGTTTGCGTCAAAATTGACGGTTGTTCAAATTAACTTTTAACCCTTATTTTGCCCTCTATGGGGTTGATTTTTCGGAAAGGGATAAATAGGTGTGTCTTTATTCCTATCCAGAAAGCCAAATACTAAATTTTACAGTAGTTGCTTCAAAATTAAAGGATTTGAAAAAAACTGTCATCCCCTGTTTTACCCTCTTAGGGGTAGAATTTCCAAAAGGCCTTTCTTAGTACTTATTTACGCTATATAGCGAACCCACGTGCAAAATTTCAGAACTCTAAATTAAGCGGTTTTGGCTGTACGTTGATTTCTGAAAAATGAAAAAATCATTTAGTCAGTCAATCAGTCAGTCACCTTGCTATTTTATATATATACAAATTATATGTTTTTATAATCTCCGTTTAATTTCCTTTTATTTGATATCATACTCGATAGGTTCGGTTAACTTTTTTTTAAATATTACTATTTCGCGCCAAAAATCCGCCATCTGGATTTTTTTTTCTAACACCTATCTAAGGACACTCGGGTCATTGAGACGAATATAATGACACCTTAATTGTCGACATTCATCCAGCCGTTTGTTAGATCCGATCAAATAAATAAAGACAAACATACAAGATACGCGCGAAAAACATAACCCTTCCTTGGCAGTCAGGTAAAAATAATTGAAATAAATGTTGGTTTACAACATATTTATTTAGTCGTGGGCAATATATTTCGTTGGATAACGGCGTAAACAGCTTGTTGATTTTTTAATTAAATTACTTGTATTTGGTAATATTTTAATTTTAAACTTATTATATTTTTATTATAATAAATTGTGACTGCATATTACTTACTTTCATTGATAAATTATTATTATGTTCATTAAAATTAATTACTTCGACCTAATAAAAATATTAAAAGTAATGACAGTTCGTCTCCACTAATTCCTTGTCCAAGTGACAAACCACGGTCGTCAATTTTTTTTTTCTTTGTTTTTAGCGTCAATTTTACGCCACTTTTTAAGTTCATTTTTGTATGGGATTGTGTATCTAGTTCTTATTAGTGATCGAAGGTATTTAAGCACAAATTTGTTCTTTCATTATTCATTAAAAATAATGACTTAATTTTTGAACTGTTTAAATCGGCAATATAATTAATAATTTTATAATTTAAATTTACAGTAATCCTTTCAAAATAAATTCGTTTACTTTACGATGCAGACTATAAACAGGGCTAAGAGCTATTTTATTTATTTCTATCGGTTGCAAACTAAATTTCCCGCTAGTGGAGCTCAAGATGGCCGCGACCCCATGTGCGCTTGTTATCCAGTCACTCTTTCTCGCATATTTCCCATTCGTTTTGACAGCCGACACGACCCACACACGGAAGGATGCTAATGAAATTTCGAAGTGGATTTTCGTGTAGTTTTTGAAGTATTGGAAATTATAAAGTTAAAAATCTTACGTGTTCCAATTAGTTTGTGTAAAAAAGGTAAAGGAAATATGCCCTAAGAATTTTATGAATGTTAAGGTTATTATTTTTAACATGGAGAGGTAATAGTTAATCATTAACTTAAAATAAATATTGTATTCTTAAATTAAGAAATTAATTGTAAGTACCAGTGATAGATAGGTAAATATCTACTTTAATGACGCACAAATCTATAATGATATAGTAAAAGTATCTAGGTCACAATGTTTGATACTTTCCTACGTGTTAAAAATCTAATTGTAATTACTAATTAGTTTATCATCTCATTTTCTACTGAAGATCAATAGAGGTAGCTTTCAAAATTTCAAAGTAAGTGGTGTACTTACTTATTTAAAAAAAGAAATAAATATTTAGGAAGAAATGTACATGTCCAATAGTTTTACATAAACACGATCAATTTATAAAAATCCTGTAATAACAGTCTTTGAGAATGACATATTAATAGCCCTAATCATGTCAATCGCATGAAAGATTACTCTGATTGCGCAGTTCCTACAGAATGCATGACGTGCAATCAGTCCTACAAAGTAAAGATAGTAAACCTCAATTTGCTTCAACTAGATAGCCTTAATTGCCCTTAATTAGATAGGGCTTAATTATATCATTAGGTTACCGGTCCACATGATCGTGTCTTATTTGAGAAACCTAGGTATGTGTGGCTGCAAAGTCTCAATGCTGACCATCGATCTATTCCTATGGAAGACTTGGAGCAAATTTTTTCACGTCCCATTAGAATTGGTATAAGTCTACAAATAAACTTTCTGTTTATGATTAACCAAAACAGCTGTCGCTTTTTACGCTTGTTTGAAAACAACAGACCACAAGAAAATGAAGATTAACATCAAATCTTTTCATTCCAACTAGTGTAGTAAGGGTCACAAGGACACAACACAAACTCAAATAAAACTATCTATCCGTTCTAAGTGTCTTAAGTCTGCCTAATTGGCACTTCTGTCACAAAAAGGTATTATCATAGTTAACTAACGCTAATAAACATATACATATAATGTTCAAGTAAAATTTTAAAAAGTCGGAAAATGTGTTGCAAGTTCTCACGTACGACGTTCTGTCTGTTGGCGCACGTCGTATGTAGTGTTCCCCCATCGACATCTCAAGGGTTGCTTGTTAGTCACAATACGCAACCACCGATCGTACGCGAAGGCGGAATTATTATTATTTACCGCACTGGAAATCCGACGAGTCTTGCGAATTCGACGAATACCTTTTCTATTCGTCGTTAAAAACTATTCGTCGGATGCCCGCAGTGTGCTTGTTAAGCCGAGTTCTGAATTCAAATATCGGGGAACGTTCGTGAATGAAATAGGCACTGCATTGAAGCTATGACTAAGTTCTATTATACAGATTTAACGAAACCTTAGACTAACAAGGTTGCTGAAAAGCTATTTATTTATATGTTGATATAAATACCTACCTATTAAAGAGTTTCTTTTCTGATTATGGGAATACATACATTAACTTTTTGTTTTTCTCGTTTTTCTAGTAAACCACACAATGTATTCTATCTATCACAGTTTTAATGCAGAACAACACAGCTGATATGATACTATAAGGCAGAAAGAAGCATGGCGATGGTGCCGCAATCGAATACGATGACTTTTTGTAAAGACTTCAAAGACTTCTTCTTCGTCACTCCTAGGCACCGGTGTTCTCTCAGAGTGACGATTGAATTGGTAAACTTTACACAATCTTATGAACTTTTTGTGAGAACTGTCGAGCAAGGTCATAGATTAGTAAAGATTACTCACTCCTAACAAGAAAATTTACCCAGTTTTGAATATTGAAATAGTTGCGTAAAAAAGTTTTGCCACGTCTCCGTGTTAAAATTTCCCTAAAATATTTGAAATAATTATTTATTTATTACGTAAATTACGCAGTATTAGTTATTTATTAGTAAATTTTCTTTAAAAACGTTTTTATTTGTCAAGAATTCAAAAAAAGAACTTACTAATAAGCCGTTTGTGGCTTCATTCAATTTCAAGGCGGCGAAGTATCTTTACAAATCTATGTGCAAGGTTTGCTGTTTTACCGTTTAAACAAAAGTTCATTGATTTCTAAAAGGCATGTTGTTTCGGAATTTTGAGGTGTATCCCTGAGACGTATCTCAAAATGGTCAAGGTTCTAGGTTCGTAAACCTAGACCCCCTAATAAGGGGGGGTCTCAATAGAGACGAGTTTCTAATCTCTAGGCTAAATAGTATGTACGCGTATGTTAGAATTCCGCATAGGAGTATAAACATCATGTATTATCATAGGGCCAGCGGCTTTTCCCGCGTTTAAAAAAAATAACATGACTTACATATAACTGAAAATTTGTATGTAATTCATTGGAATGACAGTGGCGCCATCTGTCAAAAGAAGTCGTACCAGCTCTGAAACTTTTGCGGGGTCATGCACAACAACTTTGATAAAGATCATCACATGATTAAATGCATAGTTTACAAGTATACATACATAGTTTTTCTATAAAGGACATACAGACAAACATCAATTTTCATATATATAGCAAAAAAACTAGGAAGTATAAACCTAGGCAAAATGGCAAATATCTACTTATTTTCATTAAAATCATAGAAATCTTTAAATCCCCAATAAATTATTATTATCGCAAACCTATAAAATATACGTATTATTGGGTTTTATTAAATTACTTACTTTTACGAGTGTAATCAACATAAATAACATAAAACTAAGACTATTATCGTAAAATAACGGTTACCTGTAAGTATTAATTATAATTATACATAGAGATTATAATTAAACAGAGGATTAGTTAAACTAAAGTTATTACTTCATTGAAAATATAGACTCATATTAAAAACACCTTTAATGATGTTAACAATCAATCTGGTTTACCTATCAAAAATCGTTTGACAATTTCTAGTAGGCAAAAATGATTTCGATCTTAAGGCTGAACTTTGCATAGTTTGATTATTAATAACGGATGACGACATATAAACATTGAAACAGTAGCAAACTTCGTAGTTCATTTCCGAAGGTACCACCGTCACACCTATTTCTGCCTTATAACAAGAAAGGAACGCTGCTGTATTCTGGTTCGAAAAGTATGGTAAGGTAGAGTCATTGGCACGACGCATTTTTAGTTACTTTTAAAGGATTCCAACGTATCTGTGGTTGATCTCAGGTAGGTCCCCCATTCATTGGGGTTGATCGCAAAGTCTATGGGTGGTAATGACCACTTACCACCACATGGATTGCACACTAGCATACTTTAATTTTATAGACGAAATTAACCACTTGCTCCGGTCCAAATCCCGTAAACCCCTTTATATTTAAGTCAAAACCCTATCAAAATCACCTCAGCCTTGTACAAGATAAACTCAACAAACAAATATAAATAAGATTAAACAGTCTATAATTTACATCAGACGCTCCCCAGTTTCCCTATCCGCAATAATTAAAATGTAAACGGCTTTCACATAATTACGTTTTGCATACCAAATACAACCCCAAACAGTTAACCCAGTAACCGACTCGTTAAATACCTACGCCGGTTAACCTTGACATAGCCCTAGTTAGTATGCACAGGCTTTCTTTTAAAATCTGATGTATTAATTTGCAAACTTTTCGCACAAACGAAATACACTTCAAAAGCAACGATGTAAGAACGAAAATCATTGCACAAGAAGCTACGGAACTGCGTTCTGTTTTTGAAATTCTCGAATATTATACTAAAGGATTCCATTTTTAAATTCTACTCAATGATTCCGTTCCAAAATTCAAATTCATTCGCGAGTGTACGCGTCTTAAGATGTTTTAAATATGGGGTGGTTATTTAGCACGTGGTTCTTGTGACGACGTTCGCAATTTGAGTATAAATTAGAACACTTATCTCGTCGTGGTCTGTCTTGCGTCCCTTTTTGTCTTCACTGCCCCTCATAACGCTGTCTCTTTTATTCTCAATGTCGAGGAATAAGCGTAGGGGTGTTGCTACGTCAGCGTTTCGCTCTATCGATATTTCAAGATAGCACTCGAAATGCTCCGAGGGTGGGCGAATGTAGGCAGCTTATAAATTCTAAAATGATAAATGTGTTCAATCCTGAGATAGACTGTTTCGTGCAACTAATATAGAGGCATGTGCATATCGCGACCCAAGTTAGGGGCTGTTATGATCGAAAATGAAGTAGAATTTTCTAGACGTTTTTTTTTGTAATAACAATAACAAAATAAACGCATTTCTAACTCTTAATGTTAATTGTTGTGTACGGACATTTGTACTACTCTATAAAAGCTCCACTTGCTATTACTTAGAAAACAGCAATGTAGAATGTCTCACATTACAAATTAGAACATGAGGCGTTCATTAGCATTAAAATTTATACTACATGTACAACTTTTAAACCAGAATTGTCTGGTTTGAAGCAGTAATTTCACTATTTAACTCTATTACCTCTACGTCGTTGTTAAGATATAGAAATAGGCGTATCAGTAGTATTACTGGAAACGAACAAAAAATAATACAAATAATAACGATTTTTGTAAAAGATGAAAATATGCTGTTCGTTAAGCTACAATTTGGGTATTTAGAACCAAGAAACAATCGATAGTTACAAGCAATTGCTAAAGGAAAAGATGTAATGCAGTGAAGTTAGTTAGGAATTACAATAGCGACTGTTAAAAGATGTAATGCAGCGAATTTAGTTGTTTGTTACAAAGTATCGACAGTCGATAATTTGGTTAGCGCGGTCTCATATTTAATTTGGCCGCGGGAGCAACAGGTTATTAGCACGGAGCTTTCCCGCCTAACTTTCCGGGCGTTCACTTTAAATTCCTTCTTCCCTTTCTAATTGGATGCTTTCTCCCTTGCCCGTGAATGAGACTTGTTGCACGGGAATCATTGCAAAGTTATTTTAAGTAACATTTTTGTTTGTGCTCCAAATCATCCTGACCCAAAAATCTGATTGAAAATATCCGAAGGTATCACTTTGAACCGAATTTTCCGCACCCTTCATCGCTTACCCGTGAAAATTATTTTAGCGTATAATCTTACGCTCCAACGCTGTCCCGTCGGGTGTAAAAATTAACACGTCCCTTGTTTAATAATTTTCCGCTCATTAATTCTATTGAACCCAATACTTTATTAGGGTCATAAGTTCCAATATGTGGAAAAGTGAATAAAATTAAACATTTTACACGTGGCACAAAGGACCGCCCACACAAAGGGAAACCTACCAAAGGTCATACAATACCTCATTTTATGAGGAATGACTTAACGCGCGGATTCGTTCGCGTGCATGCCTGTGCAATATTTTGAATTTTTTTCTTAGAAACCCTAAATATAATTGAGGGAAATGTAACCTATTTTCATAGATTAGTAAAGATACTTCGCCGCCTTGAAATTGAATGAAGCCACAAACGGCTTATTATAGTAAGTTCTTTTTTTGAATTCTTGACAAATAAAAACATTTTTAAAGAAAATTTACGAATAAATAACTAATACTGCGTAATTTACAATTACAATGTACAATTTATACAAATATTTTAGGGACATTTTAGCACGGAGACGTGGCAAAACTTTTTTACGCAACTATTTTAATTCTCAAAACTGGGTACATTTTTTTGTTAGGAGTGAGTAATCTTTACTAATTTATGCCTATTTTATACTCTATTGAGTCCTTTGTCTTTACGATAGCATTTTCAAAATGGTTTTAACTGTTTTCAATATTACCTTGAACAAACAGTCTGACCAAAAGTTTTACAAACGTTTTCGTTTCAATGTACTTGGAAAATTATGTTGAACAGACGAACATTTCGATTTAATTTATTCTTATGGATTGTTAGACGTATCAAGATTCACATTTACCACGCAATACCCTTTTCGTTACACGTACATATAAAAAGGAAATTCTATAGTCACGTGAAACGAAGCCCACACCGTATCTTACTCTCGAACCTACACGAATCTACATACATAAATATATTTCTATTCACCACCCAATACATTTTATCTATGTTACCGTTGCCTTACTAGAACTGTGGGTTTGTCAGAAAGTCGTATAAGAATCGAGTTTCGGGTAACTTTGTTTCCATCCCAATTGGAATACGGGCTACATTGGAACGGTGGGAGGCAGTCGGTTGTGTCGAACGCATTGTCATCGCGCGATCAAGTCTCACGAGGTATTCTCAAGGGGTGCGCGTAGTTCTCGTTCTTAGATATAAAGAAAGGTAGATACTTATGAAATTCGAAGGAAAAACCACCCTTCCCTATACTTATACAGCGCAGTCGATTCGGTTTTCGCTGAGGAAATTGTAGCGTAGTTTGAGCGGGACATTCGCTCTCCGAACGTCGGCTGGAGACGACGATTTTCTCGAATTTCCTTCGGGACGCGTCTCCGGTTTCCAAATTTGAATTTTATTTTTCTTTTTTCTTTTTATCTGTGCTCCACTCCTACATGATTGAAGCGGGACTCTTGTTGCTTTTCTTTTATTTCGTTTTGTTGTTTTGTGCTAAATAAATTAATTCGCGCCGCGGTAAAAACTTGAAAACTTTGCGGCCAGCGGCGGATAAGGTAAGAACTTAGTTTTTAATTGTTTTTTCAAAATATTTTTAATTGAGTTACAATTAAATCAACTTTGTACTAACATTGTAATGATTTATGTTTTACTTTAATTAACATACTTAGAAATACCCACAACTTTATCAGGTCAACGACGGCAACGGTTATCAGGAACACATAACAACTGATTTACTTTTAAAAAAATTGAAAATGTATTTTCGTCTTGTATGTAACATTTTCAACATTTAAATTCTATGCAAATAATTTAATCATCGAACGCTAAATTTTTTTTTTAATTCTGTTGTACCTACAGCTGAAAATTAATTGACTTATCTGCTGTTAATTGACGAAAAGAAAATATATTTAAAAACAAACCTCTCCCTTTACGTCACGATTTCTAAATAGCTAGAGGACCAATGCCAAATTAAGTTTATATAAAATACCTACCCACTGAAGAAGCAATTTAAAACATATAAAGTAACATAATACTAACATTAATTTACCATCATACGAGTAAATATTATTACACCAATTTATCTGTCAAGCACTTGATGAAGTTATCAGTTATCAGCAAGAGGTGTGGCACTGTCAAGATTGTCATTTCCACGGGCCGGATATTGTTATAGGCAATAATGTGGCAGGGTGAGACAGGGTACTGACGTTTTGCCAAATTTCCGATGCGGCTTACAGGTGCGGCTTGCGTCGTTAGCGTTAGATAACAGAAATGCCTCGTTTTAATCTCCTACGCATAAAGAGATTTAATACAGTTGGTGCTTATGTATGTGCGTCAGTCCTTTGTCATCTCAATGATGACTGTTAGATGCACCGTAAGTCTTAAATAAGTGAGCCAATTTGAATGCGGGTCTTTTTTATTTTAAATAAATAAATAATTATTTATTTTACCTTCTCTTCAGTGATTAAATTGAGATACAATAGGCAATGATGTGGCAAGGTTGGCCAGGGTAACTGATATTTTCTCAAACTTAGCTGCGATACGGTACGGGTTTATTGCTCATGATGTAAATATCAGATTACAGAAACCTACTGGTAGCTGAAATAATTACAGTAAATAATGTCGCTACAATTTATATAACATCGTTTTAGTAAATTGACCATATTTATAAAGAAAGATATTATACATTAAAGATTCAAATTTCCACGTATAAAAACATTTTTTTTATAATATAGGAGTAGCAGACGAGCATGCAGTCCACCTGATGGTAAGTGGCTACTGCCGCCCACGGACATCTGTAATCGACCCCAGATAGGGTTAGATATTTCTACCTGAGGTCGACCACAGATGCGTCGCTACCCCTGAGTACTAAGCCGGAACGCCTCGGAAAAGCATGTCTCCCTTGTCACACCCTTCAAAACGCCTAACACTGCTGTTATTAGGTAGAAATAGGTGTGGCGGTGGTGCCGCCGGAGTCGAACTACAAAGGGTTTTACCATCTTAAAAAATATTGTTGTCTTGTTACCATTCTACGAAGCGCCTATGACTTTGGTCAAAATTTTAAAATTATTTTGGCATACATTTCTAGAAATGTTCAAATTAGTGTTCAAAACTTTAATTTAAAGGATTGTGCTAAAACTTTACCGTAACTTAATTATCATTCTCTCATCAAGATTTATTGCCGCTTGTGTCTGTGAAGTTGTGTCTGCGACTAGCATCTATTGGAACCTACAATATAAATAGTATACTCTCTTCTGGTAAAGGGCTGCTTTCTGCTGATAAAACATCACAAAGTATAGGTTGCAGATCTCAGACACTGACAATATCAGTAAATAAATTAAGTACATTTTTCTGTTATCAATAAATAACTGATTTCGAATTATTAACAAAACATAAAATCATCTTGACAGACTTGAATTACTTATAACTAATTATTGCAAGCGGATTCGCACGCGTAATCCTAAACTTAATATCTTACAAAAATTAAACCCCTAATTTAATACCTTGGGAATAGATTAAAATGTCTTGAAACAGGTGTTTAATTATTACCATTCAGAAAGCTAAACACTAATTGACACACAGCTTGCTTCAAAATTGTCAGAATTGCAGACGTTTACATTATAATTACACGTATAATTGCAAAATATGGTTATTAGTGATCATAACTTTGATGGAAATCATTTAAAACCCGTTGGCAGGGGAATGACGGTTGCTTAATAATAGAACGTTATTTAAACGCAATTGTCATAAAGCGACAGAAACTAGTTTGTAGATATTACGAAAAGCAGTTTCGACCAGTTATTGTCTTGTCTTAAATGATCGAAATTTTCTCTAGTTGAAATGTATTCTATCACTAATCCTGACAATTATAATGACAGGAAACTGATTATAACTTGTATTAAGAAGTTTTCATACTTAGCAACATTTTATTAATCGATGACAGGAAACTGATCTTGTGTTAATCAGTTTTTATACTTCGCAACATTTTATTTTAAGGTTCTTTACCCAAATATTAAAATCGGGACCCTATTAGGAAGATTCTACGATTCCGATGTCTGTTAATATGTAGAGCAATGTGCTCTTTTAAAAATCGTAATCAGAAGACATTTTAAATTTTTGCAAAGCGTTTACTTCTTTAGCTGCCATAATATCAAATATAAAGAAAAATATGGTGGAACGGAATTCCTGTCCTGTTCCTGGTACGGAAATCGACTCACACGTGGCCAATTTGTTTATTATATACAGGGACGCAAAACATATTCTTGTGTTTGTTTTACAACAGTATTTTATTGGAGCCGAAGACTGGGCCATGAATGAACCTTATTGGTAGAAGAAACAGAAATAGCAACCGTTTTTTTTATGATATACGTATAAGTAATTCATTATCAATTGGTTCAACAGCGAAAAACAAACATCAGAAGGAAACAAACACGTTTGTGTTAACAAAATCGAAGGATGTGTTAAGTCTATCACTTCGGGCACAGATACTTCATAGATTTCCAAATTTACCTACAAAGTTAACTTCCTTTTATCCGACGATATCAATCAATATCCACCATGATGCATCAGTGATGGGGTGAATGACTCGTAATTTATGTACCTACTGCATGCAATAGTTTAACCCACCCTCGTACGCCCTCCGCACCTATGTACGAAGGGCTGAATCGATAGGGCAACTTCTTTGTACCGTTAGGACTGTCTAAAATATTGGAACTCTGAACGCAACTCATATTGAACTTTTCAATATTATAAAATCATAATATTAGTTATTAACTATACCTACAATTTAAATAAAACAATATTTATGAGGTTAATATTTTACACTAGTGTCATATTGTTCCTCAAAAGATTAGACCAGAATAAGACGAGATAATCTAAACTAAAAAAGCTATAATAGTAATAGTAAACTAAGGCCGAAGTTGAATTATGGTAATTAAGTAATAACAGTAATTTTAGTTTTACACATTATGTGAAAATTTCAAACTTTTCATCACCATCCAAGAGATAGAGCCCTTTAAAGATAGAGCAACAAATAAACGCGCAAGCTTAGTAATCTATACATATAAATTAAATTGGAGTGTCTGTTCGAAATAACCGCTTTTATACATACGGTACATGCACCAAAATAACATATTTTTTAATTTTGTCTTTCTGTCTGTCTGTTTGTTCCGGCTAATCTCTGAAATGGCTGGACCAATTTTGAAGGTTCTTTTATTGGAAGGTAGCTGATGTAATAAGGAGTAACTTAGGCTACTTAACAATTTTTTTTGTTTATGATATTGTTAGATTTCTTTTTAACACGGGGAACAGCTAGGTACTAATAAGTTTATGTCCGTACGAGGCTCTAATAACAGGTAAGTATACAAGAAATTACAATTTTTGATGCCAATTAGTTCATAACATAAGATTTTTATCTGATTGTTCTGAAAAAAGGTACAATACCACCAGCGCTTTCTTGTTTCTCTATATTCTTATAAGAATTTAACATTTACAATAAATCGTTAATAAATGAAATCCAATCATATAAGAGTAAAAATAACTGAAATGCCAACTCGAAATATTACCTTTTATCATAAACTTAAAAATATATAGCTACTTTAATAATAAACTTCACACATTGTATGTGTGAAGACAATAATACAAGACATACATTAAAGACTTCATATCGTCCATGTGTAACAATAAAATCAATACGCGCCTTATATCTGCTAATAGTCCATTGAAATGTTACATGAACTTTGCATTTGTCCTCTACGCAATTTTATTTTTAGGACATGTGTGGGGGGACCATAGAAGCTTAACCTCAAGTGTGTGGGATCGCCACCCTTGTCCCCCGGCCGCCATCTTGGAAAACACTTTTTTCGCGATATCTCGGAAACTATGCGTCTTACAAAAAAATTGTAAAGTCATAATTTGTAGCAAATTGTTTTGCCTACAAATATGTTTATATAACTTTTTGCCCTAAATTAAAAATTAAAGAAGTTATAAGCAAAAAACGTGAGAAAATTTGGCTTCATTGTTCTGGCGAAACATGCAGCATTGTTATGGAAATATCAAAGTTAGTGGAAAAAATGAATTTGAAGATGAACAATAAATAACAAATGCAATTTTCTGTCCTTAAATTGTAACATTTCAATGGAATATAACGTATCACTGCCCGACGATATTTAACATATAGCAATACCGCTATCACAAGAAACTTGTATTTAATTACATAAAACAACTCTCTATAGATATTTTTTACTCGACTCGAGTAATTTATAGCATGACCAAACGAGGAATCGGACGCCCAGCTATTTATTTAACGGTGAAGAGTAGCCTCGTAAAATTTTATTTTGTTGTTTGTATTTAAAAGATGCCTAATAAAGAACACGCTTAATCGACTATGATCGCTACCGTCGATTATTCTATCCTACGTTTTTTCGACGTTTAAACGACTTACGTGCGATTAGTAAATTTAAATTTCGAATTTATTGTTCGATCACCACAACAATTTTATGGCAGTGTAATTGCAAATGGCGGTTCGAACTGGCCAGATAGATTTAGTTTTAATTTGACGTTTGAGACCGTTGTTTGTGTCAATTACTGCGTTTTATTGCATGTAATATTAATTAAAAATATATTTAGTCTTGATGGATGTGTGAGCTTTGATTTTTTGAAAGCGTCTAAAATACGACTAGTAATATATCGATAACGTCATCATAAAACTTAATTTAAAATTACTCGTTTAACGATAAGTCGTGTAGAAACGATAGTAACATTCGCCTGTAGGTACACATGTAAAACTAGCGTCACTTTGTTATAGGATTCGGGGGTAATAATATTACGAAACCCCACCCCCAAGTTGTCAATCGATCAAACGTGCAAACAGTATAGGGACAAGTCGTATTTCTAATAAGCCTAACTCCGTTCGATCTTGCAACGGAAAATACGCTTTATTCTAAAGTAAAAAGATATCAAACCATAGTTTGTTCAAGTTAGTGTATTCGAATTGTTTGCAATTTGGACATATTTCTCTTATACATAGGAGACATAGGAGTGATGGAAAATGTATTGACAAATATATCGAGTTACGGTTTCCATTAAGATATTGTTTATTCCAATTTATGAAGAATGTACACACTGTCTGGCGACTGAGTTATGTTACTGGCAAATATATTTGCGAAGAATATTTTTTAGACTTTAAAGGAGTTTATTTCGCCGTGTTGTTGCAAGAGGTGAGTGTTTTAAGCTTTTTTTCTAAGAATAACTTTTCTTGTAATCTAATCTTTTGTTATAATGTCTAATTAATGAAAATACATATAAAATAGTTTAGTATAAATAGTGTTTGATTAAAACTAACTTATACGAATACTGACTAATACTACTAATAAATTAGTTAATAGAATTTTGAGTTAGAATTTGGTGTCCCTTACAATTAAAATTTTAAAAATCGTTTTTTTATTCCCATAGATAAGTATAGATATCTCACCGCCTTGTTATTGAAGGAAGCCAATAAAAGGCTTAAACGGCTGACAATTCTGTCAGCCGTTTAATGGCTGTCATGGTGTAATTTACGCGGAACAATGCCGAAATGCGCAGCTAAGTAGTGCAAAAACACGAAATCGAAGAAAAAGTGCGGAGAAATATCGATTCATTCGTAAATGATCGAAAAACTACATTTTTTTAATATTTTTCAAACACGAAAATAGATGACAGTGATAATTTCAACTGGTTACATTTTCTTGTTAGGAGTGAGTAATCTTTACTAATCGACGCTTATTCCTAAATGGAATAAAGATATGCAATACATTAATTTATATCTACTGCTATAGAAATGTAAAGTTATATTAATACCTACTATCTAACTTTTTAATATGGTAGAACCCTTGGTGGTTTGACTTGAGGTGGCACCACCGCGACACCTATTTCTACCTTATAGGTAATAGGAATCTATATACTATAGTATTACATAAGGACTTCACATACTAGATAAGAACTTTACATACAGTTATGAAGATTCTAATAGTAAAATACGACCTGCACAGTAGGTAAAATACGATTTTTGTTATTTGGTTTGCCGGATTCAGCTGTTTTCATAGCTGAACTGAATTTGATAGAACTTTCACATAAAAACGACATTGCAACCTTAAACTTGCACTAAGACTTAATAACTACAGTCTGATTATAACAAAACACAACAACAAACGAAACAACAAAAAATTACAACACATACCAATTTACACACTACAACTCAATTTTAAGCACATTTTCTTCAAGATCGTGTACTGATAATCACTTATCCATATTTCAATTACACACAAACACGTCTAAGCACCGTAGTCGAACTATTTTGAATGCCACTAAAAATGTCCTGGCCTATCTTTCGAAGTGAATAAATTATTACCATTTTTTGCCCCCCGGCCGTTAAAGGGTTAACTATTTCTATAGGAACTTATGGGACGTGAATTTGCATATAATTTTTAGTTTATTATTTATCTGAGGGGTCCTTTTGTTATGGTAACGTTTTCAGGGTTGATGAATTGGTCGTATTAATAAGGATTACGTTGTTGTGAAGGTTGCTACGATCTGAGGTGTATAGCCGTTAACAGTTAAAATATTTTTAAAAATATGACAGATAATATTTAAAGCGAAATCCTCACGGATTGTGTAGATTATAGCTGATTTCTTAACAAACAATTCAGTTACTGATTTTTACGTATTTTGGAGCGAAGTCTGTTTTTGGATGGGTGACCGTTAGTAGCTAAATTTCATGTACGTCGTTGTTATCATTGAATAGTACGAGGACCTACTTGTTAAGCAGCATTGGAACCCTTTTGGGTGATTTGATAACAGTTTTATACTGATTGACAACAGACCCTTACATTTGCCCATTTTCTGAATATCCTTATTTCTAGGCAGAGACCTATGTCCAGTCATGAAAGATTAAAAGGGGATCCCTTTAATCCCTAGTAAGTGTACTTACTATTTAACCACTTAACCAATTTTGACTGAATTTAACTCTTCAAACTTTTAGAAATCAAAATTATCTAGAAATTTACTCTTTCCTTAAGAATCCATGTTTTAATTAGACCTTCCTGATATATGATATCCTTAAAAACGATAATCCATGTTTTAATTAGATATTCCTTGTACATCAAGATCTTGAAATCATCATCATCATCATCAACCCATTACTGTCCCACTGCTGGGCACGGGTCTCCTCTCAGAATGAGAAGGATTAGGCCATAGTCCACCGCGCTGGCCAAGTGCGTATTGGTAGACTTCACATACCCTTAAGATTTTTTTTTTATAAATCTCTCAGGTATGCAGGTCTCTCACGATGTTTTCCTTCACCGTTTAAGCAAGTCATAAATAATTTCTAATACGCACATTAATTTGAAAATCAGAGTTGCGTGCCCTGGGATTTGAACCTCGGACCCCTCGATCGAGAGGCCGCGTTTCTTAACCACTAGGCTATCATGAAAACCGCCATCTTAATACAAGTTCTAAAAATACCTTCATAGGTATGACGAAGCTATCAAAATCTATACCTACTTTCCTATGCCACAACAATAGCCAAAGCCTATCTAGATACCTAGTTAGTATTCCACACCATGATCAGTTAGTTTTATGGTGTCTGCTCTATTTCCGATAGCCGTAAAAGATTCCTTAAGAAGATAGGCTATTATTGCACAAGCGAATCACAGGATCCCTGCACAGAATAAAGAATATTTGGGTGTTGGTGCAAGGTACTTGTTCTATTGAGAGCGAGTGACTATCTCAAGATATTTACAACAAGACTGTTTTCCAAGTTTTCATTTGACTTGTTTTATTAAACTTACCCTAACATATCAACTCCAGATAAGATTAGATTCCTATTAGAGGTTGGCCACAAATACGTTACTACCCCTAAGAATAAGTTGGAACGCCTCGGAGAAGTATATCTCCCTTAAACACTTTTCAAACTAGAACACAGCAGCGCTTAACACTGCTGTTATTAGGCAGAAGTCATTGTGGCAGTGGTGCTTACGGAGTCGAATCGCAAAGGGTTCTACCATTTAATTCACCATAAATATCAAATCAAAAAAATAATATCTCCAACTAAGAAACGTCAGATTTTCTTCCGCTATTCAGAAAATGTCTTCATGATCTGCGTGAAATAACGGAACAATAACTACTGTAGAAGCGCAAAAATACCTAATCACATCTTAAAACCTTTAAATGTCGAAATCGAAATATTTGGCATCAAGATTGTAACCCGAAACCGCTTCATAATTGGTAATTTATAGTGATTTTAAAGACAAATTATGCTTTAAATTTACTCAATAAAAATTCTTCTAATGACAGCCAGTGGGGATTCGATACCTAATTAATTTCTTTCGACCGTTAAACAACTACTTTCAAAATCCGGTTTAACTTTATTTAAATACTTTAATTTTTATTTACTGTAAGTATGTTTATTTTATTATGGTTTCGACTCGTTTTTTCAATACACTGTGTTTAGAAGTAGTACTTAATGGTAATAATTTTATCTGTAGTGTTTGATTTATGAACATTTTTAAGACACCGCTGAGGAAATCCGTTTTCAATTTCTTAATTAAAATAATAACAATTACAATACAAATAATTAACCTAATTGAAGGTGGTAGAACCCTTTGTGGTTCGACTCTGGCGACACCACCGCCACACCTATTTCTACCTAATAACAGCAGTGTTAGGCGCTGCTGTGTTCTGGTTTGAAGGGTGTGGTAAGGGAGACAGACTTTTCCGAGGCGTTCCAGCTTAGTCCTCATGGGTAGCGGCGCATCTGTGGCCGACCTCAGGTAGGAATATCTAATCCTATGTGGGGTTGATTACAGGTAGGTGGACTGCATGCTCGTCTGCTACTCTTATATTATAAAAAAAAAACCTAATTATCACAACCACTATTTCGTAAGATACCTATCAATAACAAGTATTTCATGTTCGTTTGTGGTATGGTACTTACATCAAGAGTTACAATTTAGTGAAGTAGTACAATGGTCAGAATTCGATTGACTCCTTTCCTTCATAAATTTAAAACATCCATGGCCATCTATGGCCACTTAATACAATACCAACACAAAAAAATATTCAAATATTCTGCAATATGGCCGTTACCTTATTCAACCAGTATATTAATAATACAGATATGATCACGTTTCTTATTATCTATGGTTATTAATATTCGTAACCACAAAGCGTCCGATCAACCGGAAGTTTGATCTTTTGTAATAGACGCTCAAACCCTTCCGGTGTTCTTGCATGGGAAGCCATTTGGTCCTATTCATTTTGACCCCCTTATCTCGTGAGGTATCTTGTCAATATGTCTCACTGAGAACGGGTAAGCTAAGGACAAGCTATTTTTTCGCTAGAGATAAAAGTTTGGTACTACATTTTATTCTTATTTATTTGTAATGTAAAACACTTAAAATTAAAAGGAATATATAAATATTTATGAGGATTATTTCCAAAAGTAGTAATTAAATTTTCATCGCAGATGAATATTTACTTCTTTAATTGTGATACATTAAAATGATAATAAAACAAAAAAAAAATGTACGATCTTAGCTCTGCATGTATCTTATCATCTTGACACATTGTATTAAAGAAAATATTTCAAAATCGTATACAATGCAGCTAATAGTGTTGTGTTGACGTTATTTGGGTTAACAAAATGAATTTATATTTTTGGGGCATTCATCTGATTAAATATATTTAATTTTATAATTCCTGTTACTACTATTGATAAAATATTTAACAAAATGCACTCGAAGTATACTTAGACGCATGGCTATACTATCTCCGATCGATGTTCGTTACTCGCTGATAGTACAACACATCGGTTCTAACACGTTCCAAATTTAAAACCTCACTAAGCTTACTATAAATCGTCCCACGATAATCGATTAAATTGAAAGTTTGTGAGCTGCCCATTAATTACGACCAGACTTTAATTATTACGTGTGTAATTTAATTATGAGTTTTTGAACGATATTCATCACTAAGTTAATGGAAAAATATTATATGGGGTACTAAAACTTATAAATTTTAAAGCGGTACTTATTTTCTTTGTAACGAGTAGGTTCTCGATGTTACGCATATTTTGTGTTAAAAATAATAACTTTGTGAAGATAGTACAAAATTAAAATCATAAATAGTAGCGGTGACATTTGAGAAAAATTAAGAATGTATTTTTCACACATACTCAATAAATATCCATTACAGAAACTCACGGACTATAAAAAGTAAACAGAAAAACCGAACTCAAAAACTCAACAAAACGAACAAGTTTTCGCAAACATTCGCAACCAATACACACTTCCCGAACAAAGGCGAACAATCGGCGTATCGATCAAACATTGGCTATTAAACTCGCAAACCACTACACTACACGCATCGCTAACAAAACAAACATTTCACGCTACAAAAAAATCCCTATGCACAATAAGGGCCGTCCCTTTGTACTGAATTTGACTAGCTTTTGTTTAAAATGCTGATTTATAGGCTATTAAACCCTTTCTATTAATGTATGGATAGATAAATTTATGCGTATTATTCGTTATAAAATGCTGGTAATATTTTATCTATGCCGTGTTTTGTAGGCAGGGGTGCGCAACATCGGAAACTTTATCACTTCATATTGTTGAGTAGGAAGTATTAAGATTAGAACATCGGGTAGATAATAATTAATAACTTACGTTTAAAGATGTGTGGAAATTTTAAGCTTCACATTAATATTACATTGATATAAGTATTAAAAAGGTTTTTAATATTTTTTTGTATTCCTCTAAGAAACTTATTTCATTTGATATTTTTACATATGTCCTGGGTGCATATAAATCGAAATTCATCATAAGCGGTTTGGCTGGTTTAAAATTTTGTTAAGATTTTAGACTTACATACATACGAATAAACAAGACAAGATAATAAAAAACTTCTAAAAATAATTTGTATCAAAGTTACAAACTGCCTTTAAATCAAGTGTGCTGGCAATCACAGCCCTTACAGCTGTCCAAGCAGTATAATTATTCAATGAATTAAAGACAAGTATGTTACAAATAAAATTTTTATTTATGTTATTTATTAGAGTTATAAATTTCTGATGAAATTAATGTAGTGGTAATGATTAATGTAATTATGTGTTGCTAATTACAAATACTTATCTGTTGTCGTTATTATTTTACAGCTAATTTTGCTTTGCCATTTAATTTATTTAAACAATTAAGCTTTGGTTAAACATTTGCAGTAAACAGAAGAACTACTTAAAGTTGAAATTACAGTTGAAAGTACTTAAATAATATTGCAATTTAAAATAATAATAATATTTTTTAATCTGTCAACTTATCACAGATTTATAATATATTTATAGTAATATGAGTTAATATTTTTTTAATAATATGAATTTTGACTTGTCGTATTTGGATATTAAAACTAATTTTTAAAATTACGGATAAGAAATTTATAACTAAATAACAAGAAATTATTAAAGCTAAAATATATACAAATTATTTCTAATTAACAATATATACAATCAAGAGTAAAAAAGATAAAATCATAAATAAAATAAACCATCTAAAATTGCCGTGCGAGGCATGGTTCCCAAAACGCTGGCGGCGTTTCCTTGTTGAACGGCCAGGCTTAGCCTTTGAGCAAAGTAGCCGCCAGCTTTTTGGTCACCGGAAGCAGTTACAAGCTTGGCCGACATATCTGACATGAATTTTTTCATGTCAGATGACCATGGACCCATTGTCTCTATTGCAAGCGCCGCAAACAAATAATTGTCTAATAAATTATTATATTTACGGCGCTTGAGAGTTTGGGCATGGTCGGCTGCGGCCCCCGCACACACAGATGTATTGCTTACGTGCGATGGGGCCAAGGTGTCTACGCACGTCGCGTCCCATACCAGGGGTCGTCCGAGACTCCATGGAACTAGAGTGATTCCATCGGGTCTCTTGCCATCGTCTCTAAAAAGGCCTGGAGGTTCTAACGTCGCAGGTATAGAGACGGTAGCAAGTGCCCGACGAATCAAACTGTTCAGAGTCCCGTGACGATACAACCTGCCGGCACTCCTGGTACAGGACAAGCCATGCCGACCCAACGTGTCCACCTCCTGCCCACACGGACAAAAATGAGGCTCGCAAATCCTGGCACCGAGCCGGAGACCTATGGAAATACGCAAAGTTATAGGATCCAGCACGGTGCCAATATTGTTGGACGGGAGTGCGTGTAACCAATGCCCTGAATCGCTTTGGGCAACAGCTAATAACCGGGCCCTATCAGTGTTGTCCGGACATCCTTCCAGAAGGCAGGCAAAAACAGATTTAAGACCCGGTGTGTCCCAAACTGATTGTTTGGTCTTTTCTGACATAGAGGTGTCCTCAGACGGAAAACGATCACTCCAGACCTCCCCTGCCTCTGACATGTACGCCACCCGAACATCATTTAAATTAGTGTTCAATATTTCAGTGATGAGGGCGAGCGTACTATGGCAAGAGGCCAAGAAAGCCGGAAGTGCTAAACCTTCCGTCGTGCGGACACCTATGCCACCAAACCTAACTGGAAGAGTTGCCTGCATCCAGGAACGATCATCAAATTTTAAATTTAAAATTTTGGATAAGCAGTTTTGTAATAAAGTATCTAAAATATGAGTGACCGATGGGAATTTCCAAAATGGACAACAACGAAGTAAATACATGAATTTTGGAGCGAATAAGCAAAGGCGCAAAATGTACATAGCCATGTGAGGTTTTAAATCAAAAAGTCGTTCCGAAATGTTTTCAAAGTGATGTAAATTAGAATTTATAATGGGAACAAATGCAACATCAAATATTGGAGCACCTAATAGTGTTAAATTTTCTTTTTCTAAAATAGATATATTAGGGCATATTGAATTGAACTGATCATAAATATTATGACACTAATTAAAATTAATTATTACTTATTAATTATTTCTCCTAAAGGTTCTCAAAGGTTAACTTTGTTCCATCACTCTTAATTAAAATGTTGTCAATACCTTACTCAGTACGGAAGCTCCTCCATTTTTTGCCCGCCATTTTGAAATATAAGTGCCATTAAATTGTTTTTGTCATTCTCCATGTTCCAACTGATGCTTTGTAATTACCTTAGGGTATTTATTATCGACTATCGACTATCTAAATTTATTGTGTACAACTAACTTCCTTCGTTAAATCGAAAATGTATTCCCATGTTTCACTTTACAATCAATAAATGTGTTAAGTTAGAAATAAATCGTGATAGTGCATAGTCAGCGTAAAACTGATAGTCCGCTCTGAATATAGAAATTAATCGCGTCGCCATAGCAAATTGTATGGCTACACCTGCTCGCAACAACTTCAGAGCGGACTAGAAGCTTGGCGCGGTCTATATTACATACTAAATTTATGAAAAATATATCGGAAGTAAATAGCCGAATACCAGTTGACTTGTGTTTATACAAAGCTATTTAAGCTGTTGGTCGTTCTCTATACCTATATATTTTCAAAATGAAGGTTTGAAGGTGATAAAACTCTTTGTCGTTGGATTCCTGCGACACCACCACCACATTTACTTCTGCCAAATAACGGCAATGTTATGCGCTGCTGTGTTTCCGTATGAAGGGCAAGTGCCAAATAATACATATTTTTCTAAGGCATTATAGCTTAGTCCTCGCGGGTAGCGGCACATCTGTGGCCGATCTCAGGTAGGGGTCTAATCTTATCTGGGGTATACAGATCCGTGGGTAGTAGTCACTCGCCATCAGGTGGACTGCATCCTTGTTTGCTTCTTCTATGTCACAAAAAAAAATTAAACGGTGAACAAAATACTTCGTTTAAAAAAGAATTAAAACACGTCTTGCCTTACTTCCGAACTGGATGCAAACAACTTTCGCTTATCTGTAAGAAAGAAGAAAAACTAACGTCCCTGAACTGGGTAAATGGCGTGAGAAAAAAGTAATTTTCATTCATAAAACCATTTTCTTAGGAGGAACGTGTGAGAGGGAAGGAAGAGATCTGTATAGCCGCGTCCCGCTCTTTCCCACTCATTTTTAATGCACTTTCGCCCAAGTGTTCTTTTACGTTTAAGATGCAGGATGTATTTTGTTTGGGTTTTTTCTTCAAACGTGCGAATTTTCACTTTTAGCCGCGGGTTGTTGTCAAACATTTTAACGCGAAGTTTCGCTTGACGGATTTTTAAGGGAAATGTTTTAGCGACTTTGAACAAAGAATTTAAGCTTTAAAGTTTGGTGCATACAATTTCGTTTAAAAATGTTAAAAGTTAAGCATTTATTATTTACAATTAATTGACATAATTATACAATATGTATTTTAAAACATTTGGCTTATATAAATCTAAACAAGCTTATTATTTTATAAATTAAAAATATATTTGTATAGGGAACGACGAAATAAGTTATTAACATGTAATTTAAAATTAATTTAAAATATAAAAGTGTTTTTAAATTTTACTACATAATAAAATTTTAAATAAACCTGTCTACCGTTAAAAAAGTATCGCACGTTGCTTTAGCATTCATAATTTAAATGTCAGGAATGCCGTTACAAACATGTTCCAATTTCAAACTCACAGAACATTAGTCGCATCAAGCACAGCCAATAAACTCCTATTTAAATAAACCAATCAATTGTGACGATTTTCGAATTTGGATCGCGGATCGAACTAATCCTTTGAGTGGCTCTCGAGGCAAAGGGAACATCCCGTTCTGCCTATTGTGCCTGTATAATTTATTGTCACTGCCGGTGAATGTTCTACATATTTTTTTAAAACAGTCTTGGGGTTGCAGTGTTTGCGAAACTAGCTCTTTGACTTGTATTGAATGTAGAGAATTTCTGAACGCAATGCTGATTTTTTTTTTACTGACATGGCAAAGATTTCTGCGTAGTCAGCCAAAGTAGGATACAATATGAAGTTGTATCGATGGTTAAATCAAAATATTGGCATAGAAAAGTTCAACAAATAATGTTAAATAAATAATTTGAACACTTTTATCATGTGTAGAAAATCATGTCTTTGTTAAAATTAATAAACAATTGCAATCTTGAAGCTACATTTAATTTAAAAGTTTTTTACTAATACTTATATCAAACTGCATTTATACTCCATACCACTTTTTATCGTACCAATCTGAAAAACAGAGGCAGGTATCTGGCTAAGCATACATCATAGGTTATTATGAACTTAGATTTCTGAGTGTAGTTTTTATAATATTGGAGTAGCAGACGAGCATACAGTCCACTTGATGGTAAGTGGCTACTGCTGCCCATGTACATCTGTAATCAACGCTAGATAGGATTACATATTCCTACCTGAGGTCGGCCACAGATGCGCTGCTACCCCTGAGTCTAAGCTGGAACGCCTCGGAAAAGTCTGTCTCCCTTACCACACCCTTCAAACCGGAACATAGCAGCGCCTAACACTGCTGTTATTAGGCAGAAATAGGTGTGACGGTGGTGCCGCCGCAGTCGAACCACAAAAGGTTCTACCACCTTAAGCCTGAGTCTAGGTATTTTCGTGTTTGACTAGGCGCGTGGGTCTATATCATGGCTCCCATAGTATATGCCAATTATCTATATAGAAAGTATCATAAACAAAAATAGATTACCAAGCAAACGAACAAAGCGACATCATTACGTAACAAGACAAACCCAACTCGACGGTAGTTAAGAAAAGTTCCATAAACCGCACAGCCGAGTTCACCAAGTTTCGTTTAAAGAGGTTATAAATAAAATAAGATATTCACAGTCGTTGGATGCGCAACTTATGAGTGTAAGTTCAGAAACCACTCCAGAAGTCGGGGAACTTTTACCAACAATATATTTGTCTGCGAACCGACCGTATGTCGGTTGAGTGTGGTTATATTGGTGAGCGTAGCGGGTTTTGATACGGATATGTTGGTTTTCTAAAGCACAGAATATTATTATTGTAGTGTTTTAAATCATAGAATTTCAAATCAGCATATCGTCTTTAAAAAATACTACGATTTAAATTTTAATTCTGGATAATTTTAAAACACAATATGATTTCTTTATTTTTTAAATTTCGAATCGTTCTTGTTTTTAATTTTTCACTGTACATTTATTTTAAATAAAATTATTTTAATTTAACATTCATCATTATTTCAAATAAAATTGAAAATAACATTAAGTTAATTATCAATTTGAAATTATATTCTGAGTAATAATGTAGCAATTAAAAAAAAACAATAAATGTAAACAAAGTTAATGAACCTGCAAATTGACATTTCAAGTAACTATAAATAAATTAACTCTGTAAAAGTTAACTATCTCTGAATTGTTGAATGACTCATAGCATTATTTTATGTACATATATCATCGCAACTTACATCCCTGAATCTCTTTTATTTCTTGTGCAATAAGTAAATGGTTGCCTGGAAGAGACCGCTATTTTAGTGATTAGGTCGCCAATTGTACATTTTGTAGTATTTTTTTTTTTTTGTATTTTTTACTTTTAATTTGGTGTACATTAAAGAGTTTTGTAATGTATTTTATACACTGTAGTTAATTGATATACAGTTCAAAACCGCTACCGCTTTTGAATCCGCTCTTCACTACACACTCTCCCCTAAAACCAAACACACCGATCTACTACTTCGCACTTCGACTCAACACATAAATAAAATATGTTATTATGATACTCGTATTCTTGCCAGAAGTTTATTGGTCCAATTATTTTCGTATGCCTATCGTAATGTGGTTGTAGGAGTTCGCTAACATTTGTCGTAAAAAATGAACTTTATCGTATTACTTTGGAAGGGGTTTTGATTATTCCTCGATTTTTAGAATTTTTACTTGTATCATCTTCTGATCAGATTTGAGATTCGATCGATGAGAGATCGATTCGATTTGAGATTTGAGATTCGATCTTCATGTCTTGATTTGCTTCTGAATAGCTTTTATAGCTATATCTTTAGGAACCTGAATGGAGGTCCTTCAAAGAGTGAGATAGAGTTTAGTTAAATCTGCTCAGGGGTTACATAGCTTTTTAAGGGTGGCAATAGAAATAAACTAGATCTTGCGCTTTCCTCATTTTTGAAAACTCTACGGGAGTCCATAGAAAACTCATGGTCACATTTTTCTTTTATCTAAAGACCCAAAAGTCATAATGATTAAATCTAAGAGATTAAATACGTTTACAGATTTATAATTTTAGTAGTCAATCTAACGCCCATTAATAATAATTTACAAATCTAATGTTTCTCTTACCAAAAGACCCGAATTTTTTAGCAAATTGCTTATAAGGAATTGTTAAGTTCTTTAGTGAGCTGAATTAGATTGTTAATTTATTAACAATGGCAGTAAGAAACAAGTCTCGAACAGATCGATAATATTACAAGATAAAATATCTTTTCTCCTGATAATCTAAATAATCGACTTGAAATTAGCAGTGGATTTCAGGTAGAAAAACCAAGGAACAAAACAATTAGGTCATAAAATTTCATTGCCTACGTATCACTCGAAACAAATATGCCAGAATGTCGTGAAGCAGTATTTACGATTTCGTAACAACAAGAACAAATACCGTAGCCGGCAAATGAATGTCGTTCCGGCAATTCTTTGTTAATACGTCTGAAACATTTTGTTTTCCGCACATTCATACACGCATTTTGAAGATGGTAGAACCCTTTGTAGGCACTCCAGAGGCACCACCGCGACACTTATTTCTGTTAACAACTGTGTTAATAACCAACTCCAGATAGGATTAGATATTCCTACCTGAGGTCGGTCACAGATGCGCCGCTCCCCCTGAGGACTAAGCTGGAACGCTTCGGAAAAGTATGTCTCCCTTATCACACCCTTTAAATCAGAACGCAGCAGCGCTTAACACTGCTGTTATAAGGCAGAAATAGGTGAGGCGGTGGTACCGCCGAGGTCGAACCACAAAGGGTTCTACCACCTTTACCCTTTAAATTATTTTAGTTCGAAGAAGAAACCGACCACACAGTCCACCTGATAGCAAGCTTACTTTGGTCGAAAAATATGAGAAAATCCCCAAAGTCAGTCCGAATTTAAATACTTTTCTATGTTAAAGACTAATTAGGAACGCCTCATTTAATATTTCAATTTTCCTTAATGCTTAAAACACAAAAACCAACGCTATCAGATACTTGATACTATGACAATGTCTACCTGAGAAGTATACATCCAGAACTATCACATCATTATCTACTCTAATTTTCCGTAGAAGTCAGAGAACGAAAAATGATCCTCATGAAACAGCTACAGTCGGGTCGCCACCCTCTCCTCGGGTGGCATTCGACAGCGGCCTCGTATGTGAACACATTATCTATCACGAATAGACTAAATGGCGTGGACTCGATTCGTACTCAATATTTTTGGAAGTTTGCTTGAGGCTTGATTCTTTTGTGTTGTTGGATTATTGAGCTTCGGAATTTGTGGTAATATGTACTTTTTGTTGTGTATTTATATGATGCTACTTAACATTTTTTGTTAGGAGCCCTGCGGTTTCACTTGCTTTTTAAATGTTAACACTGAAGTGATTTTATGGGTTTATTATTTTTGTGCTCAGAACTCCAATTTTTTTTAAAATAAAAGTAATCTCAGTTACTTACTTCATTTAATATCAGTACCGGCTAGTGAAAGTTCCGTCAGAATCCGTCCAGCCGCTTCAGAGATTAGTCACAACAAACATACAGACCGGGAAAAAAAATTAAAAAAAAAACAGTTTTTTTTCGTTATAAATCCCGTCATTATACTTTTACATGCATTTAGTAAAATACTTTTCTTTTGACTTTACAAACAGACAATTTAATTTTATTTACTTGTATTAAAAAAACTTGATAATCGCTACATTTTACCGTTGTCGACTGCACGGTTTTCCTGTCCAATGCCGCCATATGACACATGTGCGGCATAAACCGAGTGAGTATTGATCTTGAGTTCCTTTTCCTTTTGTGATAGTGTTCAGAGACATGTATCATTTATCTCTTTATATACTAACATATAACCGTATTTGGCGGTACATAATGATCTGGCTCTGAGCGCTGTATATAAATTACTTAGGTACTAGGAACTAGAAATACTGACATGCCATATTAAGAGTAGATTATACTTTTGTATTCTGTTGCCTGTGTTAATGCTGTGTTTGGGTTTTAAGGGTAAAATAGACATAGGCAAGGTGTTAAATTTAGTTTTTAGTTAAAATTTTGATTTGTTACGCAGAGTTCCGGGTTCCATTTAGATTTCTGTTTTGGGTTGGTGTTTAAATATATTCGTCTTTGAGTGTGTTTATAGTACCCACGACTCGGGGAATCCTAGTGTGGGTCATTAAGTGTCTGAAAGCCTTTTAGGGGTACCACCGGCTCTTGTCAAACTAGATTACAATTCCTATTTGAGGATAATTAGACAGATACGTTCCAACTTAGTCCTTATTAATAACAATGCAACTAGCGATCCATACACATAAATTAATTATATTTGGAGTTTCTTCCAAGCATTGCAGTGGCGATTGGAATACAGGGTGAGTAGGTCTTACAAAAAAAATCTGCCAAAAAATTGTAAAATTGTTCTTTCAAGCCATCTCACACAATTTAAAATTAAGGTAAGTCTTTACTTACTACTACTATTATAGTAAATACTCTAGTCTATACTTATTAATACTATTATAGTACATTAAACAAAACCTCATAGTAATCTAGGCCACCAATTTGATATTACGCCAAAACTTCGCACTGTTAGCATAATTATATCAAGCCTTACAAAAAATCTGCCCGTACCCTTAGTATGAGTTTTTACGTTTTTACAAAAATGACTGTTTTTGTATTTGTTTACATATTTCCAATACATGTCCAATCAGTTCTAATACAGTCCGCTGAGGTAGCTGATTGGAAATGTATGGACAAAACGTAAACAAATACAAAAACAGTCACTTTTTAAAAACGTAAAAGCTCATACTAAGGGTACTGGTTACAAAAACAGGAAGCGCACAGTACGCAGCCCCGTTACATCTTAAAAATAGATAGATTCATCGTTAGGCGAAATACAAGCAAATAACGATAAATCCACGGATATGTTATCGACGATCTGGCGATACTCCGCACCGGTTATGTCGCTGATCAGATGCTAAATTATATTCCTTATCGCGAAGATACTGGCCGCGGTAAGCCGCTGATGACTGCATTCCTAGTTACCTTTTTAGGTAATCTAAGTTACAGGATGAGATTTAATTTTGCGGGATTTTTAAAAGTGAAAACATCTTTAGCGGCGTTGTGCACTTTTTGTGATAAAAATTTTCAACTCGCGCTAGGACACGTGGACAGCTTCTTGAAATGAATAACTTGAATCACTTATTGTTAATCTTCAAAAAATGAGTATCAAAATATCAGTCTTTAAACGATTTTGTCCCGTTTAATAATAAATGTGTAAGCACTATTATAATTACGCCTCATAACAGACATGAAAAATAATATATTTATTGATTAATTACTGGTACATCTGAAAACATACTAAGGTAAAATACTTTACCTATTAAATTTTCTATTGTACGGTAGATAACTCCTAAGACGCTTTCAAAATTTTATTTTTATATATTGAAGGTCAATATATTATATTGTTATAATAGTACTAAGCCAGTCGAACCACGAAGGGTTCTATTACATTTTATTATAGAACTACTGGACTCATACACACGAAATACTAGTACTTACAACTTACACTAATGTCTATATACGATAAAACTATCCACAACTTAAGTAATAAAGATGGAAGAGTTTTAAATTTCACTCGCGGCGAGATTTTCTATCGGAATCTCTCAATTAAGCGGAATTTTCAAGTAACTCATGTGGAAAATCAAGTATGCAATAAAAGCAACACTCATACAACATATTAATATTGTCGATAACCGTTGTGCACCGCCGATATATTTTCCGAAGAGCGTTGCACTTCGCCAAGAAAATTACGTCGAACTTGGCCCGAGCGATAGCCACAAACTACGCGGTGGAACCAATAAACGCGTTGTCATCCCACTCTGATTGATCTTTATTTTATGCGCCAACTATCTATCCGACTCGCTCGCACACCCTATGGAGCTCTGCCAACGAATATATTTCCCGCGATGCGGTGTAGAAAATGTGGCGTTTCCGTTTTTATTTGAATACAGAATGTAGGAGTGATAATGATGGTACAAGGAGAACATAATAGTTAATCTTAAACGTTTATAGCAGACGGTTCTAGTAATCTGAATGAAGCCAAACGATCTTGAACGTGCCACATACCATTAATAGAGATGTTTTATTTACAAGTCAGTTGTTACTCTACTAATGTGTTGTTTTAATGGTCTTGTTTGATATCCTCCCGATGTTATGGTTTTAGCGATCTTTAACAATTAGTTTAACTTATAGTTGTTATTCAATGCGGAATGTTCTCGAGTTCTGTCATAAAGATTATTTTAGTTACAGTTATTAAGCATTATTTATCTATTGTTTTAACTCTTTGATTATTTTAGAACCGAAATTTTCCTGAGTTTTAAAATGACTCTCAGACTAACAAGGAATTAGATCCCCTAGCTCTCTTAGATCCTAAGCATTAGATCATTTAGGTCTAATCCCTCCTGATGTTATTTTTTATAAGTGAAACAGTTGATAATTTAATTACAATGCACTTTGGAGTTTTACTAAGAAATCAAAATTCAAAACACTGGACTGTCAAGCGATACAAATTTAATAAATAACGCAGCAACATTAAAAATACAAAATATTTTACTCCTTTAATACTTTTTGAGTATTTATGACAAAAATATAATGTAGAGGCTAGGCGTGCGGTTGACGGCGAAGGATTTATGAACGCTCTCCCCCGAGACCGCACCTTACGTGTATGCTTAGAAAAAGGGTCTATAGTGTGAACCAAGAGTTATATTTTTAATATCGAAGTTACACTTCTACAGGCAAATATTTGTCGAAGTTGCACTTCTCTAGGTAGTTTATAATATTTGCGCAATGCTTGCGCAAAATTAGCTGAAAATTAGCGTACACTATTATGTACATTGTACATATTGTATAGTGTTGCTGCAGACAAAGAATTATTTTATTCGAAGTGACACTTCTTAGGCATTAGAAAAATTGCAGTGTAATTATTGTATTATCGAAGATTAAAAGAAGAAAGATTAAATTTAAATTTTATTTTAGCACACGTTTACACATCTTTATTTTTAATTGTTAAATATTTATAAGAATATTAAATCTTTTATATGAAATTCTCGTGTCACAATGTTAGATACCGTACTCCTCCGAAACGGCTTTACCGATTTTTACCAAATTTTATATGCATATACTATCTATTTATCTATGCAGCTACTATCTATTTTTCATAGTGATAAGGGTTGTTCACCCTTAATGTTTTATTTATATGGCAACACAACTTTTGCCGGGTCAGCTAGTGTTTTATAAAATAACCATTTTAAACTCACTCACTCTATTTTTATGTTAAGTGTACCACTTTATAGCTGTGTGATAAGATTTTATTTATCTCCTTTTTAAAAAGACTTAAAATAATATTTATGCGACATTTAGACGACTATTGTGTAATTGGCGCGACGAAGGATTTATCAACTCACCCCTCGACTATAATAATGCTTACGTGTGAATAGGGCTTAAGAAAAACATTAATTTTATACTATTTATCATCATTGACACTTTATTGTTGTATCTCCGAGCACGGGTCTTCTTTCAAAAGTAAAAGAGGTTAACTCGCTGGCCAAGCTGGCCTCGCGTCACAATTTTTTTGTCAACTTTTTTCCAAAACACTGTGTACTTAGTGTACTTTTTCCTGAAACTTGAATTCAAAAGTATTATCTGATTTGAAAACATTTTTTTAACTTTAATCTGTTTTTTGTTTGAAGAGTGTGGTAAACAGAGGGCCTACCCCCATCTTTTAAAAACTATCATAGTTCAGGAAAGTTTTATTTCCTCCTTAAAACAGTAAAATATTCCGTCATACACAGTTGAACAAACTTAAACCCTTATTAATTTTTCGCTTATCCATTGTATAAAACCAACTGAAATTGTCATATTTTTCTTAAAAAGTTAAATTTCCTGCATAAAAACTAAAAATATTATTAAAATATTATTGTTTTAGGAGATGGTAGTAACCCCCCAGCATTCGAACAACAATAGTGCGAACGTATGTTTAACTGAATTCAATTAGAAATCCAATCGTATTTATAACAAATAACAATAACCTAATTTCATAAAAAAATATGACTTAAAATTTAAGACCAAGTCTCTACAAAACTATATTTAAGATCAAACCTCTATGTAGCAAACAGAGGCTTGAACTTACTTAATTTCATAAAAATATGAGTTAAAAATTAAGAACAAGTCTCTACAAAAATAATATAGTTTAAAAACTAGAAACCACGCTAAAATCGCACAGGGAAAATCGTTAATCCAGATTTCTGACGATGCTAATGAGGAGAATGGGATAAAATTATAAAATCGTCTATTGTCATCGGTTCTTGATAATTGTTCAAAATTTTAAATGAATCGGACCGTTCAAAGTGGGTAAAAATCGAGCTCAAAGATTCTGTTATATACATACATACATACAACCCAAGCTAATAAAAGCGTGCTAAAATAGAGGCTCGGTCTTAAAACTTTACACTTCATTTCTGGCTCAAAATCAAAGGTGAGCTCCAACCAGTTCCACAGTGCATTATGATGCAAATGGGACCCAATTAAGTGGTTCGGATGTTGCATCTGCTCTCTAATTTGACTAACAATGACGGTTTTAATATTCAAATACCTTTGTACACGTAAAGGGCGCGCTTGTGACATCAATGGCTAACCTTAGGGATAAACATGATGTTAGTACAGAATAAATGCAAAGTTTTGGTTATTTTAAATTTTGATTTGGATTTCGAAGGTAGTCTTTCATTTCGATTCTTGAGACACCACTGTTACACTTATTTTTGCCTCATAAACATCATTAACCCATTACTGTCCCACTGCTGGGCACGGGTCTCCTCTCAGATTTTTTTTTTTTATAATATAATAGCAGACGAGCATGAAGTCCACCAGATGGTAAGTGGCTACTGCCGCCCATGGACATCTGTAATCAACCCCAGATAGGATTAGATATTTCTACCTGAGGTCGGCCACAGATGACGAGGACGACCGCTACCCCTGAGGACTACAGTTGATCCACAAAGGGTTCTACCACCTTCAAAAATGAGAAAAATTAGGTCATAGTCTACCGCACTGGACAAGTGCGTATTTGTTTAATGATATCGTTTTAATCATTGTTGTATTCTGGTTGCAACGACGTGGTAAGAGACACTTCGACGATGCTTTCTAAATAAGTCCTCAGGACTTACGAACCATCTAAAAAATATGAATTAAATAGGTTTCGATTAGTATGTTAAATGACTTTGAATTAGCCACTTGTATAAATAAAAGTTATAATTGTAGTGATTTTACGCGTGGATTTTTAAAAGAATCATCCCTATTTAGCTATTATTAATTATTATTCATACACTTCCTTATTATAAAATATAACAATAAGGTCTTTATTATTTACAGTTAAATTACAATATTTTCGTATTATATGTGTGGTTACATACATACATAGACATATCCATACACATCCATAACATACTCTTATAACTCAAGAATGGATTTTACAAAGAAAAATCGGATTTATTTCACTTATACTGCAATTATATTATTTGGAACTAACTTTAATGAAAATAATATCTTTACAAATAGGTACCGTCTTCCATAACCAGACTATATTAGCTATACGCCAGAGTACCTCATCACTCAAATACTGTGTTAAGCGTGAGGTAGATAAGCTTATAGGGTTATTTCCTGGCGCTTGATAACGGCTTCGACACATCGAGGTACGCAGTGCCTATACTTTGTTATTACCTACTTTACTACTTAAATATATTTCAAAAATACACTACGTTATATTACTAATTTTATATTTAAAACGTTTTATTACTTACTAGCGGACCCGGCAAACTTTGTACCGCCTCAAAATCAATTTATGAAATATATTTCATATAAAATATAGCCTATGTTACTCGTGGATAATGTAGCTTTCGAATGGTGAAAGAATTTTTAAAATCGGTCTAGTAGTTTTAGAGCCTATTCATTACAACCAAACAAACAAACAAAGTTTTCCTCTTTATAATATTAGTGTAGATTTTTATATTTTAAAGTCGGCGATGAATTGACGATTCATCTGGTGTTGCAAATGTACATAGGCGACGGTGACTGCTCTCTACCAGGTAGGTCGTCTGCCTTATCGTTAGGTTTAATATGTATAAAAAAATATATATTCGTCAAATACAAAGTGATATAGTGCAGGTGTTATTCAAAGAACAAAGATTTTCGTTCCCTCTTTTATTGGTTGACTTACTCACCTGTTAATTATTGTACGTTGATAAATGTGGAGATCCGGTGAATGTTTGTTTAGTTTTTACAGAATTTAATAGCAAACGACCATGCAGTCCATCTGAGGGTAAGTCAAACTGTCACCCGTGATGTTAGCCTGTCCTAAGATCGAATACAGAGTTATGCATTTCTGTTCATAAGCGACCTCAAATAATAATTATAAATTTGCTACCGCCAAAAACTAAGTCATATATGTCTACCTTACCATACTATTCAAACTAGGACTTATAAGGAGTTATAAGGTCATAGGTATATCCAGCAGTTCAACTACGAAGGGTTATATCTCAAAGTTCTCTTTTCGATAAAATGGTATACCTTTATCTTTTCTATTTGATAAAAGGTATCTTATAGACTCGTGTACCAGGGCATCATATTTGCTATAAACATCAAAAAGCGCTTGAAGCGATAAGCTTATAGGGCTATTTCCTACGCCGAGCGGCTCGGTGATCTTCCCTTTGAAGATTACGTGCACATACATACATACGTACAATACGTACATGTGTCGGTGTGGGTTATCGAGGGGAGGAATAGTGATAGGTGGAATCAAACGAATTGTGACTTACGGAAATTCTGTAGGTTTTTATTTGGAAAGTATTACGGGTATTAGTATTTTAAACTTTCTTTATACAATGAAGTAACACAAGTGGACAAGTGTCACACATAGAAAATCTATCCTACATTAAATTTAAGTTCTATAAGACTGAATACAAATGCATTGTTACCTTTAGTTAGGCAAAACGATTGGATAATGTGAGATACCTGTCATGTGTTTCCATATGTTCTGTGTCTGGCGATTAGGCCATGGAGTTCCAGTGAAAGTACCTACGGACGATCAATATACCTTGTTTAAGTATCTCTACATGACACCTAACTACTGCTGCTGTTATAACAGAATTTATTTCAAAACTGTGTATTACAATCCTGAGATATAAACGGGTTAAAAAATAAAATTGACTTAGGTTAGTTTAGTAACATTTTATTTTCATACATTTTCCACATAATTATTCTTATTAAACCTATCAGATTATATATAAAATTATAATTATGCTTTATAAAGTTGATTAATGAGACCATCTACAGTGTGCTTCTCAAAGTACTTTTCAGCTGCTAAACTTTACTTAAGCAGTGATAGCCTAGTAGTTAAGAAACTCGGCCTCTCGATCGAGGGGTCCGAGGTTTAAATCCCCAGTCACGCACCTCTGATTTAAAAAAAAAAAAATGTGCGTAGTAGAAATAAATTATCACTTGCTTAAACGGTGAACGAAAACCATCGTGAGGAAACCTGCATACCTGAGAGATTTATAAAAAATAAAAAACCTCACAGGTATGTGAAGTTCACCATTAGGTACTTGGCCAGCGCGGTGATTTATGGCCTAATCCTTCTCATTATGAGAGGAGACCGGTGCCTAGCAGTGGAACAATAATGGGTTAATGATAATGAAACTTTACTTAAGCATTGAATAAAATTCGCACACCTATTGTTTTTTTATAAGTTTTTAATTTTTTTTTTCTAAAAAGGGTCAGTTAAGGACCAGTATTATATAAGAATCATATTAGAAATAATTTGCTTAGCATCCTTACATTTCGTTCATACGACAGACAGTCCCTTTAATTTATTAAAATACAGAGTGATATCATATATTAAAACAAATACCGAAGTTCAGACTGTTTTATTAAAAACAATATGTAATAACTTGCTTTACATTACTCGCATTCCGTACAAATTGTTTGTTCCAATCTAGACGGCTAGTCGATGTACTAAGCCCTTGATCAAATCCCACACGTCGTTACCCACCGCAAGATTGAGTCTGGCATTATTACCCGCGAAAAATCTCAACAAGAAAATCCAAAACCCGAGACATTCCAATAATCCTTTACTTAAGTACCCACTCATCCTATGTCATCGCGAGATTAAATTCCCCAACAATATAACTAGTACGGAGAAAATATTTCACATGCGGACCGCTTTTTTAATATCGTATGTTGTGGCAGCCTTTTTTATACCGAATATAAAATATACAATTTCAGTGTAGCGTCAGTGACATTGTGTACCATCCATCTTTTCGGGTTTAGACGGCGGTCCCGCTCTCTCATATAGCGGCGTCTCGTTCCAGCGGATTTGTAGTTCCCCCCTTTAGGGGTGTAAGGAGTTCGGAGCAGTCAACTCTTTGCGCATTTTTCATTCGAAATACGAAGGATATGAAGAAATGTATCGCGTACTCGAGCGTGTTATGATTTTTCTTGTTCTATTTTTGAGTGTTAGTATGGCGATGGGGTGGCGAAGTTATGAACATTTTGATGTGCCGTATTTGAATGTTATTTCGGAATACGACTTCGAGACAGTTGAAGCCGTGAAGTCTGAAACGAGGCACAGTAAGGGTTCATTTATACCTACGGATCTAGAGCGTATCAGTTGCGTGCTGTAACAGACAAAAAGTATTCTCCAATATTACACGTATAGTCTGCGCCAAACTGCTAGTCCACTCTGAAGTTGTTGCGAGCAGGTGTAGTCATACAATTTGCCATGGCGACACGATTCATTTCTATATTCAGAGCGGACTAGCTGTTTAACGCGGATTATACCTATTTAATTACGTCTACCGTAACACAGCCACCCAAACACAGGTCGTGTCTGTCGTCAAAATTATTATATAGACAAAATTATTGTATTAACGGGGCATAACTAATGAAACAATTATTTGAATCTGCTGGGGTCCATATTGTCTCCAGTCTATCTTTTGTATCAAGTCATATAACAACATCATCGTTATCAACTCCACATTTACTTTTTCAATGAAAATTTATTGTACGGGTCTTCCATATTTCCCAAAAGAAATTCGGTTGTTGTGTTAATTGCAGTTAAAATAAAATAATTTTCTTAAATTTAAAACTATTCTAATTATGCGTTCAGTTCTACCCCCTGTTGAATATAAACTTTACCCTTTATACTTATACCATAGATAAGTATAGATATCTCACCGCCTTGTAATTAAAGAAAGCCAGTAAATGTCTGACACGTTGTCAGCCGTTTTAATGGCTGTCATGGTGTAATTTAAGCGGAACAATGTCGACGTATTCATTGTGCAGATAAGTAGTGCAAAAAAGTGCAGAGAAATATCGTTTCATTCGTAAATGATCCAAAACAACATTTTTTTAATATTTTTCAAACACAAAAATAGATGACAGTGACAGTTTCAATTGTCAAAACTGGTTACATTTTCTTGTTAGGAGTGAGTAATCTTTACTAATCTATGTCTTATACTTATAGAGAAATAGAACTATTAAACCGCGCACAGTCTACATCTCAATTTGTGAAAACGTAAAAAATACCCGCAAAATTCAAACTACCTTCATTTTTTATTTGAAAATATAACCGTCTTAACAATTTTACTCCACAGTTCCAACAATTGCCGCTTATTCAAGTCACAATCCAGTTATATTTGCTAAAGAGCCGGAATCCGAAGCTTTAAAAACTCCCTTCGATTCGATCTACAATTCCGGTCACGTGGTTCGGCGGTACGTGACAGCGCCATCTGACGGCGAGTTCTGCACTATTATGGCGCTAACGTGGTTTGTGTCTGAAACGGTTTGCTTACGTGCATTGAAGTAACTATGTGTAGGAAGCATTGTTAGGGTACGCTGGAAGACTTGGAATGAGGCGATTGGCGATAGTGCGTTGAAGTTTGAGAACCACTGCTAGGAAGTTTGAGAACCTCATGGTGTGTCCTTACATCTTTGTTCCTTCCTGAAACAAAAAAAATTAAACCGTTATATCTGTTGAGATGCTGGTTCTTCTCATGGACATCATAAGAAGCAACTAAGGTGCTAGATATAAAATGTCAAAAACTTCTTACTAAGTTATTTATCTTTCTTTTATTATTTCTTATTTATTATTTCTTACTAAGGGGAAAAGTCATATCTACCATTTCTATAATTATTAGACTACCTACACTTACCATAAAAAATCTCACCATAAAAGTTATTATAAGCACCTAATTCGAATATTTGTGGGCTCCGGTGACTATTTAAAATACTTCCTTTAAGTAGGTTACATTACATTTTCTACTTCATTTATATAAAACTTTGTTAAAGCAGCTAAAATATAACGCTAAAATCAATGTAACCAAAGCTAATTCTGTGAAAACATTCGTACTAAGATATATCAACAGATGGTCTGTTTTGTTTCTTCTCATTTCTCTCAGACAGGTCATTGAACATTTATCGAAGCTAGCAAAAATGATGAAAGATTCGCGACACACGTTTCCATAATCAGAACGTTATACATGAACAATACATCTTGATTATAAGCCCTCTTCTCACTACGAGCGAGTAACTTTGAAGGTGGTAGAACCCTTTATAGTTTGACTCCGGCGGCACCACCGCCACACCTCATAACAACAGCGTTTAGCGCTATGTTCTGGTTTGAAGGGTATGGTAAAGCAGACATACTTTTCCGAGGAGGTCCAGCTTAGTCCTCAGGGGTAGCGGCGCATCTGTGGTCGACTTCAGGTAGGAATATTTAATCCTATCTGGGGTTGATTACTAATGTCCATGGGCGGCAGTAGCCATTTACCATTAGGTGGACTGCATGCTCGTCTGCGATTAATAAATAACTGATTTTGAAGATATTTACATGGACAAAGAATATACAATTTTGAAGCAGGAATTAGATCCCTTTTGCGTTTCTCTCTAAATGAAAATGCTCGTGACGTCACAATATAATTTATTCAACTTTGTAAATGATATTTGTGTATTTTGTATGCAAATAATAATAAAATTAATACCTTAACTCCTTAACATTATAATAATTTTGTACGTCAGTTATAACTACATACAATATATTTCACAAATAAATTTGATTTGGTTTGAATAAATTTACATTGTAATAGCTATAATAGACACACACAAAGATGAAAATGCAAGCACCCAGACCCCGAAAAACCGTCGAAATTCACATTTGTTTTATGGTCGTCCAGGGATCGAATCAAGAGCCCTGACAGGTTTGTATTGTGGATAAATGTGAAATTCATTTTCATCAAATGGATAATTATTTTCGTGATGGCATTTTTTACATTGGCGATATTCGCCTTTGCTCGCTTTATGGATCGCCGCATTTCACTACTCGCTTTCAACTACCAATGAGACACGTGAAGCATATTGAAAGCCCGCTAGTCATGTATATCGACATCCGAACGGCATGGAAATACAATGTTTTCTTACACACAGCATTACCTATTCCGAAACAGCCCTTATTTGCTTAAGTTTACATTACGAGACCGTACGTACGATGTCTGCGAAATTTGAATTTTACTTAATGTTTGGATATTATAGACATTTTGGGAAAATTTCAGATGTAAGTCGTCTGTAACTTATATCGTATACTTAATAATGAATTATTTTATGATAATTTATTGTATGTTACTAGGTTTCAGTACAGCCGATTTTTGAATTTGGTAGTTTGCCCTATAGGAACATGTCATGTATTCGATTTTAATCTAAAATCCGTATTTTCAATTATCATCATCCTGTATTCTACCATCGGATAGTGTCACGTATAAGGATCATATTCTAAGAAGATGATAAATGTCAAACTAAAAGAAAAGGCTCATCTTTAAGAAAATATAATATATATAAGATTTTTCGTCAATCTATATACGAGTACATAGTTTCGGATTTCGCTCTCCGGGCCCTTAAAACACTCTATATATTTGTTCTAAATGTTCCACTGTGAGTAAATTATCTATAGTCATATTGTCTTAACGTTCGACTTTAAATTTTATAGAATATCTAAATAGAAATCAGGAAAAACTTCCTATCAGCCGTAAAGCGACAGAGTCGCGTATGTGGGTGTAACATACCTAAACTTTCTAACACACTCGAAGATAAAATAATGAAATATGAACTAGCTACGACACCCGATCCAGAGGGTGAAAGGGAATCCATCCATCAACAAGGAAAATAACGAATCGTGGTTCAGACAAATGATTGACAGCGAAGGAAGAAAGGAATGGAAAAATAAGAAGGAATGGAAAAAATTGAACAAGTGTGAATCGAACACTCACACTGAGGGTTCCGTACTGTTTTATAAGCACTTTTAAATAAAATAATATTTCTTATTTATACTACCTATCTGTTGTCATAGCAGCATGCATACGTGAAATTTAAAGTTTCATATTAGGGTTAAATACATATACAGAAAAGTGCCAAAAAGGTGGTTTCTTGTATAACGATCCAGTTTTATTTTTAACTTTTTTTATTGTTAGTGTTAACTTTCATAAATATTTCAAACTTACATGATCACTATTATTAATTGTTACTGTGTTATAGGTCCTATTAATAATCACTGAAAAAATTCAAGTGTCCATCTATTACGATTCAAAGACAGTGTTCCGCGACGGACGAACAAACAGCGGAGGCTAAACTAAACCGGTATCGTTTTACCCTTCGAGTACAGAACCCTAAAAATACGAACGAACGAAAAAAAATAGGAAAAAGAAATGATTCTTATTCAAATTTTCACGTTCGATTCTTCCCTTTGTCGTGACCCGTTTTGTTTCCATTTGTAATTTGTCGGTTTGCTCTTTCCCAAAAAAACGGTGCTCATTGGAACCGTGAATGTCTTTACGCAAGTTTTTATTGCTCCATTATGTACTCATTATGGATAGGTATTGGATTTTTGTTACGTTGTTATCTATTGGAACGAGGTTTTATGTGGCGAATGTAGAGCGCTTAGCCACGTCTTCGTCAAATGTTCCTCTGTTGAGAGCATGTATAGCCACGTTATCGACATTATGTCTCACTGATGGGCTTGTCTTCTCTCTGGGTACAGTAAGAGCGGTTTAGCCCTTAGACAGCCACGCTGGCCAAGTGCGAAATTTTAGGCTTCACGCACCTTTCAAAACTTATTTTTAAAGTTGTTTAGTTTTCCTCAATATTTTTCCATCGTCATTATATAAAGATAATTTTGCTAATACTTTGAAAAATCAAGGGTCTCTGGAATTCGATCTTGAGATTCTCCGATTCAAAGGCAGAGTTTCAAACGTTTATCATCGTCATCATCATCAACCCATTATCGTTCCACTGCTGGGCACGAGTCTTCTCTCAGAACGAGAAGGATTAGGTCTCAACCGTTGTTCTTGGGAAAGTTGTTTCGAAGTGTCGGAGGCCTTAGTTTGAACGGTTTGACAACATCTGACACCCCGTAGTGTTGGTACACGTATTTTCCTACGCGAATCCTCATTAGGGCATCGTGCTCTCTATCACTCTGTGAGCACCGTCCCTGTTCTGGATATGAGGACACATACATGAGGCGTTAGCGATCAGTACTATATTGATTTATTCAGAAGCATTTACACATAATAGTGACCACTTTATAACGAACCACCTTCTAATACACAACACAAAACAATTTACTTGAACTAATTCCAACACAAACTCGACTAACTTCAGGGAAATAACTCATCACCTTATCTCAGTTTAAGCTCGACCTTGTCCCGCTAATTCACCCCGAACAACCCCGTAATTTGCGCTTACCGTAAAACTGATTACGTCTCTGTAGACGACGCCGTCCTGCTCGCACACACCTCTCGCTCGCTCCCATTCATGAACGTTTAATTATACCGCCTTGGATGGCTTTATGCAACGCGGAAAGTTTAAGTCGCTAAGTGTCTGTATGTACATTTGTCGAAAGTGCTTATACCGTGTTAAGATATACCAGCCTTTATTTTACATTTTGACATTAAATGTAGTGAAAAATAATAAGTAATTCGAGTAGTTTCTGCTATCAATTAATACCAGTTAGTTCCAAAGATTACAAATGCGTTGATAGCAATTTTTTTAGTATATTTTCTAGTACACTATATGGTACCAGTCACGAAACATATGTCAAGTCACAACTTACATTTAAGAGGGTAAAATTCTTGCCACTGAAAAATAATCACACCTATTCGTGGCTTCTGGTTTGAACCAACATTTAACATTACATTTTAAAATGTGGTTGTTCTAAAAAGTTAGTTAAACGACATGTGAAGCAGATGTGTGACGTCAATGTACATTTGTTAAGAAGTTTCTAGATACGGTACACCAATACAAGACGGAGGCGTAGCGAGAGGCGGCGTAAGATATAGATACCTACAAAATCATACCTACGAACGCCAACGTGAAATGTATTCTTATCTTTCAATATTAAGTGAACAACGATAAAATACACCAAAATATGCAAAAAAAAAATAAACAAAAACTTACTTCCATATCAACAGCAAACGATATATTAAATATTTTCCTATCTTTAAACATTCAGTAAACCATGATTAATTAGACCAAAATATACACAAAAAGAACAAATTAAAACAAAAAAATTACTTCCATGTCACTACATGCAAAACTAAATTAATTATTAACTAAATAAATTAATTATTAACCAACTTTTGGTTAAGTACGCTTATAGTTTGAAAGTTGTAAATTTCTTTTGTTAATACTGTTACATTGAAACATTAAATCGCGATGTTAACTATATGTCAATAATGTTAACTATATGTCAATAATGTTAACTATACGTCAACACCGTTAACATCTCGGTTAACAAAGAATGACTCCTGTTGCATAATGCCATCACACTGTCTTAAGGGCAGTGGGTGACGAATGATCTTCCCATTTTCTTAAAATATAAGACGCTCATTTCTCCTTAATTCTGAATGAGCGCTGGGGTAGGTCGGGGTCTAATGGGCCCCGTAATGAGAGTCAATAGGGGAGGGGAATTAGGCGTTAAGATTTCACCACTTGTTGATTTGTTTTTGGAACGCTTCATTTGGGATACTGTGTTTAGAAAGAGCTTGAGTATCTCATGGTTACGTCATGAGATTCGCTTTTCTGCAGCCTTTTTTGTCTATTAGCGGTCACCCATCCTTTTGATATATACATCCGTTACTTAAGTAGTGAAATTTAAAATTCGTAGGTATGTTTTATCGTTTAGCAAACTTATACTTTTCAGTAAACATAATATTACATGCCTAAAAGTTCTGAAAAAAAGTGTTCAAATGTATGAGAAGCGTGTACTATGACCTAAGCCCTCCTTCCACTGAGTCCGTGCCCAACAGTGGGATAGAAAAAGGGTTGACGATGATACATTTATTTTATGGAAAATGTATTTCTCGAACACAAGACCGTCATTAAGTTATGCAAAGCAATAACCATGGCGCTACCGCCGCCCGCCCTATCGCCCGTCTCTATAACCCATTACAACCTCATTTTAACAATAAATTAACTTTACTAAGTTACTTTACTTAATAACTAAGTTTTTTATAAAATAAGTTTTTATAATAGAAGTTGCTAAGACTGACGTAGCAAGTTATGCAGTCTATCTGATGGTAAGTGATCACTGCCGCCCATGAATATTTGTGAACCAACTCTATTTGTAAGAGAGGTTATACCTGTACCCTTACCAGGAGTTTTTACGTTTCGACAAATATGACTGTTTTGGTATTTGTTTACGTATTTGCCCATACAAATTCCAATCATCGCCCCTAGTGCATTGTGTCAAAACTAGGAAATCCTATGGGCCAATACGTAAACAAATACCAAAACAGTCATATTTGTCGAAACGTAAAAACTCTTGGTAAGGGTACTGAAACTGAGATTACAATGTTCATTACTGCAACAACTTACAATGTTGAAGACTGAATGGTATTTGTTCTTTATTATCAAAAAGGAATGGTGATCACCGCACTACGAAATTTCAAAATGGTCGTATTTGTTGTAAGTAGCTAAAATAATTGTCGGGTTATCTGTTCATCTTTCGTTATGTAACACACATAATATTTTCTTAATACATTTATTTTTCATGTGAATATCGAAATACAAAAATACTTTCAAAACGCGACGTATCAAATGATATAAATTGCGAGTAGTAGAAGCGTTGAATAGCGCCCTGCGCCACCCCTTCACAAGATCTAAGGGGTTGAAAGATTACTTTGACCAAGTTCATAGCCATAGTTTCAAAGTACCAAATAATATTGTAATAATGTTTATGATAAACCAACAATTAGTTAAATACCTAATTACGTTTAAAATGTTTCTTTTTCGAAATTGATTTTAAATCAAAATATGTTTTAACTAAAACTTTCTACTATGCAATAGGCCGAGCATGGAGAAGAAAAGTGTCATCCTCAAGTTATTACCAATTGGTAATAAGTTGTAGTGAAATATATATGAAACATAAAAAATATATGTCGCAGTGATAGATAGCCTAATGGTTAAGAAACTCGGCCTCTCGATCAAGGGGTCCGAGGTTCAAATCCCAGGCACGTACCTCTGATTTTTCAAAGTTATGTGCGTATTAGAAATTAATTATCACTTGCTAAATGGTGAAGGAAAACATCATGAGGAAACCTGCATACCTGAGAGTATTATAAAAAGTAAAATGTCAAAGGTATGTGAAGTCTACCAATACGCACTTGGCCAGCGCGGTGGACTATGGCCCAATCGTTCTCATTATGAGAGGAGACCCGTACCCAGCAGTGGGACAGTAATGGGTTGTTGATGATATATCAAACGTCAATCATTCCCAGATTGAACCAATGTTGGCAATGGCGATGACGATTTTTGTACAAAGTCACAATGTCTCATAGTAAAATATAAATGTAATATCTGCTTTCATACAACGTATATCTTAGACAAAGTTGTAAACCGAATACATATTCTAACAGTAAATAAAAAGACAAAGAAACATTGTTATTCTCATATCATTATCCAGAACACACTCGCGTTTCAAAGAGCACTTGTTAATATACCTTCTCTATCTTTACACGTTATGTTACTCGTACTTTGCGACCCGAAACCATATGTTAGCTAACAATGATAATTTCGGATACAACAAAGAAACTCCTTAGACGACACGAGATAATCCTTTCGAAGCGTGTCTTGCCAAACATTGGCCTTATTAGGAGCTAAAGCGACCCATGTCGAATTATTCAGTAATATATATGTCAAGAATAAGGCTCCTACATATGTATATTACACGTGCTACTTGGTAAATCCTTCACAGCGAAACGAGATGGGACAGGGTGGCATCAGCCCTCAACGGGGGTGGTAATGGGGGCCGCCCTCACCTATAGAATGTCTCCGGGTCCGCGGATCCCCTTTGTAGCAGGAAGGGTTACCTTGGGAGCGGAATAGAAAATAGTACATAATAAAAATTCAAAATTCCCCATTCTTCGGAGGCACCAATTTTCTGGAATACCCGAAGGGTATGCGAGTTTCGTATTCCTCGTTTGAATTTATTTTTTTGATGTTCAACGTTTAGTGATCACGTATGATTGTGTTGTTGGTACGTGACGGGACTGCCTCGTGTCACGGTAATGAAGTAAAGGAGTTTATAACGTGACATGTGACTGTCGATGCCACAAAGGGTAGTTTGCGGCTTCTTATTTATGGTACGGCTTTGCTCAGTCATTTTTGGAGTAGGAGTTCTGCGGTATAACTATATTTAGATCGAATAATACAATATTGTAGGCAAAACATTAATTGTATCTTGAAATAGTCACAATTTGTGAGAGATATTTGTTTTATTTTCGTCTCGTTTCAGACTTTCTTGTGATCTAGTTTGTTGATGTCGTAGTCTCGCGTGGGTATCATCTTACGAGTATATATAAAGTTCTCGTGTCACAATGTTAGTTACCGTACTTTGAAACGGCTTTACCGATTTTCACTAAATTGTATATGCATATTCAGTAAGTCTGAGAATCGGCTACTATCTATTTTTCATACCCCTAAGTGATAAGGGTTGTTCACCCTTAACATTTTTTTATTTACATGGCACCACAACATTTGCCGGGTCAGCTAGTTATAATTATAAGGAGCTCTGCCATACTCCTATGAAAGCCAACTTAATATAGTAGAATCAGTTATTAACTAGTACACCTGTGAAATAAAACTAATGTTAGACTTAACTAGTACTGAACTTTAATTTTTAGATCAAGGGTTTTAAAATACATTTTGGAAAATCTGCATGTTCCTCATAATGTTAAGTCTACTAATCACCCTCACTTCCATTTTCCATAATGGTAAATCGATAATTAGACGACTTGGCGAGTTGTGTAGTGGAGCGGTCAACGTCACGTAAAAGAATGGGGGGTTCAATGCCCGGTCGGACAAACATCTAAATAATTAAATTTTAAATTTAGATGTTTGACAAATGTATTACAACCAGTCAGGTTCGACCGAGGAGGTACTTACTGCTCTCACACCTATTTCGAACTTGAAGTAGTACTTGGGTTTTCGTGGAAGTGTGGATCCCAGTTGACTTACAAATGAGGCGACAATCTTAGAGTAATCTAGAGTGCCAACACAACTGTGATCAGCTTCAGGAAGAACCCCTGTTCTGTTTTTGTCACAGATATCCATAGACAACTGACCACTTACCATCAGGTGGGTCCCATGCTTATTTGACACTTGGCACTTCAGTCTCATAAAAAATCCATGTTCTCTGCCTATTTTTACGGTTGTACAAAATTATGTTCCATAATATCACATTTTTTATAATATCTAATTCGTTTCTTGGCGCTCTTCGAAATAACCAATCTTGTTGATGTGGCATCGAATTTACACGAACTTAACATTCGGAGAGGAAATTGTGGTCTGATCTAACATCCTCATGTCAGGTACGGTCCCAAGAAATTCCATTTGGAGAAACGAAAAATCCATTCAATACAATATATCACGGTTCTAAGCCCGTTAGGAATAGACAGGGACGGGTGGATCCGGGGCTTACGGGTGCGAGGGAGACGGAATCAAATGTCCCTGCGAAATGGAACGTAAGAAGATTGAATAGAAGTCACACTAATGCTGTACGGGTTACCTTTACTCACACTAGCAAACGTGGCGTTAAGGGGAAGTCTGAGTTTACTGTTTTCTATCGAATAGGCTGGAAAGTGTAGGCAGTTTGCTCAATGGTCCGGCATTCGGATCTCAAACAAGTTAATCAGATTTTCCGAAGCTAAATACTAACTAGAAAGTAAAAAACCGACTAGGTTTAAGTTAAAAGGTAACATAGTATTCTTAAACATTTGTGAAGTTAATCTTAGGCCTTAACATTAGGATATCAGGGATATATTTGGGGAAATTTACCGTTTGTAAACATAAACAAAGCAGTGATAGTCTAGTGGTAAGAAACTCAACCTTTTATTCAGGGAGCCAATGGTTAGCATCTCTGGTCTGATATTTCAGTTATGTGCATATTAGAAATTAACTATCACTTGCTTTAAAGACGATGGAAATCAGTGGAGTTCTTCCTAAGATATGACTCAGTATACATTCCTGTAGCTATTTCTAGAATTGACGAATATTATTTTTCCCTTAAAAGAAAACGTTCCCCACATACTGTCACCCCCTTAACCAGTACGAATGTGTGCGCCTAAGTACACCAATACATGTAAAAATTCAGATCAGCCGTAAAGAAATCACACCCACACAGAGGCAAAGAAAGGCTTAGATCACCCACACATCCAAAACCCAGCGTATACGTACAACACAATCTTATTTACTTTGTGCGAGTGTGCGTGATTTTCACGATATAGTGCCCTTGGGTGTCACACACACATGGTTATTTATTTTCTTGCATTTGTTATTTGTTGAATATCTGAATATTGTCGACGCAATTTGTAGTTATGGATGCTACGCTGTTTTGGATCGAGACGCCATCTTTTCTTTCGTGGAAGGCTTGTTGCCTATTTGAAAGAGGATTCTATATGTTATCAAAGAGACGTATGTAGAGTTCAGATATAGAAAATTATTCTCAATTTGAGAGGTGATTCTGGGTATAGCAGTGGAACTATAAAAGGACGATAACAGAGATTAAGGCTGAAAGCCCATTGGCTACTATTGCTTGAGCAACTGCTAGTTTTACCAATGAAATAGTGGTAGTAAATAGTTGCTAGGCGGATATTTGGTAAGTTAGGTCTCTACAGATATGTATCGACTATTGACAGATTTTTTGAATAAAATCAAACATAATACTTGTGGTCACTCAAGCTACAAATTGGAAAAGGCAGCGGCTTAAACAATAGCTTATAATCTTTAGCATCAAAATGGTAGGCAACGCAATCATCACTTAGTCAAAAGACAGAAGTCAAAGTTGGTGTTCAAAGGTGGTAAATCTTTTGTGGTTCGACACCGCCTCACCTATTTCTGCCCAATATCAGCAATGTCAAGTGCTGCTATGTTTTGGCTTGAAGGGTGTGGTTACCGATATATATTTTTCCGAGGCATTCATGCTTAGTCCTCAGAGGGAGCGGAGTATCAGTGGCAGACTTCAGGTAGAAATCTATTGGCAGTAGTCGTCCCTTACCATCAGATGCCCGCTAGTCTGCTGCTCCTGTAACCTAAGGGCAGTTTTCTTAATAAATAGTGCCTAGTAGGCGATTTAATCACATCATCAATCACCATGAATCCAGTTGCGTCTCACTACTGTACACTTGATTTAAAATGATTGAATCTCAAATAGTGCCATCGCTAGAATATTGTTATAAAGTGTGGTCGTTATGAAGTGGTGGACTCTATATGGTTAGTTGGTTTACCGAGGCGCTACTGTTAAATGATGTGGTGATAATGTCGCTTTATAGAAGTTATATTTGAAGCAGTTTATATAATTATGTACCAATTCGCACTTCACCAGTACGGTGGAGTATGGCCTAAACCCTTCACTCTGAGGACAGTGATGGGTTGACGACTACATAATTACGTCCTTTAAGTTGTTTCTCTGAAAATAAAGTTAAGAATAATTAAGTTTGTCATTTAACCTAAATCTAAATTTAAGTTAAATATGCTGAAGAAATACAGAACACGACGATTGAAATCGAAATATACTTATACGTTTTACTTATAGTTTAGAGGCAACACATCTGCACAGAGACCCAGAAAGGAAAACGAAGAACTACTTACTTATAGTATACTAGATGACCCGGCAAACGTTGTGTTCCCATATAAATAAAAAAATGTTAAGGGTGAAAACCCCTTATCACTTGGGGGTATGAACAAAAGATAGTAGCCGATTCTCAGACCTACTGAATGTACATATAAAATTTGGTGAAAATCGGTAAATCCGTTTCGGAGGAGTACGGTAACTAACATTGTGACATGAAAATTTTATATACGAGTATAAGATGTTGCCTTATCCACTCAGAGACCCACAAAATAATTCAAATTGGCGAGGATCGAACCTGGAACCCTCTAACACATGATTGCTTTATTCAGTGAAGTTAAAGAACGCAGTTCTACATTATTTTCGAAAATATGGAAAATGTCTTCAGGTTATGCCTGTGTAACGCATTGAATCCAGCATAAACACGTACATTCTAGGTTAGTCATGACTTTTTATGAATACCCTGCACGGAAGCTTGCGGTAACGTAACACTGGGTTTGTACTGAGCTGCGTTTAGATCACTCAGGAACTTGCGCTAGTATGAGCATTTAATGAACTAGATTCAATAGTTAAGCATAAATGTTTGAGTGTACATTTTGTAGATTTCTGCTGCTTAGGACTTAAGTTAGGTTTGACAATTTATAGAATAAACAGATAAAAGATAAAAATGATAATTTTTTTTAAATTACTAAGAATGAAATTACAACATATACACATAATAACAGATACTTAAGGTATATATGTAATAGAAGGATGTTAATATAGATGTAATAGAAGGTATAGATGTAATAGAAAGATAAATTAAAGTTTTATTCAGTAGTTTTATAACTTTTGTTTAAATAAAGGATTTTTGTTTTTTTTTATTTGATAGCTTTACTAATTAACTATTTAATAAAACAATGTCTTCTAACTTTGGTTTGATAGAGACCGCTCCGAATTTTGGTTCGTTCCTAAATATTTATACGTAAGGTGTATTGAGAAGTAACTCGTATAAGTAGCTAAGCGCGCTCAAACACAGCCTCATAAAGTGCTGTCGTGTTCAAGATACATTTGGTTGCGTATGCTTTCTGAGCGTTCATGTGATATGTAAATCAGCCGCGTAATACTTGGTGATTTGTGTTCCGCCCGAGATTTGTGGCATTGTGTGTTAGCAGGCGATATTTTAGTAGCGTGTTGGGTTCCTTGCTTACTGTCCGGATGTCTTGAAGTTAGACTTTAAGTGTACAGTAGAACTGATGTGAAGTGGCACTACAGGGTAGATAACCTAAAATAATCGACTTTTAACCAATTTAATGCAAAAATTAAAGGCGAAAGTCAGTATAACGGCCGACACAGACAAATGTCGGCAACGCGTCGCAGACCGTACCGCTACCGAGACCATTTTGCAAGTAAACTCATGAACACGTGTCTCATTTCTACTATGATGGTCACCAACACTGGCTTTAGCGGGATCGGTACACTTAGGTGTTGCTATTTTCCGATTTGAGATTTGGAAATACAGAGATACTTGCAGAATTCTAACTTAACCTTAAGATGATATTCTAACTTAAACTTTATCAAGTGTTTTGCCATCTTTAGGCCCCACCCTAACATAAAATACCCTTAATACGTAAGGGTATTTTATAGATATCATAATACGCAGAGTCCACTTGTCATCAAGTGAACTGTACACGAATCTTCTTTCACAATTATATGAAAAAAATCTTAGCATGACATGTAAGCTTACTCTCTACTCTACTCTACCAAACGTACCTAGTAAAGTGTGCGTACAAGTGCCTTTAACCACGCCATGCGGTACTCCCTGAAGAGTTGGCAAATGGAATGCGTCACTCCCCGTGAGTGCTGGTCTGTCACTCCACGATATGTGAGGTTGCAAAATATTTTCTGATTTCTTAAAATATGGTAGGTACATTGAATATAACGGGATAATAATCATTATAATGTTGTACTATGCAAAAATGTTCACTGCCGCCCATGGACATCTGTAACCAGCTCCCTTATAGAACAAGAGTTTTACCTGAAGCCGACAATCATTCCTTGCCACTCGTAAGGACTAAGATAGTCTCCTCACACCTATAAAGCGACAAGTCTTGTGATATGTTGATGGTAGAACCCTTTGTGGTTCGACTCCTGCGGCACCACCGCCACGCCTATTTCTGCTTAATAACAGCAGTGTTAGACGCTGCTGTGTTTCGTTTTGAAGGGTGTGGTAAGGGAGACATACTTTTCCAAGACGTTCCAGCTTAGTCCTCAAGGGTAGCGGCGCATTTGTGGCTGACCTCAGGTAGGAATATCTAATCCTATCTGGGGTTGTTTACAAATGTCCATGGGCGGCAGTAGCCACTTACCATCAGGTGGACTGCATGCTCGTCTGCTACTCCTATATTATAAAAAAGTCGACTTACATTTTAGCCAGTAACACCATCCTTCCATGAAAGCGCTCCACAAATTGCTCTACGAAAAAAATGCATGTGACGGTGGTACCTACGTCGACGAAATATAGTTACTTAGTTGGCTACTAGGTTGGTTTAAAAGTTGTTAGAACCGAACTTTTAAAGCCAACATTCGTGGCTAACTTTTAGTAAGCCTCAAATCTTGTTTTGAGGAGATTAAAGAAGCCAATGGGCAGCGACTTAGCTTCTACACTGCATTCTCATTCACAACTTCAAAAAAGCTAAAATACAAGAAACAAGGAAACAAGAAATACGTAACCGAGTTCACAAACAAAGCCATAACATTGTTTCAAGTTTGTTGGAAACAGTTGCATGGACAAGAGTTGTGTAGGTTGCCCATGCTTGTGACATACTTTGGATGTCCCAAATATACATATTTTACCTAATTAATAGGTAGCATCTGTAAGTAGCATAAAGTTTTAGAAGCTTGAAAAAATCTTAGTAAAATTACTAATATATTATCTAACTAGTTTTTGCCCGCGGCTTCGCCCGCGTTTAAAAGAAAATAATATGACATACTAACATACATAAAACTGAAAATACGTACCTTCATTGGAATGGCAGTGGCGCCATCTGGCGAAAATTGGTCGTACCAACTCTGAAACCTTCGTGGGCTCATGGACAACAACTTTGCTAAAGATCATCACTTGATCAAATGCATAGTTTACGATTCAATCCTTACTAATATCGATTAAAATATCGAAATATCGATTTTTTTGGTCCAAAAGATCGATTCTCCGATTAATCGATCTTAGATCGCCATCCCTAGTTCCCGTGGGATTTCCAGGATAAAAACTATCCTATATCCTTTCTCGGGTCTCAGACTATCTTTGTACAAAATTTCATTAAAATCGGTTCAGTGGTTCAGGCGTGAAGAAGAGACAACCAGACAGACAGACAGACAGACAGACAGACAGACACACAGAGTTACTTTCGGATTTATAATATTAGTAAGGAAGTAAGGATAGTAAGGATTAATAGCTTCAGCTGTAAGTAGCATAAAGTTTTAAAAGCTTGTTAAGGGTATAGTTAAACTACGTCGCAACAGTTCGCTACCAACACGACTTTTTCTTGAAATATACCCACAATACCCCGAAAAAATGACCTCTGACTTCTGAGGAGATATTAGACAACGACGAAACCAATTATTCTTCTACAAGTTCATTTAATTTGTTTTTTATTTTGCTTATTACCTGTCAGTTTAAACTAAAGTGTGTCCTGAAATTTCATTGAGCAACATGGCTAGCCTCACCACCCCTCAGTGACGGATGGTAACCTTCAAATGTCGCTGTAAAACTGAAAACTAATTCCATTTTCACTTTCGTTGCCAACTTTAACGTGAAAATTTTGTGTAAACTTAAGTAAAATGTTAAGTAATAATAATAAAAAAAAGCTGTTACATAAATTGTTTTACGAGTAGTTTTTGTTCCGAAAATTTCAAAATTAAATATATTGTGGAAAAAAAAATTACACTTTTATTGTTATATACGAGAACTAAAATTCAGTTTGTCATGAACTCACACAAATGTACTACCTAATGTTTAGAGTCTTAAATGACAATTTGTCTGACTCTACCTGGAGGCCTCTACAGAAAAATCGAAGGCATGACAATTTTACTATATGAATCCGTACAATACTAACAACTTATAATTGCTACTAAAACATGAAAATACAATTTTGCACCTAAAACGTAGGCATTTATTTAAGGACAAAGCAATGACAATGATTGTCAGAAACAGCTTTTCCAAAACATTTTCAAAACAAAACCTTTCAAACCAAACCCGTCTATACAGATTACACTTTATACAGGTTACATTGTTTAACCCCCTGGGGTCCGGAGATAAGGCTCTGATCGGGGTAGGCTTCGATCGGATATCCGGCGCAGACGATCGCTGATATCCAGACTTTTGCGAATGGCTAGATTTGGGATTCGAGTTTAGGTACTTAGAAATACAATAGAGTTTCTAAATTGTGAAAACACTGGATTATTTTGGGTTCATTGTTTTAAAGGGTTGTTTAGACAGATAATGCTATAATATTTTGCTCATTTCCCCGTTTTTCCAAAGGAAAAATGATAAGAATAACAAACGACTCCGGCATAATCGAATGTTTTTGGCCAAGTGCGAATTAGTATCATATACCTTTAAAAACCTTTCTTAAAATTCATAAAATCTCAACACTTGCAACTAATTACAAGTAGTAAACTTTCCACATAGTCGAATGTTGTTGGCCAAGTGCGAATTAGTATGACTGCTCTTGCAAAATGTTTTTTTAAACAACTCTTAATGTCTCAACATTTGCAAGGAATTAGTAGAAACATAAGCGAATGTTGCAAGTGTTACACCCAAGTTGCAACAGAAATACCGTTCACCCATCACCGGTTGATTCAGAACTACAGAACCATAAATCGACTGAACATTTACCGTTCTCACCAGCTCAGCGACCTGTGGCGACCTAACAACGTTTGGGAATTTCAATACAAACCAACGTTTTAACGTTTTACCACAGAATATGCACGAGCAGATATCGCTTTTTTGTGTATAATGCATGTAAACACAAAAAAAATATAATATTTCAATAGTTAATAACAATTGGAAACTATGTAAAGATCATATTATGCATTTTGAAGCTGGTAAAACCCTTTGTGGTTCAACTCCGGCGGCACCACTGCCACACCTTTTCTACCTAAAAGCTGCAGTCACATTGCTGCCGTGTTCCGGTCTGCAGTGTGTGGAAAGGGACGCCCATGAGCAACCCCAGGAATCTCATTTTATCTGGGGTTGATTACCACTACAGAACTATCGGCTGAACATTTATCGTTCTCACCAGCTCAGCGACCTGTAGCGACCTTACAACGTTTGGGAATTTCAATACAAACTAACGTTTTAAAGTTTTACCACGGAATATGCACGAATAGATATCGCGTTTTCGGGTTTCTGTACACAATTACTCTTTGTAAAACTTTATTAGTATTAAGCCTCAGCTATCTGTTCATCTATCCGTCAGTCACAGAACACTACCACTAGAACCGTAATAGATGCATACTTGACATTATACAATATATGATTATACTCGTACTTTTACTGTGGGCGCTATAATAAAAAATACTAAAAATAAAAAATAAATGTAAATTTGGTGATACGGAACCCTCAGTGTGCGAGCTCGACTCGCACTTGGGAAATTATTTAGGGTATGATACAATACGTTAAGAGATATAAAAGTTAATGAGATAGGAAATAATGTAAAGGATCATGCTTTAAGTACTTGTTGGATTGCAACGGCCACTTAGGCACCTTTGACACCTGTTTTAGCTCTTAACATGCTTTTATCCCTTTTGGTGTATTTGTAAATGTCGTAAAGCTGAAATCTTCAATCACCATTCATGAATCAAGTAATAAAAAACAAAAAGTAATGAAAAGAAAAAAAAGCAATTGAATAAGTTATTTATTATATGTACTCGTAAGCAGTAAATGGGCCCATGGGCAGTAAAGGAGCCCATCTGTTAAATGGTTACTGCCCAACCCAAATAAAATAAAAATGTCTTCCTCCGATCGATCACAGATGCTTTATTGGTTCTACGGACTAACAAAATGATTCATATTAGTAGAGGGCAAGAGTCGTTAAAGTTTGTCGGCGGTATCTAACCTAACCTAACCTATCCATAACCAGAGCAGCTAATGGATCTGTTGTAAAAGCGCCTGACTGACATATTTATATACGCTCTCAGTCATCAGGAGTGGCAGCGCATCTGTGATCAGATTCAGTTGGAGCCTGTTGTTTGCAGCTGGTCACAGATGTTCATGGGCAGCAGTAACTGTTTATTCGTTATCAGTTTTTTTTCGAACCTGTTGTGTATGGTGTAATGGTCACAGACATTCATAAAGAAGCTTGCCCGGTAGACCCTAAACTTGTATGGTACTACAATCTTTTGAAAAAAAAACTTACTTCCTTATCAGAGAAGATGGGTCTTTTAATAAAAGCGACAAAAACATCGTTATGTACAACAATTTGAATACAATGCAACTCCCGAAATGTTCTTCAAATCGTAAACTACACATAAACGTGGTTAACGACAATCAATAAGTTTCGGTATTGCAACCGTTGCCAACGTGTCGTAACGTTACTGAGGAATTTTATTTTCCTTGTACAATCGAATAGACAAGATATTTCTTATATTGAACTACTAACTTTCCCGAGGCTATGTTCACAATCAGAGGTAGATTGCAATAGTTGTTTTATTTATCCCTGAGCAACAGTTATTTTAAAAAGCAGTGATAGCCTAGTGGTTAAGAAACTCGGCCCCCTCGATCGAGGGGTCCGAAGTTCAAATCCCAGGCACGCACCTCTAATTTTTCAAAGTTATATGCGTATTAGAATTTAATGATCACTTGCTAAACGGTGAAAGAAAACATCGTGAGGAAAACTGCATACCTGAGAGATTTATAAAAAAAATGTCAAATGTATGTGAAGTCTACCAATACGCACTTGGCTAGCGCAGTGGACTATGGCCTAATCCTTCTCATTCTAAGAGAAAACCCGTGCCCAGCTGTGGGACAGTAATGGGTTGTTGATGATTGATGAACAGTTCTTTTTGGGGCGTAAGGTAGCTTATGTTATTTTTAGGACACATGGCAACGTGTGTACAAAATTTCATGACTATCACTTTATTATTTAAGGCGTAAGCAAACATACAAACAAACAAACTCACTCTCGCACTTATCATATTAGTTTGGATTAGAACGAGTGTCTGAATTAACGCAAGGAAAACCAAGAGTGGATTTATTATATTAGCGTTCCGCTTTTATGCTTTGAGCACGGAACCCTAACAAAATACATATTTAGAAAATAAAATTTTGTCTATGTTTCTTTTTGGTCCTGCTAAGTTCCGAAATCGCTGGGCCGATTTTTTAGATGTTCAGTGACAGATATTATTAGGAGTAACTTGGACTTAGTTAAGGAAACGTAAGAGGCCGCACAAAAAAAAACAAATCTACCGTGCGCGGCCAATTTAGTAAAAAATTTTGATGGTATACAATTTCGACGATATTTTTACCATGTACATTTCACACGCCTAAAACAGCGGGCCACAGCTAATCATAAATACAATGCATAACAACAATATTCCCAATGACAATTGGTAAATTTCATTCGTAATCTATTTAATAGGTAAGTTGTATATTTACCAAACAACAGTCTTAACCTATCCGAAATCGTATTAGTTTTTACGACTGCTTGTCATGGAAAATCGGAGCCACGCAAATAATAGTTAGTTTCCAATCCGGTAATGGAATTCTTTGATTTGTATAGCTGCTTAAAATGCCTTTGGAAGAATTAACGGTATGGGAGTAACTTTATGTTTACCGTTGTCGGTATTTTAGAGGGGGGACGTCGTAATCTTATATTTCTTATTCGGGTGACGTAATTTGGAGGTTTGACTGCAATCCAATATTCATTTTGATAAGAGCGGAGCATCTTCCACTCAGCCATTTATCAGTCTTTGGTCAAAGGAAACGCATAAAGACATGACTATGACGTAGAATCTAGGCTTATGGTCTAGGAATGCATACTTTCCTAATTTATTACGTTTTAATGGAAGATTTAGTTTTATATTACGCGTCATCTTATTCCCAGGTGATTATAATTCATATCATTATTATTAGTTATATTCACACACAAAAGAAAAGCGACAGGATCAATGACAGGCTACAATCTTCGCACTTAATGATACTTCAAAAAACCTGAAGTGATTTATGTGTAATTTTAGTAAAATAATATCAATAAATATATTTATATAATTAATTGTAAGTTTTATTTCCCTAGGAAATAATCGTATGTCCATCTACGCTACATTTACGTTAAACAAAGCTTCTTTAGAAATTCATGCTTCAAGATCCATCGAAGCTATGGGTTGTCAGTCAGTGTTAGAGTTTTATTACGCAAACAATCCAATTTATACCTAACGAAGGCTATATATTATTTCAAGTGGGCACAATGTATCAGTCAGTCGCATGTCACAGGACCACAAGTATAAAAATAAAAAGTTTATTTGTCCGAGTGCTCCAATAACAGGCCACTTGCACCTGCTCCGACACCCTTGAGGCACTACATTAATTCTATCACAATTTACATTCAAAACGCTACCCGTAATATGTCCGTCTATCTGTCCGCTTTAAGGGCCTTCTGTGTAACTAAAAGTAACTAACAAGTCCACGGCGTTCTGACATTTAAAAGTATTGTCTCATTCCCGCAACATGCTCGACAAATGTCGATAAATTTGCTATCGACTCCGGACAGTTGCGACTTGAATAGATCTGCGAATACATTTTACGGCATGTTTATCGTTCGTATAGCAGATCTATTTCAAGATCGATTTCTAACGCTACTCGATATTTTCTAACGATAATTGTAGGTACTGTAATTGCGGCTAAAGTCGCGGATAGCGCGAATGCCAACGGTTCATTAGCTCGCCTAACAAGGAATCCGCAATGCCACTCCGCTACACAAACAATACTATACAATTATAAATTATCGGGACAATAGCAAAAACGGCCACACAGTGCGCACCTTATTCTTTAGATAAATTCAGTGTCCCATAATTGGTACCGACGCCCCGTGGCAAGTCTGATAATAGGCGTTTTATTGTAATGTTATTAAATATATAGTCGCGATAGAAGTTATTGGCGAATAAATCGCATAGCGGTCACAACTTTAATGGGCGTTCGGTGTAAGGCAGTAAGTTTGCAATGACCGGAGAGCCAGCAATTAAAAGGACGGATACCCTTGAAATTTTATGGTGATTACATCCTTTTATTTTACGGGAAAGGCATTACTTTCCTATGCTGCATAAAGAGTAGTGAATTTAGGTATACCGGCTTCAGAAGTTACCGAGTGCCGAGTAATAAATAGGAGCAAAGTGCTTCTCCCTATTAAAAAGCTTGACTTTGTATATTTAGTATCCGTAGAATTTCTTCACTACATTAGACCAATGTTTGTTACTAAGTTATAGTACAGTAAGGCTTAAATAAACGGTACTAACAGAGTACCTGGTAATATACGATAATCACATTTTGATTACGTATAATGACGATCTCGGTTATTGCAGAAAATTCTTATATTTAAGTACCTAATAACTATATAAACAGTCGATAACAGGTGTTTTAGACTAAGGACTAAAGTAAAATGCCTCATGTTTAATAAATGTTTGTCTATCGTCGTAAAGAAGAACTTTTATATAAAATCCGTAATGTAATTTATAATAAAACCTTCCTTGTAAGATATGCTTTAAAAAAACCGAATCCTCGTCGAAATTTGGTCAGGAAGTCATCAAAGTTGTGTCCTCCTTTTAAAGTCGGTTAATTATAAAAGTAGCAACCGAGCATGCGGTCCACCTGAAATTAAGTGGCTACTGCCGCCCATGGACATCTGTAATAAGCCCCATATAGGATTAGATATTCCTACCTAAGGTCGACCACAGATGCGCCGCTATCCCTGAGGACTAAGCTGGAACACCTCGGAAAAGTATGTCTCCCTTACCACACCCTTCAAACCGGAACACAGGAGCGCTTGAAACTGCTGTTATGAGGCAGAATTAGGTGTGGCGGTGGTGCCGCCGGAGTCGAACCAGAAAGGTCTACCTTCAAACTAAGTTAGAGAGTACCATACATTTGTTGCACCTTACCAACTTTAATACAGAAATATTTTCTGTAATTATATTTCTACTTAAAATAGAATGGTAACTTAAAATGCATAGTTCAACAATTCCCTAGAGAACTATAAAATATTTATAGTACGACTTCAACACATTAAATGTAATACAATACCAGTATTATTTATACAATACCAGTAATTGCCTGTACAATATATTTATTAATATAAAATTATAACGCGATTCCGTGTGTACATTGAAGATGTATAAAAGTTATTTTTTAACGTGAACATTTTGTTCGTACGCTTGTCTGTCGTATGTTTGTTATGAATATAAAAACAGCTTAATCCATTTAAATAGGTACCCAGAAAATGGCAAATTTTTAGCGTTCCATGAGAGTTCATACATTTTTACTTCGTGAGGTATTCACAATTGTTTGATGAACATTTTCATCACATATGTTTGATGCCTCTTAATTATGCTGTCTGTTAAGATCAGATATTTTTGGTGCGTTCGTGCAGGTAGTTACTGAACTCGGTCTTGGGACAGAGATAGTCATATATTTATGCTCAGGACTGTACATTTTAAAAGCTCAGTTGCAAAGTCTTACTTGTAGCTACATTGTAAATACTTTAGACTTAATTAATAAACTGTATTTGTCTAAGCCTTATTTAATTTCACAATAAATAAAACAACTGAGTAAAATTGTCTTTTAATTTTTCGTTTTTTAATACAATATAAATGAAATAGTCAGACTTATGTGCTATAATTATTCAACAATTTTCTTTCATTCGACCGAAGTCGGGTGCAAAATGTAGGAAAACAATAAAATGTTAAGGAATTATCATTTTCTCAATTACAAGCCATATTTGAATCAATACGGCAGTGGAATTTCAGTAATCTATATCTATATGTATGAAATGTTTGTTTGTCCCGTATATTGAAAACATGTGGGCCTGGGTTCAAATCCAAGGCCTTGTATTTTTTGTGTTTTTGGCACAGTCACCAGTGGTAGACTGAGATAGATTTTAAGCTTATTTCCTACTTTAATGATATGAAGAAATAGACACCTGTCCCCGATAAAATTTGGCTAGGTGTAAGTCGAACTCACACACCGCACCATAAACATTTTTATTTTTAGTATTTGTTATTATAGCAGCCACTGAAGCAAATACATTGTGAACATTTGAACTGTCTAATCCGGTTTAATAGATAAGTAAAGTGAAAAACATTTTTTTTTATTTTTAGTATTTGTTATCATAGTGGTCACTCTTATAAATACTCTGTAAACTTTTCAAGTGTATACCTATTACGGTTCAGGAGATAGAGCCATGTGAGAGACGGAAAGATGTACAGTAGGCGAAGGCTTATTAATAGGGCTCCCTTTCTACCCTTTTGGTACTGAACCCTAAAAATAATATAAAATGGCCCTCCCACTGTCCAACTCAGGTATTAAAAAATAATCAACGAAGATGACAAGACGATGAAACTAAATTAAAAACTTAACACCTATGTATAAAAATGACGTACAACCCTTATAAATAATTTCGATATTTTATCGCAGTTTTTGCGCCAACATTAACCATTTGAGCCATTTTGAGCACAACAAGACAATGTACACGCTCCTTCTAAAGGTTTGCCATCAATAATTATTGAGCCACAAATGGCTTAAAGTAAAGAAAAATTGTATGGTTTGCATAATCGCCTTGTGACGTATACACGCACCTTGTGTTGTATGGTGAAACTAGGCTTGACCCGCGACTTGGCTTAGCTCTAAATTATATTATGTTGAACGTGGTAGAGCTTTTGGTTCGATGGCGGCACCACCGCTACACTTATTTCCGCTTAATAACAGCAGTGTTAGGCGGACCATTCAATAAGGACCTCCCGTGAATATTAATCTACTGGAAATGGGATCTTATCTTGTATTAGATAATATGCATAATTAAAGCTGTTAAACGCGTAAAGAAATACCCTCTTTAACCGACCTCCTTTTTTATGACAAGTGACTACAAGAATCAAGCTAAATCTCCTGTTATTTTGAAACTATCTTTTTCAAACTTATAGCAGTACAAGTCTATCTAGATTTTTTGTATCTTTTAGTAATATACATTTCAGTCGACGAAGCAGTTGCATATAATACGCAAACAGACACACAACTTGGCAAAATAGTGTATTGATTTCAGAAACCACCAAGTATACCTACCTAAGTAATGTTTTTCGAAAACGTATGTGTCTCTTGAAGGATTTCAACATTTTTTTATTTATTCATAATAAAGGAGTAGCAGACGAACGTGCAGTCCACCTGATGGTAAGTGGCTACTGCGTACTGCGACATCTGTAATCAACCCCAGATAGGATTGGATATTCCTACCTGAAGTCGGCCACAGATGTGCCGCTACCCCTGAGGTCTAAGTTAGAACGCCTCAGAACAGTATGTCTCTCTTACCACATCCTTCAAAACGGAACACAGCAGCGCCTAACATTGTTGTTATTAGGCAGAAATAGGTGTAGCGGTGGTGCCGCCGGAGTCGAACCACAAAGGGTTCTACCACCTACTGAATGAGATATCATTGGAATCTAAATTATGGGAGTGACATACGCAATTTTTATACAATCATGATTTTTTTATAAAAAATCTATTTAAAGTATCTTCAACAAACAGACACGTTATATATTAGTATATATAGAGATTAAATGTTAGCACTTGGTACTTAATACCGTTTGTAACAGTAAATGGACATACAAGGCTCTAAGTGTGACATTTAATAGCCTCGTGATCTAAGCAAAAACAAACGTTTAGGTTGTCAAGTACGAAGAGTTAGGATTCCTGGATGAGTCTAGTGCATTAAGTATAGGTATTTTAATGATGTATAGTCCGCGAGGTCTAAGCTGAGCTTTGCATTTGTGTGAGTGCACATGGATAGTGTTAGTGTGAAGTCAGATTACGTCTGTTAATTGCTTTAAACCGGTTTATACTGCTTTTTGACAATCGTGCATCTTCCGCACGTCTTGTACAGGTATCAATTTAATTAATTATAATTTTTAATATTTTGTTTTCGTGTTCGATATTTTAATAAAATGGCATCCTATATAAATAAATGTGAATGTGGCGAATAAATATCAAAAATGTTTTTTTTTTTTTGTTGTATAATAACTAAAAATAACTAAAAAAATATTAACAATATATGAAACGTTAACACTTGGTACAATTCATGAATTTGAAACTTAGAAAAAATTTGAAGACATTTTTTTACTATATTTGTTTTAAACAAGGATACGTCTTCGACTTATGTACCTAACTGAAAATGATAAATTTTATTTTTGAAAGTTTTTTATCTAAATCTACTTTTGTGTTTACTCACACTAATGCAAAGCTCAGCTTAGACCTCGCGGACTATACCTATTTGTAATTTTTTGTTAGACTTAAAATTAGATTGCGTATGTGGTAGGTGTATTTGTGATTTTTGTCGCTCTTCAAATTAGGTGCGTAGTATATTGCGTAGGTGGTAGACATGTAGGACGCTTTTAGCTTTCTTCGGTATTATTCTCTCTGACTATATAGGTATCTGACTATCTTACTATTATATAAGACTGAGCCTTGCGGTGCAGCAAGGGAACGCCGCCAGCGTTTTAGAACCATGCCTCACACGGCTATTTTAGATGGTTTGTTTTATTTACAATCATTTTTGTTTTTATTCCCCCTTTTTTCGTATATATGTACAAAAATATAGTATTGTAAATATGTTTTTATGAATAATGTAATGTAGATGTATAAAACATTGTAACATAAATTAATAAATAAAGTTTGTCTTTCTTATTACAGCAGTGTATTTGTTTTGTGTTAAACTGCGTGCTGTGAGGTTAGGTTAAGTTAGTTGTTCAGGATTAGCGGCGCTTCTTTGACTTATTATCATACTATTCGCGTTTCAGCCACTTACCATCAGGTGGACTGCGTGCCCGTCTGCTACTTCTATATTATAAAAAATACATACATAACACATTTGTCATAATCATAAAATATATGAAATTATCATTTTAAAATGTACTTAGTCCTTAATCCTAGAAATTCCTCAAACTTAATTAACTAACGCCTCCTCTAAAAATATCGTAAGCACCGAGTGTACTGTACCTTTATATTTTAGTGTAGGTAATAAATAAATTGTTTCCTATTTCCTGGATTTAATCCTACAACATCAGGAAGACAGGGAATAGGGCTATTCCAGGCCGTCCACACATTATGTCTGTGTGAGTTCCTCACAATCAAATGTGAGTGTCAGTTGTCTAAGTTGGGTATAGTTAGCTTAGAGCAACTGTTGAACACATGGCGAGTACCGGTTGCCCTATCCCCGTTTACTGTTTATTCCAGGACCTAGGAACGGGTTGGGATAGACAAGTGTGGAATACAGCGTAAGTTTTCTAGAAAATAATACTAGTCTACCTTACTGCTAGTAATTCTACTAACACTATATTGCTTACCATTTCTAGAAAATACTACTGGAAAATAATACTATAAATAAATAAATAAACAAATAAATACTATTCTATTAATTGTCTGCGTTTAAAGAAAATATATTTTCGTATTGTTTTCTGTAATGTTAAAGACATTACCTATATGTGGAATCATAGCCTACGTTTTCTAGAAAATACTATTAGTCTACTATAATAATACTTATAATCTTCCTTGTAGAAGATATATAACTAAACTAGCTGCCGTGCCAGAGGTGCGTGCCTGGGATTTGAACCTCAGACCCCTTGATCGAGAGGTTAAGTTTCTTAACCACTAGGCTATCACTTCGACGTTTTAAAAGGTGATATCTATTTTTTAATAGGTATGCACATAAAGTTGAAATCTCAGAGGCATCTTGAATTCAAACCTCGGCCCCAAATTGCGAGGCTGTGTTCTCACCAGAAGAACTGTATTCGCTACTACAATAAAATACCCGACCACATTTTGAATCTCACAGGAAAAAAAATCAAACATGTCGTTAAACAAACGCTATGTAAAAAGCGTACTATAAACTAAGTGATTATTTGACTGACAAATCGGTGTGGTCTGAAGTAGTTCCAGCTCCACATGTACCATTAGGTTAAGTTTAAAATTGTAAAAATATTTTTTTTAAAAGATGTGTGTTATGGAGTTTATTTCGCCGCTTCTTCTCCATAACGAAATACCCTGCGAAGTGGTGGTAGTTGTATTGACATTCAAAAAGTGCTCTGTAAAGAACCTATTATGAATAAAAAAAATGATTTGATTTCATTTGAGACTATTACAGCACACAATACTTATGTAAGAAGTGCTATATTAAGAAATTTTATTTTCGCTAAAATCTTCCAATGAACGGTATATTTATTTTTGTACCAAAACCGTGGGTGCATTGTGTTACCACAACATTAGCAATTTACCAGCGCCCACGGCACCTCCCACAGTACAAATCATTAAGGTTACCACGACACCCTCGACGATTGATCGGCTTTGAACTAAAATATATGTACAATAATATACATATTATATAATTTATATTAATAGAACCATGTATTTCCATTAATAGCTTTGAATAAAATGTATAAAGGTACATATCTAAATCATATTAATAGAAGGTTTTATTTAACTTGTCTTGGTACTTCGTTTGTTTGGTTCTTCTAAGGCACTTCCGTCACACCTATTTCTGTCTTATACAAAGAGGCTTGAGCGCTGTACCTATTGTGGTGTAAAGGGTGAGGAGACGTTTATTCGAGCTCCAAGTTAATCCTCATGGGTAGCAACATACCACAGATACGAGTATACTATCTGTGCTCACTTATCCTATCTGGGATTGAATACAGATGTCTATAGGACGGTAAATAATTACCATTAGGTGAGCTACATGCTTGTTTACTATTCCAGGATACAAAAATGATTTAAATTAAATGACAAGTATGATAAACAAACCTTATCATATTGAATCACATTCACATGCATATAATACGAATTAAAGGTCATTGACCCTGTCATAGACCATTGACGTTCCATATGTCTATTTATTAATACAAATAATATATCCAAAAATAAAAAGCCGTTTCCATATAACGAGCGTTGCGTAAGGCCTTACATAATGTGTATGCATACACGGCCACCAGGTTTTTGCGCAGACCACCTTGCTAAAGGTGTTTATACTATGTTTATTTGCATAATTAAATTGTATGGAAACCGACACCCATTACCACGTCGAAGATACCTACTTTCCAATTAGTTATAGATAGCTTTGAGCAAGTCCAACGCCATCTGTGGCACAGAAAAAACAAGTCGTTAAGCATTAGGTGTGGACGCGACTTCGTTTGAGTGGATTTTAGGAGACAATAACTTTTGTTAAAAACTATACAACTATTGTTTATCTTTTGAAGCAGTAGGAAACACACCTGCGGGCTTACCACAATCTTTTAAAAACCATCATAGTTTAGGAAAGTTTTATTTCCTCCTTAAAACTGTAAAATATTCCGTCATACACAGTTGAACGAACTTAAATCCTTAAACCTTTTCGCCCTTCCATTGTATGAAACCAACTCAAATTGTCATATTTTGCATATCGAGTTAAATTTCCGGCCAAAAAAAAAAGTATGATTAAAATAATATTGTTTTAAGATATTGTAGTAACTCCCCTGTTGTTTGGTGGACACTACCGAGCATGTACATCTGTAGCCTACCCTAAATAAAATGATATACTTACCATAGTGTTATCACAGTATGCTACCCCTGACAACTGCATTAGAATACTTCTTTCTGCATTAACAGAATTTTTAGGAGAAATGATCATGAAGGTGATATCGCCACATTAGTACCACCAGTTACTTATCACTGATAATAATGATGTCATAACTGTCATAAGTTTTACTAATATAATATACCTAAATTAATAAACGGTCATACAGACCACATGGCGTCAAAATAAGAAAATCTTGTATAACAACACACGTCCGCAATCAACCCTAAACCCAACGAAACTGAATCAAAAGTTGTACAAATAGACATGATTAAACGAAACCAAATATCCCAAACAACCCGAAAATGCGACTACAAAAAATCCAAAAAAATTATCAACGGTTCACTTTCACTCCAACCTGTATTAAAAACTACATCTCCGCCACCTGAGATTTAACAAAGGGATGTTCGGGTATTTTTTGTAGACAATTGTCAGTTAACCCTTTCATTTGGGGCAGGAAGTCTCGGGGATGTTTTAAACACCTGCGTAGAAAGTGAACGTTAAAGGGTTAACGCAATCTGTGCTGTGATTTTTAAGATACTCATAAATTGTTCGACTGTGGGAATAGGGTAGCTTCATTCAAGAGAATTACACGCTCTATAATAAGTTTAATTTCTTTATGTTTGTGACATTATCTTTTTAAGATTTGTACACAGAATTTAGTTTATGAAATTTAATTGTTTGTTATCGTTTAGAATTAAAAAATGTTTACAATTCGTAGATTAAACGAATTTTTAAACTTAATCAAAATTAAAATTAAACCAATTGTGTGTGTTCAATACTGTTCGAGAATTTTTGGTCACTCGTAAAAAAGAAACAACGCTTCAACATAATATAATTGTTAGATGCGTAATTTCGTCCGTTATCACTAACATCTAATAACACGAGATTGGTCTAAAAACGCAATATAGAAAATTAGTGCCTGCAAAAACCCTTCTGTCTTACAATCTTTACAACGTACTGTAACAAGAAAAGTTCACACGCATATTAAATAGACTACTCTCGAACCCCCGAGTTAGCAACAATAATGGGAATCATTTTTTATTACATCCATTGTGACAGACGTTCATCGGAGCACCTGAGAGTATTTCAATGTGGCATTGTGTTATCGTGACTACATGATTTATATTTGCATACGCGTTTGTATAAGTTCGTTAGCTCTAAGGGTTCGATTGAATCGAGGAATTGAGAAAGAGTGATTGTTAAAAATCGCGGGTCGCAGAGACCGCCCGTGCGCCTTCAAAGGGTTGGGCTGTTTCTTAATATTAAATTTCAATATGCAAATTTGAAAATAAAATTGACGAATTATTTTTTCATTGTTTGGCGTTTGTGACAAGTTGCGATTGTGGTCTCTGGCAGAAATGACAAAGGACTTAAAATCTTTCTCAGGATGAAAAAATAAGAAAGAAATTACTGTTTCTTACTTGCTTGCAATTACGAATAATTCCTAATCTTAATAGTATTAGGAATTATTCGTAAAGATCCATGTTATAAAATTAAGATAAAAATAACTTCTTAAGATAACTTTGCATATGCCTGTATCCTATATAGCATGTAGCGCGTAACACAGCACGGTTTAAAGTATCAAATTATATGTATATCATCAGAAATATTAATAGGAGATTGTTGTGAAGTAGTTCTATCGTGTAATTATTTATTTATTAATGTATGTGCACCATAAAACAACAGGATTCCTATATAAATATATTGCAAAAATATATAAAAAAGAAATGGCTGCCGTAATTTTGCCGGATGCCAATTATTTTTAAAAGCCGTCCCATAAATCTACTACTACCCTTTCTACTAGAAATATGTTTAAAATTCATGCAATTATAACCTATGAAATAAATAGTCATAAGTCAGCCAGTCAGTATAAAATAATTGTTTTTAAATGTAACAGTTGAATTAAATAAATAAGCCAAATTAGCAGTTACTAAGTTAATTACTTCGTCAATGTGTATTTATTAGTTCAATAGTAATTAGTTGTTATTATTTTAGTTTAGTTGGTTTTGCTTTCTACTATAGTTTAAACCATGGAACATAAAAATATATAAAATCCGCTGTATGGTAATAATGTGTTTCTTTTTTAGCGAATTTGTGAAGACAATAAAAGTTAACACGAAGATAAAAAAATATTCAATAAGTTTATTATAACTTAGTGATTCTGGGTTTATTAATTACTGTATTACTGTGTCGTATTCCTTAAACAATTAAATAAAAATGTTAACAAGTACCTATATTTTCTTTAGTCACGACAAAATTTTAAAACAAGTTTTTACGGCTACATATTTCACACGGCGTCATATTTGGTTACCATCATCAACCCATTACTGTGCCACTGCTGGGCCCGGGTCTCCTCTCATAATGAGAAGGATTAGGCCATAGTCCACCGCGCTGGCCAAGTGCGTATTGGTAGACTTCACATACTTTTGAGATTTCTTTTTTTTTAATAATTCTCTCAGGTATGCAGGGGTCCTCACGATGTTTTCCTTCACCGTTTAGCAAGTGATAATTAATTTCTAACACGCACATAACTTTGAAAAATCAGAGATGCGGATTTGAACCTGGGACCCCTCGATCGAGAGGCCGAGTTTCTTAACCACTAGGCTATCACTGCCGCATATTTGGTTACCAACGTAGCGTTTCATACAAAATTTATACACGCTTTCTAATATTATTACCTACATGCCAAATTACCAAAAAAATTAACCCCAAATAAAAAACTACCGACATCTGGAACACCTTTCAAATTCAGGTAGTTAAACGATGAATAGTCGTTTGTTATGCAAAAACTAAATCTGTAACCCAATATGCAAATGCTGTGCCCATTGCGATGCAAATTCTCTCTTTGAATAGTACAATGACTACAAAACCCTCACAGATGTCGCTGGGGTAGATCCTGAGCCGATCAATACGCTTATTGATCTTTCGAGTGATTTATTGGCTTATCGAAAACATTTTCGACTATGTGTGATAACGAGTTAGTTTATAAGCAACGAACACGTATCATGTTAAATAGTTATATAAATAACTTTTAAAATAAAAACAAACTACGTAAAGATAGGACTCAAAAAATATGAAATAAAAAAAAATTCGCATTATAGAATCGCCTTATAAAGATAAATTTCAGATAGTGTTCATACATGATGTTCTTCCAAGACAAGACAAAACCTTACGGGGAGTGATACTTTATAGTAAAGTTGAGAAATATTTCCCAAAATAATTTATCAAATTCACTTAAATTTGTTGGATTAAAATAATTTTAACAGACATCGATATTTTTTCAATCCAACAATTAGGTGAAATTTTAAATTAAAGGAAATGTGTATAAGTATTTCAAAAAATGTTGCAAACTTTACAATGAATTATATATCTACCATTATTATATACTAGTTATATAATTATTAACTTAAGGGCTCATTTTTCAAAGTTCTATAAAAGTAAAAGAAACTTGTACGTTTATTATCTTACAATTTTTGACATACAATAAACAACTTTTTATAGAAACGGTCATTCAAAATGTAACAGTCCGTTAATCTAAATTAACTCTATTCCAAAACCAATGAGAACCGACTATTCAGAGCCCCAACACTATTCGCGTATCAAAAACGCAATTTCAAGGTTGACCGCCCCCATTCTACCCCACAATCGGCGATTTTGCCCCAAAACTCGGGGCCGGCCCACTTCCTTTGTGCGGGGACGAGGGCTTGGGCTATTGAACGCTTGTGTTTCTATTGTCACTAACAATCCAGTTTACACATTACTTACATGTTATTATTAGTGTTTTAACGAAATTTGATGCAATAATGTCATTTTCTTTCGTATGTGGCAAAGTATGGCAGTTGTAGCTTTATACAGTTAGATTACTTTATTCTGAACATTAAATTTTCGTACAATGCAACATTAACTTAATTATAATAACATTTTAATATAATTAATAATACTATACATAATAACTTGTAACATACAAAGAATGAGCGATAAAATTTTATCAATAAAATATTAAACATTTACATTTTCATAAAACACAAATTCAAATTATCCATTAAATATTAATAAAATCATTTTATTTTCTTAATTGCCTTAATAACTTAGTTTTTATTAACGAATATGGAGAAGGATACAGGTCTGTACATAAAATACAAAATATTTGCCATACTTCTGTACCATTACGAAATCGGTAACCCATTTTAAAGTAGGTACCATTTTAGAATTACGCTGCTACCGGCCACGTCATACAAACGTCAGTGACTTCCAATACGTCTATCATATTAAGCTGTAACATTTAAAAGCTGCCCGCGGCTCTATTATAAGCAAATTAAACGGCTCGGAGTAAACGTTGCTTCCTCGCGCGACGCGAACGAATTCAATGAGTAATGACGCCCCGCCCGTTCGCTGTCGGCCACGGGGAATGCTTACCTCTGATACCTACTTGTATAACTATCCGGTGACCATATTAATTCTTAACCGGGTCGATTTACCCGCCAGAAGATAGGTAATTTTGTAAACGGTGGATAGGAAATCAACTGATTACAGAAAAAATAATCGAAACTACATTTGTCACCGTCTATGTATGGACATTAAAGCTCATGACAAAAAGAGACCCTAAGAGCGCTTTTTTATCACGCGTGATTGTGACAGCACGCGTGTTCTACCTGCACTCATGCCACTTGCTTTCTATAGTCTTATATGCAGACGCATAAGCGGCTCGGAGTAAACGTTGCTTCCTCGGGCGACGCGGACGAATTCAATGAGTAAGACGCCCCGCCCGTTCGCTGTCGGCCACGGGGAATTCTTACCTGTGATACCTACTTGTATAACTATCCGGTAACCACATTAGTTCTTTATTAGGTCGTTTTACCCGCCAGAAGAAAGGTAATTTTATATAGGTTTGCCCCCGTCTATTTATGGACATCAAAACGCATGACAAGAAAGAGGCTGTAAGGACGCTTTTTTGTTTTCTTGTCGCGCGTGTATATGATAGCAATCGCATCCCATCTGCATGTGTGCCACTTGCATGCTCTCGTCTCGTATGTACACGCATGGCACACGCACACGATTTACGAAGATACTGCAGCTGAATAATTCTTGTGCGTGACACGAACGCGTGTGTAGATCTAACTTGCACAGGAAAGGGCCCTAAGAGATAATTTATCCCTAATACATTACATTACTGGTCACCCTACCCGAAATGATTGGTTAGATTAATCTCAGTGACGTAGAATGTCACGCGTTTCGAGTTAGTCATGCCTCCCGGAATTGCTTTGTCATTATTCAATACAAGACCTAACGCTGTGCCTAACATGGACGTAAGTTTATTACCAATCACTTGAAACCTGCGGCAATAAACGTTTCAACTTATTACTGAAGTATTATCTACAATTTGAAACAAAGCGTGATTAAGCTTTGATTAAACGGAAAATCGTTAGACCAAATTATAATTCCGATGTTAGATAATGTTATTGTAAATGTGGCGGTTTCACGTCAATCATTAGTTAGGGTCTAAGCTCGCAATTAAGGATTCGGGCTCAGCAGTGGGACATAAAAGGGGTCGCAATAGCGGAATGATTCGTATCACTTACCTAGTAATTTTGTATACCAAATCAATTAATAATAAAAATATTTAATTCGAATATTTTAATGTAATAGATATATTATGTATTGATGCCCGGTCTGTGGCTTCGGTTTTCAGTTTTCGGCGATTTACAGATGGTCCCAGATGCGTATTAGCTAATTAACACATGCTCTAACGGCGAAAGAAAACATTGCAAAAAAATCTTTAAAAAAGTATATGAAAGTAAATTCTAAATCTCTTTAATTTGTGAGGAGACCTGTGCTCAGCTGTGGGTTGACAATGAAAAGTGAACATCATATCTGGTATGTATGATAACTGATCCGTTGTTAAGCCAAATTAGAACTTATTCCCCATAGCAGTAGCTTTTCTGTTTTAAGCACATTTAATTAGCACGTTTCTAAGCACAGACTCAGAATCAATTAGTTCGTAGGTTAATGACGACTTTGGTTCAAGATTATTAACACGAGAGGATGTATAAATTATTATTCAAATATGTATTGAAATACGTAATTTGCAAGTAGAATGTGGTAGCCAATTGGTTTTCAATTTATAGTTTCCCATTAACTTTGTTCTCAGAATAGAATTGACAGACTAAAATAAGAAGCGTAAAAAGCAAGCCGATTTGTGTAGTATACAAATGTACCTATGAGTAGTAATGTACATAATACAAGTAATAAAAATACACATTTTGGATGTGGTTTTGTTGCTATGAGAATAATAATATATTAAATGCTTAAATTAAAAAAATGCCGTCATAATATGTAGTTAAATGAGTAATTACCTATAATTTGAAACACATTAAAAGTTAAGATACACATATTAACAAATTCTACCATAACGTTTAGTCATGCATAAACAATACACATTTCATAATTATTTTAATACCTTCAAGTTTTATTGTAAGCCTTTAAATGCTTCAGGCGTTGTCTCTTTATTTTGGTCTGCGACTTTGGTATTGGAATATGAATGCTAATGAAAAACGATAAAACATTTGTTTAAGGTAAGATCATTATAATATTATGAACGTGATTACGTACAAGCCCGAGATTTTAAATTATAAATATTTTCGGAGTTAAAAGTTATTCACGTTCTAAACTACTCTATGTTTTAGCAAAAGTTCTATCACAATTGTTTGGTCCATTTCGAGATTCCGTAAAGAAAACCATTTTGAAATAAGTTAAAAGTACTTGTGAAATAGCAATCATTTTAAAACTTTAGACAGGCAGACTTTTAACTTTGTTGGTAAAAGTAATTACAATGAGTGGACACTTAATAAAATATAATTAGTGGGTAGTAACAAAGTTGAACAAAATGGAAAAACAAAATAATGAAAAATATTTTAAGCGTTCTTACCTCCGTCGACTATTACTTTAATTAATAATAAACGACGTAATTGCCGCTCCAATGTAATTTGTCACAAAAAAATTAAATTAAGCCATCAATTACTGGCCACTCGAAATAACTGTCAAAAGTTCCATAAAATTAAGGGAAATTATCAACTAATTTGGCTAATACACGTTTTGGACTTCCAAAAAAATAAAAAACACACTTCGACACCCCATAATTTTAAGTAGTGCCGAACGGTGGCCACCCCACCCTGGCGAGCAACGCCCATCGATTATTTTTTTCGAAGGGGGTTGGATCAACCCCCGATAGTTTCGTGGGGTGACAGCTGCTTCCTTATGACGTTTTTGTATTGATAACGTTCGCCCGGTATCGATTTTTTCGTGTAGTGGAATCGATTTCGTTATTTTCCTAATTGGAATAGGAAGTTGACAATTGAAAAAAGAAAATAAAATGGGAGTAAGTAGGTAAGTGATACACAGTTATTCTTCGATATTTTATAAACCAAACTCTTAACTGAATAAAACAAGCTTATCTTATTTATCATACTTTAGAAATGTACTTAAAACAGACCTCTGAAGTTCATACACCAAATAGACTTGTGCGGGCCTCCACGATTAGGATTACACGATGGTTTTAGATGGACCTTTTCCAAAGAGAGGTAAAAAGAGCTCTCCTTTGAAACCGGTAATGCAATTGCGACTATTATAGGTATTACAAATATCCATAGGCATCGGTAACTTTAAACCATTATTGTTTGTGAATAACACGCTACAAACAATAATTAAATAAATTTTCGAAAGGTGGTAGAACCCTTTGTGGTTCGACACCGGCGGCACCACCGCCACACCTATTTCTGCCTAATAAGTGTTAAGCGCTGCTGTGTTCTGTTTTGAAGGGAGACAAACATTTCCTTCCGAGGCGTTCCAACTTAGTCCTCAGGGGTAGCGGTGCATCTGTGGTCGACCTCCGGTAGGAATATCTAATCCTGTCTGGAGTTGATTACAGATGTCCATGGGCGGCAGTAGCCACTTACCATCAGGTGAACTACTCCTATGTTATAAAAAAATAAAATAATAATAATAATAATACCTACTGAACATAATAATATGTATAAATATGATGACGGCATGACGGCAATATTAAAGTTACAATCTTAAATAATAAATTATTAAATTGTGAAAAAAATAATTAAGTTATTATAACTAATATTCGGGTAATAAAAATGGGAATGTGAGTTATCGAGGTAAGAACATAGGCAACCAATTAAAAGAATAGGTACAGAAGACATTTCACTACAAGCACAGTATCTACAAGGTAGCAACATATTTCAGAGTGCAGTAAAGTGGAAATGAGATATTCTGGTGTTTAATGACAATAAATATTTCCTTTAAAATTCATAATATCATATCATCAATACGTATAAATTTATTAAGTAGGTACATACTTCGGAGACGGAGACGCCGAGGGCGTAGATAGCGCCCCCCGGCGCGGTGTCCCTGTAGTACCGGGACCAGAATAGGGCTACGGTATCCCCTACCTGTCGTAAGAGGCGACTAAAAGGGGCTTTCGGGGTTGCGGGCGGCAAGAGTAGTAGCTCAAACCGTCCAGCAAGCGACCCCGGGAAGGACAGCGGTTTTGTGTGGTCGCATATCGCTGTAATCACCAGGGGATGTGAGAGGAGCGTAAATTGCTCCCCCAGGGCAGAGCCCGATAGAAGGGCATCGCGTTAGGAGGACTCCGGTTGTGTTCCGTTGGAGATCCCGGAGTTCTTCACCAAACGCTGAGGACGGCCACCGGGGGGGTTTTAGTGCGGTAAAAATCCCACATAACACGGCGTCACTCCCATGACGTCGGGTACCTTTTGAAGGTTTCCCCCTCGTCAAAAAAAAAACATATTTAATTAACAAAATTAATGAATTAAACTGACAGTAAAGTAAGAACAAAACAGTAAAAGATGTCTTATATTATAGATATGGAGAATATTATAGATTTATAAACTGTATTGGTAAAAAATTACCCCAACCCTTTTATAACGTCTTTCCCTAAAACAGGGGTTAGAGCATTACACTCCAAAAGTGCATTAATTGTTGGATATTTTAAATCCAAATATCCCAATAGGAGTGACAATTCTTATAGGTTAATAATTTTAACAGTCTCATGAATAATACTAATAAGAAAAGCTTTTTGATACATGACACGATTTACGAAATTCTTATAAGAAAATATTCATTGCAGGTTTCGCTTCGTACGCCTAGCGCCATCTGCTGCCGGCATGGTAAGTACAAACCTTACTTTGTCACGACCTCTTCACAACTTAGAGCGCCATCTATCGGCCCGTGGGCGTCACTTATTTAAGGAGGTTGCCGCTCTTTGATGCTAATGGCACGAGCGTGCATCTCAATAAGTTTTTAAAGTCCATTGTTAAACAAGATAAGTTTTTATAAAAAGCCGAACAATCGCTCATAACACTCCGCGCATGTTAAATTGCTATCCGTCAGACGCAGTTATCCATACATTAAAACCGGTGGTATTAATTTAATTAACAATATGCACAAAACATCTTCATTAGCTTTTGTAATTTATTGCTCAGAATTGATTTGATGTTGCGTTTTGATACGATATGACATGTGTTCACAAAAAACAGTCTGTGGTATTTAAGCGAAGCAGTCATTAATTTCTATGTGGAATATATTTTTAACATTCTAAAAACTTATGTAGTATTGTGTGTATTTTAAATTATTAAACCAACTGTTTTAATGTTAAAATATATATTATAGCGCGGATCTAATTAGCACAACGATGAACATTTCAATTTAATGCAAATATCTCGCGTGCTTGAAGCATTAACACAATATTTATCTCTCCATCGGCAGTAAATCTATCACGGGTTGACCAAGAACAAATACAATTACAACGTTCGTTGATACAGCGGTAATTGCATTTCAATTAAACCTTTTTCCTTAGCTACAGCGAACAAGGTAATAAAAATGACACACACTGATGTACAATAGCAGTAAAGTAGAGAAAAAGATATTTCTTAGGTTGTTGCATCAGCCTGAACAATTACCGTGGGGTAGATTGACGTTGTCTAGCGGGTCAAGTTTTTAGAAATAACAGTTGAATTCCGAAGAATCCAGTTTAGTCACGCCAAGTGGTGTACAATTATTCTGTTCTATTGTCTCACGCCAATACCACATAAATTCAACGGAAGCCTTTGATACTTACACGATTGATCGCGGGTCGCTCATGCAAACATTGTTGTATTCACCTTCGTGTCCGACGCCACAAATTACGCGGCACGTGTAAAGCCTGATAAATATTGAATGCATATCGATACTTGATCACTTTGCATTATCAAGTCGTATAGAGTCACTCAGGGCGTTGTCTTGGATACTATTTTTTAAACGTATTTTATTGCTTATTCATCATGACAGAGGAATGTGTAGATAACTTAAAGTATATTTATTGCTTATTATAAAATTAATAAGCCATCCAAGAAATATGTATCGTATTGTTAATCTTCAGTTTCTTGAAATCGCTTATATTTTTTAATGTCGAGGACATTGGCCTGTTGTCCCTCGACATTTCAAAATATGCGTCCAGAAATTCGTATCACATGTTTTGTCTTTAATTTTTTATAAGATTGGAGTAGCACTGTAGAATTGAAGATAATTAGATGGATGCTTTAACTGAATCCAATCACGATGCATTGCCATACTCGTCTAACCATCTTTCAAAATACTGTCCTCTATAGCATTTTAGACAACATAGTTATAAAATCTTATCGTAGTATAAATTATTATAATCTATTAAATCTATAATGCATCTACGCACTTGTAGACTTCAAAAATTAATTCCGCGCCTCGCATAATGACAGCCAGGATGGATGGTGCATACAATCCTTAGACTGTACGTGTAATATGCAACAAATTGCGATGAATCAGCACCTCCACTTCATTATGCGCACAATTAATTTCGCAATCTCATAAACCTTATTATAATATCGGTATTGCCGAGTAATTCTGTTTAACAGCCTTTGTGTACAAGCTCTTCGGATGTCGTACATGTCTTTTATGCGAATTTAATGTGTATTGGGAATGCAACTCGTAATACAAGCTTTGGTAGGATACTATGAATGACGTTCATAAAGATAGGTCTATAAAATTGTGATGTGGATATGTTTGATAATATTTATATGAACTTTGTTTTACAGTTAAATGTTGGTACTCATTTTGATTTCATAAATTTATAAAAAATATGTGAAGCAAAAAATCTATGACTTATCTAAGAATAAAACGGTGGTGCCGGCGCAGATGAACTACAGAGTACTATCTTATATAAAAGTCTGAAAATCAAAATGAAATCTCTTAAATATTGTAATCGACTCATTGTAATTTGAAATTATACGACTATCATTATGTCAAATAAATTGAATACACATGATATTTATAAATTACATAAAGAGACCCGAAGATGATTTGCTCGTCACAAAAGACGTGGATACGGACTAGTGAAATATAATATCTGGATTTTATATTAACTTTAAAGCCGAAGGAAACATCCAGACAGTAATATTAAAGTCTGACAATTTACCGTTAATCGATAAACGAGAACTCGAGTAAGGTATCGATAGAAGATAATAACGGGAAGAGTAACATGCATAAATAATTTTATTACTAATCTTGTCATGAAAGCTTAAATTGCGCACAATAAAGTTAATGTTATCGTTTCGTAGAAAAGTATATAAGGATAAATTCCAATGATGATTCCAAGTATAATATTTGGACTTGGACCTTAGTGCTGTATTTGAAATCCAAGATGAATTAAACTTAAACTACAGCAATGCACCATCCATAGTTGTAAGCGTACTCACATTATTAAAAATAAATCTATCCATTTGCTTACCAAAGATCGATTTGACTATCTTCTAACTACACAATCAAATATCGATATTAAGTAGGCAAATATAATGAACGGGCGTAAATTGTCAAATTTAAAATAATAAGCAGATTCGCTGAAATAATTCGTTGCCTCATATCTATTTGATAGAACATTGATCCATTTTTATTAGTTTGATTGATTATTGATACATGTTTTATTTTATTATCATTTTCAAATAAATCCCCAAGCTCGATACCCGTCAGTGCAACATGTCCTAAGTCGGCAAGAGCCTCTGATTATCCGAATGGAAGGGAATGAATTGAAACCTTTATCGGTGCATGCATCGCAGCGTCTTCGCATTCAGATGCAGATCTCATTAAAAACTAAACGGTATGAGATTTGTTAATACTGACTCAGCAATTGAGGTTGTTTACCTAGTATTTTTACCGTCCCTTTAAAGTTTTTAGTATTATTAAATTAAAAATAGTGAATGTGATTTTAATAAAATAGAATAGGAATTGAGCTTGGAATCTGCCTAATGGTAAGCGGTCAGTATCGGATATGGACATCACCTGTAATCAACACCAGAAATGATAAGGTTCCAAGATCTGACGTCGGCCATAGATGCGTTGCTACCCTTGAGGACTAAATTAGGACACTTCCGATAAACATGTCTTCCTTTCTTAATCTTTGGAAGATAAAACACTAGAAAGATTGATTATTAACAATGCCTAATAGACGATACCTTTAATACATGCAGGTAAAATACCAGACAACATCAACTAGATTCTGATACTATCGTTAAGTAATTACACCTGTAAAGTTATATCAATTATTTACAACATCGGTGCACCTAGCCGATGATATGCTAAGTGCATATTAATTTTTATTAAAATCTCTCTCGTTTGCTGTATAGGTTAATGTTTCATGATCGTAAAACGTAATATTTACGTCTAAAGTCACGAACAGGATGCAATTCGATGCTAATCCCATTTGGGATCTACGATCCCTGATCTTTACGCATTTAATATACTTGAAGATGCAAATGAGCTTGTAGATTTAGGTTTAAGATTGATGTAGCAGTACTTGCAGTCAACCTGATGGAAAGTGGTCACTTGCCTATGGACCACATATAGTAGATATCCTGCCTGAAGCCGATGACAGTTTCGTTGCAACTCTTAAGTACATATGAGGTGACCTCATATGTACCTAAGGGTGGCCACCTCATATGTAAGTCATGCACTTCTACCGAAAGAAAACTGTTTCACTAGGTTTGACGGTGCCTCCGGATTCGAACCAAGGAGCTCTCTATTATCTTCAAAAGAGCTCAGTCCTCATTTTACAAACGCATTTAGGACCACTCAAGTAGAACTCTAATACTCCTTCGGGTTGATTACAGATTCCCATGGGCACTTTCTATGAGGGCGACTGCATGCTCATTTTTTTTATAATATAGGAGTAGCAGACAAGCATGCACTCCACCTGATGGTAAGTGGCTACTGTCGCCCATGGATAACTGTAATCAACCCCAGATAGGATTAGACATTCTTACCTGAGGTCGACCACAGATGCGCTGCTACCCCTGAGGACTAATCTGGAACGCCTCGGAAAAGTATGTCTCCATCACCACACCCTTCAAACCTAATTCTGCCTCATAAAAGCAGGGATAAGCTGCGCTTAACACTGCTGTTATGAGGCAGAAATAGGTGTGGCAGTGGTGCCGCTGGCGTCGAACCACACAGGGTTCTACCACCTTCAAAAATGCTCATATTTTGCTACTTCTATATAATAAATCTAAACTAAAGTTAAACTTATACGCCACTTACAAACAAACGGTATATTCAGAAATAGCAGACAAGCAATAAACTTTTATTGAGAGACTCCATTAGTTAATTGATTTCAATGTAGTGAAAATAATCTGAGCCAGCTGCCATATTGGAAGCATGCCTAGGTTAAACTGTCGTTACTGTGATATTATCTTAAATGTAGTAACAAACAAGGCAATCGCTCGATTAGTTAATTACCTCTTAATTATATACTGAGTGTTTTATAACTGCTGTTATATTTTTATTGGAGTTGTTTTTGCATTTTTAATGTGGTACTGGGAATGGACTGTTATCTTTAACATTTTTGCTAATTTAGAAGGTCATTTCTTATTCGATTGTGAGGTCACCAGCACACATATTTCTGTCATATAGGGGCAATGTACCACTGCTTATTCTGGAATGAAAGGTTCGTTAAGGTAGAAATATGCGTACAAGGCGATCTAACATAAAACTTGACATAAAAAATGCTGCCATGTTTCATAACTGCATACTATGTTCCCTTAGTTTTCAAGTATTGTGTATTCCACGGACACACAAAGTTACACATTGAGACCAATAAAAAATATATACATATAAATTATCCATTTAAAATTTTGTCAAGTAACCGAACCCTATCCCATTAAGAATGTCAACCACTCCACCACGTTTGCAAGGTAGCATGAGTACCTACCTACGATTCAATCGAGTTACCACCTCTACATTTCGATGGAAGAGTATGCATACTGATGGCCAACTTATATATCTTAGTCCTCAGCAGCGCATTTAGAATCTTCAAACTTCTTGAAATCTCTATTGAGTTGATTGTAGATGTTTAAGAGCAGCAGTAATCACTAATCATCAGATAGTTAGCTACCCAATGAAATAAAAAATATCACCCTTAGCTAAAGTTATATGAAGCCATCCGATAAAGGTATCTTCCACACCGGATCGATTTCCTATAAATTGCCTAGTAATAAATGAGAATTACTGTAATGAGATTTCTATCTTTATTAAGCTTCATAAATCAAAGTTGCTAATTACCAGCCAGTGGGTTACGGCTATCTTCATCGTGCCAAGAGGAGTTTATCTCAGATATTCAATGCATTCCGTTTTCACCAAATCGGGCATCTAATCTGTAATGTTGCAATGTTGCACAAACAACTTGATCAAAACTGACACTAAATCTGTTAAGGGCCAGTTGGGCAAGACCCTACGTAGCCGAGAATGTAGGAAAATGTACATTAAACGTTCCAATTCCTATTGTTCTGAGTTATGAAGCCGTTACAGCTTTTGAAATTGAAATGTCATTGAACAAAACCACTGATTTAAAGTATGACATTTTGGTTCAATTTGTGCACTTTTAATATATTTTGTGATAAATTTAAAAAAGAATGAGATCAGTTGTCTTATTCTACTCCGAGATCTCCAAAGGAACGCAACTGGAGTCCTCTTAGCGCCTTGCCCTGTCGGTCTCCGCTCAGGTGAGCATGACACTCGCCATATCGTCTGGTGGGTACGACGGTATGCGACCATACATACCGCCGTCCTTCCCGCGGTCGCTGGCCGGATGGTCCGAGCTCCCATTCTTGCCGTCCGCAATCCCGGAAGCCCCCTTTTAGTTGCCGCTTACGACAGGTAGGGGATACCGTAGCCCTAATTTGGTCCAGGGACAGAATACATAAACACCTAGATAGAGACATATTGAGAACATAAATGTAAATACAACATTTAGATGCCTGACTGGTCGGGGATCGAATCCGGAACTCTCTGCGTGTCAGACCGGTAAGATAACCGCACTGCCATGTGGGCCGTCAGATTTTCAACAACGATTTTAAGAGAATATCATAGGCTCCGTTTAAATATTCTCTATAATCTAAGACTAACAAATACCTTTCCCGCGAAGTCGATTGTTTCTTCCAGATTGAGGGGGAGGGTCAAGCTAACTGGCTGTCTGACTGGCTGACAGGCAGTTGTTCGATAAATATCAGCTATTTCCTATTCCGTAGCTCTGTGGACAACAGATACAGAAAATTCCCTGCGTTCTGATATACGAGATCGCTTCCAGTTAAATTGTTGCTACTTTCAGCTATTAATGTAATACTAATAATACATAGATAATAATATATAATGTAATACTAGTGGTATTGATAGAATTTATAGGACCTTGTAAATTTTGGTTTAGTCGAGGATGTATTGCAAATCTAGAATACGAAAATGTCTCACTGAGTTCTAAACTTTCGTCTGAAATGATTGCTGACTAAGGTAGTAATTCTGAAGCAGGTCCGCTAATCACTAGAATTGTTCTGAGAAGCCTTAAATTAATTATTTTTTAATTATTCATGAATAACAATACGAACCTAAAAGGATGGTTATCATTTTAGTAGCTAATATTTATATTTATCTGTTCTAAAATTACGTATTATGTAATGACCTACTCTTAGAAAAGTTGACAGACGCTGGTTAAAGACTATGTGACTATTCAATCATTTGTTAAAAAGTGTAATCAAAAGGTTAGCAACCCCTGACCTACGTATAAAACCAACTACTCAGTAATTTCGTCAATAATCGCGAAACAAGATATCTATCGGTATTATCTAGATTTGTATGGGTTCGCGTTTACCGGTAGCGGCTTACACGAGAACCTGCGCTTGGACTCATGTACTGGTTGTAACGGTCATTTTACGACTACATGTTCTGTGGCCTTCAGTGAGCCTTATTATGGGCATTTTGGTCCTACTAGGCGACTTTCGCTCTAAAGATACGGTCGAATTGAAGCGTCTGACGAGCGTGGTGAAACGGTCATTATAACAACTGAGGCGCAGGGGGTTCCCGGTTCGATTCCCGGCTAGATAGAACATATCTGACGCGCAGAGGGTCCCGGGTTCGATCCCCGGCCAGACAGATGTCTAAATGAAGGATTTAGATTTCTGTTTCTGGGTCTGGGTGTTGGTCTATTCGTCTATGTTTATATCCATGGCACCCTTGACTCAGGGAATACTAATGTGTAAAAAGCGTCTATATTATCTTGATTTACATTATTTAGTGTTCATTTATTTTCAAAAATAATAGTGATTGAGCTGTCATTATGTCATACATCTTAATGATGTCAATGTATGACGTCATATTGTATTATGTAACTCTACCGTATTTCATAGAGAGTCAAGGGCTCAATGGTTAAATTACACGCAGACAATTTAAAGATAAAATTCGTATTTTCTTTCTGTCGAATTATTCAGTTTCATAGTGATAAATAGTCATGTAATAATGAACATGGTGATGATGGGGAGGGCGCCGGATTCGATTGCAGGTCACACAGACATATAAATGTTGATAAATTTGTGCACCTGTTTCTTTGGGTGCTTGTCTTGATGTATGTCAATAGTACCTAAGACATATGGAAGTCTAGTATGGTGCTATGACTATATAAACTTATGTAACCAACATTAAGTACTAAGATAATCTAGACCGTTCCTGGGTCCTATTTCCGAAACCTAAGAAGTCTAGGAAGACATGGAGTTTCAGTTGCACTGGGTATCGTTGCCTTACCATTCAGAGCGGAACAGTTGGTTCTCAAACTTTGCGGTATACACTAGACAAGGATATAAGATGCACTGAACTAATTAGTTGTAACCTAAGAACGACTTGGTTTTAATTTCATTCGTTTATGTTTTTTGATGTAGAAAACACAAATAAAAACACTTGACTACAATGATTAACCTGATTTATCTGTGAATTTGTTATTTTTTTTATTAATTTTGAAATATAATACTAGAAAATCATTCCTAATGCAATGTTTTATGCTGAAATAAAATAAATCTATCTGTTAATCAATCGATTGATCAAACATTAAAAATAAACTAATTAGGGATTGAGTTAATTAATGTAAATACTAATGAGCGACAAACCAGTATTAATAAGAAATCTAGGTTATAATAAGTACACAAAAACCTGAAAAACAACACAAAAATGCTTAAAAATACAATTTCGAGGCACAATGCACAATTTCGACGAATGCCACGAAGCCTCATGTGTTACAAATAAACCTTTAAGGTTCACTGTCATATTTCAAACTTTACCGTGTACTTCAAGTTTGACTGTCGCCAAAGAATGAGACTTTCACATACAAAAATACGCACAAAAACACTACCCTCAGTCGGTAGTAAGTAAACAATCGCGTTGATTTGGCCGGTTCAACAGTAAACACAAATGTTCCCCAGGTTAATGCACTTCATCATTTTGATAGATCGTTAGCCATTCGTCCCTGAGCATAGATATACACAGTTCGCGGATAATGCCGTGAGGAGCGTTTATAGAAATGCTGTTTTAACAGCCGGTAGTACTAGAATACGATAATAGAGTCTTTTTGGAGTTTCTTGCTGATACGACAAATTTATAATCAATATGCTGTTAAGCATTCAAATCAAATCAAAGTTTACCGATATTTTTTATAAAATTTGTCGTTCAAAGCTAGTTTTCATCTCATAAAATATGCAGCTTATCTATGGAGTGATGTGTGATAAGGTTTTTCAGAACAAGAAACAGAAAACCTGTTTTATATTAAGACGTCTTTGCTTAGCAGATTTCAGCCTGACTGTTCACATTATACGTATTAGATATTTACGAGTATTTGGCATCGTACGAATATCTAAACGTATTTCATGAGAACAGCAAATAAAAAAGGAAAGTTTTTAAAGGTAAAACAGCAATTATTTTAAAAAGTATACAACAATTTCATTTTAATTCCTTGTATAAATAATATATACAGTTAACTGGCTTCTTTACTTTGTTTAGTACTTATATGGGTATTGAAACTAATCGATTAAGAAGAAAAGGGGTGCGATTAAGTCCTTAAGTATGTTCCTGCTACTTAAGTTTGCTAATAATCCTTTGTAGAACTTATCAATATAAAGATAGGAACATTTTAATAAAAGTTTCCCACAATACCAACTTATTAATTGTAAGACATAATTATATGTTATTGAAATAGGAAATAGACAGATAGAGCGACAAAAATGAACGAAATTTTCTTTACATACGGTGCCTCGTATAAAACCTTTGAAAATAGTTCTTTTTTTCATAATTTTCTGGTTCGAAATATGTAAATACGTATAACTATGAAAAATGTGTCAAAATATATCTTTTACACATTTATACGCAGATTTACGCTCGTCACTAATAATGAACCCATCCAATGTGATGACAATCAGATATCGAAATTTGTCAGTATTTGAAATTTAAAAACAGGTGTTGCTTGATATGCCTCCAGCATTTGTTTGTGCGTCAATGTATCATATTTTTAATTGACTTCAAAAAGTAAGTAAGAAGTAGGTTTATACGTTTGTCAAGTAATTCCATTCAAACGGACATATTTCTCACAATCAAATCAGAATGCTACCTATTTCGAAAAAGCTTGTCCTGATTTGTTTCCATTACAGCCAGAAAGACCATAAGCAGCGAACCTGTCGGCAAGTGGATTAAACAAGACAATAATTCTGCGGCATTACGCTAGGGATGTTAAAAAATATCGATATATCGACACATCGATATTTTAAATTCGATTTTTGGGCCGATACTTTTTGATCCTATATATGAATACAAAATATCCAATATCAAAAATTAATCAAAAATAAATTTTATTCCAGCAGTACTGCTGTAGGACGATATTTTGAAAATTTTTAATTATGCCTATTAAAAAGGAATACTTTGTAAATTCAAATAAGGTTATACATACCTGTATAAAACCTATTGATATCATTGAGTTTGGTTGAACTAAACACATAATATTAAAACCGCCAAATATTTTGAAAATTTAACCGATTATCGATATATCGATATTTTTCCCTCACTACATCCCTACATTACGCATTCAAATCACATAACCGGTTGATAATAAAGATATTGTTTGAATAAGAAGTGTGCGCCGCCACTTGCATTGTAATCGAGTGGACAGTTATCGCGAAATTCAGTTTAGGACAACAGGTTAAGGTTTCATTGTACGAGTAATATTAATTAATTGAATTATTATCGATATATTTATTTAATGTAAATTCTGTAGAAAATTGAAGAACCCTTTATGGGTCGACTCCGACGACACCACCACCGCACCTATTTCTGCCTCATAACAACAGCGGCAAGCGCTGCTGTGTTTTGTTTGGTTTTCCGAGGCGTCCAGCTTAGTCCTCAGGGGTGGTGGCGCATCTGTGGCTGACCTCAGGTAGGAACATCTAAACCGCAACATGAGCGGCAGTAGCCACTTACCATCAGGTGTACTGCATGATCGTCTCCTACTCCTATATTATAAGAAAAAGCGGCAGCAGTCCTTGACAAAACTGTTATGACTTACTAACCTATTCACCATGCACGTCATATCATCTGTCTAGTCACCACGGAGACCTTGCTTCAATAACAGTAGATTAAACGTTGACTGCTGAGTCAATTTAGCCATTCCCAGAAACACTGGAGCTACAACTAATTAAAGGTCAAGCCTTACAAATGACCGATTCCTAGAAACTTGTTTAATTTAAGCAGAAGATAAAATGGTGCTAAAACGGTTTACAGTTTGTTTTATACAAAGTGTTTTGTTTCAATACTGGGTGTGTGCCAGCTGATGGTAAGATTAGAGCCCTGTCAGGGGTCAGCTACACATGCATTCATACAGCTGAGGACTTAGTGGAAACACCTCGGGTAAGTATGTCCTTTTTTTTTGATCACGAGGGGGGGAAACCTTGAAAAGGTACCCGGTGCCGTGGGAGCGACGTAGTGTTATGTGGGATTCTTACCGCACTAAAAGTTCCCCGGTGGCCGTCCTCTTCCCTTTAAACTCGTACTACCCTTCAAACCGGAACATAGCAGTTATTAGGTAGAACTAGGTGTGGCGGAGGAGCCGCCGAAGTCGAACTACAGAACTACAGGATTGTACCACCTTCAAATCAATTGAAACAAAGCATATTGTTTTTATTGTGTTCTTCACTGTTAGTATTAGTTACTTTACGTACGTATAACTTTAGTATAAGTTAGTTTTTGTAAGCATTATATTAATTATCGTAACTATCGCTCATAAATTTCTGTAGTTAAATTTAAATAGGATTGGAAATCACGCTCAGGTTATTCAGAGATTCGTCGCTATTTCGTCATTTATTGTTATTTCATTATTTCATGTAATAAAACAGACTGTTGCACTTAAAACATTATAATTCATTGCAGTGCCACATATGCATTGATTACATAAAACACAAAGAAATAGTCTGATTCACGATATTTAATAACCCGAGTGTTATGGACACAGTTAATTCTTTGTAGAGTTGATTATGTATGCAATGTAGCGTCACTCGCATACTCTCCGGCGCATATGTACGTACTGAGTTCCGTATAGAGCTTCGAATAGATGCATATGTATATTGTACGAGTGGGTATGTACTCATTAATATAGTAACAAGATATAGTTTATCATGTAGAATTGCTTACATAGAGATTTTTCATAGTAATGAAGCCATACATATTATATCAAATTTCATGTTTACACAAATGTTAAAGATATTGAGTACTTTTAGTTCTTATTTTTTTTCTTATAAAAGGAAGTATGCAGTCCATCTCATGGTAAGTGGTCAGTGTTGTCCATAGACATCTATAATCAATCCCAGTTAAGATTAGATCCTACCTGCGGTCAGCCATAGATGCGCCGCTACCGGTGAGAATTAAGCTGGAATGCCTCGGAAAAGTATAGCTTCCTTACCACACCCTTCAAATCAAAACACAGCAGCGCTTAAAACTGCTATTGTTAGGCAGAAATAGGTGTGACCGTGGTGCCTCCGGGGTCTAGGTATTACTATATATTTTTTATTCATCATGATAATGCGAACACATTACTTACGTACTTAAATAATAACTTACAAGAAACACATGTTTTCAGAAAACCCTTCCATTATAGCATACGTCTTATTTCCTTAAACACATAGTTTGCACGCTTCTTATAACTCATTTAAAATAATTCAACACTAGAAGCGGCAAATTGAGGGTCTCTGAGACCCACGGCATTACCGGTAATGGGTTCTGAGTATAGCCTTGACAAAGTCTAGGTATTCTTAAATTATGTTGTAACTCAATATGCTTTGTTTCTAACGAGATCTATTTGTGAGAGTACTGACTGCTATAATTTCTAGGACTATGTTAGTACCGTTGGCTCTATATATATATTTTTTTTATAATATAGGTGTAACAGACGAGCATGCAGTCCACCTGATGGTAAGTGGCTACTGCCGCTAATGAACATGTGTAATCAACCCCAGATAGGATTAGATATTCCTACCTGAGGTCGGCCACAGATGCGCCGCTACCCCTGAGGACTAAGCTGGAACGCCTCGGAAAAGTCAGTCTCTCTTACCACACCCTTCAAACCGGAACACAGCAGCACCTAACACTGCTGTTAATCGGTAGATATAGGTGTGGCGGTGGTGCCGCCGGAGTCGAACCACAAAGGGTCCTACCACCTTCAAAATATATATAGCCTATTACATATGCAGTTCTGTCTGAATCTTTCTGATATCCTAATATTTTTTTCCATGTTTGGCTAACTTATTGAGACGGAAACTGTTTTCATAACATTTTGTTTTTTATAATTCATTTAAAATTAAAAAAATATTTATATTATTGTGGAGGGTAATGTTTTTCGACCGCATCTACCTATACTCGTATATGATTTTTTTAACACGCACTGCAGCGAAAACGGCTTAACCGATTTTAACATACGAAGTGTCGAAAGCTATATTATTAAGTACTCAGGTTAATTGTATTTCAAAATTCTATAGCACAAAAATACGATTCCGTAAATATTTATAAAATAAAATGGATAGCCATTTATCATTTTAACAGCCTCTGCAGTCGGTTAGTATAAGCATAAACCCTATGAACATAGATTCATAGGGTTTATGCTCCAGAGCTAATTGAAAAGCGGATTGTCCGAGCCGAGAGAGTGGGCAGGACCTTTGATAAAGTGTCTCGTTATTTATTGTTTAATCAACGAACAAGTTTACAAAGTTGTATAGTAGTGAAATACGGAAGTTCTCTACTAACTAAAAATTATGTTCCTTCTAAAACATAAATCGTTCGTATTTTACAATCAATAAAAACTTACACTATTACATACTTACACCATTAATCAGTTCTTTAATTGTTTATTCGTTACTTTTAACGGCTCTAATAGGTACTCGGTACGTAAATGTACAGGACAATCATAGACGTATTCTCATTATCTACTGAATCGACGAGTGATAGTCCGAATCAACGACAACTGTCGTCAATTGTTGCCGCCTATCATCAGCCATCAACGACTGTCGGCGACTGTCATGTAAGGTCCCACTGCTCTAAGGTGCTGGACATTGGTTTCCTTTTATCATTAGAATTAAAAGACATTTATCCCCATAGAAAAAGATGCACATATTGGAGAGCTTATTGAAGAACTGAAAAGATGAGATCATTTAGAAGATGGTAGAACCCTTTGTGGTTCGACTCCGGCGGCACCACCGCCACATCTATTTCTGTCTAATAACAGCAGTACTAGGCGCTGCTGTGTTCCGTTTTGAAGGGTGTGGTAAGGGACACATACTTTTCCGAGGCGTTCCAGCTTAGTCCTCAGGGGTAGTGGCGCATCTGTGGCTGACCTCAGGTAGGAATATCTAATCCTATCTGGAGTTGATTACAGATATCCATGGGCGGCAGAAGCCACTTACCATTAGGTGGACTGCATGATCGTCTACTACTCCTACATTATAAAAAAAATCATCAAAATTAAAGTTTTTCTAAGAGCTTAAAGTAACAAACGAATATACAGCACACCGCACAGCTTTTGATATGTGATCACCCCCGCTTATGTGGTATGAACTCACTTCTCAATACTTATAGACTGTCAATACTTTGTAAAAGACGTACGATACTTTTAAAACTCTAAGGTGAAATAACAAAAACTGAAATTAAACCCACCGTTCACAGTTTCGACGAATCTCCGTGACATTTCCAATATTAATTTTAACCATCGATAATTCAGATGCACATGCGGTGGAGCACGACGGCGTAATACCACGATCACGATGTCTGATTTGCACCATTATAGCAACACAATGTTACCGTATCACCTGGTTGGTAACACGGTGTAGGATACCAAGCTTTAAGCGGGTTGAGTTAGAGCTGGTACCAATTGTACCGAGTGTAGTGTTATGTTGGTATTGGTACGTGTTCCAAAGGTACATTACGGGTTTCATTAATGACATTCCAGTATTGTGTTGACGAGAACTGAGAACTCAGTCACTTCTCAAGGTTATGTGGAGTGTTACCACGCGGGTGAGGCACGTGGGACTGTCCTGAAATCATGGTTACTCCATATCAATACATCTACTATCCATTAAGCTGGTATCTGGTAGTTTTTAACTATACGCAATAAATAGCGTCGAGAACTTATTTTTGTACCAAAATGCTTAGTTGAAAATACTCGCAGTTAATATTACTTTAGAAATCAACAGTGACAAAATCCTTGTGGTTCGACTTCGGTGGCACCTATATCTATCTCATAGTATCAGTGTTAAACGCTATTGTGTTCTGTTTTAAAGGGTATAGTAAGGAAGATATACTTATCCGAAGCCTATTGACTTAATCCGGAGTAGGAACGCATCTTTAGCCGCCCTTATATACGACTCTAATCTTATCAGAGGTTGATTATAGATGTTCATGGGGGGCAGACACCACTTACCATTACCCTTATATTGAAAAAAAAACTTTCAAATAATCCGTACATCCTGTATTAATTTTGAGAATTGTGGCAACCCTATACCTTAACTGTAAGCTTACAATTAAGCTGGCACCGCAAAATATAATGGCATGTTGGTGCACGGTACCCTATCTCATGACAGGGCGGAGTGCTTGACGAAAGCTCCGTTTAAATGCCAGTTAGCAAATATTTAACTAAAGAGCAAGTAATGTTAACCTGCATTCATCTTATTTTACATCTCGTAGTGTGATGTTGTGTCGTGGTGTCGGACTAGAGCGGTACACTAGTGTCTAGAGTGCTTTTGGGATGAAATCTCAGGATAACGACATCTTGTAATAAGATCTATGGGGTTAAACACGCAACCCTAGTGCTTTTAGTAATAAATATGTTTTACTAGTAGTACTAGTTAGTACCACCATAGTCCGACCAGAATCAGTATAATTTCATGGAAGAGGTGCAAACGCCACATTCATTCATTCATTTATAGTGTGAAGAAGTTTTGCATTTCGGTGAATAGGTATGGATGCCAGCACTATTCCTATACTACTGCATGTAGGATAGGATTAATAGCATAAGAATAGCAGACGGACATGCAGTCCACCTGATGGTTAGTGGCTACTGCTGCTCATGGGCATCTGTAATCAACGCTAGATAAGATAAGATTCCTACCTACGATCGGCTCAGATGCACCGCTAACCCTGGAAACTAATCTGGAATCCGAAAATAATCCCTCTCTTACCACCTTCCAAACCAGCGTTTAACATGCTGTAATGAGGCATCTATCAACTAATCAAATATGAACAACATACTACTTAGTATTACTATGAGACCATGTTGTTATGCCTCCAGTTTTCGAGAGGTCATCACTCGACCTCCGGTTATTTCGAGCTGCGCTAAATGAATTCGACCTCAATTAGTGGGTGTTACGTTAATTACGTGCAGCGTGTCAACTGTGCCACTATTTGCAGTTTATTCATCTACGTCAGCGGTACTTAAATTGCGGGCCGCTTTCTTAATAAAGCCGTTTTTTGTACGCCAAAACTCTGTTACAAAATAAACATGTTTGATACGCGGTAGAAGCTTTCGTGCCGTAAATAAACAAACAATAAGTATAAGGTAATTGAAGCTGTCGTTTCTATGTGACGGAGTGTAGTTATAAATTTAGTTTCTTCTTCATTTCTGAAGTTGTCGAAACAATGTCTGCTTTGTGGGGCCCACTGATGCGCCTGGTTAATCAAGAGAGGTCCAATCTAAAACTCCATTTATTATCAGCGTCATCATCAATCCATTACGGTTCCACTACTGGGCACGGGTCTCCTCTCAGAATGAGAAGTATCTCAGAAGGAGGAGGAGGAAAACTCACACATTATTCTAATATCGACTGCATCATTTCTAAACATTGCTTTACACGCTGGTAGTAGTTGCCAGCTTAACACGATATAAAGATTTACAGGATAAGGCAGCTTTTGTTATAGATATCCCAACTTAGTCTTCAAGGGTAACACCCCACCTACAATGAAATCCATAAGACTCCTATTTAATTTGTGATCACTTAATATCCTCCAGTTAAAATTGTTTGGTGCCTGTCATTCAATCAATTATTCAGCAGATAAATTATCTATTGCTATTTGATTCGATGTCAAACACATTCCAATAACTTCCAATCTAAGATCGCATACGTTTGAAGGCTTCAATAACTAAACGCAGTTCCTAACAGTACTGCATGCGGTATCTGAATTGAGACAGATGCAGTTTCTAAACGTTCAGTTGATAACGATCGGACCACTCGCTCACTTAACCCCGTCCGTTAATTTAGCCCTGCGGTGGGTCCAAAACCTCATCTATCATAGTTTCCAACTGGCATATATATATAGCTGACATATCCATTTGTAGATTTAATACATACTTATATCTTGAGCAGTGATAGCCTAGTGGTTAAGAAACTCGGCCTCTCGATCGAGGGATCCGAGGTTCAAATCCCAGGCCTCTGATTTTTCAAAGTTATGCGTATTAAAAAATTAATTATCACTTGCTAAACGGTGAAGGAAAACATCGTAAGGAAACCTGCATACCTGAGATTTTATAAAAAAAAATCTAAATATATCTTTATATGTTCATTTAAAGGTTTATTATATGCCTGAACTTATAGCGTTATATTTTGAATGTTTGATTCTCTTTGTCGTACGTGCCTTGGACAGTATGGGGTAGAAAAGAAATTGAAATACAGCATTTACATTTTATACGGAGATCGAATCTGAAATCATTCTGGTACCAGACCGGTTTGGTAACAGCTGCGCCAAGATTGTCCTAGATTGTTTTGAAAAAATAAACAGAAATCCATGTTCAGTTCTGGATTGGTTGTTGATGATACTCACATCTGAACTCACACTATTGCTAATTGTTGTTTAGACATATACTCATATGTACAACTGTATAATCCGAGCCAAACTGCTAGTCCGCTCTGAAGTTGTTCCAAGCAGGTGTAGTCATACAATTTACGATGGCGATGCTATTTATTTCTATATTCAAAGCGGACTAACAGTTTTACGCGGACTATACTGACAAATAAAAAAATAGTGTTGTAGCATCTCCTCAAAGTCACTTGGCGTTTACATTTCCATGTTCATTACATAAATAATTGCTATGAAAGTCAAGTATTTTGCCGTTTCATATACTACGGATGGTTGAATGCAACTCGGCCTGTATTTGCCTATTTCATCGGTGTAACTCGAGCTCGCTGGCATTAGTATTAATATTGAAATCGAGTAGAATGGCCTCACTGTTCGAGAGAACATCTGATGTGCACTAATGCTTTTATTAGGCTGTTTACAGTGCTGCTATTTTATGTGGATTTCAAATAATACTAACTTCACAAATAAATTCACAATTTTATTAACTCTAGTGTTCCTCATTAGCAGTTATCGGCTTCAAGATTCTCTTAAAAGTAGGATCATTATACCTCAATAAGTAATTAGGAAAGTTGCAAAGAGTTTCGCTTTATATCTCTTGTTTTATTTCTGTCCATTTTACGAGTAATAAAACCAATCATAACGCAAACTTAATAATTATTAGGTAGACGAAACTAGAGTTCATCTGAATGACACCTTGCAACACATTTCATCAAATTAAATTTTATCGTGTTAAGTGCTAGACTTTTAAACGGAGTCCTTGTGTTAGCTCATTTTTAAAAAAGAAATTTATTTCAAACGTCGGCATGCATACCTACATTATGTAGGTCATCAGCAACCCATTACTGTCCCACTGCTGAGCACGGTTCTCCTCTCAGAATGAGACGGATTAGGCCATAGTCCACCGCGCTGGACAAGTGCGTATTGGTAGACTTACCTTTGAGATTTTTTTTATAATGTCGCAGATATGCAGGTTTCCTCACGATGTTTTCCATCACTGTTTAAGCAAGTGATAATTAATTTCTAATAGGCACATTAAGCAGTGAGAGCCTAAGGGTTAAGGAACTCGGCATCTCGAACGAGGAGTCCGAGGTTCAAATCCCAGGCAAGCACCTCTGATTGTGTAGGTAAATGTTATTAAATAATAAACGATTAATTTGTCGTGTACTAGCCAAAATTGCAAGTGTGTGGACAGCCCAGCGGAACACATGTGGCGTCCCAGTGGCACTTCATAATGCCAACCGTCAATACTTCCTTCGGCATTAATGATTTTTTTGCCGGTTTACATTGTGATATGCGCAGATCGTTTTGCGATATATCGCGAATGGAGTCATGGTATGAAGTTATTATTTTTTTACATGACACATTAATGATATTTGTGACTGTTTGTAGAAATAAGCGGAAACTTGTATGGTATCATTAAATGATACAAATATAGGTTGGATACATTATTGCAATGTATGTTTGTCAAACATTTTTCTTTTTTGTTTGGTATTGACGTGCACTAAATGTTATTAATAAATAAAATGGAAAATGTAATATGGATTATGGTTGAATTTCGACCACTGAGCGAACACTAATAGGTTACTATTTTTAACCGACTTCAAAAAGGAGGAGGTTATCAATTCGGCCGGTATCTTTTTTTTATGTATGTTTTATAATACTTACAGAAGTAGTAAAGGATATCTGTAATATCGATATCTGTAATAAATAAGATTAGATTCTTACCTGAGATTGGTCACAGATGCGTTGCTAGCGCTGAGGACTAAATTGAAATGCCTCGGATAAGTAGTTTTTAAATCAGAACTTATTTTTAATAGCCATTATAAAAGTTGTTATTAGAACGATATCTATCAAACTTAATAAACTGTTAACAATTTTAGTGCTAATTATGATTTGATTAGTGTTTACCGTTTCAGGGTTAATTGGGTAGGAACTTTAATTATCCATTAAAACTTTAGTTCTCCGTAAGCCCAAAACCAATCAAGTACTGTTATTGCGAAGTTATATAAAAACTTCAATTTAAGAGTAGAGTTGAAACATGCTGTGAAAAAGTATAGGTGCAGTAATTTCTACAAATAATGAAACGAAGTCTTGGTAATATTTATAATTAATGATGCAACGACTCCACTTGACGATAAGTTGTCACTGCCGCCTATAGACATTTGTAATCAACCGCAAATAGGATTGAACTTAAGGTCAGTCACAAAAGTTACTTCCTCCAAGAACTAAATTCGGATGCGCCCTGTAAGTGTGTCTGACTTACCCTTACTACTTGAAACCAAATTTGATTTATAATATAGGAGTAGCAGGCGAGCGTGCGGTCCACCTGACTGTAAGTGGCCGCCCAATGACATCAGTAATCAACCCCAAATAAGATTAGATTCATACCTAGGGTTGCTCACAAAATCCACTGCTACCCCTGAGGAATGAGCTGGAGTGCCTCAGCTAAGTATGTCTCCCTTACCACACCCTTAAAACCAGATCACAGCAGCGCTTAACATTGCTGTTATTATTCAGAAATTGACAGAATCGTCAGCGCTTAACAATTATTAACGCTTAATACTTATTGTTCCAAGAAAGAAATAACTGTGGCGGTGATGGTATCAGAGTTCACTCACAAAGATTCAACCTCATTTATCATCAATCACAGAAAGATTATTTCTTTAAGTATTCATAGATAAAATTAGATATAAGTAAATAAATATATGACACAGCTGCACCATAAGCCCGTTTTATATGATATTTATAAATATAGGCACTCGTAAAAGCGCATCAGAACAAATTACTGCGTAGTTTATTTGCATAGTCACTGCGGCCGTGACGGCAGTGGTCGCCCACGGTTCGTGTAGGACCACCATGTTGGAGACATTTAGCTAAATCTCCCACTGTTGGGCAAAAACGGCTTTTCAAGGTGGTAGAACCCTCTGTGGCTCGACTCCGGCGGTAACACCGCGACACCTGTTTCTGCCTAAACAGTAGTGTTAATCGCTGCTTTGTTCTGGTTTGAAGGAGATATATTTTCCGGGCATTCCAGCTTGTCCACAGGGGAAGCAGCGCATGTGTGGCCAACCTCGTACGAATCAAATCTGGGGAAATTATGTGCTTATTACAAAATAATTATCATTTAACGCTGAAGGAAAAGATAGTGAGGAAATCTGTACACATTGAAGACATCTTAAAAATAATCTGAAATGTATGTGAAGTCTTCCAATTCACTTACAGTAGTGCAGTGGACTATGGCCTAATAATTCTCATTCTGAGAGGAGACAAGTACCCAGCAGTGGAACAGTAGTGGGTTGATGTTGGTTGCTTTTTCAGTGACACGAATTTTTATTGTAAGGCGGTTCGGTTCACAAATTTATTTTATTAACACTTTGTTTCTAGTTCACTTCGGGCATACAATTATTCTGTACATCGGGTTAATTAAAGCATCTAACTATTTAGATGTGGTACTACGATGCTTATTTTCACGAATAATATGTAATTTCAATTGCGATCTTTCAAATCATGGGGCATGGGACAAAATTAAAACCAAAATTCTGATATTCCTGCTCAATCCACTTCTGAAAATTTTGAAATATACCAAAATTATGGTCAACCTACGCACGTGGGTTGTAATAGTCATAGGATGACGATCTGTTCAAACTCAGTGCCTCGGTAATGAGTCTTAAATTCCTTTTGATTTCTACCTTTATATTACGTACGTGTTGATAGTCGAAATAGTTAGTGCATAAATTCTTATTATAGGTACCTATGTTATCTTACGTAGGTAGAATATTTTACTACCGGTGACTATGTTTTGGCGCAGAATAGAAACAACTCCTCTTTTTCCATGCATATAGTTGACCACAGGATTCGTCCAGAAAATAGAGAACTGGATCTAGGAGTAGCTAAGAAAGATGTTTTAACCGTGGTAGTAGAAGCGAAAGAACCAGTATAGTCCGAACCAGAAGTTACCATTAACACCACATCTATTTCTATCGTAAGGCAATTATCGTAATCGATATCGTAACGCAAAAGTCTTATTACCGGATGAAGTAGGTACATGAAATGTTCGTTATAACGTGCGCTTAGAAAAAAGAGACACCACTGACAGCTAAGTTCCCGGCGTTTGTTAATTAAAAAAAATGCATATTGAAAAATGTACGTAGCTTAATTTCAAATAACATATTAGCCATAGCATCTACTTCTTCCGTATCAACAAATGAAAGTACTAAATAACGAGTCTTATCAATCGCGTACTTACGTACATACAATGTTAATGTTCTAAAACTCGACGTTTAGATCTAAGTCTCGGTAGCAATAACTAAACGACCGTTACTCTAACAAGCCGGTAGTTATAAACCGTTTAACCCTAATTACGCCGAGATAAAGGGTTTTTACGTGATGTTATGGCTAGCCGGTAGTGCACACCCACATTTAGATGCCATGATTCAATTTAGAAAGTTTCTACGCTTACTAAACTAACCGCAAGGAGAAATTTTGTATTTTTTTCCTGGTTTTGGGGGAAATCTTCCAACGATATCTTTTGAGGAAGCAGTGCTTAACACTGCTGTTATGAGGTGTAGCGATCTCTGGAATCGAATCACAATAAGTTCTACCACCTTCAAGACTCTCTTTACGTAGGAACATATCTTCACGAAATTGTTGCCTTTTGAAACACAAGTAAACAATCTCCAACTCAAATAGCTCGCGACCCTTTGCTCAACTCAACTCTTTGCTCTCATATCCGATTATTAGGTTAAGTAATACTAGCACTAATAATAAATATAATTTTAAATAATATCCAATCCGTTAACATCTTAACATATTTGTACATGTCCTGTGTCATGAATGTAAGGATTAAACTACAACACCAATATAAAAAAAAAATCAAATCAAAATTAACCATTCAATTATGCCTCGACTGGATTAGTATCATAGGACTCTGAGCCACGTGGATCGCAAATCACCTGAGTTGTTGGAAATCCTCATTAAGTAAATCAGTCTTAGCATAAACCTTTTAACCAGAATCAATAACATATGCACAATGCATTAGCGAAGCCAGAATAGAAGTCGCTACTGGCATAGTATTCAAAATGAACGACGGATAATATAGACGTTGCATTATAAAATCAATGCACATCTGTCAGCGAATGAAACATGCATGCATGCCATCATGCACCGCCGTGCATGCTAATGCTGGGCAGCCGATCCGCTGAGTAACGCGTGACTCACTGGCGATCATAAGGTTTTATTATAAACTCTATTGTATATGTAGAGAATGAGTTTTTATTCTATATTTTCAATGAATTGGTCTTATGTAGGTGGAAGGTAAAGTGGGCATTTTATTCTGAATACGTAAGTGTATTTTATTGTTACTATTTTGAGTAACTTATTTTTGTTTAATAATTATCCTAGCTGTACATTCGTACAGCCAAAGTCGTTAAACTGGTTATATCTCTTATCACAATATCTAAGAAACAATAATGATAAGCAGTCGGTCTATCAATCAGGAGCTTCAATATACTTTTTTTTTTCAAAATTTAAATGGCGAAGGAAAATATCGTGAGGATACTTACACGTCTGAAAATTCTTTCTAATCTCGTTCTTACAAATATTTTTATCTTACTACATAAATGAATTGAACCGGCTTTATAAAAAACTACAGCTATAAATCTAGCACATGAAAACTAAACGAAATGATACAAAAACTAGATAAATCCACAGCTTATAAGTCACCTAAAATGTCGCCGTTTTCAATGGTGGAAGGCTCATGAAAGATTCAGTGTCACCTACAGCCTATTTGTAAGGCGGCAGATAAATAAAATATTGATTTCGATTTATTTATCCACGAGCTGACATTTTACAAGTTAGTGGAACCGGCGAGCGGGTTTCTAAATCAGCAATAATAAGGTTCGTAGGTTTTTATGGCCAGAAAAAGTGTAGATCTGGTAAGACGGAAGCAATAATTTACATTTTATGTGCCCAGCGGCCGGAGACATGCGGAATCAAGCCATCCTAATGGTTTTTTACCGCACCTAAGCTACATTGAAATTTGTTCTAGGTAACAAAGTTTCCAAGATTCTGTGGCCGATAGCGTCCAGAAAGGTACGACTCGTTTCTAAGGACCCGTCCACGCCGACTTTTTGCAGCCTTTCCTGAACACTCTGTCTGCGTCTTTATTTCCTGTTAAGGTGCTTTGAAGTGGCCTAATGATTTGACACATAAGCTAACTTGGTGCACCAAACCTACTATTTAATCAGTTGAAAACCCCATCAAATTGTATTTGATGATTGCGTACACTTTACCTACAACAAAACAAAAATTTAATTAATAGTTGATCATGGTAATAGTATTGGTATTCCTCTCTTCCTATATCTGTGTATAATTTGTATAGGCAAGTAGTTGCTGAGGATGGTTTGAAAATAGATAACTTTCTGGGCAATTGAAGTGACTGATATTAATGCAGTCTCTATATCTGTAATGAACGCCAAATATCACTAAAATCCTACCTTAGCTCGACCACACATGCGTTTCTGATTTGCTGCAGTTGCAATGTTGCTGTCTGAGGACCAAGTTCGGATAACACGTATAAATATCATTCAAACTAGAACACAGCAGCAATTATCTAACACTGTTATAAGATAGATAGAGTCGAGTCAGATAGACTAGATATTTTTTAAAGCACAATCGATCCACAAAGAGCTCTACTAACATTTTTCAAGCACAATATGCTCCAATCCTTACGTAACTGACCGATGGACAGTAGAAAATGTTGCGTTTCCTTAAACCAAGCCAATTAACTGTAATGCGACTGTGTTACCGAATGCGTATTTCACGTCAAATCAGCGATCTAGACGCTACTTTGTAACTAGGTGATTTGTAACACGAATATTTGAGTAGACCGTAATGACACACACACATCATTATGAAGTATACCTTAGATACATGTAAGACAAGATACTGGAGCTGGCGCTTTATTTATTACTAGCTGACCCGGCAAACTTTGTACCGCCTCAAAATCTATTTATCAAATATATTTCATATAAAATATAGCCTATGTTACTCGTGGGTAATGTAGCTTTCGAATTGTGAAAGAATTTTTAAAATCGGTCCAGTAGTTTTTGAGTTTTCCTCTTTATAATATTAGTATAGATATGTAAAAATGATGGCATTTAGAAACAAGAGTGATAATTATTATGAAAAAAGATAAACCTACTGAGTTTCTTGCCGGATCTTCTCAGTTGCGATCGCGTTCCGATCCGGTAGTAGTATAAGAAAAAAATATTGTAATTCACAATTTATAAGTGCCTCCAGTAGGCCGAAATTCATACGTAATATAGGAATAGCAAACGGGTAGTCAATCGATGCAGCCTATCTGATGTTAAGAGGCAACTGTCGGTCATGGACATCTATAATTAATTCCAGATGCGATTAGAGCCTTGCCTGAGGTCCATCGAATACAGGTGCATTGATACCCTTGGGGATCGTTGGAGGCTTGCTTCGTGTAAGTGTACCTATCTAATTACCTACAAAACAGAATACAGCAGCGCTTAACACTGGTGTTCTAAGCCAAAAATAGGCGTGAAAGTGATGGCTCTGGAGTCACGCCACGAAAAATTCTACTACCTTTTTACTTACACTTTCTTCTTAATTGAATTTAAACATTTTTGACTTAAAAGTTTTAAGTAATATTTAAACATCAAATAGGTACTTACTTAATATATACTTAACAAAATATTAACCTTAAATTTGGTCTTGTTGCAGGAAAAACGATGGTGGAGGTAAGAAAGGGGTGGAATAATCGACCGCTCATGGACAACAACAAAGGATCGTCGACTATAACTAATCGATCCAAAAATTAAAGGGAAAATCTTAATTTCTTCACAAAATGTCTTTAGATAATCGTCGTCGTCGACCCATACTTGACCTACTACTGGTAAGGATCTCCTCGCAGAGTTATGCTGTTTGTACACCGCCACCGTCACTAAGCCGATACCGAGAACGAGATTATTTTGGGGCCGATTTTAATATGTCGTGACGGCGATAGTTTGTCCACCGCAACCGATATCAGCGGTTTATTTTGTTCCTCATGGAAAAATAAATAAGTGAATACAATTATTCATAAAGTCACAAAAATATTCACATTCCATGTTTGTGACATTATCTTGTCCCTAAGACTTATGTATATAATTAAAATATGAATGCAATGATTTACAGTATTTATAATAACAAGACCACATTAAATAAACATTACAGCAATCACAATTAATAGTTATTCAAATCAGTAATTATAATATTAAGTGGAGTATTTACCTTGTAATGGTAAAACAATTTGTTATCAGGAATTAAATTGAGAGGACTGCACAAGAATGCAGTTTGCAAGGCGATATTATTGTATGTATCGATTTTTCAAATCGAATGATGTAGTGATATAATAATAAAAATAAGAAGAATAAAGCTTTATTCAATAATTCCATACAAAAAACATAACACAAAAATAAATTATATATCATTAAATTACTATCATTATTTATATAAATATTATTTTAAAATAATTTACAATTACAATGTAGTGATGTACCTCCATAATTCACTAGTAATTGATTTTTATGATCAAAGATTTTGAGATCGTTTAAAAGCATAAATTTCTATATTTATCACGAATGACGAGATGTACTGATTGGTTCTTTAAGCTTAGTTATTTAAACCCATGTATTGTATTCTGAATTTGCAATAAAGATTTGAAAGTTACAGTATGTAATTTTCATTTTTACAGTACGGACAAATAGACAGACAAGAAAGCGAGCCAATAAACCGCGTTAATAAATATTTACAGTAATATTTAACCTACATTTTAGGTAAATTAAAGAATCTTTTACAAAAACAGTAGCTACACACTTTATATTAAATGGAAATATGTACAGAGGGACAGTTAATGAAACGAAGATTATTGTTCTCATGTAAGTGACAAATGTCTTCTATGAGAAATAAAGATCTTTAAACCTAAGATTAATTACGCAATCGAAAGTCGAAACGAATGATCGTTTGCTCGTGCTCTCCCTGTTTCTAACTATTCGACCACCAAACACCGGTTGATCAGGAATTTGAAAATTCGACATTCGTACCGGTTCGCCTTCCCATTATCCGTTTAGTATTGTTAACGGACATTTACATAAATGTTGTAAATTTACATTGATATTGTAAATTTACTGCGATTTTGTAAGTTTCAGTAATTTACTAGAAACGGAAATCGTTGGGTGGGTTATAGTTATTAATGGTAGTAGGTAGGTATGTATCAGTGATTGCTGTTGTAACACCCATTTCTGATTTAGTGATTATGCTGTTATGGTCTTGTGTAAAGGATGAGTTAAGAGTCTTAACTCATTTTAAGGCGTATCTACAAAGGCTTTCTGAAGTAGTTCTCTAGGACAGCGAAAGAAAGTATCTACCAATATTATTAAAAAAAAAAAAAAAACGAATTTTATATTCAAGAGAAGTTTAGTTACAATATTAGGTATGTTTAGATTTGTGATTCATAGCTATGATCGAATAAATTGAATTTATAAAAATAATGCATAAAAAAATATCAAAGTATTTTTAACTTGTTAAACAATATTCTAGGCTACCTTCCTTTAACCACGTAATTTTTTAAGAAAAATAATTTTATTCTTTAGATATTATTATTTTAAGAAGAAGTAGGTAGTAGGTATTAAGGTATTTGTCCCTGTAGTACCGGGACCAGAATAGGGCTACGGTAACCCTTGCCTGTCGTAAGAGGCGACTAAAAGGGGCTTCCGGGGTTGCGGGCGGCAAGAGTGGGAGCTCAAACCGTCCAGCAAGCGACCCCGGGAAGGACAGCGGTTTGTGTGGTCGCATATCGCTGTAATCACCAGGGGATGTGAGAGGAGCGTAAATTGCTCCCCCCAGGGCAGAGCCCGATAAAAGGGCATCGCGTTAGGAGGACTCCGGTTGTGTTCCGTTGGAGATCCCGGAGTTCTCCACCAAACGCTGAGGACGGCCACCGGGGGGGTTTTAGTGTGGTAAAAATCCCACATAACCCGGCGTCACTCCCATGGCGTCGGGTACCTTTTGAAGGTTTCCCCCTCGTCAACAAAAAAAAAAAAAAAAAAAAAGGTATTAAGGTATTGTAATAAATGAAATGATAAGTATTTACTTGTCATGACCCGAATATTTCTAAATACAGTGTTAAGCCGCTCGTTAATGATAAACCAAGAATAGTAGAAAACGGTTAAAGTTAACACAAACTAGTAATTAATATTTAATATTATGTTTAACTTTTTTTCATTTGTCAATTTGATTTGATTGCGAGGAAAATAATTATAGGTAAATATATTTTTTGTAGTAGGTAAGTCGGTAATAAATGTTTATATTAGGTATTTAGCGTAAGATTCGTTGCTTACACAATATACTGCTATAAGTAGGAATAACTAAACCAGAAAAATCAATGTCCTATCGTTTATTATTCCCCGGTGGGACAGTTCCTTGAGCCTACGGTTAATCCACTCGGATTCCCGATCGGACCGGCTTACGCCCCCTGCTGGCTACGTCGGCAAACGCGCAAATAAAATGCTAATTTCCAGTAAAATCTCTTTTGATTAAATTGTAAATAGACACGAAACGTTCATTCCTCAATCGTCAAGCCGGTTCCATAATTGACTCGTATAAATGATTCAATTTAAAAACAACACGCAACCGTTTTCTTACAAACGTCCTGCAGCGCCGCCAAGCCGCCCTCAGAAGTCGTTGAATGCGGCACAGCGCTGCCATCCAGCGGAGAAAGTTGTAACTGATCCCTGAAAACAACCCCTTTCCTACAGTGCTGCCACCCCTGCGATAAATCGGAGTTACGTTCAAAGCGAACCCCTTTCTCCAAAAAGTTCCGCTACTCGTCACTAGGTGGCGCTCTTTCGGCGCATCCCGAAGCATTCGCTCGGAGCTTCGATGTGTGCGTGAAAGAGCGAGATCGCAAGTGAAAAATAAAAAAGGAGTAAAATAGACAGCAATATGTGTATACAAAGGCGTGGTTACGTGCATGCAAACGATTTTTTTTATCGCAAAAATGGCCGGAACTTTACACGTTTTGCATTAGATCATAAAGTCGCAACTCAACAATGGGAGCGCGGAGGTGAATCTTGCGTGGGACGCATAAGGTCGAAAATGCAGTAATGTTTTGTTTAACTTATGTTTAGCCGTCGGAGGATAGCAAAATAATTGGCGTCACCGGCGTCGCGGCGTCACTAGAAAGAGAGTGTATATGCATCTCTGCTATGTTAGAGTAGCGCTCACGACGACCGTTATGTGGAGGGGGACGGCGAATTAGCGAGCGTGGACGTTAGACAGAGATGTCGCGAAAAAATGCACGAAAAAAGCTATTTTCACTAAAGGTGCGCGCCGCGATAGAAATTACAGAAACATGGGCGCGGTTTAAAAAATGCCCGGGGCGCCTGCGCCCTCGGTAAAAAGCCGGTGCGGAAGTAAAGGGGGAAAGAGAGGTGGTTCGCGAGCATTATGTGACGGTGCAGTGCAACGGCACGTCGGGACCGGCCGGCACTGACGCAACCAACAAAAACAATAACCGCTAATTATTGCGACTAATAAGCGAATACCGTTTGTGTGGAGACCGAGGCGAGTGATGGCTGAAAAAATAGCGTATACATGTGTGCATATTGTGTTCGTAACTTCGGAAACGTGTACCAGTTATCGGTTTTGGTGTCAGAAGATTCGGAAGGAATTGGAAGGTAAATAAATATTTTCGTTTTGTTTACAAAGCCGACACTTGGTAGCCGACACCGTTAATCCTTACGACATAGCTGATAATTGCAAAGTATTCGCGCTAAAATTATAAATGCACGGATTGCGTCTGTTCGTATTTGTTTTAAACTTTTCAAAATTGTTAGAAACTTTTATAGAAAGACATAATGATGAAGATATTCAAATAATGAAGGTTTACAGGAAATATACAATTTAACAAACACTTTCTTAAGGTTCTAATTACTTGGTTAAAATGTTTTACTCATGAAAACGCCCTATTGTTAATTGACTCTTACAATAAGTCTCTTACCGGCAACATACCTACATTAAATTCACGGCATGCATTAACAAAATGGTAATACAGACCGACATAGGAAATTTTTTCTATGCAATAACATATTTTACTCGAAGATATACATACAGAAACCATTGTGTGTGATATTTTGTTAGTAAAATAAGTTTTAATGGAATATTAAGTTAAAACGAATCTCTCATTTATGGACTTTTCAACACTTCACAATTTTATCCAAATATTAGGTACAGGTAATATTTTGTTTAAAATCTTTTTATTAGCAATCATTGCAAATACCCACTGCATTCTACTCTCAAAGACAAACGTAACTTTAATGATTAAAAAAAACCTTGTGTTCGCCCATGAACTTCTCAAAAATATCTTTGAAATGTCCTTTTTAAATTGAAGTTTAAAATCGCACGCCTCAAAACGAATTCCGATATTCTCCATTGAAATCTTAATAATACTTAAGACCGTTCTTGCGACTAAAGTCACACCTTCAGCACTATCTACGAATGTCAGTGTCGCGTTATCGCCACGATAACGATAACGCGTCAGGTGAGAGATAGCATTGTTATCGAATAACTTAAAACGACTGCATCCTTAACTGAATAGAAATTGCTCAAAATCTTAGTACCTATCTAGCTAGTTGGACAAAGTGAAAATGTGTCCGAGTTTGAAATTTTCGTGCGTGAACGAATAAGGAATAAGGTATCTTTAATATTTATAAATACGATATTTTTCTTTTTTACGTTTATTTTACATGTAGAGAAACTAGAAAATTTAATGTAGAAATTATTTAAGCATTTCAAAATAAGTAACTTATGTAAATAATGATACCCAATACGGCAAACGTTGTTCCCACTTTTAAATACAGATAAAGCATGAGGATTCTATTTCAAATTTAGTCTTATAGTACATATTACTATGATCAAACTGAATATTTCTGTATTTTAATGCCGTCTAAAGTGTGAAATGGGTATTATGGAAATAGAAGACTTGAAAAATTTAAATAAAATTATCATTTGATATCTTAACTTTTATAAAACTAAAAGCTTATAAATTCCTAAAACAACTTTAATGATTTCTATCTACCTTTCCAAGTAATTTTTGGGAATATTTTTAATACAAATCAATCTCATATAAAATTCTCTTCAATCGTAAATTACTTATCGACCTATAAAAATTCTTGAAGTTTAATTCTGGAAAATTTATTCATTTGATTTGATTAGAATTCTGATTATTCGGATATTCACATTTTTGTGGCTCAACATTTTAAAATAGCAAATGGACAAGTAAGTCTAAGATAAAATTAGATCACAATTTTTTTTTTCTAATTGGAATTTTACGTTTCAATTTATCGTCTTCAGCAATTAAAAGGGTATCTTTATAAAATATTATGAAAATCTTATGTGTATAGTCTAAACTACAATAGTCTAAACTAGGTATTAAAAAGATACTACTCAATAGACATGCCTTTTAGAATGCTCTCAATTTCTGGGTCAATTTTCTTATTGATCTCGAGACCTCTCAATATGACTGCTGATATGTATTACGGCGAACAAATCCATAATCAGGATTCATGAATATTAATTTTATCGGCAGAAACACTAAGGTCATTTCCATAGTATTTTTTAAAGATAACATGTAAACCATGTTTGTGGTGGCTAAATTAAAAAATCCTACACATCCTAAACCACATATACGAGAAATTAGCTATATCATAATTTCAAAACGACACAGTATCTTACTTAACTTTAACATATTGTTTAAATTGGAGTAAATTTTAGAAGAACATGTTGCACCACCTTGTGATGTGCACAAAAACTCATTTTGAAAACTTCAAATATTTTTGAAGATAACTTAAAACATACATCCCACACATTTACCCATACTATTTTTTTCACACCTCTGTTACATGTGGCACTCCACCTCTATTTTTTTTTTGGTGATTTCACTATATCATTGTATAGCGGTTCATACAACACACCTTCCAAATTTTGTCCTAGTACATAATATACGTACTTAGGTTACCTAAATTTTTTGCTACGACTAACAAGTCTAAGAGTTCCGTTATTAGTCATTTTGTTATAGAACACTTAAATTGAAGTCTTGATGAAACTGGACGTCAAAAGGTTTTTATTCACCAACTTTTTATGATAATAATTACCGGCCCCAAGCCCATCTCTCGGTATTCCTAAAATTTAATTGGTAAGACAAATGGCCCACCGGACCTGACCAGTCAACTTTCTAAAAAACCCCGTCAACGCATACCCGTAATTAAGTTTATGATAGTGAAACTAGGGACTCGATCGAATAAATAAATCAATGGCTTACAAATTAGCCTCATAACACCTGTGCACACCTCGCAATGAACTGTTCAATAAATCATTGCGATCGCACAAATAAAAAGGCGTAACTGCTATATAAAATGTACGACGTGAAAACGACCAGTTTTTACATAAACATTCTAAACTTTCTCAACGTATTTAATATTTGAATTTTCAAATCATAATGTGGGTGGGAGTAGCCACGCGTCTCTCTGACCAGACATATTTTTCTCATCACATTATTAAATACACATCCCACTAAAAGGTCTTTACACTCGTCTCTTCTGAAGCCATGGAGGCCATTCGCCTGTCATACACCACATCTGTGAATTTTAAATGTCGTTTTTGTATTAATTATATTGTTACTTCGATATTCATGCTAATGACCATCTAGCTTTATCCAGCCAACTTGTTTTAGCAAAATTTATTGGTCTGCTGACTCACTATTTTAAAAGACATTTTTTGGTTATGCTCCTAATCCATATGTATGAGTTTTATTATATTCGTTATTTTTCGATAGACATGTTAATTTTTTATCTCTGATCGCGAATCTGTCACCAATATCTCAGCACATCCTAAGTTAGCTAACTGGCATTCAAATTCTTCACGTCGAGTCAAGATGGTACGTTTAATAAAATAAAGTCCCATCATCACTACATTGTGGAGATGTATCAGTTAGGTAATAATTTAAGACATGTCCCACCGTATATGTACATGCCACTCGACGCGGTTAAAGTATCAGATTCAAAATGTGAGAGAAGATGACAGAGCCTCCTTTATTAAAATTTCAAGACACGGCACTTCTCATCTACGCGTACTTACAAAGTCCGACACTAGCGCACTATTGCCGTGCGTTCGGCAATCGGCACACACATGCGTTACGCGCTTCAACTACCGATGGTGCTCCGTCTCCTTCGCACGCGCGGCAGCGGACGGCGAACCCTCTCGCGTTGCGGCGTCGGTCGCGGTCCGTTCGTTACGTCCCTCGAGTTCGTATACCTATTGCATAGGAGCTAGATTGGCGCGTCGCGTATTCAAAATAGGAGCGTTAGTAATGGATGGGAGCGTGTACGGGGGGTGGATGTGTGCGTGCGGGAGCGACCCTCCCCCGCGCTGCGCCCCCGCCCGCGACGCCGGCCGAACGAGTGGCGCGCGTTTACACAATCCGTTGGCTCGGCGCGGCCGATGCTCGCGCGGCGTGGCGCCCTTCTCGTGACGACAATCGACGCGCGAACACGTATCGTCACTTGTTTTTTTTCACTTCAAACTCATGCGACCGACGCGCTCTCAGCGGTTTTGGGACTAATAAGAATCGGTTTTAGTTCCAATAGGAATTCAAAGCGGCAATACTACATTTCATTTCGGATTAGAAAAACTTAGTGACGCCGCTTAAGTGAACGGTTAGGATTTGCCGCGAAAAGTATTTTTATTATTCGTTGCTTTTTAAACGAATATTTTTACAGTCAAAGAAATATAACAGCTTAAAATTGCTAAGTTGTTCAATATATTTTTCATGAAAAAGAAAACACTGTGTTAATAAAGCGACTATTAAGTGAAGACCAGTGCTGTAGTGTTGGAATTACAAGGAACGAGAATATGGTATTAATGCCATATTAATAAGAATAAAAAGAAAAAAATAAGAAATTATAGAGTAGAAAAACTTTGCTGACATACGCACGTCAATGCTACTGGTGAGTGTTTTTTTTTTAAGCTGTTATAACTTTTTTAATTATATCGTGTTAAAATAGCGCAATCATTATTTTATTCATCAAAATACGTTAAAATCAAGTGAACGAAATAAAATTTCTTAATAAAACAGCAGGCAATAAACGAACGCAGGCGAACTGTCGCGGACTCAGTTTTAAATTTTTAATTCTGTTGTGAATTAAATAATTTCCAAGTGCTCCTAAAATAACTAAAATTGATTTTATAATAAAATGTGAATAACTTTTACATACTTAACAAGTATTTAATATTTCAATTTCTTATGTCCATATAATGCCATATTATTATGTTCTTTGTTTTAGATATTTTAGTTACCATAAAAACGGAAGATAAAGCATAGTCTATATCCCTATATAGAATTAATACCAGGTCGGATAAAAATAAATTTAGAAAAAAGATAACTTAGGAGGAAGATGACAATTTATTAGTGTTGTTTTCTTATTGTGTATCCAAGTTTAAATCAGTCTGGTTTTCAAATTTAACTTTGTCATTTTAAGCAGTGGGCAGCAGTCAAAATTGTGAATTGCTGTGTAGGCGGATATAATGTTAAAATAAAAATAATACTTAAATTTAAACCTATATAACGCCCTGTGCAAACCATAGTAGGTAGGTACGTCTTAATTAACATAGCGTAACAAATGTGACACGAAAAATTACTTAAGCTTATTATTACGTGGTAAACGCTGTAACACGTAACACCTAAAAGGCGGGAAAGGCAATACAGATAATTACAGACCTTGTATTTTTACGCCGTTTTCCGACATTTCATCTAAAAAATGTGGTATCTTTTCTACAATATACGTATTACATAAATACAGTGCCTAGTAGGTATCACCCACTTGGTAACAGCGAATTCGCTGATAAAAACCGCCACATGGTGTTATCTTGCTTCTGTGATAATTTAAACTAGAGCCCTTATCGAACAAACACGGACGAATGAAGAAAAAAATGTATGCAGTTGTATAAATAAAAAATAAAACGACGGTCTATTTTATAAAAAAAAAATTGAATCGCATGTCATATTTTTTAATTATTCGATATTTTAAATGTTCCTAATTTAAAATGCATTTAAATTATGTGCATTGTTCTTTTCAATTGCGACAAATTATGAGATAAAATTATGTCGTGCCTACGGTAAGAAATACCTAATAATAAAACTAAGTATTTCCAAATATTTACAAGCATACAATATCGACCTACGTTTCGCTATCTTCTCACCTTTAACATATGGCCTTTACCTACGTAAATATTTAATTTTATGTGTTGTTTCTACCGAAACATTATATTTTACGAGTACATAGCAACATGAGTAAGTGCTAAATATAAAGCAGACATAATACGTTTTGAATTGTCATTAGGTCATTTCTCATTTAAAGTTTAGTCTCATTAGTTTCATGATATAAGTGTTGTTTAACGCATTAAAAGTGTAATTTAAAATAAATTAAATGGACGTGATGAAGTGTTCAATTTAGATATATTTTTTCTAATTTTATTGCTTGATTTGGAACAAGAGGTAGGTTTAATATATGACTTTCTATAGATGTGACTGATATGTTGTATGTATGTAAAATACACCTCTTGTGTTTTGAGAATGTAAAAAAAATAATAATATTTATTTTTACTCCAACGAATTTGTGATAGAAATTGAAACAAAAAAGTGCAGTATAAAGTCCACGCTCCAAGGTTTACACGAACAAACAAAGGTTTAATAATGAAGTAAAACGTATTCATTACATTGCAGGTATTTATTATGTGCTGGCTACAAATGATAAAACAATATTTAGTGTCTATTCAACACGACACTTTAATTATTGAACGCATAGGATATTAGAATAGTATGGCCGTGGTATAACGAAGCCATATTCATTTGTGTGAGACCTATCATTACCGGTCATCAACAATGCTACGCCGCCATGACAGATAATTGCTATTTATAAGCTATACCAAAACAAGACCCGAGCTGTAATCACAGTGGAATTGGTTCAAACAACCAGGCTGCCTGCATGTATTTGTATCTGAATCGCAAAATATCGACCTAAATTAGGCACTGATGCACAAAACGTAATAATAAAATTGGAGTCATTTCAAAGTTACTGCTAATTGCCAACGCTTATTCTTTGGGATGAAAAATTCATAATTGAGTTGTAAGATTTCTGCCTATTTGTACAGACTATATTGGAATGTATCCTTTACGCCACTGTCGTTATATCATTATGTGAACCATTTTTGCCGACATTAGGTATTTAATTTTTGTCTAATAATTATGACTACGAATAAAGGCAATGTACGAGAGTGCGCTTACTTGATACACGGAATTAAGTAAGTATTTAAGGAATAAATTGTATATGTAATTTCTTTAAAATAGAATAATGTTATTTTCGACCATTTTGTCAACGTTACGTGAAGCATGTGGGTAAATATTTTCATACAGGTGAATGACACTGTTCAAAGATAATTTTAGTGCCTAGAATTTGTTTTTATCTGTTTTCTTTAAATTCGAAAGATTACTCATTGTAAGCCGATGAAAGTGTTAGGAGCATTGAGATGTGAGATGGGCAATAAGATGCCACCTTTTAATTTTTAAAATAAAATTATGTGCTTACTATTTTTATAACAGAATTAAAATTAATTTTCTAATGTGACTGCATTTTCACACGAATATTGTACTATTATGCCATCGTACAACAAAAAGGCAGTGTGTTAAACATAGTTTTCAACAATTACACTATCATGTATTTATATAGGTATTTTAAAAATAACATGGTATTGTGAAAGATTGTACATAAATATGCTTTGTTTTTTAAAAAAAATAGTATCAAGAAATTCAATATTTGTCGATCAAAATCCTGATAATGATTGTCTAGAAAAATTGACAAATTTTTATCTTGGATGGGCAAAAAAATGATTATCCCAGTTACAGTAGAGTCGAGGCATGACAGGTTTTCCTACATAAGTTTGTAGTATACAATTATAAATTAACATAATAAATAGTTCATGCTAAGATGCTTATGGTATTGTATGCAAAATTGATTATATGAACATTATAGTGAAGGTTTTAGCGAATAGTCATAGGCTGAAAGTAGTAGGTACGTTACGACTTGGCGATGGCACTGCCGTGCGTCAAATTCGGTTTATAAGATTGTATGATTTATGTAATCTATACTTTCCACTTCAATTGCGGTTTATAGCATCTCATCAGGCGTAAAACATATTATTGCCTCAATTACTCACAAAATAAAAATTGAAAACTAAACATACATATAGGTGCATATGTATGTGGTAAAGTGTAATTATATGTATATAGTTAAGTACCTAAAAAAATTGTTCAAATATAACGAGGGTTCAATGACCGATGTTATTGAGAAATCATCATACAGACGAATATTAAATTATTTTACAACTTTAAAATAACTTTTCCTTATTACAATTAATTTTGGGTAATAATCATGCAATATGTACATTAACATGAAAATATAGCAATATTTGGTGATGTATAAACAAATATATATATGTGGCAGTGATACATCAATATTTTGCCTCATAATTAATTCACTTTGTCTATTTAATTTTTTAGGTAATCGAAACATAATATTTTATTAGCTGTTAATCACTAAGTGTGTACCGACATACTATACACATTTTAAAAGTGCTCTTAATTTTTTAAATCGACAGTAATTTCATGGCAAACGTTACGAGATATGCAATCGGACGCCCACATGAAGTGTTTTATCTGGCAATAATTCGGGTGTAGACCGAAAAACATCGGCTATTACGATATTGTAACGCGGAATTATTAATTAAAGTTTCGCCGAGGGCTACGTTTTATTTGGCCTTACGTTTTATCGTGACTTGGATGTTTGAGTCTTATCTTTGGCGCCTCGAGCGGTGTTTTTAAGCTCTTGACCGATTTAGAGGTGCGAGCGCGGTTTTTGAGATTTTTATGACATTTGGTTGCTGCGTTTTATAGATTCTCTGCAGAATCTCAAGTTTCAACCGGGTCCTCCTACACTTTTTTTGTTTATCCAAATTTCAAATGGTTGCCCTTAAAATTATTATTTTGTATATAATGCTTACTCTATTAAAGTTTAAAATATAGTATAATAGAAAATGTTCCAGGCCTCTTTCGTTAGCGAGGAAAAATCCCTGCCCAGCTGTAGGGCATTAAAACGATTTTCGTACAAAAAAATAACATTCCTTAAACATAATAGATGGCGCTGTGCGTATATAAATTATGAACTTAAATTCATATAGATTTTTAGATAGAGACATTTAATAGATACTGCACCTATATTAAGTAATATTATCATGTAGTCATTTATAAAATTAAAAATTCGAACCTCATACTAGTATTTATCCATAGTATTGATAAATTATAATTAAGACCTAACTAAATTGATCATTAAAGACTATTTACGATACAACTTAATTAGTTTCCAAAGTTTATATTCAATGAACATGACAATTTTCCGTCATTATCAGGCCACCTGTCGTGTAAGCCCTGCTTAATTTTACTTCTTGAAGACAGATATTTACTGACTTCGTATTTAAAAAAGTACCGATTAATACCTCATGTAACAGCAACCATTAAAGATATAAATCAGCTGGTCGTTGGATGTTATTAATAAATTTGAGCCGCGAGCGAAAAGGATCGTTAGTTTAAAAGCATCGACGGATTCGATTCCAGGCCACTAATTATTATTTATGAACACCTTATAATACCCGAGGCGCTAGGAAGTAAAAACAAAATATGCATGCTCTCTGCCTACCACTTGAAGCTGTTAATTACTTTGCCTTCAAGAACACATAAATCAAAAATGTTGGGCGGCGAAATTGTTAAATGACACGTTAAGACACACTTCATTATTCGATTACGAATACGCCTTGAGACTTTTTCAATTACGAATATGTGGTGGTGGCATAAAATGTAAAGTATGGTAAAAAAATAATCTTTATTTTTAGTCTATTAAAAATTACAGATATAAAATGTATGCTTAAGTACAGTACGTAATTTGTTATAGTTCGCGCCAAACTGCTAGTCCGCTCTGAAGTTGTCGCGAGCAGGTGTAGTCATACAATTTGCTATGGCGACGCGATTCATTTCTATATTCAGAGCGGACTAGCAGTTTTACGCTACTATACCTCCATTGTAAAAAAAATAAATCTGGATTTCTCTTTGATTACCTTTTTCGTTCAATTTGTCATATACTAACATCACGTGGTGTGTTGGAGGTATAATAAAAAGAAATAAAATGCATAGGACGATCAATGTCATTATCTCATAAGGATGGAGTCATACATTATAATTATGTAGTCAAAATGATACAACAGGAAGCCATTATATATTTTATGTTCAGAGAATACAGCTCATAATGACATGCACTATCTAAACTGTAGACATACATAGCACAGGCATGCCAACGACCAAATGTATTGACACAAAAACTTTGCAACAATGTTACTAACGTGCATTTGGGTATAAGTGTTTCGTACCGAAATAAATCCAAGGTCGATCCGATCCAATGCAGTTTTGAAAACCGAACATCGAACGCTGCATTCTAACTTTAAAATGTTAGCGCGTAGTGTAGCGCGGGAATTGTGTTTTTTTTTTAATTATGTTCTTATTTAGCTGCTTCGTTTATTGGTAATAGCCAGGTTTTAAATATGAGAGCACAATAAAAACTTTTCTCATAGATTTATCAGGTTAATGTGACCAAATATTTTAATTGCACCCGTAAATGGCACGTGGCCAAGCTATTTACAAAAAATAAAAATGTCAGTAAGCGGGATTGATGTGCCAGGGTGGGAATTAAATGAAATTTATGAAGTGCCGACACATTAGAGCATGCTTAAAATAACAAGTATTTACCTACACTAAGTAATAGAGTAAATTTATTTTAGAATTATTGAGGTTTTCATTTTATTATTCTTCCATTCTAGTAACACCTCAAAATACCACTAAAGAATTGGTTATAGATTTAGACTAAGTAGGTATATATACCTACATTTAGTAAGAAAATACTCCAGTGCTCTGTATGCCCCTTCTCTGATACTTATTTTACGTATCAAATATCAAGAAGTCAACCGGCAGGAATAAATAAAATTTATAATATTCTAGACTGTTCGTGCATTACCTTTTGTACAAAATATGAACTCCTAACCTTTTCTTAAACGGAACTTAGCAAACAATGCACCGTATGTGTAATCTCAAAAATATTCCATAGGAATATAGAATAATGTGGTAACAGTAGCTCGGTTAGAAGACCAAATCTTTACCGTCATTTTATGTCAGTTTCAAATCACAGAATAAAAAATACTAAACAAGTACCTAATCATTGTTGTATAATGTAATAATATATTTTGAAAATGGAATTAAAATTAAAAATAAAATTTATTTTTCAATTTAAATCCTTAGCGCTAAAGGAAAGGAAAAGATCTGTAATTTTAATGCCAGGGAATTATTATAAAAAAATAAAATGAAAATATTTTTAGAACAATGCCATTATAGAACAGAAAATATTCGCCGTTAATAATGTGACCTTATAAAAAAATCTCGCAAAAACCGATACAGTACTAATGATCCTCTCGCAGACGCTATGTAATTGTGAGCGGTAATGGACGTCCGCTTATAAAATATGGGGCAATTACAATCACTGTGTAACATATTAAATATCATTATTTTAATCAGCAGCTATTCCAACGGAAACCAGATTGGACGCTTGTCCAAGAGCTGAGAAAGACGAATGTTCACGATATTTCCTATCTATTGGCTCGGACCAAGTAAAGATAGACTTAGTGTCTGGAACAAAGTATCGATGCGTACCAATTCTGTCTATAAAGTATACCTAATTGAAGTATCGACACATATAATAATTAATTAAAGATTATCTCAATTGCTTTATAAAACAGAATCTCAGATTGTGCATAATATAAAAATGAAAAAGAAATATATCAACAATTATCGTCAAGTGGTGAAAATATAATTCTAAATGAAACAAATCCAATAATTATATTGATTTAATTTTTAATTTAAGTCTTATAGATTATGTTTATCAACTCACTGATATCCCACTGCTAGGCCCAAGTCTCATCTCACAATTTAGGAATTTAGTGACTAAATAAATTTAATCCTAGTGGAAATAGTTAGATTTTACACATCTTTACGATCTTTATGTAAATCCTAAGACTTATAAATTTCCCCCTAATGTCGTCAAACACGTGATTATGAATTTGGGAATTTAACAATTTATAAGATTTATTAAGGGTATCTAAAGTAGCCTTGATGATGAATGAACAATCGCTTCCAATATGATTGATTATAAGATTGCGAAACAGCTAATCGCTAAAAATAGACCAGAAATAAATAATAGTGCCAATAGTAGGTAAACATCTTTTAAAAATAAAAAATATATTTATGGACAGACCATAGACAATGAATATGCACAAAAATTATTTTGTTTACTACGTTACCATAAGCTTAGAAAAATCTCAAAATTTTACTAAAATTAAGTTTTCCCGCTATTATGTCTCCATCGTAACAATAACCATTTTACTTTGAGTAGAAACAAGTCGGCAAGAATAAATAAAACAAAATACCTGTATTGGGTCTCTACGAAATCCACTCTTAAAAGTAAAAAATGCAAGTAGACGCTAAATACGAAAATCCCATACATACAACTCGTATTATTCCATATAACGTTCTCAACTGTAAAATTTGGTATTACCAGTCGCTTTCATAATCACAAAAGGGACTGCATTCGAAGGGTAGAGTGGTCATAGCAACTTGAGGCTAATAACATGTATTAATGTCAAAGAGAACCGAGGCGAGCTTTAACGTCAATTTAAGCCTTAGATACGGTGCTTAAGAACAGGTTTGTTATTAACTAGCTTGTTCGTATTTGTACTATTCAACTTGTTTGTTGAATATTCTTCCGATAAGCTCCTTTGGACATAGAGTAACTAGCGCAGTGGCGACTTGATGTTAAAGGACATTGTGCCTAAACTTTATGGTACTTATTTACAAAAGTTATATAGTTTGGTTTTATTTATTGACTTTGAACTCGAATTTATTGAGTTACCATATAGGATTGACATACAGCTCCGGGTCGATTCCTGAACAAATAGATATCCATTGCTCGTGAATTATTCAGAGTTACTTGGTCTTTATCGTATATTATATTTATAGTAGAAACTTGTACACCGTATATTATATAATTTAATAGGTAAGATATGATGAATATAATTCAAAGTCATAACAATTATAATTTAAGTAACGTGAGTTCCCTTTCCATATTTAACTGAAATCGATACTTAAACACATGTATCTAATTGAAAGACACTCATTAATTGCAAGTGACTAAAATAAATACAGATATAAATGTCACTAAACACACACACACACCAATACACACTTTCTTATTCACCTATACTCTTCGTTCAGTTCCATGCGCTACAATTACTTCAAACTAACAAATTACTCGGAACCTACATAATTTATCGTTGAATCAGAGTCATAACAACGGCTATCATTCCACTTTATTTCATCCAATTACGATCCATGCGGTCAGCGCACGTAAAAATGACCGTACTCAGTAGCTAACGACCTCAACATTGTCATAGACTAGTTAATGAGACAGTGCAGTCCATAATTTATGTTACTGCCGTCGCAAACTGATATTTTGCGGTTTATTATGTCATTTAGATAGATCGCAAGTTGCAACGGTTGTATGGAAAGCTGTAATAGAGACGCCAGAGCCTCGTTGTTTGTGAAAGTAAATAGCCCCAATTATTGTTTGTATGGTTGTGTCCACGGCTCTTGTGGAATACATACTTATTACTAATTTTGTGGCCCCTTCCTCTTTACTTACTACATGCCTATACCATTGCTCAAATTTGCTTTATATGTGCAGCTCAAATGCCAAAGTAAGCAGCGACACTACAATTTTGTTTCTGACAAAACTTGAAACTTATTAATGCATGCCTTAAGTTACGTATCGTAAGTAAATCCTACTGAACCCTGTCCATGTAAAGTATTTTCTTCCTTAAAAATAATCATATAAGTAAATATAATCATTGGTGGCGTAGTACAAACCCACAATCAAAATGAGTAGTTTACCGCAAATAAACACACTGAGATCGATAACTTGAACTGAAGATCTCTTTCTCTACATCGCAAAAAATTAAATGAAATAATCGAATGCGGTCCAATCGTCAAATATCAATACTTTATATGTGCAGCTCATGCAAATAAAATATGCTAATTGAATATAAAAATAATTTTCGTTTGTAATTTAAGTAAGTTAGTTCTAATCGAAATGGCTGTTAATTACAGGCTAATTGTTGCTCATTCCACGATCGTGCTCGTTCAATCGATTATTGCAATTACGATCAATTTTAATTTCGATCCGATTGATAATTACGAAAATTTTATTCGTGGCTCGAATTCAATTGATTCGTTTATTTATTTAGCGTTTGAAGGTGCATTTAACGGGAATTACTGTTATCATAATGTGTAGTAAAGGGAATTTGTAGGACTTTATTTTTAATCTAAACTATTTGTTTATTTCCGTTATTTTAATGCAAATATTTGTAAATTTTCATTTGACAGGAATTACTGATTGTAGTACAATATGAATTAATGGGAATTTTGCGGATCGACTCAGGTCTACGCTATAGGTCAACCTATATTTCGTTTACTTTTTATTAAAAATATTAATTTATCGGGAATTATTACTACTATTCAAACTTTGACGAGTCAGCTTAATTGTAACCTAGGCTATAATTCAGTTAGCGTTTGTATTTAAATTAATTTGTAGAATTAGAATGGAAGGTTTTCCTTATGAATTTACAATTAGCGGCCAATGTCGTCCAGCTAATAACTCATTGTAGGAAACCCTATTAATGTAATGTCATAATGGAATTGGAATAGGTAATCAGTATAAGATGCAGCGACACAACTAAGTATTTTTTTTAATTTTAATATGAAAACCATAGATGAAAACAGGGACTTTTATAATATAGCACCTACGGTGTATGTCACAAATATGTTTATGTACCTTTAGCATAAATGTGTTGTTTCTAATTCAATTTAGAAACAAATTGGCCAACAATATTTAGATGAACAAGACTGAACAGTATACTAAGGAAGGAAAATATTTACTTCATTTAGTTCATCACTTCCGTCATTAGTCACAAGTTAGGGCCACGATTAAGCCAGGCTGTCCCTATATACCTACCACCGACAATTAAATTACAAATTGTAAAATTATAGGTACAATAAATAAAAAATATCTTTCGCTCAATTTCTTTTTCTCTTAAAAGTAAACAAACTTTTTATAAAAAAAGTACAATTTTTTGCGTCTTTTTACCCAAATTAAAATGTAGTTTCGTCTTTCCCATGTATCAACAAGTCAATATGGTGTGTCAAAACATGTTTGGCGTCGTAAAATGACAAGCAATTCATTACTGTCTTGTACACAATGCAGTATAGAAACCCATAGCCCACACCACACAAAGGGACAATCGTATTAAGTGCTCTTCCATACACTTTCAGCATGGGTTTCGAACTTGTGATCCATTGTATTTTAATGCCCCATTCTTGACTCCAATCTATCTTCGAGTGTTCCTTATGAGGCCGCCTATTCATTATTTTTTAATTGATATTACAGCTTTTTTCTTTCAATTTTTGCTTTGGTTTGTCATTTTTTAAAAGCAATATAATATTGTGACAAGAGGGTTTAGCGGTTCGCAATTAATTTCTTTCAAAAATTTGACGTTATAAATTATTTATTGGCATTTCATTAAAGTTCCCATATCGGTCCGTAACTGGCATGATAAAAAATATTCGTAGCGTAAATCAACTCGTTCTTATTTTAAAAAAAGTAGCGCGAGAATCTCCGGGAACGGCGAATAAAAAGTTAGAATATCAATTTACTAGTTTAGTCTATGGCGATCTTGCGTTCCGTTCTACGAAGTCAAGATAGCAATTTGATATTTAGTTTTTTAGCAATGTTGCTTGCTAGTCTATGGTTTTAGATTGTGTTACGAGGTACACGCACAACTCCTCGATGTTTTTAATCTTCTTAAACAAGAAAAATAAGGGTAAAATTTGTGAAGCAACCAGTGGGTAACACGGAACGATTTTTTGTTTCTTTTGTAATATTTACACGGGCTATAAACCGTACGAAAACAAGCGTTGTAACTCGTTTTTCTAATCACGTTGCGTGGTAAGGTCAAAATCATTATTAAAAAACGAGAAACGAAGATTCGAAACATAAGCACCGCTGTTGTGGAACGACGCACGGTACAAAATTTATAGTAACATACCTACTATCTACGTATCAATAGTTTTTCATATGTTCACAAACTGATATATTTACTGTCGACGTAACTATTGGTCTAATTAAAATCCTCATTGTTAGCAACTTATAAAGATTAATCTTCGATAATTTATTAGACACTCGGATGTATTAACAAATTCCAGAAGTATTCTTGTAGGCATTATATTTTTAAAAGCTCCACGTTTTCATTGTTAATAGTAAAACATGTTAAAATAAAATAAATTTTAATTTAATAGCTCCAAAATTTAATTTTGTCGTGGGGACCATTCGTGTGTGCCCATAGACAAATACTAGTAAAACAATGTTATAATGATTTATCGTTGCGTTTATCTATTCGGAGACGATCCCGGAACTCCGTGTTAGGCCAGTATCGTAGGTACTACTACCTCACACAAAGTCAAACATCAATTCAAATTATGTTCCAATCCACGCCATTCAAACCTCACACCGGATCGACAAACTGATATCTAACCCTAAACTTAAATTATGCGAGAAAAACAATGCGAACTGTTTACGCATGCAACACGATTACGCGGGAACATCCTACGGGTTAACCCTTGAAAGTCGATGCAAATTTTGTGCATAAATAAATAATGTATGGGCCCCGACATAGATATCTGCGCCCGATAAGTCGAGTTAGACAAAGACGGATGGCTGAGTGAGATCGTTTGACACCTCCGCCTGATAAAAATATTAATAAGTTATTCTGCACTATTATTTATGCTAAGGCCTTGTTTTGTTGTAACTTGTAAGTGTCAAATTGATTGGCCGTTTGGTGCGGTATGATAATGAAGGTATTGTTTTGAGTAAACGCTTAATTAACCATTCATATCAGTGTTTAATTTTCGGCACTGAAGTTAGAGTGATGTGTCATACTGCGATTATTATTAATGCTTTGCTTTGATATATTCGCCCCAAAATACGTACGGTCTTCTTAATTGAAGTATGACATAAAATTTATTATAGGATCAATATATTTTGCGACTGCGTCCTCGTTAACCCTCGTGTTATTTTTTTAAAGAAATCATAGTTATTTTGCATTTTTTTTGGGGTAATAATTTCCCCAACTCTACTGATTATACATTTCGTGAAAATGATTAAATAACCTAAGACTTTTTTATTCCTCAATTAATATCTAATACTTAATACAAACTTAATACTTATATACAAGTAGTTCTAAAACTGTCATTCAAATACATTACCGTAGACCGTACAAGACCGTCTTTCTGTCCCGAACGTTACCAGTAGTTGTCAAATATTAGACACCACGTGAAAACAAAATCTCATTACAGTTGCCACCTCACGGTGACGCGAATCTCATACGATAATATGCTTTTTGTACTTGTTTTAAAGTTTTTTGTAACGCCTTCGTGAAATGGAACCATAAAACTGATGCTCAGTGTATTAATGGCTACTGACAAGAGAATTAAACGGCAATAAAACTAGAGGCCACTAAACAGTAGCTCCAAGTGGCTTAGTCACGATATCATTTAGTATTTGAAATGAAAAAGTAAATTACATAATTGAATAATAAATATCGCTTAATATTGCGCGAAAGTTTGAGAATCCGAGGACTTTTGTTGAAAATTGACTGTCTTGTCAAGAATAATATAAAATGTTTTATTGTTGTTTATTAACTACTATTACATTTTATGCTATTAAATACATAACATAATTTTTCATTGAATTAAATAATTAATTAGTGCATTTTTTCCTTATTTTCAGATACATAGTGCCATGTCAGAAGGAATTGTACCAAATGATAAGGTAAATATACATAATATATTTTTGATATAAACTGATTAATTTAATATTAAATAATTATTTTATTATTATTAACAGTATACGAATATTAACGCCATCAAATATATATTTTATTACCATACACTAAGGTCATAGCTACTTCAGTATCTATGTAGCGCAAATTACAACAACTTGCTTACGTCATCATCCGGTCGCAACCGATCGAGTTTTCAGCGGGTTTTATAACGCTGGCGTTGGTCCAACGGTTATGAGTGCGGGCCGCAGTCCTCTGGCGCGGGTTCAAATCCACGAGGCCTTAATCGAAGCTACGTATTTTAATATTGAATATGCTAGTCAAATAAGGCCTACATCAAGCTACCTCTGTACGGTCGCGGTTTAGGCCCATGCCTTCAAAGTATATCTATGGGGTAGACATTTTTAGATATTTTCAAATTATTTTGTGTCAATATTACAATTGTAATTTATTTCTTAAGAATTGCGTATAAAATTATAACAAGATTTTTAGCTGTAATAATAATTAGTTAAATCGGATTAATAAGTGAAATTTCAAGGTTACATTACTTAAATTGTATAAAAATTAGATAACATTCACATTTACGGCAGCAAAATATGAATACAAATATTATTGTAATATATTATAAAAAAGTATGACAACCCTAATAATTTCAGATAAAAAAATACGAAAGTTTTAACTTTAAAAATTGTCAAATCATCTGTATGCCATTGTACCTTAAAGTTATAGAAGTGACAATGACCTTTTTCAACGTTGCATTTGCACAGAAATGTTATGAGTCAACACGCCCACGGGTCGAAAACAAAATAAATATGAGTATATTATTGAAGTGGCTCCCTATAAAACTACTGAGTTTTATCTGGCAAGGATAAACCGCTTTTAACCCGTCCGCTGTCTCCGGTTCTTCAGATAAGATTTAAATATTTAAATTTAAAATGCCGTCACGGAATCTAAAGATTCAAATATAAGTGAAGAATTTGGTAAAGACAAATTATATTATATTGTATGTTGTTATTTTAATTCACATAAATTATGTCATTTAACTTGACACTATGATAATAATTTTATCTTTTGATTAGATAGCATTAAAATAAAATTACATTTTCAATAAAATATACGTAATTGAATGTTTAATAAATAAATCATCAATTTAAATTAATGAAATATGTATGTCGACCTTTTGGTTAATGTTTTATTGTTGTTTCTCGCTTTAATTTTATTAATATTTTTTGACGTATTTAATTGTATTATACTGTCCATAATACTTTCAATATTTAGTTGCAATTCGAAATCAATTTAAATTATATTTTTTACATATATAGGTATAAATAAATAATCTGTAAGTACTTCAAGGAGAAAGTTCTTGATAAACAGATTGATTGATAGAGGGGATAATGTACCTACTAACTAAAACCGTCGACTTATCAGCTGATTAGATATGTTTACGTAGGAATTTCTCCTTGTTTGAAATATGTGTACTTGAATTTGTAAGGACGTCGTAACTTTGCTGCCAATAGAGATACTGTTTATCTTGGAAAACACTTAGGCATAAGGTTATTTGAGTTTGACTTGCAAAAAAATATATTTTTTTGTTTCTCTTAAATAGATACTCGTAAATAGACCCACGCGATTCCTATTTCATAAAATGCTCGTTCTTAATACCAATTTGTACATAAAGGAGCTTAAAGTCAAGTCGGTTATTACTGATATTGTAAGAGTGGGTTCGACACGTGGAATATTTTTCATCGTTAACTTGTAAGGTAAAAGGAATATTCCTCAAACGTAAATTGATCCTGAGCGGGGCTCAAATTAATCAACAAAATGGATAGCTACGGCATTAAAACGGCCGCAATAATTCATTTCTTAATGCAATGTTTCACCCATTATTTCTTTGTACAACACCCGTTCAATCGCCCTAACCCTTCACCATACGGCGTCTTTGATACCCCCGACTTTCACATCCTTCCTGTTCTAAATGTATTCATAAAGCGACAAAAAACCTAATGCGTATCATTTGACGGTTTTTAGACAAAAGCCCGCTATCTATTGTGGGGTTAAAAGGATTTTTTATGACCTCGAAAGTGGTTCAGAAGATGCAACCGATACTTTGCTTAGGGTTAAGTTAAATAATCGAGATAATGATGGCCCATTTTATTATTTCTATTCGGGACATTTTCAGAAATAAAACGAAAGTAATTTCGTATCATTACAACGGTGGATAGTAAATAAATAACGTCTACAAATTGCAAAATAGCCTAGACAAATCTTGAAATGCAATGAAAGCTGCAATAAATGTTATGTCAAAACAAGAGTAATGCTTTGCACATTCTAATCAAGGATGTATAAATATCCCGTCTCGCTCGCTCTGTTGATACGCTGCAGCCATGAGTTACGAGTTTGTTTAAAATCAGCGAAAGATCGATCGCTTTAATTAAATCGAAATTGACTCGTTCTACCTGTTCGTACGTACCCTTTTGAGTTGAACGTCTTACAAACCACCGTCACACGATGTCCTATTGTTGAACGTCCCTTATCTCCTCACAATGACGTAGCTACCGGGTGCATTATGCAACAGGAATGTAAGCTACTTTGAATAAAACATCCCATTGTTAATATTATAAATATTATGCTAATGCGATAAAAGAAACTTTTGACTCCGGGTCCCGACGGCCAGGTGTTGCAGTAAAGGGTTGCTCACGAGATTCAAATGTCTTGCGACCCTATTTTGAATGTGATCATTTATTAAGATTTTGTCCATTGTTTAGCTCGTTATTCCCATAGATGTGTATGCATGCTTAATAATTTATGTGAGAACAATGTTAGTGATATATTTTTTTAATATTCTAATGTGTTCACGGCTGCAAGGATTTGTATTGTGTTCGGTAAGACGTTCGGAGGTCGTAAATTTTTGGATCATCAAAATTTATAGCTCGACCGTGTTACACGGAATACGATATGCTGTTATTTTATTGTTAAGGTTATATTAAAAAATGTATCCGTTCATTTTAACGGATTGAACCTACCATGATGCATTCGGTAATACGAGAAAATTTACTGTTTCTTGTTTTTTGTTTTGTTTTTAAGATTAAACAAATTTTACAACTGGTTGTCCATAAATGAGCTTGTTCGTTATTAAATTCGAAATACAAACGTTCAATTGTACAACTTCCGTCCTTAGTTCGTGGAACGGACCACGCAACCCGAAATTACGTCATTATTCTTAACTGTCATCTCGATTTTTGATCTGTGTAATTTTTGTTCGTTTCGTTAATTCTCCTGTCACAGCGGTCGACGTGTTTATTGCTTAAATTGTTGTTATTTTTGAAAATCAGCATGTCGAGGTTTTCATTACTTGATTTTACATGTTTCAAATTAAACTATAACGGATTAATTTTGTAGACTCCTATATTGTATTAAACTATACTGATTGTTTTCAGACGAACGCTTTTTGAGCATAAGACTTGTGCACTTAACGATGTTTAAAACATTAGAAGTCTATATGATTTCTTAATCTGTGGTCCAAATAAGAATTTGAGACACAATAATAATAAATTTAGGCACTTCAATTACCTGAATGTGGGTTTAAAGTAAGACATAAAACGTGAAAATATTTTCCAACACACAAAAACCACACTCGGGCCAGCAATTTCTTCGCAACAAGAGTAATTGCTTTAAAAAGATAATTCTAGTTACTCCAATTCTTTAATTGCTATATAATTTTATGGGCATTCCTACAGTGTGCTTAATTGCAAGTAGAGACTAAAATGGGATTAAAATCGCTTTTGATTGCATTCTTTTCTCGATACCTGCTTTTTGTATTTTGAAAATAATGTAGTTGAGTTGGTGGAACATTTTGGATTTTGGTGGGTGAGAAACCTACCGTTATATTTGTTTTTGCCTTATAGGAGCAAAGGAATATGTTTTGGAGGCATGTCCGTACGAAATACGTAGGTTTGTCAGAAGTTTTGGCCATTTTCTAATCCAATTATTCACCGTGCTGGTTGTAACAGTAGGTACTTGTTTTGCAATAAGATTTTTTAAGAAATTATAAAAAAGTAAAGAATATGAGATTGGTTGGAAAAGCAGAAAGACAAAGAAGATAATATGAGATTTGTTGACAACACAGTCGTTGTTAGATCTTGATATAAATATTAATAAAACAATAGTTCTCAATGGTAGAAACGCATCTGAAATAATTTGGCAAATTGCAAATTCCAACCATTCAGTTTGGAATTCAGTTCGTATGTCCTCCATGGGTGGCAATTACCATTTATAATCAAACAAACTTCATCCGCATTTTCTTATTATTATCGTAAACTAAAAAGTATTTCAGTTTCTGTTCTAAGTAACCATATCACATAAGGCGGACTACACAAGCACGACAATTGTCGACTTAATTTGTATGTTGGAAGAAACTCCAATGATCGATAATTGGGAGTTATTTTCTCTTACATTCAATTCTCGATGGCTAATTGTGTAATATTATGTAATTACAGTTGGGAAGGTACAGGGTTCTGTACGAATGTGGTTACGACAATTTTACACATATTTATTGGTTGTACTAGCAGACTTTTATTTTATGTTAAAATAATTTTTAAACGATAGTCCTTGGGGTAATTTTTTTGTTTTTATTTTTATTTTTGGACGATAGTTATATTATTTGAACAAATTAAGCAGCAATTTAAAATTCGAACAAAGAGCATAAGAGGAAGCGCGGGACACTCGTTTTTTTGTTTTGAAAATTCCGTATATACTCTTATTATTATGCTCACGATTAAAATTACCGGGAAAAGCTGTTACGTACAATATATAAACAGCCTGTATCGATGGCCAGATTATGATCTATGTTCCATGGACAACGCAGAACGTGTCACAGCATTCGTAATACGAATTATATTTAAAGAATCGAAACGGTTATGAAAGAATGATTAAACCTTTTCATGGAAGTATTGCCATAAACATAATGATTGGTAAAATAAATCCTATAATGAATTTGTCACGTCGGAACGAAACGGCTTGTAAAGTTGAACGACTTAGAAACTGACTTTGAAACGAATAAATTAAAACTTTATTGCAACTTGTAGTCGAGTAGGAATAAATAATATCAGCGATATAATTTTTTCTACCTTTATACTTTGTAGGTATCGTAGTAATTTGAATACACGTGTCTAAAGTTGAAGGACTACATAACCGGATTTTTTTAGTTCGTAGTGCATTAGCAACAAGCTGATTTTTTAAAATCACGGCCAGGTATTACTAGTATAACAAAGTGTGAATAATAAAAGCGCATTAAAAATCATTGTTCCAAATTTAAAACATTCGAACTTGAGCTCAAACATTAAGCTGTAATACGAGATTTAAAATCCATATTCAAATTTAGAATTTGAATTCAAACATCAAACAGTTGTATACGAGCCGTTAATTCGGATCTTCATTCCAATTACTGGCCGGCACTACACTTTCACGTACAAAACGTATGGTAATAAGACGGTACACAGATGGTCGAGCACAGCTGTTCAATTCTTATGCAAAGTCCTTCATTGTGCGTTGTAATAACCGTGTACCTAACACCAGTACCCCAAGTGACGCGTTAGTTTGCGGCCAGTTCAGAGGTTGCTGAAGAATAAATGCGCATCTCTGATGGAGTGATGTGGTGAAAGAATTAAAAAAAACAGCAGTGATTCTAAAAAAATAGTAATTTAGTATTCTTAAGGTCAGGAAATGGAGTAAAAAAATCGTAATCGTGTTTTCGCGTTAATTTTAAAATAGTAGTTTTATGTGTTTTATGTGAAATTGATGTTATTAGGGGAAATAATAATCATGTTAATTTTATAAAAAACTTATCTTTGTTTAAAATTATTTGTTAATTGCAATTGTAAATCAGTGTGATAAAATTAATGTTTAACTTCACATTAAGTGACAGATTTGATCATAACATATTTGTGAGTATTGTATTATTTTTAACGACAAAATACATTTTATCAACAAAAATAAAACATGATTATATTTTGTACTTGTACTTAAATAAAATATGTTTTAATTTTTAAACCCATGAGCCACAACATGAGCGGTCTATTACAGGTGCGTATTAAACACGCATTGTATAAAAAAAAATTAAAATGCTGCAAGTCAAGTCTAAAAAATAATAATTACTTAATTAAATAAGTACGTTGGGCGTTACTCTAACTACACTGAATGTGACGTAATGTGGCAAGTCGTTAACACTTGGTGAAGTCGGGTTTTATGGCTGCCATAAATAATTTACGAGTGTTCGCCATTATTACGAAAACCATCTTCATTTGTGAGTATGAAGACTGAGATGTTTATAAATAGTCGAAAATAGCATTTAAATAATAATATATTTTTATAGCTCACAAAATAACTTCAATATTTTTATTATTTTGAACAAAATTAACTAACTATTAACTGGCATGTTTTTATTTAAAAAATACAATTTTTCAGGCTAATTTCTTAAATTTTTGTGCTAAATTTCAATATAATTACAATGTAGTCATATAAAATTACTATATGACAAAGTTCCTATTTATTGTCGCCTAGAAATTCGACAAATTTTGCTAAAGTTAGTTTTGAAGAACGACTAAGTATTGATAACTTATATTCACTTATTTGCATTTTTTAGTAAAATCTATTTTTTCTTATATACTTTACCTATAGCATATTTATCAAATCTACTTTAAATTAAATGTTTGAAAATAATGAAATAGAAGCCATTCCTAGAAAAACTTGAATTAAATGTAGACAAATCAGACAAATTGAAATTTGGATGCCTTGCGTCTGATTGCTTCAGACTTTGAAAGAACTTTTCAATTTAATTTGATTTATTCTTAAGATATTTCTTTTTTCGTAGGAAAAAAATATTAGTATGATTAAAGTCTAACGTATATGTTCTACAATGCTAGTAATTGCTAGCTTTAGATCAAAAACAAAAGGATCTTTAACATAAAAGGATAAACAAACAAAAACCCCACTCGATTAACACGAAACATTAATTGCCGCTTCAGTTATTAATTTTTACCCAATATCGATATTCGATACATCGTATTTCAAAATTCGATCTCGTATCGATTAAGTTACGAGTCAATTGAATTATGCGGCTGTGAAACAAAATTGAAACTTAAGGTTAGTAACACATGAGCGACAGTGAGCTAATATCAAGCGACAGTCGTGTGCTCGTGTGAAAGCGCCCTTAATCAATTTGCACAAAAAATACAAACTAAATTCTGCATTCTCATTACATAATCAAATAATCGAAAATTATTCAGTCAAATAAATCTTGTATCCGCCAATTATTATCAGTTAGCTACATCATTTGAACTCAATAATAGTTATTACCGACTTATATCTTAAAAAACTCGTTAAGAAAAATCTTCATTGATTTCTATCATTAACTATTTATCTGATAAAAAGTTAATGAGGCGAACCAATGGATAATCAATTTTATTATATTCAAATGTACGTTATTTATTATCTATGTAATCGAAAGTATCTAATGAATATACAAAATATATTATTTGTAGCTTTTTAAAACTACATTTTATCGTTCACAATTTGACAAGTACGCCCGCTAAAATAAATTTATATTTATTCAACCGGTTAATGCCGCTAAGGTAGCAGAAGAAATAAATTGAACAACTTCACGCGAATACAAAGTATTGCATCGCATTTGCAAGGAACAAATGTAATTTGTACACGAAAATCGCACAAGTATCCGAATTATCAGCTGTCATCGTTGCCGGGTTAAGTGCTTAATTTTCCGTTCGCATTGTGAAAATAAAATAAATAAGAGTGGTAGTCACGCCATATCGGGTACCCTCTGTTCGATCCATCACTACGCGGGCGTGGCGGCCGAACGCGGACTAATCGCTCCCCTGCTGATAGATGCGACGCCATCTTGGATTTCCTTTTTTAATTTCTTTTTTCTTTTTCACTCGCTGCGCAAACGCAACGGACGGAGGCTAATTAAGCCGCCTTGTTCCGTTGACGGATCGTATGTAGAAATTATTTAGAGCACTATTGTGTGAATCGAACGATTTGAATTGTAAAGTTTAAACAGTGTATTATACCGATGCATTATTTATCACTTTATTTATTTTTTGTTATAATATTTTATTATCTTATGGCCATTAAATATGTAACTCTGCAACAAAATAAGTGAGTGAGTCATGTACGATAAATTCTATGATATTGTGTGCATGGTATGTGCTAACTGCAATATATTCTGTAATTGCGTCATACGTATAAAAAATGTTTTCGCTTATTACCTATTGATTTATTCCATATTAATAAAACACGTTTCTTTGTTATAATGCCTTCACAACAGAGTATTAAATTAAGTGGGCACCTACGTAACATAAATAATGAGAATACTTATACATGATGTGAATATAAAATAATAATGTAGAATATTACGATAAATAAGTATCAAAGTCAATGGTAAATATATTTCTTGTATTTTTTACTTTCAAGTTCATATTTAAGTTTAATATTTCGCTTTGAAGACGTAAATACGGCGATGACGATAAATTGACACTCATATAAAAAAATGTCTTCAACGGTGATCGGAATTTGTAGTGCAGATACCTATTGAACATTTATATTTGTCACATACAGGAAAATAACAGTGTGACGGAAACTAATTCGTTATTATTAATTAATCCATTAATTATTTTGCATACCCAATATAGACAATTGACAATTTTCTCATACAAGAAAATCTCAAATTTCGATTTGATATGCAAAATTTGAATAAATTTAGTATCAATAACAGGCATAAGACATTGCAATTTAATAGCCCGGCACTTTAATTTGAGAACATCACCGTACTAATATCAACACGAATCTTGCCATACAACGTTACATTTCACCTCCAAGTTCGCCGCAGAGCTTTGAAATGGTATATTTTTCCGGTTTACGATACCATACCCGCACGGAGTGAGATTGTCCGTATCGTGACGCGGCATCGCTTTGTTATACGTGAGGTTTGTGGTGATACCAGCTATACCAACTTATCTTACTACCCGTGGACAAACAAGCCTAATCAAGACGCACGGCTGTGCGTCCACCAAATTCAGGACCGAAAGTTGTTCATATTAATCCCAATATCAATTTTTATCCTTAAATATTCGCGTAAAAGCATCTTATAAGACTTTTTCATATAAATGCATAAAAGATAAGAAAATAGATGAAAGATTTTTTTTATATTTTCATTTTTTAAGAGCATACAAATTAGGAAAACTCAGTCATTTATATTTTTTTTATTTCGTATAGTCATACAGACAGACTGTGTTCGGTAGCTATAGACATACTTTCATTTTACTTGTAAATTCTTTAGTTATAAGAATAAGAGCCAAAACCATTACCCTGCAACTCCTAGTTCGAAAATGTGTGTTCAGTCTCCGCGCTTGGCACTGATTGACTTCCACTAAGTCTTGTCATCCTAAAACATTTGCGTTCACTAAATGAGGCGTAATTAGTTGATAATAACGAAGACATTTAGCATACACAAATATAGCTTTAAAATACCTATCAGTGCCTAATAACTGTAGCCTGCCGCGTAAACAAAGCCACAAAAAGCAATTTTATTGCGGTACAATCGCTCCGAAAGTTTAATTAAAATATCCGACGAAATGAGCTTAATTAAGAAAGGCTCTCACACACCAGATTTCTGTTTGTCGGAAATACAAATTCTGAACATAAATTCGAAATTCCGACCCAACCTGTCGTTACGGGGACATTTGGTGAGCGTTCTTTATTCTTTACCCTTTTTTGTTCCACATTTTGAGGCAAAAAATGTAAATAATACGACCCTTGGAGGTTGAGATACGACTGCGGTTAGGGTTGCGACACACCGAATGTTTTGGTTTACTTTCTGTCGATTGTTCGGTAATTCCAATTGCCTTTGTTTATGGAAACTTTGTTCTAAAATAACTTTGTTTTCAAATATGCTTATGCTTTCGCTGTTTTCTATTTCATTTATTTTTGGCCCCTTGTTATTTTTACGCCTATATTTGGTATTTCGGGATTGTTATTGAATGCTTGTTAATTCACTTTTTTCGTTCGTTTATGAGTTTTCTTGTATTAATTTACCACATTTCTTGTTAAGTGTCAATCAAATGTGTTGCTCATCAAAACCATTAATCTTTCCTTTCTTCAATCTTAAAACATCACGTATTTGTCCAAAGCTCAGTGTGGTCACAGCCTTACCGCGTACGTTTCAACAGACAGGACCACTCCAGTAGAGGTTAAGTGCAGGTATCGACCATATTTTTATTTTTTTAACTCCACTCGAAAATAGGTTATAACCTATTTATTTTACTTTTGAAATTTAGGAGAGGATAAACGTTAATTCGATCGCATGCGACGCCGTGAAGGGTTACCTTTTTTAATGTCCGAAATGTGTTATTCGATATTAATAATTTAGAAAAAGGGATTGTAATCGTTATCTTTGAGTATAAATAACGTTTTATGGGTTTCGGATTCGAACAATGTTTCACCTTAGAGTTAAAGTTGATTTGAAAATTTAAGTTTACTTTTTTTACGAAGTCGATAAAAAATATGTTTTATCAAGTCGAAAAAAATTGGTGATATATAAGCGACTTTTAAGAAAATTACTTAATTATCCTCATAGATCCACGAAGTTATTTGATATTATATCGAGATCGTTTAATTTGCGTATGCAGCTATAAAATGGTATGAAAAAGCAGTTTCAATTCCACACGCTATTAAGCTCAAATGACACTCAATTTTGCTACACACATAGCTAATGTAAAAATTAAATGAGATGGATATAATAGCAGCATTCACAGAAATGGTGATAGCACAGTAACAGGAACGTCAATTGCCACGAAGATCAAAGCCACCGCCAACAATCTGAACCACAGTTAATTCGATTAGTTTTTGTCACTCCGTCCGAACACACATACAATCATACACGATGATATATTTTAAATTATACACCGCTTCTGCCAACGCTATCCGTTCTTTGTGGCCAGTTCATAGAAGTCTCCTTCTTACGGTGTAATTATTTAAGGTTGTTTTTCTCAGGAAATTACGCTGCTGAGCGATGATTCAAAGAAATTCATATGAATGGGTCTACCTGCTATGTCGATGTGGATGACTTCATGCAACAGATGGTCAATTTATTTATTTAGTTCATCATAGGGTTAAAGTTAGTAATAACATTTTGTTAAAACAATTGTGTAAACAGCTTCACTTATTTGACTATTATATCCTATCTCTAGCTTATTTATTTCCAGTTTTAATAATTTCGAAATCCTCTAGGTTTTTGGTGGCTTTTACGTTTATAGATGTGAAATAGAGTAAAATGAAAAGTTCAAATAATCATTTCTATATCCGTACGTAGATAATTTATTTGATTGTTGCATGTGGCATGATCCCGTCGCCCGGCACCTGCTTCGACCGGTCTAGGCAAAAGAAAAAAACGCATCTTTTTATTTAAAAACAATTCGAAAAAACCAACCGTGGGATTCAGTCCGTTTATAATATTAAGGCGTTACCAGATTGTTTATAGTTGGGTTCCCGATGACAACGTGTTTTCCCATTCAATAAATAAATAACGTGTGTGAAAATAAACTTGTAACTTTGTTGGAGATCGTTTACGTATGACGCATATTACATGTTACTTTTTACATGTTGTATTGTTAAATTACTTACATATGAAACGAGCGTTTAGTTTTCAATAGTCACAACGCATCCATAATCGGCGTTAGGTAAAATCCCTGTTCTTTATAGAGATTGCAGTTATCTATGTGCTGCAATGTGTACTATGCCGTCAGATGGATTGCATGATCATTTGCTGCTTCAGTCTTCAAGGCGTTGGATACACGATCACACGTGGACGACCACATTCAAAAATTTTATTCAATAAACTTTAGAATCTACATTAAATCATTGTCGTAGAACACATGAAACAACACAGCCTAGTAATGCAATGGAAAAAGGACTGCAGCCAATTAAAAACATACTTTGACCATATTCGGTAAAACTATACCCTTATCCTACTTAAAGTCTTAAATTAATTCCCTACTAATTTCTCGTTCCCGCTAAGAAAATTCACAAATAATTGAGTATTTTAGCAAACTTTATAGCTATGTTTCGTAGTATTCTATTTTTGTCTTTCTCGGACCTCCCTACCCGTACTTATGGTAGTAAGTAATTCCACTTTTTACTAAATAATATGTTTCAAGAACTACGCTATGGATGTAATGAGAACCGGTACGGAGTTCGGACTACAGCGTTTATGTGAAATCCCAAGTAAAGTAAATTTCATTTGTCTAATTAACTGTAGAGACGTTTTGTTAAAATTCCACTTTTAGTAAGTAGTGCGGTGATAAAGATCTACACATAAAATAAGCTCGAAATGTCTGACTGTAAAATATAAATAGATGTGTGTCTATTTAATAGTAACTAAACATCTTTTAGTAAGGTACTTGCACAAAACACAAATTAAATTTTGTTATCTATGTGTCCATAGGTATGTACTATGTACAATTGTACATATGTCCAATAATATAATATGCAGATATTTATGCAATATGAGCGTGAGCAGAAAACAATTTTAACGAAACCTTCGTCCGGCAATAACTTTGCAGGCCTTAACATAAGCTAAATTTGATTCTAGTGCCAGCTTAGTATAAAAATATAGTTCAAAAAACTAAAAAAACACGCTTTTATGATCAAATCAACTAAAAAAGTAGAATTTTTTTTTTTTTCAAGCTAGGAATCAATTAAAGAGCAATAAATAGTACAATTGTGAAAAAAGCGTGGGGTGCTCCATTCATCAGTTTTTGAACACCGTTTAGCTTATTATAAAAAAGTAAAAAGTACCTATAAGTCTTACATATGAGTGCACGTGGCCTAATCTGTCTGTCGCAACTAGTTTTACGAACGTCTCATATAACAGTTATAAACGAGCTTAGGAATTTTGATAGAGCCTCATAATTACGGCCTTAATTATCTCAAAAGTGGCTTCCCTATTAGATTATCTCAGAGACTCCATTCCGCGCTATTAACTCCATATTTTCGATAACGCGTACATTTGGAAATTTCCAGAATTTAGTCTACTGTTAACTAACTTGCGTTAATTAAATTGTAAATTAAAATCGTATATCTTTATGACTTTGAACATATGGCACGTCGAACAAATCTTCCATAGACACATAATAATATGCGGAATTCAGAACTCCTATCATTCTTATATGTACCTATTCTCTTCAAACGTTTATAACTACAAAGCCACTACCTTCATCAAAATTCCTGTTAAATACAGTCCTGATGCTGAATAAGCAACTGCTTCATAGAATTTGAATTCTGCCTAAATCAGGCTATAGATGCGTCACTACCTTCAAGAACTCAGGATCTTTAAGGAGTTAGGAGGCCTCACATAAATGAATCTGAGAAAATCTGCAGGAAGCATAAATAACAGGTTTTCGATTAAGCTTTGTACAAATAAATAAGGCATTACGTTAAACATTATCAAAAAACTTGAATTTACGTCTATACTTCTATACTAATATTATAAAGAGGTAAAGTTTGTAACTTTCATTGTTTGTTTGTACGGGCTAATCTTCGGAAATACTGAACCGATCATAAAAATTCTTTCACAATCAAAAAGCTACACTGTTCAGGAGTGCTGTAGGTTATATTTTATTATGATTGAACAAAAAATGGACGAAGCCGCGGGTACGGCTAGTAAAGAATATAAATATAGCTACATAAAATTTTGCTCATACACTTATTTTTACTAAAATATAGCAAAGGTAACATAGATATAAAGTCGATTGGAGTACATTTTTGATATCGTAACGATGACTATTACTGGTTTTTGTAGATCTCACTGCGTGCTACTAATCGATTTGAGACGAAATTTATCAACACAATCTATTGTGCCATTCATTTATTTACATCGGTTGGGTTTCGCTACAAAAAATGTGCGAAGTGCGAACTGTTTTAGTGCGTAAGTGTTCCGTATCACTTTTGAATAAAGCTGTGTAAAAATTGGTGCATTATTAAAAAGAAATGCAGTGATTTGATAAGTATTGAAGTTAATAAATGTTAATGTGTTATTATAAGGCGTAAATCAAGTATGTATTATGTTAGGTTGACACCTTAATGGTCTTACGGGGGTTTTGCCTTGTGTCGCGGAACCCTAAAAGCATTAGAGGACAGGCCTAACAAAGAGTAGGTCGTGCAGGTCACGGCGGGCGTTGCACGGCCGTAAAAAATAACGCGAATCGTCACTGCAAAAACAGTGTCGTGTGAGTCACGCTCTGTGATACTACCTTCATAGGTTAGGGTTGCTACAGGTAGTTGAGACAGGTATAGTCCGCGTAAAACAGCTAATCCGCTCTGAATATAGAAAATCGCGTCGCCATAGCAAATTGTATGACTACACTTCCTCGCAACAACTTCAGAGCGGACTTGCAGTTTGCAATATATATAGGTATCCTACACCGGTAGGGTTGGTACTGTTTAAGTATGATGATATACATGGTTCTGAAGTATTCAGAAGAGTTATGACAAGGGGCTCTTTAAAAAAAAGTGCATACAGAGCTCTTATCCAAAACCGGCGATGTATTGGCGACTCCTCTAGTTTTGCCGACAATAACTTACCATCAGGTGGACTGCATGCTTGTCTGCTGCTATAAAAACTATTATAAAAAATATGACGACATAAGCTCTCATTTGAAACAAAGGAAGTGCTCCAAAACAGAATGTGCCCATGACATTGTGTAAACTCGGAGTCATTAACTCCGCAGCAACCCTGAGTATGACAGGACCATGACATTCAGCGGCGGTCATTTGAACTGATATTGGCATTTGTCACCAATACGGTACCCAGATCAAAAAGTAAGACGAGACCTTGTGGAACAAAGAAGCAAAACTTCAAATTGTGTTACTAAGCGTTGCAGGTAGTAAATTTGGATGGAGTGAATCTAATGATTTTTACGTCATTTTTTTGCTTAGTAATTGACACTTGATTGCATTTTTTTTCAAGTATTTAATACCTCATAATTTTTTGTCAATCCAACTCAGTAAGCATGATGTAAATATATCTAAGGCAATTCGAGTTTACTATGCAAATCGGCAGAATTTGTTACGCTTGAATAATTCGTGCGAAAGCTCAGTCTATCTTTTTTGTCTGTGGTATATAATAACACTGTCATACAATGAATATGACACACGAAGCCAACAAAAACCTAAATAAATGTAATTTGCACCTTGCGGGGACAACACCCGATGCTTGAGAGGTAACCTTGGCGGAACTTTGTGTACTTTAATTTGAATAAAGTCTTGAAAAATGCCGCGGTGACTGCTTTTAACACGGTTTTAAGATTAACCTGGAACTAAGTACTAATAATATAGTGGTAATGTGTGTAATTATGTCTATGTAGGTACGTCTTATAGATTTGTGACAGTACGTAGAAAGTATGTAGAACATCTGCCTGCTCCATACATATTATTCTGCACATATTTCTTAGATAATATTAGGTATGCTTTTGAATATATAAAGAATTCTCTCAAGCATGTATATTTCATAGTAATAGTTTCCTTAATTAAAAAGAGTGATAATCGTTTTTTTTAAATCTTTGAAACAATCGAATCAAATAAGTCTGGGCAGGAAAAATAGTTTGAAAAACTAGAGATTTATATTGCAAACTATCACTGCTTAGTTGCTTACATATGATAAATAAAGTTTATTATTTAGGACATTCACGTAAATTGTGACAACGTTACATTTCGTTACGTTTAACGACAAAGCCGATGATATAAGGTGGAGCTTCAGAAAAGTTTTTATAAAGCGCATACTTCGCTAATTTGAATAAAGACTTGTGCAAAGCGCCGCGGACGGCTATTATCCCAGTTACCGAGTTTGCGTAATTAGGCGGTTATCTTCCTTTTAAATTGTTTTTCCTTCCTTCCTTTTAAGTTGGTATGAGGTTAGAATTTAAAACACCGTCACGCGCAAATGAGAGTATGAAGTTAAAATAAGTGTATTGAAATTACAGGTAGACACTGCAATTTTATTTTTTGCGTGTATAAGGATTATATTTTACAGTGAATATTTAACAATTTTAAAATTAATCACTTTTAGAACATTTTATTCAAACATAAATCATGCATAAATCACACTTCCGTTCACGTGCAACGAGCGTGCATGCAAAAACGGTTCAATTTTGACATTCAACTTAATGGTTAGTCGGCGTAAGAACGGCCAAATGTTGCGTACTCCTGCAAAAAGCGCGCAAAAAACAATAGGTACGAAATATTTGGACTAGGATACAGCGTTCGAGTTGACCGTGGCAAGGTCGGCGGTATTTTGAACTTGCAACAAAAAATACCATCGACGCTGCATCGCTGATTGATGGTGCGTCGTGACGTACGATTGATTTACTCCTTTGTTTTTTTCACCACTCCATTCATGCGTTCCGTGAGGCCTGTTATTGAGATGCGTTCAAATAATTTCGCTTGTTTTTGTAAGCCTTTGTATTTATCGAGGATTCTTTTGTTTCAGGCCTTTCAACCCGAGCGGCGTTGCGGTAAGCTCATTCTACTCCTAATCTATTGGATCTAAAGTTTCTAAGCCTTTGAACGTCTTTGAACTCTGTTGATTATACTGTTTTTCTGATAGTAGATAAAATAGAATTGGGAACAATGGCTATTCAGAGAAATATTTAAATATTTTTCTTTGTGTAGTACGCATCGAATCGATTTGCTGACTTCCTTAGTATTTCTTTATTTCCGTTATTAGAGTTATTACCATTTAGCTGATTGACTTTATGATTGAGCATCGTAGTATTGATTTCTTTTGCTTATATTCTTTCTTTATATCGCAGACATATAACACATTTATTGTTCAGTTCCTAAGAAATTACTTTTTCCGTGGTTTCCATTAGCCTTAACGGTTTCTAGTCTTTAGTAGCCTATTTAAAGGAATAATATTGTTCATAAAAGTTATTATTTGTATTGCTATCATTTCTTTATGTGGTAAACCTTTGTGGTTAGACTACCTTGGCACTATCTTCATGCCTATGACTGTCTTAGAGTACTCAATACTAAGTTCCACTGTTATGTTTCAATATGAATCATATTAAATCAGACCTCTAAATGTGTCAATTTGGTAAATCACAACTTCAGTTAGAACTTTCGTTTTATTGAACAACCTAAAATTGCTTAAACGTGTGATATCAAATAGTTCCAGCCCATCTTCCATTTATTAAATCTTGAGTTTCATTTGCCTTCCCTTTACTAACGAAGGAAACATCTTGCGAAAAGTCGAATGAAAAAAATCGAATTGAAATATTTCGAATTAGATTTTTCTTGACGTTAATTATATGTACTCATATGTCCAGGGATTATTACATAAAGCAACGTGTCGACACATAGCGTTCGTTTTACAACTGGGACCGATTCAGTTTTTCCGTTGTCTAGGGAATTATCGGCCTCCGTTACTCGCCTTTGCGGGCGCTCGTCCCATTGTCTTTCTGTACGTCACGAGTGACTCACGCCATTGTGTCCCACACAATGGGCTTTGTGCATTGTGCCCCGGGAGTGTTACGTATTTTCTAATAGATAATTAGTCCGCGCGGTGGATACGCTAATGACATGTGGCTTTCCAATCATCTTTAGGTTAAGTGTGTCATGTTTTGAGAACAAATATATTAGATAGAATCGTTGTGTTCAGACTTTTTAAGTGTAGGTTTCGTGGATGATGCAAATTTGATTTTTTTAAAGATTGCATTAGGAAACATGCAGTCAATTTGATAGTGGGCACTGCCCATGAGCGTCTATGACTAATTACATAATATAACAGGTTCCGCCTGAAGGCAATCACAAATGCGTGGGGTGCACAGAACAGTCTGTGCAGGAATATGTTACCTCATATGTACCTACCTAATTCAGACGGCATCCTTATTCAGAGACTGAGTCTATGTTTTTAGTCTGAGATCATATTAGTCTATGTGTGTTTTATGTTTGACTGATTGATATAACTTTTGTTATTCCAAAAGTATTTTCAAAAGATTAATTTTATATTTACAAGTTGGCATAATTTGGTATTATAGACGCATTAGATATATTTATAACTGGTTAGACAATACTAATAGAATTAAGATAAAAACTATATATGTGTTGGAAAACCGTTGCAAAAACAGTTATGTATGGACAGCTTGTTTACTTAATCAGTGTATCACACAAATTATGGAACATAAAATTAATTGGTGTTAATTTAGTTTATGATGTATAATAACAATATTATAGTAGGTAGCAATAGAGCTGTATAAAGTAGTGTCTGACCGCGATTTCGAGATAGCGGTTATATTCTCAGCTAAAGATATAAAGATATTGTAGCTATAGTAGTCTTGCCCCGCTGATTTACTCGCGTTTGCAATATACTACCTACGTTTGTCCAACATGGACCATGGCTAAAACTCATCTCATTCTGACAATAAATACAAACAAAATGCAATACAAATAAAATACAATACAAATAAAATGAACCAAATAAAAAAAAACCTGTACATATTTTTGAACTTCGTAGGTATCTACTACTGTTTTAGTAGAGCACTTAGTGAGTAGTTTTAGCACTTACTGAGATAAATCCAAATAGCCTCCTCAATTATTTTATCCTGTTTACAACAATATCTTGTGTAATTCAAGCGCTGTGGTTAGCATCCGGACCTGAATAGACCAGCTTAATATTTTCATATTGTTTCATTCTGTCATTAAAATTACATAAAAATTCCAAATTTCAACTCAATCGTATGAGCGATGGTTAAAATCCATTTGCAAAATTTGACATACTCGTAACATACCTATTAACAAAGCTAAGTTAAGAAAATGGTACTAAAATAATTACACTGTACCATAAGAATAAGCGTGTCGATACGAATACAATTGAATAAGTACGTATGACTTCATTTTCGCAGTGTCACGTACAAATCTATATTTTTTGTACCAGTTATCGATTTACCACGAACGAGTGATGTGAACGCAATATTGTTTGGCACGCGTATAGGGGATCACCCTCGGCCACGTACATTTACAAAGGGGTCTCGAATATAATAAATACGCGAAACACAATTGCGCTCGCCAACTATAAACTCCCGCCTAATTCCGACGATCGAATTTAGCTCCTGTGTTGTAGGTACGAATTATTTTTTATCTGTGCCGATTTGGACCCTTCGAATTTCAAGTTGTAGGCGGGAAAAGTGGTCGTTCGTTCAGATATGTCAAAACAAATTAACAGTTGGTAGGTTGCTTTATTAGTATTAACGCTTTTAAATAGAATTATCCTATAAGATACTATTTAAAAACAATATTTTTAATTATCTAGTTAACAATTTGGATGAGGTTTACAATATTAAAGTCCACAATGTCTTAATACAACAAAATCTTAAATTTTATTATTTATGATGTCTTAAAATTAAAAAAGGACGCCTCGAACTTTTTTGATATTTATATGAAACAATTAATTTATTTACAGTCAAGAGATTCTCGTTTATTATTTTTGAAAATACTTCTTGGTTATCATGTTTTAAAGACAAGGAAATTGCGTGGCACATTAATTTTAAATATAATAAATATTCAGAAGCGTCAGATCATTTCCATTTGCAGCAGATTTGTCTAGCAGTCGGCATTTCTGCTGATTGGTGCCTCTTCAATCAGTGTTGCCAACATTCCGTAGTGCGAAAGGATGCTCCGTTTGAATATGGAATTCGATTTAACGCGTCCATCTTGCTTGGCCGTTTGATCGATGCGTGGGCGAAACGGTTTGAATTAAGAACGTACAAGCTAACGTTCGTTAGCTGGAGTAGCTTTTAGTATTACGATATTTATTAGGATTGGACTTGATAACTTTTATTTTTATTTTCTTATTCGTTTAGTAATTTTATGAATATTAAATTGGTGTTCGATGATATTCAAATATTGCGAAGTAAAAAATCTAAAGATTCCAAATTTAAATCGCAATTTGAATAATCTGGAAAGTGTAGCTATTGTGTTTCTTAGATAGAAAATTACTCCTTATTTATTATTGTTTATTTAATACTGTCTAAAGTTATTAAGAAGCTTAGTTAGTTATTAAGTAATATTCATGATATCATAGTTATTGCGATGCCTAAACAGTGCCTATAACAACAAAATTAACGACGTTTTGGAATTACGATATTTGACTATTATCTCATCAAAATTACAGTATTAAATTTATAAGAAAACGTAACAAGACTAATAAAATAATCAAGCTAATAATTTTATCACGAGTAAACACATTTAATAATTTAATTATCTACTCCAGAAATTTCAACGTTCAAATATCCATAGGTACATATCTAAGTCCCTTATTATTACTTACAATTTATTTAATAGGTAAAAAGCATACTTTTCATATTGTTTCATAATTCAAAATTCAATCCTAATGCAAATGTATCTAATAGAGCAACGGAATAGTAAAGCGGCCCCATAAATGCTCGAAACCGAATTATCGCGTCACATTGGCCCCAGATCCCCAAAGAACAGTTAAACAAATTGTGCGTAATCTTTTGCACTCAAAGGGAATTACGATAAATGTGCTACAACCACAATATGGTTGAAATATTCGTTTTAAAACAAAATTACGTTTAAAATTAGTTGGAAATATATTAAGCAAAAATATTTCATTTGGAAAATAAATTTCGTTTTGTGTTTAAGCGCGTGTAAATTCATAAAATTGTAATATTTATAAATTAAACTCTAATTTTATTTACCGATAAATTACATTTTAAATGTATGTAATGTAATGCAAATTAACAAGTAATTCACAATGCACTTGCATAATGATTGAGATTAATCTTTTTTTTTCGGGAATAACTTCTTTAAATTTTGTAATGATTTGATACATAATTCAGTGGTCATCAGTTAGTTATTTGGTTCGTATTCCATTCTTATAACCGCATGGAGAACTTTATATCCCACGTAGTAATAACGAGCAATTACGAGACTGGCCACCAAAATGGAACTTCGAAAAAATTCGAATTACGAAATTGCTTATAAGTAATTCAAATATCCAATGATGAGTGGAGTGGGTGGCAACACGGTGATGGGGTAAAAATTACCCCCGGGGGTAATCCATGGGGTTCTACCCTATGTATCGTATGTACGCATGTGTGTTGTGTTAACGATAATAGTTGGTAGTGTGTGGGAATAGGGGCGACTGTAGTGTGCACAGGATGTGTAAGTATGTGGAGGGTATGATAATGGTGTATTTCCGATGTGAAGTGAATCCCTTCGTAGGTGGAACGCTCTCGAATTCGCAGATAGCATTGATGCGGTTTTTGAGCAAATAATGCCACCGGTTGTCGTGTGTAGCTTATTTATTTAGGAAACAAACAAACAGTGTTTTGTTGTGTACACTGTACACAATATATTTGGTTCTAAGTTAACAGACTTTGCTAACCGAAAAGTAGTACGTATAGGTGGTACCTATGTTCCGTATTTATTTTTTATGGCTTACGAATATTTAATAAACACTTTTGTACACATTACTAGTTATGTTTAGGGTTCCGTAAAGGGTAAAAAATACTAAGCATTCAGTGTCGGTCCGTTTATCCGGTTGTCACAAGGCTGTATTTTTTGTTTGTCTATTAAACCATAATAAGTAGGTACATGCTTTAAATGTTTACAATACATATACTTTTCTATAGCTGCAATAATAACTACATATATTTTACCAAAATACTATTTTTAAAATATAGTGGTATATATAATGGTGGTGGATTTCTTAATGACAGGAAACCCTGCTTGTGCGATTCACACTTGACCAGTTTTTATATAAGCCAATAAAACATACTCACTTAAAATACGAAAACAAAATAAGTATTATCACGTAAACATCACATAAGGGTACAACGTGCACTTTGCACCAACGCATTTGCACCATAAAAGTTGTGGCGCAAAAAGCAATAAACTTAGTGCTGCGAATACCATCGGATATAAGTACTGTTACATTTTTATTAGCTGCTATAAAAGTAACATATAGCGTACAAAACGGTTACTAAAATGCAGCCGTTAAAACGCCTCCTGAAATAACCGAAACGGTTTATGATTTGACAAATAGTGGTGGTGCTTTCCGCGAGTCTTCTAAACGAATAAATAAATGAAGTGTTTAGCGGTTATTGTAAAATAACTTCTACGTAGAAAATAGCAGCTATCTACAACCTCTTACTGTTTATTCTAATGTTTGAATCCAATCAAATGATATGATTAAAAACAAGAATAGAGAAAACTTCGCTGTAATTTACTTTGGTAATAAAATTGCTACTAAAATACTAATACGTAGAGCAAATTCGTTGTTGTTAAAAATTAAATTATAAATTAACGCTTTAACAGTAAATAACTTAATTATGTGTATAAATAAATACCTATATATCGATGAAATTATTAACAAAGGATAAATGTATTTTTAAAACACGAATTTCTAACAATTTTTTTTTTTTGGAAATTAGTATTATATTACAGTATATAAGAATTTAATGAAATTTATAATGTTAAATCATTACGCACAGATATGAAATGATTGAAATGCAATATTCTGTCTGTTCGGTTACTTCGTCTGTGGCAACATTTATTACTTAGGAAATTCGAACGCTGCCCCGAAATAAAGGGTCTTAAACTAAACTGCTCCTTCACACATAATTACACAAGCGTTTTGTTCCGCCCTTTAAGGTTTAGGGTTCCTCGGGGAAATAAATTTGTTATTACTCGAAACATTTACAATAATATTTTAGTAACCTTTGACAATAAAGATAAAAGATAAAGATAAAAATGTCAAAGATGTAATAACTGAGAGTACTTAAGACAAAAAGATTTTATATTCAAAGCGCAAACTTTACAACTTTTGACTTTTAAGTTTAAAGTGCACGTGTATATGCAATTTGCATGTTGAGTATCATTTTTAATTCTCCCATAAAATTTGGATGTACATGTGAAAATCGTTACCATAAGCTGGAAAGCATAAACTTTTGGCAACAGCGGCGTTTAAGCGCGCAAATGGTGCGTGTCGTTAACAAGTTGATGTGCAATTGTTTTTAAATAAACTATTACCTAAGGTCTCCATTGTGGAATGGATGAATTGTTTGTGTGCCGTTTTACTATTGATAGCTTATGTCTCGTGTTGTAAAGTTTTATGGGAAGGCACGAGTGTTCGAATGCAAATTGACGTTTTGTTTATTGTGTTGCTAATCTTGTATTATGTTATACTCAATAATGTAATGCAATAACTTAGATGACCAAATAAAGCCATAAATACATACATAGTGATCATGTTAACTTCACATCTTAAACAAACACTTTATTTTGTAAGTGATATTTAATCGAAAGCAGAAATAAACCTATAAATTGTTCATTTTAAGTTAGCCCATAATAATAATTATGTATGTTTAAAATTTATTCTTGATTCAAAATTCGTGATATCATTAATCTATTAATCCCTGTTGGATAATCTTCTTAAGTAAAAATTTAAATAAGTGTTTCGAGTTACTTCCATTCACACATTATTTGCAAAATTATACGGAACACTTGCACCGTCTTTGCCTTGCCCTTGTCTTGCCCTTTCGAGTTGCGTCGTGCTAGTCATCGCGTACAAAAAAATAACGTAGTCTTATACCAGTAGCAATATTCTGTAAAATATAAAACGAATTTGAATCTAGACATAGTTGTTTTCTCTCTGAGTTTACTTAAATTGAAATAAGTGTGGACAATTAACGAAATTAAAGTTGACTTTCGTGACGGCACTTACGCAAAAGTAATGACAGAATTGCTCACACAATAGTTCATTATCCAAAATCGTAAATTTTGGATAATTTAACATTTTACCGCGGAATCAACTTTCGGAGTTATATAATTAAAAAATAATCGGTTCAGGCACACTTACCTAAATTATTTCGGTATACTCATGCTGGACCTAAATTTCCAGGTTTTTAGGAAAAGAACTAAAAAAGTCCAATTCCATTTAATTCCAATAATAGACGCATAGAGTACGCTTTAAATTGTAACAATCGGTCAAGACATAAGATACATGTACAAAAAATTAACAGACATACTTATCCGGGGTATTCTAGCTTAGTCCTCAGGGGTAGCGGCACATACGTTGGCGACTTCAGGAATCAGGTAGGAATCAAATCTTATTTGGGGTTGATTACAGATGTCCATAGGCGTCAGTAGCCACTTACCACTGCATGATCGTCTGCTAGTCTTATATTATAAAAAATGTACGCCTTGAGCAGGTAACATTCGGATACCCTAATACATCTTTCCTTCAGGAATTCTGTTAAAACAGTCCTACAGAACAGTTCTCGTAACATACTGACAATAATTCTACTGCAGCTCTATCTATTAGCCTGTGACAATGCGTGATCGTGTTTCACTCTGACTGGCAGTTGACGTTGCACGACCAGCGTAACGTGACCTGTCTTGATAGTCTCCTACGGTAATGGCATATTTTAACTTCGATGAAGAGGATAATAAAAAGGTTGTATGTTAGTCCATTTCTGTCTTTTTATATGATTGGTGTAGTGTTTTTATGTTGTTATTTCAAGGGTGTAATAGACTTACTGAAGTGAGGTGTCTCAACTAAGCCCTATGTTATTATCTTCAGGCCATCATAGTCTTACCTTAATTCAGTGTCAGGTGTCCATAAGCTGAATGGGTATTGTTAAATAGATTGAAATTTTGAGACCATATCCTATCTAATATCAAATTCCAGTGATGATATGACTCTCTAAGATCTTACTTTTTTCGTTCAATTAATTCCTGATTCTTTGAGCTCGATAAATCATTAGTTAACAGAAAAATAATTTTGTATGTAATAATAAAACACTTAAAACATACTGTAAAACGTCTACAGACTATTTTCATTCAATAACCATCACTCGAGCTGTTCGCGTCGCAGCTCAAGTTACGATAGTCCCAACTAGAGTGGTGATATACGCGTACCGTCAAACGCGTATTTATTGGGCGTTTGCTGCCGGCGTAACTGCCCGCGCGCACGCGAGTAGGCCGCGTTCACATTGAGACGTTATGATTAAATATTGTATGGCCAATGTAATATATGGTCAATATACGATATGCGTGATGTGGTCAAATTGCTTTAGTATGTGTAATAAATTTTATCAAATTGTTAAAAAATCCTACACAGAAAGGAAATGATTTGTATTTTTTTTCAAAGCGTCGGCGTTTTAGTTTGTGAATATTTTTATATTATATAATTTTGTTATCAAATATTATTCTGTGCTTATAAGCAATTTTGGAAACAGCTGAAAAAATATGACTTTATCGAGATCATATATAGTAACTTATGTAAGAAGCTTGCGTAAGTAGACAAATTGTTATAAAGGTACCAAACCTCTTATAATTTACACCGATCCATCGACACTTAGAATCTGTCAAACCATTTTAGCTTTAGAGCGTGCCAAAAAATTAAACATAAATATATATACATATACTCCAAAAACATTACCCACGGCAGTCCGCAAAAATGTTAAAAATCCAATATATCCAGCCTAATTATATGATATAAAAAAATAATTTTCTTATCGATGTCCGCACGTTATCGATAACTGTTACATAATAATTTATAATTCAATTATCGTTCTAGATTACCGGCAGCTTAATATTCATCGATCACACGATATTGTTTAAATATCGCGTTATACAAAATATGTAACAACCGCTCAGTTCCGCTAAAACTTGCGAGTTTGAACACAAACAATTAATCACAATACAAACCGCCCATGACTAGCATACGAAATCGTGTACAAGTATCAATTTTCCTCAAATTCCGTTTTCGTTATTGTATATAGGATTGTAACGATATATCGGTAAACGGGTAAACAACGTCGAATTGTCGATATTTACCAAGGTACGCTAATATCGATATGTTGAAGGAAAAATATCGAGTTTGTAGACACACGTAACTGAAATATTTCTTGAATTTAAAATCATGACTTGCGCCTAATCTATACGTATATACGTTGCGTTCGTATGACATACGTGGTATGTACAATTGAAAATATTAATTATCTTTTTATTTTGGTGTTTTTGTCTTAATGTCCGTTTGTATAAGGCATAAGGCATCGTCTTTTAAATAGTAATTTAATTTTTTGAAGTTTTTTCACACCCCACACCAATGGTTGCATACCCATATAACTTGTTTAGTTGCTAGACAGTATCATCGTAATCTCTATGTAAAGATCGATACATATATCGATATCGATATTGTTATCGTACCCCCTTGTTGCCGTGCGTACTCGCACTTACCGATCGCTCGCGTGGCGTCTCGATTGAGCCGTTCATACATATTTAGCTGGCATTAGGCTTGGGAAATTGGATTTATCGCCGCACGTAACTTTCACACAAACATTCCTCCTTCGTATCATAACGGGCTCACGTAACGTCAACATATATTTTTTCAGTACCCTTAGTTTTTACGTTGTTAAAAATGACTGTTTTGGTTTTTGTTTACGTATTTCCCATATAATTCCAATCAGTACTGATACATTCCGCTAGGGGCGCTGATTGGAAATGTATGAGCAAATACGTAAATAAATACAAAAACAGTCATTTTTGTCAAAACGTAAAAACTCATACTAAGGGTACAGAAATGTGTACGTATAGTAAACAAAGTATAATTGGTGATAGCGAATATAAGTTCTATAAGAGTTTCCAAATTCCGTAGTGGTCTTTAGATAAAAACTGAAGATTCCATTCATCTATTTGCTCATAAAAGTGTAAACAATAAGTAGGCTTTCTTAGGAACTAAATTGTTGCTATAGTTACTATTGTTTGGAGTAAATAGTATAATAATATGCCGACGACTGTCCACTTGCATAACTGCCTACTGCTTATGTCTTGAAATCCCACGATCGTCTACTGCGACATATGACATAAAAGGAACAAATTGATACTTAATAAAATAAAAACTAATTATAATGCTTCAATTATAAGTAAAACATAAGAAAACATCCACTTCAGATAGAAGTCTTGTTAGATGTAGAGATGACCATAGATCATGGGTGGCAATGACCACTTAGCAACTGCAGGCTCGTTTGCGACGTCTATTAAAGACTTGATTCGTCATACAAAAAACTCAGTCACGTATGTATGTCAAACGTTACTGTCATGATTAGCTCGGTGCGCGTGCGAGCAACTGCAAAACCTCTCGATAGCCGTTCGCGTGACAAATGTAATTGCATTGTTTATTCATTTTAAACGGCAGACGGCAAATAGATGATTAGTCGCCTTTCCATCATCCTTAATTATTGCAGAGGGCGCTCGCGTCGTATAATTTCGTGTAAGCCCGCAAATCGGTGTAAAAAAACAATAAACAAAGTAATCTCGGTAGGTTCCTTCGGGTTATTTATCCACATCCCTTTCGCATCTACATCTGTAACGGGGGCTACGTAAGCCGGAGATTTGTGAACTAATTTCAACTGCAAATCCCTAAAATGAGCGGGATTTGCCGAGACGGGGCGCCGACGGTCCTATCTGCGCGCACCTTTATGATTACTCAAGAATAAAGCGCGGTGCACACGCCTTTTCTTTTTTATAAAGAACAATGCTCGCGTTTTATCAGATTAACGCTACGCTATCTTTTTATCAAAAGATATCTGAGTATACAGTACAGTGATTTTTAAAACCACATATAATCGCGAGGCAATTATATATGCGTATATAAAGATATAATTTTAATCGCAATCGCAGTTTCCAAAACGATCTATAATTATGCGTTCACGATACCTATCTGTAATTAAATATAGTTTTAATAGCGGCCTGTAATTAATAAATGCGAACTCGTATGTAAATACCATGTTACGCAGCTCTGTAATTAGATTGTTATTTTATAGCGATACGTGTTTTAAACCATAAAAGGTAGGTATTTTATCATAAAACTTTTAAAACTAAAAATTAACATTAATACTGCATTTTTGCATTTCAACCTTGCCAAATCGAAAGTTAGGCTTAAGAAAAGATCCAAAAATCTAGACTAAAGTTCTACTACAGAATATTAGAATCCGTTTTATCCTATGACTATAATACCCTCATATACCCGAGTACTTACAACTAAAATGTATACAGTGCCTAGTCAATCATATATAATATTAATGGACGTCCGAATTTTTAAAGCCATTTTCTAAGATGACATAGACATGTAGGTATATAATAATCAAAGACTATTAAAAACAACATTTTTTAAACAATAATAAATGTAAAAAACCTCTTTGCTCTGGGACGTCGGTTAACAACAACAACAGAACAACAACATGTTACAACAGAAAAAAGCTAATAACAACAACATATTTCGTTCATCGACAGGTTTTATAACATTGTAATTATCGTAATAAATATGACAGTGTAGATAGTATTAACTTTTAATAGGGCTGTCACTGATAAAAAACTAATTGGGGGAGTCGAAGTTGTTTACGTAAATTCCATGAAATAATGAAGTTCATGCGGTGACAGGCATGCGTGTACTCATGCGTGTGGTTTTTTGATTATACGCAAGATCTCTAGATATTTTCGAGGGAAAATAAAGCTGTGTCACTGAATATCTTATGATATAAACATTTGTGTTTTTAAAATAAGCTTAAAAACGGCAATTGATTGGAATATAGGCTACATTTGCCTGTGTCATTTGAAGAAGACGTACCTAGTCCTCAGTAGTAGCTTCTGTTAGCAACCAAGTTTTTTTTTATAATATGGGAGTATCAGACGAGCATTCAGTCCACCTGATCGTAAGTGGTTACTGCCGCCCATGGACATCTGTAATCAATCCCAGATAGGATTGGATATTCTAACCTGAAGTCAGCCACAGATGCGCTGCTACCCCTGAGGACTAAGGTATGCCTCACTTCAAACTCCCTTCAAACACACAGCAATGCTTAACACTGCTGTTATGAAGCAGAAATAGGTGTGGCGGTGCTGACGCCGGAGTCGAACCACAAAGAGTTCTACCACCTTCTAATATTCTATTCTATTCTAATCTAAGTAACACTTATCCTACATGCGCTTGATTACAAATGTCAGTCAGCAGCAGTCTACCATCAGGTGGACTACTCGCCCGTTTTCTACATTAAAAATACAAATAGACACTTCAATTTATATGTGTATATACGATTTGGGATCCGATCGTAGTTACCACCCGTCGTCCAACTAATTATAAGGGGTCAACACGTCAGTTGTTGTCATGCCTCATTAAAATCGAACTTGGAGCATGTGTACACGCCAGTACGGCGACTTTGCGATTGTCGTAAAGTCGTTAATTAATCAGTTAAGACGTAGTGACAATCGGTCTGTCTTTGTAGACAAGTAGACATGCAAACATTTTGATGTATTATAATGAGGTTTTGTAAATTCGTGTAGCCTAAAGTGCTATATGTCATGGGTGTTACATAAAACTTCATCCAAACAGAACGGGAAAAGAAATTTAAACCTGGGCAGGTATCGAACCTGGCACATTCTTCATGTCAGACAGAGAACAAAATATTGAAGGCGGTGAAGAACTCTGGGGTCCACCTTCAGCGTCACTAACGTCTTCAGTCTTATTATAATAGTAGTAGTACCTAATAGTAGGTAGTTATATTATTTATAGACTTTCCCCTCCATATCCTCCTCCTCTTTAGATTACCCGACAACTGGACTGCTAGATCATTTGCTCCCACCTCTATTTCTAGTACTTGAAGCCTTCTTATTTCAGCTTAACATCGATATAGTCCGCTCCAAACCGCTAGTCCGCTCTGAAGTTGTTGCAAGCAGATGTAGTCATACAATTTCCTATGGCGACACGATTCATTTCTATATTCATAGCGGACTAGCAGTTTTACGCAGACTATACTCATAAGCACTACCACTTAACATCGAATCATCTACATACACATTTGTTACATCATACACACAAAAACCATATTAAAAATAGACACAACATCCGTGTTACAAAAAGCAACAATGTGCACATGTGTTTAGTTAGTCAAAAGGTCTATTGTACTAGCTAGTTAGAGGGGTCAACTGATACCGTTCAGGCACGACTCGGGGTCGAGTTCGCTACTAATTTCATTTTTAATCTGTGACCGAACACGACTCGGCATTGACATTTCACTCGGCCAAGTTATGCTCTGTGGAAGTTATAGTTGCGTGAACGTTTTACAGGTTGTTTAGATTTATAATCTGTGTTTTGATAATGACGTTTCACACCCTTACGCGTTAATTAGCACCGAATGTTGTTTAATTGCTCGAAAAGGAACAGATAACTTATCATCACAGATTATAATAGTAAGATTTTTTTATCGTAGTGACGGTTCATTCGTGTTTACACGTATGTGTAAGTTTCGAGTAAATTAGTTTTATTAGTGTTTTTGCTTTGTTATGTGCGTTTAGTTTCACAGATAATTAAAAGTGAGCCCGAGGTGTCAACTATATTTTATCTGTCACATTTATAGCGTGTTACTTTTAGACTTGTAACACATTTCCGCTAAAAATTTTTTAGCCACTATTTAAGTTACGAGTAACGTGAAAGTTATATTTTACACCTGCTCTTTTATGTGACTATAAATTAGATCTATATAAGTACTTATCCTACGCGTTTGTCTGTCTTGCATACATTTCTAAACTTGCCAGATTTTGATAAAACTTTTTTTAGTTTCAACGTTTAATCTTTCGTATTCGCATGACGTTTCATGTTTCCCTCTAACGCACTAAAATAATGACTTCAAAAATTGTTAGTTTTAGAGATTACTCAGATATGGGTAAGACATTAGTATAATTATGAACATTGCAATTGAAATAATACAGGTAATTAAATTATTAAGTGGCAACACAGTAGATGTAGTGCAGATAAGAGTAATTGCTAAAATATAATAACAGATGCTACTCTAAATTATATGATTTATGTACCATAATTAAATTTACAAGACATCGTGCGAATCTTGTCTTAATCTTAGCGCAAGGTTGAGATTTACATGAGTTTTCAATTAATAAAATGTAAATCTTTGAATCAGAAATGAAGGTGGTACTCTTTGGTATAATCATTAAAATGTGACAATCTCAGATTAATTTGTCTAAGCAAAAGCGAAACAAAAACCCTATCAGTAATTGACTTTAAGATTAATATTCTATTTAAAGTTACATAATCATCTACCTATAATTGTCCCACTGCTGGTCATGTCTTCTCTAAGGGTTAAAAGGATTTACGTCATAATCCACGCTGGCCAAGTACTTATAGACTTTACACACTGTGAGTCTAAAAACGATCAGGCGAGTAAGTTTCTTAGCAATTACTTTCTTTCACAACATCGAAGAAGGTGAGAATTCGATATTGAACCCAATAGGTTTTCTAAAAGCAATACTCAAACCCAAATAAAATTGAAGACCCGCGAAAATCATTCTTTTCCCAGACATTTAAAAGGTAACTCAATTCGCTACCTATTGAAATGGGTTAAGACGCTAAATAATTTACAAGATTCCCATCCATAAACTTATTGTCAAAATGTAAATCTAACGAAATTTGAATAAGAAATCAGCACAAGGCCAAATCTCTTCCCAGCTTGAATACCGGAATTTGCCACTGCCGGACTTATTATGAGGGATTTCTTATGCTAAACACGGGAGCTTCTCACGGTTTACAAAAATTACCATACCTCGAAGGGTTGAAAATTTATCTGCTCACCGTATCCCGACTCTAGGATGAAATATGCTAATTAGACCTACAGAAATTAATTATTGGGGTACGCGGCAGCTGTTTCATTCAAATGATAATTTTGTTTTTAGGGTTCCGTACCTGAAGGGTGAAAACGGAAAACTATTACTTAGCGTACGCTGTCTGTCCGTCCGTCGCAGGGCTTTATGTCTTGAACCGTAATAGATAGACACTTGAAATTTTTGCAGAGTAGGTACCTACATATGTATAACGGTTGCCGTTATAACAACAAATATTATAAAATTAAAAAGTAATCTAGAAAATAAATGCGGCCACTATTTAACAAACCTCTATTTTTTGTCGCTTTTCGTTTAATCTATTGAACTGTAATAGGTAAACAGTTCTAATTTTCACAATGCATTTACTTCAATGGCTGCTATGATAACAAATACTAAAAATGAAAATTTGGTGGTACGGAACCATCAGTGTTATTCGACTCGCGCTTGGCTAATTATGAATGTAATAACAAGGTACGGGGACGGCAGTGACTCGCCTTTTTAAAATAAACGTTTGCTTAAAATTCAAAATACCGCAACGTTAAACGCGTGTAGGAGCACCTTTTCGAAAAATACAACGTATTTTATAAACCCTGTTATTTATGTAAATATTGTTGTTAACTTTCAATTTTGTTAATTATTACTCTTGTTTCTGTATTTGCATGCGTTGTACCGTTATTTTTGAAAAGCCGTTTCTGTTTTCACTGAAGCGGATTATTTTTTTGAATTCTTTATTGGAAGTCTGTATCATCGATTATCTCCTGAATGACTAATGAGCCGATGGTTTTCTTATAAAAGTATTTAATCGAGACGATAGCAGTGCAACTACAACTTATGTAAAATAGAAATGTATGTTCGTATACTTCTTAGTACATTAATATAGATAAATATTTTTTCTATAAAATATAATTTGACATGTCCTGCTATTTTTTCTAGGTTACAAAAACAAGAGTTAATCGGTACATCTCAGAGAAAAACCATAAGAATTAAGAAGAAACATGTTGCATAAAGAAAGTAAAGAAGAATGGTAAGGTATGATTTCTTTTAAAACAAATTTTACCACGGACATACTCGTACATGTGTTTATCTAGGTACAAAACTACAAAGCAAAACTCACAAGAAACTCTAAAGAAGAAAGAAGATATAAGTGAAAGAGAATAAAGAAGATTTACTGGTGATTGCCACTAGCGAGGTATAGAGTTCCTACGTATAATGCACTGTAGGAACTTCATACCGTGCTCTTGGGATTGCCAAAGGTCGACGGTCTACTAAGAAGATTTAAATTGAAGAAAAATAATTCAGAAGAATATGTACTGAGAAGAAAATGGCTGTGATACAAAATTTCTGTTTAAATGTTATTTTGATTTTGTTGTAATTGTTATGTTTCATTCATCGTCATCATCATCATCATCAACCCATTACTGTCCCATTGCTGGGCACGGGTCTCCTCTCATAATGAGAAGGATTAGGCCATAGTCGGGTGGACGCTGGCCAAGTGCGTATTGGTGGACTTCGCATACCTTTGAGATTGTTTTTATCTCTCACGTATGCAGGTTTCCTCACGATGTTTTCCTTCACTGTTTAGCAAGTGATATTTAATTTCTTATACGCTACATATGTTGCATTACTCAAATTACCTTTTAATTTAAAAACTTGTGATCCTAAATTAGCACTCTTTTGCATAGTTTTGAGTTGAATATCGAAGATGACAAGTTAAACTCTGTAATTTTATTTAACTGTATTTTATAGTAATAATACTACCTTACCTTACTTATAATCGTTAATTTAATACATTTTTATTACATTTCGTACCTAATTTACGAAATAAATATAGGTTTTACAAAATCACAGAACATTTATCTTTTTTATCTTTTTCAATTTGTAGGGTAAATCGAAAAATGTGGGTAGATCGAAAAATCCATCAAAGTTGACTTTTAATGTTGGTTCTTGCGGCCAGTTGCGTGCGGGAGTTTATACAGACAGTTATGTATGTGTGATTCGCTCCTGGTTTCCACATGAACTGCTGTGTTACCGTGTGTGTTTTGTGAAGTGTGTAAAGACTACTCTTCAGGAAGACTAGGTCGTTTCTACTTCGTTCAGCAACGTGGCGGTGCCGTGCGCACCTCGTACACGGTTCGAGTCAGCAGATCGACTTAGAAGGCAAGGTAGGTGGTTCTACATACATACTAATCTGCTAGAGGAAGGATTGTGTCTAGAGAATCTGATCCCGGCTTTCTTTGCTAATCCCGGGATTGTAAATACAAAATGCAAAATCAGATTAGATTCCTCTAATCGTGTCACATTTCCTATAATTCTATGTGTAATACAGTCCACTTTATCAATAGACCGATAATATACCCCACAATAGATACTGTTATGTATTTATTTTATGTATCTGTGGCGTGGCCACTAACAAGAAGAAATAAACGTCATTATATCAATAGCAACCTCGTCCATCACTTATATTATATACTAGCTGTGCCCCGCAGTTTTACCTGCGTTAAAAAGAAATAATGCGGGTGAAACCGCGGACACAGCTAGTTCTAAAATATAAGTAGCTTAAGTTACTCCTTATTACATCAGCTACCTCAGCTACTTCAAAAAAGGCGATACGTCTTTGTTGAAGAACTACAGGCCCATTGCGCTTTTGAGCCATGTCTACAAAGTGTTCTCGAGGGTCATCTACAATCGAATAGCTCGCAGGCTTGACGACTTCCAGCCTCCCGAACAAGCCGGCTTTCGAAAAGGCTTTAGCACCATGGACCACATACACACGCTGCGGCAGGTGGTACAGAAGTCCGAGGAGTACAACCTGCCGTTGTGCGTGGCTTATGTGGACTATGAGAAAGCCTTCGATTCTATCGAGACGTGGGCGGTATTGGAGTCACTCCAGAGGTGCCAGATCGACTATCGATACATCGAAGTGTTGAAGTGTATGTATAAGGCAGCCTCAATGACGATCCGATTACACGACAGAAGTACGAACCCCATCCAAGTGCAGCGAGGTGTGAGACAGGGTGACGTATTGTCTCCAAAACTGTTTACCGCTGCACTGGAGGACGTGTTCAAACTGATGGAGTGGAAAGGATTCGGCATCAACATCGATGGCGAATACATCACTCACCTTCGATTCGCAGACGATATCGTCATCATGGCGGAGTCGCTGGAGGACCTCAATACCATGCTCAATGACCTCTGTGACGCCTCTCAACGGGTAGGTCTTAAGATGAACATGGACAAGACGAAGATCATGTCTAACGTCCATGTCACACCCATGCCGGTCGTTGTAGATGGCGTCACACTCGAAGTTGTTGACGAATACGTTTACCTGGGACAGATAATCCAGATGGGTAAGTCCAACTTCGAGAAAGAGGTCACTCGTAGAATCCGACTCGGTTGGGCAGCGTTCGGGAAATTGCGTGACATCTTCTCATCCAAGATACCTCAGAGCCTGAAGTCGAAGATGTTCGAGCAGTGTGTGTTGCCAGTGATGACGTACGGTGCCGAGACGTGGTCTTTCACTGTGAGCCTTATACGAAGACTCAAAGTCGCTCAGCGAGCTATGGAGAGAGCTATGCTCGGTATTTCCCTACGCGACAGAATTCGTAACGAGGAAATCCGTAGGCGAACGAAAGTTACCGACATAGCTCTCAAAATAAGCAAGCTGAAGTGGCAATGGGCTGGCCACATAGTTCGCAGGACCGATAACCGGTGGGGTCGGAAGGTCCTCGAATGGAGACCACGTCTCGGCAAAAGGAGTACAGGACGCCCCCCGACCAGGTGGACTGACGACCTGAAGCGGACGGCGGGAAACCGCTGGATGCAGACGGCCCAAGACCGGTCGGAGTGGCGCAGACTAGGGGAGGCCTATGTCCAGCAGTGGACCAGTAAAGGCTGATGGATGGATGGATGGACATCAGCTACCTGCCCGTCAAAATCGGTTCAGCCATTGCAGAGATTAGCCAGAACAAACAGACAGACAGATAGACAAAAATTTTAAAAAAATATTTTTTTTTGTATGTACCGTATATTCATAAGCATGTAGTAAAAAGCGGTTATTTGATTTTTAAAAACAGACACTCCAATTTTATGTATATGTATAGATTAAGTTATTTTCCCCAACGAAATACACATCTGATACCTACAAAAATTAAACATTATACAAAGCAATATCTACTAGCAACAAAGAAAAATGCAAGCATATTTTACATTAAGTACGTAAATAAATTCCGGCTGCGTTTTACACATGTTATTGTCTGTTTTGTTTGCCTCAAAATTAATAACAATAACAGGGCTTAAACAAAAACAAGCGGTCATTTACATGTTTACAAATAATGCAAATATTAACATTTCAAAGGTCATCACCGTACTGTTTGTTTCACTGCCAAATTATTTTTTGTTTGTCATGTACGATTTAATGCGAATGATCGCGCCTTTTAGTTAGGTACTTGTGCCAGATTGTCAACGTAACTTATGTACAAAACTTTAAAAGTGCCAAATTGTCCAACGTATTTTCTCTCATGTAATTACCGTAAATTCCCCTAAATTGAAGTAATGGTATTTTACAGAGTGCTAATTTGAGGCAACACACTTGATTCGTGAATAAAGTGAAAATACGTTTTAACTTAAAATTTATTTAACTAGACATTTGTAAGTTTTTATCCAAATATAACCGCGTATACACAAAATGTATATAAAAGTGCAAGATGCGTTTCACTACTTATATAAAATGTGAGTTGTCTGTAATAATGTACCAAGCACAATAATTCGAATATCAACGTACAAAATAGAAAAAATATTATTTAGATGTTTGCCTAGCTGGGATCGAATCTTGAACCCGCTGCTTCCCAGACCGGGAGCCAATGCGCCATGCGGGTCATCTAACACATTTTCCTATCAAGTGGGTTTGTGCCTGCTTGGGCTTCGAAATAAATAAATGATTATTTTCAAAAAAATATGATAAAAACATTTATAAAGACCTTTTCTTACTACCATAGGTTAAAGTTCAGATACGTAACTGAGTTATTAATGGGCGGTAAAGACATAAATCTACTGTTTTTATCATTTATCATACACATAATTTTATACAACATTTAGATACGAAGTTTTGCCTTTCATATCATTTCATTTAAAATGATCATAATACAACAAATAAAGGTATTTTACGTATAAATGATGTTATTTCACATGGTTACAACTGAAAAGATAACTTATTGCAGACTTCTTGTTTCCTCCTGATAACTGAGCAGGAAGGTATATGTATATTAATATAAAAAGCATTATTATATTGTTTGATTCTATACTGTGCCGCCGCTTGCCTGATCATGTTTTTCATTGGCAATAATTTTTATGATATCCTACTGTGTAGCAACTAGTCCCCAGAGGGCGCTGTAGTATATGATCTTCCATGCTGATCGACGGATAGGCAGAATTCTTATTCATAGGTGTTTGAACACAGAGAATACCACGTGCATCAAAAGTATTGTTATTTTACACACAGAGAGAATATGGTTACTTAAGCAACTAAAGGAAACCCATAACATAACACTTACAATACATATCTTTATGATATCATACATTAAGTCTTTACTCAATGTAAAAAAATGCTTATACAGTCTATCTGATGGTAAGTGTCTACTACAGCACAGGTAGGTATGGTAATCAACCCTAAATAAGATTAGAGTCCCACCTATATCAGCCACAGCCTTGCGACCCTAAGTTAGAATGCCTCGGATAAGTAGGTATGTCTTCCTTACCTCACCCTTCAAACCGGAACACAACAGCGCTTAACAATGCTGTCATTAAGCAGAATTAGGTGTGGCGGTGGTTCTTGCGAAGTCGAACCACAAAGTGTTCTACCACCGTCACTCTGGCTTCTATCTGTTAATTATGTCCTAAAATTTAACTTCGGTACCTATCACGTGAATTTCTCATCCACGCAAAGAGTGTGCTACTCACATTAACAGATTAACTCTTATATATAATTCATTTGTAATATACAATGCGAATTGTTATTGGTAAATGACCAGTTTCCGCCCATGAGTAAGTGATTATGTCATTAGTTCAAAATATTTACATAAACATGCTATGGCTATCCGCCACATGGACGCTATCGGTGTTGGCGTATAAATGGTTTAATGCTTAAATTAGTTTTCCTCAGTCAGTAGGTATTGGGATTAAACGTTGTATTGTTGTAATTTACTGTAATGAAGACCGTTGCTAAACAAAATACAGCGCCGCGATTTGTAATTGTAAATTTTACAATATTTGATTTAGAAATGTTTTAATGTAACATAGTCTATGTTTAATGCTTCCGTTGACTTATCTATACATATAAATAAAATTAGAGTGACTGTTATGAATATTGAAATAACCGCTTTTTACTACATGCATATGAATATATATAGGGTACATACAGCAAAATAACATTTTTTTCAATTTTTGTCTGTCCGACCGATGGCTAGACCGATTTTGACGGGACTTTTATTGACAGGTAGGTAACAAGTTTCTTGGGCACGGGTCTACCAATTTCAACTATATTTATACACTTCGTATATGTGTTACTTTAGAACAATAGAGTACATGGATAACTAATTTGTGATGATTTTAAATCTCAGCGACTAAAGTAGATAGTGTAAACATGACAACCATAGCAACCATATAGAGCCTAGAGTCCATAACCACACATAGAGAATCTGAATATGCTCCCTATGCGTGCGTAGTTGAGGAAACACTATGTTTTAATGTGATTTATAAGTAATACCTATTAGTGGGGCTCTTCAAAAAGGTGTAAAAAGAGCTCTTCTCCAAAGCCGGCGATGCATTAGTGACTCCTCTGGTGTTGCAAATGTCCATAGGCGACGGCGACTACTCTCCATCAGGTAGCCCGTCTGCTTCATCGTTTAGTTATAATTATATAAAAAAAATATAATACAAGAATAATTATAGTTTAAAAATTAAAAACCACGCTAAAATCGCACCAGGAAAATCGTAAATCCTGATTCCTGACGATCCTGATGAAGTGAAGGGGATAAATTATTTAAATTGTGTATTGTCGGTTCTTGATAAGGGTTAAAATTTTAAATTAATCGAAACGTTCAAAGTGCGTAAAAATCGAGTTTATAGATTCCGTTACATACATACAGGTCAAGCTAATAAAAGCGTGGTAAAAATATTTTTAATTTTATTCTTTATCAAATCAAGTTATGCGTAGTAAGCTTTAATATTTAAAAGTTAACAAACACCTTCGTATTTTGCATAAAATCAGAGACCGTTCAAAGATTTACCATGTTTTACATTAATTTATGATAAAATCAAGAAATACTAGTTTTATAATTATAACCATAAGTGACTTGTTTGAGCGAGAATTAATAAGCGATGGGCGGTAAATGGCTTCGAGCACGGTAGGGTAGGATACCATATCGTAACATAAACCGTTTTCAATTATATCGTATCATATCGATATATAAAACATAGCCGATCAATATAATAATACCAATGATTTGACAAACATGCGAAAATAAATTAGCAAAAGCAAAATTAAAACCGTTTTTAATTTTTACTAGCTGAGATAAGAATATGAAAGTGATACGGATGTAATTATAAAACCAATACTTCACATCAAAAACCCATTACTGTCCCACTGCTGGGCACGGGTCTTCTCTCAGAATGAGAAGGTTAAGGCCATAGTCCGCCGCGCTGGTCAAGTGCGTATTGGTAGATTTCACATACCTTTGAGATGTTTTTATTAATAAATCTCTCAGGTATGCTGGTTTCCTCACGATGTTTTCCTTAACCGTTTAGCAAGTGATAATTAATTGTAATACGCACTTAACTTTGAAAAATCAGAAGTGCGTGCCTGGGCGTCGATTTTTTTAAACGTGTAACTTTTTTTTCGTTTGCAACTAACATAGATTCGGAAATAACTACTGAAAGAATTTTCAAATTACAATCTTTGGTAGGCAAAATTTATATAAATTGGGTATTAATAAATAACCGTTAAACTAAAGCGTGGAGTGCTTCATTTACCAGTTTTCGAAAAGCGCCGCACACTTTTTCTACAATTATACTATTTACTGTTCCTTAATTGATCACTGATTGCAAATTATTTTCTACTTTTTAGTTGATTTTATCATAAAAGCATGTTTTTCAGTTTTTTTTTAACTATATTTGTTTTATTAATTTTTAGTATTTGTTGTTATAGCGACCGCTCGAATTACGCGAATTAGGCATCCTCTGTAAAAAATTCAAGTGTCCACCTATTACGGTTTAAGAGATACGTTCACGGTATAATCCTTGTGACACACGAACAGGCAGCGCAGGGTTTCGTTTTACGCAATAATTGTTGCAATCTAGTAACTTTGCGTTGAACTTTCTCTAAGGCGTTCGAACAATCTCGCCTCGAAAATCGTTAATCCTGAGGATGTTGATAAGGACAATGTTACAAAATTGTTATTAAAATCGTGTATTGTCATCGGTTTATGATAATTCTTCAAAATTTTGAATTAAACTGTACGTTCAAAGTGGATAGAAATCGGGTTTAAAGATTCCGTTACATAGTTAAATACATACATACAACCCAAGCTAATAAAAGCGTGTTAAAACATATATTCAAATTGATACGCAAACTAAATATTGGCTACAACCATTTTCAAATAAAACTGAAAATAACCATATCTAGCAGCTTCTGACATAGTTCGAATGCCAAATATTCAATTTTGACAGCTATATGCGAGAATAGTTTTTAAAGGATCCGCTAAAGACTAAATAAGGATCACAAAGTGCTAGTATTCTTAAAAATAGCATTATTGAACTTACAAGCAGACAATTTGTCCTTGCATTTACACATGATTCATCAGTCATATTTACAGACTTATCTAAAAATAACCACATTATCTGCTTGCAACAATTGTTGTTTAAAAATAATTATTTATCAACAAAATGAATGCAATAATACTTTCTAGAAACAACGCGTGACTGTCATTTATTTCTTACATGAATAATAATTTGTTATTAATAATGTAAACAGCAATCGAATAAAGGTCAATCAGATATAACGTTCACGACATTTTGTATGAATTTTAATCGTTATTTTATAAAGATAAGGAAAACGCAAACGCAATATATTATTACAATATCAATAAATTGTAACAAAATCGTGTTAGTTTTCAAATTAAAATATATTTAAAGAGTTGATTATACCGCCCGTTCGTCATAGGATGTTTTGCTCCCGAAATGTCTTGTTGATAGTTCTGATGTATTTATATAGAGCTGTTAATTTCGATTTGGTTGACCACATACAAATATTGACCACGGCAAATTTAATAATGCCACTCTATATTATTTTTATGAATAATGTAGGTGTGAAAATGTATTTGCGGCTACACTACGCTTTTAACATTTTTTACACTTAAACACAATTATATAAGAAATCTTGGATCACGCCCTGTTATTTTTTTTTTTTTTTTTTTTTATATGTTTGAGCCTAACGATAAAGCAGACGTGCTACCTGATGGAAAGTAGTCAACGTCGCCTATGAACATTTGCAACACCAGAGGAGTCGCCAATGCATCGCCGGCTTTGAAGGAGAGCTCTTTTTGCACCTTTTTTGAAGAGCCCCATGTCATAGCGCTCTGGGAATACCTCAGGGGGAAGTTCATTCCACATCTTGCACGTTCGTGGCAAGAATGTCCGTGCAAACCGAACTGTGGAGGACCGCCACGGGTCCAGTTGGTGTGGATGGAACTTCATCCTTCGGCGAGTGGTGCGATGGAGGAATGGTGACGTAGGCATCAGGTCAAATAGTTCCTCGGAGCACTCACCATTGTAAAGCCGGTAGAACACACAGAGGGAACCTATGTCCCTCCGCAAGCTTAAAGGTTCTAACCGATCGGAGGTCCTGGGGTCGTTGACGATTCGGATCGCGCGTTTTTGCACGGAGTCAAGTGGGTTAAGTTGGTATTGGGGCGCCCCTGCCCAGAGATGGGAGCAGTACTCCATGTGAGGTCTCACTTGAGCCTTATACAACAGAAGGAGTTGCCCCGCAGTGAAGTACCGCTTCGCTCTGTTCAGGACGCCCAGCTTTCTTGATGCCAACTTGGCCTTAACGTCCAAATGACCCCGGAACTGCACGTCACTATTTATTTTTCATGAAATCGTCACTTAGCTGGCATACTCTACAGTCTACGTATCATATATTTTTTAATATTATGCAAGTTAATAATCATAATTTGTGAGTGTAAATGTTAATATTTAATTAAATTTATTTGTAGTAGTTTTATTATAATTTTATCCAAAGTGTAAAAACGGAATCTTTTACTATATGTGCTGTCTGTCCATCTGTCACAGGATTCTATCTCTTCCGGGACGCCTGGCAGATGTGAAACATCGACATTATTTTGTAAAAGTAATATGCAGAAAAGAACATATTGTGATAGGAACTAAATATGTCATAATGTGATAAAATAAAATATTACGATTGCGCATGGCGACGCGTCGCCACACCGTACACACTACTGCATATAGACTGTATATATATACCATCGTATAGCGTGGCGACGCGTCGCCACGGCATGCGTCGCCACTCCAGAAATCGGTTTTACGTGCGGCTATAGATGTTTCACATCAAAAAGAGAAAATAAAAGTGGGTATCTATACAATTTCCCGGCGTATTTCCCACCATTTTTTTATAGAACCGTAATAGATAGACACTTTAAATTTTCACCGTACATGTACGTTATCGATTAGGACTACAATGTAACAACTACAAGTGACACGTGTAACGACAAATAGTAAGAGTAGCTATCAGATAGTCTGAAGTGTGACGCACAAAGATCTATGCTAATAGGATACAAAAACATTGTTATTTATAGATTTATGCAAAGGTTTGATGAACTGAAACGAAATACTGAAGATGTTTTGATGTAAAACTACACTAGTTCCTTAACATATAACATATAAAAGTTGATCATACATCAACTTTACTTACTGGCTTGCGGACATGATACCCTAGATCAGATGAACCCTAGATAAAATATGAGACTAACCTGAAGTTGTCACAGATACCTTGTCCTACCTTTGAGGACTAAGTTGGAACGGCTGGATAACTGTGTCTACCTTACCACACCTTTTAAACCGGAACACAGCTAAAACTGCAGCTATTAGGCAAAAAAAATGTATCGCTTCAGGAGTCAAACCACAAAAGGGTCTACCACCTTCAAAAACTTACTTACCTCTTTATATAAAGTTCATGCAAAAGAAGTCACTAACAGTACCCTTACCATGAGTTTTCAAAACATCTTTCATCTTCATCTTTCAACAAAGTCTTTTGTCTACCTCACATGTTCGCAAAAAAGAGAGACAAAACATAAAGCGCCATTTTGTCAATTTAGGCATTTAATGTTACGTTACTGACACTATAGTTCTGATACAATCCGCGCGCTGATTGGAAATTGTATGGGCAAATACGTAAACAAATACCAAAACAGTCATATTTGTCAAAACGTAAAAACTCGTGGTAAGGGTACAGAGGATGGAGGATTTCTGGGTGTTTGTGTAGTCGTCTTTGTGTGGCCACTTAACAAAAGGTGGTAGTGAACTTGAAGGTGGTAGAACCTTTTGTGGTTCGTCTCCGGCGGCACCAACGCCACATCTTTTTCTGCCTAATAACAGCAGTGTTATCTGGGGTTGATTACAGATGTCCATGGGCGGCAGGGGCCACTTACCATCAGGTCGACTGCATGCTCGTCTGCTACTCCTATATTATAAAAAAAAAGTAATAACATTAGGTAGACTGCATGCTGCATGAAAAAATGTCATTATTGGGTGTGATAGAGGTATATGTGAATAGGCTTTAAGGGTATAATAATGTCAGTAATGACAAAAACCGTTGAATCCAAACCTGCCCGTCCTGTCCGACACAGACACGTGTCCCCCGGACGAGCTTTCGTGGAAAAGCTTTTTGTGAAGCTCTCGGAGAAATTAACGCAAATAAAGTACATAGTGAGCTTATTATATAGTATTGGATACGACTTTATTTAAGTGAGTATAAATTTATTATTGGAGAAATTTCACTCTCCTCATTTTCATTTTCACCTACTATATATAGGTGATGGAAATAAAAATGGATAAAAGTTTATCCCGTAATAAATATTATTTGTAAAATGATTTCAGTGAAACTTTTATTCCCTAAGGTGTTTAATCAGCACAACCATTTGAATCATTGTAGATGGTAGAACGCTCCGGCGGCACCACCTCCATACCTATTTCTGCCTCATAACAGCAGTGTTAAGCGCTGCTGTGTTCTGGTTTGAAGGGTGTGGTACTAGAGACATACTTTTCCGATGCATTCAAAGTCCTCGCGGGTAGTAACGCATCTGTGGCAGACCTTAGGCAGGAACCTTATGTTGTCTTATGGTGGACTACATGCTCGTCTGCGATCCCTACATGTATTATAAAAAATATAATTTAATAACTACCTACTTCAGAATTTGAAATTATTTCAAAATCGGCATTACCTAGAATCCGATATACCTAGATCGATCTTAACTAAAATCTCAGACCCATAGCACGAGAGGCTTATTCCACCGGGAACACGCAGCACGCACCGAGTAAATGTAACAATAAGTAAGTGGTCAAGTCTTTATATCTGCCTCACATGTTCGCAAAAAAGAGAGACAAAACATAAAGCGCCATTTTCTCCATTTAGACATTTAATGATACGTTAATGACACTATAGTTCCGATACAATCCGCTAGGGGCGCTGATTGGAATTCGTATGGGCTAATACGTAAACAAATACCAAAACAGTCATATTTGTCAAAACGGAATAACTCATGGTAAGGGTAGTGTTCCCGTCGCTCGGCACGCGTACCGTTTACCGGGAACAGTCTTTTTGTCCCGGAGACAAAGGGAAGTATCGTGAGCCATCATAATTTCGTATTGGAACGCAACGAGTATTTTGTCATTGTTTTTTGTTGTTTCTCGTAATTGGGAATGTGAGAAAGTCCCGCTTGTGATTTTTATGTGAAAACTTCTTTAGCGACGTTATGGACATATTGTGACAGGTAAACAATGTTTAACTCCCGTCAGGTCACGAGTCCTGATCAAAAATTCGTAAGACTGTAAAGCAAACTGCAAAAGTCAAGGTGTCATCCGGTGTCAGCATAGAAAAAATATGTCAATGGGTGTCAGTTTCATTTTTTTATTTATTATATTTTTTATTATTCAGGTTAGGTTTCAAAAGTTTCCACTTCTGCCGACTCCCGGAGTGCATTCCGTTGATTTTTTTCTTTTAAATCTTCCAAAAATATTCTCAACCAAAACTCAATGAGTATTGGTACTATCAAGCTTACACGATGACAAATTCCTGTGAATTAAATACAGAACCCGTTCCTGTCGCTTGGCACGTGTACCAGAATTACCGGGAACAGTCTTTTTGTCCCGGAGACAAAGGGAAGTATCGTGAGCCATCATAATTTCGTATTGGAACGCAACGAGTATTTTGTCATTGTTTTTTTGTTCTGTTTCTCGTAATTGGGAATGTGAGAAAGTCCAGCTTTCGTTTTTTTATGAAATTACTAAAAGAAGTTCACCTGATGGTAAGGTCACTGCTGAATTTTCCGTAACGGTCGTCGGCCACAGATCCATTGCAATTATTACACCTAATGACTAAGTCGGAGAGCCTCGTGTTTGTAAACATGGTAAAACCTGTGGTTCGACTTCAGCAGCACCAACGTCACACCTATTTCTGCTTAAAAAGGTAGTGTAAATCGCTGCTGTCTTTGGCGGGTCTGGTAAGTGGTGTCTTTGTGTCCACCTTTCCGAGGCGTTCCAGCTTAGTCTTCAGGGGTTGCGGTGTCTGTAATCGGCTTTAGATAGAATCTGTATTCTGTATGGAGGAGTTGCCTACAGATGTTTAGCATCTTACTTCATCTTTAACATTAGGTGGATGGCATGCTCGTTTGCTAGTTCAGTCTAATAATATAATCAAGCTTTAGTTGCTGAAATTAACTTTAAATTTATTTCATCATCATCAACCCATTACTGTCCCAATGCTGGGCACGGGTCTCCTCTCATGATGAGAAGGATTACGCCATAGTCCACCGCGCTGGCCAAGAGCGTATTGGTAGACTTCACATACCTTTGAGATTTTTTTTATGCATGCAGGTTTCCTCACGATGTTTTCCTTTACCGTTTAGCAAGTGACAATTAATTTCTAATACGCACATAACTTTGAAAAATTAGAGGTGCGTGCCTGGGATTTGAACCTCGGACCCCTCGATCGAGAGGCCGAGTTTCTTAACCACTAGGCTATCACTGTCCTCAGGAATTGCAACGACTGTGATCTCTGAACAACTGTGATCGACTGTAGGCAAACAGACACTACCATAAGTTGGACTGCTCATCCTCTATTTCTATATCAAAATCCACAAATTTACCTGTTTATAATACTAAATACGTATAACCAGATAGATATCATGCTTTCTAAAAACCGCCAGAATCGAACCACGCACCCATCTGTATGCTAATAGAGTATAAAGTGTATAACGCCTACATGCGTATTCATATAAATGTATGCAAATGGCTGCGCGGTGGACGGTGCATATAAATCTGTTAGTTGAGTGAGATGTCACATAATGTGTGCGGTTTGGTTATTTTTAGGGTTCCGTACAGTAAAGTAAAAACGGAACCCTATTACTAAGACTCCGCTGTCTGTCCGTCTGTCACAAGGCTCTATCTCCTGAACCGTAATAGATATACACTTGAATTTCTTACAGAGTATGCACAACGGTGGTTATAACAACAAAGACTAAGTAAAACAAAATAAAATTGAATATTAAAGGGGGTCTCCGTACAACAAACCGGTATTTTTCGGCATTTTTCGATTGATGTTAAACCGTACTAGGAAGCCACGGATGAAATTCTTACCATCGACTACTATAACTGCTATTTTAATAAATACAAATAAGAACAATAAAACATATTTTAATATGGTTATTTTATAAAAATAAGTAACATATAATGAACACTTGGTGGTACGGAACCCTCCATGTGCGAGTTCGACTCGTACTTGGCGAATTTTTCACCTCGCCGAACTTGAGATACGACCATCGACGTAGATCGTTGAAAATGTAGAATGTTGTTCGTCTAAAATGAAGCCAGAAAAGTATTGCGATCATGTACCTAATGTAACCTGACAAAGTTTGGTATTGTATGGTAAAGGGTAAAATTTTGAAGCTCCACTTTGTCGGATGATCTGAGGTTAACATCCAAGGCACACCTCTTACTTTTCGGTATTCATTATTATCACTTGCTGAAATGGTGAAGAAAAACATCGTGAGTAAACTGCAGATTCTTATTTTTTATAATATAGGAGTAGCAGACGAGCTTGCAGTCCACCTACATATGTAATCAACCCCAGATAGGATTAGATATTCCTACCTGAGGTCGGCCACAGATGCGCCGCTACCCCTGAGGCCTAAGCTGGAACGCCTCGGAAAAGTATGTCTCCCGTACCACACCCTTCAAAACGGAACACAGCAGCGCTAAACACTGCTGTTATTAGGTAGAAATAGGTGTGGCGGTGGTGCCGCCGGAGTCGAACCACAAAGGGTTCTACCACCTTCAAAATTCTGCTGTTGAGAGTTAAAAATGGTTCACAAGGGCTTATGAAGTCTATCAACTCGCAAGTGACCAGCGGGGCGGACTATGGCCTGGGACAGTAATGAGATGATTAATTGCTCTTTTTATGTACGTAAAAATAACTTTATTTATTATATTCTCCACAATATTTTAAACATACATAGCACAATCTTATCTTATAGTCAGGGGGCTTACTACCATCTCTTAAAACAATATTGTTTTAATCATAATTTTTTGCAGGAAATTTAACTTTTTAAGCAAAATATGTCAATTTCAGTTGGTTTTATACAATGGATAAGCGAAACATCAATAAGGGTTTAAGTTTGTTCAACTGTGTATGACGGAATATTTTACTGTTTTAAGGAGGAAATAAAACTTTCCTGAACTATGATGGTTTTTAAAAGGTGGTGGTAGGCCCCCTGGTCTATTCGGCACAACATTTTTTGGTTCGCGATTGGGTGAGCTCCATCTGCCTTTATTTCGATACTCTGTGAAGGAAAGATATTTGTATAATTTTTAAATCATTTATATCGCTTTCTACATCAGGTGTTATATTTCATAGAAAAATGTGTCGAGTTATTGGCTATACCATAGGGAACTTCTCACGGAATAAAAATAACGGACAGTAATTTAATTATTTTTATGCATATAAATATTCTGCTGCCATATTTCTATTTGCAAAACTCGAAAAATAGTAGGTATATGGATTAATTTGATTTTTTTACATCTTTCTTTGGCATATAAGATTTTTATATACTTTTTATGCGGAGGTGTAGGAACCTTCTGCGGTGCGCATTTGTGCGCCGACGTCCATAGGCGGCAGTCACTTACCATCAGGTGGACTGCATGTTCCTCTGTTACTCCTATACTGTATAAAAATCTTACTTTAATTAAAACAGGATGTTATCTTAATCTTTTCCAAAAAACTCATGTGCAACAGTAACTATGAAGCTTTTATGAAAAACTACAAAAACACATTACGCAGTAGTTGTGTAGGCGGAATCACAAACATTATTATACTCCTACATCAACATTATTATGTTCTAACAAACTCATTGACAGCATCTCAGCCAATCGGAATCCATTCTTACAATCAGTATACACGTGTACTTTATATGCAAACCACTTAATGATTAATAGACGTTAAACCCAGTAAACAATGTTATCATAATATATTATTATGTTAAATATACGAGTATTTTATGTAAGTCTGTTGTATACTATTATAAGTTATATTTAATAAAACTATAGATATGTATATAAACAACATTCTAAACTAAACTATATATATTATACACCTAAATAAAAAACTTTATAAAAATACTAACTATAATTAAATATAATGTGCTTCATCCAAATTGTTGTCCTTCGGAAGAGTTCCCAAAACACTGGCGACATTACCCCGCTGAATAGCTAAGCTAATTCTCTGTCCGAGGTAAGCGCCAGCCCTTTGGTCATTGGTGCACTCGATCAATCGCTTGGAAAGATGTTTATAGAAAGATATGTTGTATACTGCGAATTAATGTTTAATTGTTTATGGTCAAAATAATAGAATTTTAAAATTATGAAAATACTACTTCTGTTGTATAAGCCAGAAGGATGAAGTTCCATCCACACCAACTGGACTCGTGACGGTCCTCCACGGTTCGGTTTGCACGCACGTACTTGCCACGGACATGCAAGATGTGGAATGAGCGTCCATCTGAGGTATTCCCGGAGCGCTATGACATGGGGCTCATCAAAAAAGGTGTAAAAAGAGCTCTCCTCCAAAGCCAGCGATACATTGGCGACTCCTCTGGTGTTGCAAATGTCCATAGGCGACGGTGACTACTTTCTATCAGATAGCCCGTGCCTCATAGTTTAGGTATAAAAAAAACAAACTAAAGGATAGAGAAACATTCGTTTTAGAAAATCATAGCGTAGATTTTAATGTTCAAACATTATAATAAAAACTTTAAGAAACTTAGATATTTTTCAAATATGACGCGCCATCTATTTTTATGGAAGTATTTACTTAAATAGAGAATGTACCTTCATATGTGTAAAACACAATTGCTTCACGCTAAAAATAGTTTTACTTATAATATAGGTGGTAGCAGTCGAGCATGCAGTCCACATGAAGGTAAGTAGCTACTGCCGCCCATAGACATCTGTAATAAACCCCAGATAAAAAAAATCCTACATGAGGTCCGCCATAGATGCTCCGCTTCCCCTGAGGTCTAAGGTCAAGCTAAGAGAACTAAGGACTATGTCTCCTGTACCCTTCAAATTAGCGATTGATAACGCTGGTATTAGGCTGAAAAAGTTGTGGCGATGGGCCCAACGGAGTCAAACCACAGAGAGTTCTACCATCCCCAAATGCCAAAATTTAAAGCTATACTATATTTAAAACATACGGAAAGAGAAATATTTGACTATATTTCAAAATTGAAAGTAAAGTAAAAGTCTGCGGCGATAGCATTAAAAGCAGATACCGCAAAAAATGAAGCACACGTGAAAGGCACTTTACCTGCGGTAAAAGTGGTTGAACACTTACCCTTGCACTTTGCAGGACCTTTCCTTTCGAAGAATAGGTATAAACTGTTCCAATAAAGAAGGTATTCCAAAATGGCGAATTTAGTTTTTTCTGTTTTGATCTTGAGGAGGACGAATAGGTAAATAAAATACCACCATTTGGGTTTACAATGTTAGTTAAATAAAGTTTTAAAGTTAAATATTATATTTTAATTGTAATTTAGTACGTTGACAATTTTTAACATAATATTTTTAAGTTAAACGTCGTCAGTTGGTTATGACTTTGAAGACGGGGTTGTTAATTACCATACTTTTATTAGCTGGACCTGTATGTATGTATGTATGTAACGGAATCTTTGAACTCGATTGTTACCCACTTTGAACAGTTCGATTAATTTAAAAATTTGAACAATTATTAAGAACCGATGACAATACACGATTTTAATAATTTTATCCCATTCTCCTCATCAGGATCGTCAGGAATCATGATTAACGATTTTCCTTGTGCGATTTGAGGGGGGTTTTGAGTGTTTAAACTTTAATTATTTTATTAAAGGGTTTGCACATGGTTTATTTCTATTCAAGCTGTTATTCAATTTACTACTACTATTTAAACTGTAAAAACGATTTAATTCGAACACCTCATGTAGAATGTGCTTTATACTACCATCAGTTCTTAAGGAAGAAATACGCAAAACTTCGCCACGCTCATCCATCCAACTCTCGACTGTGTCCACCGTTGCTTAACTTTGGACACCAATTAAGACACATTTTCTTACTTTTATAACTATTAGTATTATTACGCAATTATATAAAGTGTTAATAGTCATTTAATTTTTAGTTACATATCAACACATTGGTTTGGTGTTAACCGCCATAGTTAAAACATACTAAGTGAAAAAAATCTCGACTCTTCGCTCAAAATATTATATCCGTCAAACTCAAAATACGTGATTTTTGACCTTCTAATTCCCTTTACTAGACCCTAAGCAAAGTTAGTTTAGTGACAACAGAGCCAACGCAGAGGGGAGATGCGTATGTTAATTCAAATATAGTTTTATTGACAGACCAACGGAATACTAAAACCACATTGGACCCAAAACTGGTCGGGGTCGTCGCACTTTACTCATTAACTTTTGATCATTGCGACTCCAGCTACAACGGGGTAACCATCTCTTAAAACACGTTCGAAATACCAACCTACATTACCAACTTAGAGTCGGTTTTGAATCGCCACGGATTCGTAAAGATTTTTTTATTTCCAACTACAACAGGTTTTCTACTTTTAGACGGTTGAAATGATAAAATTCCTTAGTTGGGTACCTACAGATTAGGAAATTTTTCTAAGCTATAACTTAGAAATGTTTATAGGGATCGCTTGGAACACGCTTTTTTGTGGGCGACCGCTTGCTTTACTGATGGCGGAGAGCGATAAGAGAGCGACGAAATATTACCTCTGTTATTTCTAGATAGACGTTGGAATCTTTAAATGGAATCGAGAAAGTAGCGAAATAAAATATCAACAAGAATGCATAGAAATAAAAGAAATCAAAAATGTATGCCTCGTTCATCAAATTGTCGGCATTTAAAATGCTAATAATTATACCTACTTCAAAAAAAAAACAACAAAAAATATTCATTGTTTAATTCACTGTGTGACATTTAAAAATATAACAAATTATGACATTAAAAATTATAACAATTATTTTAAATTTTGAAATCAGGCAATTCTCATATGGGCAGCGCGATGACAGGTCTCCACCAATTTATGGGACTAAATAGGCTGCGATCACGTAAACCTATAAGCTACGTCACAAAGTTAAAAGTATAATCGCGTACGTTATATATTTGTCTATTATCAACATTCATCGCCCATCGCTCGCAGTACAACAACTCGAACAACAGTCGATATTTCGGCGTGAGGCATGTGGGCATTTCGTATGGACGTTACGAATTTCGTCGTGAGAAAATGTCGCGTAGTCCAAGATCCCAATTTACATTGAATAGAATAGAATAAGTATTCACTATACATGCAATTGGTGGACCATTCGGAATTCGTTTGCTAATCATTGTGTTAGGAATTGCCCGGGACTGTGATTTGTTTATGGGGCTTTCGTGTAATAAAATTGGTACCTGGTGTACTGTACAAATAAGTATAGAGCTTTTTAAGTGGAACTTTTTCCTGTTCAATGAACGCTAAATCTATTTGGAATGGTTAAAGAAAATGAATTATGATGAGATTGAAGATTTATAAAGTGTTAATTCATAAACACACACACACGCACGCGCACACATACACACACGCACACACACACACACACATACACATACACACGTAGTAAGTAAGTGAAGAAAATTTGTAGTTTATTAATAAATAATATTTGTATTAATTATGCTATGGAAGAGCGGGGCTTCCTGTCACAGGTATAAATATACTTAAAAGAAGTACCCAACAATGGATAACTGTTGTAACTATATTGATACAAATAAAATTATTTTCATTTCTACCTTATATCGGTGTAGCGTTGCTGTTATCTTGTTTGAAGGGTGGTAAGGCAGATTCACCTTCGGCATCTTGCGCACTGGCGGCCCGCAGTGGTGTCACAATGTGAGTGATTTTTACTTCAAATTAATTGATTTTACGCATCCTTCACACACAACCACTGTACACCTATAAGTGATGCTAGCACAGCGCCGTGTCCAATCGAAGGTAAATTCATTTGTAAGTGTAATAGTAGAAATTTCTCGTCGGAACCCCTTTTATTTATAATACTAAGGCCCAAGGATTAGGCCAGGCAATGAACCCAGGTCGTTTGCTACTCTACAGTGCAGCATAGGTATATTTATTGTAATTTCTTTATTAATCAAACCTAAAACCATTTCTACTAAAGATATTTATCATATTGAGATATTTACTGCGTTATTTTCGCACATGAAAATAATCATACATAGTGCATGGTTACCATTTTTGACATTATTGTTTGAACTAAAACGCTATAAAGCTAATAACTCACATACATTCTCGTAAGTAGGTAAATTATGAATTATTAAACCACTTAAATTCGACAAAATCAACAATTTAGGTAACGTAAAATTCTTAGCGAACAAATATTTCTGGCGCTTATCAAGATACGCGGAATTAACAGGTATTCGTGATGAAAGGTACTTTGGAGGTTCACTAAATTTATTGCGGCAGGTTAAGAGCGCGGCTTGACAAATTAATAACGTCACACTATGGGGATTTTAGACCAGGCATCGAACCAACATCGGTTTGTAATCTGCAGACGCCAAAAATATGTTTTGTACCAATAATATCTTTGTTTTCTTTTATAATTTTACCTAAACCATGAGGCAGACGGGCTACCTGATGGAAAGCAGTCACCGTTGCCTATGGACATTTGCAACACCAGAGGAGTCGCCAATGCATCGCCGGCTTTGGAGGAGAGTTCTTTTTACACATTTTTTGAAGAGCCTCATGTCATAGCGCTCCGGGAATACCTCAGAAGGAAGTTCATTCCACATCTGGCACGTCCGTGGCAAGAACGTTCGTGCAAACCGAACCGTGGAGGACCGCCACGAGTCCAGATGGTGTGGATGGAACTTCATCCTTCGGCGAGTGGTGCGATGGAGGAATGGTGAACTTTGTGTACCAATAATTCATTTTTCACAAAAATACTTAGATAAGCATAATGGACGAGATATATGTATATACTGCGTCATATTTGCTTATGAAAATGCTTGCTTATGAAAATATTTTGCACGATTATATTTTCTTGGCATTTTTGTTTTAACTAAAACGCTAAAGTTATCAAGATACGAGGAATTAACAGGTATTCGTGATGAAAGGTACTTAGGAGGTTCACTAAATTTATTGTGGCAGGTTAAGAGCGCGGCTTGACAATTTAATGACGTCACACTATGGGGATTTTTGTGGATCGCCATGCAAACACGAAGTATATTGACATTCGTTTTTTTTAACTATATGTCTAAGAGCTTTCCCTTTTATATGTTCTCAAATGTTTCTGAAAGTTCAATGTGGCTTTAGTAGGAGCCACCTATTTCTAGCGTAAAACAGTTCTTTAAAGGTGGTAGAAATCTTTGTGGTTCGACTTCGGCGGCACCACCACCACACCTATTTCTCCCTTATAACAGCAGAGTTAAGCGCTGCTGTGTTCTGGTTTGAAGCTGTGTTCTGTTTGGACACACTTTTTCGATGCGTTCCAGCTTAGTCCTCAGGAGTAGCGTCGTTTCTCTGGCCGACCTCAGGTAGGAGTATCTAATCCTATCTGGGGTTGATTACAGATGTCCATTGGCGGCAGAAGCCACTTACCATCAGGTGGACTGTATGCTCGTCTGCTACTCCTATATTATAAAAAAATAAAACAAGGATGAATGCAAAGTAATAATTATTCTAACAATAACGTTCCTAAGTGCATGTAATGATACGTGAATGAGTTGATTGTCTGGTCGCCAATTAGTCGTGGAGTGCAAGTTGTTTAAATTTACACTCGGTTTGTGGCTCAAGTGTGTTTTGTCTGAACGATTAGCAGGGAATAAGGTCCTGGCTAAATGGGAGCGATAAAAACGATTCTTTATCGTCAGACATCCACGGCTAGGAATGGGTCTTTTCTTAGAGTTTGGGTTTAGAATATACGAGTAGTCCACCGCGCTAAAACAATTAGTTAATTTACACACCTCAAAAAAGTTTTTTTTAGAATGCTCTGTCATGTAGGTTTCCTCACAATATTAAATAATAATTTATAAAATCAATTTCCAATACGCACATAACTTTAAAATCAGAGGGTCGTGCTTGAGATTCAGTCTTCGCAACCCCCGTCTGAGGGGCTGAATTTTAACCACCAGGCTGTCACTGCTGTACTTCTTAAAAGGTGGTATGAATCTGTATGATTTAGGTACTCTAAAATGTTTATATCATCCAGCGATGGCTGGATGATATAAATCCTTTGCATGGATGGATGGATTTGATGGATGCATCCATCAGCCTTTAATAGTCCACTGCTGGACATAGGCCTCCCCTAATCTACGCCACTCCGACCGGTCTTGAGCAATCTGGATCCAGCAAATGTTTATATCTTATATATAAAATTCTCGTGTCACAATGTTAGTTACCGTACTCCTCCGAAACAGATTTACCGATTTTCATCAAATTTTATATGCATATTCAGTAGGTCTGAGAATCGGCTATTATCTATTTTTCATACACCTAAGTGATAAGGGCAATTTTATTTATATGGCAACACTACGTTTGCCGGGTCAGTTAGTATAAGTATACAAAAAACGGTTTAAGTGAAAAAGGTATACGTTAGGTTGTTTGTTCGAAAAGTGGCAAAATAAAAGTATGTTTAAATAATACAAAAGATAAAGTCACATTAGTATTTAATTGTTACCATAGATCTATATATAACTTATTACAAAGATAAGTACATTACAAAACGCTTTCTTTTAGACGTATCTTTAATTCGTACAAAATGATTCTGATATGTAAAGTTATTACAGCAAATACAACGGACAAGAGTTATGATATTTTTTTCAAATTTGACATTTTATAAAGCATTTACTACTTTTTATGCATACTCAAAATTTTAAAATCGCCATTTCTAATATTGTCATATTGTTACGATTATGTCTGTTGTTTTGATCGACGCATCACTCGCAAAAGTTTGTTTTTGTGTGACATTGGTGCTCTGGGTAGTTTTAGAGAGATTCCTTCTTCGAATGACGTCAAGTCGGGCTGTGAACAAAAAACATTTTATTATTCATCGGTTTAAATGTATATTCTGTATGGTTAACTCACCACCACACCTATTTCTGTGCCATAACAGCAGTGTTAAGCGCTGCTGTGTTATGATTTAAAGGGTGTGGTAAAAGAGAAACACTTATTCGAGTCATTCAAACTTGGTCTTTACGGGCAGCAACGGATCCGTGGCTGGTCTCAGGTAGGACTCCAATTTGGTCAGGGTTTGATTACAGAGGTCCTTGGGTTGACATAGCCACTTACAATCAGGTGGATAACATACTTGTATGTAACTTCTTTGGAAAAATGTTCCAAATTTTAAATACAAGTATGTTATCCACCTGATGTTGTTAATGTGTGTTATTTTCTCCAATATATTTTCAACTAGAACCAAAAAATATGTCAAAGTAAATTTATAACTCAGATTACTTTAACTAGTGGGTGTCTAGTGAATGAAAATTTACGACATTTTTAACAGTTTTAAAACTCATTCGGTATATACGGTTAGATGGATGGCTTTCGTTAAATTTTCGACGTGGAATAAGTGAGATATTGATAGAAAGCGGTTTGGCGCTGATAAAACGTTTGACACCTGACAAATTCCTGTTGATAACCATATTTGGATAGGGTTATTTCTAATAGTACACATTTGTAAATTTTGAAAATAAAATAGGAAATTTAAATAATGAAGGCATTTTGGACTTGCTAAAGTGTTAAGCAACTTATTAAGTAAAGCTATTTTTAATGCAAGGGCTTGGTAAATAAGTTAAATTTATATTTAATATCAGATTTTTTAAACAATCTGTTTAAAATACATACAACCGAACATAGAACCTCCTCCTTTTCGAAGTCGTTTAAAACACGAAATATTAATATTTAAATGAAAGTAACTGTCATTTCCTAACGTAACTATCATATACCTAATTTAGTATTAGGTATTGTATGTTCGTATTCCGTGCGGATAAATTTTTGAAATGGTTAAAATCATCTTCAAAATAATAAAATCAATTTTATTAGGACTTGCCCGCTGAACTCTTTTTACCCGAAAATATTTAATATCATACTATTCAAACTCAAAAAACGTCATAATTAGTATCAGAGGTTATCTCAAAAACCACTACAGATTCCTGCAACTTTTACCTTATTAAATCCTTATACAACCATAGGATATAATTAAGATCAAGGTGGCACCGCGGGGCACAGCGAGTTACCCATAACAAGGTACGCGTGATGAAGCAACAATGAAATAGAGTAGAAAATTATGCATATTCACGTTTTAGCACTAAGTGGTACAGTGGCACGCGAGACGGCCATAACATCAAATATTTTCACATAATTCATCATACTATTTTATTGAATGTTTGAACAAAAGCCTTAGGAAATCGAGTTTTTGCGTTAGCCGTTACAATGTATGCACTCCACATTGTGATGTTTCAACCATCGATATAGAGAACCTAGATGTGACACGTCAGACAGGTGTTTTCGTTTTAATAATAATATTTTTATTGTACCTATAGTAAATGAATTATGTGAATTTTTCGTTAAAAATTAAATTTCGATAATATTTTGCTAGAGCAACGGTTTTAGATTTGAAAGTTAACATTTCGGTTAATAACTCAAGATAATAATTTGAACAATTTTTAAAACGGTCGTCCGTTGGTCTTAGTATTGTACACAGCTTAATCTATTTTAACGAAACTCCACGCAATCACATTTTTTTATCTCAACAATATACTAAGGGCATAACCGCTAGAGGACGTTCATATTAAAAGAAAAGCAAGTTCTGTGCCAAATTTTGTAATCTATTCATTATTAGAACACAGTGACAAGCCAGCGTCGAGTGAGATGCGGCGGAGGACATTGGTACGCGACGTTTCATACAAATCTGTTAGACACCATCTAGTCTTCTTATATCGATGGTTGCTACAAAACTTACATCGCTAGACTATTCGACACGCATTAGGATATTGTGAAGAAACAGAGACCATGTCCTTGGCAGCTTTCCTGCAACACGCCGGTATCATTTCGCAGCAGGGCTGGTGCACGCAGTCCGGGATCGCCTCGTACGGGATGTAGCCGTCCGATATGATCCGGGCGAGACACTTCGGTATCATGATGCAGGGAGGCTCGTGGCGACAGACCAACTTTGATTTCGGCCGCACCTGCGTACCCACCGTCCCCCTAGCCGTAAGTACCACGAACTTCCTCGAACATAACGGGACCTCAGTACACTTAGGCTTATGCTCGCATTGTTGGCCCGAACCGCTTTCTCTTTCGCGTTTCTCTGCCATCCGACACTCCGGCAACCTCTCGCACATGGGCACGTGAATGCAAGAGTTCTCCAACTTCGGATCGTACTTGGCTTTGTAGCACCCGTGCACTACCTCGCACGGTGGATTGTGATTGCATATGCTCTGGACTATTTTCTCCGTTTTGATCTGCAATGTCTGAACGTCGATGCTCGGAGGGTGGTACTGGCAAGCCTGCTCGCAGCGCTTCGGCTTCGGTCGTCTTATTTTACGACACATATGATACAAGCTCGTTTTCTTATCCTGCGTCACGGGCCAGACGTTCCCTTGAATGGGAGTCTTATTGTTACTGTTTGGCAAATTAAGACACCCGTTAATTAATACGCAAGGTGGATTGTGAATGCATAATATTTCGCCATTGTATTTCTCTTCAACTGTCCTGGTGATATCATCGTGCGGGTTCTGGCAGGGCCTCGTCACGTCGTTACCCTGTGTCATTGACATCTGTGGATTCTGTAAAGATTCACTTTGTTTTTTACGCTTCTTATTGAGATGACACTCACATTTGACATTTTGTTTCTTGGTTTTCTTGCTTGGCTGTGACACCAAGTCACTTTGGGGGATTTTTGGGAGGCTCCCGGGTATTGCGTCTTCGGTTTGTTGCAAACAACTTTTGCACTCTGGGATACATGGAATTTGTTCATTAAAGGGCATTTGTTCGGGTTGTGGTGCAAACTGCTCAAAATTTTCAGGAATATTCACCGACTGATGCTGGGGCGAAACAGGTGGTTTTGGGCAAAAACAAGGTCTAACTTCTTTTTCTGTTGATTTTCCACATACCTTGTCATACATATACTCCCAAAAGGCAGAATAATTGGTTGGTATAATAGTACCAGGACTTGTAGTTTGTACATGGGACCCTACGTTCATTACTTGGCAATGTGGGGTAGAAAATACAGGATTAGGAATACTATAATCTCGTTTTGAGGGATACTGTTGAACACGATTTTTGTATAGCTCCTTTTCATACTTAAGGTACTCTTTCGTCAGTTCCTTTTGAAATTTCTCCATAAAGTACCGCCGACGGCCGAGCCGTTTTCGTCCATCCAGTTTTCCGATCTCCGAATCAGACGAAGTGAGTTCGTAGCTCGTGTAGGAGTCCTGTTTTCTCATGACCTTATGGTTATGTTGTGATAACGGTGCGCGATCGTTTGCATGTCCAAATAAAACTGGTCCCTCCTGCAAGTTGTCAACATAAACTGGTTGCACTACATAGCTCCGTCGGCGTCTATTGAGCTTTTTTATTCGTCTACGCTCGCAATCGGCACAAAATGTTTTACCGCTATTCAAATGGTCTTCCGGAATTTCCTTGATACTCGAATTTTGTTTCGTATTATTATTAGAGCGTCTAAAAATGTTTGAGAAGCATGGTGTCGGCTTGTGTGAAGTTTCTTTGGAATGATTAATTGATTGCGGATTTGGTTGATCTCCTTTATTGTTTGATTTGTTATCATCTTGTTTGCGACTTCTCTTACGACTGTGATTGGTGTCTCGTACGGGAATCATATTGTCTTCAAGTACTACCTTATTTGTCTGGTCCTTATTATTTAGTGGATTTCTACATGATATCACACTAGTTTTCTCCTTAGCTTTGGGATGTGTTTCAAGTGCTTTATCGAGAAGGCTGTGCTTACCTCTCTTGGGACATATAAACGGGATAGTTTGGGTTTCGTCGAAATCAGAGCTGTCCGAATGTTTTTCAACATGGCTTTCTTTGTAATTTGCTAGAAATTTGTCTATACACTTATCCATTTTTTTTTTATTTTTTTTTTATAATACTTCACTAAGGTGGTTATGTAGACTCTTTTTGTATCATGGCTTTGTTTTTGATTATTTAATAATTAACATTGTTCAATTTCTGTGTTTATTTGACTTAAAATTTTGTTATGTTTCCGATGATGACAGTGACAGAAGAATCTTTTCTATGTATTCTAAAACCTCATTTGTTACCATAAGTATAGTGGAACTTAGAGCATCAACCGACTAGGTTTAAAAACAGAGAGCATCTATCAACTGCGCTTTATTTTAAAATAACAAATAGTACATTACAATACGAGGACGAAAAATTTTTTTCTGACAAGTGTGAGTTTGCAGGCCGAGCCGCAGGCGAGGACTGCAATCACACGAGTCAGAAAAACATTTTTCGTCCGCGTGTTGTATAAAATTTTATATTACGGGGTCGGAAATGGGGGTTTTGCGCACGCGAAGCGTGCGTAAAACGTCCATTTACGCACGCCGTGATATAAACTTATTTTTTGGGCCCAGAAGGAATATTTCGTAAAATAAAACATACTTAAGTTGAAAAAACATTGGTTCAATATCATGATAATGATGCTATAAAAATAATTAATTACCCCATTATCATAAGTCTTCCGAATGTAAATTCTCAAACATACAACTTTAGCAGCTGTTGTTAAACATATGTCATAGCTTACATTACAAAATATATCTTATTTTTGGTATGTGTTTTTGGATGCGTGTGAGTGTGTAGTGCGTATGTATTGAGTATATATACATGTGTGCGTATTAAACTTGTTTGTAAATATATAAGTGTACTCTAAAATTAGACGACAATATTCAATTTTTTTTTATTTAATTTTACGATTAAAATTTTAATTCATGTTCCAAATAGCTGAAAAATGCTTGTAATGATACTGAAATTCCAGATTTTACAGGTAAATAAAAACATATAGTATATTTTTTTACCGTAACTTATTTTTTCTTCAATTCGAAACTATTTTCATGTACTTACTTTATATTTTATCGTGCTTTCTATCGAATGCTATCAAATAAAACTGAATGGCCAATATAAGCTGAATTAAAAAACTTAACACACTCACTTCTATCAAAACCAAATTGGAAACTTGTGTCGTCACTAAAAATAAATGTGTGTTAGTTGTAAGTAATAATAGTTCTAATTATAAAACTTATAATCGCACAAAAGAGTTGAGTCCATTGTTTGGCGCGAAGGAACAAGGGCTGGAAGGGCTCATGGGGTTAAAACAAAGGCTTAGGGTCTATGGCTATTATTATTATTGAAATTAAACGCCGAATTAATATGTGGAGGTGATACGTCACGCTGGAACGTTGTGTACGGACTGAAGGGGTGTGTACTAGGATTGTTTAGATTTGATCGTTTAAGCGTTTGTGGCTTTCAACCTTAAAATTGTAAGATTTGTAGGTGAGGATGTGGTTTTTGTTGTTATTAATTTGTATAAGATTAATATTGATTTGTGTAATTGGTAACGGTAGAAGCCATTGTTCGCGGGCAACACCGCTTCATCTTTTTCTTCCTAACAGTAGCACTGCGGTATTCTGGTGTGAAGGGTTCGGTAAGGTGGGATTATCTACTCAATGTTTTCAAATTAGTCTGTAGGAGTAACAAGGCATATGTGGCTGACATTAGACAGGACTTTTGTTTTGTTACGCGTTTATTCCATCTAGAGCAAATATTGCTTTAATAAGTTGAAAATCAAAATATGGCCAGGCCAGTTTAAACTTAGTTATGTTTGGGACAAAATGAACATTCGCTCCTTAACGGACATATAGCAAAAATGCTTCTCGGCGTACAGACGAAAAGACGTACATACATAAGAATTATATTAATTTAAGTCAAAAACGATCAAATCGCCTCAATCCTACAAAGTACAAGCAACGTCACGCTATAAAATAATAGAACAAAAAACCAAACGAGGAATGCCACAGCACGCACGTAGACGAGATAGGTCGGTAATAATAAATCGGGGAAGGGTTCGCCGTAAGGGTGCAGCCCTCGTAATCATAGGTGATCTAACCGGCCCGGATCTGTTGGTCGATACAAAAACTATAGTCTCGGTCATTTGAATACATGTTCGTTAATTTCGTAATTATTTGGACTCTGTTTGTCTTATATGCTTAGGTAACAGTTGAGAAAACAAGGAATAATGTTATAGAGAATACGATAAGAATTTAAAATAGCTTAAGTTTAATTTTCGATTTTGTTAAAATTTGTTTATAAATAGTTAAGCCACATTTTTTCTTCCATAAAATTGTTTATTTTGATTTTAGTATTTTTATAAGCATTTATAACACACGATTTACATGGATTACGTAAGAAAATATTCAACATTTCATATGCAGCGTAGATATACTAAAGTACTAAACTATTTTCGAAATTACTTTGTGTCTTCGACAGCGCATCACTACCAGATTGCGAGGGATTTGAGATTTAGTCCATCAAACTGGCCACTGGTTTAGTAAACTTTGAAAACCTTTTTTAAAAATGTTTTTCAGGCGAGTAAGTTTCGTCACGATGTTTTCCTTTCCTATTTAAGCAAGTGATAATAATATTTAAAAAAAGTAAAAAAACTTTAACTATAATATAGAAAATCAGAAATGCATCTCTGGGATTCAAACTCCGGACTCCCAAGTGAGTCGAATACATAGATGTAATCCTAGTCGAATACAATATTTTAATTTTGAATTTGGAAACCGAAATTACGGATTACATTGTACAGAGTACCAGATTCAGATGGGGTGAGTAAGGTCAACATGTAACGAATATCGTCTTTCAAACGGCCATAGCGACAGCCGCTGACCTTCAAACCGAGCCCCTACACACGTCTAACCAATAGCGTGCTACAGATTATAGCATGCTATTTTATACGCTGCGTTATAACTGCGAATGTGCTTTGAAAACGATAAAACGAAAAGTACTCAACACTGTTGATTTTAGGAAAAGTATATCGTCTCTTTCAAACGGCCATAGCGACAGCCGCTGACCTTCACACACGTCTAACCAATATCGTGCTACAGATTATAGCGTGCTATTTAATGCGCTACGTTATAACTGCGAGACTGCTAGAAAAACGATAATTAAACTTAAAGTACTCGACATTGTTGATTTTAGGAAAAGTATATCGTCTCTTACAAATGGCTATAACGGCAGCCGCTGACCTTCAAAACGAGCCCCTACACACGTCTAGCCAATAGCGTGCTACAGATTATAGCGTGCTATTTTATGCGCTACGTTATAACTGCGAATGTGCTTTGAAAACGATAAAACGAAAAGTGGTCAATATTGTTGATTTTAGGAAAAGAAGAAAAGTATATCGTCTCTTTCAAACGGCCATAACGACAGCCGCTGACCCTTCAAACCGAGCCCCTACACATTATAGAATTAGTACAGATTATAGAATGCTATTTTATACGCTACGTTATAACTGCTACGATAAAACGAAAAGTGCTCGACACTGTTGATTTTAAGCAAAGTCCAAAAAATACTGCGTTATTTCTTTTTAATGAAGGTTTTGAATTTACGCTGAACTGAGTTATAATTTTTTGTATAATAACGTCCCCGTCAATCCAATGTATTCCTACTACTGGGCACAGTTCTCCTCTTAGAGTAAGGATTAGTAGACTACACATACCATTAAGAAATTTTCCTAGGAAATATTGGTATATACATACATCTTAGTACGTTTGCTAAAGATCCTGTTATCCTGTTATCCTTCTTAACTTCAGAGAATCAGAGTCCTCAAACTGAATGGTCGAAATTCATATCTTTATATTATATATATCTATATAGTAGGTACCTGTGGGCACAAGTAGTCCTGAGCAATGCTATGCTATACTAAAATATATTAAATATCACATGCTATTTAACGTAACGGTTTTCGTTACACATAGCGCGCTATCCCAAGCCGCTATTTACCTCCACACACATACCAGCTACATACGAGTACTAGCACCACATGAGTCAGAACCACATGTGCTCGCTACTTGTTTTGAACGCCAGATTTTACAATTGAACTTTTTGTGAACCCCGCAACGATCGAATACACTGCGTAAACAACTACTGGGTTCGTTATGTTGCGGTAAATATGTTTATGTTTCAAATATTTGCTCTTATGATATTCGTGTCATGACTAACGCCTCTTATTAATAATCAAAATATCTATTTTCCATCCGCGAAAGATCGACATTTGATAATTAACGCAAAAATGGTAAAATTAGGTTGTCGTAAAAAGAAAAACAGTAAATAGGTTGATTATTAAAAACAATGTTTGTGTTTTGTCAATCTTACTGTGTTATATAAAGTGTCTATCTCTTATTTAAAAAAAAATTGAAATAGCACATTTAATCACTTTTAAAATTTTGTATTTCTTATTTTGGTCGTTTTAATACCAAATTTAAAACTAAACACAAAATTTGTCGTTGACTTAAGAGTTCATAAGAATTAAAAAATATAACAAAAAATATTGACCCTAAAGATCTTGACATAACGGCTTGAAGCCGTGCAGCCGGTTTTCAAACAATTCCGAACTTTCCTGCTTTTGAAATAACGACCCCGTTTTTTAGTTAAGTATTTCAACAAGTTTGCAGCCCGCCGCCATAATTTGAAGCTAAACCGACAGGAATTATTATCTCATGGTCTTTTGAATTTTGAGTTTTTAACATCGGACGATATTCGGTCTGACCACAGTTCCTCTGAGTGAAATAAAGTTCAAAGATGGAAATGTACTCGTATGGAGTTCCTTAAGTCGCTTTTTCTCCAAAGTGAAACGAAAGGGGTATGTTAACATTAGGTTTAGGTTTAATCATCTTTATTTCTCATAAGACTTTTACAACACTTAGAATGAGAAACTTAGAAATAATTATAATTATTATGCGTCCGGTATGCCTACATGTGTGTGAGTGTGTGTGTGAGAGTGTGTCTTTGTTTGTGTGTGTGTGTGTGTGTGTTCAAAATGAAAAAGAGTTCTATGTAAATCTACTTTGAAATCATTATGCTTTTACTTTTGAGTTAGTTGCCTGCTCTTACTCGTTGGGGTAAATTTGGCATAAAAAGGGCGTTCCGATTTAAGCCTGTGATTTCAAATTAGATTAACCAATTTTTGCCTAGTATTTCGACATTTGACAATATAGGTTGGCAAATATTATCTTTCCTTAATAATGTTAAAGGCTACTCTTACACGATGATTGTTTGATGCATAACTTGCCGAATCAAAATTTTGTTTTATTTTAACTTTTTAGAATGCACGGTTTAAATATATCAAAGGAAATATTATTATTAGTACTTTCTTACTTTTGCATATTACAACATGCATTAATGTTGAAAGAGAAACGTGTTTAAAATGTTCATGGTATAACAATATTATTTATGAAAGAGATACCTACTCATAATAAACATTATAAATTTCTGTAAAATAAATGCCCCCCTCTAATCAGGCACCGGATTTAATATTTCACGTCGACTTAAACTTTGCCATTTGCCATTTTGCGGCAATCGCGTAATTACGGTGAAAAAATACAATACCAACTCAAACGTCGGAACGTCAATCGGGGATTTAATTTGATTGGAGGAGCTCCCGCGGGATGTGCCGAGGCTTCCCGAATTAGGGGAAATCGGGGAAAATAAAAATTGCATCACACATGTTTATGACACCAACGTAACTTGAGCTGCTTCACCCCGCGCGGTTCATTGAAAATGTTCGGTAACTTAGGCGGTTATACGTGATATGGGGGGTCGAGGTAAATTGGTTATTGTAGCAGGGGATGTGTGGGCTAACCAATCATGGGCCGAAGTCACGATTGATCGAGAAGGGCGATTTGGCGAGCCCTCGTGTGGGGGTGCGTACTTTTTGCGTAATGTGGGCCCACCCACATCTTGCTTGCATTCGTACGTGGTTTTTATTTCGTTTGCCATTTTGAAATAGTAATTTGACTTCAATTACTTATTGTACTTAGGGAATGTTTTCAAAATAAAAAATCATATAATAATCAGTATGATAAGCTAGAACAAATCTAGTAAATAATTAACTGCAAAAGCTTTAAAATAGTCACCTTTTTTTAAACTTTATTCAAACTGATTTTTACCCGAACACATTACAGGAGGCAAATATTTTTTCAAAGTAGGTAACACTTTCCTCATATTAATTATTATAAATAATTGTACCCAGTACGGGTACAATTATTTATAATTAATGTGAGGAGAAATATGTATGTCATCTCTGGGTTTCTTAACAGGTTAAAGAAAAGTATCTTATGGAAAACAATAAATGAAATAATAATGCTTATATATAAAATTCTCGTGTCACAATGTTAGTTACCGTACTCCTCCGAAACGGCTTTACCGCTTTTCACCAAATTTTATATGCATACTTAGTAAGTGATAAGGGTTGTTCACCCTTAACATTTTTTATTTATATGGCAACACAAAGTTTGCCGGTTCAACTAGTACTTAACTACTTACTATAATAATACTATTAATACTATAATACTATTGCTAGTAATACTTTGAGATTCGGTAGCGTTATCGCAAATTGTATTAAAAAGAGTTTATTTTTTATCGGCATTTGCAATGCGTGGTTAAATATTCAAACATTTGCATACCGTTTATAAGTCAACAAGACAATAGACACAATTGCAAATCAAACTTCTTGAGAATCGGCGACGACGATCGTACGGTAACCATACTGCAATACGTGAATATATTTGAATATTTTTGTTAGGTGCAAGTATGTTAAGGTTTTACAAACTTGCGACTATTTTGCGATTTAGCGATCTCATATTTTTTTGGATCGTATTTATCACAAAACTTCGATGTGTGTCATTCGTACGACAATGTGAATTAATTAATTATTTAAAATTGCAACCCAAAACCAAACAAAACATTATGAGGAAAATTATTTCAATGAAGCCCTACTCTATTTTAATAAAATAATTATGTTGATTTTAATTAAAATAATTACGCAGTCGCTTATATTAGCATTTTAACCGACTTCCTAAAAGACAGAAGGATCAGAATGTAGAAACAATAATAGTTTCATTTTGTCTTTGTGTTTTTTTAACACGTCAGATTATAGAGTATCAATATTTCCTATTTATAGTCGCAACGACAAACTTTACGTTAGTCGCAAGCGTGTTGCCGCCCTAACAACGCCAGTAATCAATCGACGCAGACAAAATTGGCGACCATTGTGCCATAAACCCTAAATTTTTCCCACGTTTCGAGAATAGTATGCAAATTTCGTTTGTGGAGTGCCCGGAAGCTGGGACATTCGAAGCTTTTCTTAAAGATTTGAATCACAAAGATTGTTGAACCATTGTAAGAAATAAGGTTGAGTTTGTTGAATGAAGCGCCGTCGTGAGATTATGTAGTGATTGCTTTAGAGTTCCGTATGCAAAGGGTAAAAACGGTACCCTACTTAGTTGTCTGTCCGTGTGTTCGTTTGGTGGTCTGTCCCTCTGTCTGTAACATGAGTTTTTGAACCGTAATAGATGGATACTTGAATTTTCTATTATTGTGGCCGCTATGACAACAAATATTAAAAGCTTAAGAGTTGATGGGCGTGACCTCACAGGAAACTATTTTTTTTCGGAATTTTCAGTTTATCTATTGGAGCGCACCTAATAGGAATAAAATTAAAATTTTAAAACGTATCTGTCATAATAACAAAATTAACAAATATATACTAGTGCTAAAAATATTAAAATGTAAATTTAGTAGTACGGATCCCTCCATATTCGAGTTCAATTCGCACTTAGTCAATTATTCCTAATCTATATGGATAAGGAGGATTTGCTGTCCGGTTTGCCTGCTTCCGTTCAATATGGCCGGAAGTCGGTGACGTATTGTCAAAGGTTTGAAGCTGATTTAAATTTCGATTTAATTTTGCATTATAAAGCTCGACTGATACAGCGATCTTATAAATAAGGGTTCTTTATTTCTATGATGATATAGAATCCTAAAATGGTTTGATATTATCATTTTTTTAGAAGCAAATGAGGATGTAGTTCACCTAATGATAAGTGGTTATTGCCCATGGGCATTTGTAACCAACTTTACATAGAACAGGGTTTTATCTACGAAGTCAACCACAGATGGATTGCCACTCGTGAGCATTAAGCTGATCGCCTCATACGTAAATAAGTAACTATGAATTTTAAAGAACATAAAGGTTTTCTAAATATTTTTTTGGTGTGACATAAAAATAAGTATCAAACCCAGAACATAATTAAAAGGTACTCAAGGGAAATGTAAATGTTTGCCTAGCCAGGGATCAAATCTGGATCCGTGAGATTTTTTTTTAAACTAATTTATTATTACATGCAATAATAGAAAATTTTACAGAGCTTTACAATACGCATGTGGACGCATTTTAATTTCGATTTTTTACTTTTTACACACCGTAGAGTCTACAACTTAATACTTATAAAGATCTATATTAATATTCCTAGCTAAGTAACCTTAACAATATATATTATTTTTAACAGTATGATATATTAATTCTCTTAATTATTTTACCACTTACCTACTTACGATTGGGGCTTGTTTGAATCCATACAGTATATTATTTTATTTTTAAACAGGAACCTTTAGAAACTTGGAGTGAAACTAAGCCTTTATCATTTCCCATAAAATCGTTTATCCTTTAATATAAATCATATCAAAATCGGTACAGTCGTGTGCGAAATAAATGTGATCAGAATTATCGCGAAAATATTCAAAAAAGGTCATATATTTTTCATATATTGTGCAAATAATCAATAATCATACCATAAACTCAGAATATGACAGTTATTTTTAAATAAGCAGTGCCATTTAAATTTTATTAAACCACACATATAAGTCAAATCATGGCACTAATATTTACGATGGCTTATATAAGCAGAGTTTACGATCGGCTCATCTTGAACAATTGTAAAGATGAATTTACGTTGAATATTTAATTTTATTGCTATCATATTTTGACACGTCTGTCAAAGAATATGGCGTGTATTGTTAATATTATTATGGAAATTACTATAGTTTACACTTCTAGGAGTGTTAAGGAAAAGTTGAAAGGAAAAAATATATGCATACCTACGTCACACGTCAGAGACAAGTTCAATGACCTCTGATCGCATGCCGGCTAAATACACACGTAAATAAAATACATATATGTGTATGTAAATAAATATTAGTTTAAATAATAGTAATAATATATTAAGTAATTAAACTCTTCAACCGACAACCATTAAATTTAATAAATCTAAGGGTTTTTCACGGTAAATGTTTTTATTCCATTTATTTTTCATACCTGGCCATATTACGTCATTCGATCGTACAGTTGGACGTAGTTATGCAAAACGGATCCAATCCACAAAAACCGTTTATTTAGTTACTATCACAAATTACATCTCCACATCAATTTCGTATCAATCAATCAATTTCGTATATGCAAAAAATATTCAAGCTGCATGGTACATTTTTTCTTTTGAAATATACATATATCAGTGATACCAACCATAAATTTAGCAATTTAACTTTTACTAAAAGACCTATTTTCTCAATAGCTAGTTTTTGTGGTTGGATCTATTTTGCGTAACTACGTCCAATTTAAATAAAATAGATAAATAAATAACACTACACACTAGGACTTCTTATGTCGTGGGTATCATTGACACCCATATAGACAGGGACATAAACATCAAGACCAGAAAAAGACGACTAAATTTACTATTTAGGTTTTTCCCCGCTGGGAATCGAACCCCAGGACCTTGTACGGCGGACCGGCGTGGTGATCGCTGTGCCATACGAGTCGTTATAATTAATTTGTTAATTGCAATTTTTGCATTTTATAAAGAATTCTCATCGCGCCTGATTAAGGCCTCCGGTGGCCCAAGAGCTGGAGCTTAACTCGGCCAACAAATTCGTTTGTCAATTCAGCGAGGAAATGCTGCTAGTATCTTGGATACACTTTCTAGGGGTAGCGATTTGGCTCATTAATTTTATTTACAAAAAAAATATGTTAATTGTATTAGTTTTATTTTATTTCAAATAGTTATTAATTGTGTTTTTGTAATTTCTATTGTAATTAATATGACAATAAATAATGATTCATTCCCTTCTTTCTAGCAAAAGTGTCATAACATCATTCCATAGATCTGTTTATAGAAAGTCGAGATATTTTATAAATGAACTCCCACACTAAAACCTCAAAAGCAGTTACAACTAGACAGAACCGGTTTGAGGCGGTTTCTCGTATTGTAATACTATGATATCACATTGCAGGGCCATAACGGATCGCCTATATTTTTGGAAGCGACGCTGTCAAAATAATTGTTAGGAAAAACTTTATTGTTATGGATACATGTGGCTTCAAAAGCTCACCATAACTTGGCATCAATTTGTGCAAGCTAATTTAAGTTTTTTTTATGAAGGACTGAAGTATCAAACGAGATTTGAGACCTCCTTATGGCATGTGCTCATTGCCGCCCATGGATATCTGTAATCAACTCCGGATAAGATTAAATTTGTATCTGAGGTCGACGACAAGATGCGATGCTACCTCTGTTAAGTTGGAACGCCTCACATATCCTTCAAAACGGAACACAGCAGCGCTCAACACTGCTGTTATTAAGCAGAATAGATTTAACCTAATTTAATTATACAATTCTTCTACAATTTAATTTTAGAATCATTTTAACTGGTTTTTGGATTTTTAATTAGTTTTAAGTACGTCAAGCTTGGTTTAAATATTTCATACAAAACATTTAAGTTTTTATTACAAGTTATTTAAAGCACATAAAATATTTAAACAATGTGAGTTGACATTTCCAATACAATTTTATTTCATACCAGTAGCACTACCATGAGTTGGCATAGAAACGCCACTATAGAAATTGTAAATAGAAAACTATTGTCATTTTGCTAGTGAATAACATAACTACTATCGTTACGGTATTTCTTGACAACGTCTGTCAAATTAATGACTCATGGGACCGAATTTGTATGGCAATAGATCATAATGACATTAGCTAGCGATTTGATTTCGATAGGTTTTTTACGTATCGAGTTACGCCACTACGGATTTTAGTTCTACGAGTAACCACCAGAGGCGCTGTACAATTTTTCATACATTTATTTTACGCAGTCGCTAGCGAATAATACTTTTGTAAACTCATGGTAGTGCTACAGGCGAATGGCCGGTATGTCATGATTTATGCTGCTTTTGACCTTAAATTGCTCGAATAAAAAGTTTATATTACAACTATGAAGGTAGTTAAAGTTGACTGTTGACAAGTAGATATGTTATTGTCATATATTCTTGACTAACTTTGTAGTGCATCTATGCTTGTATGCGCCCCTGCACCGTCTTACGAATTAAGGGTAAATTCTAGATGGTTTTGGTATTAAAAAGTAACTTATATTTCTAAAAACTATCTATAGTTAATTATGCAAAAACCTCATCTATATGTCTATAGACTCAGTGATTCGAGTTTAATTCGGACGCAAAAATACAGAAATTCAGACAAGAATTCCACCAACCATTCTTTAATATTTGGTCTAGTGCTTGCTAACCAAATTATCAAAATAATTGCTATTCATACACCATGCTTGAAATAGCAGTTATTTTAAAATACAGACAGACGGTTCAATTTTATTTATTTATATAAGTTGATCCTTTGTTTCGTCCGCAGATGTGTTTCAGAGGTGTAATGAAAAGGTACAATAACATAACTTATAAAATGCAAATTGCTCACTTGATAAAAATGCAAAGCGGTTCACAGCAATATAATAATAAAGAAAACAAAAACGTCGCTAAAAAATGGCAGATGCGTTTGAAACAAATAAAAATGAATTGTACATTTTTTTCACAATTTCCCTCGATTGCATTGTAATGACAGTTATTTCGAGCGCTGAAAAAACTTAACCCTCTAACCGTTTTTTCTAAGTTTATCAGCGTATCTAGAAAAAACGCGCGGGATCGAATTAACCCGTATGCAAATAAGATGAGAGAATTCGTGCACGAAATATGGTATTAAAACAGCGAGGGTTACTTCGGCGGGGTTCAAACTGGATTGCACAGATTTTTTGTTAGGTTTGTTGGACAAAAAAACAAGAAATTTTGCAGTTCATACGCACACGATTATTAAAATTTAGCTGTAATTTGGAGCAAAAAATGTTTCCTATTATGCATGTTCTTTGTGACAAATAAGTTTAAAAGTTAATGTAATGAATTAACAAATATTTAAAACGTATTTTTTATTTCACATCTGCTCTTCAAATTCGTTGTGCTCTGGTGAAATGCGCGATGATAACTGAAATTTATTTTACGTTACATTAGGTAACAATTTTCCAAGATGAAAAAAGAAGAAAAAAGGCACTTTCAGGTATAGGAGATGTTCCAATTTAGTATTTAGATATGAGATATTAGACGACTATTGCCTCTTATCATCAGATGGACTGGAGCCTGTTGTGAATAATCAATCTATCCATTTTTGCCTACTCGAGATTGACATTGACAATTTCTTCATACTAGATATTGTCAAATTTAGATTTTTGGTAAGTAAAATCTGGACGGATTGATTTGACGGATTGAGTGAGTAATGAGGGGCGGTAACTAGTAAAATTATTTAACGTTCATTGACTATATCATCCAAAACATCATCATCAACCTATTACTGTCCCGCTGTTTCGCATGGGTCTCCTCTCAGAGCGAAAAGGATAAGGCCATAGTCCACCGCGCTGGCCAAGTGCGTATTGGTAGACTTCACATAGATTTTTTATCACATAGATTTAACATTTTATAAAATCTCAGGTGTGCAGGTTTCCTCATAATTGGCCCTGTAGTTCCGGGACTAGAATAGGGCTACGGTATCCCCTGCCTGTCGTAAGAGGCGACTAAAAGGGGGCTTCCGGGGTTGCAGGCGGCAAGAGTGGGAGCTCAAACCGTCCGTAGAGCAACCCCGAGAAGGACGGCGGCATGTGTGGTCGCATGCCGTCGTAAACACCAGATGTGAGGGAGGAGCGTAAAGTGCTCCCTCCAGGGCAGCGCCCGACCGGGGCATCGCGCTCGGAGGACTCCGGTTGTGTTCCATTGGAGATCCCGGAGTTCTCCACCAAGCGCTGAGGACGGCCACCGAGAGGGTTTTAGTGCGGTAAAAATCCCACATAACTCGGCGTCGCTCCCACGTCGTCGGGTACCTTTTGAAGGTTTCCCCCTCGAAAACAAAAAAAAAAGGTTTCCTCATGATGTTTGATGTTTTCAAGTAATAATTTATTTCTAATACGCACATAACTTTGAAAAGTCAGGTATCTGGGAGGCCTGGGATTTGAACAACAAACCCCTCGATCGAGAGGCAGAGTTTCTTAACCCCTAAGCTATCACTGCTACATCCAAAACGTAATAATAATAATAATAATATGATTATCATAATAAAAAACCCGTAGCTCCCAGGGACTACCATTACCATTATCTTATGTATGTAATTCTTGTGTCACAATGTTAGTTACCATACTCCTCCGAAACGGCTTTACCGATTTTCACCAAATTTTATATGCATATTCAGCAGGCCTGAAGAGAATACTACTGCTACTATCTATTTTTTATACCCCGAAGTGATACGGGTTGTTCATCCTTAACATTTTTGTACTTATATGGCAACACAACGTTTGCCGGGTCAGCTTAGTCCTCCTATAAAATACTTGTATAGCACAAATTGGCTGACAGTAACATTAGAAACAAATAATAATCTAATTATTAAACATTTGATTAGACACAATTATGATGTAAAAAAATATAGTTGACATTTAGAAAAACCGGTTGAACGAGGAAAATGATGCAAAGTGTCATTGAGTCATGTCGGATCTCATTCGATTCAAACACATCATTCTATTAGAATTTAATGAATTTCCTATCCAATGATATGAAATGAAATAAAATGATTTATTGCACAGTTATTTTAAATGCAGTTATAACATACTTCTTTGTTAGTATCGCAATATTTATTAGTAAATAATACAAACAATTATTTTGCTATGCGAAGCTTCTATTAACAATAGCGATTTAAAAAAATGGTACTTAGTACACAATTATTTAGTCTTGATATTATTAAATTAAAATATCCATTTTTTGTCTACCAAAGATCAAAATGTAACAGAAAAAAAATTAATAACGTTAAAAAAAATTAATAACAATTAACCTGTTTGTCTTTTTATTTATTTATAATATCTAGCTATTCGTTTTAAATTAAGCTGACGAATAACACTACAATATGAACCCAGATATCCCGCTACACACAGGTAAAATTTAATAATATTATGGAGATTATTATAAAATTTTCCCCGTGGACCAATAACTTCATATGAATCTAAATACCATTTAGTTATTTTTTTTTTTTTATAATATAAGAGTAGCAGACGAGCTTGCAGTCCACCTGATGGTAAGTGGGTACTGCCGCCCATGGACATCTGTAATTAACCCCAGATAGGATTAGATATTCCTACCTGAGGTCGGCCACAGATGCGCCGCTACCCCTGAGGACTAAGCTGGAATGCCTCGGAAAAGTAGGTCTCCCTTACCACACCCTTCAAACCGGAACACAGCAGCGCCTAACACTGCTGTTATTAGGTAGAAATAGGTGTGGCGGTGGTGCCGCCGGAGTCGAACCGCAAAGGGTTCTACCACCTTCTAATGTTAACTTATTTATCTTTTACAACCGTCAGTGCAATTTACTTCGTCATATTGTTATTATCTATATGAATGGTTGGTGAGCAGTGATAGCCTCGTCAAGAAACTCGGCCTTTCGATCGAAGGGTCCGAAGTTCAAATGTGCCTATTAGAAATTCATTATTACTTAAAATATTGTTTAAAAACGGTGAAGGATAACATCGTTCTCAACCTGAACACCTGAGAGATTAAAGAAAAATCTCAACGGTATGTGAAGCCTACTAATACGCACTAGATAAGGACACAATGAGGTTTGTTACCACTGCTTCAATGTGAATTAATGGATAAAAGTGGATTGAACCCGTGTTGGATATTTTAAACCACTCATAGGTTAAAGTATAGCGGTAAGTTAATTACCTTCTATAATTTAACGACTTATCCAAAGATAATTAAGTTTTTCTTTATAATATAGGAGTAGCAGACGAGTATGCAGCCACTTATTGGCTATTATTTATTAAGTATCTTCAGTGTTTTCTCCGAACGATCACCCATCCAACATTTGACCGCGCTCAATATCGTTTAACTTTCGTCAATTACACCAACTACAATGAGCAATTAACCCATATTTAAAAATATTTTCCTCGAAATTTTCTTTCATGATACATCATGCGTTTACTGTACATGCGACCACAGACAAGGAAAATCTTGGAAATATTCACTGACTCACAATGGATTTCTCGAGCTACTGGACAGTAAAGCGTGTATCATTCTAATTGGCTCCAATTTTTTTATATAACAGAAATAGCAAATGAGTATGCAGTCCATTTGATAGTACCTAAGTGGCATTTTTCGCTGCCAAATGTCCATTTTTGTTTTTCATACCAAAAGTACCACAAGTCAATCTTTTGTATTATAAAAAAAATAATTTGACAATTCAACCTGCTAGACTATGTAAAATTTGGACCTTGGTAAAAATATGTAATGATTGATTATTTAAAGCGATATAAGGCGATGACGCGCTGTAAAAGTTATGGCCATAATCTTATTGCTACTTACGCTCACCCTACAGCATATTCTCTATTTGACGGTTAAATGCATTTTTATATGTTTATTGGCAGTAGACTTCATACATGTGCTATTGTCGCGGGTTCAATTAATATAAATGTATCTTATTGACTGGCGAAAAATAGTGACGTTCTCGGAATTCGTTAAAAATGGAATTTATCGATACCAAGTAAAGAAATACTAAAATTCTGGCCTAGTACATAATGGTAATTAGTTTTTGTTTTCTTTTTTTGTAATATTTAACACATAACATTATATTTTATGACAGTAATTAACGAGGAAACACTTACGTAAGAGGATTTCATAAATCCTCTAGGATAGCGACGTATAGCCTACTTCATATAAGACTCTAATTGTCTAACCTTATTTGCAGTTGATCGCAGATTTCTAACCAACATAAATACCACAATGATCATTTACCAATACTCGAATTCATCTTTATTTCGTATTTCTGATTCACAAAAAACTACCTAATGGAATATGATCGTATCATCATGACTATCTTAAAAAAGAAACTTCATGCTGACTTGCAAAAATAATATAATGATTATGATCATTTCTCCTTCCAACACCCGTTAATAATAATAAATCTATGTAACATATTGTCTACCGTATATTGAAATTTGACAATTTCTACCTAACCTGAAATATTTAGAATCATGGTAGGCAAAAATTGGATACTCCGGTCGCGTTCCTTTGGAGATCCCGGAGTCCTCTACGCAGCGCCGAGGACGGCCACCGGGGGGGTTTTAGTGCGGTAAAAGTCCCACATAACCCCGTGTCGCTCCCACGGCACCGGGTACCTTTTGAAGGTTTCCCCTCGAAAAAAAGAGGCAAAATTTGAATACATTGATTATTACTACTAATAAGGGACGAGATTATTTATTATTACTATTAATATAGACGCAACTGCATTTTTCACATTGAATGGAAATGCCAAAATAATCATTTTTTAATGAGTCGATCGATCTAAATTTATATCGATAATCAATTCGTCCATCACTACGTTGCATCATCTTAATCATTCACACAGAAAATAACAACATGACGAAGTAAATTGCTTTAACGTTTTTAAAAGCAAAGTCGATAAATAAGTTAACATTATAACTAAATAGTATTAAGATTTGAGCAGTAGAGTAAATCTTCTAGGTTTGCACGAGTGTACTGAAAATTTGCAAACAGGGACATTGTGTGCGGTTTTTCAATATTCATAAATTAATTCTAGATATTTTCGAAATAAAAAAAATAACTTGCAAGACGCATCTCTTAGTGACTTCAAAACTCTATAGTAGCGTCAAAATTACTTTTCAAGATCATTATCAAAAAATAAATATGGTTGAAATTAGGTAAATAAGAATTTGCAAAATTTGAAAGTTGTAAAAATAAATAATAATTATCAACTCAAAAAATAATATGTGATCTAAGTGGAGTTAACCTGATTCTTACTAGAATCCACATTCGCAAATTGCGATGAATCATTTTCGCAATTGTATATTATTAACTCTTTGTGTGTCTTCTAGGAATCCGCTTTCCTTTATCTCTTATTAAATAGTTACACAACTTGAGTAAGAAATTATTCATTTTTAGACAAAGGATCTTAAAAACTAATTATTAGGGTTCCGTATCCAAAAAGTAAAAATGAAAGCCTATTACTAAACCTCCGCTGTTTGTCCGTCTGTCACTGTCCGGCTTTATCTCTTGAGCCGTAATACGTAGATACTTCAAATTTTCACAATACATTTATTTCTATGGATGCTATGATAATAAATAATAAAAATAAATTAAAATAGAGTTACAATTATTTGAGTTTCAAGTATTAATCATAAACCCATTACTGTCCTACTGCTGGGCACGTTTCTCCTCTCATAATGAGAAGGATTAGGCCATAGTCCACCGCGCTGGCCAAGTGCGTATTGGTAGACTTCACATACTTTTGAGATTCTTTTTTTAATATAAGTTTTTCAGGTATGCAGGTTTTCTCACGATGTTTTCCTTTGAAAAATCAGAGGTGCGTGTCTGGGATTTGAACCTCGGACCCCTCGAATATATCATTGAATCAATATCATTGAAGTAAAGTTTGTAACCACCTCGGCGGAGCAGCAAGCTGAGTCAGTATTCTTAATACTAGTATTATTTACCTACTTATTATTGTTACAATGACATACATCATCTCTTGGATTTTTATAACCACAAAACTCTTCAGGAACTTCCCTTTTACGGTATAAGGAGTTTTTATTGAAGTTTTCAAATAATGCTAATTAATTCTTCATATTTTTCTGAAATCTTCTATGAATAAATGATCCATCCAAATGAGTTGATTCAGACAAAAAAAATGCAGAACCACTTTTATACTTTGGTTTCGCGCAATTTTTAATTAATGCCGCAATTTATTTAAGCATGTGGGACTTATATGCCATGTGTAATAAACTTATAGGCCATTGAATAAAACAAGAATTTCGTCCAACAGGGTGACAGCTGTACCTAATTGGGGTGCCTAAATTTAGGGCTTGCTAAAGGTGTGAAGCTAGACTAAATGCGTATTCAAATTGAACGTTGAAAAGTTATTCAAAATTTTTTGAAAGCGGACCCGCATGAGTGAGCTCGAGGGTTGCATGCATGCATGTGTGTGTGTCTTTGTTTTAAATTTAAAGCGGTTTAGAACAATGCGGTTAATTGTTATCGGCGCCCCGCGAGTCTATAGTTGAGTTCTTTTATGTAAATAATTTTTTGATCCTCCATACAATATATGCGGGTGTGCCGCACGTGTGCATTGGCCTTATAGAATTCGTATAAGATTTTCGAAATAATGGAATAGGAATTTGATGCGAGATTCAATTGTCGTGCTTTCTCATTATTTTTATGGGAACGATTTTAGCATAATATAATACGTGTTGAATTATTCGCCTTTATTGCAAATAGTTAATCTTTAAATTTTTGTGCTTCTGAAATAATAATTATATTCACTAATAAAAACAATGATAAACCCTGCTGTGTTACAGTTTGAAGGGTGTGAAAAGAAAGACATACTTGTCCGAGGCGTTCCAACTTACTCGTCAGGGGTAGCGGCGAATCAGCCGACCTCAGGTAGTAATATTTAATCCTATCTGGGGTTGATTACAGATGTCCATGAACGGCCGTATCCACTTACCATCAGATGGACTGCACGCTCGTCTGCTATTCCTATATTATAAAAATCCTATAGTAAAAGAATATAAAATACTTCATTTACCTTAAGTGACGGCAAAATAATACGCAATTACAATCTAGTGCCCAATAATAGTTTCATAATTACATAAAATTGTTCATTATTAAATAAAATTACGGTTCTTATAAGTATATAATTTATTTTCCTCTTTATTAGATTTTTTAATTGAATTATGGTTCGGATGATCACGCGATGACTTTGTTAAAGAAAATTTTGTGGAGTTATTGAGAAATTTGATGCTTACGACTAAAACATCAAAATATAAATTTATTATAACTATCATTAAATTTCGGAAATGACTGAAGTAGTTACGGTGACGCCTAAGGTATAACCATAGTTATATTGTAACTAGAAAGATTGTTTAGAAGGTGGAAAAACTCTCTGTGGTTCGACTCCGGTGGCACCACCGCCACACCTATTTCTGCCTAATAACAACAGTGTTAGGCGCTGCTGTGTTCCGGTTTGAAGGGTGTGGTAAGGGAGACAGACGTTTCCGAGGTGGATAATAATTATAACTGAATTAAGCAAAAACCACAAGAAAATCCATAAATTTCGAAGACATCTCATCTACAAACATTCACATTTCCACAACAGAAACACATTATAAAGCAATAAACTAAAAATGTTTTACAATTTGACATAAAAAGTTATAAATATAATAATATTTATATTTTAAGACACGTTTGACATGGTGTTTCGAGCCGTTATTTAGGATCTAATAAAATACTAAATACATTAAAATACTCACTCCACGAGCGATCATAAAAACACCATCGGATCTATTTCTATTTCAGTCAAAAGTTTTACAACCACTGCCCGGAACGGTCCCCAAATATTGTTAGAACCATAGAGCAAGTATCTGCTAGAAATGGCATGTCAGCATGATATCAGGTTACTTAAAAATAAATAAATAATTTTAAAACTAATTTAATTTACCGGTCCGTGACCATTTGTAATTGACCCCAAAAAGTTTGCTACAGATTAGTTTCTATCTACGAGGACTAAGTAACAACATCGGTATCCTATTGTTGTTGCTGGGTAACAACAGTATCCTGTTGTTGTTAAGTAATCGTTTTTCGGCCGCGAATTACGTTAGCGACAACCGGAGGACTTAAAAAAACCAAAGACTATTTAACTTACTTTAATTAATTAAAAAATTACAATATAACTTAAACCTAATTATCGTCTGACCGATGCTGTGTGTCAAATAATAATGTCTTAAAATTAACTAATCTAGATTGAATCTAATAAATTAAAGAGATGATGAAATGCTGACACGAACGATGAATCAATCTGCATCTGGGTTACACGTGAATCGATGAACACGGCAACGTCAGCGATCCTCCTTGTCGCTAGGCATGTAACACGCGTTTAACTAATCATTGGAAGCCACCAACCATATTTGTAATAAGTATGCTTGTTGTTATATTTAAAACTGTTTCACGGAATGAGATGTTATTTTGATATATATCGACTTTATACGAAATTATAGGTTAATAAAGATGTTTTCTCTTGTTTGGTTCGGTCATAGAGGTCACTGAAATAGGAGAAATAAAGGCAAGATAGGGTTTTTAATCAATATTATTATTTTATCGAGGCGACCCACTATATCAGAACTCGGAAATCAATGAAAACGCGTTCTTATACAGTGGTGACATCTATAACTAAATAATATGAATACATGTTTCGCCTTTTTTTTTTTTTAATATTTTTTTTTAGCGACGGCCGGTGCCTGCGTCGTGTGGGGCTGACTGAAAGGTCCTCCTGAAGGGAGGACCATCCCACTAAAAACTCCTTTAAGGCATTCGTCCAAGGGGACCGTACAGCCGACATCGGATAGCGACCTCTCGTTTGCGGAGCGAGAGGCGCTAGCGGCGCTCCCTAGAGAGCTACCGCTGGATAGATGACACTGAAGGTGTCAACGTATCATGAATAAGATTAGAATCGTCGGGAAGACGATTCTCTATGGAGAGTTGTACGCCCCTGTGGGCGGCCAGAAGATTCTCCACATCGGTGGAGAGTTTGTTAGGAGCGTCGGTCAAGATATTTCTTGGCCGACGGCAATTGTAACGGGTAGGAAGAGGGGCAGCATAGTCCGCTGCACCCTTGATTAAGGGGTTGGAATGGTTTTCTGAGCGGTCGAAGAACGCTTCAGAGAATTGTCTGAGGACTTGTTGTATTGGAGCGAGCTCCAGGTCGCGGTGGAGGTCAGCGTTTCTGACATACCAGGGGGCATTAAGTGCCCGACGACAAAAGAGATTTTGTATGACCTGGAGTTTGTCTAGGATGGTGGGATTCGCGTGAGCGAAGACTGGAGAGGCGTATGTTAACACCGGTCGAATGCAAACCTTATACAGCGTTCGCTTATTCCTGGCTGACAACTTGCTGTGTCTGCCAATCATGGCGTTGAGGCGGCTCATGTAAGAGCGGGCGGTATGGGTGACCTTAGAGACGTGGGGTCTAAAGGTGAGGCCCGGGTCAAGGGTAACTCCTAGGTATTTTACTGTGGGCCTCCATGGAATGGGGGCCCCAAGTAATTTGACGGAGGGCAGGTTGTTTAAGCGCCTGCGTTTGTGGTCGAAGCGCATTGCGGAGCTTTTCTCCGCATTGACTTCGATGCGCCATTTCCTAAACCAATCTCCTAACTCGTTGACCGAGCGTTGGAGTTTGGCGAGGACAGATGACTCCTTTTGCCCTTGGATGTAAAGGGCGGTGTCATCGGCGAAGAGTGAGAGCTGCACCCCATTTTTGGGGATAGGAATATCGTTGGAGTACGATATGAATAATGTAGGAGCGAGCACTGAGCCTTGAGGGACTCCGGCTGTTACGGGGCGTGGGGGAGAGAGGATACCTTCGTGTCTGTAGCGGAAGGTTCTGTCCTGAAGGTAGGAAGCCACGATGCGGACTAGGCGATCAGGAAGACCAGAATGGTATAGCTTGTATACCAGTCCTCCATGCCAGACTTTGTCAAAAGCCTTGGCGACGTCGAAGAAGACTGCTAGTGTCTTGTTACGTCTTGGATAAAACCCGCTTGTGATGTACTCGACAATGCGGTGGACTTGTTGGGGGCACGAGTGCTGGAGGCGAAAGCCAAATTGGTGAGGAATGATGAGTGGGGGAGCATCTATTGGGAAGAGGTGCCCTCTTATGTGAACGAGGATCACCCGTTCGAAAACCTTGCCCATTGCATTGAGGAGGCTAATGGGGCGGTGGTTGGAGGGAATATGTTTCGGTTTCCCAGGCTTGGGAATACCGATAACTGTTGCTGTCTTCCAGGCTGTTGGAAAGAAGCTGAGATCGAGGCAGGCATTGAAGATAATGACCAGAAGGGTCAGTGCCTGCTCGGGGAAGTGTTTGAGCGCCAGGTTGGAGATACCATCCGGACCTGGGGCTTTACGAGGTTTCAAACCGCGGATGACGGTCCGGACCTCGTCTGTAGTGATTTTAATGGGAGCAGAGGTGACAGGGAGAGAGATCTTTTTAAGGACCTCCTCCTCCACCTTGAGAATGTGGATAGGGTCGCACGGTTGAGTGCTGGGGGAGCACTGCGCAGCGATGCTATCTGCGAAGCATTCGGCCTTCTCAGCGTCTTCGAAGGCTATGCTGCCGTCGGGACGCGTGAGAGGGGGAGTGCTTGAGAAGGCTTCGGTACGAAATCGTCTAGCGACTTTGTAGAATGCCTTATGAGAAGGTTGGATATCCTCCATGAGAGAGTTCCAGTTGGAGTCCCTCATTTCGGCTAGCCGGGATCTGACTTTCCTTTGGAGGGCGTTAGCGCGCCTCCTAAGGACAGGGGTGGGATACTTGGCGGCCCATCTGAGGGCTGCGTTTTTAGTTTGGATTAGCTTCCTGACCTCGCGAGGTAGTTTTCGGTTCGGGACCTCTACCACCTTCGCGTTGTCATGAAGCGAAGTCTGAACTAGCTGGGTGAGTGAGTTCACCGTACTGTCTATTTTCTCCGGGCTAACAAGGTAGTCTGGGGGAATAGTATACGGTGAATCGGGGGCCTCTATGGCCGAGGTGAGAGATTTCTCGTACCCTTCCCAATTAGTGAAGGTTTTCGAGGAGGTATGGGGAGTTGGATCATAGGGACCTAACTGTAGAGAGACTGGACGATGGTCTGAGCCCAGATCGTCCAGTGTTTCGATCGCTCTTGTATTGAGCGCGACGCCTTTAAGGAGGGCGAAATCCAGCACGTCGGGTTCTTGGTCTTCCCGATCGGGGTAGTGGGTTGGCGCTGTTGGAGAGAAGATATCAAAGTCCAGTGCGCGGGAAATGGTTAAGAGTTTCTTACCGTTGGTGTTAGTCAGACGACTGTTCCAAACGGTATGTTTGCAATTGAAATCTCCAAATAGTACGACAGAGTCTCCGAGCGAGAGGAGGGCCTCCAAGTCGCTTTGGAGAGGGGCTTTATTGGCGGGGAGGTAAATTGAGGCTATGATCACCGACGGGTGTCCTGTCATGCCTAATTTGCATATGGTGGCTTCCATATTGGTGAGTTTGGGTGTTTCCAGAGGGGTGCAATGGAAGGATCTCTTGTAGTAGATGGCAGTGCCTCCGCCACGACGGTCGTCGGCTCTGTCATTACGTACAAGTGCGTAAGAGGGGAGACTTACGCCTTTAAGGGAGGGCTTGAGGAAAGTTTCCTGAACAAGCAACAGGTCGATATCCCTGTTGCGGACGAACTCTTTGAGTTCGGGAATGCAAGGCTTAAGACCTCGTGCATTGAAGGAGATAAGCGAGACGCCTTTAGGTTTTTGACGACCGGGATGAAGGGGTTGAGTATGAACGTTACTCATTGAATGGACTTGAACAACGCTAGGTGTTCAGAGTAGATTGCGATGCGCTCCGCCTGGCTGGCGTTACGAGTTGACCGGAGGTGGGCCTGCTTTCGAGGGCTGCTTTTTAGCAACCTTCTTTTGAGCGGGACGGGGGGCTTTAGGGCAGCCACGGTAGTTAGCCGGGTGCCCTGAAGTGGTGCATAGCACGCAGGCAGGAGGGGACTCGTCTTCACGAGTTCTCTTGCACTCACGTGTGGCGTGGGGTTCTAGGCACTTGACGCACCTTGGGGGGGCAGTGCAGTTCGCCGCTGCATGGCCGTAAAGCTGGCAGCGGTGGCACTGGGCAGGGTAGCCACGCTTGTTAGGTGGTTCCACCTTGATCTCAGAAAGGCCACAGATTGTGAGCTCCTTCTCCTTGAAGATGTCCTTGGAGGACGGAGTTTTGGCTAGAATGGCCAGGGCTAGAGGGTATTTCACCCCTTTGCGGTTGTACAGCTTGTGTACACCTTCGACGGGGAACCCTTGGTTGACTAGATCCGTTAGGATTTCGTCGGTGGGGAGCTCATAGGGGAGACCCCTAAGGACCGCTTTGATTTTGCGGTCCTCTTCTAAAGCGTACGTGTGGTACGGGAGTTGAAGGTGAGTTAAGAGCCTAATGAGGCTCCTGAAGTCCTCGGTGGTGGGGCATGAAACGCGAATAGAGTCGCGAAGGTTACGTGCCTTGGTGTAGTGGATCTGTTTTTCCACTAGGGTTTTAGAGAAGTCGGACCATTTCGACTTATCTCTGAAGAAAATGTGTGGGGGCGGTTTGCACTTGGCAAGTGCCGGTTCGCAGCGCGTGGCTGGCTTGGCGGGCTTAGCCGCGGGGGTTGAGCTCTGGGGCTCGGTGGAGGTTTTTGGCACGGGGGCCAGAGTGGAGGCTGTTGGCACGGGGGCCAGAGCGGGGGCCGCTGGGGCTGGGGTGGCTTCGAAAGAGGCCTCGGAAGAGGTTTCACTTGTCGCCTTAGCGACGCGTTTCACCGGTCGTTTCTTGGTCTTCCTCGACTTGACAGGGGTGAAACCCTGGTCGTCGTCGGAGGAGGGGGCGGTGATGAGGGTGTGCTCCGACGATTCGTCGGAGGAGGCGGGGCGTTTGAGCGAGATGGCATCGAAGTCCATCTCGTGTCTCGGGGTGGCATCAGGGGATGCGGGTGAATCAGTAACGGACAGGGGATCCGTTACGGATTTTAAGGGCTCGCAAAGGGAGCGGAGTTTGACTGAGTCAAATGGGCGATTGAGCTCCTTGCTCAAGAGGGAGGACAGAGCCTCGAAAAACCTATCTGTTACCATGTAGGCCATGGTAACCTGGGATGCCTCCCTGCCGAGGCAGGGAGCTAACGGGGAGGGGGAGGGAAATGCAATTACCCCTAAGGGAAAGTAACTGCTACCGTCACCCTTGGGATAGCCCAAGTGCAGTGGGATCGGGTCTGCCGGTTTCTCTCAGGCCGAGAGGTCTGAGAAGCGCACCGGGTCAACGCTAGCTGGTTTCGTTGGCACCGTTAGGTATCCACCAACTCAAACGCGTCGGGACGTGAGTTTTGTTTATTCCCAATAAATTGGCAATAAACAAAGCACGGACCGCTATCGATAATATCGAGTAGGCGAGAACCGGCCGAAAGGCCAGAGAAAATTCTGGGTTAGGAAACACTAGAGCGCGAGCAGGCGGGGCTGCTCGGTCTGGCGTTCAAACGCAGAGTGAATACATGTTATGCCATGTCTAAGAGATTTTATGCTGTTGTTACTAAGATCGTCACCAACACAAAATACAGTCGTTTTAATTAAACTTTTACGACTGATGTATCTTTTTTTTGCTTCCAGAAGTAGCAGTGTTCAGTTCAGTGGTGTTAAGTGGTCGCTGCTGCCCATGCCCACCTGGTTATCTTAAATAGAATTAGTCTTTCTTAGTTGTAGTATTGGTACCTTTTAGACATATGGATGCGTATGGTCTTGTTGTAGTTGAAATCTATGCCCAGCGGGACAGTGATGATTTGACGACGCTGATGACAAATTAGTTAGACATTACAATGTAGTCGTTATCTATTTCTGTCTAATTACAACAGTGTTAAACGCTGCTGTGTTGTAGTTTGAAGTGTGGTAAGGGAGACATATTTATTCGAGGTGTTTCAGCTTAGCCCTCAAGGTCGGTCATCTTCCTGGTCGAGGCATCTGCGGTTGGCCTCGAGTCTAATCCTATCTCAGACATCCATGAGCGTGAGCCACTTACCATCACGTGGACTGCTCGTCGGCTACTCTAATATTATAAAAAACTAGTACTTTTCCTTTCAACATTTTCAAAATCCTTCAATCGAATAGTTTCTCCTACATCGGTTCCGAGTTAAATACATGTTTTCGATTACCGAGACGACATCGTAAATGTAGGCGTTTAATTTATTTTAATGATTCCTTGGGAACAGGCGATATATTTGTGATGACGGGTAAGGATACCTACATCTTACAGAGGTTAATTAATAATAATTGGCGAAGTACGAGACGAACTCGTTCAGAGGGTTCCGTACCACGATTTTTTTAAATTTTAGTATTTTTTATCGTAACAGTGATAGAAGTACGACTATATGCATTGAACAAATTTGCACTGTCTATTTTTTTTTTTTTATAATGTAGGAGTAGCAGACGAGCATGCAGTCCACCTGATGGTAAGTGGCTACTGCAGCCCATGGACATCTGTATTCAACCCCAGACAGGATTAGATATTCCTACCTGAGTTCGGCCACAGATGCGCCGCTACCCCTGAGGACTAAGCTGGAACGCCTCGGAAAAGTCTGTCTCCCTTACCACACCCTTCAAACCGGAACACAGCAGCGCCTAACACTGCTGTTAATAATAAGGCAGAAATAGGTGTGGCGGTGGTGCCGCCGGAGTCGAACCACAAAGGGTTCTACGGTCTTTAATTATTAGCATACAATAGAAAAATAGGAGTTTATTGTAAGGTGACTCCCATCTTTTTTAACTATTTTACTAGGGTTCCGTACGAAAAATCGGACAACGGAACCCTTATAATCTCACTCATGCGTCTGTCCACAGGATCTTTCACAGCCACTTTTTTAAGTAGTCTTTGGTATAGCGTCCATTCTTATACATATTGTGTAAAATAAGTTGTCTATCTATTAGGGATCAAGAGACAGAGTGACATACGAACAGACAGCGAAGATTTAGTAATAGGGTTCCGTTTTTAGTATTTGGGTACGGAACCCTAAAATGTTACTAATAAGGTAGTCGTAAAGTGGTGTAAAGGGTTAGTAACTGTCATATACATTAAATACATTGACACAATAAACAGCAAGTAATTAACAGTTAATTATATATTTTAAGAAATTTAAAAATCGAAATAAAATCTATTAACGAGGGGCTCATTATCTTTACCGTTTTCCTTCAAAAAGTTCCGTTCAAATCCTCTACCGTTTTCCTTCTTATCCCACCGTTGGCCTTCAAAAAGATGCTTTAAAACGGATATGTTCAGGAAGTCTCACAGTTTCACAATAACTTAAGACATAGTTCATGGATGATTTTATAATAACACAAGTTAAATGTAACTTCGAGAATTTTGAAGGTGGTAGAACCCTTTGTGGTTTGACTCCGGCGGGACAACCGCCACACCTGTTTCTGCTTCATAACAGCAGTATTAAGCGCTGTTGTGTTCTGGTTTGAAGAGTGTGATAAGGGACACAGACGTCCTCAAGGGTAGCAACGCTTTGAAATCTACTTTAGATAGGATTCTATTTACGATTGACCTTTTGTGGAATATGGAAGCACTTGGTCAGTTTGATCAGAGGATAGAATTCTTTAACCAATTGAATTTAATTGAATAGATATTTCCCAAACACAGCCCATGTGTGCGCTATTGCATAACAACATTTACATTCGCAGCACATGAGACACTCGCCTTTGAGCGGGTTACCACGAGAGTGAACCAATTTCTCGGACATATTGTAACTACTAAGTGATATTATGAGCAAATTACTAATCATTTACTTTTTAAAATGTTGTGGCGTTTATGATGATAGTCCCTTCGTGGCTCATATTTAGTGATACATCCACACCAATTTATCCCTTTAGCATTACATTTAAGTGTTCTTGTTTTTTTGTTTTAAAACACTAATTTTCTATATATTGTAAATGAGTTGACTAAAAAATTTCAGTCCAGAATAGTTTTCTTTTTCTTAAAAAGTTTCACTTTTTTCGTTAATAGAAAAATTAAATAGGAATCGAAAGTATGAAGCCTTATAATATAATGCAAACGTTAGGTTTACTATTATTTTCCTGTTACAACCCTTGGGTAGGCGAGTATGAACAGGTAAACAAGTTGGCCTAACATTTGCATATTTTATAGGCTTCATTCTTTCGACTGGTATGTAATTTTTAAGAATGTTTTTTTTTAATTGTAAAAAATCATATTCTGGACTGAAATTTTTTAGACAACCCATTTGCAATATACTTTTTGACATATTTAATTTTATATAAAAAAAGGTTTCATCCATTAAGCAGCTCGGTGAATGTTGTCTTATATCGGGATCTTAGACCATTAAGAACCTCCAAACCAGAATACTAAAGCTATCACTAAAGAAAAACATTCAACATTATTTGTGAATCAAAATGTCTATGTGACGTAATTAATAGACTGTTTTAGTTCGAAATAAATAGAATGCACATAAACAATTATCACGATATTATCAAAATAAATTAGCAATTAATTAAAATATTGGACGGTCCACAAAAATGGAAACACTTGGTGATCCTCATGAGAACTAACGTGGTGGCGCTTTGGTCGTAAAACGTTGACATTTACGCGAGTGTGCTTAAAAATACATTGACCAAGGACAGTATGTGTACCTACACCTTAGGTTTAATGGATTATTGTTTTAGGATTCCGTAGGACAGAATTTACGTCTGTGAGACATTTAAACGTAGACTCCTCTATGGTTCAACTGCGGTATCCCCGCCACACCTATTTCTATCTAATAACAGCAGTGTTAAGCGCTGCTGTGGTTTGGAGAGTGTGGTAAGGAAGACATACTTTTCCGAGGCGTTCCAGGTTAGTCCTCAGGAGTAGCGGGTCATCTGTGGCCGACCTCAGGTAGGAATCTACTAGATTTTGTTCTTAGGTGTAGGTACCTATTGAGGCTGTCACAGATATAAAATAATTATGCATACCTATACGTTGTTATTTGATAAATAATAGATTAAACTATACACTAGCATTCATCTATACATATAAATAAAATTGAAGTGTCTGTTTTTAATATTGAAATAACCGCTTTTTTCTACATGTATATGAATATACATACGGTACATACATCAAAATAACATTCTTTACAATTTTTTTCTGTCTGTTTGTTCTGGCTAATCTCTGAAATGGCTGAACCGATTTTGACGGGTCTCTTATTGGCAGATAGCTGATGTAATAAGGAGTAACTTAGGCTACTTATATCTTAGAACTAGCTGTGCCCCGCGGTTTCACCCGCGTTATTTCTTTTTAACGCGGGTGAAACCTCGGGGCACAGCTAGTATTACATATTTCTAACTACATTAAATTAAGTGCTAAAAGGTTAAAACCTACTTTTTGCATTATTATCAACAAGAACAATCGTTGCAAAATAAAATTATTTTAATTGCAAACTAATTGTATATAATTATAATTAATAAAACAATTTTTGTATGACTAACAATAATAAAATATATTATCTACTTTTGTATCAATTAAAATTAAAATTGCTTTTGAGTTTTAAATAACAGAAAGTTCAAAATGCTACTTAACCTACTTAAAAGTTGTTAACACCGATTTCAAAAATGAATGTCACATAAATTACAATTTTAAAAATAACAAAGACATTTACTATGGGCATGTGGGTTTCATAATTTTGTATTATCTACACAAACAAATAAAATTGTAGTGTCATTCTGTAAAGTTAAAATAACACTTTTGCATATGAAAGTTATACGGTTCTTGTAACAAAAAACTATTATAATTTTTGTCTGTCTGTCTGTTTGTTTGTTCCAACTAATCTCCGAAGCGGCTGGACGGACTTTCACAGGAATTTATTGGCAGTTAGGTAATATTTTTGGAGTAAATTAGGTTACTTTTATTTTAGCAAAAGAATTAAAATCCTGCGTAAATTACTCCGTATATGGAGTATCTAAATCCTTTATTATTCTGATATCGCGGGCCGCTGCTCGTTTTCTATATATAAAAATAAGACTGTCTGTACAAACTTTATGAAAGTTGTTGAGAACACTGTTTCTGGCCAAATACATCTGTCCTAAACGTGCCGCATGTATACACAAAATATACTCAAATTCGAGGAAATATGTTTTATAAAATAATAGATTTTTGTGTTTGGGACTGGCCTTCTTAATCGGGGAGTTGAAGGATTAATTCCCAAGCACAACTTGCAAATTCGTAATTAATCACATTTTATATCACCTTTTATAATGGCGAAAGAAAACATCGTGAGGAAATCTAAAAATGTCTAATGTCTAACTAAAAAATGTCTGTTTAAAGTCTACGAATTCACATTTCGCCAGAGAAGTAGGCTATGCCTAAGTTCCTCTCGCTATGAGAGCACCAGTGGGAACTAATAGGGAAACTTGCCCAGCAGTGGGAAAGTAATGGGTTAACGATGACGAGGTATAGTAGGTACTTGGAAGACTACTTTTAAGCCTGATACATGCTGATGTAGGCAAGCTTTTTGTGGCCGCACAAAGTAGTAATATTATGTAGTATTAAAATATTAAAATATTGATATAAATAATGATAACGTAACAAAAACTGAGTGCAACGTACACACCGACAAACAATATAGCTTAATTGGCTGATTTAAATATTAATTATATGCGGTTATAATAATATAATAGCTTCAGATAGGGTCAGTGACCCGCGAACGGAATTATATAATAAACCTACTTGTTATAAAGTATCATATATTATAAAATTAACTAACTATTTGAAGTGTATTTTTTTTGCTTAGTTTTTTGTCGTTTGCTGACTTGTTCGACGTCGAACGAGCAACGAAATGCGATATTCTTGTTATTTTTTCGAAATAGTTAATGAGTATGTTATGAGTTATGAGTGCAGTCCTACTGATTGTATGTGGCAACTGCTGTCCATGGTCATCTGTAATAACACCTAGATTGGTTTAGTTCCGACCCGAAACCACAATACGTTACTATGAAGTCACGTCATGGCATCACGTTGAAGTGTATCTTTTTTATAATGTAGGAGTAGCAGACGAGCATGCAGTACACCTGATAGTAAGTGGCTACTGCCGCCTAAGGACATGTGTAATCAACCCCAGATAGGATTAGATATTCCTACCTGAGGTCGGCCACAGATAAGCCGCTACCCCTGAAGACTAAGCTGGAACGCCTCGGAAAAGTCTGTCTCCCTTACCACACCCTTCAAACCGAAACACAGCAGCCCCTAACACTGCTGTTATTAGGTAGAAATATGCTGTGCCGGTGGTGCCGCCGGAGTCGAACCACAAAGTGTTCTACCTTCAAGTATCTCTCTTAACCCAAAATATCAATAGGTTTGAAAAAAATGTACACCATAAAAATATTTCACATTTCTCTTTCCTTCTTCTCATCCTTTCTTAGTATAAGAGGCCTTATACTAGAATATGCGTGTATTATTATAATTAAATATTTGTCGACTTTTGTTATGAAAAAATCTCATAGGTATGTAAACACTTGCAAATCAATCAATCAATCAATCTGCACTATGCAGGCACCGTCTATGGACGAAAGCCCTGCTAATTCTGATAGAAGCACAGTAATAAAAGTAACTGAGTGATAACATCGATGTCTCACTCGCTTATTCGCTACCAGTAATACCATACCCCAATGTTCATAAAATAATTATAATTCGTCTAAACTAAAAAATAACTAATACCAGATGTCGTAAATATGAACCAGGATCACTTTGACTTGTCGGACAGACAGGCTTCTTGTAATCTAATAACTTTAAACGGCCAGTTTTGTATGTGTATTTCGGGATAGAAGGTACCATATCTTCTTCTCTGGACCCCTGACAACGTGTTTACAAAATTTCACGACAATCGGTTTGGTAGTTAGAAATGAAAGCATAACGAACGAACAAAGAAAAGCAAAGAACCAAGTTTCGCATTTATAACACAGTTTAGGATATATTTATGTGTATTTCATGTAATTTGTTACCCGAAAACAGCTGTACCAATCAGGATTATTTTGTATTAAGATAATATTTATAATAGAATCCTCTGTGGTTCGACTTCAGCGGCACCATCGCCACTATTGTTTCTACTTACGGCAATGTTAAGCGCTGATGTGCTTTGTTTTGAAAGGTAAGGAAGATAGATACGAGTATACTTTTCCGACGCATTCCAGCTTAGTTCTCAAAGGTAGCGGCGCATCTGTGGCCGACCTCAGGTAGGAAGCTAACCTTATCTGGGGTTGATTAGAGATGTCCATAGGCGGCAGTAGCCACTTACCAGATGGACTGCTTATCTGCTACTCCCATAGTAAAAAACAAAAACCTGAAAAGCTTGGATTAACATTAGCACATACATTACACAATACATTGTACTCCGGCCAATAAATCTTGACTAACCAACGCGGAGGTGGCTCAAGAATGCTTAATTGACAAAGAGGCGTATATTTACGACGCTTGAATACTAAAATGACACTTAAATTTTAACGACATGTAAATACGTCGTATTGTGAGTCGTTGTCTCACTGCAAGCGATGAGCGATGGGAAATAACTATCAGTTATTAAAAAACAAAACAAAACCCAGCAGCGGGTTTTGTTTTGTTTTTTAAAAAATATAACTTATGTTCACTCCCACAATTTTATAATTCCAAATAAAATTATAGTGTAAGAAATAAAAACTACGCTAAAATCGAACAAGGAAAATCGTGAATCCTGATTCCTAATATCCTAATGAGGTGAATGGGGTGAAATTATTAAAATCGTGTATTGTCATCGGTTCTTCATAAATGTTCAAAATTTTAAATTAATCTGACCGTTCAAAGTGGGTAAAAATCGAGTTCAAAGATTCAATTACATACATACAGGTCAAGCTAATAAAAGCGTGGTAATTAGCAAAGTTGTTGTGCCCTCGAAGGTTTCTGAGATGGTAGAACCAACTTTCGGCAGATGTCGCCACTGTGATCACATTGAAGTTTCAAATTTTCAGTTTTGTGTAGGTCATGGTTTTTTTAAACTCGGGCGAAGCCGCGGGCACTACTAGTTACGTATTATTAACAAACAAAATAATTATTTTTGCTTTAATATACATTTTTAGCATAAATTTTGTCGTTAAATAAGTAGATTTTAAGCCAGAGGACTAAACATCTATTTTTAAGTTTAAACAGCTAATAGTGAAACAAGGGCCTACGTTTTTTTTTCATTAATTTACGCTGAGCAAACCTCTCAATTGTAAATGGTCGTAAAATTACAAACGTGTTTCAAATTTCAAAGTTTAAGTTACAGTAAGTGTAGGTAGTTCTAAGCGGATATAGTTAAACTCACATGGTACCTACACAAAGTGTCTGACTCTGGCGGCTCCACCGCCACACCGATTTCTGCCTCACAACAGCAGTGTTAAGCGGCTGTGTTCCGCATTGAAGGGTGTGGTAAGGCAGATATACTTATCCGAGGCGTTTCAGCTCAGGAGTAGCGGCGCATCCGTGACCGACCTCAGGTAGGAATGTCGATTCCTATCTGAGGGTGATTAAGGATGTCCATGGGTGGCAGTAGCCAAGTACCATCAGGTGGACTGCATGTTCATCTACTTCTTCTATTTACTCCTCCTCCTAACTACTTTAATATTAATAATAGGTATATACAAATAATAATTACACTTAGATTAAAAACTACGCTAAAATAACTCAAGGAAAATCTTTAATCCTGGCGATCCTGATAATGAGGATGGAACAAAATTATTAAAATCGTATATTGTAATCGGGTTTTGATAAGTTCAATATTTTAAATCAATTGGACTTCATATTTCATAAGTAATTGGACTTTGTAGACGTTTAAAGTGGGTAAAAATTCAAAGATTTTATTACATGCATACATAACACTATGTCAAGGTAATAAAAACGTGGTAAAAATAATGGACTCATATATGAAAAAACAAGGCAGTGATAGCCTAGTAGTTAAGAAACTCGGCCTCTCGATCGAGGGGTCCGAGGTTCAAATCCCAGGCACCTCTGATTTTTTAAAGTTATGTGCGTATTAGAAATTAATTATCACTTGCTAAACGGTGAAGGAAAACGTCGTGAGGAAACCTGAAAGACTTATATTAAAAAAAACAACATCTCAAAGGTATGTGAAGTCTACCAATACGCACCTGTCCAGCGCGGTGGACTATGGCCTAATCCTTCTCATTCTGAGAGGAGACCCGTGCCCAGCAGTGGGACAGTAATGTGTTGATGATGATATGAAAAAACAAGAAATATTAAAGTAAAGCTCGTAGTAACTCGTAACTCTCCATGTGACACTTCGTTTCGTCGCATGACAGTAAGTTTCCGTAGTGTAGCGGTTATCACGTGTGCTTCACACGCACAAGGTCCCCGGTTCGATCCCGGGCGGAAACATCGTTAAGTACATGTTGAACCTTTTGAATTGAATATTTAAATATTTTATACATTTTCATTTGTAATTTTACATAATCCTAAAATTTGTGATACAATTTCACATTAATATTTTTTTTTTTGTTTAGTTTCTTTTGATAAGTCTTAGTGATCTGTATAAAATATCTGTCCAATTTGGACAACAGGGCGAAATTTGTTTTATTGAATTTTAATAGGCTATTTTAAAATTTAACTAAAAAGTCCGAAATACACGACTAACACTAATATGTAAGCAAATAATTATTAATGTAGTAAAATAAAGGTGATAGGGCTTAATTTTATCTAGGGTTGATTATAGATGTCCAATCTCCATGGGCGGCAGTAGCCCACTTACCATCAGATGGGCTGCGTAATTGCATTAATAATAATAATAATTTTAAGTGACTACATTTAATATATTTCTTATAAAAATCTATGAATAGTTGACGATGTAACTTTTAATTTGAAGTTATTATTTTTTGCGCATTGAAAGACTAATAAACATGTGTAAATGTAAATTCAAATAAAAATTTCACTAATTTTTACTTAAAAAATTCATACAATAATACAATTGCTCCTATTTTATTTATATTAAAATATTGTAAATTAAATCGGATTTCATGAAGTGTGTGAATGAAATAAGTGTATACAGCGCCATCTAGTCATAAACGTCGTAAAGTGTATGAGATTTCATGGCTTTAGAACTCTTTCGCGATTTGATGTTACATGAAATAAATTGAATACAACCAATTTAAAGAAGTTAAGTTATTTAAAAAAATAGTTGCAGTGATAAGCTAGTGGTTAAGAAACTCTGCCTCTCGATCGAAGCGTTCAAATCCCAGGCACGCACCTCTGATTTTTCATAGTTATGTGCGTATTACAAATTAATTATCACTTGCTAGACGGTGAAGGAAAACATCGTGAGGAAACCTACATACCTGAGAGATTTATAGAAAAAATAAATTCAAAGGTACGTGAAGTCTACCAATACGCACTTGGCCAGCGCGGTGGACTATGGCCTAATCGTTCTCATTATGAGGGAAGACCCGTGCCCAGCAGTGGGACAGTAATGGGTTGATGATGATGAATATAAAGAACATAAAGTTAGATATTTACAATACTGCGTCGCATAGAATTTATATTTGCATCCGAAACGAATGAGGCATATTTCATTCGTTAAGATGAAAGGTTAATTAAGTTAATTAGGAACAAACAGACGCAATATTAATGTAACGTTCCTAAGTACGTATTAATACACTTTGACTATGTTTGGGACCATTTAGATCTTTCATGGTAGTAACCGCTTCGACTTGTATAAATTTATAAATAATTTTCTGTAAATAGAGACGACAAGTATGCATTTAGTGATCCGGACTGTCCCAGGTTCTAATAATAATGTCCCGTAATTCTAATAATGTCCTGTAATTATTCCAGTTTTTTTTATAATATAGGAGTAGCAGACGAGCATGCAGTCCACCTGATGATAAGCTACTGCCGCCTGTAGCATCTGTAATCAACCCCAGATAGGATTAGATATTCCTATCGACCAGATGCGCCGCAACCCCTAAGGACTAAGCTGAAATGCCTCGCAAAAGCATGTCACCACACCCTTCAAACCAGAACACAGCAGCAATCATTAATATAACGTTCCTAAGTATTATTTTGACTATGTGTACCATTTAGATCTTTCATGGCACTACCGCTTCGACTTGTATAAATCATAAATAGTTTTATATACCTACATAGAAACTATGAATATGCTGTAGTATGTATGTGTAGTTAGCCATTCGGACTGTCCCAGGATTTAATCTATGCCACACTGAATTTTCGAAATTAAGTTTTAAAAATGCAATGTAAAGGATTATTATTATCTTATAAAATTCTCGTGTCACAATGTTAGTTACCGTACTCCTCCGAAACGTCTTTAATGATTTTCACCAAATTTTATACGCATATTCAGTAGGTCTGAGAATCGGCTACTATCTATTTTTCATACCCCTAAGTGATAAGGGTTGTTCACCCTTAACATTTTTTTATTTATATGGCAACACAACGATTGCCGCGTCAGCTAGTAAATTAATTAATTAAATTAATTAATAAGTAAATTAATTAATTCATAAATAATTTTCTGTACATAGAAACTATGAATATGTTGTAGTATGTATGTGTAGTTAGCCATCCGAACTATCCCAGGTATGAATCTATGCCATACTGATTTTTCGAAGTTAAGTTTTAAAAATGCAATGTAAAGGAATTATTATTATTTTTGTATAAGACAGAAGGCTTGTTCGCTGCTGTGTTCCGTTTTGAAGGGTGTGGTAAGGGAGACAGACTTTTCCGAGGCGTTCCAGCTTAGCATCTGTGGTCGACCTCAGGTAGGAGTATCTAATTCTATCTCGGGTTGATTACTGATGTGCATGGGCGGCAGTAGCCACTTACGATCAGGTGGACTGCATGCTCGTCTCCTACTCATACATTTAAAAAAAAAGGCAAGTGTGTGGTTACTGTCATCTGACCAACTCTTTGGGTGCTCTACCAACAGCTGATCTTAGGAACCCTTATTAGGAGTGGCAACGCAACTGTGATCTAAGGTCTAAGATAGTTTCCTCATAATTTTACCACTTAATATTTATCTGACACGCAATAATTTCCGGGTTCAATTCCCGGTTACATAGCTATGTAAATGGCCAATTACGATTTTTGTTCTTGATAATTACGATTTTTGTGTTTGTGTATTCGTTAAGTATGTAAATTAGGCAAATCGTAGGGTGAGTATAGAAAATGTTATGTAGTCCACACGTTATATATGTTGTGAGCTAATATTAGTAATGCTGACTGCTTTGTGAGCTCGCCAATATCACCCACCCGTGTTGGCGGTAAATGTGACATTTATCAACATCAACCCATTACTGTCCCACTGCTGGGCACGGGTCTCCTCTCAGAATGAGAAGGATTAGGCCATAGTCCACCACGCTGACCCAGTGCACAGTGGCTGGTAGACTACATATACCTTTGAGATTTTTTTTATAAATCTCTCAAGTGTGCAGGTTTCCTCAGGATGTTTTCCTTCACCGTTTAAGCATGTGATAATTAATTGCTAATACGCACATAACTTTGAAAAATCAGAGGTGCCTGGGATTTGAACCCCGGACCTCTAAAACGAGAGGCCGTGTTTCTTAACCACTAGGCTATCACGGCTACGGGTAAAAGTTAGTACGTTATATTTGTGAGCTAAGATTAGTAATGACGGCTGCTTTGTGAGCTCGCCAACTTTACTCGGCCGTGTTGGCGGTAAATATGGCATTTATTATTGCTATATAATTGCAAAGGTTGTCTCGATGTATTCATGTCTCGATTATAAGGTCTTTTGATCTAGAGTGAGCCAAGTAGGTAGGTATAAGTATTGTTTTGTTTTGTCATTAATACTATATTGTATGTTTCTTTGCAAAATTAAAGAATTGGTATTTTCAGTATAATTTTATTGACATTAATAATTTCGGGGTATAGCAGAAAGGGATTGAAAAAAAAAATAATATAACAATGAAAATAGCTCATAATATTTTTTGAAATGATTAAAAGTGTGGGCAAAAGTACGCCTAGCAGTTACATCCAAAGTTATCCAATATTTAGACATTTTATAACAAACGTATAGATTGAAATATATTGAGAAAATTATCTTACTTCATTTTCAATAAATTATATTAGCCCAAAGTGCCAAATGGAACGTGAATGATTTAAATTTTATCATGATAATACTGCTCATAGATTTTTATCAAATACTAAGCCTTCTAAAATGTGAAAGATGGTGGCACAACCGCCACACCTATTTCTGTCTAAACGCAGCAGTGTTAAACGCTGCGGTGTTTTGGTTTGACGGGTGTGGTAAGGAAGACATACTTTCCCGAGACATTCCAGCTTAGATATACAGAATAATATTCTATTTCTACATAATATTCCACACATTATGTACGAATACTTGGTAACCTATAATAGCTTAAAGATAATAATATCGCAATATGAGTAACCACATTGTAGCCAAGGATATGAATGGAAATGATACGAACTTAACATGACAGCTATAAATCAATCACACAATGTTGCCACTTACACGGTGACTCATACAGTATTGAATTTTTAAGTCGAGTATACTTAATTAAATGGAGTTTATTAAATCTTTCTGTTTATTTATTTCATTAACGTACGTTTAGCGTTGATATATTTCTGCAACCACAGAAATTAAAGCCCAACCCCTTCCTAGAGTTAAAAAATCTTTTGTTTTGATTAAATCGCTTTTCTGTATATCTGTTTCTGTTAGGCCATTATAGACTACAATGTTATTATTATAGTTATTAAATTAATTTCACTGGCTCCACAAATGTGAAAAGTAGTATTTAAATTTTAATGTGTTTGTAGTCCAATTATAAATATGGGAAAACCACAGAAACTTACAGGGGATCTTATTCTTAGCACAAAGACACCTGTGATGAAACTTAAAATTTCTTTTTTAATTAGGATGGGTTGTACAACTGTATGGAAAGTAATAACCACTTGGTGAGCATGCCATCTCATGTTCTGTATTAGCTGTAGCTACTTTCAAGAAGCATTGCACTTAAAAGAATTAATGAAACTTATCGATCTAATTCACTTAATAGATCATTAAAATGAGCTGTCCTTGAAATGACAGGATACAAGTAGAACAATCTAACTGCAGGTCACAGCTTACAGCAGCTCAACTGACAGCCAGTAGTCACGTTGCCCGTGTCTTATTTTACTGAATAAAGACGGGCCATTCTGCATATATAACAATTTCGTAATCTAGTTTCTTGTAAGACATCGTCATATAAAGATTAAATTGTTAAATATTTGGCCAAGTGAGAGTCGCACACGAAGGGTTCCGTACTACCAAACTTTTATAATTTTTTTGATTTAGTATTTTTTATAATAGCAGCCATAGACGTAAATAAAATCTGCACTGACTACTTATTACGGTTCAATAGATAAAACGAAAAACGCTGAAATGGTGACCACTGACCACCATTAATTTTCTAGCTTTTTTTATAGTATTTGTTTTTGTTATAGCAACCGTCTTAAATATTCTGTAAAAAATTCAATTGTCTATCTACATGCGGTTCAAGAGATAGATCCCTATTACAGATGGACAGCAGAGGCTTATAATAGGGTTCCGTTTTTACCCTTTGGATACGGAACCCTAAAAAGAGAGTATTTTTTAAAACTTTGGATCTATTTCTGCGGAATTGCCCAAGTCTTGGGCGTATAAGGCACAGGCGGCGTGTCGTGTTCTAAGTTCGCGACGTGACATCGTACTGTGCTCGCCTAGTGCGAATTTAGATCTCACATTGACGATTGTCGTAGTTTCAAATTTGGCCTCGCAATCTGAGGCTCTAAAGTTCGAATTGTACAAACGCAAATCTGATTCTTCCATGTTATGTGCGTATTAGAACATCTTAAGTTAACGAAGCACTTTGTATAAGAACTAATACTTTTACTGAAAGCTAGAGAGGTCTGTAAAACTTTTTTTATAATATACAACTAGCAAACGAGCATGTAGTCCATCTGGTGGTAAGTGGTTACAGCCGCCCAGACATCAGCAGCGCTTAACACTGCTGTTATTAGGCAGAAATAGGTGTGTCGGTGGTACCACCTAAGTCGATCCACAAAGGGTTCTACCACCTTCAAGGTTCTCAAAGCTTTGGGAAGTCTATGGTCTATGGTCTAAGCCCCCCTCAACGTAAGAAAAGATATAAAATTTAAAAACAAATAAATTATCATAGAACAAACTCAGATTAGCATAGAACTTACATCTTATATATAAAATTCTCGTGTCACAATGTTAGTTACCGTACTCCTCCGAAACGGCTTTACCAATTTTCACCAAATTTTATACGCATATTCAATAGGTCTGAGAATCGGCTACTATCTAGTGATAAGGGTTGTTCATCCTTAATTTTTTTTTATTTATATGGCAACACAACGTTTGCCGGGTCAGCTAGTTAATAATATATATAGTTCTATAAAACATACATTTTTTATTTAATTTTAGTTAAAATGTAGGACTTCACCTATACATACGAGTAAGCCTTACATAGCAAATCAATAAAAAGCTGGTAATAAAAATGCATTATGAGACTAGTATATTATAATCTTGGGCACAGTATAGTCGACCAGTTTGTTAGAATTAATTACCAATCTATTTTACTCACAAATTAATAAAAACCATTTGTAGCAATCAAGAAAACAAATTCTAAATCATTAAGCGAACTCACGTAGCCAAAACGGTAGTATTTCGAAACTTAATTAATACGAGCTGTACCCTGCGGTGTCAGCCGCGTTTAAAATACGTTTTGCGCGGAATTCTAATTATTTTTCAAAAATTAAAGTTGTTTAAATTACTATTTATATCATTAATTAGCTGCCAGTGAAAATCCTATCGAAATCGGTTTAGCCGTTTCGGAGATAAGATGGAACAAACAAACAGGCAGACATACAAACAGACAAACATTTTAATATTCTTTTTTTATAAATACGATGTCACATATGCATTTAGTAATAGATTGACGTGACAAAAAGACATTTCAACTTTATTTAGTTGTATAGATTTGAAACACAGGTTTTTAATTTGTATCCAATTAGGAAAGTTTTCTGGTCCCCTGGTAGGCGGAGTGCGTTACTACTGTTTCTCATTATGACAAAGATAGAAATATATCTGTTTTTAAAATGACATGCGTGTCTAATTTTTGGGTTCCACTGTCAAATTTCGAATCCTTAGTTTGGAATTTTATGTCGTTTAGTTACTTCTTAATTTAAAAAAATAAAATCGGTGCTTTTACTTGCTTGATCTGATATATAAAAACAGTCAAATAAAAAATAATTATGATATATCTACTATAAAATATATACTCGTATTTAGTGTTAATAATAAATTCTATATGTGAATTAAAAACTGTCATTCTACTAGTTACTTTCTTACCTAATTACTTGCTTATCTATCTATTCAACTACTTCCCTACCAACTTGCCTACTTACCTACCTACCTACCTTTTTTTTTTTTTCTTTTTTTTTTTTTTTTGTTTACGAGGGGGAAACCTTCAAAAGGTACCCGACGACGTGGGAGCGACGCCGGGTTATGTGGGATTTTTACCGCACTAAAACCCCCCCGGTGGTCGTCCTCAACGCTTGTTGGAGAACTCCGGGATCTCCGAGGGAACACAACCGGAGTCCTCCAAGCGCAATGCCCCGATCGGGCTCTACCCTGGGGGAGCACTTTTGGCTCCTCCCACACCATCTGGTGTTTACGACGGTATGCGACCACACATACCGTCGTCCTTCCCGGGGTTGCTTGCTGGACGGTCCGAGCTCCCACTCTTGCCACCCGCAACCCCGGAAGCCCCCTTTTAGTCGCCTCTTACGACAGGCAGGGGATACCGTAGCCCTATTCTATTCCCGAGACTACAGGGACAACCTACCTACCTACCTACCTGATTACCTACAGAACCCTAATTATGCGTGCTCCAACACACTTGCCCAATATTTATTTATACTTTACGACATACTCGTATCTGATCGCAAAACTCATAGGCGTTTATAAATAAAAAGGACATAAAATGATATTAATATTCAGTAGAGTTCAGTTATTTGGAACACGTGTGCTTGGGTGGACATATTTTTAACGATTTTATTTTTGTCATCTTTTCGTTTTAAGCGAACAATTAATATTCATTTTGCGTACGTTTGTAATAGCTGTTGCGTAATAGTACAGAATGTTTGAAGGTACAATGTATTTAAAGGTACAAAGTTTTGAAGGTACGAAATGTTTCAAGGTACAAAATTTTTGAACGTACAATATATTTGAAGGTGCGAAGGATTTGAAGGTACAAAATCTTCGAAGAGTATAAAACTTTTCGTAATTCGATTCCGTAGGCACCACCACTTCACCTATTTCTTCTTAAAAATAGCAGTGCTAAGCGCTGCAAGTCGCTGAAAGGTGTGGTAGATAAGACATACTTTCCGAGGTATTCGAGCCTTGTCCTCAGGAGTAGCACCGCGTCTGTGGTCGACCTTAGGTAAAAATCCTAATCTTATTAGGGTTTGATTACTGATGCTCATAGGTGGCAGTAGCTACTTACTATTAGATGGACTACATGCTCGTCTGCTACTTCTACCTTCATCATCAAGCCATTACTTACATTACTGTCCCACGTTGGGCACGGGTCTCCTCTCATAATGATAAGGATTAGGCCATAGGCCATAGTCCACCGCGCTGGCCATGTGCGTATTGGTAGACTTCACATACCATTGAGATTTTTTTATAAATCTCTCAGGTTCTCACGATGCAGGTTTTTTTACGATGTTTTCTCCTTCACCGTTTAGTAAGTGATAATTAATTTCTAATACGCACATAACTTTGAAATATCAGAGGTGTGCCTGGGATTTGAACCTCGGACCCCTCGATCGAGAGGCCGAGTTTCTTAACCACTAGGCTATCACTACTTATACCTTAAAAATATTTATAATAAAATTGAGTAGAAATAGGTGTGTCGATGGTGCCTCCGGATATATTACAAGCGATCTTAAAACTCTGACTCATCTATGATCCTAATAGTTTAACACACGTTCATGTTACTATGAGCCATCATAATTGTCACCTACCTACTATATTTAACACGTGAGGAATCAGCAAACATAGCTAAAACCAGCTAAACCAATATTAAAAATGATTTGCCAAAACGTAATATTATTCCACGTGTATCCAATGTTTGTATAAGTAAAGTAAACGCTGAGCTTCGCGGTTTTACCTGCATTTTTTTTTATAATATAAGAGTAGCAGACGAGCATGCAGCCCACCTGATGGTAAGTGGCTACTGCCGCCCATGGACATCTGTAATCAACCCCAGATAGGATTAGATATTCCTACCTGAGGTCGGCCACAGATGCGCCGCTACCCCTGAGGATTAACCTGAAATGCCTCGGAAAAGTATGTCGCCCTTACCACACCCTTCAAACCAGAACACAGAAGCTCTTAACACTGCTGCTATAAGGCAGTAATAGGTGTGCCGTCGGTGTGAAACTAAAGAGGATTCTTCCACCTTCATGACCACATGTCAATAAAAAGCGATACCGGCTGTGAGAAGCCAGCTACTCAATAGCAAATACATGTTTTTGTAGTTACCACAACGCCACCACAAGGTACCTGTGAATAGATACTAAGCCGCTCAACAAAAAATCTCCAAAATAACAAAGTATTTTCGAACCGCGACCACAAAATAAATCAATCTGCTTTCTAATTAGTAGGCAAATACCACTTCGGTATCACGTGTATGTACATACAAACTATTGGTACGAGTAGGTAGGTTTGTGTGGAGTAAACATCCTATAGACCAATTTTCATCGTTAATCTAACGTCAAATGAAAAAACCTAACATGGTACAGTTGCTAATGTGCAAACATGAGTGTGAGCGTAACTACGTTGTGCGTCAGGTGACATTGACGTATAAAACTGGAAGGGACATAAGGGTCTGTTTGAGTTTTAGTTTAAAGGCAGAACCCTTTGTGGTTCGACTCCAGCGGCACCGCCACACCTATTTCTGCCTAATAACAGCAGGGTTAGGCGCTGCTGTGTTCCGTTTTGAAGGGTGTGGCAAAGGAGGCATACTTTTATTATAATAGTATGTCTCCCTTACCAAACATTCAAACCAGAACACAGCAGCGTTTAACACTGCTGGTTTGAGGCAGAAATAGGTGTGGCGGTGTATTAACGTACTGTCACACCTTCCTTACAGACCCACTAATGTTTCGCTGTCTGCTTATAAACGTTATCTTTGTAATGATTAAATAAATCTATGTTGTTTGACATTTTTTATTTCTTAGCATAGATCTTGAGAAAGTTTTACTTTAGTGCGCATATTTATCATTTACATAAATAAATTATTCTAGCTAAATGAGCTTGGATAATTTATATGATGGGACATAATTCTCTTTTTGAATAAATATAAGCTTGTAAAAATTGTTAAAAATGACTTAAACTAATTTTCATCATTAATTTATGTATTTTTTTATAATCTTGAAATTACAAACGACGTGCAGTCGACCTCACAAATATATCTGCCACATCAGTAACCAATATAAAAAGGATACACATATAGGATCAGATTTTGAAGGTGGTAGAACTCTTTGTGGTTCGATTCCGGCGGCACCACCGCCATACCTATTTCTACCTGATAACAGCAGTGTTAAGCGCTGATGTGTTCTAGTACGAAAAACTATTCAGAGGCGTGCCAGCTTAATTCTCTAAGGTTGCGGCGCATCTGTGGCTGACGTCAGGTAGGAATATCTAATCCAATCTGGGGTTAATTACAAATGTCTATGAGCGGCAGTAGCCACTTACCATCATATGGATTGCACGCTCGTCTGCTACTCCTATATTATAAAATTTAACCTTGCAAATGCTCATATGCTTGGCGAAGTCTACCAAAAAATTGATCATAAAAATGAGTGACTATTCCAGTATTTGACTAATTTGCTCTACATCTTTGTAAGTAGGGTAGAGGCAGCGACCCGCGATAGAGTCATTTCCTGATTTGGATGTCGCAATGCAACATCGAATATGATGTATATGTAAAGTTTGAAGATGTCACTTGAATAAATGTTATTCTTAGTAACTATATGAACGGATATCCGCTAATAAGTGTTTTATTATTGGAGGGTTTTTTGTTCTTTATCTACACTAATATTATAAAGAGGAAAACTTTGTTTGTTTGTTTGGTTGTAATGAATAGGCTCAAAAACTACTGGACCCATTTTAAAAATTATTTCACCATTCGAAAGCTACATTATCCACGAGTAACAGGCTAAATTTTATATGAAATATATTGGATAAATAGATTTTGAGGTGGTACAAAGTTTGCCGGGTCAGCTAGTCACATACAAATGAATAAGTAATAAGAATAAGTGTTGTTATGTTGTAATATAAAAACGATATAAAATGGTTATGTAATAAGTACCTTATACCTATTAATAAATAAGTACCTAATACCTATTAACATGTAAGATGTTAAAAATCGCTCTTCTTTGGGAAGTCGGTTTAAATCCGTCAAGAGATTTGGGCTGTAGGTCGTACTAAATAATGACACAAACATAAGCTCTAAACACATTACCCTCCGCCGTCGGATAATAAGATGCTTTCTCCATTCCCAGTGGCGTAGGTGCCATGAACATATATAAATACATAAACACCCTGAACAGAAATGTCTGTCTGACCGGATATCGAATCTGGAACCGGCGCGTTTGACCGGTATGAAGACCTTTGCGGGTCGTCACAGATCCTAACAATATATATATTTTTTATAATATAAGAGTAGCAGACGAGCATGCAGTCCACCTGATGGTAAGTGGCTACTGCCGCCCACGGACATCTGTAATCAACCCCAGATAGGATTAGATATTCCTACCTGAGGTCGGCCACAGATGCGCCGCTACCCCTGAGGACTAAGCTGGAACGCCTCGGAAAAGTCTGTCTCCCTTACCACACCCTTCAAACCGGAACACAGCAGCGCCTAACACTGCTGTTATTAGGTAGAAATAGATGTGGCGGTGGTGCCACCGGAGTCGAACCACAGAGGGTTCTACCACCTTCTATGTTTTATGTGTTGTTTTATAGTATACTACCGTATAGCAACAGTTCGGGGAAGTGGCCGTGTAATTTCGGTCGATTCTATCCGATACGAGTACTACTCGTATTCAGTGCTTTTCATTATATTATTATATTATGTAGTCCGAGCAACGCGGCTAATTGAGATTGGAATGATGTGATTAATTAATGATTATTTTTGTTTTGTATGATGAAGCGTCGAGAACTTGCAAGGATGTCCGAGACATGTACTCGTAGTATAATTAATAAATAATTAGGGAAATTAACTTTAAACGCATAATTTTGATTGAGGTGTTATTTTTAGGGTTCCGTACCCAAAGGGTAAAAATGGAACCCTATTACTAAATCTCCGCTGTCTGTTCGACTGTCACAGGACTCAATCTCTGGAAGTGTAATAGATGGAGTTTACATAGCCGCTTTAAGGGGGCTATCCAATTTTTTTGAGATTTTTGGATACAAGAAACCACTATTGACGTTTTAAAATTTTCACAATACCTTTAATTCTACGGTTGCTATAATAACACATTCGCGTTTCTTCGCGTATTGGGGCGCTTCAATTCACCTAAAACTCGTCATATTTAGTTTAATCATTAGTCTTAATTTAGTCACTATTTTTACCTACAGTACACATAACACAATCAATGCGCAGCTGGACACAAAATGCATGGATTGTTTCAATAGTACCTACTAAAGTTCCTGCCTAAAAAACGTCGTATTTAGTTTAGTCATTGGTCTTAATTTAGTCACAAGTTTTACTCTACAGTAGGTACATATGACCTGCGTTCAAAACGCATGGTTGGATCTCATAGTAACTCTTTTGTTTACGGAGTAATAAAATCACACGGTGAGTAGCTTTGGCAGGCGCCAGAGGTCTATTTTATAATCGAATCTATGAAACCATAGAGTCGTGTTTGCATAGAAATGGCATATTGAAGGACATTTGTATTTTTACACGCATTACACGCCATTATTTCTCTTTGAACTTCTTGTTCCATTCAATCATCAAGCATATCTAAAAACATGACTGAACATTTTATTATAAATAAACTTATTTCATATTATTTTAAATTGGTAATCTCATCGATAATCTGAGACAATTATTAGATGACATTTCTATTCGTTATTCACTCTGTGGCACACCGATGGTTATCGGCCCTCATAGTGTAATCGGCTCATAAAATAGTAACTATTACTATCACCGAATTGAGTGGAGCACCCGGAGCCACGGCCCATGAACCTCCAATACAATGTCCTATTCGGATGTATCAGTAATTGAGTATTGTTGTGTTAATTCGTGATCTAAATATTTAGGTAATGTTCCCGAATAGACACATCCAACCCACAGCACAAAGAAATGGGCGCTTTAAATAAAGCCATAAAGGGTACATAGGCTGTCGCAATTTTTTCGTAATGTAGGAGTAGCAGACGAGCATGCAGTCCATCTGATGGTCAGTGGCTTCTGCCGCCTATGGACAACTGCAATCAACCCCAGATAAGAATAAATTCCTACATTACGTCGGCCACAGATGCACCGCTACGCTTGAGGACGCTGGCACGTCTCGAAAAAGTATGTCTCCCTTACCACATTCTTCCAACCAGAATACAGCAGCGCTTAACACTGCTGTTATTAGGCAGATATAGTTGCGGCGCTGTCGAACAACGAAGGTTCCTACCACCGTAATACTAATGTAAATGTCTATACATTTATAAAATATATGATTGCATAGATAACCATTAGCAAATGGTTGCCGTTACACGATGGTTATTATATACTATAAATGTTTATTAGACATCATCATCATCAACCCATGACTGTCCCACAACTGGGCACGGGTCTCCTCTCATAATGAGAAGGATTAGGAGGCCATAGTCCACCGCGCTGGACAAGTACCTACGTATTGGTAGACTTCACATACCTTTGAAAACATTCTTTTTAACATTTCTCAGGTATGCAGGTTTTCTCACGATGCTTTCCTTCACCGTTTTAGCAACTGATAATTAATTTGTAATACGCACATGAATTTGAAAATCCAGTGGTGGCCTGGGATTTGGAACTCGGACCCCTCGATCAAGAGGCCGAGTTTCTTAACCACTAGGCAATCTGCTTTATAAGTTATATGGTTGTATAGTTAACCATTAGCAAAAGGTTGCCGTTACACGATGGTTATCGTCAACGCATGCGTGCAGTTAGCGCACGCATCGACGATGCGTATCGCTTGGGACCTTTCTATCGCCGATATCTGCATTCCTACGGCGATTTTCGCGATAGCGAAATCATTAATTGAATTATGTGCTTCTGTTTTGGTATTGATTAATTAGTTAGATTTCTTTGATGTTTCGTATGTATTAATTTTAGCGTATTTTATTTTTCTTCGAAATCTAAGTATTATTTGCATTCTAGTCTTTTGGCCACTACCTTCCTAAACTTTATTCCGAAATTATGGAATCGTCAGATCAAAAAAAGTGATATCGTACCTCCAAAACAAATTACAGATTTTTAATTTTTTGTTTGGGAAGTGGCTTCATCAATTTTTTTTATCTGTGATTAAAATCAGTTCATTTAATTGAAGTTTTCTTGTTATTTTTTGTCGGAAACTACAAAATGGCTAAGTACCGTATTACATCGAGTCACGGTTTGTACCTAGTGATGTACAGTGAAATTAACTTGTACATGCTACGCCCACGGGCCACAGGTTCGACTCCCGACAACGGAACGGCAACAAAACGCCGGATGTCGGGTGGGCGGTCCGGCGAGCATTGTCATACAAAAACTCGTGTTTTGGAAGGTGACCAGAATGTATGATGTTGAATGGGACTTAATAGTTCAGGCCATACAAATAATTTAATATTTAAATGGGGCTTTAATAGTTCATGACATACAAATAATTAAATTAAATTTATAATTAAACAGCTAATGATAAATGTAATAAAGTTTTCTCAATTATTAGTTCAAAATTGATTTCATACAGGTCCAATGATCTATGAGATGTATGTCTAAGTATCTTACACGTTTATTACTGTAGCCATTTAGATTAAAAAAAATGTTCTACATTTAATTTATCATATGTAATTTAAATGTAATCATATGTATGTATGTAAAGATATTTTGTGATATCAACATTTATTGGATCTTTAATTTTAATACGCCTTCATGGTATAATAGTTATATATCTATGCTAATTTTATGTTTTCTACGTATTAATAAGCGATATTATATGAAAATCTGTAACTTTAATTATCTGCTAAAGAACAGTGCGATGGCTCTAAACGAAATTAAAATGCAAAATACTAAACTTTTTACATTTCTGTTTTTAATTAACTAATAAACTGAAGTATTTTAACGATAAACGAGTTCTTAATTACACTAGTATTAGGCAAAATGCTTTTATATGGAAAATATTTTGTAAATTTGAAAATATTTAAAACTTAAATTTCAAATCTAGTTGATTGGTCTGATAACCGTTTTTCATTACCGATGTGGTGTAATAAATAATACGAGATATTGATTATACTTCATTTCATTAAATTACTTTTATTATGTTATAAAAGAGACTAATTACAAACGTAGTTGTATTGACATTCAAAAAGTGCTCTGTAAAGAACCTATTTTGAATAAAAAAAATTGATTTGATTTGATTTCGTATAGGTATATATTATATATTATATATTTAACAACAATTAAAAAAAATGCGACACCAACTTATGACTTATACTTAATTCTTAAGTTTATTTTAATAATTAGTTTAAAAATAAATATTCCAAAGCAAGATCTAACTGAGACTTGTCCCAACTATTTTCAAATTTGTGGAGTTCCCAGCTGTCGAACAAAACCCATTGTCTTCTATAATGCTATTAACGAAATTATTGTTTACCTCTTTCTGCTCTCTGCTTATTACTGCCCTTCCGCTCTGATTTGCCCGACAATTCATAATTAACTGTCATTACAATTAATTTCGTTATTATTTCGCATCGCCCCGCAGTTTTTGTCGTGCGTTGATTTATTATTCAAATTCCAATTGAAGGTTTTCGATTCGATCCATTTTTGTATTAGTTACTTATGAAGTATAAAATGTAAAAACAAATGTGAATTAAAATAGGTACAACTTAGTGTAAGTTCTATTATTTTTTATGTATAACTTTAACTTTTTGAAGTTTATTAAATTACCCAAATAGTTAATTTAAAAACCTTAATAACGTTAGAAAAAAACTACATATCGATACCTTAATACACAAATCAACCAACACCAACAACTTTTTGTCAAAATGTTTTTTTTTTAATTTATTTTGATTTCGTTCAACGCCATTTACTATCAAAATAAATAAAAAAAAAACTTATTAAAATAAAGTGGAGTTGACTGATTTGCGAATTAAGGTATCGATGTATATTTTGTGGTTGTAAAGTAACTGTAAAAAGTTGTAATTATCATTTGTTTGTTTACTAAATGTTTGAAGCAGCTGAAAAAGACTTTAAGAGATATTAATACATAGAGAAAATAAGAAGTACCTACATAAAAACATTTTCTTCGATTGCATTGAAAAAAATACAAAGGGACTCTTTATAAAAAAATATTTAGGGATCCTGCATACAAATTCAAAGACCTCGCACTCACAAAGCGGCTTCCTCGCCGCATTAAAATATGAACGACACATTATTATAATCCAAATGGTCACACCTACGCTTGAACGGCCAAGGCGTAATTAATTTGCATGAAAACGACTGTAATATTTATACAGAACCAGTCGAGCCCGCGGCTTCGCCCGCATTTTAAATAACATGACATACATGTAATTCAAAAAAAGCTTGTATTTTGTATAGTTCGCGCCAAACTGCTAGTCCGCTCTGAAGTTGTTGCGACCAGGTGGAGTCATACAATTTACTATGCGACGCGATTCATTGCTGTATTCAGAGGGGACTAGCAGTTCTACGCGGACTATACCTTCATTGAAATGATAGTGGTGCCATCTGTCGAATATTGGTCGTACCAACGCAGAAACCTTCGTGGGCACAACAACTTTGCTAAAAATCATCACATATCAAATGCATAGTTAACGATTTTATAAAGGATATACAGACAAATTCATTTTATATAGATAGGCGGTTAGTAACAATGAATTACGTATTTCATAAACATTGGCGCACTCCATACTATTTTCTGTCTAGATGAGCGAAAGCATACAAAGTGGGAACATAGATAGAATATAAAGTTATAGCAATAGATTATCTCGGTTTTTTTCAATATTTATAGACCATTGTAGTCGGCCCAAGGGACGTGTGTTCACGGTGTAGATGAAGGAATAAAATAGACTCTTTATGCACGACAATTAATATTTAATATCTCCATAACTAGTGATTGTAATAAAAATAAAAATGCAACGGCTAAAAATATAGCCACAGTGAACCCCGCAATTTAAATTAATCCAATGACACCTCATATGTTAAAAACCGTCAAGGGTTTTAGGGCGCGCCAAAGAATTAGACAGACATACTACATACATGTGCTCCAAAAACATTCAAATCAAATCAAATCATTTTTTTTAATTCAAAAGTAGGTTCTTTACAGAGCACTTTTTGAATGTCAATACAACTACTACCACTTCACAAGGTGATTTTACCATCTCCAGTCGGGTCAAAAGTGCTACAACTTTCACGAATACTAATATTATAAGTTTCTTGTAGGAACCACATGATATTTTCGTGAAATGATAGATTTTTTTTAAGATTCTTACACACGAATTAGCAGTCTGTTCTGTCCCTTCGTCTACGGTCCACGGCCTATTATTTCGGCCTCGACCCACGCACAGAGAATTCGAAATCATCTTTACTAAGGTTTGTTGAACTCAACGAATATGACGGCCAGACATCGATACACTCTTGGCACTCTAATTTTGAAAAATCAAGCCTTATTCCACGTTCATAAGGTCTTAGTTTTTATTTTTTAGGGCAAATATATTTTGTGACTATTCTGGGATCGAATCGATACGTAAATGGAATAACATATTTCATTAACCCATAAATTATTATATTTGACGCGATATTTATTATGGTGTTGCTTAATCGAATACTTTTATGTTAAGTTACATTATGAAACGGCGGTATTTACTGTCAACAAACTTGTTAAAGACTTTAGTTTGATAAATCATCATCATCATCGACCCATTACTGTCCCACTGCTGGGCACGGGTCTCCTCTCAGAGTGAGAAGGATTAGGCCATAGTCCACCGCGCTGGCCAAGTGCGTATTGGTAGACTTCACATACCTTTGAGATTTTTTTTTTTTTTTTATAAATCTCTCAGGTATGCAGGTTTCCTCACGATGTTTTCCTTCACCGTTTAGCAAGTGATAATTATTTTCTAATACGCACATAACTTTGAAAAATCAGAGGTGCGTGCCTGGGATTTGAACCTCGGACCCCTCGATCGAGAGGCTGAGTTTCTTAACCACTAGGCTATCACTGCCTATTTGATTGTTTGATAAATAACTTACATTATTATGTATTTCTACCTAATAACAGCGATGTAGCGCTGCTGTGTTCTAGTTTGATGGGTGTGGTAAAGGAGACTTACTTTTCCGAGACGTTCCAACTTAGTCCTCAGGGCTAGCGGCGCATCTGTGGCCGACCTTAATTTGAAATCTAAATCTGTCTAGGGTTGATTCAAGATGGCCATGGGCGGCAGTAGCCACTTACCATCAGGTGGACTGCATGATTGTCTGCTACTCCTATCTAATAAAGATCTCAGGAGTGGCAATGCATTTGTGATCGGCTTCAGGTATCTGTTTTATATAGAGTTGGTTGTTTGATTTACTGCTAATTGTATATAAAAGAAATATTATCATTCATCGTCGTCATTAACCCATTACTGTCCCACTGCTCCATCGACGACCCGCGTGGCGGAGCGGTCACCATACCGGTCTGACGCGCAGAGGGTCCCGGGTTCGATCCCCGGCCAGACAGAAATCTAAATGATGAATATTTAGGTTTCTGTTTCTGGGTCTGGGTGTTTGTGTATTTGTATTTGTGTGTGTACATGGCACCCACGATACAGGGAATCCTAGTGTGGGGCTGTGAGTGTAGAAAGCGTTGTTAATGACTGCTGGGCACGGGTGTCAGAATGAGAGACGTTTAGGCGATACTTCACCGCGCTGGCAAAGTGCGATTCGGCAGACTTCACTAACACTAGAAGTTTTAAAGAACTTGCAGGCTTCCTCGTGATATTTTCCTTGACCGTTTAAGCAAGTGATAATTGATTTCTAATAGGTACAGAACTTTGAAAATCAGAAGTACGTATCTTGGTTTTGAACCGGACCTCGGACCTCGGACCTGCCTACATGTGTGAGTATATGTTACCAAATCCATTAAATATTGGAGCTGATATTTTTTTATGTATTTTTATTTTATTGTCATTGTTTTAAATAACATTAACCATCTAATACTTTTATAGGAGTAATTCTCGTATATAATATGTAATCTGAATCACGAAAACTACTCCTGCGATTTTCATGAAATCTAGCATGCGGGGGTTTGGGGGCGATAAATTTATCTAGCTAGGTTTCACGTCCAAAAAACACCTATAAAATCCCCCTATCTAGGTTCTACATTATAATTAATGAAATTTAAGAACCCGATGGGTATTCGACCATCCGAGAATTTGACCTCAAAACCCCAAATCTCTAACCGCCCTTATATACCCGCAGCATATATGACCCGAAGGGTTCATATAAGCAAGTATTTGTCCCTTGAGAGAATAGTGTAACCTATTTTTAGACCTGCTAAGAGGCTTCTGTGGCTAATCTACTGGATAACTGCCGCTTGTCTTGTCAAAGTAATTGAGAGCAATGACCTCGAAAATTTATCACATCTAAAAATACAGTCTTTAATGAAGCCTAATAACTCGAAATTATCACCTGAACGGCTAAATGTGGTACTAAACGGTCTTATTAAGTATGTTTCTGAGGTTGTTTTATAAGATGGTACTTTTTGTAGGTACCGTTGGCGTACAGTACTTCATTTCTTGATTTATGTTAATTTTTTCTTGGGAATGAGGCTGCGTTGCAAATGCGAACAGATGTACCAATACATAATGTACCTATATAGGTAGGTCGTATGTACATTGATATTGGAAGGTAATGTTTTCCGATTCCGTTCCGTTATGTTTATTTTCTGTGACGTTTAGCTAACAGAAGTACTTAGTGAATTATTTTTAATTGGCTTTAAATAACAAACGAGCATGCAGTCCACCTGATAATAAGTAGTCATTGCCCCATTGACATCTGCAACTAATTCCATATAGCTTTTCAGGGCTTTTCCTTGAAGCGTATCACAATACATTGCTACTCCTGAAAAGTAAGACGGTTCCCTAATTTGTAAGGCAGACGACATCCACAGCCGTCCAATCAAAACCCAAGAATTGTCTCACGCTAGAAATAAATTTATCTATGGTACCATAGATTAGTAAAATTACTCACTCCTAACAAGAAAATGTACCCAGTTTTGAGAATTGAAATAGTTGCGTAAAAAAGTTTTGCCACGTCTCCGTGCTAAAATTTCCGTAAAATATTTGAAATTATTATTTATTTATTACGTAAATTATGCAGCATTAGTTATTTATTCGTAAATTTTCTCTAAAAATGTTTTTATATGTCAAGAATTAAAAAAAGAACTTACTAAAATAAGCCGTTTGTGGCTTCATTCAATTTCAAGGCGGCGAAGTATCTTTACTAATCTATGTATGGTACCTACAGTCGAACAATACGTATTCTACCTTTCAAACACTGAAATTCCCAAAGAGAATAACACTGAAATTAACACACTATTATCTGAGATAAGCTTTCAAAATAAGCAATTCCGCTAAGGCCTATAAAACCCGAGTAACGGATAGGTCAACATTTGATGGCTAGTGCCTACGCCTCTCACAAACATGCCGTTACTAAACTTACTTTAAAGCAATAATAACCCTTATAACGTAAGTATAGGAGTTGAGATATGGTTGCCGAAGTGTATCGGTAAATTGGTCGATGTGATTAGGGATGGCGATTCTTTCCGAAAAAGATCGATTCTTGCATCGAATCGAGTAGAGATGTAATAGATCGATTCACAAAAAAGTCGAGGCCCAAAGAATTGATTCTCCAAAAATCGATCTTCGATCTTTTCAGCTAAAACGGCGAAGATAGCGAAAAAAGTCATCAGGACCAAACAAGTACTGAAATAATACATATTTCATAAAAATGTCAACAAATTCAACAAACTTCGAAAAGAGCGAAAAGATTTTCTAGGATGAAATATCATTTCACTGAATCGATCCATTACTGGAGATCGATTAGAATAATTAGAAAACACAACAGTGTTATGCGCTGCAGTGTTCTGGTTGAAAGGATGTGGCAAGGGAGACATACTTATTCGAGGCATTCTAGCTTACTCAAAGGTGTGTGTGGCGCATCTGTGGCCGACCTCAGGTAGGATTTAATCCAATCTGGAGTGATTACGGATGTCCATGAGCGGCAGTAGCCACTTACCATCAGGTGGACTGCATGCTCGTTTGCTAGTCCCATATTGTTAAAAAAAAAACGTTATTGGCCCAAAAGATCGACTCGTTTAATTGATTTCAGATCGCCATCCCTAGATGTGATTCCATCGGTTTTCCAATTTCGGTCGTGTCGCAGGTTAGAAGCATCGTAAAGATTGGATGGCGCATTTCGAGCCGAGACTAGTTTTACTACGAGATTTGTCTGGGGGTCATTGACTTTTAGAGTAAAGCTTAGTGACACTGGTGTATCGAAAACGATATGGATTAAGTCTAACCGTTGAGGTACTTGTAGCAGTGATATTTTAATGATATATGACATTCAGCCACTCGATCGAGGAGTCCGAAGTTCGAATTTTTCTCCATAACGAAACACCTTATGAAGTGGTGATAGATATTGACGTTTAAAAAGAGTTCTGTAAAGAATCTACTTTGCATACTATATTTTTGATTTGATTTAAATCCCAGACACACACATCATTTTTCGAAGTTATGTGCGGATTAGAAATTACTTATTTATTGCTTAGGTTAACGGTGAAGGAAAACATCATAAGGAACCAAAAATATGTTCTCAAAGGTATGTGAAGTCTACCAATACGCACACAACCCGAGCAGTGGACTATGGGCTAATCTTTCTCATTCTGAGTGGTTACCCGTGCCTTCCTAACTTTGACGACGATTCGTCATTAATGCCCGTTATTATTATTCAATCTACCCATTGTTTTGCTTTTCGAAGCAATATACTTATAATTCAGAAGTTACCGCCTATAACAAATTGGTAAATTTCGATCCTTGCTGAACAAAATTTGCATAGATTGATCACTAACTGCTGCTATAATAAAAAAAAATTAGTATTTTTTATCATCGCAGCCATTGTGATGGACTGGATGGAGCTGGATGTTTACCTATTACGGTTCTAGAAATAAAGCGAGAAATATCGAAAAATAGCGATATCTTATATGACAACCTCCATTAATTTTCGAGCATATTTTATTTATAGTATTCCTTATAATTGCGTAGGCCGTTAAACATATTCTCTAAAAATGTAAGAGTTTATCTATTACGGCTAAACCCTGTAACAGACGGATAGACCGCGGAGGTTTAGTAATAGGTTTAAGTTTTTATCATTTGGCTACGGAACCCTAAAAATCAAATGTTTAGCTATTACGGTTCAAGGGCCCTGTAACAGAAGACCGACGGACAGACAGCGGAGGCTTACTAATAGGGTTTCATTTGTATTATTTGGGTACGGAACCATAAAAATTAGTGTCTGTCTATTACAGTTCAAGATATAGACCTGTGAACAGACAGACAGCGGAGGCTTAGCTTCCCTTTACCCTTTGGGCACGGAACCCTAACAAAGTAAGACATACCCATTACATTCACGAGATGTTACGATTGAGTGGTAGTTTTTTCGTCGATTCCGGGAACTCATCACCGCCTAGCCTTCGTAGAACCGTACGTGCTCCGCGCTCATGTCATTCGTATGTGTAGAATGAGTTTCTAGAATAGTTTTAAAAAAGGTTAAATGTTTTAAAGGTACACGTTGGATGGGATGGTCCAATTTTAAAATCTGTATTAGGAGTTAGGACTATGCTAAGTTGTAGAACCCCTTGTATTTTAAGTTCGGTGCGACCACCGTTAGTCAAATAGTAGACAGATATAGTCTGTCAAAAACGATTTAAAATACTTTTTCTTACTTAACTCAAAAATGTATTTGTATAATACGAAAATCCAATATACAGTACGAAATATAATATGACAAACCGAAGAACCGTTTTAAAGGATATTCATTAAAATCAATGCTAACATTTTATTTTAAAAAATATTTCGTACTTCGTAGTGATAAAAAACAGTTTTATGAAATTACTTAGATACAAAAACGAAGAAATTTAAAAATAATACTAGCTCAAGATAAACTAAATTTGTTTAATCGATGTTGACTTGTGGTGGGTAGAACTAAAAATTTGTTCGAATGTCGCTTTTTGATTAGTAGTTGTCTTGCGCTCGGCGAGTTTATGCAGACGTTCTGTATATGCCGATTCCTTTAATTTCTCTGGACTAATTGAGCTACCGCGTGTGCCTTGTGAAGTGTAAAAAGACTGGTTCTTAAGAAGACTAGGCCGTGCCTACTTCATTGAGTTTCGTGCCAGCGTTGTCATTACTCCTGATGGAATTCTAGTCTGCAGATCAACTTGGATGTCCCGGTTGGTAATTCTAATTATATTTGGTTATCTACTGTTAATTACTTCATACACTTTTAGACACGGATTGTTTAATTGTCACTCTTAAATGTATATCAGTTCTCGTTAACAATGTCTCGGTTAAAACCAAGTACATTATAGTAATGTAATTAAATTGTGTTACGACCCTAATAGTTTTGGTAATTGTATTGATGCTATGTCACGATTTGGCAGTCGCAGCGTTCAGTGCATCAAAAACGCGTTTATGCGACTGCTTTCATGGCATTTTTTTGTGGAGAGGTGAAAATACGCAAATTCCTTCTTTTGCGTTTCCATCCATCCATCCATCAGCCTTTACTGGTCCACTGCTGGACATAGGCCTCCCCTAGTCTGCGCCACTCCGACCGGTCTTGGGCCGTCTGCATCCAGCGGTTACCCGCCGTCCGCTTCAGGTCGTCAGTCCACCTGGTCGGGGGGCGTCCTGTACTCCTTTTGCCGAGACGTGGTCTCCATTCGAGGACCTTCCGACCCCACCAGTTATCGGTCCTGCGAACTATGTGGCCAGCCCATTGCCACTTCAGCTTGCTTATTTTGAGAGCTATGTCGGTAACTTTCGTTCGCCTACGGATTTCCTCGTTACGAATTCTGTCGCGTAGGGAAATACCGAGCATAGCTCTCTCCATAGCTCGCTGAGCGACTTTGAGTCTTCGTATAAGGCTCACAGTGAAAGACCACGTCTCGGCACCGTACGTCATCACTGGCAACACACACTGCTCGAACATCTTCGACTTCAGGCTCTGAGGTATCTTGGATGAGAAGATGTCACGCAATTTCCCGAACGCTGCCCAACCGAGTCGGATTCTACGAGTGACCTCTTTCTCGAAGTTGGACTTACCCATCTGGATTATCTGTCCCAGGTAAACGTATTCGTCAACAACTTCGAGTGTGACGCCATCTACAACGACCGGCATGGGTGTGACATGGACATTAGACATGATGCTTTTGCGTTTAAATACTGCTTACTATGGCGTTTTTGTTTAAAATACCACTAGTTCTGGTATATAAAAATCCAGAAATTAAGATTTTGCGTACAAAAATCTTCTAGATACTCCTAAGTATCATGGAGTCTACGGATTCTATATAAAGAATAGAATTTCAGATAAATGTTGGTTGACTTAGCAAATAAATTAAAAATATTTGCTAAGTCAAATAACATATGAATACTCCCAATGTAACTGATGTGAGCATATGAATTTAAAATATATTATAATTATATTCAAGTCAAGAATTCCTTATTAATCATAAGTTATTATTGCCTTTACAGAAGGCTTTAATGACATCCATGTTAGCAATTTAATTTATAACTTTTATGAGTTTTAGAACATAATAGGAGATTTACTTTTACAAATTTTATTATACACGTGTTGAAGTCAATGATCGTTTGTTAAATTGAAACCTTATTTGATTATATTTTGGTCACAGTCATGCTAGATTAATTTATAATGTAGGCAAGATATAGGCAGTGTCGGCTTAGTGGTTAGAAACTCGAATACTTCACACACAAAGGTTTTAAGAAAAGTTCTCAAAATTTGAAGTCTACCAATTCGCACTTAGCAACCCCTTTTACCCTGAGAGACCGGTGGCTAGCAGTCAGTCAGTAATAGGTTGATGACGAAAGTCGAAATGAGTGTTAAATATGAAAATAAGAAGGCCTTTTAAATAATATAGCAACACTTAACACTGCTGCTACAAGAAAGAACATATAGATGTGGACTGTGGCGGTAGTGCTACAATAGTCGTACCATAAGGGGTTCCAACACCTTGATTTTTTTAATACATTTCGTTTTATGTTACACCTAATTTATTTTGCTCTAGTATTTCTGTCAATTTTATATCTGTGTTATATATACTTACTTTAATTAATTTTGGTCAAAATACTTTACTTTTCGGTACCTATATATTGAAAGTAATTTTAACAAAGTAGCCATAACCGATGGCATTTTATGTAAAATTTCCATAAAATTGATTCTATATACTTAACCGTAATGGTTAGTGTTTAACACAACGATTTGCGAGTCGCCATTTTGAGCTCCACAATATGTCAGCGCTTCGGTAAATGAAAATACGCGGCAAAATGCATGTAAATCGAATTATTATTTTAATATCCGAAACATTAAACGATTAAAGGCCTACAATGTCCTTAAAAGCCTTACTTGTTGAATATTTTAGCATGCAAAAACAAAGCCCTTATAAAAGTTAGTAGGTTGACTGTTTTTAATTTTATTTATGTAATAAACGAACAGCGTGGTGGTAAGTGGCGACTGCGGCCTAAGGGTATCTACATAACCACCTTAATTAGGAGAAATCCTACACGAGGTTGACTATAGATTCGTTGCTGTCCTCAGTTGTGGCGCATCTGTGGGCGACCTCAGGTAGGAATGTAATCCTATTCAAAGGTTGATTACAGACGTCGATGGGCGGCGGTAACCACATATCATCCGATGGACTGCATGCTCATGTTTGATTTTTTTTTTATTTCAAATTCAAATTTCGTTTTTTTTCAAAATTGATTCATATTGATTTTTTTCGAACACCAACAAACTACTACCGCTTTGGAAAGTGGTTCGTAATGGAGAGGAAGTGGCGAAAGAAACTCCGTATGTGCGCAATTTAAACTCTTTTAAAAGTAAATACTCGTATTACACAATGTTATGAGATGAATTGCTTAATAGTCTGTTTGTACGGGATTATGTGTTCGCCCGGCGAAAAAGCCCACTTTAAATTAAAAATAAATAAATAAATACTCGTCTGCTACTTCTGTATTATAAAAAAGTATGTTACCACCCGGAAGGTGGCACCACTAAAACTATTTCTAAATTAGTTCTTGCCTTTGCGGTACAAGGGAGTGCTATTGTGGCGATCATGCTATGAAGTAGCAATGCACCTGTCATCGACTTCAAGTAGAACAGCCGTTCTTAATAAATGTCCATGGGCGGCAGTAATTCTTCTTTAATGCCTTACATGAATACAGAGATGATCCCAGGACGTATGTTTTTGTGTTAAATACTTTTGCATTCTACCTGACAAGCCGCAGTACGTACTTCAAACTTTAACACGTGTGCAACACAATGTAGGGATGACCTTTCTCGATAAGAGTCAGTTTAATTGAATTATTCCGCACCTTCAGACTTATAGTAACAAATCTTGGCAGGAGGCGCTTATAATTGAAGTTTTAAAAACAAATTGTTCTATTACAGCTACTAGGTTTATAAATAGACAAACAACAGTATTATTTTATATATATATATTAATTATTTACCTATATGTGGGATCATAAGCTTATTTTTTTTTTAATTTCTATGTGGTGACTTGTATCAGTATTCAGCCAATAGTACAAAAACCTGTTAAAACTGTCTTTCTCGATAAAACTAAATATAATATTTTATACCTTTGCCCTAGGGTTGTACCTGACTAGTTTCAGTACAACGCGTGTGCAACACAATGTAGTGATGACCTTTCTCGATAACAGTCAGGTTGATTGAATTATTCCGCGCCTTCAGACTTATCGCGACCAATCTCGTCGCCTGCCAAAGCAAGTGTGTAATAAAGAGTAAATTGATGAAATAACAATATCATTATTCGTCGTTGGAGGTAAATTATCAATTGGTAAGACGGTTTTTGTTGGTGACAGTTTTAAATTAACTTGAAAGAACTTTAACTCAACTGCTAATTATTTTAATGAGAATACTTACAATGATTTGTTTTTCGTAATTTTTACATTAAAGTAAAATCTTATATATAAAATTCTCGTGTCACAATGTTAGTTACCTACTTACTCATACCTACTTACTTACTCCTAGTTACTCCTCCGAAACGGCCGATTTTCAGCAATTTTTATATGCATATTCAGTAGGTCTGAGTATCGGCTACTATCTATATTTCATACCCCTAAGTGATAAGTGTTGTTCACCCTTAACATTTATTATTATTTATATGGCAACACAACGTTTGCCGGGTCAGCTAGTCATACCTTTTTTTTTTTTTTTTTTTCTCGAGGGGGAAACCTTCAAAAGGTACCCGACGACGTGGGAGCGACGCCGGGTTATGTGGGATTTTTACCGCACTAAAACCCCCCCGGTGGCCGTCCTCAACGCTTGTTGGAGAACTCCGGGATCTCCGACGGAACACAACCGGAGCCCTCCAAGCGCGATGCCCCGATCGGGCTCTACCCTGGAGGAGCAGTTTTCGCTCCTCCCACACCATGTAGTGTTTACGACGGTATGCGACCACACATACCGCCGTCCTTCCCGGGGTCGCTAGCTGGACGGTTCGAGCTCCTACTCTTGCCGCCCGCAACCCCGGAAGCCCCCTTTTAGTCAGCTGCATACCTATTAACAAAAAAATATGTGTGGCACTCGGAGACTGCCGCGGTAAAGTTATTGCATAGCATTTTTTATCAACTTATGCAATTACAATTATATATTTATTTTATTTATGCAGTATGAAAAAGTCATTAACCCGTCAACTGGCGTGTGCGCCCCGGGGCGCACAGATCGCTACTAAAAAGTATCACCGTTGTGCCGGTCGGAGTGGGGGGTGTTAGGTTTTTTTGTTACGGAATTTCTGGATTCGGTCTCCACGCTCAAGGCCCGCGATAGAAGCTATGCAATAGCTTAAAAAAATTGTAGCAGGTACAGGGACAGGTATCTCCTTTTGTCTAGTATATTTATCCTCTGATGGTTACACAACCAACCGTGATCTCCCGATGTTGTTTTACTTTGTACTTTTGTGGGTTTTTGAAGTAGGGTATTGTAAAGAAGCAGTCAACGAGATCCACAGCTATCCATGGACTTCTGTAATCAAAGCCATATACAGGATGAATTTTTCAAATAGGTCTTCAGGGCCGAAACTATAAGAATTAGCGAAAAATGCTTAAAAGAGTTACGAGGCCAATTTTGACAAAAACTAAAACTGCATCTTAAAATTGAGGCCTTTAATTTGTCACATAACATTACTTCCTAGAATTTGATCCTTATAAGCGACACTATCAGATAGTGGAATTATATAGAGCGTGTATTTTTTTTTTCAAAATGAACTCGTTCGATTCCCGGCTAGGGAAAAAGATATTTTAAAAAACGAATGATGCAGTTTTAGTTTTTATCAAAATCGGCCTCGTAACTCCTTTCAGCATCTTTCGCTAATCCTTATAGTTTCGGATTTGGCCCTAAAGGCCTATTTGAAAAATTCACCCTGTATAATTGATGAATTTCAACCTGACGCCGACTACATAAGCGTTGCTACCCCTGAAGACTAAGTTAGAAAGCCCCGTGTAATATAACCGAGACTGCTGCGGCGGCGATGAATCCTTTAGAGTCCAACCATGAAAGCTTTACCACCTTCATTCCACTGAAATCTTGGAACCAACCATGCAAGCAACTTCTGATTAGCATTTGGCAAACGTTGGCCCCAATATTGATTCGTCAACGATTCAACAACGTTTGCTCGTTAAAAAACGGTCCGTGTTTGAGTCTTATACACGCACTGTTAACACACGTACACGAAATTTAACACCCGCGGGAATATGGTGCTTTGAGTGTGGGCGCATGTTTGACCAACAAATAGTCTGCCTCCATAGTAACTTAGAGATGGGTGGTGGTCGAATAACTGGTATATGGAATCGATTATCGAGTGATCGCTTTTTTGTAACAATAATGTGTTAATGTTAATGGTTACTATTACTATAACTAATTCAAGAGCGTATTGTTCCAATGTAAAGAATGGAAGGGACAAAGAGGCACTCCGTTCTAAATTATAGTCGTCCATAAATTAGTAAAGATACTTCGCCGCCTTGAAATTGAATGAAGCCACAAATGGCTTATTTTAGTAAGTTCTTTTTTTGAATCCTTGACAAATAAAAACATTTTTAGAGAAAATTTACGAATAAACAACTAATTTACGTAATAATTACGTAATTTACTTAATAAATAAATAATTATTTCAAATATTTTAGGGACATTTTAGCATGGAGACGTGGCAAAACTTTTTTACGCAACTATTTCAATTCTCAAAACTGGGTACATTTTCTTGTTAGGCGTGAGTAATCTTTACTAATCTATGTAGTCGTAACTCTAGTTTAGACCCTATTTAGGATTGCCAACTTAAATGAAGCTGTAAAATCCATAAGAACCCATAGTAATTGGTTTTATGTGGATTGTGACCGATCTATAACGTCTAGCAGTGTCTGGCACAGTAAAGAGGGAGATGGGTGACCACAAGAGACTAAATTACGTGCGAACTACGTGCCATACTTCGGCATAGCAGGCCATATACACCAATTGACTAAAGATGTATTTTAGGTCTTAGACACAAATGATTTTTTACTTCTAACAAGTTTTCAAATATGATATTTTCTCTCATAACTCTATTAGTTCTTAAAACCCTTTACGAATCAGATTAATTTATAACCAATAAGTCACTCGGTTCATCATCATCATCAACCCATTACTGTCCCACTACTGGGCACAGGTCTCCTCTCAGAATGACCTTTGAAAACTATTTTTAAACGGATTCTCAGATATGCAGGTTTCCTCTCGATGTTTTCCTTCACCGTTTAAGCAAGTGATAATTAACTTTTAATACGCACATAATTTTGAAAACCAGAGGTGAGTCCCTGGTATTTGAACCTCGGAGCCCTCGATCAAGAGGCCGCGTTTCTTAACCATTATCTATCTATCACTATCACTATCTATAGGCTATCACTGTTTTTTCCACTCGGTTAGTCATCTAATATCGACTATTAAATTATGTCCATTACCATCCCTAAACTGACAACTATCAACTTGTTTGTGTAGTAGCCAATCGGACATTTTGCAGCCATTCGCGAGGTGCGTGGTATGTGTGTTCTCGCCTTTATCTATACATTTTAGTTGCTAATGGAAACCAGAGAACTAATATCGAGTAGAAATTCCTTAGCATTTTATTATCAAGCTTTTAATTCTTATGTTTATACCTATTATTTGATGTCATTTTTTATTTCACCTAATTTTATTAATTCGTAGCTTCGAAATTATATGGCATTGCACTTAAGCCCTAAAGATTTTTTGAAGCCAAAACAGCTTTTATTTCTTCCTAAAATGTCATGGAAAGTCCAGCGACATTATTTCAACAAATTCTAAAATTTTATTTTCGAATCCTCCGTGGGTGCCATGAACATAGGCAGGCACACAAACTCAGACCTTCAATAGAAATCTTAAGTCATCATTTAGATCTAAATTTATCTGACTATCAGAGCGACTGCGCTACGCGGGTCAGATTATGACGTTTTTTTAAGAATTGCGATATGAAAATTGTGAAACTACTGTTCATAATTATTTCAAACATTTCTATTGGTTAGCTACTCTGTAAATAGAACTTATGGTCCGCGGATATAGTAAAAAGATAGAAATGTTTATTAGCACAGATTTTGAGCGTAGGACGGTAGACCAGGCAACATTCTTGCTGATAAGTCCTGCAAGTTTTTAATAGCATTCGCTGCAAAAAGAGCTAAGGTTTTTTTTATAATATTGGAGTAGCAGACGAGCATACAGTCCACCAGATGGTAAGTGGCTACTGCCGCCCATGGACATCTGTAACCAACCCCAGATAGGATTAGATATTCCTACCTGAGATCGGCCACAGATGCGCCGCTACCCCTGAGGACTAAGTTGGAACGCCTCGGAAAAGTCTGTCTCCCTTACCACACCCTTCAAACCAGAACACAACAGCGCCTAACACTGCTGGTAACGTATCCCCAGATTGTCGTAAGAGGCGAGTAAATAGTGGCTTCTGAGGTTGCGGGCAGCAAGAGTGGAAGCTCGAACCGCTCAGCCTGCGACCTGGGTAGGACAGCGATACAAGTCACCCAAAAGTGTCGTGAACTTAAATGTTTCCAGGGCAGTGCCCAACGGTCAGAGGACCTCGGACGCATGCTTTCGGAGATCTCAGAGTTCTCCATGTAGCCCCAGTGCTACAGCTTTATTGGATAAATCCCACATAACCCTTTGCCGCTTCTATTGCACCGGGTGCCTTTTGTAGATTTCGCCAATTGAAAAGTTAGTTAGAATATCACTGTAACAAAAAATCTCATTTTATACGTTTTAGGGCGCCATTTGCGTATTAAGGTTTTTGGTTTTAAACTTATTCCTTTCCTTTATTCCCTCACGGACCGGCTGTCTGATATATAAACGAACCTTTAAAATGCAAATAGAGAAATTTATTATGCCTTCTTAATTTATGTTGTAATTTTTAAGAGGTCGAACAGCAATAACTCGTAACAATGGGCTTAAGTGCAAAGTCTTTAGAAATTAAACATTGCATTACTAGTGAGTCCTTACAAAGCAAACAATCAACCTATAAAGAACAGCTGACTATGGCACTGGTGCCCAAACTTTGTATTATCAGAATTTTTACAACTTTTCTGATAGCACGGAAGCGTTTTGTTAACATAAATATGTACGATATACGATATAAAAATCATATTTGCTCCTACACACACACAAACAAACATGCACACATACAAACACACAGACATGTCTATAGGTACTCCCATGAAAACGCATCATTGCGATATTTTTCTTTCTAAAAGTTATTTAATTTAGAATATACATAGAATAATTAGCTTTTGCATAATAGTTTGAGAACCACTGCCAAGACGGTCTTATTCCTTTCGCTTGTTTGAATATACGATATGGCCAAAGACAATATGTTGTAAAACTCATTACCTATTAGCCGTCACTATTTAAGCTTAATTTTGTACTAATGTAACGTTTTATTACGAGACTGACTTCTGTCCCGACTTTTTTCACGTTGTCGAAGTGTGCATTTAAGTAATTTTTCTAATGATATAATCTATTCAATGTTTTTCTACCTAAAATCGACATTTGATCATTCCTGCCTACTAGAAGTTGTGAGATTTCGATCTTTGGTAGGGAAAAAATTAAAGATAGATTGATTTTTAATAACGAGTGAAAGTGACTTACTTTAAAGGCAGAATCTACAGTAATTTGAAGCCATTATCAACAAAAAGCGGAAAGAAATGAATTTTTATTAGAAATACCTAAGGGTTTAATTTGCAGACATAAGATAGATATTTGAGGTAGTAGAACCCGGTACTACCCCGATGAGAAAGTTGGGACGCCTCTGAAAAGTATGTATCTCTTATCACACATTTTAAACCGGAACAAAGCAGCGTTAACACTGCTGTTATTAGGCAGAAACAGGTGTGCGTGTGGAGACCCTCGAGTCGAACCAAAGGTTCTACTATTTTAAAATAATTTATAGAAGACTTCGCCCATCCCTCCGTTTCACCCGCATTAAAAAACATGACATACATATAACTGAAAATTTGTACCTTCATTAGAATGACAGTGGCACGATCCGTCGAAAATTGATCGTACCAACTCAGAATCCTTCGTGGGTTCATGCAAAACAACTTTTCTATCATCACATAACAAACGCATAGTTTACGATTCTATAAAGGACATGCAGACAAATATTAATTTATATATATAGTTAAAATGGTATGGAAATTTAATCAATGCACTGCACAGATCTTTCCACTGTTCATACCCGAGACGCGTACCGAATAATTAATTAAAACCGATAGACATAAAGCTGGACTACCATAAATATATCAATTATATGTATATTTATATTATGATTAGCATGGACTTTCATGTCCGCTTTGCAACTAGTAATAAAATTATTTATGTTTTACACGACCCGTTATGCAAAGGAGCAAGTGATTAGTAGGCATATATAAAAATAAATTAAATTAAAGTTTCTGTTTGTAATTAAAAATAACATTTTATACTAAGATAATCTCAAAGTATATATAATTAAAAAACAATTCTTTAAATTTTTGTCCGTCTGTTTGCTTTTGCTTCTGTTTTTTCCCGAAACGGCTGAACCGATTTTGATGACATATTCACTGGCAGTTAGCTGATGTTATAAGGAGTAAATTCGGCTACTTTTATTTTAGAGAAATAATTAAGGTAACGCAAAAAAATTAAATCCTTGAAACCTTACCCTAGTATTTATCGAATGGTTGAATTCATCAAGCCATTTGAACCTGAAGGTGGTAGAACCCTTTATAATTCGACTCCGGCACCACCACCGCCATACCTATTTCTATCTAAAACAGCAGTGTTAGGCGCTGCTGTGTTGCGTTTTGAAGGGTGTTGTAAAGGAGACAGACTTTTCCGAGGCGTTCCAGCTTAGTCCTCAGGGGTAGCAGCGCATCTGTGGCCGACCTCAGGTAATATGTAAGGAATATGTAATCCTATCTGGGGTTGTCCATGGGCGGCAGTAGCCAGTTAGGTTAAACATTAATGTCGTGATAAATGGTGTTGGACGCCATCTTAAAATTTGATCAACGTATTGATAGTAAATTATTGTGATGGATGTATTTTAATTAAAAATACACCGCAAACCACTCAAGTTGGTTTTCGGCGTTGAATTATAGTGGTCACTCGGTCATGACGGTTACGATCACGATGAAATAATAGTTTTTTTTCTAGTAATAGTACCTAATAGTAAAAATTAGACAATAACGCCACTTATTTTTTTTTATAATAAGTAGCAGACGAGCATGCAGTCCACCTGATAGTAAGTGGCTACTGCCACCCATGGACATCTGTAATCAACCCCTGATAGGATTAGATATTCCTACCTGAGGTCGGCCACAGATGCGCCTAAGGACTAAGCTGGAATGCTTCGGTAAAGTACGAGTATGTCTCCTCACCACACCGTTCAAAACGGTACACAGCAGCGCCTAACACTGCTATTATTCTGCAGAAATAGGCGTGACGGTGGTGCCGCCGGAGTAGACCCACAAAGGGTTCTGCCACCTTAATAATTTTAGTATACTTATTTTATTAGCTGTGCCCCGCGGTTTCACCCGCGTTTAATACTGTAGTATGTAAATACATACTTAAATCTACGGTTTCATGGGTTTTGAAACCTTTGCGCGTAACTCAGACAGACACTTAAATTTTATTTATCTATATTGCAAGAATATTTTTTGACAATTTTATTATTAAGTATAGGTTTGTCACGTCGTAAGCAGATGAACTAAAGTGTACTTAAAGACGTTACAACAAAGTAGTGCTAAAAGTTATATTCCAAAATGGTTAGAGTGCAGTGTGCACATTGTTAATACGATTACAAGTGCATGTGGTAAAGTCTCCGCTGCACGGTGTCAACATCGCCCGCGGCGCGACCCGCACCTGTTGGGATGGGCTGGTGCGACATGAGAGCGAAACGGACACTACATGGTGTTTATTTGACGTATAAAATATGGTAGCCGATTGTTTTTAGCTGGATTATGAAATGGTGGTTGAATGTCTTCAAATGCTTTTCCAAAATGATAGAAAAACAATGTGTTAGATTATTTTGAACTCTATTTGTAAATTGTACCCCTTGTATCCCCTTGGCAATGCCCTTGATGTGATAGCCTAGTGGTTGAAATTATGTCTCTCAATCTGGTATTACGTGCTTCGAATCCTAGACTCACCTCTGGTTTTTCGAAATTATTTCTCAACCTTTTACTGCTAGACAGTCCTCTAGATTATCATATTTATTTAGCTATCTGACGTTATCCGTAGATGACGCAATAAATCAATTTTCCTAAACTATGCGTCCTTATAACAATAATATTTTTAAAAGTGTCTCGATAAAAAATACTTTCATAAGCTAAGGTAGTAGGCAGGGCAGAGCATTTGGCTAACGCAGCTTTTATCAAAAAAAAATTGCCTAAAAACGCGATATATGCCATATGTATGTAAAGCGGAAATAAGAGAATACGTAATTAAATTATGAACCACGGACCCTTAAAATCCAAAATTATTAACTATTTAATACCAAATATTTCAGTTTTATTTCAACACGAATGTCCGCGTCACTCTATAGCGGCTGAACCGAAATAAATGAAACTACCAAGGTGTTATCAATCAATCGTGGCGTTGAAACGTGGGTGTGACCGATGACGACGAGCCACTCACCTTATGAGCCGATGTTAATTATTTTTAAACGTTTTTAACATTCCACCAACGTTAACCTTAAGTTTCATTAACATGACCGCTTGCTAAAATTGTTTTCGAAAATCCATATCTATGTTTGAATCATTTTTGTGTTTAAGTATAAAATAGTTTCCTTACGGTTAGTACTACCACCTATAGGCCACATCAATTTCTGACTCATAGCAGCAGCGTTAAGCGCTGTATTCTGGTATGAAGGGAGTGGTAAGGGAGATATACTTTTCCGAGCCTTTCCAGCTAAGACCTCAGACAAAGTCAGATAGCACTTACAATCAGGTGGCCTGCATGTTTGCTATTCCAATGTTAATTATAAATCACCAGACGTAAGTCACATACCTGGTTCTCCTAAGGGATTTCTATTTACGACACTCTTCAAAACAACAGAAAAAACAGCAGAGCTTAGTACTGCACATTTTACGCAGAAATAGATGTGGCAGTGGCCCCTTTATACTTATAACTAAGGAACGGTTGAAATTTTGAAAGAAATTACGTGAATACTTCAAGAGTAGTGTAATAAGCATTTCAATTTTGGATTTAATAGAAATCATCATTACTCAAGTATGATGGTCCTATCGTTACATCTTTTTCATCGTTAGCCATTAATAACGAGGGTCCTTATAACAAGGAACCCTAAAAACGAAACAGTGACAACTATAGCTTATTATGAACTTATTTCAATAAATTATTGGAACCGTCTTCGTAATACATTTATTTGTCCATAATTCCTCATGAACAAAGCGTAAGCTAAAGCAATAAACATTAAATCACTCGTACACAAATTTCCCATCGAGCTTACATGCAGGTGTGCTTAAAAAGCTGCTCAAAGCTTCTCCATACAACTCTTGTATGGTTAATTGGTAAAATACACGAACATTATAAATCACTAGGTTTTGCTCGCGTCTTCGTCTGTGAGTGATATTTGTTGTATTTTACTTATTTTATCCGCCTTTGGAGGTTTATTTTTTAATTTTTTTTTTATAATGTACAGGTAGCAAATGAGAATGCAGACCACGATGGTAAATGGCTACTGCCGCCGGACATCTGCAATGAACTCCTAGATCCATGTGGTAAGCGAAACATACTTTTTCGAAACGTGCTAACTTAGTCTTCAGTTGTCTCAGGTAGCAACGCATCCATGTACGACATCGCACGCATCGGCATAACATTTACTTATGACTATATTTTCAAGAGTTGCTGATAGTTTCAATTAAATCATTAAGCAGTACATTTGTAACATTGATACGAAGTTTGCTAATTATTTTATATTGAAAATGTTACTTAGTATGATCTTAGAAGGACGTTTTCTGCAAGTAAAATGTTGCCTTTAAATCACTCAAAATTGATTATCACCACCATTGATATGAAATTACTTAAAATTGAAGAGTTTATTACAATCAGCAGCTCAGCTTACCGTAGCGAGATAATATATATATCTACTAATTCGTTTAAAATCGGCCCTGCAGTTTTCGTCAGATATTCAAACAAACAGACAATCAACTGGTTTACGATATATATGTATACGATAAATGAATTAAGGACAATCGGATAATTAATTAAGCCTTATCCTCGAAAGCGTTTTACAAGCGGACAGATAATTCTTCCTATATCCCATACAATTATTTCTTGCTATAAAATATACCTATAAAATATATCTATGATTTTATAATTCACACATATAATATTTCATTGTTTCATATCCTATTTTGTAATTTATGAAAAAAACATACTTCTCTCAAAGTCTAACAAAAGTTATTACGCGAAATAATTTTGAAGGGTAGTACTACTACACACGTAGTAAAATTAAAATAATATAAAATCCAGTTACATATTAATTAATAAAGAATAATATCAAAAACATATAAAAAAACCTTGATAAAACTTTCACAAAACGAACAAAGACTTACTTAAGTGACTAAACAATATCGAGATCGGTATAAAATTCGAAAAATCGAGTACACAGGCCCGAGCTCGTTAAAATTAAAAAATAAATTCCCTACCCCTATACACCTGTAAATAAATTTGAGAATAACCATACAATAGCGTAAAAAAGCAGGTGCAACCACCGCCCTCTTTAGCCGGCACCTTGTGTTTTTTTAAAGTCCGTTAAAACGGCATTTTCGGCCCAAATTACGAGTCTTATCGATTAACTTGTATTGACAACTCGATTGAGCGAACCTATCGAGTGTTAATCAAAATAAATGCACGTTTTTTCTTGTAATAACTTGTCTACTTCGAGGGGTCTCATTAGTCTATGTCGTGTGTGTTCAACCTATGGTCCGTATGACGGAAATAAAAAATGTACAGATGTACGCACATTTCATGTTATGTTCGTTTAAAACCTCACATATTATGGTATAGAAACAAATGATTTTTATACTGCTTAGACTTGGTGTCAAAACGTAAGCGGTACCGTGTCCAAACAGCTTTAAAATTAAGTCACGGGGTCAAATTTGATACAAATACTCTACATAACATAAACAAACAATAAATACTTTACATAACATCACAATTTTAAGACAGAACTCACAGTGAGTTCGACTCCGAAGGCACTACACATTTCTATTATATATCAGCGGTGTCAAATGATCGTATGTTCTAAGTTGACGGGTATCACGAAGCATTCCAACTTAGCCCTTAGGTGTAGCAAAACTTCTTTTATCGACCCCAAGTAAGACTCAAATGGTATTTGGAATTCATTAAAAATATCTATGGGCAACAGTTAGTGGACTTCATAGGTTTGCTATCTGTAAAATAAAAAAAAAACTGTTAAAAGCGAAAAAGGTTTGAGTACCTCTGACCTAAACCCAACACGGCCATCACACGACGTGATTAGCGCAATAGATCACAACTTTAAATGAGTGGTAATAATAAATCCGTAATTATTTTGAAATTATCAACGTTTTAAGAGTAATGGCGGTAATATTTTACCGCGATTCCGCTGATGTTGATGACGGCCTGTCTAATTTGTAATTAATGAAGATGAAATATTTTTATTTATTTATTTAAATAGTGTGCCACCCGCATGCACTCCCGTGCATGAGAACTGATGTAAAAATGGTGTTATTAGTTAGATGCCTATGTCGAAGGGTCTGCACCATAGTTCATCACATCATGTTATAAATAGCATGCATCTGATGGTAAGTGGTCACTGCCGCCCATGGTCATTTGTAATCAATTTCAGATAAACTTCCAAAAAGCTCATACCGCCGATCAACACACACACCTTTCTGGGGAAAGCTAAAAAAAATAGTCTAAATCGGTTAGGAATGCGCGAAAAAGAGGTTCTCCTTCGTTTTTCCTATTCAAAATGGCGATTGCGCCAATTTTCGTTATGATATTCGTGATCAGGAGGTCAAAATACGTTAGTCTACCAGATTTTAGGTCGATCGGTGGTATGCGCTTTTCAGAAGTACACCCTCAACCTCAAAAAGGACGTACTTGAGGACAGCCACTGATGTGTAGCAACCCTTACCATGCTGATTAGCGCTTAACTCTGCTATTATAATATAAGGCAGAAGTGGATGTAGTGGTAGTAAGTCTGGCATCCAACTAGCTCTACAGAGCTAACACAAAGCTGGCAAAAAATAATCTAAATTAGTCATTTGAAACGCTTTTTACACTCACAGCCCCACACTAGGATTCCCTGTGTCGTGGATACCATGGACACAAACATAGACAAATACATAAACCACCCAGACCCAGAAACAGAAATCTAAATTCGTCATTTAGATATCTGTCTGACCGGGGATCGAACCCGGGACCAGATTTCAGTTCTTTTCCCGCTAGGGATCGAATATTCTGCGTATCTTTCGTACGCAGGCAGAATTACCGCATTAAGGCAGCATTACTAATAAAAATTACTAGTAAGATTTCACAGTATCATCATCATCAACCCATTAATGTCCCACTGCTGGGCACGGCTCTCCTCTTATAATGAGAAGGATTAGGCCATAGTCCAACGCGCTGGCGAAGTGCGTATTGGTAGACTTCACATACCTTTGAGATTTTTTTTATAAATCTCTCAGGTATGCAGGTTTCCTCACGATGTTTTCCTTCTCCGTTTAGCAAGTGACAATTAATTTATAAATACGCACATAACTTTGAAAAATCAGAGGTCATGCCTGGGAATTTACTTGTGATTATTACAGGTGTCCGTGGGAAACATATATGATCGTAAGTATCCAAATATATTTCTGGCTTATAGTATCCCCATCATACTCCCTAATATGTTCTGATATCAAGTATAATATATTATTTTGCTATACGACAAAAATAAGTGACATTGTAATACCACAATAAATTAAAACTTATATGCAGTGTTCCATTTAAAAACGTTCACTATAAAAACCGAGCCGCACATCGAAAACAAACTACATAATTTAAATAATTCGTCTCATAAATGAAACAAATGTTAAGGCCGACAATTTTAATTATAATTTCCGACAAACTAAAAAAGTTACTTATTCGCGATGATAATGTCATACGTATTATCTGAAGCTTATCAACAAGGGCCGATAAAACGTAAGTTAATAATTCGGTCGTAATTAACGATCTTTATCGATGTAAGTGTATATTTGCGACTATTTCGTGTAATTACATGATGTCGAGCTCGTCAAAATGCACCTTGTTGACGAATGTCTTCAGTTTTTGTCGGAGTTTCAATGTTCGAACCAAATTTGGTGTTTTAAAGATGCGAATTTCGAGAATTTTTGTGAATTCGTAAGACGTATACGGTGATATTTTCATTGTAATTTAATTAAAAAATCAACTTGTCTTTTTTTTGCTTTGCGGTAACGTGGTGGTGAATTAATTGGGAATCAGCGTTGAATTATGACGTTTCGTATCGGCAGACACATTTTCGTGTGCACTTGAAGGCAAGTGATTAAATTACAATGTTACATAGCAGACCGCTTAGTTCATTAGTATGGGCTCTGTACCCTTAGCATGAATTTTTACGTTTTTACAAAAATGACCGTTTTCCATTCCCAATCAGCTCTGGTACAGTCGGCTAGGGGCGCTGTTTGGAAATGTATGGGCAAATACGTAAACAAATACAAAAACAGTCATTTTTGTAAAATCGTAAAATCTCATACTAAGGGTACTGATTTGGTTTAGTGTAAGAAATTATGTAAGTTTTTAATCAAATATATTTGACTTATTGAATACAAAAAAAAAGTTAAGATTACGCAATAATAAATTAAGGTACCAAAATAAAGAAAAGTCCAGTATAAATACACTTACATTATTTTAATACTAGCTGATCCGGCAAACGTTGTGTTGCCATAAAAATAAAAAAATGTTAAGGGTGAACAACCCTTATCACTTAGGGGTATGAAAAATAGATAGTAGGCGATTGTCAGACCTACTGAATATGCATATAAAAATTGGTGAAAATTGGTAAAGCCGTTTCGGAGCAGTACGGTTACTAACATTGTGACACGAGAATTTTATATATAAGATTAAAAAATTATAGAGGCGTAACTGCCATCCTTAGCAATCTAACCATAAGTTTCACAATAATCTACGCATTAATAATTGAATCTTAGGTTAAGTCGTAATTATCGTCATTTAACTATTTTGTACCTCAAAGGGCTTAAATCTACCTTTAATGTGTAATTAACGGTTTGCCTATTGCACAATAATAATTATTATCGCGTTTTGTATAGTATCAAACAGATACTAACAACGTTTGGCCTTTAACACTTAGTTATGTAATTATTTTGGTAAAAAGGATTAACTTAATACAGTAGGTTAGTCAGCAGCAGTGATAGCCTAGTGGTTAAGAAACTCGGCCTCTCGATTGAGGGGTCTAAGGTTCAAATCCCAGGCACGCACCTTTATTAAATTTATGTGCGTCTTAGAAATGAATTATAAAAAAAAAATTCAGATTTATAAAAAAAAAATCTCAAAGGTATGTGAAGCCAATACGCACTTGGCCAGCGCGGTGGACTATGGCCTAATCCTTCTCATTCTGAGAGGAGACCCGTGCCCAGTAATGGGACAATAATAGATTGATGATGATGAATAAGTTAGTCGCTTGTTAAGATTCTTAACTGATGTACAAAGATGGAAAACGTCAAATGCGATTGGGTTTCATGGTTGACCGTCGTCGTCAACCTGTCGTCATCCTTTACAGAGGACTTAAGCGAGAGTCTACCATGCTGGCCAGTGGTGACTTAAGGCTTTCGTGCATGTCTTTGGGAACTTTTCAGTTAGAGAAATTAAAAGTAGGATAATGAAGCTGGAATCGAACTCTCAAATTGAAAGTTTTAATCTCAACCAACTTGATTATCATAGTTTCTATCTGGGTGGATGATTCCTAATGATTATTGGTGCGTGAGCTTTCGTCATAGAATACACGAGGCTGGTCCTACATGTTATAAATGGAACAATCCCTGTCAGAAGACATGATTGGATTAAAACAACTTAAAGATGATAGAACCCTTTGTGGTTCGACTCCGGCGGCACCACCGCCACGCCTATTTCTGCCTCATAACAGCAGTGTTGAACGCTGCTATGTTCTGGTTTGAAGGGTGTGGTAGGGGAGATATACTTTTCCGAGGCGTTCCAGCTTAGTCCTCAGGGGCGGCGCACCTGTGGCCGACTCTAGGTAGGAATATTTAATCCTATCTGGTGTGGTTTACAGATTTCCATTGGCGGCAGTAGCCACTTACCATCAGGTGGACAGCATGCTCGTCTGCTACTCCCATGGTATAAAAAAACTTACATTTTTGGCCACTAACTTATACTTCGCTCCATCATCAACCTATTACTGTCCCACTGCTAGTCACGGGTCTCCTCTCCACGTATCTGCATTGGAACGGTCTGACAGTATATGCTCCAAGCCGTTTGAAATTGTGAGAAAAGATCTTTTCCCAGTAGTGAGCGATAATACCCATTGCAACCGACATGCGCTTATGATAACAAATACATTTCAACACCTTAATCGACGGTATTTGAATCCGGGACCTTTAGCCTACAATTTTAGGTGTCAAGGTAACCTTTGAACGGTGAGAAATTTTCGATCTTAGGTTATCTGGTGGGTGTACGATAAATTAAGCCCAAGGAGATATTGCAGTGTGAAATTCTGTACATAAAGAATATTTTAGTTTGTTTTTAGGTATTAGACGTATATCAATCAAACCATGTCTAAAATTATACCTGGAAATATAATTAGATTAAGAGAAGATATGGTTAATTGAGTATGATCTTAATTAACTTAATTCATTTCATTTTATTCAATTCAATTCAATTTCAATTTATTTAATTTTATTTATATTTAATTTTATTTTATTTCATTTTATTTGTTGACATGTGTAATTGTAATTGATTTTAAATTTTTATAATATGGAATCTAATTCTGAAATAAATGATGATTATTATTATTATTATTAGCCAGTTTATTAATACCTAAAAAATAAATAAATGTGTAATGAAAGGGAAAATATTACATTTTATAGCAAGTTTATAAATTTATGACAGCCCATGGATTTCAATTAAAGACTACCTGCCCTAGAGGTATGGTTTCAGATCAGGGTAAATCAGGGGTCAAAATCACACACTATTGTACAGAGAATCAGTCAGACTATAAATTATTACCTAAAACATCATTTGGCATTACTATCCCACTGCTGAGCATAGGTCTCTTATAGCGAGTGGTTTACGCCATAGACCAAGTGAATAATGATGTGCCGAGTCGGCCATTTTAGGTATTCGAGTACTTTAGTACTCATATAAAAAAGAATCGAGTCAGTAAAGTCTGTCAAGAGCAAAAAAAAAAAACGCCACTCACTACACAAAATTAAACAAGTTTTTACTTGTACGAGTAGTAGTTGTAGTGTACGAGTATCGTCAGTATTCGAGTATTACTGGTACTCGAGTATGCGAGTTTATGTAAGTACTCGAGTACTGACTCGAGTCGACCTGACTCGGCACATCTCTTCAAATGAAATTGATAAGCTTCACACACCCTTAACAGCTTTTTTACGACTTCACGCATAAAAAAAATGATATGAAATTTTTTAATAAAAAAATATTTATTTTGTATAGGCCAACGGCGGCACTTACAAATTGTCAGTTACAATATTTTCTACAACTACTACCGGATCGGAAAGCGACTTCTACTGAGAAGATCCGGTAAGAAACTCAGTGGGTTTGTCTTTTTTTATTTTAGAAATAATTATTCTCTTTTTCCCTTTTTTTTAAATGCCATTATTTTCACACATAATATAAGCTAATAGCATTAGCTCCAGTATAAAAATATTGCATATTACTCTACTTAATGTTTATTACGTATCTTTTTCCGTAAGTAGATAAATTTAAGTTATTTGTTTCCATTCCGTACAAAAAGCACCCTTTTATGTCATTTGTTGAAACAAAAACATCTTAAACTCTGAACGGATGTATCGTGAGTAAACCCACTTACAATATAACTGCTATCAAGGGAGAATTTACAGCTCAATTGAATGCATCGGCCCGGGCGTGTAACAATATTAAATAAAGCATTATGCATCCTACACGAGGATTTGTAGGGCGCTCCGTAACGACTAAGGTTTAGCTTCTAATCGTAAATTACCGGATACAGTGTAGGCGATGTGTAGAGAACTGAGGGGTTTATTAGTTTTTTATAAAGTTGGAGTAGCGAAAGAGTTGATAGTCCATTGATACTGGTGCTCATTTTATCGTTCACCAACGCCACTTAGAATAGATTCTACATGAAACTGGTCACAGATGCGTTGCCTTAACTAAGGACTGAGATAGTCGCCTCATATATAAATCAGCCAACATCCTCACAGTCCTCACCCTTCCGAAACGCAGTACTACTTCCCGTTAGGAGTAGGTGTAGGAGGTGTAGGAGGAATGAACTTCCTCCGGAGGTATTCCCTCAGAACTATGACATGGGGCTCTTCAAGAGGGGTGTAAAAACAGCTCTCCTTCAAAACCGGCGATGCCTTGGCGACTCCTCTGGTGTTGCAAATGTCCATAGGCGACGGTGACTGCTTTCCATCAGGTAGCCCGTCTGCCTTATCGTTAGGTTACATATTAAAAAAAAGGTGTAATCGTAATACCTCCCCGATCTTACCACATTGGCTTTATCACCACGACTTAATCCTATTATTTTTATGAAAAATGGTACATCTGCTTTCAAATCGAATCTGTTCTACACCAAATAAATCAGAATCCTGAAGACCAGTGTGATACATGACACGCGGGCTTCAATCACTAATAAGAACACGCGGGTAATTAATACGAAACCTAAGGACTAATCTAAAAAGCCAGTAAGTCTGTTTGTATGTAAGGTAATGTTTTTAAACTTAAATTTCATTAGTACTTATAATTACGAATTACTGCCGTTGATATTTATAAGCACGAATAACTATCCATTCTTAAAAATCTCAGTCTGTGACTTAAACTTCATTACTTCGTACTTATAAGCACGAATTACTGCTGTTGATATTTATAAGCAAGAATTACTATTGTCCGTTCTTAAACATTGAATTAACTCAAACGTTACTTAATCCAGACGGCAGATCAAAGCTTACCACTGTCAAATTGCATTCAAGTGAACACAATTGTCAAATTAGATTTAAATTACCTGTCATTATCTTTGGAAAACAATACCGGAAACTGCCTTAACTGAGCGCTGCCCTTAAGGGGTCTCACATTCCGTATACTGCACCGAACAATTTATTAACCTATGACCGATAGCCGGTACCCGCCCATAAATACAGAGACCCTACGACCTCATGGATATAAAGTGCTAACTTGTTGTCTACGACGTTTTGTAAGTTCCACTCATCGTGAAATTATCATGTTATTTATTATTCTAAATTATTTCCGGTACTCTTAAAATAAAGTAGAATATTTCGTGGTTCTTATAAACGGTAAGCGGAACCTCACATATTTAAAATAGTTGTGACCATCTAAGATATACTTCATTGAGGGAACTTTTAAAGTTGGAGTAGCAAACGAGCTGGAAATCCACGTGATCTGTGACCAGTCGATTGGACCAGTCGGTCGAACCCATATTGAACAGGTTGTCAGTGAAGTCGATCTCAGATGCGGTTCTATTCCTGAGGACTTATTTATTCACAGCCACCCATGTGCCTTTGTAACCAGCTTCATAACCAAGAGTTCTATCTTAAACCGTTCACAGATTGCAAGTTTTGTAGACGAGGTTACCTCATAAATTATAAGTCATACGATTTTGACCACGCTTTTATTAACGTGAACTGTAGTAAGTAACGGAATCTTTAAAGTCAATTCTTACCCAATTAACGGCCCGATTAATTTAAAATTTTAAACCATTCTTAAGAACCGCTGACAACACGCAATTTTAATAATTTTGTGCTATTCTCCTCATCGGGATCGTCAGGGTTAACTATTATGCTTGAGATTTTAGCGTAGTTCTTAGTTTTAAACTATAATTATTTATGACGACAATCTCCACTTCATTTAATCTCCCATTTCAAATCTTACGCAAACCGAATGTAAGTATACATTACAACGCTTACCGATTAGAGTAACACTAAACTGCCCATATAACAGAAATCGATGTAGCGGTGGTACCTTTGACCGCAAGAAGTGTTATACATTAATTACGATAAATTACTAAGCTCTTGCAAATATATTTATGTACGAGCTGTACCCCGCGGTTTTACTTGCGTTTAGAAGTGTAAATACTATGGAGATTCCAAGAGATTTTTTGTACAGAACTCTATTTTTTTAAATTATAAAAGTAGTCTATGTTACTCCTTATTACAGCAGCTGACTGCCAGAGAAATTCAAAATCAATTCAGTTCTTTCATAAAGAGAGCCGGAACATACAGACGTACAGACAGACAGACGGACAGATAAACATACAGACAGACGGATAGACAGACAAATAGATAGACAGACAGACAGACTAACGGAAAGATGAACGCATAAATGGACGGACAGACAGACCGACGGACATACAGACATGTTTTTATACTTAACTGTTTTTTTATCATAGGTTCTTTCATAATAAAAGCTGTTATTTTCACGTTACAACCAGACATTTCAATTTAATTTATTTATAGACCGGTGGCCACTCACACGGTACCTGCTCATAAATACGGGACCCGATGACCTGTAGGTAAAGTGGTAATTCGCGTATTGCAGTTGTCCTACCAAACCCTTTTCTGGGTTCTGGCCTAAAAGGTGTGGTCTTTAATGTCTATGTAAATAAATAATATGGATAGTATCAAAAGACCCCACACTGAGACCCAAAATAGAAATCTAAATTGTTTTAGACTGCTCGGGAATCGAACCAGGTACCTTCTGCGTATTAGCAGTGTACACCGCGGTTCGTCACCGACATTCCCAAAAAAGACGTCATTCGCGTTTCAGACAAGATGGCCGACTGCGGTATTTTATACTTTCATTTTATTGAAAATATAATAAAACTTAATGGTTTTTTTTAAACTGAGTCATTTTTGAGAATCCTTTCAATATATTGTTTTTACTTAAACCATTTATTCTTTTATTTTTTAATACAGTCATCATGCCTAATATCAAATCGCAAATTAGTTAATGTCCTTAGTTAGCTTAATTTCTAATACGTAGGTTTTCTTCGAAAAATGAAAGATGCATGCCTGAGATTTGAACCTCGGACTCGTCGGTTCCAAGACCGAACGTCTAATCACTAAACTATCACTGTTCTGAATTATTGGGATGCCTCTCCAATTAGTGAAGGTCTTTGAGTGAAATAGTTCTGACTAGAAATATCAAATCGCAAGTGAGTTACCGCCCTAAATCAGTTTAAGCGGTTATTGTTATATTTAAGCAGTCGGTATTTAGGTTAAGACCGGATATTACTTATTACATTCCAAGCATTCATTCGTTTACTTATTTAATTTCGACACGGCATTAAGTTTAAATAGTAGTATTCAATGAGGCAACAGTGCATTAAAATGCCGTTATTGCATAGCTTAGGAATTGTTTAGAAGCAGTTTGTTACAATGTTTCTAGGCTTGAAGAGAAAGAATGGAACACTAAGAAAGAAACAGTTTGGTTCGACCGGGTATTACCGCTATACATTTTTAGCGTAAAGTACTCGTTTTAGTGGAAAAGTGTAGATTTTTTTTTTATAATATAGGAGTAGCAGACGAGCATGCAGTCCACCTGATGGTAAGTGGCTACTGCCGCCCATGGACATTTATAATCAACCCCAGAGAGGATTAGATATTCCTACCTGAGGTCGGCCACAGATGCGCCGCTACCCCTGAGGACTAAGCTGGAACGCCTCGGAAAAGTATGTCTCCCATGTAAGTAGGCATGTAAGTAGATGCCGGCTGACTTACATATATGGCAACCATCTTAGTCCTCAGGAGATGCAATACTTCTGTATTTAGTTCTAGGTTTTGAAGGTGGTAGAACCCTTTATGATTCAACTCCGGCACCACCGCCACACCTATTTCTGTCTCATAACAGCAGTATTAACCACTGCTCTGTTTTGGTTTAAAGGGTGTGGTAAGGGACGCATATTTTTCTGATGCGTTCTAGCTTAGTCCTCAGGGGTAGCGGCGCATCTGTGACCGACATCAGATAGGAATATCTAATCCTATCGGGGTTGATTACAGATGTCAATGGGCGGCAGTCGCCATCAGGTGGACGGCATGCTCGTGTGCTACTACTATATTACAAAATAGGTACAAACCCCCTTTCTAAATGAAGTTGATTACAAATGTCCACTGACGGTAAAAGGGACTTACCATCAGGTGGACTGCATGCTCGTTTGCTAATAACTTTCGTGTCATCTGCAATAGGACAGGAGTCCTACCTTAAGGCCTCGATGCATTGCCGCTTCTGAGGAGTAAGTTGGAAGGCCTTGTATAAGCATCTATTGGACATGGATAAAGGTTGTACGTTGGTAAAAAAACACATATTTATACATTGTGCTTTCCTTGGATATATTTTGGGTCACTTTAATAGGCCTGACCTCTATTATAACCGTCATCCATCCGTTAATAAGGCCACTATTGGGTGTTAAAAGGTGCACCTTTTACTGAAATTGACCCTTTACTTAAAAATTTTATACAGTAAATAAATTCCAAGCAGTATATCAATATCATTGAAAAATACATACGTATAAGGTGACTTATCAAAATGGCCACAATTTTTTTTGATAATTAGCGTCAAGAAATAATATATAGTTATTGTTTAATATATGTAAGGTAATTATAATTAATACTGACGTTTCTTCTAAAAATGGACGCATTTATCGTTTTCTACTATACTATAAATATAAAAGTCACGGTATATTAATAATGTGGATCTAGAGGTTTTCAAGTTTTTTGTGGTAGCCATTGATGATAACCGATCTGGAAAAAATTATAGAATGTGAATGAGCTAATTAAATTAAAATAAAAAATACGGCAGCAAACCGGTGAGGTACGAGGAGGATTGGGGAGTGAGGGTTCCGTACGCAATTTTTAAGATAATGTTACGTACAAAATTTCTTGTTGTTTTCGTGAAGGTATGTTGCTTTAATTATAGTGCTTACAACTCGGGCTCTCAATCGGAGTGTCATATGACTATGTCATATATGTTATAGCACTTGATTTGGTCAGCGCGATGAACTATGAGCTAAGCATCCTCTATGAGAGAAGACCCGTGCCCTATGATTACTACTGAGTATATTGCATTTTTTGCGCTGCCAAATTTTTTTGCTTCTTGACCCATGTAAGCTGGGTCTCATGTTATTAGTCAGGCTGTGTTATTATGTGAATTTTATAATGGGATTGGCATTGCATACGGCATAGATGTTGAACAAGGCAAGGATCTTGAAATCTTTTCAATAAGTCAAAGATCCAATAAGATTAAAGTTACTTTACTTTTTGTTGACGCTTATTCTGACGTATTTTTTAGTTTCTCCGTTCGGAGGAAAATCTTAGTTGATTTATACATTTAAATCCACACTCCTTGTATCGGTTGCAGATACTCAAACCACTAGGCTGTCACTGTAATCCATTAACATTCAGTTTTTTCCACCTCGCCACGGTACCCTAAATAGAAAAATGTCGGTCGACCGGCGTTCCTGTTTCGTTGGACATTCGAGCTAAAAGTCAGAGTTCCGTTTTAAGCGGCGGTGGTCGTGGCTTACCAGCGTGCCGTGTTTTTGCCCGGCGACTCGGACACATGTCGTGAGGTGCGATTTTTTTGTCGCGTGCTTACAACCCGGTCTGGCGGGTGCTGGCCGTTTTAGGCCCAACCGCTTTTTGTTTTAAATCGCCAATTACGATCCGACTTACACGAAATTCATTGAATGATTCGTATTTCGAGTTGAATGGTCGATTAATTTGTGTCGAAAGTGGGACGAGCGTTCGCCTTTTTCAACAAACCCCAAATCGTAAATTTCAAACAATAACGCATTCAAATCGCTCGTTCGGTTTACGATCGGAAGGTCGTCGTGTATCTCGTTTTTATACGAAATTTTTGAAGCGATAACGTGTTTTGGTTTTATTTTTATTTTAGTGTGAGATCCAAGTACACAATCAGTGATTCGCAGTAAAAATGTAATTTTATGGACAGACCTTTCGCCTGTGGCCTGAGGTAACGGGTATCGATATAAAATTTTAAAAAATCTTCTTTGCATGTGTCACTGTCGATACCAAATATGCAAAGACCTTACTTGATTCATAGGTTTTTGTTATTTTTTATTAGTTGAATAGATAATTACTAACACAACCAATCTAATCTTTCGCATGCTAAATCTAGTAAAATATAGTTTGATTACACGTAAACTTCTACTCTACCATAATGGTTCCATTATACGAAAGATCATTTAATACAGAGAGCAATGTCGTCAGTGATAGCCCAGTGGTTGAAATTGAGCCTCTCAATCTGGGGCTCGAGGATCAAATCCAGTGGACTGTGCACGAAACTTAGTAAATATTTTCGGAATACCAATCCTGAAAACATATGGTTGATAGCGTAAAATGGAACAAAGTCTGGGGGTGATCAAATGATTAAATTCGACGCATCTATACATATAAATAAAATTGGAGTGTCGGTTTTAATATTGATATAACCGCTTATTACCACATGCATATGAATATACATACGGTACATACACAAAAATATATTTTTTTACAATTTGTGTCTGTCTGTCTGTTTGTTCTGGCTAATCTCTGAAATGGCTGGACCGATTGTGACGGGACTTTTATTGGCAGGTAGCTGACGTAATAAAGAGTAACTTAGGTTACTTATATGTTAGAACTAGCTGCGCCCCTGTTTCTTTTTAACGCGGGTGAAACCGCGGGGTACAGCTAGTCTTATTAATATATCCTATCCTATTAAACTTTTCGAAATATAACAGCAGATACACATATTATAAGTCAGACAAATACACTATAGGTTTCTATAAAATATCTACCCTATAGGTAGGTATATTGTTTTATGATTACTTAACTAAGCACTTTACTGTAATAAAATTCCATATGAGTAACAAAATGCGTATGATAATATATTTATGGAGAGCATTGCAGCTGTAAATGTCATGTCGCCATGTGTAAAGAATAAAAATTTGTAACACCAATAAACTTACAGTACATACTATCGTTACACAGTCAGACGATTGGTCGATGCTTGGTTTGTGAGATTTGTTTATGTCAAAATACGTTGTACTATAATATTTTTAATATTATTACATAAGGCAAAAAAATTACAATAGGCATAAGGAAAAAATCTTTAAAGGCTAGCTTTTTTTTAATATGTGTATTAGCTGTGTCTGCGGTTTTACCAGCGTTAAACAAAATAACATGACATACCTACGTATTTGTACCCAAAATTATATCTTCAACTAAAAGCAACTGATGTTCACATGTTTGTAATGTTCACATGTTTACGTGTTTTGATATCGCTCCAATCATGTCATTCTTATTGTAATAACTTTTAAACCATCCATCCAACTGTCTAGGGCTATAATAAATTCCTTTAATTCTAACATAGTTATAGCGTCAGCAACTAATTTGCATAAAGAGAATAAGTTATAGAGCAGTTACATTTAAATTCAAAACGCGTACACGTTGACATTCCAGTTTTTGCTGGCAGCTACTAGATGGCATTGCTACCAATTAAAATGAATAGTTGCAAAGATGAATTAACCCAATTAGCTCGGGTGACCCCGTTACGGCGAGCGAAGGGTTTTGCAATTTCAATTATTTGAAGGTCAAATATATTTAATGCAATAAAAGTACTTCTCTGAACTGGTAAGTAAAAGTTTACTTTTCACGTCTTATGATAGTTGGCGTGGATGTATGAAGTAGGAATATTTTGATACTTCGAGAGATTAGCGCGTTCAACCCGTAGACAAGTATAGATATCTCACCGCCTTGTAATTGAATGAAGCCAATAAATGTAAACGGCTGACAATTCTGTTCTAGTCTAAATTTTAATTATGAGAAATTTAACTTTTAAGTAGGTTTAACTTTTAAGTATGTTTAGGTTTTAAATTGCAAAGCAATTGACACAATATAATGATCAATGATTAACCAAAACAATACAAAATTGTTGGTACAATATCACCGATCTGTGTACAATATACACGACAAATATGACATAAAATTAATTGGAGATTTTATTTGAGTTGATTTTAGTTTCTAATTTTACAATAACAATTTCTGCAGTATAATCTGTGTAATTGAATTATTTAGTTATTATTTTTTACAGTCCAATCACAGTATTTCTGCAATACTTGTATAAACGAAGATGTTGTATTTGTCTATGATTTTATAACTTAAGTAAACATTAAGCTACGCAATAAAATAAAACATTATAATAATGAAAATAAATAAACTTAGGCTGAAAGGCAAGAAGTCAAAGCCGTAAAATACTATTTAAAAAAATATATTGAGATTAAATTTGAATGAGTTTAAAGTGTAGTTTATCTTCTAGTTCCATAAGGCCGTAAAAGTCCGTCGTATTTCTTCTTAAGTCCATAAAATTAATCGCAGATAGGTCCGACAAATTTTATAGCCTACTATGATGTCATACTGTGAAATTACAAATTAGTGAGGAACCGTGTTGTTTGTGTCTTGTATGTTATGTTACAAATCATCAACATCATCATCAACAACCCATTACTGTCCCACTGCTGGGCACGGGTCTCCTCTCAGAATGAGAAGGATTAGGCCATAGTCCACCGCGCTGGCCAAGTGCGTATTGGTAGCCTTCACATACTTTTGAGACTTTTTTTATAAATCTCAAGGTATGCAAGTTTCCTCACGATGTGTTCCTTTACCGTTTAAGCAAGTGATAATTAATTTCTAATACGCAATTAATTTTGAAAAATCAGAGGTGTCAGGCGTGTCAGGGATTTGTACCTCGGACCTCTCGATCGAGAGGCTGAGTTTCTTAACCACTAGGCTATCACTGCTATGACGTAGGTTGCGTGTCTATAATTACTTAACCTACGTAATCCTTGATCATGATTCTCACCAGAAAAATGTCAGAGGCCCAAAACATTTTTATGGAAACTACTTTTTTTCTAACTTATTTTAAACTTACATATTGTATGGTATTGCAAAGAAAACGTGTAGAAAGTTTGATAAATCTTTATTTCATTCGGTTAGTAGATAACTTATATTTACTTTATTTATTACTTTTAAGTATAATATTAATATTAATGTACTTGCCTTGTTAGTTCCTTCAAATGTAAAGCGAATATTACTATTATTGTGTTAATAATTATAATAAGCAAAAAATGGAATCGGCATTGTTTCAAACTAAATTAGAATATTTATAACCTCCATATACTGCAACTTGCACTTAATAAAATATATTATAGAAACTTACAAGTAATTACTATTTATATTGAGTAAAAAATGTAATCGGCACTATTTCACAGTAAGATCAATTTATAACTACCATATATTGCAACCTGTACTTAATAAAATATATTATAGAACTTAATAAATTAATGGTGCTACAATACAAGGAATCTTAGGAAACAATTTAAAAGAAAAAATATTCTCAGCCACATTAGGTAAGCGTTAATGGCTGTTATAACTAAGGGGCTAGCAAACTTGCTACTTTTATTATCGGCGTTTCGCGTTTTGACGATTGCATAAACGCTTTTAGCGACTGTATTAATACTAAATCGCATCTTTCGCGTTATGTTGCTGCATCGAGCGTCTAAAAGTAGCTGCAACTAACGCTCAAGTTAGCGTTTAACTTTTTTATAACATTGCAGTAACAAAGGAGATATACACTCGACGGCAAGTGGCTGCTGACATCCATGGACATCTATAATCAAGCCCAGATAAGATTAGATTCCGGTGATTGGTCTGAGATGCTTTGTTCCCCCTGAGGACTAAGCTGAAACGCCTCGGACAAGTACCACACCATTCGAAGCACCTCAGGTTGAACAGAGCGGCACTGAGTACTGCTGATATTAGGCAGAATTAGGGTTGGCGATTTAATCTTCCGTATAAACTTCGGAAGCAAGCAAAATCGTCAATCGCGAATAAAAGTAGCATGTCTGCTGTACCACACTTAAATGTCACTATTCAAAATCCTATGAACAAAGATCCTTTCACTTTTGGCTTCATATTATTACGATAGTATCATTTACAATCGCTAGGTCTTAGGTCAAGTTATTATGGAATTAATAACCACTTAGGCAAAAACTTGCAATTAAGAAATCCATTACGATAAAGCAATAAATTATTGAGATGCTTTTTAGGGTTCCGTACATCGAAAGGAAAAACGGAACCCTTATAATATGATCACTTTGTTTCCGTCCGTCTGTCAATACCCCTTTTCTCAGGAACGCGTGGAGATATCAAGCCGAAATTTATAACAAATATTCATGTCTATTGTTCCTTGAACTTGTGAAAAAATCTAATTTCTAAGTCAACGCAATCAAAAGATACAGCCGTTGCCGCAAAATTCCGCAATTTTTTGAAACACGCAAGGGAATCAAAACCTACTGGGTACTTTCCGTGAACTTAGAATCTTGAAAAATTGCGGAAACCGTAAAATTTTAGTTACATTATATAATAAAAATCTTTTAAATATTTTTTTCCTTTATCTATTGAACCGTCATAGATGGACAGTTCAAATTTTCACAATGCATTTACTTCAATGGCTGCTATGATAACAAATTGTAACAAACGAAAATTTGGTGGTACGGAACCCTTTGTGTGCGTGTTCGACTCGCACTTGACCAATTTTTAATGATAGATATTGATCGTGTTAGGAAGTAATTAATATGGATAAGTCATTACTATGTACCATTTGAAGTCTTGAACGTAACTTGTTGACATTAATAAAGTATTAGTTACCTTTTAGTTGAGTTAGTTTTTCTTGGAGTATATAATTTGTTATATGAATTATTGAACGTGCTACATTGTTCAACATTCAATTGCTAAGACAATTGTACGTGTGGTGGAACAGTCGCTGGGCTGACACAGAAGGTTTCTGGTTCGATCCCAGGCACATCATCATCATCATCATCATAATTTTATTTTCGGCGTCTTCTTTGTTTTCGTGTGTGATTCCTATATTATTCAGATAATTTAAGTGTGGGCCTTAATGTCTAAAAATTGTCTTTACAGAGAAAATGGCTTTTAATTAAAAACAACAATGTGTTATTTGTGTATTTTTAAATTATGTAATTCACATACTTTGATTATATTTTAAAATAGGAAGTAAAAGTAACTATATATATTTAGTATAAATTTTACTTAAGGTACGTATAGTGTTAAGTTAGTAATTAATGAATTGCTACAAACAGACAACACACCTAAAATACTTTACAATGATAAATACAAAACATAATACATTTCCATTGAAAAACCATCAAAAAAGCTTCTTTAGAATTTTACATCTACAGAAATAAAGTAAAAATGTTTACTACCCCTGAATTTCGGTCGCACCGTGGTTCTAGGGGTTGGTATTTCTACCTGCGCGATTTATGTGAACCCTACACCTGTGCAGTTCTCTTTTTCTAGCTGTACCGATTAACGATTTATTTTGTGACCACCCCATATTTCAAGGGTCTTTTAATCTATAAAAACGTTTTATTGATTAGGTATTAGCTGTTAGGGAACTTAGGTGAATCTCTACGCGAGTACAGTTATATAAACAAAGTTAAAATGTCTGTCTTCGAATTTAAACTAATTGCAGTACTACTAAAATTGTAACTTCAATAGAAAAAAAACAGCATATATCATAAATTTATCTTTTTTACTTGTAGATATACTGGCAAATTTTGTAATTGGTTAAATAACATTTATTTGGATTGACAGCAATTAGGAATCTAAGTTTTTTCTAAGAAGTCTTTGTATATAATATTGATCCTGAATTCACTTAGAATTGGGTTGGCTCAAGACAGTGAAATAAGTCAATGATAGATATGTTACTGCTGTTCGAACTAAAGTTAGTCTAACATTTAATTCAGTCGTTTATCACAGATCTACAGAGCCCCATAATAAAATCTGTTAAACTTAGGATTGAACTACAGACAACTTAAAAAAGCGTATCCACCACAAAAACGCGCCACAGCGAAACAACTTCATTATTTTGCAAGACTATCACCCAACGAACCGATTTGTCATCGGAACGGTGATAAATTATCAATTTCGAAATAGAGAATAATATGTCACCGCGGACCACGTTCTGATCGATCATAAATAAAGCCGAGATGAAGGTCATAAATCACTAAGAACAAAACAGCCCGCTTGTTAACTAATCTAACATTTACAAGGAGATTTTGTTACCGCACACTTCATATTGGCACTTCTTTAGTATAAAAATGACCGTGAAACTCAGTGAAAAGTACTGTTGAATTCTGTAGATCATTTGCATGCATAGTTTGTAGTTATAGTTAGAAGTAAAACGCAGTGATAGTCTTGGTAGATTAGACTAATGACGACCCGCGTGGCGGAGCAGTCACCATGCCTACCTGACGCGCACAGGGTCCCGGGTTCGATCCCCGGCCAGATAGATTTCTAAATGATGAATTTAGATTTCTTTTTCTGGGTCTGAGTGTTTGTGTATTTGTCTCTGTGTGTGTCCTTAGCACCCACGATACAGGGAATCCTAGTGTGGGGCTGTGAGTGAGAATAACTATTCGCTAGAAAGTTTGTTAAAAAAATCTCAAGGGCTGAAGTCTAACAAACTACTCTAAGAATGGAAAGGATTAGGCCATAGTCCACCGCGCTGGTCAAGTGCGTAATGGTATACTTCACATACATTTTTGAGAACTTGTTGTTTAGTCTCCTGGGATCGTTGAAGCAAGTGATAATTCATGTCTAATAACCGCTATGTTTTTACATTTTGGTTATCATTGCCTTTTTCTAATAGTAATCCTAACAATAATCCTAATAGTACGTAATCGAAATACCATGTTTAGGCACAAAATCACGAACAGCATTTAGTTCCAATAATACTACCTTAAAAAGCCGCTAGTTTCTTGCCTTAAGGCATTTACAAATCGTAAGATCGGACAAAACAGACGCTTTACGATTAGAATTTCGTCAATAAATAAAACTGACTAAATAAAGCGAGTCCGGGCGATAAATAAAACGTTGCGTGCGTTTCGTTAGTGCGTGGGTGGCTTTACTCTGACCTGGTTGTATATTTTCTCTTCTTATAACTAGAAAACAAAGTTTGTCTCTATATTTAACCCGTTAGAAAATGTTACATATTTTTAAAATCATTTTTTTTACTAGAAAGTAAATCACCTACTACTAAGGTACATGTTTATGGCCATTTAACCAACAACAAAGGAGATAGGTGTTACCTGATTTAGGCCACAGATGCATAAAGGCGTAACGCCCCTGAAGACTACGTTCGAACGCCTAGTGTGTATCTCCCCTAGCTTACTCTATGTTTCAAGCAAACAATTTTATACACTAAAAACATAGATTAGTAAAGATACTTCGCCGCCTTGAAATTGAATGAAGTCACAAATGGCTTATTTTAGTAAGTTCTTTTTTTGAATCCTTGACAAATAAAAACATTTTTAGAGAAAATTTACGAATAAATAACTAATTTACGTAATAATTACGTAATTAACGTAATAAATAAATAATTATTTCAAATATTTTGGGGACATTTTAGCACGGAGACGTGGCAAAACTTTTTTACGCAACTATTTCATTTCTCCAAACTGGGTACATTTTCTTGTTAGGAGTGAGTCATCTTTACTAATCTGTGCTAAAAAGTTACACTTTTTCAATGCCATTTAACAGTTCGTACATAAATAAAGGAACCACGAACGCAGACAAAACCAAGGGCACTTGCTAGTACATTCATAGTAGTAGGTTCTAGATATAGATATATCCATTAAGATATAGTGGGATTTATAGCGCCACTGGCGTGCAAGTGGATTTAGATGCGCCGATGACTATAATGTCACCGTCTTGTCTGGTCGTTTAGATAAGCACTGTAAAGTGGGTTATGCATTTTCCAAGCTAACCTAGTGACGAAATAAAAAAAATAATACTTTCAGGTTTGATGATTTTTTTACTCGGATGAGTTTCAGCTTAGTCGGGATTGTAATAGTTAATGTATCATTATTTATTTCTGATCATAATATTATATGATAATATGATTTTGACCAAATTTACATAAAATTTTGATAAAATCACATTGAATTTGTAAGGATATATAACGACGTTATGTGTATCAAAACAAAAGTGAATAAAAACGGAATACTATCGATATGATGACTTTTTGATGACCAAAAGGTTTCGCAACAACTCAGTGAAAAAGAATTGGAAAATTTTATTTCAACCCCTTTTTAGCAATATTTTTTTCAAACGTCAATTAAAACATAATACTTCAATAACAGTTTCACACATAGATATATCACGTCAGTAGGATAATATATCTATGGTTTCACATGACACTTCAATTTTTACGTCTATTAGAAATAATAGAATTTTACTTTTTATTTCTAAGCGGATGGTGCGTTAGGCACTTAATGTGGCGCTATAAACTTTAAAAGCCTTTTAGTTCTACGCTTTTCTTACACAATAGAACCGTTATCAAAAAGTCCATTACTAGATCCGACCCAGCCAAATGAATAGTGGTAATGTACCACTAAGGAAATAGCGGTAACCTTTGCACTTTACCCTGTAGTGTTCCGGTTTCGATACCCGGGCGGCCAAATACCAAATGAATTTAAACTTTGTATCTGAATGTTCGTTTTTGTGTGTCCATGATCCCAACGAATATGGATAATTAAATTATACAAAATCAAAATCGAAAATAAAATTATCCCTTGTCACGTTTGAAAAGAAACAAAAAGTTTGTAAAATTGAAATTCTGAACGTGTATATAACACGAATTTCGGTTAATAAAAAATCAAAATGTAAAAAAATATCTATAATCAACAATGAAAATAAAATCAAGATCTGTACAAAATCGGTTATGATTTCAACGATTGTCTCGTCCGAGCATCAAACCGGAATACCTTCGCGTAGACGCAGAAATGCTACTAACATGCTCACTTGAATATTAATCACTTGTTTTGTCAAATGTACCGAATGATGTTGTTTGATCAACGACGAGAAAAGAGAAGCGATGGAAAGATGTCAAAATCGATTCAAAAATAAAGATTCAAAATTAAATATCACAAAAATTAACAGCATAAAAATCTTTAAATATCAGATTTCGCCATACTGTTCTTAATATTAAATCTTTCCGTACTTAGACGGCTTAGAATAAAATAACTTAAATCTTTCTCATACGAAGGAGCTAACAGTGCCAACAGCAGGGCACCGGATTTCCCTTGATTGCGATATGCGTGCCCAGTAGTGGGACTTTAATAGGTTGATGACACGACAAGAGCGTTTTTACACATGTAAGCCGCGTGTTTTCTAACTTTTAAACTGTTAAAATCTTAACGTCAAGATATATCGCTTCATCGTTCATCGTTTAGTGTAAAACATCTAATCAATACTGTTCTTTTTAAACTTTCATGAAGATATATTTAAAAAGATTTTATCTCTATTTAATTTGTCAATTTTTGCACACAACCCATATAAGTATGACGATGTTTTGTGTCATTATATTTGGATGTGAAGGCATCCGTGTATCAATTAAAACTTTAACGTTTATAAATAAATTAATAACTCGAATACAATTTATTATCAATATTCGAACGATTCAAAAATGAATTAATTTTATCTTCTTTTGTTTCTTAAAAATATTTTAGTTAATAAAACTTTATTACTGAGAATTCATAGCTTAGTCTAATTGGGCAAGTTAAGAATCATATTTTTTCATTTGAATTATTTATAATGTACATGAATGTATTAAGAAATTCGGCTTCTTATTCGGGAGGTCCGAGGTTCGAATACCAGGCACGCACCGTATTAGAAATTAATTGTTATCAAGGAAAACACCGTGATGAAATCGACACAACTGACATAAAAAGTTTTTAAAGGTGTGAGATGTCAACCATTTCTCACACGGCCAGCGCGATGTACTATGTCCTAAGGAGATCTAAGACCCTTCACTCTAAGATGAGATCCGTGTCCAGCAGTGATCATAATGAGTTGACGACGAACGTTTATAATTTTGACAATTCATCCCCTAGAAGTTAAAAAATAATGTAGGTAAGTCTAGTAGTAACAACCAATTTATAAAATATCAGAACAAGATTTGTGTTGTGATTTCAATCTCACAATTCGGGGTCTGTCTTTGCATGTGTGTGTTATCTCCCTTACCCACGCACCCACAATAAACCACGATAAGCTACGAATTAAAAATCTTTAAAAACCATTAAAAAACTGACCTCTCTAACCATTAACAGTTTTTAAACCGTAAACCAATATCTCCCTAAACTAGTAATGAATCGATGTCGATTCAGTGGCCACCCACGTCGAACCAGATTACAGATTAAGGGATTTATTTGTACACCACAATAGTACCATAAAACTTTTATGTGGGTGTTTATTACGAGCACTATTTACATGATAAGCACTCTATAATATTTCTTTCTTTCTTTTCGTTTAAGGGCAATAAAGAAGGATGTGATTTTGGAAAGCAGGAAATATATTTTTATATGATATACATACTCGTACATAATGTGCATTAAAATGTCTTAACCACGGAGTGCGGTACCAAATTCTGGTATATTATTAAGAAATAAGAATGTTTGTATTTTTATATTCTTAAATCATTTATTCAATTGCGATGTTAGGTTAGGTTAGGTTAGTAATTAGCATTTGGACGTGGCTAGCGTTAGCATAGCATGGTCATTTGTAAATTATACGGACATTTTTAAGTGCGAGTTATATTTGATTTTTAAAATCCAATCTATAAATCATCTTTTAACGAAATAAAATGAATTATTGCATAATTAGCAACATAATTACAACATACCTGAGATTTTATCAATACATCAATGTTTATTAGTAAAAGGTATAAATCTAAAATAACGGTGTCCATTCAAAACGAAACACCGCTAACCTGTGTTGGCATCCGAGATAGTAAAATGTCTCCTAACATCAATCTCTAGTAACCAATTCGTATTTTACATTAACTGAGAGATAGGAGTTACGTGCACATGCATGAGTGGTGTATGCACTTACCTTGACTGCATACGCCTTTAAAAATATTATTACGTGATTACACATTTAAATATGTAACATATATGCTGACGAATCGAGGGTTTTCATTTTAGAGGGATTTGAATTTGGTAGCAAAATAAAGGACCTCCTATTTTTTAAAATTAAATTTCGCCTAAATGTCATGGATAAACTTGAGTAGATCATTTTAGATGTGAGAAAGTGCAGTGGGGGGGGGACTTATGTGCGTCTATTTCTGAAAATTTGATGGACTTTTAAGGTGTTTAGGTCCCTTATTCTCCCCCGGATTCACTACTGAACGCATGCGAAATTTCACAACTGCAACGCACGGAACTAGTCCGTGCCAAACTGCTAGTCCGCTTTGAAGTTGTTGCGCGCAGGTTTAGTCAGCATATACTCCGTAACATAAGGGCATACTGACGTACCCGTACCTGTGGGCGAGAGCGGGCAGCGGATGGGTGCCGGGAGTGGTCCCGCGCTGTCTTCGTCCCGTGTCCCGCTGCATTCGACGCGACTCGTTTCTTTATTCTGAGCGGACTAGCAGTTTGGCGCGGATTATAACTATTATCAAACTCATCGAACTCCTAACCGCGACAAACTTAACAAACCTTTGGCCCAACAAACCGTCGGGCGACACACGCTCTCACACACCTTATTTGCACACCAATGCATACGACCTTAAGACCACGAATGTTTGTCGTACGTCAACTTGAAATACTCCTGAGCTAACCACACCGACAGCCAGCAGTTTGTCTTGGCGTACAATGAAATCTTGATCCTAGACCTTTTGACGAAACGGTGATCGACAACTCAATGTGAACACGTCAAGTGTTGGATAAATCTTATAGGGTACACGATTTATCTGCAGTGAGGTATGTAAAAGTGGAGCAAGGAGGTAATGTTGCCCTTCGCCATTGCCGAGCATGTATTTCCATAGAATTCGTGTTACTATCGAATATTAGCAGCGTTTTCTTATCGTAAATGCTTCGTGGTTTCTCTTCGGATGCACAACTGCCACTCCTATTTCTGTTTTACTCCTGTCTCTAACAGCAATGCAGAGCTCTGTTCTGGTTTTTAAAAATAAGGAGAATACATTAATACCAGGTGTTCAAACTTAGTCGTCAGAAGTAACAACCCATCTGTCGTTGACATAAGGCATAAATTAAAATTATTCTGTGCCTTAAGATTTTAATCCGTGTCTGAGGTTTATTTAGGCTGGGCGGCAGTAGCCATTTGCTATCATGTGGGCTACATGATCGTTTGCTCTATATTACAATAATATCAAATTCGGTAATTTTAATATTAATAATGCGATTTCTTTGAGGATTCTCATACGTTATGTTCTAGTATTTGAATGATATTTAATTGCAGACGAATCAATTATACGAATTGTTTTTTTTGTTGACATATAATGACGTAATCACAAAGTTAATAAAGGCACTTGGTATGTGTAGAGCGCTTTAGTAGAATTTTATTGGCACTTGAGAATCATGAAATATTTTATTACGTAAAATAAGCACAACATTTTTATTTAGTTTCTTGTAGTGACCTTAATTTATTTTTACCACTTTTTGAATCGGGTCAAGAAGTGTACGTTAAGAGTAATGATCTCATAATAATATGATGCTTTCTACACTCACAACCCAATACTAGGATTCAATGTACCGTGGGTGCTATGGACACACACAAAGACAAATACACAAACACCCATACCCACAACAGACATCTAGATTCATCATTGAGATTTCTATCTGACCGGGAATCGAACCCAGAACCCATTGCGCGTCAGACCGGTACGGTGACCGCTCCGCTACGTGAGTCGTCAAAACTTTTTAAATTTTTAAATTCTAATGTAATCTTTTCATACATATTTTTCATTTCAATTTTTGTAGCACACATTTAAATTATAAGACCAGACAAAGTAGTCATTAAAATTTCAAGTCTTGAGTCACTTTAAATTATGAAACGCATTAATTCAGGGGTGTTGAGTGCAATCTTTTTGTTATCAGAGAGTTGAAGTTACACAAATTAGTCAAGTACGTGGATTATTCAAACTACAGGGTTCCGCAGATATATTCGCTACAATAACAAGGAATCTATTACCTTCCATATCAGAAGACTTTTATGGATGGTATTATATTATTTAGATAAACAATACATTTTCTAGATTACGTATCAGATACCATGATGACCAGATGTCACTTTATTACTGAAAAGAGAAAATATTAATTAATATTACCATTTGTTTTTTACTTTTTCCACTGTTCAGTAGGCTTTGATTCTTGATAAAATTCGGAAATTGCAAATTGGGATTGGAAATAGTAACCGTTTAAAATCAGTTCATACCAATTAAGTCCTTACATAATTTTATTGATTACACTGATTATCGCCAAAACTGACTGCGGAACCCTAAAACAATGGATTAGGTCATCATAACCCAAAATCGGATGCAAATGTAATTTCAATTTGCTTTTTATAAAATCAACACTACATTTCGACCTCACGACTCGATAGTTCGTGCTAGCCTCACCGATCGCTATCTGAATCTAGATATCGAATGAGCGTGAGGTAATTTGACAAGTCTAAATGGACGAGAGTGGTTTCGGTGACGTTAATGATCCCTGATCGAATCTAGTAGGGATCCTGTCCACGTATCGTCACTGTTCGTATGGATTCGGTTATGTTTGATTGAAGTAATGATAAGGAATCAATTGTTCGATAGTTTTTACGAATGGAAGTATTAATATACTCGTACTTATAAAGCTTACAAGCTTTTCGTGCCTTTTTATGTTTCAAAACATAGAGAGTCTTATTGGTTAAACTTGTTGTTTGTTCCATTTATTAGTTTTTTAAGGTCCACTGCATTTTCATGAATCCCGCTACAAATGGTATTTTTTCCTTTGTATCCAATTATATCTCATTATCACCGGAAAATGGCATCTTTTAACTTAACAAATCGTATTCGAATATCTTTCTTCTCACCCACTTCACTCTATATAATTTTCACGTCAGATAGGTTTACATCTGAATTAAACTGTTCATGGCGCAAGTTATTTATAATCAATCTTTACCAATTAGAGTCTAGCAAAGTTTGACATTTGAAAATTTTTCCCAACAAAATTGTCCAATTTGAAACTGTTCAGGTTTATAATGTTTATATACATTATAAACCTGACCTATTTGATCCGATTCAGGACTGTTAAATGCAGGGTCTCCCGACCAAGGTCCTTGGGTATCACGGGTGCTTTGTCATTATCTTATCTCTTGTTGTGGTGGCGATACAATCTTGTGGATAGTTTAATGAAAACAATTGCTTGGCTAATAGGAGTTCCAGTTGTAATTCTGAATGTAAACCGCTTGTATTTTGCAGCTGTACATGTAAATACTATTACGGTGTCAAGGTAAGCCATAATTTCATACATTCTGGCTCATTACACAACACTACCTAATTAAAAGATAACCGTTTTTACACGACGTTTAGCGTGCTGACTCGTTAAGTATATATTATGTACAGTGAGCTCGAGTAGTAGCTGAGCAGATGAAAATTCCAAAAATACCTATACACTCAAATTTTCATAAGTAGCTACACCTAGCATCATAACTATGTAGATGACCATCGTAAAGGATCAAAAACAGATGAAAACTAATGCGTCAAAAGAAGCTGGACACCTTATGTGCAAAGTAGCCAACGTCACTTATATGGCATGTCATTGTTCAGCTACTTTTGACACTGTCCATGAACTTTTGAAACTTTACGTTCAGCTAATTATGGTGCTAGTTATGATAAGCTACTAACGAGTATGAACGCTTAGGTGTATAGGTATATTTGAAACCTTAATCTGTTCAACTACTTTTGAAGCTGACTGTACTTCAAAGGTAACTGAACAAGAGTGCAATCACAGTGTATAATTTCATTGAGTTTTACGTCGATGGTAAAATGGAGCATTACAATTCGCTCGCCTGTAATGTAATTTTCACCCACTGTATTAGCGAACACGTAGAGCCATCAGGAAAGACTTATAATCGAGTAGTTACATCAAGAAGGTGGTAGAACCCTTTGTGGTTCGACTCCGGCGGCACCACCGCCACACCTATTTCTACCTAATAACAGCAGTGTTAAGCGCTGCTGTGTTCCGTTTTGAAGGGTGTGGTAAGGGAGACATACTTTTCCGAGGCGTTCCAGCTTAGTCCTCAGGTGTAGCGGCGCATCTGTGGCCGACCTCAGGTAGGAATATCTAATCCTATCTGGGGTTGATTACAGATGTCCATGGGCGGCTGTAGCCACTTATCATCAGGTGGACTGCATGCTCGTCTGCTCCCCTTATATTATAAAAAAAAACTATGTGTAAGTTTACTGTGTGTAACTTCACTAGTACTGAGGCACAGCGTTAAAGGGATTTATCACTTAAACAAACCTTAGGCTTTACCGAAAGCAAACGGTATTCGCAAGCACATCCGCTGCACCCTGCAACAATGTTGCCATTCGCAGAAAAGATTGTTTACATAGTGTTGCCAGATGCGACGTGGCTTGACTATATGAGTATGTAAAGTATCTAATAGACACGCAGTCCACCTGAGGATTAAACCTGAGACTGGCTGATGCGTTGCTATTCCTGAGAACCTAGTTGAAACGCCGTGTAAGTATGTCTGTCGCAAGTAAAATTACATATTATTATTTGAAGGTGGTAGAACTACATGGGGCTCGACATCGGCGGCATCACCGCCACACCTATTTTGGAATAACTGCAGTTATTCTGGTTTGTATAATAAAGAAGACATACTTCTCTGAGACATTCCAGGTTAGTCTTCAGGGTCAGTGGCACATTTGTGGCCGACTTCAGGTCAAAATCTAATCATAACTTGGGGTTGATTGCAGATGTACATGGGCGGCAGGAGTCATGTAAAATCAGGTTTACTGAATACTCGTCTGCTACTCCTATATTATAAAAGAAGCCTCTTCCCAAAAAACTTCATACGTCTAGAGAAAATGAAAATTTGCCCTCATTATTTCCTCCAAAATCATAAAATATACCTCGAATAAGACTGTATCTTAAAAGACACTGTTGAATGGAAGAAGGTCCCGTAATTCTTTACTTAAGTGCTGTGTACACAACCTGTTAGCAACACAACGTTACAAGTCGTGAGAGATTAGCTGGTTAATTTGAGTGGAAGAAGAGCACATCCGTGCGTGTTACATTTATTGCACAGGGACAGTGGTCATTTGTAGGATTGTGTATATGCTGACTCTCCTTACGTTTGGTTTGTTCATCCTTGCGTTCTTTTGTCTGTTTGTGCGTCCACTTAATTCGACCATCCGCTCATCGATCTGTCCGTCAATCTGTCTATTTATCTAGCGTACCTTTAAAATGATATATTTTTTAAACATAAAGAAATAATAAATTTACAAATGGGAAGTAAGTATACCAAAAAATGTTATTTCAGACTTATTTCAGACTTTTAAGTATTTTACGTAAATTATGATAGAGAATTTGGTAATTTTTTGTTATTTTGAAGATTAAGAATACACGGACACTAAATAATCTGGTGAACGTGTTTTTTTTTTAATTTGTTTACGAATGTCTAGGAACTATTTTGAAGATTTAAACATATAACGCTGCAACTTCTAACTAAGGCCAGTGTGTCCGTGTGTTTGTCTGTCCGCAAGGTCGTCGCCCTCTTCCGGCTCCGTTCGCAAATATCCACAACAAATATTATGGAACTGGACATTCACAGTGTTTATATAGTTAAGTATAGGTATAGTTTCTCACGCGATTTCACTTTATTTTCTGTCAATCTTATCTTGGCACAGTTGGTGATTGTAATGCAATACATATGGAAATTGCATTGTATTTATGTTTGTAATATAGGAGATGCAAACGAGCGTTCAATCCTTCTGATGGTACGGTGATGGTACACAAAGCTACTGCCCCCCATGGGCATCTGTAATCGACAGAAGATTACATAACATTCCTACCTAAAATTGACCAGATATGCTTGACTATCAAAGCTGAGGACTAAGTAGGAACGCCTAGGATAAGTCTCCTTAATCACATTTTGATTTAACTGTGCTCAAAGTGCGATTCTTAATTATCTCTGTGAAAGCTAAGCAGTGTGCGTGGTTAAAGTTTAGCAAAGCTAGGCAAGTAAGATGTGCCGTGAAAACACTTAGCAATACAAGCAAAGGTTAGCTATTATAATTAAGCTAAGCTAAATCAATGAAAAGTACTCAATGTAATTGTGGGTTTGATCCACATCCACAGCTTAGCTACCTCGCACATATCAGGTGTGTAGGAAGCCTAAGGATGAGATCCCGGAGTCCTCTTGGCAACGTAGAGGACGGCCACCGGGGGGTTTTAGTGCAGTAAAAATCCCACATAACTCTGTGTCGCTCCCACGGCACCGGGTACCTTTTGAAGGTTTCCCCCTCGTAAACAAAAAAAAAAGGAAGCCAAGGATATGAGTGTAGAAAGAGCATTTTTGGTATATTATAAACATTTTTAAAATGTTATCTACATAATTAGTCCAAAAAATACGACATATAAATAACCACGACACATTAAGACGGTGTACTAAAAAATAAATACCAAATACCAACTCGTTAAATACGTATAATATCGATGACAACTCAATTACGAAAAAATGTAAGGAAAGCGTGACACGCATGAAATTCGCCGCCTAACGAACTTAAGTATGCATATTAATGAACCCTTACCCGTGCCCTTAATTACAGGCTCGTAAATCAAAACGACCATAAACTCACATTCCGGGGAATAAATCATCGCTTTACCATTAGAACTACTGTCCTGTTTTGAAATTGTGATTAACAATGAGACAACTTTGTTAGACTGAAATGCGAGGCAGATCTAAGGTTTAGAACTCACGACACGTGTCTTTTTATGACTCATAGGGTGCGTTGCATCGAAAGCCCGGTTAAAGTTTACGTTAAAGTTAAATATAACAGTAACCTTGACGGTAGCGATGGAATGTAAGAATTCTATGTTGCACCAATTAATTTGTCATTAACGTCATTTGTGTCGCTGTCACCGCAATTTTTAGTCGAAATTGACAGGTAGGGAATTTGACAAATACATTAACTTTAACCGATCGAAATCGAGCAGTTACAGTTAAGTATTAGTTATGACGTAATTTCAACCTCAACTAAAATGGTGCAATGAATTATTTTTTTAACCATCGAATTGACGGTTGGTTAGGCTTCTGTAAATGTTAAAGTTACATGATGCAACTCACCCTAAACGTTTAAAATGTAAACAAATGCCTTAATATTAAATAAAAGATGAATTTTAAACATCCATACATAGGTCTAGTTGTAAGCAATAATTGTAAATTTCGAACTTTGACAGACAAAAATTGGCCAAGATTGATTTATTACTAACGTTTAATGCTAAATCTAGGTACATAAATAACATCCCTTTTCTCTTACGTTTGCCATTGTCTTACAATTGTTTTACCGAACCACTGAAATGGACGCACAATAAAACCTCCACCATTTCCCTGTTTATTCATTTAAATTAATTGAAAACTAGCAAAACTACTAAATTAGTCCACTTAATCAACTTTACATCTCTCATTGTATCAATTATCTACAAAGATCGATTAGAATTCGCCGAAACGATTTTGAACTGTGTGCCTCTCTCCAAAATTGTTATAATCCTGCAAACCATTCAGTCATGATCGATACCGTTAGACCGGAACGAAGAGAATCAGTTAGTCAATCGATTACTCATTCACTTAATCTATAAATTAATTACCTAATCGAAATCGAACGATTCGATGACTCTCAATCTTGTTATTTCATTTATTCGTTTCGATTATTCGCGCTCGATTTGCGATTAAGGTACTCGCTTGATCACAAGTGTGAAGGGAGTTAACGAGAGATTTTTTTGTATGTTTGAAACAGCTAATGAGTATTCATTCGACCTGATGCTAAGTCAATGCTTCTAATGGACATCTGAAACCAATTTCATATAGAATAGCCTGCTACCTGAAGTCGGTCACTGATACGTTGCCACCCCGGAAAACTGAGATGGTCATCACATGCAATGTCATGTGGCACCTATCTATTTAAACAACAGAACCGCATCACGCTATAAATATGACTTTTATGTATGAACTGTCCTCCATAGTTGTACGTAGAAGGTACCACAGCCACATAGGTGTGTAGAAATAGGTTTCTGCCTTATAGCAGGATTTAAGAACAAAGTAGGTAGCCGTCAAGTAAGTTGAATAAGTATAATGCTACTTATATTTAATAAAAAAAAAAACTTATATAAGTTAATGAATATATTGAAATAACTGTTTTTATTCTTCATTATTTAATTTAATAAAAGCGTGTTAAAATACATTGTTTATCGTTTAACCTTTCGCAGTAGAACACAAAATAAATAGAATCTCGTCTAGATTTTTGGATTTTTTGTATTAGATAAGCTTTTTCTGGTTGACTTATTAACATTCTATGTAGTTAATTACTTTTTGTAGTTCTTGTTTTTATGACAGTAGCAAATGACTGTGATGCCAGATGTGAAACTTTTTTGAAGTTACGCTTCTTTGAGCGTAAGGAACAAGATGAGAGTGAAACTATCACGCGCGTATCTCGTCACACGAAGACGACAGATTCGATCTTTGATTGCGATGAAATATAATAATTATTTAGCGCTTTTGAAATCACCTAAAAGAAGTTTGACTTCTAGCGCATGTACGTAAATAGATACACACACATGTACATCTTGTGTATCCATCTGTTTGTGTAGGATATTTACTTATATAGTTTAATATACTCTACAGAAATAATATAGTACAATTTAAGAGGCAAAAAACATAGGCAAAATTTTATTCCTTAAAGATTTAGACATTCAGAGTAAAAATCTGAAAATAGGTATAGGGGGTTGGTACGTGGATGGGGGTTGTTGTGTTGTTGTTGTTGTGCGCTACTTAATGTTCAATTGCGATGCTACTACCGTAACATAACTTTTTACCTTAATTAAAAAAGGAGTTTCAGCTTCTGTGTTCTGGTTTATATGAGCCCTTAAGCCAGGATAAAGGCGTTTCCTCTTAGTTCTTACTCAATACAAACACTGATATTATAATCAATTTCAGATTTTAATTTGCTCTGTATAAAGTTTGCTAATGTTCTTGGGCAGCGATGTCACTTCACATCAGGTGAACTGCATGCCCATTCGGTACTTCTATAAAAAAGATGGTCAACGCCCTCTGGTGACCGTTAAACTAGGAATAGTATTAACATATATGAGTACATATGATGACCATTCACCAAGTAGGTGCTGGCTACATTTTATGGACTATAAAAGTTATGGTGACCATCATTGATGGATTTACAAGGATATGATGTAACCCTTAAATGCATATTTTTCGAAATTAGGTATGTTTATATGTTTGCTGATTTTCAGCGCAGATTTTAACATATTTTAACGACGTTGCAGTTATGATAATTAATTTTGAAAATTCTATGAATATTGATATGCTCTAAGTCAAGTTTTGTTAATTTGATTAAAAATAAATTAATGGATCTTCATACTTAAGTTAATAATTACAACGGTAAATTATAACGCAAATTAAAATGATAATTTTGAAATGGTTGACGACCACAGATTTGGAAATAAATCAAATTTATTAAGTCGCATCAAAACACCAAAAATAATATGAACACCAAAAAATTATACATTATAATAAATTAAATGAATCGTCTGTCTATTTTCGAAATAATTACCCCATAATGATATGCATATTAGTATGGCACGAAACTCAAAAACCCGTTTCAAAAATTTGCCATTTAACGAGAAATTAAATCGCATCAATTTCGAAGTCAGACTGACAACTTATTTATTTACATGTTAATATCGTCCATTAGTTGCACTATGCCGACATTATTTATTAGGGTTCCGTACAAATAGGATAAAAGCGGAGCCCTTTTAATAAGCCTTCGCGGTCTGTCCATCTGTGCGTCTGTCATAGGGCTCTATCGCTACCATAATAGATATACCCTTGAAATTTTAACAGAATATGTATAATGGTAGCCGCTATAACAACAAGTACTAAAAATGCAAAATTAATCTCCAAAATAAATGGTGTACGCCATACAAAAACTTGCTATTTTTCTGCATTTTTATCTATTGAACCTTAATAGAAAGACAGTTCAAATTTACCCAATGCCTTCACATCTTCAATAGCAATACGAAAAAATAAAAAAATAAAATTTGGTGGTACGGAACCCTTGTCCGAGTTCGACTCGCACTTACTAATTATTTCTATTCCTTATAATGGTACGTTCGTTACCTCGGAATGTGTGGACGCCCTAATAAAGAGTGTAACACATCGGCCGGACGGATCGCAATCAGCATGCAAATGTTGCTCTCACTCGCCGAAGCAAACGTCGAATATTGATGGGGGCATTATGATAATGCATGAATTTAAATGTCGCGCCACTTGCGACTCGCCGGCGGTGTGCAGTCGCCTTAATTTTTTACGGTTGGCACCAATAAGGCATAAGTTTAACTATTAGTTAACTGGCATTCTCTTTGAGAGAAGCGGAGCTGTCTTTAAATGTACGACACGACGTTGTGTTCTTTGGGCTGTGGTGTATTGTGGTGTATGACACGACTACGACTTGATACTTATAGCTATTAACATGACCACGTAACTGCCATTCAAGCCTATTTATAACCAACTTCTGATACGATTAGAATACTACCAGAGGACTAAAAATGCCACGGATAAGTATGTCTCCATTACCCACTTAAAACCCGAAAACAGCGATGTACACTACATTATTCAGCAAAATTAGGTGTGGAGACGGTGCCTATTGGGTCCAGACTCCAGAACCCAAAAACATATTCGATTTATTTCAAGCTTTTTTTATTTGCTACCATTTTCTAATTCTTAACCCATACTAGAAAACTTAGCCTTCTCACTAACAGCACATCGTAGTCGTGTCGTGGTCGTGGGTACTAAACGCAATGGACATTATGCGGTAAACTCTTATGGCTAATAGAGTTCTGAAGGGGTCCCGTTTTTGTTTTTACGTGTATCCTTTATAGCAGAAACTAGTTATCTGGCACTTCGATAGTAATAAATTTGTTGACTAAACGGCGAAGACATGCTTCGCATCGTAATTTACCTTATACGTTCATTTAAATGGCGTAAATTGAAAGATCTGTCGGTAATTTCAAAATAACTTCAATTTTTCGATGCCGTTTCATTTGCATGAAATGAAAATAAATTTAAACAGAATTATTAGTATTTTAAAATGGACTATGAAGAGAACCGCAGCTATCAATTATTGCTACATATTATGGCTTTCTATACGAAGTGTGCACGTAAGAACTAAGTTGGAACCAAAACGCTTACGCGTAGATCGGTCTTTCCTGTCAAAATATTGTATAGAAGAATATGATTTTGGCTTACACAACACGATGTATGTCAGTTTATATCTATGTGACCATATGGCTTGGAAATGAAAGAAAGGATAAAATATTTGGATAATTGAAACACAAATCATCATCATCAACCAATTACTGTCCGGCTGGGCACGGGTCTCATCTCAGAATGAGAAGGATTAGACCATAGTCCATCGCGCTGGCCAAGTGCGTATTGGTAGACTACACATAACTTTGAAAACTTTTTCAATTTATTAGGTATGACGGTTTTCCACTATATTTTCTTCTACCGCTTAAGCAAGTGATAATTAATTTCTAATACGCACAGAAACACAAACAAAATAACAAAAATAGTTAAATCTACTCAAATTTCCCTCCCATAAAACTTCTTCCTATTCCTATTCCTTCTCCGTGCATGCTGTTCGATTGTGGAATGCGCTTCCACCAAAGATTCGTGAATCTGACACTATTTCCGTATTCAAAAAGCGAGTTAAAGAGTATTATAGTTCCTTATCTAAGTAGTTCATATATATAATTTATATTTAGTATATATATGTATACATAAGTATTTATTTATATATGTATGTATAGTATAATATGTAATGTTATTTTAACATCTTTATATAAGTACACACAGATTCTACCATTCTGCACCCCCTATCCACTCACAGGTCTGCTGGAAGAAATTTCTTACAGAAATAAGCAGTACCTTTGTACATACGATTTCTTTATATGTTTTTTTCCTCTTGTATCTATATTGTGTGTGTGCATAAATAATAAATAAATAAATAAATAAATAAAAATAGAAAAAAATCTAAATCAAGCTAAGACGCAGGCGAAACCGCGCGTTGAGCTTATACAGCAGTAAAATAAGATTCCCATCAGAAAGTAAACCACAAATGACTTGTCGTATACCGGCACTTCCTGCAATCGTCATAACCGCCCAGTGATACTTGGCCCTGGTTCATGTGAGGTTAGAAGGTGTGAAAGGTCTACGATAAATGGTTTAGGATGTTTCGGCCATGCAAATAGGAATGTCACTGTCATTTGTTCTCATAGAGGGAAAGAATGGCCAACAACTCGTGGTAGACCATACCTGTTCCGGGTTTGACCCCCGGTCAGGCTGATATAGAAATGGTGAATCCAATTGTGGTGCTACTGTAGAAAGTGTAATTTTAAGAAACCATTTACCACGAATTCAATCACAATATGTATTTATTTTTTCTATATATTTTTTTCTTGCTTCTCTGTGGAGGCGGTGTAGACTTCAAAATGCAAAAATAATTCAAAAATTATATTTCTACTCAATCCACTTGTGAAAAATGAAGAACTAAGCTGCCTCATTAAATACTCGTCTTGCTACGCCCACAACTGCTTTATATTAGAAATAGTCAGACGAACCTCCATTCAGTCTATGAAGGCGAAGCCATAAAATGCCATAAATTAAAATGAAAATTAAATTAGGTACTTATTTTATTCGCCAACGGTTCCGCCCACATGCGATAACCTAGAATTTTTCATAAAATGAAGCTTATGAATGCTATCATTTTTACCTTTGAATGCTTATAATTAAAGTTACTCGTACTTCTTGACAGAAATTTAAAGTTTTGTAGCACTAATAAGGAATGCCTCGGCAAAGAACAATATATGTATCTCCCTTCTCGCACCCTATAAACCAGAACACAGCGGCGCCTAACGTTCCTGTTATTAGGCAGACACACCTATCTCTTAGGTTCAGGTGCTTAGGCAGAAATGTTTTACGTTAAAATAGGTGTGGCGGTGGTGGTGGTGGTATCCCCGGTCGAATCATACAAGCTCTACTTTTAGTTATTTTTATCACAGAATACAGTTAACTATATCCTATTGCCGGTCCTTAATAGCCGTATATCACAGAAAGAAGTCAGCTCCTAGATAACAGTTAGTCATAAAAGATGCACTAAATTATTAATGGCGGTAGTTCCACCACGGCGTGCACTTGCGGTTGGGGTTAGTCGACACTTTGTTAACTTTTTTTAACCCTTTTCTTAAGAAATTTGAATAAAGACTTTCTGTTTACTAAGTTATGTCATAGGATGTTCTCTTATTAAAAAGGAATTTATAATAGTGTGTTTCACCGCCAGCGATAAATTTCAAAAACTATGAGAAATAGAAAAATGTCTAAGGAACTATAATTACTGTATTCACCAGTAACTGTTATAAAAATATGCCATAATTTAGACGAATCCAATGAAACTACAAATAAAATGAGACAAACTAATACAATAATAACAAACTAAAAATAAATTGACCTCCGCAATCGGCATCGCATAAAATGCATCCATACGAGCAACATTAAAGAAGTCATACAATTAAGGAATCAAACGCTCTCGAAGCAGCTCGAAGCTCTTAATGCAGCAATTATCTGGATAGAGACTCCATATACACACATAGGTACATTCATGAATGTATCCTTTAAACTAAAATCAACGTCTTAGCACCATGAAACAATATTCATTACCATTACGGAATGAAAACCTCTCAATGGCCTAACGTTGTACTCTAACTATGAAAACCATTACCTTAATTACGTCAACCAAAGATCCGATCTTCACACCAACTCAGTTGCAACGTTATTTAGATAAACGCAATATGCGTTGCGTTACTCCGTTCTTAAATTACGCTTATCTGGGAGATCTGAAGTTGATCTTGAAGAAGCTAATAAACTAAATGTGGGCGTAACGATACTGCTGTCACGTGACCATTAGCATAGCGTATGTGGAAATTACAGGGCCGGATTTGAAAGACGTAGGGTTACTGCCCCGGGGCCTTAATAGAGGGGCCCCATAAATAAGCAAAACCCGAATTTTAACAGTCGCCTACTTTTAGGTTTTTATTTTTCAAATTATATTTTTGCCGATAATACCTGTACTTAACTAATTACTATACTCTTTATTTAATCTCATTTGTTGGCACTAAATTTTTGATAGACTTGACTGAAATAAATAATTATGCTTTTCGTTCAGAAAATAATAAGGGGCCTCTGTCCCGTCGTTGACTCAGGATCTCTAGACCACAAAATCCGGCCCTGGGTACTTGGTTGATAAAAATTGGAAAATAAAATGGCGTCGTTTGTAACCTTCGGTGAGACTGATTTTGATGGCTTAGTGGTTCGAGATACCGCCGCTATACCTGTTTCTGCCGTATTAATGTTAAGTTCTGCTGTGTTTCAAGGTGTGGTAAAGAAAAGAAAGAAAGAAAAGAAAGAAATATTTATTTGTAAAAAAATACTTCAACATTATATGGCATAAATAATAGTCAACATGATTCTTAAATCAGAACATTGCTGCAGTATAATTTAACAAAAGGGTCCACACTCAGCCTCATCGCGGCGAATCAAACACTTATACGAAAAGGACACAAAGGACCGGCGAAAAAGACACTTATACGAAGTGTGTAACACTTAGTCCTCAGAGATAGCAATGCTATTGTACCATTTTGAAGGTAGAACCCTTTGTGGTTCGACTCCGGCGGCACCACCGACTAACCTAGTTCTGCCATAACAACAGTGTTAAACGCCGATGTGGTTTGAAGGGTGTGGTAAGGGAGACACACTTTTCCGAGGCATTCCAGATTAGTCCTCAGGGGTAGCGGCGCATCTGTGGCCGACCTGAGGTAGGATTATCTAATCCTATCTGGGGTTGATTACATTGATACTTTTCGTATACAAAGGATACAAAGGACCGGCGAAAAAGACACTTATACGAAGTGTGTAACACTTAGTCCTCAGAGATAGCAATGCATTTGTACCATTTTGAAGGTAGAACCCTTTGTGGTTCGACTCCGGCGGCACCACCGCCTCACCTACTTCTATCTCATAACAGCAGAGTTAAGCGCTGATGTGATTTGAAGGGTGTGGTAAGGGAGACACACTTTTCCGAGGCATTCCAGCTTAGTTCTCAGGGGTAACGGCGCATCTGTGGCCGATCTCGGGTAGGATTATCTAATCCTATCTGGGGTTGATTACAGATGTCCATTGGCAGCAGTAGCCACTTACCATCAGATGGACTGCATGCTCGTCTACTACTCCGATATTATAAAAAAGCCGACTTTTGACTTCAAAATCATCATTCAGTTATATATCGTACAATTACACGCCCCTTAGTAATAAGTAATAACCAATCTTTTATTTTCTTACCAAAGATTATTACGAAATTTGACCATTTCTGCCTACTACTCATATGATTAATCATTTAATAAGGGGCCCAAGTCGTTCATATTATAACCACCTCATTATGATACTATAGTTATCGACAAACTGCTAGTCCGCTCTGAAGTCGCTCCGAGCAGGTGTAATCATACAATTTGCTATGGCGACGCAATTCATTTCTATATTCAAAGTGGACTAGCAGTTTTACGCGGACTATACCATAATCTCTGGGAATCACTTGATATTAAGCTAGTGAAGTTCCGTGGGTGTAATGATACGCCTCCGCGGTCACGTGACTTAGGGCCCCATGTGACCATAAAACTTCAATTACCTTAACATTTCCTCGTTAATTGTACCCGCCTACTGTTAGTGCTCTAAGTAGCCATTGTCTCTCGGTTTTACTGTTAAATGTATTTCGAAAATATAACAATTTCACATGGTTTGGAGGATGTGCATTGTGGATAGATTAAGATGAATATAACTAAATTTTTTTATAATATGTGAGTAGCAGACGAGCATGCAGTCCACCTGATGGTAAGTGGCACTGCCGCCCATGGAGCTCTTTAATCAACCTCAGATAGGATAAGATACTTCTGAGGTCGGCCACAGATGCGCCGCTAACTCTGAGAACTAAGCTGGAACACCCGAAAAATATGTTTTCCTTATCACACCCTTCAAACCAGAACACAGCAGTCCTTAACACTACTGTTAATAGGTAGAAATAGGTGTGGCGATGGTACCGTACAAGTCGAGGTAACCACAAAGGGTTTTACCTTTAGTGTTACCAAAATAAGGAGTACATTAAACTTAACACAGAAACAGAAAACACAAAACCAATAACCAAACCATCATTCTATAATTCAAACAGCGCCCGCTTTCTAAACAAACTTGATTAGTCTGTCCGGTAATGCATTCGTATTTGATCACGATAGGAATGGCATGACTGGAGGCCGGTTCCCATCGGTAGTCACAAATACGATGTTACTCCACAAATTAGAAAACGAAATAAATTAAGCGGTTGGGTACTTGTTTGAGCAGCGGCGAGTGTTTGAACGACTATGTTAGCAATGATAGCTTTATGGTTTGGTACTTCAGAACTCACTCCTTATGGTAGTTTGCTTGGGACCTGGTATTTACACCAGTGCGGGCCGACGTTGCCAGGACGCGAATGTATAGTCCGCGCCAAACTTCTAGTCCGCTCTGAAGTTGTTACGCGCATGTTTAGTTAGCATATACTCCGTAACGTAAGGGCACACTAACGTAGGGACCCGTCCGTGGGCAAGAGTGGGCAGCGGACGGGTGCCGCGGGGGCCCCGCGCTGTCCTCGTCCCGCTAATATCTACAATAAGCTGTTGCGACGCGACTCGTTTCTATATTAGGAGCGGAATAGTAGTTTGGCGCGGATTGTAATGCTAAGATGACACGGCGCCAAGCACTCAGAAGAACGCGTTTTAAGTTTTAGTTTTAGTCAGTACGAGTCCGACATACCCTTTCCGCTCTCCCGGGCGGGGGGAGATCCGTAAAGGTTGCACTATGCTAAGAAAATTGAAACTTGGCCTACTCGGGAGGTCTGAGATTAGAATTCCAGACACCTTTGATTTTTACGAGTTGGTTACAAACGTCTATGAGCGGCTGTGTCTGGCGTCTGCTCGTTTGCTGTTCATAAAAAAATCCTTTACAGTCAGTTTAGCTGTTAAGTTCTAAGTATCTTGCAGACTACAGTACAATATACACGTTGTTTACGAAATTTGTACGTTTACAAAATACAACTGATAAAAAATTCATATTAAAAGTAATATATGATAAACTGTATAACAGAATCTTTATCCGAACTTATATTTTTGAAGCAAATTAAAATGTATATTTAAAGTGTAAATGAACAAATACCTATGTATATTTTTGTAGCCATTGTCGTAAATCAAACTTACTCGTATGTTTGCAAAGGTAACTTTAATTCAATCGATAAATAATCGCATCTCGCTTATCCACACAATATAGAACAAATAACTAACATTTACCAAACTGAATTCTGTTAAACAAAAACATTAGCTAAATGTACAGTTGCAAGGTTTTAACTCAGTTGCTTATGCAAGTTGCCAGATTACATCGTATGCATTAAAATAATTGCAATGGCAACTCCCATGGCGAGGTTATTAAAAAAACATCAACCGTGTCATATTAATTAGTTTAGAAGAATCGTGCGGTTTAGATGTTCGTTGTTCGTGCATTTGAATTTATTTGCAGACCAAAAAATATAGACTTCGCCCTTCGGGAATTTCGTGCGTCACATTTTTATGATCTGACTTGATCTTGGAGTAGCTAATTGCAGTCTATCTGATGGTAAGTGATCATTGTCACCCACGCACATCTGTAACCAGCGCTATATAGAACAAGGGTTTTAGTTTAAGTTGCATACAGCTGATCACAGACGTGTTGCCACTCCTGTGATGGTCGTCTTTTATGTAAGAAAGCCATCATTCACATTATTTCCATACTTCAAATTTAAAATAGGTGTGGCAATGGGACTTCTCCGATTGTAACATACCGATTCTACCACTTTTAAGAGTTCTAGTGTGACACTGATAGACACAGTTCAATTGAACTTAAAAAAAAATGCTATCTATTTATTTGTTGTAAACATAATTCAAGTGGCGTCAACATTAATGAAATATAAAATGACGCACAGTCATTCAGTAATGTACTGTCGATAAGAAAAGCTGCGTTAGGCGTAGTCTTTGTATTTGGTCTGTGATTTTCTCGCTGTTTTTAATAAACATGATGAGGCCCAATCAGATTGCCTTTCTCTGTAGCTCCGTTCACGAGAGGCATTAAGATTGAGCTGAGCTGTTCATTTGCGTTCGCCTCATTCCGTATTTGTTAACTGGCTTATTACGTTATTTACCGGTCAAGATTTATCACAGGAAATAGAAATGATGTTAGAAATTCGGTTAATTGGTTGCATGAATACAGTTTTAGTATTAGTAGAATTTGTCTTAAAATTTCCGCATTTCGTTCAATTATTTTTTCATTTTTGACAAAATGATTTAGATTCAAGGTTAACATTTTTTTTTTAATCTATACCCTGTTTTCAAGTACCATATTTGAAGAGCAGGGGGGTCACTACCATCTGTAAAGACAATATTATTTTAATCATACACTGAAATTTCGTACCACGACCTCGTTAAAGTAATATTGTTTTTATAACATTACAATAAGCAGTTATGTTTTATGTCAGTCGAAATTATTCATTCTTTTTTTGCAGGAAATTTAACTTTTTAAGCAAAATATGATAATTTCAGTTGGTTTTGTACAATGTATAAGCGAAAAATGAATAAGGCTTTAAGTTTGTTTAACTGCATATGACGAATTTTTTTACTGACTTAAGGAGGTCGTGGTACGAAACAAAATAATGTCGATGCAATATTGAAATTAAAACTTTCCTGAACTATGATGATTTTTAAAAGATGGTGGTAGGCCCCCCAGGAACAACAGGATTTCTTTGTCCCTGATAGGTTCGTTGTATTACATAATTATATTGTATACTTCAATTATCTAGAAGTACCTCGTGGTATTTGCATATAAATATTTGTAATTATAATATTCTGTTACAAGAATAAAATCTGGAAAGGGAGAATTTATGCTAAATTGCTTAAAACAGACAGACCTCACAAAGAAATAATAAAAATATGAGTGAAATAATTCGCTAAGTACGAGTCGAACTAGCACATGGAGACTTCCGTACCACCAAGTGTGACGATCAATGATGCGTAAATTTTCAACAATAGTTAGTTATATTACAAAAATAGATGGCGTTGGGGTAATGATCAATGTTATGTAAAAAACGTATAATAACATTAAAATAACTATATTAAAATATGTTTTATGGTTCTTATTTGTATTTATTATAATACCAGTTATAGTAGTAAACGGATTGTAAAAATTTCAACCGTTTCCCTAGTAAGGTTTAACAGTTAGATCGAAAAATGCCGAAAAATAGCGGTTTGTTGTACGGAGACCCCCTTTAATATTCAACTTTATTTTATTTTTAGTATTTGTTGTTATAGCGGTCCTTATGGATCCTCTGTAAAAAAATCATGTGTCTTTCTATTGCGTTTCGGGAGATATAGCCCTGTGACAGACGGACAGACGGACAAACAGCGACGTCTTAGTAATAGGATTCCGTTTCTACCCTTTGGGTACGGAATAAATTGTGCTTCACTTAGTAAAAGTATAAAATGAATATGTTGTGAATATTATAAATACACCTTCTTTCCTTAAATATTATACTTTCCATATTATAAAAGGTTAACAGTTTCAACACATTTCATTGTCAACTAAATTAAAAAGAATATGCCGGCTCATTTAAAAATAAAACATATAAGTTGTCTGTGAAGACAAATGACGTGCATGTGGATGTTTTATTATTAATCTGTGGTGCCTCGCTTCCCGTCTTTGTTCCTTTATGCTAAAAAGACAAAAAACACCCCTTATGACTAATTAGAGAAATGGGAATGATTAATATCCTTTACCATGTGTTTTATAAGGCCGACGGCAAAATGCCAGAAGTCATAACATTTATTAAAATATTTTATTTAAACGACTGTAGCATGAATAGAATGGTGTTAAAGAATTGTAATAGTTAATGGATGTCTATTGTGAAAGTGACTTCAAATATTTCAAACAATTAATTGCAAATACATTGTATAGTGATTGATGAGCCTAGGTTATAAATGATAAAGATGATCTACGTAGTAGGAAGGAATAAGGTTTCAGTCCACCTGACGTTGAGTGGTCACTTGCCTCCCACTGATATTTCAACTCGACTCAAATTAAATTACTTCCAGATCAATATACTATGCTGAACATGAGAAGTAAGTAAGATCATCTCTGGTTTACCTTAGCATAAAATTTAAATAAAACCAAGCAGCTTCCCACCGTCTTTCAAAGGCCAAAAATAGATGTGACAATAATGCCCCGAGGAAAACAAACAACATTTCCACCTACTAAATCGTCCCTAGTACTAGGATGACACAACTTGTAAAGAGTTCTCGAATTCAAAAACAAAACGTAGTGACACAAACATGTGTGACATGAGTACCAGCCAAATCCCACGCAAAGTACTAGGCGAGCATAATTCGTAAAGAGCAACTCTTGTTTACGTCTTAAGTAGGTGACATTGTACTCATCAGAGTACTAGGATGACATAACTAGTAAGGAGTTCATCCGTTCAGTGTAATGGTATCCTAAGTGATTACTGAGTGGGCTTGGGAGCACGCGACTGTCGTCGCGAGGGGCGGGGCGTATGATTAATTGTTTCAGCTCACGCTTCGGCCAACACATTGTGCGAATTTATGAACCTTGGGTTGTGGGCACACGAGCTTATTAGGCTACGATTATGTTTATCAGGTTCAACCCCTGTGTGGAAGTTGGTCAACAAACGTTCATGCAATGTTTTATCGAACTAATTGTACAGGATTCACGTTGAATTTCCCGATCGGGGATCACCACCGCCATACCCATTTCTAGCGTACAGCAGTGCTGCGTGTAGATATTAGTGCTTAAGATAGTACCTACCTTCTTCCTCTAAAAATATTTTAGATTGGTGGTAGCGGCAACCTTTTTTTTTGACTGAGCTTCGAGGGCACCACCGCCTCAGCTATTTCTGCCTTATAACAAAAGTGTTAAGCTCTGCCGTGTTTTTATTTCAAGAGTGTGGTAACGGCGACAAACTTATCCCAGATATTCCAACAATATACTCAAGGTAGGGGTAGGGGTTAGTGTGTCATCCCTGTAGTTCCGGGAGTAGAATAGGACTACGGTATCTCCTGCCTGTCGTAAGAGGCGACTAAATGGGGGCTTCCGGGGTTGCGGGTGGCAAGAGTGGGAGCTCGAACCGCTCGTCAGTGACCCCGGGAAGGACGGCTGTATGTGTGGTCGCATACCGTCGTATACACCAGACGGTGTGGCGAGCGTCAAGCTCACCTGGGCGGAGCCCGACGGGACAATGCGCTAAGAGTACTCCGGTTGCGTTGCTTTGGAGATCCCGGAGTCCTCTACCCATCGCCGAGGTCGGCCACCGGGGGGGTTTTAGGACGGTAAGAATCCCACATAACCTCGTGTCGCTCCCACGGTATGGGGTACCTTTTAAAGGTTTCCCTCTCGTAAAAAAGGGGCTAACTACATTACCAAACTCCCCTTTACCGTAGGGGGGTATATGCACGTTTATTTGTTAATCCTATAATTTCAGTATAAAACATTATTCCACTTACGATTAGTGAAATATTTTCTTGATAATCATAAACTAAGACTTAAATGCATGCAGCTGCAATCGTGTAAAAAACCTCAAAAGTGTATTTAAAATCCATCCAAGACTTTATCACTTAACATTGCATTACGTCACGTGAACGTTAGTACGAGTACCACATGTCTACCGTTAAAAGGATGCCCAATTTATGTTAAGCAAAAAGATTGAATTTAACCACTTAACATACCTGATAATTGTGTAGATAAGTTTGGCAACGATGTTTTAATTTGCCTCGTAAAGGTTAATTATGGCTTACGTTAACATTTAAGTTAAGCACTTGTTTTAAATAATGGCGGGACCGAATACTGTTAACCTTTTTTTTTTTTTTAAATTTGAAAATTCGCAAAGTTAAAGTTGTACAAATGGCGGTTTCGACTGTTCCGATAAGAGCTTTTGTTAATTGTTGTTTTTGTTTGAAAATTTTCGAATATTACAAAATATTTGTCTCAGTGATTTTCACAATAATTTTATACACGTTCGCCACAGTTAGCTTATAATTAACAAAAAACTTAAGTGTATTAGAAACTCAACTGAGTACGTATTGAGAACTAAATTTCAGACCAAAATTCTTACTGACGTCCTATTCTACTTTTCAGAATGGCTGAACAATCTACATTTATGAAATTGAAAACGATTCAGTCCACCAGAAGGTAAGTTTTTTTTTGCCAATCGCATGAGTCATCAGCTCCAAATAGGATTGGATTCCAATATGAAACTGACCACAAATAAGCAACACTTTCTATACTAGCCACATACTAGGATTCCTAATATGTTTTAGGACAAATATATACGAATACATTAACACACAAACGCTATCCGAAAACTAAAATGTATGATTTGTATATCTGTTTCGCCGGAGACGAACCCGCAACTAACTACGTGTCGAACTGCTATGGTGACCACTCCGCCACACGGGTAGTCGCCACACCTGATACGTTACTACTCTTGATTTACTAAGTTGGTATTAATTAATATGCCTCGCATGTATCTTTCACCTTTTATTTTCGTGGGATATCCCTTCATGGGATTGCCTTCAATCGTGTGGACAGCGGAGAGGAGAGGACTCCTACAGACTAAAACCCTACGGTGTTCCTCAGTACGCCCTTTGGGACAACGGGTATAGTCCGCGCCAAACTGCTAGTCCGATCTCAAGTTGTTGCGAGCAGATGTTGTCAGACATCAACTATGGCGACGCGATTCATTTTTATATTCAGAGTGGACTAGCAGTTTTACGCGGACTTTACGCTATTTACACTTGCCCGCTTCTTCATGTCTCATACATCTTTAACTCCGTCCAAAGGTTGTCTGGAAGAAATCGCTCATTAGCGATAAGACCGCTTTTTTGTACACCGTCTCTAATATTATTTTATGTGTTCGTAATATTGTGGTGTGAAAATAAAGAGTATATCGTTGTTGTTGTTGTTGTCCGCGGACCTCAACCTTCAAAACAGAACACAGCAGCGCTTAACGCTACTATTATAAGACATTAATAGGTGTGTCAGAGGAATCAACCAGGAAGAGCTCCACCACCTTTCAAACCGGTTCCGTATTAAATTTAAAACATTTTATTTAACTTCCATTTAAACATATTTCTAAGGTACTCAGTCACTAAAATTTATTTATAAGGACACCTGTGGATTTAAAATATCAGCTGCAAATATTTTTTCTCAAACGCGCCAACAACTTGTAATGAGGGACATTTGGTTAATTAAATACATTCGTTAGCTTAACGTAATTAATGGAATGAATACAGGAGGCGGCTATTACATTTAATTTAGTTTTTTAGGATACCTAGTTTCCTGTACATATACCGAATAAGAATAAGCTTTGTGTGTCTGTACATGGAATATATTTGCAAAAAGCCGTTATAGTAGTAATGAGTAATAATAAAATGTTCTCTCATTTTTAGAATTTCTGTCTGCTTGTTTGTATGTATGTTTAAAATTAAAATGAAAACTACTAAATTAAAAGCAATGGATTAACAATTTACTTATAATCTGTTTCTTAACTTAACATTGAGTCTTTATTTCATTCAGATCGATCTACTTTACCAAAAGTTATTAACATTTAAAGTCAAAAGTATTTTTGTCAACATTGCATGACGTATGTGGAGAGGAGAATTTCAGTTTATTTGATAGATGGCGTTGTACCATCATCAACAACCCATTGCTGTTCCACTGCTGGGCGAGGGTCTCCTCTCATAATGAGAAGGATAAAGCCATAGTCCACCGCGCTGGCCAAGTGCGTATTGGTAGACTTCACAAACGTTTGAGATTTTTTTTATATATCTCGCAGGTATGCAGGTTTCCTCACGATGTATTCCTTCACCTAAACGGTGAAGGAAAACAAGTGATAATTAATTTCTAATACGCACATAACATTGAAAAATCAGAGGTGTGTGCCTGGGATTTGAACCTCAGACCACTCGATCGAGAGGCGGAGTTTCTTAACCACAAGGCTATCACTGCTTCGTTGTACAATTTACGTAATATTCAAAATTTATGCGAACGAAGTCGCAGGCACAGCTCATACTCTATAATTAAATAATTTAAGCGCATGTAGCTCAAAGTAATTACCATTAGTTAAATGTATGTATGCAAGATGACATTAATACGTCAGGGCCTAATTATTAAGAATTAGAATTAGCTCTTATTTATAATTTTATTTACAAACATGATTACACAGTACATAAGCAACTTTGTATCCGGTAAGATGTAAGACGACTTGTTCGAATGATTTGAAACATGAGGCCTAAATTAATGAAGGGAATTTAACTGCCAAATTATTATGAAAAAAATTATGTATTTTCTTAAAATTGAGGCTATTCCTTTAGTTTGTCATTTATCATTACTTCCCAGAATTTTATCGTTATAAGCGACACTATCAGATAGTGGAGTAACATAGAGGGTGTATTTTTTTTCAAAATGTACTCGTTCGATTCCCGGTTAGGCAAAAAGATATTTAAAAAAATAATGATACAGTTTTAGTTTTTTATCAAAATAGGCCTCGTTACTCCTTTCAGCATTTTTCGCTAATCCTGATAGTTTCGGATTTGCCCCCGAAGGCCTATTTGAAAAACATATAATGAAACTCTTCAATTAACAGCAAATATCCCGCGATTGTTGTCGTATCTATGTACTATTTTTGCAATCAAAATATTGATAGCACCACTCTGTAAAAGTATTAATTCTTGTGACTGACAAACGAACATACACACAAAAAAAGAGTGATCCAATTTCTTACATCCAATGTACTTAAAGATGTCACAATGTAGGGATGAATCTATATTCATATCTCCAACTGAATAAAGATTCATCTCCTTAACTGATATGAAGATAGATAGACCGTAGATCGTCCGATGGGTGGTGATCATTAATATTAATAGGAGATTGTGTAATCCAGTTTTTTATGCTTTACGAAGGAATTTAAGCGGATAATTATTACTTAGAATGTTATAGATGATTCCGCAGAAACGGCATGCATTCAAATTTAAACCATAAGTTCTTCTTCATAAGACTTACGTAAGTAAAATGATTCAGACATAAATTCAAGGTGGCTGATTGATTCAATAATCAGCTCTAAGACGCTCATAGTAAGGATTATGTAGTATCGTGATGTATGTAACATATTTTATAAAGTACCGTTTGCAAATTTGACATCTGAGTTAAATTTAGATAAATCATGATTTGTGTATGTTCTCGCCAAAATCGAAAATATGTTTTCTAACTATATTTTTGGTAAGATTTGCATACTAAACATTAATAAGCAAACAATTACAAAAAATCCTAAATATTTTAACTAAATAATATAATTTTGTCGAATAAAAGTGGACAAGATTATTTTTTTAGAACGAAACCAAGCCATAAGGCAGACGTTTTTCTTCATGGAAAGCAATCACCATCGCCCAATAGACATTTGCAACACCCGTAAAATGCATGCAGGGCAATGCATCGCTAGCTTTGAAGAAAAGCTCGCCTAGCTATTAATTTTTAAAATGTCTTACAATCTTTCTTGTATCTACTGTTTACACGGCTTTGCTTTATGAATAAATCTTAAAGGAAAAGAAAATAAAAATAATCAGAAAACCAAAAAATATCAACAACACGTTCAACTGAATTATTTATTTTATCCTACATACGTTACTCTTCCTTCTCTCTTTATTTGAATGACAAACGTTTATAGAAAAAGCGAACCGTATTCCCATATGAGACGCCGGAACTGTTCTGCTGACCATACTCAGCGCAATTTATGTGTCAAACTGTGATGTATTGGTAAATCTACAAGTCTATTGTACCAGCGAGCTATTACGCGAATTATCTAGTTTTTGTTAGAAGTGACTGTGATTTTGCTAAGTATGGACTGATTGACAGGCCGACTTTTTAGCTAGATGTTTTTGTGGTCTAGCTGCAAGCGGATATGTGGTCCACTAGATTTATTATCTGTTTTCCGTTGATGGTAACCAACACCAAATGCATTGAATGTATCTTACTTTTAGGTCCGGGTAGATTTTTTTATAATATAAGAGTAGCAGACGAGCATGCAGTCCACGTGATGGTAAGTGGCTACTGTCACCCTTGGACATCTGTAATCAACCCTAGATAGGATAAGATATTTCTACCTGAGGTCGGCTACAGATGCGCCGCTACCTCCGAGAACGCTGGAACGCCTCGAAAACGTATGTCTCCCTTCAAACCAGAACACAGCAGCGCTAAACACTGTTGTTATGAGGCAGAAATAAGTGTGGCGGTAGTGCTGCCGGAGTCGATCCACAATGGTTTCTACCACCTTAATATATCATACTTACGTACTTATGTATCGACAATTTCGCATCTCGTGTATCGTCGTCAACCCACTGTTCCATTGCTGGTTCCAGTGCATTTTCCTGCGGTTCATAACTATTCTCTCATAGATAATTGCCAATAGAATGATTGTAACATTTAAAATATCAAGCACCCCACGCTTTTTACTCTGAATTGAAACTCTTTGTCATTAAAAATATTTTCTAATTCCAGTTCGATTAGCAATAAAAGCGTGTTTTTTTAGTTTTTCTAATTATTCATTTTTTTTAATTTTCCCATTGAAATCACTACAGCGCTGTACAAATAAAAGCTAATACAAACCTCCATAGAACCACAAAGATTAAACCCTCTACAATTAAGCCAGCAATTATTGTGAAGACAATCCCATTGCCACCGTCCCGCGGCCATCCGCATGGTGGTAACGTCGATAATGGGTGCCCATTATCGGTGGTGGGCCACCATTAATGTTGCATGGCATTGGTGATTGCACACTTGCGTTAATAAAGGGATGTGTTACCGTTGAGTACAGTCACGAAGGATTGTATATGGTATTACTTTGAAATTTCAATGTATATTTGTATTAAGCTTACTTACCTACTATGTATCGAAAATTTCGGATCTCGTTATCGTTGTCGATCACTGTTCCATATCTACAAAGAACCACCGAATTGTTAGATGGAGTTAATTATAAGGATACAGTTTAGTTGCATGAACGTGCAAGATGCGGAATAAACTTCCTCCTGAGGTATTCCTGAAGCGTTATGCAATGGGGCCCTTCAAAAAAGGTGTAAAAAGAGTTCTCCTCCAAAGCCAGCGATGCATTTACGACTACTCTGGCGTTGCAAATATCCATAGGTGACGGTCACTGTTTTACACCAGTTTGTCCATCGCCACCGCCACCGAGCCGATAACGAGAACGAGATATCAGGCCGATTTTAATATGTCGTGAGGTCGATAGTTTGGCGATAAACGACCTTAGGCCGTCCGCCTCATCGTTTAGGTATGAATAAAAAAATATAGTTCATAGGAAAGTTACTAGATTGCAGCAATTATTACTTTTTAGTTTGATTAAATTTAAAAGCACGGTTTAGTTTTTTAAACTATAATTTATTTTAGTAACACCAGTGAAATAAAACCTAAGTACACGCATCAAGCCCTTTCTTTTACGACGAAAGACGGTATTTGAGAAAATAGCGTTGAAACCTGTTAAGGCAATTCTATTTTATGAAATACCATAACACGTTCTTATTCAAAGGTGTTACAAAATTTCACAAATGTGCAATTTTTCGAGTTTTTCCCCCTTTTTAACGGACTATTATCAACACGTTTAACACATCGGTCATAACATAAAACCGAGTATCTGAAGGCAGTTATTCATAAAAATTACCCGTTTGACTTTTAAGGTGTGAGGGCCCCATTTGGATACGCGTATTTGGTGAAAAGAATTTCGCCTCTATGATAAAAAGCAGTAAGTGTTATTTATGGTAGCGAGTACACCGTACAGCCATACAACATTGTAGCTAATTGCATTTCACATCTAGGACTACGTATAAGCCAGAATTACGAACGAATACCTGCATGATTAAGAAAATTATTTTTAGACCTTACGATGTCGATACGATCGCGACACGACGTAAAGTAGTATAACTCTATGTGGTCTTAACATCATCTGACCAAATTTTGATAACATAGAATCTCTTCATAAATATATTTACTAGCGCGCTGTTTACAATGAGTGAAATAAATCGTTTTAAATATTCTATTTTACTAAATATAAAATGCGTGCATAATAAACAAAAACATTATCATACACAGAAAACTCAAAAATCAATAATACTGCCATTTAAATATTAATCGTTCGTGAAAGTTGAAAAATCAAGCAAACTCACTAAACACCTAATAAATGAAAGAAAGAAACAAAACGTTTGTTTACTAACAATACTAACAAACGTAATAAATAACGTCGTAATCGTGCATTGTAAATGGCTTCGTCTGTCGTCATCAAGTTTTCTGGCATTCGAATTATAACATCACGTGATATGTCTTCAATATTGCAGATGGCTAATAAGGACGTTATATGCTCGTGTGACCTCTTGGTTAATATGTCTATTATGGACCACAAGAAATGTCTGTCAAAGTAATTTTATAACAAACGAGTAGTATTACGATGTCACCAACATATATATACATGCATGCAAATAAATAAAATGAATATGTGTGGTTTGGAAATCACATGTAATTGTATTTATTCGATGTTTTCTTTCAAATAAATATTTTAGTAAATAACGATTTTGATACCTAATACAGTGGCAGAAACTGTTCTTTCCTGCTTTTTTACTACTCAATACAATTTTGATTCCTATTGTGGTCGTGGTTCGGTTGTGACAGCTTTGTGGGTCGTTGGTTTTGACTTTAAGTTCAGCTGATATAGGTAATAAGTTTTCCAACTTCGGAACAGTTGCTACCCTGACTACTTTGTGTATTTGTCTCTGTATGAGTCCATAGCGCCCACGATACAGGGAATCATAGTGTGGGGCTGTGAATGTAGAAATAGTATAAAAAAATCATTGAAACCTATTAGGCATCTGGTAAAAAACTTAAGATGAGCAGCATTAACGGAATTGAAGACTCAGTAACTATGAAAGTCAGTAATCAATACCAAATACTTTTGATGTCCTAGCTGAGTGAGCAACAGATTCATGCTAAATGCAAAGACACAAAACAGTTATAAAGCAGGAAGACTTAACCCAAGAGAGGTTTCTCAAACCAATTATACGCATAACCACTTAAACGAACATTAAGGCAGCTTTCCAGCAATTTCTATTAAATCCGCAAATTAATTCCCTTTACAAATAGCACGTCAAGGTATAGCCAGATACCCGACAAACGCATTTCCACGCCATTAGCTGCCTTGTTGGATTCAAAAGTCAACCGTCAGAACAATTTGTTTTGTGCGACATGATGTATGTGGGCGCACCTTTAGCTAATACTAACTAACCATCTCTAGTTGGTCTATACCAGGCGTCGGCAACCTTTGAGTCGGAAGAGTCAAAAATTACAATTTACAAAGTTTTAAAGAGCCACAAAATTATTTATCGCTGACAATAAATATGTTTAACATAAATAAAATTTTTTTACTCAAAAAATGGTACATAGTATTTATAGATAATCATTTTTTATTTACGTAAAATAATTAAAGTTTAAAAACTAAAAACCACGCTCAAATCACACAAGGAAAATCGATATTCCTGACTATGAGGAAAATGTGTCACAATTATTAAGATCGTATATTGTCATAAGTTCTGGATGTGTTCAAAATTTTAAATTAATAGGACCGTTCCAATTGGGTAAAAATCGAGTTCAAAGATTCTGTTACACACATACATACAGGTCAAGCTAACAAAAGCGTGGTAAAAATAATTCAATTTAACATTTACTGACAACAGTAAATTGTACTTCAATAACAAACAATTCAGCAAACAACAAAGCCATGGCTTTGCATGATTATTCAAATAGAAATTTTTGACTTTACTAAATAATGTAATTTGTTCGAACTAGTTATATTTCTGAAGGTGGTAGTACCCTTTGTGGTTCGACTCCGGCGGCACCACCGCCACACCTATTTCTGCCTAATAGCAGCAGCGCTGCCGTGTTCTGTTTTGAAGCGTGTTGGTAAGGGAGACATACTTTTCCGAGGCGTTCCAGCTTAGCCCTCAGAGGTAGCGGCGCATCTGTGGGCGCACTCAGGTAGGAATATATAATCCTATCTGTAGTTGATCACGGATGTACACGGGTGGCAGTAACCACTTACGATCAGGTGGACAGCATGTTCATCTGCTACACCTATAGTATAAAAAAATCAAATCATATTTGCGTATGAAACTGCAGATTCACTTCAAAAGAGCCACATTTGGCTCGCGAGCCTCAGGTTGCCGACCCCTGGTCTATACGCTAAAATGACCTTTAGTTCTGAAGAAGAAGAGTTAATATCCCTGGCAACTAAACGGAATAACGCGGATATGTAGAATTCCTTTAGTGCATTTTGTGGAGTTAATTTTCAATGGCACATCTAGCTATTGTACGGAATAGCTCGTTTGATTTAGTGAAGTGAAACTACTGTTCTAATAACTGGTTTTCTGTATATTCTATGCACATGTTCGAGTCTGATGGAAATGGTCTGTATTGTCTCAATAGGACTCAAAGGTTAGCAGGTTTTATATTCAATTTTCATATTACAATAGAAGCAAAGGAGCATGGAGTCCACGTGATGGTAATTGGCAACTACCGCATATGTACACCTATAAAATCAACCCTAGATATGATTACAACCTTACTTGACGTCGACCACAAATTGAGACTGAGTTGGAATACCTCATGTACGAGTAAGTGAATGTCCCTCACCACATCGTTCAAACTAGAACACAAGGCGCTTAACACCGCAATAGGCATGATGACGAATTTTGAAAACGCCTTCAATTTTGAAAACGTAGGTATGTACATGCGTACCGATTCCAAAAATCATATTATTTCGGTAATAAATTAAATATTAATGAAAATAATAGCATTTGTTTATAGCCATTTTTAATTAAGCGTGAAAACGCTCGCAAGTGTCATGACGTCCGTCGGTGACGTCACGTTAAAACATCCCATACAAAATTTCAAGCAATTCAGTGACATCCCAAAACGTCATACGCGCTCCGTTAGCGTTTCAGACAAGATGGCCGACTGCAGTATTTTATACTTTTATTTTATTGAAAATATAATAAATCTTAAAGTGTTTTTTAGACTGAGTAATTTTTGAGAATCCTTTCAATTTATTGTTTTTTTAAATCATGTATTCTTTGATTTTTTAAATACTGTCATCATGCCAATTATAAGGCAAAAATAGGAGTGGAAGTGTTACTTTTTCTTAGAATCACAAATTAAAAAAAAACATTTTTTTTGTCTGTCTAAACGACCCCTTAGAAGGTTGATCTGGTTTTTACGGCATTTTCATCAAGAAGACCTTACTACCTAATCTTATTCTACAGAAACTCTAGGGTTTATGCACAAAGGTAGCTCCATAAAGCTTACATTACGACGTCACAAATAAGCGACAGGCAACAATCGCAGGTGTCGTCGCCAGCCGCAGTTAATCAGGTCTAAGCTTTGCATTTCATCTGGCAGCTAATCTCGCGATTTATTAAACAACAATGTTGCAAGACAGTTATGAATTTGCGGTCAATAATTTGTTTCTAGTAATTGTGATCGTAGAATTAAATATGCAGAGATGTCAGCAAGACTACAATAAATGGACTCGGGTCTAGTACCGAGCATTTTATCATGAAGTAATATGGAGGAGCTAACGAGATAGTCCACCTGATGGTACGTGGATATTGATATCTCAACCCGATACATACATCAGATACCTCAACCCCAGATAAACATAGATTGCTAAGAAGAATAAGTTGCCACGCCTCGGAAATATAACATATTATTGACTCATACGTCAGACCTCTGCTTGAGTATGGGTCTGTCGTATGGAACCCGCAGTACAAGGATCAGATAAACAGATTAGACAGAGTTTTTAATTTATATTTAAAACATCTTAAGTTTAGATTTAACAATGTGCCAGTGCTAACACCCCTTACGCTTAGACGAATTAAGAGAGACCAAATGTTTTTATACAAAATATTAAATAATTATATTGAATCCCCTTTCATGCTAAGCACTATTGGTTTGAGATGCCCCCGAATTCATTCTCGTTGTAGAAGTTTGTTTCGCGTACCGTTGTGTAAAAAGAAATATACTAGTAATAATTTTATATATCGTTCCTGTAACTTTTACAACAAACATCTACAAGAATTGGACATATTTAACTGTTCAATACTTGCATACAAGCGGGAACTGAAACAGACCCTCGAAAAATGTATTATGTAATAATTTACTATTTAGTTATTATTTACTTGTATTGTATTTTATTATGTTAATTACCTTCTCCAAACTTTATGTATTATATATAAGTGGAAACTTTGCTGATTTTTGTTATGTCTATGTGAAAGTTACTGTGTGTATTGAATATTGTATGTTTCCCAAATAAAAATAAAATAAAATTAATGTCTTACCATACCAGCCTTATCATAACGCTCCAAGCAGAACACAGCTACAGCAGCACTTAAGTGATGTTTGCCAAAATAGTTGTGGCGGTAGTGCTGTTGGAGTCGAACTGCAAAGGGTTCTACAATCCAAATGCTTTATATGGTTTATGGTTTAAATTTTATGGTTTATAGACACACCAATTTAATCAATTATAAAGCTTAGCGAAAATACTAAGAAACTTAAGTAAGGTAAAATGAATTTAACAATTTTAAGTTACTTAGCTTTGTTATTTCGAAACTTATACAGCAATTAGTGGGAACAATTGGTCATTCTGAAAATAGAGTGATTAATTTGCTCGCATTAAAAATAGCGTTTTTAATCAATCTCAATTGAGCTAAACGATTAGGGCTACAGCATATTGTGTACTTACTTCCAAATAGAAAAAGAAATTTTGCAATAAATATCAATAATGACTTCTCTCGGTATTCACTTATTTTTTTATAATTAGGAGTACCTATCAGAGGAGCATGCAGCCTACCTGATGGTAAGTGGCTACTGCCGCCCAAGGACATCTGTAGCATAGGCTGAAATGCCTCGGATAAGTATGTCTCACTTACCACCTTTAAAATCCATTCCTAATTTTTAAAGGAGATATGTACTAATCAAGTACGTCTGATGGATTTTTGAAAAAAGTACAATTTTGAAACACTATTCATTACAAATCAAGCTTATCTCTTCCCTTGTTATTCATCCAACTACATTTTGATATGTTTATTAGCCACAGGCATCAAACAAAACAAAGCGTAGAACGTGTGCCGTACGCCTTATCAACACCCGTGCACTTCCTGTAATTGTAGTAATCTACGAATCAACGGCCCTTGTGTAATTTCACTGGTATTCAGAACCTTATTCCGTTATAGTAGAGACGACGACAATACGTGTACTTTTGTTACAATATTTGTTCTTTTTATAGACATAAAACAAGTCACGCGATGCGATGAGTTTTATACTATGATAAAGTTACTTTAAATCTGGATGTAGCTTGAACGGAATTGCAGTTGATGTAAAATAATGTTTAGTCAAATTATCTGATTGATAAAATAAATTGGTAATTTATTATTCAATTGTGTAGTCAGATACTCCATGACAGTTTCAGTGCATTTTTTGAAGGTGGTAAGATCCTTTGTGGTTCGACTCCGGCACCACCGTTTCAACTATTTCTGCCTATGAACTATTATGAACTATTTCTGCCTATGCCTATGTTAAGCGCTGCTGTGTTCTGGTTTGAAGGGTGTGGTAAGGAAGACATACTTTTTGGAGACGTTCTATTAAAGTCCACAAAGCATCCATCAAAAGTGGCATATTTCACTTAGGGCAGTTATTCATAGCCCCAGAAATTATATTTAATTTGTACTTAAAAATTAAATTAATTAAAATGTTTACCTATTCATAGTAATCCCAAATTACATCCACTCATATCGTATATAAGAAAATTCTGTGCATAATTAACTTCTCCTACATCTAGCTGTGTAGACTGCACATTTTCCGTTAATGAATGTTAAATGATTACTTAAGGAATAAAATTGTGGCTTTATAACCACGTAGTCAATCAAGCATTACAAGCAACGACCGTCGACCAATGGAAGCAAGTTCTCAAGCCTTGGCTCCAAGTGTTCTCAGGTTACTGAGCCTGGCCACTTGCCAAACATCTTGATTGGTTGGGTCAAGTGACAGCCGCCATTATACTGATTGGACGGCAGGCGACAGGGTCAACTTTTATTATACGGGCCGAATTGACCCTAAGGGCCCGTATTATTAAAATTTTAAGACTAAAGCTATGAAGACGTTTACAATTACCACAATTACCTAAACGGTTGAGTGAAGTTCTAACTCGAAGGTTGGCGTAAAATTGTCTGGGTTTAATTTTTTTTTAGTTTAAAATAAAAATATGGTGAATTTAAGATCGTATTTTGTCATAGGGTTGCCCCTCTGGAAGATGGCACGTCGAAGTATTTGGATTCGAGCTAAAGATTCTGACCCGGGCTAAGTGGCTCGCCTTGGGCTACGCCTATGCTCAACAATAAACTTCAATAATATTTAACGGTGTTCCAGGACTATATGGTCCTTAAAGTCCTGGCCGAGGCCAGTGTGACGCTAAAGCATTCATCTTCTCAGTCTGAGAAAGAACCATACTCCACAGAGCGTACCAGATCCTACAAAAGGCAATAAAATAAAACTCCAAACATTCATTTTATTACAACATCCAACAGCTCATTTTATTCGACAAATTAAATTAAATTCGTCACTCGTTATCACAAAAACTATGCCGGTGACGTTGCCGTAGAACCAGCAAACGTTAATGCAGTTAAAATAAACGTTTATCTTCTTATTGTGTACGTAGCAAGGTTCAAAGTGGTATAATCGAAATTCGGTGGAAGGGAATGATAATTCGGTGTGAGTAACTACGCTCATTTGGCTCGATGTAATTTGTACGGGGTCGTCAACATTGTAATGGATTAGTTCAATTCTCTTCAAAGAATCGCCGGCACGACGCACAGTGGAGTTGAAAAATGCTTGTTTGTTTACCGCAGGCTTTATGTCCAATTATTTTTTGTATGATAGTGATAATAAGTATATAAATAGCCGCGTGGCTTGTTAAGTTACATATGTGACTTTATGGATATTAATCATAAACATAGTTAACTTTATTTGTACGATGTTACTTAGTAATATTTAAGCAACAAACTATATTAATAGGTTTCATTATTTTATTTCCACTGATAATGTAATCTTGTCGCTATAAACATTTTGGTATCGACTAATGTTAAAATTTAAAGTTTACAAATATACAACAATGAATATGCAACCAGATATATTATTCGACTTCTATCAAACTTTGTCAATGAAAACTTTTAAGCCCCACACAATACAAGTTTATCACTTTAACAAATTTCAAAATCTATTGCATTATTAAAGTATGTAACGTACCGGCGGTGATAAAATAATCAACATATTCCCTGTTTAACCGATAACTTAATATTTTTAGAATTAGTACAAATACATGAAACACGTCATGAAAAAGAAAGATGTAGCAGAAGTATAACTTCTTAATACTTCAACGACTAATATATATTACATTAATAAACAAGATAAATATTGACGTTTATTACACCTAGTAGCATATTAAATATAAAGCGTTTTATCCGCCAGTACCCGCTACCCCTTACAATTAATCCGGTCGGCCGGTGGCATAATTACCGGCGCGCAATGACATCAACTGAGCGGCGCCGGCGCAATTGCTGCCCTCGCCACTCTGCTGCTGTTCTAATTATAATCACGTTTGGATTTACTGCCCTTTGTTTATTAGAGTCCTAAAATGCTGCTACAAGTTGACTATGTCTTGATCACGTTTGTAAGATACCATAATATCACATATATTTTTCTTTTGACGCATTCGACAAGTTCGGAATTGTGTTTAATTTTTAGTTGATTTTTTTTTTATTTTGTAGTGTGCTTACAAACTGTTACATCCAATTTATTCTTCTATGTTTGTGTTATGACCCAATCAAAATCGGATCAGTAGTTTCTAAGAAACCTGAAAATGTTGAAGATGTAAAGTAAGACCTATTTAAAACGTTATTTGTACCTATGGCTAATTCACATTAAATTCAATTAATTTCTTTTAAATTTTAAGCGTAAAGGAAAACAGCCTTTTGAAAAAAAATACATTTGATTATGTTAAAACATAATGGCGCCAATAAGCATAATAAATGAAGTTTCGATTAAGCAAATAAGGATCATATAAGTCCTTCAAATTATGACTGATGTGCAAATAATCATAATATAATTATCAAATTGATAAATGAATAATCTTTAAGCAGAAATAACGCGTTTCCTTCAGACAAGTCGCTTAAAACGATACTTATTCTAAAAACACGGACAGACCTGTTAATTTGTATACATAATTCATAATACAGTAATAAATAAAAATGGGTGTATAACTATAAATTATTAATTTCTTGAGAATGCAATATAAGTATTTGCTATTAAGGTACTTAAAGAAAACTAGTTTATGCCCATGAGTTCTGCGAATTACCACTGTTAATAATGCCATTCTTATGGCCATTATTGATAAATTAATAATAATAATAAATTCATAATTATAATCAATCTGGACCAATTCATTCGACACAATTATCAGCAATTTCAGTTTCTTTGCGAGTTTTGGAAAATAAACGTTTACATTCCTTTAAAAACTCTCAGGCTTGTAGGTTTTGTTACTTACATAATTTTGAAAAATCAGCTATTTAAATCCCTTCGATTCGAACCTCTGTTCCCTCACTTGAGAGACACGGAGTATTACCCACCAGGCTGTCACTGTCAACCGACACAGCGTGGAGGAAGCAGAAAAAATCGGTAGTAAAAATTATGGGAAAATCAAAAATGTACAGGGAGCTTCATTAGTAGATGAGCAGATCAAAATTCCAAAAATACCTGTGCACACAAACGTTCATAAGCAGCTAAACCCCCTAGCATCATAATCAGATGAACATCGTAAAGTGTCAAAATTAGATGAACACTAACGCGTCAAAAGTAGCTGAAAACCGTATGTGTAAAATGGCTAACGTCACTAAGACGAGTACCTATGATATGTCACTGTTCAGCTACTTTCGACGCTGTAGTGTCCTAGATGAACTTTTGAAACTTTATAACGTTCATCTAATTAGGTATGGTATTCGTTGTGTTTAGCTACGTATGATGAACGCTTGAGTGTATAGGTATTTTTCAAACCTAATAGTACCTAGTGGTAGTTTTCTATTTTTAATAAAGGCGTAGTAAAAACTAGTTCTAACTGGGAAAAACACGTCCTATCTAAAAATGGCTTTTAACTGTAACATAAAGAAATACAACATATTATTTACAGTGCAATTAATTATTCAACAGATGTTTCTTGGTATATCAATGTGTTCCGGCAACATTATGCCAGTTACTTGTCCTACAGCTTTAGATTAATTTGAATTAATTATTATGGGGTAGTTGTTCTACCCGACGCGAACGATATTATTGTTTAAAAGAAGAACTCTCTTTGATTCCAGCACCGCCGCCACATCTATTTCTGTCTAATAACAGCAGTGTTAAGCGCTGCTGTGTTCTGCGTTGAAGTACTTTTCTGAGGTATTCCAGCATAGTCCTCAAGATACAACGGCGTAAATGTAGCGACCTCAGGTGGGAAACTGATCTTATCTGGGGTGAAAAGCAGATGTCTAGCAGTAGCCACTTAACATGAGGTGGACTGCATGCTCGTCGGCTATTTCTATACTGTTACAAACGGAAAGACAGTGATTTTATAAGGGTTCCGATTTTTCGTTTTACTCTACGGATCACTAAAAATAATAAGACAAAACTACTAAGGCTTTGCATTTGTACCAATTCGTCGCTTAAAAAAACCTTAAAAAATCAGACAAAAGTTATAACCACGTACGGAACCCTAAAATAATGAGACAAAATAAACAAGGTACTATTTGTAGCAATTCTTCGCTCGTAAAACCTTCAACAATAAGACAAAAGGTTAAAACCAGCTATTTCTCGTCATAATACTGTAGATTTGAATAAGGTCTGCTATAATCGTCTACCCTTCAAAACGACGTATAAGGGAATAGGTGAACAGGCGGCATTGTCGGCGTGTCGTATCGTTATTTATATCTTAATACATCTCGAGATATGTTTAAATAGACCTGGTTGCATTCTTCAGGTAAACACAGACCAAAAATATAGACTCCGTCTCTCAAAAAATATTGGTGCGTGTTTAAATTTTAATGTTCGTAACCATACCCACATGGACACAATGATATACAAAGGAAATAATGCTACCTGTTATATAAACGGTAAGTTATATGATGATATTACCTAGATGCGTAGAAAAAAAACGCCATCATGTGTAATTGATGCCCCAATATAATTCATCACAAAAATGCATGTGTTTATTAAGATAATTAAATCTTAAATGGCTTTGGTTCATATCAGTGCAAGTTGTGCAGGTTGTGCTTCAATTCATTATCCCATGAGAAGTTGTCTTACTTTTTTAATCTGAGGTATACCAGTTTACTTAAAACAAGCCTAGATTAGTGACTTTACTTATATTTACTGTACATAGCTTCCATAATCTTTATAACTTCGCTATTTAAATTTTAATAGTGTTAAAACCTATACATTTGTAATGTCAAAAATCTGAAATCTAAATAAGCTGTTTCTAATTTATGCTCAGTTCGTATAAATAATATTTATTTGTTCAATAAATCTTTGAAATAGACATAAAGTATAACTTTTTATCAATACTGGCTTAAATAACAAGAATTTTAAAACAAACAAACAAGACCAATCTTAAATGACTTCACGAATCTGGCGAAAAACAAAACAAAATAATGTTTAAACGTTCAAATTGTTTATGAATATGAATAATCACAATGGAAACAATAATTAATCCTGTTAACGAACGGGATGGTTAATTACCGCGATAAATGAACTTCATTAGCGGTGTTCGATACCGTGTGGTCACCATGAGGCCGGATTATCCCGGATTTGTTCTTGTTTACAGTTAAAATGGCCGAATGTCATAATCTGATATATACGCAATGTTTTGAATTACCACAAACTTGTTTAAGCTTTTTACCCGATTGTGGAAGGTAGTTTTTTCGAGCATGTGCATTGTGCGTGTTATTCTTTGGTACGCTTTAAAGTACACTGGATTGGTCTAAATCGTGGGAGTAACATTGTTTTTAGGATTCCGTACCCAAAGGGTAAAACCGTAAACCTATTACTAAGACTTCGCTGTCTGTTCGTCTGTCCGTCTGTCCGTCTGTCCGTCTGTCACAGGGCTATATCTCCGGAACCTTAATAGATAGACACATGAAATTCTTACAGAGGATGCATAACGGCCCCTATAACAACAAATACTAAAAATAAAATAAAGTTGAATATTAAAGGGGGTGTCCATACAAGAAACCGGATTTTTTCGCCATTTTTCAGTCTACCTGTTAAACCGTACTAGCAAGACGGTTGAATTTTTTACAATCCGTTTACTACTATAACTGGTATACAAATAAGAATCATAAAACATATTTAATATAGTTATTTTGATTTTTTTAAACGTTGTTTACGTATCATTCATTATCGCCCCAACACCATCTGTTGTTGTGTCATTTAACTAAGTATTGTTGAAAATAATAAAATGAATAACAATAAGTAAAAAATAACAAAAGCCTCCATGTGCGAGTTCGACTCGTACTTGGCAAATTATTTACCCGACTGCGGAAGGTAATGTTTTTCGAAAGCATCTATGTATGAGATGATGACATCACTCAACTTTATGAAGTGTCTGTGGATTCGTCTAAATCGTGGAACTAACATATGCTGCATTACTTTCCTTTTCATTCAATTATTTTTAAGTAGTCGAATGTTTTGTTTTTATAATAATTGCTAGTTCATGAATGTATTTTTAGGATCTTGTCCGTTTCGATTATTGAAACTCATGGCCACCTTACAGTATCAAACAGGTGACATTTCGATTAAGTGAAATCGATAGTATTAATTATGAATCGATTAATTGGTAACATTGCCGTGTATTTCGCGGTATCTGACAACCATTCAATTATTTTACTTTACCTTTGTTTCTATGTTACTAATTGCAAAAAATGCATTGTAAGTTTTTCTCGTAAACTTGCTTAATGCATTAATTGATAAAAAGAACTCATTTTGTGTAACAATTAATTGGTTAAGGGCAAGGTTTTACTGTTGTATTGTACAGTTGGTTTATTTGTCACTAAAGTAATGTATTGATCTAGTGAGTTCTCATTCCTTACTTAAGGTATGTTTCAACTGACTAAACTATGTAAAATGGCCAAGAATTGGTAGACTTCATACAAACATTTTAAAGGCTTGTCAGTTTTCTCGCGGTGGTTTCCGTTATCGTAAAAAGTGATCATTAATTTCTGACAACTTCGGATAAATAATTAGAGGTCTGGGATTTGAACCTCAAATCTAGTTTAAGAGGCAGTATTCTAGCCACTGGGCCACCCCGTCCTTATAATGTTAATATTAAAATTTGAAAATATTACGCATATAAGTCAACAATGGACACAAAATGGCTTTTTTGAAATTGAGATAGCAAACAAGCCAGCAGTTCACCTGACAATAAGTTGTCACTACCTCTCACAGACACGTGTAATCAAATCCAAAGATTGAAGCTCTACCTTAGCTACACTTGAGGAACCCTTGAGTCTCTAAAGACTAATTTAGAACGCCTTAATAAGTGTACCTCCCTTACCCTTCAAAACAGAACACTGTTATATTATCTATACTTCTATACTAATATTATAAAGAGGAAGACTTTGTTTGTTTGTTTGTTTGATTGTAATGAATAGGCTCAAAAACTACTAGACCGATTTTAAAAATTCTTTCACCATTCGAACCATTCTACATTATCCACGAGTAACATAGGCTATATTTTATATGACATATATTTGATAAATAGATTTTGAGGCGGTACAAAGTTTGCCGGGTCAGCTAGTGTGAGTTATGAGGCAGAAATAGTTAGTTTTGTCACCGGAGTCGACCCAGTTAAATTTCTACCTGTTTTAAGATACATCGGTGCCCTTAAAAATAAAACTCGAGTACCTCGTTTAAACAAATCTCACATACCTCATCGTTCAAATCAAAGTAGCGCTTAACACTCTTGCTATAAGACAGAAATAGTTTTAATTTTTTATTTTTATATAGAAATACCAGACGAGCACGCAGTCCACTGATTGTAAGTGGCTACTGCCACCCATGGACAACCGCAATCAACCCCAGATAGGATTAGACTTTTCTACCTGAGGTCGACCACAGATGCGCCACTACCCCTGAAATCTAACCTGGAACGTCTCGGGAAAGTATGTGTCCCTTACCACACCCTTCATACCAGAACAAAGCAGCGCTTAACACTGTTGCTATGATGCAGAAATAGATGTGGCGGTGGCGTCGCCGGAGACGAACCAGAAAGAATTCTCCAACCTGTAAGTGTATATTTTCATAACAATACTTTTTTGTTAATTTATGTTAATAGGAGTCTATTTAATTGCTGGTGAGCAGCAATGTAGCGGGAAACTATATAAAAAGAAAGAAGGATATTATGTTTTATAGAGAATAAGATGTCATGGAATGACTTGTCAGAGAAAATAAATAATGGAGTTGTAATTCAATCTTTTATTATATAAAATAGATTTTAGAACCAAGTACAGGGCTCTTGCGACTTGTAAATGTGACTGTGTTAAGATCAATATTTTTTTTTTTTTTTTATTTTATAAATAGTATTTCAGGAATAATGAGCTTACACACCTTCAAATACGTATATGTAGCGACGATGCAACATGAGTCGAATCATACAAGGATCTACTGTGCCATTGTGTTTAAGTATTTAAGAATTCAAAGAAATACAATTTCATTTATTTGTAGAAGTATTCTTAGTTGGTTCGCCTACAGCTTAGATGACTAAAATACATAGATTGATTACTCCAAGCATAAAATTAAAACCAGTTTTGAGAATTGAAATTGTTGCTTAAATAAAGTGTTGCCATGTCTCCGTTCTAAAATGTTTTAGATACTTATTTTTTGTTACGTATATTACGTAATATTGGTTATTTATACGTAAACTTTCTCTAAAAAATATTTTTATTTGTATAAAATTCAAACAATAAATGGTACAATCATAATTTTGTGACTTCATTCAATGACGACCCGCGTGGCGGTGTGGGTTCCATCCCCGGTCAGACAAATATTTGAATAATGAATTTAGATATGTCATGGGTCTGGGTGTTTGTGTATTCGTCTTTGTGTGTGTCCATCGCGATCCATGGCATGGACACACACAAAGACGACGTGTGGGGCTGTGAGTCTTAAAGAAGACATTTATTTACCGCTTTTATTTATTCAATTTGAAGGCGGTGAAGTATCTTTCTATTTTATCAAAGTCCTACAGATGCATACTACAAAGACGCTGATATTATAACATGAGATTTGCCCGAAGTGCTGCGGTCGGTTGTTAAACTGCAATTTGTTGTAAGTAATCGATTTTTGATGAATCCTCACTGCTCTGGAGTTGTTCTTAAGGCTGTCTACGTACTAGCGTTTGAAATGCTCCACTGGCTCTTACATCTAAGCTGTCGGGTTGAAAAACAAACTTAGAATAGTTATTTGTTGCAATAGTATGTATACTATTGCAACAAATAACTATTCGAACAAATAAAATATGAATATGGCTACTATTAGCCATATTCATATTTTATTGTACGTAGCTATTGTGGAAAGTTAAATGTAGATAGCGTTGTATTAATATAATATTACCTTTGTTACTCGTACTCAAAATAATACACTTTTCCCCATACATTTTTAAGCATTTAAAATAACCACAGATATGATCACCACAATTGAATCCTATACCTATAATATCAACAATACCAATTCTTAGTAGTATATTTTAAAATCGCCATAAATATAATATTTTTTCCGATATATTGTAAGATTTCAAGCGAGAAAACGCGCGTCACAACCGCTAGTGCACAAACAGCCTAATTTCGACCATCTTTGCGCCTAGCGTTAATATTGATTGTTTCTCAGTAATGATTTAGCTGTTAACCTGCTATTTCCTCTGCTTGTACTATTTTTAGTGTCAGAGCGAGTCGGTACTGTTTGAAGTATGATCTGCGATTATGTTGGTTTTTTGGAGTTGATCCATAAGGTCATTATGGTCAGGGATCTTATGATCTTTTAATATTATTTGGAATAGAGCTGTTTGTATTGGTTTTTTATTGTATTATCTAAAATGTAAATTTGATTACAATGAACTTTGTTTTTGTAATCTGTATTGTCGTTTCGTACTGTATTGTCGTTTTTGTAGAATATATCTTAACAAAACTTAGAACGTGGTCCTACTGTATAAAAATACATATAGTTTTTTGTGTAGTAATAATTACAATGTATCCCTCCATTTTCTTCATTGTCTTCCCGTGATTGTTTTCAAAAATAGATGTAGTGCGATGGAAATTCGGAATTTTCATCATCAGTTCATTATTATCCATAAGGCCCAGAAGTATCTGGGCCTTAGCTATCTTTCAGAATCGAGAGCTCAGGTCATAGTCCACTTCACTTCACACTGCACACATAAAAAATATAACACCTATTTTATATCATAGTATACTTTTGTGTAAAAAACGCTCTCTACACTCGTAGCCACACACTAGGATTTTTTCTTTGTCGTGGGTACCCTGTACACGCGAAATAAAGAGAAACACCCAGATCCGGTACAGAAGTTTTATCATGGAATGGTTGTCAATAAGAGTCCCGGAGTAAAAAAATATCTGGCATAAACCCTACATATATTACACATGTTACGCACTTTAATGAACTTTCTCCAAGCACATTTGAATCAGTCATAAAATTACATTCACGGTCACAAATTCCAAAATTGCATTACAAGACCAACCGTTGAATGCAATCATGACACATTAACCCCGATACGAGATGCGTTCAACCGGTCACCGGTCACCGGTCGCTGTCGGCACAGAATTGCTCATCGGAAGCGATCAATCTCCTTCATTTTAAATTTGGGCCGGCTTTAAAGCATTTACCTCACTTTGGATTGTGGTTTTCAACCTTATACTTTGTTAATATTTAGTTATATGTTTTTAGACGCTTTAAAGTGCTTAAATGTCGTTCCTATGTTATTACTGTCTTTTTTACTTTTAATATAAATAATAAACTGCAAAGGGATAGACTTTCAGTCAATATGTTTTTTCTAGTCAAATGTCTAACGTTGATAAAGGTCTTATATTAGTATAATCCATATATTTTCACCCTTTGCTTTGTGTACGGATCCATTTAGTAGTACTAGATCGCAACGTACAAATTTTCCGGCATAATAAGTCATACATACATAATGTTAGGTACGTACATAAAGAAAGAACATTATCCAAACATATTTCAATCAATCGTAAAATATCATTTACGGTCACAAATTCCAAAATTGCATTACAAGATCAACATTGAATGCAATCATGACACATTAACCCCGATACGAGATGCGTTCAACCGGTCACCGGTCACCGGTCGCTGTCGGCACAGAATTGCTCATCGGAAGCGATCAATCTCCTTCATTTTAAATTTGGGCCCGTTTTAAAGCATTTACCACACTTTTGGACTGTGGTTTTCAACTTTTTATGCTTATTTGTGTGTTTTCGGATGCTTTAAAGTGTATTAGTGTCGTTCGCGTGTTAGTAATGATTGTTTTTTATTTTTATTACCTTTTATAGTAGGTATTTAACAAAAGGAGTGACGTCACTAAAATGCGTATCTATAACCAAGCAGTCATACTTTATCTAAAGCTATTATTCATACATTTACGTTTTTACGTAGTAAAATAGTCGCGTCAAATTAGAATAACCACTACGAATACTAGAATTACACGAGAATGATATAACCAGCTTTTCAGCTTAGTGAAAATTAGATTTGTAGGCAACGTTCATAAATTTTAGTTGCGCCAATCAGTATTCTTTGAAATAAAAATATAATTGCCATACATATTAATAAAAGCGTAAGCATTGTACACTTGGAATAATTTTCTGCTTTCCTACTCTTTGGTCAATCAATAAAAAAACATAAATACATTTAAAATAAACATGCAATGACAAATAAATTGCCTACACTTTGAGTATCGCTGTTTTGCATTTGTTCTCAAAGCTGTTCAAATGAGCTGTTCAAAATTGAGCATAAAACAACGCACTTCGTTCATCATACCAACGGGTTGCAGAATTAAGGACAAGTTAAGTGTTGCCATGATGTTACGGCCAATTTAATAATAATATACTTTCTTATAAATGTTTAAAATTTTCAAAAGCACGCGCTACATAGAAATGTAATTAAATCCTGAAGTACTTATACAGTGCTTCTCTAAAATATAAAGTTTTTAATAATTAATTTTTATATTTTTTTAACGATGACCTGATTATATGACAATAGTATGAATAGTTTTTCTGACGCAATCGTATAATTGAGATCCTTTTATACATATACATTTTAAAATTTAGAAATAGGAAACTAGTATGCAGCAGAATAGGAAACTTTCTGATGGTCAGTAGCTGTTACCGGTGCACATCAGACAGACAAGATTAGATTCTTAACTAAGGTCGGCCACAGGTAACTTGGTATCGCTGAAAACTAAGTGGCATCGCCACGAATAACTTTGTCCTTCCATACCCATCAACCCAGAACTTAGCTGCGCTTAACTCTCCTGTTATTAGGCGGAAAAAGTTGTGGCGGTGGAACGTCCGGAATCGAACCACCCATGATTCTAGCACTTTCAAAACTTTTTTCGCTTTTAGTCCAATTTGAAGTAAAGGAAGCGACGTTGCGTGTGAATATAACATATTTTGGCTCGATTTTTTCGCACCTTTACGCCATATGAGACCGGATAATATTACGTTTCTTACCGCAACAATGTTGCCTGGCTATAAGGCAGTCTTGAATAATTATTAAACCGCAGCATTAATTAAAATTTTGTATGGGCCCTGCCAAAAACTCGTCCTTTAATATAGGTAAGAAAGAAATAGCTATCACTAACATTTGCCCTTTTTATAATATAAGAGTAACAGACGAGCATGCAGTCCACCTGATGGTAAGCGGCTACTGCCGCCAATGGACATCTGTCAACCCCAAATAAGATTAGTTTCCTACTTAAGGTCCATAGATGCGCCGCTACCCCTGAGGACTAAGCTGGAATGCCTCGGATAAGTATGTGTCCCTTACCACACCCTTCAAACACAGCAGCGCTTAACACTGCTGTTATAAGGCAGCAACAGATCTGGTGGTGGTGCCGCCGTATTTGAACCACAGAGAGTTCTACCACCTGATGTTCTGAAACGTCTGTTAAAAAAATACTCCCGTTATAGTCGAACTGAAATTCTGCAGTCGTATTTTTACAGAGCTATTCAACAGAGTTATGTCATTCGCTAACAATGACCATTTAAAACGGTACAACGAACTATTCATGCAATGAACTATTCATTGCATCCAAAAACTCCGTTGAAATTCCAATGGGCATCAAAATTCCTACATTAATCTGTGAACATAAGTTACGTATGAACGTAGTCATATTCTTAAATAAACAGTACTGATCCCAATACAATGGTCATTGTATGAGGATATAGGAATCTCGCTTATATGTTACGATTTTTCGATCCGATGGAAGTGAAAGAAAAAATATTGTAACTGACAATTTATAAGTGATCTGTAGTCCTATATACAATAAATATACTTTATTTTGACGACCCGCGTGGCCGAGTGAAGTCACCATACTGTTCTGACGCGCAGAGGGTCACGGGTCCGATTCCCGGCCAGACAGATATCTGAATGATGAATTTAGGTTTCTGTTTCTGGGCCTGGGTGTTTGTGTATTTGTCCCTGTGTGTGTCCATGGCACCCACGATACAGGGAATCTTAGTGTGGGGCTGTGAGTGTACAAAGCGTTAAAAAAAGTAATCTTATATACTGACTGTTATCCTCAGCTTTGTTTGCTTAGACAACACGAATATAAGGCCGACATACGTAAATCTGCCAATGCTGCAGTACAATACGACTTCTTCTGTCTAACACCACTGCACGCTCCTACACGCGGCTAAGATCTCCTCATCATTTTATGGCAGTTAAGTGCGTACAATCAGAAGTTGCATATTAAACTGGAATAGCGGGCTGCCGTGCGGGTATTTTCTTTCGATGTTAACCACTGCCTAAGCGTAACGCAAATCGTGGTCGTACCGTCTAACAAAGAGAACATTAATCTAAATAAACAAATCTATGTTTATCTATACCCGTAACATTTATGTCATGTATGCGTTTTGCCCTTTAAAATTCATCACGATCTTCTTGTAACGTCGCGCGTCGTGTCGATTGCGTCGCGTCGTCGCGTATAACCGGATCACTATCGGTATTCCCATATAACTTCAAGCGTACTTGGTTGACACTTTATCTATTGTAAGCTCTAAGAGTTGATGTTTATGAAATGAAATTGAATGGAATATAAGTGTCACTGTAGTTGTGACGTAAACCGTATCGGTGTTCTGCCATGTTTGGTCATTGTGTGAGAGTCATGGGTGTTGTCGCTTACCTGATCGAGATTAAAATGGGGGTTGTGTGTTGTTTTTCTATTTATCAAGATATGGTAAGTGTATGTGTGCGTTTTATTTGATTGCCATTTAAATGGGCGTTTTCATAAGTTGTCTATTTGCAGCTTCGCAAATAATTCCGTTCGCTTTCCACACGATACCTCAACGAATTTACATTTAGTTTTTGGGGCTACGTAAATGTATGCTGTCTATGTGAGTGTCCATGGTCACAACGTCACAGGAGATCCTGCATACTACTGTCCATGGACATCTGTTATCAACAGTGGATAAGATAAGAATCCTATCTGACGTCGGCCACATAGAAGTAAGTGGAAGTAGAGAACTAAGTTGGAAATCCTCGCGTAAGTACGTTTTCCTTGCCATATCCTTACCATCATCCTTACCAGATCCACATAAAGGTTTAATACCGGCTGTGTTGTTGAAAGTGACTTAATACTCAGGATAGGCAATACATGTGTCGTCCGCTTTAGGGCCTCCTGTATGAAGTTTGTAGCAGACATCCAGGAGACAACCTTATAATAAAATCAAATTTCTGAAGTTCCTGACCTATCTGATTTCGGCCACAGATGCAAGTCTGATTTTAAGGATTAAGTAAGAGTATCGTAGTATTTTTTGTACCCTTATAATCTGCAATGATTTTGACGTATCATGTGTCAAAATCATTGCAGATTATAAGGGTTTTAGTGCGGTAAGAGTCCCACATAACCCTGTGTCGCTCCCAAGGCATCGGGAACCTTTTGAACGTTTCCCCCTCGTCAACAAAAAAAAAAAAGCGTCCATACCGCATCCACTATGAGTAGTTCCACTACTTAACCCATATGCACGAAGCTTTAGTTATCCGTTTTGTCATCAGCCGGTACCAACACCGGCACTAATCGATTTACCACCCATTTCACTTAACCATTGTGCCGACCTCAGACAATTCGCGTTTCAAAATTATCGATCCAAAGATTAATTGGGGTTAATTGAAGTACCGTACAAAGAATACGTTATAAATTTATAATAGATGGACATTATGTGATAGTGCACTTTCGTTAAATTTACTTAATAGTTTTCGTAATAGACTTGTGCAGATCTTAGCTGATCTACAAAGTTAAGCAACGGCAGGCGCGGTGAGGTTTGGATGGGTGACCGAGAGTAGCTAAATTAATGCTCGTTTTTATGCTTCGGAGGGTATCTTCAGATGTCGGTCTTATTGCCATTGTATAATAGTTTGCATACCTTGTGGGAGACGTAATAGAAGTGTCACCACCACCATTATAAACCATTATTATTGTCGCGCTAAGAGGGCTCCGGTTGCGTTCCTTTGGAGATCCCGGAGCCCTCTACGCAGCGCCAAGGACGGCCACCGGGGGGTTTTAGTGCGGTAAGAATCCCACATAACCCTACGTCGCTCCCACGACACCGGGTACCTTTTGAAGGTTTCTCCCTCGTAAACAAAAAAAAAGGAGTACGGTAACTAACATTGTGACACGAGAATTTTATATATAAGATTTTGTTACTCGGTACTTAACTTGAGTTGCCTTAGCGAGTAGAGGTCCTAAGTTCCCTCTTCCCTTTAGATACCCTTACTTACATACAACTATAGGGTAAAAAATATGAAAAATATTTGAATACTGTAACTGAGAAACACTCGTAAATTTATTAGAGACCTATGAGACGAGTTAAAACTATTTCATAAAAATTTTGAGTTTAAAGACTTTAATAATGAATTTGAAATATCTTCATAGTTTCTTTGAAAATTAAATAAATCTAACCTTATTATGAATACGGAACCCTTCCTTGTGTGTAGCCCACACACTTTGTTACTTAATATTGTATTTATTTCCATAAACCTGTAATAAAATACACAAAAGTCACCGCGTTATCTATTATTCTTCAATTTTATGACATAATTTATTTAATTTACAACCAAATAAAAAGCTTTTTGATCGAATTATCGTGTTGTTAATTTGTTTATCGTATCATTAAGATTACATCTTATACTCGTATTTATTATTACTAATACTAAATCTTTCTTAATTAGTTGTGGTCAGTTTCGATCGATATGCCGTGATTTATTGTTGAAAAGTGGTAGAGCCAGTATTATTCGACCGGCCTTATGCTAGAAATAGGTATGACAGGGAAGGTACCCTGCTATACCTATTATAGCTAAAGCTCTTCTTAGGTTAAGGTGGAAAGTTATGAATACCAGCTGAAGGTTATAAATGAGGTGGTTATTCTAGTCCTCAGAAGATCACATTTGGAGATCACGGGTTTTTTTTATAATATAAGAGTAGCACACGAACATGCAGTCCACCTGATGGTTAGTCGCTTTTGCCGTTTCACGGCAGCGTTTAACACTGCTGTTATCAGGCAGAAATATATACATCGGTAGCGCCACACAGGATTCTACTACCTTTGATATATTAATATTATTATACAGAAACCGTTTTATCTGAATTTGCATGGTATGTGATAATTATTGAAAAAATACAATTTCTTAAATTCTTTAACAACTCCAGTGTTTAAGAACAGATTTAAATTTCCTTTTTAGTACATACAAAATTTTGTCTTAATAGACCTTAATCAAAAACTAAAGAAACATGACAATACTTTTCATCAAAAACTAAGAAACCTTTGAAACGAAGCAAATTTTTTACCGTAAAGTTTGTCATAAAAATAGACAACAAAATTAACCATAAATCGATTACCTTGAACCTACGCCACATAAATCACAAAGGGCTAACTTCATAACCTATCAAGTTACAACCGTGTTACCAGTAAGCTCTGGCTAACAATGTAACTTCGATCTTGTCTACCCTTACCGCCTCAATTTTTGTTGATCGAAATTCTAAAAACAAAAAGTAGGTAATCCTATCGTCCATGTTGAAGCAGGGCTGGCAGGTACGGATTTTGAATTAATTTCTTATAGAGGAGGAAATTATAACGCCTTCTAAACTCATAGCACTACACTAGGAGTTTTTAGACCATACTCCAAACATAGATTAGTAAAGATACTTCGCCGCCTTAAAATTGAATGAAGCCACAAATGGCTTATAAGTAAGTTCTTTTTTTGAGTTCTTGACAAATAAAAACATTTTAGAGAAAATTTACGAATAAATAAGGAATACTGCGTAATTTACATAATAAATAAATAATTATTTCAAATATTTTAGGGACATTTTAGCTCGGAGACGGGGCAAAACTTTTTTACGCAACTATTTCAATTTTCAAAACTGGGTACATTTTCGTGTTAGGAGTGAGTAATCTTTACTAATCTATGACTCCAAAGCGCGAATTGTTACACTTGTAAATTTCCTCATGAAGGTTTCCTTCATCGTTAAAGCAAATGATAATTAACATGCAATAAGCAATAACTGTGTAAGGCGTAGGTATGTGGCTAGTTCGAACCTTGGAAAGAGATGTAAAAAAAATTCATTCTTAAGTAAATCCAAATGATAGGGGAAAAACAAGCTGAAACGTTTCGTGTAGTATACACATAGGCTCATGCGTTCGGAAAACTAAAATTTGTCCAATGTACAGCCATGCATTTTCTCATGAAACTTAAACTTAATATCTCTAGTATTGAAGGTGGTAGAATCCTTTCTGGTTCGATTCCGGTGGAACCAGCGCCACACCTATTTCTGCCTCATAACAGCAATGTTAAGCGCTGCTGTGTTCTGGTTTGAAGGGTGTGGTAAGCGAGACATACATTTCCGAGGCGTTCCAGCTTAGTCCTCAGGAGTAGCGGCGCATCTGTGGCCGACCTCAGATAGCAATATCTAATACCACCTGGGGTTGATTACAAATGTCCATGGGCGGCAGTAGCCACTTACCATCAGGACTGCATGCTCGTCTGCTACTCCTATATTATAAAAACACATAAATTTGCAGATACACCAAATTTGTTTCAATCCAAGTTACCCTGTCAACCCTGCGGACCTTGCCTCCGGGCTGGTAACGCGAGCCGCCGCACAGTGTCGGGTTTCACTATCCATTATTCGTCACACAGCGGGTTTTATTTGTTTTAACCCTCATTTCGTCGAGATGATTCACTGTGCTCTGGATTCAATTGGGTTTATTTGGGTCATTGGATCTTTACCCGTAGAAATATGTAAAGAATAGATTTATTTTTAATATAAGTAGCTTGTAATTTACCGGGAATAAGGTTTGCTGAACTTTAACATGGTAAATGTTTATAATAAGCAATAAAATCTTTCTACACTCACAGCCCCACACTAGGATTCCCTGTGTCGTGGGTGCCATGGACACACACATAGACAAATACACAAACACCCAGACCCAGAAACAGAAATCAAAATTCATCATTTAGATATCTGTCCGGCCGGGGATCGAACTCTTTGCGCGTCAGACCGGTATGGTGGCCGCTCCGCCACGCGGGTCGTCAGAAGCCGGATGGCTTTAATATTATATACATGCATTCCTACTGAAGATTAAGTTGGTACTCTTGGGATAAATATGGCTCCCGTACCCATGAAACGGGAACCATAGCAGCGCTTACCACTGCTGTTATTAAGCAGAACCAACGGTAGTAGCGTTGTAAGTAGCCTTTGTGCTTCGATTTCAGAGGCACCAGCACCATACCAATTTCTGGCAAATAACAGCTGTCTCACAATTTATACGAATCCAACGATTCCTCATATGTAAGAATTCGTCAATCCGTTCGGGATGTACACGTGCCAAAGAATAAGACAGGCATACTTACCCTCGACGATAGATTAGTAAAGATTACTCACTCCTAAGAGGCAAAATGTAACTAGTTTTGACAATTGAAATTGTCTCTGTCATCTATTTTCGTGTTTGAAAAATATTAAAAAAATGTAGTTTTTAGAGCATTTACGAATAAAGCAATATGTAGATTATGGGTTTTCAAATAAAACTCCAACTTGAATCTTCAGTTCTTTTCTTCTTGTTTTTATTCCGAGGCGTACACCTTTTTCCAAGCAAGATGGTCGTCCTATGCCGCGGCGTGACTTCGCCGCATGGCGCAGGGAATACGGGCCTCGAGGGATCCCTCCTTACCCGGGCAATCTCCTCAGTGGGTACACTGCCCACCGGTGTTGTGAGCTGCCGTGTGGCAGCGGTGCAGCAATCGGTCCTAACGTGACCTGTGCTAGGCTGCGTGTGCAGATTTTCAGTCCTCCAGATGGTCGGAGGACACCTGCCCCTCGAGTTCACGAGGGAGCGGGCGACCGTCGGGGGGTCGAGCGTGGAGGGGCGCGAAGCCTCTGAGATGGGTATGTGGACCGTTGTCGGCGCGTGCGTACATACGCCGCGCCAACCCGGCCACAAACCCGTCTATGGTCGGAACCTTGAGGTCGCGCTCCAGCACGTCGTTCCGAACGTAACGTCCCGCCCCCACGATCGTTCTCAGGGCCTGGCTCTGCACAGAACGGATACGCTTGCGATTGGACTCTGACACCAAGGCATACCATGCTGGTGCCGCGTAAGTTAGGCGTGATCGGACGTACAACTTGTACACCCTTAGTTTTGTACGGGTCGGCAGATGAGATGCCAGCACCGGTCGGAGCATCGCTCGTGCAGCACGAGCCTGTCGGATCACGTGATCCACCTGGGGCTTCATGTGCAGCGAGCGATCGATGTGACATCCCAAGTACCTAACTGTGGGCTGCCAAGCTACTTCCCGATCACGGAAACGTAGCGGCGGCGGCATAGTACGCCTGCGGCTGAAAAGTGTCGCGACCGTCTTACCGACGTTGACGGCCATGCGCCACTTGTCCAGCCACTCTGGGAGCAGGTCCAGCAAGCGCTGCATCCTGCGTGTTGCTAGCACAGGATCACGAGAGGACGCGAAGTACGCGCTGTCGTCCGCGAACAACGCGAGTTCCACGTCCCGTTCCCATTCCTCGAGGTGACCTTCGAGGGTGGGAATGTCGTTCGTGTAGAGCGCGTAGAGTAGTGGCGAGAGGCAGCTGCCTTGCGGCACGCCCGCACGTATTGGGCGGGGGTCTGAGGTGACGTTCTCAACCGCTACTATGAACTGCCGCCCATCTAAAAACGACGCTATTAGCCGCACCAGCAAAGCCGGCACGGGCGACTCCAACAGCTTAAAAACGAGCCCAGGATGCCATACGCGGTCGAACGCCTTCTCGATATCGAGAAAGACGCCGACCGTGTGTCGTCCGTAATTGGTCTCGCTTGTAAGATGGTGGATCACCCGTGTCAGCTGAAGCGTTGTCGAGTGGCCGGCGCGGAAGCCGAACTGCTCGTCCCTTAAAATAAGTGACGGTTGCAGTCGCTTCAACGCCAGCCTCTCAAACAGCTTCGCTATGGTGGGCAATAGCGTGATGGGACGGTAGCTGGCCGGGAGACGGCGGTCTTTCCCCGGCTTCGGGAGAACTATCACCTTCCCCAACTTCCAGATGTTAGGGAAGTAGCCCGTGCGAAGTATACCGTTGAAGAGCCTAGTCATGGTGACTACGGCTCCTCTTGGCAGCATTGCCAACGCCATATTCGGCACACCGTCGGGGCCTGGCGCCTTGCGCTTCGGTAGGCGCAAGGCGACCTTCCGCGTCTCCGTGGGGGAGATGAACTCCAAACCCTGGGGTGGCGGTGTCGGACGCCCGAGGAAGTCCTCTACCCACGCCTCTACGATCTCGTGGTGTTCGGCGGCGGCGGCGGATGCGGGGTGAGGAGAGAATTGCTCTTCCAAGTGCTCCGCATGGATCTCCGCCCTGTCCTTAGGTGCATAGCACCGCCTGCCGGCCCCATTTAGGAGTGGGCAGGCGGGTGCTTTGGCTCGGGTGAGCTGCCTGCTGAGATGAAAGAGTGAGGTCTCGTGTTCGCCAGCCTGGTCGACTCTCGCCTCCCAGGTGGCCCCACGATACTCCGCCATCTCAGCAGTCAACTCCTCCGCCACTGCGTTGAGGTCACGCTTGACCCGGGGGCAGCGGGTGCGCGCCCATAATCGGCGTAATAAGCGCTTGTACGCAAGTTTCCTCTCCAGGTGGGCTGGGAGCCGCGCGCGTCTGTTCGTCTTCGGTTGGAGGGTGGTCGCTGCGTCCAGCGCCTCCCGGACTGAAGCCGAGAAGGCGCTGGCCGCCGCTTCCACCCCCTCCGGCGTGTGCAGCGAATGGGTGAGTTTAACGCCACCCATGGTGGCTTGAAAAGCTCCCCAGTCCACCCTTCGAGTTTGGCGCTGGAAGGCCACTGAATCGGCCCCTAGGCCAAGCGTGATAAGTATGGGGAGGTGCTGAGTGTCCAGATCATACAGCACCTCCACATGGACGGGACAACGGAGACCCCTATGGAGCACTATGTCCAGGACATCGGGACGATGGGACTCGTCCGAGGGAATGTGCGTAGGTGATTCTGGCCCAATCACCTCGTAGCCATTCGCCTCAGAGTCTTCGTACAGCTTGCGTCCCACCTGGTTGGCGATTCTGGATCCCCAAGCCTTATGTTTGGCATTGAGGTCGCCGGTCAGTAAGGTCGCAGCACCATCGTCCAGGATGGTATGGATGTCCTGCGGGTCAAAGAGGGGTCCAGGCGGTCTGTAGGCCGCAAAAAGTCGCAGCTCCTGGCCCGCCGCACTCACCACCGCCCCGATGGAACGGGTGTGAGTGAACGGCGGGAGCGGTAGTACATCGTGTACCACATCGCGACGAACCGCTATGGCGGTGCCTCTGTAGGCAATGCCCTGCGGTGATATTTCGTCGCGGCGGTACACGAAGTAATTGGGCAACCGGAAGTCTTGGGCCGGGCGCAGCTTCGTCTCGCCCAGGAGCACCACGTGAACGTCCTGCTCCTGGACGAGACGCCTGAGCCCGTGTTGGTGTCGGGGGAGATTGCCTCCCGGGTTCCAATACAACAGCCTAAGTTGTACTGCCATATTGGAACCCGAGAGTGTTCGAGATAATATTTTTGATCGCACCCACAAGCTCTGGGTACCGCGCAATAGCCTCACTGATGGTGGCTATTGCCTCCACCAGCTCATCGGCCGGCGTGTTGATCCCCAGAGCCTGTAGGGGGCGAGGAGCGGGGGTCGGCAAGTATACCGACCGTGGGCGAGGTGTGGGGCTAGGTGGGGCCGTGGGGACTTCCGGTTCCCGCTGCGACTGTTTGCCTTTGCCCTTACCTTTCCCTTTGCGGGAGGGGGCCGCCTGTGCAGCAACCGGGGCTGGAATCGGTGCTGGAGGAGGTGGCTGGTGTTGTGCCGGAGTCGGTGCCGGTGTGGCAGCTGACTGGACGCTGACCACCGGAGGGCGCGGCTGGGATGCCGCTTTCGGTTTGTGCAGCGGAGGCCTTGCAGCCTGTGTTTCCACCTGCTGCTCGGTCCTCCGCTGGTGCCTTTTGGCCTTCCTCCTGCTGCCCTGCGCCCTCGTGCCGCGCGGAGCAGGGAGGTTGGCCGGCGCCATGAGTGATGCGCCCTCGGTGGGCGCGAACTCCTCCACGACTCGCTGGGGTACTGGTTCCCTGGCGGCGGTCGCGGATGGCTTGCGGGCAGATGTTGATGCTGGGACGGGTGGACGGGGCGGAGGGACGTTCATCCCCCTGACGCGCGCCATCTTTTTCAGGTACGCACACGCCCTATTGTTGGACGTGTGCGCCCCGCGGCAGTTGGCGCACTTAGGGGTCGCGTCCCTCGGTTCGGGGCAGTCTCCGACGACGTGTGACCCCGCGCAGCGGACGCATCTGGGCGGCCGGTGGCAGTTCACCGAGGAGTGCCCCACCGCCTGGCAGCGGTGACACTGGGGGGGGCCGAAACGACCCCTCCACGCCTCGATGACCACCCCCGGCATGAACAGGAGCTCGCTTACCCCGTAGAGGCGCGCGAGCTCCGTTTCGGCCATCCGGTCCAGCTGCACGTAGTACACGCAGCCGGGCTTACCTCGCCTTGGTGGGATGTGACGGGTGAATCGAGCCGGGAAGCCAAGCCTTTTTAGGGCTTCGGTGACCGCATCCGGGTCCGTCATACTAGGCAGGCCTTTGACTGCCACCTTTGTGGGGCGGTCATCCTGCATAGTATAACAGAACCAGGAGAGCCCTGGTTCCGTGGCGGACAAGTCCGTCAGGTACCTTTGGACGACCCGGTACTCGTCCACCGTCGCTGGCATAAACCTGATGCCCTGTCCGAAGGGCCGCGCGTTGGGTGCGCGACCCAGTTTGTCCCGCAGCGCCGCGAAGTGGGTGGGCCAGTTCGGCATCCGCTCCACCACCAGGGGGGGGTACGCCTTCCCGGCCGCTGCAGCACTCGAGGCCTGCTGGGAGGGGGGGTTACCTCGTGAAGGTATTGGTGCCTTCGGTGACGATGTGCGCGGGGGTGCTGGCGTAGTCAGCACCGCGGCATAGGACGTCCCTGGCTGCGGGTCCGCATACGACCCCAGCCGTGACGATGCAGCTACGGGGGACGCGGGAGCAAGGGGCGTCGGTGGTCGGATTGGTGGGGTCGCGGCCCTGGGCGCCGGCGACGGCGTCGCTGCCAGAGCGGCGTAGGACGTCGAGTCCAGCCCGGCGTCCATGGTCGCGATCCCTGTGGACTGAAATTGGGGGGTAGGGGAACGCGGGGGGGTCCTGTCTGTACGTGTGCGTCTTACCACAAACACAGCAGTATCAGCCTCCACGCCAGCGCCCTCTTCCTTCGCCTCTTCATATTCTGATTCGGTTGGAGTGGATGTTGTGCTCGAACTTAAACTTTCATCATCCGCGGCGCCCACTCTCATGGCCTTGGCCGGGAGCTGTTGCGTCTCGGGGGATGATGACGCCTCTCTTGGCTTTTTGGGCGGTCTTGCGGTTACGCCGGCTTTTCCCGTCATGGGTTGGCCGGCGAACTTTAAGGACCGCCCAGTTCCTCCTCTCACCACGATATCGTCGAGCTGCTCCCCCAGGGGCTTCGAAACCGGGACGTGGGCGCCGGTGAAGATGTCGCGCACCACGATCTTCCTGGGGGGCAGTCGGGATGGTTTCCTGAGCTTCGCGGCTGTCCCGCTCGCTCCTTTTGCGTCTCCCTCTTCTGAAGCTGGGATGAGGGTAGGGCGAGAGAAACCTCTTCCGTCTCGCTCGCCACTGCCCTCTCCCTCTTCTGCGGCCTTGATGAGGGTAGGGCGAGATTTTCGTCTTCCGTCCCGCTCGCTGCCTCCCTCTCCTTCTTCTGCCTCCATTCCGAGGGTAGATCCGGATTCTTCCGCCACCGCCTTTTAATCTTCAGCTGATTTTCTTGCGAGGTTCGTCCCAACACCGGGCCCCTTTGCCATCAAAGGGTGGGTGTTGGGGCGGCCAAGTAAGTTTTAGCCGGGCTGTGCCGGCGCCGTCACAATGCGCGTGTGGGGGGTATGTGCACAGGCTCCAGATGCGGTGCCGAACGCAGTCGCAGGTAAACCTTTTTCCATACAAAAAGGCGAGCTTAAGTACTTATTTTGGGTACCGCAACAGGCGCAGGCTCAGTCAGCAACCGCGTCCTATTGCCGTCCCTTTCTAACATAGCCTGTCTTACTCTTACAATTCTATGCTTACACTCTATTGCTATCCTACTCTTACATATCTATTCTTATTACGTAGGACTTATATCTATTGCAATAAAATGTCTTATTTACATAGTCTTAATTACATACACAAGTTACATTAATCAACATTTACATTTAAATTCTTAGGCCGTTGTCGTCCGTAATATTCTCCCCCCGGCGTAGATTCTTCGAAGCCTCCTCCATCTGAAGGACGGCAAGCTTCGTCGCTGGCCTCTGGAACACACCTCCCTTTGTGCGGACGTCTGCAGACCGGACGATGCCATCAGGTCCCGGGTGAACTCGCTCGACGACTCCTCTCGGCCAGGTATTGCGGGGTAAGGCGTAGTCGACCACAATTACGAGATCGCCTTCCCGCAGTTGTGACGCCTGTGCGTTGGACGGCCCCCGCGGAATGAGCGTAGGCAGGTACTCTCGCAGCCATCGCTGCCAGAACTGGTCCGCCAGTGCCTGCGCCCTTCTCCACGTGCTGCGGTCCGCCTCGGTGCATGGCCCCGTCCGCGGTAGCCCCGTCGATGAGCCGATGAGGAAGTGATTCGGCGTTAGTGCTTCCTCGTCCTCGGGGTCCACGGAGACGTGCGTGAGCGGTCGCGCGTTCACGCTGTACTCGGCCTCGGTGATTAACGTCTGCAGTACCTCTTCTTTTGGCGACTTTTCTTTGAGCGTGGTGCTTAGTGCGGTTTTTACTGAACGCACTAAGCGCTCCCAGGCTCCTCCCATGTGTGGCGCCCCCGGCGGTATGAAACGCCAGTCGGTGTTGTACTGCAGACCGTAGTCCCGTAGTGCTGCGATCCATGCTCCGTATGTATTTCTCAGTTCGACGTCGGCCCCTCTAAAGTTAGTGGCGTTGTCGGAGTATATGACGCGCGGCCAACCCCTTCTGGCGGCCATCCTTCGCAGCGCCATAACAGCTGAGTCCGTAGAGAGCGACTGGACGATCTCTAAATGAATGGCCCTTGTGGTGAGACAGGTAAATAGTGCACACCACCTCTTTTCGTGTCTTCGTCCGATAGTCACCGTTAGGGGCCCGAAATAGTCCACGCCACAATAGGTGAAGGCGCGGTGCCCCGAGTCCAACCTCACTTTAGGTAGGTCTCCTTTCGGTGGTGTCGTCGGAGTCGCCTTGTACACGCGACAGTATTGACACGCTCGTGCTACTTTCTTGACTGTAGGCCTCAAGCGCAGTATGATGAATCGTTGACGGAGCTCGTTGACGACTCGTTCGTTATTCGCGTGTCCCGCCCGGCGATGATAATGCTCGACAAGCAGGTGAGTAAAGGGATGCTGCCCGTCGAGTATTACCGGCTCATTAGAGTGCGTTGTAGAATAGAGCGCACCTATACGGCCTCTTGCGGTTATTAGCCCGTCGTTCAATACTGCGTCGAGCCTTTTAAATTTGCTGTGTCGTTGTAGCGGCTGGTTGTGACTTAACCGCGCTAAGTCTTCGCTGAAGGAGTCCCGCTGCGCGCGTTGAAACCACCGTCGTTCGGCCGCTTCTAAGTGTGACACTTCTAAGTGTAGAGTCTTGTCTCTAGATCGAAGCTTCTCGACGAATAGCTGAGTAAGTGCCGTCGCCCTTATAAGCTTCAGGTAACTGGAGAACCTTCTAATGTCGGGTAATGAGTCGTTGCGGTCCGAGTCCTCTTCTGAGACGGTGTAACACGTCTCCCCGGTCTCTTCACCTTCCCCGTTCTCCGTAGGCCAGTGCTCTTCTGTGGCTCGTAGGAATTGCGGTCCCGTGAACCACCGGTCCCGGCTGTCGATCCCGTCGGTTTGAAGCCTGGTCGCATCGTCGGCTACGTTGAGTGTTGTAGGCACCCATCGCCAATCCTCTGTATGTGTGAGCTCGGCGATCTCAGCTAGGCGATGTGAGACGAACGGCGTGTATTTTTTCGTCTCGTTTCTTATCCACTGAAGGACGGTGCGGGAGTCACTCCAGTATATGACTCGTTTGGGTTTCCAACAGCTGTGCTCCCTGACTATAGTGTTAGCCATTCGTGCCCCGATTAACGCAGCTTGGAGCTCCAGTCTCGGAATGGTTAGTAACTTCAGTGGAGCCACCTTCGCCTTGGCCATTACTTGTATTGTTTCTATGTGATCGCCGTGTGCGATCCTCCAGTAGGCCACCGTAGCGTAGGCTTGCTCGCTTGCGTCGACAAACACGTGTAACTCGATGTGAGTTTCCGGCGTTACGTTGTAGCTATAGCACTGCGGTATTGCTAGTGCTGAGACATCTGGGAGTCGCCTTATCCACTCGTCGAATAGGTTAGCGTCTTCAGATGGCAATTCCTGGTCCCAATCAACCTTCTTGAGCCACAAGCGTTGTAATATCATCTTGCCGACGATCGTATATTGACTGATAAGCCCCAGTGGGTCGTACACCGACATAACCGCGCTTAGGGTTTCGCGTTTAGTCGGTGCTCTCAACCGCAGTCTGACCTCATCGGGAACCCTCTTGATGTCAGTGTTGAAGGTGAGGGTGTCGGAGCTCGGGTCCCAGCGCAGCCCCAATGTCTTTTCCTTCTGGTGTGCTGCTAACTTTACATTCGCGCTTTCAGACTTCTTATCTTCGGGTATGCTAGCTAAAACTCTCTTGCTATTTGAGTTCCATCTTCTTAAGTTGAAGTCCGCTTGTTGATGGATGTAGGTAACTTCGTTCACCATTTTAATAGCCTCCTCTTCAGATGGGAAACTGTCTAGGTAATCGTCCATGTAGTGTCGCTCCTTGACCGCCGTGGCCGCCTCTGGGTATTTACTTTCATAGTCGACGGCGTTGCGGTTTCTTACGCTGTGAGCGAGGTATGGCGAACTGCTGGCTCCGAATATCATGGAGACCATTTTAAATCTTCTCGGAGGGTCCGTAGGCTTGTCCCTCCATAAAAACATCTGTGCCGGTTGGTCCTCGGGTCTGATTTTAACCCTAAGGAACATTTCTTCGATGTCCGCTGTGACGGCGATTCTCTTTTCTCTGAACCCGAACAATATTCTTGTGAGTGAAGCTAGTAGGTCGGGTCCTTCTAGTAGGAAGTCATTGAGACAGACTCCCTTCACCTTAGCCGCCGCGTCGAAGACCATTCTAACTTTTCCCGGCTTGTTGTGATTGGTGACGGCGAAGTGCGGCAGGAACCATTTTACGTTGCTATCCCTTTCGCTGCCGTCGCATTGCACCGCGTAACCCTTTTGTATAAGGTTAGCGATCTGAGCCGCGTATTCCTTTTTAAACGCCGGCTCCTTAGTCATCCTCTTCTCGAGCGTGTGTAGTCTCTTAAGGGCAGACTCGTAGCTATCTGGGAACGTGGGGTTATCTATCTTCCAGGGCAGACCCACTTCGAAGTGGCCGTCCTTTCTTGTGGCGGTCGCTTCGAAAATGTCGTTGGCTCTCTTCTCATGCTTATTAATTTTTTCTTTAGTCGATACGCCAAGCGAGTCCACGTCGAAATGTGACTCGACGAGCTTCTGTAGTTGGACGTCGCTCGCGCAGATGTGAAGTACGGCCGCCTGGTCTTGATAAATCGATTTCCTGAGTACCGACCCGTGCAGTACCCATCCCAACTTCGTTCTCGACGCGGCGGGTTCATTTCTCTTGCCGGCGCGCAGCTGTCGCGATATTATTAGATGCCAGTTGTCGGCACCTATCAATATGCGAGGTCGAGCTTCTCCCTTACTGATGCTATCTTGTACAACTCGCAGGTGCTTGTACCGTTCTAAGTTGTGCGGTACGCGTTGGTGATGTAGCTGTAGTCCTTTTACTGTGCGGGCTGTCACTAAGTAGGCTTCTTGTTCGTGTACCCCTTTGACACGAACCTTGACCGCTTCGCTGTCGATCCTTCTCTGATCGTTAATACCCCTTATGTTCAGAGGTCGATTCGGTCCGCCGTTAGTGAGTTGCTTCGCTAATTCTTCGTCTATTAGCGTCACAGTAGACCCTTCGTCTAGGAGGGCGTACGTATTTACCTCCCCCCGTGGACCGCTGAGTTTCACCTCGCAGGTTTTGAGCAGTACTGATGTAATAGGCGACCTCCTTGTCGTGACGCTCATTACTAGCGCGGCTGCTTCGTCTTCCCTGCCGTCGTCCGGAGTGCTCACTGTAGTCGTAGACTCCGTTACTTTTTCTTTATGTAGTAGCGCGTGATGTTGGTAGGTACATCCGTGGACTCCGCAGGCCTTGGCTTTGCATGTGAACCTGCTGTGCTTCCTTTTCATGCATTTGAAGCACATCTTGTTGTCCTTTGCCCACTTCCATCGCTCGTTGACGTCGAGTGCTTTGAGTTTATCGCACTCAGTAGTGTAGTGTCCCCCAGTTGGACACATGAAGCATTTTCTTTCTTCCGGTTGACTTTCCCCCGCAGTGTATACGCCCTTGGTAGCAACCCGCTTTGGTGCTACTTCTCTTCTGACGGGTACCGGAACGCTTCGCTTCGTTGTGTGGGTGTACCTTATCATAAGGTCCGCTTCGGCCATTAAAAACTCGGAGAGTACTATCATTTCATTATCTTCCATGATGCGTGCTTCGTTATTGGCTGCGTACTCCGCCCATTTGCTTATGAGATGAGGACTCAGTTTGTCCATTACGTCTCGAACGAGTAGCGGGTTTCGTAGGTAGCCTCTTCTATCTATACTTTTTATCGTATAGACAATATTTTGAATCTTCACCGCGAACTCATACAGATCGGTGCTCGCGCTCCCTAATTTCGGGATCTTTTTGAGCTCTTCCATGGCCCGATCTATTATGAATTCCGGTCTTCCATATTTCATCTCTAATGTGCGCATGATGATATCTGGGTTAGATGCGGTGAATAGCTGTGACAGCACGGTTTCTCTCGCTTCCCCTCGCAGGCTGTTTCGCAGTCGAAGGAGATTTTCCGTTGGAGAGAACTTAAAGAGTCTTGTAGAATCTTCCATGGCGGCCTTATACGGTAGCCACTCGGCGACGGCTCCCGTGAATATAGGTAGTTCCGCTGTTTGGCGAGGCAACGGTCTTGAGGCGACTAGTTTTTCTAAGGTGTCGGCTAGCCGTTGAATGCCTTGGAATTTCGCGTTCTCCCCCCGTTGCTTACTAACGGGAGGGCGAACCTCTTCCGGTTCTTCCCTGTATTTCGTCGCCGTTGGTTGTTCCATGCTTCTATCCACCCAGTCTTGTACCCTTTCGTTGCATGAGCTCGCCGCATATTCAGATTCGGCTTCGATTGCAGTCATTTCGGCGGCTAATCTCGATTTGATTAGCTTTTCTTTCATAAGTAGCCGCTTCTCTTCTATAGCCGCGAGTTCTTTCTCCGCTTCGTATTGTGCCATCTTCATACGTGCGTCGATGCTTCGCTTTGAAGTGTTACTGCGAGCGGTGTGTGCCGGCGACGTAGGTCTCCGCACCGGCGATGTAGGTCTCCGCACCGGCGATGAAGTTTCACGCCTTGGTGGCGTGCTAGCTGGTCGTGCAGGTGGCCCCATGACGGACGTCCGCGTTGACGTCGCTGGTGCTGTCTCTCTCGCCCCTTCTGGCGGAGAGTGCTCCATCCTTTTTTCTTGGGAATTTCCTGCGACCGTCGACGGCGACTGCGGAGAATCTTCATAAATTCGGTGTAGCGATGGCCCTGGCGCACCCTTAGCGCCCGGGGCTGCTTCTGACTCGCTGTACCCCGATTCGGAGCGAACACGACCCCTTGTGTTCATTGCGATCGGCGTATTCATCTTGAGTCTTCTTTAAATCCGGCTTCTCGAAGGACCAATGTAGATTATGGGTTTTCAAATAAAACTCCAACTTGAATCTTCAGTTCTTTTCTTCTTGTTTTTATTCCGAGGCGTACACCTTTTTCCATACAAAAAGGCGAGCTTAAGTACTTATTTTGGGTACCGCAACAGGCGCAGGCTCAGTCAGCAACCGCGTCCTATTGCCGTCCCTTTCTAACATAGCCTGTCTTACTCTTACAATTCTATGCTTACACTCTATTGCTATCCTACTCTTACATATCTATTCTTATTACGTAGGACTTATATCTATTGCAATAAAATGTCTTATTTACATAGTCTTAATTACATACACAAGTTACATTAATCAACATTTACATTTAAATTCTTAGGCCGTTGTCGTCCGTAATACAATATTTCTCCGCACTTTTTCTTCGATTTCGTATCTTAACTGCGCATATCGGCATTGTTCCGCGTAGATTACACCATGACAGCCCAATGGCTGTCAATTCATGACATTTCAATAAGTGACAGCTGACAGAACTGTCAGTCGTTTAAGCCATTTAATGGCTTCCTTCAATTACAAGGCAGTGAGATATCTATACTTATCTATGCCCTCGACAAACATTTTTCTATGCAGTCGAGTAAAATTTATTAAACTGTTTCTCATTAAGTAACATATGTATATGATTAACACAAATAGAAATTAAATGACTTGTATTTCTGCTACACAGATTTAAATCATAGTCAGCTAATAAATATATTATGTTCGACATATGAAAGCACAGCATGTTCTTAATAAATGACCTGCAAATTCATTGAACGTAAGACCAAGCCCGGATACATAAAGCCTGCGAAGCATTATTTAAAATAATTAGTACCCTCAGACCAAAAGATGAAGACAACGCATAATACCACATTATTGAAGTGCAATTTGTACTTGTAGGAGTGGCTTTGTTATGTTAGATTTCGTCAATGTTGTTCTACAATACGGGATAGATTTTTTTCTTATAAATTATTATCGTTTAATAGTGATTATCCACGATTCTATTATTTTTTTTATAATATAGGAGTAGCAGACGAGCATGTAGTCCACCTGATGGTAAGTGGCTACTGCCGCCCATGGACATCTGTAATCAACCCCAGATAGGATTAGATATTCCTACCTGAGGTCGGCCACAGATACGCCGCTACCCCTCAGAACTAAGCTGGAACGCCTCGGACACACGCCCTTACCACACCCTTCAAACCGGAACACAGCAGCGCCTAACACTGCTGTTATTAGGCAGAAATAGGTGTGGCGGTGGTGCCGCCAGAGTCGAACCACAAAGGGTTCTATCTACCACATACTATTTTGTAAAATTTAGATTATGATAATAAATTGTGTTTACTTAGCTATACGACACATTCTCATTAATCAGTGATTTATATTTGAATGTTCCTTATCCTTTGAGAAGTCCATTTTTTTGGTCTGAAACAATACCGTATTCGCTTAACCACTATAAACTTTAACTCGCGACTCTCCTTAAGTTCTTTCCATGCATATTGTGTATTTTAAAGAAATATTTTATTGTTATGATTCTGACATTTTATTAATTTACTAGCTGACCCAGCAATCGCTGTGTTGCCATATAAATAAAAAAATGTTAAGGGTGAACAAACCTTATCACTTAGGGGTATAAAATATAGAAAGTAACCGATTCTCAGACCTACTGAATATGCATATAAAATTTGGTGAAAATCGGTAAAGCCGTTTCGGAGGAGTACGGTAACTAACATTGTGACACGAGAATTTTATATATAAGATTTTAGTTTTGAGTTACAGTATGTTAGTAATAAATTAAGTAATGTCAGGTGCTATCGGCACCTATTATGAGGCTGCTATGTTACAAAGGGTATTTCAAGGGTATCTTTCTTGATTATTTTCTTTGTATTCATTCGGCATTCGGTAAATCTATTTTCTTAACGAGGAGGACACCTTCAATTCAAAAGATACCTGGTGCCATGGGAGCGACACGGAGTTATGTGGGATTCTTATCGCACTAAAACCCCCCCGGTGACATCCTCCGGGATATCCAAAGGAACGCAACCGGAGTCCTCCAAGCATCTTGCCCCGTCGGGCTCTACCCTGGTGAGCATTAAACTCGCCAAACCATCTAGTGCGACAGTATGCGTCCACACATATCGCCGCCCTCCTCGGGATCGCTTACCGGCTTACCTTGCCACCCACGACCCCAGAAGCCCCCTTTTATTCACCTCTTACGACAGGCAAAGGATTCCGTAGTCCTATTCTCATCCCTGAACTACAGGGACATCGGTAAATCTATCTAAACATCAAAAAACTCTCCAAGATAATTTGCTTTGGAATACCGTGGAGTGGAATGTAATGTAAGAATGTAAGACATTTAAAGGTACCTTGAATTTATAAAAAATATACCGCAGACAGACACACCGACTTTACTTATATACTTTCATACCTGATTTTCTATGCATAATATACTAGAAACAAATTAAAGCCTTAATGTATGCGCCGGTAACTCCGAACATGTTGCAATACGTTTGAGTAACCACATCCGGGTGTAATTAAGCCAGCTACCCCAAGCCGTGAAGATGCGGCGGTAGATTCGAACCCACTATCATTTGTCAAACGGCTACCGTGCAGATAACGCTATCAGATCGCTAATGAATGCATTTGAAATTGCATTTATTTCGCCGGTGGGTGAGGCGTGGTGGCAGTTACCGCGTTGTTGTTATTGTTTGTTGGTCGATATGTTTCGACACTAGCGCCACATCTTTAGATGCGGTTGAGCCCCTTAGGACTAAATTGGGACATCTTGTAAGTTGGGACAATTGTAAGTAACCTCATATTGTAACCCGCAGCGCTTAACAGTACTATTATAGGGTAGAAATACGTGGGAACATAAGAAAATATATTTCTCTATGAAACAGAACTAAGCAAACGAACATACAGGCCACCACATAATCAAGTATCTGTAACATATCGTCCTTGGACATCTGTAGTCAACTGCAGATAGGGTTGATATCATACCTGAAGTCGACTACACAGATGCTTTACTGTGTCTAACAAATTTGGAAGGCCTCATATATAAGTGTTAATACAGCTGTATTAGGTAGAAATATATACCTAACAAACTTATTATTAGGCACACATTATATACCTAATATGAAATTTCCAACAAAAGCACGGATATCGTGCATACAAACGAAATCCCTCTGAACTCGCTTTCAAAAAGACCACGTCTTACGGCACAAAGAGGACGTGTAAGGTCATTCATCATTATTATATCGGACAAGTTGCGAACATTGACCTGGTTTTTTTATTCGCAAACACGATTCGAACACAAATTTACCGTAGAACCATTAAAATTTAACTTTTACCTTGTTCCTTCAATATAAAGTTGGTTTTCGAAGCGGACGTATTAAGTATCTTTCATAAGGTAATTTCGAACAAGTGTAATATTTAATGAAAACTGACTCAATTTATGATAGCCTAGTGGTTCAAGTATGAGTTCGATGGCCTGACTTCTCAAATAAGAGGTTAGAGGTTCAAATCCCGGGCACACCTGATTTTTTCAAGTTATCTGGGTATTAGAAAAAACTTATCACTTGCTTTAACGGTGAAGGAAACATCGGTATTTTTGAAAAAAAAAAAGTTTTGAAAGGTATGCGAAGTCTACCAAGTTTTTGAAGGTGGTAGAGCCCTTTGTGGTTAGATACAGATGTCTATGGGCGGCTGTAGCCACTTACCATCAGGTAGACTGCACGCTCGTCTTTTACTCCTATATTATAATTAAAAAAATAAAGTTATACGCACTTGGCGGTGGTGGACTATGGCCTAATCCTTCTCATTCTGAGGGGAGATCCGTGCTCAGCAGTAGGACAATAATTGGTTGACGACTCAACTTACTACATTATTTAAGTTGATGCCCTACGTCTCCAATTAAATGGAAAATAGCAATTTTCCTAAAAATTACAAGAACTTATGAAAACCTTTGCTTTTCGCAATATTAGTGTTACTAAACTTGCGAATTTGATGTCTCGTTAGTAGTTTGGATATTTTTTTTTGTTATAAAAAAATTCGGAGAAAAGTCAAAATAGTCCAAAGATACTTTTGGTAATAAATTATTTTATCAGTTTGTTAGAAGGATAATTTGAAAGTTTTACAAAGTTGTAACATTGTTGAGTTAAGTATAAGTACCAAAGAAAATTCACGATTAAATTTACATTTGACGGATTTGTACCTATTAAATAATTTTTCAAATTCTATAAAATGCCCTCGAATTCTTTCAAAAACAAATATTTCTTGACTCATACAGACTCGCTCTACTCTTTGTAGGTTCAAACGATGTTATCGCATTATTAGTCGTATTAGCTATTCAAATCAGCACCCTTACCATGAGTTTTTACGTTTTGACAAATGTGACTGTTTTGGTATTTGTTTACGTATTTGCCCATACAATTTCCAATCAGCGCCCCTAGCGGATTTTGTCGGAACTTGGAAAATGTATGGGCCAATACGTAAATAAATACCAAAACAGTCACATTTGTCAAAACGTTAAAACTCATGGTAAGGGTACTGAAGGTATTTTGTGACACAAGAAAGTTCGGCTATTACTATATTTAAAGAACGATAACGCGTTTTTAAAACCACTGATTGGTTAAAGATCGTGAAAAGAGGCTATTACTCTATTTAATGAACGATTACGCATTTTTAAAACGGTGATTAGTAAAAGATTGTGAGCTGGGTTCCATGTAGAGGGCGATGATACTGTTAATCTCAGTTGTTATCACTAGATAACCGTCTCCAGATTACAAGATCTAAGGAAAGATCGTTGTTGAAATATTACAGTTGTCAAAACATTCACTGGCAGCGGTTCTCAAACTTTTAAATTTACTTTGACTTTTTTATAGCTTTAACATTCGTCTTTAACTCCTTATAATATGTCAAGTATGGGACAACTTTTTTTTATAATATAAGAGTACCAGACGAGCATGCAGTCCCCCTGATGGTAAGTAGATATTACCGCCCATGAACATCTGTAATCAACCCCAGATAAGATAAAATATTCCTATCTGAGGTCGGCCAAAGATGCGCCGCTACCCCTGAGGACTAAGCTGGAACGCCTCGGAAAAGTATGTCTCCCTTACCACACCCATTAAACCAGAGCACAGCAACGCTTAATACTGCTGTTATGAGGCAGAAATAGGTGTGGCGGTGGTGCCGCCGGAGTCGAACCACAAAGAGTTCTACCACCTTAAAAAAGTAATAATGATTTTATGTTACGAGTTTATGCCCAAAGCACATCATACACTTTTTAAATCAATTGATGTATGATGCAGTTAAAGGCACAAAAAATCTTTACATTTTCTTAACTTACCTAATTGGAAACATTTCCTATACAAATAAGATATTTCATAAAACCATCATCCTTACTAATATTATAAATCCGAAAGTAACTCTGTCTGTCTGTCTGGTTGTCTCTTCTGCACGCCTAAACCACTGAACCGATTTTAATGTTTTTTTGTACAAAGGTAGTCTGAGACCCGAGAAAGGACATAGGATAGTTTTTACCCCGAAAATCCCACGGGAACTAGGGATGGCGATTTAAGATCGAAAAATCGGAGAATCGATCTTTTGGACCAAAAAATCGATTATTTTAATCGATATTAGTAAGGATTGAATCGTAAACTATGCATTTGATCAAGTGATGATCTTTAGCAACGTTGTTGTCCATGAGCCAACGAAGGTTTCAGAGTTGGTACGACCAATTTTCGCCAGATGGCGCCACTGTCATTCCAATAAACGTACGAATTTTCAATTTAGGTATGTATGCATGTCATATTATTTTCTTTTAAACGCGGGCGAAGCCGCGGGCAAAAACTAGTTTATAATATGTTGAGGACCATTGGCATGGGGCAGTTAAATTTATAGAGAGTTAACTTTTGAGTGGGCACTGAAAAATTGTAACCACCTTATCACCACTGATCGAGATTATGCCGAGTCTCGAAACTTTATCGCTGGAAGGATCGGTTCTCATATGAAATGCTACTAATTTATCTTTAGTGTAAAGTCCCTAACCAATTCATATATTACATAAGACGATGTATGTAAGATTTTCTTCAAATACATAAATATTAGTGCAATACATTGTAATCAACCTCAGTTAAGATCAAAAGTCCAAATTATCATTATTATTATTATATACGGTAATAATCAATTGATCTAAGTTTTACCTCCCACCGATCGGAATTTGACAATATCTGGAACTTCTTCAGAAAATGTCAAATGTGAAAGCATTGGATAGATTGAGTATTAATAACGGGCGTAAGAAATCTGAAATCGGCCACAGATGCGTTTCTACTTCTGAAATCTAAGTTGGAAGTGTAAGTCTCATTTACCACACTCTTCAAACCGGAACACAGCGCTTAACACTGTTGTTATTAGGCAGAAGTAGGTGTCACAGTGCCCCCGGCGTCAGACTACCGGCTATCTTAGAATGTAGCAATAGTTAACACTGCTGTTATAAGGCAGTATTAGGTGTGGGTGTGATGACCTTCGACATTGTAGACCAATTAAAACGCAGAAAACCTTTGTTCGTGGGGAATCCCTACATAGGTTCCATTCAGCTGAGAGGATATGCCGGCTTCGGACTTCTACCGACTAAAACCCCACGATGTTCCTCTAGACGCCTTTTGTCGGGACCACGGGTCACAGCACTCGTTCGTGGTGTATATGCAGACAATCCGCAGATCAAAACGCCCTGTTTAGCAATATTTTTTGCTGCACAATTCCAAACTAGGCAAATAACAGACAAAGCGATTGAAGTACTTGATCAATCTTTGTAACGGCAGGGGCACTCAATAACCAGGGATTACTCGTGCTTACGTAACAATGTGTAGTGACCCTTAAGTGGCATTTAATACCACTTATTGGTTTTAAACTCGACTGAATTGATTGCACTTTGCGGGATTACAGCTTCAAATTGATCGATTGTCCGATAGTAAAAGGAATATCGAAAAATGTAGATGGCGCGTTGAAGGAACTGTGTTTCGTTTTTAAGCGATTACTAATAGCAGTTTTTAACATATAGCATATATTATGTATGTAAGTTCATCATCAACCCTTTACTGTCCCACTGCTGGGCACGGGTCTCCTCTCAGAATGAGAAAGATAAGGTAGACTTTACATACCTTTGAAAACTTTTTTTTTTTTAAGAATTCTCAGGTATGCAGGTTTCCTCACGATGTTTTCCTTCACCGTTTAAGCAAGTGGCAATTAACTTCTAATACGCACATAACTTTGAATGCCTGGGATTTGAACCTCGGACCTCTCGATCAAGCGGCCGCGTTTCCTAACCACTAGGCTATCACTGATATGTATTTAAGTGGTAGAATTAATTATGACAGTTGCCGTAACACTAGCACTTATTTATTTTCCTCGATCTATTGTTATCCCACTGCTGGGCACCTGTTTTCTCCCACAGAAGAAGTTAAGACCGTTGTCCACCGCATTGGTCAAATACGAATTAGTTTACAGATCTTTAAAAAAAATTAGGACCTCTTAGATGCATAGGTTTCCTTGCGACTTTTACATCTTACTACTTTTATCTATCTCTGCTTTATAATAATGTTGTAAGCTGGTATACTCTGGTAGGTCCCGCTTTATTTGCATAAGTTACAGATGTCCATGACTGGCAGTGACCACTTAACATCAGATAGACTGCATACTCGTTTGTTAGTTAATAAGCTAGTAATATGCAAAAGCATAACATCTTATATATAAAATTCTCGTGTCACAGTGTTAGTTACCGTACTCCTCCGAAACGGCTTTGCCGATTTTCACCAAATTTTATATGTATATTCTGTAGGTCTGAGAATCGGCTACTACGAGTATCTATATTTCATACCCCTAAGTGATAAGGTTTCTTAACCCTTAACATTTTTTATTTATATGGCAACACAATGTTTGCCGGGTCAGCTAGTATATATAAATATATACAAAATCTATATGACTTTCTTTTTCCTTCATAGTAGTTGTTAAGAGTTAAGTGCCGTCTTGGTCGCACCGCTTTTAACACGATGTCTATTGTAGAGGCTATCTACATATTTCATCGATTCTAAGGTTAAGTACTAAGATGTATAGTGATTAAAAACCGATTCTGTTTTGCTGGAGGAGTAAAAAAGGGATATTTAGGATAAAACGTTCAAGGGAAACTTTAAGCGGTTTTAAATTTGTTTAAAGGAATTCAATAATGTGCGTCTAATAGTAACCTCCCGTCATCGTTAAGTATTTAAAGACATCTAGAAATAATACGTGGTACCTTAACTGACTTAGGAGGTTGCCTGTAAGGAAAAATTGGTTAGGTTAACTATAAGTAAATGTATTTGGCAATTTTTTCAGACGTCCGTTGTCTGAAGAAATTGCCAAACGTCAATCTTTGGCAGACAAAACCTCGGATGGATTGAATATTAATAACCGCTTTATCCGTTGTCCGATAAGATTGTCGGACCAAATCCGTGCGACACTCGACACGAACGTGTACGAGGCTCTTCACGTAGGAAATTATAGGCGTAGATGGCGCGACATTATCAACAGAAAAATGACTCCATCACGGGGGGATCACGACCCTCAGTAATGAGGAAAGCGACGCGAGGAGGAGGAACGGAATTATAAAAAAAATCAAAAGTTGATCTTAGGTAAGAAAAATTATTGGATAGATTGAACATTAATAACGGCGTTTGACGAAATTGTCAAACGTCGATCCATGGTAGGAAAAACAATGGATAGATTGTCTAGTAATAACAGATTTAGATGCATAAGCTACTAAATAAATGTCGAGCAACTTTTGACACTCGCGCGACTTACCAATTACTAGCTAAAGCTACTAACTAAAGCTACTAGTTGCTCAAGCGATAATAACCAATGGGTGAACAACCTGAGAGTCCATACACAATCACTCCATTCTAAAACATTAATGTCCCTCACAAACCAGCACTAATAAAACTTAGCAGAATAATTACTTCATTTTTATTGCGACGGAAAAAACTAAATTCCCATTAATTCCCAGTTCGATCGAAAGTTTAAGTCGAAGTATGAATGTCTGGCGTTCGTCATTCATTTCAAGTCGAAACCACTAATCGTTTGGGACTTACAAAAAGGATTTATTACATCCACATTTATAGTTTTATTGGCGCATTCGAAGAAACTAGCTGAGAGAAAAATAAATCACACGGGACAATGTCGTTTTCCATATTCTATAGGCTGTCCGCACACTATACGATATTGTACGATACTTGCTGGATACTGGCCTACATAACACGCTTAGGTAAATTGAGTGCCACAAATGTTTTAAATGAAATAAAAGCTGCGTTTATGATTTACTTTGAAATATATGTAACGCCTGAAATGATATGTACACTCCAAATTTTCTTTTAAACTCGAAAGTTTTAATGATGAATATGTTCGAATCGCCTACATACTCGTATATTTGAAATAGTAGATTAAATAGCCATCTGTCACTGTGACTTCAGGGTTCCTAACACTAGTTTTGAATCAACATAACGCAATTTTAAAATTTTAAGTTCATCCTTATAATTATAAACTCATCCCGGCTTCATCTAGCGGGATCATTTTACATACAGTATTAATGCCGCGAGCTCTACGCGCAACGGCTAGTGCGCAACCGACCTTATTTTAATCTTTTAGCATGCGACAACTTTACAAATATGTACAGAGTACTGGACAGCCGTATCTAAACAAAGCTCTTAACAAGTTTTTCATAATGAGTACTGACAGTTTCCTTAGGAGACTTCTCATGCAACCAAGCATGAAATACCAGTGCGGAATACTGCAAACCATTAATTATAGACGCCCATACAAGGCCCCTAGAGGCTCTTCGAGAAATGACCACAGTGAAAACGAGGCCCATCTACATACAAGTAAATGCGACTCTACTATAGTGAGCTTTAGGGCCAAAATGTTTCACATGTAACGGTAAACCAAGCTATACTTGGATGACTGGCGTGGGAAAGACTATATTGACATGCCTGTGATATTTTGACTTTTAAATTACGATACCCAAAGTTTATTTTGAGTTGTTCAAAGGGCCTTTGGACAATTAATTGGAAAGCAGTGTTCTGTTTGCACACAACTTGCAATTTCGAGTTTACCGCGGGTGCGCCCTTAAATCTTAAAGTACAACTGTTAATTAGTTGTGAGTTTAACGGTTCTATTTTACAATAGGAGTAAGTCGGTAGCGTGCTTCTTATAAGCGTCTTTATCGCTCCTTTAGTGGGTTTTAACGAATTGCATTTCGTAACTGGCTTCGTTTAAATTGAAAGACATTTTAACTAAAATATATTATAAAAAAAAACACATCTACAAAACTTATGGAACTCTTGTTAATAATGAGAAAGAGTTTACTTATTAAAAAAACTTGGGTTAACCGTGGGACCACACTCAATCCGAGTTTTAAACGAGGTCAGAGTTAGTAAGACGGTAGTCAATTCGATTCGGTCAAGTGGATGGTACTTGATATCAGTTCAACTGCAGTATTTGTACATGAAACGGTGGCACCATGAATAGGAATAGGCACATTGAAAGAATAAGTCCAGTGCGCTATGTTTTAGCTAAGAAGAAGAGTTTTTCATGTATTCAAATAATTTAATTTTTCGGTTTACTGCAAACAATGAGGAGGTCTGTTGTTTTCCAAATTTCAAACACAATGCTTACGAAGTTAATTCCCGATTTTGGTAGGAATATTTTCTCGTATATCTTACAATGCATATCTTATATATAAAATTCTCGTCACAATGTTAGTTACCGTTTTACTCCGAAACAGTTTTACCGATTTTCACCAAATTTTATATGCATATTTGGTAGGTCTGAGATTCGGCTACTATCTATTTTTCATACCCCTAAGTGATAAGGGTTGTTCACCCTTAACATTTTATTTATATGGCAACACAACGTTTGCCGGGTCAGCTAGTACACTTATAATTTTTTACATATTTTCTTATGTCCTTGACAAAATAATTAGGAAAATCAGCCAAACAGAAAGAATTGTGATTAATTTAAGTCCTATGTCATATACTTAAACTTTTCTCGTCTTCCAAATGTTTTACCTGTTCAAACGATAAGAAGGAAATACTCGTAAGCTGTGCCTAAGAAACGACCACATGAAAATTATACTTTAAGGATTTGCCGTGCAAAAAAGTTGTCTAATACGACACGTAAAATGTATCTAGACATAAATGAGGTCTTACGCTTCAAGGTTTTACGGATCTACCGAACCCTAACTAGGTGTTTCTTAAGCAAGCGATCATTAGGTGCGAGTATGTATCGATTCTCACGCATTGGTGATTTATCGGAGAGCACGCGTCACGTGGGCGGCACCGGAATGTTCTGTTTGTGTTGGAATACTGTGGGCTGTTACCAAGAAGGTTTCCAATAAGCGTTTTGTCAATCAGTGTTTGTCGCTTACTGGTTTTATGGTGAATTTATCTAAGTACAGACATTGTTTGTGGTAAAACAAAATCTTATTTTGACAATCGTTGTACCTACGCGTTTATTCTAGCTAGATGTGCCTCGTTATTAATAATCAATTGTTTTTTTTTTTACTTTATTACCTACTACTGGGAGTTGCTCCGCGGGAGTAAACACGCATCTATGGTCGATCCAAGAAGAAATCTAAGGTTATCTGGAGTTTTCATGGGCGGCCACTTACGAATGGGTGGATTTCATGCTCGTTTGCTTCTGTAATATAAAAAAATACAAGCGCGTAAAAATTAGCAATCTTGAAAGGAGGCAGGGCCAGTGGTTACGCCGTGGAGGTGCTACTGCCACAAGTTTCTAGCGTGAAGCAAAACGGTGGAAGGGTACGGGATGTCTGCTGGCTTACATTTTAATTATCCATTTTATTCCACGAGAGTAACAACGCATATATAAATCGAATTCAGTAATACCCGGTTGTATATGGAGTTGTTCCCAGATGTTCATGGGCGATGACTTACTCATGTGGACTGCAACCTCGTTTTCTACTCCATCCCTATAAAAACCCACACATCAGTATAACTGCACCGACACGCGCTATGTATCAACTTTAATCCCACCTCAAAGAAGTGTATCTTGTCACAGTAATTACTCTCCTCCTTGTACGTGAACGTTAAAAACAACTATGTTAGATACCTGTAATGACCCCTTCTATTCAGCTTTAAAACGGGACACCTTTGCTAGTAGGCAATTTGGAGTAAAATGCAAAAATGTTTTATCAAATTTTTTTTTCGCCGTGAGTTAACGCCGCAGACTAAAGTTGAATACGCCGTTCCCCCGTAAAGAAAACTCGCTTTTTGTTATGTCGTCCACTATAAGGAAATAGTCGATGGTGCAAAAAACGTCCTGGAGACTAAATAATCTCTGATATATGTATCTATGCAATTCGATGACAAAAAATAATGTTATTGTTATTTTGTTGACTCTTTGCTATTTTAATTTTACCTAAAACAGCATATTTTCGCATCTTGCAGTTATACTTCACGACAATAGTAGCGGGACAGTCCCGTTCAGAACAGGATCTATGGTCACATAACATATACCACGATTTCCTTTATGTCCACGCATATGCTTTTTGTGGGAATACTTAAAGTTTTTCGTGTCAAAACTAATTGCGGTGTCTCTCACTATGGCTAAGTTGCATTGCTGTTACAATGTAGGGACGGTTAGAAGTAACACGACTCTGTTCTTGAATAGATTCACAAAAAAGAGATATCGAGAACAGCGCCAACTCTCGTAGCTAAAACTCCACCTACCTTGTCGTATCCCATCTTTTTGTGATAGCAAACCAGAATGTAGTCCATCTGATAGTAATTCGCCCATAGACATTTGTAATCAATCCTAGATAAACACGGTCGGGCACAGCTTTGTTTCCCTGAGGACTAAGTTGGAACGCCTCAGGTCAGTATGTCTCTCACCACATCCTTCAAACCAGAACACAGTAGCACTTAGCTCTGTTCTTACACTGCAGTACAGTTACAAGTAGGATGGTGGTGACTCCGGAATCGAACTACAAAAGGTTCTACCACCATCAGAATGTTTCAAGCTAAAACCTACTATATAATACGCATACAAAGTTTTATTGAAATCAGTTGGAACTATTAATGGACTATTGATATTATGATAAGTTTTGAAGGTGGTAGAATCCTTTGTGGTTCGACTCCGGCGGCACCACCGCCACACCTATTTTTACCTAATAACAACAGTGTTAGGCACTGCTGTGTTCCGGTTTGAAGGGTGTGGGAAGGGAGACAGACATTTCCGAGGCGTTCCAGCTTAGTCCTCAGGGGTAGCAGCATCTGTGGCTGACCTCAGGTAGGAATATCTAATCCTATCTGGGGTTGATTACAGATGTCCATGGGCGGCAGTAGCCACTTACCATCAGGTGGACTGCATGCTCGTCTGCTGCTCCTATAATATAAAAAAAATATATGTAGCCAGAATGCAGATATATAACCATTATACATATTTTGCCTAACAACAGTAGATATAAATATGTAGCATTGCTTTATTCTGGTATGAAAAGTGAAAAGTTTAAAGTGTATCCATATACACTTTACGAATCTAACGACACGATAGCTGTTTTACGCGCCCATGCGCGTAAAACAGCTATCGTGTCGTTAGATTCGTATAAATTTTGGGAATGACAAAGTCTACTAATTTAAGCCGTCGAGGTTTTTGCTTTATAATAATTCTCTAGTTGTGACTTTACAAGCAGCAATGACTTACAATGACGTGGATAGCAGACATGATAATATATCATTAATATTCTAACTCTCTGAATCACCTTCATAACAGTGTAATGCGGTTCAGATATAATTATGAAGGAATGGTAATCTCCACTTAACATACTGCAACCTTGTAGATATTGTGTTAAATTTGCGTTTACAATATTCTCTATCATTACGGATCACTGTATATCATCATTAGTATTAAATACCAACTCCTCCACACTAACATAACTGCCGATGTTGATTGTAGAGTACGAACAACATAGACTCCTAAAGAAAAAGAAACTTCTCACAACATTCATACATGATCCATGCATGCATTCAGGTGTAATATTCCTAATTTAACACTTTTAATTTGTTTAAACAAAGTAGTAGTATACCATCGTGTATTTAATATTTTTATCGTATCTTGGAAATTGATGTACTGAATGCATAAAGGTTGTTGTTGAAGATGAATGGACGAATTGAAACTCTCATATAAATCTTTAAAAGTTATTTGTTTATGTATAACAAGATATTTTTTAATTATGTAGAAGTAGCAAACGAGATTGTAGTTCGATTACAGCTAAGTGTCTACTGTCTCACCAAGGTATCTGAAGAAAATCTCCAGATAAGATTTCTACCTGTGGTCGGTCTCAGGTGCGACGCTACCCCTGAAGATTACAATTGAATTTGCCACACCATTCATACCAAAACACAGCAACGCTTAACACTGCTGTTCTTAGGCACAAATAGATGTAACGATAATACTGTCGGAGTAATACCACAAAAGGTCTCCACTCCAATTTTATTCACTTGTAAATTAATGTGCACTCTATCCTCTTCGCACTCCACGTCCCGCGCGTTAACATAAAGTATTTCCCGAGTGTGGGCTTGAGTTTCTCAATCAATTATTCGTATATAAATTGGCATTGTACCCATTGTCGTGTTCCGACATAAATTGTTCGATTGCGTTGTACCCATTAGCATATTGCATCGGTCTAATTCCATCTGGCTACCATTTCTCACGGGAACGTGTGGGGAGCTTGATAACGCAAGAATTTGTGAGAAATCTCTAAAACAAGGTACTATATTCGTAATAGTTTAGCGGCCTTGTGTCGGAGAACGTTTAGGCGTCTATAGGTCAGAGTGGTATTACTCATTGTACTTTTTGTTTACAAAACTTCATTGAAATGTGTTTATGGTTACATACGAGTTTTAACATTGACGGAGCAATAACCAAATAGAACGAATTTCAGCCTCACAGGTGTCCACGGCTCGAATTCCAAAACCGTACCGCTTTTTCGTCGGTATGTTCTTAGAAGAAATTGTCACTTGTTCTAATGAAGAAAAATATATCAACTACTCCATATAATTTAGCAGTAAGAGGGTCGTTATTTCAGCAATAAAGAAATTTAAAAACCGCGTATCGTAAGTAATTAGTACATAATAAAACTTTCCTCATATAGTTCTTAAATATATGTAAATATACCAATACGCAATATCGATAAATAGCATTTCAAAGTAATATTTGTATTTTTAATAAAAAAAAAAAACAAAAAAAAAATAAAATAAATTTAATACTGAAATTCGATATTCTTAAAACTCCCTCACCAATTGACGTCATACTTCAAGGGTTCATGTCTGACATTCGTCAGAGGCACTCAACCTGCGGCCCGCCTATCGCCTCTCAACGTCAAGCCTCCCGATGCTATGATAGTGCATGTTCCTAATTTCCAACCCCTCTTGTGGACAAGCCCTGTCTCGGAGGTATTTTTTTGGATATTGTTAATGTTAGCAACATGTTTAAATTTTAATTTTATGCAAAATATAAACCTGGAAAATTAATGTTGCCGCCACAAAATCCATGATCAATATAGACTCAATATTATATGTATATTGAGAATGTGAAGGGTTACCAACATTTACCAAAAGGACATTTAGCAAATAATAATTTCAGTAACTTCGGGCCAAGATATTGTTTTTTTTTTTTGATAAATTGACTATCTCAATTTAAGGCTAACTACACCATTTACAATTTTATACACCGCCTGAGGTTAACTTAGGGCGCGTATCTCAGTCATTACCTTTATTGTCTAAAACGGAAATTAATCCGGGTTTAGATCCATTGTAGTACCAAGTAATGATGAATTCCGATACCCATTCTTGATAACTGTATATGTATATAAGTAGCCAATTACCATCAAATGGATTGCTTGCTAGTTTGCCTTGGGCAGTAGCCATGTATCATCAGAAGGACTGCATACGCCTTTGCTATTTAAATACAACAATCATTCTTGTAGGGCGACCGCCATTTGCTTTCAACTATTTTTTTAATTTTTAGTATTTGTTGTTATAGCGGCCACCTTTATACATACTGTGTAAAAAAATCAGGTGGCTATCTATTATGGTTCAGGAGATATCACCTGTGACACACGGACAGACGGACAGACAACGGAGTCTTAGTAATAGGGTTCTGTTTTTACCCATTGGGTACGGAACCCTTAAAATTCGAGTGTGAAAAACCCCTTTATCCATACACAAAAACCTCATTATCGCAAGTGTAAACCTAATATATGTACGAGGCAGTCTCCATTATAATTCCGAGTGGGAGAGCTAGGGGGTGATGAGTGCGGAGTCAGGCGCGGTCGTGACCTCGCATCGGAGATGACCAATCTCGGCTCACGAGTACCTTGTTTGCATGTAGAGCATGCAGGGGTTGAAGATGTTACGTACGAGTAACAACGGTGTTTTAAAAAGAAGATTTATTCGTAGATACCTTATCTTTCGGCTGCACTGCAGCCATCACACCTATTTCTGCCTAATAACAGAGCGAGTTGTTACTCGATGAGACAGAGGTGGTGTGAAAAGGTAACTTATTCTTTTTTTTTATAATGTAAGAGTAGCAGACGAGCATGCAGTCCACCTGATGGTAAGTGGCTACTGCCGCCCATGGACATCTGTAATCAACCCCAGATAAGATAAGATATTCCTACCTGAGGTCGGCAACAGATGCGCCGCTACCCCTGAGGACTAAGCTGGAACGCCTGGGAAAAGTCTGTCTCCCTTACCACACTCTTCAAACCGGAACACAGCAGCTCCTAACACTTATTCTTATATTACATGGTGTGCTAGATGTTCATTGGTTTTTTTTGCTGAACTATTCGACATTTTCTCCACCGCACCAATGTCTGAAGTTTCATCCACATGGACTTCAGACGATCCACTACAAATCGATTTTGCTCCTTAATTTATTCGTACATAATGAAATTGGTACGAACTCTTTTTCTAGGTATTCCAAAAACTGTTATGGAGGACTTCAGATTTCATTACTATTACAAAAAGGCTTCTTTCAAGGATGGCAACACATGAAGAGCTCCTTTCGTGTTACAAATGTGTTTGTAAATGTGATAGAAGTAACCCTTACCTTACCGCTAATTAAAAAAACTGCATATAAAGCGATCGTTTTATACAATCATGGCCCACTGTAGAATTTTCTGTAGTGAATAATCTCTCTCATGAATCACTCAGAACATACATACAAACAAAAATACCGTAATATACTTATAATAACTACTGGCTATCATAAAATAGCACCACACACACACTGCATATAATATCCTAAAAATACTACCAGTAAATTGCATAGTTGTTAACTTGTATTTCAATAAATATAGTTTAAAAAACTAAAAACACGCTTTCATGATAAAATCAACTACTGGGGTGCTCCTGAGGATGTTGATAGGGACAATGGTACAAAATTATTAAAATCGTGTATTGTCATCGGTTTTTGATAATTCTTCAAAATTTTGAATTAAACTGAACGTTCAAAGTGGATAGAAATCGGGTTCAAAAATACCGTTACATAGTTACATACATACAAACATACAACCCAAGCTAATAAAAGAGTGTTAAAAATACTTCAAATACTTTATTAATTCCAAGAAAACCACTAGGTGTCGTCGTTTTCCCTTCAGGTGGGTGCAAAGGGGTAACTCCCTTTTGTAGCCATTACGTTTTTCTCAGCGTGTATCCCGAAAGAAATCCGCATAATCTCCGACACGCAATTTGAGTTTTATTCATGGTTCTCACAATACAATTTGTCATACTGTCATTACTCTGAATGGAGTTTTGGATGCAAACGTACGTAAATAGCATATGCATTGTTAGTGTGGAGTGACTCATCAATTTAGAGACCCTTTAGTATCCCACTTCTGGGCACGGCTGGTTCTACTAGCCTTGTACTAATTTAAATAATAGGTACGTCCTAGGCCTCTGCTCTTTTTCCGTTTTTATTTCGTTTATTGTCGCAGGTTCCGTGTGTAATTTATTAACAATAGGTAAGTAAATTCAAAACTCATAATTAAAAAATATGAGCAACAAGGAAAAAAATATTAGCTATTTATAGCCAACTAAAGGAAAGAGATTCTAGATGTCGAAAGGAAAGAGATTCTATTTGTTGCATATATTTTTAATTCCAGTACAGTACCTTTAGTATGATTTACGTTTTTACAAAACTGACTGTTTTTTTATTTGCTTACGTATTTGCATACGTTTCCAATCAGCCTACTCTACTCTAGGTTCCACTTATACTGAACAAGGAAGAAATTCACCAGCCTAGCCAAATGCTGGATAATAAACCTTTAAAGTGATGTAACCTGTCTTACTTAAGAAACTTACGCAAAACGTAAATCTCAAGGAAGACGTGTGACCATACGTAGGTAGGTAGCGTAGCTTTAATACTGCATCACGTTTTTGCGTTCAGTTGCGGCAATGTAGCATTTGATCGTCGCAACTAGATACCGATATGCGGCAAAATTGGTGATCGCCGATCCTAAAAATAGCGAGTGTGTGAGACCCTTAGACGGTTAAAAACGGTAAACTATTTTGATATTTCATTAGAAAATAAATATTTTCAATTAAATAACTTTTACGTGTTACAAATGTTAATTAAAAACTTTATATACGCTACATTAAGCGGGTAATGGAGCGAAACTTTTTGATTTATTTACACCCCCAACCTCATAGCAAACACGTTTTCAAGTAAACAGAATTAAATTTTAAATTCCAAATCATGATTTATAATTGGTGTACACTCAAGTGCGGCATACAAGAGTAATGCTGCATTTCGGAAAAAATGGTGGCAACCATTTTCTCATTCAGCATTCCCATTTTCTTTTTCGCTGCATTAATTTTTCTTTTTAAGTTATTTCGTTGCTACACGACCGGTGTAACATGATCTGCGAATACACCTGGAGGGGTGTAATTCGTGTAAATTTTCGCGGTTTGGGAGGGGCGGGGAAGATCAGTTGTGTTGGTCGGGTAAAGTAGGCAAAAACAAAGGACGTATGGCTACCGAGACCATACGTCCCATCTTAAATGAAACTATCCCGTTTTTAACTGCTCTATGCATATGTCCCAGAAACAAAACGAAAACGCAATAATGTATTTTTTAAGAAAATTACATTAGTGACAAGTGTTCGATATAAAAAAAACATGAACGACTTGACAGAAGAAAAACCTGAACCGAAAGTTTCCGTAAAAAAAACATGCTAAAAATTCTACACATATTTAAAGTCCCCACCTACAATATCGAATAACATGTCTGATTAAAGCACTAATAGGTAAACGAAATAAATATGACAAAGAAACAAACCTTTATAATTAAGTATGATAAGAAGTTTTTGCCCAATTACTTGCATCACAAAAGTGTCCAATTTTAAACTACCAAAAACATGGTCAGTTTCCGTATGGCTTGCTCACTCGCCATGGTAACCGAACCCTCTCATTTGCACCTTGTTATGCACGAGGTCCTAAACTGCAAGCCTGACGATCTTAATTTTTACCCCGTCCTTTTGTCATATTGTCAGACCATTTAATTCAATTTAATACTTTTGGTTTGATGCGATTTCAAACACACAGATAAGCAGACAAAACTTAAAGTATGATAAAAATTAATATTAATATTTATTCTTAGTTCTTTTAACTGCATTTTTGCAAATATATTCAATGTATAGACACGTCAGATACGTCAGATACGCCAAACTTGCATTAAATATTATTATGTCTTTCAAAAGTGTCCCATTTTAAATTTCCAAAAATATTGTCCATCTACATATGGCTTGCTCACTCGCCATGGTAACCGAACCCTCTCATTTGCACCTTGTTAAAAATGCACGAGGTCCTAAAGACTGCAAGCCTGACGATTTTAATGTTTACCCCTTCCTTTTGAATTTTTCGCCGGGGGCATTAAAAGCGTCTTTTCGTCCTATTACGCGAATGCTCAAAATTGTTTTTGTTTCATATTTTATTTCGCGGCCACCCTTTGAGCACTCTGGTGTTTCGTATTAAGTATTTATTTTCGTGTTTTATGTATATTTCAGTTTTGGATGGTAACTATAGTTCAGTATTTAAATGTCAGTTTTTTTGTCTTAGCCCCGGCGTGGTAAATTTATCTTCTTTAGAAGTGGAGTTTTACAACTAATACTTCTATTAGTAATTTTCTTGGAGTACAAATTAAAGTATTGCATTGTATAAGTGTAACAAGAGAGGCTTGGACTCCTACATTTAACTCCTATATGTGAGCCACAGCTCTACCCCTGAGGACTAAGCTAGAAAACCTCGGAAAAGTACGTCTGCCTTATCACACAGCAGCGCTTAACACTGCTATTACTAAGCAGAAATAGTTATGCGATGGTGTCTTCCTTTCTTCCTTTTCTAGAGGTTAGTCTACCAACTATCTTATGTAAGGCACTTAGTCTATTTTGGTCACATTCAAAAAGAACCAAAATCTGCAGCCACCATCTCAGTGCTTGGGAGTTATTGTGCTCAGCAGAATCTATTTCTTCTGCATAATTATACACCTATGTCATTGTCGACGTTCTCACGTAAATATCAACTCTATGAATGTCATATAGGGCTCAATTTTGTAGTTTTTTACATGAGTGTTTTGTAGAAAGAGACGCCATAGTAGAATAAAAACAGTAGGTTAACGCTACTTTCTTTTCAACCATAATAATGATTTATATGTAGTATGGTAATTCGAATCAATTTGAACGCGGTTATTATTTGAAAACAGCTTTGCTTTAGGCTTTTAGGTATGTTTGGTAAAAATCGGTTAAGCTGTTTAACCACCATAATCCAGCGGTCGGCAATTTTTTTAGCAACGTGCAGGCCCGCGGGCCGCTAGGAGAGTGTAGCGGGCCGTATATGTCGCGCTGTAGTGAATTGCCGACCGCTGCTATTCTATTTACTTATTATTTTGTATTTTTTTGTAATGTTTACTTTTTTATGAAATCAAATAAGCAAATGAGGGTTTTAAGAACGTTCGACAACTTGAGTTCAAAACTGTGTTTTAATTTAATCGAATATCTCGTGTGTCTCCCACTGTATGTCACACCCAGGTAGTACCACAAATAATTTGACCACCCCAAATGCTATTTGAATCTTTAGCAACATTATAGCGAATAGTAAACATCTTTTATTCGGTACACATTAAGGGCAGAAGAGAAAGGCGTTATTCTAATCTTAATATCATAATCCTACGATTCCCATTGTACTATGCAACCACTCAGATTTTCCATCGAGGCGTCGGAACATGAGAGGGTAGCTGAGGGCCGCTCTCCTCCTCTTATTGTACTTGATGCACGAACAGCTTGATATTAGTGCTGTAGAAATTTGATTTTTTTCCTTTTGGAAAAGTTTACATTTTAATATCTTATTTTTATGCCTTTTAACATATTATATGTATAAGAAAAATATTGCTTTTAACTTTATTTGGTTATATTTTAATCTGATATTACTGTATACCTGTTCTGAGTATTTTAGCTTCACTTACATATATATAACTTTTAGAAATATATTACTTACGTCATTAATTTTAGAGAATCGTAGAAATGAGACCTACCTATTATGGTTCTCTATACGAAAGTACATAAAGCGTCGTATATAAGTCTGAAAATATCTGACTTAATTTTATTATAATATAGGAATAGCAGACGAGCATGCAGTCCATCTGATGGTAAGTGGTTACTGTCGGCCATGGACATCTGTAATCAGCCCCAGATAGGATTAGATATTCCTACCTGAGGTCGGTCACAGATGTGCCACTAGCCTTGAGTACTAAGCCGGAACGCCTCGGAAAAGTATGTCTCTCTTACCACACCCTTCAAAACGGAACACAGCAGCGCCTAACCCCTATGACGGAATAGAATACTACGACTCTTAATTAAAAAAAGACCTGGGCACCTCGGCACCCATGTATACATAATATCGTGTGTTTTTAATTCATTTATTATAGATGACACAAAGCCGCAAAGTAATACCTGATAGCATTCTCCGTCAATCAACCAAGATACAGATTTGCGGCACAAATTCTTTGCCCTACAACATAACGGAAGCCACAAGCCACGCAGTTAAATACTTAATATTCTAAACCAAAACCATGTAACATGGGTATTACATCCACTGACCGACAGACTACAGGACTCACCGTTGAATCTAATGCAATTTTCTTGCTTGTCTGTCCAACGGTAAAAGCAAATGGTTGTCACCGGGAAAAACAATCGACTGCATAAGGAAATAGTTGAGCCAAGTACTCGAATACGAAAGTCAGGAAGTACCTGTATGGAATATAAATAGCCGTAAGCTCACATGCTACATACTTAGAATAAAGACGCGGAATACACAATGTTTTAAATGTGTGGTTTTTGGAAGCCGATTCGGCGTAATTTTCAATGTAATGATGCAAGCAAGGAATGTAGGTTGTGTGAAATGTGTCGGAGTTTTAGAAATCCAATTCGGCTCCTTTTTTTGAACAAATTTTTAAATTAAATTCCACGATATTAAAACAGTAATCTAATGTTAAATTTTTAACATTAATTTTCTTTATATTAAAATAAAATTCCATTTTTGACTCAGTAATTAAAAATATGTTTAAAAAGAGTTTTTTCAATCAAGTGTCTTCTGATTTTTCAATATTCTATGGACTCAAAAGCTTTTTATAATAGGTTTTGTATAAAAGAAGCTTATTCAATTTCTGCATTATACGCAATGTTTATGGCCCGGAATCGAACGTGGAAAAAACAAACCAAGGCGTTACAAAACATCTCTACGCAGTTTACATAATTTCATATGCACGTTCTTGTGAGAGGTCGAGTCGACAGCAATATTACTTACAAGTTTCTGCAAAATATGCAATGGGCATAATTGTGTGTTGTTTTACTAATAAGGGATCACGGCTTCGTTGACCCTTAATTTTACCCTTAATTCCCTTTCTTATATATTAAATTTGGAATATTTTGGGTTGAAAACTGCGAGTTCAATCTGTAAATGAGATAATTCAATCATACAAATCTAATTTTCTACTACGGACTCGTACAGTGCAACACATAATAGTTTAAAAGCTATATTTTAATTTAATAGTATTTGCAAATGAATAATTACTCTTCAGTTACATAAAATGCTTTTCTATATGTATTTTAGGTATACACGACATCATGACATCACAACCTTAATTATCATACAGAAAAATAATAATTAAATCTTATATTCTATTATATGTATATTATATTATATGTATATTCAAACGGCGGAACCTTTTTTAACAAGTTGAAATTTAAAAAAAAATCAAGAATTTAAAAATGTAAAGAAGATGCAAGCAAACCCACATATACCTATAAGGTTATATGCAGATTATAAATTCAACATCCAACCCCGAAAAAGTTAGTCAAAAATAGCACAATGCATATATAGTTATGTCGGAACCCTTTAAAATGTTTCCCCAGGTAGAAAAAATAAAAGCACCCCACACTCAAAGACTGAAAGGACTTTCGTCATATCGCCTTGTTTTATACTTTTTGACGGCAGCTCGTCTGAAGTTGCCCCTTGTTCCTGTTCGTTTATTTGGCTGCCTTGCTGAGGCTGAAAGCGTATGTTACTCCGAGGGGAATCGAGTGTCACATATTTATACCTACTTAGGTACTACGAAAGCGACGCTAAAATTTTTAAGATTCGTACAGACCATTTGTGTCTACAATTTTTTTTATATTTTTTGTGTTTTCAAGACAGCTTTTGGTACACCATAGATATACTTATTTTAACGACATTCACAGTATCCACCCATGCAAATAAATAAAATGTAAATCAGATGCTACGAAATAATACTGCCTTGGTAGCTACGGCGGTAAACCCTTTCGTGGTTTGACTCACGAAGCAACATTCCCTATTTTTGGCAAATATTCCTATCAACTGGTAAAGGATAAGGTGGGCCCCCAACCTCGTTCAATCTCCTGGATAGATCATGGATGGCATTAACCACTTATGATGAAAATCCACGGCAGCTCATTTAATACATATAACAACTTTATAATGTGTATAATGTCATATTAAACGTATGCTATAATCTTATATGTAAAATTCTCGTGTCACAGTGTTAGTTACCGTACTCCTCCGAAACCGACTTTACCGATTTTCACCAAATTTTATACGCACATTCAGTAGGTCTGAGAATCTGCTACTATCTATTTTTCTTACCCCTAAGTGATAATGGTTGTTCACGCTTAACATTTTTTTTGACGTGACAACGTCTTAAATTAGGTTGCGGCTGGGAGTCACTTATGAAAAAGTGTAACGCCCGGTAACGTTACGATGAGTCACCGAACGAGAGAGAGGCCCGCCGAATGCCTTGCGTCTCTCTCCCACTCAACTATGATCGGTCTGCCGCGCGCGCAGCACTAGAGTAAACAAAATATATTTCTATAGTTAAAATTTGTGCAATTCTTATTTTCATTCAATTCCTTGTTCCTATTGTGCAATTTAATTATATTCATATCAATAAATATTCTACCGAGAAAAAGACGTTGTCACGTAAAATCTTCGCCCGTAAAACCGACTTTACAGGCAACCATTTTTTTTATTTATATGGCAACACAATGTTTGCCGTGTCAGCTAGTAATTGTAATTGCGCTATCTCTTTTTTTCATATTCCAAGCCGTAGATGAATCTCCTAATCCCTCAGATGTCTAAACAGTGTAGACTCGAATCTAAATAGAATGCGAAACGCCTATCATTCTAGACGCGATATACTAAAGATTAATAAAATAAGCGGACGGAACGAATGAATGTAAATAAATACAAATCATAGAATATGCAATGTATGAAAACTGACAAGGGCGAGTTGAACTCGCGTGGAGAGGGTTCCGTACGTTGATTATTACGTCACATAAGTTGCTTTAAATCTGACATTGTAACATTGCAATTTCGAGAGATTTGCCATTTTCTTTTAAGACTCCTTATGGGGTTTCCTGCAACATTTGAGTAAAGAGCTGAAGATCTGTAGTATTTATTTTTTCAAAATTCTAGCCCCAGTAGATTCGCAAATAAGATAGGAGGAATGGTTAATTTACAGTTTGCAAGGCATTTTTTTTTTATTTTCGTCCCGAAAGTCGTCCCCAATTCAAAATTATTTAAGTTGAGCCTTCGTCTTTGAGCCTTGAAAACTATATTAGTACCAAATTTCAACTCTGTCGCTCCTGTTCAAAGGAAATTGACTGTAACGGACAGACAACAAGTCCTAAGAATTCCGCTGTTTGTTTTTTCGTACGCGATCCTTTATTTTCGTTTTTTCGTACGGAACCCTAAAAACAGTCCGTATGAGTTACGACGTGGCTATGACTGACATTATCATGCTCCATCTGTCGCCGCGAACAGCTCATCGTGTGCAAATACCATGCAATAAATCTGCCAACGTAACCAGCTTGTTGAAGTCTAGGATGCCTTGTGTGCCCATGCGTGCTGGCTTTGATTAACAACGGAATAAAAAGAGTTAAATACTACCCGCTATGCTTGGAATTACTTGTCATTCTAATTTTCTAGTTAATGAACAAGAAAAATCGTACAAGTTGATTATAAGTGCAGCTTTCTATATTAAAGTAGATTCTGACTTAAATATGAGGTCGATCTTAATACTCAGGAGTAGCAAGACAACTGCTGTTTATGTAGAGTTAGTTACAAATGGCCATGAGTGACATAACCACTTACCATCATGTAATCTTCATGCTTGTTTTTTTACTTTGAACTAGTAGAGACTAGACACCCCTTCTATTTTAGACTAACAGTTTAGTATTACTTTAAAAAGGCTTTATAAATAAGTCCGGTCGGGAATAGAACCTGGATCCATTTAGCTTTCAGCCAGTTATGGCGACGGTTACGCCACACAGAGCGTTAACAACATTTACTTATCCACTGCCATACAATTTAACCATAAACAACTACTCACATCTCCATTCAACGACTCAACCAAAACAATCGACGATCGTAATCATTGTTCGTAAACAGTTAAATACTTTGTCCGAACGCACAAAACATCGTAATATCTATTCAATACAAATTTATTGATCGGCGAAGGTGCAGATAACGGAGATGAGTTATGGTGGCGCGAAGGTTTTAGGTGCGAATGTCAACGGCGATAGGATTCGGATGTGTTTGACACCCACGGCACTAGATAGCATCGTTCGATAGGCTTGTGGAACGTTTAGGTATGATAGCTACTGGACTGTCTGCTTGCTACTGTCGTTTTAATTAGTGGATGGACTTAATAAGTAAACTTTAAGTAAACGCTATAAAGATCTAATTCAATCTATATATTGGTGGAGAGACCACCATCCACCCAACGTCGTAAATATTAAGTTGAGTACAATATATAAAGGTGAGTCATTTTGGGAAAATAAATGATTAATTTAGATAGCAAAATACCTTCTGTAGCTGTGGTAGTTGTTAACGTTCAAAAAGAATTCTATATAAATCAATTTTGAATAAACGAAACACAACTTAAAGAAAAATGGCTATCCTGTTTGAAATCGGTGATAACTAGTAGCTAAAGTAACCGACGAATTAGGGATTCGTACTAAAATCTAATAAGCTAATTTAATACTTCTTAAAACAAAAACTCGCTTATCGCTTTGTCTGACAAACACGTGACTATAAATTTAGAGATATTTGTCTGTCAAAAAATATTTATGTAAAAATCACCGGTGTCAGTAATAGCGCAAGTACTTAACAAGCTCTGAACGATGCTACTTCTGATAGCTGTGAACCAGGTAGATACCAGTGAAAACGTGAGTAACTTGCAATTTGTACACAGAACTAATTCCGGTAGTGCCAATAACAAAGCGAGTAACTTGAAGATTGTAAGCAGACCTAATCCTGGTAGTGCTAGTAACAAAGCGAGTAACTTGCTTGCTGCGAATAGAGCTAATTCCGGTATGCCCTGTAACAACGGGAAAAGGTAGCATGCGGCGAACAGAGCTAATTCCGGTAAGTCAAGTAACAAAGAGAGTAACTTGCTTGCCACGAACAGAGCTAATTCTGGTAGTGCCAGTAATAACACGAGTAACCAGCATTCTACGAACAGAGCTAATTCCGGTAGTGCCAGTAACAACGCGAGTGACTTGCAAGTTGTAAACAGAGCAACAAAAGCGTGGGCCGGAGATGATGTCGAGTTGCAGCCGACAAGAGAACTGTTGAGCAATGGAGGATGTTGCACAATGCACTCGCTACCAATTTATGAGCTCATCAATATTCTATTAGAATGAGCGGAAAATTGCGTCCGTGTTTTTATAACGCGGTCGGTGTCGTGATTAATTGTATTTTGAATTCGAATGAGATTTCTAACGTGCGAACTAGTGGTTTGGGTAAGATAAATACATTTTTTTATCAAATGTAAATTTTGTAAATGTAAATCTTTATTTAATACTTATTTCACACAATTTCAATAATAATTATATAGTTAGTAAATTTTATTGGCGTAGGTATTTTAGCTAGGATTTTTTTAATTATTTATATATATTAAATAAGCGTATTTAAGCTTAGAAAAAATGTTGGGACTTATGGCAAGTCACGATCATTGTAATGGTGCTCGTGATTTTGTTTTAATTGCGGTGTAATTAATCAATAATGGTAACCTATATACTTACTTATATTCTAAATAAGCGCAATAAGAACAAATTACGATGTATTTTTCTTAATAATATTAATATTCCCGTCAGTACGCTTAGATACGTAAATTTAAAGATGAATGATTTACCTTAATTTACTCCGGAATAATCAATTCATCTTAACTCATTTTAAAAGAGATTTGTTAAGAACAACAACAAATTGAATAATGATTCTAATCTTAATAAAGCCAAGACAAAAACTATTACGAAACCATACCTACATCCACATTCCCATACGCTTAAGGGACAATCTCCACCCTACACATACATATGTGTAATTCCGCGAAGTAGCGTGGAAAACGGAAAAATCCGCGAATAGCAGAAAGGGTGGCGTCTTCATATGTCAATGTAGGTGGGCGGGCCCTCCGGCGATATTTTTCTTATGAGCCTACCCTTCTGACGTAATACCTATTATCTATTGTAAGAAGAGGTTTTGTTCGGTGTCTAAGATACCTATCAGCTTCTTGGAAAATTATGATTTCTTTTGTAAGATTGAAGTACCGAGATATGTAAGCTCTGTGTAGAAATGAGGTTCTACCTAAAGCCAATCATAGATGCATTGCTACTGTCTAACACTTAGATGGTCGCATCGCATGTGAGTCGACCGAATTAGATGTCTTAAAAAGTGGTAATAGGTAATATATGTATTGTCCCTGTAGTCTCGGGACTAGAATAGGGCTACGGTATCCCCTGCCTGTCGTAAGAGGCGACTATAAGGGGGCTTCTGGGGTTGCGGGCGGCAAGAGTAGGAGCTTGTCCAGCAAGCAACCCCGGGAAGGACGACAGTGTGTGTGGTCGTATACCGTTGTAAAGACCAGGTGTGTGGAAGGAGTGTAATCTACTCTCCCAGGGCAGAGCCCGATTGGGGCATCGCCCTTGGAAGGCTCCGTTTGTGTTCCATCGAAGATCCCGGAGTTCTTCACCAAGCGCTGAGGACGGCCACCGGGGAGGTTTTAGTGCGGTAAAAATCCCACATAACCCGGCGTCGCTCCCACGTCGTCGGGTACCTTTTGAAGGTTTCCTCCTTGTAAACAAAAAAAAAAGGTAATAGATGTAGTACTAATTTAACTTTTCTCCATCGCAACTGAATAAAAACTTTTGGTTTCCCCTCCCTAAAAGAAAAATAAAAGTACAAACAAATCAGCTGTAGCATTTATGATTGTACCTCCCAAGTGGTAAACAATACAAACCGGTAATGTAACTAAATATTCTCAGATTATAAAAGGAAAAACATAAAATGTACAAGATTCCATGGAAATGAACGTCAAGCAACATTTTTGCTCCAAAACATTCTTACGCGTCCCCGCTCACTACTTACAGACAAACGGACAGTTTTATCTGTCAATAAAACCTTTTTACTGAGCCCTAATTTGGCCTAATGAAGCTAGTATCAGCGCTAATTCTAGATCGGAGCTATGCAGCCTCCGACTCTCATTAAGGTACTTGTCCAATTACATACGAGGAACGATAAGCGAATTTACTTATTACGTAATAGCTATTAGGTAATTATTAAATTCGCTATAATAAACTATAGTCTAGTATAAAATAATAAAATTAATATACTTATTTCTTCTTTTTTACGACGACGTTCTTCTTTAGTGAACTGATGAGAACAGAACCAAAACTTCTACAGCCTGAGACTTATTCACAAAAAAAGTTCTCAAACGTGTGTGAAATCTACTGAGGCCCGTGCCCAGCGATGGGATATTAATGGGCTTACGGTGAAAGGATAAAAATGAAATGTTTATAATTCGTTTCTTTTTTTTTGCATTAATCGCTTACCATTCCTCGTTTAATAGTTTACGGTCAGACCATACATTAAAGCAAGGAATCAGATATTAAAAGTGCACGAAGGTTTTATGTGTTTACTTATTAAGGCCTATACGAAAATACCATAGATTACACCACGTCGATGCAAGATGTACCATTTCACAATCACTAGGTCTTATAACACTAGTCCTTATACCTAAGACCATAAGCTTTATAGTCTTAAACACTATGGTAACATTAAAATTAGTACTACAATATTTTTTAAAGATATACTTGTGAAATATTAACACGTGTTTAATTGGGTTTTTCTGTACCTTTAACAAGATGGCATTAAATAGTTTTTGCCTTTTATTAATGAAGTAATAAGTTTTTTATAGAAATAATTAACTAGTTAGTTGAAATGGCAATTGCAAATCGGTCAATTGGTTTTTATTAAGAATAGCAAAGGTCTGTTAGGCAATTACCTAACCTTTATTAGAAACAATTGCCATTTAAGGCTGCTTAAAAAGCAGTTATAAACCGTTATGGTGACGAAAAAATAAATATCCTTGTCTATATAATAAAAGGTAATATAATTTCTAGGTTTGACTCTAGCGGTACTGCCACTACTCCTTATTACAGTTTAAAGGTAGAACCCTTTGTGGTTCTACTCCTGCGGTACCACCGCCACACCTATTTCTGCCTATTAACAGTAGTGTCAAGCTGCTGTGTTCTGGTTTGAAGGATGTGGTAAGGGAGACATACTTTTCCGAGGCGTTCCAACTTAGTTCTCAGGGGTAGCGGCGCATCTGTGGTCGACCTCAGGTAGGAATATCTAATCCTATTTGGGTTTAATTGCATGTATCCCTGGGTGGCAATAACCACTTACCATCGGGTGGACTGCATGCTCGTCTGCTACTCCTATAATATACAAAAAAGTAGTATTATCAGCTGATCTTTTTCATAGTAAATAGATGTAGCAAGTGTTAGAAATATATTCAAATTATTTAATCATAGTATTATTTTAATTAATTATTTTGTATTTTCATGATTTGTTATTTTTATAATAATAAGTGCACATTTATATGGCTGGTACGGTACTGGCTGGTACGGTTGTATGAGTAAGCGTAAAAAAGAAAAAGAATGCTCTTGACGTTTGAGTTGTATTTTGCGCGGTAATTATAATAGTTGTAAATTGGATTAAGAAATAGTTTTATTCTTTCACAAGCAAATATGTATGTAGTTCACCCATAATTGGCTACTACTTGTAGACATCTATAACCAAGTCTATATAGAACACGTTCCGATTAAAATGCGCGACCATTATGTCGACGACCCGCGTGGCGGAGCGGTCATCATACCCGTCTGACGCATCAAGGGTCCCGGGTTCGATCCCCGGCCAGACAGATTTCTAAATGATGAATTTAAATTTCTGTTTCTGGGTCTTGTTGTTTGTGTATTTATCTATGTGTGTGTCCATGGCACCCTGTGAGTGTAGAAAGCGTGTATAAGTCAGTAGGCACACCATTCCACTGAAAAGTAAGAACTGCTTCACACTAGAAATAGATAGGGCCGTGCTACCTCCCTGGTAAAACATAGTAAACATAGTAGTTTAAAGGTGGTAGAACCCTTTGTGGTTCGACTCCGGCGGCACCACCGCCACACCTATTTCTACCTAATAACAGCAGTGTTAAGCGCTGCTGTGTTCCGGTTTGAAGGGTGTGGTAAGGGAGACAGACTTTTCCGAGGCGTTCCAGCTTAGTCCTCAGGGGTAGCGGCGCATCTGTGGCCGACCTCAGGTAGGAATATCTAATCCTATCTGGGGTTTATTACAGATGTCCATGGGCGGCAGTAGCCACTTACCATCAGGTGGACTGCATGCTCGTCTGCTACTCTTATACTATAAAAAAAAAAAAAAAAAAAAAAAAAAAAAAAAAAAAAAAAAAAATAGTAACTCTACCATTTTTCAATAGTAGCACCGACGGTGGTAGAGTCGAATTCCGGAAGATCGGTTGGATCTAATATGAAACTTGTGGTAAATGGCCCAGAAAGAGCAACGCATCCACAATCGGTCTTAGGTAAAAACATGTTAGAAATTGTATTGGTTACGGACGGAAATTTAATAATGATCTTTATTAAATTACTTTATTCCTTACCTCTGCCAATACGGCAACTCGTAAAAATCTTTAGGTATGTTCGCGATTTAATCTGATGGAATTTATCAGCTTTTCATTCAATCAAACAATACATATTTGCAATCGGCCGGCACTTAAAAATAGATCTTATACCTAGATTAAAAGAGTTGAATCTATGTTGTGGTTGTGGGGTGGTTAAGCCGTTAGGGGTTGCAGCCCATATGTTACGTGTAAGGGAACACGTAGGAAGGGGTATGTGGAGGCGGGTAGGCTACGGAATAAGAAATATAGCATTTTTCCATAGTCCTCGCTATTGGCGAAGATGTTTCGTAAGGGTTGGACTCGTGGAAAAGAAAATCTATATCAATATATTTACAGGTACATACTACTAAGCATTTCCATGGATAGATGCCTTATCTATAAATCAATACATTTTTTCTGTTAACTTAGATTAAAGAAAGTGTAAAATCGTTACAAAATAGGAGTCACTTAAAAAGCATAATCACTTTGTGTAAAAGTTCGATCAAAAACGATTTAGACAATTAAAGCACATATTGCTTATATTTACTTGTAAGTTGTGTGTGTATTTTGCAATAAATAAATAAAGAAAGTTCTAAGATATTATAGTCTGATTCATAATTAGGTGTCCAAAATGTAAACAAAGAAATGTCATTGTCAAAATTCGATGACAGGTATTGCAAACCTTAACAAATTAACAAGAAACGAAAACTTTCACAAAATTCAACATAAAACAAAAACTTAATAACTGCACACAATTAAAAAAAAACGCGCTATGAAACTAGAAAAAAATCGAGTTCGATCACGATCACGAAAATGAATAATATCAACTACGAAACTTAAAAATGGCGGCACAAAAAATGTTTTGGATGCCGATTGTGTGACCATTATCACAATTTAATTTTCTCTCATAAATCTTGTTTTTTATTATTATTACCGTATGAAATGAAATTGAGTTAATATAAATATTGGAAAATGTGAATTGATTTTAATTTATTTAGATTATTATTTTATTATCGATGTATTAATTTAATATTGTCAAAAATAAGAAACTGCCATTTGACACATATTTTCTTGATAGGTCAACACCTTTGTTTACATTTTGGACACCTAATTATGAATCGGACTATAGGTGTATTATGATTGGACAGACATAATTAAAAACAAATTAAAAAAAAAACACCTTTTCAAAAAACTCATAGATAACTAAAAACTCAAGAAAACAAAATTGCAAACATAAAAGTAAAACATGAAACTAATTGTGAAACAAAGATTTATAAACTAACAATAATGAACAACGCCGGCACTTATATAAATACAAAGAAGTAAATCAACAACGAATACATGCCAAACATTCGAAAGTGTCATCCATTAACGCGAATAACTCAAGGAAATAAGTACAAAAAATATTTTCGCAACGTTCCGAGTAATATTAAAAACCTCTTACCGTTATCGAAGTGATTTCATTTTCTCAATACGCGCATATTTTCATACTGCGCGGATGACATATCACATTCAATCATAATATAGTCGCTTCGAAGTAAAACCCACCCTATTTCCAGCGCTGTAGGGATGAGATTCGAGCGCCGGCAATAACAATTCCTCTGTGATTCCATACGATTTCACCGAGTAATGATTTGCTTCGTAATGAGAGCGGCGCGAATAATATTCTGAGAGGAAAAATGATCGCTATGAACTGGATCGGGCTATTAGAGCTGTGTTAGATTTATTATTAGATTTGCTATTATAGTTTCGTTTATTTGTATCATGGCATTGAGTTTGATGTGTTAATTAGTCTAAGTTAGTTTTGTATCTGATCTGATCGAATCGAATCTGATCTATTTCAAATTCAATTGCGAAGTAATTCTTGCGTTTCGGTAAAAGACTCGGACTAATACATGAGGTAAGTTAGTCTTCAGAAATGACAACGCATCTGTGATTGGTTTCAGATAGAATCTCTATATTGTGTAGAACAGTATAGAGTTAGTCATAGTATAGTAGATGGATATCAGTCGACTAATCGACAGCATAAAGTTAACTTGAAAAGTGGTTTATATTTTGTATCCTAGGTTTATTTCAGTTTTCATGGAAAACATGGAAGAAAACTTGTCAAAAACGAGTTCGCATTTTTGGGTATTTGAGACATCCGAGTAACTAAATTGGAATATTTATGTTACTATACTCTTCAAATCAAAACGTTGCACCTTGATATCCAACAGTGAGAAACTCATGACTAACACTTGGCATGTCCTGCATCGTCCTTCGTCACTCTGCTTATTTCCTACTTAGATGTCATAAAAATCTATAAAGGATCCCAAATAAAACAAGTGTCCCTTATAATCTCGATTACAAACCCGTTGCCAACCTGAAATTAAGAAGACTAATTCGTAGCGCCTAATGTATCATTTCCCTTTCCAAACACTTCAAAACTATATACAGCCAAACAGCAAAACATACAACTCTCAAGCTTTAGTGCACCTTACAAGTTTTTTCTAGCTCTAAAAATAACATTGTAATTGTAATCCTTGTCCCATCCAGCTCTTTAATTCCGAGGAGGAAAATGTGGGTCCTTCCGGAGTTTATTATTGCTGTTATATCTCCAACACATCATGCGAACTATCTTCTTATATTATATTGTGGGTTGAACTCACTCATTTGGACTCACGCTTTGACGTGGTAAGGGTAAAAGTGATATTTGAGACATCAATACGAAATCGACAGGATAGAGCTAAGTTAAAAAGTCTTTATTTGTATGAAAGTTTAATTCAGTCTTCATGGAAAACATGGAAGAAAATGATCAAAAACGAATTCGCGTTTTTGGATATTTGCAACATTAGAGTGACTACATTGGAATATTTATCTTAGTACTCTTCAATACAAAACGTTGCACGTTGTTCCTTTATGCTTGGTTCTAGCTCGGTGAATGTTTTAAATTTCACAATCTGTTTAGAACGCGCAGCTTAATTATTAATTTGGATTCGAGAACCGATAGAGATTTACCCATTTTAAATGTCTATTTAAAATAATAACCAGCATTAACGGCATAACAAAGCCAAAATCAAGCAGATTTAGGAACGTCACGCATAAAATTATGAACATTCCTCCCACAACTTTGTTTCGAAATATCAAGTTAGCACCGTGTAACCGTTCCCCGAACATGTGGGTGACTAACAAGACGTAGCGTTTCATCTCATTATTGCTCAGCACAGTTACAAAAGCTTGGAGTATTGTCGTAAAGACGGTTACATTTTTCATAAAATACTTGTCGAAATACCTCCCACACGGCCCCGGGTCATGACGTAACGAGTACCAGTATGTATGAAGACTCTTAACTCGAAAGCCACTTCACATCATCCTTCTCCGTCTCGCTCTCCACCACAGAAGGAAACGGGACAGACGCAACACAACTCCGTCATATTTTTCTCTTTACCACCCTCGCTATCTGAAGCGTTCTTTTACATAAAAGAGGTTCTCGAGAAAATAATAACGGGGCGCTCAAAGGGCACCCAACTTTCGCTATCCTGCTTTGATTTTCGACTTCGCAAAGAATTCGTAAACCACAAAGGGAATCGCGGCCGATATTAAGCAAGGATTTAATTTACAATATATATTACCTCCAATAATTGTTTGTAAAAGATTTTACGAGCGATTAAACTGTTTTGAGAGCTCCGCGCAAATTGGCTCAGCTGTTCACAAATGACTCGATCACATGCGAATTATTTTGTCGTTTTTAATTTATTTGTAGCTGATATAGGTAGCTGATAGAACAAACATATAAATTACTAGTTTTTGCCCGTAGAGTCGCTCGCAGTCAAAGGTTTTTACCTATCCCTCGGGAACGCTACTCTATTTCAGGATAAAAAGTACGCTATGTCCTATTATGAAACCCTGACAATATTCGTATAAATTGCATCACAATTCGTTTTGTACTTAAGGCGTGAAAGCGCAACAATCTAGCAAACAAAATAAACAGACAAACAAACAAACAGACAGACAAAGAAACAAATAAACATACAAACTCACATTTATAATATTAGTTAGGATTTTACCGTGAAAAATTACTGTGCGTTATGTCGGACATTAAAAGAATAATGAAGTGTTTTGTGCGTTGTCAATGTGACTCCAGTTTTGTCGCAGCCCATATTTCATACGCGATAATGTCTGCAAATTGCGTGTTGGTAAATAAAACATTAACACGACAACCATTGTTACTATTACGTACGAACGTATTAATATAAATACAGTTTGAGTGTCTGTATGTCAAAGTTTCTGAAATATATCCTTTTATTTTTTTACAGATACCATAGAAGTCTGTTTTTGTTTTGCGTGTCTGTATCTTTTTAACATAGACAAAAATTAAAATTTTATTAAGTAAAAAAATAATTGTTGCCACCACTTTGTTCACGTAAATTACACCAATTTTTCAAAATTAAAAATCGAAAAACATCGATACAATTATTTTCATCCTCCATTACTAATCAGGCCTTGTTTTTTAAAAAAAAAACAATATCAGTATAGTAGAGAAATAAATGTAGAGTATAAAAAACAAAATTAGGGTTCCTGCGTAACAACGGAAATACCGCGCTAGGAACTACGTATAAAATAATTCTCGAGCTACCATTAAGGTTTTAGCCTCAGTAAAGTTCTTAAATGTCAATGTCGTTTTAGTGTGGTCTTACGTCAATTGTTACAATTATTTGTTGTGGTTAAAACAATGATATCAAAATATTGTCATTATGTCTAATACTTCAGTATCTTAATAATTGGCCAAGTGTGAGCCGAACGCAAACACAGAGAGAGGTTCCGTCCTTTCAATTTTTATGTGGTATTTTTAATACGCAAATATAGCAATACACTCAAAACTAAAAAAGTGTCTATCTGTTACGATTCAAGATATTCAAAGCTTTGTGACATTCTGACAGGCAGACGAACGGACAGGCGGACAAATGGTCGGACGCATAGACAGCTGCGGCATATTAATAGGGTTCCATTTGCGTTATTTGAATACGAAACCCTGAAAGCAAACAATATTTCATTTTATATGACATCACAAAAAAAATCACCACCCCTTTTTATCGCGAAGGAATTTTGTAAAGAGTGGGGAGAGGAAATAATATACAGTCCCATCTTGCAGGCCTGGAGTACAGAATAGATAAGAAAGTCTTGTGAAATAAGAACGGGCCAGTATGATTCGACTGGGGCCGACACACCTATTTCTAGCGAGAAATAACTATGTTTTTGTGGAAGGGTGGTAATGCCGGCTAACTTACATATGACCTTAGCCCTCAGGATTGATGATGCACCTGTTAACAACTTCAGGTAAAACCAGTTCTATAAGTTATCTGTACCATGAGCGACCACTTCCTATCAGGTGGTTCTTTGCTACTTCAAACGTAAAAAATGGAAATCATAATCATTTATACAGCTGTATATTTTGACAAAGAGTTTCATTATTTTCCAAAAAACTTTTCTATAAAGAAATAGACTACCATACTTACTAAATTCACCTACCCACGAATTCGCAACATTTCAAATGTAAGAATCCTGCATCGCTACCCACAAACTACAAGAAAAACTTAAAACGGCAAGGCATAGCATTCTAACATATTCCCCATAGCGCTCACGAAACATTTTAGTCGCAGAGGAGGATTTTATGACGACAAATGATAAAAATACTCAACGTTTCATTGTGGAACTCTGGGAGAAATTTTTGTGCGCCCTCATATACGTGTATGTGTACTGAAGGGCGAAGTTATTTGCCTTCGCTTCTCTTCCGTCCATTTGCCCCCAAACTCCCACTTCCGGTTCCCATATTCCACCTACCACCCTTGCACACACCAAAGAAAATTCTACTTTAAACGCAAGAACTAAGTTCGAAGTTAACTCGGCAACAAACACGCCATTTTTCTTCGGCCTCCGAAAGTAACGTAATGTCGCGCACAAGACGCAAATAGCAACTTTCGAATAACAGTTACACGTTCCAAATTGGTTTCTGTGGCGCAAAGGCATTTGCGTCTGTTCGCGACTGTACGATTTGGGACCGTACGAAAAACATATTTTTCAGATAACGACAATGAGAAAGGAAAATATTCAGATGGAAATTCTCCGATACAGCGCGTCGGGTGCGCCCGCGTAGAAGATATTAAGGGGCGTGTTCTACTTAGCGATATTTCTTCGTGGTACTTTGCTTTTATTACTAATACGATCGGATACCGTTCCTCGTATATCATGCGATGGCGTGCATTAAAAATATATTACGATGCCATTAACAATAAGCAAAAGGTTTAAAAACAGTTCTTTTGTGAAATGTTTTCCTCTCGAAAATATCAATTTTGGGATGAACTAAAGCGTCCCGAAAATTATTATACGTTCAGCCCAGCGGGGTATTAAGTAACATGATATTAGCATCCCTCAGTGGAAAGAGACAAATGCGGATTAAATGCTTAATTAGAGAGGGACGGCACGAGAGGGGGCGATCTTGTCTAAAGGACATTGGCCTCTAGGGCACGCGACCGTTGATTCGAACTCCTTTTTAATTCTTTTTTATTAATTGTAGTGCGACCGGGTTTTACAAGCATCTCGTAATAACAAAATTAGCAAATTATTCATTTGTTACTTACTTAACCTACTGTTCTTACTTAACGTTAATATTCTTGTTTATTCTAGCACTGGATAGAGAAAGATGTGTTGCTCTATTATCAATATTAAATAAATGTAGGAAATATTCTGTAATCTAGGTGTATTTCCTAAGTATCAACAAACTTCAATCAAAAATGCTTTAGAGTACACAATAAATAATTAAAACTCAATTTCTTTAACTCGACTCTATTCCTACTATTTCTAGTAATTTCTCCTAATTCTCTATTCTCTACATTTAAAGGACCCTAGAATCGGGCAACAATCACAATCAACACTAAATTTCTTAAACACTACGTTATTACCAAAATTCCACCTTAAGTTCTCTCAATAAATTATCATTTGCGAGAATATCTAAACGCCCGAGTGTCAACGACGGACCGTCGGGTCATAATATACTAATTCTTAAACACTATTAATATCTCCAATCTCAATTTTTTTCTTAATTTCTCTCAGTAATTGGTCATTTCAAAGTATTTCTAAACGCCCGAGTATCAATACGGGACGGTCGGGCAATTATATACAAAAAAACTTAAGCTAAACGACTATATCCATTCCCACATTTGTTTTCTAAATTTATCGCAATAAATTGTCATTTCAAAGCATTTCTAAACGCCCGAGTTAATTACAGCAATCGGGCAATATATAATCAAGACTAGGTTTTTATAAACTTAAACTCTACCAATATCTCCATTCCCACGGTATCTTAATTCCCACAGTATCACTTTATTTCTCCTAATAAATTCTCATTTCCCAGGATTTCTAAGTATCAACATTAGGCGGTCGGGCAACATGTCTCAAGCCAGCTTCCTTCGTCATTAAAGAGCCTTTCCTCTCTTTTACTTAATGGCGAAACGGGCGGTTTCTTTAAACTTGGCAATGAATGATAACTAGGGGAACTCCAAAATTGGGTCGGACTTCGACTTAATTTTTTTCGCCAAGGTCGCACATAATCAATAGGGCGCTCCGAATTTACGCCTCCCAGTAATTAGATATTTGGGGTATCGATTTTGGGGTAGGTCGGTAGACAATCGATGGTCTGCGTTCAGAATTAATGAGGTTCATCGACTTCTGGTGCGCGGATTTTATTTTATAATTGCTTGGTTTGTGTATTCGTTTGTAGTTGTTTTATCGTATAGAAGTAGCAGGTACATTATGTGTGTGAGATGTGATCAGTGCTGCTCGCAGATATCTGAATACCATTTTACATAGCAAGACCAAGCTAAACCGATCATAAATGCGTTGCTTCTCTTGAGGAGTCAGAAAGAACGCCGCGACAGTCTAGCTTGCCACACCCATCAACCGTAACCAAAGCTACACTCCTTACATGGGTATCACCGCAACTTCTGCTACGACAAAAATGAGTTCGAAGGTAGTAAAACCCTTTTTGGTTCGACTCCGGTGGCACCACCGCCCCACTTATTTCTGCCTCATAACATCAGCGTTAAGCGCTGCTGGGTTTCAATCCCATATGGGGTTGACTACAGATGTCCATGAGCGGCAGTAGCCACTTACCATCAGGTGGACTGGGTACTCGTCTGCCACTCCTATATTATAAAAAAGCGGCGATGCTGCTAACGAGTCGGTTTTAAGTGTCGAGTTTTAAGTATGTGACTAATTTTGGAGTATTGTGGTATTTCTGTATAAGATAGTAAGTGGTCATTGCCGCCCATGGACATCTATAACCAACTCCATATAACAGGGTTACTACCCGAAGCCGATTACAGATGCCCTGCCACTCCTAAAAATTAAGATGGTTGCCTCATATATGCTTCCACAAGTTTCCACCGAAAGCAGGAACTGCTTCACGCTAGAAATACTAAACCAGATATTGAAGGTGGTAGAACCCTTTGTGGTTCGACTCCGGCGGCACCACCGCCACACCTATTTTTGCCTAACACCAGCAGTGTTAGGCGCTGCTGTGTTCCATTTTGAAGAGTGTGATAAGGGAGACATATTTTTGCGAGGTGTTCAAGCTTAGTCCTCAGGGGTAGCGGCGCATCTGTCGCCGACCTCAGGTAGGAATATCTAACCCTATCTGGGGTTGATTACAAATGTCCATAGGCGGCAGTAGCTACTTACAATCATTAATAAAAAAAATCGAATCTTACTCTTTTTTCCTTACAACGCCTAAAGATATAACTTCAACGACTCATAAATTGACCAACGTAATAGACAACAAACTATCAAATACGTGTAACATGATATTTATATGCAAAAGTAATTTATATCGAATTACACAACATTTTCTGTATCTACAAACCGAATCTATTTACCCGACCTAATGGTTAGGGCATTTATACACGACGACGTTACGATACGAAACTTCGGACGACACACACGTATTTTATATCCTGTATTCGCATTTTAAATCTATTTCAACCTATTTTCATTATTAATTTATTGAAGTGTATTGTATACTCCAATCCAAAGTATTTAGAGTTCATCAAAAATATAACACTAGAAAAATCTTTTGAACTAAAATTATAACCTTCGAAACCAATGTACGTAGGCTTACTGTGTCCCATTTCACTACATTCTACATTCGATCGTGACAGCATCGTTACATCGTGTCGTCATATCCAAAGGGGCTTTAATTAGCCTGTACATAGTTAATAAAGTCACTAGTTGATTGTAGATAGGCATCATGAATATGAAAACTGTCATATTGTAGGCATATCTTCATTATGATCTTCCACAAGCGTTCATAATGAGCGCATTGCTACGCATGTTGTACATACATGCATGCATGCGTACATACGTAATTGCATATAATGCATCCTGTTCTCTATTCTCCTTTGTTTATTATTAATTGTTAGACAAATCTGTACCCTTAATATGAGTTTTAAGTTTTTACAAAAATTAAAACTTTTTAAAAAAATTTAAAAACGTAAAAACTCATACTAAGGGTTGTTACCTATTCTCCTTTGTTTATTATTGAGTGATAATTAAACAAATCTGTTGCAAAACACTTCTCTTTGAAGATGGTGAAAATATATGCTTGATGCTGACAAGCCGTAGAGAGCTACTGTGTTTTGCAACTCAAAGCCCAAAATATTGTGATCAGGCAATACTAATATCCAATCAATTCCGTCCATGGAAACAGAATTGTATCTTTAATAGATATTTCGTAAGACTGTTCAATTTAGGGTCAATTATAGAAGTCCGAAACAGCAAGAACCTTACAGATTCATTGCTATCTTTGAAGACTAAGTAGGAACGCCTCGAACGAGTAAACCTCCCTTGGCCTTTAAACTGACACACATAAGGGTTTTATACTCGTTTTATTTCGCCCTAAAAAATGTAATATGTTTTTCCCCAAACATTTAGTAAACTCTCTGTACCTGGTAACACTGAATGTGTGGACAGCAAAACATTTCGATCGATATGAGAACTTCTCACAATATTTGTTCGGCGCGGAATGCGGTAGCCGAGGCTGTATAAACACACCGACACTCATCGCTCTCAATGGGTATCATATACTGACAGTAGAATAGCTTTCGACTTCACCTTTGATGGTGGGAAAATTTTAGTTCTACTGCAGTTACATATTTCGTCTCTAACAAATAATTTCATGCATTTTTTAATGTACCATTTTCAAGCAAAAATTACAGCACAACAAAAATTAAGCAACCAAAGAGCATTTTTCAGCAAAGCAAATCGATATAAATAAAAGAATTTGCGCAAATTTTACGCGATCTCAACCTGCAAAATGTAAATAAATATAATACTTGCGCTATGAAGACATCATTTTCCATATCTTCCTTCAATATTACAAGTTATTATTTATTAGTTTAAACAACCGATACCCATAAAACATCCATAAATGAGAACTTGCCCGGAATTTGAAACCCGTCGCATCAGGATACAAATTCAAAACTTATACAACAGCTTTATTTATAATAGGGGACCAAATTCAAATTGCTTTACAATTTTATGAGCAACACATATTGGTGGGAACCCTGTCTAATCTACCAGACAGAATGCATATATGTACAAGAACGTTGTCTCTCGTCCTATTAGCGCATAAACGGAAAATATTATACCGTATTTAGACAGACTAACAATTTATTCGAGGAAGTAACTGATTAAAATTCTCTACCATAATATCAAAGATGAAATACGCAGATTTTGCTGTAATGGGCATATTAAACGCACGAGAGGTTGCATCGACCGGTACGCATTGTTCATGGTTTCCTTCTCATTAGTCCATAGCTGGATGTGTCGTAAAAGGACGTAACTATCCAGTAATAATTACTTCGGTTCAGATTTGATAAGATTGTGCGTTGTTTACAAGTTGCGGATAGCGCGGTAGATTGTAACTAATCTACATGTCGGGAATTCAAAGAATGACCTTTTGTAGCAGGACTTCATGAGTTAATATCGAAATAACAACCGAGATTGCAGTTTACCTGATAAGTGGCCGCTGCCACTTAACAATGGACGTCTGTAATCATCAGCCTCAAATAGAATTGGAGTTCTGCCTAATGTCGGGCACAGATAAATGACTTTTTTGTGGACTAAGTTGGAACGGCTTGTGTATCTCTCGCTTACTACCTTTCTTGTACCTTACGTGTAACCTTACTAAACCCTTCAACCCAGAACACTAACAATGCAGCATATTTAACATTACTATTATAGGATTGCATTGCATTTCTGCCACGAAGGGGTTATACTCCTTTAAAATTGATCGTATCTTATTAGGACCCTTGGGGTTGCGTATTGATGACAGGATTGACAAATACAAATTTACAACATCAAAAGAAGTTGTTTTCCTCTTACGATTTCAACTCTTGTAACCTCCATTGACACACATAGTCCTTAATGTTCGTTTTGGCTTCACAAAATAACTTCAGTGCTAGTTCTAATGTATTATTCTCTTATGTTACATTTATGTATGTCTGTAAAGCATATTCTTCTATACAAAGTGTATGATCATATTTATCTTACGTAACGCGACCGCAGTCACAGGCAGTGCCAGTATTGCATAAAAAATATGATTTTGTCTGATAACACTTTGAATCTCGGAGATATAAATAGGACCTTATTGCTCATGAATTAACTTAAAACTCGTATACATTTTATCTCGATAGCCAGCCGGCTAAAGCTCCCATTCCTAGTAAGCTCATAAGCCTAATTAAATTCCAAGGAGGTTCCACTAAAGTTGTAAGTGGCAAGCACTCAGGTGGAAAGCTTATCGATTGAAATAAAATTATTATTACGAAGCACGTTACTGCTACGCGACGAATCGAATTCTGTATTCCGTTTAGATCGGGTTGCGAAATCGTGCAGGCATGCCTTTGAATAACTTGGACAGATGGCGCTGGTTTGAAGGCATTTTGGACCTTGTGCTTCGAATATAGGGGTACGGTACGGGGCTTTGTGAGATGAAAGTAATATGCTATTTAACAATGAGAAAGGATGGAGGGATATATCGATAGTATCGACACTGATATATCGATAACAGAAACCGTCAAAGATATCGGTAGTCGTCAAAAATTCAAAGCTTTTAAAACTGCAAAGTTTCAAAGTTTCAAGAAATTTTTGGGCAAAAGATCTACTATTGTAACATTTTACGGACATTTAGAATTTTCAAGGTAGTAGAATCCTTTATGTTTCGACTCTTGTGGCACCACTGCCACACCTACTTCTGCTAAATAACAGCAGAGAAGCACTGCTGTGTTCCAATTTTAAGTGTAAGGTAAGGGAAGGTGATCCAATGTTGAAGGTGGTAAAAACCTTTGTGGTTCGACTACGGCGGCACCACCGCCACACTATTTCTGCCTAATAACAGCCGTGTTAGGCGTTGCTGTGTTCCGTTTTGAACGGTGTGGTAAGGGAGACATACTTTTCCAAAGCGTTCCAGCTTAGTCCTTAACGGTAGCGGCGCATCTGTGGCCGACCTCAGGTAGGAATATCTAATCCTATCTAAGGTTGATTACAGGCGGCAGTAGCTACTTACCATCAGGTGGACTGCATGCTCGTCTGCGACTCCTATATTATAATAAAAGGGAAATTTATTTCCCTTTTATTACCTTTTTATTATTAACATAAATAACATCAATATATTTATAACATCACGTTTACTTTGTTGTTGTACATCGATATATCAGTTCTACGATATCGACAATTTCGCCAACATACATCCCTAACAATGAGCATAGCATATTCCGATCGCAGCATATTACGGTAGTTTGATTGGTGACGTCCAACAAATATCTTTGAATATTTAATGCCGATGCATTAAACATTAGCCTGTTAGCTGAAAAACATAATAATTTATAACTACGCCATAAATGTCCATGTATTTCATTACAATATGAGCAATATAGCGTAGATAAATGAATGTGATCTGTTAGTTGTCCTAATAAAAGTAAAATTGCATGCGAAATAAACAAGTTTCTCTATATGTCCGTTTGGGAGTTTGTAAATCAAGGACCACTGATTCGCATTATCCTTTTCAGTATACAATTTTGAAAGTTCTTATTGTCCGTGAGATTGATTACTATTCCAAAAGTGTAGATTTCGCGAAAATCTAAAATGTCTGAAGAAAGTCCAGAGCCAAGTCAAATATTCATTAAATACATTAGCTACAGAATCCACTAAACATTGGTTAAATGTCATAAATTATCGCTTGTCATAAAATATCGCTATAATAATTATTATTATAACTCTTTATCGCCCACCACAAGAAAACCCAACTTTACAAGTGGTGGAACATTCTGTGGTTCGGCCCCAGTATCACCTTCACACCTATTTCTGCCTATTATCAGCAGTGTTATGCAAATGTAGGTATATGTTAATAAACTGTTTAAGAAAAAGCCACAATGGATTATATCACAAACTTATTACTACAATTCGTACAAATTCCATGCGTCTATTTTTAAATTTGAAATGAAATAAAAAAAAATGAAATTAAATATATTTATTTTGTATAGGCCAACGACGGCACTTACAAATTGTCAGTTACAATATTTTTCTTAAACTACTACCGGATCGGAACTCGACCTCTACAGATCCGGTAACAAACTCGGTGGGTTTGTCTTTTTTTAATATTAATTATTATCTTTTTTTAAATGCTATCATTTTTACATATTATTAATAAAGCGTTAGCTCCAGTATCTTCCTTTACGTTTATCTAAAAAAGAAGTCTGTTCAGTAACCTAGCTATTTACCTATAGTTGTCATTTCAATTAGTACTTGACAAAGCTGAGTAACTCTTTCTAAGGCTCCACCTTGTATTTTTAATGAAGTGGTTATTAGTATAACTGACTGGACAAACACTACTTATCTACTTATATTTATATTACCAAAATATTTCCATTTACATATTAGTCATGACCCGCTAATTAAGCACCGTTAGAATCTTTTGTGAGGGCATTCGCTTTAAATTGAAGATGAATTTAAATATTGGTCCCATCGGTTGGTATTCGTCTTAATTGACGCTTTCATAACGTGTAGCGGTTTTTTAATCGTTAGGCAGTTTGAGAAGACATGTTTTGTTAAATCTTTATTTACTACGTTCATTTAAATCATTTTTTTCGGGTCAAATATGTAGTTTGTTTTTTCAAGTTATTAAAATTTTGTGCGTATGTGTAACAAAGTTTAACTTGATAACTTGATACTAGGATATTCTCAGGAAAGGTAATACAAACTTAGCAGACATAATTTTAAAGAAATATAACAAACGCATTGCACAAGATAAAGGCAGAACAAAGATAAACACTCTCATTATCACCAATAATTATTCTTCGTTTGTTTTCAAATTAACGTTTAAATACAACAATTTATTAAAGAAGTATAACTTATTCCTAATTTATTTCCATAAAAAGTAATTACCGGCGTACATGTAAATATAGTACGCTAAAATAAATTTGTCGTAAGTAGCAGACTTATTAATATTTACCAAAATGAAACTAAAACTTGAGTACATATATGTTAGAAGTTGGGCAAAGTCGGTAATTCTGTTATGTCGCATGAATTGGACGCTAAATATTTTGCTCGCATCGTATCAACTTTCAGAGCTAATATCACGGCTAAAAATAACAGTGTAGAAACCAACAGAGGCAGCCTTGTACAATTTTACAGCCTTACCCTCTATAATCTCAATATTGTAGAACCCTTTGTGATTCGACTCCGACGGCACGACCGCCGCTCCTATTTTTGCCTTATAACAGCAGTGTTGAGCGTTGCTGTGTTCTGGTTTGAAGGGTACGGTAAGGGAGCATATTCCAACACGCATTTCCCCATAGTTTTGTGAGACTGGTTAGTGTTTTTATTGTTTTCAAACCGGCCATAAAACCTTCAAAGTTTAACGGGTGCTATCCAATGGCAATAATCAAGATAGATGGGAAACTATACATAATTTGTTTATTTATTACATAAATATACCAAACTACATTTGATGTCATTGCCTGAAAATCAAGCAATTGAAGCTATAATTAATATTCCCGTATTGGACTTGCTTAACTGAAGCATAAAATATAACATAATTTAATTTTGAAAACACAGTTGAAATCACAACGAGACTCCTTATTAACATGTAAAAATTCTGCGCAACCTCTTTGTCTCTGTTGAATTTTGAAATGACACACAGAGAGACTTCAATCCTATACAACATATACATTGTGCATATTTTGCTACAATCTTATTAACATGTACACATTATATTCAACCTCTATGTCCCTATTACTCTGTACCGAAAGTTCCAGCGTCTTAAAATCAATTTACGTGCGGGCGGCTCAAAGAAAGAATTTCTCATAAGACGACCCGTTGAGGACACGTGCCCGGCAATAACCTGCCCTGTTGTTTAGGCTTTGGCTTTTCTAACTCGAATGGATTTGGGCTTTGTGTTAACCGAAACGGCTGTACGGATCCGAGTTCAAATCTGGGTTTGCAATTTTTATGCAATAATCTGATAGTTGACGCTTCGGTTGATAACTTAAATAGATTAGATTCGAATCTGGGTATGCAATTATTATGCAATTATCTGGCCTCTATGTTGTGTAGTTTTTCTGGCCTAATGAGACTCGTTTTCTACGTTTACGATGGCTCTGAAGATCCGGGTTCGAATCCGGAGTATGTAATTTTTATGTGTTGTTAAATTTAAGACAATGTTACCCAACATTTACGGCACCCCACGAATGACGTCGCATCACTGCACGTTGCGACGTCGTGTAAAGTTATGACGTCGCGTCCTGGAAATATACGACATAAATAATAACGTCGAGAAAATTAATGACGAAATCCAGAGTTATTTTTTTACTATTTCATTATTTCATCATAGATAATACAAAGGAATGGATGAACTCAGTATGTTAATGTGTTTTATCCTTACAAAGCGAATTCGCAAAGAATTCACGATATCTAAAAGAATTTGCAATACCGCTCTAGCCCCGCCCACACACACACGTACGTACTATTGGCGAGCGTGTATCGGAAAAATGGGGGAAATCGGTGAAAAAGGCCCCGTATGGAGAAAAGAGTTGGGTGGAGTTTCGTAAGATATGCGAGCGCCTTGGGGCAAACACACGTTAGGAGTTCGCATTGTGTCGTAACTTGTAAGGGTACGCCTGTAGCATTACCATGAGTTGGCATAGAAACGCCACTATAGAAATGGTAAATAGAAAACTATTGTCATTTTGCTAGTGAATAACATAACTACTATCGTTACGGTATTTCTTGACAACATCTGTCAAATTAATGACTCATGGGACCGAATTTGTATGGCAATAGATCATAATGACATTCGCTAGCGATTTGATTTCGATAGGTTTTTAGGTATCGAGTTACGTCACTACGGATTTTAGTTCTACGAGTAACCACCAGAGGCGCTGTACAATTTTTCATACATTTATTTTACGCAGTCGCTAGCGAGTAATACTTTTGTAAACTCATGGTAGTCCTACTGACTTATTAGTGTATTTTGAAGTTTTAAGATTAATACTAGTAATGTTGTACATTATTCGTTAATACTGATATTGATATTGATATTGGAAATGAAATTCGTAGACTAGCAAATAAGTTTATTATGACATGAGAACATGAGAATAAAATGATGATTCAATATGAATCAAAATTAATGATACGCCTTATAAATGAAGTTAATTTGTACGCTGTGCTCATTTTTATTTAAATTTGAAAACTTGGCTAAACAATTTGCCTAAAAGTTCCGCTCAAAACCAAGAAGGGGTCAGACTGGAAGAAAATTAATTCTTAGATTAGTTTGTCGTTCTTAAGTATCTTTAAATACGAGTTACAGTGTGGACAACATTGACATTTTTTAAATCGCCTGTTTTAAAGTTGTCAACATCATTATATGTACTCGTACTTAATGACACTTTAATTTAAATTATTTGCATAGAAAACCTAAACACGAACACGAAAACTCATAGTTTTAACCGCAATTAGATTTGCCAAGGAATCTGACTTTGATAAAATAGCCAACCGTAAAATGCATATAACCACCGAACTGTGCATCGATGTTAAAAAGAAAGGGTTCCATACGAAACTACGTAATATTTACCCTGGGAAGATACCACCGTCACGCCCAGTCCTAGCTTGAAGCCCTTCTTATGTTTCTATGGGAGGATATGTAGATTGGCTGCCTTACATATGAGTGCGACCATCTTTGTCCTCAGTGACATATCTTTTTTTTATATAGTTTAATCTAACGATTAGGCAGACGTGCTACCTGATGGAAAATAGTCAACGCCGCCTATGGACATTTGCAACATCAGAGCAGTCGCCAATGCATCGCCGGCTTTGTATGCGAGCTCTTTTTGCACCTTTTTTGAAGAGCCCCATGTCATATCTGTGATCGGCGTCAGCTTAAACTTGTTGGACTCAAAAACTGAAGAACTACGTTTTCAATTTCCAGCTTTGAGAAATGTGATTCTTATTATACCTGCTTTCTAACAAGAATATTCTTAACAAAGTCCTAGTTTTTTCATCATATACTCCTACATTTATAAAAACAAAAAAAATTAAGCGTTTGCCTGTTATTAATTTTCTTTCTTTCCTACAATACATTTTTGAATTTTTACCTGTCTAATTGTCTGTTTTCTCTGAGTACCACTGAGTTATATTCGCGAAATGAAAAAAAATACAAGAAGTATTAGAGGTTACTTTTAACCCGAAAATGTTCTATATATTGCACCTCATCTCAGATGTGCAACTGAGTAAACTCATGAAGAAAGTGTTCTTAGTATGAGCTCACGGAACCCTAAGCATTACGGTTCCATAGATAGAGCCCTGTGACGGACGGACAGACGTACAGACAGCGAAGTCTTAGTAATAGGGTTCCGTTTTTACCTTTTGGGTACGGAACCCTAAAAATTAACGTGCATGCAACACGACAAACTGATTCCAAACTGTAGAACATTCCGCGCGATAAGGAGTTACAAACTAAAAAGGCCAGAAGTCTTACTTCCGGAGCAGACGTGAGCCGTGTCAGACGCGATATTACGAAACTTGCGCAACGTTTTATTAATGGCTGAGCTTCTTTCGTAGTTATCATTCAAATTTTATTTATACTAATATAAATTGAAGGTACCTAGACCACACCTATTTCTACCTCATAACAGCAGTGTTAAGCGCTGCTCTATATTATAATAATTAGTATTAATTGTATTGTATTAATTAATGAAATGAAAACCCTGTGACAATTGTAAATTATATCTTATGAATAATATGTATATAATATAATAATAATAAATAATTAAAATAAGTAGAATAATAATAATATTGTATAAAAATTGCACGCCCTTAGGGTATACACAGAGGAACTACCATTGTAAACACCATCATTTTATGTACCTGTTGTTTTAGCAATAAATTACTGATTATTGATAAAAAAATCTATGAAAATTGGATACAACGCGAACAAACAGGAAATTTAGACACGCACACACATAAACATGTGCACTTCCGCACTTACGTTTGTATCAAAATTTAAAAGACAATTTACTCGAAAAATTAACTAATTTCTAACTGTGATATGAAAAATTCACAATCATAAAAAATACGAGATTGAACCTGGGAAAAAAAAACACAGCTCTGTCGCATGCAAGTTTCGATTATCCCAGACTACAACATGTTTTCCCATTTCAAATTATCCACCACGCAAAAAATACGTATATTAGAAAGAGCCACAAACTAAAAGCCAGAAGTCTTACTTCAGAGCATGAATGAGCCGTGTCAGACTATCGCGATATTGCGAAACTTTTCCCAAGAACTTTTATTAATGGCGGCCAGTCTTTTGTTCACTCACACCGCCTTTGAAGTTATTTACACCAAAGTTGTTTTAACTCTTTATTCCTACTTAGGTCCATAGTGGACCCGAATACGCTATTTGTCTTATCAAGTCCCCCATTAGGGCCTTGTCGAAGTTCTGTGGGACTTGTACGTTTTATTGCAGTAAAATACTGCTAAATGTTGAGTTTTACGACTGAAAGATAAAATATTTTACTTGCTATATCATACTTTGTCAAAGTTTTGCAGCTATTCGTCATTTCCTTCCGCTCCGGGGTTTAAGCCTTTCTTTATGTTAGTACTTAAGTATTACTTTGTTATCTTATCATTTATTTCAATATTACATGTTTGTACGACTGAAAAACGTATGTAAAATGTGCACTCATTACTTTTTCCCTCCCTTGAAACAATACCACACACTCGGCTATTAAAAGAAACAAATAGGTATCCCGGTGGTGCTTCCAGATTCGAACCTCAAAAGGATCTATTACCTTCAGCTCTCTTACCACCATCAAAGCGATCCGCGATCTCACTACCCAAATTTATAAAAATGTTAAGATTAGCGGTCTATTTCTAACATCGTCTACAACAAATAATACATACGTATAGTTCCAATCCACTTAACGTAATCTAAATAAACAAGGCAATCCGATGTCGGTCGAAAAAAAATCATTCGCATCCATGCTTCAGACTTGCTCACTTATTTTCCAACGCTTTCCCATTTTCGTCTCTCGAATAAGTCTACGGTATCTGTGAACCAATTGTATTTAATGTTCAATCTATATACGAAGCTGGGTTATGTACATGCATTTCATTTACTCCAGTCTTTCGTCCTTTACTGGCACATTTGTTGTCCCTTTCTTTGGATTTCCAAGCGCCAAATCCTACTTATAACGTCTCTTGGCTCAGCTGAAATGGATTTTTTCTGATGTATCTCGCTCGATCGGTTTTGATACTTTTGCAAACCATTTTTGTGATAACTTATCGAATTGTATCAACTAATTATTCAAAAGTGACAATTCAAAAGTAAATATGACATAGGATGTATTTTTGGCTTTATTGTTGCTTAACGCTTTGAAAGATGTGTTAACGGAGATATAATTATACGAGACGTCCCAACTCAGTCCTCTGAAGCACCAACACCTAAGGAAGGCGCATTTATCTCCTACCTTAGGTAGGAATGTAATCTTACCTCCTTTATTTTTTTTTTTATAATACCTGTTTGAGTGGTAGAGAAGTATGCAAGATGGCAAGTACATCTATAATCAACCTCAGATAAGATTAGACTCCTACCTGATACGTCAGCCACAGATGCGCCGATAACCCTGAGGACTAAGCTGTAATACCTCATAGAAGTTTCCCTTGCCACACCCTTCAAACCAGAACACAGCAGCGCTTAACACTACTGTTATAAGGCAAAAAAAGATTTCTATCGAAAGCTTTGCCAGTGGTAATTTCAACAAACATCAGTTTTAATGCAATGAAAATGTAAATTACAGTATAAATAAACATCAATGCAGTAACAAGAAAGTTCAGCGAAATTTAGCTCTGTTTTGTAATTTAAAACCTAAAACGAATGAAGCACGTTTTGGCTCCCCGCCAAGATTAATTTTATTCCGGCCTTTCCCTCTTGTAACATCAATGCCAAAGCGTGTAAAAACAACCAAAACATGCCAAAAACAAACGAGGTACAAACTAAACAGCTAACCAATCCGTAAACAGCTAAGTTAACAATGTGCTAACTGTATTTGGTTCATATTTCACAGAAATATAACGGATTTTAAATCATATGATATTATAGTTTCTGTGACGTGGCTGCGAACATGTTGTGCAATACAGAAGTTATACTTCTTCAAGTCAAAGAAAAAAATACACTCTAGGCACATACAACCTAGATATGGACCCCATATGCCCTTAGAGTAAAGACGGAACGGCTATATATGAGAATGAATCTATCCATGTGTTTTACCTTATTCAATGTGGATGATTGTGTAGATGAAAATCAATATGCATCTTTTCTTAAAATTTTAAATAGTAATTAGCGATTGAAATTACAATTAAAACTTTTAATAACAATGGCAAACTAATTTATTCACGGAAAAGCGGACAGCTAGGGCTGAGACATCGTATTGTTTGTATCGTAGTGATGTGTCTACTCTTACCTAATCAAAACAACCATACTAGAAATTAATCATTTTTAACGAACTTGATTTAACGGCGAAGGAAAACATTTGGAAACCTGCACACCTGCAAGACTTATAAAAAATGATGTGTGAACTCTACCAATACACACTTGGCCAGCGCGATGGATTTAACCTAATCCTTCTCATTCTCAGAGGAGACCCGTGCCCATGTGGGCAACGGCACATGTGGCATGTGGGCCCAATGGGTTGATAACAAGACTTACAAATAAATAAAAAACTTACTTTTAACCAAGTCAAAGGATTTGTTTTTTTGTTTTAATAGAATCAAGATTACTCAATCCAAGTAGTGAAAGAAGAAATGCCACGGTACGCACAGAGAGATATTTCTTTATATTCAGCGACACGACCACTCCTGGGAAATATACGTTCTAGCTAGTTCAACGCCCGGGCGTTGCTCGAGTGATTACCGCAATAGATTGACGAATAAAAGCTTATTGACGATTTTCGTATCAAAACCCAGAAATTAATTTTCTGGTGTTTCACTAAGGAAACTATAACTTAGTAATAAAGTTTAAGTTTAAGTTTCTAAAAGGCTGAACCGATTTGACAGGTATTTTAATGACAGTTTGGTGATGTTATAAGGCTTAGACTTAGGCTACTTGTATTTTAGAAAAATAATTAGGGTACCGCAAAATAAAATTAAAGCCCCTGTAAATTCGCGGTTACACTTTTGAACGCGGCCGAAACGCGGTTTCATCATTAGTATGCTCCTTGACTACCAATATAAATGTGTAAGAATGCTCATTACATCATACACAAAGCATTTGGGATCATCGCCTGGGGATTGCCCAAGCATTGACCGCGGTACCACATATATGTAATTATGCTGTTAAATATCAATCAAACCTTAAAATTGGTGATACAGCTGATACAGCTGATAGCCATCGATATCCGCTTCCGAATAAATAATAGTTAAAAAAAAAACGAAAAAAACACGCTTTTATTGCTAACCGAACTGAAAACTAGAAAATATTTTTTTATGACAAAGAGTTTAAGAGTAAAGAGTTTCAAATAGGGTAAAGAGCATGGGGTGCTTGATATATTAAATCCTGAGGAGGAGAATGAGATAAAATTATTAAAATCGTCTATTACCATCGGTTTTTGATAATTGTTCAAAATTTTAAATTAATCGGACCGTTCAAAGTGGGTGAAAATCGAGTTCAAAGATTCCGTTACGTACATACATAAATACAACCCAAGCTAATAAAAGCGTGTTAATAAAAAATTAAACGCTTTCTAAACTCACAGCCCACACAAGTATTCCCTTTGTCGTGAGTGACATGGACAAATACACCTACACATAGACAAAAACATAAAAACCCAGACCCAGAAACAGACACCTAAATTCATCATTTAGATATCTGTTTGGTCGAACCCGAGACCCTCTAAGCGTCAGACCGGAATGGTGACCGCTTCGCCATGCGGAAGGTAGTAGAACTCTTTGTGGTTCGATTCCGGCGGCACCACCGCCACACCTATTTCTACCTCATAACAGCAGTGTTAAACAATCCTTTGTTCTCGCGTAAGCGCTGCTGTGTTCTGGTTTGAAGGGTGTGGTACACTTTTGGTATACATTTCCGAGGCATTCCAGCTTAATCCTCAGGGGTGGCGGCGAAACTGCGGCCGACCTCAGGTAGGAATTTAGAAGGTGGTAGAACCCTTTGTGGTTCGACTCCGGCGGCACCACCGCCACACCTATTTCTGCCTAATAACAGCGGTGCTAGGCGCTGCTGTATTCCGGTTTGAAGGGTGTAAGCAAGGGAGACAGCCTTTCCGAGGCATTCCAGCTTAGTCGTCAGGGGTAGCGGCGCATCTGTGGCCGACCTCAGGTAGCAATACCTAATCCTATCTGGGGTTGATTACAGATGTCTATGGGCGGCAGTAGCCACTTACCCTCAGGTGGACTGCATGATCGTCTGCTACTCCTATATTATAAAAAAAGACTAAATTAGAACGCCCACGATAAGATATCACCCTTAACATACCCTTCAAACCCTTCTCTGCTACTCCTATATTATAAAAACAAATGATTATTCTTTGTCAACACTTTTTCCTGATATAACTCAAAAAAATTAAAGGCAACGTTCAATCGCTCATTAACAGTTAACGTTAACTCAATTCCTTTTTATGACCACCATTTTACAAAGCTTTACAAAGTAACCGCAGTTAAAATAATGAACTTAACAGTCGAGCTAAAAACCGATTAACATTTAACCGAAAGAAAGATTACATTTATCTCTCTTATGGATTATTTAAACGTACTAAAGATGGATATAGTATTATCTGTCTTTAGTGCATTTTAATTAGTATTCATTACGTATCTTGATGGTTATGGGTAATATTTAGTATTTAAGCACCGGATGGCAATTCTAGGCGCCATAACAATTTCGTTCTTCACTTTAAAGGCAAATTTGATGGGTGGATCATGTCCGTGCCACTTCTAGGCAATTGCGGGGAATGGTTACGTATAATAATAAGTAATAAATTAACTTGTGTTCCCGACTTGGTCTGCGTGGTGGTGGACTTTGCATTGTGTTCTATAAAATACTAGCTGAGACCCGGCAAACGTTGCCATATAAATAAAAAAATGCTAAGGGTGAACAACCCTTATCACTTAGCGGTATGAAATATAGATAGTAGCCGATTCCCAGACCTACTGAATATGCATATAAATTTGGTGAAAATCGGTAAAGCTGTTTCGGAGGAGTACGGTAACTAACATTGTGACACGAGAATTTTATATATAAGCTTGCAGCTTGCAGTCCATCTGATTGTGAGTGGCCACTGCCGCGCATATATGATCAAGTCCGTATAGAACAAGTTCTTCTTGAAGCCGATTACAGAAGCATCGCCACTCCTGAGGGCTAAGATGGCTGTATATTATTATATAAGTTAGCCAGCATTCACATACATACTTCTACCGAAGCACAGAACTGATTCACGCTAGAAATAGGTGTGGTGGTGTTACTCTAATGCTCTACCACTTTACAGTATAATTTAATTCAAATATAATTAAAAGTTCCGTATTTTTGACGTGATATGTCTACAAACAGACAAACAGCTTTATAATAATATACGTAGATATTTTTTTCTTTAAAAGCAGCAATCAGCCTATTAACATACAATAGTGTTACAGGAGCCATCATGCGACCGCATATGCACATTCCTCGATTAAAATTTGTCAAATGCTAATCATAATTGCGATGAATAATTTTATTGTTGAATGCAACGTCATCAAACTTTATTGAGCTACTATTTTAGAAGCCCGACTACGGCGAAGCAAAAAGGGGTAATGATTTCCACTTGATCGAGTCCTTATACTTAGACCATGATTATACTCTGAATATAACTATAAAATATTTTCTTGTTTCATGCTTCTTAGTCCGCATTATTACATAGTGAGCTTTTAGATTCTAAATGTTTTTTTTTAAACCTGGCATCCTGAATTAACTAAATTAATTTTACCTTATTTTAGTCACATGTCCAAATGGCTCAGCGGACACCGCCTTGCAAAGAGTTCCGAATTCGCTCTCCGGTCAGGTTAATATAATTTGCTGCCACAACCCAGAAAACCTTAAATTAGGGGTATCAATAGATATCGAAAGCATTAAAAAGGTTTCATAACTTTCTTCAATGATTATGTTCATACCTTGCTTGTATGGAAGCCTGGATGTGTATTAGAATACCATGAAAAATATTGTTTAATTTGAACCAAAAACAAACCAAGGAGTCGTGTTATTTTTCTTTGCCATCTTACGAATTTTCGTACAGGTCACGTGTCCTGACGTGAGTTTAAGATTTTTTACCCCAAAAAGTGCACAACGCCGCTAATGAAGTTTTGACTTCTAAAACCGTTCCCAAAAGTGTAACACTATTTCTGTCCCATTTCTGGATACGAATAACTAAAACACCAACAATAAATGGAGACAAGTTCTAATCAACTTGCCCTCAGAGGTCTGTTCCGCTAAATTGTTTGAGGCTTCTTGGGACTTAACAAAGACGGGAAAGTGCCTGCCTCGGTCAATATTTAAGTTTGATTTATAAGCAACTTTTATTTTGGTGCCTTTTCGCGTTTTAACCTACGTGCTTAACAATACAGGATGACTTTTTGCTATATTTTAATACATGCGTATTGTTTTTGATAAGAGTATTCCTTGAGGTTGGACACAGTTGCATTGCTTTCCCTGAAGACTTTCGAAGGTGGTAGAACCCTTTGTGGTTTGACTCCGGCGGCACCACCGCCACACCTATTTCTACCTAATAACAGCAGTATTAGGTGCTGCTGTTTTCCGTTTTGAAAGGTGTGGTAAGGGAGACATACTTTTCCGAGGCGTTCCAGCTTGGTCCTCGGGGGTAGCTGCGCTTCTGTGGCCGATCTCAGGTAGGAATATCTGGTCCTGTCTGGGGTTGATTGCAGATGTCCATGGACGGCAGTAGCCACTTACCATCGGGTGGACTGCATGATCGTCTGCTACTCCTATATTATAAAAAAAGACTAAATTAGTACGCCCACGATAAGATATCACCCTTAACATACCCTTCAAACCCTGACACAGTAGCGCTTAACACTTTTGTTATAAGGCAGAAATAGATGTGATGGTGGTGCAGCTAGAGTCGAACCATCTTCGATATTCTTTGTAGTATATAATATCTACCAGTAAACATTTCTCTTATTTTCGCGCGAAACATCTTTGAATATTAATTGATTCTAAGATTACAGAACAAACAAAATTACAGATAATTTACAAAGGAGATGAGCACGGAAATTCCGTATCCCATAGGTGTATTTCAAAGTTATTGCATACGACCACACATAAAGTGTGGAATTTTAATAGTTTTCGGCTTTTAAGTAATAACTTAGAAAACTAGTCGGGCACCACAAGGTTTTAGTGGTTCGTGGAATTTTAATTAGTAACTAATTAAAGTTGTGATCATCAAAGCTCAAAGCTTGGGGCGTTTACAAGAGCTTACAAAATGTAGTTTCAGCTCGACCTACAGGACTGTGTTGGATTTGTGAATGTTTTTATTTTCCACTAGCTGACCCGGCAAACTTTGTACCGCCTCGAAATCTATTTATCAAATATATTTCACATAAAATATAGCCTAGGTTACTCGTGGATAATGTAGCTTTCGAATGGTGAAAGAATTTTTAAAAGTTTCGGTCCAGTAGTTTTTGAGCCTATTCATTACAACCAAACAAACCAACAAAGTTCTCCTCTTTATAATATTAGTGTAGATTAAAATGGTTAATTTGGAAATGCTAAAAAATTATGTTTATATGGATCCTAAGCTTATTTTTTGAAGTCGAGTTATTGCTAGTTTGATGTCGCGCGAATATCATAACTTTTACTTAATCTTACACAGCTTTATTAGGGAGATGGTGTAAGCTACAAGGTACTGGTTAAAGGTTGCCATGACAGTGATGTAATGATATCAAAATAATGGTTCATAGTAAAACAGCGTTCTAAAGGCTTCTCAAGGATGACACACATCTATGTTTGACCTTAGTTTCCAAATTCGATTGCCGTTTCTGCCGCAATGAAAGTTTACTCGATATCTTCGGGATAAAGTGTCCTAACTTCTTTATCATTGTCTTTCTTGCAGCTCTTATTTAGAATTGAAATTCTAAATTATCACGCAGGATACGAGAAAATTGAAAAGAACGACTCATTCTGTATTTAGGCCCGATTTAATTAAAACCCTTCAAACTTTAAGACTTTTCGTATCAACTTCAAACCCTTACGACGAGCCGATACCGATAATGGCGGCGCCGAAGTAGCGTACATACATTTACAGCTTGTCCACCGCATGTCCGTCACCCGAGCACCGTCATCTCGGCCGCCGATATTTTATCGGACCGATATGCCGGCAATATAAAACACGTTGGAACTTGTCCATACACTGTCGTCACACGCCGATATTGATCGAACAAAATAAACCGCCGATATCGGTCGCGGTGGACAAACTATCGCCGTCACGACATAATTAAAGTCGGCCCGAAAGAATCTCGTTCTCGGTATCGGCTCGGTGACGGTGCAGTGGAGAAACAGCCTAGTGCACGAAACTATAATTTCTCCATAATAGCAAACAATTTTTAGAAGCCGCACTGTAAGAAGCAATAATCCATGACCAGTGATTCCCGAACACTTCCGTATGAGCTGCGAATACCGTTGTTTTCAAATAGCCTATAAACTAGCTTATAAGCAACGTGAACATACGCCACAAACAATCGGCGTTCACGTGGCTTTTAACACGGTTGGTCTTTATGTATGTATGTATGAACGTATGTATGTATGAATGTATGTATGTATGGACGTATGTATGTATGTATATATGGACGTAAGTATGTAAATGTATGTAAACATACAAACACATAAGAGATAGACCCTTTTTCACCCGCGATTAAAGTTGTAAATACTTGAGAGGATATGAAATTTCATAGGTTCATAATTTTTGCGCGGAACCCTAATTTTTATACAAAAATAAAATATAATTAACTGTCAGTCAAAGTCCCATCTAAATCGGTCCAGCCGCTTCGAAGGTTAGCCCAAACTCCACAAGGCCCCGTCGGGGTCGCTAGCCGGGCAGTTCGAGCTCCCACTCTTGCCGCCCGCAACCCTGAAAGCCCCTTTTACCTGCCCGACAAGCAGGTGATACCGTAGCCCTATTCTGGTCCCGGAACTACAGGGACATCATAAAATAATAATCTGCAAAGCTTTTAAGGTAACAAAACCTTTTCCTCACCTTTAACTATTTATATGTTATCCTTTATACCTTTATAATTATCTAAGCAACAATTATTTCTGGAACGGTTTATAGGCGTTAATTGACTTTGAAGTATGACCTTTCTCTTGACCTTTGCGGTAACAGTCGGAACCTGGGCTTAGGGCATTAAAGGTGAGTGCATACTAGAGCTTGCCCCATCCCATTGTGTAGTTTAACCGATTTACAATGTTAAGCAACTTCGAGCGCGGTTAGGTTAGTTTAGGTTAGATTTTGTACTGTGACCTTTCTCTTGAACTTTGCGATAACAGTTGGAAACTGGGTGTAGGGCACACTTTAAGCTTAGTGTATACTCAACCTCACAACATCCCATTGTGTATTTTAACCGATTTATAATGTTAAGCAACTTCTGGCGCAGTTAGGTTACTTTAGTTTAGATTTGGTACTGAGACCTTTCTCTTGACCTTTGTGATAACAGTTGGAACCTGGGCTTAGGGCAAAGAAGGCGAGTCCACACTAGACCTCACACCATCCTATTGTGTAGTTTAACCGATTTACAATGTTCAGCAACTTAGGGCGCGGTTAGCTTAGTTTAGGTTAGACTTTGTACTGTGACCTTTCTCTTGACCTTTGTGATAACAGTTGGAACAGGGCTTAGGGTATGATTAAAGGAGAGTGCATACTAAAACACATCGACTTATTGTGTACATTAAGTGACCTACACAATTAAGCAACTTCGGGCGCGGTTAAGTTAGTTTAGGTTAGATTTTGTTTGGTGACCTTTCTTTTGACCTTTGCGGTAACAGTCGGAACCTGGGCTACGGCATTAAAGGTGGGTGCATACTAGAGCTTGCCCCATCCCATTGTGTAGTTTAACCGATTTACAATGTTAAGCAACTTCGAGTGCGCTTAGGTTAGTTTAGGTTAGATTTTGTACTGTGACCTTTCTCTTGAACTTTGCGATAACAGTTGGAAACTGGGTGTAGGGCACACTTTAAGCTTAGTGTATACTCAACCTCACAACATCCCATTGTGTATTTTAACCGATTTATAATGTTAAGCAACTTCTGGCGCAGTTAGGTTACTTTAGTTTAGATTTGGTAGTGTGGCCTTTCTTTTGACCTTTGTGATAACAGTTGGAACCTGGGCTTAGGGCATTAAAGGTGAGTGCATACTAGAGCTTGCCCCATCCCATTGTGTAGTTTAACCAATTTACAATGTTTAGCAACTTCGGGCGCGGTTAGGTTAGTTTAGGTTAGATTGTGTACTGTGACCTTTCTCTTGACCTTTGTGATAACAGTTGGAACAGGGCTTAGGGTATGATTAAAGGTACATAATTAAGCAACTTCAGGCGCGGTTGAGTTAGTTTGGGTTAGACTTTGTTTTGTGGCCTTTGTCTTGACCTTTGTGATAACAGTTGGAACCTGCGAGGTTAACCGTAACTCCCTGAGTAAATTAATCGAGGTACAAACATAGGTAACTTCGGATTCAGTTAAGAGTTGGATGGGTGACTGCTAGTGGTTAAATGAGTCTTGGCTGTTATCCACAAATAGTAATCGTTAGACCTGAGACCTTATGGTCGGTCTGCAAACATTTGATTCATTTCGGCCCCTAAGCTGGACCTTCCTCTACCAATCTGCAAGGAAGCAGCGTTGTGGAATAAGCGCCAGACCTCTCGCATTACTTGGAAGAAATATATTTGTGAAAGATCACAACCCGACTTACTCACACGTTCATTCATTACGATAAACCCACCATCTATCACTTGCAGAAACGATTTATGACCTATGTCATTTTTTCCCAGAGAGTTCAGACCCTCACCTATGTTCTCCCCAAGTTTGTCGTGGTACTTAAGGGACACCCTGTATATGATATGACAGGTGTAAAGTGTATCTATATACACTTCACACCTCATCCATATCACGGATGCATCAGGATCAAACCTTTGCTTTTGATTGATACAAAAAGACATAATACAACTTGTTCTGTTTTTAACGTTACATTACAAGTGATCTAGTATGTATACACCTTAATAGCTGACCACACGATCCACGAGTAGGCAGCAACAGGTCAAACATAATGTTTAAGACAAGTTTCCGCTCGTTTACCACTGGCGTATGCCTTTCCCAAATAAAAACCCTACGTGAGACCTTAAAAGTGTTGGCCAAATGGTTGGCCCAATTATGTGACTGTTGGACAGATGACCTCAAAACTTAAGCATCTCGTAATTAACGTAATCATGTAAGTTTTAGATATTAATTGCTTTAAGGATAAAAATATAAGGTGTTCCATACTTTTAGCAAGTTTCTATTTAATTTGCTGTGTTAGTTCATCTGCATGAGAGCTACTACAAATGAGCATACAGTCCAGTCAGTTTTGAAAGTGGTAGACCCCTTTGTGATTACACTCCGGTGGCACCACCACCACACCTAATTCTGGATCATAACAGCGGTGTTACGCGCTGCTGTGTTCTGGTTTGAAGGGTGTGGACATACTTTACCGAGGCGTTCTGTGCAACTTAGTCCTCAGGAGCAACGGCGCATCTGTGGCCGACCTCAGATAGGAATATTTGTATTAATATTAAAATCAATACGTTCAACCCTTGCGACCCTAACAGACACATTACTTCTAGCATCAGCCCTTCGTTCCACAGAAGACATCTAAATTCATCGTTTAGGTATTTACTTAATCCAGAATCGAACCCAAACTCCACAAGGTACCCTATATAATGGCCACTATACCGCCCAGCCACTATTTTTACCCATAACTTAATCTAAAATAAATTTACTCAAACCCAATAACTAATAATGTTTAAACATAGAGAAACTCGAAGCTCCAATAAGATTTGTCGATAGCTAAAATGTTTATTTATATTTGTCGGAATTTGTCCCTCCGTCGGGAGTTTTTCTCTTATTTCATTTAAATTTCATTTTCAGACCGAAGGCGGGCAACTCGTTCAAATCACAGCTATAAAATTATTGGTAGGGCGGGAGTGGTGTGTCCATGAAAATTTGATTTCGTACATAACATTAATTAATGTTACATTTTGGGCTAATTTGGGAATCGGTAATATAATACAAGTGTGCACTATATACTTTTTTACAGATATATCATGGTATGACTAATAATTGTGATCACATTATTATCCACAATAGTGATTATTACAATCTCTAGATTCTCTAAATATTTCAATAGATTTTATTTCATGTTTGCACTTAACTAAAAACTTTAGGACGCCAGTTTAAGAGGCTGAAATTCATGTGACTCGGAAACTGCAGAATTAATTATTAAATTAAACTAATACCATTTTATTTAATCCTCTCAAAGTTACTTATAAGTTAATCATGCATATGCCACAAATACTATTCTCCTGTATTACAAAAATATTGTTTTTAGACAAATGTATTTTGAAAGGAACTTTAAAAACTTGACACAATTAATATTTTTGTTGTAACACAAATAGGAAATTCCGAATAAAATAAAAATCATTGCCACACTACTCCAGACTGTAAATAGGTTCTAAATGAATATTATCGTCTACGTCAACTTTATTGAAACTAGCCTTCCGTGCGACTCCGCCAGCATTTATCTACACAAAATAGTAAATAAAATTGAAATATCTGTCTGTGACTTCAAAATAAGTGTCATTTCAAAATAATTTTAGGACTTCATTTTACTTTTTACTACCCAAAGGGTAAAAACGGAACTCTATTACTAAGACCTCGTTGTCTGTCCGTCTGTCCGTCTGTCAGAGGACTCTATCTCTGGAACCGTAATAGATAGACACTTGATATTTTTACAGAAGATGCATAACGGTGACCGCTGTAACAACAAATTGATATTATTTAAACGGAATATGGCAACCCGCGTGGCATTAGGATTTGGATTCGGTCCCTAGCCAGATAGATATTATCTTAATATGAAATTACATTTTAGTTCAAGATTAAAAAATTAATGACACAGGAAAAATCTTCGTGTACTCTTGTGTGTAATCTTGTGGTATAAGTAATTTTTAGGCATTATTACTAAAATAATCTAGCGACACCATCGTCATATTCGTCTTAGTCGTTTAATAGTAAAGTTAATCGCTATTATTATATAATGGTTTGAAGGGTTTAGTAAGGTTAACACGAGGCTTTCTAACTAAGTTCTCTGAGGTAGCAACATCAACACATTTTTAGCTAATTCTTATATTTGTGTTCGATTAGTGATGTCCATGGACAGTACTAACCTTATACCACTAATTCAACTGTATGTCCGTATGTTTTTTTACCCTACTGCGGAGGATGATGTTTTCGAGTGTATCTATGTATGTGTGTATGTCTCAGTTTTTAAAACGCCCCTACAGCTCAAACGATTTTTAGGTTTTTAACATAATTATGAGGTTTCGTTAAATTCGACTAAATTTTCGGAGTGACATAGGCTACATTACTTTTCTTTTCAATTTATAATTTTTAAGCAGTCTTCTTTTTATAGCAATTACTAGAATTCCATTAAAAAATGTTATGTTTTTTTCTCCTAATTATTTTAAAGAACTTCTATGCTTTTGTTTTAATTTTCTTAAACTTGTAACTTCAAACACAATACGCAAACAAAACCGGGTGAGCCAGTATGCCAAAGAGTCTAAAGTTCGCCAAGTGTTTGGTGCCAAGTCTGGGCGAGTATTGATTTCAGGACGAACGCCGCACCAGAAAAATATGCTTACATCATACAGTCTTTGTCGCCGACTGAGAAGAATATGAACGCTAGACAAGTATGGAGATGGATTTTCTTTAGGCTTTTGTTTTGATTTTAAATATTTGATATTTGAAGTGAAAACTTCTTTAGCGGCGTTGTGCACTTTTATGTTATGTGATGGGTGAAAAACGTTAAACTCGGACACGAAATTTCGTTTGGAAAGTTTTCACTTCTGCCAACACTCCCGGAGCGCAACCCGTTAATTTTTTTTTATAATTTCAATACCGATATAAATGAGTTGAGTTGATAGAAAGGGGTCGCCGTCGCTTGAGACATTTGCCACAGTAGTCTAATTACAATTGTCCACATGCCCGTGGACAACTGTAATCAATCCCCGATAAAATTAGACTCCTGAGATTGATAACAGATGCATTACTACTCCTGGGAACTGGGACACCTCGGATATGTATTACCCTTACATGCTGCTGCATTTGACAGAAATATATGTGTTGCCTTTGGAGTCAAACCACAGAGGGCCCTACCATCTTCAAAAGGTGAATACTTACATACAGTAAGGCAGGGTTCATCAAAAATATTTAGGGGTCCGTTACAAAAAAACAAAGACTGGCGATGCAGGTGAGCAGCGTAAAACCAAATCATAATTATTTTCTTAATTCACACTCATTATCACCGTGCTGGCAGTCATTATGTAATTAAAAAGAAATGTTTATTACAGTAATTGAGGCGCTTTATGTTACGACCATATATGTTTATTTGATTAGCCTTAAATATTAAAGAAACAGTTTGGGATGATGCATACCATCGTTAAACTTAATAATAACATTTATCACCTGGGTTTACAACCGAATTACTTTTGAAAATTCTTTTGCAACTTTGTTGTTTCTGCAAGTATGCGTTTACGAAGCGAAATGCATTGTATGTAAACTGTATTGGTTGTATTGTAGATTATGGCTAAAGATACTAAATATATAGGGATATAGAGTAGATTTTAAAAGATAACCCATTAACCATTTCACACTGATACTCGGGTATCTTAGATCGATTCACCAATTGGTACTAACTTGTGCATGACACTTTTTCTCACCATGTGTCTCTTTATAGTAAGAGAGGCTAAAAACAGTAACGGTAGCGCTAAAACAGTTAAACATTCTTACAGAATTTTCTTAGAGAACTAAACGACATCATTCCACGATCCTCTACCCTTATAATGAGTTTTTATGTTTTTACAAAAATTACTGTTTTGGTATTTGTTTACGTATTTGCCCATACATTTCCAATCAGCACCCCTAGCGCATTGTCAGAACTGATTGGAAATATTTGGGAAATACGTAAACAAAAACAGTAATTTTTGTCAAAACGTGAAATCTCATACTACTACTGTTAACGTTCTTACAGATTTTTCTTTGAAAAATTGACACAGGCCAGAGAGAAACCAAACGACATTGTTCCTAGAAATATCCCGGCCAAAAATTTAAAACCTGACACAGACTCGTAAAAATATTTTTACCATATAAATCTGAGCTAATCAATGATCAACACGAGCCATGAATTATTAAATTTATGGCACCATCGTAAACGTTAAGAGGCTATTCATTTGAGACGAACGCTTTATGATCATGATTCTGTATGATCTTATTTAATTACATTTGATGAGTAAAATACAAAGATACTTCAGTACCTTGAAATTGAATGAAGCCACAAAGGGATGATTTTATCATTTTTGTTTAAATTCTTGACAAACATGAAACATTTTTAAAGACAAAATACGTGTAAATAAGTAAATGCTAAGTAATTTACGTAATAAATAAATATTTCAAACATTTTAGAGACATTTCAGAACAACAATTTCAATTCTCAAAACTGGTTCACTTTCTTGTTAGGAGTGATCAATCTATGTATTTTACTCGTCTAAGCTATTACAGCTATATGCTCTAATGGCTGTCCAATCGCAGATTCAGAACTAGTATAATAGAGTCAACATTGCATTGTGGAGATCAATAAAGATATCAATTTATGTGATGACTTTAATTAATTATTTAATTGTTTTAATACCTTACACTAGGATTTCTTGTGGCATGGACATACACAAAGACGAATATATAAATGCCTTTAGACGGTGGTAGATCCCTATGTGGTTCGAATTCGGCGGCACCACCGCCACACCTATTTCTGCCTCCTGGTTTGAAGGGTGTGGTAAGGGAGACATACTTTTCTGAGGCGTTCCAGCGTAGTCCTCAGAGGAGGCGGTGCATCTATAGCCGACCTCAAGTAAGAATATCTTATCCGATCTGGGATTGATTACAGATGTGGGAGGCAGTAGCCACTTACCATCAAGTGGACTGCATGCTCGTCTGCTTCTTATATTATAAAAAAAAAAACCTCATTTGTATACATATTAAAAGGCAAACATCCATTTATAGGTGTTATCCCGGAGAGAGTTTTAAAATATTTTCCACTACCGTTGAGGTGAATAATTATCGATTTTCTAATACGCAAGTAACATGTAAAGCTCAGTCGGTTATTCTTAGAAATTGAATCTCGAACGACAATCACAACTGAACTTCATAACTATTAATTCACATAGAAAATAATAGACTCATTCCTTACTTACTTCGCCTAAAATCTATCAGGGTTTGCTAGACAAGGACGCAACAGCGCGTTAGAGCGAGAGGGAGCGCGTAATCCACTTATACGTTACGGTCGGGTTGCTCTCATACATTTTTACTGGAGAAATTTCGGGATACCCTTAATGCATATTAAGCCCGGTCCAGGGATATTTGCAATGAGGCTAAGGGATACTCTAGACTAACTTTTGCCCGAGACTTCGCTTGTGTTTGCTAAGTAAATACAAACCAAAAGCTTTTTACTATCTATCTTTCATTATGTATGTATTCAGTAATAACTTTCGTTTTTATTCCAATTAAAAATTAAAACAAATAATTAAAAAAAAAATCAGTTTATAGCTGAAACTGATTCCAATAAATCGCTCCTCTCATAATAAGAAGGATTAGGCCATAGTATTGGTAGATTTCACATACCTTTGAGATTTTTTTTTATAAATCTCTCAGATATGCATATTGTTAAGAAACCATATGCATATCATATGCATATGGTTTCTTCACGATGTTTTCCTTTACCGTTTAGCAAGTGATAATTAATATCTAATACGCACATAACTATAAAAAATCAGACCTGGGATTTAAACCTCGGACCCTACGATCGAGAGGCAGTTTCTTAACCACTAGGATATCACCGCTACACTCTCAAAATGATTTAATTGAGAAAATCATAGAAACAGATTACCTCAACAATAATTATTTTAAAAAATACAGACATACACACAAACAAATATCCATATATATGTATATGTTTAAAAGAGTCTGGTATCGGGCGATTGAAATGAAATTTTCCGCCATGTGGATTTTAGGGATAATGAAGGTTCTGTACTCTAAGACTGTGACCCTTCCCGTTCGCAGGATTATTGTTTCGAGTACTTTTTTTATTAATAATGACTGCCGTTTCGTTATATTTAATACGAGTGGGTTCTATTTTACTTCAAAAGGTTCTCGTGGGTTTCTTGTATGTTACACGATTAATGGATAATTTTGGAAATTTAAAACAAGTTAAAATAACAATTTAAAATAAGTTAGGAAATGTATTCGGTAGTTTTCCTGAAATCCTGAAAAAATGTAGTCGCACAAATAACGTATTACAATAACTATAAGTTTTTTTAATGTTCCTTATCTAAAGCGTCTAAAGCGTATACAGTTGGCATACGGCACCGTGCAATATTTTCCTAGTAATCTCTACGAATCTCATTTTTGAGCATAAAGTAGAGTTTGCCACCTAACCAAATTCTTTATACATAAAAAAAGTAGAAATTAACTCAATCAACCCGTCGCTCATATATTAAAGCCCTTATTCAGGCGTTTGCAAGAGGACACTATTAAGTAAAATCTACGTAGTAACAAGTTGACCATAAAGCGGAACTCAGTCCTCCAAGTACTCATAAATAGGTATCACTTACTTTTACGATCAGAGAAACTACGTTATAAACCCTAAGTGAATGTTCTCCATAATATTTTGAAAGATTTGTGAAGACTATGATCACCTATTGCAACAATCTACTAAATGTAAAGTTTAATACATTACGCTTTACGAGGCGTTCCAACTTAGTCAAGCAAAATAACGTAACTATGTAGGTATTGATAAAATGCTAAAAGAAATTGACAAAAGAAAATAATTATTGAAGAAGTAAGCTGTATGTTTGAAGTTTGAATAATATAGCATCTTGGCCATGCCACTTGATATAAATGTCGTCTACATTCTTCAAATAATCCAATCATCAGTTACAATTCTTCAAGTAAAACTCAATGCTTTTCTACTATCGAATATAAATATTTTAAGAATTAATTTTGAATCATTTGAATAGTTTACCAACATGACTATTTCACATGCTCAAGCACTTCATAAACATTACTAATCAAATTCTAATCTTAAAGAAATTCAGTGAAAAAGTAATAGTCTGAAGAATCTACTTTGAATATTTGAATAGTGTAGCAACATGACACACCACGTGACCTAAATGTAGGTCGTGTTCGACGATCAAACTTAAGTAAAGAGTCTACTCTGAATATTTGAATTTTGAATAATGTAGCAACATGACTAAGCCACATGACCTAAATACAGGTCGTGGCAAACTTTGCGTTGCCTTTTGTGAAGTCTTTTGTATTTCGTATTTCGCTAGTTAGTGGAGTTTGCGTCACCCTTTTCAGCTGAAGCCTGCTTGCTGACTGGGTCGAGTTCCATTATTGTGCCTTCAATTGCCAATTAGGCTGAATATTTAAAATTCGAATTCATACTAATAAAATTGCCTATTTGTAATTTTGTAGAGACATTTTTTAGGATACTTAATTGTTTTTGATTGTAGATAAACAATAAACGGAATGCGAGCTAATCTTGAAAACGTCTACTTATTTGTATATAACTTGTACTAAAAGATAGGTGACCTTACGAAGAGTAACAACGTTAAAACATTCACAGTTCTAGAGCAAAAATCAAAAACCAATGAACTGCGATAAGTCATTAAGCCACACGGAAACGTTTGTTTGAAACAGGAAAACTACATATATCACATTTACATAAAATTATAATAACTGTTATATTATATACCTCCAATACGCTGCACGTCTGTAAAACTGTATCCACTTAGTCATTGGGTCCTTGATAGTGTGAAGTAGCCTGAATGAGTTCAAACATATGATTATGTTTACGCCACTGAAGCTTTGTATGGTTTCCTTTCTTATCCATATTCCTTGAGTTGAGCATGTCGAACAGTAGAACACACACATGTAACACATACATATACATATGTTCAACACACACCACTAGTAACTTAGCATTCACTGCGCAACCAATATTTTCCGATTCGAGTTCTGAAAACCGAACACTTGAACATTGTTTTTGGACTGTCAACAACTGTACAATGAAACCTACGTTTTAAGTACTCGGCAGCCAATTTTCATTATTCATTAAGTACTCGCTATTGTAATTAAGACAGAGCTTAAGCTAGCAGTCTACCCGCGACAGCGCCCCAGTCAGCACTGGTGGGCTAAATGAGAAAGATTTCTCCTATTTCTTCCCATTCGAGAGAGAATATAAAACTCTTTTTCGCCTTTTTTTACTTCCAACTTCGTCTTAATATGCCACCCGCTCGGACCTTGGGCCATAGACACAGGAATGTGCAAGACATGGCTTCACATGATATTTTTGTTGCAAACGCCCTCTCGCGGTAAAGTTCACAATCTCGAAGCTCACGAAGATAACAACAAAATGTAAATTTAAGCAACGTTATAACGTTACACGATTGGGCCGTATTATAAGTTAGCCGCTATCGTGTACTATCAGAAGTCTACATCCAAGTATAATTCAAGATAGTAGTAGTAGTAGAAAAATAACGGGCAGGGAAAGACTTGAAATCTATATCTTGGTCTTTTAATAATTCTATAGCTAAGTGACTACTTATCTATTGAATTATCCCTTTCTGGCATAATATTTCAAATTTTAAAGAACACGAAAAAATCTAGAGCATCTAAAGCACAGATTTTAAGTAATTCAAATCAAAATATTATTTTTCACGGGATTTTTCACACATTTACTTTTCAACGTCAACAAATTTCTTGTATCATTCGTGAAGAAGCGACGAGAGCAACACATAAGACACTGTACGTCGTATTTCTTCCAGAGCCAATACTAGTGACTCGTAAGTCTTCCCGCAGGGGTGGTTGTGTTAATCGCGGCCGCCCCCGGTCTTCGTTAGTCTAGAATTAATTCGTTGATAAGACGCCGCGCCTCCCGGCAGTGGCGTCTCCAGGCTCCAGGGCTGCCACATGGGGAAAATTAGGAAAATTGTCCTGGACAATTACTATTAATAACTCGGAATCACATTGGAGGGATCCGAGCTACGAATCCTCTGATTTTCAAAGTGTATTACAAATACGCCTTATATAATTAAGATGACTTGCTTAAAACGGTAAAATTATCAGTGAAGTCTACCAATCCACACTTTTGCGGACTATGGCTTGAATCACTCGATCTCAATCCGAGATGAGATCTGTGTCCATCAGGCAGGACATTAAAGGGTGGACGACGTTTCTCTTCCATATTCCTTGGGCAGCAACGCATCTTTGAGGTGAGACTCTTGTCCTATGTAGGATAATTTACCATGCCACAAAAGTCTGCAGGCAGCATTGTTTGCATCAGGTAAGCTGCAAGTCTCTTTCTTATTCTCCACTGATATTATACTTTTTTTTTTTTTTATAATATAGGAGTAGCAGACGAGCATGCAGTCCACCTGATGGTAAGTGGCTACTGCCGCCCATGGACATCTGTAATCAACCCCAGATTGATTGGATTAGGTATTCCTACCTGCGGTTGGCCACAGATGCGCCGCTACCCCTGAGGACTAAGCTGGAACGCCTCGGAAAAGTCTGTCTCCCTTACCACACCCTTCAAACCGGAACACAGCAGCGCCTAACACTGCTGTTATTAGGTAGAAATAGGTGTGGCGGTGGTGCCGCCGGAGTCGAACCACAAAGGGTTCTACCACCTTCAAAAATACTTATATAAAATCAGTTGCACTCAGTTAATATTTACCAAAACGGCAAGTTTGATGTTGTTTTTTCCAAAATCATCGACAATTACAATTAAAAGCTTCTTTGGAGTCTAGAACAGAGTCCTGAATACTGTAGTACTAGTAATGCAATTAGTTGTATAGTCTGATTCATAATTAGGTGTCCAAAATGTAAACAAAGAAATGTCATTGTCAAAATACGATTACAGGTATTGCAAACCCTAACAAATTAACAAGAAACGAAAACTTTCACAAACTCAACAAAAAACAAAAACTTAATAACTGCACACAATTTAAAAAAAACGCAATACGAAAACTGGAAAACATCCGAGTTCGACCACGATCACGAAAATGAATAATATCAACTACGAAACTTAAAAATGGCGACACAAAAATGTTTTTGATCTCTATTGTGTTACCATTATCGCAATTTAATTTTCCACCATAAATCTTGTTTTTTATTATTATTACTGTATGAAATGAAATTTAGTTAATATAGATATTGGAAAATGTGAATTGATTTTAATTTATTAGGATTATTATTTTATTATCGTTGTATTAATTTAATATTATCAAAAATAAGAAACTACCATTTGAAACATATTTTCTTGGTAGGTCAACACCTTTGTTTACATTTTGGACACCTAATTATGAATCGGACTATAGATTTGGAGTTCGACATAGAGTATAATCCTACCAATTGTAATCAGATTTTTCAGCGACACAGCCCTGAAACTCAAGAACAAATTAAAAAGACGACCACAGGATCGCCTCGAGGGACGGGGGAAATTACACCCCCACTCGCTGACCCTCTTTAATGAACATTGCATCTCTCGCCGTCCCCCTCACTCGTACCACCGACAAAGGGCAGGATCGTCTGTCTCTTTCTAAAAAATATTTGCTATGATACCTCATTGTTGTCAAGACTGCATTTTTATACAAATACTGATATTAAAGATGTCTCGTTCAGAAACTGCTTACGTTTCGAAGATTTCTTGCTGACTGTTTTAATCCGCAGTCTTATTGAAAATTTTGATGATTCTCGAGTCACAGTGGTCATCGTTCTGTTCCGCCACAGGATTTTAGGTTCGATTCCTGGTCAGACAACTATTGAAATATTTATTCTCAATATATTTTTTTATATAATATAGGAGTAGCAGACGAGCATGCAGTCCACCTGATGGTAAGTGACTACTGCCGCCCATGGATCAACCCCAGATAGGATTAGATATTCCTATCTGAAGTCGGCCACTGACGCGCCGATACCCCTGAGGACTAAGCTGGAATGCATCGGATAAGTAGGTAAGGGAGGCACCCTTACCACACTCTTCAAACCAGAATACAGCAGTGCTTAACGATGCTGTTATGAGGTGACGCCGTAGTCGAACCACAAAGGGTTCCACCACCTTCAAATGTGAATGTTTCTAATTAACGTAGCCGGCAATCGAGCAAGTACCATAACTGATGGTGCGTTTATCACTCATGAATATGTAATCATCCCAAATAAGATTAACATGCGACTTTTTTAAAAACATTCGCGTGAGTAGGTTTCCTAACGATGTTTTCCTTTACCGTTTAAGCAAGTGATAATTATTTTCTAATACGCAGACAACTTAGAAAAATTAGGGACGCGTACGTAAAGTTCGAACGTCGGACCTCGGCTTAAAGATCGAATTTTTAACCACTAAGCATAGATAAGTATAGATATCTCACCGCCTTGTAATTCAAGGAAGCCATTAAATGGCTTAAACGACTGACATTTCTGTCAGCCATTTAATGTCTGTCATGGTGTAATTTACGGAACAATGTCGACATGCGCATTTAAGTGGTGCAAAAACACGAAATCGAAGAAAATGTGCGGAGAAATATAGTTTCATTCGTGAATGATCTAAAAACTACATTTTTTTAATATTTTTCAGACACGAAAATAGATGACGGTGACAATTTCAATTGTCAATGCTGGTTACATTTTATTGTTAGGAGTGAGTAATCTTTATTAATCTATGCCACTAAGCTATCACTACTAATATCGAGTACTAGAATATTATCTCCTTATTCTGAGAAGAGACGAGGTACACGATGTCAAGAAATATTTATCAACTTTCCTTCCATTTTTTCTAGTAGCACAGACGAATACAAAGTTGCGAACATTATCTACTTCTTTATAAATGGACCCTAATGAGTTCCCATTATACACGAGTGCATCAATGTAATCGGCAAGATTATACTTTTTACGTCCCCGCAAGGTGCAAACGAAATTACACTGGCTATATCAGCATTTATTACTATCACATAATGTGACTAATTCACTGCACTTACACTTTTTAGGGTTCCGTACTCAAAGGGTAAAAACGGAACCCTACTAAGACTCCGCTATCTATTTTTATCTGTCTGTCACAAGTCTCTATCTCCTGAACCGTAAAAGATAGATACTTGATTTTTTTACAGAGTATGTATAAGGGTGGCCACTATAACAACAAGTACTAAATTTAAAAAGTTGAAAATAAATGGAGGTTGCCATACAACAAAACACTATTTTTCGACTTCATTTGCTTTACATTCAACCGTAATTATGCAGGCAGTTAAAATTTTAACAAGGCATTTTCTTCAATTGCTGCTATAATAACAAATACTTAAATTTAATAAAAGCGTGTTAAAAAGAAAACAAATTGATGGTACGGAACCCTCCGTGTGCGAGTTCAGCTCGCACTTGGCCAATTTTTTCTCTATATCAAATGTACAGAACCCTATTAGGCGACTAGGTGATAACAGAACGCAAGTAAGATATCCGATTGATAAGAGGTTAGAAATTAGATATGCAACTGTCAGCTGTGTGTGAATGTACCACTAGATAACTTTTAATAGTTTTGTGTCTGTTTAACTGGATTTCTCTACTATATTATATATTTATACTATATTTATTATATTTACTTATTTTAAAACTTGCCTTCACCCGGCTCTTTCTGAGTTATTTTTTCAATTTCTATTTATAAAATTCCGTAATAATATTCTATCAAAGAGTAGTCTATGACAATATTTATAAAGTTTAATGTAGAATTCCCATCAAAATTCGTTCATTGAATGGTTCCCTAGACTTACGAAAAATAAAATATAATTTCATACTGCTTCAATTGTTCCCAATATTTCTAATATTCCTTATTAAGAACAATTTACTTAAACAAATTAAAAATTTAACAAAATCATTATTCTTGAGTTTTGACAATTATATTATGAACGTGATACCATACGATATGATACGACCTCGATACCATAAATATACCGTCTTCCATTACGAAGCCGAACTTAACATTTAAAAATATCAAAATATTCCAACCTTTAAATTGCAACGTTATGTTACACATCGATTATTCGCCTTATCGCAAAATTTTAAATTTTACGTAAAAGCCCACATTATACGTTTACGATCTTTATACGTAATTACTAGGGATGGCGATTCATTTCGAAATAGATCGATTCTTGAATCGATTAGAATCGAAGTGCAATAAATCGATTCACAAAAAAATGGAGGCTAAAAGAATCGATTCTCCAAAAATCTATCTTCGATCTTTTTTGGGCTACATAGGGCGAATATAGCGAAAAAAAAGGTTATCAGGACCTAACAAACACTGAAATCCATCAACAAAAAATGTCCATAACACGGTCAACCAACTTCGAAAAGGTCGACTTTCGATTTTCTTGGATGAAACATCGATTCACTGACTCGATCCATTACTGGAGATCGATTTAAATAATCGATTTTTTTGGTCCAAAATATCGATTATCCGATCTCAGATCGCCATCCCTTGTAATTACCTGTGTGCAGTCATAAAAACTTCACACCTTGCTAAGTTAAGTGATTTTTTACGTTACTACGAAAAGAAATTTCCGGTATTAAAATAATTTACATACAGGTATCGAGAACGTTTGTGTATTCTTTTTTTTTTAAATAAACTTTAGATTCTCAAATTAATGAATTGAATACAAATGCTTCATATTTATGTTAGGTTTAAATACACCAAAACTCAAGGTTTTGTATGAAGGAGGAAAAAATATGAATAATACTTTATGTTTTTAGGATTTTGTACCCAAAGGGTAAAAACGGAACTCTATATATAAGACTTCGCTTTCTTTCCGTCTGTCCGTCTGTCACAGAGCTATATCTCCGGAACCGTAATAGATTTTTTACAGAGGATGCATAATGGTGGCCGCTACAACAACAAATACTATAAATAAAATAAAGTTGAATATTAAAGGGGGTCTCCATACAAAATACCGGAATTTTTCGGCACTTTTCGATCTAACTGTTAAACCGTACTAGGGAGACGGTTGAAATTTTTACAATCCGTTTACTATAACTGATATTATAATAAATACAAATAAGAACCATAAAACATATTTTAATATAAATAGTTATTTTAATTTTATTATACGTTGTTTACGCATCATTCATCATCACCCCAACGCCATCTATTGTTGTTTCATACAACTCAGTATTGTTGAAAATAATAAAATTAATAAAAAAAAGTAAAAAAATTATGAACATTTTGTGGCACGGAAGCCTCCACGTGCGAGTTCGACTCGTACTTGGCGAATTATTTTAATACAGTACTAATAAAAGTGATTTCAGAGACAATAACACATTATTAGGATACATAATAATAGCTTATTTTCTCCAATGCTCGTTTCCTATTAAGACTGATACGGTAGAGGCGCCATGGCTTCGTACATAGCATCAAGCACAAATAATAGAAAACCCAGATGCAGTAAGGCTGGCACGAACAAGCCATTGTTTGCTAATTTGACTGCTAATTGACACCGTGCCGGGCGCCGCGGCGCCTAATAATGACAGAAACGGCTTTATTACTTAGTGGCCAACACTGCCTGGAAATGGTAGGACCTACTTATTGTTTACGTCTGTGCCGCGTTGTAGAGTTTCTAGAACCCTTTTCGGACTCTTTTGAAAATACAAAAAATTGGCGTGCAGTGAATTAGGTGACCACTGTCGCCAAACTGTTCGTCATTTTTAGAGGAGGAAACCTTCAAAAGATACCCGGTGCTATGGGAGCGACATAGTTATGTGGTATTCATATCGCACGAAACCCCCCCGGTGTCCGTCCTCAGGATCTTCAAAAGAACGCAACCGGAGTCCTCTTAGCGCCGGGATACCGTAACCCTATTCCGTTCCTGGAACTACAGAGACACGCCAAACTGTTCTAACAACCACAAATAGTATTGGAGTTCTACCTAATCCAGTCAACATATTGCTAAAATACAAAAATACAGTAGGTTAATAGTTATGAACGCTCAACGGTCCTTTTAAGCAATGTAATAAACAATGTTAATAATCGGAAATTAATTGGAAGTTAGAGCACCTTCAAATTCTTCTTCAGGGTCTATTCAATTCTATGGGACTATTCAAGAGGGAAACTGAGTAGAAAACACTACGACTCTTCAATCGCAAAAACCTGATAGCAGTGCTGCATCTGCGCGACACACAGCGGCTAATTTGAAGACACCTTAATTAGAGCATTGTCTGTTGCCTGCCTGTCTGACGACTTCTAAAGGAGATGTTTCAAAATGTATGGGCTTCTGGCCACCTTTTGTACACTATTCTAAAAATTAAGAAAAAATGCATACAACAAGTCGTAGTGGTTCATATTCTTCAAATAATTTTCGTTTAATTGTTCAAAGCAATAATTGTTCCAACGCCAAACACAAAACATATTTGACATAAGTCGACACAACGGAATTAAACCATACACAATTCGACTGACAACAATGTACTGACACGTAAAAAAGTGTTGTGACCTCGAATAAATTAAATTGAATACGGCACAATATACGTACCGCACGGCTACCGTACCAAATTACGGAATTATGTTGTCATAAATAAAATTAATTGAATTGCTCGCCTGTTGGATGCCTTACGATGATGTAGATGAATACACTATGACCTTTTTTGAGGGAGCATTCTGAAATGTTTCTTTCTTGGTATTTACGGATTAGAACTTTTCTCTAAATTTTCATCGTTTATCAGATAGTTTTCATATATTTAACATAGTAACATTTACGCGAATTGAGCCATCTAAAATTAATTGTTATAATTTGATATAAGAACTTTTCAATTTTTGAAAACATGGAATGTCACACAGTATATAACATAGTGTCCTAAAAAAAAAAGAAATCTCGAAGGTGTGTGAAGTCTACCAATACGCACTTGGCCAGCGGGGTGGACTATGGCCTGAACCTTCTCACTCTGAGAGGAGACCCGTGCCCAGCAGTAGGACAGTAATGGGTTGATGATGATGATGATGATTATGATGATGATAGTGTCCTAGCCAAAAAAACATATTAAACGTAATAAAATTAGTAAATATAAATAAATTAAACACAACTGCCAGTAATTCCATAACTGCAATTTTCTAGTCATATCATGTTTTTCGAAAATCAAAATAGTTTTCTTTTTTTCTTTTACCACTTATATAAGTCATTTGACGGGTGTTCACAAATTAGTTACCTGAACCATAGATTAGTAAAGATTACTCACTCCTAACAAGAAAATATACCCAGTTTTGAGAATTGAAATAGTAGCGTAAAAAAGTTTTGCCACGTCTCCGTGCTAAAATGTCCCTAAAATATTTGAAATTATTATTATAAATTATTTAATTATCATGTAAATTACGCAGTATTAGTTATTTATTCGTAAATTTTCTCTAAAAATGTTTTTATTTGTCAAGAATTCAAAAAAAGAATTATAATAAGCCATTTGCGGCTTCATTCAATTTCAAGGCGGCGAAGTATCTTTACTAATCTATGACCTGAACTATTATTTTTTGAGTGCCTAAACTATTTTCACGTCTAAAATTACATTAAAAGTTTTTTGTTTGAACATACACTATTGACAGTACTAATGCCGAGATGAATAGCCGTCAATCATGGGTCCACAGAGGTCACATTAATCTGGACAAAATAAACATGACTCAGAAATGCTTTTCATACACTCCACCCACACATTGCATTATTGTAATATTTGCTTCACAAGTTTGACAGCGAGCGCGAATAGTGTCAAAACTGACATATTATTATTGTATGGGTTAAATTAGTTGAGTTTAGCCATGTTGCTTGAGTTAAGTATTCAGTGCGAATGCGCGTTTTTTGAATTTCATACAACAAATACAACTCTATTTAAAATTAGGTAAACCGTATACTAACAAATAATACATTTTTTCATAAAAAAATACCTTATTCGTTTTGAATTTCTGAACGTGACAGTGTCATTACTACATCCTATAAGGATAGAAGAAGAAAGTACCCTATGCATCGTTTTTCCATTTTTACCGAGGAACTATTTTCTTCGTGCATTCCTCTAATTCTTCTTTACTTTCATGTAAGTTCAATTGAATTCGATTCAACATTTCCTACTTCAATCCATTAAGAGACACACATGAAAAATCAAAACGGATTACTGGCTTACAAAAACTAATCAAAAAAGAATTTTGTCATAATAAACGGACACTACAATATTATTTATTTTAGCCATGTCAGACAAGGTCGCGGGATCAAGCAGGGCGCATGCCATGTCGCCGGCCTCCAGAGCGCGTGATTGATGCGCGGTAATGACTGCCTCAGGGCTGTGTTACCATTTGGATAATATATTGAAATAGTGCGAATATGCTGTGACTTAGATAAGCAACCGATCTACGTCAAGCAAATCGTTAAACAATGTAACATTACACACAAAGAACTTCAATCCTCTCTAGGGTCGGCATCCACTTACTTCCACCTGAACTTAAAACCGCTTCACGCTATAAATGGGTTTGAGGGTGTTACCTCGCCCATTTAATCGTACTACTTCTACTATAAGGTGGTAGAACCCTTGTGATGGTGTGAAACAGCAGTGTTAAGCGCTGCTGTGTTCTGGTTTGAAGGGTGTGGTAAGGGAGAAAATTTTCCGAGGCGTTCCTGCTTAGTCCTCAGGGGTAGCGGCGCATCTGTAGCCGACCTCAGGTAGAAACATCCGATCCTTTCTGGGGTTGATTACATATGCCCATTGGCGACAGTAGCCACTTACTGTCAGGTGGACTGCGTGCTCGTCTGCTACTCCTATATTTTAAAAAAAACGTGACATGGGTGAATTACCTATCGATCTATAACATCAAGCAACCGCAGTTAAAGGTGCTCTTCGTTGTTCGACTGTGGAGACGTCGCCATCACACCTATTTCCACCCTGTGTATTAACAGCAGTGTGAAGTGCTGCTGTGTTCCGGTTTGGTGAGTGTAAGGGATATATCTCCCTGAGGACTTGGAGCGTCTCGCGTACATATATACTTATGCGACACGCTCCAAGTCCTCAGAGGTAGTAACATATGGCCGTCCTCACGAAGATCATCAAACTCTGCCTTCGATCTATACTATCTTTACCTTTCGTGATAAAGTATGTTCCAGACCACCTCCAGCTATGAAGACAGAAACGTTCCAAACGGTGGGACATAAAAAGGTTTGTAGCCATGAACGTTTTGAATGTTTTACTCGAACACACATATGTAAACTTAAAACATCAAGTGACATAAATTGACATTTTTAACTGACTCCAAAAACCAATGGACAAGGGTTCAATTCCACCATATAGTTTTATATGTAACGTGATATCTCTGGCATGTATAGATATAGATCGTATTTGTTTAATCAAGGTGGTCCTTATGAATACTGCAGTCTTATAAGTATTTTTTGTCCTTCAGCTTATAAGTTTTACTATATCAAGTCGTAAAAATTGTGTGTTATGTTTTGTGTTTCTTCTTTCCTTTTCGCCCACGCATCATACTTCTCCAGTTCAGAATTATTATAAAATGAATACAGGTAAAGCAGCTAAATAATGAAATAAAATTTGAAATTGAATAAATTCACTATACCGTTGTACCACACTGTTCCATTGTACCATTCTTTATGTTATGCCTCTAAAAAGTGAAAAAAAATTGGAATTTATTCCATGATACGAAATTAATTTCTGATGACCCTATCAAGGTACCGTTCAGCGGATAAATGCTAAATGGTTTTTGCCCATGAACTATTGGGCTACAATACAGTAACGGCACCTAGGCCGGTTTTGCAATAATTTATGTAAACAAATACATAATTGTAAATAGATTTTCTATAGCGCAAATATAAAATAAACGTTGGCAGCGTGGGAGTGAAGTGCAAATAACTTATTTATGATTTGGTTTTCCAAATTTTTTTAAGAAACCCTAATGATTCTACTATGAATAAAATATTTTTGATTTTTAACTTGAATGAGTCTTCGATTTTAAAAGAAGCCTTAAAGAGTTTGTCCAGAGTTATGAGTTATGACGGTTTAGTTGAATGTTGTGGATGCCGTATGACTTACGAGTACATAAAGTACCTAATATAAAAAATATAAGTACCTACAATTTTAGTCATCAGAACTGACAACGCATGTACTACGTCACAACCTTTGAAAATAAATATCCTTCTGAAATTAAATAGAAAGGCCTTCAATAATTTTGGACATAAGCATTTATAACAGACAACTACAGCAATCAAATTCTCTTCCTCCTCTTAGTGGTTCCTTATATACTTATAATTATTTCATAAAAACACTCATTACACATACCTACAGCTAATTACACTTTTATTATATGTAAGATGATATCAACCGACCATCAAGTCCATATAAAAGTCGGGAACATAAAACTTGACAGTTTTTTCGCTAAATGTTCTCACGTTTTCATACTTGAAGCGTTTAAGAAGTAAAGAGGTTCAGAAGATAAATGAATTTTAATTTCGCCTATAAAGGAGGCGCGTAATTTCTTCGCATTTAAGCGTAATTTAATTAATGGTTCAATTTACATTAATTCACATAAATATATAAGAAAAAGTGCATAAGCCATTTGTCAGAGATTGAGCGACTAACGAGCAACTATAACAGTAGGAAAGAAAGCTAACGCATACGTTTACAGCTAAAGTTGCATTCGCACTATGTGGGATAATGCGAATTAGCGTAAACAGTTGCAAGTTAGTGACCAACTATTATACAATCTATCTAAACCCCTCAACTTGGGAGAGACTGGGAGAAAATGCTATTTAGCATTAAGTCCGCCTTTTGCACCACACTGTTTTTTACATGGTCAATAAAGAGTAAATAAATAAATAAACTTATAGAAAGCTTATGGCGTACAAACTTATAGAGTTATCACGCTTCAGCTATTCTTGCATGGATAGAAATATATTTTACTAGCTTTTGCCCGCTGTTACGAATGTGTCGACATAATTTACCACTCTAGAGAGTATCCTATGTATTTAACTAAAACATAAACTATATGTATATAAAATTACATCCAAATCCGTTCAGTAGTTTTCGCGTGAAAGAATAACAAACATCAATCAATCCGTATAAACTTTCGCGATCATAATATTAGACCATAATATTAGTAGCAAGATTTGCACGTGGTAATACTTAGGTGTAGCCGTGATGTTACGTTATTCGAACCATGAAATATTTAACTATACTCTGATTCATAATTAGGTGTCCAAAATGTAAACAAAGGTGTTGACCTATCAAGAAAATACGTTAGAAATGGTAGTTTTTATTTTTGTCGATATTTAAGTAATACAACAATAATAAAATAATAATCTAAATAAATTAAGATTAATTCACATTTTCTAATGTTTATATCACCTCAATTTCGTTTCATACAGTAATAATAAAAAAAAACAAAGTTTATGGTAGAAAATTAAAATGTGATAATGGTAACACACAAGTTACAAGTTTCGTAACTGATATTATTCATTTTCGTGATTGTGATCAAACTCTAATGTTTTCTCGTTTATATAATGCGTTTTTAAATTGTGTATATTTGTTAAATTTTCGTTTTTTGTTGAGTTTGTTAAAGTTTGTGTTTCTTGTTAATTTTGACAGTGACATTTCTTTGTTTACATTTTGGACACCTAATTATGAATCAGACTATATTTAAAGTGCTATCTAAACCCTTTATATTACTAGTATTAGTTTGTTAACAAACTTACTCGTCCATGGTCATACAAGAGCATTAATAAAAGTTCATAAAAACTGCAAGGTAATGACAGTAATGTCATTTTATGGTGATTGCCACGACTTTATCCTGTCGTGCGGCAAGTGACAAAGTATTCTTAATTTATTTTATTATTTTTATGTATTAATACACTTGAATAGCCTTAATAAATTATTGTTCTACTGCTACGGTATTTATACATAGAAATTAAATTGTCACTTATTGTAACGATAATGGAAAATAACGTGAAGAAACTTATTATGTCAAATAGTTCTCTAAGGAGAGATAATTCTCATAGTAGTGTAAAATCTACAGATACTCACTTTGAAGGTATTGTATACTTCGCATTTTTACCATGTGATGCCATGTGATGTGATGGGAACCAGTCACTGCTGTCCATGGACATTTGGCAGCAACTTTTTATTAAGACCACGCTTTTGTACACTCAAAGACCCACGATTCATGATTCGGATATCTGTCTGACCGAGGATCGAATCCGGAACCCACTGCCCGTTAGACCCATATGGTGACAACTCCACCACGTGCGTCATCAAACTAAGTCTGTAGCATTTTAAATAACAAACAATCATTATACACCATTATCTAGCAAAATCCATCTACAAATGGGTCGTTGAAAAGGTTAGCAATTATTTAAAGTACTTGCTTACAGAAAATTTTATTGTGAATTACAAAAATATGAAATGTTAAACAATTTCGCTTAAAGGTAAGTAGTCGATAGCTATTATTAATTTATTTTTACACATCGCCATTGTCGGGAGCTGATACGCGTGACCGACGCCGCGGGCCACGTCTAGTGTAATAACACACTGTTCATACAAAATTGTACCATAGAGCTCGTAATATATAGAAATGACCTGCAAATTTTAAAGTGGTAAAACCCTTTGTACCTTTTTTTGTTGACGAGGGGAAAACCTTCAAAGGGTACCCGACGCCATGGGAGAGACGCCGGGTTATGTGCGATTTTTACCGCACTAAAACCTCCCCGGTGGCCGTCCTCAGCGTTTGGTGGAGAACTCCGGGATCTCCAACGGAACACAACCGGAGTCCTCCTAACTCGATGCCCTTCTATCGGGCTCTGCCCTGGGGGGAGCAATTTACGATCCTCTCACATCCCCTGGTTATTACAGCGATATGCGACCACACAAACCGCTGTCCTTCCCGGGGTCGCTGGGGGGGGTGCTGGACGGTTTGAGCTCCCACTCTTGCAGCCCGCAACCCTGGAAGCCCCTTTTAGTCGCCTCTTACGACAGGCAGAGGATACCGTAGCCCTATTCTGGTCCCGGTACTACTGGGACCTTTGTACCTAATAACAGCAATTATAAGTGCTGTTGTGTTCCGGTTTGAAGTGTGTGGTAAGAGAGCCATACTTTCCCGAGGCGTTCCAGCTTAGTTCTCAGGGGTATATCTAATTCTATTCGGTGTTGATTACAGATGTCCATGGGCGGCAGTAGCCACTTACCATCAGATGGACTGCATGATCGTACTTTAGCTTTTATTTAGCGACAAAATAAAAATGCGCATACATTTTCATTTTTAATTAGCGAAAGAACGGCTAAGTGTGTCGGACCACGCTCAGTGAGTGTTTTTGTAGTCGGGATGAGCATTATTTTTACGTGCAGTAAAAATAATTTGAGTTTCTTATTATTTCCCATGCATTTGTTTAGTTTCTATGTCTCTTATAACCTTTCATAATTGACTACACGATTGTATTCCCTACCGCTTAAATTTTATCCATAATATGTTACCAATAATTGTGGGCGAAATCAAGGTTTCAGCAACTGACCGCGGAACTTAACAAGACCATTTGTCGACAATTTCCTCTCTGTAAGATTATATACATATAACACTTAAATTTTTATCACCCTGCCGTAATTACAAAGGTGATGTCTAATTGATATGAGTTCTGTAACCACGAAACACGCCCACATGCACGGGAGCACCTGTACTTTTGGTTTGCAAATTAGCTTACAAAGTAAGTTTCGTACGTAAAAGTATTGAAAGCTTACACGATAATATTAACATGAATATTACACTAGGAATTATAAGACTTAAGCCATATATGGGTAAGCAATTAATACTTATTTTCCTTTTATCCGTATAGCCCGCGGCTAAGCCGCGTAGATCTCATCTGCAATTACAAAGTTAAGCGACATCGGGTGCGGTCGGGAATTGGATGGGTGGCCGCTGGTGGCTTAGATTTTTGGTGCAGTGTTTCAGTGTCTTTAACCTTCTGTCTTTATTATCATCTCAAGTCACGGGTTTATAGGCCTTAAAGTTGCTTTGAAAATTACCTTTAAAAGCTCCCCCATTTGTAAGAGGGTGGTAGATATTCTTCATTATAACAGTTTAGCTTAACAGGGTTTAACGCTTCTGTAGTCTGCTTTGGAACATGTGGCAAGGCAGATACGCTAAGTCGAGGAGTTCAAACTTACTCCTAATAGCAAAACCATGTTCAACTTTAAATAGGATTCTAATCAAATTCTTTTTTTGGGTTATGTCTATAGGAGGCTGTAACAATTGACCATCAGAGCCCTTAGTATGAGTCTTTACGTTTTTACAAAAAATGCCTGTTTTTTGTATTTGTTTACCTATTTGCCCATACATTTCCAATCAGCGCCCCTAGCGGACAAATACATACTAAGGGTACAGGTGTACTGCCAGCTACTTCTTTAATATGTCGCAAAACATAGGGATTACATGTACAGTAGCATTACCATGAGTTGGCATAGAAAGGCCACTATAGAAATGGTAAATAGAAAACTATTGTCATTTTGCTAGTGAATAACATAACTACTATCGTTACGGTATTTCTTGACAACGTCTGTCAAATTAATGACTCATGGGACCGAATTTATATGGCAATAGATCATAATGACATTCGCTAGCGATTTGATTTCGATAGGTGTTTTACGTATCGAGTTACGTCACTACGGATTTTAGTTCTACGAGTAACCACCAGAGGCGCTGTACAATTTTCATACATTTATTTTACGCAGTCGCTAGCGAGTAATACTTTTGTAAACTCATGGTAGTCCTACAGAAAAACCTTAAACTACACAAGTAGGATAACCCCCTTAACCATACGTTACTGACGATGCTAACCTCAGGAACAATATTCAGAATGGATGGAGCCAGTGGCGTGGTGGCTCGGTATTAACGATGTGCCGATATCCTCCGGACCTCCCTGAAGGAACCAGGGATGTATTGGAAGTCAAAGAATAATCTACTTAAAAGACTAATAATGGTCTAGAGCACGAATTATTAATCAGACGATTTTATGTAATTTTGTACATAGCACTAAAGATTTTTGAAATTGATTCGGTAACAAATCTGAGTAAGAGATGAACGTTTGTATTTTTTACCACGCTTTTATTATCTTGACCTGTATGTTAACCAATTTCAATTTTTAGTATCTTTATGTCAGTTTCTTAATAATTTCTATATTGCCGATATTTCGACCAAATTTGATGGGTCATGGTAAAGGGGGAAACTAAGTTTCGTAGAACATTTACTTACAAATATTTACAATCCTTAATAAACCCTTTATAAATAAACCTGAATTTCCGCTTTCCTCTAGTCCAGTGAAGTAGCAAGCTCAGTGGTGAAGGTGGTAGAACTCTGTGTGGTTCGACTCCGGCGGCACCACTGCCAAACCTATTTCTGCCTCTTTACAGAAAAGTTAAACGCTGATATGTTCTGATTGGAAAAGTGTAGTAAGGAAGACATAATTTTTCGAGGCGTTCCAGCTTAGTCCTCAGGGGTAGCGGTGCATCTGGCACGAGCTACCTAAGGTAGGAATATCTAATCCTATCTGGGGTTGACTACAGATGCCCATGGGCAGCAGTAGCCACTTACTATCAGATGGACTGCATGCTCGTCTTCTACTTTTACTCATATAATATAAAAAAAAGTTATAACATTTAGAAAGTTCCTCATAGTGTAATCCATTAGTTTCATTATTATCCACTGACTCGACATAACATTAAAGCGAGTTAGCGCATTAATATAAAACACACTGCCGGCCCTGCTCGATCTTTATCGGCGGGAAAAAATCAAAAACGAACTTCGAAAATAATTTGCGGAGGTATTATAATAATTTATAGCTTCATCGACATCGATAACAGACTTGTTCTACCGCGAACGAAGAGCGATGAACGAATTGTTGAAATATTTTTTAATTAATTGTTCAACTAGTTGTACTACATTTTGGAAACGTATCGTATATATCAACTTTCGTCATAGATTGCTTTACAACCACAGATATACGAGGCAGCTATGAAATTGTTATTGGTTATTAAGTTAAATATGTGAAATCCAACAAAAGGATTACTTGATTCTCAATGCTTTGATAGCTTAGGATTGGTAAGAATGGAATGAAATGAAGGTATTTTTATATGAAGGGTATAACCGGTGTCGATATAAAATCTACATAGCACATTCTACTATAAAATCTAAATAGCTTCACTTCAACATTACTCACTGCTTAGCTACTTCACATAACTTTAATGCAAACGCAACCGTATTATGTAGGCAAATACTCCCTGTAATGACACAGTACTAAGTTGATCATTATCAATCCAGCCCTTCACGATTTTCTCATCATTTTTTCACTTAAATCGCTACTCGCCAACGGTCGAAGAAGTCCTACCCCGAACACACGCGCAAACATTAAATTTTTATGTTAAAATCACTACATAATAAACTCACGTACGCTCTCGGTTTTTAAGTTAATTTACGACGAAATAATTGAACGGGGCGGGAGTCAATTATACTACTAATATCAACATTGCCTTGTAAATTATAGTACCCCGTATATTGTAAGAAACATTGTAAGTACGAGTACTCCCTTTGTGGTTCGACTCCGGCGGCACCACCGCCACGCCAATTTCTGCCTAATAACAGCCGTTTTAAGCGCTGCTGTGTTCAGGTTTGAAGGATGTGGTAAGAGAGACATACTTTTCCGAGGCATTCCAGCTTAGTCCTCAGGGGTCGCGGCGCATCTGTGGCGGAACCCAGGTAGGAATATCTAATCTTATTTGGGTTGGATTGCTGATGTTCATGGGCGGCAGTAGCCACTCACCATCGGGTGTCTGCAGGCACGTCTGCTACTCTTATATTATGAACTAGCTGACCCGGCAAACTTTGTACCGCCTCAAAATCTATTTATCAAATATATTTCATATAAATTAAGGCCTATGTTACTCGTAGATAATGTAGCTTTCGAATGGTGAAAGAATTTTTAAAATCGGTCCAGTAGTATTTGAGCTTATTCATTACAACCAAACAAACAAACAAAGTTTTCTCCTTATAATATTAGTGTAGAAAAGTAAACTCAATCAAAACAAAAAACCATGGGATTTATCAGCTGTTGAGTTATTATATTGGTTCTTGAGGCTATAAATGGTTTTGTGGCCAATTCAGATAGAAAGTTGTTGGTTGAAGTACCTACTGTAAGTAGGTATTTATTTTGTACTACTACTTTTACTTCTATTCATAAACGGTTACTACGGCTTTGTGTCTTTCTGTCTTTATTATAATAGAAAGACCATATTTATAGCTAAAATATTGTTTTGAGAATTTATGAATAATGGTATAGAAATTGTGGACAGGAAATAAAGAATTGATCAAATGAGTTATACCAAATGCTTTCGTCCCAATATTTCGTAATTCATAATTCTTTATTTGCATAGAATAAGGTTAACGAAGGTCTTAAAGCTACAAATCTTCTATCATTCTGCCATGTCGGCGTGCAAATTTTGTATAATTAGTAAGGATTTTGGTAAGGTAGTTGGATGGGTGACCACTTGTAGCTAAATTTCATGTTCGCTTCTGCATTTCAAAGAGCTCTTTAATTCGATATTAAAATGATTACATTCATTAACTTGTCGAAGTCGTCCAGGCAATAACCTGCACCTTTCACCAATCCACATTGGAACAGTATAGTATCAGTAATTTGGTTCCAGACCTCGTATTGGAAAAATACTTGTACCTAAACATAGGACAAAAAGCATTGCAAAGAAAATGTGTGCGATCGTAATAAATAAACAACTACAAGACTACTGCAAATCTCCAAGAATCCCTTTATCGCCTACAACAACAGCGAGTACAAATTGCGTTTTTCTAACCTTTTTCTAACTCTAAATTCAATCTATTCTTGCATCGTAAGCTAAGTAACAAATAAATTATTTAGATAAGAAATATTACCAGCTATAACGTGTAATGAGAGAAATTTCCAACATCTTTATAATACATCTGAACGCGCGAGATGCTGCATCTGGCAATGGGCTCTTCTTCATTTAGACGGCACGACACGACACCGACTGAAAAATAAATTTTAAAGGTAGAACTCTTCATAGTACGATTTTAAAGGCAACGACGTCATAGACATAATCTTATATATAAAATTCTTGTGTCTCAATGTTAGTTACCCTACTCCTCCGAAATGGCTTTACCGATTTTCACCAAGTTTTATATGCATATTCAGTAGGTTTGAGAATCGGCTACTATCTATTTTTCATACCCCTAAGTGATAAGGGTCGTTCACCCTTAACATTTTTTTAACCAGAATTATACAGAATCCATTCGCTTGAACAGATAATATCAAACTGTGTGACGCCACAGTAATTAAAACATTTGTTACCCTTGCTTTCACACAGATCGGTAGTAGGTACACTAGGTACATACACTATTTAGTTTGATTAGTGTCTAGTTCCGGCACTGACAGAACTGACAGAACTGACTAAAATTCTAATATTATTGTTTCCGTGTCGTGTCGTCGCAGTAAAGAAGCGCCCAATAGATTGTAACGTTTTAATACTGCAAGAAAGCCCGCTGTAAGCTTGATAAGATCAACTACAATTAAACACGCACATCTTAGTTGTATGGAGGCAGCACATCTTAAATTTCATACGATAAATCTCGAATACCGTTGTGTAAACCATAGCTTAGTTAGTACACTTATCTTGCGGACATCCCTGCGAGATGCGATAAGGCTTTACAACTTATTAGTAAGAATTCAATTGCATTACCTGTTACCAACTAAATGTTTGCTAATGACTTTACCGAATAAGGAGTTTTTAAAGGTACTTCATGCAATTTACGCTTATTGAAGATTTAATATGAATGTAGTGGCAATGTACGGCGCCTATGTGTGTTTTGTTACTAGTTTGAAGCTGTTATATGCTGGTATGAAGAGTGTGGTTAGGGAGAGAACTTAATCTCCAGATACTTTGTATATTCAGCTGAAATAGGATTACTACGGCGTTGTCCACAGGTGACGACCACAGAAATCCAAATCGAAATATGTTATTGAAAGTAGTTCCATCACAGAATTATTTTTGAAAATCTATAACTTTTGTGCACTTGGCAAGATGTGTGGAATGTTTTTTTGGATGTGTGAAGAAATGTAGATTGTTTACTCATTTGTGGCTTACCTAAAGTTTAAAGAATATGAGTGTTATTTTACAACAATTTTCAGTTTTCCATTGTTCTTCAAATTGTGTGAGGTCAAGTTTTCACTCAGTTAAAGTTTTTGTTTTTTTTTTTATAATATAAGAGTAGCAGACGAGCATGCAGTCCACCTGATGGTAAGTGGCTACTGCCGCCCAAGGACATCTGTAATCAACCCCAGATAGGATTAGATATTCCTACCTGAGGTCGGCCACAGATGCGCCGCTACCCCTGAGGACTAAGCTGGAACACCTCGGAAAACTCTGTCTCCCTTACCACCCTTCAAACCGGAACACAGCAGCGCTTAACACTGCTGTTATTAGGTAGAAATAGGTGTGGCGGTTGTGCCGCCGGAGTCGAACCACAAAGGGTCCTACCACCTTTCATTTCAGTGAACTAAAGAGTCATAAAGTAGCTAAATATCCTTATTTCCCCTGAATTCTATGCGCAGTGAAACAATAATCTGACCATTCTACACGAAACTAACACATCATACACGAACCCACACAAGCGATCCCACACGCGAACCCATGGCATTCTCCCATGCATGTTTATTACAGATTACAGCACAATATCCATTCATCCCAAACAAGATCTCGACCCCATAAATCGTTCGCGGACGCTTCAGGCTCGCCGTAACCGATTAGTAGGTGCGCCACGGTTATCCACCGCGAGAAACAATTTCCAATGCATTATATAATTTATGACTTCATCGGCCAATCGCGGGGTCACGAAGACTGAACGTGAGTCGGGTTTCGAGAATCAAGGAATGGGTTAGGGATTGTCTCCATTGGATGGTCTCTAGTTGTGACGTCATTTCGTGGTGACTAACAGACGAAGTATGACAATAATAAATATTTACCTAAGTGACTCCAAAATCCTGAGTGAGATTCATAAATTGTCTCAAAAGTGAAAGTCTATCAACCCGCTCTTGGCTAGTACGGTTATACAATAGCAGCGACATCTGGTTAATATTTCTATATTTCTATATTTCTTTATATTTGTTTTTTCTGTAGGTAATTCAAAAACTTATGAGAAAAGCCCATTTTTTAGGTTAGGTTAGGTTAGACGTGGTAAAGAGAAACAAACCTCATATTACCTACATTAGACAAAGAGAAGATTTACGCCCTGATGACGTACTTGTGCTCAACAATTTTATTAGTCATCGTTGTATCACACTTGGGTTGGTACATTAACATCTACGGCAAAATTACCGTATCGGATCCGTTATTGGAAACAGATCCTAAGGTCCAGTTGTTTTGTACAGTTCGGAAATCGAAATGTCTGCCACGAATCACGTCGTGATTTATTTCCCCGAGTGTACCGGCGGACGATAAACCGCGGCGAATCGCTGATTGTGCCACAATAACAACAATTACACCTCCATTTTTTATCTAAAACAAGTTTATCCACGCGGCTTTGATTGCTACCTCTGTAGGCCTATATTAGACTTTGTTACTCGCTGTCTTAGATGAGTAAAATACATAGATTGACCACTCCTAACAACAAAGTGTAAGCAGTTTAGAGAATTGAATTTGTTGCGTAGATTTTCCTCATCTCCGTGTTAAAATGTTTGAAATACTTATTTATTTATTAAGTAAATGACATTTTCTCTAAAAATGTTTCATTTGTCAATAAATAAAAAAAAATTGACAAATCAGATTTTTATGGCTTCCAATTTCATGAAAAGTATCTCTCTATTTTACTTATCAAAGCTCCCTGTAAAAACAATGTTTTCGAAGTCCCGTCAAAGGCTTTATACAGCAGCCTCGATATTTTAGGAGTCAGACACATTTCTAGGATCAAGAATATTTTGCTGCCTTAACTTTCGTACCGAATAGGTTCAGTAATTTCTGAGAATAAACAGTATAGATACTTGCCTGTGACATTTTATTGACGGGAGTGCTAAGGTCAACTTTACAAGCGGTGCTGACCTCACCATCTAAGTTTGACGGCGTCATAGTTGCATACCTCACCCTTCAAGCCAGAAGCTTCAAACCAGAATTACAACATAAGGCAAAATATAGGTGAGTATACTATAATATTCGCTTTGTTTCGAAGCTCGTAGAACCCTTTGCGATTAGACTCCTAAGGCACCACCGCTTCACCTATTTGTGCTAATAACAGCAGTATTATCCGCTGCTGTGTTTTGGTTTGAAGTGTGTGTTAAGGGAGACGTTCGCGGCGTTCCAGCTTACTCCTCAGGGGTCGACTAGCTCGGTCAGCTAAGAATATCTAATCATATCTAGGGTTGATTATAGATGTTCATGCGCGGCAGTAGCCACTAACCAGGTGGACTGCATGCTCGTCTGTTACTCCTATATTATAAAATAAAACTACCTTTACTACTGTTACTGTTTATTCTTTGAAGATGGTAGAACCCTTTGTGGTTCGACTCCGGCGGCACTATTTCTACCTAATAACAGCAGTGTTAGGCGTTGCTGTGTTCCGGTTTGAAGGGTGTGGTAAGGGAGACAGACTTTTCCGAGGCATTCCAGCTTAGTCCTCAGGGGTAGCGGCGCATCTGTGGCCGACCTCAGGTAGGAACATCTAATCCTATCTGGGGTTGATTACAGATGTCCATGGCCGGCAATAGCCACTTACCATCAGGTGGACTGCATGCTACTCCTATGATGCTCGTCTACTACTCCTATATTATAAAAAAAATCGGTTGTCTGTAAAGTCGGTTTACTAACGATAGTTGAACGTGACAACGTCATAAGAAAATACTGATGACACGGTTGCATTTTTCAAAAGAAAATAATTAATTAATTTTAAACTAATAATTTACTTAACACTATCAACATTTATCAATAGTATGACATAACCTATAAACTCAGTTTCTCAACTTTTGTGTCAATCTAACAATTAATCAATCAATCATAGTTTACGATAATGAAATATCAGTGTACAATTATTTACCTTTATTGTTGTAGTTGTTGTAAATGATAAATGACGAATCTAAGCACTCCATATTTTCACTACAGACACAGCTGACGATACTTTAACCACACGTGTGAACTTGTATTGTGACGCTTTCTTGTTTTTCCAACGCCAAGAACGTTCGAGAAAGACAAAGACAGAGACACAAGCATGCGCCGATTCAATGCGCCTAATTCTCTAGTGCTGCGCGCGCGGCAGACCGATCATAGTTGAGTGGGAGAGAGACGCAAGGCATTCGGCGGGCCTCTCTCTCGTTCGGTGACTCATCGTAACGTTACCGGGCGTTACACTTTTTCATAAGTGACTCCCAGCCGCAACCTAATTTAAGACGTTGTCACGTCAAAAAATAAACAAAAAAACTTTACATATCTTGACATATTAAAAATCTCCCAAAAGTAAACATATATTACGCGTAGCGGGTTTCCACAAACGGTATTAGAAAAAATCTAAGTTTTCCCTCTATTTAAAAGCTCGTAAACAGGTACTAAGCTGGTTTGTAGGAATGCGTTTAAATTCAAATAAATCCGCTTTTTGTCATAACAGTTTACCATAAACTATACGTCTGAACGCCGAAGCCGCTGGCACTCAGCTAGTACTTAGACAACATTGTAAGTTAATCGACGTCAACCGTGTTAAACATGGAATTAAATCAATAGATACGACTTATTTTACGCGATAGTATTAAAGGTTATGAATGAAAAGTGCGCTCATCCAACTCACTTATCAAAAGAATGATAATAATTATTTTCCGAAAATTTGCATCTTTGATTCTTCAAATAATACAAATGACAGACCTATTGATGGACGATACAAGGAGTTTTAGCTGTCGTTACCGCAAGTTGTTTTGTTTTATAATGTTGAAACAAACAAGCAAGGAATCAACCTGATAGCAAGTGGCAACTGCCGCACGTAGACCCCCCCCCCCCCCCCCCCCCCCGATTTCCATAATCAGCCCCCGATTGGTTTAAAGTGTTATCTGAGATCAGCGACAGATGCATTGCGACCTCTACAGACTATGTCGGTACACAGTATAAGTGTATCTCCCATATCTTAACAGTGTTATATGCCACTGTGTTCTGGTGTGGAGGGTATGGTAGGTATAACGCTGAAATAGGCATGGCACTGGTGTTTCTACAGTCAAAGTACCGAGTCGGGTACCACCATTACTTGACGGTTTGGCGAATAAATTCAAGATTGATGCCACATTGGAGAAATACCATCTATTATTTTAAATCTATGGTGCTAAATGTTTTAAAGTACTATTCACATGCAATGCGGAAGCATTGATCATAAGTGTATTCTGTTAGGCATCTGTCAGGTTACATCGTTTCCTTAACAACAGAATTGTCTTAAAGTGTGATTGTAAAGTAAAATAGGATGTATTTTAAAAATAATTTACTTGGATACAAACAATAACTCATAAGAGGTAAATACTTCTCCTTTTTTAAGCGCAATGTTCTGTATGTGTATGTAATTTGTGTATACAACGGAAATTAAAGGTGGTGGAACCCCAGAGGCACTACCGCCTCATCGTGAAAGGTAGCAGAACAAGTATAGTTCGAGCAGAAGATGCCAACAGTACACCTATTGCTATCGTGAAGAAGTACTTGGTTTTAAGTAAAATCGTGTGTATACAGGATGATTTATAATCATTGAGACGACTATCTTAATTCTCAGAAGTGGCAACACCCCCTCGTGGCTCGAGTCCTGAGGAATCACCGCACGATCCCTATCTGCCTTATATTAAAGTGTTAAGCGCGGCGATAGTCTGGTTCAAAGGACTGGAATCAATTCCTATCCGTAGTTCATTATAGACATCATGAAAAGCAGTTACCACTTAATATCAGGTGGACTGCCTACACGTATACAGGGTGAATTCTTCAAATAGGCCTTCAGGACCAAATCCGAAACTATAAGGATTAGCGAAAAATGCTGAAACGAGTTACGAGGCCGATTTTGACAAAAACTAAACCTGTTTCATTAGTTTTCTAAAATACCTTTTTTGCTAGCCGGGAATTGAATGAGTTCATTTTGAAAAAAATACATACCTCTATATTATTCCTCTATTTGATAGTGTTGCTCATAAGGATCAAATTCTAGGAAGTAATGATAAATGACAAGTTAAAGGAAAAGGATTCAATATTTTGTTCAACAAATTACGTCTTCCTTTAATCTGAACTGTCTACAAACCCTAAATCATCATCAACCCATTACTGTCCCACTGCTGGGCACGGGTCTCCTCTCATAATGAAAAGGATTAGGCCATAGTCCACCGCGCTGGCCAAGTGCGTATTGGTAGACTTCACATACCTTTGAGATTTTTTTTTTATAAATCTCCTAGGTATGCAGGTTTCCTCACGATGTTTTCCTTCACCGTTACCTAATACCTAATACCCTGAATATTATAATTATAATATTCATTCGTAAGTTGTAACATCTTTAATAAATATGAATGTGTATTGACTGTGCTGACAAAGGTCAGCCAACCCACTCACACTAGTTTCCTGCCCGTTGACATTTCGGGATATTACTAAAATGGCTCATTAAATTTGATGACACCGACAATGATATAATTACTTCATTAACATTGCTTTGTTTGATTAAACGAGCGAAAGCGGGTAAGAAAAAGCTTGACGTGTGTGCTTAGGCTGTTTTCACATGTACATACATATTTCTTGTCAGGTATTATACATCAGTCGCAAAAAGCAGTGATAGCCTTGTGGTTAAAAATTGGCCTCTCGATCGAGGGATCTAAGAATCGAAGCTCAAGTACATACCTCTTAATACTTAAGTACTTAAGATTATGAGAAGTCTACCAATACGCACTTGGCCAGCGCGGTAGACGGGTTATTCTTCTCATGCTGACATGCTCATTCCCAGCAGTTTGACAGTAATGTGTTGACGACAAAATGAGTCGCAAAATTTAATAACTACCCACAAATATTCATAAGCCACTGAACAACAGACATCATATGCGCCCTTTGTTAATAAACAATTGTTTTAATGTTTTGTATACCAGACATCGAAATTTGACAACTCCAGTAGACAGAAATTTTCAGGCAAAATATTGGAAAGGTTAACGTATTATTTTGAAGAACTAATAACAACGGCATCGAACGCACCTACAAAGATAAAACATTATTTTCGAGAATATGTGAAAACATGTGGGAAGAGAAACGCGAGGCGTTCCAACTTAGCCCTAAGGGCAGCAAAGTTCCTTGGTCGACCTTAGGTATGACTGCAATCTTATCTTGAGTTAATTACAAATGGCTGTGCTGACTGACGACTTACGATCACGTGGGCTGTTTGCTCGTTAGTTACTTGTATAACATCAACAAATGCCCTTTCTTGCCCACCTATTAACATGCTCCACCTGACTAACATACGGTAAATAAATATAGAATATATCTAACTATGTACTAACTACGTTTATAATATGTAAATGTTTTGCTTAGAAAATATATGAAATATTTTATTATCTGCTGTTAAGTGTCTGTCAGTATTTGCAGATGTGAAAAGGGCTTTACATAATAAACAGGTTCCAATATTGTCTTAACCGACATAAAAAGAGATAATGTTTGACAGTACTCATGAATATTCAGATACCTTCAAACATTTTACGGCACGTTAAATATTTGTTTTAAACCTTTAAGTACGCCCGTAAATGGGTTGTTAACATTTATTTAGTATTATTATTTTATATTCATTATAACTAGGCACCAATTACAGTCATTAGCATGTATGTACCTATTATAATCCAAGATGATTGTTCGAATATATTTTTAAAAGAATGTTGCCAGAATTTTATGATGCCACTGGAGGTAAAATCTAGTATTGATTTTTTTCAAAGGTATAAGAAAAGGGAGGAATTCTTTATAAGTTCCTCTACTAAACAAACGAAATAAAATAGATATGTCTTTAAGCTTACGCCAAAAAAATAATATTAATTTGCTTATTACTGTAACGTTGCGAATCGGATTTATTAATGTCGAAATATGTCTATCAACCTAAGAACATTATGGTGGCATTCTTTTCAAGATTTAAATATTGTAGACAATGGGACGATCTATCGGAAACCCTTTACAAAAGCAATTTGTATGATAGGTTTCATATATGTTGTCCCTGTAGTTTCGGGACTAGAATAAGGCTACGGTATCCCCTGCTTGTCGTAAGAGGCAACTAAAAGGGGCTTCCGGGGTTGCGGGTGGCAAGTGTGAGAGCTCGAACCGTCCGGAGAGCAACCCCGGAAAGGACGGCGGCATGTGTGGTCGCATGCCGTCGTAAACACCATTTGCGGGAGGAGTGTAAAGTGCTCCCCCCAGGGCAGAGCCCGACCGGGGCATCGCGCTCGGAGGACTCCAGTTTTGTTCCATTGGAGATCCCGGAGTTCTCCATCAAGCGCTGAGGACGGCCACCGGGGGGGTTTTAGTGCGGTAAAAATCCCACATAACCCGGCGTCGCTCCCACGTCGTCGGAAACCTTTTGAAGGTTTCCCCCTCGAATACAAAAAAAAAGGTTTCATATATGTACCGTATTTTTTATTAAGTACATTACATTCTACGTACACCTCCTTTATAATATACTTGATTTGTTGAATAATACCGAATTATTTACAAAATATTCGTACAGATTTTGTCACAGACGAAACTTTTAATTTCAACGAATTTGAAATTGAGTTTAGTATTCTACAAAACTTTGTTTGAATCTATCTTTTTGATCTACCTACGTAACGCTTTGATATGCACTCATTTAACATCCCATAATGAATTTCCCGTTCAGTGGTCCGTATAAGCTTCTAATTGGTCGGTGTCGTGTGTCGTGTCGGGGATGTTCTACACTGATTGATTAGTACGCTTAAATTAATTCGTTACATTTTATAAATGTCTTGTCTAGTTTACAAAATTATGAACGCTTCTGAATATTATTATATGGTTATATTGAGTTCTTCTTTGAGGTATAGTGAAAGCGTGATTGAAACGCGGTTTTCAATCGGAAGTTCAAAGGTTCGAATCCCTCGCACTTTTGATTTTCAAAATTATGTATTATAAATTAATTGTATTATCCATAGACTTAGATATTTTTCGCTACGCTATACATCTATGGTATTATCCATAGACTTAGATTTTTTTGACATCCTATATCTATGGTATTATCACCTGTTATTGTTATAACTTGTTGTTACTTGGCGAAGGAAAACATCGTCAGAAAACGGGTATGTTCTTAAGAGTTTGTGAAGTCTACCAATGCACAATTGAACAGCGCAGATGACTATGCCTAAGTTAGTCTCACTCTAAGAGGAGACCAGTGGACGAGATTATTTTTATTGTGAAATTGCAGTAATATGCATACTTACGTATTAAAATTAGCTTATGTAAAGAATATAAATACAATAAAATCCCGTGTCATTGTATAGAAACAAAAATACCGCAACAAATATTGTTCGAAAAACAACGTATTATTTGATTCGTTCAAAATAGTAATCAACGCCATCTTTGGGTACGACGGCGAACTTTTTAACAGCAACTGTTGTAACACCCCACATCAGAGGGTGTATTCTGTACGCACGGAATTCGTTGTTTCGTCCCTTAAGCATTATTATTTCTACATTGACGGTGAGGTGAAGGTGGTTGAGGAGAATGATGTAGAATTTTGACTATTTAATATATTACTGTGTGATTTAAGAAAAAGAAATTGTAGAGAATTTTGTGACGAATGGGCAGAAGTCTTTTCTTAAGCCTCATAAACAAAATTACACAGACGACCTTATTTTCGAAACAGAATCGCTTTTTTCACATAATTTATTAATGATAAGATTAAAGTAACACACCAAAATATTGTGACATCCACTCAATATATTTCCGATCGCGCGATGACACCCACACAAAAACATTTAGCACTCGATTAGCAGTGAGCTCGCTCAATAGAATGGGTTTCGTATGCCCACGCATCTCCCAAAAATGGATATCCATCATAAAAAGCCAATAAACAGTCCGCTAAAGCAATCTCCTCTTCTAAGTGTTACAATCTTATATGGCCGCGCCCGCAATTAACTAATCTCACACCTTTCTTAGACCCCGTTAGGTGTCGTTCAATTTTATCGCGTAATTAGAGTCCATAAAATCAGTGGAGAGGGCCAGCTCCTCAATCGAGGCGTCTTCGCGTTTCAAATTCCAACATTCCACATCTAGAACCGTCTAGAATGCCGCTCGGTTCGCATATTCGAGTCCGCCGTAATGGGACTCAAAGTTGACGCCGCGGACTTTTTGCACGATTACAGTCAACATCATAAATTGTTTTTCTTTGTCATGACTGTAAAATAATAAGGCGTTTAACCTTTTCGTCGTGCGACGTCCTCTCGTCCATAAATAACCGATAGAAATCATTGTCGACGTTGCTCCACGATTTCCGAACGGTGCACTGTTATTACGATCGCCTTTTTAATTAAGCGGCCGTTACACAGTTATTCCCGATAAGTAGGCACCTCCCTCATGAATTATACATGTTAGGTATCTAATTTACATCGTATCAAAAACACTGCGCGGCTCTAAATCGCCGATTTGGCCATGTCGGCAATTTAGACTGTAATTTTCTGGTTAAAGCTGTATATTATCATAACCGGATGATTTAGTGCATGAGAACGGCTAAGACCGGACCCATTGATGAAGATTAATTTTTTAAATTAACTTCGCAGCGGTCGTAGGAACGAAACCGCGGGCTGTTTATTAACTCTGTAAGTATAGCTTATCCTAACCACAATCAGGTAAACGCTAAGAGAAACTATTTTACGCTGTTTTTAAGCAGACTCATTAAGTAAAGTATGCGTAATAATAGGACGTGGCAGAGATACTCGTAGTCGAGATGTGAGCGAACATTCACCATTGGTACGACTCGCACTGGATTATAGAGGCCGGTGAGTTCATTATGTGTGTTACGCTCGCGGCGACGCGCTTTCTTTAAAAATGTATTAAATAGCACAAATTCTGATTGAGGGCGATTTTAAATTTGACTTAGGTACTCACAGAAAGTTGTTTTTTCACAAAAAAAAATGCTATCTTCCTAAACGGCATTGAACTACTCCGGCACGGTTTCGAGTCAAGATTTTTTGAATGAAAAAAAAAAATAAACGTCCGTGTGCAGTATGACGACCGTCCGACTGTCGTGCGGTAACAGTCCTACTCAGATCGTCTAGGTTGAAAGCGCCCTAAATGTAATCTATGATTCACAGTAGAGTTATTATTACAATAACATTTATTTTCACTCAAGCATTATAAGGAACCAGCAAGAGATAGAACTTCCACTATTTTCGACTATAACCGTAATTGAAATAAGTTATACGAAAGATACAAAGATCATCATTATGCAATTCCATTACGATATCATTATAATATTCATTTGTCATGTCATCTATACCCACTTTAGCTTAATGACAATCTTCGACACCGTCAATGTCACTCAAACGTACATACATACATTTGTATACGTAGTATATTACTTTAGTTTTAATTCTACGCCAGTGGATAGTATGGTACAATTGACCATAGAACAGAATTATTATAGAAAAGCCATAAATATAAAACATAAAATGTAAAGAGCATTCATCCATCATTCATCCATTCGAAAATTTAACATAGTCCCTTAAATCCCTATATACTTTTAAGACAACATACGTAATTATATTTGCAACTAGCTGTGCCCGCGATTTTACCAGCGTTAAAAAAGAATAACGCGTATGAAACCGCGGGGCCCAGGTTGTTCTAAAATATAAGTAGCCTAAGTTACTCCTTATTACATCAGCTATCTGCCAATAAAATCGTCCCGTCAAAATCGGTTCTGCCATTTCAGAGATTAGGCAGAACAAACAAACAGACAAATTTTGTAAAAAATGTTATTTTGCTGTATGTACCCTATGTATATTCATATGCATGTAGTAAAAAGCGGTTATTTCAATATTAAAAACAGACCCCAATTTTATTTATATGTATATATATACTTGTACATATTTTATATAGATACGGGATATAAGCCATTGCACTCGGTTATTCGTGTAGTAGTGATATATAAGAACCATCATAAAAATAAATATTAATGCCAAAGAATAAAAGATTCCATTCAAATAAAAACTCATAGGAAATGACATAGCATATCACATATTCTTTCTCTAAAATATTCCCGAAAGGCATTTCTGTTTCATAGTTGCTCTATGCTCACTATTATATAGCTATCTAATGATGTTGAGCCATAAACAATAGACGAAGACACCAGTTACAGATGGCAGCACTGTCCTCATTACGTGAGTGTCGGAATCTCGTTACTGTCGTTTGATGCGCCCGCGCATCGAAAATAATATTTTGTGGCGCGTTCCCAAGTAATAAAGCAGATTAGCATGCCGCCACGTTCGCTAATTGATTTAAATTATACCATGGCGATTGGATTGCGGTCTTGTCGGCTAATTAGTTAATAGTTCTTATTTTCCCTTTTTACAGACACCGTAGAGGACACTTCCACACATAGATTAGTAAAGATTACTCACTCCTAACAAGAAAATGTACCCAATTTTGAGGATTGAAATAGTTGCATAAAAAAGTTTTGCCACGTCTCCGTGCTAAAATTTCCCTAAAATATTTGAAATAATTATTTATTTATTATGTAAATTACGCAGTTTGTTGTTTTTATTTGTCAAAAATTCAAAAAAGAACTGACTAATAAGCCGTTTGTGGCTTCATTCAATTTCAAGGCGGCGAAGTATCTTTACTAATCTATGCTTTCACACTACACAATATATTCCTTATGTGACGTTTATTAGTACACGGAAGGAACAAACTAAAAATATAATTGTTGTGAATTTCTATTCATAGTTTAAAGTTATAACATTTTCTAACAGACAATATTTTAGTTCCTAAATTGTTTTCGGTGAATTTTAAAAGAAAAAAATGTTTTTCTAATTTAATGCAACAGGTTGTTATAGAACAAATACTCCATTTTCTTTGTTTGTCTCCGATATATTGGTTGTTCCCGAAGACAGGGCTCGGCATCGGCTAACTTCGGAATGAAAGAGCGCCGTTTCCGTTGTAATACTGTCAATATCTGATATCTACTACGAGTTGTTACAACACGTATTTATTTTTAAACGAAGGTAATTTTAAATCTCTGTATTATATATTTTAAAGTGCCCGACCCGCCTCAACATCTAACAAAAAACAGAAGTTCTCGAAAAAGAAAACGAAATTCAGAGAAAAAATATCTGCTTGGACTCTCATATCGCCGATTTCCACTAAGTGTATTTAGTAAAACAAAATCTGTCATTGCCTAAACCGCTAAATAGTCCAAAGAAATTAAATACCTCTTTAGAGTTTTCTACGACCTTCAGTAGGCCTGTAGTGCTCCCAAGAGAGCGTTATCTTCAACTTTGACAACCACTGCTCCAAAACTAACTCACTTGTAAGAAACACGTGCCCAATAGAACATGAGAAGAATTTCTTTAATATGTAATTGTCACCAGGTTATAAACCTAGTATTGTAAGTGTTTGTTCATGTAATAAAATTAGTTTATATCTCCAGGCTAGTAAAATGAAATATTTGAACGCGAACGCAAATATTAAAACACCTGTAATGAAGTTGCCACTCAATATCTCTGACAGGTAGACAAAGGAATTTAAATTGGCAGTGTAATTTACGTGCAATTAACCAGTAGCTAGGAGTTTAAATAAATATTGTTTAGTACTCTGAATACAATTAAAACTATCGGTATACTCATAAATCTTATAGTCTATGCTAACAAGAGTTGTGTCCCGCGGTTCCACGCTTAAAAATATAATTTTCGTGGTTTTTAAGTGTGATTTGTTATAAATATACATTCCGCCTGAAGCTGTAAGCTTCTGCTGCGGCTACTGCTGCCCATAGACATGTGTAATCAACCCCAGATAAGATTAGATTCCTATTCGAGGTCGGCCACATATGCATCGCTAATCATAAGGACGAAGCTGGAATGACTCGGAAAAGTACCTATGTCTACCTTACGTCACCCTTCAAACCATAACACAGCAGCGCTTCACACTGCTGTTATTAAGTAGAAATAGGTGTGGCGATGGTGCCGCCGGAGTCGAACCACAAAGGGTTCTACCACATTTAAACTACAAATGTCATTTTCTACGTTACGATAATAGAACTAGTTGCATTAAATGGGCATCATTAAAACTTATACTATGAAAAACTCAACATTAGGCGGGTTATACGCTTATTCGCTACTTTTGTCATTAAAAGATTGACAGACAAGCTATAGATGATTGACAATTGTACAGTCAGCTTCAAAAGTAGGTGTACAGGTTAAGGTTCCAAAAATACCTGTACATCCAAGCGTTCATAACATCATAATTAGAACATCGTAAGGCGTCAAAATTAGATAAACACTAACGCGTCAAAAGTAGCTGAACACTGACACACATGTGCAAAATGGCATTTTTTTAACAATAAGTCGAACTAAAAAATGTCCACTTTCTTCATCGCTCCATTCTCCATTTATCAGTTTTCAAAAAGCGTCCCATACTTTTTACACAATTAACTGTTCCTTAATTGATTTCTAGATTGAAAATTATTTCCTTTCTACATTTTAGTTGATTTTATCATCTATTATTTGATTTATTTTCTTTTAACTATATTTATTAAAACATTAACCTGGTCATTTACTTTTGGAGCTGACTGTACAATCCCGTTCGGCACGCGTCAGTCAGTAATTTGTTACACGCCCAATAGTAAAAACTTGCAGTAAAGCCTTTAAAGCAATACACAAAGCAATTCATGTTTTATGTGACTGCATTATGTTTATTGGCAATGTTTTCATAAGCCTCGTGCAGGCGATTAGCGAATACCGCTGCGGGGACTTTTATACTAGCGCTGCTGGACGCGTTTTTTACGGTGAAAGCATAGATTAGTAAAGATACTTCGCCGTCTTGAAATTGAATGAAGCCACAAACGGCTTATTAGTAAGTTCTTTTTTTTTATTCTTGACAAATAAAAACATTTTTAGAGAAAATTTACGAAAAATAACTAATACTGCGTAATTTACATAATAAATAAACAATTATTTCAAATATTTTAGGGACATTTTAGCACGGAGACGTGGCAAAACTTTTTTACGCAACTATTTCAATTCTCAAAGCTGGGTACATTTTCTTGTTAGGAGTGAGTAATCTTTACTTATCTATGGGTGAAAGTAATAAATTGGGGGTTTAGTTGATGTTACATACATAGTTATAGTAGTCCATGGGTAAATGTCACCGAATTCAAGTACTTAAATGAACATTTTACATGAAGATAAAGAAAGTTTAAGCACCCCATAAATACCATAGCTTACTTATTTTTTTTTAATAAGTACTAACAAAATAGCGTGCAATCCACCTAATCGTAAAGTCACTGCCACCATGGGTTCGTAACCAACACCACATAGAAAAGTGATAAGTTGAAATTAACCATTTGTCAGGAAAAAGGAGAGGTAGCCTATGATAGAGTAGCATACGAGCGATTCCCAGCACTAATGACCATCGCCAACGGTCGCCGACTGTCGCCGTATGTTTTTAGCGGCTGCCACTGACCTCAAGCTGTGGGAAACTTCAGGGGCTGTCAGTTAGTCTGTCGGAGCCCTAAGATCGTCCCCCAAGCCTAAGGCTTTTATTTATCAACGTCAAAATAACGCTAGTGTTCAACACTCAAAACATCGAACCTCCACGTTTCGTGCCAATACTCCCACTCGGTCATTTCTCAATCACATAAATTGTTATTTTGACTGCCTGAATAACCTTTGGTGTTTATAGCAAATAGCACCCGTATTGTCTAACAATACCGGTTCGCAGATTGACGGCAGATTAGTAATGTGAATAATTATATCGAGATGGAAAAGAATTGCAGTATGCAAAGTTTGTGTATCAATAATAGTATTGATGACTAGTAGTGCCCACGGCTTCGCCCGGAAAATAACATGACATACATATAACTGATAATTAGTACCTTCATTGGAATGAAAGTGGCGCCATCTGTCGAAAATCTGTCGTACCAACTCAGAAACCTACGTGGGCTCATGCACAATTTTGCTAAAGATCATCACATGATCAAATGTATGGTTTCCGATTCTATAAAGGACATACAGACAAACATTCATTTATATATATAGGTAATGACAAAAACGTCTTAAATTTGCAAACAGAAAGACACTTTTTTTGGGTAAAACGATTGAAAACTAAAAGATAAATAAATAAATAGATCTGGAAAGACTGGAAGCATTTACTCTTCAGACGTAGCAACGTATTTTAGCCCGTCCTGAAGACCTAAGAACGGTATCCAAAGCTTATTTCCTTAACAATGAAGATCAACTTATTATTAAGTAAGAACTTATATTAAAGACGAACGTAGTAGAATCCTTTGTGGTTCGACTCCGGCGGCACCACCGCCGAACCTATTCCTGTCTAACAACAGCAACATTAAGCATTGCACTGGTTTGAAGGGTGTGGTAAAGGAGACACACTTTTTCGAGGCATTCCAGCTTATACCACAGGTAGGAATTTAATCCTATCTGGGGTTGATTACAGATGTGCATGGACAGCAGTAGCTACTTACCATCAGGTGGACTGCATACTCGTCTGCCACTCCTATGTTAAAAAAAATCCCGGCTATTAGGGAAATAACACAAGACCGACACGGAATCAATACACGGGCGACAACCGTCGACTGTCGGCGATCATGGTTGGTCATCCGTCGCTTACAATAAGCAGCGACAGTCGGCGGCAGTCTGTGAGGCAGCGACAGTCGTCAGTGTATGCTGTCGCTAGTGTTTAAGCTCCATTATGTAAACTATAAATTTGATTGGAAAACCAATGCAAATGGGGCCAAAGGGCACAGTATAGTACAGAAATGGCACTTGTTGAATACGAAACGACCACCTACCGGGGACCTCCCAACGCTTTTGCAGATAAATAATATATTACGACAACAGAAATAAAATAATGACTATTATATTTTAAAAACATTGTTTTTTTAACGTACTCGTTACATAAATCGTAAAGAAATTATTTTAAAGCTCAATCAACTTAATTACACAATCATATATGAACTACTTACGTATGGAATAAATCAAAAACCGTATGCTTGCTCCAAGCTAAGCGTCTTGGGTTAATTATTATTTATTTTCATTCTGTCAATTTTTATTTATGTCTAACGGTACCGCATATGCGATCAATTTAATCGCAGTCAATAGAGAGAAAGTCACAACATGCTATATTATTCCTATTTATTTTATGAAATTGAAGTAGCTAAGAGGCAAGGGTCCGAGGTTCGAATCCCAGGCTAATCCCAATCAGATTTTTCAAACTTATGTGCGTGTTAGAAATTAATTTTCTCTTGCTTGAACGGCGAAGGAAAACATCGTGAGGTAAATTTGTATTGTATTCACTCGGCCATCATTCCGGTCATGAGCATCTGTAGTTAAACCCATGTAGAATTGGCTCATAGCTGAATTTGGCCTCAAATGACTTACCACTCCTGGGGACCAAACTGAAATGCCTTCTGTAAAAACCTTACATACACCCTTGAATAAGAACAAGAACTTGAATAAGAACACGGTAAATTGCAAAGCATACGTCTTCATACAATCCTATAGGATTCCTTAGCTTACAGATGTTCACGTACCGGAATAATGTTAAAACCATATGGCCCCGTTAGCTACATCTACAGCATACAAAGCAAGCTGTGTGCTGCAGCGTAGGCCGAGCACGTGTGTCGAGGCCTGTAGCTGCCTCCGCACACACACAGAGTGGGCAGTGCTGTAGTGTGCTGAATAGTCTTCTCTCTTACAAGATGGCTATTGACTTAGTTACAAATGTCGCACACCGTGGCAACAGGAAGGGCACACTAACGCAGCTATGTATAGTCCGCGCTAAACTTTTAGTCCGCTCTGAAGTTGTTGCGCGCAGGTATAGTCAGAGGACCAATGCGGTCGAACACAACTACAAGCATTACTCCGTAGCAACAGTGAGGGCACACTAACACAGTTATGTACTTGTGGGGGTCATGCGCGGTCTTCGTCCCGCTAATATCTACAATTTGCTGTTGCGACGCGACTCGCTTCTATATTCAGAGCGGACTAGAAGTTTGACGCGGATTTACGTTTCTCTGCTATAAGCAGTGCAAAGCTACGTCTTCATACAAATCCTCTCGGATTCCTTAGCTTACAGATGTTCGCGTACCGGAATAATATTAACACCATCTGGACCGTTAGCTACATCCACAGCATACAAAGCAGCTGTGTGCTGCAGCGTAGGCCGAGCACGTGTGTCGCGGCCTGTTGTAATGGGAGCGTATTGGGAGGCGAAACAAACGAAGGTTGGAGAAACACTGTATTACATTATACTATCTAATAGTACATCAAGTATGAGTAATAGGTACTCATACTTGATGTACTATACCACACTAGCTGCCACCGCACACACACAGAGTGGGCAGTGCTGTAGTGTGCTGAATAAAGACTTACATGATGGCCATTGACTTAGTAACAAATAGATGTCGGTTATAAAAAGTCAGTTAAAGGGCAGTCTTGGGGGACTGTCCATAGAAGAAAACACTTTTAAATTGTATCGTCGAGCTATTTCTATTAGATTATTATTTTTGAAAACATTTGACCAATTTAAGCTTTGATGCTTGATCATAAAGTGTTCGGTGACGATGACGATGATGACATTTTTTCACATAGCTTGCAATATTTACTGGAAGTTTACAATATCGGCCTTATTTGCAAAAACTCATATTTTTTCCCAAACGCTCCAAAAGTCCAATGACCAGATAATACTTGTTTGTTAATAGTAAGGGTGAGACAAGTGGTTTTCCTACCTAGTCCGCAACGGTAGCAACACATTTGTAAGCAACCCTAGTTAGAACTTTAATTGTAATTGAATATCTTAGTAGTCTATAAAAGGCAGTATCCACTACCTCTTGTCAGACCGACAGATACGATTACTCCTACAATTTCATAAAAAATAACAATGTAAACGTTTGTTACAAAGACGAAGTTTCGCCAATTACAACCAATGGGCAATTAGCATCATTTTCACACTTTGCAACTAACACTGCGGTAGGTAACTCAACCCAACTCTCTACAAAACCTGCTTGAACAAAGGGCTTAAGACTAGAAATTAGAGAAAAGCCATATTTCTCGATGGAGGCTTCGAAACGACTAATAGCATAGCTAATAGCGCGTAGGCGAAAGCACGTGTGAATTAGGCGCGGCTTTATTCATTAAATATTCCGGCCAAGTTTATATGTAAACACGGTTGAGTGGGTAGTTTATACGTTTATCACTTGGTAACTACGCATGGAGTAGTAAGAAAATCGGCCTCCCACGCTAGAGGTACTCGAACTATGTATTCGAACTTGCGGGCACCTTTGATGTTGATGTTATTGTGTGCTTATTATAAAGAAACTAGCTGACCCGGCAAACGTTGTGTTGCCATATAAATAAAAAAATGTTAAGGGTGACAACCCTTGTCACTTAGGAGTATGAAAAATTGATAGTAGCCGATTCTCAAACCAGATATAAAATTTAGTGAAAATCGGTAAAGCCGTTTCAGAGGAGTACGGTAACTAATATTGTGACACGTTAATTTTATATATAAGCAGTTTAAATTAAATAAGCAGTTCACCTGAGGTAAGTGGTCACTGCCGCCCATGTACATATGTAAACAAATTTATTCAGAACAGGAATTCTACTTGATGCTGATTACACATGTGTTGCCAATTCTGGCGACTAAAATGATCACCTCATACGTAAATCAGCTGGCATCCACACCCTTTTACTAAAACTTCTTCCCACTAAAAATAGAACTTTATAGTCACTCTCTGAACAAAGACAATTAATTAATAGGTAAGAGTAAAGAAGAAAGTGAGGAAAGCTAGTTCCTCATGAGTACGCTGTTCTAGAATGCCACTTGATATCTATTACAGATGCGTTTCTACCCGCGGACAAATCCTTACTAAGATTATAAATCCGAAAGTAACTTTGTCTGTCTGTCTGTCTGGTTGTCTCTTCTTCACGCCTAAACCACTGAACATATTTTGATGAAATTTTGTACAAAGATAGTCTGCGACTCGAGAAAGGACATGAGATAGTTTTTATCCCGGAAATCCCACGGGAACTAGGGATGGCGATCTAAGATCGATTAATCGGAGAATCTTTTGGACCCAAAACATCGATTATTTTAATCGATATTAGTAAGGATTGAATTGTACAGTATGCATTTAATCAAGTGATGATCTTTAGCAAAGTTGAAGGTACGAATTTTCAGTTTTATGTATGTTAGTATGTTATATTATTTGCTTTTAAACGCGGGCGAAGCCGCGGGCATAAACTAGTTAGTTATATAAGTCGCCACACCGTAAGGTGCACCTCTTCTAAGCCGAGTAAGCTTACACCACCATTGTACAGTAACAACAGGTGATGCCACTACAAGCAAACTTTAAATTACTTGGCAAAAACAATTTCTTAGGTTCGTTTACATACAATTGTTATGCATCGCGTTGTTGCAAGAACGGTACATCCTTTATTTAAAGCAACAAACAATTTCAGTAGTTAGCACCGCACGCTATTTGCAACTTTGTTGTTGTGACACACAGTCAGTTAGAACGATATACACTGGCGGACTAAGTCAGGTAACTTATTGTGTTAAGAGAGACATACTTTTCCGAGGCGTTCCTTAGTCCTTAGAAGTAGCGATGCATGTAACCGACCTCTGATAGGAATTTAAATCTATCTGGGGTTGATCATAGTTGTCATGGGCAACAGTAGCCACTTACCATCATGTCGACTACATGCTCGTCAGCTACTCCTACGAGTATATTATAAAAAAGCCAGGGACGGTGCGTCCCCGGCCTCAGGTCCTCGGGGGCCTCCTAGTTCCCTTGTAGACATTTGCAAAAGCTTGTAAACTTAGATCAAGTTCTTATACTGCGTTCTTATTCAACTTTCTGTCTCGAGCCTCTTCTAACATTTCCGCCCCGGGATTCCGACGCGCTTAGCCCGCCATTCCCGACAGGGTTGATAAGGATAAATACAAATAATATAATCTTAATCCCCTTTTTTTGATGGATTACAATTAAAAAACCCTTCGTGTGCGAGTTCGACTCGCTGTTAGCCATTCATTAACCTATCTTATAGATTAAACATCTATTATCAGAAGCTTATGCACTTATCTATACGAAAATCGTCTCGTAATGCTTATCCACACGTCATAAAAGCAACTCCTGCGCAATATTCCTGTTTCTAGACCCACCGGTGTAAAGGTAGGTACAAACTGTTGTAACAAGCAATGTAACATGAAAGGAGCATTTCATAAGTATGGAGTGCACCGCGCACACGATTTGAGCATATACCCATTCGCATCTGTTTGCGGCATGCGCGCGGCGAACATAGCTGAGTCTGTCGAGAACACCGAAGTCAATACCGTTCCTCACTACAGACACACATAGACAGACATTGAACCCTTTGTGGTTCGACTCCGGCGACACCACCGCTACACCTATTTCTACTAAATAACAGCAGTGTTAGGCGCTGCAGGCGTTCCAGCTTAGTCCTCAGGGGTAGGGTGCAGCTGTGGTCGACCTCAGGTAGGAATATCTAATTCTATCTGGGGTTGATTACAGATGTCCATGGGTGGCAGTAGCCACTTACCATCAGGTGGACTGCATGCTCGTCTGCTACTCCTATATTATAAAAAAACACAAACCGCATAAAATGCGCGCCTCTTTGTGTTTGACGAAAATACCAACAAAAGGCGAAACGCAGTACGAGTTAAAATGCTCTGTTCGCACGCGTAGTATGCACAGTTCGTGCGCGAAAGGCGTCTACACTATGAGAATTCTGTAGCACTACCATGAGTTTACAAAAGTATTACTCGCTAGCGACTGCGTAAAATAAATGTATGAAAAATTGTACAGTGCCTCTGGTGGTTACTCGTAGAACTAAATTCCGTAGTGTGAGCCACTCGTAACGTAAAAAACCTATCGAAATCAAATCGCTAGCGAATGTCATTATGATCTATTGCCATACAAATTCGGTCCCATGAGTCATTAATTTGACAGACGTTGTCAAGAAATACCGTAACGATAGTAGTTATGTTATTCACTAGCAAAATTACAATAGTTTTCTATTTACAATTTCTATAGTGGCGTTTCTATGCCAACTCATGGTAGTGCTACTGTTACATTGCATGTTACGCTACAGTCTGTACTCACCCTAAGCTGACGCTGTCTGTCAGTCAGTGTTAGTTTTATTAAGTAGATAGATGAGTTAAACATCGTATGGGTATCTGCGCACATTTCACGCAACTTTGTTGCTGTGATTCAGCGGTACGGCGCAGAAGTAATTAATTCTTGTTTTAAAACTGATGACTTTCCTCCTTTTTGATTCCTTCTTTCCCGTTTAAACGGCTTATGGTCATTTATTTTCTGACTTGGTAAAGATGGACTACATTTATAACGTTCATGTGTGTGCAGCCCTTTAAATAAATAACTATGTACACTGTACACTAACTAAAACAATTAAGGTCAGGATTTGAAACTGCAATTCTTGATGTACATTTTTTTGATGAACAGTCAAGATTATTTGAAATTAAACATAATTTAATCTTAAAGATAAAAAATGTACAATAATGTGTAATTATAACGCATTATTAATTATTTTATAATCTTCGTGAATACTAAAGAATACAACAATATTTACCTAAAATAATATTCTTAAACAGAATAATATACTTTTACTTTTAATATCTCGTTTTCTTTCTGTCTTCTCACTCTTACGAAATAAAACAACACAGCAGCCGCTTCTTAAGGATCATGTACACATGAAAGCCGCTTACTAATATTTACAACGAGACACTGAGCCACTTACACTGTCCGCACAATACCACGCTGTTGTTGTGCGCAACAATGTTGTTGTGACTCAGACCTGAGTTATGGAGCATCTTGACACCGAACACACTTCTATTGACAGCTGATTTAGTACTTTTACCTACCGAAGTACTACGTGAATTCGTCTGCCATTCTTCAATTTTTTACAGTACCATTATTTTGAAAAGTTGCTTTTATATCTTTGAATGAACTCCTGAAGATAAAAGTGGAGAAAGGAATCCAAGAATAGATTTTACTAAAACTTTCTGGACCAGGGCCTTATGTGGTGATGATGAATTTCGTTAGACCCTGAAGTAATAATGTTCTTACTTCAGGGTCTAATGAAATTGATCATCATCACCTAACCAATTACGAAACACTATGGGCAAAGCTATATGAAATACAATATTATTGGCTAGGTTCGGTTGGAACAGAAAAGTAAATAAATCAAACAAAGTGATAAAACTCTGTGAGTGAAAAGCCTTGGATCAGAAAAGTAAATAAATCAAACAAAGTGATAAAACCCTGTGAGTGAATCGGTTCAATTCACCTTTATTTAGTAGTTAAGAAAAACTACAACGTACGTATGATGATGAATTTCGTTAGACCCTGAAGTAAAAATGTCCTTTAATCTGCCCACAGGAAAAATAAGAGGCGTCTTACTTTGCCCTCAAAAGCAGCCAAGCAGATGCAATCGAGCTAAAGCACCTTATTTAGGATTTACATACACAGATGTGTGTAATCTTTAGTCTCCATAGTCTAAAATAAATCGCACTCCAGCAAGCTCAGTTTCTGCAGCTACACTTATGAACGGAGAATGTAGATTTCTATGTATCAGCACACGCGTACGTGCATATGCGTGTATCCAAAACTTACAGGGAATACTGCTCTGCAGCAATGAGCATAAAAAACGTAATTTTTCACAAATAAGACTAACTCACAAAATCGCTACCAGTCCGAAGTAGAACCAATACCCTTACCATGGGTTTTTACGTTTTGGCAAATATAACTGTTTTGGTATTTGTTTACGTATTTGCCCATACAATTTCCAATCAGCCCCCTAGCGGATTGTATCAGAACTTGGAAATTGTATGGGCCAATACGTAAACAAATACTAAAACAGTCATATTTGTCAAAACGTAAAAACTCATGGTAAGGGTACAGTTACCTTGTTCGTTACCTAGAAGATACATCCACTAAACCCCTACTCTTATGGTAATTACACGCCGGCCGAGATAACTGCACGATAGCACACCATAACTCGCACGGAATGAGAGGTTCAAAATAATAATTCACAATAAAAGATACGGGCACCTTTGTCTGCAACCTTTTGTGGAACAAATTTACATTTAATTTCAATTCTAGCGTGAACTGTTTATTTGCTATCTTTATTATTTTATTATTGACGTCATTTTGAACTAATTTAAAAGTATTATTTCAAGAATTCTTTGCGTTTTAAGTCTATAATGTATGTAAATAAATATATCCATTTAGCCGTTTTAAAAATAAGTCATCGTCACCATCATCATTACATCAGTCCTTGTCGTTCTACTACTGGACATGGCCTCACTAAGATGTGCCAGAATACTCCGGCAGCACCACCGCCACACCTATTTCTGTCTAATAACAGCAGTGTTAAGCGCTGCTTTGATCTGGTTTGAAGGGTGTGATAACGGTGATATACATTCCGAGGTACCAGATTAGTCCTCGAGGTTAGCGGCGCATCTGTGGCCCACCTCAAATTGATTACACATGTCAATGAACGACAGTAGCCACTTACCATGCTCGTCTGCCACGACTATATTATAAAAAAAATGACATTTTGCGAATTGTACATGTAGCGCTTAAAGCATCCTATTTCATTGTTGATTGTGAAGAAGCGATATTTGATCGCTTCTTCACAATCTTCAAAGATTAAGAAGCGATACTAGGAAAGTCAATTCCTAAGTTGTAATATTATTTTACAAATCATTTTCATTGAACACCGATTATCTTTATAAAAGCTACCTACCGAATGAATTGCGAAACGCAAATAAAATTAGCGCTCAAACATCACAAAAACACGACTAAAATATTAATACCCAATCTGTTAGAATGCCCAATCTGACACCCAAACTCATAATTATCCAAAACGGAGCGAGCCCGCTCGGAAATGTTAAAAACATAGGTGGAGTTTAATTAGAAATTTAACGTACTAATAAATTACATATGGCCACCACCCAAGGTGTGGCAACACTCGACATATTTCCCCTGAGAAATAATGCCGGTGTCAGGTTGCAACGCCATTCATTTCTGGTTATTTTTGGTGTGTATCTATAAAATAAATTACTTTGAAATGTCTGTGTATAATTCGGAATTACGTACAAAGATATTATCGTACTGTCGATACTTGATACGTGTGGAATTTCATGTTTCGACGTTTATCTACTCGTATCTATAGTATTGTAAAGCTAGTTTGTCGGTTTGTTTGAGTATTTTACTAGGACTAAGGGACTGCTTTTAGTCATTAATATTTTAACTAAGAAACCACACTAAAATACTTTGCGAATCAAAATTGTTTAACAAGACTTTTAAGCTATATATACATGCTAGACATGAGAGTAATGATAGAGATGCGAGAGGGACATATCGAGGATAGCAGTAAACGAAAATTTGATATAAATTTACAATCATAAATAATACTACGAAGTAAATATTTTTAATATCTATATCGTTAAGTAAAAAATAAGTATAGTTCAAAAAACTAAAAAACACGCTTTTATGATAAACTCAACTAAAAAGTAGAAAATAATTTTCAATCTAGGAATCAATTAAGGTACAGTACAACAGTAAATAGTATAATTGTGAAAAAAGCGTGGGGTGCTCCACTTATCAGTTTTCGAAAAGCACACTGACGGAATTGTCAGTCCCTTATGCCCTTGAAACTAAGTTGAAATACCTCGTATAAAAATCTCCACGACACCCTTCAAAGCAGGACACAGCAGAGCTTAAAAATGTATAGTGCAAAATTGCTTACTCCACATCTTCAAATATACTCGTACTTCAAATATAAAATACTAGTTCGTTGGCCTACTTGACCGAGACGCCTCCACCATCTTCCCTAGAACGTCCAAACCATGTTTATTATATCATTTCCCCCAAACGTATTATCCTCATTAGTGTCTCCCAAACTACCGTTATTTTTGTTTCATTCATTCTACTTAACTACGAAACTAATTCTAATGATCCTCTGAACGGGTTGTAAATTTATCTACGTTCAAAATTATTATGCTACATAGTCTATGCTCGCGGCTTTGTCTGTGTTTAGAGCGATTTAATTATATTGAGATTGATGAAAAGTTTTGATTATATTACCATACCTTGTAGGTATTTACTTATGGATCTTTAACCGACTTCAAAAAGGAGGTGGTTATCAATTCGGCCGGTATCTTTTTTTTTGACTTATGACATCCTAGTAATTTAAGAAATGATCAAAAATATCCATCTCTCTTAATGTTCACTATATAAAGGAATCATGTCGTGCCTATTCATAAAGTATTTTTTAATATGTAGCAAATTAAGTAATTTTAAAATTAATTCTTAACTTTGCGGCACTTAGACATTTGAAAAAAGAACTTTAAAAGCAAGAATCAAAGTGGTACATATAAATATTATTGGTATTTCCTCCAAAATACTTTGATACACAGACATAATTACAATTCTACTGTATAATTAGTTAAATAGATTCCACTCCTACCGTGAAGTTATGTCTCGACCGATTGAATACGAGTTCGTTAGAAACAATAAAAATAATTAACATATCCGCTTCTCTTTCAGATTGTCCGTGATGTGTGGGCAATTATTACTGAGTTAGAACGATTCTGGGAGAAAATAAGCCATTTCTAAACAGAATTCTAATATTAGATGTCGTAAATATAACTAATTATTTAAATTTAAAAACTTTAATTATGATTTATTTAAATCTAGTTTCACGTGTGGAGTCTATCGGCGTCCATAGCACACGGAGTTTTTAGGTTTACGCAGGAACCCTAAAATGAAACTAGGAACAAAGATCTTTGGTCTTCTTACAAAATAATTATGAGACAGGTATGATATTATGAAATAATATAATTTAGATATAAGAACAAATAACAAAAAATAAAAAAAATCTATACATAAGCGTGACATAACATTTTCTGCTTACGTGACGATTAGGACTGCGTCAAGGAACTTCGTTTTAACTAAATACCTACTCTATTATACAGATGATTTTATTAAGACATTATATGTATGTTTAATTTTTTATATATAAAAAATCCTTTATACGATCAAACGTGCCGCTAACCGCGACAAAAGAACCAACAATAAAGCTTCGTGGCTAGATTGATTTTATACAAATCGATTAAAGTAATTTAAACGCATGTTATTTATGCTAGTTGTGTGGTTTCTTATTTATAATGAAGAAATAATAAAGGAGCATGCGTGTCTTAAATCTAAAACTTATGTCGATTTAGATACATTTATAGTAACTTCGGTCAAAAATCGATCTTTTAAAAAATATATTCCTATCACCCGTACATTTTATATCGAAGAATATATTATAGTCTATCTTTTAGCTGAAGACTAAGCTGGAATGCCTCCTAAAAGTATGTTTTCCTTACCACAGCGTACAAACCACAACACAGCAGCGCTAAACACTGCTGTTTTAGGCAGAAATAGATGTGACGGTGATGCCTCTGGAATCGAACCTCAGAGAGTACTACCACCCTTAAATAAAATAAATAAAAAAAATCAATGCAAATTCAATAGATATGAGCAATGCTTTTAGAAGGAAGCTTCTAAGGCGGTTATGGAACTGTATTTTTCCATTCAGTCATTATACAGCATGACTATAAAAAGATAAATGTTATCATTACGAACTGTCTAGCAACTATGAGATGTTTGATAGTCACCTTAGGTCATAATTATTGCTAGCCATGGACCGCGATTACCCCTGTGTATTTTATTAAAATATTTACGAAGTCAATTTTAAGCTATAACCTCTTCTATCTTTGAGTAAAAGTGCTATCAAAATACATTTTGCCGTCTCCAAAATTATCATAGGATAATCTTTAAAAGTTAATAGTAAATAAAATCATATATAAGGGTTAAATTGAGAAAAATCTTCCTTTTTGAAGTCGGTTAAAAACAGAGCCTTTCAAATTTGTCAATTTCTAGTAGACTGGCATTATACAATTTCGACTTTTGATAGACAAAACTTTCGCATATCCATTAGATTATGCATAAATTATTATTATTATTAATTATTATGATATTAGATAAATTATTGATAACCGGCGTAAAGATAAAATCTTTTATACGCAATATATGTGCCGTAATATAAGGACAATCATAAGCATATTATGAGTTTCAAAATCTTTAATAACATACATACAGACATTGTTATTTTATTTCTTTGTATAGATTATCACACGAAACAGTATTAAGTGATTATCACATAAAAGCTCTACCTTAACTCACTTACGCGCATGCATCGTGCTATCTTTATCGCTATCAGATAATTAATTGAGATAGCAATAGAGTTAACTGGCACTTAACTTGTATATGGGATAACTTTATAACGTTCTAGTAGATGCATTTTATATCCGTACTACTTAAATTCTATAAAGTTGAATATGATACGAGTAAATGGCATAAGTGGGGCATTAGTTGCGTTTTTGCTCGTTAATGCCAAAAAAATAGCCAACTTGGTCAATTCTTACCATACAATTATCATAACAGCTCCAAAAAATATAAACGTTGTGAAAATATAAAGCGTTTATCTATTACGATTCAATAGATAAAAAGGCCTGAAAATACACTTTCTTTGTATGTCCGAGGAAAACGACGTGAAGAAAAATATGCGCTTAAAAAGTTATTATACAAAACGAAGTGTGTGAGAACTCTACAAATATGTACTTGGCCAGCGCGGTGGACTATAGCCTAAACCTGTCTTGTACTGAGAAACCCGTGCCAGTGGGACAATAATGGGTTGATGAAAACATAGACGAACACAAAATAGGCAACCAGCCATCTAGACGGTAGGCTAATGTTTTGAAGGGAGAATGCTTCATTTTATATATAAATATTCCGTTTTTAAAATGACATCATATTATTTTGGAATTACCGCTCCGTATTAACAATTGGCTACCTGTATCATGGTATAAAAAGGGGCGCGCAACTGTCAACAGATCAGAAGTTGTCCAATAGTGGGCACGGCACGGTGGTGCTCTGAACTGTTTGGTATTTTGCTTGGGTGTTATTGTTACTATGGTGGCATTAACGCTTATTCATTTAATTATTTTAACTATATTTTTTAAAATATTGGTTAAATTAGTTGAATCGAAATACCATTGTAGATTTATCTACCGGCCCGCCCACATGTCTATCTGTAGGTATTCTATAATCTACACACAGGTAACCACTATCATACGGATAGACACGCAATACGCAATACATTATTATGAAAATTTTATCAAATGTTTGGATCGATATGTAGTTATTAATCGCCCTGATGTCTCGCATTAATAACCATAGAACTATTATTAAATAGAAACGGACCATAAGAAGCAGACAGACATGTTACAAAATCCATTATTTTTGTAATTTTAAATTAATAAACAAACATGCAGTCCACCTGAATGGTGACTGCCGTCCATGGACCAATCCCAGATAATTAATCCCAGGTAATCAATCCCAGATAATATGAGATTTCTTCCTAAAATTGGCTACAAATTATTTACTACCCCGGAGGACTAAGTTGGAACACCTCGCCGCCTACTACTGATGTTATCATCATTATCATCATTAACCCATTATTGTCCTATTGCTGGGCACGGGTCTCCTCTCATAATGAGAAGGATCAGGTCATAGTCCACCGCGCTGGCCAAGTGCGTATTGGTAGACTTCACATACCTTCGACAACTTTTTTGTCTCAGGGATGCAGGTTTCCTCACGATGTTTTTCCTTCACCATTTAAGCAAGTGATAATTAATTTCTAATACGCACATAACTTTGAAAAGTTAGAGGTGCTTGCCTGGGATTTGGACCTCAGACCCCTCGATCAAGAGGCCGTGTTTCTTCTTATTTCTTTCTTAGGGTTCGTACACAAAACTGCGATGCGACGTCGCATCGCAAAAATCTGCGAGCTCCCTCGACGCATCGCAAGAACTTGCGAATTGATTCGCATCGCACAGTGGTTGTTGTTGTTGGTCACCCTGAGAGACGCTACGCCGCACGATATCGCATCGCAGCAATTCGCATCGCAATTTTCTGCGTTGCGAATTCGCATCGCGTCGCATCGCAGTTTTGTGTTCGAGCCCTTACTAATTCGAAGTTTTATGAACGAATTCCTTGATCATACAAAAATAACATTTTGTTTATTTCCATAGCCCATCCTAGCTCATCCTATAAAAAGATTTTATTAAATCATTTTAGTGAGCCACTGATGCTTAAGCCAAATTATAAATGTGACTTCTAATAGTAATCTATTCTATATCTGTAGCTAAGGCACCATGTTTAATGTTAATTTAATAGTAAGTACGAAGTTGTAAGCATTTCTTGTACTTTCGCAAGATGCATGGCTGATTAAAATTAGCTATATTTTATGTTTAGCATTTAAGGAAAAATTTATAATATAATTTGTCTTAATGATTACTTAGTCATATATTAAAATAATTTTATTAACGTTGGGTTGCGTTCAGACCCCTATGATTAAAATAAAAATTTACTATGTGACTAATTAATTTAGTCTTAAAATAACTATTTTCTGGAAAGTCTAGTTTTTGTCGATTTTAACTTGTTTTTGGCACAAAAATGTTTAGAGTCTATAAGAATGTGGTAGCCGGTCGATTTTTTTACGTCACAAAATACCATCATGTTTGAATGGCTAATAACTAATAGCTAATACAGTTCTTCACGCTCAGTTAAAATATACAGGGTGAATTTTTCAAATGGACCTTCAGGGCTAAATCCAAACCTATAAGGACTAGCTAAAAATGCTCAAAGGAGTAATGAGGCTGATTTTGATACAATAAATCGCTGAAAAGAGACGGCATTTTTCGCTAACTCCTATAGTTCCGAATTTGGCCCTCAAGGCCCATTTGAAAAATTCACCCTGTATATTTTTTACATTACCGATCAGAACACGACTTAAACTGAGATCAACTTAAAATACCCATGAGTCTTAAGCACACAAGACATGAGTAGCATTAACAACTAGAACAGTAGAAGTGGTCGTGTGGTTGATGGTATTGCTTCTAGGAAGGCTCTGGGTCATGTGTCTGGGTCATGGATATGCATGACATGACCACGATAGACACGTACGGGTACTCGGAACGGTTGATTTAATCGAGGCTATTGCTTTTTGGAAATTCTGTCTCTTATTTACCCGACTGTAGAGGGTAAATTATGAACGTATGTATGAATGTATGTATGTCTTGTTCATTAGAGCACCTCGTAGGCCAAGTAGCTCTCTAGTTAGAGACGTATTATGATTTTATAACTTGACTATATATTACTCATAGATATGTATAGATATGCGCCTTGTAATTGAAGGAAAACATTAAATGGCTGACACATAAGTAAAATGGCTGACTGTTTTCCCATTACGTCTCCGACTGTCATGGTGTAATTTACGCGAAACAATGCCGACAACTGCAGTTAAGTGGTGCAAAAACAACACGAAATCGAAGAAAAAGTGCAGCAAAATATCGTTTCATTCGTGAATGCTTTTAAAACGATTTTTTTTAATATTTGTCAAACATGAAAATAGATTACAGTGACAATTTTAATTGTCAAAACTTGTTACATTTTCTTGTTAGGAGTGAGTAATCTTTGGCTAATCTAAATTTCTAAATCTAAATTTTGTATTACTATTAATGGTAAAATTACTATTAATTTATGACAGACAGACAGACGGTCTGTGGCAAAACAAAATTCTATCTTTCTATACTTTTGAACGCTTGATGCAACAACTAGACCCAATAAGCTCAATGTAACATCAATGCAACTGAAACGCGAAACAAAATGCTAAAATTAGGATGTCTGCTAGGGCCAATATAGAAATCTCAGCGTTGTGTAAAGACTATTTGAACTTGAATACGTAGGGTGTGATTAACTAGGTATAATCTTTCTCATTAATAAGACCAGCTATAAGTACAGTAATAGGTAGAAAGGCTAGATGATAATAATATATTTCTAATAGGAATATATTTGTTTGCTTTATTTAATGGTAGATACCTTTTTTCTTTACGAGGGAGAAACCTTCAAAAGGTACTCGACGACGTGGGAGCGACGCCGGGTTATGTGGGATTTTTACCGCACTAAACCCAAAGGTGGCCGTCCTCAACGCTTGTTGGAAAACTCTTGGATCTCCGACGGAACACAACCAGAGTCGTCTAAGTACAATGCCCCGATTAGGCTCTGCCCTGGAGGAGCAGATTTCGTTTCTTCATTTAATGCTACCTACAGAAACAAATCGTTCTGAAATACACAACAGAAACTACGCAACTCCGCATATACAATAGCTATTAAACTATTTATAACGCGTCTAACATGAAAACAATTCAGGAGATTATATATTAATCTCTACAATCACATTGTCTTGCAACATCCTTAGTTTTTCCACTGTAATTGACATTTCAATTTATCATATTGTAAATGACCCGCAGTGGGAACTCCACTGCGGCCATATTTCATATGGAAAGGTTATCTATTTGCCTAGTTTGAAAAATTGCACCGCGATGGCATTCCCTTTGTTCAGTCTCGCGGGTTAAATAATTGCGGTAACTCATGTGCTAATTATTTGTTTATTTAACTGTCTGGCCATTTCTGCAAATGCTTCGTTGTGGGCTAATTAATTGCTTGAATTGTATCGACAATGTTATCTTGGAGATATTTGTGCCGGCTTTATATTATTGTGAATGCGACAGAGCTGCTGCAGATGTTGTGTTAACGATACTTAAATTGTGGTTTAAGTTTCGAATGTATATGTGATAAAGTGCTGAAATATAGTCCATAATTGGGCCGTTGACCCAGGATAGTTTGATCAATTTTCCGTTAAGATGGTGGTGGTGATTATACATTTTAGTTTAAAACTTATTACTAGAAATTTAATTTAGGCACTTCCTACGGGTCAAAAGGCTTGAAGGATTTTAACATAAAGATTTAAATTTGGATTCTTGTAAATTATGAGAGCGATATAGGCTTTTACGCTAAGGTGGGAGTGTATTTTAAGCTAAGGGTTTTTTGTTTTTATAAAAAATCTCTTTTGGTTCCTATACTAGTAGCACACCTTAGTTAAACCTGTAGCTGAATTTTAAACCACTTTTTAATATAATAACCATTCGTGTATTAACAAGAAATAATTTTACAATTCGCAATAATTCACTCCTTCTGTTTTGTGTTGGTGTTATAAATAGTTAATTGTCTGTTGCATATTGCATGGCATCTGGCCGATGCGGGCGTGAGCCATGCACCAGTGAAATATATGTTTACACTGTGTCATACTTGGCCGTGAATCATATGAATCATGTTCTGCAATTAATACCGTGTTTATTATCAAAGACTTCGTAGTGTAGCTACACGAGTATAGTCCGCGCCAAACTGCTAGTCCGCTCGGAAGTTGTTGCGAGCTGGTGTAGTCATGCAATTTGCTATGGCGACGCGATTCATTTCTATATTCAGATATATTCTATAAACAATGCGGGTTTTATTTAGGGAAAATTAACATGTTAAGCATGTATAGTCAGCTTCAAAAGTAACTGAACACCCTATAAACAAAAACAGACAGTGTCATTGTTCAGCTACCTTTGCCACTGTAGTGTTCATCTACTTTTGAAACTTTACGCTGTTCATCTAATTATGGTGCTAGTTGTGTTCAGCTACTTATGAACGTTTGGGTGAGTAGGTATTTTTGCAACCTTCATATGTTCATCTACTTTTGGAGGTGACTGTACATTTGATATGTAAACTTTGGTTATTCTTGGATTAGTAAGAAACATTGTCAACATCGGTTGAACATTTTTAAAGTAGCCAGAAATTAAAGTAAATTTGTGTGTTTTGGTATCAAGAGAATGAAACACCGCCATAATCCTACATGTACAGTGTAATCCCATTAGCAATAATAGTAATCAATTTACCCAATTTGTGTCTACCAAAGGTAGGCTAATTGGAAATTTCGAATAGAAACAGGAATTGTCAAATTTCGTTCTTTGGTGGTAAATCATTAGATAGATTGATAATTAATAACGGGAGTAACATAGAGCAGATATTTTGAGATTTAATCATAATACGAAATCCTTCGCCTTACTTTGACGACCCGCGTGGCGTAGTGGTCACCATACCGGTCTGACGCGCAGAGGGTCCCAGGATCGATCCCCGGCCAGACAGATATCTGAATGATGAATTTAAATTTCTGTTTCTGGATCTATCTGGTATTTGTCTATGTGTGTGTCCATGACACCCACGACACAGGGAATCCTTTGTGGGGGCTGTGAGTGTAGAAAGCGTTTTTTTTTCCTTTACACGAACCCTCTTTTGGTTTAATTTATGTTTGACATACATATATGTCAGAACAACATACTTGATAGTAAGGGTGGACATTTCGGTTTTATTTATCTTTGACATATATTGCAGAACATCTTCTTACTAATAACTCATAGATTACACTTTTTTCCCCATATCGCTTCAATTGCTATTATATATACTTCAACGTCAATGTTTACAAATTGTAATTACTACAATTCGAAAGACAACATCTTAACCCCCGTTGATTTATAGTGATGTGTTAAAAACAGTTTATAACATTTCAGGTCAAACAAAATTATCTTCACCATTGATATATTTATGTTCGAGTACCAACGGAGCAGGGTAGTGACGGCGGCATGCCCGCTGAAAGGCACTGACCGCAGATAGCGCGTTTGATGTCCGCCGCCGCACGCTTCGCCTGACACGATGTATGGACTCTATTTACCCATTGCCGCGTGTTCACGGAGTCTCTACATTTGATATCGTTCAAACGACTCGAACTGACTTACGCCTCTATTTGTTGTTATTGAAACAGTCGAAACTGACTTACGCCTCTATTTATTGTCGTTGAAACGACTCGAAGTTGTTCCGTATTTATTCTCATCGAAATAGCTCAAACTGACTTAACGCCTCTGTATTTGTTGTCATTGAAACGGCTCTAGCCGACTTTTGACTCTACATTTGTTGTCATTAAAACTGTTGCAACTGACTTATGCCTCTATATTTGTTGTTATTGAAACAGCTGAAGCTGAGGTAAGCCTCTTTATTTGTTATCTTTGAAAGGGCTCAAACTGACTTACACCTCTATATTTGTTGACGTTGTAACGACTCGAAATGACTTATGGCTTATTTATCTATTGTCATTGACTGACGTTTAAGGGTGGCAGAACAGTTCGTAGTTCAACTTTTAAAGCTCTACCTCCATACCTTATTCTGCCTTATAAGAGTCTCAGTGCTGATGTGTTCTAGTTTGAAGGGTGTAGTATGGGAGATAGAGATATGTAAGGCGTTCCAACTTATTCCTCAGGGGTAGCAACGCACCTGTGGCTGATACAGATAGAAATATAAGCAATCTTCTAAATGAATAGTAGCTAATAGTAATAAAATTATGAATGAAAGTAATAAAATAATAAATAGTTGTAACTATTTATTACTTACAGCCGTTCACCTTGTATTGTTTAAATTATTTTAAATAAATAAACCTTAAGAACGCCATTTCAGTTTCAAAACAAACAACACAGCGCATATCAATCAGCTTGACACCGATCCAACAGCACTAAACGTAAGAACTCCCCACGACGCATGGACTTTATTTGCCCACCGGTGTATGTTAATGGTACACAGCCGCTTACAGTGCCAAAAACATGGTTTTAAAACATAACGGGCCTTGTAATTCGGTGTCACTGACTCCACTTGCCCCGTTGCCCAGTGGTGACATAAAAACTTGCCGCTAAGCCAGGGTTTCTCAAAGTGGGATACCCCTGGGAGGCGCCAGTTAATAAGGGGCACACAACATTTACGTCGCGGCTGCTCATTAAATTAAATTAATGCTGAATGCATTAATTAAATTAAGCCAATTAATTATTAATATAATTTATCTAACGTAATTATAATTAGGCTACTCTATCGCTTTAGGTTAAGAAAACGTGTAATGATAGATGTAACGATAAGTAAATAAATAAATTTGCAACAATAAACAAATCCACTCTTCATATTAATTGCATAACAATATGTAATGGTATATCTGTATTTTTACACCTTAGTTTATTCCATAGTCATATTTTTTAAACGGGTTCATTTGTAAGTCTCTCAGGGGTATGGGTGTGATAAGTTTAAGAAACGCAGCACTAAACTCGCCATAAACCACGTGAATGCTACAAAGTTGCAATTACGGCATGACAAGTGAACAACTTCAAAAGTTTAGTGCCGCTTAAGCTTTCCGCCTCGTGATTCCAGTTAGAGATATTGCTTCTTCCGCAGTACTTATCATAAAAACGTCTATTTTCGCAATATTCGTAATATGTAGCACGTGAGAATTTGCAGAAATTGATTAAATGTGAATAAAAATATATGTAACCTGCCTTCATTATCCGAGGTATTCCAGCTTAGTCCACAGGGGAAGCGGCGCATCTGTGACCTCAAGTAGGAATCTAATCCTAACTGTGGTTGATTACAGAGGTCCATGGGCTGCAGTAGCAACTTACCATCAGGTGGACTGCATGCTGGTCTGCTACTCCTATATTATAAAAAAAAAAAGATTAGTTTATAAGTAAAACAGATTTGTTTTACTAAACATGATTATGTTATATACATAGCTTAGTTTTTACTTAGTTTTGAGATCTTTTCACTACGCGTCCGATGCTATTTTGATGTAGTTAAAAGAAGGTTTATTAGATTTTTTTAAAATTAAACTAAGAATTCCTCCGTTAATTGCTACTTTTGAAAAAAGTTATCCAATATACGCTAAATTTATTAACTCTTATTTTGTCCATTTTAATTTTTCTAAATAGAATAATGTCAATTCAATTTCAATTTTGTAAATAGAATAATGTCACTTTAATTTCAATTTTCCTATATTCAATTAAGTTCTTATTAACTTTCTATTGCTAGGTTACTATAACTTAGTTATACCCACTGCTTAGCACTAATAAATCTCCGTTTGATACAATGCCCCATAACTCTAACATCACATACTCGTATACATATCTATTCGTACCTTACAATTCAAACTCGAACACAGCAGCATAAACACTACCATATAAAATTTCGCGTATACTCGAAACCTTAAACCTACACTTAACATTATTACTGTGTAATCCATTAAAGGTACACAAACAGTAGTACCCTTTAATTTGTCGCTACAAGGCTCTCGAAGCCGCAATTTGTCAGTGTCCCTTATCGGCGTATCGATTCAACCATCAAGATCGATATCGACCCACTCGATTATCTGATTACGTACCGATTCAGCATTATACTCTGAATAGCAACGAAGAAGATGACTGTATTGTTTCATCTCATATTGAATATCAATATCTGACGTTAGTGGGCGTTGAATACTGATGACAACACGGATTTAAATCCAAGATATGCTCTGTCAATTGTCGACATTTGTGATGTGTGATGTGTCGACAAATGTTGACAAAATATTTCTTCAAATGTCGAAATCGCAATAAGGACTTAAAACCACATATCGGCGTATTTTTTATAGTATAGGAGTAGCAAACGAGCATGCAGTCCACCTAATGGTAAGTGGCTACTGCCGCCCATGGACATTTGCAATCCACCCCAGATAGGATTAGATATTCTTACCTGAGATAAGCCGCTACCCCTGAGGACTAAGCTGAAACGCCTCGGAAAATTATGTCTCCCTTACCACACCCTTCAAACCAGAACACAGCAACGCTTAACATTGCTGTTATAAGGCAGGTGTGGCGGTGGTGCCGCCGGAGTCGAACCACAAAGGTTTCTACCACCTTCAAAATATCTCGACGTCAACTCCATCACTGTCCCATTGCTAGGATGGGACTGCACGGTTCAGATTTCCTCAAGATATTTTACTTCAGTGTTTAAGCAAGTGATTATCAATTTCTAATACGCACGTAACTCACTCATTTTGCTGCTTAAAAAGTCTCAATTCTGCGATAATAAATCTAAAATAATTTAAAAAATCTATAAAGATAGTATTTAAAGTATTGTCTTGTTTATTTACATCTACAAATTACTTAATTAATTCAACTGCGGTGTAATATTTTAATCCTAACTGCACTGGTTGTAATAAATCACAATTAATTTAATAGTTAAGAGAATTGCTATAATTATAGCGACCATTTGAATAGAATATACTTCAATAGAACCGCAGTAATTCCTAGAAAATTTAATATTCCTATCTATTCTCCTGCTACCGTTCTCTAGACACAATTTAATTTGTTGCATACACATTCTAAGTATTTAAACACTTAGACGAACGAGTTGAAAATGTTACTAATTTAGACTTAGTGATAATATTGTCTCACAAAAAATACATTAAATTTTCGGCTTCAATTATTATTAACCTACTGTTGAGGTCCAACTGTTAGAAACAAATCTCTAAGAATGCCACGGATTTGAGTTATATCCACTACTAGGGTCAAGTGGGTCAGAACATTTTAAATACCTCTAACTCTTAATCATGTAGCTGACTTATATTAGCATCTTGTAACTTATAATTACCATCTTGTCCTCGAAAGTCATGTAGAGGTCGAGCAATGTATCTGAAATCGGCTTCAGATAGAACATGTTATATACGCAGATGATTACACATTTCCATGGGCGGCAGTTGCCGAGGCGGCGCTTACTATCAGGTGGACTGCATGATCGTTTGCTTCTTCAATCTCATAAAAACATCAACGGGTTACACTCCAGGAGTCCCGGCAGAAGTGAACACTTTCGAAACCTAACCTGAATTCAAAAATGTAATAAAAAGTGCACAACGCCACTACAGAAGTTTTCACTTCAATAAGAAATGAAACTGACACCCATTGACATATTTTTTCTATGCTGACACCGAATGATATCTTGACTTTGGCAGTTTGCTTTGCCGTCTTACGATCAGGCCACGTGTCCTGACGCGAGTTTAACCTACCCATTACCCATTTACCCATCACAAGGGCATAATGCCGCTAAAGAAGTTTTCACTTCAGAAATGTAGGTGTCGCACGATTTTTCCGGCGTTAAAGTTTATAATAATTTTATCATGAAGGGCATATTTAACAATTTATATCTACGGATGTCACAATCAGCTATGCAAGGCGGACTGACATGTTCCGCTCGACATTGCAGTCACGATTTAGTGCTTGACAATCTATTTTGAATTAATACAAACTTATACAGCCACTTCGCGTGCTAGGGATGGCGATTCTTTCCGAAAAAGATCGCTTCTTGAATCAACTCGAATCGAAGTGTAATAAATCGATTCACAAAAAATCGAGGCCCAGAAGATCGTTTCTTCAAAAATCGATCTTCGATCTTTTCAGGTAAAGCACGAAAATAGCGAAAAAGAATAATCAGGAACAATCAAGCACTGCAATATGTATCCGTCAACAAAAAATGTCTATAACAACCAACCAACTTCGAAAACATCGACTTTCGATATTTTAGGATGAAGAATCGATTCACTGAATCACTGAATCGATCCATTTCTGGAGATCGATTAAAATAATCGATTTTTGGCCCAAAAGGACGATTATTCGATTAATCGATCTCAGTGCGCAACCCTATCGCACACAAAACTACAACAATGTTGCAAAGTGCCACTGAACTGAGATTATTGTATTAGACCGAGCCTCCATGTAAGGTAGTTATCTGTTGTGTTAAATTGCAAAAACCGATCCCATTAGTTGTATAATCTATATCTTTGTGTGAAGGCCCCATTAATGTAGGTGCAGTGATAGAAAATTGCCTGTTGAAACAGATTCAAAATGTTTTACAATCTGAAATCAGGTGAATCATTTGCTTATGTGTGTTTAACATTCTTAGTATGGTAAAGCTTACAAATACTTACTTATATTTTTATTCTTTTATAGGATTTTTTTAAATCAGAATAATTCTGATCTTTAGATCTCATTTATACACCTATATTATACACATCGTATGTCAAACAATTTGTTAGTTTCCTAACATTAAAATTATAAATTCTTTCAAATAACCTGAAATGTTTAGTTGCGTATAAAAATCACAATAGATATCCACCTAGTTAAAGGTACTTTAAGTCACAGTGAATTACTACAGTAAATAAAATATAATTTCGAAACACTAATTGTAATGCCATGAGAACGACACATAAATATTTAAAGGCAGTTCCAAATTTAAATTTACATTTTTACGAGCGGCCAATTTTCCTAATTCCGTTGTGCGCCATAACAATCGATACGTCATCATTAGCGCTACGAAAATACGCTTCTAGGAACCGCTAGATGGCGGTGTTATCTATAAATAGGTATTTATGAAGATCAAACGAAGACAAACTATTAGAAATATTAGAACGGAGATTTTGAAGTTGTTTGTAGACGAGTCGTTATCTTAAACGAACTCTCGGCAGTCGCACTTCAAAGGCGACGTGATTCTCGACAACAATAATTAGTTACTACTATTAAATATTGACTGATGAAAACTTGAAACGCAACTTTGTTTGCTGATATATATGTAATATATAACTAGAGTATAAGAATATAAGAATATAGATAATATAAGAGTTATATATAACTCTTTACAACTTGTCTTCTGTGGTTAACTTTAACTGTAAACTTAGTGATGCTATAGTATTTTTCCCGGTTTTTTCTCAGAAATAGCAAGCTGAAGTTTAAGTAGATAGATGTAAGATAAATGGCCGTTAGAAGAACGAGGTCCTTGATTAAACCTGACTAAAGATGAAGTTTGAACAGACTAACCAATGCTGGGTACAGAATACCTTCCAACCAGGGCAACTGATGACCAATGAAAACTGTTGGATCTTGACGGTACAGGACCGGTCGGAGTAGCCCAAGTAACAGTAAGCCTACCTTAGTCCTATGTCTAGCAGTGGACCATAAAAAGATAATAGGCACATTTGAAGCCCTAAGAACTAAAACGATATTATTTAAATGAGATTCAAACGACTAGGACAGGTCAGCGTACAAGTACAAATTCCAAATAGCTGGGAACAGATACAATTTACATTTTCGTAATGGTAAAGAATCTTCAATCTGTAATGTATCTGATTTGCATCACCGACTTCCGTCGTCGTAACCGGTTCTCCGACAGATGTTCACTAAATCCAAAAATTTATTGGAAAATTATGCCGCATCACCGCGCGTTTGTTTAATAGCCGGCTTTATTATCCGTACCTGCGATAAAGAACCTGTCTGCTTATCATTAGACTCCATTTCAAGAGTTAGAGACTTGTCTCATTGGTGACTTATAAGTATTATAAGTCATAGATGTGGTTAAAGACTAGAAAAAAATGTTGCACTCCGGGAGTGCCGGCAGGAGTGAAATTTTCGAAACCTAACCTGATTAACAAAATATAATAAATAAATAATGAAACTGACACCCATTAACATATTTTTTTCACCGGATTTTTTTTTTTTGTATATATAAAGTACCAAGTGAAAAATAAGGTACTTTATATTAATAACAATCTATCCTAATTGAAGACTAATGAGTAATTCTACGCTAACTTAAACTGCTAAATAATCATATAATGAAGGTAGCGTCCTCTGACACTGCACTTCTTTGTCTTATCAAATAAAGGAGTAGACACATTGTTCTTGTGTTATATAATGTATTTCACCGGATGACGTCTTAACTTTTGCAGTTTGCTTTGCCGTCTTACGAATTTTCGATCAGAAGACGTTATCCTGACACGAGTTTAAATTTTGTTAAAGAAGTTTTCACTTCAAAAATATTTTTTTGTATGCACAAAGTACAGTTTAGGTTTGAATGGTAAGCAGAGATACTAAACGAAGCGTGCTACTCAACCAAACACTAAATAGGTAAACCCTTTTCCACACTAGGATTCCCTGTGGGTGCCATAGACACACACAAAGATGAATACATAAACATCCATATCCTTCGAATATCTGTCTGGCCGGGGATTGAACCCGGATCCCTTTGCGTGTCAGACCGGTGAGGTGACCGCTCCGCCACGCGGGTTGTCAAGTCCTAGGGAACGAATTAATATTCCTTAATCTGGGAGCACTTTCTCTAAACTGAGTTTTTACAGTTTTTACTAATTAATACTCAATCTATCAAATATTTGGAGTTTTGGACTACCAAAAATTAATATTTGAAATTTTCTACCGACTAGAGATTGTTAAATTTCAATCTTTCATTTCAATAGATGTAGTCAAATCGTTTGGTCAATTTTACAAAAATACACATTTGACAATTTTTGCCTACTAGAAATTGTTAAATTTCAATCTTTGATAGGCATTTCGATAGATCGAGTCAAATCGTTTGCCCGCTTACAGTAGTTTAGCGGCACGGCATACGGAAACAACCGTCGATACATGTCGAGATTGTTCGCGTGATACCTAATAGATATACTAGATACACGCCGAATGCAAATTGCGAAAAATACGCCGAGGAATTCCGCAGATGTATGCATCGATAGCGGTGTCAGCTCAGTACAAGTTCCTCTCGGCAATCCATACAAACTTTACTTTGCTGCTCCAAAACGGATTTATCTTAAATAGTCGAATTTATACTTTAAATAGTTGGACATTACACTAGGTATATTTTTAGTTATTTAGTTAGCAATTATAGTTTTTTTGTAGTTTGTTAGTTATAAGCTGGTTTGTACAATTATTATTTACTGGGTTTTTGGTTAAGGTTTATATATCATACGTTCAACCTTAGTCATATCAAATAGACGTAATCTCTGATTACTTTTTAATTACAGAGCTTAATTACGGTCCGTACCGTGGTGAGAGCAGGTGTTGGTTTTATAAATAGTTATAGATATGAATTGGATTTCTATGTTATTATAAAAATATTGGTCCTTCAAGCTGGATCATGACCTTTTTACAAAAAGTTCTTTCGTCATTTTTCTTAGACCTCTTGAAAAGTAATCAGGTATCATATTTTATCAGGTATCACTTAGTTATTTTGAGCCAAATTATTATTGATAGAGAAAACAAGTAAATTAACCTGATTGTTTAAGCATGGCTATAATCATGTATGCAATTAAATTATGATAATATTCTAACATATTATAAACAAAGAAAATAGTTCATTTAGTACGTATTTAATAGACATAGACAAATCTACAGATAAAAGAAAAAACGTTACTTAAAATTACTAAAACTTAAAGTACTAGGTACAATTTGTTATAGTACTTTTTTAACTCAATTCCATTTCTGATTTGATTTCACATGAACCAAGATAGCTTAGCCTTAAAGGTTTATGGTAGCTACGAATGGACTGTGGTATTCCGTATCGAATATCACAATGATGGCAGCAAGGCGATCTGATAAACTGCGAACGGAAACGCAGAATAAGCTATGTCCCGCTGGACTTCAAGAACCGTTATTTACTGATATCTGTAGGTCGGTTTAAAGGTAGAGTCCGCGCCAAATTGTGAGTCTGCTCCGAATAAAGAAACTAGTGGCGTCGCGATAGAAAACAAATTGTAGATATTAGCGGGACGAAGACAGCGCGGGACCAGCTCTCGCCGACGGGTACATAGCTGCGTTAGTGTGCTCTTATGTTGCGGAGTATATGCCAACTAAACCTGCGCGCAACAACTTCAGAGCGGACTAGAAGCTTGGCGCGGACTTATACCCTCTATGGTTCAACTGCGGCGCCACCATCGCCACACCTATTTCTGCCTAATTACACTAGTTGAGCGCTGATGTTTTGGTCTGAAAGGTGTGGTAAGAAAGACATACTTGTCCGAGGCATTCCAGCTTCGACTTCAGGGGTAGCGGCGCGGCCGACCTCAGTTACTAGGAATATCTAATTCTATCTGGGGTTGATTACAGATGTCAACGGTCGGCAGTAGCTACTTACCATCAGGTGAACTGCATGCTCATGTACTCCTATATTATAAAAAAATACTTTTACTACACTTACCTCTTTTACGACGTATCATCTAATCAACAAATCTTAAAAAAAATCTTTAAAAAATAAAATGCATTATGTACAGTTATTTCTGAATCAGCGATGCTATCTCAATTTGCAGACGCATCATAACTGTAACCTGCACAATGTCCCTTGTTAACATTCCACATAATTCTCAATTAGAACCCTTTAAGGTACACACACATTGAGGTAATCCTCGCGAATGTTAACCGGAGTCGTTAAGCTTGTACTTCAGAGGTCTCTAAATGTCGGTGTTAACTTATACTACACGAAGATATATTGTAGAAAGGCAATATTGATTGAATTCAAATTCAGAATTTATTCTATATGACTTATTCTTATTCTTAATTTTAATATTTATTCTTAATTTGACAAAAGCATCTGCAGTAAACCTTAAATAGGTGCCTCAATCCCCTGTGAGGTCAATAAATCCATGATCCGCCTTCTATTTAGAAGTTTTTCTGTGCGTCTTTACTATTGCGTAAAAAGTCATCCAGCGTACAGCATACATGTTTCAGCTTAAAATACTTGTTTGAATTTGTAGTCGACACGTAATTGAAATAATTTTCTTATGGTTTTCGTTCGTTTATCATCTATTTGTTATGTTCCATCTGTTGTGATTTTTTTTTAATTTATTAAATTTTACCCATATTTAAAGCGCAGGATAGGTGTAGCCGCGATGTCAAGCCGTTGTCATACCAGTCTCCATAAAACTTCGTACCGTGACACCACTTTGCTTACATATATTAGTATTACAGATAAGAAATTACCTGTTCACTACAAACATATTTAATCACAAAAGCACAAATCTTGCCACCTTTTGAAGGTGGTAGAACCGTTTGTGGTTCGACTCCAGCGGCACCACCATCACACCTATTTCTGTCTCATAACAACAGCGTTAAGCGCTGTTGTGTTCTGGCTTGAAGGGTGTGGTAAGGGAGACATACTTATCCGAGGCGTTCCAGCTCATTCCTCAGAGGTAGCGGCGCATCTGTGGCCGACTTCAGGTAGGTATATCTAATCCTATCCGGGGTTTATTGCAGATGTACATGCGCGGCAGTAGCCACTTATAGTCCGCGTAAATTGGCGAGTCCACTCTGAATATAGAAATGAATCGCGTCGCCATAGCAAATTGTATGACTACACCTGCTTACAACAACTTCAGAGCGGATTAGCAGTTTGGCGCGGACTATACCATCCAGTGTACTGGATGCAAAAAAATAAATACAACAAAAACATTTCTTAACAGTAATCGTCCGAACCGACCAAGTGTGTCTTTACCTCTACCAGCCACAAACCACAGAGTATAAACAGTTTTAGCCGCTAACGTTGAATAACAAAGATTATTGTCATTTGGCGCTCTCCCAACTCCGGAATGAGTCAAGCCCGCGTTTGTATTATTAAACAATGCCTGGACGCATCCTTGGACTTCCTTGTTCTATTGTTTTAGTTTATGACTAGTTATTATCCGTGACACCACCTGTTGTATTCCCCACATGTTTCCTTCACATAGAAACCCTAAATATGAACCTTTGCGTTTATTTAACTTTATATATCTTTTTTTGTTTCTAGCAAATTTTTCAATAGAGGTAGTTCTACTACACTACTACATCTCACTTAAAAGAGTTTGTATTCCATTTAGTTATTTCAATTTCTTATAATATTTGTGCGTTATCACGTACACATCACTAATCTTTCCATCATCACTCTTAGATTAGAGACTAGATATGTACATTATACACACAAAAATCATTACCGGCAGTGATAGCCTAGTGGTTAAGAAACTCGGCCTCTCGATCGAGGGGTCCGAGGTTCAAATCCCAGGTACGCACCTCTAATTTTTCAAAGTTATGTGCGTATTAGTAATTAATTATCACTTGCTAAATGGTGAAGGAAAACATGATGAGGAAACCTGCATACCTGAGAGATTTATAAAAAAAAAAGAAATCTGGAAGGTATGTGAAGTTTTCCAATACGCACTTGGTCAGCGCGGTGGACTATGGCCTAAACCTTGTCATTCTTAGGGGAGACCCGTGCCCAGCAGTGGGAAAGTAATGGGTTGATGATGATGAAACCTCCTCCTTTTTCGAAAACGATTATAAACAGCAAAACATAAAATATTTTAATCTCAAAAAATGAAGGAGAATGAATGAATGAAGAAGTAGTAAGGTATAGGATTTTTATAATACAAACAAACGGTCAACCTTTATTTTATCTTTACATGTATATGCCTTGTTGCTTCCTTAGGCTCCACGTTCAATTGTTTTAGTTTATGACTCAACAAGTGTTTACGTCTACACGATATAAATCCTTGTTTTGTAAACGTAGTAATCCTCGGCTCGGGAAGGTCTCCTTTTGTAAACTAACGAACTAAGTTTATACTTCTGTTCTACCATAAGCGGTATAAATGATTCCCTCGCTTAGGAAATATTATAACTTTAGGCTACTTTTAATACACTTTCCCTCAACTACTAATGGATTCCATTCAGGAGATTGGCACAAATATCTTGTACAGTTGTCTATCTATTGAGGATCTTCGCAAGATTGACTCAAACATCAAAAATAAAGCATCATGAGGTGATAAACCTAATATATCCTACAAACTACAAACATAACCTGTTGAATCAGCTGATTCATTCGGACACAGCAACACGAACTGTTTAACTTATGGGAAATTTAAATATTTATTTGCTGATCTTATTAGAAATTTTTAAAACTCCTGGGTATTTTTAAAATCTTTGATATTTATTTGCTTACTTTACTACTTATTCGGTAATGGTGAAACAAGTCCTCGACAACGGATTTTGTAGATTAGTGACCTCCTCATATTTATGGCATTTGACGAAGCTTAACAAGTCGAATGCGCTGTACACAACACAATGCATAAGCTTTATTTATCTATAACCTAAGATTAAAGTATACTTTATTTTCAAAATATACTGAAGTCTTTCTGTACATTAAATAAGCTTTCCATTTAATTTTCCACAAAATTCAAACGTTATTTCTGTATGAAATTTCTTTCTCGTCAAAACATTTTCAAATTGGTATAACTAGGTCTTTTAATATAAAATTACCCATTGGTATGTTTGTTTTAAAACGAAAAATTCCAAATGCGTTCAAAGTTTCCCACGAAATCAAATTACTTTTTTAATCAATCGTTTAAGTTACGGTTTCACCTACTCAGAACATAATAAAAGTAGATATTTTATTACTATAAATCGGATTACCAACAATAAAACCGCGGGTGTTACTATAAAAGAGAATCAATTAGCATTAAATATTAAAGTCCAAAAAAAATCTTCCGCGTCCAATCACATGATTTGTGATTTAAAAGACGTTATGAGGTAGCTTCGAAAGTGGCCATAAAATTTTGTAATCCAAGAAGTATGGGCCGGCCGTTAGGTTCTAGGATTATTACAATATTTTCTCCATTTGTTACGAGCGATGGCGTTTATTATTATTGGAATATGCTAATCTGACGACGCCGAGTGTCGCAACAGAGTATAAAAGGCGGGATGCCCTGTAAATGTGACCATATTTGTACGTACATTATTATTATATGGAAAAACGCTGAAAAGATTTATCGTGACATTTGATGCCTGGTACTTTTTACACCATTATCTACATGACTATGTATTTTCCAAACCAATCTTAGGTGCTAAAACAGGGTTCATATTCAACTGTGACGGTACCAATATACTCGTTAGTTGTACATCTGCCTGAAAACAGGTATATTTAAACTTATTTTCTAATTTTTATGGTGTAATGAATAAGAAATATGTACACCTTTGTATTCAAGGATGGCAAGAGTAAGATTTTGATCCCTAATACAGGATTTATTTTATAGGCGACAATTACCCAGTGGACTGCCTGCTGCACGTTCATTTATGACTGAAATTTCATGAAAAATCAGTACAGTCATGTTCAAATATGCTTTCAAATTATTGATTCTCGTGATTGAACAAAATAAATAACAGTGTTCCAATCTAAAGTTGCTGAACGATTTCCACTTTCACACTAAGTGTCAGACACTAAGTAGACCGATGTCTTCGACATCGACTCTCCGATCTATGATGGCACGACGCTAAAATTAATAGCGGACAAATGGGCCAGCGCTCTCCAGCACGATCGGAACCCGCTATTTATTTAGCTGCGAGCATTACCCGCGACGCTGCCCTAAATGTAGCCAGCCTTAAAAGGCTACGGAACGTTGCAAGTAAATCGCCATATTGTTAAAGTAAATTGGTATTTTACTGCACGAAGTTTCGTGTGGCATAGCCTTGTAAGGTGTTAGTCGTTGTCGATTTGCATGTACGATGCCAATTTTTGCTCTATTTTGAACTTTAGGACCTAAACAATAGGTTAGTGTGGGATTAGGACGGTATTTTGATTACAGAGGTTGGTTGTCTGTGGAATGAAATGTCAAACGCGATGACAGTCGTTAGTGCGACATCTAGCGGCCAGGTCGCGAAAGGGTTGGAGGCTATTATGGGAAACCCAATTAAAGTGTAATGTATAGGTTTATCGGCGAGCACTTAAACGGACTTATCTTTTGCACTATCTAGGATTGGTCTACTATTAGATAGCTGTTATTTGAGGTGATTAAGGTGGTAAGTTTAATATTATTTGTATTATATGTAACATATTTTATATAATATATATTTTGATAAAAACATCATACTATACATACGATGGGATAATATAATTCTCGCCATATCGGTTAATAATGTTAATAGTTTAGGATTTCAGGCTTGTCATCTGCTTTTTACTAATTTATTATTTAGATCTCTCGATTAACTCAAATTCGGTCATTTGTTTCCTATCTAGGCCTTTGGGCCTCCAAAGAGCATGCAGCACTTTGTATAAACAAAAATACCATTTTAAAATTTGTCTGTGTGTAAATCAAATCCTATATTTTGGAAACAGCAGAAGTACCTAATTAATGCCTAATATGAATACCTAATTGTCACGAGCAAGTATTTATTATCTTTCACTAATTACATTCAACTATTAGCACAAATAGAAAAGATTTGACATGGAAAGGAAAATTGACATCCACGACATATTACAACTGTTAGAAGTTGTTATGAAATAGGTATATGTATCGCCAATCATTCGAGGCGGTATCAGTATAAAGCGATATAAATATTATTGACCAATGCCCGCTCTATAACCCTACGTTCTCAGACATGAACTACTTTGAAACAAATATATTTAGGAAAGAATAAAAACTTAAAAAGCATGCAAGAGGCGGAGTCGCGTGAAGAAACGCAATAAATAACTAAGCAAGAAACTAGTTTTATTCAACGTCGTATTACACATTTAAATTATAACCGTATAATTTAGTGTCCCAATACAATTTATGAATGGACGGAGCTGAGAAAGTATTGAAATAGACATGTTTACGGACATAAATATGTAAGCGTTGGTCCACGACAGGCGGTGTTTACAACGTGCGACTGGATATATTGGCGCGGCGCTAGTTCTTCATTGAACAATGAATAAGGCTTGTTTCAGTTAGCCGACTATTTTAACGTTTGATTTATAATACTTCAAGCACGTGCCTTTTTGTTACGGAAAAAGATGTGGGCGACTTCCACATGCAAAATCTAAATAAAATATTTACTAAGAGAATTTGTAAGCTAAAAATGAGGTAAAATATATGAAATACACTTGTCATCTTCATTACTACCTATTATAGTTTAAGATAGTCACATACTAAGAAATTGTTATAGGATTGTTTAATCATCGTTACTCTATTAACCTTAACATAAGAACTAAGCACAAGACAAAGTCGAACATCTGTATCGAGCCTAATCTTGCAATCGAATCGAATACAAAATAACAGCCTAAACCGCAGCACAGCGGGCATTCCAACAAATCCGCGCAGTAGGAAGTCCGCGCCCATTCTGCACCAGACTGGAACTCCTGAGCCAACCAGTAATTTCCAACACTCCATGTTTCATTTCATAACCACGTAAAAATAAATAAATGTAATACTCATTTTAGGTACGTATATTAAATCATTGACTTGTCACATACTAAGGTGTAAATATTTATAAAATTATTAAAACATCGTTAATTTATAAACTTAAACACAAGAGTACTTGCCCAACAATAATCGACAGATTAAAAAAACGATTGCAACTAACAAAGTCGTACATCTGTACGGAGCCTAATCTTGCAATCGGATCGAATACAAAATAACAGCCTAAACCGCAGCACGGCGGGCATTCCAACAAATCCGCGCAGTAGGAAGCCCGTGCCCATTCTGCACCAATCTGGAACACCTGGGCCAACCAGTAATTTCCAGCACTCCATGTTTCATTTCACTGCCATTAAACGCACTTCCGCATAACGTAAACGTAGCCTTCGAACCGCATTCGATATAGGGATGGCGATTCTTTCCGAAAAAAATCGATTCGAATGGTAGTAACTACACTAGTTTGTCGATTCACAAAAAAATCTAAGCCCAAAGAATCGATTCAAAAATAGATCGTCAATCTTTTCAGCTGAAAAGGGCGAAGATAGCAAAAAAAAAGTCATCAGGACTCTAAACATGCGCTGAAATACGTCTCCGTCAGCAAAAAATGTCTATAACACATTCAACCAACTTTGAAAACATCGACTTTCGATTTTCTAGGAATCAAATTATTGCTGAATAGGCACTGAATCAAATTATTGCTGAAGGTCGATTAAAATAATCGATTTTTTGTCCCAAAAGTTCAATTCTTCGATTAATCGATCTCAGATCGCCATCCCTAATTCGATATTCAAAACAGCAATTGCAGAAAGAATTACATCAGTTCTCTGTTTCTTAGCGGGTAATAAATCTTGATCTGGATTCGCTTTACGGGATACCTTATTTGCACGGACCACGCCCACAGCCCACTGTGGCTTTGAACGCCATTTCCCTTGAACTGTAGATATTGTTATTTCGTAGTGAAATGTTAACGAATGTAATTTATAATTCTATCGTTGAGCGAGAGCTCCGTTAATAAAGATTTAGTCGCTAAGATTAATGTTAGCCAGTATAAATGTTAGCCTATCTTAAAGGCAAGGTTAAAATTTTGTTTTTGTCGAAATTTTAATTTTTAATATATGATCCGTAAGTTCCTTTGATGTAATACTTAAAAATTGACCTTTTGTCAATCGACATACTCACTGAGTATTTTGTACAACGACACGATAATTTTGTTTTCTTAACAAATGTCTGAGTTATAATATTTCCTAAAAAAGTGTTAGATAGGGTTAGGTACCAATAGAAATCATAATCAGGTTCTTTTCAGCATAAAACTCAATATATACTTATTTATACTTAAGTTTTCATAGTAGTTTGTTTCATTTTGTACGCATGCACAAATACATACAATACCCACTCATAGATGAACGCAAAGACAACCAAACCTATAATTGCAATCCCTACATTACGGCAATAGAAACCTTAAGCAAAGATTTGTATACAGCACTTATGTAAACAACTATCTAATGCCCCATTATTGACCCCGTGGTCAATGATAGGTTCACATTCTGTGTTCCTGTCACAAGATTGCCTGTACACATATGTACAATGTACATCTATTGTTAAACCTTAGATTTCTCCTGACATGTGAGTATTAATGAAAGTTGTTAAGTGTGCAAACTGCCTAATAGGCTATTAGCACACTATGAAGTTACTAGCGTTGAGTGATTCGCACTTCATCCTTATTTTAATTGTTATTAAAACACGGTACATACGATATTTAAGTGAATATTTCTACATTTTATATAGCAATGAGGTTACGATTAAGACCTAACCAGCGTGATGTGTTTAGAAACAACTTTTTTATTACTACAATATAACTATTTCATGTCAAAGAACCAAACCAAATTATTTATGTAAACAGATCATGTTAATAGTGTTATGGGAGATGTTGTGGACCAAACGATGATTGTGTTATAACCACGAAAAGATTAGAAAGCAATATTTAAGAAAATTTATTAGAGACTCTAAATATAACTAAATTACTATAAGAAAATAACAAGCATAGATGAACTTTAAAACAATACAGATAATATAAAACGGAATAAACAATTATATAAATTAAACTACGCGTCGCCTACACTTGAGATTTAACCCAAAACTCTTTGTATCTACTCCGCCGAGCGGCTTAAATCGAGGATCGACTTGCATGTATCAAAACTAGTGAAATATCCACAGTATTCATATTTACTGTGCATATGTTTTGTAAATGATTTTATTATTATTATCATTACATCTGTACGCTGTTTAAAATAACTGGAGCAAACGGTACGAACCTCATAGACCATTTTACCCTGGGAATCGATCACTAATTTTCAATAATAATTGTCTTTGAACACGGTTATCAAAGCTAACGGCATCAACTAATTCAAACCATATTTACATCAAACATCAAACCAGTGCCATTTGTTGAACCACTTCCTTTTTCGACGAACCAGCTGATGATCTCCCCTTTCAATCTCTTGAACAACGATCAAGATGCTATCCTCAGTCATGACAGAGACAGACACGACCAGCTTACACCTGTATTTGAGACGAGGAAGTAAAAGGCAAAACACCCCATTACTTCTCAAGGATACAATCTTTTGGGCCAGCACGATCTACAGTCATGATTACACCATTATTGTCAAACATGAGACAATCGGACAATCATGATCTTCGACTGAACACGACGTAACAATATGGTAAGGTATGAATAAAGATTATTGTTACATGTCAGGGGTTATCTCTCAGGGTATTTCAGACGTTGTGTGGTATTCATACAGAAACTTCAAAGCTATTACGGTTTGACTCGTGTGACCCTATTAGCTAAAGTTAAACCCTAAGACCATTAGCAAGACCCAACCGAACCCATATGACGAAATCTTATAATCCTATGATAATAGTGCTTCTAAACTTGCTTAATAAACTTACCTAGCAAGAAAGACCATCCCAGTATAAGCTACATAAATTAATTAGTGTTTAATTAGCATAGTTAAATCAAGTAACACTTGATACGATGTAGCAATTATTAACTTACAGCTTGAAATGTATGAATATAAAATAAAAGTATAAACATGATTAAATATATTATTTTGAGGACTACTTAGAGTTATTTGCGAAGTCCTTATCGATGTTAGGCATGTTGTGATAAAAACTTAGTCAGATCCAAAATCGCATTACCGAAATAACTTTGGTCCCATATTTCTTTTTTCGATCATAAGTGTTTTCTTGAAATTACCATTCACCATGTACTTACTTTCGAAGTTACAATACTGTGTTGGTACTCAAGATAATTTATGCTACAAATTTTGATACAAATGTAATCAAAATTGTAATACCCGGACAACATAAAAGACACTTCTTGTTATTCAAACGTCATCAAATTTCGATCGATTAAGAGTTGACTGGGCATATAAACGCAAATTAATGGATTTATTCATCCAGATACCTTCAAAGAGACCTAATAATTCTCCTTAAATACTTCATTTCAAGTAATAAAATGATATTGAATATCCACTTATATGAAAATCTGACGAACGAATTTTCCCATAAAACAATCTAACAAAAAAACCGATTACGAATATCCAAACTTCGAAAGATTTAATTCCGATAACAGTTAAGTGGGAACATTTAGTGTCAACGAGAATTCGCTTATCGGTAAAACGACAAAAATTCGTTTCCACAAAACATCGAAAATTGACTCCTGACAATGATGGATAAAACAATGATGGATATACCCTTTCGGGTCGTGTAACTCATAACGACCCTTAAAAGGAGCTCGGTAAAGTACACAGCTTACCGATATAGTCATGGTCGGTATTTACAACGTGTTGCCAATGTTCATCGATACTTATAAGAACAAAACGAACGACCGTTCACGCCCGTGCCATATGTCATGCGCCGAGTCACTTCATAAATATCAACTAAAGGTTCTAATCCATTGCCGTGGAATACATTATCTTTGCCAGGATAATAAATCGTTTGATAAGAATTTTCATACTTATTGTTCTTGCGTTGTCTGCCAAAGTGCAACCGTGTGTCGCAGATAATTTTAGCATTCATTTTACGCTCCACACCTTCTAAACTGTGTTTGCTTCATTGTATTTCTAATCTACTTCCTAGGCTAAAATTAATATGTAAAGAGAATTATTACCTTGTCTTCACCCAATTTTAACAATCTTTCAAAAACTTTTCATGGCAGATAAAATACGTAAAAAATCACATATTATCGATCATACCCAATAATTACGGGATAGCAATGTGACTTCCAAATTTGGGTACGAAAAAGCGATACACGAAAGATCCTTGATTCGCAATGGCATGAAAAATTGCTTCTGACTGAGGTGGCGATCGAGGCACGCGATTTTCTCGTCGATGTATCAGAAACTTAAACGATTGCGATTAAACCCTGAGATGCATCAGGTGACTTTTTTCTTTTAGTGCAACTGTCTGTCATTATTTTCCCGACAAAGGTAGTTATCCCATCGGCAGTGATTAAACGATATTATCGCCGTAGAATTGGACGCTGGGCTGTCTTTATAAAACGTCTGCGTCAAGGAGATGGAGTCTCTAGATGTCAAATCAAGTTGATGGCTACAGCGGATAGCATTAAGAAGTAACTTGTTCAATTCTAAATGAATGACTCAATGTACATAGTGACATGTAAATACGTATAACCTGAGGGAATGACGACGAATTCTTCCTTAATTTATTTAATATTCACATCCTGATTGTCATAATCGTAGCTCAGAACCATGCTTGTTGATATATAACATATGTTGTGTTTTACCCCAAATAGGTAAGATCTGGAAAGAAAATCCATCTAATGTAGTAAATCTACATTAGATGGAATTTAATATATAGATAAAAAAGAACTATCTAAAGGCGAGGAGGTATTCTAGTGTTCAATTTCAGTCATCATCACCAGACAACAGTAGACAAGCTCGACTACCTTATCACTAGATACATTTGTGCAAAAGACGTATTATTTATTTCATAGAGTTCTGATGGCATAGCAGATCTGATGTTAAATGACCTGTGTGTCACATAAACTTTTAGGATAAGAATCATTTCTGAATGATAATGATTTAATAACGTGTAACGTGTCATAGAGATGTGTGTCTCATGCCATTTTTAAACCAGAAAAAAACAGCGCTGCTATAAGATACAAAAAGATGTTAAGTTGATATCAATCTAAACATTAGTTTAACCACCAACGACAGATCCCGCATTGAAGAAGGCTGTATCTCAAGTTACATCTAATTTGAGTTATCACCAAAGGCACCTACACGACACGACACGTCACCAAAACATCTCACGACAGTTTTATCGATGTGTCTGTAACATAAATATTGTAGTTTCTAATATAACCAGTCGTATAATGTATATTATAGTCTGTTGCTAATAAAAAACTTATTTTTGGCTTATTCAGACTGGCCGACCATTGACTATAACTTGAGCAAGTGGTAACTTTAGCTATTAAGTACCAAGTGGTTAAGACGACTGTCAAAATTTGTTCAGCTACTATTTAGTAGCTTATGAGACTATATAAACGCGTAGAAAGTCGATTCCAATAAAAATAACCCTGTCCTATCCGTCGGTCCCTCAAACACCAAAAAGGATGTGCGGGCAGTCTTAAAATGTTAGAATCTTGTTCAATGAGAGTGTCAACATATCCTCGCTCTTCTATATCTCCTCTTCGTCACTAAAACAAACACCTAATAAAATTCCATCAATACACATGTTTTATATTTTTTCTCCGTCTTGTCTCATTTGTTCGATTATGCTTTATATGATTAAGTTATCAGGCTAAATGCGTAGCTTTGAGACACTGTTACTTGTATTCACCATCATTACATTAATGAACGCTATCAATCTCTTCGTGTTAAGATAAATTAGGCATGCATTAAAGCATTGCTTTTACGCTCATATGTACAAGATATGTTATGTTATTATTTCTTATTAAAACCAGTTGTTATCGCGAGACGAAATTTACATGTCTTGCTGACGCTTCGTTTTGTTGTTACATGGCCTTTGAAAAACAACGAATAATAATATCTGTCTATAAACCATGTCTGGTGGATTGTATGGATGGATGGATATGGATTGTATGGATGGATATGGTATAATGTACATTTTTGAATTTAGACTTCTTTTAATAAATTGGATATTTTAACGAGTAACCGAATTACGATTTCCTTTAAATGAGCTAAATATAACTATTATATTAATTTACCTAAATTAAAAGTACCATGCTTATAAAATTTGGATATTTTGAAACCTGTTTACCAATCCAAAGTTAACCATCATAGTGGACTATGAATTAAGATCTGATCAAAATCGCTTTAGCCATTTCCTGATTTACAGATATATTTGATTGCTCTTATTGTTCCATTTTTCGATAGGAAACTTTTGGACGGTTTATTAATTACCGAAATATTCCATGAGTATTGGTTTTCCAAAAGATTAGAATATTCCTCAAATAAATAACAGTTACATTTCTTCTCAATAGCAGCAGTTATATTCCTAAACGTCATATCCGTTGCAGCTCATCTGAAGACCAGCATCGATAGACAAGTGACCGAGACATTGATATGCAGTCCTACTGATTACAGCTGCGCTGCGGGCTCACGGGAGCAGTCGTGTATTAACTGCGGCATGTTCTCCATTACTTATGTATTTTACCTTGTGCGGCTTATGCATTATATTAGTTTGACTGTCATCGGGTATGTTGAACGTATGAATTTCAAAGATTGGCTGTAGCAGACTTCTACGATGGTCGAGTACGTTATGGAAATTGGCGACTAATGCAATTTTCGTTACACTAAAACATCATGTCTGAATTCTTTCAATTATATGTATATTCCATTTTACAATGAATAAGTTGCACTCCAAAAACTTGTTAATTATAGACTTGTAGCTCATATCAGAACGTAGGTATGCCGAAGGATATACTTTAATTCTGGAATAAATACTTTAATTTCTAAATGTTATTTTAACGCAATGGAAAAAAAAATAGTTAATTTAATAATAGTCTGTTTATTTTTGTATACGTCGCGAATCCAGCTGTACAATTATGACGCAGGTTTCATTTAGTCTTCACAGACAGAAGAGACGAATTGATACGGATGATACATAAGGCTCTCAAAAACGACAAACGCAAACGGACGCATCAACATTAAACTGTCAGTGCAATTCCTCGATCAGCTGCGCGGCCGAGGGCATAAATTGCAAAAACAAACCACAAACTGACAGATCGACCTCACGCGTTTGAAAACTCAATAACCCTTTATCGATGCGTCCAAACGGGGCAAAGTAAAACAATTTAGCGAACCGACTACCTAGAACGTCATTATCTTCGGCCATAAATCTTGCGCGAGTCAAATTGTTCTCATTTCACACCAAATAAGTTACGGGAAGGCTGGAGCACGGGGCAACTGCAATTACGCATGGTAATGGCGACCGACGCACGCATCGCCACGACGGCTCCGTGAAAAACAATAATTTATTGTATCGCTCCGCCGGACTGTGGTTAGCTCCAATTGGTTGCTAGGGATGTTGGGAATTCATAACCGGTTCCGAATGTATCGGTTATGTCTAATTTTTTGTCGGATATCCAGCCATTTCGTCGAAGAAATGCCAGTAGCCATTTTTGCTTACTCGCAAAAATAATTTCGGATCTATACAAACCGTTTACCTACCTAGTAAAAATAATCAAAGAACCGATATCCGAAACAAGGAAATAAGTAACCGTCTAATATCGATTTTTCTGAGTGGATACCATTTCAGTAAAGATCTTTCTGCAGCAAAATGGATACAAACTAAGTTATTAAAGATATTTCCGGATACATAAAGAATAGTCGAAATCGTTCTAGCCATTTTCTCATTTATATTTGGTTGGTCTTTATAGTTCCCATTTTATTATACCAAGTTCTTAACAATGAAACGAAATAGCATACAAAAACATTGTAACCGAATATCTGATACTGCAATAACCGGATCCGAATATCCGATAATGCGATAACAGTTACAAACCATCCCTATTGAAAACGTTTTGAAATATCGATAATAACCGAGCGCGCGACAGCTCGCTGCAAAATTGTCGCGCTCAAATACATTCGTCCTCTAATCGCTTTGCTCTCTTTGGGATCGGCGCGGATTATACAAAACGATGGCAAATTATAGTTTTTCGAACTTGTTCTCGCATTTATCAAAAAGTTATCACGTCAAGCAAACACCTTTATTAACACCACGAATAGCAATGCCCATGACATGTTTAATGACTGGATTTTTAACGAAAGTTACCATACCACGACTCCCTTCAAATAAGCTAAAGATTCTATGTGAACTAAGAATTATGTACTTATAAATATTCTTAAATATCTGTACACGTACTGCATAGACTGTTCTTTAGCTGCTATCATATTTATTTTTAACTTATAGTCAAGAATATAAAATTACAACTTCCGAATCAGTGACAGGTCTCTCTTTAAATTTGTTGTCAAAATAAGGAGCAAACTGGTAATACAAATATAAAACAACCATTTACGAAGTGCTTTTCTTAGTTTTAAATAGTGGAATGATTATTTGGATGTTTACAAAGTTTTACATATATTTTTTTCGGTTTTCTGTTTTCTAGTGCGGAGTACTTAGTTACTCGTAATAGCGATTCAAAATGTATCTATTTACCATTTTTACCATCACCGCTCTTTCATGAGGTCACTCACTCATCACTCATTAAGTCACTATCCAAGACACTCGATCACTTACTATTATCTGACATTATATTAGTATTATCACTTATTATTGTGGAAAGTCAATTACGTGTGTAATTTACAAGTCGATTAGAATGTTACCTGTAAAATATTATTTCCACCTTTTTAGATAAATAAAGTGACTTACAGAGCTTTTAAATGTACAGTGTGTGTTTACTTCACGATAAATATTGTTTTTTACTTATAAATAGTTTAATTCGTGTCACGCACGCAATGCCTATATCGGTAGTCTATCTTTAAGCTAGAACGTTTAACCTGTAATTCTGTCAAATAAAAAATATACGTATGAAGTAATTATGTAGTGGCAACCCTGCATTAAATTGTAAGCGCACGGTCTGCCAAGAAATTGATAAGCCTCATGCATAAAGATGGCTGGACGTGGCCGCCGGAACTTTCTTTGTCATGTGTATCGCACGGCTTAAGCGGGATACCCACTAGCCAACCTGCAAGGAAAAGACAAAACGGATGCAGTAGCTGTTTTTAGGGATGTGAATGTTAAAACGAAAAAATCCCAACCTTTGAAAGTAGCTCGTGTATCTCTGTTTCCGTCTGTAACAACCAGTTTGCTTGGATTTACTGAATGAAATAAGGTTAAATTTGGTAGATACGCATATAAATTTCTGTAACCCAAATACCTACAGATGTCTAAAGTATGTTTTTATATGACTATAAAAGTTTATTTTAAAGGCTACCAAGTGACTGTACTGTGTGACATTTCAGGGTCTTGTTAAAACGGGAGAAACGTCCAGCGTCCAGGTTTCTCTTCGGTTGCAGTTATTGATAACGACAGTACGACATTTTAGAATATCCGTAAATAGAAATATATTTCGGATTTTAACGTTGCTACTTGTTCTAAACGTTCGTACTACTCGTACTGTACTACTCGTTCGAAAAAGTACTTAGAAGTTCCCTTTATAAACAATTTTTTTGGCTTCAGGATTACATTTTTCATTGATTAAAACAATATATGATTTTAAACTACTTACTATTTAAATTGTAGCGGAACTGAGTTTATTAGTAATAGTTTAAAATTTTGAACTTAACTCTTATGAAACCCATGACACGGGGAATCATTTACTAAAGTATCAATTTAACCGCATATTACCTGACAATGCATAGCGCAAGAATCCAGCAAGCAGGACAGTGTGTGCCCACCTTAATCCCGCTCACTCAAGCCCTCAAGGTGATAAATAAATAGCTACGTAATTTTACAATATTCCACCGTGTTCCTCATTAACATTTATGTTTTTCGACAAGCTTAACAAATACACTGTTATTACTATAATGTTATAAAGTATTCAATACGGGTCGTGACTGACATTTCTTTGTAGCGTTAGGTATTCATTTTATTGATGAAACATGTATTGACGTCCATTTTTAATAAAACAACTGTTCGGTTTTTAAGCCCTTAAGCTTAGTGTGTTGGCCATGTACATGGCGATTATACAAGCCACGTACAAGCCTCCAGGTCGTATTTGTGTCAGTTAATTATTGAATTTATATTTCATTTTAGTTCGGGCCTACTACCATCTTTTAAAAACCATCATAGTTCAGAAAAGTTTTATTTCAATATTGCATCAACATTATTTTGTTTCGTACCACGACCTCCTTAAAACAGTTTTGTTATATTCCTGCCGAGCGATGTAAACTTAAACCCTTATTCATTTTTCGCTTATCCATTGTATAAAACCAACTGAAATTGTCATATGTTGCTTAAAAAGTTAAATTTCGTGCAAAAGAAAGAATGAATAATTTCGACCGACATAATACAAAACTGCATATTATAATATTATAAAAACAATCTTGCTTTAACGAGGTAGGAAATTATAATGTATGATTAAAATAATATTGTTTTAAGAGATGGTAGTAAGCCCCCTGGTTGTGAATTTGTCTATGAGTGTTTATGACACCCAGTGGCCAGGGAACGTTAGCATTGACTGCGACTACAAAAGACTTAAATTAATAGTTTGTAGTCTTTGTATACAAAGACATACAGATGTTTTCCCATTTTCTGAACAGATTATACGATTTTAGAGCAGTTTCAACTCTAGTTAACACTCGTAGCTCCTGCTTGCTGTCGTACGCTAATCTTAAAATTATAGATGACTACATAAAGTCAGTTTTTTTACATTAATTAACATTTTAAATAAATAAGTTATCACAATGAGAAAAAAATTGTGATATCTAAGTGATCTTTCCCGCAATAGAGATCTGTAAGTATCTCCATATATAATTGAAGACATACATATAATTGGAGCACCGTTTTGCTATACTATATAGGAACTCCTCGTGTTAAGTATATTTCTCATTCTAGAAATAGTTATATATCTACCTTTAAAAATATTATGACCACTCATTCTGTAGGTATCACACCTATGTGAGTTCACTATTTTAATTGTGTCTATTATAATAAATATAATCATCTATTATAAAATAAATATCTAAATAACAAGTCACAAAGCGATTACGAAATACACAAAACGTCGTGACTGGAAATTTTAAGACATGTCATTTCCATTCGTTCGTCGTTAATCAGGATTGACACTCTAAGGACTCCATTCATCCGATCGCGGATTCAATTGTACAAATAATTTACTATTTACTATTCAACTCAAGTAATAAATGGTTGGTACATTACGATTGTAAACATAATGGAAACGTCCACTACAGATGGATGCTGATGTGCTAAGCCTGTTTAATAAGGTAAATATTTAGCAACATTACAGGCACTTATCCCACGAAGATTCAAGTTTCCATCGCAACTCTCGGAATTTTCTCGCTTGAGGTTTTCTCCATCCGACAATTTTTCTCACGGCTAGAGAAAGCTGGATGAAAACTGAGGATCTGGATGAATACGGGCAACCTATATAGGAACAAAACTTTAGAATAACTATTAATTTATTCAATAATACACGATAAAAAAATGTTGCATATGTCAGCATTTTAGAAATAAATCAGGACTAAGATTATGTCTTCATACATCTAGATTCGGTATATCTAGTTAGATTAGGTATGTATTATGTCTAATAAAATCAGTGTTAAGCGGTGCTGTATTCTGTTTTGAAGGGTGTGGTAAAGGAGACATACTTTTCCGAGGCATTCTACGAGTAGGTTAGTCCTCAGGGGTGACGACGCATCTCTGGCCGAACTCACGTGGCCAATCTAATGTTATCTGCGGTTCAGTTTTCCATGGGCGACAGTACAGCCACTTACAATGGTAACTTAATTAAGTGAACTGCTTGTTTGACAAAGAAGAAAGAGAAAATGGTTTAAAATCATTTTATTTTTGCCCATTCAAAGCAAAAGTTTAACTAAGTAACATTATCAGGATACCTATAAATAGCAGATTTGTGTCACCAGATAAAACAAAACAAATTACGCAATTGTCGTAATTTAGAGACACAATTTAACTATCTAATAGCGAAGAGGATTATTTCATCATACTTGACGCACGTCTCGCGATCATTCAGGCGGCGCAGGTGCGTACGTACAAAGACGAACAAACCCTTTAGACTCCTCATAGCATTTAAAATTAGACTCCCAATAGCATTTCCCAGAATGTCTGTGAACATGTTGCTATTTACGCTTGTTGTTAATAAATCAATCTATACATTTTTTGCTTACCAAAGATCAAAGTTAGTCACTTTCTAGTAAGCAGAATTTTAAATGTCGGTCTTTGGTAGACAAAACATAGATTACGTTATTATTAATAAAGGTACATGAACAGTACTGTAATGTTGACCTGTTGTAGACTTCAGAGGTAGAAACGCATCTGTAAACGTTGGTACCTCTGATGTCTAGGTTGGAACGCTTACTTTTCGAACCAGAACACAGCAACTGTTAACACTACATTGTTTAAATAGAAGTAGGTGTGGCGGCGGTACCTCCGGAGCAAATTGTATTATAATTATTAATAATAATAATAATACTTTATTTGACCAAAAATGTTACATAACTTTGTATACATACTAAATTAGCTTAGTGTTTAACAAAATATTTCGGAAGGCATTGTCTGCCGTGCTAGGTGTTACCCTGTATTCCAGTATACATCGCCCACTCCCAAGTTATTTTAACTATAAAAAAAACTAGCTAATTTAAATTAATAGTAACACATTGTGCTTATATTTCTAGTTAGTTGTGTAGTGTATTAGGAGTCTATTCATTTGGTTGTTTATGATAGAAACAAAAGACTTAGTATACAACTCAGCCACCAACACGACGAAGCACTACCCAAGATAATTGCTTTTATATTCTTAATTGCATTAGGTTTATTTTCCAAAGGATCAGTGCAATGTTGTGGCTTAGTACGTATCGTAGTATACGTAACGTGACCATACGTCATGTTTTGAATGGGACAGTCCCGTTTTCAGATACGCTGTCTTGGTGTCCCCAAGAACCAAACGTAGATAAAAAATAATACAATTTTGGAAAAGCAACGTGACTGTTAATTACCTAAAGTTTATAGTGTCTTGTTTCGTCGACAAATGACAGGAGACTTATTTATTCTATTTAGTCTTCACGATTTTTTTATTCCGTATAGTCTACCAATTTACACTTGTCCTATGCAGTGGAATATGGCCTATACCCCTGTAACCTCGCAAACATATTCGTTCCAGCAGTTGGACAATGATGGGCTGGCGACGAGGGGACGATGAATTTAAATTTCTGTCCACGGCAACGCGAAACTACTTTGCCACTGAAACTTGAAATATTCCGTATATTTTCACTTGCTAGATATAAATAAAACTTTCCTTACCCAAATATCTCTATTTAGCAAAGGTTTTCCATTATAAAAACATTTCTTATCGAAGTTTCTCTATTTAGCAAAGGTGTCCCATTCTAAAGTTATAAAATGGTCAGTCCAAGTATACTAAAGCAATTGTGGTAGCGCCAACCGCTTCGATGCACGATGAATAACAAACGGCGGTTCATATAATTAACCACTAAACAGTTGAGACAGCGGCTAAACAGTGGCACATCCTGTCATATACGTGAATATTACTGACAGGCAGACCTTTATAGAGTTTTTAGAATAAATAAGCAGTTTAGAGCCAACTGTCATACACACTGAGACAAATAATGAGTGGATCGTGACCGTTTCACTACTTTGACAGTTCTTATTTAAAAGGAATACCGCGATTTTTTAATAAATTTCTTTGAAAATCCGGTATTTGTGGAGTGAAAAGTAAAAGTTACAAAAGCAGATTTTTCATCATCTTCATCGACCCATTACTGTCCCACTGCTGGACACGAGTCTCCTCTCAGAATGAGAAGGATTAGGCCATAGTCCACCGCGCTGGCCAAGTGCGTATTGGTAGACTTCACATACCTTTTAGATTTTTTTTATAAATGTCTTAGATATTCAGGTTTCCTCACGATGTTTTTCTTCACCGTTTAGCAAGTGATAATTAATTTCTAATAGGCACATAATTTCGAAAAATCACAGGTGCGTGCCTGGGATTTGAACCTCGGACTCCTCGATCGAGAGCCCGAGTTTCTTAACCGCTATCAAAGCAGATTTTTGCTGACTGTCTTTCTAAATTAATTAATGAGTACCTATTTGTCTATTATCTGTCATCATATTTAAACTTAAATGTCATCATATTTAATATAAAAAATATACTATATATATATATATATACTTGCGGTTTTCTACCGAATTCATTTTGGGGAGTGTGCGCAACAGGTTCACGATCTAGTTGCCCCAGCCCCATTCTATCTTCGGACGTCCAGACGCACGGCAGGCTACCACCCCTATCAAGTCGACCTTCCTTTGGTTCGTACGAAGCGTTTTGCCTCGTCTTTTCTAATACGAACCGCCAAGGAGTGGAATGCCCTGCCGGCTTCTGTGTTTCCCGACATATATAATCTAGGAGTCTTCAAGTCAAGAGTGAATAGGCTACTTCTAGGCAAGCGTGGCACATCTTAGGCCTCATCGAAGCTTACCATCAGGCGAGATCGAGGCCAAGCGCATGCCTATCAACCAATAAAAAAAAATACAGACTGAGCTATATGTATAGCTATACACGAGCAATCTTTAAGAGCTACCTTAAACGACTAACATCTGTTACTTTATTTTAAAACACGACTGAATAAATTTATAAATCTTATACGTACCTTCAATAATGATCTTAACATCCAGTCATAAGTCATACCCGATTGACTGGCCCGAGGCGGCATTATTCAGCCTGATAAAGTAGTATATTACATACTAAATTGTTAAACTACACTCTGGTCGCTGTTTTACTCATATCCTGCATAAAATAATGCATACATTACTTCTCTCTAAAGACCTTTTGACGATATACTTCTTAAGACATATTAGGGAGACAAATTGAGAGTGAAACTTTAACATGCGCTAAAAAAGAACAGAATTAAGTTGACCGTTTTAAATATAATTTATGAATACAAAACATCCCAGTAAAGGTGTTTAACACGTATTGAATAATTACAACTCTTTACATTTCCTATATTAAAATAATCCAGTAATTTATAACGAGGACAGCATAGTTTTTGTCATCCCCATACAATGTAACTGACATAGAATGTTTAAATTTAATGAGTAGGTAAACTTCTTAATTTATTGCCCTGTGTTTAAGTCAGAATGTCAAGCATAATTAAATACTTACAATTAAAAATTCCCTTGGCTCAATAGAAAACTTAATCAGCAATGCAGTACTAAAATATACTTAGTCATTACTTAATTCATCATGCAGTGACGTAAATGTCTCTATAAATTATAGACACGACTTTTGCATTCATTTTGCATCTTGATATCAAACGTGTCAATTGACGAAGCGTTTTATTCAGTAGATGTTCGCCGTTGATTAAACCATGTTAAATATCTAAATAGATTATATCTATCTAAAAGTAAAGGTTCTTGGTAAAGAAATTTCATTTCGTTAATTTATGTACATTTCTTAAAAGTGCTGCAAATAACTGCAAAACAAACAATAATTGAAAATTTGTTAAGTATAGTTTTGGCCTGACGTTTTAGTACGAAAGTAGTAGTTACAAAAAATATCCTAAAAATCATGAAAAGTATTGTTCAGAGGGAAGGCGTTGAGTATTTTAATTTATTTGTAAATGTGGCAAAATTACAGTTCATTTAATATGTCTAGATTAAATCCATACATTGTTAAAGATATTTCGCCGCCTTGTAATTGAACGAAGCCACAAAAGCCTGATTTGTCAGTTATTTTTTTGAATTCTTGACAAATAAAAAACATATTAAGAGAAAATTTACGAATAAATAACTAATACTGCGTAATTTACATAATAAATAAATAAGTATTTCAAATATTTTAGGGACATTTTAGCACGAAGACGTGGCAAAACTTTTTTACGCAACTAATTCAATTCTCAAAACTGGTTACATTTTCTTGTTAGGAGTGAGTAATCTTTACTAACCTATGATTGAATCATACATTGAACATGTGTCAGACAAAATCATATACTTCTAAGCAATAGTTTGAAAGGCAGTCTGTGTCCGCGCGATCGCATTACGAAGATATAAATACACATTGTATACAATAAAATTATTTTGTTTTACCTCGACACGTGTCTAAGAGGCCGCCTAAACGGTCAAATATTGTGCAATATTGCGAATGGTGCAATATTATTGACCGTTTAGGGTTATTATTGAAAATGCTCAAATATTGAACGAAAGTTTGAGCGAGTTTAATTTTTATTGCACTATGTTTTTATTGCATCGTGTAGGGTCAGTACTGCGAATTTTTTTTTACTCAAGACAGATTAAATCAAAACATTTTTTTTTATGAAAAATAGGTTCTTTACAGAGCACTTTTTGAATGTCAATACATCTACCGTCAGGTATTTCGTTATGGAGAGAACTATTCTAAATATCCGACTGAACACGAAACATTGTGCAGATCGAATTATTGTGCAATATAATTGCTCGTTTGGATTCAGAGCGCCTTTCAATCTTATTGTACAATAAAAAGTATTGTACAATGTTATTGTAGGGGCAGCCTAAGCCATACCTAGTTACAGGATATAGCTACATATGTTTATCTAGTCAGCAACATTAAAATCTTTAAAACAAAATCTTAAATCAAGTCTTTTATACTCCAATCAAATATATTAGTGGTTAATGGGTGTTGTAAACCTCCGCTATCAATATGATGATACGAGCTGCTCCTTACTTAGTAAATTAACGATTCGTTACGATATGGGCGGTAAAAGTTAACTAAGCAATAAATCCTATGAACTTGATTTGCTTATAAATGATGTAACCCATGGACTCCTATAATATATTGCAAGCATAAAAATATTGCTCCGACCAATTTACCACTTTTATTATTGCCGCGCAAAACTCAAACGTCAAGAGAATTATTTTTCTTTTTTATGCTCACTCATACAATCGTACCAGCCAATGACTATATAAATGACAAGTTATTATTATAAAAATAACACATCATGAAAATAACACAAAATAATACTATAATAAAATAATTTGAATATACACATTTCTGTACTGTAAATATACGGTCAAACTCTGGTAACGAATTTTATATAAAGGCGAGACTTACGCAAATAAGATTTAAAAAGAAAAGACAAATTAAAGCTACTAAAAACCTGTAAAGAAGAAATTTAATTTTAGAAAGATTTGCTAAAGACAAAGACAAATAAAGGAACAAATATTTCATTTTCATCCAAATTTTCGTTCTGCATTTTCTGCTCCTTAACCTTGCTCTACCTTGTATCGAACCCTGAACGTTGTGCATAACAGACCGGCATGACTGCACCATGCGGTCGTCCATTTAAAACCGTATTGAGGTAAGAGCACCGTTACCGGCCCATATAATACTAACCGTTTATTACTCCGACTTAGCGATTCTCCACGGCGTGGGCGGGAAATTAACCGCTAAGACAATAAATACTATGAACTTGTGGTCATTGCAATTAAGCACTTCCTAAGCCAACTTTCTGTGGACTCATTGCATTTGTTACAAGTGCGGCAGTTTAGTTGCAACCTTAGGTATACACTGTTTCTATTTTGTGACGCACTATGTGAGAGTTAAACACATATCGGTACTTACTTCCGCTCTAATTACCAATATAATTATATTATACTACAATACAATTAATACATAATTAATTAACTACAATACAATTATACATAATTAATTGTATTGTAGTATTATGATTATGTTGATTATTCGACTGCCAAGAAGAGGTAGGTATTTATAATACCAAATTGTCTAACCTGATGACTAAGCTTACCGTCTTATATATAAGTCTGACTTATCAGTCGGCATCCACACATTTCTAACGAAACCTAAGAAATCTTTCACACTAGAAATAGTTTTAGGTGTACCTACTCAAGTTTGTTCCTGTAGTCTCAAGACCAGAATAAAACTAAGGTATTCCCCGTCAGACGTAAAGACAGCTAGACATATAACATCTTGTTACTCACAAGACGCCGGAAATTTTTTGAAGGTTTCCCCCTTGTCAATAAAAAAGTGTACTCTAGATATACACATTCAAAAAGTTATAGCACCTATCATAATATTTCGTACCACCCTTCGAATTCACATAGATAAAACCGTACTTACACTAATAATTGATGTCACTAATTTAATATCATGAAATCGTATGCTTATGAATATTATTCCTAATAGCCATAACCGGACTTCGCATAGCGACAATACCAAACATTGCAGCGGAAGCCAGTGGCTCCCAACCCTGGTTCACAGGTCGCCTGTTGTCAAACTTCGCGAATGAGTTATCGCTTCTAATGAACGCAAGAAACTATGAGATTTGCTAATAGTTACGGCGATTTATTGTTTCCTATTTGCATTAATCATGAGCTGTGTAAGTCGGGTATAAACTATTCATTTGACATCCATTCGTATAAGTAACCCTAGGATTATTTTGATTAGGTAGTTATCGGCTTTAGTAAATAGGTGTTGCAATTTTATTCTTTTAATTTTATTATTCTTGTTGCAAATATTATAATAGAAACACAATTTAATAGTCATCAATTGCTTACAATAATATGTCAAATGGTGTTCTACGCACAATGTGCCATTTTATTTTTCTCAATTCAAGTATATAAATAAGTTTTTGTTAGCAACAACACAGTTAATATCGTTTGTTTCTTACTGAGGTATTATATTAAATATATCTCCTAAATTAATTAATATTTATTGATCAATAAATCTGCGCCGATCATTCATTAGCATGCGTTCATCAACGACAATAATAATATGCATTAACATCATTAAAATTTTATTATTTTGTCATTTAATTATTTTAGATATATTGTTGCATATAATTAATGTTAACTTAATATCAGAAAAGCTATGATTAAGAATTAAGTGGTCCGGTAACTTTCGTATAAATGCCTCTTGAATCTGGCTTCTTTATTCATGATTACTAGTGCAACATAAGCAACTTTGGAAACTCTAAAGCCAGAATCCCGTGCTCGCCCAGTACACTAGGTGCAAGTACTTGTATGTAAATAAACATTTGTGTGTACTCGGCGCTCTCCACAACGCTCGTCCATCCTCTGACCTGAGTCCTCGTGTGCGCCGTCTACATACTCGTCAATATTCAGCGAGTTCCTCGAATGATTCTTCGCGAATATTTAATTTTCTAGCATTTTATTTGGCTTTGTGTATGTGTGTGCTATCGCAAGTTTATTCGCTGCCTTCTAGCTGCTCATCCGCCTCTCTAAAATTATCCTTTATAAACAGCTCTTTCGAGTTGACAACACCAGATTTTTTTATTTCCGAGTCACGACTCTTCTGTCACGCATCAATCGAAACTTTTTCCCCGATAAATATGTATAGCCACGATTATAAAACAAAAATCTGTTTGTGCATCTGGGTGTACTTTTAAAATATAATGTTTCAATTCGAAAAATGATTTATGTATCTAACTATAAGTAACAAAAATCTAAAAATGATTAATTAAAAATCTTATAAATTTAAAAAAAAATGTGAAATGTTTTGTATGTATTTGTAAGTATAATAATAGGACATTTTTAATACTTCTAGAAAATTCTGTAGAGTGTCATAGACAACTTTTTTTTTTAATTCGATGGCTAAAGTCGGATGAGCCAACCTGTATTGTAGCGGTAAGTGTCACTCAATGCACGAGCTGTCAGTTTGTCACCGTGACACGTGACTGAAGAAATCCTGCACCTAGGAAGTCACGCAGATGATAATAATAATTGCAATCAACGTTCTAAACACGAGCTGTGGAAAGTCCGGCCTTATAGGTTTCTGTCACTTTCTACGCGTACCTACGTTGATAGAATCTAGCAATTTAATTATTTGGGTTGCCACATTACAATGGTCGGACAGACCAGTGGCATGAAAATTAACTAGATAATATAGTCCCCGCCAAACTACTAGTCCGCTCTGAAGTTGTTGCCAGCAGGTGTAGTCATACAATTTGCTATGGCGACGCGATTCATTTCTATATTCTGAGTGGACTAGCAGTTTTACGCGGACTATATCTCTATAATTAAAGAAGCGAAGCCTTTCGAATTTCAATTAATTATATTTACACACACTTTAACTTTAAAGGAAAATATGATGCAGTAAATGCCGAATATAGTTATAGTATTCTAGAAATCATTTCAGAAATTTTGTTTCGTATAAACGTAATAAAAAAAATATAAAAATAAAAATATCAGCAACAGTATGACGTAAACATTATAATTAAATACAATACAAAAAAAACTTCACATAAAATTTATTTAAGACACAGATGAATAAAAATCAGCTTTTTTATTTTACAAATTTTACTTTGGCACACTCATTAAAAATAAGTTAAAGGTATATTGAAGTGATCCTTCTAATGGCTATGCGCAAAATGTACGTTGCCACTACAGAGAAAAAACCACAAGAAAGAACATAATATGTATTACCTGTGTAGTTACCACCAAAAATTTTTTAACAAAAAATACAACCGACTTCTATGTCACTACAAAGTAAAAAATAATTGAAATAAATGTTGGTTTAGTACATATTTCTGAAAATCATATTCAGAATGTTAACCTTATGTGACTGTGCATCTCTTAATTGCCTCTAATTCTACGTCACGGTCTATTAAATTAGTATCCATCTTAAGAAATTGCCATGCTTAACAAAAATAAATATTTTGATTGGTGTGAAATTTATAATTCAGCTAAGCGTTCCGTGTAGTCCGTCCGTCAATTGGCGATAAAATTTAATCAGCGCACGCTTTCCTAATTTTCTTATAATCTATGTAAAGAAACAATTAATAATCTGTGCAAATAGTGATTACTACATTTAATAATGAAAGTACAATAAAGTTAGGCTGAAAGGCAAAAAGCCAAGGCCGTAAAACACCATTTAAAAAAAATGATTACTACATACCACTACGGTGATACAATTTTGTTAATTTCAAAACAATATATTTTGAAAAAGTGTAAATTCTACCGTAAATAATGTGTGTATTTTTTATCTGATTGTCTAGGTAGTTAATTTAAGCAGCTGAACATCCATAACATTAAAAATGTGAAAGAACTTAAGCAACTAAACTGTAAGAGGAATATAATTGATAATAATAGGTCTTTAAAAACTAGTTGGCAACCTCCTCAACTTGTAAAACAAACAACGCGCTTACAGCGTCCTTAAACTGTGTATCTTTGTTGTTAAATTGTTGAAAATCATATTTTAACGTCAGCGAGCCATTAAAAGTGAAAAGAAACACAATTATCCTGTTATATCGCCCCATTCTATTATTATCAACACGAAGACGTGATAAAATTACCACATGAATTAATATAAATGTCAGCTTGCTACTACATCTTCGGATAAACTATTTATAACTAATGTATTTGGATAAAAGTAGGTATAGAAATCAAATCCGAATTTAATTCTATTTATCCAAATATCGACGTGGTTATAAATACGGCTGTGGTTATAATCACTGCTGGGACTATACATTTTTTGAATATTGTAGAGTCGTATATTCTACCAATGTTTTCCTACGTATCGTTAAACATAATGATCGCACATAAGGTAGGAATGTTTTGGTCAATAACGTATGACATGATTTCGAACCCAAACATTCACTGACGGAGACCATCAGTCACTTACTTTACTTCATTTTTCAGGGACTATATTGAAAGCTTAGTTTGTTTTGCTAAAATCTTATTGCCAAATCCTCTCAAACTCAATCGTGTGGACAGAGAATCAGTACGTTTATGTACCAAATAAGCCAAACGTTTGTAGACGTTTAGTTGCGACAGGTACCTACAGCGTTCGGACTGCGGACACGGCATTTGACCCCAAATCAAAGACGAGCTTTAAAGTTGAAGCCATCATCTATTTGGTTGTCTATTTGTACCTAGCTAACACGTATGTGCACTCGAAGAATAAAGCTATTTTCATCCCATTTTTTCATTTAAAAGTTGGATAAATAGAGAAAGTTCTTACCTGTATGTAATGCATGTAAATCTATTATGCCGGTTTTTTGCGAATTTTGTGTCGAAGTACTTCTATTTTTAAAATAAAAATCTATCATTAATAATGCACCGAATAAGCACTGTCTTGTTTAGGGTCCGCAATAATTATTGAAATGGCGAAACAAACATTGCTAATTGAACAAAAAGTGTACAAGGCATTGCAATCAACCAATGACCGAGGGGTAAAAAACGCCGGCTGGCGTCAACCTTCGTCAAGCAGCCAATTACAGGTGCCCGGTCAAATTTACCCCTTAGCGAAATTTATGAGCTTATTCCTACCGAAGCATATATACTGCTTAAAAAATTAAGAACTTGTTCGGTGGTAGAATCATTCATGATTCGGGTCTAGACTCAACAGTACCTCATTTCAAACAAGAGAGACACAAAAAGTATTTCGACTTAGTCCTTAGATACGTGTCTGCTGCTGACTTCAGGTAAAAGTCGGTAAAACTGCAATCCTATTTAAATTCAATCACAGATGATCGTGGGCAGCAGCGATCACTTATCATAAAGTTGACTCAAATAATGAAGCAGTCCAAGTTAATTCCCTACGTCCTTCTGATGTCCTTCGAAAGGCCTTTTATTCTGGTAATACCACATCTTTCAAACCAGAATACAAGATATTAAGTCAAAAGCGGGCGTGACCGCACTTAGACCGCTAAAAGAACAGTTATTTTCAAATACCACCTTTATCTAATGAATTACCGACTAATTATACATTCCCCTGACTTTTGTAGTACCAACCGACAACAATTATTTCCACCGCTATTCGTCCAACGTCCCATTTAACAAAGGTGTGCAATTTCTTATTTGTTTCAACAACAAAAAAGCAAGTGACAATTGAATGGCAAACCGCTTACGATAAGTGATGTGACTTTTCCGAGAAGAGTGATTTAGATGCGAGAAGGCATTAAATTAGTAACTGAACGTCGTTTTATCCCGTGAAAAAGGCTCGAAGAAAACACATATGGCATATCTGGTTGTTAAGCAAGACAAACACTATCAAGATTCTTGATTAGATGCGTAATAACTCTTAACCGTTGTAATTAAAATTCAGTATGATAGACTTCATTAGAAGCAATAAAAATGCTGCGAGACGAACTCGTACACACTTGCTCTGCCCGCTGTGGATCAAATGCTACTATGGTATTATTATTCACATAGTTATTAGCGATTTTAATCTGCCGGTATTCCATGACAAGAAATTTCCATGAAACCACTGTACTTTCACGTCTTTACGAGAATATCGCGTCAAAATCACCTCAGCCTTATCCTAGATATAGGTACTCGTATAGGTTACATAGGTTAAAATTATTTACTATCTGTTTAAGACAAAAATATTTTAAAATTATATTTATGGTATAGTCCGCGCCAAACTACTAGTTCCCTCATAAGTTGTTGCGAGTAAGTAGTCATACAATTTACTATGGCGACGCGATTCATTTCTATATTCAGAGCGGACTAGCAGTTTTACGCGGACTATACAATTATTATTATGTGCTTATCTCAGCTATAGGTACGTATAAAATTTACACTTTGTTTGACATTTATATTTATAGATATACAGAAATATACCATCGTAAAAGTAAATCATAGCCTGGGTGCTAACTAAATGGGGTTTATATCTTATATCTACACTATGGTTATTTTATTAGGTACTACGAAATAATCTTATATTTATGAACACATTTAGGCGTCATACTCCATGCAAAGTTTTTTTTTTTTTTTTATATAATATAAGAGTAGCTGACGAGCATGCAGTCCACCTGATGGTAAGTGGCTACTGCCGCCCATGGACATCTATAATCAACCCCAGATAGGATTAGATATTCCTACCTGAGGTCGGCCACAGATGCGCCGCTACCCCTGAGGACTAAGCTGGAACGCCTGCAGCGCCTAACACTGCTGTTATTAGGTAGAAATAGGTGTGGCGGTGGTGCCGCCGGAGTCGAACCACAAAGGGTTCTACCACCTTTAATCATGAATGAACATTAATGAAAATCTACTCGTATCTACACATAAATTAAGTTGCAGCTGATTTAATATACTTACGCAATATTAAAATCATAGACCCTTAATACTTATACAGCTTATTTATGATTATTAGCGAAATATTAATACTGATTTTATCAGTTTAATGTGTACCTATTTTTTTTTAATATTTCATGATCTCCTCTCATAAAGACAAGGATTAGGCCATAGTCCACCGCGCTGACCAAGTGCGTATTGTTAGACTTCACATACCTTTGAGATATTTTCTTAGAAATCTCTCAGTTATGCAGGTTTCCTCACGATGTTTTCCTTCACCGTTTAGCAAGTGATAATTAATTTCTAATACGCATATAACTTTCAAAAACCAGAGGTGCATGCCTGGGATTTGAAACTCGGACCCCTCGATACAGAGGCCGAGTTTCCTAACCATTAAGCTATCACTGTCTACTTTAAATATTTAATTATTAATAACTATAAATTCTTTAATATTTTTCCAGATTCCTTAATATTGACAGCGTGAAAAATAGCATGATTCCCTCTGAAGTCCTGTTAAATTAAAAGCGACACTTCCCATTTATTTACAGATAAAACAGATATTTAAAATGGTTAATGTAAACAAAAGATTATAAAAAATATAAATTACTGTCATTTAACATAAGTCGGTACAACACTAGCTCAACACTATGTTAGACCATGTACCGACTACGTTTTAATACCACTAACAATTCAAAACAGCACGTGCGTGCAGGCAACATGTAATGTTAACTACGTTATAATATTTCCGACGCGAGAAACATTCTCAACTCGTCGTATCTTTCCTGAATTCATCAGAGAATAGTCCAGTCGGGAAATGGATTGTAAATCTTTATGAGGTGTCTTATAATTCACGCGGTTACAAACATCTGAGATTTCTATAGCCGAAGCACCTTTATGATTCCTAATGGTTTTTCACACCAGTCAAATAAGACGCTGAAGCTTCGTCAAGCGAACTTTTATTATACTTACTGCAGTTATTAATATAAAGATAATAAAAAGGGTTAAGGTCATAAATTATATTCCATAGACCCATTACTGGACTTAATTTAGAAATTCTCCAATATAAAAAAATCCTTCACGTGTACTCCATTATTAATTAAAATTAACTATTAACTAAAATTGTCACTTAAATATTTTACGGAATTGCGTATATTCATGCGTTAATAGTTAGAAAGAGAAAGGGATATCCTAAGGTAAATTACACGAAAGAAAAATCAATAACTCATCTGAACTATCTTATATATAGAAGGTTTGACAGTCACACACTACATAATACTTTAAACATTTGTTACAGTCCCAGTATTACAATACAAAATCTGTGACTCTGTAAAATTGATCTTGCTTATACTCTTGCGTTTGCTATTAGTTTTAAAACCGAGCGTTCATTCCGCCTGTGTGGTGGTACTCTAATAGACTATAGTCGTAATTCATGTATTCTCCACTGTTATAAAATACCACACTTGTTATCAAATGACTGGTCAGAAATATTAATTTAATCGTAGAACAGACATCAAAGAGAAATGTCTCTGGCATTTACATCATAATGAAAATGTTTCTGAGTAGGCAGCTAATAAAATAACGGAAATAAACATTTGTAGGTTTTTGAAATGGTGTTCTAACCAATTGAGCTTTAGATAGAAAAGTTGGCACGTGTAATTGCATAGATAGATACGCGTGTTAAAAGTTATACATCTTTAAAACGCATTCTTAAAAATGTAAACACAAATATGATACAGATATAGTAACAAATAGCAAAAGTTTAATTCAACATGTAATTGTTTAACTTTATATATATGTTTGATTATTATTTGTATTAATGTAGTGGTGCTTTCAAACACGAAAATACATGACAGTGACAATTTCAATTGTCAAAACTGGTTACATTTTCTTGTTAGGAATGAGTAATCTTTACTAAACATGTTTAGAGACTTACAATTATTAGACATATGGATAAATCCTAAGCTTCCTAGGATTCCTAATATTTTTTTCTGACAAAGCGGGCTGTAGGTACATATAAGATGATCCAAAAATGTGAGTAATCACTGGTTAATACGTCACTATACATACAATAAATAAAATACTACGGCCTATGACTAATTAGTATCATAGATTGGAGTTTTATTACTTTGTTTTAATTAACGTTCAAAATCGTAGAGGCCCGCGCTCAACTCTGTACCTTTCTATTTGATCTGCTAATTGACCTGAAACCGTGACCGCAAATCATCTGAATGCATTGAAGAGAAATCAAGATATATCTCCAACTCTATTGCTTAAGAAATAAAGATTTCAAATGCAATAATATGAAAATTGTGTAAGAGTTCATACAAGTGACTCGTGTTCATAGAACAAACGTCTGTATAGTGATCGATCACTGCCTGTCAGTTGTATGTCAAAAGTGTATAACAATATGTCATGTACTTTGTGAGATATTAAATTTAAAATCGCCTGAACAAATTCGAAAGGCCGTTTCTTTCGCTGACTTAATTAGCCAAACGGTCAATACAAAAATACCGATTTAAAATAATATTATTAAAGTAACATACTTTAATAAACCGAATTAACAATGGCACTGTTTTCACATGTCAACGTCTGTCTGAAAAAACATGGCTAAAAATACAGCTATCAACTAGTTTTATTTTCCCGCAATTTATTTTAATTATCTATGGCTTCAAAATAAACGCTCAGAGCAATGTACGTAGTATTTATTGTTCTTCTATGAATAAACGTGCTTGCAAACTTGCGTGAATCCAATTATCGACTGCCAGGTACAAGTCAATCAAAATTAAGCTATTATTTTATAAAATAATTTGAATCTCCATAAAAATCTATACGCAAAACAAAGACAAACCAATAATAAAAATAGTGAATAAAAGCAACTGACTTTTATTTTGTCTATACCACTAAGATTTTCCATATTTAATCTGGCAACCCTATTGCAACAGACAAGCAAAACAACGCCATTGTCTGTTTCCCGCCGGTTTTATTTCGTTAACATTAGAAAGTTTTCCCTGCTCTGTCCAATTGGAAAGGAAATGCAAATATTAACACTGCAACACAAACAGTCCTCCTGCTTGTATTTCAAAATTGTTGATTCATTGTGAAATGTTTTCTAGAAAACAGTTTGTACTAACCTTAATGTCATTGAATGGTCATTGAGTATAGAAAATGCCAACAACTTTTTTAATAACATAATACCTATACAATGCGTACCAGAAATTATTTTTCACATTTTACTGTAGACACTAATCTATGTGTAGCCAGATTTTTTTCTACGCTAGATTTTACCTTTCACACAACTTGCCTTTCAATCAGTACCCTCTACACCTCGAGGAATGGGGAAAGATAGCCAAACAGTAATGTTTAACAGTAGATCATGAGTTGATCATAAAAATGTAACATATAAGTAATACATAGCAGCAATAAACCGGACTCCTAGGATACGAGTGGAACAACGATAGACGTAGAGACTGATAGACATTTTATACAGGATGAATACAAAACATATTTCAATATTTGTCACTCTCACATTGCAAGAAATAACGGAATTGCATGATATTGCAGATTGATAAAACCTCGCAATCGCATCGGCCATAAATTGTAGCATTAGAAAGTTGAGCATTTGACAAGCGCGAATAAATAAGATCTTCGCAAATACAACTTACTGCAACAACAGCATCCGTTTACAAGCTTACATATAATGTTTTCTTGTAAAGGGATGCTTGTAAATCGACAGTTGAAATTAATTTCTCTAATTTACTCGACAAATAGTAAAACCTTATGAAACTTGTATTTGAGCGTCTAAATGAGAACAAGTACCATTAGTTCTAATTAAACAGTGTGTGATCATAGTAACAGATTTATTTTAATCATAAAAAGAAAAATCAGATATTGGTATAACAAAATCAAATAACAAAAGTACAATTAAAGCGGTTGAAAACCTAGGACCATACTAAAAACGTTTTTTTTTTAGGATTTCAGGAAGATTGCTGAATAAATTTCCTAATTGAAATGGGACCTGTGGACCTTCACAATACCTTCTGCTTCAATTACTTTGATCGGTACAGGTAAACAATTCAGGCCAATCACTGTTCAACATACATAAAAAATATATGATACATACATCGAGTTGCGAATATTTTGCCTTTGGAGAATTTGTTAAACATGAAACGTAATTTGTTTTCACAACAAGAATTGCTGCGACAGTCAATATCCTCCTTGTCAGAAATATTATTAGAAATGCTACGAGTTTCCTTCTAAACTTATTGTACAAATATAGCTTTAATTTGATTCTTGCAAAATTGTGTTGAATCGCGAAATCGTATACAATTTACTCGCACGCATTATTTAATGTTAAAGTTGAGATATTTTTTCTGGATAAGCGAGAATCTCTTTGAAGAATCCAGGGACTCACAGATCGTTAATACAAACCAGGTATAAAGATATTTAGCTGCTTTGCTCGATTTATTTTAAAGTCCAGCCACGTTAAGTGGTAGAGAAATCCTTGTTAGCACATAAAATATTTTTAATTTGCCATATGTTAAAGGCGTCATTGACACTTGAATGAATCGACCAATAAGTGTGATATCCACCAGCTGTATCGATCTACTTTCCTCAATTAAAGGAATACTTTTATCTGTAATTGGTTCGAACTCCAAGTCTACTTCAACGGACTAAGATAGAAAATCTCATAGCGAATTCTCTACATTTAGATTGATGGTCTAGATTAAAATCCCATCAAATGAGAGTATTAAATCCAAGAATTTCTTTTAGGATAAAAGTCGTATTAATAACTTCCATATCTTCATGATAGCCATGATTCAGCAAACTAGATACCTACCTAGCTTCAAACCACTTTAAACGATCAATTTTTAGATGGAAGTCTGTTTATGGAAATTTTACATTAATATTTTCGTAGTACAGATTCATCTAGTGTTGTTGAAATAACATATCATAACCCGTACCATACCGTAGTGCAACAGGCAAACTTTGCCTTAAAAGGCACTATACTCCTAGAAGCATTGAATACGCCATTGTACCATTATTTATGCGATAATGACCGCGGTAGAAGATGCAGGCAACGGCTAGTTATTTAGCAAATTGACTTACTTACACTTCCTGCAGATTTATAATGGCTCTATGATTAATCTAACCTCCGATGCGCAATTTCACCGCAGACACTAAAGATAAATGACATAATACACGTATCGGCTTATTTCAATTTTCTCCTCGTCGCCGTTGGTATGTGACTAATTGATGGGAACCGACGTCTAACGGCGTTTAAACGCTCTCACAAAGCCACACCTGTTTCACTTCACGACGGCCAATTATCTCACCTTTAAGACCTGTACTGAAGTCAGAAAATAGGTTGTTACCACGTCCTCGTGAATTGCAGCTACAATAACTAATTACTTGCAAAAAGGAAGTGTGGGGAATCCGTAAGGACCCTTCTCACTCGCAAGAAACTGTCGTCCGCAGAATTATGGGCTCATACAATTGGAGCAGGTTCTCACGTATCGCAATTCGCAGCTAAAAACTAACAAACGAAACATTAAATATCGCAAAATAGAGCCCGAACGTGCAGCTGCTTTAACAACTCTTTCTTACGGACATAATTAGTACTTTAATACCCCAGAGTGTTACGTACATTAACACACGTTAATACACTTAAAGGTTGGATGTACAAGAAAAGGTTTTTCTTTTAATTCCACATAGTTAAAATTTTCACATTCAAAGAAAATATTTGGCATGACATTGCTTGCAAAAATGGTGAAATCTGGAGCTTATTTTTCGTGTACCTTATATGGAATTATTACGTTATAGATAATATCTTTATACGTAACGTATTATCTAATTATTATCCTGAAATACTAGCCAACTTTATGATGTCGAGTTTATAAATGTCGGATTGGTCAAAAATCTCATTAATTTTTTTAAAAAACTCATCATTTTTTCCAAATGCATCGAAAGAATAATTTCAAGAATATAAAATCAAACTAAATATGTTTACCGTCACTAAAAGTTATTTGTAGGTACCTATTAATTTTATTTCTATTTCTATAAGCTATAAGGGAGTGGCGTAACATCTAAATGCCACGTTCTCATAGTGATACTATGCCTCAATGAATCAGTTACAGCAGAATCATTTCCGCGGTGATTAAAACGGCAATTTGCTTTGCCCTTCGATTTCTGAGCGACTCCAGCCCGCCATATGACGGTGAGTTTAGAGCCCATAAATAATATCCTGTAGTGTATACATTAAATAAAGTTTTATTATTATTTGAAATTAATTATAGCAGCTTTAGTGAAGCGAAGTATCATCGCCTGAATATTTATAAAGAAAATGAAAAAAATATTTTTCGACGAGAAAATGAAAAAGTATGACTTCAACAGACGTATCTATTGATTTTAAACTTTTGAAGCTAAAATTATATAACAGCCTGTAAACCATTTCTCCAATACTTCTTATTTGAAAGTGTCGTCAAATTCATATTCATTTCAAAAATTTTGCCCCTACGTTATTTTGTATTATCATATTTTGTAGATCAAGAAATTTACTATATTACGAACGAAGGTGAACATAATAAATCGACATCAAACCATCACTGTCCTACTGCTGGGTATAAGTCTCCTCTCGGAGTGAGAAGAATTCGGCCATAGCCTAATGGTAATTGATCTTCGCAAACGTTAGAATTTTTAAGAACTCTCAGGTGTATAGGTTTCCTTACAATGTTTTCATCCGTTGTTAGCAATTGATAATTAATTTCAAACAGGTACATAACTTTGCAAATTCAGAGGTCGATCCTCGGACCTCCCGGATGAGAGGCCGAGTTTCAAACAATAGGTTATCAATACGTGAATGTTTCTTCAATATTATGCGGGCAATATTAAGTTTATTAAGGTACTATTATTAAGTTTATTCAAAACGAGCTTTTTCCCGCGGCTTCGCTCGCGTTACGAAGTAATATTTTCGTCCCCTATTTTATCCCCTTGGGGATAGAATTGATCAAAATCCTTTCTTAGCGAATGCCTAAGTCATAACATCTACCTGCATGCCAACTTTCAGCCCGATCCGTCCAGTGGTTTGGGCTGTGCGTTGATAGATCACTATGTCAGTCAGTCACCTTTGAGTTTTATATATTTAGATTAAGCGTGGAAGATACTCGAAATTGTCGACATAACTTTCGTTCTTCAACTTAATTGTACCCACTAACTAATGCTCCTCTCCATACTGTTTCCGACCCCAAATAAATCCCATATCTGTAGTCTTACATTGTTACTCCACGATATTGTCAGGTGCCACTGACCTGTGTTCACTTAACAGCTATCTAATTCATTGGCCCGCCTATCCGAAACACAATTCACTGTGAAATATCTGGGAAGATAGCCACACCACTAGTTTGCTAGCAGGTGGCGAGCTACGACTTCAACAACTAACGATATTGCTACACACGGTAAATAGTGGTTTTCAATCTTTTATTGTTAAATTTACATACCTAATATAATACCGCTGAATCTAAAAAGAATTGCAGCATGACTTTAAATTCATTACAATAAGCAGATTCCAACATTTTAGTGTCTCTAACTCTCTACACAACAGCGCTTTCCAATTTCCATCAAATATTTTTTTGTTACAAAACATATTTCAAGATTACGTTTTTAAATTGCTTCAAACGTTCGTCTTACATTCGTCTTACGTCAAAAATGTATACGTATGGACTTATGGAGTAGTATCAGTAGGACCTATAGATCCCGTCAGACAATACAGTACCTGTTGTTATTTATCATCCATAATCTTTATGTATCTAATGCCAAATTTATGTAAGTATTAATTCTATTCTACTCTACATATATTAACACAAGAGTTTAAATAAACCCTTTAAGACTATTTATTGTAATTTGTATCAAAATAGGCTTAAACACTTTAAACGTTTTGCCTATCTGAACAATTTTAACTGGATAGATATAAACATTAACATGCCACCCATGATCACAGAGCCACGGTGAGTTTGAGAGCCGCTGCCTCAGGATATCAGTTTTTAATCACGGTCGCATAAGGAAGCTGTCACGGGCACTTAAGGTGAACATTCCTCCTTTACGATCGACGACCGTGCGTGACCGTGGACGTGTCGTCACACCGCAAAAGGTTCTGTGTCTAATTTAAAAGAAAAGAATGTAAAGAGATAAAAGAAAAGAAAGAGCACAACAAAAGGAATAAAATATCACTTGCCGTCTTCAATTCAGTGACGGTATTTTAATAAGTAAATAATATGAAGTTCAATTGTTTAATTATTTAATTGTTCAATTATTTTTCATCTTGCAATCACGAAGCAAATTTTACTTCAAATGAGCACCAATACTACGATAGTGATTTTCAGTACTCGTACAGCCTGATTTTTTTTTTTGTTTTCTTTTCATTTAACATCTATCTCACATGCAGTGCTGCATGTATGTATGATTAATTATTATTTCGGAAAATCCTCAAATATTATCCGTAACATTTGCACATATCAATGCCGGTATAATTTAGAGTTTATTTACAGTTACTGAAGAATATTTACATACATAGCATTCATTTTAAAATAAGATACAGATGAATACTTCACATTTGTTTACATTTAATAAATTTTATTTTCATTCAATTTAATTATTTCAAATTCTAATCCACTCGAAACTATGCTGCTCAACTTGACGTCAATGCTAGGTTCGTAGTCCATCAATCTCCATTCTTGCGTTATCAACCCGTTATCATTCCTTAAACTATCTTTAAGGTACAATCGTGGTCGTGAGTTCCAAATGCCTCGGTAGATAAGTTCAGCTGTGATTGCAAGGGCCTTAGGCCTGTAATTATCGCCGGATAACAACTGATGGATGGAACACATTAGTCGGTACAGACGCGTGCGCAACGCTTTTGTATTTGATTGATGTTATTTCGGTTAGATAGAGCTGTTTATTGTTCGTTATTCATAAGGTGTTATTATTAAAAACAAGATAATAAAAGGTAATTTTAAACGTTTAAATTTGTAAGTCATAACGGCTTTGTGTAAATTTTTAGCCATGTAAGTTTTAATATTATTGAAAGCTTAAGATGCTAAAATATCGTCATCTAATAATCATTTTCTAATTATGGTAAACGATCGCCGTTCATATTCGAGAAACGCAATGCATAGTTAATTAACACTGCCTAGTGTTGCATTATAAGTTGCCTATTCATTGCCACTCTCGTCTCAATATTCCCGTCTAATTAAAACCTCACTGACTATTTTCAATCTAAGAAACAATAATTCTACACTATAATTATAATGAAAATATTATATACACATATTTTCTATTCTATTTGAATAACCGTCTAGCTTTTAATGAAGGAAAGTGGTTATTGCTGCCCATGGTCATTAAAATTTGTAATCAACTTCAAATAAGGAACCTCAAAGATTTCTGAGGACTAAGGTACAAAGCCACAGATAAATATATCGCCATTAACACACCCTTCAATCCCGAATACAACAGCGCTTGACATTGGTGTAGACAAAGACGGGTGTGACAGTGGTGCCTACAGATCCGAACCGCACAGGGCACCTTTAAACACCCATAACTTTATTTCGTTTTTTTCTGTTTGAACATCATAAATTACAATTGTAAAGGTATATTTTAAAAAGCATGTTCTCGACACTTCATAATAAATGTAATAAAAGCTAGAGATTACGCAAGCAGCTTATTACACGAACGAGCGACTTCCTCGGGCGGCCGTATTATTATATTAAAAGCTCAGTAGACGTTTAATTTGTTTGTCCGGCGCTACACGTCGTTTATCGTTTGCGCGGCCCACTTAGTGTTGCCAGCCGTGGGTTGTGTATAACGCGATTACAGTGTGTACATTATTTTATTTTTATTTTTCGAGCTAATATAGCTCGAAAAATAAAAATAAAATAACAAAGCACCGATAGTTACTTAAGAAAAAAAGACATTTATGTCGCCCTTTTCATATCGTGGGCATCATAACAGGCAGATTTTCTACATTTTCTACATTTCACACAGATAAATATGAGCGAGAAGGGAATATATATATGACATTTTAATTACGCCGCCATTTTAAAATGCAATCTTTATCGAATCAAGTGCATAAGGATTTTCAAGTTATTAATCTATGTACAACCTTTCCTATTGCAGGCAAAATACACTTCTTATAAAATGTGTATATCATAATAGGTTATGTTTTATCCCAAAAGTATATATAATTGTTTTTAAAACCTCAACCGAGCACAGTCGCAAACTGCAACTCGTCTAAGAATGTAATTAAATATATTTTTAATTAAAAGCCACAGTGCAGTCTGTGCAAACTGGTAACACTGTAACGAGCCAATGAAAGAATCGCTGGCACCATTTGAAGGCTAGTTCTGGTTCCAGTAAACGGAGGGAATGTTAAGCGGCCAACTATCGGCTGTGTTTTACCTCATCAGCAATTTCCGTACAGGTGATTGAGAATACATTCCGATTTAACGATTGTCCGCAAAAAGATTATTTAGCTTCCTGTACGCCTCGTTAGTGGCAAATATTTGTTAAAAGCTAGTTTTTAGACACCATTAAAATCTTCGAAAGAAATAATAATGCGGCCGTTATTTGTTTCTATTTATTTTAATGATAATTGTACCGTCACAATGCGATGTTGTCTTCGCTTGTTAGACTGGAAGTGGCTGAATAATTGCTCTTATGTTACGCGATTAGGATACCTCGACTCTTGCACTTAATTTAATTATAAGCTTCCATGTTAAGTAGAACATACATATATTTTGTTATATCTATATTAATCATGAGCATGTAACCGTTTAATTGAAACTGTACATGCTAAATCCCAATATATCCATATAATAGTTAATAGATGCCCATCCATTAACATCCCACGCCATCCACCGACTGCGACTGCCATCGAGCCTCGCCGCCTGTCGTTGGGTACCGACGACCGACCACAATAATCGCCGGATGTCGCAGCCGCTGACTACCGCTACCTATCGCCAGCGACGTTCGGCGACAGTGAGAAACTATCGCTAGTGTATTTACTTACTGTCACTCGTGTGTTACCTCTATTAAGAATCCTCCAGATGCAGAAACAATTGAAAAAAGTGGTGCTTTGCTTACACGCTCGTTATTTTCTTCGACACTTACTCGCTCACTTTCCTTACTCACTTAAAAACAAAATGAGCGAGTAAATTTTAACCATAATTCTACACGCTCATTTTCTCTGCAGTTTTCCTTTTGAATTTTGTGGAGAATTGTACTCGTATCGTGATTTGTAAAAAGCTTCAAGGTAATTAAATTAAACAACCATTGTTCTTACGCGCTCATTTTCCGGTACGACGCTTATATGCTCATTTACCTTATAGGTTTCTGTTAAATCATTATTTTACTTAGCTGTAAGCCTAAGCAGTGGGGTATGTAATTTATGACAATTATGGCTACCTTGATCCTTTTAGCTTCGGGCTTCACATTACGAGAACGTACGAAGTATCTATGTATGTATGTATGTATGTATGTATGTATGTATGTATGTAATTATATTAGAATCGTCCTGAAACAAGGTGTATAATTATGATGTTTGTAGTATTTTCTTTAAAGTCAAAACTAAACAAATGAGGTCTAACATAAAATGTGCTGAGTCGTCAAAGTGGCGTTGAACCACTTTGCGATACGCTCAAGCCATAAGCCAATTCACCTAATATTCCTGAATAAATCACACACTTATTCAAACCAATTTCCTTTGATTCTGTTCTATGAGTACAGATCTCTGCGAAAATTTTATTTTCTAATGATGCATTGAAGGCTAGAGAAAATATTAAAATTACATAGTCAGTAAGTACCGCAAACATAACATCACTTATTAGATTAAAACACATTACATACAGGACAATCGGTACATCCATGAAATGTACACTGCCTCTTAAAATCACTAATACAGCTTGTGCTTTAATGATTTTTTTATGAAAGTTAGTAATGAATGGTTTTATCCTCTTTCAGTTCATATTATATGGCTGAGGTTAGTCACATATTTTTTGGATAGTTTCTTGCCAAACTGCTAGTCCGCTCTGAAAATGTTGCGAGTAGATGTAGTCATACAATTCACTATGGCGACGCGATTCATTTCTATATTCAGAGCGGACTAGCAGTTTTACGCGGACCATACGACATGAAACGTCATAAAAAATCGCGCGTCGTACTAATACATCGAACCAAGCCTCCGTTGCAATGCAGTTAAATATTTCGTCGTTCAGTCTAAATCCAGTAACTGCCCGTCTCTGACCTGCATCATGTAATAATGAATCCAGTAAGTCCTATTCACACGTACCACAACCACAGAACAAGACACCTGCGTAGAAGGGTGCAAATTTGAATGAAAAGGCAAATTTTGTATGAATAACTTCAGTCTCAATGTTTAGTCTCATGGATCACATGTTGCTGTCCAAATCAATAATGTCGATGATACTGACTACATCGCAATCACAAAACACTTTATAGTATTTTTATAACATGTAGGTATGTCAGACCCCGTCTCCGGAGGGAAAATAATTAATCCTTATGAGGATGAGGACCATGGGAATAAATATTAAAATCATGTATTTTTTCAGTTTTTGATAATTATTCAAAATTCAATCTGACCGTTCAAAGTCCATATCAGCACACATAGGTACAGGTCAAACTAATAAAAGCGTGTTAAAAATCAGCATTGCTATTTATACGGAAACACCGCTGCCGACATTTGGTCGCTTCCTACTGTGATTGTGGTACGTGTGACTACGCCCTAAGCTAATTTAATGTTATCACTCTTCGCTATATATTGCGTAGACCGCTAAGCATAAATAGCTATCTGACCTTTCAGCATAGAATTTATAGAGCTACTCTAATCGCTTTGAAATATTGATATGAGACACTAAATTTCATGGTAATGAGGCTGGCACCACAGTGAGAGGTGTAACTGACGACCTAATTATGCGGCGGCAATCGTAATCATAAAACGTGAATTGACGTCTTATCTGGGCTTGGCTGGCTGTAATATGTTTAAATATGTATCACTTCCGCCCTCACGTGTGTTACTGCGTAATATTTTTTGTTATGTTTTATTTTGAACTGCCTTTTGAGTTTAGAGTACTTGATGATGCCTTCGTTGTAGATTATTGACATTCACAAATAGGCATGATGACAAATTTTGAACTCCCCTTCTATAATGTAGGTACATGTCTACTGATTCCAAAAATCGTATAATTTCGGCATTAAATTCAATATTAACGGAAATATTAGCATTTTTAAAACAAATTTTGAATTAAGCGCTAAAGGGCTCACGGGTGTCATAGCGTCCGCGAGTGACGTCACGCTTCGATATCCCATTGAAAAGTTAAAGTCATACGGTGACACGCCAAAAAATGACGTCATTTCGCCCCGATTAGCGTTTAGACAAGATGGCCGACTGCAGTATTTTATACTTATATTTTATTGAAAATATAATGAATCCTAAAGTTTTTATTAAAACTGGGCTTTTTTTAAGAATGCTTTCAACATATTGTTTTTAAGTAAATCATTTATTCTTCGATTTTTCAATACTGTCATCATGCCCATCATTAATTGATGTAAACACAAAAAAATATCTGCTTTAATTTAAGTTTATTAACTAATAACAGTAGGTGCATAATAAAAGTAATAGGCATGTCCACATTATCCCACACAGTCGGGTAAAATATACTGTGTACTTACCTGTGAAATGTAATATGTATTGGTGACGCATTGATGAATTTATGATTTTCCCACCAAATAATTTTATAATAATTTCAGTTTCTTTTCGTTAAACCCGTAAGCTAATTAAAATAAACCTCTAATTAATATTAAAATTAACCTAATTTCTATGTAAATAAAACTTATCATACAGATTGGTAAAGATTGCAAATTTCTTATTAAGTATAGACCTTTAAAGTGATTTTTTGCATAATTTTATCACATCTATTAACGTTTCTTTATGAGGTTACTGGCTGGGTCAAATTACAACTGACATTGTAGAACTAAATCCATTTTGAAGCACTTTTAATTCTAACATTACTGAAAATACCCGATGTTCATACATTGGATGATTAACTGCTTGCTTAAAAATTAAAATTCGTTTACATCTGCAGGCATTGGACGTGCTAGATACAGGACGTAGGAGACAATATCATATTCTCTATACAATACTTTGTCTACCACGGTACGCATCTTCTAAATTGCTTCACTAATAATAAAATTCGTAATTTCATTACCATTAACTTTGTGTTAGTACACCCATCAAAATGTTTATTTCAGACTTTCTCCATTACTCGCGAATAAATAGAGCAATAGATCAGTACTTTTGCTCATGAATACAGATAATTAGGGTACAAATCCCTTCGCAATTGAATAGAACGAATGGTTAGACATGAACGAATGGTAGGACGAGAACGAATGATAGTACGAGGACGAATGTTAACGAGTAAACTTTAATACAGACTTTTCCCGCGGAATTGACCTTTTTCAATAATAACATGAACAAAAAATGCTATGTTATGTCATCAGATCACAGCCTTCTAAGTATGAATTAAAATCCCACCAAAATGAAACAGCAATTTTAGTTTACCTGAACAAACATTTTTTTCAGTTTTATCAAATAAACTACGTACCTAAATCCAGCCAACCTTCGAAGTCTGAAAATCCTATATGAACTAATCCTAGAGAAATTAAAATACATAAAAAACACCGTAAAATATATACAAATGTCGTAACCAAATATACATACAAAATTTACCGAAACCAATTGATCGGTTTTATCGTAAATTAGCGTCAACGAACACGACGAACACGAACAGTGGCACATAATTTATGTACTTACTACATTTTTTTCTTTTTTTTTTTATAATATGAGAGTAGCAGACGAGCATGCAGTCCACCTGATGGTAAGTGGCTACTGCCGCCCATGGACATCTGTAATCAACCCCAGATAGGATTAGATATTCCTGCCTGAGGTCGGCCACAGATGCGCCGCTACCCCTGAGGACTAAGCTGGAACGCCTCGGAAAAGTCTATCTCCTTTACCACACCCTTCAAACCGGAACACAGCAGCGCCTAACACTGCTGTTATTAGGTAGAAATAGGTGTGGCGGTGGTACCGCCGAAGTCGAACCACAAAGTGTTCTACCACCTTCAAACTTACTACATTACGACTAATAAATAAACTTAGATAATGACATTCATTACGTTACAGACAACCACATCAATTTTATTTCTATATATACATTAATTGATAGTACGATTCAGGCGCCAGTGTGTAAATAGAAACAACATCGCTAACTAAGCTGTTATCCTTCAGGTTACCAATAGACATTATTTATGTTGGCCAGTATAGGGTTAATTGGTTAAGTGATTGTTATCTGAGATATTGAATAAAATGAAGTCCTTTTCATGCTATCTTGATTAATAAATTAATATTAAACGGTTTTCTGTATAAATAATCACCTCTTCAATAGTAATTATTAACGTACCTACCTTTATTACGATACTCTTGTGTAATGATTGTAGCGAACATAGCGATATAGTTACATAGCGAATCTTAATATTAGTAGTATTTACATTGCGAAAAGAAAAATGACACTCGCTAGAGCTTTTTGTAGTATAGTCATGTATCATTTTTATTTTAATAATTTAATTTTTTTTGTTGCTGTTAAGTGCTGCTGTGTTCCGCTTTGAAGGGTGAAGTAGGAAAGATATAAATATCCGGCGTTGTAATATTTGCCGCCAAAATCAGTACCCTTACCATGAGTTTTGACGTTTTGACAAATATTACTGTTTTGGTATTTGTTTACGTATCGGCCCATACTGTTTTCAAGTTCTGACACAATCCGCTAGGGGCGCTGATTGGAATTTGTATGGGCAAATACGTAAACAAATACCAAGACAGTCATATTTGTCAAAACGTAAACACTCCTGGTAAGGGTACAGGAAGCAATCTAATATTGTCTGAATATATCATAACAATTGATATGAAGCATTTGAAAGAATATAAGACTTTTATGCGATCATATGCGTTGAGTAAAACTATTATTTTCATACTAAATCGACGCTTCAATTTTATTATTTGTACAGATTACGACCTAAATAGGAAGGAATATAGCAATGATAGGTTTATAGCAATGATGCAACAGTCAAACCAAGGAGAGTTCAACCATCCTCTAATACCTGAACATATCAGATACACAGTGATTGAACGAGACTAAAGTAGCAATTCCGTTGATTTATACACAATATATATTTATAATTACAGTGGGCGCTCGTTACACCAAAGCGCAATAAGTTTGCACCGACGTGAGCAATTTTCATCTATCGCTGTTGATAAGGTACCTGTCTCATCGCCATCGATACATAGGTTAGATACAAAACGATTATAAAAATACTTACGTCAAAATATTCAGTGCCTAAGCCTAGGATTTCTTATGATATCATATTATATGACGTGAAATTGAAAATCTTCATAAAGTGATACGTGGTAATATAGCTCAAAGCGATACATAGATTTTTTTTGGGATAGAGTATTTAATCAAATGTAAGGATACGGATTAAAAGAAAACCTTAATAACTTATGACGTCAAAGACCAATACTTTTCTGTCTCTATACGGATCTCTCTTCATATCACATACATGTTAGATATAATATTTAAGTCTGTCCTTCATACCTAGAGGGAATATATGCATACTGTACCATGAAACGACTGTATATTATACACTTATTGTTATTACTATATAATTAATCAATCCATTGAATAGTTTGCCTTAAAAAGCTGCATATTAGAAATTGTCAAATTCCGATCTTTACTTGGAAAAAAATTGGTTACGTCGAGTATTAATACTAGTCTTATTCTACGTAGCTGTAATCGTTAATAGCTTGTCTCCTGGCCTGTAACAATCAGCTTATACGAACGAGGACCGTTTATCGCGGTCGGCAGGAGCGTATTAATAAGAATTTTCTTCGCTTTAAACTTTCCTGCTAGTTTGCTATAATTAAGTTGATAACCCTTCATTTGTTTACAATGTTAACGGATTTCCAGGGTTTTGTACATCTATTATTATTACATTTTATACTTAACTCTATTTAGTTGGCATAATAAGGTTGACTTGCGTCCTTTATTAATAATCAGTTTCTATTATCTAACATCACACAACAAAAAATAAGCTGCAATTAGACATTTCTATATAGGTAAGAACTAGCGATGGTCGTTGAATCAACGAACTAGTTAAATCAACCGTTGACTAACTTTCAACGAATTGACGTTAATCCGATAGAAATTAACTAGTTAAATTCGTCAAAGACGTTTACTTACGTACGGAACGTTTCGTTATTTTCAACGTAAATCGTATTTTGTTTAGTATTAAACTTACGTTAAAAATAAAATAAAAAATATTTTTTTTTACAATATTTGAGTAGCCGACGAGCATATATCTAGATTGTCGGTATAATGACATTATTTGAACTCCGATTATGTAGAATATATCTAATAATTTCCTAATAAATAAATAATAAAATCGATAATCAATTAATAAATAAATATCGAGAATCAATTTATATCAATTCTTAATATTTATAATACCGTTTATTATTGATGCAAGTTGAAATTAGTAGCACGTTAACTCGTTGACGAAATTAACTAGTTGATCAACTAGTTGATCATTGGAAATTAACGTTGACGTTTCGTGGATGCTAAAAATCGAAAACCACACGGGGAACTTCATAATGCTTAATAATATACGACATTAATTACCAACCGATATTTTATATAATAATTTATAATACCAATTACTCCTGTTTAACGATTTCTTCCTTAATTGATTAAACGGCACAATAGCCAGAAAAAAAACTAAAACTTGTAAAACAAGTGATCGACATTTAGATAACATTATTAAAACAAGATACTGTAACGCCGCCTTATATAGCATCGGTTCGCTCGCGCCTTTACCTACGTCTCCGGCGCCGCGAGTTGCGTTCGCTCGTTCCCCCGTTCGCCGCGCCAGTCCGCTTTACGCCGTCTTTATGAATACACGCTTTTGTGCAAGTACCAACCGACTATCATTCCGTGTCTCCCGCCCTCAGTTGAATCATTTACAGTGGCGTCCCAACTCGTGGCATCTAAAGGATTTTTAGAACTCACATTCGTAAATTAATTAGTGTTAACGATCGTGTTCAACTGTGTTGACACGCCTGTGACTATAGTTTATCGTGTTCGTGTACTTGTGTTAAGTGTTAAGTTTTAAACATGCCTCGACCACGTCGTAAGAGACAATCCTTGGACAGTGCAGAGGGCACTGACAAGAACTTGGACTCGTCATACGAGGATCGGCTGGAGCCGTTGTTGTCAGCGTTCGCCAGAGCTCAAGCTCAGTCGAATCGTGAGCTTATTGAATCTATTCTGAACTCGCACACGCTCAACCAGAGCTCTACCAGCCCTACGTCTCCAGGCATGTCATCAATGGTTCAGACTGGAAACTTCGCGAATTGTACCGCTCGTTTCAACGGATCAAAGCAGGACTCAGAAGTCGTAGAAGCATTCGTCGACGCTATATGTGTGTACAAGGAGTGCACTAACATCAGTGACGACCATGCACTACGTGGCCTTCCGATGCTCCTAGAGGGAGAGGCCGCTGTTTGGTTCAGGGGAGTTAAAGCGTCGATCGCATCGTGGGACGACGCACTCAAGCGCCTACGTTCAATGTATGGAGCTCCTAGGCCTCCGCATAAGATTTTTAGGGACATCTTCGCGTCAGACCAGCGCTCCGAACGTGCAGAGGTCTTCGTGACTCGCCTCCGTGCTCTGATGGCGAAACTACCCTATACCATCGAAGAAAGAATACAGTTAGATATGATTTACGGTTTACTCAACAACATAATTCGTGAACGTGTCAGTAGAGAATCCGTTCACAGCATCGAAGATTTGATAAGTAAAGCCAGACACATAGAGGACACCATCAATGAAGCGCCAGCGTATCCAAGTACCGTCGGTACTTTGCGCGGTTTTCATGTGTATCAAAAGAAAACGCTCCCTTCGTTCGCCGCGCGCGGCTTTGCGGCGCCCGCTTTGAATACAAGCGTGCCGCCGCCAGCCCTTTGTAGCGCGCCGCCGCCGACTTTGACCGCCGCCGCGCCGTCGCCCGCCCTTTGTGCGAGCGTGCCGCCGCCGCCGGCCGTCGCGTCGGTTAGAAGCGCGGGAAACGCATCAAACGCGCCGGTGCTGACCGCTACTTCTACGAGTGACGACACGACTAAAGTAGTAAGACTTTCGTCGAGTGCAGGTAAACTTTTCTGTGTTTATTGTCGTAAATCGGGACATTCGCGCGATTTGTGTCCGAAAATTAAAAGTAAGAGTGAAGTGTCCGGTTCTCAAATTTCGTGTTACGGTTGCGGTCGAATAGGTGTTATCCGTCCTAACTGCGTAAAATGTAACTCTTTCGCGTCCATTAATGTTTTACAGAACTCTAACTCGGGTTGCAAATGTTCGAGTGATGTTTCTATTTGTAATCGTTTAAATCATGATTCTGTTTATGTTCGTAATGTTACAAAAGATAAAATGTGTAAAAGAAATTTAAAAAGTGTAAGGTTCAAGGACACTTGTCTTCACGGCCCGAGTCGAAACTCAAACGCATGCCGACAGCGTCCAAGGCTAATGATTTTGAGTCTTCAATTTGTGATAACATACCTACTCGCGAACTTTTGCCTCTGGAAGACAAGTTACCTTTCAACGGTTATAGTAATAATGTATCTAAGAATGATGTTGTACCTACTTATGCATGTTTGCCTATGAGCGGAACGGTTTTGCGGACGGGGCGACCGACTGAATCGCGTGTTTCAGATTCTAGTAAGGGCCGTCCCATTCTTTATATCGAGATTTGTGGTAATACCGGTACGGGTTTAGTTGACACGGCTGCCAAGCGTTGCATTGCTGGAGCCTCACTTTATGCACTATTCCAAAGGCTAAATTTACCTTTTCGCGATAGTGTCATGTCAGTGAAGCTCGCGGACGGAGTCGTTCAAACACTGGATGTCAAACTAGTACATGTAAAGGTAAGGCTCGATCGAACTGATGTAGTAATACCTACCACCTTCGTTATTTTTCCGCACGCCGTCAACAACGAAACTCTTCTAGGCGTCGATTTCTTGCGCAAAGCGCGCATTACTATTAACATGCATCGTAATACATGGTTCACGGCTGATCGACCTCATGTTACTCACCGCTTGCACTGCGAGTCTTTCCGCAGTCTTATGGGGTGTGCTTCCGCGGATTTTCTGAGGGCAGACGAGGGTACGATGTTGGAACCAGGTGAGCGTACAACACTTGCTGAAGTACTTCAGGAGTATGAAGACGTTTTTAAGGAAGGGGGAGGTCCAACACCGTTTGCTGAGCACCGAATAGAAACGGGTGATCATCCTCCCATTGCAGTTCCTCCTTATCGCCTCACTCCAGCTAAGAGGGCTATTATGGAAGCCGAGCTCGAGAAGATGTTACAGCAAGACATTATTGAAGAATGCGAGTCTGCATGGGCTGCGCCAGCATTACTCGTTCCAAAGAAAGACGGAACTTACCGTTTCTGCGTCGATTATCGAAAGCTTAATGCCGTCACCAAGAGTGATTCCTATCCATTGCCGATCATCGACGACCTACTGCAGTACACCGGTAAGAGTTGTTACATGAGCACGATAGACCTTCGCGCCGGGTACTGGCAGGTGTGTGTTCGAGAAGCCGACCAGGATAAAACCGCTTTCGTCACACCTTTTGGGGTTCACCGTTTCAAACGTATGCCCTTTGGCTTACGAAATGCGCCCGCGACGTTTCAACGCCTCGTTGACCGATTTCGTTCGGGTTCTTCTCTCAAAAACACCACAGTCTTAGGTTATATCGATGACCTTATTATAATTTCTGACTGTTTCGTGAAACACCTTGAGGATCTCCGTGCTGTATTTGACCGTCTTAGAGTCTTCAACCTCCGAGCCAACCGGGATAAGTGTGTTTTTGCTCGGGAGAGTGTGAAATATCTTGGTCACATCATAATGCCTCAAGGAGTATCACCTGATCCTGATAAGATCAAGGCCATAGCTGATATGAAAGAACCTACATCCGTAAAGCATCTCAAGAGCTTCTTGCAGACCAGTTCTTGGTTCCGGAAATTCGTGCCAGAATTTTCGAAGGTCGCACAGCCTCTTACGATGCTCACTAAAAAGGCTCAGTCTTGGATCTGGGGTGACGCACAAGTCAATGCGTTTACAGAACTGAAAAGGTTACTCACCTCAACGCCAATACTCGCCCAACCGGATTATAGTTTGCCGTTTGTTATCCGCACTGATGCCAGCAATTACGCCTTAGGCGCCGCTTTGCTCCAGGGGGAGTCATCACGTGAAGAAAAACCCATTGAGTACGCGAGCCGACTTCTCACGCCAGCAGAACGTAATTATTCAACGACCGAGCGGGAGGCTCTTGCCGTCGTATGGGCTTGTGAGAAGTTCCGAGGATATATTGATGGACATCCAGTTCGTGTTGCCAGCGACCATCAACCGCTCAAGTGGTTACTTACCCTGAAGTCACCAACCGGTAGATTGGTACGATGGGCCATGAAGCTCCAGTCTTTCGATCTTCAAGTCGATTACACACCGGGAAAGGCCAACGTCATCGCGGATACGCTGAGTCGACCGCCCTGTGAAGAGGATACTCGCGAGTCCTGTGGAGTATGTACAGTTATCGTAGAGGTACCTCGATGGGATGCGACGAACGTCCGTCAATCTCAGCTCGATGACCCCGAAGTTTCGAAGATCCTTAAAGACCTGGAAGGAAAAGATGAAGTAGCTCTTAAAACGTGGACCGAAAGAGGATACCACCTTGTTAGAGGAGTGTTGTACAGGTACATCGAGGCTGACACCGAAGAACCGCAGCTCGTCGTTCCTGAAAGCCTTAGGAAACAGGTTATGTTGGAATGTCATGATTCTCCAACTTCCGGTCATGGCGGTATAGAGAGAACTCTCCACCGCATTGCCGAACGTTTTTATTTTCCCGGGATGCGTCGTTATGTAACAGAATATCTCAAGACTTGTGTAGAATGTCAACGCTACAAGCCGAGTAATGTGAAACCAGCTGGGTTGCTCCAAACACCAGTTCCGGCTCAGCGTTTTGAAGTTGTCGCCGTCGATCTCTTTGGGCCTTTACCCAAAGGACCTCTAGGTGAGAGGTGGATCCTGATAGTCGAGGACACCACAAGCAAGTGGGTGGAACTCTTTGCCCTCACCGAGGCCACGGCCATGATCTGTGCGAAAACATTAGTCAATGAAGTCTTCATGAGGTTTGGACTTCCGAGGCGTATGATTTCTGACAACGGTGTGCAATTTGTAGCCGATGTCATGCAGCACGCTATGTTTGTTCTGGGAGTCAAACAAAATCTGATACCTCTGTACCATCCAGAAGCTAATCCCGTGGAACGGAAGAACAGGGATTTGAAAGTCCAACTCGCCATATTAGTTGAGAAGGAGCACCGACAGTGGGCCGAAGCTTTGCCGTTTATCCGGTTCGCTTTGAATACTTCGTTGACCCAAGCAACAAAGCAGACTCCTGCCTTTCTTACTTTTGCCAGGGAATTGCGTTCGCCCATCTCTGTTCAAAGTGACCTTCGAGCGATAGTTGAGACCGAGAATTATGTCCCTCAGATCACGCCTTATTTGCTCAAGCTAGCCGGTATTCTCTCAGATGCTAAGGAAAGCATCGAGAATGAGCAAGATAAGAGGAAACGCGTTAAGGACAAGACTCGTCAAAACGCCGAGGGTTATGTTCCAGGCGACTTAGTCTTGTTACGCGGTCATATATTAAGTAGTACTAGTAAGGGGTTCAGTTCAAAACTCGCCCCACGGCAAGATGGTCCGTATGTTATAACTAAGAAGGTTAGTCCAACTACATACATCTGTCTCGTTGTGGTAGACCTGACGAAATTTTGGGGAAGTACCACACCAGGGATCTGCGTCGATACCACGCTCGTCAGGACGATCAGCCGGAGCCTGTATGTCCTAAAAGACCGCGCGGTCGTCCTCGTAAAAACCCTGTCGCGTAAGTTTTACTGGTGTTTGACCTGTCGTGAGGTCACCTGACTAGGTCAAAAGGGGGAGACTGTAACGCCGCCTTATATAGCATCGGTTCGCTCGCGCCTTTACCTACGTCTCCGGCGCCGCGAGTTGCGTTCGCTCGTTCCCCCGTTCGCCGCGCCAGTCCGCTTTACGCCGTCTTTATGAATACACGCTTTTGTGCAAGTACCAACCGACTATCATTCCGTGTCTCCCGCCCTCAGTTGAATCATTTACAATACACAATTATTTCTACAAAACATTGATGGCTTTATCTAAATACTAGTCTTAATAATGCCATCAATAATATTACTATAGGTGCTTGATAATCCTGTAGATAATTTGAACTTGAAGCGAAGTTACTTTCTGTTTTATTATAAGCTTTCATTATAAACAAATGTAACGTGAGAACGTGACTCTCCCCATAAAATGACAACAGCTCAGGCTGTATCTTACCACGAGGTTCGGTGCACTTCACACATCTTTCAAAACCATATTAAATGGAAGAACTAATACTTGCATGTACCTATTAAAAATATATAGATATATATTTACTCATATCATTCTTATTTTGTGTTGTTATTCCAAGACACGTATTTTATACATTAAATGGTACTTAATACTTATTATTTTGCAATTATAGGTATTTATAAGAATATTAATTAAATTAATTTCATTAAGCCCGGTTTCTTAACCACAACGTGTAAATTATCATTTATATTAGAATCAATGATTTTATCGCAATATTATCTCTATTAATGTTAAATACTGTTATTAATCGAATCAATTGACCTTTTGTTTGCATCATATTCTCATTTAGCGGTTGGCAGTACATATTTCAATAATTACCTATAATACCTATATAGCCGAGGTTGGCAATAAATTGATGCAATTATTCAAAAGTGTGTTAACAATTTTATTATAGGATACTTTATAAACAATTGGACACCTCGATTCGATAGTGCAGTACTTTGTAAAAAATTAAAAAAAGATGGTCACATGTCACTATTATAATTTAAAATTGTATTTGGCAATAAGGATATATATAAGCAGTATTAATACAATTTACAATATTTTATTAACCCACTATGGAAGGTAATGTTTTACGAGTGTATGTTTCAGGTACACTCAGGTATGTATATTTTATATCTCATTATTTGGCACGCCCTGTGTCCCAAATGTCTCGACGGATTTTAACTTGAAGTGTCCTGGGATTCGTCTGAATTGTGTAGAACATAGACTATACAAGCAGTTGGGTTTTGTCCAATAAAAAATTAAAAATATCTATAAAAATGTAGAAATAACAAACTGGTCTGTCAAGTTTTCAGCAAATAAATGCGATATTGCTTACCAGATGAGTACCGTTTCAAATGATTCCTAGTGCCTTAGATCATCATCACATAGGTAGGTAGTGACGTTAGTCAATATAACCGCGGGCAGCTAGATATTCAATTTATAATCTTAACGATAGAATAAGGTTAGGGCGCCGCGGGCGACGGCAAAGGTTAATCGGAATGTGTTCTGAAACACGTCACAGTATAAACGAGCCATTATGTCGTGATGCTATTGAGAAATCCCACTTGATGTATGAACGACAGTGTGATGCGTCACAGAAAGAATATCGTGTAGAAAAGGTCCGAAATGTACCCGTTCCACATGACAATAGAAATGACAAACAATGACATGTTACACATAATACAAAAAATGTATAATTATCCACTTAACGTCGAGAACGGCGTCATTCTTATCATGGCACCCAACTAATCTGAAGGCGAGTGGAGCCCTTCATTATGAATTTAAGATTTGACGGTATTTACTTTCTTTCATCATCATCATCATCAACCCATTAACGTCCCACTGCTGGGCACGGGTCTCCTCTCATAATGAGAAGGATTAGGCCATAGTCCACCGCGCTGGCCAAGTGCGTATTGGTAGACTTCACATACGTTTGAGATTTTTAATTTCTTTATTTTTATAAATCTCTCAGGTATGCAGATTTCCTCACGATGTTTTCCTTCACCGTTTAGCTAGTGATAATTAATTTCTAATACGCACATAACTTTGAAAAATCAGAGGTGCGTGCCTACTTTTTTTCGACATTAGGTATTTATACACGTAGATACAATTGAAATAATAAATGCATGTGTCATGTTCACAACTCCTTCATTAGCACACGTGTACTTTCTGTATTGTATCTAATCTATGGTCAAACTAAGCTGTCTTGGAGGCCTCGAGGACAGTCTATCCACTTTGTCATTTCGCGATGCCCTGTCAGCTCGTGACAGCTGGCGACCTGATCAATCTGTCATAACGGTCAGTAAGTTGCAATGCGTAATGAATCTTTTATTTTATCTTAAAATGCAAAGATAATACACTTAAGAACCTTGGTGGACTTGCTATTTGAAAAGTGACATATATTCTTAAGTGGCTAATGTTTTGCAAATAAGTATGTCCTTATTATTATAGAACAAGGGTTTTGTTAAAGTATTAACGTACATTTTTTAAGTTTTATTTTTTGTATTTGAAAAAAATATTTTAAAGTGTTTAAAAATAAGGTTATATTACTTACATACGAACGGCAAAGTTTATTTATACCTACGTACTTTTATTTTATTTTAAACGTTTCTTTTTTATTTACAATTACAATTACTCAATTCATAAAATACAAAGTAATAAAATAAACTACAAACTAAAAAAAAAAGAAACTTATTTGCAAAATATACAAGAACACTATAAATAAAACAAACCATATAAAATTGCCGTGCGAGAGTAGGTACTTCTAGCTTACGTACTTCTTAAGAGTAATTAATTAAAAAATCTTTTATATGCAACATTGACGCATACAACTTCGACTCGTATTAAAAATACCTACTGATATTTTTTTCCGAACGTGGCCAAAATATAGGTATTTTTTCAAAAATATTATCAGAACCGAATTCACAAACGAAGTAGCATCGTCAGATAAATTAACGCCGATTAATCATTAAACAACTAATGATTTACTCAAATTACAAATATAGGTAAGAGCTAATGAAATTAATGCGTGTAATAACTAAGCTGAGTATGGTATAGTTATGTTTCTAAGATGCATCATCCCATTTAGCGCGTAATAGAGCGTTTTTGTCGTGAAACCTTTATGGATGAGCATTAACGTTTTATTTATACATTTAATAGCTAAGAGTTATTTTGAAAAGTTATCATTTAAATTACTTTTTTTTCTATAATATAGAAGTAGCGAATTGATAATAGGTGGCTACTGCAGCCCATAGACATCTATAATCAAGTACAGATAAGACGTAACTGCTACACCATGAGGGTTAACTTATAACGCCTCGGAAAAGTATGTCTCCCTTAACGAATCTTTCAAACCAGAACACAGCAACGCTAAGCAGAGATGGGTGTATGGTGGTACATCCATAGTCGAATCGCTAAGCGTTCTACCACCTTAGAAAGTGTTATTAGAAGCATATAATAATTATCTTCAGAGACTAACTTCATCCTATAGGTATTTCTGCTACGCGCACAGCTCCTGTTTCATAACACTGAGCGATAACAACTCAACAAGAAAGCATAACTTCAAAAATGAATATTAATGACATCACATAAATATTTACACAGGTAGGCAAGTAAGCCTGAAGCCATACCAAAACTGCACCATTCAATGCGATTCACGCACAATCGTACCATCCTTCTTCACCACATAAGGTGTGAGCCGGAAAAACTGACAAGGCAGCGGTTTAAATACATGACAAATTGCAACTATTAGCGTCGCACTCATTTGGTAACTGTTCATCCATAACAATAATTGTGGCATGCCGTTCGCTTCGTGGAAACCGCTTTCCATTCCTTTGGAATACTAACTGCAAGTAACTGCGTATGGAGTAGGCGAGTGAGAGCCTATTTCAAGCTATGACCCACATAATTATAGAGCTAGGAGCAAGGGTTCTGCAAAAACAGTAAAACTCAATTTCTCGCTAAAATAAATGCCACTTTCTAAGCTTGTCGCAGACGCTCATTCGCATGATGCCAAAACAATCGTTTTATAGTAGTATAAGTAGAATCATACTAAATGATTAATCTTTAAAATAACCAGAGATTCTTATATGACACGCACATATACTCTAAAACTAAACGGTTGGAATGCAAGAAGGAAGATTGGAAAGTAGATATAAATATAACAGGGCGTATTTCACAAAAATCAAGTAAGCTCCAAATAAGCTAGTTGGAAAATACGAGAACCTGTGTACCAAATAGAGATGTTATTTGGCGTTTCAAATATTAATTGAGCAATAAATTTGAACGGACTCTAACGTCAAACTATTCGATAAATAATTGATTCTCTACACAACTTTACTGAGGCATTGCAAAAGAAACCATTAGGATTACAATTATAAATCTAATAATCCAGTCTCTAGTATTAAAACAGGTGAGAATACTGAACCAGCGCTGGTATTTATTGCTTGTTCAGGGCATTTTATTAACTCCATATAAGTAAGAGTGATCTATGATGATGAGTCGGAATGAACGAACTAAATGCACCTTAAACATCAATTAAGAAGATTAAATACAATGTCTGCTCGAGCGAAATAATTTCGAAAGGTTTTTGCGCCATTGCGCACTTTATGACATTCTGTGCGCATTTTGCAATAATTACTCTGATCTATTAAAGGCACAGATGCTCTGTTACCGCCGATGCGGCACTATTAATATATTTAGTGACTTTATTGAAAAACATAGTTTTGCGGTAAAAACAGTATGAAGCTGATAATCGGAAATGTAATTTATAGAGCTTACATTATTATTAGTAGGTAATCTATTAGTAAACGCGAAAAAATGTTTACCAACGTACCATAGTATAATTAGTTCAGAAATTCTTACCTTACATAATTAGGTACTGAGTTCGATATTGTGTATTTTGTTTTGTCCCTTAAATAGTTTAAGGTAAAAGTGAATGGATACTTTTGAACGACGAATATTTAAATATGTATTAGAACCTTAATGCTAACTTTTCAGATTCAAATTAGGTACCTATATAAGAAACCACTTAGGCATGCAATCCACTTGATGTAGAGATGTAGAGTTATACCGCCATTAGAACTGCTTCGCCAATGCATTAACATTACCATGAGTTATTTAGCAAATTAAAACAAGTTCTTAGCAAACCTCCTCATAATTTACCAGCCCAGGAACTCAAAATAGGACACATAACAGTTTTCGCACCTTACATTAGATGCACGCCTCACTTCCAGCTAATCCCGATAGACATCTTTAGCCCGTCTAAAAATAGTAGAAACTCATTAGCAGTCTACCAAGAAAACCTTCGTGTGGTTACGAAGTTACTAATTTACTATGACGACGGATATATAAGTATATAGACCTCAGAACAATGACTAGTATTGTTCTGAGATATATACACTAATCACTATGATTGACAATGCAGAGCGAGAAGATTTTAATTAATATATATGTAGTTAAAGCAGTGATAGCCTAGTGGTTAAGAAACTCGGCCTCTCGATCGAGGGGTCCGAGGTTCAAATCCCAGGCACGCTCCTCTGATTTTCAAAGTTATGTGCGTATTAGAAATTAATTATCACTTGCTAAACGGTGAAGGAAAACATCGTGAGGAAACTTTATTTATAAAAAAAATCTTAAAGATATGTCAAGTCTACCAATACGCACTTGGCCAGCGCAGTGGACTATGGCCTAATCCTTTTCATTATGAGAGGAGACCCGTGCCCAGCAGTGGGACAGTAATGGGTTGATGATGATGATGATATGTAGTTAAAGCTATAATTCTCTGAACGCGTTAAGGTCATATCTTTAGGTACAACATAATAAAATGTGATACATAAATTAAAAAACGGTAAATATGAAATACCTATAACTGTGAATATAAAAATAATTCTACAATCTTTGTATGCTTAAGTTTCAAACTGTGTAGGCTATGATTTGAACTGGACTTGATTAATTCATTATTTTGCGGTTTCTATTTCTACATCGAGCAAAAGCTTACTCACGTTACCTTCCATGTAATAAAATCGTTCTTTTCTTAAAGCCTGTTATAATTAAAAACAAAACTATCTCAGTATTAATTCTAGTCTAGATAAACTTTGCAGTGGAACAAAAAGTGCTCTTCCGTAAACCGACACAGATCTACTGGATCCGAGAGCGTCTATGGAGGTGACCGCTAAGCTGATTTTCTAATAAGCTATAAATAATTAATTAATCGTGTGAGTCGCATTTGCGACTATGTAATGAGTAGTTGCGTGAAGTGGTGGACAAAAAGCGTACTCGATGGTTGCGGGCGAAGAATAACAAAGTCGCGGGTTAGGCTCGTGCCAGACGAAAGATTTTTGTTTTATGAATGTCATTCATAAATATTTCAGTCTTATATAGATAATATTTTAATTATCTTTAAATAATTAAGATGACGACAAACAAGAGTAATGACTTGTGTAGCAAATCAATTTTTAATCAATTCTGTTGGACATAATGACACGATGTTATTTATTACTTTTAGGCTCTACGATTTTAATAAGACTTTTTTAAGCCTGTAAGCTCTTATATTTTGATTATTAACTCCCACATAGGTACCGCAGATTAAAAACATACCTTAACCTAAGTCTTTATCCAAGTAAAAAAAAACATTCAGGACGTCACTAAACTCTCAAGTATGTCGTTACTTCTGTCTCCTGATCACCATTTAATATTAACTATTAAACCGATTATATCTATATATCGTTCGTCTATAACCAGCCTTAAGTTTTTCGTACCGTAATGCGGTAGGTGAGCGTGCCAGGACGGTGGCCGACGACCAACACATCTAGTTACCATACATCTACATCCGCGGTTCATCGCGGCCTACGGCTATCAAGCTTCTTGTAGAAATCGAACAACCTTTTTGTCTTGCTCCTTATCCAGGGCTTAACTGCTTTATGGCGCCTTAATAACGCCTGACAAAAACCGATCGCCATATCGCTCCAACAGGAATTAACGTAGATGGTTAATGTTTTAGCGTCAACATCCTGTTTATGCATTGAGACATTATATGGAACATAAAGTAATATAACCCATCACAGATGTATATACCTAAGTACAGTATTATAAAATAACAAATTCGGTTATATAATTTTCTACACTTTACACTTCTACTTATCTTTCCACTATCACTTGAGATCGGAGCGTGTGACGTCGCATTTATAATAATATTTGTAAAATATGTAAGAATAAAACAGATATCTAGGAAACTCTAAAATATTGTTAACTATTTAAATTAAAAAAGAGAATTTTGTAAATGGATTATCTATCTATATAGTGACGGGCAGGATTCCACTCAACGCAGGTCTTAAGTTATCAAAACGATCGTTATCGTTTCATAAGTTCTATAATATACGAGTATTCTGTGCTTAAAGACGGAAATAAATTTGAATGTGCTGAATCCAATTCAAATTATGTTGTTAAGATGTAATCCACCCACAATTTGAAAACTATGTTTACCTCCCACACAATCATTTATGTTAAAACGGCTCGTAAACCAGCTATAATAGCTTTGTGGCAATTACTATCTATATACAATTATTTCTACCAGACAATGTAGTACAATTTTGCAATCTTATTATAGCCAAGTGATATTACGGTTATACTTTTTATAAGTACGCCTTGATGGTAAGTATTCACTGCCAGCAATGAACATTTACATAGTTCGCGAAAAACTGCTAGTCGGCTCTGAATATAGAAATGAGTCGCGTCACCATAGCAAATTGTCTGACTACACTCGCAACAAGTTAAGAGCGAACTAGCAGTTTGGCGCGGATTATAATTCTGTCCATATAGACCAGGGCTTCTACCTGAAACCCATCACAGATGTATTGGCACTCCTGAGGACTACGACGATCGCCTGATTATTATGTAATTGTCTAAAGATTTTTGGAACGCTTCTTACATATTACCTAACCCTTTCTCTTATCTCTCCCTCTTTAATCTTTTATTTTCCTCATTCTGTGCATTTCTTATTTTGCTATTTTGTTGTTCTATACAAGCTGCAAACATATTAAAGTTAACACCCTACCCTATTTCACTTGCTACTGTATTTTGTTGTCTTAAAATCAATGGTTGTCTGGAAGAGATCACTATTTTAGTGATAAGACCGCCTGTTGTACCCTTAATTATTTGTTATTGTTGTTTATTTTATTTTGTCTTAGGTGTGCAATTAATTTTTGTATTCTATTGTATTTTACATTTCCGCCTTATCACACCTATTATATCAGACTACTTTAGCACCTTCAGTGCTATTGTACTCATAGTTCTTTGTAAGCAAAAGTAAAACGAACGACTTTAATTGGAATAGGAACGAAATTCGAAGCCATCGAATTTTATTGGTAGTAAGATACAAAATAAAACTCTTTATCAATAATAAAACTATGTTTTATTACATTTGATTCATAAATGCCATGATTTCATTAGCTTTCTACATCTTCTGTGAGCACCAAGTCTAAGGTCAAGTCGAACTGGCCTTTCTCCAAGTCAGAAGCTAATTGGTAACTCCATTTATTAGTGTTGTTCACTATATGCGTTTTACTCTGAAATAAAAATAAAATATAAAATTGGACAAATTAAAAATAAATAAATAGTTCGCCAAGTACGAATCGAACTCGCACATGGAGGCTTCATTATTTTTTACTTAAGTCTTAGTAATAGGGTTTCGTTTTCACCCTTCTGGAAACCTAATATACAAAATGCCGTACGGTATCCCTTATTCTACTATGTTCTTCACTTACAGGTACATAACGGAATTTAATTTATCGACTTAAACAGTTTGATCAGAACTAATTTTGACAGAATTTGACACGTAAAGCTACGTATAGTCTGATTCATAATTAGGTGTCCAAAATGTAAACAAACAAATGTCAAATCAAACAAACAAATGAAGAAGAAATAAAAACTTTAACAAACTCAACAAAAAACGAAAACTTTACAATTATTCACAATTTAACAAACGCGCTATGTAAACGTTAATATATTCGAGTTCAATTACAATCACGAAAATGAATAACATCAGCTACGAAACTTAAAAATGACGGCACAAGAAATGTTCTGGGTTCCGATTGTGTTACCATTATCACATTTTAGTTTTCTACCATAAACCTTGTTTTTTATTATTATTACTGTATGGAACGAAATTGAGGTAATATAAATATTAGAAAATGTGAATTGATCTTAATTTGTTTAGATTATTATTTTATTATTGTTGCATTAATTTAATATTATCAAAAATAAGAATCTACCATTTGAAGGGTATGTTCTTGATAGGTCAACACCTTTGTTTACATTTTGGACACCTAATTATGAATCAGACTATAGCTATAAATAATTGATAAAATAAATCACGAACACTTTACTTATCATTTCTTTTACGTTACGTAATAATAGTACCTAATATATATTAGCATCTGTTCTTGTAAGTCTTGTCAAAATCAGCTTAATTGTTGTCAAAATGAATCTTTTAAGTAGCACTAGTTCCTACTCTTGAATTTGTAGCATAAACTCAAGGCTAAATCTGTCCTAGGCAGATACTCACAAGTATTTTCACAGCCTGCCTCGTATGTTCGTCCCACACAACCCGCTGGCCCACGCTGGGCCACTCGCTGGGTCCAGCGCTCACCGGCTTGCCGGAGCCCCTCCACACGGCCCACACCGCGAACCCGTTTATTGAAGCCTCGCCATCTCCTTGAGACTCGCTGAAAACAAAAAAAACATTATTTTTACGACCGCGAGAAATGTGCTGATTCGAAATCCGGCCAGGCAATTAACTAAGTGACAAATTGAAATTACTCGTCTAGATTATTATGTATTCGTTTTTGTGTTACATGATAGGTATGTAGGAATACATAAATATTAAAACATATACCCTCATAGATTATTATTTATATATGATATACCTAAATTAAAATTAAAAGGTGTGAATGAAACAGTTTCAAAGTCGCTCAAAAAATTCGTCAAAATTGTCACATAAAAAATCACAGAATCCACTTCATACAATAATGATATGGGCGGTGCCTAAAAAATACCCTGAACATGCACCAGGCGCAAAAGCATAACGTGTGTCTTATTTATCCCCTAGCGGTCAGCCATCCAACCCGACGCTAGCAACTGAAATATAAGAAACGAGTTAATCATTTTATACTTACTCAATTAAGAATGTACCGTCAGCAGCAAACTTCGGCTTCAATTGCAGCATGTTGACCTCGAGCAATTTTCTAGGTTGTCCGCGGCACTTGCACGGGTACTCCCATAGAGGCTGCGCCTCGATTTCCGCGTCACTTATCGTTCTCGAGCTCTGCTGAAATAAATTCACTTACTAACCAGGGAACTGTTATACAGGGTGAATCTCCATAAAGTGCACATATTGAAACATGTAAAATTAAACCGCATTTTGTCGACAAAAAAAATATAAAAAAAAGAAAAAAAATTTTTTTTGGGTTTTACGATCTTTTGAATTTTTTTTTGGGAATTGTGCACCTGAAGTAAATAAATCGCTATAACTTTTAAACTAAGAGGGTTATCAGGTTCAAACAAAAATAACAATGATTGCCAATGACAGGCCGTACTGATCCATGAAAAAAAAAACAAAAAAAAATCATCTTCCCAGGAAAAAAATGTCAGATTAGTGCAAAAAAGCACTTTTTTAGGTAAAATTTTCAGTAATCATCAATTTCCTCAAAATAATCTAGGCATTTTATTTTTTTATTATTGTTTAATGCAATTCTACGTCGTATTAGCTTTCAAACACTAAAAAAACCACACCTCTAACTCAAGTATAAAGTTTGCTAGGAACGTTTCAAAAAAGATACTCATGACGCGACGCACGTGCGCCCTAATAAAACTGGTATAGTCCGACCCATAATTAGATGTCCAAAATATAAACAAAGAAAACTATCAAAAATATGTTTCAATGGTAAATTCATGGTAGTTTCTTATTTTTGACGATATTAAAGTGATAAAACTGTAATAAAATAAATCTTTAGTAATTAAAAAAAAAACACTAGTTTGTATTAAAAATGTTATTTATTACCAACACCCTTAAAAACTGCCTTTGTTTAAGCGCTCGTAGGAAACTTTATACTTAAGTTAGAGGCATGCTTTTTTTAGTGTTTGAAAGCTAATACGACGTAGAATTACATTAAATAATAAAAATAAAATAAAAAGCCTAGATTATTTTGAGGAAATTCACGATTACTGAAATTTAACCTAAAAAAATTGCTTTTTCACACTAATCTGACTATTTTTTTCTGGGAAGATAAGCTTTTTTGTTTTGTTTTTTTCATGGATCAGTACGGCCTATAATTGGCATTCATTGTAATTTTTGTTTGAACATGATAACTCTTTTAGTTCAAAAGTTATAGCGATTTATTTACTTTCGGTGCACAATTCAAAAAAAAAACTTCAAAAGGTCGTAAAACCCAAAAAAAAAATTTTTTATTATTTTTTTTATTTTTTTTGTCGACAAAATGCGGTTTAATTTTACCTGTTTCAATATGTGCACTTTATGGAGATTCACCCTGTATAATAGTAGGTACATAAAATAGATAAAGCAATGCAACAGTACTTAAGAATCTCGACTAAATAGTACATTACGATACGCGTGGCCAAAGTAGCCTATTTTTGCACGGCGTGAAGTTAGCGCCCGAGCGCAGCGAGGGTGCTAAACGCCGTGCAGATAGTAGGCTACTTATGTCACAAGTATCGTATACTATTTTATAGCACTCTGTGACCTAATCCCGCATTTTAGCCACGTATTTCTGTGTCCAAAGTAGCCGATTTTTACACCGTACGAATATTAATACACTACCCTCACAGTTGAAAAAAATAAACATAGCTATAAACGTTTCATACTTTTAAATGCCATTTAAAAATTAAAAGTGAGTAATGAGTATTTTGTTTAAAGCTATAATTATTTTAATATTTTATTTTGGAAGTATTTATAAATGGTTTTGCCATTGTGTACATACTAAGCAATAGCATCACTATAAGACTAACTATTGGGCTTTATCGAATTTTATTGTTTGTTTTGACTGTGTTTGTTTTATTTTCGCTACACACCATAGTAGGAGATATTTAAATTAGGAATCGTTATCAAAATTAGCCATAATACTACTCCAGTAGAATCTCGACTAAGCGACCTATTTGTTATCGTATTTGTGGCATTCGGATTATCGAAAATTTGGATAATTGAGTTTATGAAGAAAAGCTATTTAAACCGATTTAGGAAGGTGATGTTTTTCGACTATATGTTTGTTACGTATGTATTTTTCATTCTTTGGCAAACTCAAACGACTTCATTAATTTTGATACATGATGTGTCGCTGAATTCGTCTAAATTGTGGCGATAACTTAGGTTATATTTTTAGCATTCGGGTTTTTGTTTTTTATAGTAACTATTTTGTTGCGATTTGGCGACTTTCCGGAATTTAAATGCACAAGTCACACAAAATGTGGCTGATCTGTAAGGGTTATTACAAAGTTACTTGTTCACGTTTCACAATCCGAACAATCGCGAATATTTATAACTAAGGTCCGGATAATCGATTTTCTACTGTATCACTAGTATTAGTTATGTATTAGTACATTATGTGATTGCTTATCATATGTTTCTTTAATACGCCTGTATGTAGCCTAAATGGCTTGATAGATTTCGACGTATGTGTGGTGTTAGATTTGTCTTTATCACAAGTGCAGAATAATTACTAAATTTTCTAAATTTCAATGGTTTTGGTTGTGTCACATTTTTATTGCTTTTTTAGTTCATAATTTTTAGTTTCAATCATTTATAAGTTTCAAAATAATTATCATATTTTTTCGTTATTTTTTCGTATAATTATCATAATTATAATTATTTTGAAACTTATAAATGATTGAAACTAAAAATTATGAACTAAAAAAGCAATAAAAATGTGACACAACCAAAACCATTGAAATTTAGAAAATTTAGTAATTATTCTGCACTTGTGATAAAGACAAATCTAACACCACACATACGTCGAAATCTATCAAGCCATTTAGGCTACATACAGGCGTATTAAAGAAACATATGATAAGCAATCACATAATGTACTAATACATAACTAATACTAGTGATACAGTAGAAAATCGATTATCCGGACCTTAGTTATAAATATTTGCGATTGTTCGGATTGTGAAACGTGAACAAGTAACTTTGTAATAACCCTTACAGATCAGCCACATTTTGTGTGACTTGTGCATTTAAATTCCGGAAAGTCGCCAAATCGCAACAAAATAGTTACTATAAAAAACAAAAACCCGAATGCTAAAAATATAACCTAAGTTATCGCCACAATTTAGACGAATTCAGCGACACATCATGTATCAAAATTAATGAAGTCGTTTGAGTTTGCCAAAGAATGAAAAATACATACGTAACAAACATATAGTCGAAAAACATCACCTTCCTAAATCGGTTTAAATAGCTTTTCTTCATAAACTCAATTATCCAAATTTTCGATAATCCGAATGCCACAAATACGACAACAAATAGGTCGCTTAGTCGAGATTCTACTGGAGTAGTATTATGGCTAATTTTGATAACGATTCCTAATTTAAATATCTCCTACTATGGTGTGTAGCGAAAATAAAACAAACACAGTCAAAACAAACAATAAAATTCGATAAAGCCCAATAGTTACTCTTATAGTGATGCTATTGCTTAGTATATACACAATGGCAAAAACATTTAAAAAAACGTCCAAAATAAAATATTAAAATAATTATAGCTTTAAACAAAATACTCATTACTCACTTTTAATTTTTAAATGGCATTTAAAAGTATGAAACGTTCATAGCTATGTTTATTTTTTTCAACTGTGAGGGTAGTGTATTAATATTCGTACGGTGTAAAAATCGGCTACTTTGGACACAGAAATGCGTGGCTAAAATGCGGGTTTAGGTCACAAAGTGCTATAAAGTACATTTCAATTTCAGCCCTATGCATTTTAGTCTATTAAAGTCTATTACTAATTTTAATTAAATTATTAGTTATTATGTCCACAGATAAAGTTAAAATGTAAAAACATATTAATAGAATAGAATATACAATTTATATTGATTTTAAATTTTGCTGTTTATTTAATTCAAAATTGTTGTACAGTTTGACAAAATCAATGCCTATTATTTTTCTTACTAATACTGTACCTCGACAAGATCATCAAAAACAGCCATATCAATCCCTTCACAGATTCCAAGCGGTATCCTTATTTTGTGTAAATCCTGAAATTCCACAGGCATCCCCCAGAACTCGCATGTCTGCGGCATAATCGTAACATTCTCTTGCAACTTGCCTCTATACTGGTGCAATAGGTACGCCATCTTTAAGTTCTCCCAAGGTAGTATCGCACTGCTAAAATTTGGATCACAAACAACATTCGTCACTTGTTTTAGTATCTCATCATCTACATCTGGTACTATTTTAACATTGTCTATGTTATTCTCTCTAATATAATCCTTGAGTACTTCAACATGATGATTTGCTGGCTCTAGTATGTAAACATCCTTCGCTCCCATCTTTGCTGCAGCCATCCCAAGAAAACTGCTTCCATTTAGGTCTAAAACAACAGCATCCTTGACTAAATCTTCTCTTATCTGAGCGAGGTACTTCTTACTGCGTCTCCCGTCATTTAAGTACGACACGTGCGTCCTTGACAACGTCATATGCACGCCACATTCACAGGCCGGTCGGTTATATTTCTCATGCTTATTTTCTGAATCTTCTAAATAGAACCACAGAGAATATTCATCTTGGCAGGATACTAATGTTACTTTGGAGTTCTTTTTCACTGTTATTTCCTTAGGGAGGTAGTAGACTGCTTGCATCCAGTGGTCGCGCCATGGTATGGTGTCTTGCGGTCGTTCAGAAGATATATTGGCGTCGGGGTGACACCACCAAGGGGCACAGCTTAGACAAATTTTACCTGAAAATTAACAAAATAAGAATCAAGTATCACTAATGTTTATCTTATAATTATAAACATTCGCTTCCTAGAAGATTCTACACCTTTCTGTTAAATTATAATATCATTTAATATAATACAATATTGTAGGCATAAACAAAAAGGCGTAAATATATATAGTGTATATTATTCTGGAATTGAAGGACTTCATTTAATTTTATTACTGTGTCATATAATCAGTGTAAATCATCTACTTAATAGGAAACTTAGGTATAGAATAGTTGTAACTGATAATCATTTCTTTTAATTCACACACAAAGTTACAAATATGTCACAATATGCCAACAAGTTCATTAAATTGAAATTATCTATATAATTATTATGCAAAATGTAATATTTGTACAAGTGCCAAAACTTCTATAATTAAGTATAATAAAGTTGTAATGCACATAAATTATTTTATAAATAGACTCATAATTTCTTAAAATAACTTTCTAAATTATATGTATATACAATATATTAAAATAGATATAGAAGAAGAAATATAGAAGAAAAAATAAAGGACCAACCTTCAGGATCCATATTAAGCTCCCACCACATGAACACCACCTGGGCTTTCCCCGTGTTTGTCGCCACAAAGTTATGTTTCGCAACCCTGTTCATTTCTAAGGGAGTGCGGCCTGACCAGTCATAGGAGAACACAGGAATCTGGTCTGATATTTCCCTAAAAGCGTACCGCGGCAGTTGCGATAATTGGATATCATGTACTGCTGCTGAACCTGGACAATCTCGCATCTAAAATAAACCAGAAAAAATGGACCTATTAAGTTTTATTCATTATAGTCCGTGTAAAACTGCTAGTCCACTCTGAATATAGAAATGAATCGTGTCGCCATAGCAAATTATATGACTAAACCTGATCAAATAACTTCAGAGTGGACTAGCAGTTTGGCGCGGACTATACATCTTTACAACTGTAGTCTACCAAAATGCATTACAACACACAAATAAACTTTTCACACTCTTCACTATTTTTAACATAATTTTATTATTACATTGACTTGTATGTATCTGGGCTTCTGGGCATGTAATGGATTCTCTGAACTCAATTTTTACCCACTTTGAACACTCAATTAGTAATTTAAAATTTTGAACTTTTATCAAATAAAATGTGAATACAAAATTTCAATAATTTTGTCCCATTTTTGTTGTCAGGTAATCCTAATTGTTAATACAATTTTCCTAGTACCACTTTAGTGTGGTTTTAGTTTTTTAATCTTTAATTATTCTTATTAACTTTTGCTGTAAATTTCTGATTTTCTAATATCTTTTCATTAACTATCCTTTACTACCTTTCGTGGTGTCCGTAGCACGACCTCCAAGTCTTCATCAGCGAGATCATTGAGTTTGTTCCACTTCTGCAGAGTGGGAGACTCCACAACCTGTGCGTATATCACTGCAGAGTCTGGCACCACAATACAGTCTTCCTCTAGAAGGTACTTGTGAGCATGGGAGAATGTTGAGAGAGCACCTGGAAAAACAGATGGGTAATATTACATAGAATTGTTATTATTGATAGAGCTCATTGTAATATATGGTGAATGACAATTACAACAACCTTTTAGAACCCTAATTGTTTGCTGTGAAGAAGCAATAGTTTTACCCAGTAGTTCCTTATATAACATTGTAGGTGATCCCTACCGAAGGTACTAAAAAGATTTTGAGATTTATACCACCATTTGAGTAACAACACCACATAGAAACTGTATTGTGTTCCGGTATAATGAATACAATAAAGAGTATAAGACATTCTTATATGAAGTGATCCAACTAATTATTGGGGTCAATTACAGATGGGCGACAGTACCAACATACCACCTGGTTTACAACATACTTGTTTACTATATAAATATTATAAAAAATTGACATACCTTCACCAATCAATTCAGTGTCAAAAACTTCAGTGACCAATATATTGGCTTTATACTTCATGTCACCATCTTGACCAACCGTCAGTTCAGTAGACCGCTTTGGTATCACGGTAATCTTGTCCGCCACTCCATTCCTTTGTAGAATCTTTACACAGCACTCTGCCATCGGCTTGAATGCTTCACAGGCAATGATGGAGTCTGCTCCACACTTTGCGGCCATTATTGATAGTAACCCTGTACCTGTGCCTGAAAAAAATATATAATTTTGATTGATTTGACGGATAAAGTACCAGAAGTCAAGTTTTGTAGTAGGACAATTATATATATACTTTCATGGTACACATAAAAATAACCAAAGAAATTGTTTCATACAATTTAGTTTTTTATTCTCAAATATGTTTTGAATGTCTAAATAAAAGTCAATGTCCAATTTAATCCATTCAGGATTTATTTTTGTAGTTATTAAAGATATAATTCTATAATAATTTACAACATTTTTATTCTTTCTTTAAATGTATAAAAAATCAAAATCAAAAAATCATTTTTTTACCTAAAAATTCTGTGAGATAACTTAAAAAGCATTTTCACACCTTACCAATATCTAACACATTAGCCTTTTTCCCGGCAGCATGCATCTTCTCTATAGCCAGTTGCAATGCTCGATAGTACTTCTTGTTCCTCTCGGTGTCGTGGAGCATGTCTGCGAAGGCTGACCGCGCGATTTCCTGGTGGAAGTCGTAATCCTCGTGTTGCACGTCCCATTCTGTACTTCCAGTAATTGGATTGCGTTTTTGAGTGAATACTTGCATTTTTTCAACTCGGATAACTGCACTTTTTAATCTGAAAATGAAATAAATCAAATAAAATATGTATGTACAACAATAATAACGTTTCCAATTGGCTATTGCCGATTTTACTATTTTTTTATATACTTCATTTAAAAAGTTTGCTCCATCCTTTACATAAATATGTGGGTTATAAAAAATGTTTTAAAAATTCAATCATTAAATGAAATAAGCTGCTTGGTTTTTTAAATTTAACAGTTCATACTCCTAAAATTATGAAGTCTAAAACTATTTGGGTCCAAAATCAAGGAGGTTCAAATAGCGAAAATATCCTTTTTTGAAACTATAAAATTAGAAATATCCATACCTTCTGGGCAAATAAACTACACAAAAGATATTAAACTTTTGAAATAATAATCTGCTCATTTATACATTGTTAAATAAAAATATTTTTATAAAAATAAAAATAATTTCTTTTATTCATTCAAAAATAACCAAGGCCAACGTGACTGCAACTGTCAAAACTCAAAAATGTCAAAGTCTGTCAAACTAGTCTGTGGTTCGAAATGTAGATAAATGTAGATTATATTCGAAAATTTAACCTCAGAGTAAAAATTATTTTTTTTTAACTTGACATAGCATCAAAGATATGGAACTTGTAATAATAAATATTGTAATAAAAGATGGCAGCAATTTTAATTACCTCTTGCCCGTTTTCTATAATATGTGATATACAGTAAGTAAGTCGCAAGTATGCAAGACTTGAAATGAACCTCCTTCTGAAATGTTCCTCGAGATTTTTTTTCAGTCAGCCAAAACGACTTTGATTTTGTAAATGCCCATATGTGACAAAGCCTACTAGGTAGCACGTCTACGTCTATCTCATCGCTAGACGCTAGCACTTTCTACATAGGTTACTATACTCGTTGGCTAGCACGTCTGCCTCAGGTATAGTCCGCCCCAAACTAGTAGTCTGCTGAATAGAGTATTATATACATAATTTGCTATGGCGAAGCAATTCATTTCTATATTCAGAGCAATTCTAGCATTTTTACACGGACTTAGGGTTCGTACACAAAACTGCGATGCGACGTCGCATCGCAAAAATCTGCGAGCTCCCTCGACGCATCGCAAGAACTTGCGAATTGATTCGCATCACACAGTGGTTGTTGTTGTTGGTCACCCTGAGAGACGCTACGCCGCACGATATCGCATCGCAGCAATTCGCATCGCAATTTTCTGCGTTGCGAATTCGCATCGCGTCGCATCGCAGTTTTGTGTTCGAGCCCTATACCATAGTTGCGACATGTATATAAAAATATTATTATTATTTTACATTAATATTGTAATTATACAACGTAAACTTAATTTTATCCATAAATAATTTCGCTTTATAACAAATCTCCCAATTTTATATTAACACCAATTATAATTATTAAATACCGCAGAATGGAATGTATGGCGAGTTATATTTCCTTATGATACGTGTTGAATTTAAATGTAAAGACAATAATTGGGTACTTGACAGTTATAACAATAAAATATGAAATATGTTGGATATGATAGCTTATAAGTAAACATAAATTATGCAGTATTTCGTTTATTTTTTAATATGTTCTAAGTATTTTAATTTTTAAAAAGAAATTTTCGATTTTTTATCTGTGGATTTTAAATCCCAAAACGGCGACAGTGCTGCCTCAAATGTCATGTGACGTCACTACATCGAAACCTGTCGATCACATCGAAACCTGATGTATGTGTAACGTCGAAGTTTATTTCTATATTTTCAATGTGTTGACGTCACGCTACGAAATGACACTTGACCGCCTGTTTTGGCGTAACGTTCCGTTTACCGTAATAAAAATATGTTTTTTATTAATAAATAGCCCTTTTTCGAAAAAATGATCAATGAAAGGCATATATAATACGTATATGAATTCATTAAAACAGTTTCCCAAAAAGTGTCAAGTAGCCAATTTAAAATATTAAATGAAAATGTCTATATTCATAATATGTAGGGTCTGCGCTGATCTTAACATTAATTTTTGACATGGCAGTTAGGCATTAGTTGTCAATCGTTTCGTCTTTCATTACGACGTTTTACTATCATGGCGGCCGCGGTAGGCAGGATTTGTGGGGCACGACTTTTGAAAAATTATGGTTTAGTTGCACCCCAGGTACTAAAAATCCTAGTTAATAAGAAATTGAATACTTACCGACGCAATATAGAGCCATTCGGGGTCCGTGTAATTTATGAACATGTCATTGCAAATGACCAAACCTGTATGGTGCAAGGGTGTATTTTAGCAATTTTCATAATTTTCCGAAGTTGTTCGCGTGTTTTATATAGAATTGTGGGTGTGTAGAGTTAGTACCAGTATAATGGTAGCTCAGTGTATGAAAATTTTCGTAGAGTTGGTAATAACCTTACAAACATTATGTAACAAGTGAAAAACTAATGGTGACCATCCATTGCAGGTATGTCAGCTGTCCACCAGCACCCAAGGATGGACGAGAAACAGAAAACTGGTAAGTTATAATTTTTCATTCATTAAACTATGAAATTTGATAATCTTGTGTTAAAACTTCCTTATGATCAACTGTGAAAATAGATAGTGGAAGTATTTGCCTATATCATAAAGGTCAATTACAATACGCTATATTTATCAATTAATATTGATTATACCACATACTTTATTAAAAAAAAAATATTATACACATACTTTATACACTTGAATGATCAAAATTCAGTAACCTATCATAAAACCAAAATATTCAATTAAAACTGTCAATTTATTACATGTTTTCGAATTAGAAATATTGACAATGACGAAACTAATACTGAGCAATAATATTTTAGTAAGATTTGATTTTTATATAATCCATAAATGTTATTTCCAGTTGTTATCCACATTGGGGGTGGTGGGGGGTGGTGTGGGCGCCCTGCTGTTCGCCCTGGAACAGTCAGTGAAGGCCTCCGGATCAGAGGCTCATCCCTTCCATCAACCATGGAGTCATGCTGGCTGGTTCCAGTCTTTTGACCATGCCAGGTTTGTTACATGACATAACTAAATAAAGGAACCTATGAATTTTCTTATTTATATAAATATCTGCATCAAGATTGGAAATATAGAATTATTAGTTATATAAAATGATGCCTGGAATTTCTTTAATTAATAATTATTATGTGTTTAAGTGTATTTTTTTTTACCTCTGATGACAAATTGAAAAACACCCCAGACTAATATTTAGCAAGATGATTTCTAATAATCTTTCTCCCCTCGTCCCCAAATTACCTATATGTACTTGTCTCATATTGAAAAGAAGACTTTTAAAAGCCACATTATGTGACCAATAGTGAAGTACAATATTTTTATAATCTTAATCATTTTTTGGGTACAAAGAAAAGTTACCCACTCAAATTACTATAGGACATGAATATTATAGGGCATAAATATTATGTAATTGTCTTATTTTTTTATTAAATAACTTTAATTATGTCCTTGAAAAACAAGCCAAAGCTGGTGCTTTGGCTTGTTTTTCAAGGTATTAAGTTCAAAGTTTCAAGGTATTCAAGTTATTAAGAAAGCCTGGTGGCTTTCTTAATAACTTCTTATCAATATTAAGAAATATTTTTCTTCTTAAATTTAACAAGTAGGGATTGTAGCAAGTGGAAACTGTGGCCAAAGATTTCTGAGTTTCAATTGGGGAGTTAGCCTAAATATCTTAAGTTAGTCAAACATACCTCTCTACTAGCAAATCAAAGTAAGCACTGCTAACACATTAATATTACTACTATTCATATTTTGAAGGTGGTAGAACCCTTTGTGGTTCGACTCCGGCTGCACCACCACCACACCTATTTCTGCCTCATAGCAGCAGTATTAAATGCTGCTGTGTTCTGGTTTGAAGGGTGTGATACGGGAGACATACTTTTCCAGGGCGTTCCAGCTTAGTCCTCAGGAGTAACAGTGCCTCTGTGTCCAACCTCAGGTAGGAATATCTAATCCTATCTGGGGTTGATTACAGATGTCAGTGGGCGGCAGTAGCCACTTACCATCAGATGGACTGCATGCTCGTCTGCTACTCCTATATTATAAAAATAAAAGTATATTAATATTTCTTTAATCATTTTTATCACAGTGTCCGACGTGGCTATGAAGTATACAAGCAAGTGTGTAAGGCATGCCACTCATTGCAGTACATCGCCTACCGAAACTTGGTGAATGTTACCCACACTGAAGAGGAAGCCAAGGCTGAAGCTGCTGAGGTAATTATTATTTCATGTTCATTTCCAAGATGTTCAGACCAATTTTGAGCTTATATCAGACTCCTGAGTGTGAAACAGTATTTATATAACATGATGATAATATAGGTTATCAAGGCAAAACCCCTCAATGGTTTGAATCTGGGAGTACCAGGTATTGGCGGTATTGAGTGCTGCTGTGATCTGACTTGAAGGATGTGGTAAGGGCGACTTTTCCGAGGACTTTTGTCTATTATAAAAAAAGGTTTAACAGGGAATTAATATTAATTTAAATAATTGTGATGCACCATATATTGTCATCAATACACTAGTCATATCTCCCTTTTGTCAGTATGCTTTTTGACTACAGAAGTCTACTACAGTAAGATGTATGGAAGTAGTTTAGATCATATATCACATAATACGACATGATGCGTGAATTTCGATATCAAGTATTTTCGAAACCATTGTCATCATCAACCCATTACTGTCCCAAAGCTCTGACCAAGTACAACTTGGTAGATTTCACATACTTTTTGAAAACTTTTTTAAGAATTCTCAGGTATGCAGGTTTCCTCACGAAGTTTTCCTACACTGTTAATGCAAATGATACTTGATTTGTAATACGCACATAACTTTGAAAAATCAGAGGTGACTGACTGATTAACCACATGACTTTTTTTTTTTGGGACATATTAGTCGTAAATTTATAGTCCACCTATAGTTAATAACTTAGGCTTTTAAAGCAACACATACAATTACTGGCGTTATATGTCTTTTTATTTTTCCAGGTGATGGTGAAGGATGGCCCTGATGAGGAAGGCAACTACTTCGAAAGGCCCGGCAAGCTCTCGGATTACTTCCCGTCGCCATATCCCAATGAGAATGCCGCCAGAGCCGCTAACAATGGTGAGCTAACCTAAATATTATTATTATGATGGTTCATATGTTAAGGTTTATAAAATAGACATATGTGCAACATAGGCTAATCTTGAACACCACCTACACACAATTTAGATAACATATTTAATTTAATTTGTCCTATTTCACAACAATATCGCAATGCAGCATAATATCGGCGGATCCCTAAAGTGGTTAAATGTGCTAAACTTACAATAGAATAATATTATATAGCTTATAAAGACTACCTACCGGTTTGTTTTTAGGTTTATGTACCCAAAGGATAAAACCGGAACCATGAACTGGACCGGAACCAAACCCGCAGCCGGAAGGTTCCATACCACCAAAAAGAATTTTATTTTCTTTTATTTCTAGTATTTGTTATTATAGCGGCCAATGAAGTACATACATTGTGAAAATTTGAACTGTGTACATATAACGCATCAATAGTTTGAAAAATATCAAAAAATACCAGTTAGTTGTATGAGGGCCCCTTTTCATATTCAAGTTTTGTTTATAATTAGGATTTGTCGTCATAGCTTCCACCATTATATATTTTCTGTAAAAATTTCAAGTGTCTATCTATTACGGGTCCAGAGATAGAGCCCTGTGACAGACGGACAGACAGAGGAGTCTTAGTAATAGGGTTCCATTTTTACCCTTTGGGTATGGAACCCTAAAAAAAAGTATAAACCCTTTTCATGTAGAACTCTATATCATACTTGACCATTTTTTCATGTCATTATAAGAGGGCATATTTATTGTCATAATAACTTATTTGAATAACCTTGCAGGCGCTTACCCACCGGACCTGTCGCTGATCGTGTCAGGCCGCAAGGGCGGCGAGGACTACATCTTCGCGCTGCTCACCGGCTACTGCGACCCGCCGGCCGGGGTCATCCTGCGCGAGGGACAGAACTACAACCCCTACTTCCCTGGGGGCGCCATCTCCATGGCGCAAGTATTGTTTGACGAGGTATGTGGACCATATTACAAATAGATAGACACTTAAAAACCGCCGTGACAGCAAATAATAAATAAAGGTTTGTGATATCTGGGAGAGTTGAAGCTTTCAGTTATATGGTAGCATGTGGTTTGACTGGCACAGATTTTATACTTTGAAAGGTAATAGAGCTTGTTTGTTTTTTTTATAATATAAGAGTAGCAGACGAGTTTGCTGTCCACCTGATGGTAAGTGCACACTGTTGCTGAGGGATGTCTGTAATCAACCCCAGATAGGATTAGTTATGCCTACCTGAGGTCGGCCACAGATGCGCCACTACCCCTGAGAACTAAGCTGGAACGCCTCGGAAAAGTATGTCTCCCTTACCACACCCTTCAAACCAGAACACAGCAGCGCTTAACGCTGCTTTCATGAGGTAAAAATTACTGTAGAGATACTACCAGCACACTTATTTATGGAGTGAAGAAGAACGCGTTTGATGGAATGGATGCGTTTTGATGGAAGTGGGTGTGTGCTTGTTGACTTAAATATGTGGAGACTATCTCACTCCTCAGGAGTGACAATGCTTCTGTGATCAGCTTCAGTTATAACTTCTGTTCTGTATGGAATTAGTTGCAGATGTCCATAGTCAGTGAAACTTATCTTTAGGTGGACTTGATGCTCATTTACTACATCCACTTTATAATTTTTTTTTATATATTTTATACCTCAAGTTATTCTTCATCTAGGCTTCATGTTAAGCTGATATTTCATTTTGGGTAAGATCAAACGTGAAGGAAAATATTTGATTTTCATTCAAATTCAATCCTTTATATTGGGTTTAATTCAATAATGGTTAATGACATAAGGCTCATTTATGCATTTATTTATTTTCAATGAGGTAAATGTCAACAAATACCAGTCGTGGAACTTTGGATGTATGTATGAACATATTATGATATGTATAAGGAAAACCTAACTGTAGAAATGATAATAAAGTTAACTGCAGTTATACATCATTAGACATTATCCATTTATTTACATTTACATAGTTATGAAGAACGGATATTACAGCTTGGTATGGCCCTCTTTTTTATATTATTATACTAACCTACAAATTTGAATTTGTATATAATATAATGGTGATTGTATTATTTATCGCTACTTTCGAAAAGATGTAGTTCATATAAATATTGGCATAATAATAGTAACAATATATTGAAAACAGTCTAATCCTGTCTTATTGCATAATACTGCATTGTAAAAGTTCAATTCCCCTGCAGTGATTATGTAACATGCCAATTATTCCTGGAATAATGCCAAAATAACGCTCAGATAATAGTAAACATACACAATTCTCGGATTGTTCTTAATGAAATTTTATGAATGTGTGGTTCCAGGCTCTAAAATTTGAAAAATTACGTAATTACGGAAACTATCTTCATTGATTCTTCTTTATTTTTAATTTAAAAGTGATGGAACTGTTTTCTGGTTCCTACAATAAATCTTTTTGTCTACTTCAAGCAAATTAGCATGACCCTCAACAAATTGTTTGATTAGGCAAATTTAAAATTTTGTATGATTTCATGGAAACGACACCAATACCTTCTGTGCTGTTTCTCAGGTCATCAATTGCGCTGGTTTGAAGACTCCCTAATTCCAATCTTATTGTATTGCAGGCGGCCGAGTACAGCGACGGCACGCCGAACAGCGCCTCGCAGCTGGCGAAGGACGTGGCCACGTTCCTGCGGTGGTGCTCCGAGCCCGAGTACGACGACCGACAGCGGATGGCCATCAAGATGATCGGCATGTTCTCGCTGCTCGCCGCCGTCGTCTACTACTACAAGCGGCACAAGTGGTCCGCGGTCAAGTCGAGAAAGATAGCCTACAAACCCGTCTCTAAGAAATAAAACAACACTAGTAGCATTAAAACGTTTTAGACAATTTTTTTTCAATAGGCACAGTTACATGTGATTTGTTTATAATAATTAAAATAATTTATTTCGTACTTCCAATATGTTTTCTTTCTTATATCGTAATCATGTTGCAGTGTTGGCCTGTTACCATATTTTAGCAGCCGGGTAGGTGTGGTCGAGGCGTGATATTATTTATATTATAATGTAATATAATGTCAATGTGAGCATTTCGCCTCGTGTGATTGTGGCGCAGTCAAATTAACTTAATATAATTATTTAGTGGTCTAAATGGAAACTGTGCTTGTGATGTTAAAGGTTAATTGGACTCAGTGTACAGTTCAATAAATGAGTTAACAAAAATTGACTGAATTGGTGTTTTTATTACATTGCATTCAAATACATGAATCAATCATAGAACAGTCATCATTTTGTTAAAATACTATATTGCATAGTAACGAAATAAATTGCAATCATAGCTTTTATATAATATAATTAGCTTTAATATTAATATGTCAATATGTACAATGGGAAATTGTGTGCTAGTTCTAACGTTCATGTTTACTGATAAAGTAATAATTTATCGAAGGCTAGCATGATAAGATCTTATAGTATTATTATGAAAAGATATATAAATGTTGAAACTTAATTATTTAACCTTAATTGTTGAACTAATTAGTTTAGACAAATAATAAAGACGAAAAAATATGCCTGAATTTTTATTATGAAACCAAAAATATCCGGTGCGATCCGATCCAAATAGAAAAAAAGGTTCCCTGAGATCATTATTTACTAGTCATATAACCTACCGCCACGTAAAAAGAATGCTATTCCTTTACTCCTTACATTTATTTATTCAAAAATGTAATAAGTATTCAAATATTAAGTATTAAAATAATGTAACATACTTTATTACGCATTTATTTTGTCAGTAAATGAATTAATAAATTGTTTTTCTAATAATAATGTAATATAGATGTATAAAACTTTATTGCAATAAACTTATTGTACAAAATATATTAGGAAGGCTGTATGATATAAATATAACAGGGACTCTAGAATTATTAAAAAAATGTCACTCAAAAGTAATGTCATCAACGTCAAAGTCAAATTGACATTGACAAAATGTAACACATGAAATATAAACACTGCGTATTTAGTTTTAAAAATATTTTTCTTTTCGTTTCAATATTTACTAAATATTATGCACATAGTGCATTGATAATGAACGCTATAGTTGGGTTGTGTCATTTCTGTGAGGCTCATGGCCCTCGGCCAGTTTTCTGTACATTTACAACCGACGATGAGAGTCATACAAGAGAATCCTCGAAATGTTCGGTGCAGTGCAGTGGGTGCTCCTCTCTGGGCTCCGAGACGGTGTTGGTGTCTCGTGACGTCGATGGCACTATATTCTGCAGCAGAGAATCCGTCCCTAACGCAGATGTTACGGCATTTTTACGGCAAGCAGCGTTACGAAGTATTACTTGTGAAGTAAGTTGTAATATTCGTTAACAGCTATATCTTGTAGATATAACTAATTAATTGTATCCTTAGTTTCCACATTAGCTGGATACACGCGCTTGGTGGATCCACATACTACAAAGCTTACAAAAATAAGGCAAATAGATTTTGAAGCCCAATATTTGATTTGATTTATCGTTTCTCGTGGTTCTCTCTTTATGAACACTTTAATTATTGATATATTGATAATATATCTAAACTATTCAATACAAATTATTCAACTTGAAGCAGCTTATTTGCCCAATGCCAAAGTGACACTACCATTTTTCAATGTCTTTATTTATATGGATTCTATATATAGCCATTGGTCCTTCTCTTTATTTAACAATCTCCACAAAAAGGTACTTATTTTAAGAATTAAAATGTACCACATCATATACTTAAAAACAGGTAAGTTGGAGCAAGGAAGGTGGTGTGGTGTATTTCAGCGAGACTCAAGGACATGTGCTGAGTCTCATGTTCCAGCTGAAGGACACCAGGGCACGAGGACTAAAGAGACTTTTCTCTATTGTGGTGCTGATGAAGGATAAGATGCTGCTGCTCAATATCACACCAGTACTTTCTGAACATATGCAGGTGAATTTAATACTTGTATACATTAGAAATTAATGACTGCTTCAATGACAAAAAATAACATTTTTAGGAAACTTGTATAGACCGCGCCAAACTGCTAGTCTGCTCTGAAGTCGTTGAGAGCAGGTGTAGTCATACAATTTACTAGGGCGATGCCATTAATTTCTATATTCAGAGCAGACGAGCAGTTTTACGATTTGCTTCTTTTGCCAGCTTTAAGTTACCTTCTAAGTTTTTAAAACATATTTGTCAAGTGTGTGAAATGTAGTAATTGTTGAATTTCAGAAAATATCAAAAGAACTACAAGGTCTTGCTGATGCTGTATACGACAAAGAACAAAGTATATGTTCTCAACGAGCTCTGAGGTTGAGGACGGGAAGGAATGACTTTGGTCAGTCCAGATCTTTAACACAGCTGACAGGTATAGTATTTCTTTTTATCACAAGCCTTATGAGTATGGTCTTTTTATTTACTGCGGATGTAATATGTTTTCACTGTAAGTCTAATTTTTTAGCATTCCCTGCATCCCAAATGATTTGTCTAAAATGTGGGAGTATTATAAGGTGTTAAGTAGCCGGCTTTCTATTTTTACGTTACATTTCTTATCTCGTTACTCTTCTGACATGACATGGTCATGTAAAAAATCTGGTCAATGATAATAGCCCTCACAAAGGTTTCATAAGCACATAAAAACTATTTTATGTATAATTGATGGTACATGGTATCTTTTTATTGAAGGTGATGAAAATATATATAAACAGCTCCACTCTCATTTCACTTGGATGTTAAAAACTGGTGCACTAACTTTTACCGAAACACTGTATACAAGCCAAGATTTGCTTAAGAAATTGCAACCAAATTCAACGAGAAGAACTATATTTGATGAAGATGCATGCTCCACGAGCAGAGACAGTGAGGCTATGCCACTGAGGGCATTGGAAAACTTGTTGAGCAAGCAAGTTTTTAGAATACTGCTGTATTGCTTACTAGTTGGTATTAAGGTGAGTGAAAACTTTTAAATTGTATAGAAAATGAGTAGAGGTATACTATCTATCAGACACTACAAGCTGTGCTCCCTGGGCCTCCAAACTAGTAAAATTGGATCAACTCAGACTACGAGCTCATTGAACTTTTCGCCCAGTTGGTGGGGGGCCCCCGATCTTCGGAGCCCCCAAACATAGTTGCTAAAAAAAAGGTCTTCAGAACCAAAGAATCTGAAATGTGTATAAATCAGCGAAAAAAAATATCACTGGAATCATACGTATTCGTCGTGAATAAGTCTTACACTGGCGGCCTCCATTCTACTTTCCGCGCCGGGCCTCCGACGACATTAGTGGACGACCGCCACTGCTCAAAGCCTAATCTCAATCATGAAAAATTTGGGGAAGACTTAAAGCTGACCCATTCAAGTATTGTTTAATACTGCAAATGCATTAACTAGGTACTCATAAAATAATATTTTTTTTAGATAATAATTAAATCATCACATATTGAATCTTCAAAAATAGCCAAAAGCCTTGACACTCTCCTGCCAAAAGCAAACTACCACAACATAGCAGCTATTAAGCCTAATCAAGACAATGTTCAAGTGGCTCCGTCTTCCAGTGTTTGTATACTCCAGGAAACGGAGAATAGCAATTTTCACTGCCAGTGGACAGGAGTAGTACCACTTAAATGTAAGTACCACCATTAAAACATAATCTATTCTGTTAAACAAGTGAAAATAATGTGGTTTTGAAATATGCTTCAGATGTCCATTTCCCAAGTTTGAATTATCAAATTTCCTGATTTCCATAGCTTGCATCCCAGAATCTAGTATGCACTGGCATTGGTGCATACACAATTATGAATCATGCAATTAAAAATATCGTATGCTTTAATATTTTTCGTACTTTCGAACCAAAAATATAAAAAAGCCCTTACTTCAATGTCACATTACTTTTGGACAATATTTGTAAATGGAATCTGGGTTTAAACAAAATGTAAAAAACTTCACAAACATTACTCATGGAAAACAAAATGGTTATTTTTTTAACTTTGCTATTTCATATAACTAGCTATTGTATAGTATTTAAACTTTTATTACAGGTCCTACATTGATGACCAAGATAGAAAATGCAATGATCAATTCAAATTTTAATGATGAAGTACTTCACCAGCATCTTTTGTCATTGCGACTAGAATGGCTAGGGTATGTAATATTTGGATGAACTTCAGATCAAGACTGAAATAATTTTTAACAATATAATTATTACACATTTGTTTGAAAATGTAATGAAATTTCTGGTTCCTTCGTATATTTCAGTATGAATTATATTCGATTGTCATGAAAATAACATGTATACTCTTATTCATTTCCAGAATGGCAAAAACACTAAAATCGGCCGTCCAGACTTCTGGTTACGCGTCCGACGCGGTCACGAAATTAAAGCAAATATTAGGAATAAGTCAACATGATGATGTACTTATAAAGTATTGGATGAACACTTTCTGTTATTAATATGTAAATTAGATCTGTGATAGAAAACAATATTTAATAAAGTATATTTAGTGATAAACTGTTTATCTTATTCTTCAGTTTAATATTACTTGTCAGTTTATTAATATACATATCTAATATATATAAGATTTATACATAAACACAATAATTATCTATGCAATGATTTTGGCATTTGGGTTAATCTTGAACATGGCTGAAAATATGGGCTTATAGTTCCTGCATGGGCTCATGAAGACTGAAAAAGATTGTTTTAAACCCTTTAAAAATTTGGTTTCTGGCCTACATAAAAATTTGCAAGTATATGTTATTGTAGGTACATTGGTCAGTAAACTGGATCTAGTGTTTCGACAGTATTATATAAATGAAACAAGGGAATAGATAGTACTCCTTATATTAAAGTTTAAACGTTGGAGCGACGGCTCGGCCTGGCGCGCTCGTGTCCCTTAGTACGCACGTAGGGCTTGGTGTGGGAGCGGGGAGCGCCCGGGGCGGGGCCGAAGTGGCGGACAGCCTCGCGGGCGTTCCTGCGGCCCTGCATCAGCACTGTCTTGCGGCCGGTGGGCGCGCGGAGCGCTAACTGGTCGAATGTCAGGATTTCTCCTGGAAAAAGATGACATTTCTGTTGTAAAAAATTTCATATATCTAATATAATTATGAAGTTCAATCCTAGTATTGAAAACTTTGGGTAATCCATTTTAAAGCTCTGGATTTGAATCCAAGAATTTACTACTATTTTTCAAATCAAATCATATGCATTAATATGATTTGCCATAAATAATGGGTACATTAATAAATGTAATAAAGTGTGTAATAAAATAATAAATAATTGGCCAAGTGAGAGTCAAACTCACACAGCACATTCCATACCACCAAATTTTTCTTTTTTTATGGTATTTGTTGTCATAGCAGCTATAAAAGTGAGAGCATGGTGAAAATTTGAAATCTCTACATATTACAGTTAATAGATAAAGCGAAAAACGCCGAAAAATAGCTGTTGTATGGCAACCCACATTTTCAAGACTTTTTATATTTAGAATTCGTTGTTATAGCAGCCACCATTATACATATTCTGTGAAACATTTAATTGTCTATCTATTACAATTCCCAAGATTGAGCACTGTAACAGACACTGTCATAGACCGACCAGCAGACAGTGGAGGCTTAAAACAAATAGGGTTCCGTTTATGCAGTGAATCTTTAAAATACTAAATATTAAAAATAAAAGTGATCAGTACAATAGAAGATGGTACATTTTGGCCTGTTTCAGTTTATTAATCCAAATCAGTTTATTAATCTATTTAATTGTAATAGGCAGACACTAGAATTTTCTATATCTGTTATGGTCAAAAATAGTATGAATAAATGAAAAAAATTGTGGTACCATCCATTCACATTCAATTTCTTTATAATACATAGAAATATACAAACAAAGCATTTCATCAGATGGTAAGTGGCCGATGCACTGAGAACATTTGTAATCAACATCAAGTAAAATTGAAATCGTAGCTGCAGTGCAGATGCACCACACCCTCTAGTGAGTAAGTTAGATCTAATAATAGAAATAATTTGGTAATACACTTTTACTTGATACTTTTAAAATATCTTAGTGAAATTATGAAATTTAATTATTCAACTAATATGAAAAATTACATTACCATTAGTATGTTTTAAATTTTATAAATGATGCCAGTAAGTCTAATACTTTGGAAAACTAACACTTATTTTAAAAGAAAAACATAAGTTGTTAATTTGTTTTATTAGGCACAAAGAACTAGAACTTCTAAGTGAAAGACATGCTATGTTGTTATTGTATGTTTATATTACAAACACTATACCTCCGCCACGATGCGAAGAGAATTCATGTAAACAAACCGATATTAGGGTCATCAAAATTTTGGTACTGTAAAAATTACTATTATCCTTGTTTTCATTTTTAATTCAACAAAAAACTTCACAATTAAATTGTATCCATTATTTCTATACCTTATTACATGCAAAGTACTCTCACAACTTTCATATTGTTGCGTATAGACAAAGATGAATAAAATATCCTTATCAGTAAGTAAGTGAAAACCCTGTAAATAAACGTATGCCAGGTAATAAGAACTTTTGGTTACGATTTTGAAAAATCGAAACAGTCCATCAAAAAAAAAGAGTACGTAAATTTCTTTACAACCCCACTTTTACTGCATCATTTTAAATTAGCTGCATAATAATTGCTTTATAATCCGACTATTTTAAAAACACAATTGCGTTTCGTTTTATTTAAAGTAGCAAATAATATTTTTTGAAGTGTAAGCTGACATTTTAATTTATCCACTATTTTCGTAGTATATGATTAAATTATTATTTGAAAATAATTTTATTTATACTAATGTATAATATTTTAAATATAACTTTATAATAATAGTTCATTGTTACAAATACAAAAAAAAAACATTTTGTTTACATTGACTGCTTAGCTATAACGAAACGCACTCTCCGAATTTGGTCGTGTTACAATGATGTTTACAACATGGCTGCTTACGATTACGAGTATTGTGCGTGTTAATATCTCTGTTATCCATTGTTATTTGTTTGTTAAATATTCCTGTTATAGTGTTGTTCTGTTATTTTGTTGAGTTTTTTTTTGTTTCGTTTTGTTTGTTTTGTTGTTCTTGTTATAATGAGTGATTCCCAACCGGGTCCGAGTGGCCTGCAGAAGTTTTCTACTCCAAAGAAGAAACGAGCGAGGTGTTCACTCAGTTCCTCGGAGAAAACAGTTATATGTAACATTTATAAAACTATCGAAGAAATGTGGCCAAAAGATAGTTTTATATACAGTAAAGATGTCGCAAAAAAAACTGCAGAAACTGCCGGCGTACATTTGAGTACTGTGTACCGAATAATAAAAGAATATCGAACTCATAAACGAGTTTCGTCACCGACTCCAGCTCCTAAAAAGGGGACAATAATGGACAAATTGGACGATATGACCTTGAGTGGAATTCGTAGGAAGGTGCACATGTTATTCTTTGATAACGATCCACCAACAATTGAAAAAGTTTTAAATTTAGTGAACGAGGACGACAGCTTACCAAGCTTTAAAAGAACTACCTTTCAAAAAGTTTTAAATAAACTAAAGATTAAATATTTGAAACGGTCGAGACGAAGTGTTCTCATTGAAAAGGAAGAAATTGTGCGATGGCGCTTCTATTATCTTCAAAAAATGTTAAGGATGAGAGAACAAAGACGCAAAATTTATTATTTGGATGAGACTTGGGTTAACGAAGGTACATAAACAATTTTAACTTATTTTTTATATAGAATCAATCATTTCTGTATACTTATTGATCTTTATTTAAACAGTAACCATATAAATTATTATTAATAAGTAGAATTTAAATGTCATAATCAATATTTTATCACATCTTTGGCACACACTGTGTATAAAATTATTTATATTAAAATAATTTAAAGCAATAATATATTATTTGGTTTCAGGACATACAAAAAGTAAAATATGGCAAGACCTTTCCATTGAGTCTGCTCGACAAGCCTATCAGGAGGGACTCTCAACTGGCTTGAAAGCTCCATCGGGAAAAGGGAAGCGCTTGATAGTTGTACACATTGGTATGTTATCATCCTAATATTGTTAGCTTAAGATCACATAATTTTAGATGTGTGTTATCATGGAATTGAAAAAAGTTTTGTAAAAAAATAAACTCATGCATAGCTAATCAGGTTAACGTAAAAGTATAGTTTCTATGCCATATAGTCAATATATGATCACTAGACTGCTACATGTACTTTTCACATTTTAATATTTATCATTTTTTTATAGGTAACGAGGATGGATTTGTGGAAAATGCAGACTTAATTTTCGAAAGTAAAAAAGGTGAAGGCGACTATCATAGAGAGATGAACTCGAAGGTGTTTGAAGTGGTTCTCTAGAACTCTAGAAAAATTAGAACCAAACTCCATAATTGTAATGGACAATGCCCCATATCATTCTCGACGCTTGGAACGAGTTCCTTCTATGAATTGGTTAAAAAAAGACATACAAAGTTGGCTAACAGAAAAAGGTATCTCGTTCCAAGCAGAGATGATAAAAGCACAGCTTATCGACTTGGTAACACCTGAACGGGAAAAATACTCAGCATTTGTATGCGATACAATGGCGAAGCAGCACAACATTGAGGTATTAAGATTACCACCGTACCATTGCGAATTAAATCCTATCGAGTTGATATGGGGCCAAGTAAAAGGCCATGTCGCAGAAAAAAACAAAACATTTAAAATAATTGATTTAAAAAAAATATTAAGTGAAGCAATTAAATCTATAACTTCTGCGGCATGGCAACAATGTGTCAATCATGTAATTAAAGAGGAAAAGAAAATGGCAGAACTTGACGGCATTTCAGATAATGTAATTGACAATTTTATTATTCGAGTGACAGACAGTTCAACAAGTCCATCAAGTTCTGCCAGTGATGAAGAAGATTAATAATTTATTTATGATGGTATTCTTTCCCGTTTGATGTAATTCCCGTTTGACGTAAATTTGATGAATAATAACAACATGTCTGTAATTTTGAACAAGACTTACAAACTATAATAATTACAATCTGGAGTTTACTAATATCTGCATTCTCTTTATATATTAAAGTACTAACTGGACTAACCTTCGAAATTTCCTCAGGAGTCTTATTCAAAATCTATAATGGGCGGCCAAAAAACCTTAAGGATTTGTATTTTTACATGATGTATTACATACTTGTAATTTGTGCTATTTAATTTAATCATTTTAACCCGTTCATACATGTAATAATAGCTAAATAAATATGTACAAAACTCCAAGTTTTTATTTTTATTTTTAGTTACTACTAAACCAATTTTAATTTTATTTTCCAATCTACTCTGGGAATAGAGTATTTACTAACTTACAGTCTATTTATTCTCGAGTCCAAATACGAGACGTGTACATATTGCCATGGAGGATATTAAACTACCATTACTCTAAATTACATTATTTTATTCATTCTGATTAAAATAGAATATCACACAGCATAATATGTAAGAAAATTGTATAAATTCACTTAATACGCATTTAAATGCTGATTTAAAATATATCTTGCGAGATTATTCTCGAAATCTAATTAAACTCAAGGTCAAATATTTATTCACAATATTTAATTCAAACCAGACATTAGGTATAGTGTATAGAATAGGATAGAAAATAACGGAAATTTTCTTTTATTTTACATAATATTATACATTAATAAATTGTGCTAATGAAAAAAGGTTATTGTTATATGCCCGTTATCGGTTGCTAAGCGACGATTGTTGGTAAACATTCTTCTTCCAATTTGGCTGGAGTATAGTGCTACTGTTCATGGAATTAAAAAAAATCTGCAAATTCAAATGATAAAGCTCCTATAGTTTATTCCTTGCATAACCTACAAACGAGTATTTAAACAAAACCAACTAACCCAAGCAACATAACCTATAACTTTATTATCAAACACTGTACATACCTCCGGCGGCCAAGATACGGGCGCGAGCCTTCTCAGTCACATGCAGAGCGGCCACGGTCAGCTTGGGGACCTTGTATAACCTCACATCGTTGGTGACGGCGCCCACAACCACGGCGATCAGACCCTCGCGCGTAGGCTTCTTCATGTGACGCACTAAGCGCGACAACGAGATTGGTGGCCTGTTGATGCGGCTCATGAATAACCGCCGCAGAATAATCTGGTTGAATTTGGCATTTGTACGTCTTGCCAAGTACCTGTAAAGCTGACAACATAACAATAGGTTATCGATCTGACTACCAAAGTTTGTACACGTTTTAACGTAATTGAACAGTGAAGAAATGTTATAAGGCCAGGGACTGGTTTACTTACTTTGACGAGCAATCTCAGGTACACATCCCGAGATTTAACTTCGGTACGCCGTACCTTCCTATCGTGTTTATGGTTGATGTCGACACCCTGAAATAAACAATGCAACACATTCTTGAATTGCTCTTCCGAATGTAAAACACTATTAAACCTCACAACACTTAATTATCACTCGGATTTTTATTGATAATTTTTATTTTCCGATCTACGAAACTCACCATATTGACAACCGGAAGAAAAAGAAGGTCTATAGACAAAAACAATAACTGACACTAGAATTCAAAGTTGCCAGAAATTTCAGCTGTATAACGACAATAGACAATCTGTCAAAAACATAGCAGGCAAGATATTGAATCAAATGTTTAAAAAGTTTGTAAATGGATTTTATTTATTTTTCAGTGAAAACAAATGAAAATAAAAGATGTCTGTCATATCGACAGACAACAAGTTTCGACTGTCGTTTTTCGGAAAGGGATGGAATTTAATACGAAACGTCGAAAATTATCAAAAAATAAAAATTCTGTTCGTATAACATCATCTACAAAGCCCCGTTTAACTAGAAAAAGGACCGTTTCCAGGAAAAGAAAATGTATATGTTTACCTGAAAATTATTCAATAGTTGAATTTCCAGCAATATGGAACGAACTGAGACAGAATGGCCAACTGTGCGATGGTACGATTACATGTAGAGATATGAAATCTATTAGAATACACAGAGCTATACTTTCTGCTATCAGCCCTTATTTTAGAGCCATATTTATAAATTCACTCAAGAAAGGGGAACCTGAGGAAACTGAAATTTTCGTTGATGTGCCTAGCTGTTATATGACTTTAATTCTTGATTATGCATACACGGGAACCTGTGTGGTAAACGCTGAGAATGTAGAATATTTATTACCCTATGCAGATCGGTTCGATGTAGTTGGAGTCATTCAATTGTGTTGCCAGTTTCTCTTGCATGAGCTGAGGCCTCATAACTGTTTGGGAATATTCAAATTCGCTAGATGCTACTTTTGTAGTGAGCTTGAAAAGAAAGGAAAATTGTACATAAGACAGCATTTTTCTAGAATATTAAAAGAATGCAGTGAATTTAAATCACTATCCTTCGAAGAATTAGAAGATATATTACGGGATGATGAATTAAACGTTCGCAACGAAGAAATAGTATTCCAAGCAGTCAAAACGTGGGTAGAGCATGATTTAGAAAACAGGCGAAAACACATTCCGTCATTATTATCTTGTGTACGTTATGGTCACATTAGTTTTAAATATTTCAAATCAAAAATTTTACAATGGCATCCTGTGATTGATGATGAGGTTGGTAATCTCTCGTATTGGATACTAGAATTATTCCGAGTATAAAAAATAAAAACTATATTGGTTGTATCTTATTTAGAAATGTCAAGAGGCCCTTTATCCAGCGGTTGTCTTCCTGACGCTTTTGGACTCAAGACCCGGCATAGAAGCCGATCTCAACGACCCTTTGGCACGTCCTCGCATACCCTATGAAATTCTATTCGCAGTTGGCGGATGGAGTGCTGGTAGTCCGACCAGTTTTGTTGAAACTTATGACACGAGGTAAATATTTATTGATATTGAGATAGTAATTTAGCGTGTGTTGCAAAATGCATCCTTTTTTTACGAAGGTGAAACTTTCAAAAGGTACCCGGTGCCGTGAATCCTAGGCATTCTAATGCATCCTAGGATTATTGAGAGTTGTTGATAAAAAGTTTTAATTTTGATTTATAAAAGATAACCTGTAACTGTTATGATTACAATTTTCTCAGTTAAAAATCCACTGTAAGTATGTATATCTTTATTTGTTACTTTAGGGCGGATCGGTGGTTCTTATCAATCCACATGGACCTCACACCGCGCGCGTACCATGGCCTCTGCGCGCTTAACAATCTGATCTACATGATCGGCGGTTTCGACGGCAGCGACCACTTTAACACGGTCCGCTGTTACGATCCTGTCGCTAACACATGGCATGAAAGAGCCTGCATGTATCAAGCGAGGTGCTACGTCAGCGTCGTCGCACATGGTAAGTTACGAAAATATATACAATTCTGTAATCCCAAGAGCATAGAGTTCCTTTTGTGCCCGGCACCTATTTTTGCGTGCTAACAATCTAATATTGAACGTTCTGGCTGAACAATGACGTAAATTAAGCTTTTAACAAGCATTACAAAGATTTTGTCGCAATCGGAATTATATTACCATTATACCATCCGGTATAGGTGCATATTACCATCTGGTACTGGTACTATTTGTTTCTGGTAACAAAGCGATTTCAATTATAATTTTTACAAAATTTCTTAAACGCTTTCAGATGGTCTTATATATGCTTTGGGAGGATACAACGGCAGGACGAGAATGTCATCAGTGGAGCGGTACTATCCTGATAAGAACCAATGGGAGATGACAACGCCGATGAACAAACACCGATCTGATGCTAGTGCCGCATCGCTGGGTGGAAAGGTACCCGTAGATTGCTATTCCTAGCTACAATAACATTAGGTCGTCATCACGGTTTACCGTGTTTCCACTTTGAAAGTCAAAAGTGCGTAGAGTATCGGTACCAAATTTAAAAAAATAAACGGTTACCTATTATGACGTAATAAGTAACATTTTATTAGATCTACATAGTGGGCGGCTTCAACGGTCAAGAAGTGCTCAGCTCGGCGGAGGTATTCGATCCGGAGACGAGGACGTGGAGTTTCATCAGATCGATGCTGAGCCCCCGATCCGGGGTGAGCCTGATCGCGTACCGAGACTGCTTGTACGCGCTTGGAGGTTTCAATGGATATAGCCGTTTGAACACTGGTATGTATCTTCAACACAAACTTTTTTCAAAGTGTTTATTTGTCTGTATACATAAAAGAAGTGAAATGATGCAATTTAAATTTGAATATAATTTTATGCGGCAATATGTCAATGCGCGGCAAATTCTAAGGTTAATTTTATAATTTGTGCACTACGCATCATGAAAGTGTATTTGAATATAACAATAAACACTAATATCAGTAATATTATTATATGCTAGTAACTAGTCTTGAAAACAACTATAGTGATTTTGACGGGACTTGCCTCACCAATCACACTTTAGGGACATCATTATCCTTAATTTTCTACGCAAACTAAAAAAAATAAAACTAATAAAGAGATCGCAGTAAGTCCCCAATAACCTCTTTATCAACAAAACTGTAAACAGCTAAGATGTTGATAGTACGAGTCAAGTCGGGTTAAGCGCAAAGTTGTTGCAGGCGAAAAGTTCAACCCGCAACGCGGCGGCGAGTGGCAGGAGATTACAGAGATGTTCAGCGCCAGAAGTAACTTCGCCACCGTTCTACTCGACGATATGATTTTTGTTATCGGAGGGTTTAATGGTATGGTTCAATTTTGCAATAACAACGACACCTCTTCACTTCGTAAGCTGCTTTCGATAAAAAAGGACATTATGTACGAATAGGTCATAGATTAGTAATGTTGGTATAGTTCAAATTAGATTTGGGAAATTTTCTCAAAGACCAGTCATGTTCATTTCCAATTGCCACCAGATTATCATAGGCTAAATAAGGCTAACAAAAAAAACGATCAAATAGTAGGACCATTTTGGCTCGGATTACAAGACAGTGGTTCTTAACCGTTAGGTGGTTATAGGCACCTTAACGTATAGGCCATATGCACCATTTGGCTCACATTTGGGTTTATCGTTGCTAAGATATTTTTTTCTTTTCGGATGACGATGATAACATGTCCTTAATCTTTACAATTAGAATATCATATTTAATTATTTATTTATTTAAATCTAATTGCTCAGTTTTAGTTTTCTAACATTTTTCGCTATTCCTTATACTTTTGGATTTCGGCATCCATGCTACGTACTTATACACCGACACGACGAATTAAGTATTTAACAGAATTTAAATTTACATAAGCATAATATAACCATATATATGAAAAAATATTATTGTAATGCGCTGCATTACATTAATCTTTTTTTCACGCTAATAGTCGCCAATGACCATTTTTTCCCGCCAATATAATACCAACATAAGCTTTGGTTTCAATTTATAAGTTTGGTTTATGTTTATAAGCAGTGGCGGATTTACCAGCAGGCTGAGTAGGCCTTAGCCTGGGGCGGCAGATTTTTGGGGCGGCAAATTTGGGGACCGATTATTTTTTGCTAATTAGGAAGGCATGAACGAACTAGTTCATGCCTTAAACGTGTCATGAACTGGCGAGCAAATAAATAGGGAACCGTGTGTCACAAGCCGGCGTGACGAGCAAAAAAAAAACGGGAACCGTATCATAAGCCGGCGCGACGAACAAAAAACAACAGAAAACATGTTCTGAGCCAACGTGGCGAGCAAAAAAAAAAACAGAAGCGCAAACTACCTAGTCCGATATACTACCTAGTCCGATAAACTACCTAGTCCCGAAACTACCTAGTCCGGGAAACTACCTAGTCCCTGAACCTATTCCAGTATATACGCCTCACCTCTAGTAAGACATGACAATTGTAGAAGCAGGGGCGGCAAAAACTGTACAGCCTAGACCTTATTTTTTTTTTTAATTCGCCACTGTTTATAAGCAAACATAACTTCTATTAAGAATTTTGCTCCATTTACATTCTAGGAATTGGGAACTACACAACTGCATTATGTGTATTTTAAGAACCGTTAATGTACTTTTCGTCTTTGTAAGCTCCTCTATTTGTTGATCTTACGTGCTAACTACGTTTGCTTACATACAATACTCTTCATGAGTATGAAAGTACCATAAAACATTGTTATATTATGTTAGATACTGGAATTCGTAGTAAATCGACGGGTGAAGGCGGTGAATTCTCGTCATGAGGCGATCCATTTTTTTTGTTTATGATATAGGAGTAGCAGACGAGCGTGCAATTCACCTAAGTGGATACTGCTACTGTCGTACATCTATAATCTTCCCCAGATAGGATTAGATTCCTACCTGAGGTCAGCCACAGATACCCCTGAGGACTAAGGTGTGACGCCTCGGAAATGTATGTCTTCCTTACCACACCCGTCAAATCACGACACAGCACTGCTTAACATTGATTTTATTAGGTAGAAATAGGTGTGACGGTGGTACCTACTCGAGTTCCTAAAAATATACAGACATCTTATGCGTATTCTTATCTTCGTAGCAGCACTGAATCCATATCCATATCCATATTTGTACTGTGACTGAACTGGTCTTCGATTCAATCATATAAGTATTCATCATCTTAATTATAGCTATTAAGATCGTCACCGTGAGTTATTATATTTATATCATGTGAAGAGTAACATCAAACTCCTCAGGATCTACAACAATACCCCACGTGGAGTGCTACGACGGCGACACTATGGAGTGGTATGACGCGACGCCAATGAATCTGAACCGGTCCGCGCTAAGCGCGTGTGTCCTCACCGGCCTTCCCAACGCAAGATCGTTCTCATATCTCGCGAAAGCCGTACCAGCCGCCGGAGCTGATCAGGCACACCATTCTTAACTACCTCCACTCTTGAAAATAGAACAAAATATATTTAGGCTACTTCTTTTTAGAAAACCAAATCTAAATTATTTGTTACCAAAATTTCTACAAATCTAATTCTATGTATGTAATTAGTCGCAAATTTTGGGAATATGTACTTATTTTGATAAAATCGGTTAGTTAAACCTTATTATTATCAAATATTGCAAATTTTGCATCAAAAAAAACAATGAACAAAATTTTTTATGATTAATTTTACTGACTATATAAGATGTTTATTGTTTCAGTTAGACATATTTTTTAGATTTAGCTCTTTATTTTGTTAGTTGCAGTAGATTTCATACAATACGGTTAATATAACTTTGACAAATACTATAGGATTATATAAATCCTATTAAACTACATTGAAAGCACCTTAGTTATATAATATAATTTGGCCGACAAAGTACCCTTTAATTCCTAAAAATATTAATAGCAAATGATATAGACATATTTTAATCATTAATCGTACTTAAAAAAGATGAGTTACTGCAAATATTTTTCTTTTATGTAAATAAAACAGACAGGTCATATTTACTCCCAGACAAAATCAAACTCTTTAAAAATAATATTTATGTATTTACTTTTATCCAAAACAGTACGTGGTTGGGGCTAATGGGATATTTTGATTGTAAATAGTGTTTTGTGTATGATCCGTGTTTTGTATATAGAAATCTTAAATCATGGCTATAATTTTGTAATATTAGTGTGTATTTGTTTTTGTATGTTGACATTAAATCGTGGCATGAAAAAAATGAAAAGTTTTTGAAAGCTTTTGTTTAAGGCTTACATTTGTAAAATTTGAAGGTTTTACATTTTGAATTTATTACAATTTTTATTTTGGTGCTTTTGTATACAATTTGCGTCCAAAAATCGGTTTGGTCGTGTTTTTTTTTAATGAGCACTTATGTAATTAAATATTTTGGTGAACGCAACCACCGCTATCTGTGATATTTTCACTAGTCAGTTGAAAAAATTGAAAAAAATGTAAAATTTTTATGGAGAAAAATTTATTGTACCAGAGTTATTTAGAAATTCACAAATAAAGTAAAAAGTATACGGGAAATTGTGTTTTTCTTATTCACTCTTTACAGTAGCGTATGGTCGCATATGTTGCAGACGCATATTTATTCTTGCAGTTATAGGCTGTGCGGCGCCCTATATGACAAGAGGTGGATGGTCAGGACTCCGACAGTAGCTGGGTCCGCAACCTTCTCTCCCTCCAGCGAAGGTGGACGGCTTAGGGAACCGGCAACGGTGACCATAGTTATCCCTCCCTTCTAGCCCATAGTCTTCTTGTCCCGGCTGAGCCTTTGGCTCGCCTCCTAAAGCCCGGTGAAGCTGTACAGGTCGCTAGGACCAACAGTAACTACAGAAATCGAAAAAAAGAAGCTGTGCGGCTCATGCGCTGTTACATACATGTTTAAGTATATACTAATGCGTAAAGTAATATAATATTCCGATAAAATTATTATATTCAGCAATTCCACTATCATGTTCAGCAACTTTTATTCAAGGTCTAAGAACGGAGAAAATTCCCGTCGCTGTCGGTACGAATCATGTAACGATATAAGTACCACTGTAAATTTCATTACAATTATGAGAAGGTTACAATGGGGAATGGGACAGGCCGTGGCGATCCTATAGTAAAGCGTACGGCGAACGTACTACGAAACCTATTTATAGCGTACCTACAAAATGTCCTGTGAACCAAACGTCCACATGAACGTGGGTGCAGATAGCGAGAGTGCCGTGCAATCGTGCGTACATTTTACTACAGAAGGGGAATTTGGGGTGAAACCGGGAGCGTTCCCCCTACCGCCCCCGTCTCCCCTAGTTTCCGTCGCGATCGAAGCACACCCACATCGAGCGTAGTGGCGGCCGCATTCGGGCGCAGTGCTCTCTCAAAATAGAAAATTATCGCAATGGAACTGAAGGGAAAGGTTGCTTTGATCACCGGCGCCGCTGCCGGCATCGGCCTCGCCTACAGCGAGGAGCTACTCAAGCAAGGAGCCAAGGTGAGTCAACCCTTTCTTAAGTAAACACCAATTTTGCGCACATGCCTCATTACAACCAAGTTATCTTAAGTTCAAGGTAAAAGGTTGAAGTATGTGCTATGTAGCACATGTAGAATATTTATTTTGAATAAAATTAATGAGAATATCTTAAATTAATGTAATTTCGCTAAAAAGTCCATGTTCAAGCATACCTATTTGTATTGATTTTTGCCGGCGCCCCGGACGTCGGATTAACTTCCTTTTGCGTTTCCTTGTGGGTTACTGTGATAAGAGTATCTGTAGCTATGTAGGTATTTGTTTATGTGTACGAGCAAAAGTAAGACATAGTATTGATTGCAATGGTTACGTTAGAATCAACTTATTATAGCACACACCTACAGTGCTAATTGGCTTAGAACGGTATACAAACTAAACCGCAATGATTTAAATATATGCTACTTCCTTAAATAAGTAATTCTATATTAAATTTTGTTATTACGCAGCTTGCTCATTTATTTTAAGAATTTATTTTAACATCAAGATTATTTTGGTTCATGTCATTGATCTACTGAGAACAAAGAAATCTTAGCAAAGGAGGTACATCTATGCAACTATACGGATTTTATAAATAAACTTTAAATCAAAATACAGATAGTTATTAATAAAATCGGATCTCTTCGGATTAAGTTTGGAAAGTTGAAAACAACTAAAAACACTTAAGTATAACAATATATACCTATATAATAACAGTAGGTAACATTCAACCGTACCTACGCTAGTCAACCATTGGATATAAAACATTTTATATTTATTCCGTCATAAAAATACGAACATTTCAGTTATTCACTTAGTTAGGAACTCATGTCGTGTTGGGCGGCACAAATTTAATATTGTTTACTTTGCGTAAATTGGATTGAACTTCATACCTACAACAAAATACTACATGTTTGTTATTTTATATTTTGAAGTTAGGTACCATTAAATACATATATTGATAGCTTTTACAGGATTGTTTACGTATAGAGATATTTTAAATTTCTACATAGTTCTACTTAAAACACTATAATTAGTATTTGGCGCTCATATCCAAGAGAGTTAGTAGTGTCTAGAAGCGTTAAACTTAGGGAGGTGAAAAGGGCGCCCTTGCAAATTTCCATGCAACGTGCATTGCGTGATAATGGCCTGAGTAAATACTCCTTTAGCAGTATCTTCATTTCTACTTATTCCCCTTACTTTTACACTTATTAAAGTAAGTATTATTTATATCTCAAGGCAGTGCGGTGTGGATAGCCAAAAAAAAATTTCTTTAGCTTTGATATTTAGGTATAACCAGTTGCCTAAGATTTCCAACCTGTTTACAACTATGAAGTCTATTGGCTGATGTAAGTTACACCAGATTATAAAGTTGTAGTAAACTAGACTAAAGTACTATTGTGTTGTGTTGTACGCTAAGAGAGTAGTATCCATAATCACGGCTTTTACAGACACCTTGCGGGCTTCGCGGTATGTCCCGGTGGTATCGATTTTGAAACGTGAGAACGCTCGCAGATATAAAACCTAGGCACATTGATACACAATGTTATTGATAGGTGTACACATTGTTTGTTGTTGATGTATTTACTTTCTTTCCTCGTCATGAACAATAGATTTAGAGATCAGTACATCTGTAACATACATTTTCATTGGAACTCCAGAAATATCGAAAGATCTGGGAAACATTTAAATCATTTTGGAATCAGCAATTAAAATTAAAATGTAGATGGAAATACTTACTTAGTCAAAAAAAACAGTTTTACTAGTAGTAACTTCATTGACGTAGAAAAACTGGAGTTTATTTTGCGTGATTAAGTGGTTACTGTAGCTCATGTACCAATAGGTACATTTGTCACCAAATCCAAATACAAAGACAGAATTGTACCTAAGTACTAAAACTTTTAAGTAGGTAACGATGCGTGTTATGCGTGAAACGAGGATTAAGTTTTAACGCCAGTAAGCATAATTACATGTGTGCCATGGCAAAGTGTACTTTTAGTATGTTAAAGTTCTTTTCACAATTTTTCCTATAAACGCATTAAAAGCATAATAAGTTTTACCAAGTTTCTTTAAAAGTAAAATCGCACCAAACGCTGAATTGCCTTTTTTACACAACCTTACATATTTTGTAAATAAATGTTTGTTTTATATAAAATTACTATTTAACCCCCATTTCATACGAGTATGGTCTAATAATAATCCTAATAATTTATACCAGGCGGGGCCCCAACGAACCCCGGCAGGGTTAGGTAAAACTGTTGCATAATTTAAGAGTAAATGCTATATAGTAAACCACGATTTCTTCACAGGTTTCACTGTGCGATATTGATTCTGAAATCGGAGAGCAAGTGTCGGATGAACTGGGCGCCAAGTATGGCCGGAAGAACGTTCTCTTCTGCCAGTGCGATGTCACTGACTACCCACAGTACGAGGGTAATGATAATTATAATCATATTACAAAAATAGAACTACTATGTTATTCGTTAGTTAGCGATAAATTTGATAATATTAATTTATTGTAACATATGAGTCACGCGGCCTATATCTTTGGGTGGGTATCAGATGTCTACTCTAAGATGATTAGAATTATGATTTAAATAAGTCATTTTGTTCATAATACCAATTAAGGTTTGCTATTTAAGATAATTACTGCTTTGCTTCAATGACTTTATTATTTTAGGAATTTCTGTATCGTAAACTAATGTAATGAATATGTATAATGTTTTCTACATTATTTAAATATAACATTATTTAAATATACCATTATTTAAATATACCTTCAATTATTGAAATATAACAATTATTTTACCAATTGCAGAAGCCTTCGAGATGACCATAAAAGTGTTCAACAGACTAGACATAGTCATAAACAACGCTGGAGTCATGAACGACAGATTTTGGGAGTTGGAGGTTGACGTTAACTTGGTAAGTTATTATGACTATTTAGGTTGCGTTAAATTATAAATACTGTGAATATACTTATCTGTAATGATATGTAGAACGATGTGACAGCTACTTTAATATTAAGTTAATATATGCCCACACATTTATAAAACATATTATTATCTTTCATTATTCGGTTAATTTAGAAGTATTTATAGGATTAGCCATTTACTTAAATCGATTAAACGTTGCGGTGTATGGATAAGCTAGTGTTGACTTAGCCAGCGTTAGGTAATCCCTTCTTAAGTTAATCAGCTTTGAGTGCAAGAGTTCACACCTATCTTACTTAACTGAACCCTTGAACTTTAATATTATTTTATTTGTTATTTAAAATATAAAGTTTTCATGATCTCTTCAGGGTAATCAAAAGCCTATGCCTCTATGTCCTATACGATTAGTTAAAATAAATCGGTGCATTATTTGATATCGTACAAAATACAAATAAGCACATGGGCATAGACAATCTAAATTAATTTAATAACTATTTAGACTTGACATGAAATTGAAGTTATAGCCATTATTTTTTAAAAATATAAGAACAATTACATTAGAGTTTATTATACGTATTGCTATAATTATAATACACGCCTATCTATACCTATAATAATTCTATTTAATCAGGCTCATGTTTATCATATTATTAGAATGATTAAAAAAAGCACGAAGTTTACATATTTTTATTTAGGAAACTATAATTTTATTAAAAGGCGAGTATGGTTATAACTTATAACCCTTATATGTTGAACCCAGACGAAGCACTTGTTGCATTCATTGAACCACAGCCGCATTGCGACATTGCTGCGATAGTTTCATCTATTTCCCTTCCCACTATATATCGAGCAGTTAATGGAATTTTAGAATACGTTCCAATTGAATTACCAACAAGCCTTTATAGCGTGGACGGCCTTATGTGCTCCATATACCTACTACTATACGATTCACGACAATTCACTAGTTCTACATCTTGTGGGCATACATTATTAAAATAAATGTGCATGTAATTTGTATGCGCTGTTGAAACTACATTTCTTTGATAAAATACAGGCAAATGCTTTAAGTCAACTTGCAATCACGACATGAAATCGGTGACAAAATTATTTGAGTTGCGCTATTTAATCGTTATAACGGGAAAAATATTATAGGTATTTAAAAAGGTTTGATTTGATATCATACGAACTAACAAATCCGGTTAAAATAAAAGCTTTAATAATAAAACATTATGTACCTACTGACGTTCTAATTTACCAACGAACTCAACATAAATCTTGTTAGCCTGATAAAATTAACTGGTCGGTATTATGACGACTTTAGTTCATTGCATGACGTCGGTGCCATTCAGGTTAATGCCATTAAGTGTTTTGCTGTCGTATTTTACATACTTGCGTCTCATGTGAATCATACGATAATATATATTTTGCTATATCACTCTACTATTGTTACGCGTAATTCTTTAACATATTTAAGATGTTAATACTTACGTTTTAATTTTAGAATGGAGTGATCCGCGGGACTCTGTTAGCGTACCGCTTCATGGGCAAAGACCGCGGAGGCCAGGGCGGGACCATCATCAATACGGCCTCGACTGCGTTCAACAGGCCCCAAGTCTCGACGCCGATCTACACTGCTACCAACTACGCCGTAGTGGGTTTGACCCGCTCATATGGGGTATGCATTTTGAAAGACTGTTTATTATGGACAGTGGCGTAGCTACCTAGGGGCTAGGCGGGGCAGTGCCCCGGGGCCCTCGAACCCTTACCAGAAATCTCGATCGAATGGAACTTTTGGAAATTTCTCCCATTTTCAAAATAAATATGAAATGTTGCAACCCCACTTTAAACATGACAACTCAGTTGAAAGTAATTTAAAAGTTATGCCTAGGGAATCCCCCTAAATTCTTTCTGTACTAGTACTTAGTTTTACCTCAACTAACTCAAGCATGGACTGTTCACCAATCATGCAAGGAAATAATGAGCAAATATGGAGTGCTAGAATGCGACCTAACGGAACTATTCCGCCGTGGGGCCCCGGCGTTGTAAAATAGGGCCTCCCCCTCTCTTTCCGTGGGTGCCGTAAGAACCGGCTAAGGGATACGGTGCAGACCACCGATGCACAAATGTGAATAGTTTGCAGACATATGTTTTTTTGTGTTTATTTGTTAGTATATTGCGGTTTGGTAGACATATACGAGTATATATATAAATGAATAAATGTATTGATCGGCATGTTAATGCGCAATCGTATCAAATCGGGGTGCGCCGACACATGGACCCTTAATTTATTTAAGTAAGTAATGTTATGTGACAAATTAAAGGAAAAGGAAAATTTTGAAGTAAATACGTATTTTTTCATACATTTGCATACTAATCCTTAAGGATTATACATAAATACATATGTCATAACATGGAAGAATTTGTTGGTTAATCAACTAATTCTTCGATGTTATGACATATATGCTTGTAACTTGCGAAAATATAACGGACACATTAGCGTCATAGGATCGTATCCAATCGTGGTCCTATGACGCTTTGATCTGCCTATTTTAAGAACAAATGTCCCTACAGTGAAACATTTTTGATTTATGTGGAAACGTCATACTTTTGCGGAAACTAAAGCTAGGAAAAATTTTAAATAAAATAGTTATTTAGTCAGTTAGGCCCGACCTTTATATGATAAATCCTTGACGATCCTATTTCGTTTTATTAGCCAAACCTACATCCAGTATTAATTGTAATTTATGTTGTTACTGTTTAATATTTTTATTACCTGCCCTGCACTGCACAAAAAAGGGCTTACATAGCTTAGCATTTATAAAGTATTTGTATATTTCATATTTTTGTTTGATAAAACCTAATCAGTTTCCATAGCAGTGGGGCCCCATTTTTTTATTTGCCCCAGGGCCCTTGGTTAGCTAGCTACGCCACTGATTATGGACAAGTAATTTAGGTGTAGGTAGTAGGGTAGTAGGTACAGTATTTTAATGTCTAATTAAACTGCATAGTATACAAGACGATGGAACTGGACCACCTGGAATATGATCTACCACAGTGACTTACAGAAATTAAAAAAATCGCTTTCTACACTCACAGCCCCACATTCCCAGGATTCCCTGTCGTGGGTTCCCAGACCCTCGACAGGAATCTAACGTTACCTGTATTACTTTATTTGTCGTTTGTTATTGTTAATGTTGTTGTTACCCTTAAGATTTATTTTGTTGATAATCTTAAGGGTAACCTTAAGATTTCCGTGCTTTACGATTGTCAGTGATGCTGAAGGAGTCAAATCAAATCAAATCCTAAATTTATTTTGTTCCATAAAATTCACAGGATCAGTACCATGTGAACTTGACCGGGGTGAGGAGCCTCGTGATCTGTCCGGGGCTGACCGACACGGGGCTCGTGAAGGAGATCCGCAAACAGCTTATGTCCTCGGAGTACGAGGCTGCCTGGCAACGGGACAATGCTAACTGCAAGACCCAAAGGTGATAAATAGCTTTAAAATTATTCATTATCATAATCAGCAAATCAATATTGTACCTATCCATGCTTTGCACGAGTATTCTGAGGAAAAAAATAACTCTCTCCCCCCTTTCGAGACTTAGGTACATGATTAATAAAAAAATCTCAAAACCTTACGTAACTTAAACAAAAGAATACAAAGTCGCACCCTAAATGTACATATCAATCCACTCATATCAGCTATCATAATCCTCCAGGTTTCGTGTGAATTTCTTCTTTTCTCTTATCGTATAAAGAAGCAACTGAAGAAGTATAACTTGCCTTTTATATATTTCCAGTGCTGAACATGTGGGGCGGGCTCTCATAGAGATCCTCGCCAAGGGCCAGAGCGGCTCCGTGTGGGTCGTAGAGAACGGCCAGCCGCCCAGGGAGTGGCGCGGTTAATTTTCACCAAGCTCTAATATTTATGAAGTGTTGCCATGCCATAGAAGTGTATTTCATTATCTATGGTCATGTATCTTGCATTTAATACGAATAATGATCAATCCTTGTTGATTATGGAATATGGCAGATATTGGAAGTGAAAATGTATGTAGCTTATTAAGCTATCTTGATACTCATGGTTACGTAAATTGTACTGAATGTATATTATGAATGTGACACAATGCTAATATTTTTAGTCTAAGAAGATATCTAAAATTGATGTTCGTCGACAAGGACATTTGAATTTGGAATGCCTGTTCCATTTACAAGCGAGATTTTTTATAAAAAAAAACCCTTGTCAAAGAAATAATGATTGCATTGTGGGCTACATTTGAACTTAGCCATGGAGGTAATCAACTAAACATAACTAATATTAAACGGAATGTATTAAAAATATTGAATATTTTGGTAGTCGACATTATGTATTTCTGTTAAAATTTAAACATAATTAGTATATCTTAGAATATTTAAACGTATTGTCAACTATTGTCATTAACCACATTTTCCTAGTTCTGAAACTAAGCAATCTCAATAATTTATTTTTAGTATTTTATGTTATGTAACAAAGATAATTCTGCCAAATACGCAAAGATCCCTCTTTTAGCTGATACTATATACAAGTAACCTGAGATTTATTTATAAACAGCTGAAATAGAGGTACCCGGCTTGCTAACCATGCTGCGGGCAGTAAAAAATAGAACCAAAATTTGAAATCGGGTACTGCCCGGTACTGCTACTCGGGTACATACTTACATTCAATTTAAGGAGGATAGCTGACTGTAGTACAGTTAGCAGCGCCTCTCCCGAAATTCATTCTCAATTTAAGGAATGGCGCTGCTAACTGTACTGCAGTAATATATTGACAAAACGTAAAAAAGTACGTTTTTAAAGGTTTTAAGACGCATTTTATGCTTTACTTCCCTTTATTCCAGTACGTTTACAAATACGTTAGTTTAGATTTTCCTAACGTGCCCCTGACAATATTTTTTGTATGATTAATTGATTATTTGTACTTATCAAATAATGGGGTATACCATTTCAACAGTATGTAATAAAAACTTAGAAACATGTCTATACCAAAAATATTTAATTAATCTAATGGAATTTTAAGCACTTATGCTCAGCTGCAAATAATGATAGGATATTATATTATGCTTATTACTTATGAATTCTTCTCAATAATAATGAATATGTGTAAACAAGACACCTATATCTGTAAGCTAAGGTTGTGTACATAATTTCTTTCCCTAGAATAGTCACCTGTGTAAGAAACGGTATTTATATTTTTATCAAAATGTTTTATAAAGTGTAATATAACGTAGGTACTAATCGTGTTGACTATCAATATCATAATCAAGGGTGTATTTGAAATATGACGTGTATTACTGCATTTATTAATTGAAACTGACGTACTTAGGAATTTATTGAGATTTTGTGCCATTAGATCTAGTATAGGCTCAGATATTGAAAATGAGCAATAGTACTTTAATTCAGGAAGCATAGACCTTTGCTTCGTTGGATAAGAATCACATGATTTTATTATTTTAAAATATTCACTAATCAGAACAGAAATAGGTCATCTTCATGGACTTCAAGTGGGTTTTATTACGGACAGACGTATTCCGTAGACAAATTGGTTCGACCCATAGACTAAACCAAATGCGCGCCATACCGTATGTACGAGGCGCAATTGAAATAAATTCAGTTACAATTTTCTCTCAAACATATTTAAATATTTTACTGTGTAATATTTAAAATTGTAACTGTGAAAATTAAAATATCCGAGGATTTTACTAAGAGTACATGACAGTGAATGTTTTTTTTTTAAATAATCAATATAACTATACCATAGTTTCACAGGTATTAATATTGTCTTATTATTTTTATTCTGACTCAATGTCATGAAGTAATTTAAATATATTGAACATTTCAGTATTTGAAATCTTAGCATGTTGATGTTATGATAACTATGAAGTTACTGCTTTTGGTGTGTAAGTTACGAATGTCAAACATTTTGTTGCAGTATGACCCTTTATTGTGGAATTTATATATTTTTTAGACCTTGTATCAGTAAGAAATATTAATTGATATTCCTAAGGAAATTGTTCAAAGTGTGGAATATAAACAAAATGTAATGAAAAAAGCGTAATTCTACGAAAACAACTAAATAAGGCTAGGTTTACATGAGGCCTATGTATTAAGCCAAAGCGATACATAATATAAGCCCTATTCTGGCTTAAATATGAGTTTGCCTTTTTATGTTCCTCGCTTACATTGCCCTTATGTAAACCCAGCTTATAGGCATTTTGATAAGTTAATCCCTGTATTTACTTAAGATGTACTTTTTATATGTTTTATATCGAAATTTGTTACCTACTTGAGTGTGTTAAAAATATTGCTACATGTTTTATACGGGCTTAAGTTTTTATTTGCAATAAAAAAAATATAAAAAATAAAACTTGATTTTTAATTAAATAACCAGTTGGAAGATTTGTAGTAAATGTATATTTCCGTATTAATACAATCACCAGGTACAGCTTTTGAGTTACAATTTTACAAATATATTGTATCTTGTCAAAATCTTTACTTCAAATTTTCACTCAAAAAGGACTTTTTTTACAGACATCTTTTACAATATACTTTACTAACTGATTCCACTTTGACTTAAGAAACAAAAACAGTCCTTTGATAGAACAATATTAACACTAAAATTTGTGTGATAAATGCTGGATCACCTTCAGCAGAATATTATCAGAAACCCTATGGCAGAAGCACACTGACACTATACAACATTCATTATAAACATGAACCAGTCTACAAGGACACGGATTCCAGTGGTACTGCCATATGATTCCATTGCAGTCCTACTATCACAATTCATTTGCTAACAATAAAAATGACAGTCAATAAATCATCTCTAGTCATTCAGCGGAGCCAAAACACCTCGAAAACCGAATAAAACTATACCATACGGAAACCTGGCCAGCAGAATTCTAAATCGCTCAAAAGTATTTCAGCTCTCATTTTGCTACAAATATAACTATACATTTATTAGTAGGACCACTCCAATACTCCGTCGATACGTTGCTTAAAAGATAAAATTCAAAAGGGCAACGATCGACGGTCACAATAAAACACGTTTACGATAACTATCATTCGTTACAATTTTATAGGCACAAATCGCGCGTTATAGGGGAAGCTAGGAAAATATATACTTCAATTGGGCGTGACATAAATAACGATTCAATTACACTATGCAGTACCCTACCACATAGCCTCGCTACAATTTACAAGGGGGAGGCTGTCTTGGTTCAATCATCACGATATTGACGTTGGGGATCACAGAAATTTGTCTAATGTCGTTAGTGTCAATTCGTATGACGCCAACGCACAACTGCCCAATCAGCGAGCTGTCCGCTCAACTGCACTCCTATACTTACGTTACGCTACTGTAAGCGCGCCTGGACGAAGTCGATTTGTTCACACGCGTGCTCACGGGAATTTCCAACTGATACCTTCCATATATTGGATACAACACTATCACACCAAAACAATGTCCAGCTACTTTTATACCGTGCCACCTTTTAACTTCCCGTAAATACGTCTCCCATCTCTCATTTAATCGATTACGTTTTATTACACACTTCAATCACCAACATACACTTTTCCGTTACTTATTCCATTTGTGATCAGTCCTCGCGATAATAAATTAAGATTCAGTATACTCTCCATGTTGAACTTCCCCTACTTTGCTGTAAAAAGAAAATAATGTTATAATATAATTATATGCAATTATCTCATCTCTTGATGAAAGGGTCGAAGTACACACTTCAGATTTTTACAAATTTTGTGGGGGTCTCCGCCTCCAAACTGCACCATACCCACCCGCCCGCACTACTTTAATGCTCCGTCCCCCGCGTATAGAATGAGTGCGGGCGGGTGGGAATGGTGCAGTTCGGGAGCAGTTTGGAAACAGTTGATACGACTGCAATTGAACTGTAATCGGACTGTGCGTTTGGTTTGCAGTTCTATTGCAGTCGTGTCAATTGCATTCAAACTGCACCTGAACTGCAATTTGCCGTTGGATTGTAGTTGAAATGCGGTCCGTCTGTCTAGAGCTTAAGTAGTTGTGTGTGCGTACCTGCGGCGGTGGCGGGCTGCGGCTGCGGCGGCGGCGCGGCGGCGGGCGGCGCGGCGCGGCGCGGCGCGGCGTGCGGCGCGGGCGGGCGGCCGCGCGCGCCGCGCATCGCTCGCCAGCTGGGGAAGTACCACATCCTACGCCTCAGTCGCGGACACCGTCCCGGCCCCGGACGGCGCGCGCCCCTCACACACACGGTAGAACGAGTTGAGGATGGCGAAAAGCATTACGAGTAACACAATGTTATAGCAGTTGAGTCTTTGTCTTACATGGAAAGGATACAAAATGACGAGTTAGAGACATCTCGATAAAAAAAGAAATATTTTCTTTCGCGAGTAGTAGCAAAGTGCCAAATGCGAAAAACGATTTTATAGCGAATATTTTTGTCCTACACGAAAAACACAGAATACATTACGAGTTAGTGAAGTCTCAATAATTAGATACTCGTATTTCTGTCAAGAAAGGAAAAAAGGTCTCAAACTACATATAATGTGATGGAAGACGATCTCTTTCTACCGTGGGCAAACTCTAGGGGCCGGCGCCGCCCGGTCGGCACAGTCAACAAGTTAGGTGTGCAGTGTGCGTGCGTGCAGTGTTTATACCAACGATTAACGTGAAAACAAATATTAATTAGTAATGTCATTTATTATGTATTCATATAAATTTTAAGAAATCAACCATTAACAAATGCATAAAAAGAGTGCAGTAAGAGGGAGCATTGATTGTGTATAATCATAAAACCGAGAATTATGTTATCATTAGTATTGTCAGTAAATGGCGTTAGTAGAATTAATTTTGAGTATATTTGTTGTAAATTAAATTATATCAGTACCATTGGTACATTTTTTTGGCCAGTAGTTTCTGTAACTTTAACTGGCAATGTCTTTGCTTTGCTGTCTTTCTGTAACTGGCATGATGACAGGATTACAAACAAACAATAAATGATTTTGGTGAAAAAAAAAACTTGAAGGATTCTAAAAACATGTCCAGTTTTAATAAAAAGTTTACGATTAGTTGGGTTTTTAATAAAATAAGAGTATAAAATATTGTAATCGTTGATTTTGACTGAAACACAAATCGGAATGAATGACGTCACATTTTTAAGCAGCACCGTATCGCAGAACTGCAAGCGCTTACGAGCTTTATTTAAAATATAAATTTTAACATGAATAAGACGAAATAATATGATTTTTGGGAACAGTAGACATCATCTATAACTACTACTAGAGGGAGATTCCAAAGCCTATCAGTCAGTGGAGTGTTACGATGCATGCGTGTGGGAACACGTACGGCTGCTGTTGCACGTGCCGTGCGTGCGGCAGGTGCGGCGCGTTAATATAGAGGGGGATTTCAATCCCTGTCATCATGCCTCGTGTGTTAGTATTGTGAGTGGAGTGTTATGGTGGTGGTATGAGATGACACGTACGGCTGGTGCTGCGCGTGCTGCAGGTGCGGCGCGTGCGGCATGTGCGGCGCGTGCGGGTGCCGCCAGGCGCCGCGGCCGCGCCACGCGCCGCGCCGCGCTGACGCCACGCCGAACGTCTCCGAGTTCAGCTTGCGCTCCGTCCGCCAGTCCGTCCGCTGGCTGCGACCCTTCGACCTGACATCACAAACGTAGTGATTAGTGTCTTTCACCGTTCACGTGAAGCCTCCGTGAGAAGACCGCAAGAGTCGTAAAATAATATAAAGAAAAAGGCAAATAAAAACGTTCAAAGAATAAAAACAACTATTCCGCGTCCACGCGCGAACGTATACGAATAACAATCCATGAATTCAGCCTAAGTTCAACACAATTCAAAAATTTGGACGGCATCAACCAATTAAAACAGCTGAAACCTTTTTACTACATTGTCAAAAAACATCTTTACAAAATATAAATAATGTAGGAAAATATTATCACAATAATATATCAGATTCTTGATTGCAATAAACTGTCTACAGTATTTCATATGTATTTTTTAAAAATTATTCCTCTATTCACGTGTCATTCTCAACACACAATATTCCTTCTCTATAAACAAACTATTTGTCCACTCACCTCTCCACAGCCTCACAAGAGATGTTGTCGAAGAAGCTCTTCTTCTTGTCGTAGCCCATGAACTGACTGTCGTCGTCCAACTGCTCCTCGCCCGCACCTGTTTCGTTGCCGGAATCGTCCTTCTTGTCCACTTCACCCTGTACAAATTGATATGCGGGTACTGTACACAGTTTTTAAATAAAACTTTGAAGGTGGTAGAACCCGTTGTGGTTCGACTCCGGCAGCACCACCGCCACACCTATTTCTGCCTCACAACAGCAGCATTAAGCGCTACTGTGTTCTGGTTTGAAGGGTGTAAGGGAGACATACTTATCCGAGGCCTTTCAGCTTAGTCCTCAAGAGTAGCGGCGCATCTGGGATCCCATCTGGGGTTGATTACACATGTCCATGGGCGGCAGCAGTCGCTTACCATCAGGTGGACTGCATGCTCATCTGCTACTCCTATATTATAAAAAAAACCCTAAGTAACTTGAATAGCCTTCTTGCTCACATACAATAGAGAACAAGTGAGAGATAAATAGTAATACCACCATTTCAGACTTCCCAAAATAAGGGTAATTTATTTTAAATCCAAAAATATTACTGAAATAAGTAAAACAAATAATTATCCATTTAGTTGTATAAATACCAAATATTCATGTAGCCCAGCTTATGTTAAAGACAGCAAAGTGAAACCGCCAATCACAAATCGTTAGCCAACCAGTCCTACTTGAGGAGTAAATTATAAGTGCAGATAGTTCTATTTTAAAGGACTGATAATTTTCCACAAAAATATAAAGCGTTTAAAATGTATTTTAGGATACATTTACATAGCTTAATACAAATAATATGGAAAATATGATTATTGAACGAAATGATGCGATGTTTGTAGATAACATTTTGACTACACATTCTAATTTTAAACTAGTCTCCAGCATCAAGTTATCATCAATATGCAACAATTTCTCACCTCGACCTTAGTGTCCCCATCAGTAATGTTTGCCTTCGCGAGTTGGCTCCTCAGCTCCTCGAAGTTGTTGCTGGCCTGCTAAAAATCAAAGTCTTAGTCAATTTTTGAGTCCGATCTTGTTTAGGCTTTACCCAGAGGTACCCATAGTCAATAAATCTATGAAAATATTTTGTATATAAGAAAACACATTGATATTGTTGAAAAAAATAGTAACCCCTATAACTTTAATACTAGAAATAGAGATAAATTAGCAATTCTTAAACATAGATTAAGAAAGTTGGCTAGTAGACCAGGGTCGATAATTTTTAAAACCAATTAAAATCGTAGTAGGATGAAACCCATTAGAAAAGGAGGGGAATATTATAAAAATGAAGGGAAAAATAATTTACGGGCGATCTGAGGTCGGGGAGGGGATGGGGGTGAGTCTTTAAGGGTAAAAAACGGTTTTTCTCGATTTCCGGCAAAACTAAAAGTCCTATCGAAAAAAGTCAAATGGCAAAGTTGTAGGTAATAAAAAGATCTAAAACTTTTGTATTTACACTTTTTTCACATAACCTCAAAATTTATGTGAAAAATTAAAAAAAACAAGTTTTTGGTTTTTTATTTTTATCTTTTACAAAAAAAAAATTTTTTTAACGAAATTTGGCGAAAACTTACCTTTTTATGTCCCAAATACGCTGTAATTTATTTGATTAAAAATATTTATTTTTTCACCTTATTTTGAATTAATATCGAAAAAACACCCTAATTTTCAATCGAAAACTCACCCGTCAAAATATCAGCTTTTTTCAAAAAGTTGGTATGTTTTCTGTTCGTTGAAATCTCTATTTTTTGATGGTGAAAAAAAAAATATATGTTACTATAGTAAATTCTCAGAAAATGTAAAAAATCAAAAAAATCTCGAATTCGAAATTTGGATTTGAATTTGAAATTTGGAAGTGCTGGATACCACTAAACGACTCGAAGCTGCTTTTTTTATTTCATACACTTGCTTATCATCTGCCTTATTGCAGATGATACAAACAGATTCATCCATACAGATAATCTGAAAAGACAGAATCGAATTAATAATGCCTTCACTATTTTATCGTGAATATACCCCCATAAAAAAAATATATTAAAGAAATAAATGTCAAAATTTCTAAAAAATATATTAAAAATCTATTTAAAATGTATAAATATATAAAAAATATGTATAGTAAATATATTTTTAATAACTAACTTTTGGCTGATTTTCAAGTATATTTCATATATTTTGAATACATCTGAAATATATTTGAAATGTAAAAAATATATATGAAAATCGGCCAAAAGTTTGTTATTACAAATATATTTATGATATATATTTTATATATTTTTTATAGATTTTTAAAATATTTTTTATGTATTTTGAAATATTTTTTTTTCCATGGGATTAACTAAATTTGTTTGTGCAAAATTAAGGAGATTATTATTTTTTTATCTTTATTAAATGAAAAATATTTACAATTCTAATTATACTTATAGACAATTAAATATAATAAGATAAACTATAAGTAAATATAAAACAGCTTATTTACAAAATTATACAAAAATGAAAAACAAAAATATAAAATCAAAAACACTACCATAAAAAATTGTCACCATCACTGTCTTTGGGCAAGGTTCCCAAGACGCTGGCAGCATTTCCTCTCTGAATTGCTATACCAATTCTTTGAGCAAAATGCATGCCAGCTCTCGGGTCCCCAGAGACGTCGACCAAACGAGTTGACAGCTGTTTAAACAACTGCCAAGCATCCGGACCCCATGGACCCAAAGTTTCAACACCAAACGCCACAAATATATAGTTATTGCATAAACTAATATATTTACGACGCTTGGTGTTTTCAGCAGTAGTAGCCGCCGCCCCCGCGCCAGAGGAAGACGCCTGGAGGTGAGAAGGAGCCAGTGTGTCGACACACGTAGCGTCCCACACTAGCATCCTCCCCCCCTTCCAGGGTATTAACGTCATACCGTCGGGCCGTTTATTTTTTTATCTTGTACTAAAACATCATTTAATTTCAATCTTTAGGTTACGTTACGTTAAGTATACTATTTTTTAAAGAAAATATTACGATTTTTATGTTTGAGTTGATTGATACAGACAAAAATAGATATAGTAATTACCTTCCTATGCAGATTCGAAAAGTTTTTTTTTTAAGTAAACTTGTCACAATTATCTTCAAGAAACTCAGCGTGCACGTGTATTTTTATAAACGATGTTGTATATTGTACTGTATTTCGAATACTGGTTAGGCTAACGGTTGTAACAGCTGCTACGAAATAGTAGGTATGTATGTAGTAAGACCCAGACTCGCCTAGCCCCTTCCCCACTTCTCCATGAAATACCTTTTGATGGGCTACTATTTTTCGTAGGTCACTCAGGTATATAATTTTTCTTAAAATAGTTATAAATAGACATCTACGCATATAATTTAAAGAAGATTCGACAACTTTCTCCAAATATTGTAAATGTCTTATTAAATATTAATTTTATTAACTGATTTGTTTGTTAATTATAGTAGTATATTCTTATTTGCATTTTTTTTTATCAATGTAACATGTAATCTAATGTTTTTCGAGTAATTAAAGTGGTAATTTTAATAAATAGCTCAAATTTTTTTATAAAAATAAAAAAAAAAATCGAATTCGAGTTTTTTTTTATTTTTTACATTTTCTGAGAATTTACTATAGTAACATATATTTTTTTTTCACCATCAAAAAGTAGAGATTTCAACGAACAGAAAACATACCAACTTTTTGAAAAAAGCTGATATTTTGACGGGTGAGTTTTCGATTGAAAATTAGGGTGTTTTTTCGATATTAATTCAAAATAAGGTGAAAAAATAAATATTTTTAATCAAATAAATTACAGCGTATTTGGGACATAAAAAGGTAAGTTTTCGCCAAATTTCGTTAAAAAAAAATTTTTTTGTAAAAGATAAAAATAAAAAACCAAAAACATGTTTTTTTTAATTTTTCACATAAATTTTGAGGTTATGTGAAAAAAGTGTAAATACAAAAGTTTTAGATCTTTTTATTACCTACAACTTTGCCATTTGACTTTTTTCGATAGGACTTTTAGTTTTGCCGGAAATCGAGAAAAACCGTTTTTTACCCTTAAAGACTCACCCCCATCCCCTCCCCGACCTCAGATCGCCCGTAAATTATTTTTCCCTTCATTTTTATAATATTCCCCTCCTTTTCTAATGGGTTTCTTCCTACTACAATTTTATTTCACTTTTTATTATTTTTAAAGGCTTCTACCCTAGTCTATAGATCTTTCATGGGTAACTGTATTCGTTACTACAATAAAATACCTGAACACATTTTGAATCTCACAGAAAAAAGTTCAAACATGTCGTTAAACAAACGCTATATAAAAAGCGTACTATAAACTAAGTGATTATTTGACTGACAAGACAGTGTGGTCTTAGTAGTTCCAGTTCCACATGTACCATTAGGTTGAGTTTAACATTGTAAAAACATTTTTTTTAAAGATGTGTGTTATGGAGTTTCTTTTGCTGCTTCTTCTCCATAACGAAACACCTTGTGAAGTGGTGGTAGTTGTATTGACATTAAAAAAGTAAAGAACCTATTTTGAATAAAAAAAATTGATATGATTTGATTTGATTTGCGTCTAGTAGCTGAACAGATATGAATATGAAAATGATTGTATGAACTCACCTCAACCTTAACGTCTCCGTCGCATATCTTAGTCTTGGCGAGTTGGCTGCGGAGTTCCTCGAACTCTGTGTTGGCTTGCTCGAAGTCGTAGTCGTTTTCGAACTTGAGGGTGTTCTTGTTGCGCGGCACGAAGCCGCCGCGCCCGCGCCCTCGCGACCTACCCCGCCACCCGCCGCGGTTGTAACCTTCGGAAGTAACAAAAGATTTTTAGATAGCACAATATTGAGTATTTTCCCATTAAAATATCAAGTAAATTACCTTGTTTGTATGTTTTGCAAGATATATAGAGTGGAGTATTGCTTTTAGTAATATAATGAATAATGGGAACAAAAATATTAAATCTGGCTGTGTTTTACAGAAAATGTCTTGATCACAAATTACAAACATTATGATGAGTTTGAGCATAAAACCCAATTTGTCAAACACATTTTCTTAGATCATAGCAAAAGAACACTCTAAATTGAGTAAACTTTTACACGAAAAAACTAAATCAAAATTGTTCCATTTGCATAAGAGCTATGTAGCAACACACATTAAACTTCTAACATTTTTGCCTATGAGCTTACCAAGCCCGAAATATAATTTGGATTGTGGATTTATAAACATTTCAGAACAATTAAAAAAACTCACCAGATTGATAGTGGTGCTGCTCGGCCTGGTGGTGATGGTCAGCGGGCTGGTGGTGTTGGTTGTGTTGGTTGTGTTGGTTGTGCTGGTTGTGTTGGTTGTGGTTGTGCGCGAGCGGCTGGTGCGGCGCGGGCGGGTGGTGCGCGGGCGGCGGCGCGGGCGCGGTCTGCGAGCCGCTGGACACGCGCTGCCGCGTGCGCGACGCCGGCCGCCCGCCGCGCGCGCCCGCCGGGCCCTTCGCCCCGCCGCCGCCGCCGCCGCGCCGCGACTCGCGCTGACCCGACCCGCTCGCACCCGAACCCACCTGGACACCACACTCATGTTTAGTACATCCATCCATCAGCCATTATTAGGCCACTGCTGGACATAATAATAATAATAAACATCATCAGAATTAGATTCCATATTATAAAATTAAAATTAATTACAAATGTCAACAAATAAAATTAAATAAAATAAAATTAAATATAAATAAATACTATACTTACAACTATGTTAGTAAATTACACTAAAACCTATAAGAAGGTACATAGTTCACAATAAGAGAGAGTAAAAAGAGACGGGCACATAGCAATTAATATAGACAACTCTTAACGTTTCATAAGCCTCCCCTAATCTGCGCCACTCTGACCGATCTTGAGAGTCTGGATCCAACGGTTACCCGTCGTCCGCTTCAGGTCCACCCGGTCAGAGGGCATCCTGTACTCCTTTTGCCGAGTTTTTATGTTATACTTTAACTTCAATTTTTAACTCATGTTTAGTAATGTTCGCCAAGTGGAATCGTTGCTAGACGTCCTGATTTTAGCAGAACATCCGATTTTTAGTTAAAAAATTGTTTACCCGCGCGAAACAGATTTTCAAAGAAACTTTCAAAATTTTTTAAATTAGAAGTTATTGTAAATGTAATGCATTGAAACCAAAAAACTACATCATACAATTTTAAAATAAACACATATTACTTTCTCTATCCCATTTTGACCAAGAAAATTTGGTAGTGCAGCCCTGTATATGAAATTTCACTACAAACATTGACTAATTGAAATTGAATACTGTTATGTTATACGGTCACTTCATATCATAGTATGAAGAAAACTCAAGTAATAACCACACTTCCTATGACATTTTTGTAGTGATTAACTATCATAGGAAATGACAAAACCCTTACATCAATCTTATGTGTCACAACTGTTACACAAAAGTAAATAAAATCAAAACTTACTTCAAATTTGAGCTTTAAAAAAAACATAAACAATCTCAATGCTCTCAATAGTTACCTGGGTCTCCTGGTCAGCTGTAGGGCTCTTCCTGTGACCACCGGTTGCAGGTGTACCAGACCTGGAAGCACTCTGCTGAGAACCACCTCCAATAAGGTCTAACATTGAACCTGAAACATGTATACATCACATTTATGTAATGATTATTTCAACAGAAAAAATCATATCTGTTTTGTAATTGCTATTTTATTAAAGGTATGATTTTATAAATGCTCAGAGCATTTTAGTGTAGATGGAAAATTCTTAGTAAATAATCTATGTGATTAGATAGACCTTAAAAGCAAAACAGATTTAATAATAATTTTATTCAGAAGAAACAAAACAAAGTTTAAGAGCAAATGCATTTTAAATAACCCTATATAACTAAGGCAACTTATGAATTAAGCATGACTAAAAGATTATGCATAAGCAGTGTGAAAATAGCAGGAAGAAAAATAATACAGATAAAAGCACATCTATATGAATGAATTGTAAACACATGGTATTGTATACAATGACATTATAGGTATATTTTATTTTAAAAAAATATATTCCCGAAAGTTTGTTATATTCTTTATGACATTCCTTTGAAGATGAACAAAAAAATAAATGATTGGTACTTTTACTGTAAAATTTATAGAAATTAAAACAGTAAAAGGAATAATTGCTATTATATTAAAAAAATATGAAAAAAGAAATTTGATTGTGTTTATGCAATTTTGTGTGGAATTGTTTTTTTTAACTTTGCTTTCAAGCAACAGACCAAGGAAATGACAGTGCAGATTGCGATTTTCTCAACTGTTAATCAATTAGTATCACTTCTAGAAAGTTAAATGGTATTAGTTTGTTAATACTGTCAGTCAATTAGTATAAGAAATTTATACAAATAAGTTATAAATATAAAACGTAATATTAATTTTACATAAGATAACAATAGATAATAACAGATGTTAATATAATGCCTAATTCATTAAATTATTTTGTAAAATCATTTATTAACAGAATAGGGTAGGTACATATTAAATACATGGATAAAAAATATTTTAAATAATGATGTATTAATCATGCAAGCAATGTTAAATATTAGAACAGCAACCAGACACTTCTCCGAAGTTGTCAATAGAAATTGTTATTGTTTTCAAGTTACATTTTTAAATATCAACAGTGAGAAGTGTCCAATTGCAATATGGCAAAAATCGCAAGGTAGCAAAGCATTTGAAGCAAGAATCAGTATTTTTAAAGGGAAACCTTGGTCTTTCGCTTGGTTCACGTGGTGTATCACTCCCGATCCAATGGGAGCGGCAATGGGTTGGGGCTGAGGAGCCAGCTCCACGGATGTTTGAGGCGACAACTCACTCGTCTTGCTAAGTTGTGTGTGAACACCACTTTGGAATCCAGCCATGGGATGATACTGGTTGAACTGCGTCTGTCCCACCACTGGGTGGTTGTACTGCCCAGGATACTGGCCCTGGGCGGCACCACCACCGAGGGTTGGCGGCACGGACATCTGCACAATGGCAGGATCATTTGGCATCGACGAGACATTGGTGAGGACTCTAATATCCTTGATGTCAGTCCCACGGAACAAGATGTAGTCATACACTTGAGTCTGAGGAGCTACAGGATACTGCGTCTCCCGATCCTCAGTGCCAAAGGATCGCACTGAAATTGAAAAAAATACAGACATTCATAATACTGAAATAAAACAATAAACCTCTTATTATAGGATCACAGTGATAATTATAACAATTATATACTTTTCGAATTCAAATGTTAAAAATTGGAATATAAATAATAATATGGTTTACTCCAATATGGCCAGAATGTGTTGAAATAATGGATGGCGAACAAAAAAAAAACAGTATAAAAATATACAGTAGAAATTTAAAGTAAATAATATTTCTTTGTTTTTCTAAATAAAATAATATGTAATCTAAAACATTAAAAACATTTCTATTGTATATGTATATACACAGTAGGTGAAACCAGTTTGACCCTACATAGTAATGATGGCCTAATCTAGCAGTTTCTACCCACCTTATAAAAAAATGTTAAGCGATTTCTCAAATCATATAGGTCAATCACCCTGGCACGCATTATAATGCATTGTTTAGAAGGAATCAAAATCAATTTCGATGTCAAATAAAGTCAATAATGTTTTGTCTATGTATTTTTACCAATATTTTGTAATTTTAAGTTTTAACAAAATACGTATAGAATCCTGCTGGAATTACGGGGACATAAGTTGTTTACAATAAAACAGGGGTATCAACGTCATCAATGTGAAACTGCGGTCAACATTTAACTTTAACATCTATTATTGAGGGTAGAACTAAAAAAATGTGGTCTTTCCACGTCGAAACTTATCTAACAACGAATCGACAACTCATACTGTAATACGAATCGTTTCGGTTAATCACCGTTTCACATACAGAACGCTAGCTAAACAGTTCAACGAAAGGAGGGAAAAGTATCAAACTGTCTACATTAATAACAAAGTCGGTACGCAAAATTCACAAGAGATACATAAATACGTAAAGAATGAACCCAGTTTGAAGCATAATACACGACAAGAACGCATAACAAGATAACAGTATCCATTTGTCAACTTACCGCTAGCTAAAGCGATGGTACATTCCTGAGGATCGACGGTGAAGAGTCGGCCTTCATACCGAATATCCGCTTTCGATATTAGGCTTATCTTGGAGCCCAATTCAGGCATTCCAGAACTCATACTGTCACTTTGTAAATTTCTTGCCGATGACGAAGATTTTTTACGATTCTCTCGACCGCAAAACCAACAGCCATCAAATAAAATGATTGACGGGAAGTTGGCAACAAGCGCAGCGTTTACAAACAGCTGAGAATACAGAGACAAAAATGACCATAGATAATATAGTGTATATATGTGTGTATAGTGTATTTGTGTGGTAAGGGAGACATACTTTTCCGAGGCGTTCCAGCTTAGTCCTCAGGGGTAGCGGCGCATCTGTGGCCGACCTCAGGTAGGAATATCTAATCCTATCTGGGGTTGATAACAGATGTCCATGGGCGGCAGTAGCCACTTACCATCAGGTGGACTGCATGCTCGTCTGCTACTCTTATATTATAAAAAAAAAAAAAAAAAAAAACATTATTCCTGTTTTTACTTAAGAAAAACATTTTCAGATCATAATATTATTATTTTAAAAATTTCACAAATTGCATGTATAATTGCACGAAACTTCACCTTTATATCCATCTTACTCTCATATATAATATTTTTTTTATGAAATGGTGTGTAATGTAAGTGATATTTTTATTCTCTCATTTTTTGTTAAATTTATGAAAAACTTAAAGCAAAATCATTGAATTGTGCATACTAAATTGTAAAATATGGAGTTGTGTCTCTTACCTGAATTTTATAATTATTTTTGATACTATTTATAATAATACTAACCGTATACAATAAAGTATCTTGGCCGTAAAAATGTTGTACTCTACAAAAGTAAGTAAGTATATTGTATTGTCTATGTCATGTTTGGCCACGGACTCTGCTCGACGTAATTGTCCGTTGAATTTTAATTTTATAAACATAGAAAACTAAACGAATGTAATTCAAGTTCAAAGTGAATTATATAGTTGTAAAAAATAAATGTTATATTTAGATCTGTGATTCGAGTGTTTTGTGTGTAATGATGATAGAAACTCCAATATCTTCCATTACGGGCTTAACAAGGCTAAGTATTGGCGGGAGCAGCAATGGTTCAATACGAAGAAGAAGTCTTATACCAAAACGTTTTACAAATGCGGGAGACGAGGTTTGTATTTTTAACATTATTTGCCTATTGATTGCATTCTTAACAAGTAAACAATAAACCATTAATACATATTGAATGATGTACCATTTATATTCAATTTTAACTTCATTCCCACTGATAGAAATACTTTAATTTGATGAAAAGCAATTTAAATCAAATAACCTTTTGAGTGGTTTCTAACTATTCTGTTTAAAAGCTGTTTATTTACATTTACTATGTAAATAATGTTAGGTTAAATGTCAATTTGAAGTTATAGTTTTTTCCAATATTGTTAATGTTTCAGGATAAGAATGATGATGAAGCGGAGAGATCCTCACTGGTGGCGTCGGACCGCGCTGTGGCCACCTCCACGCCGCGCTCGCCGTCCAGCAGGCCAGGCAGGGACACTATGTCATCGTCACCACAGAAAGAGCACTTCCAGGGCTGTTTGAAGCTGTACGCTGAAAATGTAAGACTATATCTTTATATATATATTTCTTATGTGCGTGTGTATGTCACTGAATTCCTCCTAAACGACTGGACTGATTTTGAATTTGTTGTGTGTATTCAAGGGGACTTGAGAATGGTTTAGATTCACAATTTAGTCCGTGGGAAAGGTTTTTTTAATTAATTTTTAATTCTTAAGTAGTTATAGAATCGCAAACTATGCATTTGATCAAGTGATGATCTTTAGCAAAATTGTTGTCCAAGAGCCCACGAGGGTTTGGGAGTTGGTAAGACCAATTTTCGACAGATGGCACCACTGTCATCCCAATGCAGGTACAAATTTTCCATTTTATGTATGTCATATTATTTCTTTAAAATGCGGGCGAAGCCGCGGGCACCACTAGTACATTTATAAGTATTTATATAGTCTACCAATACCCTTATGCATATTGGTCCCAAAATTTAAACTTGGATTTCTTAGAGAAGCAGGTACTCAAGGAAGGAAATAATAATAAAAAAGAACTTTAAATTTCCACTGTTTGTGTGATATAGAAACATCAGATAGAAGCTGTTTGATTGTAGTTATATTTTGTAGACATTAGTAACCAGTGTTATAAACATATCTAAATAAAATGTTTGTTGCAGAAAATAACAAAAGACAATGCATGGAACCTGCAGTTGATAGACTTCATGACGTCTATGCTGCGTCGTCATGACGTCCGCATGGAGAACCTGCAAACTGCTTCCACGGTCATAGATGCATCCACCAGGATATACTCATTTCGAGTAGACGCTGTACACTATGATGTGTTGAAAATGGCTGGAGGGTTAAGCAAGGCTGCTCAAGTAAGTAAATAGTGGTAGAGCCAGTATGGTTTGATCAGGGACATACTTTTCTCTAGCGTGAAGCAGTTTTGCATTTTTTTAAAAGGGTGTGCCATATTGGTTAATTTACAGGTGAGGTGACTGTCATAGAGCTCAGGACTGGAAATGCATTTGTAATCAGCTTTGTGTTCTGTATATTTTTAGTCATAGATGTCTATGTGCGACATTTACCATAATGCAGTGGTGGAGCTAAGTCGCTTACATGGTTGTTGTTAAGTATCTTTAAAGTTATAAAAAAACAAGACATCCACCAACTTTATTTTATGAAATTGAATTGATTTTGCATTCAGTTTATCTAATAGTATTTAAGTCACTGCGGCAGCACTAAGCTCAAAACCAAGCTCCATGTTGTAAACTGTAAATTTTTCTCTACTTTTTAGTCTAAAAGAGGTAAAAAGGACGATGACGGCAATCAGGAGGAAGGCGCGGCAGAGGGCGACGCCGCTCCGGTTAAGAAGAAAAAGAAAAAAAGCAAAGGCGCTATTGCCGCCAATCCTGATGTTTTCAATGGAGATTTTGACGCTAATGACTATGTTGGTAGGTGAACATATAAAGTCAAGTATATTACTTGCTAATTGGTAGAAATTCAACAATTATTAAAATAACGACCAAACTTGATATATCAAATTTGGTCGTTATTTCAATTATTTTAATATGGTATAACATAATATTATATTAATAACTTAAGTATAATTTGATTTGCTCCCAATTTTATTTTCGATATGGTGCATAATATCAAAACAGTTTTTATATCTAAAACAGTTTCTTTCATATTCAAGTTATTTCAAGAACACTACTCATCTAGTTTTCTAATTTTTGATATCTGCATTTCCCATATAAACTTTAATTATGCTAAATATCAAAAATTTACTGAACTTATAATCTTTAAATCTTCTTCATTATGTTTTATCTTGTTTATATGTTTGTTTATTAGATCCATTCTTCGAGAGACTTGCAGCAACAAAAGGCGACGTGACTTCTTCAAACCGAGCATTTAATGCCACATTGCCAATTCATGACAAAACTCTAGCGTTAATTTTAAGGTAACTTTCTAGACTATTTAATTTTTCATTCAATAATTATGTGGCCACTCCTTCTAATTAAATTGAATGTTAAGTGATCTTACTGACCTCTAAAAAATAGTTGCTATAAATAACTATGGTGTCTGCCGTATTAGTGATTCCAAATAGAACAGGAGTCTTTAGTGAAGCTGATAACATGTGACAGTTCTTTGGTCCACAATACCTAATGCAGCTCGCATTTCTCATTTATTTTCATAAGATACAATAAGCAAATGTTCTACTAGCAGTTGAACCATCTTACTTTTTTTTATGTATAATATAGGAGTAACAGATGAGCATGCAGTCCACCTGATGGTAAGTGGTTACTGCCGCCCATGGACATCTGTAATTAACCCCAGATAGGATTAGATATTCCTACCTGAGGTCGGCCACAGATGCGCCATTACTCCTGAGGACTAAGCTGGAACGCCTCGGAAAAGTATGTCTCACTTATTACACTCTTCAAATCAGAACACAGCAGCGTTTACCACTGTTGTTATGAGGCAGAAATAGGTGTGGCGGTGGTGCCGCCGGAGTCGAATCACAAAGGGGATACTAGTATTGGGATAAGATTGTGACAAATATGTTAGTGTTATAATATTTGTTACTCTCACCAGCATTTTGTATTATAATGTTTCTTTTTATTTTCAGAACTGATGACCAGTTTCTTGAGCCTATCAAGGAGAACATACCTGAAAACCTGGAGTTAAATGAACGTATCACGTTAGCGTTGACGCTGCTTCCAGCTTTCAGTGAGACTGACAAGATATGTGAACCTTTTACTGGCTTCTCTATAAATAATTGGGATCCGGAGAATGAGGATAAGTATGTAGTTTTTAATTTATCCGTCAATTCAATAAGTTTACTAAACAAGATGTGCGAGCAATGGAACAGTTAAATACCCAAAAAGTAAAATTGGAACTAAATAAAAAAAAAAATGTTTCATTTAATATATTATGAAAATTTGTATTACATTTTGGAGTTGTGTAGAAATATCTAAAGGCCACTTAATTTTCTAATTTTTTTTAATTTATTTCAGTGACAACCGTGTCTCCAACTGGGTGGAAGATAATAGATTGAACTTATCTCAGCAGGCGTTGGCTTTTGATGTCAATGCTGAAGTGGAGCCAATCCCTCAAGATGATGCACATAATGACTTGTATGGTTTGTATCCTTACTATTGGTTATTTATTACCTTATTTGTGAATAGTTTTTTTAAATTTCAGTTTGCAATTTGCTTTTATTTCAATTATGTTTATTCTTATTTCTATACACACAGAGCTCAAATATCCAATTAGGGCAGAATCATTTGTGGTTTGACTTTGTGAGCACTACTGTCACCATATTTTTGCCTAATAGCAATAGTGGTAAATGCTGCTGTTTTGCTTTAAAGGTTGTGGTAAGGGAAACAAACTTACAACTTAGTGCTTAAAGACAGTAAGGCAACATGTCCGTTGTCAACATGAGGGCGGAATCTAATCTCGTCTGAGGTTGATTACAAAAGTCCATGTGCAGTAGGAGCCATTTACTATTAGGTGGAGTGTATGCGTGTTTGCTATTTTTATGTTATAAATAAATATAGTAAAAAAAATTAAAAAACACGCTTTTATGATAAAATCAACTAAAAAGTATGAATTCTAATGAAGGCGTGTTAAAAAAGTCAAGCGTGTTGCCTTTATTATCGTTAACTATTGATAGTTAATGATATAAAGGCAATCGTTCGCGTTAACGAATCGTTCATTTACTCTTGGTGATGTTTCCAGACGAGGAGCCCCTGGGCGGCATCGAGAGCGAGGAGGAGGCGGACGTGGCGGTGGCGGCGTGCGTGGCGGCGTGCGCGCGGCCGGGCGGAGCCGCGCGGCTCACCGACATGCGGCCCGCCGCGCCGCACCACTCGCGCCTCGAGTACTCGTACGCCGCGCTGCACGCCGCCTGGGCCGGGCCCGCGCACTGGCGGCTCAAGAACAACAGAGGTACTGGATATACGAGGACGACAGTTGTAAACAGAACGTCGAGAGAAAGGAGAACGTAGTAGAGATAGAGACAGAGAGGTACAGAGTTCTCCACCAGAATTCATATGATAACTCCACAGACACGCCTATTTCTGCCTAGTAATACTGGCCCGAGGTATAGTCCGCGCCAAAATGCTAGTCCACTCTGAAGTTGTTGCGAACATGTGTAGTCATACAATTTGCTAAGGCGACACGATTCATTTCTATATTCAGAGCGAACTAACGGTTTTACGCGGACTATAATGTCATTCCGAGAGTGATGTTCAACTAAAACATTAAATTTTCCAACTTAGTTTTCTGTGGTAGCAACTTCTGTGGCCAATTTCAACCACTGTCAAATAGTTTACATATCTTTTTGCTATTTGAATAAAGCTTTAGTAAGAATAAAGAATGGTTGTATGTAAAAATATTAATTACATAATTTTAAGACTCTTATTTTCAAATACACAAAATAATAAAAAACTCCAAAATTTATGAACATTAAAATTAGGACCGAAACAAAAATAGACTAATACTGAACAAAAAAATTATCCTGAATTCATATATTCATTCATAGTATTCATTCATAGTTTTGGTTTAATCAAATTAAACCAAAACTAAGGTCGTATGAAAGTATAATATTTTGTTACTTCCACCTGTCCTGTGTATTATATTTACTCATAACATATTCCAGCGTCAAAACTCTCAGAGCGCACTCAATCCACCGCCGGACGGTTGCCAGTGGAAGGCAAGAAGCCCCCGCGCACGAAGCGCCAGATGGACTTCCTCGGCGCGGGGATGGCGTTCGATTCCAGCTCGGAGCCCACGGGCGAGTACGAGCCCACGCAGCCGGCGAAAATCATGATCAGTAGGAAAACTCTGGCCACAGGACATACGTGGAACGAAACCAACTTCAAGACACCCATTGACAGGCAAGTTTGCAAAAGAAATAATAAAATTAAATATCTGGATATTCTAAGCTCCAATTATTATAGTAATTGATGTGTACCGTGCAAAAAATCCATATCTTGTGAGGCTTTTGAAGGAAAAATTTAAACACCTTAATTTGATATCTCATAGTGTTCTAAAATCAAACATGAAATGTATAGTCATCTGTGTGTAATATAAAGTATCTGTGGATCACCAATCTTATCCTAAGGTTAATTCCAGATACACATGGGGCTCTTGCCACTTATCATCAGATGGGCTCCATAGCAAATGTGTGCTAGTTCTTTGGATTTTATATTCATTTCAAGTAACTTCCTTGCAGAGGTCTAGACGAGTCCCATTTCCGCAAGCTGTTCCTGCGTCAGAACGTGATGATGCTGCGCAAGCGGGAGCTGGAGGCCAGCCGGCAGAAGGAGCCTGAGCCCCTCACGGTGGAGGAGGCCAATGATTATGATTATAACAACGAGAACGACGCCTCGTATTGTCCTACTCAAGTACCGGTTAGTATCGTTTGATCGAGGTATATAAAGTCTTTCGTCAGCAACACTTACTTTTGGGAGGTTTTATTTATTGTTGTAGATAAAATAATATAAACCTCTAAATCGCTTTATAAGTTTTCTGTGAAATTTTTGAATTTAAAATTAGGGTAAATTCGCAGTTTAATTGAGAAAGTTTAAACTGAATCAATTCAGTGCAAGGTTATTATTATACCAACTGAAAACTACAGATAGACAATATATTTTCCTTGTGTTATTTTAAAATAACAGTAAAAGTTTAAGCCAAATTTGTGGTTTTCTATGTATATCTCACTCACAAACCTTCGATAAAGGTCTGTGATGTCAGTAGTAAATTTTGTGTGTCATTCTTTATCGAAACAATGAGAATGTTTGAATTACCAGGAGGGTGGGGAGTGGGGCCCCGACGAGGGCGCGGCGGCCGACCCGCACGCCGCCAGCGCGCCGCTCGGAGACCTGCTCGAGCCGCCTACTAAGGTACTACCTACCTTACTTATGTACTACATTCTTCGCACATAACGTCAACTACCCCTCGTACCGGGTTTTACTATTTTAATAATAACTAGGATACTGTACAGGATGGTACAGGACAATTTGTATTCCAAAATATTTAGAAATGGGGTAAAGATCTGAACATGCTGGAAGATAACTCATTTAATTTTTTTTTTAAAAAAGCTTCTCTGTAAGAATGTACCTTTATAACCAATTTTTTTAAAGCCCCAACAAAATCTGTTAGATAGTTTCCAATAAAGTTATTATTAATATTTTGTATTATGCACGCAATGATTTTTAATAATACTAATATGTTCACAATTACAATAAAAGTACTAAATATTTACAGGTTGCCAAAATATTCATACCGTACGCGATGCGAGCTAAGAAAGTGGACATGAAACAACTGAAACATTGTACCTGGAAAATGCTCACAGAAAAATCAGAGGGAGATAAAGAAGACGTATCACAAACTACTTTCTTCTCTGTGTACTCGAGATTACCTAATAAATTGGGGCCCAATATGCGGGAATCGCTCAGTGTGCCATTAGCCTTATTATCTTTACTTCATTTAGCAAACGAGAAAGGACTCATTTTAGAAAAAAAAGACGACCTAAAAGATATAGGTGTATTGGGTATGATAAAATAATCTATGTCCACATCTTAGAATGGACAAAATACATTTTGTAAAAATCTTTCTTTCTTCTTAATAACTTTTTTAAGAATTTTTAAATTCTATAAAAACTTAAGTGCATGTAAGATGGATGTAAGTATACTTAATATTATTTTTTGCAATGCAGGACATTAAGTTTTAGTAATGTTTTTTTAGGATGTCTATACAGTTAGTTATTGTGACTTTGTACAGATGTTATGTAACATTTATTTTTGCATTATATTTTGTCATATTGAAGAATAATAAAATAGTTTTAAACACTTTGTTGTTTCTGTTTTTTCCCTTCCTTCTTGTTAACAATGAGTTTAGATACAAAGACACGATGGCGTTACGTTGTTTTATTAAAGTTTCTATGGCCACCAGACTCCATGTCCTAGTATTGTAGTCATCGTGGAAAATTGTTATCCTGATAAGGACAATATTATGTATTAAAATTCTGTATTGTCATCGGTTCTTGATAAATTGATCAAACTTTTGAATTAATGCGACCATTCAAAGTCACAATCACAATGCTAAAAATCACTGAACAATTAAGTTTTTTTTGTTCCGTGGTAAAAATATAGTGCAAATATTCCATTACATATAAAGACCTGTATTGATACATACATCCAGATCAAGTTAACAAAAGGGTGAAACAAATATTTAAGTTAAGATAAAAGTGTGTCGACATTCTCTAATCAATTCCTAGGCTAGATCTTGTCCTGAGGAATCAGCGAGTCCAGATGTAGATATGTCGCTTCGTTTTCGGACATCTTGTACAGACATTATAAATAATCTGTATGTGTTGTAGCTAAATTCTGAAATAAGTATGTATTTTCTATCAATATTCAGTAACAAAAAAAAAAGATATTGTTTCAAATTTTTATTCTTCGTACAATTAAAACAAAATTGGAAAACGTAACTAGCATGTCGTGGATAACAAATCAATATAATCTTCAGTAATAACGGACCCAAAATTGTGACCCAAATACTTCACTAGGTATGAGTTAAGTCCTGTTAATTACATAATACCGTGTTTTAAACTTACATAAGATAAGTAATAAAATTCACAAAGGGAACATTTATATACCTCTACAAAGCTCAAAGCGGGTCACAGTGATTAAACACAATGAAAAAATCAACCTTATAAACTATAAAAATGAGTATTAACAAAGACCAAAACAACACATTCGTAACATTTATCCAAACGTAATGTAGAAGACATATATACGCATAAAAGAAAAGCTTTAATATAAGTATATGTTTTCGTAACATATAGTAATACTAATGTATAGAAGAGAGACTAATTGCCTTGATATGCCTTTGAACAAGTACAATTATGTGAGTTAAAGCCATAATCCTGCCTTTTTATATTTTTCCACTTGTTTCTGTTGTACTTGTTTGAGTTAATTAAAGAAAGGAAATGCGTGCCAAAACATCAATCATTGCAAATGGCAAAGCATAATATCAATACAAGTGGACGACTTTTAATTTTATTGCTTGCAATTTAACAATTATCAATTAGCATATTATTTAGCAATTGAATATTATTCCCAATTTACTTCGTTTAAATGTAGCCGTACGTTGTTTTGATTAAATTAGTGCCGAAGACATATTTTGTTTCCAAGTAAGCCAACGTAATTAGTTTCACTTTTATAAAGTAATATTATTCTTTTTCAACGACAAGTATAGTTTCATATTTTAACACTTTACAAGTGAGATATAAAATACTTTTGTATTTTAAACTATTGTTTCTATATAAATATTATTTCTATACAAAGACAATTATTAGCAAAAAGTAATAAAAAATTAATCAGAAATTTTAATGTGTGAAATATGTTTTCAAACGTATATTTATTGAGGTAGGGCTCAGGAAATTCCGCATACTACGATAATAAGTAGTTACAGTCGACCGGCCACAGTACAAATGCATACGTAACATATTTCTTTGTGAGAAAAAAATTAGATTTTATATAATACAGAAATGGTTACATAAAAATGTTATTTGGCAGACTCGTTTTCGGTTTTATTTAAATGCGTCGTAGCTTCAGGCTCGCATTCTTTCTTATCTAAATCTAAAGTTGCCACTGTTTTTTGTTCGTCATCGTGTACCTCCGTTATGCTTTCAGGTGTTTTTATTGGTGAAAGGGATTTGTTCATACACTTGTCGTGATCACCGTCACTCGTATAACCAGTGTCCGTGTTGATAGAATCTTTCGATTCTTCTCTTTCTGGAGTTTTTAAAGTGTCATTAGAGTTTTCTAGGGTCTCAGATGACGTGTCTTTTTCGGGTGTCGATGATACTTTTTCACTGGGTGTTTCCCCAGTAATACTATCATTGGCATCTTCCATTTTATCTTCAAATGATTTATTTTCTATAACGGTTTGAGCGCTGTCAATACTTTCATCCAAATCATGCTGCGACGAATCTAATTCACCTGTCGGCACATCTCCAATCTCTTCAACACTTTGTTCCACCTGTGTATCACCATCCTTATTGTCTTCTTTAGTAGTAACAATACCCTGATTCTCTAAACTAGATTCCTCTGAAACTTTGTTAATTTCTTTAACTTGGTCATCATTGCTTTCAGGTGATACTTTTGTTTGTTCACTTGCTTTATCAACAACTTCACTTACTTCACTTACTTTAGTTATTGAGTCATTTTTGATTACTGAAGTGAAATCATTATCGTTTAAAAATAGTTTAACTAAATAAGGTTCTTTAAGACTATCTAAAAACTCTACTTGGAATGTGGTGTCTTCTGATGCCAGATCGTTAAGTTTAGATTTCGCAAGTTCTAGTAATGTAGGGTCTTCTGTAAAGGAAGAAAGCTGACAGCATTTAGCCATGGGTTCCATCAATGCGAGGGTTTCTGGTAATTGCCTGAAATCTTCACATTTCGCTTTGTTTCCATAATCTATGAACTGAACATGGTACCCTACGTCACAAAATTCCAAGATACGGGCCCTATACCACTGTTCGTCTTCCGACCAAAAGGCGGCACATATGGAACCAACTTTGAGTTCAGTGGCAGGTTCATACTCCTCTGCACTCCCTAAACTTACTGTGATCTTATCGATATCGGGTATTTTATCTTCTAAATGGACGTAAAATTCTTCAAGTGTGTTAACATAACAAACTTTTCCATTGCTGTGTAGGTCCTGACCGACCGGAGTCGGCCTCTCAGCCACCGGCTGTTCTTCACACAGACCTACGAGCTCTTCCGTAACTGATTTACCTTCAAGATACAATTCAACAATGGATATATCACCGGAAGCGATAAATTGGACATTGAAAATAGTGGCTCCTTCAGCTGCCAATTCGTTGAATTTAATCTCTGATTTACGCGACCACGATTTTATGTCGCGGGGTTTTTGTAGCGCACACTTTCTCGACAGCGCTGGTTTTAGTTTCAGTTCGTCCGGCAGACTGCGTAGCTCGTTTGCTATCGACGCGTTTCCATAGTCCATGAATAGTACCTCAGTTCCTTCAGAGCCGTCGACGATAACTTGTGCTCTGTACCAAGCGCCATCTTCGGGATACTTGGCCGCACAAATAACGCCTTCCTCCTTTTCATTGAGCGGCGGGAAGTTTTCAGCGTCGACCATAGCGCCCTCCATGGCTTGCAGCTCCGGTGCCGCTGTTTCCAACTGTATCCAAAACTCCGACGGAGAGTTGACGTGACTAGCAAAACATGATGGCAAGTCTCCGCAATCATTATCCTCAGATCTACTGGCATGTCCTTCAGAGACTAATTTGTCTGTCAAATTTTGGCCATTGACGTAAATGTCGACATATGTTGTGACATCCTTGAGTACAATCATAGCGTCAACGGGAGCGGAGAGGTCGCCGACGAGCTGCGTAAAGTAATCGGAAGCCGGTTCCGACCACTGGCCGGTTCCAGTTGGAACTGCGTTGACGCTCGACTTCACTGCGAAACGTTCTATTTCTTTTAAATTATCCGGAATAACTTTGATCAACCCCGGCTGGTTATCTAAAACGTCAGTATTACCGTAATCTACAAAACGAACGGTAGTTATATCGGAGTCCGAATCCAGTATTTCTGCGCGATACCATAGATCGTCTGCTAGATATTTCGCGACGCACAGTGTTCCCATGTCACGATTCTCGATATCCGCGTAGGAATCGGCGTTCGCTTGCAGTTCGGCTTGTATTTCTTCGATCTTGTCCACCTTGTCGATCATTTGCAACCAGAAGTGTCCGGGCGTATCGATGTGGCTGATGTATACTTGTGTGCATCCATCTGGTAACGACACCGGTTCAGCCGCGGCGACTTCCTCTGTCGTTTCGACAACTTCTTCGTTGGATTGTATTTGAGGTGTCGCTAATTTCTCATTCACCAATTTCATGGACAAATCAACACCATCCAAATGTAGACTGGCCAACCAGCCGTCGTTACCGAACGCTAGAGTAACTTGCACATCTTTCTCGTTGACCCATTCAGTTAGTTTAGTGACGGCTTCCTCTTGTAACGCAACGAGCCCTAAGCTCGCGACGAGCGCCAGAGAGCATGGTTCATAGAATTTAGGGTCGAGTTTCTTGAGAGATTCCTTGGGCAGAGTTTCAGAGTTACCGTAATCTGTGAATTGTACTTTCACTTCGGAATCTTGTACTTTCACTATCGATCCGCGATACCAGTTGCCGTCAGAGGACTTCGCTACGCACATTCCATCTTCTTCGAAGGTAGTCAAATCTTCAGGTTTACCTTTTGAAAGAGAAAACAAAAATATTAATACTTTGAAAAAGGTAATTGTCAGGTTTTCAAATGCAACTATTGACATGAGTATTTCTATAACATTTTCCTATCTTTAACGTCAGTCAGCGTGAAAAACGGCTGAATGACACATATCAATAGGACAAAAGCCAATTGCCGAGCGCATTTTCATCTATGATTTCAATTAATCCAAAAATAAAAAGTTCTCAAAGGCATGTGAAGTCTACCAATACGCACTTGGCCACCTCGGTGGATTATGGCTCTATCCTTCTCATTCTGAGAGGTGATCCGTGCCAGCAGTGGGACAGTAGTGTTTATTTTATTTATTGAAGGAAAAGTTCTAGCTAGGAGTAATGTATATACAAAGGAGTAAGTAAATGACAGCTATTTAAATGTTTCCGCAAATAGATAATACCAGCATAGTAAATGTAAATGTCCGGTAGATACATAAATGGACAAGATAAGTTAGAGCATGAGGGGTCGCTTATTGGATGGTTCGAGCTCCCACTTTTGCCGCCCGCAACCCCGGAAACCCCCTTTTAGTCGCCTCTTACAACAGGCAGCACCATAGCCCTATTCTAGTCCCGGATCTACAGGGACAGGACGATTGAAACCCACCTTCCTCATAGTGCTTGTACAGGTCATCCAGCAGCTGTGCGATGCGAGCGCCGTCCGCGGAGCGCTGCAGGTAGAACTCGTTGAGGTGCTCCGCGTGCGTGACGTAGGCGAGCCCGAAGTTGTAGTTGAACACGGCGCGCGCGCACAGCGGCGACACCGCGCCGTACGCGCCCTCGTCCGGCGAGAACAGGCCGAGTTTCTCGCCCGACACCGCGTCGTATAGCGTCGACACCAGTCTGGAAACGTTTGCGTTGTTTATTCACGTGTACTTTAACACGCTCGTTACAGATAATCAGTATATCCCGTATTTAATCTACGAAAGATCGAAATTTTGCGATATTTGCTTAAGATAAATCGTCAAATTTCTATCTTTAAGAGATTAATTATTTATAAAGAGTGTTAGTTTTAATCAATATTGTAAATTATAATGCAAAAGTAACTAAAAACATATACAAAATGTTGACATTTTATTAGCGAAATTGACAAGTAGATAAAAAAAAATACACAAAATTTGATTTATGTATACCTACACATATACAGAATAATTTGTCTGTGATCAAACGCTTAGAAATTGAATAAAAAAAATTGACTATTACGCAATAGGCTACATTATCTAATCTAGTCAATTATAAACAAGTGACATGACTAAAACAATTTCTCCCTTTCTGTATCAATCAGTGGTCAAATAATTTGTATATGAAAAGTGAACGCTATCCAATTCTGTAAATCTATACTTACTTGATATCTTCCACATCATTGATGTATATGACGACCTTCTTGTTGGTCAACGTCTCTTTCATTTCTTCGAGCGTCATGAGGGTCTTTGATTCGCTGGTGTAATTGTTCAAGCAGCATTCCAACGCCTGGTAGTAGTATACGCTTAGTTCCGTCGGCAGAATCATCAGCTGCAATTAAATTATGTACATAAAATCGTTTATTTACGTATAACAAAAACGTATATTCTTTGTGGTTCTATTGCAATGGTATAACTGTCACATAACAATAACAAATGCGTTGTTTTAATTTAAGGACTATGTTAAGATGCCTGATATATGTGTTTGTCTACATATGTCTTAAGCTCTGTTAATTGGTAGAAACAGAGACATCCGTTCTACAAAGAAAATTCTATTAAAATTGAAGATCATATTACTGAATACATATTAGGTATCTGGAAACATAGTAATATTATATCCTAATCTTTTATGTTTTAAATATCAAAATGAATAAATTTCATAAACTGGACAGCAACTAAAATAACTACTAATGAAATGCATATAAAAGCACTATAAACATATTAAACAAGTATTTTTTATTAGGAAAATCGCGGAAAAGAATTACTTTTAACAACATACATCAGCCAAGGTGGCGGTAACGGTGTTCCCGTAGTCGGGCAGCACGGCGCGGATGTCTCCATCGTCTCCAACGTGCTCGAGTATGGCGCGGTGCACGCGGCCGCCGCGCCGCAGCGTGCAGTGGATGCCCTCCGCCAGGCTGTCCGCCGCCAGCGGCGTCAGCTGCGGACATACAACTGGTTACACCGACTGGCCCGGAAATTCGGCGTGTTCTCCCGTTGTTTCGATTCGTAAAACCGGAAGGTTTAGAGAGCCATGGGTGGGTGCCCCGGAAATTGCTTTAACGAAAAAAAGACTTTACCCCGACTGCTCCTGAATAGTGAAAAGCTTTTCCAGTCACGCGTTTTTACATTTTTTTTTTTTATAATATAGGAGTAGCAGACGAGCATACAGTCCACCTGATGGTAAGTGGCTGCTGCCGCCCATGAACATCTGTAATCAACCCCAGATAAGATTAGATATTCCCACCTAAGGTCGGCCACAGATGCGCTGGTACCCCTGAGGACTAAGCTGGAACGCCTCGGTAAAGTCTGTCTCCCTTACCACACCCTTCAAACTGGAACACAGCAGCGCCTAACACTGCTGTTATTAGGTAGAAATAGATGTGGCGGTGGTGTCGCCGGAGTCGAACCACAAAGGGTTCTACCACCTTCACTGTACGCGCGCTCATTCTTATACTCAAATTAACTCGATGTAGTTCCTTCGTGATGCATGTGCATGTTTGTTTGATACGATAGGATGCCAGTGACACGCGTGCGTGCGGGAGCAAACATGCGTAATGGGTAAGGCCCAAATACTGTAGTTCAAAATGGCAGCTTTGTATATTTCTCAATTAAATTATAAATAAAGTTGACAACACAAATGCCATGTATTTGAATTTAGAAATTCTATCCCATTTTTGCGGCTGTCAATACAGATAATGGAATTAAATGCCGCAATTTTACCAATTGAAACACTATAATTATTTACCGTCGTTATCTGTTCCAAAACTAAAATTAAACCTACTTATACAAAATTTCCATTCCAAATAGTCGCCATAGTTTGTATTTAAAACCAATAACATGTAATATTCCTTTATGAAGTCTGAATAAACATATTATTCTCGGAAGTTCCTAAACAAATTCCTTACCATAGCAGAATCGATGTTGGCTATGGCGCTCTCCACTAGGTCCGCCTTGTCGAGATCGAGCTGCACATAGAACTTCTCGAAGGATTCCACGTGCGTCACGCGACATAGGATCTGCTGGCCCACGATTATCGTCAGGTCTATCGCCTCGTCTGCAACAGTGTTTGCTACAATATAGACAAATTTATCCTATCAATGAACAAAGGGCCACAGAATGTAATTTAATTCTAATGCAAACTGATATGTTTGATTATAGCTAGTTTATAAAGTATAAGTCTTAACTAAAGGATGTTTATAAGATAAACTTCCATTGGTGGTACCATTCCGTGGTACATTGTAGGATGAAATTTAACACTTTGTAACTCAGCCATAAATAAGTACAGCAACTCATTTGTGATCAACTTACGTTGACTCATCTGGGTAAGGAAATAAAAAAATAAAAGAAACACTATCATGTGATCATAGGTAGTATTTTTTTATAATATGGGGGTAGCAGACGAACATGCAGTCCACCTGATGGTAAGTGGCTACTGCCACCCGTGGACATCTGTATTTAATCCCGGATAGGATTAGATATTCCTACCTAACTAAGATTACTAAGAGAACTAAGTTGGAATGCCTCGGTATGAAAGTATGTCTCCCTTATGTCCCCTCCACACCCTTCAAACCAGAACACAGCAAAGCTCAACAGTGATGTTATGAGGCAGAAATAAGTGTGGGGTGGTGCCAACGGAGTCGAACCACAATCGGTGGAAATACTTTTTGTAGTTTATCTTTTGAAAATTTATTTTTCATTGCCTAACATGATACGCACCTTTCAATGTAACAGACGACTGATGTTCAGACAGGGCGGCCAGTTGCTTCTCAACGAGCATGTCGGCGACGCTCGCGCCGTTGTTCCACAGCGACACCTTGTACGTCTCCTCCACGCACTCCTGGAACACGCACTGGTACCGCGGCGCGTTGAAACACAGATCTATCTCCGGATCGGCCTTCCATTCACCGTCCTTCGGCGACACACCCACCAACGAGCAGTGGACCGCCATTTTAGGCAAGTCCATAAGCTGTTTGTCCAGTTGCCAAAGGTCCTTTGCGTCCACGAGCTGCTTATTCCCGAAATCTACGTAACGAACGATGAATTTGGAGAACGGTTGGACGGAGACTATGGTCGCTCGGTACAGGACGCCGTCGGCCGGGTACCGCGCGAGCACGGAGTTGCCGACCGCCACGGCGCCGGTGAACGACTTGACGCCCTTGTACAGTTCGGGAATACTGTGCATCATGTCAAGGAACTTGGGTTGGAGCGACAGTATTTGGGTGTAGAAGCTGTCCGGAGAGATTATCCAGGTAACGGAGACCTCGTGTTGTGCGCCGATCTCGACGCTTGGCTCGATGAAATGTGAGTCCAAAGGCACGGGGTTTGGCAACTCCTTGTATTGGACCTGTGTGAATTTGCTGCGAGTTTTGTATGGAGGAGCGCGGCCCGCTCGCTCTCTGCCGCTGTCCTGGGAGCGATGGCTTTTGTCCGATCTCCTATCAGTCTCCGAACCGAAAGACCGTTCGGCTCGTTCAGCGCGTTCTCTTGGCGTGAAGTTGCTCCTGTGTCCCCCTCTCTCAGCCCTGTTATCCCTGAACTCCCTCTTCTGGTTCCAGTTCTCCTTCTTATCGCCCCAGTTGTCCCGCCTGTCCCCGCGGTTGTCCCGTCTCTCCGGTCGGTTGTCCCTAAAGTTTCTGTTGCCGCGATCCTCCGTATGCGTTTCTTCCCAACCATCTTGATTATGCTTGTTCTCTCTGGAACCAAATAAATGTTAGTTAATTTAATTTATATTGATTCAATTACAATATTAGTAGTCAATTATATCGTGTAAAAGGCGAAAAGTGCTGTAAAATTAAATGCTACATAAGGAGCTGAAAGATTGTGCTATACAATGAAAATGCTTGCTAGCTTTAGAAAATTAGCATAATTAATTTTAAGCATACAATTGTTACATTTTTGTTAAAAGAATAAAGACAGGCGAGTTTCAGCATTTCTAAAAAAAACATAATTATAAGAGATAAAATTAAAAGTACAAAACATTAACAGAATCATAAAACAATAACATTATGTTAACTTAAAACAATGTTAAATAATGATAAAATAACAAACATAGTAACATTAATAAAGAAAACGGCACAAACATTTGACAAACCAAACCAGGCATCTACAAAATGCATTATTGAAGTGAAAGTGTACAAATATAGAGCTGAAAATACAAACAGAAAATGAAACATTCCTTTGTACATGTTGCAAGCTTTGCAATCATCTGTCTTTTCTGATATTTCCTAAAATGCAAGTGAATTTATTAATGCCTGTAGTGGTGTTACATACTCAGGTTAATAGAAATATTAGACATGAATTTACTTATTGTTCATTTATGGTGGTGGAACTTGAAACAAAGTACCGCTATTAAAAAGTACTCATTAAAATTGTTATAATTAGAACTTTTAAGTAATGAACGTTGTACACCCCTACCGTATATCTGTTATTTAATATTTCTATCTTGCAATAGCTATGGTTGCCTGGAAAAGATAGGTATTCTAGTGATAAAGCCACCAAGTGTAGACTATGTTTTTAATCTTGTATTTGTTACTTTTAGAGTTTAGTGTAAAATTAAGAGTTTTTGTATTGTACTGTCAATAACCACCACAAGCGTTATACAATCCGGCAACTACAGGCATAGACAGATTGTATCGCAAGCCTGCAACATGCGCAACACGAACTGTCTGTACGAATGTGCCGCGCGGCGAAGCGTGACGCCAAGCAAATGGTGCGGGGAAACTGGTGCAACTCACTCAACTAATATCTATACCAGGAGTTGCCAACCTCATTGAACACGACATCTACTATCGACTGATTAGCCTCTGTGCGATCTAATATAAATTTATTTTGATGCCCGCTCTCTAGGCACCTGGATCGGCAAAAAATATGTATTTAGGCTCAAATACTTTTTGGAATTCGTATCTTTGGCAATTGCCAAAGGTCGCCGAATTTATTTCCCTTCCCACGATCGACTGGCTAGTGGCTTATGAATAAATTGTTAGATCGCTCTTTGGTAAGTAAAATATTGGAAGGATAGATAAATATTGGTGTAGACTTATCGCGGAATTTATCATTCTCGAGGAGTTGGCTACCCCTGGTCTATACGCTATTGAATGCTAATTGGTACGCAGCTCTTTGTTTCTATTCGCATTGATCGTGTCTAAACGATGCATAATTTATTGTTCGTCTATTCATCTAGTCACACTCATTTTCTTAACAATACACCTCCGCGCAGTAGTTATTTGTGTTACAAACGTGATCGAAGAGATTTCATTATCTTGATTCAGTCGTGAGAACATGAACATTTCAGACACGAGATAACACATTAATAAAAATGTTTCGATCCATTAATCTACAATTATGCGCCTGTTACTTTCAATAATTATGCATTTTTATTACAAATAAATTTTGGTGCGATGATTATCGACCTAATCTAATAATAATATAATTGAACTATTATTAAATTTTCTTTCTACCAATTCAAATAGTCTTGGCTCTTAAAGTCTGAATGTAATATTTGCTTTCTATATTTTTTTTGTAAACTATAAATCTAACATTACAGCGTTAGGTACTTTGAACCGGGATTGTATAAGAAAATCTATCATCGGCCGACACTGTTATATAAAAGGCGCTTCGTAACTAACAATAGTATAGAAATTATTGAACTTTCTCCACTACGTGATATCTTTGATAATAATATAGTTGATCGCTATTAGCGATTGTAATACAATAACAATAGATAATTATAGAAAAGTGAATGATATGTACGTGCCAGAGTAGAATCACATTGCATTTGAGCTAGTTTCAGATATTTTGAATATTTCTTAACTTTTAAATATACATTTTATTTAGTAATAAATAGTTTTATTTCAAAATATCTTATTTCCAATATTTAATATAATAATTACGTTATTTTTACAAAACATAAAAAAAAAATATTCTTCAAATTTTTTTGTTCATTTTTGTCTATAACAACACTCCCAAAACTGATTCTTCGATATGGGCGAATTTTCAGGTACTTACAAAGCCAAACCAATCACAACTGAAGTACACATAGGAAGAATATATGCATGTTAGATACGTGTATGTACACCTACAACGCCTAAGACGGAAATGGTGCAGCGATGATGCAACACAATCACACTTCAAAAAAATCCAATTAAAACCAGAATATATGCATGTTAGATTCATGTACGCCTACAACGCCTAAGGCCGTTTGTCCGCCCTCACCGTCACCGAGCCGATACAGAGAACGAGATTATTTCGGGCCGATTTTAATGACGTGACGGCGGTAGTTAGTCCACCGCGACCGATATCGCCGGTTTAGTTGGTTCCAGCTGTTACGCGTGTGACGGCAGCGTATGGACAAGTTCAAACGTGTTTTATATTGCCGGCACATCGGCCCGTCAAAATCTCGGTGCCGATCTAACGATCACGCCGATCTACTCGAAATATCAGCGGCCGGGATGACGATGCTCGGGTGACGGACGTGCGGTGGACAATTGGCTATAGTAAATGTATGTATGATACTTCAGCGCCGTCATTAATTATCGGTATCGGCTCGGTGACGGAGGACGTTGGACAAAAGGCCTACGACGGAAATGAGTGCAACAATGATGCGGCAGACACAACCAACTTCTTCAAAAATCCGATGAAAACCAAAGCGAGCGTAGCACACCGCAGAAGGTAGTGTGGAGAAGCGTCACGCCGGCACTGTGTACGGTACCGTTTGAGGCGGTCCTGCACGGAGGGCTTGTGGCTCTGCGCGTCGAGCGAGGCGGCCTCGGCGGCCTGCTTGATCCGCTTGCCCACGCCGCACGTCTCCTTCTTCCACGCCGCCCGCTGCTGAGGGTTCTTCTCGTGCTGTTCAGACCTAGGTTTTCTTCTGTCGAATCATTTTATACACTCTGTAATTTGTATACCCTCTATGACTAGACAAACGTGAACTTATAATCGTTCTATTGTAGATAACTATCACTCAGTTTTTTATCCTATTTTTTTAGATCCCTTAGAGATATAAATGTCATATAGATGACCCGTACAATGTACATATTACTAAGATTGAATTCATAGCTCTTAACATATACATATTTAAAACTTCGAATTTAAATTTAGGCAGCTATTATTGTGTAACTATAGAACTTTTTTTAACTTTTAAGCCAATTTAAAATATGTACTTACCAAATTTTAATTTAACATTATTAATTACCAAAAATTGAAAACCGTGTTTTAAGAAAAATAACAAATTTTCCCTCATTAATATTCTTTTAGGAAAATATGTAAGTAAATACCCTGCTATTTTCTAATTAAATCGTTGATACGGTCCGCAAATTAGGTACGTTTAACATAACTACAATCCATTCAGCTGTAAAATCTATTATAAATAGTAAATTAGCACCTACTTTGATGATAATATCTTTGTTACATTGGAGACTAATTGTACAACATGGCGGTAAAAATAAAATAGAAGATTACACATGAAAGAACAGCATCATTTAAATTTTGAAAATATATGTAACCTGTCGATTTTTTTTTAATTAGAAAATAATATAATACAATACAATAATAATTTATTCATTAAAAATAAAAAACACACGCATCACCAACACATTTCATTTCATTTCTAATTTCAATAATTAATAACATGTTCCGAACTATGCTTTAATTTTCATGGTACGAAAAAAGTCCGTTTATAGTGAAACTGTGCAACACCAACAACAGCTACATACCGATGCATCTCCCTGTTGTCCCGGTGTTCCCTGCTGTCCCTGTTGTCGCGGGGCGGGCGGGCCGGGGCGGCGGGCAGCGCGGGCGCGGGCTCCTCCCACTCGTCGTCGGCGGCCGACAGCGGCGCCGCCGCCGGGGCCGCATGCGCTTGCGCCTCCCAGGGCTTGCCACGTCTGGTATCACACGATAGAAAAGGTATAACCAGCAGGTACAGACAGCAGATAGGTTCAACTAGGGAGGTACAACAGCCGCAACTATTTCTACCGTGAAACTGTTCTTGGGTTTCGGCGGCAGGGTGTGGATGATGGCTAAGTTACATACGAAGCGACAATCTTAGACCTCGGGCAGTACTATGATCTTATCTAGGGTTGATTACAAACAGTTGACGGTTGTCATTTGCCAACAGTTGTATTGCATGTTCCTTTGCTATGCCTACAATATATAAAAAAACCTTCGAGCCCTTTTTCCTACACCGTAGGTATATGATCATAAATTTCAAATGTCCATGACTGAAAAATCAGATGTGAGTACTTTAAAAGTGCATGTGCAAGTTATATTACGCATTTTGAAGAGGGTCTAAAACATGACATCAGATGATGCCCAAAAACGACGACCAATTTACATAAAATAACATATTACGTTTATTGTTGTATTTTGTTTTGTAGTATTGTTGTAGTGTGGGTTCAAACCCTGTAATGAGGTGACGTTCAACCCAATGATATCATCGCTTATACATCTCTCTCATTCTAACACACTGATGCGCCGGAGAGCAATTAGACAATCATTGTTATGTTCGGTACGCTAAGTTATTACTAACCTTTCTCCTCTTTCCGCGGGCTTTCCACCAAACTTCTCGCTGTGGCGTCCCGGGCCAGACCTGTCGAAGTTCTCCTTGTGATCTCTGTCAACACAATCACATGCACTTCACCAAATTGCAAATCTATTCTAACCAAACCGTCGCAATAGACCTAAGCACATGTCACGTTTAGTTATCTAAGCCAATCACGATAAAAACTGAACGGATTTCGACGCTTCTTATCCCATTCGCTAAGTTAGGTTGCAATTAATTCACGGATACCTCATTCGCGAATGAGCCCGCGGGCTGAGCCTACTTAACGAATGATTAATGACCGTCTAAACAAATTACCTATACATCTTGTTAGTATCTCGCTTCGACTGAAGCCGTAAGTTCAAGGAACCGAGATGAACGTTGAGAACATGACTCACAATACTATTATCTTTTTTGCTGCATTTCCATAAAAAAGTTATGGCACGTAATGTAGTTTATTTTTTAGCCACGTCTCCAGCTAAACCGAGATTACATTTTTTTGTTGCAAGTAGCCTGCAGTCTATCTGATTTAAAGTGTACACTGCAGTTCATCTACCACTACATTCACCATCAAGGTGTTTCAAATAGCTCCCTTATAAATGAATGCTTCATCGTGGTCTATAATAAGACCTAATATTCCAGCATTTTGAGTATTAGCGTCGCTAATACTCAAAATGACTCGCTATGATGAAATCGCTAATTTAGCGATGTATTTCGGGTAAATAACTGTCTTTTTATAATGCATCATCAATCATCATAATGTTTCCTTATATTTACAAGATTTGGATTAGCCTACACTCATAGAAACCATCGATAACATTTTAAATTCAAATGTGAACGATGAATGACTAATGCAATAAAGATGAAAGTGTAAAGCTAATCATATACACTACAATTCACTACATAGATATGCACTATCTGTCTACGAAAATAATCTCAACAAGAACAGCATTTACGCACATTTGCTGACCATTATAAAGTAAAATATTTCCCACTTAATATACAGTGTTATGATTATCACCAGTTGAATGCTAAATCAATTAGATACCTAACAATCTGACACTCATTATAACTCTCACGAGACACGCATGAGGCATAGTTATTAAAATTCGTATATACTGTACATCTTGAAAATTAGAAATCTTATTAACACACTACATAAAAATCCCCTTGTCTATACATATTTATAATCGCAAATCTTTAAAAGTAGTGAATTGAATTGAATTTTTTATATGTTACGTTTCCGAGCGTTTACATACATTTTGTTCTGGAGCTCGCTCGGACACCAAATTTTATGTATTTTTACTGACTTCAAAAATAAAAAAGTTATCAATTCGACATGTATGTGTGTATTTTTTTTTTTTAATCTGTCTCGTTGTACATGTATTACCTGCCACGGAAACTGCTTCCACGCTGGCCAAAGTCTTCATTGGCGTCCCTGGGTGAACGGCGATCGTCCTTGAAACTCTTCTCGCGACGGAAATTCTTCTTTTTGCTGTCATCCGGGACGCTGCCTTCGGGGGAACTGAAGCTCTCGGGCGGGTCCTTGCGTACTGGTGTTGTTACCTTGGTCTGAGGTACAAGTAATATAATACGTGAAATATTTAGAGCGACAATGTACAGTATGGGAGGAAAGAACCTATAAATGTATCATTTGGTAGTAGAAGGTTGGATTTCTACCCAAAAAAAACTTGCAATCAGTACAGATATACCGTAACTAGAATATACGGCTGCAATCCTCATCAAAATCTACTACTTCGGGAGACGTAGAGCATAAGAAATTGGATGCTAGTTTACAATGGCAAGTTTGTCTGTATGCGTTAATCTTGAAAATAACTTTCATTTCACGTAACTTTCATCTGAAGATAGTGAGTGGCGTTGGGTAATTTGTCTTCTCAATTTTTTCTGTGATTTCTGAGTAAATATTTACGCTACCTATGACGAGTAAGCAATCAGTAAACCATGCGTATACTAAAGAAAAATAATCAAGAAAAAGAAATCTTATTAATTTTCAGAGCTTACCGGAATATTAAACATATTGTATACGACACTAACGTGCATTCATGTATATTTATACTCAATTATCTACAGTTCTAAACAAATAAACATGACACGATGTTATCTGATGTCATCTGTATATGATGCGGATGATACATCATATAATTGTAAAATTGTATCCAATATCCACACAAGATAGACTCGTGAAAACCTGTCTCATGAATTGCAGCAAAAGCGCAGTTAGCGAGAAAACACTGTTTGTAATGGGGTTAAACAGCATTAGCTGCGAAGGTAGGCTAGATTCAGGTTAGTGTTCCAATCCGTGGTTACATGACTAACCAACATAACGACGATAAAATATGTAACTAATTGTTAACTCATTTAAACATCTTTACGAAAACGTTAATGTTTACTTTAAAACGTTTAAGTGAAAGTTGTAAAGGGATTAAAAAGCAGCAGATAAATAACTGGCCAGTGAAATAGACCTCTTGACGACGATAGACGACGCCTTGTTATTGAAAGATCAAGCTATATCTCAATTCATTATTCGACAATGTTAATTAAACTGGCTTAAGTATGTACCTAACATCAAAGTACGCGCCTTTGAATTACAAAAGTTATTTCGAATCAGACTGTCTGATTTTCGCGCGCCGCCTGAACAAAAATAATTCGCATTGTAACAACTTAATATACCTTCATATTTCAGGACAAGATATATTGTAGCAAAGTTAGTGTAGTAGAAAGCGACACTTAACCTTTAAATTAATTATGATCGCCTTACAAAACCGCACGAGGTTTCCGGCGCGAATTTTAAGGATCTAGTTATGTGTAACAATAATTGTTTATGAAACAATTATAAACTCAAGAACGTTATCATCTTTATTAATAAACCAGGTCACGAGAATGCATGCAATTGATACATTATTACTGTTTCGATTCTACTTGATATAATTTTTGTACTGCCTATTGTAAATACATGTATTTCAAGTGTTGGTATGATGTAAATAAGCATATGAGCTTCGAAGATAGTAGCATTTTTTAAATATTAACCAAAAATTGGGTTGTGTCACGATTACCTTTTGGAGCTTTCGAAAAACGCAAGATTTTACAGGCAGTCGTTTTGTCGAGCAAGTGTGAAAGTAAAGTGAGAGTGAATTTTTTCACGTCAGCATCCTACACAGCCGCGAGTCGAGATTTGGATAATAATAAAGTAAAATTTCAACAAAAGCTTAAGGTTTCAATTTACATTATTATAAACAAGAAAAAAGTTGCTGCGTGTATCATAATATATAATATGCGCATAGCAGTTATCATTAGTGCTAAGCTCAAGGTGTCCGAGGTTCTAAACCCAGGTATATTGACTGATTTTCAGTTGTGATGTACATATTGAGAACACCCGAGGGTTCTATAAAAAAAAATCAAAAATGTGTGAAATCTACCAAGCTACACATGGTCAGCTAGGAGGACTATGTGTTAAAGCCTTCTCATTCTAAGACCCATGCTCAGCTGTACGGCACTAATGATTGACGACGACTGTACACAATAGAAATCACATCATAGCATTAGCTAATTATTAATAGATTCCTGTCGTTTTTGTGTGACAATGTATGACTACACCTTACACTTACACATAAATAATGTGAAAGTGTAAGACGCATGGTTAAGTATAACTCGTATAACAAAGAACTCATATAATAACGCTAAAAATATGATAGGTTGCTCTCACCTCAACATTACTTCTCGGTTGCGACAGTTGGTTCATACGGCGAGCCACGTCCAGCGGAGGGTTAACAGTGTCGTCCACCAGTGTCACCAGCATGGTGTCGTTGGATAGTATGCCCACGACATGAGCCATCAGAGTCTTCTCTAAAGCAATCATTTCCAGCTGGTTCGAAGTCTTTGTTTCTACTGGCTTGTTTTCGAAACCCTGATAGAATACACCAATATTGTATAATAACAAGCTATTAATCCTACCATGGCATACAAAAAATTAAAAATTAACACACAAATACATAGGGTTTGAAGGAGGTTCAAATGCGGCAACAACACCGCCACATCTATTTATACATAATAACAGCGGTGTTAAGAGCTACTGTTTTCTTATTATAAAGAATACATATTTTTCTGAGGCATTCGAGCTTAGTCTCAGCTGGGTATCGACGCAACTGTGGCTGGCCTCGCATAGAAATATCTAATCCAATCTGGGTTTGATTACAGATGTTCATGGGCGGCAGTAGCCACTTAACATCAGGTGGATTGCATGATTGTCTGCTACTCCTATATAATAAAAAAAAACTAAATGAAGTAATGAATGATAATGTAAAGCATAAACAACCACTTTTAATTGAAAAATGTGTATGTATTTATGTATGTATATTTAGATCAAGTCTTGAAAGTCTAATTTGAACCACTTAACAGTGTTCAATGAAGCGAGGTAATGAAGGCAATACAATGATTTGGTATCTGCGAATTAACACTACAGTTAAAGAGTTTGAGCACAAAATTCATTTTGAAAATGACTACATGTACGCATCTCATTATTAGAAATATTAAAACAATGTCCTAAAATTGCAAAAAGTATATAACTTAAATTCTCTTTAAAATTGGACCATAGATAGTTTTTTTAATTATTTATGTGATATTAAATTAATGCAAGGATTTTTACATATTATGTTATAATGCATTTTTCTTACCTTCAGGGCACATTTCATGGCCTGAGCTGGTAGTCTGATCAAATCAGGAGTGATTGTTCTCAAGTCCGACGCTTCTACTTCTTGTTCATTCCCATAGTCTACGTACGCTACAACAACCTTACTGCCAGTCACTTGTCTGACCCTCGCTCTGTACCATTTATCATCATCAGGAAACCGTGCACAGCATACAGAGCCAACTGGTAAAGCTCCGGGACAGGAACTATTCTCACAGTGCACTTTCACAGCTTTCATGACTGCATTCAAATCATCTATTTTATCCGACAGCTGTACGTAAAATTTTATGCAACTGTCCACATACGACACTAAGACAGAGTGCCTGCTTCCTAGCGGTAACATCTCTATCCACTTAAACTGTAGCTTGTCCTTCATATTTGCCATCAGCATTTCCAAAACATTTTTGTTGTCCATAAATAATTCACCGTACTGTATTAATGGGGGACCCTCTGGTGCCACCACTCTTAAAGTCAACACTTTACCATTGACAAGTTGCTTAAAAGACTCATTTAAGTAAGGCCCCTTCTCCAATTTCTTCACACCGGACAAACAAAATCTCATAGCAAACACATTTGGCTTCACAAACTCCTCAGGTATATCAAAAATATCATAATATGACACCATTTCTGTATCACCAAAATCTACAAAGAATAGCTTGCACTGAGATCCGGACAGGTTCATTACGATAGCCCGGCAAATTATGCGGTCACCGGACATTCTGCCCAAGCACACTGTGCCAATCATAGGTGGCTCTGTAAGACTTCTGTGTGGTCTTCTATTGATTTCGTCCATCATGTCTTGGAATTTTTTTGCATCGGCTACTAACTGTACTGCAAATAATTCAGGCCCTTCTTCAGCAAATGAAACAAACACCTTATGTTGAGAATTCACCTCTAGGAGCCTGCTCTTGTAGGTGATGGACTTTTTCGGTGATGCAGGTTTATTTGTTGGTGGGGTGGATGGAGGGCTTGTGGCACCTGCTGAAGCATTTGTTGCAGCTTGCTGGGGCTGGCGTACAGGGGCCCTGAGGTTCACAATATTCCTTGACGTCTTGTTGTTGTTTACTACTAGCCTCTGACTCACACTCGATGGGGCAGTCATGGAACTTCCATTGTACGGCAGTGCTACATTCTGATTTAACCGCATTGCTGAAGCAGGATTCGGGAAGTTCTGGTTAATTAAAAATGGCACATGTTCTGTAAAGGTGGGTGCCTCTGTGAGAAAGCTCGGGGACCAGTTGGGCCCCTGTTGGTTTTCGCTAGTTAATTGCAAAAGCAATACTTCCTGCTTTGTCGTAGGCAGGGCTATACCAAATCTGTTTGCAACCAAATGTGACGATAAATCGTTGCCTTTAAACTGGATAGATATAATAGGCAATGTACGAGTGTGCGCTTCGATCGTCGCAGGATACTCCGCGTAACAGAGCAGGCTCTGTAGCTTCAACACGAGCGCCTCCTCCCACCGGCCGGACGGGTGCATTATCCGAGACAAATAGTAGTCGGCGGCTTGGCCGCGCAGTTGCAAAAACATTGGGTCGTAACCGTCGAGGAAACGTATGGTACTCAATGAGATTATATCTTTGTTACCGTAGTCGATGAACTGTACGCCGACAAGGCCTGTTGCCAGACTAGTAGTGTTTATAATTTTCGCCCTGTAATATTTTCCATCCTTGTATTTTGCGGCACAAATAATGCCTTCGCGAATAGCTGCCGGTGGCACTGCGCCTATGCCCTTTTCCAGGTTCTCGCTGGCCGTCTTAAACAGGCTCTCCACCATCATCGAAGACTGGTTGTCTGGCTGCCCACATATCTTCAGAAAGTGACCCTCTCCATCCACATGGGTCACGTACAGTGGAAAAGATCTGGAGACTTCGTTTGACAAAGCCATGACGATAAATAGTTAGTGACTATGGAGTTGTATAACAACAAGAAGTTAGTAACTAACTCACATAACTCTTATAAGAAACGCAATTATTCACTGCTGCACTTTTCACACACTTAAAAAAAATACCGCTTTCTTTTCCGTTTACGTTTTCAGTTCAGCTAACATGGCGCTTCAGTTTGCAATTTTTTTAATTTTGTTTATGGACTGTCTATGCGCTATGGTACAGTCTGCCTACCTTCTTCATTTAGTTTAGTATTAGTATGACTTACATATTATAAGGCAGAGTACCCATTGTAAATAATTTTAAGTTAAACAAAAACTTATTATTAAAACTGAGACCCGAAATTACTATATATCTCTTAATATTTTCTAAGATTGTTTGTAATCCATCCATTGGGAATTAAATAAAACGTAAAAAGGACTGAATAATTTTCCAATATTAACATCAATAAAATTTAATTAAACTATCTCTCCAGTATGTTCATTTACAAAATATATATGTACATTAATATATTATATGACGGCGCATCCCTAGCGCCATCTATTAAGCTGTGACGAAACAAGATTGTCAGCTGGCAGTCTAGCGGAGCGTCTTGTCGATGGAGCGCCGCCACTATTTTTTTAGAGGAGTATAAAAAAAAGGCGGGAAGAAGGGGCGCACCACGTCTTAGACGAATCGCTATTGTTTCGCTTAATTTTTCAATTATCTTTGTTTTCTAATACAATTGTTTGTGTGTGTGTGTGTGTGTATGTGTGTGATGTGTGATATTTTCAATAATTGGGAACTGATCTTGCTAATTTAACGTGCATAACTTTATTGGAATAAAATTAACTTTTGGTTTTGTGATCTTGCTTGCAAATAATTTTAATCGCCCAAACACCCACGTGAGACGCTATGGCCAATCCTGATGTAGGCGGGCAACCGTCTATATATATAAGTCTTTTTCTTTACTTGTTTGATACAATAGTTTTTTTTAAGTAGTCTGTGATTCTTCTTAGCGATGCGCGATTGTTAGTAAAAACAATCGAATTATTCGATTGTTATTGTGTTCGATTGTATTCGAATAACTATCGAAATTCTTCGATTGTATTCGAATAACTATCGAACAATCGAAATTGTTCGATTGTTGGTCGATTGTTCGATTGTTCGTCGATTGTTCGATTGTTCGATAGTTCGATTGTTCGTCGATTGTTCGATTGTTCGTCGATTGTTCGATTGTTCGTCGATTGTTCGATTGTTGGTCGATTGTTTAGTACACGCAAAACTAGTAACAGCGCAGTAAAGCGATACGCGATTGTTACGTAAAAATAGAACTATCGAAGCTATTTGGTTGTTGGTCAATTATTTAGTATACAAAAAGCTACTAACAGCGAGGAGCCCCTAATTTCTGTGTTTAAGAAATCTGAGTCAGTCTTATATACTTGGTGGGGGAAGCGCACGTGCGTTGTACACCCTTCCGCTGCTTCGTTGCATTCCGTTATTTAATGGTGCGTCCACACCTTGCGTCTCGCACTGCTCACTGCGCCACGTGGCCGCACACTCTCACACCCTACTCGCGTTGTTAACATTATCTTTCTTCAAAGATATAGTATTTCACCGATTAATTTTAATGTAACTATGAGTACATAATTTTTGTGATAACTTTTATCTATAATATACGCTAAACATATTTATATTACATATTTTATATTTTCTGATCATATTTTTCTATAATATGCGCCATGAAGACGTATATTCTATTTTTCAGATGACCTCTTTTTGAAAACGTTGTTATGAAACGAACTTAGGGGATGACTACGACATCTGGATTATCGATGATACTCCATAGTATTTGATACAAAATGATTTATGGTATAATTATTTCTCAACAATATATAGTACAATTGACTAAAATGTAATACAATACTTTACATTTTCCAACCAGTGGCAAGTGACGAAAGCTTTGCAACACGACGCACCTGCACATTGTCTTGAGCACACGTATGTGGCCGCGCAGTATAATTTGTATTCGGTCGTCGATTGTTATTCCAAGGTCGATTTTTATTCGTACGTCGATTGTTATTCGTAGGTCGATTGTTATTCGTACGTCGATTGTTATTCGTACGTCGATTGTTATTCGTACGTCGATTGTTATTCGTACGTCGATTGTTATTCGTACGTCGATTGTTATTCGTACGTCGATTGTTATTCGAACGTCGATTGTTATTCGTACGTCGATTGTTATTCGAACGTCGATTGTTATTCGATTGTTTTTTTGTTACTACGAATAAATCGACAATCGATTGTTGATTCCGTCGATTGTCGATTTATTCGATTGTTTTTTTTAGAACAATCGCCCATCGCTAATTCTTCTATGTGACTTAGGTTTATCTTAGCTGGGTTGCCGATTCGTGACGACTTTCCCGATTTGCGGGGAAATTCAACTCAAGTGGGAAGTAGTGTGGGGATTGGTTTCTGCATGGAATATCGGGGGAATTTAACATGTTAACATTTAATTGTTAATAAGTAATAATAAACACTCGATTTTACTGATAAGATGATCAAAGCTCGACTTAGTCTTAAAACTATTCGGAAATGACTCACGTTTATTCTTGGACGATTTAGAGGAAATATATACTAATAAAAGCGAATCGTTTCGTGATTTGAAAATCAAATAAGTACATCGTCATCAACCCATTACTGTCCCATTGCTGGGCATGGGTCTTCTCTCACAATGAAAAGGATCAGGCCATGCCATAATCTACCGCACTGGCCAAAAACGTATTGGTAGACTTCACATTGGTTTGGGATTTTTTTATAAATCTCTCAGATATGCAAGTTTCCTTGCGATATTTTTATTCACCGTTAAAGCAAGTGGTAATTAATTTCTTTGTAATACGCACACAACTCCGAAAAGATGTACGTGGGATTTGAACCACGAACCCCTATATAAGTATATATTAACTGTATTATGAGTATAAATTAACTGATAAATGTTTATTACGTCGAAAAGCAGAAGGCACATCAAACAAATTGCTTACGAGTGATACGCTTTATCACACGCTTGAATTTTAGACGGTTTTGTAAGCTTGAATTAACATAGATATATGATAAAAATTGCTGGAATCTTTTCTTTTTCATTAATTTTTTTATGTGGCGAATTTGGAATTTTTTCTTCCCGAATTTAGGGAATTTGGCTTTAAATTTTGGCGAATAAAGCAAACGGGCATCGCAACCCTGAATCTTAGGTCTGTCAAGATTTGACATTTGACATGTTTTGTGTTTTTTTCTTTGTAATTGTGATTAATAATTAATATTGTTCTAAGTTGTGATTTCATTTTTCATAACTTTTATCAATGCTGTTAGTAATTAAGTAAAGTGAAAGGCAAAAGCAATTGTAATATTCAACGAAAACGATATTTGATTGAAGATCAACGAATATGATTGAGACATGTTCGAAACGATGTATGCTCTTAGGAACTGTGTCTTTAGGGGTGTAAGTAAAACAGGATATTTCAAACTATTTTATATGTAACCTGATTATTTAAATAATAATAACATTGTGTAAATATACAATATTTCAGCAGCAGCTCAAATTTATTCTTTTTTAGTTCTTTTAATGCATTGTAAAGTTACACAGTAGTATAATGTGTGATTGGTGATTGCATCATAAAAGTCTTAAGAAAATGTTATAATATCATACAGTAATGATAATATTCCCATCCTCATATATGGTATGATATTTACGCCATATAATTATACATATTTGCTATAGAAAAGTTTATCAATGAACTACCAGCTGTTAGTTACTATTCGAAACTGTATTTACATTTTCCTGTATTATTCGTGTATTCACTACATTAAACCAACCATTACAATATTTTATTACTACTAATACAACAGTGACTTCTGATTTCAGGCTCACCATTGTGATTTTAATACTAGAATCGCAACTGGCTGAAACCCTCTCTGGTAACCATAGAATGAGGAACAAAACATTTCCAACAGAAAACAATTCAACTTGCTGGAAAGATCAGCCGTATAAGGTGATTAGTGAATGCCATCCATGTTCAGGTAAGAACGGTTTAATGTCATGAAATAATGCCATTTATTCTGTTGTATTTTCCTCATTCTGTGTAATTCTCCTTTTGCTATTTTGATGTTCCATATAAGCTGCTGACATTGTAATAACTAATATTATATGTACTTGTACAGTGTAATACTGTAAGATTTATCATGGATACTTTTCACACACAACACAACTTTTTAAACACTTTATCTAAGTGTGTCAGCCTGACTACACTAAACCACATTGTAATGTATATAAATAAATAAGTAAATATAATAAGAAATACTACAAATCCATCCAATACATCATTACCATGCTGCCATCATAATATGAAAAGGTGTGAAATCTTTCATTAAATGTTTGTTAAATTGTGTTACTTTGAATTTACAGACTTTGAAATAAAAAGCAAGAGCATTGGAGTTTGTATACACACAAGTTTTAAGGAGATACTAAAATGTGAAAATGGTGAAACAGTAACAAGAAGGTAAAAAGAATTATTCTTTTTTTTTGTATTGAAATGAAATGAAAATAGTTTATTTCTCTCACAAAAAGGTCTTACGTATAATTGCATGATTACAACATATGAATATCTTAAACCTTATGTTATGAGAGACTGGTGCCTATTGTAGGTAAAAAAATACATGAATTATTACAGAATCAGATATAGTTCTTCGTAGAATTCTTGAAATAAATTATGTTGTGATGTTTAAAAATTCTCTGCCTTTTTATTTTCAGCTGTGACAGAGTGGCCTATTTGGATGAAAGGGCATACTGGAAGTTCACAATTTGGTCCTTTGTGGCAGGAGCCATGTCTTCAATAGCAGTAATGTTAAGAATGAGAGTTTTGAACTATAGAGCTAAAAGAAGAGCTCGACAAGTGCTTAGCAATGGTTCTATATAGGTGACATAATTCTAGAAAATTCAAAGAATTAAAGTAGGATTCATATTTCTAGGCATATTTATAGGCCTTTAATGAGTTGTAACTCGTGTCTGACATGACTGTTGCATTATATACACAGCACTACCAATTAATCGCGTATAAAATAGATGTCTAGTCAATGTATTGCAAAACATTTACTTCCAGAGTATTCATACTAGAACTTTTCTATAAAATTAACTATGTGGAACTGAACTCATTCTTCATTGTATGAAATGTTAATTTACCTCGATCTTTCAAGATTGCAATACTTTATATACTGTCTTAAAAAGCCTTGAGGCTTGTAAGCTGTTTGACTAATTTTTTTTTTTTTGGTCGAGTGCCTTACAAATATTGTTGTCTATATGGGCATTGTGGACATGAATGGTATGTGAACTTAAACTTGTTACATAAGCATCTATCAAAAATGTAAATAATTTAATTAGTGATTATTCATAAGGTACATATGCTTAAATTTGTTGCTTATATAAAAGTGTATTAAAATTCAATGATAAAGCATTTTTATTTGATGAAAATATAATTCATTTATTTATTATAAGAAGAGTATTCTTAATAGTTCACTTATAACTTTAACATTAACACTGTTGCCTAGTAATCTATAGCATTGTTTTGTTGTGATATTTTCAGGAAAATTGTAATATTTTGGAAATGCCATTAATGCCAATACTTCAGTGGGAGTGAAAAATCTTAATTTAAGTTCTTTTACTGTTTTAACAAATTCTTCACTACCAACTTCATGTGAGTTTGCTCTTTCAAAACATTCTTTCAGAGATTCCGGAGTTGCATTTGTGAGAACTGACCCAGTTCCTTCAACATAGTGTGAATATGCTTTTGTGAAACAACATGATCTTCTTGAATCCTTGTAGCAAATGTCCAAGATTTTTGCTCTTTTCAATAATTTATCACTTAATAGGTATACATCTGAAGCATCCTTGTCGATTATTTCTTCTAACTGGAAGGGCTCACTATAATTGTTTGGGAGTGATGACATCTGAAAAATAAATTAACATATTTGTTACCAGTTCATTGAATGTATTTCAATATTATAAAGTAATAAGTTTTATAGTTTCAATGGTATGATAAAAATTGGTGATTAACATACAAGAGCCTGCCATTGGTTGAAGCAAGTTTTATTGAGGAAGCCTACTGTCAGATAATCAACCACTATGTTGAGCAGTTTTATAGGATGGACAAAGCAAACACTTGGCATGAGCTATCCCGATCATGCTCTACATGAAAATATAGAAAAAGCTGGAGAAATGATTCTTACAATTTCATTTTTCTGTTCAAAACTCCACTCTTTGTTACTTCTCCTCGCTACACAATAATAGCGAAGCCTAGAGTTAGGTATACCAACACTCGATGGACATAGTAAAAATTCTTGATATGCAAATTTACATTCTTTAAGTTTTTCTACAAACAAATTGTGAACAGTAGAACACTCAAAACCTTTAACATTCTCCATTAGAATATAATCAATACATTCCAAATCTGATAAGAGTTCAATTATGTAAATAAATGAATTTGTTCTTGGGTCGTTGTTGTCTAAATATTTTCCGTTTCTTGTGAAAGGTTGGCACGGTGGAGACATTAGTATTGTGTTGACTTTAAGCTTTTCTATTTCCTTGGCCGTGAGTGTCTGAATGTTTCTATTGAGTAACATAATCGTAGGGAAGTTATGCTTATATACTTCATTCGCAACTGTATTTATGTCTACGGCTGCTACAATTTCCCCTTCTAAACCCAATTCTGGAACGTAAAAACGATAAACAAAATTTATTCAATTGGGTAATATATATTTTTAATTTTTAAGAACGCAGCTTTAATGTTCCAAAATTTCCAAAATAAAAATAATTAAATTAGGGTTATAGTACCGTTCCATGCACAGTGCATGCCGCCTATACCACTGTATAGTTCTAAAATACGTGGATACATTTTTATTACTTCTAGACTAGACTATGTTTTTTGACTATCCTTTAACACTAAAAATATAAAGTTTGCGGACGGAGAGTATACAATATTCATAGTTCATATTAACTCATAAATCTTTTACTATTCATTTTTTTCACTGAATCAATATTCATTTTCATTATCCAAATATTCTGACACAAAATAAATGTCAATGTCAATATTGTCCGTATTGTCAACCAAAGAGTATAGTAACCTGTTGTCAACTATCAATATAGCTTATCTATACAACGATATATCGTAAGTTCAGTAATATCGATATCTCTTACATATTGGTATTGAACCATACTCGTTGATAACTTGATATAATCATATTATTCAAAGATTTCATTACGAATGGGTAATTATAAAATTATTTTACATAGTTACATTTGTCAGAGACTCAAAGCGGCTACTGGAAGTGGAAAACAAGTGCGTCAAGAATAAAATAGTCCCTAAAATTATTAGCTTAGAATTATTGATTATAATTACAAATATCGATATCCATGATATCGATTTTCAACTTGTTTTCAAAAACTTTATGGACATTCAGTAAGCAACATGGTAACACTGCTTAGTTCTGTTTCGGTTTTGGCTTCCCTTTGGCATTTGGCAGTTGGCTTGGCACTTTTCAGTTTTTGACTTCTGTCTGTCTGTGGAAGTGTTGTCAAAGTGATGTTTTATTTATTGTGAGTTGAACATTGAAAAGAACGGTTTCGTGAGCTTGTTAGTTATGGCGGAAACAAAGCTCGGTATTGACGTTCATAATGCCAAGGAACGCAAGGATGTTGAAAATACAGATTCAAAGGAACATATTTATCTAGAGGAAACATTCTATATTCTTTCTAAAAAGAAATCCGTGTTTCGAGTACGTCTCACTTCAAAAGGATTGTCTTTAACGAAAGAAACAGATGATTCGTCTAAGGAGCAAACTATACTTCTCCGGGATATCGTCGGCAGCAAATGCATGCGGAGTAAAAGACGGCGGGCGGGAGGCGGCTCTTGCGTGTGTACTTCTCTCGGTGGCAAGGACCGGGTCACCGTGGTGGACGAAAACAGCGGCGACCTTGATGAGAACGATATCTCCGCGTATCTCTACATCTACGCTTACATATTAAAGCGCAGCCGCCGTACGCTGAAGAGGGAGAGGACGACGATAACACTGCGCTTCAGGTCGTACGACAAGTACGAGGACAACAACAAGGAAGCGCAGAAGTGGCGGACCACGATAAAGTGTCTGATAGCGAACCAGCCGATCACGTACTCTCCGCCGCTGAACGACAAGAAGCTGCTCATACTGTTGAATCCGAAGTCGGGGCCGGGGCGGGCGAAGGAGTTGTTCCAAACGAAAGTGTCCCAGATTTTGCAAGAGGCGGAGGTGCAGTACGACTTGCACGTGACGAAGTACGCCCAGTACGCTCGCGAGTTCGTCCGGACGAGGAATGTGTACGGCTGGCGCGGCATCGTGGCGGTGGGCGGCGACGGCGTGCTGTTCGAGGTCGTCAACGGCATGTTCGAGCGGCTGGACTGGCAGCAGGCGCTGGCCGAGGTGCCGCTAGCCATCCTACCCTGCGGCTCCGGCAATGGCCTGGCGAGGACCATCAATCACCATTACAAGTGAGTAGCCATTATGACCTAATCCTACCAGCATCCTTCTGAGATCCTTGGCCCATAGTAGGCTAGTAAAGCTTAGTAATTATGGTGGTTGTAATGATTAAATTATAATTATGCAGGTAGGTAATTGTTTTGCAAAATAATTGGGAGGTAAGTCTGTATAATTATAGACTTTACTGATAAGATTACAGTTAAAAGTTGTATGCATGCAGGCTTATAAGACTCCAATAAGAAAAAATATTATTGTATGAGATTTAATGTGTCTTTACATGGCTAGTTTTTGAAAAAAAAAATTGCTTTGGAAGTCTATTTAAAATAAGTTCTGGTGACCTGGCGGTTGACATGGAAAACTTAAAAATTGTTGTAAAGCAAATAGTATTATGTATTTCTGAAACATTCAATTATCTGATATTGGAAATTAATTAAAAATAGCCTTGACTGTTTAAAATGGCCTTAATTATCAGTTGTGGAACTGCTATATTTATAAAGGAAATACTAAATGTATTATTATTATTTGTTCTTATCAATGCAGCCAATTAATGAAACTGGTAATTAATTAATAAGTTTTACTTATTACCTGTCACTAACCCCACATACTGATTGATGACTAAGTCCGCTGTAAGATTACTAAACATAATATAAGAAGTTATAATGACCTGTCTATTCACTATGTATTATTTATTATTCCTGTGTGGTTGACACTGGAGACAACACTGCTGCACCTGTTTCTGCCTGATAATAATAATAGTTGGTTATTTAATAGTGTTCTGGTTTGAAGGGTAGACATACTTATCTGAGGTATTCCAACTTAGTCCAGACAAGTAGCAATGTATTAGTGGTCAATCGTCATAGGACTCTTGATCTTGTCTGGGTTAGATTACAGATGTTCACACGGGCAATGAGGGATTACCATCAGGTTTTTTATGGTCATTTGATAATTCTATATAATAAAGAAAAAAGGTAGATTGCATTCTTGTTTGTTAGTTTTATCACAAAAATACCTTGACATTATTTAAATGAAGAAAACAACCTCGGACAGATGAAATTACCCTCATAACCCGCCTCTCAATTGAATATTAAAAATATAAACCTGCTAGATACTTTACCAATTTCATTATTTTCCCTATCTACAAATTTAATTAGTAATTAGCATTATCTGAATGGTGTTTTCAGGTGTTTATGAATTATTATTATAATATAATTCATATAGGTATTATCCCCTCATTACTATGGATTGTTTTTGTTAAGCTTTTTCCTTATCTTTTAGACTGAAAATAGAAATTATAGAGTTTGTTTTATTACAATAAATTGTTAGCGCTGATGTAGTTCATCTTCTAATTCTAACTGTTTATAATTAACGTCATAAAGAAGATAGCAACTGGTTGAACTAATGAATGTTCATAATTGAGCTGTCTAATTAACAAAATATTTAATTGGTTCTTTTGTGAGCTACATAAGAAGAATTTAAACTTTAAACCAATTTTTGTTATCATATTTTGTTTTTGTTTTGTTATTGAATACAGTTCTTTTATAAATGGTATTACATTATTTTGTACTAAATATTTTCAAACAAATTATATTTAGGAACAAAGTAAGGTTCGCAAGTGGCTAAATACATATCAAATCATACGCATTTCCGTGCTTTGGAGACAGTAGATCCCAGATTTCATCATTGGACAGTAAATGTAAAACTTTTTCAAAACATCCTAAAACAATTCGCAATTAAGTTGGAGCGTGGTCCAATGTAGACAAAAAGTGTAGCAGACAGGAAAGTGGTAAAGCTATGAACTTGAAAATATACCATATATGAATTTTTAATAATAAAATCAAGTAATTATATTTTAACAAACCTCAAAATGTATTGCGTATTTAAATATGCAAAACATTTTAATTAATCAAAAATACAATATTTTACGCCCACAGGAGGAAAATGTTATCTTATATCCCAACTCGACAACAGAAATATCCCACTGTAGATATTAAGTCATGCTAATTAAGTAACCCGCAAGATACGAATGGTCATGTTAATTTCAAAATCCGATTAAATTATGACGTGTTTGTAAGAGAGCGTGCCTATATTCTGCTTTTATTTTTTTTAATAGGAACCCTACGTATTATTGGGGTAAAGAGTAGCGAGTAGCGAGTTAGTTCATTAGCTGGAACGTTAGCTCATGCAGAAAGGAATTGGCAGTTGTTGGTTCTTTTTACGTTCGATTTTTTTACTACACTTTGAACGGTCCGATTTAAAATTTTGAACAATTATCAAGAACCGATGAAAATACACGATTTAAATAATTTTATCCCATTCACCTCAGCAGGATCATCAGGAATCAGGATTAATGATTTTCCTTGTGCGATTTTAGTTTTTAAACTATAATTATTAGTTTCAATAATCTATTTGTGGATGTTGAATACTTAATAAATGTAACATGTATATCAATATTTTGAGTTTATATCATTTAAGCACTTAATGAAGGACGAAACAGTTAATTAAATAGGTACATATTTTTTTCGTTAACTTATTTTTTTTGGTAGCTACTGATGAGCTTAAGTCACTTTGGTGCTTTAGTGTTATCAATAGATTTATTTTTATTACATGGCGATTATTTTCAAATTTGTCTTAAACTAATTAATAAAAACTAGTACAGAATCCTTTTTGCATAATTATCTTTAATTTAGAAAGTTATAACAAGATACGCGCGAAAAACAACCCTTCTTTGGCACTCGGGTAAAAAATAAGTGTTAATTACAGTATTTGATAAGTTGTCTGCGACCCGAAGACTGATCATAATAAATTTATCAATATCACGAAAAAGTCATATCGTATATTCCTATTAAAATACGTAGGTATTAAATAAATCCGTAGTTTTGATATAAAACTTCAAATGTCAAGTACTTTTTTATACTCACACTGTTCTTTTTCCGTTTGTTTTTCATATGTCACTTAATATGTTATTAGCGGTAATTCTATGAAACTACATCAATCATGCAAAATGTTTTTTATTCTTTTTCCTGTAGGGGAGAACTATGAGAACTTTGAAATTGATATGAGATGACTAGGTCATTGTTATTAAACAACTGGTTAAGGATATTGTACCCAATTAAGTTGCGGTTAGATATATAAGTAAACAAAGTGACTTTGCATTTTTTGGTTGGTAAATATTTTGTGTTCATGATACAAAAGTATGGTAATTTAGTTTTTAGTCGCTTGGCAATTCTTTGGAGGTAAACAGAATAATTATGGTACACATTGGTAATAAAAACTTCGTGAACTGCGATAATAACAAAACACGTTAATTGTGGAAACGTTCTACTAGTGAGCTGTGAGATACTATCGAAATTATGATGTTACAGTTCTGTGATATCACTAAATTAACTAATATTCTTATTCACAAAACCGCTATTATAATAGTAAAATCCACAATTCAACGCAGAGATCTTGATTGTAATTCCTCGAAATTGATGTATGTATTTTTATTAGGTCAAAAACTCTCAAAAAAGGTGTTCTACTGAAATATTTAACTTCCCCTTGTAAGTACTTAAGTTTCGTGATCCGAAATATTCAACCGTATTTAAAGTCTTTTCCATTGAACCACCCACTTAACAGTGGGGTTGGTCCATTTTTGATACTTGTTCATTATATTATAATGTTTTAAATAACATTATATTATTATGAATAAATATTATAAATCCAGGGGGCATTTGACCACCTGAGAATCTGCCCGGGCAAAGAGGGTACCCTCGAGACCCGAAATTCCGCCCTTATGTTGACATTGCCGCAATATATGTGCGCATAGGGGGGGGGGGGGGGGGGTAAGACGTCCCAGTGATGATGAAAGTCTTTTCTCGTTCAAAATTTAGAAACCATTTTTCTAACTTTCAATGATTTCTAGATTACGTCAATTTGGACAATTCTGGTCAATTCTGTTGTACACACGCTATATTTTGAAACAAAGATGTTTTGTAACACATATGAGTACATTCTTGTTCACCTACTTATTCCTATTCATATGACCTAGTCCTCAATTAAAGCCGTATCGCTGGCTTCGTTAATCTGTAACTAATCTTATGTGTAATTATCCTTGATTACTAACTGTGTTACACAAATAAATAATTTTTTTTGCTGGACCATTGTTCCTATTTACAAAATATAATTTTTGAAAATCTTAACAATCGCGTCCACATCGTTTCGTAATTATAATCTTAACAGTATTCCTTAATTTCCTCATGCTGGAGTAAAATATTAACTATACAGGACATTGTAAATAAGGAATTTTTAAATTAAAAGCACACTAAATACTAAAATATGGGTACTTATTGAGATCAGCACAATTCTAAACAAGGATATTTTATCTATATGAGGCGTTGATATCGCTAACATCCGGGTTCATCATCAGATTATTTTAATGATAATTATCATATTATTGCAGTGGAGTGACATAACTTTCAGTTCAATCGGTTACGCGGAACTAGAAAAATTTAGCTGCAAAATTTGACCCTCACATTCTAAAATTGCAAGTAAAAGTTATGATGTAACTAGCTGTTCCGGCAAACGTTGTGTTGCCATATAAAAAAAAGTTAAGGGTGAACAACCCTTATCACTTAGGGGTATGAAAAATAGATAGTAGCCGATTCTCAGATCTACTGAATATGCATATAAAATTTGGTGAAAATCGGTAAAGCCGTTTCGGAGGAGTACGGTAACTAACATTGTGATATGAAAATTTTATATATAAGATAAAATGTGTAAAGTATTTAGTAGAAGCTCCATTTCATTTTGAGCTATGTCAGCACATATTGACGTTTGCAGGTGAAGACTTAACCGCAATCGCGAAAACCTTGACCTGAAAATTGAGCTTTTGAGAAAAAAAACACCGTCATCACGACATTTCGAGGGCTTCTCCGACCGTAGCGATGCATAATTCAAAAAGCCAGGTTTTTAACATTGCTTAACCGCGCTTAACCCAAATTTTCGTAATTGTACATCGTGGCCTATTTGGCTTTTTATTTCTTGACAACAAATACGTTTTAATAATTTAATCACTTCTTAACGTATGCGCTATATTTAAAGCGGTATAGTTTTTTAGCATTTTGCACCAAACTGACATGATTATTTTATTAATTTGCTTAAATCCAAAATAATACGTTCAGTTTGTAAAAATCTGTGTATTAACAAAACAATCATTTCGAAATACAAATTAAATGACTATCAAGGGAAATAATAAGCGTCTGTGAACTATAATTAAGTGTATATTTGTAATTATGACCATTTAGTTTTGTTTGCATCGATGTAGTTAACCTTTATATCATACTGCTAATTGTCCAACGTTCTACTGCGATAGAGTAAACATTACCTTAAACGAAACATAATAAGGAACTAGTACGAACGAATGATATACAAGTTTAAAGCATTTCTTGTCGTTATAATTTCCGTATGCCTTTCTATATCAATTTGTCCGCAATAGTTTATCTATACTAATATTCACAAAGGTTCAAAGTAAAAATATGAATCATCACAATGCTTTACATAAAAGGTATGATTAATGACTGGATTATTAGCATTTGCATATAAAGACCATTGACTGAGGATAACCAGTTTCTATGTATAACGTAAATTATAATACTTGTAGTTGTTGACCATTATTATTTGTACATTGCTCTCGTGTGTACGAATTAATAATTAATAATGTATATTGATTTTTAGGATCAATCTGATTTTCGGTATTTTGATTTTCCGGATTAGCTCACAATATAAAGGTGTGTTAATTCAAAATACGTTATTTACCTTTCGAATTATTGAACAATTTTTTATCGAAAAGTAATCTAAAAACATTATTTTTAAAAACAGTTGTAGGAGAACCGTATAATAGTTGGCCTAATTTTTTGCCTGCTACAAATATAGTTTGTAGTATTTTCTATTTTTAAACTATATAAGAAATTCAGAAAAAGGATTGCGTATTTTCAGTTATAAAAGTTGGCATCCAAACCACAGTGGCTTTGTTAATGCCAGTGTCAAGCATTGTGGAGAGGCACTTATGCCAAGAGAATGATCATTTCCAATTTGAAAGCGAGCTTCGTTTTTGTTCCGGTTTAATAGTACTAGAAGTCGATGAATTCATTAGCTTTTCTTCAAAATTGTAGTTTATATTATAGAAATCATAAGAATATTTACTCTACGGGTTTTGTGAATTAGACGTAAGACACTTGACTTTACAAAGATTATTATATTTTTTGTTCGTGTTCTTCAGGAAGTCATGAAGTACCTACTTAGTGGTGAGAAAAACAATAATGTAATGTGGGAAAATATATTGCAGCAATTGAAAATACTTGTGTCTACCATCTAGTTTACGAATTTAATTATTATTTTAATTTGAGGATGTTTTTGTTGATATCATTAAAGTTCATCAAAAGCGAACAGAAAAATAAAATCCGTGGTCCTATAAAACAGTATTTCCTTTTGTATACAAATAACTATGTGGATAGTGAATAAATACTTAGATCAATGTATTCTGAGCCGGCGGAAGCTGAATTATATTGAGCTGCAACTCTTTCGGTTCAATACAGAATACTCCTGACCATGGGTTAATGTCTAACATCATACACCACCGAGCTGATCTAATACGGAAGAAATGTAGATTAACAGCAAATTCGTGACGGATGTTTTCAATCCGGCTTTCAGGCCTTCGACAAGGTTGAACGAATCCATCCAATGATAGCATACGCACCGGAATACACAGCTTAACGTGCCCTCCAAAGGGCGAAATAGCTAAAATTGGTTGCTAGCGATCACTTATTAATGGGAATATACATTTATTAAATACTCATTTATTGAATCAACAAATTAGACGAACTATTAAGTAAGTTCGGAGGTGGTAGTTCGACTCCTGCGGCACCTCGACTACACCTATTTCTGCCTAATATAACTAGCGTTAAGCGCTGCTGTTACAGTTACAGTTGTACAGCTATTACAGTTGCCTATGGGCGGCAGTAGAAACTAACTATCAGGTGGACTGCATGCTCGTCTACTACTCCTATATTATAAAAAAGTACTTCCTCGATATTAGTTGCACGAGTACTCAATCTTGGCATATATACCCAAGATTAATAAACGGTGGCCTTTTAATGACAATCATTTAGGCGAACCATGGCAATGCTTCAATTGGGCATGAAATAGATAAAGCGACATTAATGGCCTAATAAAGACGATCGTACGTCTATAATAATCATCAATCAAAAGTAATTATTTTTAAGGCTTTTATAATGGTATTTTAAAATAAGGCTTTTATAATGGTATTTTAAAATTGAAGTAAAATGTTCCCCGAATCTGCAGCGACTGATTCATTTCAATTACAAACGATTAGTTGGATACACAAGTTGGAAATATTTGATTTTACACTTTGAATCGAACTGTTATCAGATATACGACTTGGCCATAACTTCAAAATGTCGATAAAGTTGCAAAACACGACAGAAACATGCACGGCTGACTGCGATTTTAATGCTGTTTTACGTCATGGTGACTAAAAATATTTGTTTTAAACATTTTTCTTTGCTTGTTATATTATTCTGTAATTGTACTGCTCATAAACCGCGACAAGTAAGTCTCGGTTCAAGAAAACCTTTCGAAAATAATGTTGCAAGTTACATGTTTATTTTAACGAGTTTTGACGTCATTCTTTTTATGGCCGTGATAATTTTTCACACATGTATGTATTGTTAACTGTTTTGCTCGAGTGCATTGTAAATTGTAATAATAATAATTACCATACACTTTGTAAATTTGCATAACTGAAATTTGAAATATTTTACAGCGTTCTTGAAAGACAATTAGTGAGTATTTTCGAGACCAATAAACCGTTCTCGTGTTTATAATTAAGGTTGTAACCGCAATAAGTAATATTAAGTAGTTTTATGATCAAGTTTTAATTGCAGCAGGCAGTTGTTTGACTACCTACGAGAATAAGATAAGGTTTATTTGAGTCCTTAGTCTTAATACTCAGACAAATAAAAATGTTAGACCACTAACGGAATTGATTATTATGAAAACAAAGAACTCGACTGTTTAATATAGCGAGCTAGCTATAAATATAGCTAGTCTCACAATTTTGACGAATCCAACGACACCTCATATAATTTAATTCGAAAAGCCGTTTGGGTTGCAGGGCGTGCCAAAGAATGAGAGTTACATACGGACTCGAAAAACATATGTAGCCGAACCTCCTCCTTTTTCGAAGTCGGTAAAATCCCTGTCCTCCGCAATCGAGTAAAAAGATAAACAAAGTAGCACTTTGTCCATCTTCATATCTTTGTCGAACTGTAACTTACACGTGGCAAGGACAGAGTGCCTTTGGTAGAATATCGTGAATATTACAAAGGTGTCCTTTTATGTTATTTCGAATAATTTTTGCATATAAGTTGTGTAAGATCCTTCGTGTCCTTTTTAGGTCTTATCTGATTATCATAATTATTAAATATATTTTGGATTTTATGGAAGATTTCCTCTCATTTGCATTTGTAATAAAGGCTTAAATTACGGATTACGGATGCAAATCTGACCATCCATCTTAAAAACAAAAGTACAACACACTCCAACACACTACAACAAACACAAAGTATTTGTGTTTTTAAGATGGTCTTTATTACTTTTTTGTACAGTCACGCCAAAAAATTGGCCTCGAGTTAACGTCACTTCTCAAAGATGAACATTGGACTTAGCACGCGGCATTTGTTTATTAAACTTGTATCTCTACTACCAGTCGAGAGACAAGACTACCTACATTGTCGTCATGCTGTTAATAAACATAAAACGCTGGGTGACTTGTAATGTAAGGCTGATCGCGCACTAACGGGCGTTTGCGCTTAAATGCCCAAGTAGCAGCAGCTTAAGCAACTGCTCGATATTAGTTATTAATACTTAAACTGTCCAAATTTTGTCTACCAAAGACCGAAATTTAACTATTAGTAATATTAATGTGAGTATCCAAATATTTGCGGACCAAAATTAGTTAAATCTTAAGGTTAAAATTAAATGGTTTAAATAAATTATTTTGTGAATTGTGAATTTCGAAGTAGGTTCTAATATTATTCTGATTTTCTCGTTTCAGCGAACCATACATTCCAAATAACTTAACGGGACTTACAATGGGTTTGACGAGAGGGAAATCTGCGCCCATAGACGTTGTTCGAGTTGAAACCAAAACTAAGGTAAGTTTATATTACTATATGATTACTTTGATAAAATACGACTACAGATCAGGGGATAATCATTTTCTCTGTGTACAAAGGTATAAGAACGCCGACATTTTTCCATCTTGTTTTAAAAGCAGCATGATAACATATTAAAACAGAAAACAACAAGACAACGACTTTTAATAAACATTGTATGTAAATCATGTGTGTGTCTCATTCCATTTATTAAAGATGCGATATGTTGTGATAACTATGTTATTGTTTAGGTATTTCTTAGTTTGTAAAAGAATATTTGTATCTCTTGTCACGTTAAAGAAGTACGCCTTCTTATACTTTTTTATACAACTACCAAAGAAGGGTTATTTTTTTTTACAAAAAACGTGCATGAAATTAATTTATAATTGTAAGTCTAGATCTTTAAGATAATTATTTATAACAATGATGACGTGAACAGGCTGATAAACAACATGCGCGTTAAACCAGTATGTCCGGCCGCTGACAGCTTGGAACTTTCCAACCACTGGTCAATTAGGCTATCCGATGACTGCAGACTGTATTACGTTCTTAGGTCATACTAGTGGACAAAGTATATTTTGATAGTAAATGTTGGTTGCATCCGTTTTATCTCCTTGATTGGTGCGGGTTCTCTCTCACAAGTCAGGGAAGCCTGAAGTATACATGAAGATGTTGTCATTGACTTGATAATCAATGCGAAATGCAATCGACGCGAAAAGTAAATAATGTAATGGCTCGTATTTCTAAGCCTGTTGTTAAGTAATTAAAATCGTAACAAGACAATTAGAACCAGAACGCATAATGACAAATCGTAGAGATTGTAAAATTAAAATTGTGTATCAGTGTTATCTGATTAACGTTATCACATTAAAACAGATAAATTCGCCACACAAACTACATAACGCAATATACTCGTAGTTTCACCTTCGGGTCGAGATTATGTTACACTATTCAATTGACTACGTCCGTCATAACAAACGGCGAGCGACGAGTGCGGATGCAATTTTATTCTCACATAGCTCATCCCATTACGTTGCTAATCTACGCGATTATCAATGAATATATTACGCACATCCATTACGTCCTACCAACGACTATAACGTAACATTATCATTAATATTAATATGATCTGTTTACCGTTACACCGTTATTGTTACAGATCATGTTCTCTTTTCTCTCGATCGGCTGGGGCTTGCTCTCGGACATCGATATAGAGAGCGAAAGACTTCGAGCCATCGGAGGGCAGCGTTTCACGCTGTGGGCATTGGCGCGGCTCCTCGGACTGAGGAAGTACAAAGGTGTAGTCAGCTACGCGAGAATAAGAGACGTCAGCAATTTACCGAAACCGAAACATCCATTGACGCTCACTCACAGCAATAGCCACGACGGCGCGCTGGACTCCCCCGATGCGGAAGCGTTCATTGATTGCGACGACAGCTCGGAAGTTTTCACCAGCGCCGTGAACGGGAAAAGACACGAGAGAGTTGGCTCGTTTTATTCCGTTTATTCAAGGCACTCTACCTTTTACAGCACGCGCGGATCCGAGTACCTCAGTGTGACGAGCAGCGGCTCGGAGATGCGGTCGCCGGTCCACGCGTGTATGCACGGCCCCGCCTCGCACTTGCCATCCCTCATGTCCACGTTGCCCTTACACTGGGAGCACGAGAGCGGCGAGTTTGTTATGGTACACGTTTCCTACCAAGCTTACATAGGAGAAGACTTGTTGTTCGCGCCGCGATCGCAACTTTCAGACGGAGTAATGTGGATGCTCATCATCAAGGCGGGGATAGGCCGGTCTCAACTTCTATCGTTCCTCTTAGGTTTGAATGCAGGCAATCACTCTGATATCGATACGGAGTTCATTAAAATGATTCCCGTTAGTGCATTTAGAATAGTGCCGGAAAATACTACTGGTCACATCACCGTGGATGGCGAGCTTGTAGAGTATGGTCCGATTCAGGCTGAAGTTTTTCCAAATATAGTCAATCTCTTGGTACCAGATACAAATTAACATGTAAACTAGGTAAATTCAATTCTACATGATAATAATATTGAAATGACTGATTAAGTTACATGAGACTCAGCCGAGCCGTGCAATAAGAGCGAATCGGGGATTATAGCAAAAATTTGTTATATGGTTGTGCGAACGATTTTAAATGTTTAAAAATATATCATTATCCGAAACATAATAAGAAATTGAATCGATCTATTCCATTCTAATTGTGATTTATTTGTTGATGTTTTAAATTGTGATAATATTTATAAGTAAACAGATTATTTAAAATGTGCAACTATTTAATAGCTAGTCAAGTGTCGGAACGTACTAAAGTAAGTGCCAAAAAAATGCACTCTAAAAGTGATTCATCATGTGAAAGTCGAGAGTTCATCACGCCAAGTAGTTCTTAAATAGGTTAATACAATTAAGTTCAAGAGTCGCTCAAAGAACCAATCAATTGCATGTTGTTTGTTCCTTTGTGGTTTAGCAAACTTTTTTATTTATTGCTTAAAGCAGGTATTTCGGCACAATATGGTTTATTAGTTTTAAGGCCTCTTTTCTACTAAATAATTATTAAATCCATTTATTTATGGTTCTGTTAGGTGTTAGTGTATAAATTTATGTTCAACTCTATGGAACTCTAATGTAAGTTTCTTGATCCCTCGCGTTCCTAAATATTTAGTAGGCATTATTGTAATTATTTTGTTAATATAAATACAATAATTATTTTCTTTTATACCAACTTACGTAATCCAGTAATATAATTATTATAGATAATATGGTCGAATAGTTATACAATTTTTGGGGAGAATGAAATAACATAAGTGGTTCAGGCTTCATAAGTTTACTTAACTAATTAAGCAGTATTAATGTAACGTTAAATATAATTTAATACTCTGTGATAACAATAATATCTGCCATATTATTCTATTACGCATATTTGGCACAATACAACCCCATAATTGTCTGCCTAATACATTAATAAAACAATGTGTAAATATGTATGTAGTTGAATTAAAACGAATGAAACATTATTAAATTTATTTGCAATATTTCCGATTGTTAATATGTATATAGTTTAATATTGTTGTAAGTATAAAAACTGGTTTGAATGCGGCAACGTATATTCAAACTTATTTCTACTTTTTAATATTGGAATCAATTCTAATTAAACATTTGTATTGTGTAGTTCACTTTGTTTCGTTTGAAGAAATACACATGTTCTTACGCCACAATGATCATTCAAAGCTACTTATATGATTATATAGAATAAAATAAAATTGTATTTAAATTAAAAATGTAAATCGATTAGTATTGTTGTGCTATTCTTACATATGTAAAAATTGTTTTAAATGTTCAAAGTTTATTTTCGTACAAATAGAATGTGAAACTTGCACAAATATAAACGATATGATACTGGTAATAATTTTATTGCGCTTTTTTTATTAAGTATATAAATCAACCTGTTACTATTCCTCATATTGTAGTAAGTGAAAGTTCATATCAGGAATTGAAACTGTCATTCCAAATGCAATTTATTATTTATGAATTATTTAATTTTAATTACATTCCATGTGGAATCTAAACATGTTCAGTGGGAGTATATGAAATTGTTATCAATAAATAATTAATTATTATTTTGTCATTATTTATTAACATAATCCAAACTACATTTGAGTTTTCTTAGTTATCTGCATATTAGAAATAGATTACCATTAGCTTTAACTGTGAGGAAACTTAATAAAGTACAAACTGTTCATGATGTGCCTATCCGACGTCGGCCGCAGATGTTTTACTACCCTTGAGGACTAAGTTGGAGTGTCTCGAATAAGAATGCACCACGCCCTTCAAAGAGCTTAACACTACTGTTATTAGGCAGAAATAGTCGTAGGAGAGCCCATGATGCTAAATGTGTAACAAACTCTAGCGTCATTGGGACCTATAAGATTGTGTAGATTAGACATTCGAATGAAGAATGGGGGTTTTCTTATTCTGACAATTTGAAAAAAAAAATGTATGAGAATGTAAGAATAATGTATTTTCCTAAAAATTAGCATTTTCCTTTAGTTTGTGATGCATCATTACTTCCCAGGGATTCATGCTAATAAGTGACACTATCAGATAGTATAATAATGCAGGTGTTTTTTTTTTCAAAATGACCACTACTTCGACGTGTGGTAATTGGCAGGTTATGATGTTTCCCGTTTTCTAGCATTATTTCCTATATATTGAAAATAAGATTGACCGCGCTCGTGCAAGTACAGTGATCGATTTTTTGATTCTGCAAACCCCCCGACATAGAAAGCTCATTTATGGTTTAGGATACTCTACAGGGTGTAAGATATTTCCCATATCTTAGTATGACTCTCTCAAGACACTTCCGAAATCCCCTCTTGGGCTCCCCAACTATAGGATTTACGTTTGTGCCACAGGAGTTGAACCACAAAGTATTCTACCACTGTTAAAAGTTATTGTAAAAACATAAGCATTTACATGGAAATAAAAGTCCTTATAACAATCAATATTTTATTAATGACTTACAGAAAGGAGTATAACTACAGTGATATCTATTTGTAATTAGAATATAAATCAATCAATAAGAATAATAACCTAAGAAGTCTAAGTACAAAGTACATTTTTAATTGGTCAATAACACTTACTAACCTCAATTCCTTGTAAAGACAAATTTAATACAATATCTACTTATTACGAAAAAACATTATATTTTGAAAATGCCTCCAATTAAAATAAATATGAAGCTGGGACTAGCCAGGGGTTAGTGCAAAAAATACAACTCAATTTGGAAGACAAAAAAAAAGGTCCCAACTTCTGACTAAAATCTTCTATAAATAATACCAATTTCACGAAAAACCTTAACAACAAAGAATAGAAGCCTATTACTTAACGATAAAGAATAAGAAGCCTACTAACAACAAGCAGTTTCGTTTTTGAAGTGGGGTAAATGAAAATATGTTGTGAACAGTTGTGAATTATGCCCATTGTGACTATATTAATTATGTTTAATGCATCTAATAGTTGTGATTTATTATAATTGAATAAACAAGACTTGGATCATAGTCTACACAGATGTTGGTGGTGTATCAATAAAACTATATTATTATTTTATGGTTTTGAAGTACTTATTGTAGGAAATTGATTTATTACTGTACTACTGTAACCAACTATTTAAGTTTATGTGTTGCTATCTAATCACATCTTTAAGCAAAAATATCTATTGCTATAAGAGAAAAGAACTTGTCGCCATTTTACATGAATAGCCAAAACCATTAAAAAATCCTTTTTGCCAAATGTAGAATTTAATGTAAAATATTGCTAATTTTAATGTGTCTAACTATACTGTGGTACTTATAACTGTGTTAATCATGATGTAAACTCCATTTTTACAAAAAAATTGTACATTCTTGAACTCCTGGAAAATTACCTTTCTTGAGTTGAGCGACTATTTTTTGCAAAGCAGAGAAAGCAGAGATTGCATAGAATGTTATGGAGGGAAATAAGTTCTTTGCTGGGCATGCTTTGCAAAAGATAAATAAATTGTGAACTCTTTATATATATAATTATTAGGCCCAGATCTATCGGGGCAACAACTCATTATTTACGCACATACATTATTATTTGCAAGGCGCATAGGCATAGTTTGGTAAAAATAAATATAAGTGGTCGAGGGTGGCATTTTTGAGTTTTAGCCCTACCTAAAAAAATTGAAGATCCAAGGCTGATATTATAATAACATAACATTTTTAATCCATTGCTTTCATCAATCATCTACTTTTAACACATTTGACAAATACTAAGTTGACTATAAGATAATGCGTAGACTTATTCAAGATAAAAAAGTAAATGTTTTAGATGGAAGTCGAGATGATAATGATAATAAGCATTACTTTTTTATGCTCATATAAGCTCCAACATCTTTTTTGGACAATGTATGTTGTATATGTACAGAGAATCCAGTGAATACCACAACCTAATATTTTATAGTCAATATTAACAAGTAGAAATAGTAAATTCCATAATATTGAAAATTTATTTGTAAAATTTGTCTACAGGTCCATTTACAATTTACCTAATAGCATTTACCACACTATAAGAGTTAGTGTATAACTATATAATTACTATCTTGGCGATAATAGTGGTAATAAAGAAAGGAAAAGTATCATTAAAATTAATTTTAATGAACTAATATAAATTGTAAATATAATGAAATCTACTCGCAGATGTATTAATGATGAATTGGTTTCATAAATGTGTAGTTACCATTACAGGTACACATTTTAAAATCACCATGAATATTAACTATCACAATGTAAATTCTCATATTATGGCAGGACCAAACATAAATGATAAAAATATGCTTAATATTAGCTCTTCTTAAACCCTATTTAACCTTGTGAGCTCTTAGGCAGTTACAAGAACAGTCTTTATATTCGAAAGATTAAGTAAACATCCATTTATCTCAGTTTAAGTGAATCAAGACTGTCAAGTAAGTTTTGTACTTCAGAGTCGACCTGCTCACGAGTACTGACGCGCTCCAATCTCTCACGGACGGATTCCAGCTCTCCCGCATCAGCTTTCTGAATCTTCATGTACTTCAACATCATTTCCACAACCAAACAAATTTCACCAATAAGCTGTTTGGTCTCCTCGAAATGCCCCGCTCCACTCGGACGCATTTGTATTAACTTCAGTTTACTTTGGGCTATTTGTATCGGGTTGTGCCCGTTTTTGTCGTGTGATGACACATCAGTGCCTGCATCAAGAAGCTCGATAACGACTGGGATATTATTAGTGCAGGCGGCAAGGTGAAGGGGCGTATTTCCGAGGATGTCCTTTATATTAGGGTTAGCACCGTTCTTCAGTAGCGACCGGACGACGTCGACGTACCCGCGGCAAGATGCCAAATGAAGCGGACTCCTTTTATGTTCGTCCGAACTGTTCGGATCGGCACCTGACAACAGCAGCTTTTCTACAAGCTCAGTGTTATTTGTGGATGCTGCAAAACGAAGCTTTTTGTTTCTGGATGAGCAAATGGTGCCACCGTATCTATATTTCAATCGGCAGTGTCGGGCCTTTGTGGAGCATTTTATTTTTCCTATATGTTCGTGAGGTTCGCCTAAAAAGTCTATTGGCATGGGCTGTCCAGCCTGATTGATCGGAATTGCTGGTGGATTGAATTCAAACGTACACTGCGAATGGTCGAAAACCGGATTATCGCTGCTCTCATTGCTAGTGTCTACGCCAGAATCAGCCATAGTTATGGTGTTATAAATCTGATGTAATGATTAGTATGTCATACCTAAAGTAAGTAGAGCATGGAAACCCACACGCTGAAATGTAGGACACTGTTCTCAAACTAAACTTTCGTTTTATAAATCGTATTTTCGATGTTTTTACACAGATCCATCAAACAAAACTTGTCAGTCAAGGCTTTTTTTTTTTTTTTTTTTTTTTTTCTTTTGTGGCTTTGGCGCATGGACGCTCAGCCAATGACACGTAAAAACGGGGAAACGAGGATTAGAAAAATAAAAAACGGATGAAATTTGGAAAAGGAAGGATCAGTACAGTAGGTTGAATATAAATTTACATACAGATAAAGATATAATAATTAAAGGTAGGTATATAAATATTAAATTTTAATATCATTTTTCATAATAAATAATGCCAAGATTTTATATATATCAGGATCAAGGGTAGACAATAAATATGGTATACATAGTGGAAATGATACATTCGTAAGACAAGATAGATTTTGGTAAAGGGCGGAGGAATCGTGTAAAGGACAGGAAAAAAATATATGGTTTAGATTATGAGTTCCACTTTTACAAACACATTCGGAAGTATCAACAATGCCCAATTTCAAAAGATGTTCTTTAGTACAGACGTGCCCCAGGCGCATACGTATAAGAATAGAAGTAGCAGATTTATCAAGCTTTAGTTTATAAAACCAAGGCTTGACAGGGATTGTTGGCTGTAATTGATAATAATATTTCCCCTTTTTTTGGGAACTCGATGTCCAGTGTTCACTCCATGAGTCGTATAAATAATCTTTAGCAAGGGATATTAGGTCTTGGGCGTAATTTTTAAAAGGAAAAACGTCACCACACTCCACTGCATCATTTGCCAATTGATGGGACTTTTCATTTCCTGCAATCCCGGAGTGACTTGGTAACCATATAAAAACTACATCAAATTCATTTAATAGACATGTATGGAGTTTATTTCTAATATCCAAGATTATTGACAACTGAGCTTTGTATTTAAATGGGAATTTCGTGACAGTCTGCAAAGCACTCTGAGAATCAGTAAATATTAAAGTTTTTCCTAATTTCATTGTTAATATATATTCAACTGCTTTGAAGATGCCATAACATTCACCTGTAAACACAGAGGTTTCAGGTGGAAGTTTAATTTTTTGTACAATATTGTACTGGGAATGATACAAACCTACACCCACACAACCAGATTTAGATTGTTTAGAAGCATCGCAGTAAATATGATGCCAGCCTTGCCATTTATTATTTATAATTGAATTAAATTTAACATTACATTGAACATCATTTTTCGATAAGGAAATCTCGCAGATTTTAGGAGACATTAATAAAGAATCGTAACTATTGTTAAACAGCGGTAGCATAGTGTCAGCGGATGTAGGAGCTTTAATACTATTAAATTTCTCAAAGCTTCGAAGAAGGCAGGGTGGAGATTTATGTGTCCAATATGGAGAATTTTTTAATTCATAAATTTGACAGATTTTTGTTAAAATTGGATGATTATAAATTTGGAGACACCGACCTAAAAATCTATCCGACAGATATTGTCGTCTTAAGTGTAGAGGGGGATCTCCACACTCAATTTGTAACGCATTGATTGGGCTAGATTTCATTGCACCTGAAATGATCCTTAAGGCTTTGGCTTGCACACCATCTAACTTTTTTAAACCAGCAACGTTACACGGTTCTAATAGGAAAGAGCCGTAATCAATAACACTTCGTATCATGGCATTATATACAAGTTTCATTGTATACGGATGGGCACCCCACCATACACCTGACAGACATCTTAGGATATTGAGGTTTTTTTCACATTTATTAGCTATATATTGACAATGTGGTATACCTGAAAGCTTAGAATCCAAAATGAAACCTAAAAATTTTACCTCACTTTTTGTTGGAATGGTATCATTATTATATATAACATTTAAATGTGGAGGATTTCGCATTCTGGAAAATAGAACTATTGCACTTTTGGACACTGATATTTCTAAACCATTTCTGTCTAACCATTCTTTAAGTAATTTAAGAGAAAATGATAAATTTTCACAAGCTGTGGGTATTGATGAACTAGTAGAATAAAGCAATAAATCATCAGCGTATTGGAGAACTCTAACAGAATCATTAAGCGTTTTATCCAAATCATGAGTATAAATGTTATATAAGATTGGACTAAGGACCGACCCTTGTGGAAGCCCCTTCCATATCGTCCTTGTAATGACACGATCTTCTACATTTAAGTTAATATCTCTTTCAGATAGCATATTTATAATAAAATTTACAAGTATGTTAGGGATATTCAATTGAAGCATCTTAAGCTTTAATATTGGAATGAGAACATTATCATATGCAGATTTTATATCTAAAAAAGCTGCTAATATACTACAATTATTAGAAAAAGCAATGCGTATATCTGTTACTAAGATACTTATATTGTCAAGGGTACCTTTACCTCTCCTAAATCCATATTGACTATCAGCCAAAAGTTTATTACTTTCGACAAACCATTCAAGTCTATTTTTAACTAAATGTTCGGCAACTTTTGCTATAGTAGTTGAAAGAGCAATGGGGCGATAAGATGAAACTTCCAATGGAGATTTGTCAGGTTTTAAAATGGGTATGATAATCTGAGATTTCCATGATGGAGGGATGTGCCCGCTAATCATAACAGAATTAATTAAATTTAAATAATATTCAGTGACACCATAACAATTATTTGAAAGAAATGAGTATGGTATGCCATCAGCGCCCGGTGCAGAGTCTTTTAAGTAACTAAGTACAGACGTTAATTCAGACATGGTAAATGGCGAGTTTAATCCGTCGCGATCATCGTTATATGAAATAGAAATAGGAATTATGTTATCTTCAGGAACTGAGGCTGGGGCTAGTTTGTCCATAAATTTACATGCAACTGATAATGGCATTGTATGAGTTACGGATGGGTTAAAGGCTGATCTAAATTTTTTAATATTCTGCCAAACCAGAGTAGGACTAACATTAGGGCATAAAGAAGAACAAAATCTTTGCCACCCTTCTAATTTTTTCTCTTTAAGAATTTTCTTTGAAGCTTGTGACACCTGACAGTAAATGTCAAAATTCTCAGTTGTCATTGAATTGCAATAATCTTTTTCAGCTTGTTTTCTTTTCCAGACTGCTTTAGAACAATCTTCATCCCACCAGGGTGGTGAAGGAATTTTATCGGGCCTGCTTTTTCGAATAGGAAAAGATTCGTCGGCAGCTTCAATAATTAGTTTTGCCAAAGCCTCGGCGCAAACTGGCTCCTGTCCTCTACAAACTTTAGGCAAAGTAGATAATCTTTTGTCAACATTAGACTTAAATAAAGTCCAGTCCGGGCTATTGAGTTTATATTTTAAACGGAAGGATCTTTTGAATGTATGTGGTTTAAGATGGGGAAAAGAGATCAGCAATGGCATATGATCACTGCCATATGAATAAGGCAATGATTGCCATGTAAGAATAGATGCAAGATCACGAGTGCATATAGATAAATCTGGCACACTATCACCTTGTTCAGGCTTAGTTCGCCGAGTAGGTGTTCCAGTATTAAGTACACACAAACTATTTATATCTAAGATTTCTAATAAAGATTCTCCATAACATGTAGATTTTGAACTTCCCCATGTAACATGTTGACAGTTTAAATCACCTAATAATAAAAATGGCTTTGGTAATCTGCTTAGAAAGACATTTATTTCAGATAAGATTGCTGAAGAAGGATTAGGAATATACATAGAAATTATATTTACATTATATACATAAGCTCCAATAGCACATATACCTTCACTATGGGATGGCAATATAAGTGGAGTAAAGGAGACTGAATTGTGTATGAGTATGGCGACTCCACCATACCCATCAGGCCTGTCTTCTCTGAGACATGAAAAACCTGGAACTCTAAAAGAGTAACCTGGCTTTAACCATGTCTCAGACAGAGTAACAACTATAGGGCTATATTTATTAATTAAGTGTATTAAATCACTTTTGTTGCTAACTATGCTGCGGCAATTCCATTGGACTATGTTGGTTAACTTGTCCATCTTGGTTTTGCGCATTATTCATTTCATTTATTAAAAAGGCAGCGTTGTCCGGTTTTACGATATTTAACTTTATTAAAGTATTAATTAATTCATTTATGATATCTTTTACAGAAAAATGTTCAATTGTACTTTTTGCAATAGCAGAACCATTGGGTGCAGAAAGATTTGGGCTATAATCTTTAATAAGAGAGTTATGAGCTAATTTGTCATATCCTCTCACTTGTTTAGGTGGTACACGTGGTTTCAAAAATATTGTTTTTTTTGTAGATGTATTAGTACTTGAGTGTGGTGCTGTGGAAAGAATAGATTCGGAATGTAATGTGTTTGGTTCAGAAAGTAAGACTTCGGCATATGACCTGGAAATAGGGGGATGTATTTTAGAGGCTTCAAGATATGACATGCAACTTTGGGCCATTGTCAGCTTAATCCTTTTTTGTCTTTCAAATTCTGGGCAACATTTATTTATAGCAAAGTGAGATCCTGAACATGAACAGCAGTATGCATTAATTTCAATGACACTACAAGAGTCTCCTGTATGTTCCTGACCGCATTTATAGCAACGTGGTTTAGATCTACAATGCACCTTAGTATGACCATATTTACAACAATTATAACATTGTATAGTTGGATAGATATATAGTTCCACACTTAATGAATTATAGCACATGAAAATTCTCTTAGGTAATATCTGTCCATCGAAGGTCAGTACTACAGATTGAGAGGGTTTCCATACAGGTGATCCTTCAACAATTACCTTATAATTCAGCCTACGCATGTTTATAACATCACCACAACCAATTGGTACTGATATATTCGACTTAATTTCTTCTTCAGACCATTCTGAGGGAACTCCTTTTACTATGCCGACTCTCGTAACATTAAATGATGGAATAAAAGCTTTTAACTTGTTTTGTTCTAAAAGGGGGCTCAAAACAAATTTATTAGCATCTTCATAGTTGGTAAATGCCATACTTATTCTATTGCGACCTATTCTTTTAAGACTGCCATTAACAATATTCTTAATCACATTATTATTTTTTTTGAGGAAATTACCAAATGTAATAGGGTGGAGTGTGGCACCGTCAGACAAAGATTGTGTAACTTTTTGGACATGTACAAGGAAAGGAGCATTATCTGTTTCAATATAATAACGAATGCGCCTAGTTGGTTCTGTACTAACTCTATCCTGGGTATTAGATACTTCCAAATTTGAGGTGTTACATACATCTGCGGGTGAAGATTCCAATGGAGGAGAGCTAATATCAACTTTTTTATGGGCTCTATGTTTTTTCTTTTCATTTCCACTAGATTCCTCACTTAAGCACATGCAGCTACGATTTGAATTATTATGGTGTTTTGATTTATCGGTCCTTTTCTTTTTATTGCAATTTTTACAAAATTTACGCGGAGCTTTAACACGTTTCCTTTCAGACCTGATAGAACTATCAGTGTCCATACTGGATTCGTTATGAATTATAATATTAGCTCCGACCTGGGGGATTTCAGGTCCCCCAGGATCGAAGGTACCATCCTCCGCCATAAAATAGTTAAAAAGACTTACCCAAGTGAGATATTTACACAACTATATATAATAAGATAAACTAATAAAAATATATTTACAATACACTACTTAACTGATCTTTAAATTACTAAAAAATAAATTTAAATGAAAAATCTCAAAAAAAGGCGCCCGCCAAGTTGAACGTTTCCCGCGCTTTTTTCACAGTCGTTTTTCAGTCAAGGCTTCAAAACTCAAGAAATTATTCAAATGTCATTAGTTTTTTTTTTAAATTTTACTTTTTAATGTAAATATCTACTTGGATTCCTTCGTTTTAGTCTCACTTTATTTATTTTTACCATAGATTCTAGACCAAATTACGCACAATGGACTATACCATAGACATTTTGTCTATGCATTTTAATAATTTTATATAAATTATTATAGTTACATGCAGTTATTTTTGTTTCTTTTTTGTATTTTTTAAAATTAACTTTGTAAATAACTAATTGCTTAATCAACATAAACTTTTGTCATCTGTGCTTAAAATGGTATAGTCTGTTTTGATCATGCGTGACATGACAGGTGGTAATGGATGGTGAATTGACAACGACAGCGTATTCGCCAATCTTGCGCCAATCGGTTTCCCAAGAAAACTGTGACGATATTTTTAACAACAGTGCTGCGTAAATTTGACAAAATATGCAGCAACTAACTGTATTTATGGTGGGTAAAACGTTTGATTTTTGTGTACAAAATAATGTATGGCGTTCCACTTGTTTATAACCTATATCGTTTTGCCGAAAGGATATCGAAAGCTCGCGATCATACATCGACGAATTGTATTCATCGGACTCTGCGAAGATTATAGAAGCATTAGTGACACTGAAGAATTCCGTTATCGGTAGCAACCGGCAGAAGAGTTCCGTGATCCAGCAGGGTATCGTTCCCCGGCTGCTACAGCTGATGCTAGAAGACACTGACCCCAATATACGACTTGAAGCTACCATCACAATAGGTGAGCACAGTTCTCATATTTAAGCAGGATTTGAAAAAATATTTTATTTATCATTACTCTCATTCTGTGTATCTGTTGAAAGAAAATAGTGTGAGAAAGTAATTATCAGAATGGTACCAAATGTGGTAGAACTCTTTATAATTTGCCAAAGGTATCAACAAAACTGATACTGTGTTTAATTAAGTTAAAAAGAGGAGGTTCACATCTGTATTTTTTAAATAGCATGGTTCTTGCTCCTCGTTGAATGGTATGATTAAAGAGAATTGTGATAACAAGATCACCCTCCATACAGCATCAGAAACATTTTTCAGGAACTCCAAGATATCTTCTATTTGCAGCTTAATAACATGTAATTAAAACCTTTACTTTAACACTTGTTAAAAATGTGTAATCATCATTAAACAATGTCCAAAGTCCACTTGTTAAGTTAAATTACTTCATAAATCTCAAATAATATATTATAATATAGTAAAACTAAGTATGCAACTAGAGTTTGAGAAACAAAGTTTTCGTCATCAACAAATTATTATCCCACTGCTTGGCTTGAGTCTCCTCTGTGAATGAGAAGGAATAGGTCATAGGCCGTGTTGGCCAAGTGCATATTGTCAAACTTCACATCCTTTCGAGAATATTTTTAAAGGTCTCTCAGGTATATTTTTAAAGGTTTCTTCACAATGTTTTCCTTAAAAATTAAATTCACTGATATATCTAATATGTGAAAAACAAACAAAGTTCTTGAAATTCAAAAAGGTATCTATTCTAATCATACTTCTTGTGTCTTAGACACAAGATGTATAATATTATGAGATGTGTTTTGTTATACATACTTTGATACTTGGATTGCCCTTTGTTATCAGTGTCACATAACTTATATTATCATTATAACTACCCATAACACTTGTGTACTTGATGTGCTAACTGTTTACTACAAAGTATAAGAAATATCTGTTATTGAAGTATTTATATGATTGCAAAAGTGGAATGTTGATTATAACAAGTCCAATATCTTAATTTACACAGTGCATTAAATATCATGTATGTATCAATCTATCAAGTGTATAATATATTGTGGCTACAGCCTGTTGAAGTCTCACTTACTGACTTCAATGTCATAAATTGACAAATTGCTTGCGACCAGTACCCATTCAGTTAATGATCAGTGGAGTGTTTTTACATATGCAATATCTTGTATGTAACTTGTTGTACTAATTATATGTATGAACACCGAGATATCTCTTTTTTTTGTTTACTTTAGATAAACAAATTAATAATAAGTATAATGAATGAAGACTACTAACAAAACTACTATAAATATCAAGCATATAATTATGAAGTATATTATGGTTTCGTTAGTTGCTTAGATATGAGACTTAACTACATTATATATTTACCTCTCATTCGTGATAATGTTATTATACAGGATCTTTAGCAAAAGGCACACCAGAAAATGTAGCTGAACTAGTCGAGCAAGGCACAGCAACAGCATTGGTCGAGTTACTAAAGACTGCCCCTTTGGACACTAAACTTCTTGAAGCTGCACTATGTGCATTACGGAATGTATTTCTACATCCTCCAGCGCCCATCAGTGCTCTGCCATCAGACATGAGGCTCCTGATGAGACTGACACGTGAGTTTTTCCTAAACTATCCCTCTCATACTTTAGTACATAATAATTTAGTAAATAAGAAAATACCTGTTATTGTGAGAGTTATAAAATTACCCTGTAAAACCTACTACTTAATAGTATAAGTAATACTAAGTAATAGCCAATTTGAAAATAAATTTGGACAAGAGATAGAAAATTGTATTTATTTTTGTGTTTGCACATTTCAATCTTGCACATTAAAAATCTAGCCGACCTAGGAATAACTAAAGACTTAATGAATAAGGTTAAAATCTTTTAAGTATTTTGACATACCTTACTATGCTCTATGCTCTAAAAATCCTCATTCAAGCATACTTGAGAATGCTCCAGATATGGAGGTCACTCTCAAGTAGTGAGAATGATCTCCACCTAGCAGCAGGATCTAAAAGAGATTTTTTTTTATAATATAGGAGTAGCAGACGAGCATGCAGTCTACCTGATGGTAAGCGGCTACTGCCGCCAATGGACATACGTAATCAACCCCAGATAGGATTAGATATTCCAACCTGAGGTCGGCCACAGATGCGCCGATATCCCTGAGGACTAAGCTGGAACGCATCGGAAAAGTATGTCTCCCTTACCTCACGCTTCAAACCAGAACATAGCAGCGCTTAACACTGCTGTTATAAGGCAGAAATAGGTGTGGCGGTGGTGCCGCCGGAGTTGAACCACAAAGCCAGCTAGCAGGAGGATTTAAAGGAGAATGCAAGCCATTTAACATCTTTACGCAGAAATAGCTCGCGAGGGCTCACCGAACGCCCGCGCGTGCGTGGTGCGCATCCTGTCGATCTGGTGCGGCGGGCCCACGGAGCAGGAGGCGCTGTGCTCGGCGGGCGCGTGCGCCGCCATCGCCGCGCTGCTGGCGTCGCGGCCGGCGTCCGGGCCGCCGCTGGGCCGCGCGCTGCCTGCGCTCGACCTCCTCGCTGCCATGTGCTTCAAGAATGCTAATGTCTCTGAAATTGCGCTCAATACTAGGTTAGTGTCATATGAATTCATTTGCAACTAAACTCTCACTCTCCCACGCTTTTATTACTTTGGGTTGTATATATGTATGTATGTATGTATGTATGTATGTAACGGAATCTTTGAACTCGATTTTTACCCAAGTTGGACAGTCCGATTAAATTAAAATTTTGAACAATTATCAAGAACAGATGACAATACACGATTTTTATAATTTTATCCCATTCATCAACATCGTCCTTCGTTTCCTTGTGCGATTTTAGCGTGTTTTTAGTTTTTAAACTATAATTATTTTTACTTTTTAGTAATGTTCATTCTTGATCGATTCTTTGTACGTTCTGATATTGTGATAGGTGAATATAAGTTTATTTTTACTTATAAATATGCTTCATGCTTGATTTCTAGGTATGTTTTGAAAATATGTGTTTTTTTTGTTCAGTCCCTTGTAGGATACCCTTTGAAAAGGATGAGGTTTCCTTTACTTCGATTTTTTTAAGTCATTGAAACCTGACCATATATAAGCCGCAAACAAATTAGACAGATATAAAAGTAGGATAATTTCCCTTGTAAGTCTAATGCTTTTGAATGACCGAGTGTTTATTTTGATTTCTCTCCTCATTGCCATTATTGTGTGGGTGAATGTTATCAGTTATCACATACATTACAAAAAGCTTAGTCCACTTGTGCTTTCTGCCAAGTAATGGATTATTTTTTATCGCTGCTTATAAAAAGTCTTAGCGTTTGTTGGCAATTGACAAAAATCTGTTGGATATATTAAAATACTGATATTAGTTTTTATTACCATGATATGCAGAATAATTTAAATTTACAACAAAAAATACTTTTAGGTGGTAGTCGATAGGCGTGACTTCATTTTATTGTGAAAATAGTTTGCCTCTCAGACATAATAGTAAACAAAGAAATAAGCGAGGACTAACCCACAAATATCAGAAAGTGTATAGTGTGGATATTAATAAACTAGTTATAAATAAACTTTCAAGATACACAAATCCACTTAAGGTATGCATTTTATCATTAACATCTATAGATAGGAAAAAGTTGCATCGTACAAAGTAAAGCAAGCATACTCTAAGCTTATGACACACATAGCGATTTTCTTTAGACTTCGCTTGAAAATCGCACACGCGTAGTGGTTCGAAAATGGAGGTAAAATATTGTTGTCATTTACAAAACAAAAGACCAATCTATAAGGAGCTCTGTGAGTTCTGGCTCTTCTTTTAAGTTTCTGTTTTATGTTTTTTTTTTTTTGTTTTTTTTTTTTTTTTCTATTTGAACCTGACGATAAAGCAGACGTGCTACCTGATGGAAAGTAGTCAACGTCGCCTATGGACATTTGCAACACCAGAGGAGTCGCCAATGCATCGCCGGCTTTGAAGGAGAGCTCTTTTTGCACCTTTTTTGAAGAGCCCCATGTCATAGCGCTCCGGGAATACCTCAGAAGGAAGTTCATTCCACATTTTGCACGTCCGTGGCAAGAACGTCCGCGCAAATCGAACCGCGGAGGACCGCCACGAGTCCAGTTGGTGTGGATGGAACTTCATCCTTCGGCGAGTGGTGCGATGGAGGAACGGTGATGTAGGCACCAGGTCAAATAGTTCCTGGGAACACTCACCATTGTAAAGCCGGTAGAACACGCAGAGGGAACCTATGTCCCTCCGTAAACTTAAAGGTTCTAGCCGATCGGAAATCCTCGGATCGTTGACGATTCGTACTGCGCGTTTCTGTACGGAGTCAAGTGGGTTAAGTTGGTATTGGGGTGCTCCTGCCCAGAGATGCGAGCAGTACTCCATGTGGGGTCTCACTTGCGCCTTATAAAGCAGAAGGAGTTGCCCCGCAGTGAAGTACCGCTTCGCTCTGTTCAGAACGCCCAGCTTCCTTGATGCCAACTTCGCCTTAACGTCCAAATGACCCCGGTATTGCACATCACACGATATGTCAACTCCTAGGATCCCTATACTTTTATCAATGGTGAGTGGAATTCCCTGGAACCGTGGCGCTATGACGAATGGGGTTTTTTTAGCGGTGAACGCGCAGACTTGCGTCTTCGTGGGGTTGAACTCAACAAGGTTAAGTCGACCCCATGTCGAGACCTGCTCCAGAGAGTTCTCGATTTCAGACACAAGTCGGATTCTGCTTTCCTCCACGAGAGTCCGAGAGGTGTTTGCACGGCCTGTGTACACAGCATCTCCCGTACTATCATCTGCATAGCAATGAATGCTGCTAGATTTTTGCAACATGTCATTGATATGCAGAATGAATAGCGTGGGAGAGAGGACAGAGCCCTGGGGCACGCCAGCATTAACAGGCTTCGTGTCTGAGCAGCACCCGTCAACTACGACTTTGATTTGCCGCTCAGACAGAAAACTGGCTGTCCATGTGCACAACCTCTCGGGAAGACCGTAAGATGGAAGCTTCGCGAGAAGGGCCCTTTATGTAGTTACAATATGAATTTTATGTAGTTACAATATGAATTTTAATAAAATCCAACTGCAAAAACGCTTCGTACTTGATTTAGTTGACTTTTTTATATTACCAACATAGATTAGTAAAGATACTTCGCCGCCTTGAAATTGAATGAAGCCACAAATGGCTTATTTTAGTAAGTTCTTTTTTTGAATCCTTGACAAATAAAATCATTTTTAGAGAAAAATTACGAATAATTAACTAATTTACGTAATAATTACGTAATTTACGTAATAAATAAATAATTATTTCAAATATTTTAGGGACATTTTAGCACGGAGACGTGGCAAAACTTTTTTACGCAACTATTTCAATTCTCAAAACTGGGCACATTTTCTTGTTAGGCGTGAGTAATCTTTACTAATCTATGATTACCAATCAAAATGTGTTAGTAATAATATTAATCATAATTAATAATACATTGAAATGTAAAATTAATTAAAAAATCTAATTACTTTTCACGTGATAGCCAAGGAATAAAAAACATCATAAAGCACCCTCCTCCTCTTCGAAGTCGGTAAATGAGGACATTTTCTTAAGATAAACTTGGAATCACTTATCCCAGGGATTGAAGGGAACTGCTCTTTACAGATTTGACAAACATATTCTAGCCTTAATGTATTTTTTCTTTAAAGATTTATCCAAATTAATGAAATCGTCGACTTTACCAGAAAAATAGGTAACCGAAAAATTAAAACCGGTTGTCTGACTTGTTAAGCATAATAATGAGCTTACAATATGTATAGCGGTTGTTTTAAAAAGCTCAAACGCCTTGGTACTTTATTTATGGTATTTTTTGTGTGTGTGTGTGTGTTGTGTGTTTTATTCTTTAACCGAAAGATGCTTTGATGTCTTTTCCTTTCAAAATTTCGATTTGTCACTTTCGTATTAAATGGGTCATTCGGCGCACGTGTAAATGTTAATAAATTTTCCCAGTGTCTTCTGTTTTAAATTTTTAATGTAGAAATAAATTAGCCTTATATAAATACTCCATTAGCGTCTTAACTCGTTTGCGAGGTGAATGCCCGTTTTTCGTTATGTTGCGCAGTATTGCAGTCGGTATTATGTTTAATTTGGACTCGTACCCAAAATCTGAATCATATAAACGAGGTCTGACGCAATTGTCGAATGCGTTTACTGAAAATACGCGTTTGAACGCGCGTCCAATTTTACGACGTTATTTATTAAATTAAATGCGTCTTCAAATAATTTTATCAGTAAAATTAGATCAAGGTTAGTAACTGCCTTTGTAGGATTCTGTGTTGCGCTGTAGAATCGCACGCTTGCATATTCATATTTTTTTTTATAAAATAAAGGCTAGTAGTCCTATATATTAATCTTCAGTATGAATCTGTCTATCTACGCACACACATCCTCATAATTCGTTCGAAGTTAAGTAATCCCGATTCGACAAGATTTCATATTTACTAGGGCCATTTATTTCAAAAATTTAAAAGGCGTTAATTTTTGGTTTCAAGGTATTTGGTTTCCAAGTAAAGAACATGTGCAATTTTATTATTGAAAGTAATCGGAACTTTTTGTCTTTTTATTCGGGAGACTCGACGCCATCGCCATATCTGTCTCTAACTTATAACAGTAGTGTCAAGCGTTGTTGCATCCTGAGTGGAAAGGTATGGTAACTGCGTATTTATTCGCAACTTAAAACGTGATTTTTTTTGTCTATGAGTATCTGGACTGTCTGGATTTTTATCTCCCCCAATATGGGGATATTAACCCAGATAAGATTAGATTCCTAGCTGAGGTCGGTCACACGTCACTTCCCATGAGGACGGAGTTGGAATGTTTCAGAAAAGTACATCTTCCTTACCAGATCCATCAAACCAGGTGGCGGTGGTGCCGCCGGAGTTAAGCCACAAAGGGTTCTACCACCTTCAACCTACTACCTGAGATCGTTGACAGATGGGTCGGTCACCCTGAGGACTAAGCTGGAACGCCTCGAAAAAGTACGTGTCCCTCACCACACCCTTCAAACACAGCAAGGCGTAACACCGGTTTTATGCAGAAATCATTATGTTTTTACCTAACTACCTACCTAACTATTGCTACCGAATAACAGCAGTGTTAGGCACTGCTGCGTTCCGTTTTGAAGGGTTGTGGTAAGGGATACAGACTTTTCCGAGGCGTTCCAGCTTAGTCCTCAGGGGTAGCGGCGCATCTGTGGCCGACTTCAGGTAGGAATATCTAATCCTATCTGGGGTTGATTATAGATGTCCATGGGCGGCAGTAGCCACTTACCATCAGGTGGACTGCATGCCCGTCTGCTACTCCTTTATTATAAAAAAGTTGTGGCGGTGATGCACTACAGAAGGAGCTACTATGTTTGTCGTTCGTGTTAGGTTAGGTTAGTGCACTACAGAAGGAGCTACTATGTTTGTCGTTCGTGTTAGGTTAGGTTAGTGCACTACAGAAGGAGCTACTATGTTTGTCGTTCGTGTTAGGTTAGGTTAGTGCACTACAGAAGGAGCTACTATGTTTGTCGTTCGTGTTAGGTTAGGTTAGTGCACTACAGAAGGAGCTACTATGTTTGTCGTTCGTGTTAGGTTAGGTTAGTGCCCTACAGAAGGATCTACTATGTTTGTGTGGGCGCAGGCACGGCGAGCGCTCGATCCCGGAGATGCTGTCGGGGCTGGTGTCGCGCGACAAGCCGCTGGCCGTGGCGCTGGTGGCGGCGCGCTGCCTCACCTTCATGCACCGCGCCGGCGCGCTGCCGCCCGACGACACCAGGTCAGTTCACACCAGTACCCTTACCCTCAATGCAATGATACATATAAATAAAATTGGAGTGTCTGTTTTCAATATTGCTTTTTACTACATGTATATTATTGTATATACATACGGCACGTACACCAAGATAACATTATTTATTTTTTTGTCAGTCTGTCTGTCTGTTTGTTCTGGCTAATCTCTGAAATGGCTGGACCGATTTTGACGGGACTTTTGTTGGCAGGTAGCTGATGTAATAAGGAGTAACTTAGGCTACTTATATTTTAGAACAAGCTGTGCCCCGCGGTTTCCCCGCGTTATTTATTTTTAACGCGGATGAAACCGCGGGGCACAGCTTGTCCTCAATACTATGATACTTGTTGATATGGCTATGTGCCTTAGGTGCTGAGAGTGCACGGCTATTAATGGGTTTCAAAGTATACATACCAAGTGCAGAAATATTGAGTAAACGTTTTTCTTGGTAATAGATCGACGTTATAATTGGTGCCAGGCTTTAAATAAAAGCGTATTAAAAAGAATGTTATTATTAAGTGTCAAGATGACATATTTTAATGCCCGTTATTAATAATCTATCTATTCAATGTTATTAAAAAATACTGTCAATATTGTTTATTGTTTGTAAGTTTTCATATCTAAAACAAAGTGGAGTTTGGCTCCTATCCTAAAGAGTCGACATCATCTTCACATAAATCATTCAATTTAAACATATTGACAACAATCTAACCTATTTCCGGGATTGTTTTTGGTTACCTAAATATCTTTCTCTGTGTCTCTCTTTATAAGAAGGTATGGTTGAAAATTCTCTGCCAGTAATTAAGTGCGTAAATATATGTATGAATAATACTTTAATTGCAGGGTGGTATTTGGAGCGTTGCCATGTTTGGCGCGGCTGTGCACTAAAGACATGCCGGAGGACATCAGGGCGACTGCCGCCGAAACTTTGGCATACTTGGCCGAGGTACATACGCATTTTTGTTTTAATTAGCTATGCGATAGTAGCGATAGCCCAGTGATTTGAGATTGGAATACCTTACTTAAATATTCGGGGGATCGAATCCTAGAATTAGTTAAGATGATGACAATGTGCACGAAGCAGTTTTATTGGGTAGATGGTACACATTTTTTTTCAATAATTCGCAAAGTCATCATTATCATTAAATTTAAGCCAAACTTTCACTGCGACGTTATTATAATGATTCATTACAGGAAAATGTCAATTATGTTGCAAATTTTAAAAAATGATGTCCCAGTACCCTCTTTCAAACCAGATCCAGCCGATGCTTAACCTTGCTGCGATGTGGCGGTCGTATTATGCAGTGAAACCCCGCAGAGTCCTACCACCTGTAGATAAATTACAACACAATCCTCCATCAGGTAGACACTTCCCTCCAGCGGCTGGCGGCCATCTCCAACCACCTGATGATCTCGCTCGCGGAGATCGTGAACTGTCCGTCGGCGGCGGCCAAGCAAGGCGCCTTCAAGTGTTTCGCGTCGCTCGGAGCCAATGACGAGGACATCCGCAAGCGCATCATCGAGACGCACGGCCTAATGGTGCACGTCGTCAACGGCATGAACAACTCTGAGTCTAATGTGAGTAATGTCTTTATTTTTAACACGCTTTTATTAGCTTCAGACGTATGTATGTTGATATGTTGGTATGTTAGTATGTAACGGAATCTTTGAACATGATTTTAACCCCCTTCAAAACGTCGGATTAACTCGAAATTTGGCATACTTATTAAGGACCGATGACAATTCAATATTTTAAACATTAATAGTTTTGTACCATTGTCCTTATCAACATCCTCAGGATTAACGATTTTCGAGGCGAGAATTTTCAAGCACCTTCAGCAAAGTTCATCGCAACTTTAGATTGCAAATAATAATTATTGCTATTTAGTTTCAATAGGCGTAATTTATATATCGTGATTTTTAGTTTAGAAAATAATAATGTTATTTCCCTATAACTCAAATGTTCTGAAACATATCTATAATGCCCTCTTGTATAATGATTTTTAGGATTCCGTACTCAAAGGTTAAAACGAAACCCTCTGCGGTCTGTTCGTCTGTCGTTGGGCTTTATCTCTTAAATCGTAATAGATAGACACTTGATTTTTTTACAAACGATGAATAATGGTGGTCGCTATAACGAGAAATACTAAAAATTAATAAATAATTATAGTTCAAAAAACTAAAAAACACGCTTTTATGATAAAATCAACTAAAAAGTAGAAAATAATTTTCAATCTAAGAATCAATTAAGGAACAGTAAATAGTATAATTGTGGAAAAAGTGTGGGGTGCTCCATTTATCAGGTTCGAAAAGCACCCCACACTTTTTCCACAATTATACTATTTACTGTTCCTTAATTGATTCTTAGATTGAAAATTATTTTCTACTTTTTAGTTGATTTTATCATAAAAGCGTGTTTTTTAGTTTTTTGAACTATAATTATTGTTGGTACAGTTCGATGCGGAGACTTTTAACACGCTTTTATTAGCTTAGGTTGCTCCATTTATCAGGTTCGAAAAGCGCCCCACACTTTTTCCACAATTATACTATTTACTGTTCCTTAATTGATTCTTAGATTGAAAATTATTTTCTACTTTTTAGTTGATTTTATCATAAAAGCGTGTTTTTTAGTTTTTTGAACTATAATTATTGTTGGTACAGTTCGATGCGGAGACTTTTAACACGCTTTTATTAGCTTAGGTTGTATCTATGTATGTATGTTTGTATGTATGTAACGGAATATTTGATCATAATTTTCACCAACTTCCACAACTCTGATTAATTTGAAACTTTGTACACGTACCAAGGACCGATGAAAATGCGATAATTTGATAATGGTGTTCCAGTATCCTTATTGGATTAATTAATTCCTCAATTTATGAGTTTGTCACAGACTAAAAAATAAATAATGGTTAAAAAAAAACACGCTTTTATTGCAAATTTAACTAAAAACTAGAAAATAATTTTTAATGACAAAACTCTTTACTCTTAAACTCCTTGTCATTAAAAAATATTTTCTAGGTTTTAGTTCAATTAGCAAAAAAAGCGTTTTTTAGTTTTTGAAACTATTATTTATATGTTGTGTTGGTTTAATGTGTAAATTGGTATAATAGAAATTGTTATTACGTTTAACTATGAAACATTTTGGAACGGGTACTGTTGGCATCATCAAACCTTTTTTGCTTGACTCAAGATGAAAAAGGTTGGGGATGTGTATGCTTCAGTGGGTGAGATTGTGTATTCGTATACGAATATATTTTTGAAGAAAGTTTAATAACCAAATTAAGATTATTAACCTCAATAAATAAACGCAACATTGTTCATAATAATTAATGATACATTATTATGGTGTAATACATGTTTTTCAGGTAAGACTAGCGGCAGTGAGGTGTCTCCATTCGCTATCAAGGTCAGTGCAGCAGTTACGGACCACATTTCAGGTAATTGCGCACAGGTAAATATTGCATGTCAAGCTACTTTGTAATACTGTATTTGTAGAATTTCCATTATACTACATTGTTATTTGTTGTAAAATACTAAAGTGAGTTTTTTCAATTAGTATTTAGCTTTATTACTTTTTGCCTTGTCATTATACGCCTTTATAATTATACTATATTGCATGTATTAATAATTACTAAATTGCAATATTATTTTCCCATGAATAGACTTTTCAATTCTAAAGATGAAAATATATAAATAAATAACGCTTGGCACACTTATAGGTTCATAGCAAAAATCTATTATAATGGTCCTAAAAATAACCTTAATTAAGTCGAACATAACAATATAAATTCTTGGAGAACAAAATGTCCGCTTTCGATTGATTTTAAACATTAGGTCAAAAATTAGTTAATACACGATTTGATTAAATTAATGAATGGCGGGAACTTAACTGCCAAATTATTATAAAAAAAATTGTTTTTTCTTAAAATTGAGGCCTTTAGTTTGTCATTTATCATTACTTCTCAGAATTTGATCCTTATCAGAGCAACACTATCAGATAGTGGAATAATATAGAGATGTATTTTTTTCAAAACGAACTCGTTCGATTCCCGGCTAGGGAAAAAGAAATTTTAAAAAAGTAATGATGCAGTTTTAGTTTTTATCAAAATCGGCCTCGTAACTTCTTTCAGCATTTTTCGTTTATCCTTACAGTTTCGGATTTGGGCCTGAAGGCTTATTTGAAAAATACACCTTGTATAAATAAATAACGCTCGGCACACTCATATAGGCTTATTATATTCAGATTCTCTTTATTATTGTTTGTGGTTGTAATGGACACATTATAACTATCGTCCAAAATACCCTAACGCACAGCAGAAACATAAATGTTACATACCTACCTGGTCGGGGATCAAATGTGTCAATTAATAAGTGTTGTTACATTGATGTGTCAGGACCACGGCGTGTGGCGGCCGCTGATGCAGCTGCTGTCGGAGTCGCCCGGCATGGAGCTGCTCACGGTGGGCTCCTCCACACTCTGCAACCTGCTGCTGGAGTTCTCCCCGGCGAAGGAGCCCATGCTGGATCAAGGTATAAATCGCACCAAACTGCTAGTCCGCTCTTAACTATGCGCGATACGTGTCGCAGAAGCAAAACAGATGTATCAGAGGAATGAAGGCGGAGGGAGGCGGGTGGACCCACCTTCACATTCTAGCCGCTCTCTATGATTGCGAGCTAGTGTGCGTTCAGCACTTCTCTGAATCATATGTGTACTTGTATTTGTAGCAAAGTACAGTCGCCCACATATAAAATTGTTTTGTTTATATTACCTGTAATGTTTTAATTATATTTTTGTTATTATTTTTATTACCATTTTTTTGTTGCTATTTTTTGCTTATATTACAAGTAATTAAAATGCTTTACCGGAATATGGTTTTACGTCGGCAACCAAGAAAAATTCTATGTAATGTTTCAAAATTTATTGTGTCAGAAATAAAGAATTATCTTTTTTTTTACTGTGACAGAATTTTTTACATACATATAAATGCTGAGCTAATTACTTTGACACGATAATGCCCGACTGCGCGAAGCAAGTGCAGAGCGGACTAGCGATTTGGCGAGAACTATACATGAATTTATTTTGGCTTTTTGCGTAAGATAAATCTATGGATAATTAATATTGTGATATAATTTTCAGCTGTAGCAATTTAAAGCTGCAGCTTAAAAAAAATTTCAAGGACCAAGGTAAGTCATTGGGTTGCTGCTAGAAAGATAAATTAACAAACAATCCAATCTCATTTATAATATTAGTAGGATTATATTAGCTAGCAGTATGTTTGTTACGTAATTTACGTATTTCTTATTAATTTTCCATGAAGTTAAATGTGACGGATGTAACATGTGACATTTTAAGATTGCGTGCTTACAGGCGCGGTGGAGATGCTGTGCAGCCTGACGCGGCGGCCCGAGGCGGCGCTGCGGCTCAACGGCATCTGGGCGCTCATGAACATGGCTTTCCAGGTAAATGGAGGTGGCGAACCCATTTGGTTGGTACGATTTTAGTGATCTTGTTAACTGTTTCTGGCAATATACAGGGTTACAGGGTACAGGATTACAGTCGACCTATATATTTAAGAAGGTTGTTAATAAGATCGTTACTGACGTATTTGACCCTATAATTATGCTTTTTTATCCGTTTTTGATTGTCTCAAAATGTAATTAGGCAAAAACAAAAAAGTTGAATTTTACTTTTAAGATTTATATATTTTTTAATAATTTTTCACTCAAATTTAATCAAGAAAAAAAGGATAATATTTGCAGCTTTTTACTGTATTTAGGTAAAGGCTGACTGCTAACTGTGTAAAGTGGCAATCATTATTTGAAGTTGATTACTTAAAGGGATTTTAAACGAAAAAAGTTACATGAAAGTTATTCAGTAGACTAATAAAAAACTTCTTCATATTTGTAGCTTTCTAAAAACGTATAATTACTACATTAAAAATAATAAATAAGAAAAAGTTATTCGAAATATTCCGATTTATTATTTGAAACTTGTTTTAATTTTTTAAAAGATTTGAGTGTAAAATAATATAAGATGTAAACTAATCATTACATTATTAATAGCACCTACAAAATGTCTAACCTTATTTCCAGGCGGATCAGAAAGTAAAGCAGCGGATCCTCACGACCCTGGGCACGGAGCAGATGTTCCGTTTGCTGGGTGACAGCGACACCAGGGTCATCATGAAGACGCTCGGCCTGCTGCGGAATTTGCTCTCCACGCGGCAACACATCGACGCCATCATGAGCGAGTACTCGCCGCAAGTCATGCAGGTTTACAATGTTAATATTTGTTAATAAATTATAATACTTGTTAGCAGACCACCAGGAATGTATATGCGGTTCGTGGGTGTGAATAAAGCCAATGGAATGAATTGTTACACCGAAAAGAATCACTGAACTTTCACTTAGTCGTTATTTCAATCAATTGACGACATTCCACGGCACACCTGGAGCGCGTGCGCATTAGTCGGAGGCTACGATCGAACTGCCAGTAAACCTAGCCGGCCCCCGCTTCCAGTGTACGTTATGATGTCATAATGGTTCGATATTCGATTAAGAGAGGGTAGTGGTACAAAATCACATCTACAACACTAGCGATATCACGATGAGAGACTAGGCTTAGGATCAAGTGGACACAAAACACACATCAAAAGCAAACATACAAAACAATAAAACATTTCCATCTAGAAATTAGTTAACACTTGTTTAAAGCATGAGGGGATGGTTTAGATTAAATATATACATTGTTGACAGGCCGTCATACTAGTGTTGGAGGGCTCATATCCTGCCGAAGTGAAGGAGCAGGCGCTGTGCATCCTGGGGAACATCGGCGATGGCGAGAAGGCAAAGGATCTCATTATGGCCAACGAGGACGTGTTGCGGAAATTAGTTGACTATTTGGTACAGTTATAATCAATGTTTTAAATGCAAGTAAACGTCTCGTGAATAATAAATCTGTTTTTTTTTTTACCTTTTTATTTATGTTTTATTGGCGTCATCTTCTTATTATTTGATTCATTATATTAATATGTTATAAAAAATAGTGTTTTTGAAATTGAGTCACGATACATTTGGGGCATAATAACACTTCTTTAGAATGGTTGCGTATTGTTTTCGCACATGGAGCCGTGATATCAGCAAGTTTGAGAAACGTTGCTACAAAACATCGACCATTAACCGTACATTGGGATGTCGGCAGGCGCACCCGGAGAGCAAGCTGCAGGAGGCGGCGCTGTTCGTGGCGGGCAACCTCGTGTGGCGCGGCGAGGCGGGCGCCGCCGCCCGGCAGGCGCGCCTGGCCGAGCTCGGCGTGCTGCGCGCGCTCAAGCTGCTGCGCGCGCGCCAGGACGCGCAGCACCTGCACGACAAGTGAGTGGCGGGGGGCGGGGGCTGGCCGAGCTCGGCGTGCTGCGCGCGCTCAAGCTGCTGCGCGCGCGCCAGGACGCGCAGCACCTGCACGACAAGTGAGTGGCGGGGGGCGGGGGCTGGCCGAGCTCGGCGTGCTGCGCGCGCTCAAGCTGCTGCGCGCGCGCCAGGACGCGCAGCACCTGCACGACAAGTGAGTGGCGGGGGGCGGGGGCTGGCCGAGCTCGGCGTGCTGCGCGCGCTCAAGCTGCTGCGCGCGCGCCAGGACGCGCAGCACCTGCACGACAAGTGAGTGGCGGGGGGCGGGGGCTGGCCGAGCTCGGCGTGCTGCGCGCGCTCAAGCTGCTGCGCGCGCGCCAGGACGCGCAGCACCTGCACGACAAGTGAGTGGCGGGGGGCGGGGGCTGGCCGAGCTCGGCGTGCTGCGCGCGCTCAAGCTGCTGCGCGCGCGCCAGGACGCGCAGCACCTGCACGACAAGTGAGTGGCGGGGGGCGGGGGCTGGCTGAGTGAGGCGTGCTGCGCGCGCTCAAGCTGCTGCGCGCGCGCCAGGACGCGCAGCACCTGCACGACAAGTGAGTGGCGGGGGGCGGGGGCTGGCTGAGTGAGGCGTGCTGCGCGCGCTCAAGCTGCTGCGCGCGCGCCAGGACGCGCAGCACCTGCACAACAAGTGAGTGGCGGGGGGCGGGGGCTGGCTGAGTGAGGCGTGCTGCGCGCGCTCAAGCTGCTGCGCGCGCGCCAGGACGCGCAGCACCTGCACAACAAGTGAGTGGCGGGGGGCGGGGGCTGGCTGAGTGAGGCGTGCTGCGCGCGCTCAAGCTGCTGCGCGCGCGCCAGGACGCGCAGCACCTGCACGACAAGTGAGTGGCGGGGGGCGGGGGCTGGCTGAGTGAGGCGTGCTGCGCGCGCTCAAGCTGCTGCGCGCGCGCCAGGACGCGCAGCACCTGCACGACAAGTGAGTGGCGGGGGGCGGGGGCTGGCCGAGTGAGGCGTGCTGCGCGCGCTCAAGCTGCTGAAGTAGAATGTCTGCAAAAAAAGATATTTAAAAAACATATGAATTTACTGAACTAATGTAATAAATTTTGTTTCAGGGTGAAGACAGCGCTAGCTCAGTTCAACGAGTTCTCGTAGATGCGACGGCGTGCAATATGTTATATATTAACTGCTTTGTTCGTTAACGCGTTGATCGCGATGGTTCCGTCGAGGACAGTGGGTGAAGTCAAGAGTCATAACTAGTTTTATGAAGCAACCTATTGTACATAGCTAAGTTCGTGTCTAATGGAATGTTACTCAAGTTATTTATTTTGTTTCTATTTTAGTTTTATCATGTTGATCGATTTAAGTGACGTTGATAGTCGTCTAATGTTCATTTGTTTTGCTCATTACGTTAAAACTCCTTTGACAAGCACTCGGTATTTAATTGTGTAATCGCTGTGTTTCTCACATATACGCATATACTAATAACTAATTAGAAATTAAATTTAAAGTTCGGTTCAAGGTAATAAATTAATTTTATTATTTTTTCTTAAGTCTTATTATCTTATAAAAAATTATTAATGAAAGAAAAAATATTCTGAACATCTGTATTTTATGACATAAACTTCATATTAATTTACTGCGAATTACACATAAATACCGAGTGCCTATATCATTATGTTAGTTAATTCGTTTTGCAAATTAGCGATTACGTTCGAATAATTTCGCAAGGAAAAATGTTTCCAACGACAGAGGTGCTATCCTCGTAAAATATTATTCTTATGCTTAACGAGTGTAGTAAAACTACAGTAGTGTAATGTTTAATACGAGCGTTTTACCTGCCAATAAAACATGTACTTTGATAATGCTTGCTTAATTTAAATTAGGGTTGTTTCATTTAAAAAATAGGACTGAGTTAACATTTTCCAGTGTAGTAATTTATGTATAAATTTCACATTTTTGTGAATGAGTTCCGCATTCCTTTTCCGTAGTAGGTCTTCAAGACCGTTGCTTTAGACGTAAAAGAGGTAAACTGGTCGACATAAAGAACCGGAAAAATAACTTTCACTACATTTTTTTTAAATAGTAGAAACTAGCTCTAACCTTCGCGTGTACCGCACGCCCGTAATTTTATCATTTGAACTACTTGTCGTTTCTTCACTTACATCAATGATATCACAGACTTTACCTTGAGCTAGCGCAGTAATGTAATGTAATACTTGATATGGAAGTCCGAATTATTATATTACATTTAAATGCACCAATCGAGATGATTCATTGTAACGTATTTTGTCGGCAGTTAAAATGCTCTTATAAACTTAGAGTAATATAATATTTAAATAAATGGGTATTTGTTGGCTAATTGTTACTGTAATGCTAGTGTAAGCGTGATCGATAGAAAGACTAATGCGAGGCGATGTGATAAAGATTAGCAAGGAATGTTGTAGCTTTTGATAAAACATGGATTACAATGTACTGTACAAATCCTTGTCCTTTACTGTATAAATTAATATAATGCGTTTTATATTTTAGTAAGGATTTTATTAGTCAAAGAGTAATGCATAGTGTTCGTATTTATTCCCAATATTATAAGTATGTACATGTGAATATAATATTGATCATGACCGTTATATTAATCTCAAATGAATGATGATACTTTTTAAATGTATGAGGTGCCCATAAAATTGGACTTCCGACACAATTATTTTTACATGTTTTTCATCGTCAAGTTTCAATTTCACAAACAAATTTTAGATTCTGTAAAAACCCTGATAGCATAGAAATTAAGGGGGATGAGTGCGTTTGGTGGGTTATAGGAATTGAAACATCACCTTGTCTTATTTTATGGGGACCTTTAATACAAATACTTGTATAATATACAAAATAACATTGTATCGTTCGAGTTTGCCTTTCATTATAACTATGGTCTTTGAATCTGAAATACGGGCCTGACAGTTTGGGTTATACCATAATAATCCAAACTACTTCTAGAAGTTTCAATGAATATGACACATTTTAAAAATTTGTGTGCTATATTAAAATGGCGATAATATATCCATTCTGTCTTTTCACGTTTTCTTAATGACGATAGAACTAGTTAATATATGAGCAGGCTTGTTTCTATGCTATACAAATTATTTGAAGTTTTGCTTGAGTACCGTCGAAAATTTTTCTACGATTGCTATGATCAGACGCGATGTAATGTGTTACATGCGATGATGAGTTCCGATATAAATTATTTACTTGTTATGTAATTTTAAAATTGTATAATAATGTAAGATTATTTATTTTAGCAAGAAAGGTGTCTAACTTTATCAAATAACTGTGTTCATAATGCAGTTAATATAATGTAAAATGGTCTGGTGATTTCTATTTTAGCAATCAGTTATTGATTAAATGATCAGATGCAATATGGCGTCCGAGAAAATATTAGCAAGTATGTATAAAATTTCAATTAGAACACATAAAAGGATATAAATAAAATGACGGTTATTCGTTTTGTAAGAATACCAGTGTATAATATATCGTGAATAACGTAGCTATGTATAAAATGTACAAGACTGATAATTCATAATTTGAATTACAGTTCAAATATTACGTAGTTGTGTATGAAAAAATATTTTGCACGTATGATGCTATGTATATTAGAATAAATATTGACTATGAATTAGGAAACAAATTTGAAGTTTTAAGTAATAACTGTACATTGCAGTCGTAGGTAGTTATGCCACCCCAGGTACGCGACAATGCAAATTATAAATTAATAAATATAAATTTCAGTTTATGATTTTGAAATATTTACACTGTCTAAATTATTATATTCCATAGCTTTTCAAAGGATTCGTAGATCTGAGATATTTTAAATACTGCATATTCTGTCTCACTACGAGTTACGATCATGTTTTCTTTGATGCCCGTTTTAGCTAGCGAAACTGAGTTCCGTTTAAACTAGTTCAATACTATTTTGATGTAGGCTATCGATAGCGAGATTTATGGTGCGGGTATAAAGGTCCATTTATACGTGATACATAAAAAATGTAATGATGCTTAAAGGTTATCTGATAGTTACCCATTCATAACCGTTGCCCTGCAACATCACAATAGCCGTCGAATTTCATTTAAAAAATTGAAAATGAAATCATTGTGACATACATGTGTGACTTTATTTCAATTCTTTCCTTTTAGAAATTCAAATAGCTAATTATTATGTTTTATTTACGTGCTTTTTTACTTGAATCTACGTAGCAGATGATTTGAACGCACTAAGTCAGTGAACTTTCGTTCAAAGATGCTTATCTTGGTGACTCAGTCACGTTACACTATACAGAAGTACGTTATTAAATTGAATCTCTTATATGGATTGTGGTTAAAGTTAAATTTATATATTATGAAAAAAGTATTTTGTTAATTAGATTGTATTTTGATCATTTAGTAAGGCTATTTGCGTACATATTTGTATTCACGTTAAGTGGAATGTTTAGAAAATGTGAGAAAATACTCAGATAATTAATTTAGACGATTTGAAAATGTGCGGTCAGAGAGGTTATGGAACGATTGCGAGTGACATGATTTTTATTATAAAAGGCCTGCACTCAGAAGCGAACCTCTACACAATATATTATTGATGATGAATGATGGTAATAAAATTCTGATATACTTTAATGGTTATATCGAATTTCCTTAAAATTCTCTAATGATATGCAAAACACATAATTAATAAAATATTAATAGATTTTATTTATTAATTTATTTAAAATAGAATTTTATGTGCTCTATTTACTGAATGATATAAATTCATTGTTTCGTTGTTCTACATTGGTTCGTCCATTTAAAAGGATATTTCACAGATCGTATTTTTTAACGTAAAGTTATTAAGAAACTTTAATACGTATCTACTACTACTTTATCTATTTTCAGAGTAAACATCTATTGGAAAAAATATGCTTTAAGAATCATTAAAAATCTTCCATGCATAGGGTTCAATCTTTGGTCAAGCATCTTAATTTAATATTACGAACAAGTGTCCATGAATACACGTCACATGGAATTCTGGATTGATGTAATATGTAAATCTATAGAGGATACAAATGTAGATATATTGTACTAATGTTGCTGGGGAAACAACGCTAGTTTGATATTAGCCGTTATTACGACTTCATAAATAATTGATGTTTATATGACATAATCACTTAACTATTAAAATAATAATTACCAGATTTTGACAGCTATGTACCGAAATCATGTAAATAAATTATGAGGTTTTTATGTTTATTATGTAATTCGAATCGTCAAAATAATTTGTCACCAATTTCATATGTTATGTTATGTATTTACCAGCTAATAAATTATATGAACCAACAATGCCAAAATTTTGTTTACTTTTTAAATAATTTTATACGTTGACAGGTATGTTCCCGTAATTTTTAGGTGTATTTTGTAATAAACACTTTATTAGTAAAGATTATAATAAATTAGCAAAGATTACTCACTCCTAACAAGAAAATGTACCCAGTTTTAAGAATTGAAATAGTTGCGTAAAAAAGTTTTGCCACGTCTCCGTGCTAAAATGTCACTAAAATATTTGAAATAATTATTTATTTATTACGTAAATTACGCAGTATTAGTTATTTATTCGTAAATTTTCTCTAAAATGTTTTTATTTGTCAAGAATTTACTAAAAAAAAGAACTTACTAAAATAAGCCGTTTGTGGCTTCATTCAATTTTAAGGCGGCGAAGTATCTTTACTAATCTATGAATAAACATAATATATTACTATTTATGTTATGTATTATCCGACTATAACCTCTTTGGTAGGAATCACATGCTTTCTGACTTGAATGGTCATTCACCCAATTATTACTCCAAGCATCGTAACTTTATATTCAATTTTAATTATCCGAAAATTTAACTAAATTAAATAAATCATACACATAAACTTTAGGCCATAAACATTTGAGGACGTGCGATATGTTTAAATTTACAAAAATGGCGGGAACTCAGCTGGCAGCCTAATAATACCTTACCTTCAGTTATCACATGATACATTGGTTAAATCGTGCATAAACACTCTTGTTTGATGTCCACTGATTTAATACAATTTAACAAGTTTATTATTCACTGTCAATAGTAATATAGAATCCATTAAATTCTACAGTCCAGCATTAGCTGTCATTTCATGTCCATCTTCCCGCCAAACAAACATCAAGACTAACACTTCCAAATTTGAAATACACTCTAAAGAAAGTAAAAAAAAAGTTGTTCTATATAATTAGTAATTAATTAGTCTATGGTGTATACGTATGAATGTCCGCATGTAAGATTGTTTCGGACAGATTTTTTTAATCAGGGTAGGTACGTAAATGAAATGAAATATTAAAGTTAATTTTGGAAATAAAAACATAATCATAAATCTAGCCAAAAACTGGCCGATAATATTGCGTCCATGCATAGATTCTAATCTATAGATTCTAATCTATGCATCGATGTTATAAATTCGTGGATCCAAAATAAAATGGGAATGCAAGACAATAATATGCGTATATTCGATAATAATAACTTGCAAATTGGCCCCTTGACGCTTTAGGTGGTAAGCGTACTCGTAGTTTATGTGATATCGCGCGTAGGACTACTAGGACTACGCGAAGCGGTCACGTAGGCGCCGTCCGTGCGAGGGTACGAGCTCTACGCCTCACGATATGACCCACGTACGAAGGCCATATTGTATATTATGCAGTGTCTCTGTATTATAGCCTCGATTTGAATAAGTAGGTATATATTTTACCTTGTTTCGTTACCCCAGATTGGAAATCGTTAAACTGTAGATACATAATAATAAGTATATAGCTTAACATAATCATTCATTTCTAGTTAACAATCTCCTAGGACAGGAGAACGAAGAGAATTTCTCAATTTGTCATGTCAATGGACTTATACAGCATTTTTCTCTCATCTCCGCCGCCGGATGCGGAACCGCAAAGCTCCTAAAACATGAAAATAAATTTCGGCTGAAGTTTTCACGGCGCGATTTCCGGTCCGTGCGCGGTAAAAAGCTGTTTTTGCTGCACGGCTACGTAACCGCAAAAAATTGCGGTCTCGTGAGTAGTGTGGAAAAAAACGCTTCGTGAGTTCTTACTCTAAGTAAATAAGTAGGTATAGGTACAATTTTGAAATTAGATTTTATTTACAAGTCAGAAAAACTATTATAACAGGTATTTGCTCTGGCCTCAAGTAACCTCTTTTGTCGAAGTCGATAAAAAGTATTCATATTGTGGTTTTATCTAATTAGTCTAATATTAAATTACGTCTCTTCAAATAGCAGTGAAGCCACGTCAAAGAAAAGCTCAGAGCTTTCTATTTATAATGTTGACGGCGGCAATTAAATTACCCTCGCTTTGAGGTCTGTGATATGAAATATAAAAACCACAACCATTTTATCTTCATAAGAATAAATTGTACAGAATATTGTTTTAGCTATTTATTACATTGTTTTAATATAATGGACCGTTGTCAAAATTAAAACAAAAGACGTCTTACATCAAGAAACTAAGTTATTGAATAAAATTTTAAGTACCTACTGTATACGAATTTTGACATTATTTTGGTACACTGAACCTACAGGAAAAGCAGCGAGTCAAAGTGAAATAAGCGTGTATTAAGAAAGTAATAACTTATAATAAGAAAGTCACATGAAGTCATTATCGTTCTACTCGTTTTAAACCACGATGATATCGACTATGAAGTTTGAGTGTTTAGGGAGCGATGCGTGCTTACCAAATTGGCGCCAACGGAGAACTGTTTCTTTTACATTCAGTCGTATTGCAAATGGCGTTCGCGCCGCTCATTCAGACCTGCGCACGAGAGCTGCGCAACGAGCAGAGAGCGGCGAAACTACTTATATAAAATTGGGACTGTTTGTCCGGCGTATATACATAATTAATTTTATACAGTTAATGAATTATATGACTTATACAATTTTATGTTATTTACGTGTTGCAATTATATTGTTATTTATATACTATTACAATGTATTGATATTTAAATTTATAGATTTATACAATTAGTAGTTACACTACAAGTGCAAGTCACTACTATATTCAAGTTCTTCCACTTTGTATACAGCAAGGAGTTCAGTAATTGCTCTTCAAACTACTTTGATACTCGTTAACAAGTGACCGTAGACCTTGACAGAGGTTAGTAGGTGATATTGAGGGATTCACGCGTAAGTATGCTTGACTTGAGCGTTCTAACTTAATCTAGTGGTTTTTTTGTCATACAATTTTGCTTAAAAACATGATGACTTAAAAAAGGGAAACTTCAGAAATTTTATTTAAATTTGTGTTTTGTCTTTTAGTAAATTAAAAAAATTAAACCACCTAAACGGGTCAGTATTTAGTTTATATAGCTCATGCAAATTCAACATACTTAATCGTTCAAGATACGAATAAAGTTTGTGTGTCGAAATGTAAATTAAAATCGCTCGTGCTTCCGTTTTCAATAGCTTTTGCGCTTAAATGTGTGCTGCAAAGCGAGCGGGAGATTATTTGGTGCTTTGACAAACGAAACATCAACTTGGGCACGGTATTCACTGAACGTGTTTCTTCGGATGGAGTTCGGTGAGAGCGTACGAGTGCACGTAAACAATAAAAGCGTCACGCTCAAAGAGAACTTTGTTCGAATGTAATTACTCCCTTTGACGTCAGCATCAGTGATATCCATCCGCTTCACCGAATCTGACAGTTTGTGTTGTGTAAGGCCGCAGCCGCACTGGCGGTTGCAATGCGATTGTAACGACACATTAAATATATGTAAATCGCTAAGGCCGGCTCGGGCGAACAATAAAATATTATTATGTAGAGAGGTAGATATTTGTTTTAACACAATCTCCAACGCGTGGCTCGACGTATGAAGCCGCAGGCTAAAGGTCTTCGAAATGTGAATGCTAAATTGTTTAATTGTATTCAAACATACCTATGAGACACTGATAAGTTCTGAATTTAAGATGATTGATGGTGGGATGGAATGGACGTCTCCAGTTAAGGTAAATGCGTACACTCGTAAATTGGATAAGGATCTTATAACGATTTATATAGAACAAGACAAAGCAAACAATATTTAGGTTCTGAATTTTATAAGATTGTTACGCAAGAGGACTTACAAAGAACATGTTGTGATCTGGGACCTTTATTAAAAACATCTTTAGACGGTAATACACATATGTTTGTATGTATGTATCTACTTAACTTGGTGCTAATGGAGTGTGTCACAAAACGGCGTTAAGCTGAAACCTACATCGGATTTACGCTTTACCGAAATACGTTTCCATTTGCGACACATTTTCTAAAACAGGTTTGCTAAAGATGTGATGTTAAGCGGGTACTCAACTACTCGTCAGTGTTTCTATTGCGAGTAAGGATGGATGAGGAAAAAACGAGCATAGAGATGAAAGAGAATTGATGTCAACATATAACTGAGGGTCAGACTTGGTGATTTTGAGTTAACGAAGAATAAAGGAAGTGCTACTGGATTGTTAACCGTAAATAGGTACATAAGTTTATGCCTAAAGTAATTGTTTTAAATTGTACGCTTTCATGTTCTTACAATCTAATTTCCTGTGTGCTTCTTCCTCCAAATGCTTGAAAAGACCAATAGGTACTTTCAATTATAACAGACGCTTGGTGCTAACTTATTTCCATTTGCAGAAAATTTGTTAAAAAAGAAAGAAATCCCTATAAATGACGGAGCTATTAAAATACTTAAGAATTTTTTTTCAAGATTTCGCTGTAAGATGTAGTTTGATGCATATAATGTAAATCGAAGAAAAGTTTTCCTAAAGCGTGTTCTTGAATCACTAAACGAGCTTTGAACCGCTAAGATATTTTTAACGAGGCTTATTATCATTATAATGAGTAAAGTTCAATATTCTTTTCAACTTGTCTAATGGTTGTTTTACTCTCGACCTAGTTTTTCTATAGATTCTGAAAGTTTGCTATCTTTATGACGGTCGAGTCTAATTTGAGAACATTATATTCTTTGAAATTTAATATCAATTTCTCTTATAATATTTTAAACTAAGTTGATGTAGACAGCAAAACTCAAAATGTCCGCATTGACTAAAGTAGTGAACTGATGTTGGTAGGTTACTCTTAAATGAAAATATAGAAAACTCTAAAGATATAACTTATCTTCTTTGGGAAGTTGGTTAAAATTAAATTAATTAGAAGAAGTGTTAAGATACTTCACGAATTTAATGAGCGTAAACTGAGAAGACAGACGTTTCACTTTAATACTTACTTGTATTGATTTTATTTTTAGCGATTGAGATGCCAGTATCCGTTTAAACAGGCTGTTCACTCGTAACGTGGACCCCCTAGGGGATCGTGGTCTACGGAACGGATTGGGGACATTGGGGCACAGCACTGAATCGGAATGTTAAATAATACTGGAACAGAATATCAATTACGATTTATGGTGACTGATGCAATATTATATTGTGAAAATGAAAGAATTTGATTATTTCACAGTTATACCTAACTATCGTCCTTAATCAATATCTATGTTATAAATTAAATTGCTATGTGTAGAAGTAGATGGGTTAATAAATACAACTCGAAATGATTTGCTATTCAAATGAAAGAAAGTCAACAACATTTTGATGTGTTTTTAAATAGTGGGAGTAACTTGTGTGTGCGGATGCTGCTTACAACTTATTAACTCTCAAAGTAAAACTAACACTGCTGTGGTAAGGTGGAACTAGATGTAGCGGAGATGGATGATAGCAGTGCTATGAACCCAAAGGCCGTAGAACTGTTCATGAAGGGTGCGTTTCAACTACACAACTTACTTACGTTTTAGCTCTTTAAGTGTGTTTTTAGTGTTCCGTACCCAAAGGGTAAAAATGGAACCCTATTACTTCGTTGTCTGTCCGCCTGTCACTGGGCTCTATCTCCGGAACTGTAATAGATAGACACTTTCAATTCAAGTGACATTTTACAACCCGTATCCTACTATAACTGCTATTATAATAAATACAAATAAGAATAACAAAATATTTTAATATAGTAATTTTAATTTTACAACTAAGTATTCTGAGGAGTTGGCGACTATTTCTATTAATTCAAAGTAATATTATTGTACTAAAAATTAAACGTAGGATTAGGATTTAGGATAAAAAAAAATTGAACATTTGAAGGTACGGAAGCCTCTATATGCGAGTTCCACTCGTACTTGGCCAATTACTTTTTAAATAGCACACTTAAATACATATAAATCATAAATATATTTATATGCAAGAAGATAATGTTGAGAGTCTTGAGAGTCAGTACCATACCACATATGGTATGGTATAAGAAGGAATACTAACGTGTTTAATTCACCGTACACATCCACACAGTAATCCTCTTACTGTGGCTTAGTGGAGACATCAATGAGCTTTGGCTGGACTGCCGAATGTTACTCTGGTATACCTAGATAAAACTACGGAGAGAAAATCATGTTTCCAAACTTAAATATTATGGACTGCTTAATATGACTTTCAAAGACTTATAGGTACATATTTTTAGTAGTCCATTAGATAATTTGGTTTTATGAGCTAATTGGTTGTTATTTCAGTTTTATTAGTTGTCTGAGTTATTTGTAAAGAAAGGTGTGTTATAATCTATCAAAACGTAATAAACCATACTTAATACTTTAGATTTTTTATTTATTTTACCTGAATAAGCGCCGTGACTACGCTCTACGTGTTCTTATCACAGACCTCTTATTGCAACCCACTCTAAACCACCATTTGTATATAACGCAATTACTAAATTTAAATTTGAAAGATTATAAAATAATTGTCTAGTTAATTAAATATATTATTTAATAAATATATTCTTTACTTTTTCATTATCTTTTTCGGCAATAAAGTTAACGGTTGCATTTTTTGGTAAAAAAATTAAAACCTTTCTAGGTGCTAGGGTTTACTCCCTAGTAAAACAAGTTTTTAATGGTTTTCACGGCAGTACGTGACCATACATCATATGCCAGTTTATATGCAACCCAGTGCATGAATCTGTTTTTCTGCAATTTATGCGTCGCAGCGCCCTGTTGAGCCACCTCTAGAGAAAATGAGAAGCATGCTTCAAATTACACTTTCTTATAAAAAAATATACAAGCTGTAAACACACTCACTGATTTGAGATTTTATTATAATGCACCGACTAATACGCATTAAATTTGCAACCGTTTTATTAGCGAAATGGAAAGAACAAAAGACTACAGACTTCATTTGTTTTTTCACATTTTTTGCATTAATTTATTTTTATGAATACAAATCAAGTTTTGTGCCAGTGTTAGTTAAGTCGTTAAAACAATTTCGTAATAATCCGCGACACAACAAACACGTACAACTTTTTGGAATGCGACGCTACAAACTTAGATAATTAATAGCATACTTTGAAGATTTTTTTTAGTTTTATTTGTTTACCTTTTACAAAATTATATTCTAGGAAGTCAAAAAATAATACATGTTATAGTCCGCGTAAAACTGCTAGTCCGTTCTGAATATAGAAATCGCGTCGCCATAGCAAATTGTATGATTACACCTGCTCGCAACAACTTCAGAGCGGACTAGCAGTTAGGCGTGGACCGTACTACTATACGTGACCAAAATATTCTTTGCTTTAATGATGAAGTAAAAATAAGTTGTGATGAAAGTCGATATATTGAGTAACAGTACGATTTATTAAGATTTCTTTTTACGTTCGATATATTCCTCATTTTTTTATTCCGTTTTAATTACATCCATAGATTATACACTATAACCATTACATCTTACACCGGAAAATCTCTACATTTCGCTTAATACAAAATGGCCTTTGAAGTAACAAGGCTGTGTACAAAAACGGAATTGTCCGAAGCACTTGGTAATGGTTTTCTTGAAAGATGAAGCTCGCGAGATGTCGTATCTGAGCCGACGAGGTACTACAAATAGCCGGGATAAAGCATCTCCGGCCAAATTGTAGTAATATTGCAAGACATGATGTTGATACTCCATATAAACAGATAACAATGTTATAAGGTCGGAACAGATTTAAAGCGATATTTTATTAAAACTAATATCTACTAATGTTATTATTTCTATGTGATAAACGAGGACAACCAAGCACTGTGGAAATTATGTAATGTATAGAATCTTATTTGTGACACCTTTAATATTTTTTGCGTTTTGAAAGTAATATTAAAGTATAAATTAATTAAATTGAAAAATTTATTGTTTGCCCAAGATATGATCCGGTGAAAGGATTTTATTGTTTCGTTGGTGAATACACGTAACGTAGGAAATATAATCAAATGGCGATTTTTTTTTTTTTTTTTTTTTTTTTTTTATATGTAACCTACTTTTTTTTTTATATGTATGTTATAAGGCAGACGGGCTGCCTGATGGAAAGCAGTCACCGTCGCCTATGGACATTTGCAACACCAGAGGAGTCGCCAATGCATCGCCGGCTTTGAAGGAGAGCTCTTTTTACACCCCTCTTGAAGAGCCCCATGTCATAGTCCTGAGGGAATACCTCAGGAGGAAGTTCATTCCACATTTTGCACGTACGCGGCAAAAATGATCTATTAAACCGAACCGTGGAGGACCGCCACGGGTCCAGTTGATGTGGATGGAACTTCATCCTTCGGCGAGTGGTGCGATGAAGGAAAGGCGACGTAGGCACCAGATCAAACAGTTCCTCAGAACACTCACCATTGTAAAGTCGGTAGAACACGCAGAGGGAACCTATGTCCCTCCGAAGGCTTAAGGGTTCTAACCGATCAGAGATCACTGGGTCATCGACGATTCGCACCGCGCGTTTCTGTACGGAGTCAAGTGGGTTAAGTTGGTATTGTGGTGCCCCTGCCCAGAGATGCGAGCAGTACTCCATGTGGGGCCTCACTTGCGCTTTATAAAGCAGCAGGAGTTGCCCCCCAGTGAAGTACTGCTTGGCTCTGTTTAGGACGCCCAGTTTCTTTGAAGCCAACTTGGCTTTAACTTCCAAATGACTCCGATACTGCACGTCGCACGAGATGTCGACTCCCAGGATCCCTACACTTTTACCAATGGTGAGCGGGGTACTTTGGAACTTAGGCGCTATGACGAATGGGGTTTTTTTAGCGGTAAACGCGCAGACTTGTGTCTTCGAGGGGTTGAACTCAACAAGGTTAAGACGACCCCATTCCGAGACCCGCTCCAGAGAGTTCTCGATTTCAGACACAAGTCGGATTCTGCTTTCTTCCACGAATGTCCGAGAGGTGTTCGCACGGCCTGTGTACACAGCATCTCCCGTGCTATCATCTGCATAGCAATGAATGCCACCGATTTTTAGCAGCATATCATTGATATGCAGAATAAAAAGCGTGGGAGATAATACAGACCCTTGGGGCACGCCAGCGTTGATGAGCTTCGTGTCTGAGCAGCACCCGTCAATTACGACCTTAATATGCCGCTCAGACAGAAAGCTGGCAGTCCATGTGCACAACCTCTCGGGAAGACCGTAAGATGGTAACTTCGCGAGAAGGGCCCTATGCCAGACCCGGTCAAAGGCCTTAGCGATGTCCAGGCTTACGGCCAATGCCTCCCCGTTGCTCTCAACAGCCTGCGCCCAACGGTGAGTGAGGTACGCAAGAAGATCACCAGCTGATCGGCCCTTGCGAAAACCATATTGGTGATCGCTGATCAGCCGGTGCTCTTCCAGGTACCTAAGGAGCTGCGTGTTTACAACACGCTCCATAGCTTTTGAGAGCAGGGAGGTTATCGCTATAGGCCTATAGTTGGCCGGGTCGCTGCGGTCACCCTTTTTGGGAATAGGGTGTACAAGGGCAACCTTCCACGAAGACGGTACTTGTCCTGTGGTGTAGGAAAGCGAGAATAGGCGCGTTAAGACGGGAGCCAACTCGGGAGCGCACGTCCTGAGCACCACTGCGGGGATTTCGTCTGGCCCGCTCGACTTCTTGATATCGAGGGACAATAGAGCTCGCCTGACAGCCTTCTGCGTAAAGCGAATATCCGGCATAGAGCTCTCACACCGCGGGATGGTAGGCGGTGTGGCCCCTGTGTCATCAAGAGTCGAGTTTGAGGCAAAGAGGGTACCAAGAAGATCGGCTTTCCCCTTTGCCGTGTGGGCCAGAGAATCATCTGGTTTCCGCAGGGGCGGTAGTGAAGACCGGCAGAAATTACCCTCGACAGCTTTGGCCAGCGACCAGAAGGCTCGACTCCCGGAGGGGTAACCAAGTAGCCGCTCGCCAATTCTGCCGATGTGCTTAGACTTCGCCTTGGCCATATGCTTCTTCGCTGAACGGGAGGCAGCATTAAACGCGGTTCGGAGCTCGGGGGTTTTTGGGTCCTTGCTAGCGTGTGCTGATGCCCAGGTTTGGAAGGCCTCCTGCTTAAGGCTTAGCGCTTTAGCACAAGACCCACCAAACCAGGGCTGACTCCGCCCGCCGACGGACACGACAGAGTTTGGAATGAAACACTCCATACCCTGCCGTATCACGTCGGTTACAGACTCAGCACACGAGCTAGGGTCACCCGAGACGAAACATAGCTGCCTCCACGGGTACGAAGCCAGGAACTCCCGGAATCCGTCCCAGTCTGCTGACTTGTAATGCCAAACTTGTCGTCTCCCGGGGGGACGTGTCTCCACGGGGTACGACAAGGGCACAGTCGAACTTACCAAGCAATGGTCAGAGGATCCAAGGGGAGCCTTGACCATTACTTGGTAGTCCACCGGATGGGTAGTCAGCAGTAGGTCCAGCAAAGAGGCAGTATGGGTCTCTACATCAGGCACCCTAGTGAAACCAGGTACGACCTGAGAGAGCCCATATGCCAAGGAGAAGTCATATGCAGATCTCCCGGCAAAGTCGGTGGTCCGGGATCCCAGCCAATCAACATGATGAGCGTTGAAATCACCGAGAACCACCAACTCTGCCGAAGGACACTGCTGCAGCATTCTGTCGGTTGCCCACTGGACGTGCTCGAATAATCGAGTTGTCTCCACGTCTCCGCTATAGGACCTATACAGGCACGCGTAGACACGGGTAAGACCTCCGACGTCCGCGCGCAGCCACAACAATGATAGGTCCTTGTCTTCGAGAAAGCTGAGACGGCGATAGCAGACGTCCCCCCGAACATACACACATACCCCGGCACGACGCCTGAAGGCATGTTCTAAATTGTAACCGGGGTATTCCAAATACGATGTATCGTCCGGGGTAGATATCTGCGTCTCCGTCAAAAAGAGAAAAGCCGGCTTTACCGTCTCAAGGTGGTGGTGGACGGCATTCAGATTGGAATGGACTCCTCTGATATTGCACATATCCACAGTAAATGTGGAAGAGGTCGCCGCTGTGCAACTTTTCTTCTTTTTATTTGGCTTTCTCATAGTTGGTGGTTGTTCCAAAAAGGGCGGGAATTTGAAAGGATTTGCAATGCTCCGCCGACGCCTCACGGGACAAAGTATGAGTCTCGTGACACCGAGCCTACGGAGGTGATGTGGGATGCTGGCGCGGGGGACGGAAGGGCCCCCGGTCCCCCCCGTGCACGACTACCCGGCTCCACTCCGGTCTCTTACTCCGGCAAGGTAGCCGCGCAACGGGATTTTTCGCCGGTTGGCGGGACAGCCTCCCGGGCCAGAGGTTAACAGTGTTGCCCGGGTTCGGGTCCCCAACTAACCGGCGGGCGGCCAGCGGACAACCGTTTCACCGGGTCTCCCTGGCCCCCGCGCCAACACACCACGCCCCCGGGGGCAACGATGCTTAAAGAGACTCAACGGACCCGTAAAGTACGCCGTCGGAAGCACCACAGGGGGATGGGAAGGGAGGGATAAGGGGATGAACTGGCTCCCAGGCGCACTACCGAAACACGACGAGTCGTTATTAGCGGTAGACTCCGACCTGAGGGTGGTAGCTAGCCAGGCAGATCCCACGAAGAGATCTTACCACCAAGCGAGACACCTTCGGGAATTACGCCAGGCGGTGTCAGACCCAGCAACCAGTGGGACCGTCGCAGTAGGATGTTAAATGCCCGAGTAGACGCTGCTGCCCATCTACCCGGTAGATGCCCTTAGTCGGCTTCTACGACACCCACGGGCAGGTATGGGGTGGTCTATTCGCCGCCGGAGCCACACGGCACAGATCGGCACGGCGGCGATTGTAAAGTACTAAAGTTATTGAGTAGGTATAATCCGCGTAAAACTGCTAATCCGCGCTGAATATAGAAATGAATCACCATAGCAAATTGTATGACTACACCTGCTCGTAACAACTTCAGAGCGGACTAGCAGTTTGTCGCGAACTTTACGTTGATGGCAATTTTTTGTGTATATTTATAAATATAATCAATAATAAAATTATCACACTGATTTTAATACTGGTAGAAAAAAACGTAGCAAAAAGTATTTTAAAGGATTATGGAACAATCACACAAGATAATTGATATTTTTTACCACTGTATATGGAGTTAACTCTAAAATGATTCTGAAATTATTCAGAAATAATACCGTAATTTCTTTACAACGATTTTACATTTATCGCACTTCCATGTAATAACAGGGTTGTAAAAGTGATTTAATATGTGTACTTTGTTACAATTTGATATGAAATGCAATAACAACAAAAATAGAGAAAGCATCTGTATGAAATTATGCACATGTATAAAAGATAAAATAACAAATATAAGAAAAATAAAGAAACACGTTTTCTCGAGATGCCCGTTTTTTCTACGAATGTCTCTTCGGGGAATGGGGTTAAAGTAGGTCATCCCGGTACAGTTTCCTTTTACGGAAATGTTCTGTGGTTTTCTTATAATACACTTTAAATTTTAACTTCTGGCTTTTGCTGCCACTGTAAGCCACTTGAGAAAAAGCTTGTAACTGAATTGTATTATTGTGGTTGACCCAAACATACTAGTCATTTTTACTAATATAAGGTACATTGAAGGTAAGACTTATGTATATGTACTCCCTGCAAAGTGGTTTGACTTTCATGGTAGTGTGGCGGGCTTTCCCGAGTAGGTCTCGTCAAAATCGTTTCAATGATTTGAGAGGATAAACGGCTTTTAATTCGCCGAGTAATTCAACGAATAATGGCGAATACATAGATTTGTTAATATTACTCACTCCTCACAAGAAATTGTCACCAGTTTTGACAATTAAAATTGTCATTGTCATCTATTTTCGTGTTTGAAAATATAAAAAATGTAGTTTTTAGATAATTTACGAATGAAACGATATTTCTCCGCACTTTTTCTTCGATTTCGTGCCTCAACTACGCGTGTCGGCATTGTTCCGCGTAAATTACACCATGATAGCATTAAATGGCTGACAGAATTGTCAGCTGTTTATGGCTTCCTTCAATTACAAGGTGGTGAGATATTTATACTTATCTATGGGCGAGTATGTAAACGCTTCGCACGAATACAGACACGTAGTACTTGAGTTCGCGATAAAATTTGACCTTTCGCGGAGAATGGACGAGCATTGTGGTCAGTACCCTTTTTGCACCCGAGTAGATTAAGTTAATTATCTAAGAATCTACATTTTCTTCTAAACGGCCGGTTAAATATATTTAGAAGATTTTGTCACGAAACGTAACTTAGTTACATAACTTAGTAAGAAACGACTTTCCTATTTTAAGAAAATAAAACAATATCTGAAATAATAGTTAACTATTCAAGCAGTTAGCCCCGTTGTTAAGCTTCTTAGAACAGAATACTTTATTCCAGAATAAGGCGAGTAGCAACCCTAATGGCGCTTTAAGTGCTTCTTTCAGCTTAAACTTCTTTTTAATTTTCTTCTGAATAGTCGTACAACGCGCTTGTAAATAGAAATAAAATGGAATGATGTGAAGACAAAGAGTTAAATATAATACGGTAGGTATCAGCTTTGGTCAACGTAGTCTTTGGTGCAATGCAGTTACGTTCTTGATAACTGAAAATCAAGGGGCTTATTTAATTCGGAGATATATTTTTTTTAATTAATAGTTAACGATTTTTTTCCTTTCTATTTTTTTTTTGTATATGTTGTATTATTGATATATTGTACTAACTGACCCGGCAAACGTTGTGTTACCATATAAATAAAAAAATGTTAATAGTGAAAAACCCTTATCACTTAGGGGTATGAAAAATAGATAGTAGCCGATTCTCAGACCTACTGAATATGCATATAAAATTTGGTGAAAATCGGTAAATCCGTTTCGGAGGAGTACATCTATCTATATATATAAAAGCGAAAAGATACTCACGTTCAAAACGTATTAATCAAGGTTTTGACTAAACTACTGAAGCTACAATCATGAAATTTGAAACATAGCTTCATTATATAATGTAGATGCGCACTAAGAACGGATTTTTTGATATTCCAACGTTAAGGGGGTTAAATGGGGGTTGAAAGTTAGTATGAAAGTCCGTCAGTTTTAAAGCAAACTGGATGAAAATTGGTATTTAGCTTTCTGATTTTAAGTAATAAAAATCGAATCTAAGGGTTTTTCCAAAATCAACCCTAAAGGTGGTTAAATAGGGGTTGACAGCTTTTTTTAAATTTTTCCATTTTGGAAGCCAGCACTACGAAAGTTAGCCATAGCTTTACTGGTTAGATATAATAGAACTTTAGTTGTACCGTTTTTGGAAAATCAACCCCTATGTGTGTAAAATAAGGGTTGTAAGTTTGTATGGAATTCCCCCAGTTTTGATGTAAACTCTATAAAATCGGTATTTGGGTTTTCGATTAAAAATAATTAAATACCTATTTCACCATTTTTGGAAAATCAATCCTTAAGTTGGTAAAATAAGGGTTGCCAGCTTATTTTAAAATTTGCCAATTTGAAAGCTAGCACTATGAAAGTTAGCCATTGCTCTACTGGTAAGATATAGTGGAACTTTAATTGTACCTTTTTTGGAAAATCAACCCTTATGTGGGTTAAATAAGGGTTGTAAGTTTGTATGAAATTCCTCCAGTTTTGATGTAAACTGTATGAAAATCGGTATTTGGGTTTTCGATAGAAAATAATGAAACACCTTTTTCATTGTTTTTGGAAAATCAACCCTTAAGTTGTAATATAGGGGTTGACAGGTTATTTTAAAGTTTTCCAATTTGAAAGCCAGCACTACGAAAGTTAGTCATTGTTTACTGATTAGCTATAGTGGAACTTTAATTCTACCGTTTTTGGAAAATCAACCCTTATATGGGTTCAATAAGGGTTGTAAGTTTGTATGAAAGTCTCCCAGTTTTGATGTAAACTGTATGAAAATCGGTATATGGGTTTTCGATAGAAAATAATAAACATCTATTTCATCATTTTTGGAAAATCAACCCTTAAGTTGTAATATAGGGGTTGACAGGTTATTTTAAAGTTTTCCAATTTGAAAGCCAGCGCTATGAAAGTTATCCATTGCCTTACTGGTTAGATATAGTGGAACTTTAATTCTACCGTCTTTGGAAAATCAACCCTAATGTGGGTTAAATAGGGGTTGAAAGTTTGTTGGGAAGTCCGCAAATTTTGAAACAAAGTCTATGAAAATTGGTATTCAGCTTTCTGATTGAAAATAATAGAACACCTATTTTACCGTTTTTGGAAAATCAACCCTTAAGTTTGATTAATAGGGAATATAAATTTATTTTAAAATCCGTTAATTTGGAAACAAGGATTGTAAAAATAGCATTTAGCTTTCTGGTTCAAAATAGTAGAGCTTCTTTAACACCGTTTATGGAAAATCTACCCTTAAGAAGGTAAAATAGGGGTGGAAATTTCGTTTAGAAGTCCGCGGCTTTTTAAGCAGTATATGAAAATGGTTATTTGGCTTTCTGATTCAAAATACTAGGACACCTATTTTACAGTTTTTGGAAAATCAACCCTTAAGGTCGTTTAATAGGGGATGGAATTTTATATAAAATCCGTTTATTTGGAAACAAGGACTGTAAAAATAGGATTTAGCTTTCTGGTACGGAATAATAGATCTTCTTTAACAATGTTTATGGAAAATCTACCCTTAAGAGGATAAAATAGGGGTAGAAACTCCGTTTAGGATTTCGCAGATTTTAGAGCAAATTCTATGTAATTTAGTATTCTGCTTTCTGATTGAAAATAATAGAACACCTATTTCACCGTTTTTGAAAAATTAACGCTTAAGGACGTTTACTTAATAGGGGATGGAACTTTATTTTAAAAACCGTTAATTTGGAAGCTAGGACTGTAAAAAATGGTAATTGGCTTTCTGGTTGGGAATGATAGAACTTTTTTAACACCATTTATGGAAAATCTACCCTTAAGAGGGTATAATAGGGGTAGAAACTTAGTTTAGAAGTCCGCAGATTTTGAAGCAAAGTCTATGAAAATTGGTATTTTGCTTTCTGGTTGTAAATAATATATCACTTATTTTTCCATTTTTTGAAAATCAACCCTTAAGGTCGTTAAATAGGGGTTGAAACTTTATTTTATAATCCGTTAATTTGGAAGCAACCACTATGAAAAATTATCATTAGACTCAATAAAGCATCTGAGTCACTGTTTTTTTTTAGATCAACCCTTAAGACGGCTATAAAAGAGTGTATGCATGCATATGCCTTTCTGTTTACACATCTGTTTCAGCATTTTTAGCAACTCAACAATCAACCCCATTAGGGTACTATTAGTAAAGAAAGTTTCTTTAAAAACCGTTATTGAAGTCACTTCCTTTGGCGTGTCTAAAAACGAACATAGAAGAAAAAAGCAGAGAAGTTTAGTGTAGGGCGAAATTCCATGGGCCGACGTAACATATATTTTTAACATGGGAATGTATTGCGCGTACTGAAGTGCAGAACACCGGTTTTTTAAGGTTCCGTACCTAAATGATAAAAACGGAACCCTATTACTAAGACTTCGCTGTCTGTCCGTCTGTCCATGTGTCACAGGGCTCTATCTCTGGAACTGTAATAGATAGACATTTGAAATTCTTACAGAGGATGCATAACGGTGGCCGCTATAACAACAAATAATAAAAATAAAAAAAGTTGAAAACAAAAAGGGGTCCCCATACAACATAAACTGCTATTCGATATTTTTCCAACTAACTTTTGAACCGTTAAAGGTTCAAATTTTCACAATGTGTGTACTTTAATGTCTGCTGCAATATTAAATACTAGAAATTAAAAAAAATGAAAATTTTGGTTGTACGGAACCCTCCAGGCGCGGGTTTGACTTGCACTTGGCAAATTATTAGTAAAGCGCAGACCCGCGGGCCAAAAGGGAAAGTCGCGGGCCACACGCCCACACCCACATAGGAATGTTTTTGAAATTCTACTAAGGAGGTAAAATAAGTGTTATATGTATGTATACGGGAATCTTTTAGGTTCGAAGTTAGAAACGTGAAATTTCAGATAACGTCTATTCAGACAAATACACGACAACGTTGAAGGGGTGCAAATTTCATATATGACAATGCGTAAGTTTATTCAATTTAGCCTACATTTTGGTATACTGATTAAGTACATCGCTACTACTACTTTGGACACACTGCGTGCCAACATTTTGTCCTGCCGCGGGGTATGGTTGTGGTGGGTATGCGTGGATTAGTGGTGGTGATGTGGTAGATACATAGACCTTGGATTAAAATTTTGGGCTAGAACAGGGCTACAGTATCCCCTGCCAGTCGTACGAGACTAAAGGGGGAAGGCTTCTGGAGTTGCGGGCGGCAAGAATGGGAGCTCTAACCGCCCAGCCAGAGACCCTGGAAAGAACCGCTGTATGTAAGGCCCCATATAACATGGACGGTTCCTATGGAATAGTGTAAATAATAATTATTGTATCCTACACGAAACTTATATTTTAAAGAAAGTTTCATTACAGTCCACTAATTAAAGTTTTTGTGTATGTTTCTGAAGAAAGCTTGACCAATTTAGATACACAGTGACGAAAAAAAAAGCTTTTATTAATTAAATATTAATGCTTCTTTATCGTTAAAATTGTTAAAGGTACAAATTTACGATTACAGTTATTTGTATGTCATATAATATTGTTTTACGCGGGCGAAGCCGCGGGTTCTGCTAGTACATAGATAAGTGCTAATCTATGCGTATATATTAATAACAGTTAATAATAAAAGTTTTACTGAAACTTCTTTTTACAAAATAGGAATGTATAATTAGTATCATATATTGTTTACTGGATTTGCATCTACTCGTAACTTTCTTATTTTTACTTAGGAGTCTTATAAATAATTTGGCAAAAACCAAGAGAATAAGACAAAGCAGAAATGTATTGCCTTCGTAGATAACTTTCTCAGCAAAAACATTTCTCTCCTCGAAAGAGACAAATCACTTCGCAGGATTCCCAGCTTTTATTGTTCCTATTGTCTCTTCAAGCTCTGTTGCGTCATTGAAGCCGAAGGTAAGTACCTAATACTATGTTTTATGTATTGATTATGGTTTTATTTATTTATTAAAATTAAGTTTTTTGTCTACATTCAAAATTACGACCAGAATATAAAATTTGTATACCTAACCAACATTACAATAAAATTATTAAAATTATTTTGTACTTCGTAGAATGGCGGCACTAGCATTAATTACCAAACAAATGTTTAACTTCTTTGAAACATATTGCCGTACCTTCTCATACTTAAAACGCTTTTATGTTTAGAACATCGTTTGAAAGTTCGCCGTTCTTTGTACAAAGAAAAGGAACTTAGACGATGTTAGGATTGCCCCCTATTACGGTACACAGAGAAAGTTCTGCCCGCCATCTCGTAACTTACTTCTTGAATATTCAAACAGACTTATCCATTCAGTTCTACTTGTTAGTTATAATTAAAACATCAAGAATTCAAAACCGCCTGCAATAGAAAATAGGCTAGAGGTTTCGATAAGCAATCAATATTGGAGTCACAAAAATGAGATACTTGATGAAGATGAATAAGCTTAATATAATGCAGCAAAATCGACAAAATAACAAAAGTTTGAGAATAAATCCAAAAGTATATTGATTCATTTTATATTTGGAAGTCTTAACAACAGAGGTTTCTTAGGTTTCTAGAAATGGTCAGAACAATATAGAAATATGTACTTATCTGGTAAAAAACTACACTTTTTACATACTACCTACAGGATAACTACGAGATCCGTATAAATTTATGAATACGATCTTAATAGATACCTAAAACTTATTAAAACATGCGCTTCATATTTAACGGTGTACATACTTACCTATACATATCATTTTTTTTTAGAAATTGCAAATGATGAATGGATTTTTGTGCGGATCGTTATCGTTCAGTATCATGTTCGAATTGAAAACAGTACTGGTCTTCCCTGAAATTGTCTGGACCAATCGGATGTTTTGTGTTATCCACTAGTAGTGCTTTTCAATTACAGGCAAACAAAGAGATTGCACAGTTTATTCCATGCTTATTATTTTTAATGAGCACTGTGAGTACTTACTATCGTTTGCTACAAAGGTAAAACTTGTTTGCTTGAAACATTATTTATCTGCAAGTGTCTGCGTATAAATTTAAAATAAGTAACTTTTTCTTCAGGTCGTTTGTACTGTCTTACTTAGTTTTTTTTTCTTTTTAATTCATTTTAGAGCTTCTCTATGAAATTATGTTCTGACGTATTTTCCGTTCGTTTGTCTATTCGTATAAGTGCCTCTCCATAAATTTTTCAATGCGTACTAGTATTTTCTGAAAGTAATTACCGTAGAAAAAACATTTTTAACAAAGAACGAATATGATAAATACTTATTATAAGCCGGGCACATATAGATCGGCTCCTTTACATCGACACCTTCAACTCCCATTTATCGATTTTTATTCACGTTGTAAGCAGAAACCGGATATTTAGTCTACGGACATAAAATCTTTTCATTATAAAGACGTAAACATCAATTCTAAACACTGTCAATTTGATCAACATTAATTTGCATCAACAATATTCAATTTCAGTAACAATAACCTAACCTAACATAAATATGATTTTCTTCACAGAGAGAATGGAAAAAGTACAACAGCGGGCGTCCATTAGTGTCATAATTTAAAATGATATAATTCATGGCGAATTTGGCAAAACCGGATTTTTGTACGGTCTCCGAGTCAAAACAATTTACACAAAAGGCCGGACAATTGTCAATTGAATAATGAACGTTTGTTGAGACGTTATAATGAAATTTGTGTGCGTGCGATGAGCACGGTATTAAAGCAAATAAAGTGCTATATAACATGTATTGTTTAGATATGGTTACATTTTATTCAGAATTGTAAAAAAACGCAGCGAACGCAGCAAGATATTTTTATGTTTTTAATAAATAAATAAGTAAATAAAATAGAGCAACCATTAATTGCATTTGGCATTAATGTGTTTCAACATGGCCCCATGTATCGGCCTTAAAGAATTTGATCTCTCTTTTCATGTGAATTTTATTGGGAGATAAATTTAGGAGATGGGCAGCAGCGTCTTTTGTACAAAGTTTTTGTTTCCTTCTATGACTGATACACGCAGCCAACCGCGGTGATTTCGACCAAAGAGCGACAAAGATAATAATAAAATGCTGATAATAATGCTGAAGGTGGAATAAAGGGTCCATAGCTATAATTTTAAACGACATTATTCATTGCGGATTTGAAAGGAGTTTTTTTCGGTAAAAGCCGGTGAAAATATTTACATAATCGGCCAAATGGTCGCCGTGATATAAAAGGGGTTTGACAATTTTAAAAAAAGTACAACGTGTATTTTATGTAGGTGCGTAAGATTAGTTCTTTTATTGACTTTTTGGTCTGAATTTCATGTTAAGTAAATATTGCTGTAGTCTGGCTTTAAGGGTGTAAAAAAGGTAAGTACAATCACAAACACATAAGAAATTTTCTAACATAGTCCACAGGATATTGCTTCTGTGGCCGAACACTTGTAGGATTTCATTTCTATTTGAAATTGATAAGAGACGTCCATGAGGGGCAGTAACCACACTAACCATTTAACATATCATGAAGAGCTGGCTCGTGGGCCAGTACTTTAGAAAATATATATATATGTACACAAATGTGACATAGTTAAGCGTAAACAAAGTGGGATAATCGGAACCAGCCATGCATTGCAAGTTGATTAAACTTTGGGTTAGGCCTTTTAACTCCCGAGCCAGTATTGAACTAGGTTCCAACATTTTGCAGAACAAAGTTTAAACTCAATAGCGTATGCTGGAAACGTACGAGTAGTTTGTGATGTGGTAAATCTGTTTTATAACTCTCCATGGAATATTTGTTTTAATAAATCAGTGTTCCACATCTATTCAGTTCAGTACTTCAGTAAATCGGTATGCTCATATTATGTAGGTATACGTGGTACGTTAGGTGGTTTTCATTTCAAATTAAGTGGTATTATATTTAAGCTGATATTATTGAATAGTTCGTCTGCTAATTAGCACTAACTAAGAGCATCAACGACTAGCAAGTTTTACTTATCACCAACCAATTGGCAAGATCTTCTTGACTGGTATCTATACTGGTATATTACTACTGGTACTTATACTATTGTAAACTCTACTTCTTAAGAGTCGGTTCAACTGATTGTCATGAGTTAACACGTTAGCTGCGGAACGCGGCTTAAAACACCTCGTCCATGTCTGGTCGTTATAGCGGTAAGAAAAAACTTTAACTTCTCTGTGGTGCGAGAGGCATAACTTCCGTCTGGTTCAGTGTAGGAGAGTGATAACTATATGTTTGTGATGTGCTACTGATTCCTAGTTCTATGGTACACCAACCTGATGTCGGGTTTGTTAGACCTCGTACCGCACTGAACAAATAATAATGCTAACACAGTGCGGAACGAGGTTGGGAACGCCTCGTTTCCCCACGCACCTCGTACCGCACCCCACGCTAGCTTCACGTGGTTAGTGTTGTGCAACGCAGTCGAGGCTGCGTAGCGACGAAGTAGGACCGCTGTCTTTATGTTGAAAATTATCATGTCGAAACGTTGCCGAAAAAAGTTGATCATGGAGGAAGATGAAGAAAAACCGGTTGAAAAATCTGAGTCAGAATCAGAATACAGGAAGATATTTCAAAAACAGGTAAGTCACAAATATACTCTGTCTAGGTGAAAGTCCAGTAGTGAGACTTGGCAGGCTAGGCGTATATCCGTATAGTAAGAAATTACATTATAGATAATTACGTTTCCTGTTATGGTTCAAACAAAAGTTAAGTAGCTACATTATTGATATAGGAAACGTAGGCAAAATTGTTACCGAGTATTCCGATTACTCTTTACCCTTATCTACTCGCTCCTACTTTTCAGAATCCACTGCAAAGAAAGCACATCATCTCGATAAGGGTCCAAAGAAGAAGAGATGTGTCGGATGCTACGAAAAACTCCGCACATTCTTGACATGTCGTGAGGCAGACAAAAAAACCAAAAAAAAATCTCACGGAATGCACTGTTTGCAAAAAACCTTATTGTCTGAAATGTTTCAATGAAAAACATCCATAACTTTTTCCCTTTTTGTATTTTTCTGTCCATAACGTTGATAAATAAAAACAATAAAATAAAATCGATATTTATTTTCCCATCACTAAATTATATGGAAACCTGCCATTTTTCAGTGCGTTCCGAGGTGCATTAGACCCACATTTTATTTTACCCATAGAATCTAAAGTAACGAATTTAACCAAGGGCGGCGGCAGTTTTAGGTTAATCAACTCATTGTTAATAATAATCAAGACAAAAGCCGTCGATTTTGTCTTATTTGGCGCCAAAAAAAGGATTTTAGTCTCCTTCGGGCGGTGGGATTTAACACGCCTCGTGCCGCCACAATGTCGGATATAGGACGAGGTTTAAAACAACTCGTAACGCAGTAATGGAAAGTACAGAAAAATCTGTGCCGCAGGGAACGTGTTAATGAATAAAATACCACAAATATTTAAGCACTACGTCTATCCGCTAGTCGAGTAAATTTTTACATCATAACAACATGTGCATTAATCTGTGTAAAATGGAATTAAAATCAGCACCGTAGTTTGTCTATCAAGCGCTGACTAAGCTGTTGTAACTCGATTAGCTCGCTTTTAGCTCCGCGATAGCTCAATTAGTGGCGAGCGACGGTATATTGATCGACCGAAAATGAATAGATATAGCTTTATCCGCTCCGTTAGGAAGCTATTACCTCCGGTATTTCCATTAAAAACTTTTTACCACCTCTGCTTGGGTATCCCTTGTGTTATAATATTGTAATAGCAGCGACGTGTGCGTGTAATACTTTGAAACATTTTTAAGGGTATAGTTTCCTTTCCAATCGCAAACAATGTTTCGTATTAAGAGGATCAAGAAGCAAAAATAAATGTGGTACTATTGTCTGCAGATGAAACTATTCCGTACTACTTAGTAGGTACTGAACATCACGACTTATAATGAAAATACATAGATGCGCCGATAAATGTAATCACGTACATAATAAACCCCTAAATACGTAAACAGAAAGGAAAAATGGTCGAGCGGTCATTACGCTCCTTTTCTCTTTTAGTACATGATTATCCTTTTTACATAAAGAGCCAGGTCAAAGCGCATTGTTGTAGGCATAGGTTAACGGACGTATTTTTAAACCGCAGGTGGGTAGTGTGCACGCGACCTAGTTCCCAGGCAGGGAAACACGTCACTCTAGTGGAAAAACGAAAGATCCTGCATTTATTTATGCCCTGTGTCCTGGCTAGGGTAGCCATTCTTTCGAGTTTGTATAAGATTAAAAAACACTGCTTTAAAATGTATTCGCATTCTGGCAATTGACAGTAAATAATATTTTGTAATATTTTTGAAATACATATCTTTTATTCATTATTGTACGGTACACTTTGGAATGAAATCCGTTATTCATTAATCAATAGTTTCTCTGATAAATTGAAATGTGTCACGCAGAACGAGATATGCCTGCCCCAGAGTTTAGATTCAAGTCGAGGGAAGGCAGTATGAAGATTGAACATACGTTATATCTACAACAAAGATAATTTTGGTGCTAGACTATGAGTGCAGAAAGTGTTATTTATTTAGCCTATCGAAACGTATGCATAACTTTCTTAATGTTAATAATTGACAAGAGATTTTCTCATTGTGTGAAAAACTCTTTTCGCTGAACTGTTGTCCTTCCTTTATATCTAAAGCTATGGTCACAGTGTCCTGGCAACGTTAATGCGACCGCACCGACACTGATTGGAAGCGTTTTGTTAAACTACAATAGGGGAAGGAAATGTGGCGGCGTCGTCATTTTGTCCTGAACTATTGTCGTTACTTTTATTGTTGTGCCTTTACTACATTTTATATTTATTTTTACGATGTATTTATTATTAGATATTTGTCTCACGCCGCCGATTTACGATTTTCAAATTTGTCGGGGCATGATAAAAATGTATTTCACACAAGTAATTAAGAATATTTTTATTTTGTTATTATAATCTAACTATCTTGCATGTCGAGGTAACAGTAGAATATTAACTTTATAAATTGCATATCAATAGATGGCAGAGTTGGCGTGGTTTCAATAGTAGGTAAGTTTATTAAAATGTATAACGTTGGGCACATAGAGAAGTTAGTTGACTAGGCACTGTTTAACTATTCTCCTACTATGCATTATACATCGTACGAATCCCTCTTTCTTTCCATGATTAGTTTAATCCTTAGCAAGATTTTGGTCAGAAGAAACATACATACAATACATACGTCCTTATAACATCAAGGCATTTGTGTTTGGTTTCCAAGTGAGACACTTACCAAACATCTTAAATAATTACTACGTCGTTAACAATTACATTACATGTAATGAGAATCCCAGATTGAATAATACTCGTATAACACAAACACAGAATAATTCATGACCATTAAATGTATCAAAGGGAATGTTTTAATTGCATAATCTTTAAAACGAATGTGAGTGGTTTATTCGTTGGCTTGTTGTATCGGAAGCGATATACGAGTAGCGAATGTAAAGCGAGGAAATTATAATAAGTCTATCGACATGAATAAATTGATGACTGTTTTTTTTTTACATTAACTTATCATAAAATGTACTTGTGACTGAATTTACGCTATAAACACATACGAATACAAATACAAACAAACTACAACATAAAAATATGCTATCTTTTATTTATTTTTATATTAATTAATTAGTAGACAGATTCAATTTGGTTCTAAAAACTCTCGTGTCCTTTTCAGAAACACGAATAACGAACGAATAGAGATGGACTGCCGCCATAATGAGTTTTACTACTTGCTTGAACTACGAATTTGTTCTTGTTCTTAAAAGTCATATTATTTGGAGGTGATCTACTAGACATAAATAAACCCTTTCCCCTAAGCCTTCCCTAAACCCTCTCCCTCCGTATAAAATATTTCATTATACAAACATTTTAATAATAATCATTCACTTATGTTAAAATCGAAATTTACCAAAGTCGTCGTTTTGTCCGAGAATGTTTGCGATCTCGTCATTACGCGATTTTTTCCAAATTCTATTTCCACAAAAAATGACTTACGGTTTAAATATAAATATCTAGTACCTTTATTTAAAAATTAACTCTTTGTTGGAATTCATTTGTAAACAGTCGCTTAGCCATTCTCTGTTGGACATCGGTACAGCACCGGGTCCGTAGACGTTAACAAATTGGTTTGAAATATTCAGTGTGGACAAACGAGGTACAACCCTAAAGGGATTAATTTTTCCTTACAGCATTCAGCCCTAACCTCCCCTTTGCATGTTTTGTTACTCCATTGTAAATATAACCCACTCGATGTACAATTTGGTCACAACAAAACATTTGTATTAAGTAGATTTCTTCAGATAAATATATTTATTAATTATTCATGAATAATAATATAATTTAACAGAACATAATCACTTTATTAGAAAGTAGTCTTATTTAGTTTTTATAATAAATTTTTTATTAACATGTTTATGCATTGTACAAAGTTATTTCTGAAATTTAAAACAATAACTTACCTAACATTTACGTGAAAGAAATAAAAAGAAACTAATGTTCAAAAATTATTATGACTACATTCTCCCAGGCAGCATAACGTTAAATGTAGATTAATGCTTGCGTCATTTGGGGTAGGTTCTGTCTTCTGAACGAATTGGGGCAGATTTAAATTTAATAAGCAACAGGGCTGGAGGCAGCGAACGGATTTCATTAAAACATTCATACCTTACGCTAAGAATACCAGCTTTCTCAAGTTCGATATGGGACTAAATGTATCTATCGTCGTTATTTTAGTTAGTTATTAAAATTGTCCATTTTTATACAAATATAATAAATACTACTACCTACTGATGCTCTAGTTAAAAACCTTTTGAAAACTTCTTTTCATTAAAGTCTGTCCCGACAGATATGTGAAGCTAACCAGCCCGCCTTTAGCCCTAGTGTTTATTTAATTATTGTAAACATAATGTTTTAAGAGATTACCTATACACTGTGCTATTATTCGGAGCATCCACATTACTGTACAGTACTACGGTATAATAATGATGAGCAAAGGGATTAAATAGTAATAGCAGTGATAACTTCAGCAGAAGACAGATTTAGTAAATTTAGTTCATTGCTGACTATTGGCACATTGGTCAATGCAATAAATTTTTCCTACGTTTTACTGACATTTATCTCTTTTACCACGAGAGTATACTGCAAGATCAGAGCTGTTTGGTCACCTTACTACACGCCTTCCTCGTCTCCGTTCGCGGGCTGACTCCGTGAAAATTTTAAAGCAATCTTTCCTACTACCATTTGTTTGGTTTAGTTTCGTACGGCTTCAATAAACTTGATAAATATGGTGAACGTATAAATATATTGCGCTCCCAAATTGCGGCTGCATTTCGTACGAGCTTCCTAGCTTTTATTTTATATAGGTACAATAGAAGTATTTTATTTGCGGGTAATTTCACGGGACACATGAGTATTGAGTAGGTTTCTATATAGCATCTTAAATATGGTATGCTTTTTTAATTTTAAGATATTTTACGATTTTATATTTTACAAGAACGATGTGTACGATAAGTTTATATCAACAAATTTGCCAATTAACCTTCAAAAAGATTGGTTGAAGTTGAGGTACTTATAAGTTACAATCTTTATTTGAAATTTTAATTGAATTAAAAAGCCTAGAATCTATGTTTTCGCTAAAAACCAGATAGCTTTCTATCAATCAATTTGGGGACTAATTAGTTATCAGTAGTTGGACATGGCGATAGCTCCTATAATTTGACGGACATTTCAATTGCATCCCTGCATCAGACGCGCCGGCCGGCTTACGTCATGAAGGGTGGATGATACTGCTTGATCCCAGCGAACATAGTTTGGAATACAATTATTTTAAGATTTTATAAGCATTTGCATTCGTTATAAACATTGATATTGTACCGCTTGTAATTTGAAAAAGTTAAAAAATCAGATTTTTTCATTAAACTGCATTACAGTAGGGTAACTGCATTATAGTAGCAGTATACTTACTGGCTTTTCGTACCTCACATATAGGTACCTACGTTTAGTAATTTCGTTATTTGCTTATTTTCATATTTAACTTAATATTGTGCCTTTGTAATTTTATTCAAGTCGCTGCCATAATAATATGTATGTCTAAATATTGAATAACATAACCGAAAGTGTATCAAATATATTCGGTCGTAGTACATTGCGTTCATTCGGTAGTCCCAATTGATTACCAATATCCGGTCACTTTATAATACGAGTGCGCACTGGACAGATATCATTGGCTCTCAAAATTGCGTTTTGGATCAATACACTAATGTGTAGTTACAGTTAATACTATTTGCTACATTGGTGCCTATGTATTACATCTGACAAAGTAAAATAAGCGTGAATCGGTAACTTGCATACTTATTATTATCCAGTGAGTCACACATGGTTCTCTCGGAATTTACGGATTTAACTAATTTAGTAATAAACACGAACAACGATCATCGGTTGCCATAAATGTATCATACTAACGATGCCTTTTTGAATATGGTATACACAATTATCACAGTAGTTAAACCATAGTAAAATTTAGGTAAAATGTTGGTGTTTTATCTAAATAGAACGCCACCAATAAATACATTTTCATCATTTCAGGAAATAAATTACAAGCAGGAGAGCACAAATTACAGTTTATCTATGAATGTATTCAAAGCGGGAGTGGGGTTCCATTCATGTCAGTTCCAGCTTTGCAGCGGGAGTTCACAGGAGAAATAACTTCAACATCTGCTTTATTTGTATAACATGGTTGACAAAAGAGCTAAAATAATGTTGAAAATTCTGTCTATAAGCAATGTAACAACAAATATATTTACAAGAAAATAGGCATTGCTAGATTTCGCATTCTTTTAAACTTATTATATAAAGATAACGATATTTAAATTACAGACCATATTTTCTTTAAATAATAAGACTTTTTTCTTAAAACTATTTCTTATTTGGTCTCTAAGATTAAGCTTCATAAGAGTTCTCCTATTTCTGCTATAGGCACTATTGGTACACTTAATAAACGTGTATACAACACTTTAAAGCCACGAGGAAAACTGTAACATGGAGGTTTGCGACCGACACTTCCTGCAAGCGTTTAATTAAGTTCACAATTGAATCTTTGAGTAATGGGTTTACGATACAAAGCGTACGCTCGTAGACAAATAGACGCTGGGCGTGACATGAAGTAGGCTCGGTAGGAAATGTATTGTTTTGTTAAAATACACGAAATTCGGATTAATTAATGGTATCATTCGTGAATTTATAAATGTAAAGTTTTTACGTAATGACGAATTTTTTTAACCAATTTAATGGCGCATTACCGGCTATGGGTTGAAACGCATAACACACAAATTGGGCATCATAACACGTCGGTGTCGTAGCATGTTGCAACGACGTAACATTCATGCTCGAATGACATGAATGTATGTTTTATTTCTAATCTATACTTATCTTTATTTAAGTCTGCTGTTAGATTTTCTAACGACTTAACCGAGATTGTGTTTTGTCCTGAACTCAGTCTGATTATTTTACCTAATTAGTGTATACAAATCGGTAAAATTTGTTATGCCTGTCACAAGTTGGGTAACATATACAATTCTACTAGGTACTTTTGATATATTATTCATTAGGACCGGAATTACTCTGTAATCTGTATCCTTTGGGAGTATAATACGGTTGCAATATTGCTATTTCAAATACATCATCTATATTCTCAACAAGATCTATCTGAAATGTTCCAACTTGAGTATCCTTGTTTGACTATAGAATCTCTTAGAAAACCACAAATTGATGCGAGCTTCGTATCGTGGGCCGAATTGCGAAACTTTGAGTTACGCTCGTAGTTTGCGAACAAGCATATCAAATTCTAATTTGAGACAGATGACTTGTTTGTTGGTTAGAATCCTTGTCATTACAGAAATAATTATTTGGGTCTTGATTAATTACTTTTATAATATGTAGTATACATACTTATTATAAAATAATACTGACGTATTTCATTAATACTATTTCTGTACAAACGTTACAAGTGGCGTGGCGGAGCAGTCGCCATGCCGGTCTGACGCGCCAAGGGTTCCAGGTTCGAACCCCGACCGGACAGATATCTGAGTGATGAATTTAGATATCTGTTCTGGGTAGGCAGGAGAGTACCTAAGTGTATGCAAGTAACTAATATTATGTAATTCAGTGGATAGTTAGTTTTCAAAACCGCATCTGTGGTAGTCTTCTGGTAAAATCTCTGTGCTTGATTAAGTTGGTTACAGATTACCATGGGCATGGTCAGTGAACACTTGTGATCACGTGGACTGCAAGCTTGTTTCCTACTGCAATTTGATAGGAAAAATACATATTTCCAAGAAAATGTCTGCAAGTTTATATTGATTGTCCGAAATTAAAATTAAAATTAGAACTTTGTTACTTGAGGTTGCTCACAATGACCAGCACAAATAAGTAGGTATGCGGATATTAGGTGTAATTAGGATAAGCATAGCGTACCATATTTTAAATCAGAAAGAGTTTAATAATTCAAGTTCTATTAAAATCAAGATTTATGATGGCACATTCCTTAGAAATTACTGATGTAAGTTAATAGACATGTTAAATAACCAAGGTATGTAGATATGTGTTTCTAGCCGATGTTTCTATTACGGATCCCTAAAAGCAACAAACAATCTGCTACAAAATTCGCCGCAGTGGAGCCCTTGACATTTGGATCCACTAACCCTATAGGCCTTTAGATACATTTGTTTGTTCCCGCCATTCATACCGACAACTTACGAGGGACGCAATGCGTATAAACTTATCTGTCTATCTTTATTATTGTTACCAAAGTGTTTTATTCTATAGTCTGATTCATAATTACGTGTCCAAAATGTAAACAAAGGTGTTGACCTATCAAGAACATACCCTTCAAATGGTAGATTCTTATTTTTGACAATATTAAATTAATACAACAATAATAAAATAATAATCTAAAAAAATTAAGATCAATTCACATTTTCAAATATTTATATTACCTCAATTTCGTTCCATACAGTGATAATAATAAAAAACAAGGTTTATGGTAGAAAATTAAAATGTGATAATGGTAACACAATCGGAACCCGGAACATTTCTTGTGCCATCATTTTTAAATTTCGTTACTGATGTTATTAATTTTCGTGATTGTAATTGAACTCGAATGTATTATTGTTTACATAGCGTGTTTGTTAAATTGTGAATAATTGTAAAGTTTTCGTTTTTTGTTGAGTTTGTTAAAGTTTTTGTTTCTTGTTCATTTTGACAATGACATTTGTTTGTTTACATTTTGGACACCTAATTATGAATCAGACTATAGCATAGTTAAGGCCTCCGGTCCTTTCTTGTTCTAAATTATGCCTCATGAGTGTGAGAAGAATTATGCCTCAGTTTAAGTAAAATTTAATAAAGGAATTACAAGCTATTAAATAAAATAAAATAATTTGCCTCATTAGGTACTTTGAATGTATGTGGGTTCCAAAATGGTGGACCAATTGTTTTATTTATTGATATTTATGAAAGTTTTCCTAAGAATATGAAAACTGAGAATATGAAAAAAAAAGAATATTTTTGGGTATGTACGTTGGATAATATTATTTGCCACATTTCGTACCTTAATATAATTATAGTAAGACATGTGCGATTGTAAATTATTAAAACTGTTTAATCAAACTTGCCATTGTAATGTACAGAATACAATCAGAGGAAATGACGATTTTATCAAATTAATCGCCGCATTGACCAATTGCAGCTTTGTAGAACACTCGCGTTATTATAAATTTTCGGATGTTCAATATTAATCCTCGAAATATATATTTGTAAATTTATAAATTTATCGGATTCACATTACGCTAAAAGTGCAGTCATTAAGGGTATTAATATATGGGTTTCGAAAATGTGTGGTTACGTTAAGACCTGTCTATTTGTAAGCCAAAATAATTAGGCCAAGTGCATGCACCAGCGTATGTCGAATAAAATATTTATACGAGCAAGAGTATTTATTTAGGGTTACCACGCGCCTGCATTCCGACTGGATTTATCCAGGAAGACTTTAGCTCAATGATATCTTATATTATTTAACAGTAGAAAATAAAAAGTTTGGAAAATCCAAAAGTGCACGACTCATAATGCTCATTTAATTATGAAATATAAAAAAAAAAGTGTGTGTGTGTCAGCTACGACGCACGATTGGAGTTTACTCCTTACGAATGATAATTATGATATATATCGAATAGAAAAAAGGGTAGGTAAATGAACGCATCTGCTAAAATGATAAGAGAAACAAACATATATCTGTAATTATTCGGATTATTTATATTACTTCAATAATGCGTATTACATAAAGTATGTTACAAAATAATATAAAATAGCGCCATCTAGTGGCAAGTTTTATAAATTGTAAGTTTGCAAGTTTATCAATCTATGTATTTTGGTTCCAAATATTGTAATGGTAACTTAATATAATTGTTTATATTAAAGTAAATTTTAATATAATATAATTATTTATATTTAAAACAATGTTAAACGTTTTATAACTTAAAACTTAATAATTATAATTTCTTTGCCATCTATAAAATATTATTTATAATAATATTATTTATAATTCTAGAATTCATTTAAAACGTATTGCTAATTTTATATAACTTATTTTGAACATAATTCATTAGCAATAATTCTGTAATAAATATTAAATAATACTGTTTTGATTTTACCCGTTTATCGTTGATAGATGGTGCTGATCAATAATGCATCCATTTTTATAAGTTAAATTAATATATCAGTAACTTACAAAAGCCTCTTTATGTTAAAAACTTATTTTGCTAATATTATATCTTATTCAATTGCTTACTGATTTTATATGTTACTCTTCTTTAAAAACGTTCTTAAAAGATTGTTAATCATATTATGGCGCCAATGTTCATATTTTTCACAGTGTTTATAAATGATCAAACCTATAACTTAATTTATGCAAAAATGTAAACAAATTAGTTAATGACGTTTTAATGTTTTATATATTGCTAATTATTTTTATTGTAATAATTACTTTCATATGGGATTTGAACTTACTGTATTTTAAATTAATAAAAGCACTCTTGATTCATATTTTGGTTTCCGTTACGCCTCAACTTTTCGTGTTACACTTGATTTTACTCCTCATAAAATTTCCGTACCGGGCCTTATAACTCAAATCGTTTCTTAAGGAGTAAACTCCAAAAAAAAAAAAAAACTTAAGTCGTTCAAAATTAATTGCCGAAAAAACAGCTGTAGTAGGAAGAAGGTACTGCACAAGCGTCCCTGGTGGAATAAATGTACATAATATCTATAGATATACAGTCTTGTAGTTTTCGTTTTTTATTAATTTCAATTAAACGACACTGAATTAATTAATCATTCGCATTCAGTGACCTACAATCGTCGATTAGAATTTAAAAAAAAAAATTAACTCAAATGATGGATTTTTTCACAAGTTACAGTGTTTTCAGGTTTCACACATGACGGACAGGAAATTTTTTTGACCTATTTTGGTGTTTTTTTCCAATTCTATTGCAGTAAATCAATTTTTAAAAAGTATGGAATTAATCTCCATTAAATTATCTCGACAATAGTATGCAAAATATCTTGATTCCGTGAACTATCAAGGCTATAATAATAAAAATAGCCGCCAAAATGAAGCGAAAAAATTTTTTCGATCGTAAAGCACTCTCTGATGCTTCGCATCATGAGTCGTGCAATTGACTAACAATTGTACAAATAAACGGAATACTAAATATTTGACGATACGTTAACGAAATATTGTCCTTGTAATGAAAATAAGATCATTTTGTACGTCGAAGACGCTACGATTATTAAAAGGTTTATACGTTTACAGATCTGTTACAACAAAAATAAAACTTTATAGAAGCCCCCAGACACACTATTGCTTAATTTGTTTCTTCATTTGCTTACTTAGATAAATACATAAGATAAACAATATGAATACACATATTTGTCGTAGATAATCTATTAATCATCGGACAGTATTTTGCAAAATCATGGTAGACGCACAAGGAAGCTCGTGATCTAAGCGCCTCCAACAAACTTCGGCGTACGACTCGTGCTCCGACGAAACTGTATTGTTTTGGTAAATAATACGAGGCTTTCTGTTGTTTGTTCCTTCATCTCGAAATAAGTTTGACTTAGTTATGGGTATTAATTTCTTATGAAAGTAGACAATATGAAGAATTGTTGCGTAACATCCTTATAATTACTATACCGAAAAATACATTGCCTAATTGCCTTATTATACGTGTTTGAGTAACAACAAAATGTAAAACACACTTTTATCTTTTTGCCGTGTGACCTAACCTTGATATGGTTTAGGTGTGTGACAATATAGTGAACTAAATTATGTCTAGAATTGTAAGAGATTATGACATAATCCTCATCAAAGCAGACAAATAGATGAAATTACTAACCTTGTTTTCCAATATGGTCTGCAGACTCGAATCAACAAAGTAGGCTCGGCCTGGTCTTCCTAAGGCATTATTTTGATGCACTACACAAAGCACACGCGATATCACTGCTAGTCCACTTAAAAACAAAACAGAAAAGGCACATACAGAACGTCTGCATATTCTCGCCGAGCGCAAGACGACGACTGGTCGCAAGCAATTCAAAGATGACTTTTGTGGATTTTTTACATCTACCCACCTACAAGTTGATAGCAAGTGAACAGATTTACTTTGACTACCTATATTCTAACTTTAAATATTAAACGTTATCTATTTCAGTGCGTTAAAGACAAAACCAGTAACAGTAATTGTTTGTTTGAAACCGCATGTCATGTTACGTCGTAAACTTTGCAATATTAACCACTATGTATAGGTAAGTATTAAATGAACGAATCAAACGGGTTGTTCAGTTATTTATTTATCTTACAACTTTAAGGAGAAAATCTAATATTTATATATCTAAGTGCCTAGATATTACGTTATTAATTGGAGCCTCGGAGACAATTTCAGATTACATTATGTAGGTACTTCGTGGTAGATTATATTACTTTCCAAGTTAGGAAAAAAATTAATCGTTATAATCTTATAAGCCTTGATCATTTATTGATTACTACTATAACAGTAAATTCAGTGTGGTGTGTGTGACTCTGTGTCTTTCCCCTCTTTATTTATAATAATCAATCTATCCAATGTTTTTCCAAAAGTCAAATACAGTCTTTTCGTATTAGAAAATGACAAATTTTGTTCCTTCGTAGGTGAAAATTGGATATTTATTGGATTAATAGTGGGCATTAGTTATGCCACAATTACCGAATGCCCTAATTGATATTATCTAGGCATGCTACTAATTGGTATAATGTAGGAGGCACTGTTAGCGTTATCGTATAATAACAGTGATAGTCAACTTGCTAATAAGCAAGCATATAATACATAGTTAAGTCCTATTGGAAATGAATATCGAAGTTTAGTCGCACATCTATATCTTATGAAATCAGCTTGAGATAAACATAGATTAGTAAAGATTACTCACTCCTAACAAGAAAATGTACCCAGTTTTGAGAATTGAAATAGTTGCGTAAAGAAGTTTTGCCACGTCTCCGTGCTAAAATGTCCCTAAAATATTTGAAATAATTATTAATTTATTACGTAAATTACGTAATTATTACGTAAATTTGTCATTTATTCGTAAAGTTTCTCTAAAAATGATTCAAAAAAAGAACTTCCTAAAATAAGCCGTTTGTGGCTTCATTCAATTTCAAGGCGGCGAAGTATCTTTACTTATCTATGGAGATAAACAATAAGATAAAAGTTACTACAATATAGGAATGTAACAAACAATACCTAATTACGCAGTTCTCAAAAGTAAGCTGATGCTGATATTTCCAATCACAATATTGTACAGATCACTGCACACGAAACTTATTTCTCTCACTAAGCTTGTTTGGTACGTAAATAAAATATACTTTCTACGAAATAACATACGGGTAATGAAAGAAACTTGTACTATGTAGAAGTAGAAGTTGCCCCTGTTCATTGTTCAGTAACTTATTTTCTGACTTGTTAATGTGTGACTTTCTTGTTTTGTTTTGTACGTATATGTCGTCTGTTCAGACAATACGTATCTCCTTTATGCTAATGTATCAAATTTTGATACAGTTTGAGTTTGGGAACCCGAAAATATCACTGTCAGATCATTTAATCATGCTATAATACTTTCGCGTTGTGGAATAAATCAAATCATATGTATGTAATCAGACTATGCATGTTAATGTCCAACAGTAGGGGATTATTTTTGAATCGGCTTCATCGATTTTGATGAGACTTTTTAGAAAGCTTTAATTGGAATTGAAATGCGATGTTATTAATTTTAACTTCTAAAACATTTAGGGCCTCAGTATAAAGTTTAATATTCTAATGATATTTCAAACAAAAAGTACTTAGGTACTCTAATGCATTTTCTGAACAGCCATTACAGTAACACGCGATCCTCGTAGCCATTGGGATTATTGGTGGGACGTCGTAGGTAATAACAACTTGGGAACTTTTGTAATGCAGCAGTTTCTTATCTGGAGATATTAGGGTAAGGGCGACCGTAGGGTAACTTCTGAAGCGCCCAATAGGTGATGATTTGTTAGTCTTATGGGTTAGGAAGAGAAGAAGGATATTAAATCAAATGTTTAAGATTCTACGGATTTTATTGTAAGGGATACTTACAACTAACCAAGTGACATTTCGTGAGTGTCGTACAAGATAATTATTCTTTAATTTTGGTTTGATCGATGTATTATAGTACTAAAAATATAACATAACCTCTTGTATTCTAAAAAATAAAGTACACATATTTTTATTCAAAATAAACTTAATCAGATATTTCATGAAGAAGATTTATATTTTAGGTAAATGAGAATATCGCGCGAAATATTCAAACAAAGTTTTCAAAGTAATCAAATGAAAGATCGTTTAATCAGTAATCTCATTGAATTATGAACTCACAAAACTCACAATGAAGTCGCCGAATTATAGTCTATTTTCGTACTAAACTTCGCAAGAGAACTTGGAACAAAGCATTCTTGATGAAAACGTTATCTGTTAAATATTAGCCATAATTAAATTATTAAGGCTATATTATCGTAATTTAGTTAAGTAATTTAATAATATTTATTACAATACCGTTAAAGTCCATAATAATATTAAGTAGATATTTAACAAACGGCCCATATAATATTCGAAATTATTTTCAAATCTTTTGGTTTTTCAATATTCAATATTCTAAACATATTGCTAAATGTAAATCTACTATTTATAGGAATTGAAATACCTAATATGAAATTTTCTGTATACCATATCATTTCTAACCACTTAGATATATTATATTTGCGATAAAGTTTATTTCGTATAACACGAGGAGCTCGAAAAATATCATTGCGGTGGGGAAATTGCCAAAAGTTGAAAGTTGAGGAGGAAAAACGTTACAGTCACGAAATATATGTGAGTGAGCCTCCCGAGAGGTAAGGTTATGCCGCATACTGCCAATATTCGGTAATTGGAGGACTGGTAAAGAGATATATGTACACTTTTCGTAAAGAAATGGATCATGAATTTTCTCAGTTGCGTTTATGTGTGTGAATGTTTTGACTATTTGAACTCGAAGGATAATTGGATTGATCTAGAATAACGAACTTCTTAATAATACGGAGTCGTTTAGGATTGAAAATAAGTTAACATCAAAATACAAAATCGCAGAGAGTTAAAGTTTTTTTGTTCAAACAAAAGCTTAACAAATGAATTTAGCTCAGTTCAGTTATCAGTATGTTAATAAATTGCCCAAGTTTGCTGATATAATGTACATCAACAAAATCTAGAAGATAAATAGGTAGAAAGTAATTCTCAAAATGCAAAGAGTAAATTTTCTCAGGATTATGAAACTTAAGCGTAGGACAAATGGAAGGTCTGTGTAACACGGAATGGTAGATAAGGCATCGTTTTTAATTGTTAACTCTATATTAAAGTAGATGTTTAAAACAGAATGAACATGTCGCAAAACAGACAGAAGCGACGTAGAGTTAGTACTTAATCTCTTATAATTTTCCTGAAAATGTACTACGTTCGTGTCCTCTCCGCGTCGCACGTCGCTTCCGTATGACCTGTCGACTCACCGACGGACGAAGTTGAAATACTTTGGACAATTTAATTTCGTAAAAGCTTCCTAGCTTGACATTTTGTTGAACAAATTAGAAAAATACTTCATTATGAAAATGGAATTGTAATTATATTTAACGTGCTCTCGTGGTAATACAGCTTATTTTGCAATTAACTTTTAAAAAAAATGAAGTAGCAGAGTAGTAGACGTAGCAGAATGCAAGTTGCAACAGACTAGTTAAAATTTTAGTAGTCCAAGATTCTGGTTTGTTTTTTTTTATAATGTAGGAGTAGCAGACGAGCATGCAGTCCACCTGATGTTAAGTGACTACTGCCGCTCATGGACCTCTGTAATGAACCCCAGATAGGATTAGAATTTCATACCTGAGGTCGGCCACAGATGCGCCGCTACCCTTGAGGACTAAGCTGGAACGTTCAAAACGGAACACAGCAGCGCCTAACACTGCTGTTATGAGGCAGAAATAGGTGTGGCGGTGGTGCCGTCGGAGTCGAACCACAAAGGGTTCTATCACCTTCAAACTTGTACTAGGAAGGTGGAACCTTCTGTGGTTCGACTCCGGTGGCATCATCACCATACCTATTTCTGACTAATAACAGCAATGTTAAACGCTGCTGTGTTCTGGTTTGAAGGGTTTGGTAAGGGAGACATACTTATCCGAGGCATGCCAGCCGAGGACTATCCTCAGCGGTGCACATTAGTGAGCGACCTTGGGTACGAAACTAATCTTACCACAGGTTGATTACAGATGTACATGTAAATAGCCATTTACCATCAGATGGACTACATGCTGTCTTATATTATAAAAAAGCTTAATTTGGAATGAAAATTATATAATGTTACAATAGATTCTCTTAGAAGCTGAGTGTGGCCACACAAATATTTTACCATTTATTTAAGTCGCGCCTTGCATTGTATGAATGTATCGCGGGGTCACAAAGCGGGAAACAGGTGCCCACCTGAATAACTAAAGAGAGGTCTCTTGAATATTTCAGATGCGGAGGAGGTAGCCAACTTTTCTTCCGTTTCCAAACGTCCGCCGGACGTTAGGGAATATTTAAACCGGAAGTCAGTTGGAATGTTACGGCAAAAAATTTTGGATACAAAAGTGTAGGTATTCGACAAATATGAATGTTCTTTGATTTTACCTATTTTGATAATATGTATTTCTTTGAATAGAATCTCTAAAATCTATTGAAATATATGTTTTCAGTTATATTCCTTAAGCTATGCATCTTATTTTTCCGATCCTCCTTATTTTTTATTTAGAACTTTTCTTTACATACATTCATTGTAAGATAGCTCATACAATACACGTATCTTTCAAATTTTATCTATATACTAGTGCTGCCCGCGGCTTCGCCCGCATTTTAAAGAAATAATATGACATACATAAAACGGAAAATTTGTACCTGCATTGGAATGACAGTGGTGCCATCTGTCGAAAATTGGTCTTACCAACTCCCAAACCTTCGTGGGCTCTTGGACAACAACTTTGCTTAAGATCATCACTTGATCAAATGCATAGTTTCCGATTCTATAACTACTTCAGAATTAAAAATTAATTAAAATAAACCTTTTTCACGAAACCCATTCTCAAGTCCCCTTGAACACACACAAAAAATTTCATCATAAGCAGTCCAGTCGTTTAGGAGGAGTTCAGTGACATACACACGCACATAAGAAATATATATATATAATATATAAAGATTGTCAAATTGCCAATTGTCTTTGAGTAAAGTTCTGGCATATACGGACAAATACACAGACAGACAGGCGGACGAATGCCTTTTGAGTAATCAATGTATTTTAAAATACTATTATCATAGGACATTATAGCGATATTGCTTTATTGAAAACTATTTTAGTAGCAACGTAAAATAAAAAGTCTTAAAATATACAAACGTATATTGGACCAAAATATGAACATTGGTTTTTCGTGAAAATCAAATTAGGTTACGGTCTGAGGCATGTTTCCTAAATTGAATTCATTACAGTGTAATTTAACAAAGTTGAAGAGTCGCTGAAAATTCAAAAGGTCAAAAAGGAAATTCATGTTTAATAAATATCTAAATTGCATTACTCTAATTTATGCATTATTAATTAATATAAAAGCTTTTACACCTCATCACCACTGTACCTATATGGCGTTGTATAAGTAGAAATAAATTAGGTGCAAGTTAAATCCGTTTTAACCAATAAAATTGTTAGGACTAACGAATACGAATTCTACTTAACCATAACATGATGACAATGATATAGCTATACGCTGACATGCAACACTACCCTCTGTGATTATACGAACGACGATCGGATGATCGAAAATGACAGTAAATTAATAATAACAATATCTATACTACAATGTAAATGTACAGCTAGAATATTCGTGAACACATATAATATTGTGAGAGGTAGGATATGCAATATCGAGTACCGGGTTTCTTAAATACCGGGATTAAGCATGTTACATGCGGGGTTAATCGTAGTCCTGAATTTGACGGAATCCCGCGAGGGATTCCAATAACGTGAAATTCATACTGTGAAAACATAGGTACTCGGCTCAACACAGAAAAAAGCATGAACGTCCTGGGAGTGCTGTCCTACCTGGAAGTCCTGGGAGTGCGTGATCCAGTTAATACCGCAATCCAGCGGGAATGAAAATGTCCAATCCCGCAAATATCCCGAGATTGAAAATTTCCTACGGGCGTGCATTCCCTAGTGAGAGGGTCATAGACTTAGAATTTTTTCGACTATGGAGAGGGTACATAACGCTACAAATATCCGTGCGTCGCCCACGGGTCGACACATTTTCATAAATAATCGCTATGCGTTACAAAGATTCATGAAGGGTCCTTTAAGAACATTTATCTACATGTGAACTTGGCACTCGAATCTGTTATACTCGTACAATTTATTCGTTACTGCTACTTTCGCTCGTGTGTGTGAGTACTTTGGGCTGTAATTGCTTGCGGAGTTTTGGCCGCTGCACATGGCTGTGATGTGTCCATACATAGTGTTTATACTGAGACAGTCCTGTATATTGTTACCAAATGAGATCCTTAGTTTTCGAATAAATCCTAGGTAGGTATATCGTAAGTTCCAAGAAAATACACAAGTTAAGCAGAGTATTTTCCAAGAAAACCACGTCTAATTTACAACATTTTATTATAGAAATATTAGATTATTCGTATTCTGCAAATCTATTATCTTATTTAAGTACAATGATGATAAAAATACAATCCTTACCTCTCATTACAATTTTCAAAAATAATATACAATACAAAAATATTATTTATATCTTTCATGACATGTATATTTGTATAAAGACATACAGAACACATTCAATGACAAGTACAATAATTAGATATTCAATATTTTCCTAATGTCAATAAAACGCACTAATTTATGAAAGCTCAACATTCTTGAAATGTCTCAATTCTTTTATATAAATTTGGTCACACTAAGTATACATCTTCTGCAGTATCTAGCGGGAAAGTTTGGACTGCGCTATCAAGTTGAAAGGTAAGATGAGTTATACTCTCCGAGTCTCCCAACGAGGGTAGTGCCACTATATTTTTGGTTCACCGGGGTCTATTTATTACGGGAATTAGGGCATGGTAATTTTCAGTTTGTTATCGCGTGCACGAATATTCTGTTTTATAGAAATAGTAGATACTGCATGTCAATATGATAATGAGATTTATGAGTATAGTATTTTATGAGTTTCGGTAACCCCTGTATCTCTGATTGAGCGGCAATTGAAACTGATACTTAATGCAGTCTAAACTTATAATACCGAACACTATAACTTCTTGTGTCGGGGGTTCCATAAAAATTCCTAAACAATCAAACTACCTATCTAGATATTATTGTTTAGATGTCTACATAATCGGGTATTCATTACAGTCAGCAATAAAATTAAACATAATACCATAGACCATATAACGCGCCATTGCCATCATAAAATTTACCTATGTTATATCACAGTGCCTTTCTTAAATTTGCAATGCAATCTCGATATATTTATTGGTCATTGACGGGTTAGCGCAGTATACGTATAGATAAGCTCGTATCCACCTATCTGTGGTCTGGGCTCCCTGCTATAAATTACCACTTTTCTCGTGTTACGTGTAGCAATAAACTAGCTCCAATTAGTTGCAGAGGCGAATCCTCGGCGGAACTGTAATCTGAACCGAGTGTAAAGTGTAAACATTGAGGGTTTCCCGGACTCTTGGGAGCACATAACTCTGTCTGAGTTAAATGTTAGCATGTTTTGTAACTTTTCTGAAGCGTGAAGTCTAAGATTGATGATAATGGAGGATCCTCCTGCTGTGTCTTAACAAAAAATAGAGAGTTAACTAGTTAAGACTCTAAAGTTTCCTGTGATATCAAAATAATACACTGTCTTGTACTGCTGTTTCCCCTGTGCATTAAAACCTTGAATTGTAGAAGCTAGAAACTTATGGAAAGTGCTTAATGGTGGTCATTTTGCTTTAAGTACTAATTTTCGTGAACAATAAATAGAAGATTAGATAAATAGGTAACCGTTTCATGTCGTAGACTTATGTATTCTATATTAGTACGTTCTATCTGTACATTTTTTACTACACAAAAAAATAAATAAAAAATACTTAGGGCTAAATAGCCTTACCACCTATAAATTTCGCCACTTGCATATAAATACGTTCTCTGGTGTGGTCGGTAATAAAGTAGGTTTAATTAGCCGTTGAAGGTAAGTCCTCGGCGGACGTAGTAATCCCAGAGCGAGTGTAAAGTAAATATTGGATGCTCGCAGGCCCGTTGGAAGATTTACGTCTTTTGTATACTCGTAAAGTAATGTATAGTAGAAGGTTTTGTTATTAAGTAAGTAAAATGGTGATACTTATAGCATGCAGTACTGCATATAGCATGCATAGCATATATTGCTGCTATGTTCTGATTTGAAGTGTGTCCTAATACAGAAACACTTACACGAGGTGGTTCTAATTATTTGTAGCCACACATCAGTGGTCGATTTCAGATACTGCATCAATTCTACATGTCCTGTAGACTAGATATACAGTTAATAAAGTCGTTTATTCTTAATGATTCACTACATATTAGTATTAAAAAATATTTAAAGCTATTTGACAGGACTAACCTTGCAGCAACATAGCTGAATGGGATCAAAACTGACGGAAAATATTCAACATGAGACTCAAATATGTAAGTACTAGCAGAACCCGCGGCTTCGCCCGCGTAAAAAAAATATGATATAACAGACAAATACTCGTAACTGTAATCGTAAAGGAGATGTTTCATTTTCGGCCATCTCATGTACACTATATCTAAAAAACACGAATAATTTGTATAATTGAAGAAAAATACACATATATTTTTATAACCTAAAGTATTCCTGTTTAAAAATATTTAAAATAAGCATTCCTCATTGAAATATTAAATATGGCGGAATACTGTCAATGTCAAGTTTTCAAAACTGTCGATGTCGGTCAGGGAACCTATGTGTACCCCACACATAGGTTACTATACTCTTTGGATGTCGGTAATTCTGTATTTCGCTGTTTTTGTCGTAAAGTTATTGTTACCTTAGTACTTTACAACCTGGCTTTTGTTTTGGGTATCCCGTCATTATTTCTGAATTTAATTAATTATTTATAATAATAATAACAAAACCACCTTTTAAATGGTATCTGGTTTTATAGATGTAAGTGACATGTCAAATTAAAAAAGAAGAAGTTGTCAATTTGATATGTGTAAAAGTGGATATATACATATTATACAACAGTGAATTCCAATGTAAACGTTGAATAAATATGTACTGATGAGAAGATTCCATTTTAATCCTGAATATGTTTCTGCTCTGTGCTGCTTACGATTTTGGAGTGATTCTACCTTACTTGTTTACCCAGCTTATGTTTTATGGACTCTTGTGATTTTCGTGCGATCGCTGTGGATTGTGTTGACAAGGATTCAATATCATCAGGTAAAATATACATCAGTTAGTTGTATTAATCGTGAAATAATCGTTAATAATTTTAAACTAGAGAAGCTAATCTTTTTACATTTCTCTTTTTTTAGATAATTACATTAGCAAGACAAGGACATTCTTGGGATGACAAAATAATCAGTTATTATTGCAACTGCATCGCTGGGCAACGAACCTTACTCGTAGGTAGTTGCGCTCACATTATGACCATTGTTTGATGTTTGGGCTGAGCTCGTCACAGGATATTACAGAACCTGCTACATGATTGGACGAAAATATTGATAAGGGAAGATATTGAAAATGAATAAATAATGTATCTAAGTAAAATATTATCAAATGTGTACTTAAAGTTGTTTTATTTACACACTTAAATGTTTTAACTAAAATAAATTGGTATAGAAGTACATATTTTGGTATTTTTGTTTTAAGTCAAGATTTATGAAAGTAAATATAATTAATGTTTATCAAATATAGGCATTGTTTCTCAATACATACAAAAAATATTTATATATCTACTCCCATTCGCGTAAAAAATAAATTAAAAAGTATATAAAGTATATAGTAAGTTAAAATAGAATGACAGATGACATTATTACGGTAATCACTACCGCCATGATGTTGTGTTGCAAGTTTAAGTGTAAATTATTGTTTTTTAACAATTAAACGAACATGATTTGAAGAAAATGAACCCCTACGAATTGTTCTTTGCAAGTTTTAGTATTTTTAGTAGTAATTTTAGTATAGTGTACAAAAGGTGGCCGGGAGCCCATACATTTTGAAACATCTCCTTTGTACCTTTAACAATTTTAACGATAAAATAGCATTAATATTTAATTAATAAAAGCTTTTTTTCTTCACTGTGTAACTAAATTGGTCAAGCTTTCTTCAGAAACATACACTAAAATTCTAATTAGTGGACTGTAATGAAACTTTCTTTAAAATATAAGTTTCATGTGGGACACAATAATTATTATTTACTCTATTCCATAGGAACCGTCCATGTTATATGTGGCCTTACATACAGTGGTTCTTTCCAGGGTAGCTGGCTGGGCGGTTAGAGCTCCCATTCTTGCTGCCCGTAACTCCCGAAGTCCCCCTTTAGTCTCGTACGACAGGCAGGGGATACTGTAGCCCTGTTCTAGCCTAAAATTTAATCCAAGGTCTATGTGTCTATCACATTACCATCACTAATCCACGCATAACCACAACCATACCCCACGGCAGGACAAAATGTTGGCACGCAGTGTGTCCAAAGTAGTTGCGATGTACCTAATCAGTATACCAAAATTACGCATTATCATATATGAAATTAGCACCCGTCCACGTTGTCGTGTATTTGTCTGAATAGTTATCTGATATCTTATAGTACGTTATCTGAAATTTTACGTTTCTAACTTCGAACCTAAAAGATTCCCGTATATATACATATAACACTTCTTTTACCTCCTTAGTAGAATTTCAAAAACATTCCTATGTACATATGTATCAATAAATACTTTATCATCAAATTTCTGAAAGCTAATTCAACACCTGCGGTCGGCAAGCCGACACCCACGGGTGGTGTATGGCCCGCGACTTTTCCTTGTGGCCCGCGGGTCTGCGCGTTACTAATAATTTACCAAGTGCAAGTCCAACCCGCACCTTGAGCATTCCGTACAACTAAAATTTTTATTTACACATTTTGTGAAAATTTCAACTGTCTACCTCTAACGGTTTAAAAGTTAGTTGGAAAAATATCGAATAGCAGTTTGTTGTATGGGGACCCCTTTTTGTTTTCAACTTTTTTATTTTTAGTATTTGTTGTTATAGCGGCCACCGTTATGCATCCTCTGTAAGAATTTCAAATGTCTATCTATTACGGTTCCAGAGATAGAGCCCTGTGACACACGGACAGACGGACAGACAGTGAAGTCTTAGTAATAAAGTTCCGTTTTTATCCTTTATGTACGGAACCCTAAAAAACCGTCGATGTGCACTTCAACACGCGTAATACATTCCCATGTTAAAAATATATGTTACGATGGCCCGTGGAATTTCACCCTACACTAAACCTCTGTGCACTCTGTTCTTTTTCCAGACACGCCAAAGGAAGTAACTTCAACAACGGTTTTTAAAGAATCTTCCTTTACTTATAGGTTTCTAAAGGTGGTAGAACCCTTTGTGGTTCGACTCCGGCGGCACCACCGCCACACCTATTTCTACCTAATAACAGCAGTGTTAGGCGCTGCTGTGTTCCGTTTTTAAGGGTGTGGTAAGGGAGACAGACTTTTCCGAGGCGTTCCAACTTAGTCTTCAGGGGTAGCGGCGCATTTGTGGCTGACCTCAGGTAGGAATATCTAATACTATCTGGGGTTGATTACAGATGTCCATGGGCGGCAGTAGCCACTTACCATCAGATGGACTGCATGCTCGTCTTCTACTTCTATAGTATAAAAAAAATAGTACCCTAATAGTGGTTGATTGTTGAGTTGCTAAAATGCTGAAACAGATGTGTAAACAGAAAGGCATAATGCATACACCCTTCTATAGCAGTCTTAAGGGTTGATCTAAAAATCTAAAAAAAACCGTGACTCAGATGCTTCATTGATTGTAATGATAATTTTTCATAGTGGTCGCTCCCGAATTAACGGAGTTTGAAATAAAATTCCAACCCCCATTTAACGACCTTAAGGGATGATTTTCCAAAAATAATGGTATAGGTGTTTAATTATTTTCTATCGAAAACCCAAATACCGATTTTTATACAGTTTACATTAAAACTGGAGGACTTTCATACAAACTTACAACCCCTATTTTACCCTCTTGAGGGTAGATTTTCCATAAATGGTGTTAAAAAGTTCTATTATTTCTAACAGGAAAACCAAATGCAAGTTTTTATAGTCCTTGCTTCCGAATTAACGGAGTTTGGAATAAAATTCCAACCCCCAATTAACGACCTTAAGGGATGATATCCAAAAAAAATGAAATAAGTGTTTAATTATTTTCTATCGAAAACCCAAATACCGATTTTTATACAGTTTACTTCAAAACTGGTGGACTTTCATACAAACTTACAACCCCTATTTTACCCTCTTGAGGATAGATTTTCCATAAATGGTGTTAAAAAAGTTCTATTATTTCCAACAGGAAAGCCAAATGCAAGTTTTAATAGTCCTTGCTTCCGAATTAACGGAGTTTGAAATAAAATTCCAACCCCCATTTAACGAACTTAAGGGATGATTTTCCAAAAACAATGAAATTGATGATTAATTATTTTCTATCGAAACCCAGATACCGATTTTTATACAGTTTACATCAAAACTGGGGGACTCTCATACAAACTTACAACCCTTATTTAACCCAAATGAGGGTTCATTTTCTAAACGGTAGAATTATAGTTCCACTGTATCTAACCAGTGAGCCAATGGCTAACTTACATAGTGCTGGCTTTCAAATTGGCAAATTTTAAAATAAGCTGTTAACCCTTATTTTACCAACTTAAGGGTTGATTTTCCAAAAATGGTGAAATAGGTATTTAATTATTTTTAATCGAAAACCTAAATACCGATTTTGATAGCGTTTACATCAAAACTGGGGGAATTCTGTACAAACTTACAACCCTTATTTAACCCACATAGGGGTTGATTTTCCAAAAACGGTAGAACTAAAGTTATTTTATATCTAACCAGCAAAGCAATGGCTAACTTTCATAGTGCTGGCTTCCAAAATGGCAAAATTTAAAATAACCTGTCAACCCCTATTTAACCACCTTTAGGGTTGATTTTGGAAAAACCCTTAGATTAGATTTTTATTACTTTAAATCAGAAAGCTAAATACCAATTTTCATCTAGTGTGCTTTAAAACTGACGGACTTTCATATTAACTTCCAACCCCCATTTAACCCCCTTAACGGTGGAATATCAAAAAATCCGTTCTTAGTGCGCATCTACATTATAAAATGAAGCTATATTTCATAAAATTTTTTGGTCAAGTTTCAGAGTTTTAAAAGCGATAGATTGGAAGATAAATTTTTTTTTTAATTTTCAACGCCCCCGCACTCCACTCTGGGGGTGGAATATCATAAAATTAGTTTTTAATAAATTCAAACATGCCAAAAAGAATATCCTGACTAAGTTTCATACCTATAAGAGCTGTAGTTTTAAAATGTGATTTTTTTTTAATTAACACCCCCGCAACCCCTCTTGGGGGTGGAATTTCGTAAAATCCGTTCTTAGCTGACCTCTACTCGGTGAAAAGAATATTCCTACCAAATTTCAAGTCTTTAGCTCTAATGGTTCCAGAGATATCGTGATGAGTGACTATATACGTGGAAATCTCTTATATATATATAGAAGAAGAAGATTATATTTATCATCGATAGAGCATTACCCTTATATTCTAGGCGAGCACTTAATTTGGGTCAAACTACTTTAATATAAACAAAGTTTAATTCTAGGTTAGTGATAAAGGATTAATTAGTTGTATAAGGTAAACCCTGAATGGGCGGGTACTGTGGGTAAGCCCAAGGGTAAATATTAGAGGATCTCTCGTATACGCCGCGGGCTATAGGCTAGGTGTATAGGAACTAATAAAATATGAACTAATAAACTTGAAGGTAATAAAGCCCTTGTAGTTTGCCTTAAGAGAGCAGTGGCCCCGGGCAGGAAGGCGGTATGTGTGGTCGCATACCGTCGTGCGCACCAGACGGTGTGGCGAGCGCCAAGCTCACCTGGGCGGAGCCCGACAGGGCAACGCGCTAAGAGAGCTCCGGTTGCGTTCCTTTGGAGATCCCGGACCCCTCTACGCAGCGCCGAGGACGGCCACCGGGGGAGTTTTAGTGCGGTAAGAATCCCACATAACCCTACGTCGCTTCCACGACACCGGGTACCTTTTGAAGGTTTCCCCTTCGTAAACATAAAAAAAGGCTACACCTAATTTTGCCTTATAACATCAGTACGCAACATTGCTGCAATGAGTTCTAGTTTGAAGGGTGTGCTAAAGAAGATACACGGGGTGTGCACCTTAGTGTTCAGGGGTAGCAACGCATCTGTAGCTGTTCTCAGGTAGGAATTTAATCCTACCTGTAGTTAATTAGATGTCCAATGTCCATGGACTCCGAATGTACCTAAGTTTTTATTTAATAAATTAAGTACATAATTACGTCATATTCGTGTAAACTTATTTTATCTATACTAATATTATAGAGAGGAGTTTTCCTCTTATTATTAATTTGTTTAATTGTAATGAATAGGTTTAAAAACTACTGGACCGATTTTAAAAATTCTTTCACCACTCGAAAGCTACATTATCCACGAGTAACATAGGCAATATTTTATATGAAATATATTTGGTAAAAAGATTTTGAGGCGGTACAAAGTTTGCCGGGTCAGCTAGTTTTAGATAAGTAGAAAGATAAATAGTTTATTTTCATTTATGGCTATCTGCAATACGTAGGCTACACTGACGCACGTCGTAATCATTACAGCTGCTAAAAACTCATCGGATACAGTTTCCGAATAATTATTTTACCAAATTGAATATTGCAAACCGCAATGAAACAATCCTGGCTGACTGTTTCCGATTGTAAAATGAACGAATTAATTCAAAATTTTCAACACGTTGTCTCATGAATACTAAAGGAGATTCGGTTTTAATTATCTTAAATGTATTGTGCACATTTTGTACTGAATCTTACTTTAAATCATTTAATACTTTATTTATTTATAGATACAGAACATAAAACGGCAATGTAATCTAATGCTTACTGATTAATTTTGCTCAGTCTATCCGCCCTTAGTGTACATTATAGCGCACTAAAACGCCAATTGGTAGATGATACCTTTCTTAGAAATTATTTATTTCTGTAGTCATCGGCGCGATTGTTCATATTAGTGTAGTATTTGTAGTCGATCTACTAATCAGCTTTAACTGCACATCGAATCAAGGTGATAAAGTATGTTCCAAGCAATCTGCCGTTATGGAAAAAGACCTGTGTCAAAAGTTTGACAAACTCGAGTCGTTATTCGATATAACATAGTCGTTATCCGATATAACAGGATTAGTGACAATCTATCTGAATTAAAGTTAAAATTTGAAAAATACTTAATAATACTACTTTATAAACACTACATTTATATTATGTAACATATTAGTTTGCAACAACTAATTGCAATCTCATACTTTATTTATTTTTGTATAAATATAACTAAACGCTAATTTAGAAGCAACTGTACTAGCTACCTATTGTATAAGCACTTACTATTTTGCATGTTGTGACTACCTGTAAATGGAAATGTGTGTACTAAGCTATATTACTTAAGAAAATAAGATTTTCAGTCATGTATAACATATAGTTCTGTTGGTAGCCCTTAAAATAAATAAATAAATAATATATGACATAAGCATAACCACAGAATTTGAAAAAAGCTACACTTTTTGTCCTACGTTCTATCAAAAAATAGTCCAACAGTAAATATTATATCTAGGAAACCAATTAACAACACATTTACCGTACACAAAGGTGTAATCTCATTTCTATGTTGGCCACTTTCGTAACAGAATTCCCCACAAAAACACAATATTTGCGGAACAACTTTTAAAATGTTTTACGGTACTGTTTTTAATAAACAAACAAGTTTATTGGAACACTGGTGGAATCGGGAAAGCAAATGTTTGTCGTTGAATCCGTTGATTTATTTGGATGTGTTTTTATTCTGGGCTTTAATTGATTTACATTTTTAAAAGTGGATTTGTAAATTAAGTTTTAACATTTCACTTTTAACTTTCTGTATTTTTTATAAAATAATGGTAATCCTTACATAATTTTATAATTTTGAAGATTTTTTATATGTTGTTTGTAATACTCGTAACTAGTAAAATTTGATGGAATTATAGATTATAGTATAGACTATATAAGTATAGACTTATACTAATAATTAATTCAAATACAGGATATATTAATACTTTGCCATCGAGTATTGTGACGATATAACATTAATATTCGAAAATACATAATGTAGCTAAAACCCGTCTCACTCTGAGAAGATCTCCGTGCCCAATTATGGGACTGTATGTATGTAGGTAGTATAAGTTGCAGTATCTTTTCGTTACTATACAAATACGTTTGGTTTTTTGGAAACGCACATTCAATTGGAAATAAGTTATATATTTTAAATTACACTCGTCTGTGGTTAATTCGCTTAATTTCTGGTACAAAATGTACGCAATGAACATAAATAACGTGGAATATGCTTTAATTTCTCACTTTCCAATAAACGCGCCATTAAACAGTGTTCAAAAGGCTTCGCAGGAACAAAGAGTTGTCAGTAATGATACAATTAATTACTGTATACAAAAAGTGTCACGCGTACTTTTTGAGCGCGTCCTAAAGAGATTGATTACACTGGAAGTACGCATTGCGTATTTTATTCTTAACAAAAAGGTGACCTATGTTTATTCTGAGCGCGTTATTGTGACTCCTTGTAAATTGGAAATATAATGTCGAGAATGTTTTTTAGTATCGGATCTATAATAAGGCTAATATTTTTGTAGAAGTGAACTTGAAATATCATTGCTTCATAAGAGAATCTAAAAAAGGTTTTGTTCATGTATTTTCATCGAGCTATTAATGCACTGTAACTATGTATTTTGTTACTTATTTAATAAGATATACTATTCTTTATTTTAACTGGTGACTAAAACTCAACAAAACTGCATGTTATATGTCTACAAAGAGCCATGAATCATGTACATATTAGTAAAAATATAAACAAAGTATTAAATACCTCATATAGAACTTTTCGCACTCAAACTATGATGGTATCGTTTGGTAAGGATTTAAATGTTTAACGGGAACAATTACGAATATGTCGCGGTTGCTGTAATTAGCCGTGATTGCCTATAAGTATGATTGTCCAATAAAATTTAATTCTCATTTGAGCAGTGAGCACCATTTTATTTAAAATGCGGTAGATATACTACCATACATTATTATTGCTTGTAGTTTGTTATATACTGAAAGTAAATATGATCTATGCACATAAAAAAGTTTGCGTATCTTCGATTTCAAATTAATTACTGATAATGAAGTCTTTAATTATGTGATGCGAAAAGTTAAAATGTGATTCCAAATAGTGATTGTATTTTATACGGAAGCTACGAAGTGCTACGGGCAAAGCTACGGAAATCCGATTACGAATTAATTGTAGCTTCGTAGCGCATCCTCGGATCTACGGCGTAGACTAATGAATTGATATCAACTCGTAGCACGCTACAGATAAAACAGTGATAAAACTTCTTATTATTTCACTTCTTAAAGTCCACTGAAATAATATTATTCTATTATGGTTTAAAAAACCATTTGGAATTAATAAACTTATATACTTAAGTGTTGATTATCCCAAATATTATAAATATGATGTATAATTTAGTGTTTGTATCACTAAAAAAAATGTGTAAGGCAGTCTTCTATATTATAAACGGTAAAGACCGAAAATTACATCTCTTTTTTATTTTTAAAACTTTGCAATAACCATAAATCATACCTCAGTTTGTGTAGGTACTAAATTCATAATACGCGTCTGTTTTAATACTAGAAGACAGTGACTAGAGATTAACTTGTTAAATTTACCATTAAAATATCAGACAATTAGTACTAGGTGCTAAAGTTAATCGTTCACGAATCCAAAATTACACTTTATGGCGCATAGGCGCACCACTTATGATAGTTACTTATTTTTAAGAAAGATTGTCGAGAGCACTAAGTTATAATAGTATATAAACGCAAGTATTAGTATAAATCTTATAAATAACTAAAAAATAAGTAAAAATACAAGCATAGTGATATTATGGTATTACAAAATCCCTTTGAACGATTAAACGATTTACACTTCTATAGTGGTTAAAATATAACGTAAAACAATTAATTTTAAGAATATTTGTAAGCATTATATATTATACTCAAATAATTTTCAAATTGCGGACATCAAAATAAGTTCAACAATAAAATCAAGTCTAGACATTAAGGATGTTATAAGTTGAACTAACATCTTTGACATTCTATTCAGAGACAATTACAAAGGAAACCGTACTACATTGTGATAAGATTGTATTTATGAGGGCTCGTTAGTATGAACCGAAAGTTAGTTTTGCAAACAGAAGTTCCTTATTGCAAGTCGGACGCTTCTACGTGACTTCTGGTAACGATGCCTTTCTTGGACTGCTGGCTATATGTTTATTTGCATTTGTGTCGCTTAGTCCTCTTAGAATCCGCTTACTTGAATGGAGCTCTGGAACGTTTTAGTTCTGGACATAAAGGAACACGGTAATTGACCCTATCCCGTTTTAGCTAGTGTCTGAAAGACATTTACCCACTATGTCAACAGTACGCAACTTAAAGTATGCTAGTTCTAGTATCTCCATACTTTTCTAGATTTTACTTCATCCACGTTCACCTATCCTTGCCTTTGTAGGCTACAAACTATTTTATGTGCGTGGTCTTCAGCTTACTCTAAAAGGCTGCTTTAACATGGATTTTACATATATGGAAAAAATATTACATTAAATCCATAACTTATTTCTTTTTCCTTTTGCGTTTGTATAATATCCAGAGTATGATGAGCAGTTAAGTATGGTCCGTTTGTTTATCTATTGTGTTACATTTAAGAGACCGTATCTTTTAAACCTCAGTATATAAATAACAATGTAAAATTGTGTGCAATTGTGTATATTCCAATAAACACCAAGATGTGAAAACTCTCTCGTATTATACTCGTATTGATTTGATGTGAGTAGTTAATCCGATACATCCGCTTGGAAATGGTTTTAAAGATAATTAAAATAATTAACCATTACCGCACTACGTGAAATACCAGATGCTATTTTCCATTTTGATCGTATTTTATTATATAATCAATACATGTTTCCGTGGCTTCGTCCATTTCCGTAATTTTCCAATTTTTGGGAACCATGCCTCACACGGCAATTTTAGATGGCTTATTTTATTTATAGTTTTCTTGTATATTTTGTAAATAAGTCCTTTTTAGTTTATAGTTTATTTTATTACATACAATTTCATATATATAGTAACTATAATTGTAAATAAATTATCCTTAATAAATCTTTACATAAAGTACGTATTTTTAAATATAAATCCTAATTTATTCAAAATCTCCCTATCTCTTTATGAGTCTTTACAAAATTTCCACCTGTACGAAGTCACATTAATTTTATGCTATAGATTAATTTTACAAAATAAATACTTCATGTGTAAATTGAGCCGGATATAATATAGCTTTGGCCTCACCACAGTTTGCCCGGCTCATCCGGTTCCGGCCGCTGTTGACTGAGGGCCTCCAAATGGATCGAACATGGCAAATAGTTTTAAAGTTTAACCACGACTATGCTACTAAATTCAATATTAATATCGAAAAGTTATTGATTATACTGGAAGTTTGGTGTTACGTAATGTTTAGGTTACTGTTTCATTTGATTAAAATTTTATGATATCAAATTACTAATGTATAAATAAAGAAGACAAATAATAGAAAAATCTGCTTTACTATGCTGTTCAAGAATTACCCAAAAACAGAACTATAAAACAAGCCTGATAGCAAAATATTTATGCCGAGAATATATCATTTCCATAGGCGTATAAAAAAGATAAATACGCTGTTATTGTGTACACAAAAAATATGATAGCAAAGTCTACATAATTGTCGACCCTCGTAAAAGAAGCTTACGAAGAAAAATTACAGTCTATTTTCGGAAAAGTCTAAGCCCCCAAAACAATAACAGGCGCTCTAAACGTGTTTGTGAAACCTCGTACACAACTTTTTATGTGTATGGACACGATATCAATATAAATAATGGGGGCCGGCCGTTCGCCACAAATCTCGGATAAACCTATTTATCAAAATGTCAGAAGATGCAGTATACACCTGTGTACGTCCGACCTAATTCTAGATATATTGCTCTTTTCAAGTTTACAAAAATCAACCCTAAAGTTTCAAAATAAAGTTTAAGTTGAAATGGCGGTGGTTATCGGATATTTGGCACATAAAATGAGACGGTGGCTCCCAGGAGATAAGCATCGTCATCATATTTCCGCTGTTTTGACGGCTGCTCTCGAAGGTGGACCGTTTCGCGAGGATATTAAAGATTTTTGGCGTACATTAGGAAATTGCTGTTCACGAAGTACCTAACTTTGTATATTAATTTTGCGATATGATCTTACTTTATATGTGGAAAACTGCTTATTCAATTGCTACATGATTTATGTTGAAGTAATCTTAATTTCTTTTTCTTTTGTTAAATTGATCGGAGATTTTATTGGCACGAGTAAACACACTTAAGCAATATACATATCTTTATTGCATGGGAAATATGAAGGTAAAAAAATACATCGTCACACAAAAACGAAATTCATCATTTACGTAAATGCGCAGAGCTCAGTATGATGTGAAGTAAAGTTGTTATCTACTGCCTTACACGCGTTTCATTGAAATTGTACTTCCTTGGCTTTGTAGAACCCACTTTGAGTTTTCTTATTGATCCCAAACTTTTCCGAACTCTTTCTTTTGAATTTTCTTAATGAAATTTTTGATGAGTCTTTTGATTAATACCCTTTTTAATAAATTCAGGAACTTGTTGTTGGCATAAAAAGATCAGAAGCGTTCAAGTGTAACTAATTGGTGTTGAAATATTATAAGTCAGATAATACTGAGAATTATACACTGAATTATACAGGGTGAATCTCCATAAAGTGCACATATTGAAACAGGTAAAATTAAACCGCATTTTGTCGACAAAAAAAAATAAAAAAAATAATAAAATTTTTTTTTTTTGGTATTTACGACCTTTTGAAGTTTTTTTTTTTGGAATTGTGCACCTAAAGTAAATAAATCGCTATAACTTTTGAACTAAAAGAGTTATCATGTTCAAACAAAAATGACAATGAATGCCAATTATAGGCCGTACTGATCCATGAAAAAAAAAACAAAAAAGTTTATCTTCCCAGAAAAAAATCGTCAGATTAGTGTGAAGAAAGCAATTTTTTTAGGTTAAATTTCAGTAATCGTGAATTTCCTCAAAATAATCTAGGCTTTTTATTTTATTTTTATTATTTAATGTAATTCTACGTCGTATTAGCTTTCAAACACTAAAAAAAGCATGCCTCTAACTTAAGTATAAAGTTTCCTACGAGCGCTTAAACAAAGGCAGTTCTTAAGGCTGTTGGTAATAAATAACATTTTTAATACAAACTAGTGTTTTTTTTTTTAATTATTAAAGATTTATTTTATCACTTTAATATCGTCAAAAATAAGAAACTACCATGAATTTACCATTAAAACATATTTTTGATAGTTTCCTTTGTTTATATTTTGGACATCTAATTATGGGTCGGACTATACCAGTTTTATTAGGGCGCACGTGCGTCGTGTCTTTTTTGAAACGTTCCTAGCAAACTTTATACTTGAGTTAGAGGCGTGGTTTTTTTAGTGTTTGAAAGCTAATACGACGTAGAATTGCATTAAATAATAATAAAAAAATAAAATGCCTAGATTATTTTGAGGAAATTGATGATTACTGAAAATTTTACCTAAAAAAGTGCTTTTTTGCACTAATCTGACATTTTTTTCCTGGGAAGATGATTTTTTTTTGTTTTTTTTTTTATGGATCAGTACGGCCTATCATTGGCAATCATTGTTATTTTTGTTTGAACCTGATAACCCTCTTAGTTTAAAAGTTATAGCGATTTACTTACTTCAGGTGCACAATTCCCAAAAAAAAATTCAAAAGGTCGTAAAATCCAAAAAAAAAATTTTTTTATTTTTTTTATATTTTTTTTGTCGACAAAATGCGGTTTAATTTTACCTGTTTCAATATGTGCACTTTATGGAGATTCACCCTGTATACAAGTCAGATAATACTGAGAATTATACACTTTATTATACGCGTAAGGAGTAATATAAGGCTAAATAAAATTAAACAAAAAAAAAAAGCATACATAGTTTCTTTTCTTACATCATCAATAGTAAAAATAAAAAATGTTCTTTATGTTCTACCTAAAAAAGTTTGTTTCAATCATGTAGACTGTCACACATTCGTTCATATACTAGCTGACAGGGTAAACGTTGTATTGCCATATAAATAAAAAATGTTAAGTGAGAACAACCCTTATCACATAGGGGTATGAAAAATAGATAGTAACCGATTCTCAGACCTACTGAATATGCATATAAAATTTGGTAAAAAATCGGTAAAGCCGTTTCGGAGGAGTACGGTAACTAACATTGTGACACGAGAATTTTATGTATAAGATTTTCTAGCGTATTGTATTTACCTAGCCAATCATGAAATTTATGCAATAAATGGTTTCCAAGATCAGATTGTTCACTCAGCATTGTATTCATATATTCGATTTACAAGAATGAAGAAATTGTTAAGCTAAGTCAGGCGACACAGACGGGAACATTCAAGCAGGAATATGAAACAAGTTAAAATCAAAGTGGTATATTTTGTTATAGAGGGTGGGAGCGTGAGACTGAAGTGATTGAAAAAATGATTGGGATGATTGGCGCGAGTTTCGGACGATTGCAATGTCTGGCGCGCAAATTGCTACGCTCAAAAAACTGCGTTGCTGACGTTGAGAGCCATTTTCTTTTTTCCTTTCAGCATCCATATATCTTGTTACCATTACAATATATGAAATAGAAGCGATTTATTACTTTAGTTTTCACAATCGTTTATGTGTAGGTATACTTCTTAAGTTGTTTAAAACAAACCTTGGATTTCGTGAAATGATACCGTTATAATTATGTGCCGACTGTTTACAGACAAAATATAAAAATGGAACTTTACGTAGGTACATTTTCAACTCCCAAAGATTTAAAAGAGATTTGAGATGAGGATAATCAAATATATGAGGCCGAAATCGTGTAAATTATAATTTCATTTACAAGTTAATCACTTGAGAGTTACGGTATTACAACTTTTAAGGACGTCGTAAGAAACGTATTTATCGCTCGAATGTTTACGGGATACTTGTAAGAATTTTATTTTTTTACGTTTCATAAACTTTCCTTTCAAAGTCGAAGCGTATTCAAGTGGTCTTACCCCCAAAGATAATTCGTGAGGCGATAAAACGTTTTTGAAGTGTAACCTTTTTTAAGCGCGTCATGTGAAGAAAAGTGGCGTTACAAAACGGTTATTTGTACTAATTATCTTGTACGACTGGCTTATACATCTATTTTAATTAAACATATGAATATAGATTCAGACCTTTGATAATAAATTATATACATAACAGATAATACCATCTACTAAACAAAATTAAACGATTTGATGAAATTGATCGCCAATTCGTAGCTAGCTAATGAATTTTCGCCATTGTATCTTCTGTGGTCAGACAAGTCCAATAAATCTGAGCGGAGCGTAGACTGGAAAGTAATATTTTAGAGCTAGCCGACCCTTTCGAGTCAATTTATATTCATGGTGGATTCCGAACACATAAACTTGTTACTATGAAAGAATACAACCAAATAACTGCTAAGCAACCCTAGTATTGGACAGAGGCGGGAAAATATATTGAGTCATTGCATACTTCGCGGGGAAATGAAATTGAGTATTTTGTTTCTTTCGAGGATTTGCTTCTGAAGAAGCTATTGCGCTTTTAAAGAAGGAAAAATCTATATAACGTATATCTTTAAAATGTAAATTGCTGTTATGATTTACATACCTATTATATAGTTAATTGTATCAGGCGTTACTTTGCGGAAATCCATGCTATTAAGTTAAGATTAAAACCACTTCGCAACAATCCGCTACAAATATGTATGATGGTATATATTTTAAACCATGCAGTATGCAGTAAGAAATACCTATTATGTAAGAATAGGAACACATTTAAATAGCTCTGAATGTTTAATACATATTGATTTTGCACTTACTTTATAAGATTTTGTCGAATTCATATAATTTGATTTTATAAATATCAAATAAGCATAGATAACATATTTTGCAGAATGACATTAAACCAGTCGTTTTTAAATGCAGTGGGTATACCAACTACAATTGTAAACTCATCTTAGTCCTTTTCAACAATTGTTTTAGGTTTCTTCATATTTCATCAGTGTTTATAACTAGTTAAGTACCTATACGTTTTTTTTTTTTTTTTTTTTATAATATAAGAGTAGCAGACGAGCATGCAGTCCACCTGATGGTAAGTGGCTACTGCCCATGGACATCTGTAATCAACCCCAGATAGGATTAGATATTCCTACCTGAGGTCGGCCACAGATGCGCCGCTACCCCTGAGGACTAAGCTGGAACGCCTCGGAAAAGTCTGTCTCCCTTACCACACCCTTTAAACCGGAATACAGCAGCGCCTAACACTGCTGTTATTAGGTAGAAATAGGTGGCGGTGGTGCCGCCGGAGTCGAACCACAAAGGGTTCTACCACCTTCAAAACATTAATTATCAAATCAAATTAACGTACATTAATTATCTACAGCTGACGTATTAATCTATATATTAACAAACTTAACCCCTTGTTTCTTAATTAATTCCATGTGGCGGAAACTAATACTAAGCAGATAATATTTCTACCTTATCAATCATCTCTTTTTCCATCCGTTCGGGTGTACAAGAAAGTTTTGTTCCGACGTAAACGGAGTGAGTAGTTAATATGAACACATAGACCAAGTAACCGAATAGAGTAGTTATGCGAAATGACTATATTCTGATAATAAATCTGTGAAAGAGATCTTACGTGAAACTTACTTACTTACGAACTTTATTTTAGTTACATGTGTAAGTCTATGAAAATCTGTACAATATTAATGTAAAGGAGATAAATTATTTAAGGATAATAATAAAAACTTAAAGCTTAAAACTTAAAGGAAATTATAAATAATAATAATCTTTTAATTCATTTTTTTATAATTATTTAACAGTTTTATTAATATTGAAAGAACAAGCTAAGAAGCTCGCAGCGCATCTGATATTAAGTAGTTTTTGCTTCTTCAGTCGAATTTCTTAGAACTTTACCAAAATTATTAGATTAGTTTGCTATTCTTGGCCTCGGAGCAAAGATCACAGAACCATTTGTATAAAAGTTAAGAGTCTATCAGTTCATCTAGTCTACGTTAACATATGTCGACATAGGGGAGCAGGAGGTGGAGGTATTTAATCACAGGTGACAGATGACGAAACGGCTGCGATGTGTCACTGTCGAAGCGCTACGTTGCAAGATCCTTAATGACAAACCCACCCAATTAACATTGGCGCAGCGAAAAATTCTCTCTATCCCTTAATCTTTCTTGAAATTGAATCATCTAAAAATTTTATAACCGACTGAAATATTTTAGGTTGGAATTGTAATCAGAAATAATAATTATAGTTTAATAACTAAAATTAACGAAAATCGTTGATCCTGATTCCTGACGATCCTGATGGGATAAATGGGATGAAATTAAATCGTGTATTCTCCATCGGTTCTTGATGATTTTTCAAAATTCTAAATTAATTGGGCCGTTCAAAATGGATAAAAATCCAGATTAAAGATTCCGTTACATACATATATACAGGTTAAGCTAATAAAAGCGTGGTAAAAAATGTTTTTTTTGGTAGAAATTTACTTCACAGAGGTAACATTAACAATTATATTATTATCAAAATGTACAAATGGATAAAATTAGAGGAAAGTATAGACTCGATTTTTCAGAGATTTTCAAAAAATAGAAATACTCGTATATTAAATACGGAAAGTAATCACTATTTACATTTACCCTCGAAAACATCTACGATTTCTAAGAAAAATCTGAACAATCGTCGTAGCGAAATCACTCGCGGAATTTATTAATATAAGTATAATATAATAAACGTTAAGCAGAGAAGAACGTTATTTCCTTTATCGAAACAATTTCATACGGTACCTAAACATTTTCCCCTATTCCACGTAGGTATTATAATTCTTCCAAATCGTTTTATTTGAATTGGGTTGTCGGGTTGACAAAGAAACATTGATAAGAATTTCTTTCGGAAACCTTATGTGTATAAATATAAGTTCGGCGTTAAATGCATTTTAATAATAAATAGGCTTTGTTTTGATTTGATGCGGAAAGTTATGTTAGATTTATTTATGCACTTTAGTTCATTTTATTATTAAGTACACTATCAGGATGTAGAGTATATTTTAGATTTAGATTGCTTGCTTTTGTACCTTAGGGAATGTTTTATAAAGCTCTCAGGCATTTATATTTCCTCACCAAGTTTCAGTTTCCATGTCTGTTTAACCAAGATTTAAGTTAATTTGCTACGCATAAAAAATGAGAAATCACTCTTAACATTAAATTTTAACTTTAGTAAAATTTTACTAAATCGTCTAAGACATTTTACTAACCTATGTTATAGAGTTTCCTGCGTCACTGCTCTATAAACGACAAGCTGTGAAGATTATTTGAACGTGAATAAGCTGCCGGCTTATTGATGTTCAAGAATGCTCTTAATAAAAATACTTGGATTTCAAAAGCACAGTTAAGGTAAGTGGAGTTTCCACTAAACATCAAACAAATTCATAATAATGGACACCGCAAATGCTTTAATTAGTAACGCCTAGTTATCACGATGCCGCAGCCGCCATGTTGTTTTAATAATTTACCCCACGCGGCACCCTCGGTGGCTGTCACATGCACTGTTAAACAATTACACACGTTTTATTACTCCATCAAAGGGTTTACCTGTGTTTAAAACGGGTCGTAAATAATAATAATAATCTACACAATAAATAAAATAGGGGTGTCCGTCCTTAATTTCAAAATTTCGTATGTTTATTTCCATATAAGACATAAATCTTTATAATGAAAATAATATACGGAAAGACAAGTTACAGAAGTGATGCGTGCGTGAAACTTTTACTTATGAAAGTTTGAAATAATAAGCAAAGTAAAATATGTATTGTATGAAGCTAGCAGATAACAGATCTAGTGCTCACCTACATACGAGTAGTTACGAGTTAAGACTCCTTAAGATTTTGGACACCACCTACATATTCTTGTCAAGACAAACCCAACGATCCCTTACAACTTGTTAATACCATCGCTAGACTAGTTCCAAGATACTATATTTATTATTTATATACACTGTCATCAAGGTATTCTTGATAGACAAACCATTGCAATGGAAAGATAAGAAGCAAATTCTATAAAACGTAAAAAATGTTCTCATACACGTACATATTATAGGTACGTATGACGTAATGTGTGTCCGAGTATTGTGTGTGTGTATTGAGATACGCCCAAAGACGAAAAAAGTTTGAAAGTATTCCAGTCCACAAGCCGTAAACAAACGTTGACTTTTATTGGTTGTCACACGCAGTGGGTGCAATTAACACTCCCCACGCCGCACTCGTATATCTCGCTCGTATAACTTTTCATAACTGACCATTCCATTCTGACAACAATATTTGGACACCATATTTTTGTTTTGCAGATTTAAAATTCTGTATATCTTGTATAGTGTTTGTTATCTTTTGAGGGTTCCACTGCCACACTTTGTTAAAAAACGGGGCCTTTTTTTGTTTACGATGGTTAAACCTTCAAAAGGTACCTATGCCGTGGGAGCGGCACGGGGTTATGTGGGAATCTTACCGCACTAAAACCCCCCTGGTTGCCGTCCTCGGCGCTGCGTAGAGGACTCCGGGATTTCCAGAGGAACACAACCGGAGTCCTCTTAGAGCTTTGCCGCGTTGGGCTCCGCCCAGGTGAACGTGACCACACCGTCTGGTGTGCACGACGGTATGCGACAACACATACCGCCGTCCTTCCCGGGGTCGCTGTCCAGGCGGTTCGAGCTCCCACTCTTGCCACCCGCAACACCGGAAGCCCCTTTTAGTCGCCTCTTAAGACAGGCAGGGGATACCGTAGCCCTATTCTGGTCCCAGAACTACAGGGACCATAAAACGAGGCCTCTTAGGGGCCTCGAATTTGCATAGTTTAATTTACATAATAATTATATTTAATTACATTAAATTTATTATAATTAAACTCACAAAAATTCAGCTTTGAATATAAACTTGGATATCTGACGTTACAAATTCGCTGAGGTATAAATAATTTCATTATTTAGGTAAATTATAAATAGGTTAAGCTAGTAAGTCACACTATCTACGTAACATAATTTTATATTCATTAAGTAAATGTACCTACTTTATATATTCTCTCGTCCATATGAGCAGCTTTATCCTAAGTAGTTGGTAGTTCAAACATTTTTCCACATTATCATGTCGTCGGAGGGAGTTGTTTGCGGTAACTTGGTCCGTCTCAGCGTACGTCGCATTCGGGATGTCTGAAAATATACAAACACACACGGAGATATATTTCGAAAATAACCGTTAATGACGCCAATATTATTTTTATTTGAAATAATATAAAACAAACATTAAATTCACCAGTTATTGATTCAAAATAAATAGGATCTGGTGGATTTACGTGCAGTTAATGCAGTGAAAAAACGCCAAAATATAGTATTGCTACATATTAATGCACATACCGTTAGAAATATACATGGTAGTATAATTGTGCAATAATTACAAATACTACAATGAGAAATGTCTATTTTGAATAGGACACTAAAGTATTCTTTTTTTTTAAATTTCAACAAGGTTATTTAATCAGAAACTACTTTGTAATTGAAATCAAGAAATACGTGTGCTATAAATACTCGTATATGACTTCAACTTCAAACTAAGCAGAGAAATAAGCAGTATAGACCGCTTAGTAATAACGTATTTAATTAATTTTAATACCGGTACCGTGTGTTAAATACAACTGTATGTTTTCAGTAGCGGGTAACTCGAGCCACGCTAGTCCAGACCATCTGGCAAATAACGTCTAGAGGCGGAGGGTCCAGCTATGAGACTGGAATACGTATCTATCCCCATTTGAATGTTAGGAGGGAAATGCATGTAGCTAATCAGAGTTGGCATTTGGATTTGCGTAATAGGGAGTCACAGGAATAATTTTGGTTATAAACTTGAAAAACAGAAAAATATATTCATTATCGTAATGAAATTAAAATTCTTATAAAATATACTTACCTATATAAATTAATTTCTTACAGCCAACAGTCATTATGTTTTAAGAGAAGATAAAAATAAGTCCAGTTAGACCATACGTAAATAAAGCAAGGCAGGGGATGGAGTATTTAAATAAAAATATCATACAAAGTAAAATATATAATAATAATAAAAGCTGAATTTACAAAAAATAAGCCTCACCGAAATCGCATAGATAGTCGCTTTTTGGAAATGAGCCAGACATCGGGTGGCATTTACGCAATAATCCGTCAAATACGAGTATTGCCGTAAACGCATGAGTACGGTCGAGTCATAAATTATCCATATTGATAAACAGATAGATAGATAGATAGATAGATTATTTATTTCAAGAACTTAAGCAACAACAACAATTTATAACACATAATACTTAAATAATTAAATCCAAAAATACACATATGGAAACACAAAATTAATTATGAACTTATTGACTAAATTTTCTTAAGAAATAAAATTATACAAAATATAAAAACACTAAAAATAATAAAATAAAATAAAAAATAAACAAAATACATAGTCTAGTGTTGCAGCTAAAGTCTATGAAAAGGGTTCCGGAGCTCAGAAAAAACCGAGATTGGATCTCGGCAACTGATTTTCAGCCCGGAACATATGCGAACGTTGCTCGGAATGCTGTACAGTGTACATCGTGCCATGAGTTGTATTGAGGTCTTATTATTCTTAAAATTATTGGAGAATTAGATATAATTATAATTAATTTCTGTAAAACTGTTATTCAAACCTAAAACTCTAATGACTAAAAGTACCGTCATAAAATATTATTAAATAAAAGGTCCATACCTTTTAAAATAACTTGACAATAACATGATAAATTTAGTGGTTACGTATTAAATTTGTAAAATGTGCATGACATTTAAATACGACAGCCACAACAAAATATGCCAACAATAAGCAACTGCAAAGCCGATGTCATAAGCTTTGCACTTTTCAAACGCGGGGACAATATTGTACATTTTCTCCGTGAGAGCGCGCAGGAAATCTCTGTCGGGCTTTAATCCTATCTCTTTCAATTTTAGTGAATGAGACACGAGTTGACAGAATTTAAAATTCGTTTTTGTTCCGCTTCGTCTGCATTTTTCAGATTTTATTTCGCAATGGAGGCGCCATTCGTAATTCAGCGACGAAACAGCTTGTATACGCGGAAGCTTTGAAAACCAAAGTATTATGGCTTGAATCTCTAATGTGATGACATAAGCGGTCTACAAATAAAATAAAGCAAGCTAAATTATAATCTCTATAGTAAAGAAAAAGGTATAGTCTTAGTACCTATAGTGATGATTCGTTCATCTCAACTCTCCCTGTATCTATTGTGCTCGTATCAACTTCAGTATGTATTAGATATGGAATTGAGTCACAGATGCCGAATACGGGTCACCGGTAAAACATAACATATCAATATGTTATGAGTTGTCTTTCGTAGATATTCGACAATGTCGAAAATAATACGTTAGGGAGTGATTTTATGTGGCATAGACACCGAAATATTGGAATATTTCAATCAATTCCTTAGGGTCTTATCACAGCCGCGATTTGCGGGTTCTAACGAGACGATTTCGCAGTGAATCCATCGTTTGTGCGATTATTATGCTTTCGATGTAACGCGACGAGACCGTTGCGTTCTCGTTATGTTAGGAGTAATATCGCCGTCAAAGGACAAAAGGTTTAAAATTATTTCCCTTTTTATCTGTTTTATTTCAATTTTAAATCGGCTGTCTTTATATGGCGTAGACCATAAAAAAACATAAAGTTAGTAGGAATTTTATAAGAAGGACAAGATACAAGTTATTCCCTAACTCCACAGGGAATAACTTGTATCTGAAATTTAGATTCTGAGATTTAAAAAGTACCTAAGTAATATAACTTCATTAAACGTGTCGCCGCCTGCTTATTACTTGCCATTACAATTCAATAGGTCTTTTAATTTCCATTTAGAGCGGGTCCAACGCAAATTGAATACGTACACCTTTTTTACTTACAGCGAGGCAGGGGAAAAGGAAAAAGTTTTTAATTAGCTCTCTGCCGACCGGCGGCCTTCCGGAGTTTCGTATTTTTAAAAACAATCCCTCGCCAATGTGCCTTCCACCTTATTTCGCAGCATTTTCATGATTTCAATTACGAAAACATATTGTTTTGTACGTTTGTAACATTAATGATGAGCTTTCTGCTCGCTGCCAAATATATCATGTGTACACGACACTGTACAGTTTTTTTTTAGGAATTCTTAATGATAGGAAGCCGATTACTACTTACGCTGTCCGGTATCTTTAAATTATTTCCTGTTAAAATTTTTATAGATGTATTCATAACGAATATTCATCACCACGAGCCGGTGCGTATTTTCGTAAAACGATTAGTTTAGTCATACGACAAAAGAAAAACGCATTGAAAAAAGTTTACTCCTACGATAAAAGTGTCGCGATAAACCAGAGGAAATGAACAAAGTAACTATGACATAACCCGTATTTCTTTTCAACCGTCAATAATTCAAGCAGAATAACATTTTAAGTTAACAAATGTAAACTCTATTTTTATTATTCAAGCCTCCACCGCAGCGCGAGCTTTATGAGCTAAGTACTATCATCAACAACGGTGCTTGTAAAAACCAAATTTATTTTCCTTAATTCACTGTTCCCAGCACTGCGGTATCATTTAGAACAAATTTACTTAGAACTATTAATGGTGAATCACAATTCTTGTCAAGGGAATTATTTTCATCGATAAAATAACAGAGGGAAAGCAGAAAATATATTTGTATTCCTTGGAGGGTACGTTAAGCTGTTGGTCCAGATTGTTGTTGTTATCATTGGAAAGCAGTCGTTAAATCTTATCGGAGGCTTTGTGAGTGGTGGAAAATATCCGGCATGAATTTTCGTTAATCCACACCGTCCGTCAACAATCAACAACCTACATTCTACAAGAGAATATAGTCATCAACTCAATGTCGGTGACGATATTTCATTATCTGTACAGGCCATGGACTAGTAGTATTATGACAAAAAAAACCTTCAAAATGTAGTCTATGTCACTCTAATGACACCTCGTATGCAAAAATCCGCTAAGCCGTTTGAACTGCGGGACGTGCCAAAATAAATAAATACACACGATCGAAAAACATTACCTTCGCAATCAGATAAAAATCACTTTAATTAACTATCTCGCAAGGTAAGTTTCGCATATTAATAAAACCATTTTCTTATTCTTACTGCAAGTATACTACTTACTAAGTTTACAGTCTAATTGATTATTTCAAGCATTGTCGCGGACTTTAATGGCGCATTTAAAGCTGTACCGCTATCATCATATCTCACTGTTCCCTCGGGTCTCATAAGGCTCTTTGAGACAAATTATCAACGGTTTTGTTCTCATTTGTCGGAAAATTGCGAATCTTTTTGTTTTCTACTTTTCTTGGTTATAAGATAGTACGGAAACTAGGTACCTGTCTTATTTTTTTAAACATTATATTATTGTAATATTAAGGAAATCATGTTTTAGACTGAATTTAATAAGATATCTATGAGTAGACACATATTACGCGTATACATTCTTATTGCTAGAATGTGTACAAAGGCTTTGATGTTTCACTAATGCACGTAATGGATACATAGGCCATATCGTAGACCAATATTGAATCTGATGCACTTAGGAGAGTTAATTCTAAATCAATCCTGAATATACTAAGTGGTTTCTGTCCTGTACATAGTATTTGTTTAGCGTGTGTGTAAATATCATGATCTTTATTAGAATCTGTATACTTAAGGAAAACTTATTGCGTTTATTTAACATCGACGGTTAATCCTTAATATTTATTTATATCAGATATTTTAATAATAAGATGCTGAATTATTAGATTTCAGTACCTAATATGATGGACTCACTAGGATAAATATAAAATTTTCAGTTGCTTACACGGCCTCCATTTTAAAATTCACTACACGGCTAGATTTTCGAAGTACGGTGCCATATGGTCGCTAAAGTTTGTAAACTTTTTACAAGACACCCCTGACAAGTTCTGTGATTGACGGGATTCTTGTAACTTAAACGTTTAGACTCCAAAGACGTACGAGGTATTAAATATTTGTTTGGTATTAGATTTATAATACAAACTATTCTTGGGGATTCGTAGCGAAAACAAAAAAGAAATTACATGCTGTCCACTTTTATAGATATTGATTGTAACTTCCCTATATTGTTCATTGTAAACCCTTTAAATAGATCAATCGTTGCCCTTTAACCATTTTAAAAATATAACACTAGTCAGGAATAAAGTTACACGTGCTGTGGAAAGTGAATAAAGGTTTAAAGTGCAAAGTCGCTTTTAAACAGAAAAGTGTGAAATATAACAATGTGTTTGTACACATTGTTATATTTTAACATTAACATTGTTATATAAATATTTTCCTCTCGATGGAAGTTGTATGCCGACCGTAAATAGGATTAGCATCCTACAAAAAATCGGCCAAGTGCGAGTTGGACACGCGCACTGAACCTTGAAAAAATGAAGGCTTACGGAAGTGTATGAGGGCGGAATCGCGGATGAAAATCGTTGTTTTTTTTATGTTCTGTTTTTTTATCGTTTTTGTTGGAACAACTGTATAAAAACGTAACTTTTTACGAGTATTTTATTACGTCCTGACCAATCCTTTCATTAAGTATTTATTGAGTTTAGAAAACGCTTGCCAGTCAATCAATTCTTACGTCCCACTACTATTATTTTCAATAAAAAATAATTTGTTATGTAAGTTGAAGCTAACTGATTATTTAATTAAGAAAATCATTTGTCACTTCTATTTTTCTGTGAACCTCAATAAGACGTCTTATAATATATAGAAATGTTCAGTTTTGTCTATGGTTCTACGTATTAATTATCTGTTGTTGGTATTAATTTTAATCTGTAGGATTAAAAGCATAGAGATTTATAGTTTGAAATAGTTCGTTATAGATCGTCGTTGTCGTTGTGTCGTTCACGGTGGTGTATGCCGCCACCGGAATTTTTACTTGTTCGAGAAGCTTCGGAGTCGTCGGTCGCGCTCGCGCATATTTGTCGTTTTAGTTATACTCCGAAGTAGAAGCCACTATTCGTATTCGTAGCGTTTCTTTTAAATTCGCGTTAACTTCACTGTTCGCGGTGCAACGTGCTGTAAGATCGACGCCACGTGAGAAGAGGAAGAAGGTAGAGGTAACCGGTAGACCATTCCGAGGTAAGACTAGCTAGCTCGAGTTTAGGGTGAGTTGAAGGTGCCTTATACCTAGTACAAGAGGCTACGCCCATCAGCAGCAGGTGAGTGCGTGACCCTATAGCACTTTGCATCTTATTTTTCGTATATACAGTCCACTTAACCTTCTTCGGGACACGGTCATCCTGTCCATCGACGAGAGGAACATTCGGTTCCTTATTTGTTCTAACGGCCGCGGAAATCTTAATATTTTCGGTCTCGGAGCCGAATTCATAACATTCTTGGTCTTCGAGACGAATTCATAACAGAAACGTATTGCTTCTATTTTCTTTCAAATCAAGTCTTTTCAATTTAAGCCCAAACTGCTAATACATACATAGTTTAAAATATTGCAAAATACTTATAAAGGCGTATTACGTATACATATCACAAACGGTTATTACCTACATTATCTAAATTACATATATTTCTTTAGGTACGGTACCAATATATATCACGAGGTACAATTTAATGTCCAAAACGAAACACAATGCAATACTTTCGTGTACGACACTCACGTGGAATTATTTAAATTTGAAGTTATTATTAAAAACATCAATTGTTCAGTTATGTTACGAATGCCTCATCCATACACAGATAGATAGACGAATTTTATACCTATCTGTAGTTTACGACACAATACAAAATTGTTCGGTGACGGATATCCGCTGATTCGGCGCACGGTGAAAAACGCAATAGTGACTCTTCAGACAGGGGTGTGCCACGTAATTTAACGCTGTAACTACACAGGAACGCGAATATTTTTTGAGTTGATGGGGTCCGCAACATTTGGTGTATGTCCGTTAAGATTTATTTGCACTGTTGATTATACAAATACTTGTGAAGAAATTTTTTTTTAGGTTTTAAGAGAAAAATATAGTACTTATTCTTTAATATTAAGTATTAGTAACATACTTATGTTACTTACCTTGTATTTCGGTATTTCTGTAGCAGTACCTTTTTTTTGTTCACCAGGAGCAAACCTTCAAAAGGTACCCGATGCCGTGGGAGTGACACAGGGTTATGTGGGACTTTTAACACACTAAAACCCCCCGGGTGGCCATCGTCAGCACGTCGTAGAGGACTCCGGGATCTCCAAAGGAACGCAACCGGAGTCCTCTTAGCGCGTTGCCCCGTTGGGCTACGCCCAGGTGAGCTTAACGCTCGCCACACCGTCTGGTGTGTACGACGGTATGCGAGCATACATACCGCAGTCTTTCCCGGGGCCGTTGGCCGGGCGATTCGAGCTCAAACTCTTGCCACCTGCATCCCCAGAAGCCCCCTTTTATTCGCCTCTTAGGACGGGCAGGGGATACCGTAGCCCTATTCTTGTCCCCGAACTACATGGATAACGCGCCATTATGTAGCAGTAACTACGTAGTTAGTACGTAGTCATCTTAAATATAAATGAACTAACGATCGCATCCTCGTCAATATAACTGCAAAAGTCTATAGGGTACAGGTAACTTATCATTATGTACCTTTAATATTAATAATTAAAAAAATGTATTTTTAAGTATAGCGTTTGAATTCATAACAATTTTATATCGACCTGTATCCCACCTACGATTCCAATTAGTACGGCGAATCGTTTCAATTACCCCGATGAACCCCGATTCGTCCATTATGATGTACAAATTACGAGCGGGAAGAGGTGGGGTAGTACTGATTACTGCCAAACTGCCAACAACGGTAACGAAGCTGTTTGGGGAATTACAGATTTTAGTACGGTTTTGTTTGACTGCTGTTGAAATACTGCTTTGTGTGGAAGTACAGCTTTTGATCGCAAAAAACAACAAAAAATGAATAAAACATTATTATCGATATGGATCGTATTATGTCTTAAAAAATACGTGTAAAAACTTACCAATAGCACTCAATATATTCAAATTTGATAATAAATATCGACTAATAAGTACATAAAGCAAAACTTAATGCGCAAAAAGAAAGAACAACTGCGCATTCCGATCGTTTGTTTTTTTAGTTATTTTTATAATAATTGCTTTTACTGCCAGTATAAAATTTTGTGCCAGTATTTAAATATAAAAAAATGTTTAATAAATTAAAATAATATTATAATAATTCTAAATTTATAATTGCGAGATATTATTAAAATAATATTTAGAATTGTAAAATTACAAAATAATTATAATTATGCATGATGACTTAACATTAAATATCTTGATAGTTTTTATTGTTTATGCGATGGCTTCTCGGGTTTTGACCTTTTTGCCAGTTTGATAGTTTTTTGTGAAATTAATTTTTATTATAAAAAAAAACCCGTCAGCTTTTCTAATTTAGGAAATTTAGACATTGTTTGCCTTGTCGATAGTTAGGTATAGAGAATACTCATTAATATATTATTATGTATGTATGCATCTGTTTTTATGTAGGTACCTACTTACGTTTGACATTGAATAATGCTTAGACATTAAACGAAAAAATGGCAGAACTTTGTATTTAACCAAAAACATTTGCGAATTAACATTATATGAGCTGTATTTCCATTTGCTTCTCTAATGTTTAATAAAATGCATTTAGTATCCGCCCACAGAACTACGAGGTCAGGACAAACATTCCTTTGAGCCTTTGACAACGCGCTGTACAATCGAAATAGTAACAGAACGCACAAAATGCTTTGTGTGTCGGCTCAAAATGCGTCGCAATTGAGGTATTTTCGGTTGTGTGTCGTATTGATCACGTGATCGGAGATTCCTCGAATTCACTGCGATATGCTGACCAAATCCACGTTAATACGTACTGTCAGCTAATTTGGAATGGAATAAAATAAATTTTAGTAAATATAAATGTTAGTAAAATGCCGCTGAAATTGGTTATTTTTCCTAGATTAACCCAGATGATCAGTTCCACTTTCGAAAATCTAACTTGATAACTTCATATTTATGTGTAATTTCGTCGCATAACAAAACTTACCTTTCCTCGTATATAATAAAATACATTGTAAATAGTTTATCGCCCCAACAAACATTAAAACTTCGGAATTGAACAAATACAGCAGAAATCGCAACAATGTTAAAATCATCATCACTTGGAAATATTCTATAAGGCTTCTCTACGTCTACTGGAAAGAAAGTAGTTTCAGTGGTACCACGAAGATGAACCACAAAGTACTTTCACAACTTTTCAATTGATACTTTTGTTCGCATGCCCCATTCTTATTCGTACTACGAGGATTACGTTCTCATTGTAAGAGGCCCGCTAAGCTTTATTTTCTTATTGTTGGCTTTATCGCGTGGAAACGGCTCTTTTTATTGCGTTGCTTCGTCGAATGGGTTTCACGAGGGTTATAAGAGCCTGAGTGTGGATTGAGTGACCGTTGAGGCATTTTCGTAATTAATTAGACACTTGAAGAATCGCTATCGACACATTTTTGTACTGCTAAACACGAGGCTCTTTTCAAAAATGTTGAATGGTAGTGTAATGTTTCTTTAATAACGAATTTATTATTAATCAATAAAATTTATTAATAAATAAAATAATAATGAATTTATTTATATGTTATCTTAAAAATGTAAATTACAACTAAGTGAAGATGATTATTTGGAATACAATTAATATAATGATTTAATTAGTATTTTAAGAAATATCGCTTAATACTTAAATAAGTGATGGACCCCAGGCAAAAGTCCAATGTTATTGAGGTTTATAAGGCCATGGGCGGAAGGGATCTTTTACTATTAGGTGGACAACATACGCATTACGTTTACTTTACTAAGTTTATCAATTTCACTACAATATAGAGAAAAATTCACAAAGCAATCGATAGAAATGTAGCCATCCAGTTTGGTAAGAGGTGGTTTTATATTTGATGCCCGGTACATACGCCCGGACACACGATGGCACTCCCGTTTGGGATAGCATAATAAAAAGTAGACTTTCGTGCAGTTGCCGTCGCAATTCGCAACTGTTAAATTTGTAACAGTTTCGTTTTTAATCCAACTCAACAAATAAGTAACAAATAGTAACAAATATTAACCAAGCTATCTAGCTTCATTTGAGATATATTTGTATGAAAGAAACTTCAAATTGGTTTTTAAATTCTTGATAGAATAAGTGTACGAAATCAGTCTTAGGACAAATATTTTTGTCATCAGTCAAGGGATGTTATCTTTCAAATTCTGTATGATGTTTATAAGTAACTTCAGTAAGTTATAGTGTAATATTACTAAATTATATTTGTTAACAACCAATCGAAAGATTCATTCGTCTATCGAATTTCGTTATTAAATTTTACAATCAGTTCTTTGATGGTTGAAAAACGCAATTTGTACAGTGTACACCCGCCATATACGATGGCAATCAGTTTTGTAGAAATAAGTAAAAAACTGCGTAGTTTTCAAACGCGTTCTGTCAACTGCGCACCACTCGGCTGCTAATTTCTGTACGAGCGCAAACTGACCTTTGTATTTCCAACACGAGTTTGTCCTCCTTTCAGTCTATGCTTCCCTAGTACATACATAGTTTAAAAAAATAAAAGTCCAGGAGACTAAAAAGTTAATTTTATGTAATTATTTCAAATCAAAAAATAGTAACATAGTCTAGATGCACGGCTATGCGTCCACCAAATTCCGTGTTATAATTATAGATAATTCATTATACTACAAATCTTAAAAACCGTGATAGTAATTATGTACCTATAAAAAACTTTCGACATTGTTGTTTTTGCGTGATGATACATGATGATACATATAGGTTAAGAAATTTTACATTTTTGCCAGTGCGTTTCTATAGTTTGGACACAAAGATAAATTGTCTATAACAAAAGGCACTAAAATAACTACGTAGAACTACTTCAAAATACAGCAGCAAAGGAGTCCAAACTTCCGAAATACACGATGGCAATCCACTTTGTAGAAATAAATAAAAACAGTGCGGAGTTCAAACGCGTTCTGTCAACTACGAGGCACTCGGCTGCTAATTTCTGGACCGGCGCAAACTGACCTTTTCAACTCCAACACGAGTTTGTTTTGAAGACAGTTCGTTAAATTTCTGTTTACCTGTTAGCTGTTGACCCAGTGCGACGTTTTGGACCCAATTTCTACTAGCTTTTAGCTCTTTCGACCCGTAAAACTCGTGCCCTATTTGCACGTGCTAGCCCGTGAAGTTGAAATAAAGTGGAAAATAGGGTGAAATATAACCAATGTAGCCTGCTATACCGCACGTAAAGATGAACTCCGCTACAATTTAATCACTTTGTAACATATCGTAAATTTGTAGACCAATATGAAAGCAATCCACTCAAAGTAGCTTTTCTAGATTCGAATTATTTTTATTGATTTATAACACACTAGCTGACCCGGCAAACTTTGTACCGCCTCAAAATCTATTTATCAAATATATTTCATATAAAATATAGCCTATGTTACTCGTGGATAATGTAGGTTTCGAATGGTGAAAGAATTTTTAAAATCGGTCCAGTAGTTTTTGAGCCTATTTATTACAACCAAACAAACAAACAAAGTTTTCCTCTTTATAATATTAGTGTAGATACATAAGAATCAAACAATGTATAGAAAATTATCTAGTGCAGGAATCTCAAATATCAGCTGTATCAAATATCAGATATCTCAAATATCAGCAGATTTCATTAAAACATTTTTATACATTTTGTTTCTTTGAAAGATTGGAAACTGTTATAAAACTTGTCGCCTAATGTTAGTAATTATAAGTGATATTAAGAATATAACTTAATGTTCAATTTGTTAATATCAAGTCCCAGTGAATTGTATACATTTATGAATCAATTACGAGGCGATAGTATCGACAAAGCGTTTGGGGTTACAATCGTGATCAATAAATTAGTCATAATTAACAATATTGAATCCACCGCTGTGAGTATCGTTTGTCGAATTCTATTAGCTGTGAGACTGTTGAAATGATTATGGAGAATGTCAAACAGATGTAAAGTGAAATTTTAGATATAAAATATACTACAGATGTAGGTTTACAATTCTGCCCATAGGGATTTGGTAAACATTTGGGACTTGGTTTGGTGTGTTTTGTAATTCAAGACATTATATCATAAATTCATAAGTTAACAGATAATTTACTTGAATATTTTTCACTATTAGGTATATGGTTAATTAAAGAATTTAGTATTCTTAAAGAATCATGCTAGAAATAGAGGATTTTTTTACGTTTATATTAAAGAAATTAACATTTTTATTTATGTATTTAATATCTTGTTTTATATATTAAAGGAACATTTCGTTTTGTTTATAAGTACGTTCTAAAGGAAAACAACTTTTTTTCTAGGCATACGCAAAATTGTTGTCTGGAAAAATTCTCTAAAATTCAGCAGATTACTTTATAATGGATATTGGAAACTATATCAAAATACAATTGAGTTATTGCTACATAAGATAAATATGTATCTTCGTGCACAGCCACAAAGGAAAATGGAATACTTTGACAGCGAACGAAGTGAACGAACTACAAATTGCTGTTCGATCGTAGAATTTGCTTTGAGCGAGGAGCAGGAAATGAAGCCTGACGTTATTCGATCCTTCCCTTTCCTATATATTGTAAAATATATAAGTACTATGTTTCGCCTACACTTTCGTCCACATGGTATTTGTTTGTTAAGTAAACTTATAGCATAGAAACTCATTTCGTAGTTCTATTTCTATAACTACTATCGTTTTTATTTTCCTGTAACACATGTCGTCAATTTTTTTATTTTTTTATATTTTCTGAGTGATCTGTCTCAAATAAAATGTAGGTACGATTAACAAAATGATACCCCGCAAAGCTATATATATATATATATAGGGATAAATAGGTTTATTTGCGTATCGACAAAGAAGGATTTAAACGAGGTACAAATTGTGTTTCGTCGTGGATTTTCCTTTGAGCGTCTTCTTGTGACAGAAATGCACTGCTAAGTTATTGGTCCCTAGTGTATTGGGCGACGAGCACTTAGATACTTGTAGGATTTTTCTTTTTTTCTCCAGAACCCTAGTTATCTTCGATAAATAGTCAGTCATTAACTTCAACGACGTCTTTATTCACTATTGAGATAACGTCCATGAACGGGAAAGTCTTGTGAAAGTAAGTGTTGCTATTATCAAATTTTTAGACATAATATTTTTTAAAAGTAACTAACACATAACTAACACATAACACTAACAACACATAAGTACATGATAGTACTGTGTTTCATTCTAAACTAAACTGCACTTAAATTCTCTTTGAAATTTTAAAGCAAACATTGAAATTCAATTTATTTGTTTATGTTTTAGTTTTATAGTTGCATAGACATTCTGAAACATTCACATCCGTGTGTAAAAGAGTAATATATTTGCTAGGGTGGTTTTCCTAAAAAATAAATCTTTATGAGAAATGACAGCAATCGAAAACATCCCGGATAAGCAGTTGAGTGTGTGTGAAAGGGTGGAAAACTGCAGTAAATCGTTTTTATTTCGTTATATCACTTTTGAGTTTCACCCTCGCGAATTAATGGCGCGAAAGAATTTGCATATGGAAATTTCGGTATGCCGCATTTGATGCAATTTTGAATCAAATATGGGGTTAGCAAAAATTTCTTTACTTAAAAAAATAGGTATAGCTCAACCTCCTTTTTCAATGTCGGTAAAAATATTGTGTGTAAGATAAAATAGCGACAAGACCCCGCCAAGTAGGTACATAATATATAGAGAAAGTTAAAAAAAGCGGATCTGATAGTCTGTGCTTAAGATTGATTACTTCTTGTACTAACATGTGGTAAGATTATGTGTAATTTTCAAAAGTCATATAACAGTTTCGAACACTAATATTTGTACAACTAAAATCAGTCGATTCTTTGAAGCGCAGCCATTAGTGGCAAACTTTGCCGAGTATTACGCGGTCGAGATTTTGATCCGCAAATGAGACCGCTAATTTGAGTGCATGGAGTAGGTATGCTCCCCGAATTCCTATTCAGCACTGACACTTAAATGGGACAATACGTAAATGATAACTATTCAGGAATCGACTAGAGTAGGAGTTTATTGCATGAACGCAGATTGCTCTAGCATCTGATCATTTGAAATTTTCACAAAGTAGTTTTATGTTCGTTTACAGTAGAGCCACTTTCACAACGGTTACAGTCAAGAAAAAGGCTTATTCCAAAGTTTGTGGAAGTAATATATGGAAATATTGCGAGAGTTAATAAAACAAAGAAGCACTTCTTCAAGGCGCCTCGTAGGCTAAGATTTTGTAAGCTTACCGCTTACAAAATGTTGCGGGCGGGCGGTGCGAAGCGCAGTAGGGCGGCGCTGTACATCGCGTGGTATCCTTGCATCAGAACGATTCGCTACCATAGCTAACAGCGTTTGTATGCCGAATTACACACTACTACGGAACTACTTTTCTTTGTTGTAAAGTCCGAAGTGACTATTCATGCCCTTACGCTTACATAATATCGATAAAAATGACTGCAGAGAGCCAGGTGTACCGTGTAGCGTACAAGCAATATTACCCATAGGTGAAATAGTTTTCGATAGAAATCTTGAGTTATAGTGTTTAGCGCGGCTCCGTGGAAGGCTCTGGACGTGCATAGTTTTTAAATTTTTACACAAGATCTGTAAATATTTACGATATATCTGCTAATAATACTTTATTTCTTCTCAAGTTGTCTGTCCTTGTTGGAAAGTTACATCTTTCTCGGGTCTGTATCTTTCAAAATTAGGTTGTACATACATGTTGTTATGTTTTGGTAACGTATTTACAGATAATCATTATATTAATAATCGCAACTTTTGAACATAACTTTAATGGTTAAGCTTATATACCTTGTCTATAATTATTGTGCCAGGATTCAAGATTACAGCAATATATTTCATATTGTGAAATAAACAATATTTTTTTATCCCCTGTATTAAAGGTTTATTGAAACAGTTTAATCTCAAATCCCGTATAGAACCAATGATGTTGCAGAAATTTCTCATTACGTGTCTCGTTGCGTCTTATAAAGATATTTCGTTGACAACGAATTTTTGGACGCAAACGACAGCCATTGGAGGGAAAATATAAAGCAAATTGGTGCTCGGCTCCGTGCAGTTACGAGAAATGCCTGTGACCAACCGCCAGGAACCCCGACATGGAATGAGATTACAAAAAAGGCGTTCAAAGGACCAGGACAGTGGATTAATAATAAAGTTTTTGGGGAGAAATATACGCAGACATAGCGAAAACGTTCGTCTTTTGGACTTTAACTTAACTTTAAACGAACAATACCAATACATTAATTTCTTAATATATTTTACATCTGTTTTTTTTGTATTCTTTTACAATATAGTAAAAGAATCAACTTATAATATTGTTAAAATAAAATTTAATTTACTTGCACTACTAGATTACCATTGGGTAATAAGTGCATTGGCACTTATGTATCTAAAATTGTTGTGCATGCTGTGTTTGCCTGTAATAGGTTGTGCACGTAGCATAAGACCATTGTTTTGTAATTATTTATAATACATTTCGTGTAACAATTGTTGGCAAACCTTATTAAATAAAAAAAAATCCTTTAATATGTGTTTTCTTCAATTTGTAGCTATCGTAGGAATAAATAAACTATAAGTTATTGTGAAATTGATGTAATTTTACCTTCCCAGCGATCTACCCTAAGTAAATCGGTTATTCTATACTAAGAATTTATTCGTTCATAAAAAGTAACGTGTTACATCTATGATTAATTGCTTAATATCCTAACTAGCCTCTCAACGAACATTCAATTGGGTTTTCATTGCGACAATAAAACCTCGTTTAGCGAGAAATAAAAGCTTATTTCCACGCGATAAAACCAACAATAAGAAGCCACCGCAGACCGCGAGCCCTGAAAGTTCCTCTGAACAAAAGCGAGAATCTGTCGACGAGCATTGAAGATTTCAATTACAGTTGCAACATTAACGTCCATTTTATCCTAAAAGAACTAGCAAAAAGATATACAATGAATTAAAGCGCACTGAAAGAAAAAGCAGTGATAGTCTAGTGGTTAAGAAACTCGGCCTCTCAATCGAGGATCCGAGATTCAAATTTCAGGCATGCACCTCTGATTTTTCGAAATTATATGCGTATCAGAAATTAATTATCACTTGCTAAAACGGTGAAGGAAAACATCGTCAGGAAACCTGCATACCTGAGAGATTTATAAAAAAAAATCAAATGTATGTGAAGTCTACCAATACGCACTTGGCCAGCGCGGTGGACTATGGCCTTATCCTTCTCGTTATGAGAGGAGACCCGTGCCCAGCAGTGGGACAGTAATGGGTTGATGATGATGACGATGATAATGAAAGAAAACTTCGCGAGGAATAAGAGAAATGTTAAGTTGTGTTATGTGTCCACTTGAAAGGTGTGGTAAGGGCACTCATCTAAGGCATTCCAACGTAGTCCTTAAGAGTAGCCATGCAGCTGAGGCCTACCTCAGGAAGGACTTTAACAGATGTCCATGGATCGCAGTAGCCACTTGCATGTGACGTTACATGTAGACTGCATGCTCGTTTGCTACTTCTATATTAAGTTTTTTTTTATAATATAGGAGTAGCTGACGAGCATGCAGTCCACCTGATGGTAAGTGGCTACTGCCGCCCATGATATTCCAACCTGTATCGGCCATACATGCGCCGCTACCCCTGAGGACTAAGCTGGAACGCCTCGGAAAAGTCTGTCTCCCTAACCACACCCTTCAACCCAGAACACAGCAGCGCCTAACACTGCTGTTATTAGGCAGAAATAGGTGTAGCGGTAAGTATATACTTCACATGCCAAAGTACTTCATAACTTTTTAAAAAATGCGTAAAATGTTTCAAACTACACTTTCCTAACGTGGCCAGTAAGGTCTATGAAATGCGTCGTATGCGCAACTGCACAATAGTGAAATGGTTTGATAATAGATACACAAACTAGATCAATTAATGAAGACAATAAATCAAAAACTAATGAAAATGAATGATAAGTAGTTACATTATTTGAAAGTCACGATAAATTAAAACAGAATAAGCAACAATGTACCTGCAATTGCAAACTTAGAATTGTACTCAGTTTGCGCTAATTAAAGCGCTGAAATTCCCACGGTCTTATAAATAAAAACGACTTATTTATGCAATAATTTATTACTGTCGCTAAATTCTTCATTTTATTCCAGCTGGTTGTGCTGCAATTATATTTATTAGCTTTGCTAAAGAAGTTTCTAAAGGTTACTAATATTTTTTTGTTGAGAATTTATGTTTCTTTAGAATTAGGCATTTTACTAATTTATAGTTTTACATATTGTTTGAACAATTTTATAGCGTTTCAAGAAAATTTCTTTATCTGTAGGTAATCAACCTCCACAGATGCGCCGCTAACCTCTGAAGACCACTTCAAACCAGAATACAGCAGCGCAACACTGCCGTCGTAATGTTGTAGTGGTAATGTCGTTTGAAACGAAAGCAAAGTTTAGCCACATTGAATACAGACAGAGATCAGAAAAGCACTTTATATGAAATCACAAACGGACTTCAACTTTATTGATTTGTATAGATAACTAGGTAATAACGTTAAGGTTGGGTGTGGAAGTGGCCATAAAACCTCGTGGCCTATTTCCCACCGCTCACGTACTCCACGCGCCATATTGGCCAGGCTCAGTGATTTCCATATATTGAAATTCCAATTTCAATAGTAGATAAGAACAAACTGAGCAGTAATTTTAGTCTGTGGCCCGCATATGGTAAGGCCACTTTGCTAGCTAATAAAACACTAATTGGTTACCTTAAAGGACTTGTTGATAAAAATTGTGATTCTAAGACAATACCTTAAAACTTATTTCTAAACATAAAATATTCAATATTCAGCAGGATTTACTTATATAATGTCGAAATCTTGAATTAACTGCGTGTGCCTCGCAGCTGCTGCATTTCTTCTTTGGCACAGATGGTTTCTAATTCCTGGGCCAGGCAGGTATTTAACATCAGACCGATTGAACATATCGAGAAAAATAAAATCACATAGGAGGGACATCAGAACAAAAGGAAGGGGAAACATTTAAACGAAATAAATAGGTCACCAGTGGTCCACGCACGTTTCCTTCGTCCTGGAACAGACCGGCGAGCTGGCTTATACTGCGGAACGCCCAACTGCTAATGAAAATTGTGGTCACGTGCTTACTTAATGAAACTTTTTGGTACTCTTTTTAAATACAAACATTCAATTCTATTTCGTTAAACTATTTTTTATGAATTATTCATAATTGTTACTTTAGTGGTTATATTTTTAATTTAGTTATTTCTACCTATTATTTGAAACTTGAAATAATTAAAATTGAATTTGTAACTAGTCAAGCGCGCTTCTCCCCACATTTAGATGTTTTTGTTACAGAATAATACAAATTTTAGATTTTACGATAGGCACTTCATATTTTAAATAATCAAATGAAAAAGAAATATGCCATCTATTTATACTAAACTTGAAACGAAAAACATTACCTGTTAAATGCTTTAAAGAAATATTTCATATGACTGTCGTTAAGTACTATGAATTAATTTAATCCAAATCGTTTTCACAAACACCAGGCTGCGATAACTAGATTCCAAAATCGCATCCACTTGAAAATAATGATGCAAAATGGAATCTCGTGCACTCGTGCTCTCGAAAATGTCGGCGGCTGGCGGAGATGTGAAAATCTAGTCCTTTTATAACATTAACTTTTCCTTTTGACGCCGACGCAGATTAAAAAAAAACATACTGCAATTTCATGTATTTGTGCTGAAGTGAAAACGTCTTTTAAAATTATATTCCTTCGTTATCAAAGCAGGTATGTGAAACGAGTAATACTCGAAAAGTGCAAGACAAAAATAACGAGTCGTACGCCTTCATATTACAAATTCAATTCCTTCCTATTTCTACATCATAGGTACAGAACACGGTTTTTCATCGAGAACTCATTTTAATGAGTTATCGTTTTGAAACCAATTGTATTATTGCAAAACTGCCTAATTTATCTACCTATGAGTGGTTTGTCATATTATACTCGTACAGGGTACCCTAAGTTAGTGACCGAAAATAATGTTGGTATAACTTCTCCGAAGAACATTACTCGTTTAAATATTTCCTACAACGTTAGAAAGAAACTGGCACTATTATTCTAACATACAATAAAATAGATAGGTACTTGCCGAGTCGAAATTGTAACAGATAATCTTACAGCCTTTCACATTTCCAATGAATATTTTATTGAAGATATACTTCGTTTTACACCACAGGCTTCGTTCGAAGCTGTGTTTATCCAACATTTTGATATTATTACGCTGGAGGTTGCCGTCGGCTGTACCGCTAATGGAAACTAAACAGTTCCTTAATTGAGGCAAAGTTTTGAAAACCAATTTTAATTACTCAAAATATAGGTTACAGTACAAAGTGTAGAGATAATTACGAATAATTGGGTACATCGATCTCAGCACAAATAATAATGATAGTAAATTCTGTGATATTAATTATGTTGTACTATAAAGGTATAACGAACTTTCGCACACACATGGTCACGGTTTTAGGGTCCCGTACCCAAAGAGTAGAAATGGAACCCATTATTTAGCTTTCGCTGTCTGTCAGTTTGTCAGTCTGTCAGTCTGTCAGTCTATTAGTCTGTCAGTCTGTTACAAGGTTCTATCTCTTAATCCATAATAGATTGACAGTTCAATTTTTTACTATGTATTTACTTCACGGCACAGAACCATCCATGTGCGAGTGTGACTCGCACTTGGCTAGGTATACGACGACGACTAGGTATAGGTAGACGACTATACGACAACTGCGACGATCGCCTTCCTAAGCTTATGGAGCTATAGTTGACAGAGCACTTGGGAGGATGATGCTTTCAATTACAACTAAGTTTTAACTGTAACCTGTAACAGCGGAGGCTTAGTAATACATAGACCTTTAGCCTTTGAAGATAATTACACTAAACTATAATTTTATTATATTCCATTATTATTTACAGTAATGGCTTTGTTATTAAATCAATAGTAATAACTTTCTCTTTCATTATAACAATATCCTAAGATCTCCATACATTAAGCCTCTTCACATCGCGCCCCAAACTTATGTCTACGGAGATTATGGGGTGCATTAATGGGTGTTTCCACGACCACTTACTATGATTAGTTGTTCGAACGGAATTCATTATTGAGCTCCTTTCATCTCGAGAATATATCTTTGTGTATTTTTGTTTATGGCGGAATATAGTCAAAAAGACGTAGGACGTGATAAAAATTAACTCTACTCGATTGTTGCCATGGATGTCGTAGGAAGCTATTGGTCCATTTATACCTATTTAGTATTTACACATATTGGACTTGTGAGATGCGGGTCGTGGTACAAAATTATCCTATAAAAAACATAAAATGTACAAAAATATAAGTTTCGCAACGCAGTTCTTCAGCCGAAAAAAGACCTAATTGGGCTCTATGAGATAATCTATGCATCAAGCTTGTCATAAATTGTTACCTGATTAATTAACTAACAAAATTTTAGTGAACTAATTCATGTTTTAATAGTCTTTATTGAAAAAAGTGCCAAAGGTATAAATAACAGAAACATGAATAAAACGCCCATTGCGATAATATTCTATTCTGTAGATGTTGTTGTAACTATCGTAACACGCGTAGACACGGGTCGTGCCTTTCAATATTATATATGGGTTTAAATGTACCTTTAGGGACACTAAATTCAGGAGATGGACTGCTGTCACCGTAGGAATACCCTATAGGGTACGACGTTTTACGACGTAAATTTATTTCTAAATGTTTATGTCTGTTTATAGGTCCTTGGTTGTTTGACATCACATATTTGACTATAAGCAAGAAATTGCTGGTTTAAACTTCCATTTCTCCAATGGCAATAACTAGTTACTTACTTTGCGCACATAGGTAGTTACTAAACCAAATCCGTCTAACGTGATCACGCCCATTATTACTTCCCTTTGTATATCAAGGTATTAAGTAATATCCCGTCCCATGAATGGTTCCAATATGTGTTAGCAGCTTATTGCAGGGTGCAAGCCTGGATAACGGCCACTTTGTGTGATTAACTCTTCGATCGCAGCTTAGAGGGCTTTTGTATTTCCTGTAAGGAACTAATCTAGCTTATGCCCGTTAGTGTTAATTAATCTTAACCAATTTTTGCCTAACTATGTTCGAAATTTGTCAGTACTTGCCTAGTAAAATTGTCAAATATCCACTTCAGGAGGAAAAAATTGGTTAAGATAGATTATAATTAATGGGTATTCGTATTGCTTCTCATTTACATGCCACTTTAATGGAATAGAGCGCTATGTAATAGGTGAGAAAACGATGGTACAACAGCTGCAACAATTTTAGTATACAACTGTAATGCTTAGATATACGACTTACCACCATAATCCTATTCTTTTGAGTTGAGAGCGTTTTGGAGTTTAGTTCAGCAGATAATTCAAGTTGTCATCAACCGCATATAGGCAACCCTGTTCATATTTGATAACAACCTCATAGTCACTAATGAACAATTCACATTCGTTCCACCGAACAAAATATTTAATCTTCATTTGTTCTTTCGATCCAAATAAATGACAGCATCACATACGGTGGCTTCTGTTTTAATGGTGCTGAAAAATTGTGATATGTTTTTGTTAATATTAGATTTGTTACACCTCATGCTGATCCGGGAACGTCAAGTTTCATTAAGATTGACAGCTAATGTAAAGTTCATCTTTTCCTTCAAGAGGTTAATATTCGTATATGGATTATGATTATTTTAGGGCAAAAAGCAATCAGAACGACTATTTAGTGTGATTAGTTGTTCAGCCAGAATTAATTAAATGCTTTCATATTCCATGAGCCGAACACGGCATACAGATAATAATATTGATATATTTGACGTGTTTCGTGTAATATTCGGGACACCATACATTTTATGCGAGACATATTAGAATATTACACTCTCGAAAATCGTTGCTTATGAAGGGTTCATATTGTGAATATGTATATATAAAAATATAAATTTAACCCTAGTACTACCAATCAACGTGATATGTAGATTATAACTTACGTGCTCATATGTTTAAATCGCGTCAAAGTTTTATTGTTGTTTTATGGTCGTTCAGCCTAGCGTTGCCACAAAGGCCCAAGTTTATGATTTTTGTAATTTTCTCGTGTTAAATGACAAATCATAGAAGTCAGTTCTTGAAAAAAACTACTACATCTTAAATGCACGTGTAGTATATAACTCGAATCGATTTTCTCTTAAAACAACCTAAATCGTTCAGTTCCGCCCTATCTATGAAACAGACAACATACTATTAGAAATAAAATATTTCGTTAAACGTTCGAGCCATTCGTTCAAAATGTTATCAGATCTGTAGAGGTTTCTTTATTAAATAAAATACGTCATTCAACATCTAACGTTGCCAGTCCCACGTAGTTCCGAGCGAACGCTCACGGCTTCCGCCATAATTTACGTCGACGTCAATAGTTATCAAAAATAGAAATATAAATCAAATTGCCTCGTGCCTGCATTTCTTCCGAGACTTGTTAAACTTCTCGTCTTGTTTTATTTTGTATCGGGATTGAAGAGGAAATGGGAGGGAAGTTTATTGATGCTGAGCTAGTTTTGCTCAACGTTTATTGAAATTTCTTCTGAAATAAAAACTTACTTAGGCAACATACAGGTTGTTGTTGATAGGTAAAAATGTAAAATGTAAAATGTGAGAAGGAAACTTTAAAATAGCTTAGAAGAACAAAAGAGATAGTGTTAATAAAATAGCTTTCGCAGTAAGAAATTGCCAAAACTCCGTAGGAAACTACAGATTTGGTGCAACGTACGAAGTAGACTTTCAAAAGAGGACAAGTTACAAAACCATATTGCATCCAAACACTTCAATATTATTTCATAATTACGTCAGACAACTTACATTTTATTAAATTCGTAAAGAGCGCCTTCTAGGAAGTCCACATTTCCTGTTGTAAATCGTTTCAGCAGACAGATTGAATTATGACGTGTATTGGCAGCGTGGCGCCGCGCCAAATTAAATGTTCCAATCATTTTCACACTTCGCTAGTTGTATAAAGGATACGAATCTATTGACGTCCACGGACTCCACGCAAATTCAATATGAATGCTCGATGTGGAATAGAAATCCATATGACATATTGAATGTTTTTCAGATGAGTAATCTGTTGCTCCATTTTGATCCCTTTCACGAACGATGTTCTTAGTATGAAGAAATAAAACATATCATTTTCGTTTTTCGGCTTTTATTTTTTTGTACTGTCACAGTTACTTGGTGTTATTTCCATGTCTTAAATATACATATAGAAAATGATAATAAATAAAATAAATCTGAAATATTCCCCAATAATCGTCTTCTATCTTTTTGTTTGGCGTTGACTTGTATGCGTGGAGGAAGACCTTCCTTTAAATCAATCGTTCCGACTCAGGTCCAACGCTGAAAATATTTATAACTTGATTTATTTAATATTATTAACTTGATACTTTCGATTATATAAAAATAATGTAAGTTTTATAATACCTATCTCCTTCGTTACGGTGAAGCGTATTCTCTAAGGAGAAGCTAGCAAAGGTTCTTAATTAAATCTTTAGACGTCACGAGCAAATCCAATATGAATGTTCATAGGAACTACGAACATTCATACTATCTATAACTCAGACTGCAGTCTACTGCATTCACACTACCCAGAGGCGACAGGGATTGACACAGATGCTATAGATGTCGTTATTGATCAATTCAGTAGACTTATTCAATTATGATGGCGCGGAAACTGCGCCAGATTAAATCCCGACTGATTTTCACACTTCTATGGTCTTTTAACATTCCTCACGGATTTGATTTATTCATACAGCCATGCTCCACTGAAGATTGAAGATGTTCTCCGAGCTGTCGACGGTTCCAATTACTTGCATAAATGAATATTTTTTCCATGAAACTGCGATAGGGATTAGGTATTCATTTGATCGGTATAGTTCGCATATGGAGTTATTGCTGATCTTTATTAATAGGCGCTTGTAACTTAAACTTGTCAGAATTTAAAGTTTCAAGTAAACGTTTTAAACATGACTTAATTCTTAATCGTATCCTATTTATGCCTATTAAGAGCGGTGAAATTCGGTTGTTCTCCTGTTCCTACCAACGAAGGAAATTTGACAAGTTTCACCTACTATAAAGTGAATACATTGGTTATTAATAACGGGCTTAAGACCTACTAGCACGTGTCCACTGTCCGTGCCAGGGGTGGACTAAGGTCGTTGGAGGCCTGGGGCGGAAAGTTAAATGAAGGCCCAGTGTAAAAAGTTGATTTTATTTTACAAAATTACAAATGTGTCATAGATTTATTCACCGACAAACAAATATAATTCCGGCAACGTTTTTTTAGTTAGTTAGCAACTGTGTTTGTGGGCCCCCAGACTCGGGGGACTGAAGCTGGCCTCCCCTTCCGCCCCCGCCGTAGTCCAGAGTAGAGATTAGAGCCGTAGAGATCCATGCACAAAACGAATTTAGATTTCTTTCAAGGACATAAACAGCAAAAATACAAAACAGTAACCCGAGTTCCGTATAAGATATTCGCCATCGTAACACAATTTCGCTTCACCATACTTACGTCTTGACATCCGTGCTTTGTAATGGTAATAGCGCTCTTAGAAGGTAATGTATAGCGCGGTGTAGTGTAATTATTGCGTTAATGGGGCACCGTAATGTTTAACTGCCTTACTTAGCTTTAGCCAAATTTGATTTTATGCGCAGAAATTTTTGTTGTTAGGCTATATTTTCTTGAACATTTTGTCGATGATTGCATGACTTGAAGGATTAAATACCAATTTAATCTTTAGACCATACTTGTATTTAAATTTATATAATCAATGTGTTATGTTATCATGAGATTCGGCTAAAGAATTCCTATTAAAATGGCGGTCTTGCGATGAAGTTCTAGTAAAAGTATGTATGGATAACCCTGCTCAACCAGGCAGCCCACGGGCCGGATGAGGCTCGCTTCGGTATAGAATCTGCTCCGAAGCAAATTTAAAGAGGCGCCAAATGTCATATACAGACGATTGGAAGACATTCTTTGTGACATGGTCTTGGGGACGGCTAGTTGTGATTTCGTGGGACATTTCCAAAAAGTACTTATGTGGTAATGTAGAGCTGAGCCGAGAATTATATAAGTTAGTATTAGAGTTCTATTAGTCAGAATCAAGAATTGAAACGAACAAGACGCCTCTTCAATACCACACGAGCCTGCTTCCTTCACTACACTCACGACACGCGACCTCGTTAATATTCTTAAATTTGGACAACAACTTTCAAAAATTTGCTCATATTTGTCTTTAAAAGTAATGATTCCACCTATGTGGCATTTGTGAGTTAACTCAGAAAACTATAGTTCTACTAAAAAGGATTATTCCAATAGTAATCTGGTTGAAACTTTAATTCATCCATTCCATTTGGTAAAATTATTTCCGACGTGATTTTCAATGAATCTCTACAACTGTACGTGAAAGGGATCAGCGGAGCGTGTTTTAAATATCATTACATGGGTTGCTGTGGCCTTGATCTCGGAATCATGAAGGATAATAATTAATTAAAAAAAATGAACTATTTATTTATTGTATTAATGAGTATTTGATATGCCCTGCCCTGCCCTGATAGCTGAAGCACACATAAGCAATATAATTTTTCACCTACCTTGAATGTAGTATGTGGTCGCTGACCTACTTTTTTATTTTTTTTTTTAAATAAACGCTTTCTACACTCACAGCCCCACACTAGGATTCCCTGTATCGTGGGTGCCATGGACACACAGAGACAAATACACAAACACCCAGACCCAGAAACAGAAGTCTAAATTCATCATTTATAAATCTGTCTGGCCGGGGATCGAACCCGGGACCCTCTGCGCGTCAGACCGGCATGGTGACCGCTCCGCCACGCGGGTCGTCGCCGTGTTGATCTCGTCTCCTTGTGGTGCCGTGGTGACAGCTATTTCTTGTCTCGGTGTAACGAGTAACACGTGGCTCAACGGTAACACGACACACGTATAACAAAATATGTTGCGTCCACATATTAAAAAGAACAACACAATTTTATCGTCTCAATGCACTTAACACGCACGATATAAATTTCTCGCCTCAATGTAACATGCTCAACTTAAAATACACAATCACAAATGCAGAGTAAATATAAGTCAAATAAGCACTGGCACGGCAACTCCTGCACACTAAATAATTCGAATGACAAAAGAGGGTAGATCTGTGACGGCCGTCTAAATGATAGTCATAGTACCTTATTACATTACATTAATTCAGAAGATTTAAACTAATGGCATTGTAAGAATATATTTAATTTCTAACATTCTTACGCAATTGTATTTTATTTTACCACGATGTCCTGGAATTTGCAATTCGATAGTCAGCCTGTCCGGAAAGGTCAATCCGTAGGCTCTTCCTCCGGAAGCCGTTCTTTCAGAAATTACGCCATTTTATCAGCACCCCCGCTTTAGGGAGCTTAACTACGAGGAAATAATTCATGCAAATATTTTTACAAAAAGACCCTTAGAGATTATCCCGCCCTTTTGTTAAAAATATTGCTACGAAACGTAATTTATCAAATCATTGAACAAATTATTATTTTGATTTAAAATGTTTTAACCGTACAGATATTATTTGAGCGCTTTAAAACATCAGAGTACTGAGAAATTATTATTTTACAATTACTGACAAGAAAGTTTCAAATTAATTTAACAGTAATTAAAACTTCGTCAAGTAAAGTAGTTTTTAAAGCTTACTCGCTCCGAAGCCTACGACGGTATTCGGAGTTGGTTAATTAATATTTTATTACAAATGCAACACAGTGTGAAGTTTAAGTGGATTGCTTTAGAATTGTATTTCGTATGATTCCATATGAATAAAAGCGTGTACTTTCTATTTAGATGTTCAAATATTTAGAATTATAGGCTGTCAGGCTACTTCTTAATCTATTTCATTAATGATTCGATCCACTTGTATACCTTAAACATATACTTAAATATAAACATATTTTCAAAAAAGGTGCAAATAGAGCTCTCCTTCGAAGCCGGCGATGCACTGACGACTCCTCTGATGTTGCAATTGTCCATAGGCGACGTTAACTACTTTCCATCAGGAAGCACGTCTGCTTTATCTTCAGATTCAAATATAAAAAAAAACATATCTTTACTTGTGTAAATGTTCGCCTCAGGAATATTTAGACATAAGACTCCCATACATTTATTATATATCTCATGCTTAAGTCAGTACTCTACATAATGACATGCTTTTTATTTTGTTCAATAAGCTGTTATTTTACTCGTGCACACGAATATTTCTCGTAGGTATTTATCGATGATAAATGAATCCAGAAACATAACCCTGTAATACTTTAGGATATACCTACTATCGTGTCAATTTAAGGTATCGACAATGGAGACATGGAGGCATGATGACCTTTCATCATCAGTTCAAAGAATAACATGCCAAGTTAATAAAAAACCTGTAAAGGGTATAGTATCTATGGGTATTAAAATTAATTGCTTTCGTAATAAAATAAGCTACGTACGCACCGCAATTTATGAGATAAGCCTCACACAATGTGTAGGCTTTGTTGCCTTTAATATCTATTTCGCGTGTTTGTCGGCACTTAATATTAGGGGATGATAACTTTCTCTTTATTAACCTCAACGTATTGCCAACTCAGAGGTACTCTAGTTTTCTCGTGGGTCGCGTAAGTTGCGATTATTGTTTAGCGTATTTTGCAAGCTAAAGTTTGCCGAATTCGTTCATTGTTTTACTATTATAGCTATCATACTTCCCCCAAGTTTTAACATGGTATTCTAAAAGGTTATCCCAAAATTTTGATAATTTTGTTACCATATTGCTTGATCCGCACGATTCCGTGTTCGTAGTACCTACCTATGGTCAAAAAGAGATTTATATGATTAATTTAGGTTTTATAATAAAAGTAGGTATTTGTGAATGTGCGTCTGTATTGTCTCCGTGAATACTGTGTGATTTCATGGAGACAATCACAAAGGTAGACTTGTGTGAGCGCAGAAAGCGTGATAATTATTATAACTGATGTTCGTAGGTAACCTACATAGTGCTCTCGTAGTGGTAGTAGTTACGAGTATTTGAAATAATGTAGGTTCAAGCAGTAAATTTGTTTGAAAAATTTATCTAACATTTTATTTAACAACAAATTGAATATGGAATTCTTTTCTCACACAACGCTCTGAAAATATTTGCGCAAAGCGTAGCGTAAGCTCGCATTTCTCGCAAAAGCGAGAGAAAATCACAATAATAACAAAAAAAGTCTAAAAAATAACCAAAAAAATAAACTTAAGTTCGAGACTAAATTATTCTAATTTACTCCCAGGTCTCTGGACCGCAATTAGCTTCTGTGTTTTATTGCTACTTGACCCTTTCCAAAAGTTTCCCTAATTTGTAAAAGGCCTGAAAAAAACTGATTTCCTGATTTTCTTCCTTATCCTTCATTATTTATTCCTTAGTTACGCAATATTTTCATGGTGTGAAATCGACAAAAATAAATGAAAAGGCGTCGGTTTCTTATTTCAAAATATATTTAATTATTATGGTCAAGTGCTTAGGATATCAAAAAGTGAAGAATCTACTTATTTTAACCCGGATTGATTTTGAGAACAATTTCAATAGATTACTACCTTTTGTGGAGATATTTGTTATTTGAAACGAACAAACTCCTATAGAATATTAATCGTATTATTACATTTAAAACAGATTATTACAAATATACCTTCTGGTAATAGTTGTCGCGGTTTAATACTTACGAGAACACAAACTAAGCACATAGTTAAATTTGAGTTGTAACGTTCACGGGCAGTTACGAGGCGAGTTAGAAATTAGTTAAATCCTCCGCGAACTCAAATTAAACCCACAAACTCGCTTAATATAATGTTAGTGAAATAAAACCTATCTAGGTTTGTAGTTACTACTGCTTACTTTATGTAGGGATTTAGTTGTTTTCTGTTAATGTTTCATTTTATAAAAGAAATATAAATGCCGATAAACTTGATCGTAAAGCAATAAAATAAACTTGATATCTTAATTCCGCTGTTATATTGATGTTTTCCCTTAGGTGTTCGTTTTTCCCTACTTTCCCCTATAAAAAATAGCAAATGAACATTCAGCCTCCTATTGAGTGGTCACTGTTGCTTATTAGGTGCCTAGTAACCAATCGATTGATAACCGCTAGATCGTTAATGTGGTAACACCACATCGATAAAATATAATTGGACGATAAAATGGTTCAGTTGATCTCGATCGTCCCTGTCCACATCTTTCTCTGAATACATTTGGAAAGACGTCGACAGCTGGTCAATCTTCCATCGGTCGACCGTCATTTTATCGATCGAGTTCGATTAAGGGATCGATCGATTGGTATTTGGGCACCCATAGACATTGACAGTAGTGAGTCGTAGAGGCGTTTCTCTCTCGGAGGTATAAACTGGTACAATTTATATTTAAAATACAACAAAGTGATTAATATGATATGGTTATTATATAAATGCTTATGAATACAGATTTTAGAAGGTGGTAGAACACTTTGTGGTACGACTCCGGCGGCACTACCGCCACACCTATTTCTGCCAAATAACAGCAGTGTTAGGCGCTGCTGTGTTCCGTTTTAAAGGGTGTGGTAAGGGAGACATATTTTTTCGAGGCGTTCCAGCTTAGTCTTCAGGGGTAGCGGCGCATTTGTGGCCAACCTCAGGTAGGAATATCTAATCCTCTCTGAGGTTGATTACAGATGTCCATGGGCGGCAGTAGCCACTTACTATCAGGACTGCATGTTCGTCTGCTACTCCCATATTATAAAAAAATCTAAAACATATTATAAACATTAAAACCTTTGCCCGATGTGAAGACCAATGCGCCACGCGGGTCATAAAAAGCTTTGTACTCGTAACAACTTCATAGCCGTATATTTTTGATTTTTTTCTTCTGCAACACAAAAAGCAGTGACATCAAAGGCAATATACGTATAAATGGCGGCAAAGTTTTGCTTTGTCGTCATTATTTCCTGGTTTGGAAGGAAGACAATTAGGCCGGATATCGCCGCGCGGATTCGCCCTTTTGAAGGATCCCGACTTTTATTCAGCTTTACGGACGATTTATATCTCGTTTGCGAATTAATTCGTCTGACGAGATATTCATTCAGAAAGGAAGGCTGGGGATAATCGTGAAAAGGCAACTGTCGATTGTGAAGCTGGTATTCATACTTTGTGCGTAGATGCTCATATTCTTTCAATTTCACACACTTCCAAGCCCACGCACATATACTACACACATATATACGTACACGTACAACACACGCACAAACGCCATACACGTTTGTATGATTTTATTAAACACACGCTTCATGTAATGTTTATATTGTGTTCTAAATGTAACATTAAATACATTTCAACAATATTAAAGTAATTTATTTACTAATCATATTGGCATCTATCTATTGGCAGATACAGAAGTAACATTTATTAAGTACTAAGCATACTAATCCCTGTGTTAAGACCACGTTCCATGCAAAGTGCCTACGTTTAGGGGACTTAATTAAACTCGCAGGGTCGCCACTATATTAATAGGAAATTCATCGAGCGCCGGACCCACAGCATAGAATGCTTACCATAGTTTTGTTAGGCAACGTTTCCACGGTTTATCAATAGTATGTTAAGCTTTTAGCATCCGTTAAAAATGAATTTTGAATGGTAGGTAAGGCATAAGCCGTCGTTATTCGTAATACTATTAATGTGTGTGTAATAATACCATTATTCGAAAGTTAATGGGAATGTGATAAATAGTAAAATTTAAATTATTTACCAATGAAACTGAATCTTAATTAACATTCATATAGATTAAATGTATTCGTGCTTTGTGAAATACAAAACAGCAGTGAGTCTCTTATGTTGGCAGAGTAATAATACTAGTTCTAGTCTGTATAAAACAGGGGTAGCAAGACATCTGGCTGACAAGGGGTGTGACTCCAACCTTATTTTACCCTTTCAATCTTTGTGAATTGCTCCTCCTATTAAGAAAATATGTAATTAGCAAAATCTTTAAAGATTATTCTTTATTAATATAATATTCACCCTATACAATTGCTGCCTACTAAACATTGACATTTTCTGCCTACTAAAAGGAAATAGGAAAAAAATAGGCATATTGTTTAATAATAACGGCATAAATGTGCTTCAAGGTACTTGCCATGGAGACGATCTCTCACAAGTTGCCGGTTCTGTATCCAAATTTCTATATTATTGGCGCGAGGCCAAAGGCGAGAGCTGAAATTCACGGCTTTCCGATTTCCGGCCGTCAACTGAGCCTTTGTTATATCATTTTCATTTTCTTTTACCCGATATTACAGTCTGCCTTATCTTAGGAGTTTTTTTATAACGATGTCATTTTTTCTACATCCGTTAATTATTATCATCCAAATTAAGGATAAAATCTGTCGTGTTTGATTTCTATTGTACCATTTCGGCATCTGTCCGTAAACAGCAGTGTAAGCGGCTGTTTTCGTTTATACAGTGTTGTAGGGCCGAAGGCAGAAACACAAGAGGCGTTCTAGTGTATTTTCAAAAAAAAAAAAACTTTACAAAATCTACATACAACCTGTATAATTATTTTACTTAACTATAGCAAATATATTTTCATCAATTACTATAAGGAAAAGGCGGAAAAACAAAACACAAAAGTCATTAAGAAATAAAAACTTTATTATTATCAGTTCAAATATCATATTTACATTCTTTTAAACGATTAAAAGCACAGTTGTTTACACATCAGTAAAATAAAAAAAAATCAGCGCAGCAGAATAATTTCGTGATACGTAGTAAAATCAAGTTAATAAAACATTAGATACCCTAAGAGCGTTTGTCCACCACCGCCGTCACTGGACCGTCATCGAGAACGAGATGACGGCGCCGAAGTAGCATACATACATTTACTATAGCCGCGTATCCATCGCACGTCCTTCACGTCATATTAAAGTCGGATCGAAATAATCTCGTTCTCGGTGTCGGTCCAGTGACGGCGGCGGTAGACAAACACTCTAACACATAATTAAAACTAAAAAATAAATCTCATGATAAATTTCCATGTCGGTACTAAGTAATAATGTCTGTTAAAATTGTGCACATCATTATGAACCCTAACTAATTACAATAAAGTCGTATTTCGCTTACTCAATCTAAAACTAGCTAATTTATGTTAAGACACGGCAATCACATGCGAATATTTTAACAGACATTAATCTTATACAGGATTCTGTGATAGTATGAAGTATGTATTTCATGTTAATTTTGAAAATTAATACACCCTATGTAGTGTGAATAAGTTTGAATACAATGATGATACAGATAATAAATGTATAGGATGTTCTATAATATAAACATATTAAGTTGTTACTATGAGGGACTAAAGCTGGTGTCAATATTATTTATTGTGACAAGATTTTACGACATGAAATTTTTGTTAAAAGAACCCGACAGTAATTTACTCTAACACAAATTCCGACTAAGTACGCATTGCACTTGACATACATAGTCACTGCAATCCACAGAGATATTTGTATCTTAATCAAAACTGTCCCATCAAAAGTCCGTCATAGAAACATTCAACATTGAGGACAGTTTGAACAACTTCAGACTAGAATACAGCAGTTTAAGCGGTGATTACACCACAAAAGATCACGCAGCTTTCTCACATGGTAATACTTCATACTATCACAAACCACCTGGTCACGGAGAGCACAGCAATGGCAACATGTAGGACTGCAAACTAAACGAATCACATCTAGACCGTACCTTATTTACAGTTTCGTTACCCCGCAACACATCAGTTCTTCATTATACATACAAATGCAAATTACACATACTAACATACATACCGTTCATTCGTTCGCGGGTTTTTATGGCGAATAATTTCGTAATCACGGCCGAATAACGCACGCCATGTAAGCATTAAATAGTGATATTTCACAGCTAGTATATTAGTCATTGATTTATACGACGGATTGCTCGTTTCTTTACTTTACTATGCTATAATTTACTATAAAATTGAACTAACACATATACCATATGAAATCATATAATGAAATACTCCTTACAATTAAAATTCAATTAATCTGACGTGGGTTTTATTCGGTCGCCGGACAAAATTAATCACCATAACATGACCCGAGTGTAAGGGCTCTTATTAACGACATCGGATATTCTCGTAAACATTTTCACAATAAATAATCGGTTTATCGGTTTTTGAACAGTTTTATCACACAATCTCTTTTTAACAGTTTTCAACCGATATTTTTGCCAATATATACCTATTATTAATCATGTTATTTTAATTATTATGTAAATGTGAAAGGACACTAGTGTATTACCAACTAATACCTTTGCTATGTTCGACGTAGAATAATTACCCCGATGTCATTAAACAGAGCCGCGGAATTGCCTCACAAATTCAACACAGATACTATCACCATTCGTCTATATAAATGCTCCACATATCTCCGATCAATATACAAGTATGTTACATCGCACGGGGTGCGCTCGGTGCCTCACTCAACGGGTGAAATATAAACTTCCCTCCCACTAAATTACACATCAAGAATCACATTCGACCCTTACGACTGTGTACACGTCTATTGGACTTATAATTACAGTTTAACATGTCTTTGCTCGAAAATGTATGTAGTCTTTATGCTATGCAAGTAATGAGGACATATTTGAACGCAGATGGTAAAATACATAAACAGATATAGTGAACTATGTTTAACTTGTTTCATTCAATGTAGTAATCGAAAAGGGCCGCATTTCTATTTCTCGGTCTCTATGACTGAGTACAATAAACATAGTTAATAATAGAAAAGCCATCATTTTCAATTACATTCTTATTTGAGACAAGTTATAAATTTTAGCTTTAGTTCTGGTACACGCATTATATTAAATCTATGAATAATTGCGATTTCTTTACATGAACGCAAGTTGACTTGTCGCAATATCGATCTGACCATACAAATAATTATATCATAATTCCTATCAAACATAGCATAAAGACTGCACAATCGAGCTACGAATATCGCCGTACACAGTCGTCAGAACCAAACGTTAACAAATTCAACAAATCATGTACATTCAAAGTATTGCGTTTTAGAAACTATACAATATATTTCATTAATTATTTATTATTTACTCACTAATTTAGTGTTCGGAGCCGAATTACGTTAACTACGGGAGTGCGGCCGTGGCACCCGATCTTTGTGACGTTTCTCACACCGTATTACATACGAGATCATTGTCGACGTTCAATTTGTTCTAAATATTTATATAGGCACGTTAAAAGTTGCATGTAATTTTTAAACACGCGTAAAAATATCCCATGATTTTTCGCTAAATAAATAAACTGATTTACGCTTTTATTGAGCCTACAAATAATTTCATCAATCTACGAAATGAACGACATTTACTATAATCTACATCGCACGAAATGATTTCTTTGTTAACATTGAAAATTACTCATGGAAATTTTGAAAAATGTTTTATTTTCGTCAACTAAGCGGGCTAACCTAGCCGAGTGTCACACCGCACCCGACTGTCCTACAGCGGAACACGCTACGCTACGTGGGACTACGCTCCGAGCACTGACAACTCGATGCTACTGTATAAATATCGTGTGTACACACATACATACAGAGTGGAGATAAACGCCTGATTATTAACTAATTTTTATTTGAAATAAATGAAAAATCATTTTTAGACTTCAGTAAATAAAATCAAAAAGTACGACTGAATAAGAACCTGTAATGATGAAAATAACCCCCATATTTGGCAATTTAATTATGTTTGAAAAATCTAATAATTTATGGTTAAATTTTTACTCTCATTAAACATCACTTATCAACAATCTTAAGATGAATACAAATTCAAAGTAAGATAATAATTATGTTACAGGCAGATAAAATGCGAAACTGCAACCGTGTATACCTAAAAATCACTGCCTTATTTTGTGACAACTCTAAAATATTTAGCAATAACAAAAAATATGCCTTAATTATATACTTTGACTTGGTGTATTTAGATAAAGTAGATCTTAGATTTTTATGACATTATACATATTAGGCGATACATTTACAACGTTAGTCCCACCCTGTATGTATAGTTTACACACATTTATATTTTCCTAATTATAGTCTTTACTTACGAGTCGGTCTTATTTAATGGCAGTGCTAATCGTGCAATAGTGTACCTACTCATACTCGTATAAATACTTACAAATCAAGTTTCATTTTTACCACGGATTCAAATCAATAAATGTGCCCAGATGCATTGAAACGACTAAATTTAAATTTCAGTGAAAGATTGTAAATGACATTTTAACTGGAATGAAGTACTTGGTATATTTCAATATAAATTTTATACTAATTATTTATCTGTAATAAATAAATGGATCACAAGAAATTAACTAGTAATCACAATTAGATGCTCTGTTTTAAGAATTCTTCTCTAGGACTTATCTACCGATTTGAATCTGTAGTAAAAATAATGATATAAGACATTCTGAAAACAGATTTCTGTTCGAACAAAAAATACCTTGATTTGTATCTATTTGTACAGAAAATTATATATGACAAGGTGAATTCAAACGCTCACTAATATCACCGCAATCTGACAAGCCACCACACAAACAACATCAGCACTCGCTTCACTTAACAATGAATATTGCTTCGAGTTACTCATACATAACTATATCTGTAGGTATATGTCGGTGCTAAACTGCGTTTGAATAGAACTTAGACAAAAATTATACATAGCTATAATACATGCTTAAAAATCAACATCTGACATCTATATTTCGATTAAAATAAAGGAACATAAATGTATACCGGGTATGTATTTAATTCTATAACTCTTACTTTAATTCGCTAGATTTCAAAAACATATTTTTAATAAATTCAATACTATATAATGAAGGCGTAACTTTCACGTGAAATATAAGTAACAAAATATTGCCATTACAATTTTTATTCGTATTTATTTATATTTCGGAGTCTATTCATCATTCGCTCATTGGCACAAATTGGTGTTAACGTTACAACTTTACATTACATTCTAATCGGAAGTAATCTACACTATCAGACGATACAAAGTTCAAAAACCCTATTGACATTAAGAATTATTTCAAGTTGCCAATGCACCGGTCACTCTACTATACATTGCACCCCTAAACAGGCCCGCACCCTACAGGTGATCAAAAATATTATATAACATGCCTACGTCTAGAAGTGGCAGGTCTGGGGAACATAATAAAAACAAAAATGCAGACTAAAACTCGACGATATCGCTTTTGTCCGTATTCGTTTCATTTGTGGCGCCGCACAACGCTCGCGGAGACATAATAAGGACGCAATAACTGCTGTCATGAACACATCAGATTAAAAATCAGCTTTCATGTCTCGTCTATAACGCGAAGCCGGATCTAGACGTATTATATAATATCTTTAAGACTATAAGGGAAAAACTATAAAACCAAATCATCCAAAATCCTTACAATTTCCTAATCGCTCTCGCTTCTCAAACGGGAGCTACGGGCCTGCACGTAACGTACGTGAGGGATCACTAACAATTCCACTAACTGTTAAATTCACTAGTCTTTAGGCTAGACGGAAACTACCGTCTACACTACCCCTTTTCATTTACACACTGATTAATTTTAATTTTAGTATTTAATTATTTATCATTATTATTATTACAATGAAAATTCCTATCACTTCGCAATTTACAGGAGGACGGTCCCACACATCAAAAATTTGAGATCTGTCGTGTCATTAAATAAAATTTTGGTAATAAACGTCGCCGTTCAATTCTCGTTATATCACTATGAGCGGCCGCGCGGTGCGAAGGTCGCAGAGACAGCGAGTTACGAGTACAAGCGTGCAAACGATTACGGCTCCACACGACTCGCCATACTAACTTTCCTATTTGAGCACCGTGGAAGGAATGTGTGCATAAGATATTGATGAACGCCAACAATTATAATGTAAGAGCCCCTACTATCAGTCCAAATGATTACCTATCATCGAGAAAAGACGCATTCAAAAATAATGTTACTTTAAAACGTAGCGTTAATGAAAATATATCGGTACGAGTGGGCTCGCGTGAGGGTTGATACCGTGGCGGGTGCGATTCATAAGACTGCTCGAGTTCGTTTCATCGACAATTATCCCTTAGTTAATATAAATAAACATCTTCAAAATTTTTACCAAAATTATGAGCATATAATATCCAGCATAAAAATCTTTTAAAATAACTCGTCATACTCTTCTCAGTTATAGATATACATGGCACACTGCTCCGTTTATTTTTTATTTTTTTAATATATATTTATTTATACATATACAAATCGTACACTCGATACCTATCAGTTTACCTTGTCACCATAGAATAATTGAATTATATGGATGGATATTACGTTAGAAGCTTAACAAGCGCTAAATATAACGTCGAGTCGAAAGCGTTCGACGGATGGACAAACGTAGACGAGGGGGGTATCGAACGCAGGGGGGGGGGGGGCTCGCTCGGGTCGAGGGTACGAGAGTCGAAGGGGAGCTATCACGAGATTTTGGTCCACCGAATCGAGTCAACCAGGTTTCGACCAGATTACAACTATAGGAATTGAAGGTACTAACTAACGAATAGGTCGGTGGCCCGCGACCGGCGACTCACTTGATGGCCACGTGGCGCGTCTCCGGCTGCAGGCACACTCCCTCCACCGTGAATATCGAAACCTCTGCAACAAAACAAACATCTTTCATTAAGTTTATCAGTAGTGTATTTGTAAGAGCTTCATCCAGTTAGAGGTGAATAAAAGGGGGCTTCTGGGGTTTGTGGGCGGCAAGAGTGGGGCCTCGAATTGCTCACGGAGCCCAGGAAGGACTACTGTATGTAGTTGCATACAGTCGTTCGCAGACGGTGTGGTGAGCGTCAATTTCACCTGGGCGGACTTTGAGGGGACAGCGTGTTGAAAGGAATCCGGTGTTCCATGGAGATCCCGGAGTCCTCTACGTAGCACCGAAAACAGCCTCTGGGAGGTTGGGGACGATAAAAATTTCACACCTCGTGTCCCTTTCATGGCATTTGGTGTACGGGACCCCCTCGGAACCCGTCCACTCTCGCCCACGGATACATAGCTGCGTTAGTGTGCTCTAAGTTGCTACGGAGTATAATTATGCTTGTAGCTATGTAGTTCGACCGCATTGGCTCTATGACTGACACCTGTGCGTTAATTTCAGAGCGGACTTGAAGTTTGGCGCGGACTCTATCTCTTGAAGGTTTTCGCCTCGAAAACAAAAAAGCAGTATATCTCACCGTCGGGCAGATCCCGCAGACGCGGCGGCAGCGACGCAAAGTACGCGTGGTGCATCGCGCGGGGCGCGGGCAGGCGGCGCGCGGGGTCGGGCTGCAGCAGCGCGGCGGCGAGGCGCTCGGCGTCGCGGCCGGCGTCGCGCAGGCGCGGGAAGGCGGCGCCCAGCGCGCGCGCCGCCGCCACGCCCCAGCGCGACACGTGCGCGCGCAGCCCCGGCAGCCGGCTCACGCCCGCCCAGCTCTCCTCCGTCGGCGTGCCCACCACCTGCACACACAACACGCTGTACTACACTGAACTGAACGAACAAGGTATAGTTATCATCTCAACGAAAGTGGGCTTCCGAGGTTGCAGGCGGCAGGAGTGGGAGCTCGAATTGTCCAGTAAACTACCCTGGGAAGGACGGCGGTATGTGTGGTCTCATACCACCAAATGGTGGTGTCGTGAACACCAAATGGTGTGAGAGGAGCGAAAACTGCTCCGCTTGTGTTCCGACGAAGATCCCAGAGTTCTCCAACATGCGTCGAGAACGGCCATCGGGGGAGTTTTAGTGCGGTAAAAATCCCACCTAACCCGGCGTCGCTCCCACGACATCTGGTACCTTTTTCCCCCTCGTAAAGAAAAAAAAGCAGATGTAGGTACCGCTGTAGTAAAACCACAAAGAGCTCTATCCTCACAACGACAACTACTTAAACCACACCACATGTTAATATCCCTCTTACAGTTTTTCCATGCGACAAAAAAGGTGTCGTCGTTAATACATTACCACCTACCTACTGGACATACCACGGTTGAACCTAAAAGTCCTCTCGGAACAGAAAAAGCTTAAACTAAAATCCTTCATGCTAACCAAGTGCCAATTGATAGATATCACACTATTTGTCTTTTTTTTGAACACCAATCTCAGTCATGAAAGTTTTCTCACGATATTGTACTTTGCCGTTAAAGCAAACGATAATGATTTTTAATCCAAACCTCATTTTGAAAAACCATACGTTCCTAAATTTAATCTCGATTAAGTGACCTAATTTAAAATTATCACTGCTCAACTTAACTCACAGATAATTGAACCACACATATCACTATCCTCCCTGCTAGCCATGTATTCTCACAACCAGAGACATTTAAAACCACCATTTATCATCCTACTTTTAAAATTTTCAAACCTTATTTGCTTTAAAAACCTACTGAAGACAAAGTGTACTAGACACAAAACTCAAGTGCATAATGTTAAAATTATTCCGTCTATCTCTTTCAGTTGGCAATATTTACAATGTCTATGCGCGTTATACGTAGAACGGGTCCATAAATGGTGTTTTAGTATAATTGCATGTTTCGACGTCTATGGCTCGCCGATCGTGATAGGGAAACGTGACTTGTTTTCAGTCGAATGTGTGGGTATTTGAAAAGTGACATGAATCGCATGGAATGCCATTGTGCGCCGGTTACAAGTTATATAAGTATATTATTATTTAAAATAAGTTTTATATGTGTCACTGGTACAAGAGCGTTTAATACTGTTGTTATAAATTGAAAATAGTGCCTTCAAATAAGAACAATTTCAATATTATCATTATCCTCCCATTCCTAAACGTGAGACTCTTTTCAGATAAGCCATTAAGGCCACAGTCCAACATGCTGGCAAGTGCTGCTTGGGCAGAAATGAGAACAGATACAAAAAAAAACCACTGAGGCAGTGATAGCTTAATGGTTTAAACGTGGCCTCACAATCGAAAGGATCGAGGTTCCAATGTTATAAATGAATTATCACTTGCTTAAGCTGTGAAAGAAAATACTGCACAGAAAGTTTTAAAAAATATGTGAAGTCTACCAATTTGCGTTTGGTCCGTAAGGTGAAATATGGCCTGATCCTTTTCATTTTGAGAGGAGATCCATACCCATCGGTGGAAAAGTAATAGGTTGATGATGAAGATCGTGTCGCTGCAAGCAAACTACGAAGGCATCGAAATCAATATACAAAATATTTTTTGAAGAGTAATTTCTGAACATCAATAACCTACCCTCGACTATATCTATTCCTCACCTATATCTATAGTCTGATTCATAATTAGGTGTCCAAAATGTAAACAAAGAAATGTCACTGTCAAAATTAACAAGAAACAAAAACTTTAACAAACTCAACAAAAAACGAAAATTTAACAAATATACACAATTTAACAAACGCGTTAGGTAAACGAGAAAGCATTCGAGTTCGATCACAATCAAGAAAATTTATAATATCAGCATCGAACTTAAAAATGACAGCACAAGAAATGTCTTGGATTTCGGTTGTGTTACCATTATCACATTTTAATTTTCTACCATAAACTTTGTTTTTTATTATTATTACTGTATAGATCGAAATTGAGCTGATATAAATATTAGAAAATGTGAATTAATCTTAATTTATTTAGATTATTATTTTATTATTGTTGTATTACTTTAAAATCGACAAAAATAAGAAACTACCATTTCCAACGTATTCTTTTGATAGGTCAACACTTTTGTTTACATTTTGGACACCTAATTATGAATCAGACTATATATACTATATCTATTACCCTATCTATTCCTCATTATAAGAAAAATGTGAGACAAACCTTGAATATCTTGTCGAGCTGGTCGTTGGTGTCCCGGACGCCGGGGAAGGTGGGCACGCCGCACAGCATCTCCACGAAGATGCAGCCCACGCCCCACATGTCCAGCGACGTCGAGTACTCCGTGCTGCCCAGGAGGACATCTGGACATCAAACAATTTATTTCGTTTTTAACACGCTTTTATTAGCTTCGGTTGTATCTATGTATGTATGTATGTATGTAACGGAATCTTTGAGCTCAATTTTCACCAATTTCAACAACTCTAATTAATTTGAAACTTTGCAGACGTATCAAGAACCGATGACAATGCAATAATTTGATAACAGTATCCCATTATCCTCATTAGATTAATTGGGGAATTAATTAATTAATTTATGAGTTCATCACAGACTAAAAAATGAAAAATAAATAATAGTTTAAAAAACACACTCTTATTGCTATTCGAACTAAAAACTAGAAAATATTTTTTAATGACAACGAGTTTAAGAATAAAGAGTTTAAATTCAGAGTACAAAGCGTGTGGTACTTAATATTTTAAGTGTTACAATCATTCTATTGGCCCAGCAGTAGGAGTAATAGTAGTAGTTGATGATGATGCAGAGCACTCACCCGGTGGCCGGTACCACAGCGTCACGACCTCGTGCGAGTACGTGTGGCTCGGCACGGACTTGGCGCGCGCGAGCCCGAAGTCCGCCAGCTTCAGCTCGCCGTGAGAGCTTATTAACAGGTTCTGCGGCTTCACGTCCCTGGTTACAAACAATAAAACACTTTCTACACTCACAGACTCACACTTGAAGTCCATGTCTTGGGTGCCATGAACACACACATAGAGAAGAATATACATTTCGAAGCAACCAGAACACAGCGCTTAACAGCAGTGTTAAGCGCTGTGTTCTGGTTTAAACTGTGTGGTAAGGGAGACAAACTTTTCCGAGGCGTTGCAACTTAGTCCTCAGGAGTAGCGGCGCATCTGTGGTAGGAATATCTAATCTTATCTGGGATTTATTACAGATGTCCATGGGCGGCAGTAGCCACGTACCATCAGACTGCATGCTCGTCTGCTTGTCCTATATTATAAAAAAAACCCAGACCCAGGATAGATATCCAAAACCATATTCAGATATCTGTTAGCCCGGGTCTCCAACCTTGTGTGACAGACCGGTATATTGACCGCTATAGGGGAAGTCAATTTAAGTAATATTCTCTCTTAATATATGAATATTACATTATATTTATTTTTATAGAATTGACTTTCAAAGAATCATAATTCGAATATTTCATAATAATTTCACGTTTACTCTGAGAAATCCATTCAGGAAAATAACACATTACGAAAGCAATTTATTTGTAAATATTTACGTTGGTTTTCTTAAATGTAATTAGATTCCTATGTATTGCACGACTCATGATGCGAAGCATCTGAGAGTGCTTTACGATCGAAAAATTTTTTTTGCTTCATTTTGGCGGCTATTTTTATTATTATAGCCTTGATAGTTCACGGAATCAAGATATTTTGCATACTATTGTCGAGATAATTTAATGGAGATTAATTCCATACTTTTTAAAAATTGATTTACTGCAATACAATTGGAAAAACCACCAAAATAGGTCAAAAAAAATTCCTGTCCGTCATGTGTGAAACCTGAAAACACTGTAACTTGTGAAAAAATCCATCATTTGAGTAATTTTTTTTTTAATTCTAATCGACGATTGTAGGTCACTGAATGCGAATGATTAATTAATTCAGTGTCGTTTAATTGCAATTAATAAAAAACGAAAACCACAAGACTATCAAGAGTATATCTATAGATATTATGTACATTTATTCCACCAGGGGCGCTTGTGCAGTACCTTCTTCCTACTACAGCTGTTTTTTCGGCAATTAATATTGAACGACTTAAGTTTTTTTTTTATATTTCATAATTAAATGAGCATTATGAGTCGTGCACTTTTGGATTTTTTTTGTTTAAAAATAATTTAACTTCAACTCATGGGTGCCTTCTATTAATGAACGTGTAAGTTTTAAAAGTCTAGATCGATTAAGGATAACTCTCTCGTCGAGACGATGATTCACGTTAATCTAAGGTATGAAGGGTAAAGCGATAGTCAAGTTGTTGAATAATTAATATTTATTTGTGCTCTGACAAAAATCACAAATTTAGAAGATATAAGTGACAACACGGTAGAGTTAACAATGATTTCCAATTTATCTTTCTATCTCCATAAAGATATGTTAAATATAAAAAACACAGAGCAATTTGCCAAAAAGAGCATTATAACATCTGCCAGACCAGCTTGTAACACATAATACATACTCGTGACACATACCTGTGTAAGACTCTTCTCCGATGGCAGTAGGACAGGCCGCGGAGCAATTGGAACATGAACAGTCTAACGTTGTGGTGGTTCAGCCCGCCGGGGTGCCTCTCCATGTATTGTGATAGATCCGTGTCCTGCACAAACAAACGACACAACCAAATATTATATAGTAAAACTTATGTACTGTGTTTTGTACGAACTTAAGATTTAAATCAATGAATAACTAGACAGCATGTTTAAAAAATCTAATTAATGGCGTTAAATGGGTTTCATTTCATAATGCATAACGTTAACGAACTTTTGAATAACTTTGGATAGGTTTATTTTGATGACACCCAATTTGTCTACACTTCTACAGTAAATGTCTAAATCATTCGCTTAATGTAAATCACTAGGGAAGCAGGAAAGGAATAAAAAACAGTATTACTACCGGATAGTCTAGGAACGAAATGCATTCAGTCTCAAGTTACAAATGTAGCTAGTTATTACTGAGACTTGGTTAATCATGCTCTTATGTTGCACTCTACTCCACCAAGTATAAAGTTAATGAGCAATTCTCTGTATAATTATAGTTCCACGAAACTTTTCTACGTAACACTCGTGATATACAGAATTGTAATCAACTGGCAAGAGCTAAAGAGCGGCTCACTATTCCATAACTTGGTTAGTGAGTGCTCACGTCCGGACGACACCACTCTTGTGTTAAACTTGGCTCCACTGTGCAAATTAAATTAATGAGCAATTCCTGTATAATTATACCACTATATAACTTGGTGTGAGCGTCGTGTTGTACAAGGTTTTATTGAATTCAGTGCTTCCGGACGCGACACGGTTATACGGTATCCTCCGCTTAATGGATTTTCTATTGCAGAGATAGATAGCTATGAGATATTTTTGGAGTAACATGCACCTAATTATCCTATTTCGCATAATGTCAAAATGAATTTTCATCTCTCATCTCTTTTCCATCGCCAAACTGACTTTATGCGGGTTTTATCTTATGATAGCGCCAACAAATTATGACAATGAAAATTATTTTCAAATTACAAAATTCATTTCTTTTTGTACAACATATATAAATTGCAGGAAAGTGTATCCAAAACCAGGTGCTATATCTAGTCCATTCGATTCTTACTGACTGGCAATATAAGTGAAAAAAAATCCCCCAACTACCAGTGACAAGTGCTAGCACTAAAGCCTCGTAGGCTTCCGATGTTATAATTTATCCGCGCTCCGCTTACAAGTGGCCCGACGTTATTGCAACAAAGCACATTAAGTGTAGTAAAGTGAAAATAAAACATATTAATACAGATTTTTATATCAATCACTAATGAGATGTATACTTTATTTCAGGAATGAACGACAAGTGTAAGCACTGAAGCTTGGTATAGGTACTTCCGATGTTATAATTCATGAGCTTCTTAACAAGTGGAATGATATTCTTAAAATATGTCAAGTTAAGTATAGTAAAGCAAAAAAGAAACAAATTCAGTCTTTTATCTATTCTTAATGAGATAAACTATGCCTTAGCAAACGACGTCAAGTACAGGCACTGAAGATTCGTAGAATATAATTTATGCGTCCCTTGCTATCGAGTGGCCCGTGGTTATTGCAGTAGGTACCGCAAGTTAAGTGTTGTAATACGAAAATAAAACATATATATCCTGTTTTTTATGTCAATTCTTAATGAGATGTACTTTGTTACAGGAACCAACGACAAGTGTGAGCACTGGCGTCTCGTACGCTTCCTAGTTCCTACGTTATAATTTATGCTTGCCTCAGTAACAAGTGGCCCGGCGTTATTGCAGTAAGGCAAGTTAAGTGTGTTAAGGCGGTGTCGAGCGCTCGCTGCTGAGATGAAAAACGTTGCTTTGTGTCCTGACGGGATAATGACGGCTTGCGTGCGCCTTAATTAAAATACAAATTAATGAGCCCTTTGCATTATTATATTTTCATAGTCGATTTTGTGAGTTTTCTGTCTGCTCGTGATTTCATTTTTTATTATCATTACAATATTCGTTGGAATGTTTAATATAATTTCAGCGCCGCTTTGTATCTAACTAAAACCTAAACCCATTTTGAAAAATATGAAAACATTAACTTTTCTTTTTACCCGACTGCCAAGGAAAGGTTATTTACCTCTAGGTACAGAGTAATCAAGAGACCGCTAAACTTATTAAAGAGAAACCTTAACTCAAACAGAGATATCCCCGAAGTGACATATTTTTGCGAGTATTATTTTGCCAAATAAGAAAAATATTAAATATAAGACATATTATCATAACTGTGACCTTTATCTCTCTTAGGAATCCATTTCATAATTAACAAAATGAGTCGTACTTATTGAGGCACCACCGACCTACATTCTCATTAGTGGATTATAATAAATTATAAGCATTAATGTATGACTCGCAGAATATTACAAAACATATTTATGAAATATTAACGCGAGGGAGATGATTAAAAATATATTTAACCTTTGATATATACTAGTATTATATACGTATCAGTGCGATGCAAAAATTCAATTGAGATATAGTGGTTTAAAATTCAGTTGCAAGGTTTGACCCTTACATATGTACTTACAAATTAATATAGCAAGTTAAATAAAATCTCAATATCAATCTACAATAGATAAATCATAAACACAGCATTTTCGAGACATTTTTGTACAACTTCAAATCTGTGATATTACGTCAAAAGTAAGACGAATCTCGTTCAAACGGAAGTTCGTTTAAACCTGCATAAACTGATTATGAGAATCGACGATAACACAAATAAATAAAATTAAAATTAATCCGTAATTATAAACGGCCATATTTTACGCTTAAACGCTTGAACGAAAGCATGACGGTAGGTTGAGTTTTGCTCTACTTTTCTAGTAAACAAAATTAAATAGAAAACAAATAAAATTAGTCACAGAATTACCATAGAGAAACACTTCGTAGAAAATTGCGGCGGCCGCAACACTTCCAATGGTAGTAAAACGTTTAGGGGTAAAGACATAAAACCGGCGTATTATAGCGCTTTCGAGTTTTACTCTACATACGCTAAACGGCCACACTGTTCCGAATATACAACAAATAACATAGAACGGAGGGTGGTCTTTTTGTAGTTTATTGATAGATCACGTAAACTATTGCTCGTCAAGTCAAATGCACTTTCTGTCATTACATCAGTTAAATAGATCTGACGTAAAACTACGCCAGCGAATAGCTCGTCACACTGAACATATACAATTAATGCCAGGCGTCTGTATTCGAACATTTGTGAAGTTCATCCGTACATCCCGTGAAGATTTGATCATCATAATATAAGTCACGCTTAAGAATATCAGTAGACCTCGACCTCGATATGTAACGTACTTATTCGACTCCTCACTTAATTCGCAATAAAACACTAAGTTTCCTTAACCTTAACCTTCCTAAACCATGATGTCACAACAGACGATTTAGGAGTTCTAAGACCTCCAAGAAGAAAATTAAAAAAAAATCTCCTACTTAATTTAAGAATTCCTCGTTACATAAGAAGAGATGGTATGACGTCACTCACCACAAACTCGAACACGAAGGTGAGCGTCTCCCGCGTGTGCACAATGTCGTGCAACGTCACGATGTTCGCGTGCTTCAGCTCCTTCAGCAGCGACGCCTCCCGGATCGCCGTAAACGGCGCCCCCTCCTCCTCTTGCAACCTTATCTCCTTTAACGCGACCACTTGCTGCGTTAAACTGTTGACAATATACAATTTATTGTTAATGTTGCCTTGTTTCAAAGTTGTCCATGGATCGTTAAATTTCTCTCTATAAAATGAATTTGATATCAGTTTTACGATATTTTAAAATTTACTATTTTATTATGTATTATGAACAGACTACAGCAATATTCATCCGTCGTCTACATTGCACAAATTTTATTCACATTTTCGTAAAAATGAGAGAAATGCTTTAAAGTACACGTCGTAACGCCGTCAGTTTCCTGTAAAATATTTCCATTATAACAACACTGCATAAATGCGAAATATGAAAGCTGTCTACGTGATAAAGCGACACATTATAGATACAAACGATACGGGGCTGATGGCAAAAGTTAACGCACACGGAGTACGAAGTGAAGTTTCCTTTTGGCGTGGGTTGACGCGGTATTAATTACCCAGGCAGCAAGTATTCCCAAAACTAATTTGTCAGAGCACCAGCAAAGACGCCGGCGCCGCGTAACGCTGACGTTTTATAAAGTTAACAGTTGGTTGTTACAAGTTTAATATGTGGCCTTATAAAGTAATATTCATGATACAATTTCTACATTATACGTACTACTTTCATGATCAATATTTTTATGCTACGGTAAGTGTGTACTTTCTGTATTCAATTCTCAATCAATAACTTTAATATTTTTTGTTTCATAATAAATGTGTATACTGTATAGTAAAATTTCAACGGTTATTTTTGAATTATAAAGTTTCGAAAATAACGTACCGAACGTTTTCTGCCAATAAGGCGGCATTATGAAAAAAATACTAACCGAAGAAAATAAGGGACTAAACGTTGTAGTTATGGAAGGAAAAGATATAATCTATACCCGAAACATACTATTTACATCGTCTTCTCATTCTCATTTGTCAAAAAAAATCGAGTCATCGTCTCCCTGTCCTAAATCAAACAACGTATCAATTAGAGCGATCAAGGTTACTATCAAAGATGCTAACAGTACGTGCCGTATCTCGATCAGTGAGGAGATTATTTGGTTTTGTTCACACTGATCCCCCACGATCTTCACATCTCTTGAATGTATGTTCCAACTTAGTTATGTACCTATGGGTATATACCTAAGACTTAATAATAGATAGATAGGTATATTAGTAGATATTACAGAGTTACGACTCTTGTAAGTTGATGACAAGTTGTTATTTATTGTGCTATTACTGGAAATTTGTATTTTAACAGAATGAAAAGGGTTAAGGCCATAGTCCAAAAAAATGGCGAAGTGTGGATTATTTATTATACTTCACGTATCTTTGACAACTATTTTGTTTCAGAGAATTAAGATGTTTTTCTTCACCGTTAAACGAAGTGATAATAATTCCTTAATAAGCAATTATTTTTGGAAAGTCTAAGGTGTGAGAGATGTGCCTGGGACTCGAACCCGAGGATGCCGAGAGACAGAGTCAATTCAATCTACTAAGCTGTCAATACTATTAAAGTTCCTTAGTAAGACTGCAAAATTCGCTATGAATAAGTAAATTTGGCAAGTAGAACGTTCCCACTATGCTGCTGCAGTCGCTATTAAGAAGAAATTTTATTTGACATTCTAGAGTCATGAATGGAGAAGTAGACACTTGTGAAACGGATCTTGCAACATTCATTTTAGCTAGAGCTTGCAAAGGTTTCAAGTAAAATTGGGAACATTTTTGTTTCTGTAGAAACCTAGTAGGGTATATACTTTGTTGGCTTAAATATAAATTTGTGGCAAGTTGTATATCGAAGATCTGCCTTACATACGTATGCTATAACAGGTATTGCTCTCATTTCTTTAATATGATCAAGTAATTTTTAATGTATACCTACCTAACTTATGATAAATTTAACAGTGTTCCCACCGAGGTTAACTGCAATGACCACATAAATAAGTACAATAATGACTTTAAATTTTGAAAAGTTTAACCATAAGGAAGTAGGAAGTTCGTAAAACGTATACGAAATGGGTTATAAAGCGTCAATTTGGCAACTAAACCGTCCTCATTAATACGGGAACGGTCGTAAAGTTAGCTTTATTCGACGTTTACAAGTCTTCAGTGAACGGCGGCAAGTTTCGTCCTCACAGCACATTCGAACGTTACTCTGTCTGCAACTTTGGACAATTACGTATTCATTAGTCGTAATACACCGCTATATATGTACACATTTTCATTCGACTCGTTAACGGCTCAAATGACGATAACTTTGGTTAAAGTTTTCGCTTTCCTAACTTAAGATAAGATTATTACGCAATTTGCATTCATTTTTATGGAATAAAAGTATATGAAAAGTAGTATTTGCACGGATCGTTGGTGAGCAACTTTTAATTTAGACTTGTCAAAGTAACTGTTGAATGAACTAAACGTTTGTTCGATTCATTCAGAAGGCCTCGTCCAATGAAATCTTATGAAAAAATCAAGGTTAGGATTTGAACTTAACCATCTCTTGTCGATCTCGAGCAGGATTTCCTTATTATGTTAGGTTTTTTGCACTTTCAGTGCTACATTATTTTTCTGTATTAACTGAGTTTGGGATGGAAGCTTCAGATATAAAATATTCCACTGAATTAACATCATAGGTAAAGTAGCCCTGTACTGTCTGGGTGGCCGCGCTAAATAAATAATCAACGTAAGTAAAACCAAAAGAAACAGCTAGTCTTATTTAAATAATGAAAATTTGAACAAAATATTAAACATGAACACGAGAGCGGGATGTTTAAAACATTCCACAAAATATTCGCGGACTGAAACAATGCTCCACTGAATAATACACAGCTTAATGTAAATCCGGGATTGCCATAAAATCCATTCGAAAGTCAACGGGTTGGAACGATTGGCATATGAGAATTTGGATATTCATAATATAATGCCACTAATTAATTAGTATTTAGTATGTACGCATATAAACCTGGTAATTGGTCTTTATTTGACTGACTACAGAAATAACAATATTATCTTTATTTTTTTTTATCAAAAACTAGAACCGACTTCAGTATCACTACAAAGTGAAAAAAAAAATTAAACTGGTTAAGTACATACTTCTGAAGTCGGCGCTGATGATAGAGACAGAGTATGTCGTGATTCAGCGATCAACTACCAACCTACCGTGTAACAATATGTTAAGATATTAGTACGAGTAGTTTTCAAGCGCAGACTCAATAAAATCAGCTTTTATATAACTCACTTTTATAGTACAATGAAAAACAAATTTAAAATTCCCACTGAGCGATAGTGACATATTTTCGCGAGCTCTTACAATTCATAAAAAATTCCCCGAGTATTAAACATGACCTGAAAGCATCGCAAAATATTCACGAGCCTCAATGATACCCTGAATATTGCAAAGCTCGTTTTAAATAAAATCTCCATTAAAAATCTCTTTGTTTTTCAAATTGACTCTCGTTAATGCGGCGGAGTTGTGAAATGAAGCTGTTAACATCTAGCTGAAGATAACTTTTTCTATCAATAGTCCGAACATAATATGAAGTAATACTATTAAGTTAAGATTAAAACTACTTCGCAACAATCCGCTACAAATATGTATGATGGTATATATTTTAAACCATGCAGTATGTACCACCCTCCCTCCCTCAAAGGATGCATGCAGATGCAAAAAATAAAAATATACACCACCATACATACCACCACCAACACGTGTTTCGCTCCAAAACGGAGCATCATCAGGGTAAGTTGACTCTACGACGGTTAATCGCTAAACTTACCGTTACTTATCGTTAGACTTAGCGATTAACCGTCGTAGAGTCAACTTACCCTGATGATGCTCCGTTTTGGAGCGAAACACGTGTTGGTGGTGGTATGTATGGTGGTGTATATTTTTAATTTTTGCATCTGCATGCATCCTTTGAGGGAGGGAGGGTGGTACATACTGCATGGTTTAAAATATATACCATCATACATATTTGTAGCGGATTGTTGCGAAGTAGTTTTAATCTTAACTTAATAGCATGGATTTCCGCAAAGTAACGCCTGATACAATTAATTGAAGTAATACTAGCCATAGCGATCACTACAATTAGAGATATGCTAGGTTCTTTTGCAACATTATAGTAAAAAAATCATAGGATGATGTTAAATAAAAGACTTTGTCGATGATCCAGTACTATTACCACAGAAAGTTTCTGGTTTGTCTATACCATTTTGAATTGAAAACATGACTTTTTGTATCTCAAAACATACCTTACTTACTAAAGATCGCCAAATTCAACATGTTAAGAAACGTCATTAACAAGCTAGAGAATGTTACAAAATTAACTGTTTGTTGGTTTTCGCAAACAATCGCCTCTAATTAGCATTATTGTGGTGCCAAAAAATGATCCAAAGACAATTTGCGAAATTTTCGAATAATGCAAATTCTATTGTACGAATCACGAGTGCCTCCTTGACGAAACAATTCGAAGCAATATTTTACAAATTCGTCACCTATTACAAAACGGAAGGGGTGTCGGCACCCTTCACACTTAATGAAGACAAATGTTTGATCTGATTGAGCCATTATCACCCCAATCTTGGGATGTTTCGAAATACTTCACGGAAACCATGTATTATAAGGACACAATTATAAGGAATGGAAAGGAAGGAAGGAAGAAATGGAATGGAATGCAAAGTCTCATCACCAAACTGCGACCATTGCGGTGTACCAGAGGACTTAATGCCGCCGCCTTCCGTACAGAAAAGTGTCAGTATATTTTAAAAGACTTTGCTGATTGTAATATTATTTTGGCCAATCCCCATTCTCAAAGTATAAAATTGTTAATCAAACTATACGAATTGTCAAATTTGTCAGGTTAAGTTTTTTAGATGTTATTTTGTTTGTAACTACTTTGTAATCATACTACGGAGTGACATAATCGCAACGCGATTAAGCTCCTTAATAAAGAGAAAAAAAAAAGGACACAATAAGATTTACTTTGTTATTAACGAAAATTATGGCTTTGCTAGATAGATCTAGAAATATTTCCAGGTATAGCAGTGGTTTAGTTATATCATTTGCAACAGTACATTACTCATAAGTAATCAATAATTGTTTTTAAACAAAAACAACATACAGTGTGTATTTTGCAAAAGCTGATTCATAAATGCTGATTCACTTTTCCGGAAGCTTTTCTACCACTTATAACGGACCTCTTTTTAATATTATTGTATTAGAAATAACAGCTAACTTTATGGCTGATGTTATTTCTTGGAAAATATTTTTTTTTTAATCTCACATCTTCACCTACCGACAACGTCACGACAGAAAACACTAATTTTACTCTAAATTGACTAACAAAATAAACCTTTAAAGACTAACAAAATAAATAAACAAATAATCCTTCAGAATAGGTTTAATAATTCTTGCATTATCATCGACCAAACAAATAGACAAACAAGCAACACTTTTATATAACTTTAAACCAAACAAGAAAATGGCAAATATTTGCCGCTAAGTGAAATCTAAGCGGAGTCACGAGTTCCAACGTTTGCGTGGGCACAAAGCGTTCGGTTTACATTACTTATTTATTGTTTATGTGGACTTATTAAAGTACTATTTGCATTCGCTGTTAGCACCGCAGTGTACGACTTTGAATTAGTACCTGCCCACTAGAAGCACGGGACCGAGTGTTTATTTGCATAACAAATAAAGAGTCAATTTTGAAGGATTTGTAGTTAATTGACAAAAACGTAACTATATTCGTAACGTAATTTCATCGTTGCTGTTTGACTTTTTTCTGATGGGGTAAATTATTCAGAAAAAAATACCTAAAAATATTATAAAACTTTTTAATCACTTATGTTATGCAGCTTTGAGTACATATTGTTGGAAACACACTATTTAAGTTTATTCCCTACAGAAATAACAGTTTTACATCCAGTTAAAATGAATATTCATCCCAAGCCCGGAACCCTTTGCTATGCGTAGTCTGACACGTACAGGTGATTAGCTGTGTTGCCCTAACGCGCAGGGAATCCTCATAGGTACTTCGTCCGTGTGTGCTTATAAGGATAGTTTTATTTATCAGCCATAAACAACATCAGTATTCTATTTTTTTATAATATGGGAGAAGCAGACGAGCATGCAGTCCACCTGCTGGTCAGTGGTTACTACCGCCCATGGACATCTTTAATCAACCCCAGATAGGATCTGATATTACTACCTGAGGTCGGACAAATGCGCCGCTACCCCTAGACTAAGCTGGAACGCCTCGGAAAAGTATATCTCCCTTTCCACACCCTTCATACCAGAACACAGCAGCACTTAACACTGCTGTTATGAGGCAGAAATAGGTGTGGCGGTGGTGCCGCCGGAGTCGAACCACAAAGGGTTCTACCACCTTCAATATGTATTTTTTTGCATCTTGGTAATGGCTGTAGAATACCATCTGAGGAATGCGGTGCTACAAATCTTCTGGATTTTTTCAATCCGCCTTTATCATACACAGGATGGTTCATGGATTTGTTCAGTGACACAGCGTCCAAATATGAGTCCTTAACATCAAGGGTGATGTCACGCATACGGAGAACTGATGAGGAATTCATTTCAAAATGACGAAAAGTTTTCCCTTTAAAATCGTTCTTTTAAACAGTTAAATCACTGAAGTAGGTAATAATGACAACTTTTTTTGAACGAAAACAATTATTCCTTAAGCGTTTGTTTATTTCACAATCCAGAAGATAAAAGGCAAAATCGGAATAGCGATTCCAAAAACGACCTAAACATCAAAGATCTCGTTCAAGAGGACGATAAAAGGGATATTCGCAATAAAGGAGAGGAAAAAAACCGATAATTCGCTGCGGTTGTTTCTCGGAACGCACAATGGGAAATATGGGAATGTGTGAAAGGGATCCGATTGGTAGATAGGATTGTAAGGGAAGATAGCTTTTTATTTATTCATTGCCTCGCCGCGAGATTTCATTGAATTGTTGACTCTGTCAACTTGATACAATTATTTGTGTTTCTGGAACAGTCTATTGCTTCTCTATTACTACTCTGCTGACGTGATTCATTTTGACTAAACGGCAAAATTAAAGCAGTTTATGAGATATTAGAAATGTTTACTTCATACAGTTGGACACGCTTTTAATTTAAGTAGTTATAATTCTTAAAACTTGTGTATATTTGATTAAATTTTTTGTCCTGGTGATGAGCGGGGCACCCAGTAATATGGGCTACCAACCCAGTATAGGAGCCCTGGCGCCTTGTCTTTATAATTGTACTTTAATCAATAAAACATTTGTTATATCATTTACATTTATCCTAATTTCTCTACTTATGGGTCCCATCAACATTAGTATATTTAAAAGCTACGTAAAGAAACTTATTCGTATGATGTATTCAGAAATACATCGGTAGTAAATCATCGGTTAAACATAATTTATGTTGCCATCAGTCAGCCGCTTTTAAATGTCTATTCACTATTGCAACGTGACTCGTGAAAAATACCCAACGTTATATAAACATGAAAATAATATTTATTTACTTACATTCTGTATAGTATTTTTATGATTTTGTTTTTAAAATAAACTTAGCATAGCGATATTTCGCTACGCTTGCAATGCGAAGAGTACTTCAATATAAAATAGACAAACGATTTATTACTGACTGGCGGATACGGTAAATGATTTGAGTCCAAAAACCAAACCCTGCGCGAATTGAGCTCAAAAAAGAGTACATTAAAATCGTCGATATTCGCATATTTTGCAGTAAGCTCCTGGCCTATAGAATAAAGAAACGATACTTTCGAGTCGATGATGAATGTAACGTTAAGCCGTTTGGGCTACGCGGTCGCAAAAACATTACTTTCCTTCTGGGACAGTCGGGTAAAAACATTACTCTCCTTGGCCGGGTTATAAATTTACTACATTAAATTTATTATTCAATTGCTAGGAAATACTAATGTACGTACTATGTAACGAACAACAGATCAGTTATATTTTTTTTGCCCAACATTACAGTTTGCTGACTATTACAGACAACTATAAATGAAATAGCTCTTTTTTGGCCGCCCATGGATATCTATAATCAACCCCAGATAAGATAAGATATTCCTACCTGAGGTCGGCCACAGGTGCACCGCTACCCCCAAGGACTAAGCTGGAACGCCTCGGAAAAGTCTGTCTCCCTTACCACACCCTTCAAACCAGAACACAGCGCTCAACACTGCTGTTATGAGGCAGAAATAGATGTGGCGGTTCTAACACCTTACAAAATTTCATTAATTGTAATGCAAGAAACATATGTGCCATATAACTCGTATGTTCATAGAATTTATTGCAATAAATCTTGCTCAAATGAAACACAAAGTAGATAAGCCACGCAATTATCAGCTATCGTTAAAACGTATTCCAATATTGTGCACAAAATACGGCTTTCCTGTATTTAATACTATAATTTAATTACAATTACAAAAGATCCGGCAAAATATAGGCATGTTGCACATTAATACAGCAATATCAAACATATTTGTAAAATCGATATTTGCGCAACAAATCGATGAATTGATTGTTGTTATTATCGGGCTTTAATTGGATCACTAATTTCGGTACCTCATGTCGATTTTCTACTCATTAAATGAGCACGAAATAACAGCAAATTTTTTGAAGATTTCGAAATCCCTACAAAATAGCAATCCTATATATGTATAAAACTCTCGTGTCACAATGTTAGTTACCATACTCCTCCGAAACGGCTTTACCGATTTTCACCAAATTTTATATGCATATTCAGAAGTCTGAGAATCGGCTACTATCTATTTTTCATACCCCTAATTGATAAGGGTTGTTCACCCTTAACATTTTTTATTTATATGGCCACACAACGTTTGCCGGGTCAGCTAGTTTTAATATGATAAGCAGGTTATTTTAATTGATGCTGTTAAAATTTTATAAAATATAAGGTATTTTCCAAAAAGCCATAATCAGACCAGTGGCACATGCATAGGTTAATAAATTATTATAATTATACTCACTTGCTATATCCCTTAAAAACTGTAGCGTAGGACCCCTCTCCGAGTGGCTCCAATTTAATATATGCTTCGGACTTGCCGAACGGAGAATCACCCTGTTGACAAAATTATCGTTATTGTAAAAAAATACAATAGATTATAATGAAATTATAGAAGTAATAAAATCACTTTTAAATTTTAGTGAACCATAGTAAAGAGGCTATATTTTAATCGAAATAACGGATATAGTTTTGAAGCTATTATCTCGTACACTACTCGCATAAAATGATTCAGTAATGGCCATTATTAAGTAACGATAAAATGTAATAAATATATTTCTGATTTTATTTTTCTACACGAAACACAACGGCAAATATTTCTAAGATTTCTTTAAAAAGGTTCTATTCTCCATTGTAAAACGTGTTTTAGAAACAATATAGAAAGGTGAAATCTTATTGCAAAAAGGCACTATTGAAGCGAATCCTGGCAAGCCAAGAGCACAATGCCGAGAGGTAAATGGAGTCTAGAGCGTACCTCTTATCGGAAAAACAGAACCTCTGTATTGCGAAAACGTAAGGGAAGTAACTGTTATATTATTTTGGAGTTCCTAAAACATTATAGAACACGTCATATACATCACTTCTTAGGAATTTCCTATATCGTAACTGTTACGGATTTCCACGGACATAAATAACGTTGGAAACCCATAACACCAATTACAACCCAAAATTTAGATTTTTGCAGGGCCGGAATGCTAAGACTACGAAACAAGAAATTTTTCCTTCGCACTAATACGCGGAACCGCAAGCAACACACGTACAATAATTTTATTTCTGCGCATCATCCGGTCAAATCGCAAACAAATAGTACGTATTGGTCTCTTTCCGTTCGACTTGCTTTTTTATTCCGCATAATTTTCAGGCACTTCCGCAACCGTGGCGGCTATGTAACCGTTCAAACTATACCACGCGTAATATACATAATAATATCTACGATGTACATAACTATTGTTATCGCAGCTACCTTAAGATGGACTTTGCTGCATATAAATATAATACAAAGGTGTATCAAGTATTGTGTGCTAATGCTAACCTTATCAGAATACTTCGATCTAGCAATGTTAGTCTCTTGACGTATCTTTGTATTTTTGCTTTATAGAATTTACAATTGGAATATCGAGTCTTGCACTTTAGGCCACTATTATATACCCCACAAACCTTTTCCGAGCGTTGGTGTTTCCAAAACGTGTCCGCAGACGCTACGTTAACGTCAGAGAACCGCCAACGCTTCTAAACGCCAGTGAGATAGCGACTTTAATAATAATAATATTCTTTATTGTACCCAATATAGTAAACAAAATAAAAACATACAATTTAGGACGATACAAAAGGCGGCCTTATCGCTAACACAGCGATTTCTTCCAGGCAACCTTAGGGTGAGGTGTTAAAGAGGGGATGAATTAAATGAATAGGTAGGGTGCAAATAAATGATAAGTTTTAAGACTACTTAATACATAAAATCAAGTGTACTTTAATTAGTTGTACTTTGTTTGTTTGTGTTGTTGTACTTTAGTTTTGTAAGTGTGTGACTTTGTATATGACGAGAACAGTAAACGTGCATAGTTCGCTATTGGACATGGTCAATGCGGTTGCTGAACGGGTGTAATTAGATCTAAGACAGGAGATCGATCTACTTGAATTTGATCACATTCGTGTCTTACTCCTAACGACTAATTTAGGACGCTTCATGAATCAAACACATATCAAAACATACTGTCATAAAATATAGATATCTTCTTCACATTCACCAGGTATTCTATAACCTTAATTTTTTTCCTGAAATTATCAAGAAAAAGCAACATCTCATTGAACTTCGTCCACTCCTCAGCTGACACTCCTTTCAGCGCGATTTATATAAAATGTATGTGACATTGGTACCTTGTCCGAACTCGGTGCAGCGTGCGTCATTCTTTATTCACACGGGAAATACTAAGAAATGTTACTGTAGTATTGTCTCCACATGTACAACAATGTCGCGTCGTGTGTAAATGCGATTTTGCATAAGTTTGCTTCGAACGAGTGCAGTGGGAATTGAATCGATGGACAAGATAGCTTTTCACGCTTTGTTTCAAGATTTATGTACGCTTCTATGGTTTTAAATTTAACATTAACGCAAATTTAAATTGCACAGACGAGTAAGGAATTTAATAAGCGGGAACAAAAACAAAATTGCCGACAATTTCAATGTGCAATTACTATTACTTTACGAACATATCTTACGTAAGCATGCGAAGACTTAAAACATCGAGTGCCGATGGCGGGACAGTAATAGAATTATTTACATACTTCCGAGATGCCATTAATCAATGTCGAAGATACAGAATCCAACGTCTCAGCGCCCGCATTCAAACTGGATCCCGGAGCGTATTAGCAAAGTTAAATATTTAGATGAACAGTACTCGATCTTTTTATTCCCGAACCACGGTATTTAAATTATGTAGGCCTTTTTATATCACAGGAATAACGAAGTAATAAATGTAACGAACTATAACAATAAATTAACATGCAGTTCATCTGATATTTGGTGCACATCTATAATCAACCCCCGATAGGTTTATAGTCCTACTTGAAATTGCACACAGGCGCATTGCTAATCCTGAAGATACATTTCAACGACTATTTTTAGTACGTCTTCCTCAACAAATGTAAAGCGTTCATCATTGTTCTTATTAAGCAGAAACACTTATCCTCTTCAGTCCCACAATTATTTTCACAGAGTAACACAATTATTTTGTTCAATCGTCATAATCCACAATAGAATATTAATTTAAAACAGCCTTAAATAGACATAAAACACATTATAAATCTCAGTAACTCCCCTCAGAAACGTTGACCTGTTTTTCTTCAACCTTTATCTATTTACACGCGTGCAGGAAATTTTGAGTATCACTGTACCGAGGCAAATATTTATAGGCACGTTGGTGGCGCGAAGAAAGGGAAACGTTGTTCCGAAGCGCCGAGTGGCGATGCTTCACGCCCGCTAATCGTTACAAACAGCCGCCGCGCCGCAGATAAACTCTGCCACCGGCTGTGATATAGTGTGGAGAGCAGAATTACGGGCTGCTTCGAGATATGGGCGGGCACGACTTGGCTGCAACTCTTTTTCCTGCGCTGGGTAGCGGTCTTATCCAATAATTGAGAAAGCTTTAGAGCATATCACGCTACGTTTTTCCAATGCCATTTGGTGGAGGAAAGTAAAGATGTAAAAACGCGTGTTAAAAAAAATGTGAGCCGTCACGGGACGCATGGCAGATGTGAAACATCGACATTATTTTGTAAAAGTAATATGCAGAAAAGAACATATTGTGATAGGAACTAAATATGTCATAATGATAAAATAAAATATTACGATTTTATTCCAGATAACGATGACTATTTATTGAATTCGATTGCGCATGGCGACGCGTCGCCACACCGTACACACTACTGCATATAGACTGTATATATATACCATCGTATAGCGTGACGTAGCGTCGCCACGGCATGCGTCGCCACGCCAGAAATCGGTTTTACGTGCGGCTATAGATGTTTCACATCAAAATAGTACCCAACCCATGTGAACAATCTGACCATAAGGCCTCCGAGAAGATCAAAAGAAAATGACACGTGACTAGCCGCATATTATTTAAATATTCCCAAAAACTTAAGTAAGACACAAGTGACGTTTGTGTCTTAGTCAGATACAGATACCTGACTTGTTAAGTGTTGACAACGGATGTCTATAATCAACAATGACCACCTAACGCTCGTTCGGCACTTCCGCGTCGAAAACGCTTTAAAACCCTTTCCACGGTGACACAGATTAATTATAAACGTAACGTTACGTTAAATGAGGAAACGCGCCACCGTTTTGCCTCTCGAGTGTCAGCTGTCGGGTGCCGTGAAGTTATTCTCAAGACGTCTCGTTGGAAGGCGCGGCACGCGTCGAGAGCTTTTGGCGTTTCGCAGCAAAACAAATTGACGGTTTTATACCGTCATAAGTTGAAAGTTATTTCCTTTTCGGCGGAAAACTTTTCCGTTTTCTTCCCTTGCTTCGCCTCAGGTAAATATTGAATAAACGGGTAAGACGTCAAGCATGTGATTGACTATATTCAAGAGTAAGGATCAAGATGCTTCGTATCCTGAATTGTCAGTGTTAATCTTCGGGAACATTTTAGATCTAAATCAGTTATAAATGTTGATCTATATTCTAATAGTATGAACATAACTAGAACACGCAAGATATTGATTATTATTTTCGCATTACAATACCTCTTGCACGCTTTACTCGTTTTGTCCTTAACTTCTAATTAATTCGGACTACATTTGTTTTTACGTACATACATAAAATTTTCATGCTCGTGCAGTCATTGCGTGCTATGCTTCCATAGTACGAATATTACGCAACTGGAACACGTAAATACACTTTTGCGTTATCCGGACTATTCGAATTTCATACGGCAATATAATACTGGTACACAAAAAAAAAGATACCGGCCGAATTGATAACCACCTCCTTTTTGAAGTCGGTTAAAAATTGATGTTGTATAAAACATACTCGTATGTAGTTAACTCCAACTCTGCTTTACCAATCAAACATTTATATGCAATTCATTTTTACTTCAACTGGTCATATCATGCACACTAATTCATAAGCTAAAGTCTACTCAAACAAAGTCGGGGAAACCAGAGGTATATATGTACCATCTCCATGTGTGGTCTCTGTCACGAACTCAACTAGCTTTTGCGCCACCCCATAAGCGCTGTTCTTCTCAAAATACTTCCGTTATGGACCGTTTCACTCTTCATTAGCAAATAACCCACACAGTTGAAAATCGTAAGAGCACTGTGCACAGTTGAAACATCTATCTGTCAATGTCAAAAGTCCTTCCGGGACTTACGACCTCTTTGCAATATTTATCATTACCAACACCATGTGTGGGCGAGCACAAGAGTGTCTTCGCAAATTAATTAATTTAAAGCTTAATGAGTGACAAAAGTTCTCTTTTTAATACACCGTTTTTAATACTTTTCGAAAAGAGCAAGAAAATAGATATTTTATATTTATAAGGTAGCAAGTAAATACATGTTATTATTTAAACTAATCAAATTCGATTGAAAATTTTCTTGCTTGTAAATTATGCCTGTTATTTGACTACATAAATTTATCAACAAAAATTTTTGAAATTCCTTCGACTCGAAATTTAGACACGGCTAATGTGTTAACTAAATCTTTGAAATAACCCGAATGCTATTTCATCTTCATCAAAAATAATCGTGTTTTTAATGTAACACATACTTTTATTTTATACTTCCGAAACAAATATGCATAACTCACTCCAAAGGCACTAAACCGCTTGGTGCGTCTGTTGCTGTGTTCGTGCGGGCCGAGAAACGCCTCGGACTTGGGCCTGGGCGGCCGCTTGGGCCTCATCACCACCCTCGCGTCTTCCCTGGCACCCTCGTCTAGTAGCTTTGAGTCGGACGACACGGACAGCTGCCGCCGCACACGGTACTCGCCGTTGCCGCCACCGCCGCCGCTCCAATCTGCGAACAAGGGAAACTTATAAAAAGACATTCTTCTGCCAACTTGGAAAGTCGAAGAACTTGATTGATGTATTTAGAGTAAATGGCTTGCAATTAAAACAGTATAACTATTGCTGTCTACACGAAACGGCACAATTTTTGCGCTACATTGTTATAAGATAGTACTGGTAGTTTGTCGACTTAGATTTCAAGAGCAGTAACGTATCTTTGACTTACTCAACATTTTAGCCCATCAATAAAAGCCGCGTACTTTTAAAGAAATGCTAAATAAAGAAATCCTTCAAATACCTCCAAGTAACAAACAAAGCGTTCGTGCACAGTCACGTCGATTCTAATACATTTATCAAGCTCAGTATCCGAGACACTCGGTTCACGAAACAAGCGGCAAAGTACTTTACAAACACAAACATTAGCATTGAAAGCCTCCGCAAGTGACGAGCTGGGAATCTCGTCATAATTTTCTCCCCACAAGTGCTCGGCAAGAAAATTAATTCACGACAAAATAAAAAGCGGCGTCGAATCGGCGTTGTTTGAAAGGAGCTATTTTTCCGTAGCCGTCAATATTTCCGCATTAAGAGGCACTCTGGAAGCGCGTTAGCGTCACAAAGACGCGATATCGACGCGCGGTAAACACGCCGGGAATAAATCATTCGCAGACAGCGAAATCAGTTGTACCTAACAAATCGATTACGGAGACAATCGATTACATCGTATACAAACGAGGCAACCGGGTAAGAAATGTTTTGAATTACTTCCAGGGATTTGACGATATTTTTTGTTGTAAAAGTTTTCAAGTCAGAAAATGTTGGAAGAAATTTACATTCATGAATAAGGAGGACCTCCGCAAACTATATTCGAATTCGGATTATGATAAATATTCATTCGGACCACTGTTATGGAAAAGGCTCGGCCGTACAAAAACTGCAGGTCTCGTTACGAAGCAGAAAGGAATAGTGAATAGAAATGACAATTTGACGTGTACTGCAGACACCTATTCCATAAATAATGTAAATAGGTCACGGGGGTAGGACCGGGCGCGGTCGGCCGCCCGGCGCTGCTCGCTGCGGAAGCGCCCCCATATAATATGATAATAGCCGCCTTCCAAACTTTTAATACATTCTTATCCTCTTGACATTTAAACCTGCACACATACGTATTTCCATAATTACATTTCAATGTTTGAATTTCCTTTAAAACCCCTTATCATATCATTAAAACCCTCTTTGGATTTATGGAACGTTAAATAGTCTTCAAGAGGCAAGACATAAGTTTCAAACAATGCTAATTTTACGGAAGTTAATAAAATCTTGATGGTATTCGCAAGCGATATGAATATTTATACCAAATAGTAATATTCAACGTAAATAGTTTTACAGCTACATCAAAGCCGTAGTTCCTTTGATCTTACGGGTGTATATTGTGCATTGGAGTATGGGTATTTGCATTTACGACTAACTGCATTTTATAGGTTTCTACGTTAAACCAAGTATACTGCAAACTTGCAAGATCACGTTGAGTGTAATTTTTCATAACACGGAATAAAAATGTTTATGGAGCCCTAAAGCCCGTCAACCTGCCACGCCTCGGTAAAGTATCCCTAATTAAAATGGACGGGTGCTGTCCGTCATATACCCGCGCGGTATTTTTGAAAGGGTCAACCGAATTCAATAATATGAAACATTTTTATTCTTATAATCTAATTTCGGTCAGCTCAGCCCCACAGAAGATTTTTTCCGAAAACCTATAATATGAAATCTTTCAGTATTTAACGACAGTATTTTACTTACTGCATAAATTACAAGCATTCGAACTGAATTAATTATTACGTCGAAAGCGTCAAACTTAGAAGCAAACCTTGAACTGACAAATCCATTAAAATCCAAGAAATAAATTACTTCTTAATATGTACTTCGCAACAGTCAATTTAAATTATACCCGAGAGGTGAAACGTCAAATATCAGAATTATTTGTTGTATGAGAACAATTTCCAGCTCAGCAATGCATTTCCAAAAGTTATCATTATGAAATACACAGCCGCATTTTCTACAGTATAATACAACTTCAGTTAATTAGCCCACTACAAATCTTATTTTATTGATGCCACAAAAAATGTACGTACTCTGAAATATATACGAATTGCAACCATCACAGAAATAAGGGTAGGTATTACATTGCAGAAATAAGGGTACTCACAGTCTAATTTATAAACTGAATATCTAAGTTGACTAAAACGGAATAGCAATGACCAGATTCAGCAGAGTTGGGAAATAATTCTAGGATTTTCGTAAATCAGGTTAAAAGGAAAGTTGAAATGACCCACAAAAGAGGGGCATTGTCGGGGAAGCATTTAAACTTTTTCCTTTTAACCTTATACAGGTAATTTACATTGTTGTTTCGACAACATAAAGTAGAACAAAGACAGAAATTACAGTTCTTGTAACTAATTATACAGTGTGCAACAGTACATAATTATACATTCTGAAAATAATGTAAAAATCCTAGATTCACAATTAATGCTGAATGATGAAAGGAATTTTCAGAATACTATTCAGATACAGAATAATTTGAAAATTTCTTAATTTACTTTCGGAAGTACACCGTACACACGTACATGCGCGTTTACACAAAACCACTTTTTTGTATTAGCAATAAAATAAATTAAGAATATAAGCAAAATATAAACATTACTGTTAAGATAAGCCGCATGTAAAATACTGGGCGAGTAAAAACAAATAAATAAGTACCACCCCATTTAGCTTGTTTGTATTCATAGTGCTTTAAAAACTCCCCTTGGTTGTTAGATTTATTTACTTAAGGGAAGATCCACATATGCCGGACTTTTTAAAACCAAACGCAGAAATTTTTTCACAAAGTTTTTCACAAACGATATGTAAGTCCAACGGCAAAAACATAAATCTTGTTAAAGTACGACATGCTAATAGACAATATAGAAATTTATATAAGAGTGTGTTGGTAATTATAATTTTAAAATGTTTGAAGTAGCAGAAGCGAGTAAAGTAAATGTAAATATACATAAGTATAAATAAAATGTTAAAGCATAAACGAAGGCAAAGCTTACCGCAACGTAATTAAGTTTTCTTGGAAACTTTTCTAAATATTTTATAAAATAAACTGCTTATTTTTCTTTCCCTTTTACGGTAAATTGTAATATTTTCGTAATAACCCATTTTCAAACGTGCACACATGACTTGATCTTGATATAACTTTCGAAAACTTTTGTGAAAAATTGCCTATAACGACCCATTTAATTCTACACGATTTTTTTCTTACTTTAGAAATTTCTTCATAAAAATGTATCAAACCTTAACACAACGTACATACATACTTGCTATTTTACGGCCGAAAAAGATGAACACAATGATTCCCGGAGCGAACATCACATAGAAATACGTTTAACGTCGATGGCAATAGGAATAATACTGTAATGGCATTGAACGTAATCTGTTGTTACCTATGACTAGAAAGGCAACTAATAAAATTAGTTCTTTAATTGTCTTGTTTGCAGTAAATCTAAATATAGCTGTGATTCGAACAATAAGATATGTTGATTGATTTTTGTTTTATTGCTTCATTAGTAGCATTTTTAGTGGGTCTATAACTTAGCTTTTCAGTACGACTTCATACGGGTGTAAGTATGAAACTACAGATTCGTTGGTTGATATCATTATGTAACAATCGTTATCTTATCAGGGGCCTTCCGGGCCGTTGAAATCTTGCTACAAACGGAAACGTTGAATATTAACCCATTTCCATTCTACCGAACTCATATCACATCAGTTTCCAGTTCTTCTGCTTGTTGCAGGAAGACATTTAAAGCAGTCAAAATGACTTTAGGAGTATAACCAATTAATAATGTGTGTACGTAGTTACCTACACGCGCGACTAAGATAATACTAGAAATATTCTACATATATTCATCGTCATCGACCCATTATTGTCCCGCTCCTAGGTACGGGTCTCACCCAGAATCAAAATGGAAGAATTCATGACCTCTAGACATACCTTGTACGGATTGGTAGACTTCACATATGTTGAGAACTTTTAAAGGACAATTCTCACGTTGAGATTTATTCGTCGTAAAACATGTGATAATGATCAATTTAATACAGATTAGAAATGATTGAAAACATAAAGACAAAACGTAAGTGATACATAAGTACAAAGTCATAAGGCCTTTACGAGTTCACTGCGGGATTCCCTCTGTAAAAATAATGGGGTGGACAGCCATTGCTCTCCCCATAATTTTCAGTTACGCGCCTAATATAAATGAAGTGTGCTTAATGGATAAGGTTCTGTGATTTACTGAAGAGGAAATATTTGATCGTGTTTGGAGCGAGATTTCTTTTGAACAAATTTCTTCCGAAAATTAATTGAAATTCTCGAGACCATTAATAAAATTCGTTTGAAGAAATCTGGTGATTTTTGGCAAGGTACATTAATAACGGTTTGTATTATAAAGTGGTGTATAGGGTTTAACCATTGTCACATTAATTTTTTGCTCAATTTGTAGTCGATGAAAATATGTAACAACGCTCTCCTTTTAGTAGCAAAACATTTGTAAAAATTAGGTTAACCCGTGAGTTAACGTGACAACTGGTAATTTTCATCTGACCGCTCACTTTATGTTTACAGACGTACAAACTACCTAGCTAGTTATCTACTACTCACTATTTGTCGTGACTATTATTATAATTATTAATACAAAACTTCTCGCCGTTTAAAAGGTGCTATGTTCTTTTCTATTGTTAAAGCACTACCTATTAAACTTGCACCTACTTACCAATCAGACTTGTTTTCTTTTCTGCCACTTGCACTAACGAAAGATTAGAACACTTTAATGTTAAATCTTTCAAACTCACTTCAGCAACAAACACCTGCTAAGTGTTGACAAAAAGCACGCGTGAGTGGTTCGAATTGGAAGTTGGCGTCGAGCGTGCTCTCCTATTGGGTTCATAAATATTTATATAGGCGCGTTTGTTTACACGCGTCGAACGGAATACATGTCATACGCGGCTGCGGTGTGGCCGACATCACTTGCTGACAATTATTTGGTTTATCCTCACGTCAAACAAACACGAGAGACGTGTATTAAAATTTATGACCCCACAAACTTGAACGAAAGAGTGAATTGTGTGCAACAACACGCGCCGCGTAAAATATTTATGGACAGACGATCTGCCCACAACACTGCAGTAAATATATACGGTGGTAGTTTAAAACGACAAGGAGAGATGTATAAAAATAGCTTTTTGAATATTAAATTTGATTTTTGTGAAAAGCAACCTATTAAATGTAGCCCAGAAACATAAAATAACGTTAGGAAATGTAGTAGCGCTGACGGAGGAGCACATCCGAGAAAGGAAAATGAAAACCGAAATTTCATAGTAGTGCTGCAATTTGCAAACATTAACTTGTGGGAGTTGTATCAATGAATCTGAAGAGAATCGTCAATCAAGATATGGAAATGTGTACAATTTCCCTCACAGGCCATCCACCATGCCAGGCCATTGCACCTGTTACCGACTTTAAGTAGGACTTGTCTTCTATTTAAAGATGTTCTAATGTAAATATCCACATTGATATTGTTTGCTTGATGCCCGCCGTGAAAAACGTAGCTAGAGCTCGGGATAATGGCTCGAAATGTAATTAGCTCCATCGCAGCGGGAGTTAAGCCTAATAAGACTAGACAGGAGAGCCGGGAGCCGAATAGCTTATTATGTGTTTTAGATCAGTTCCTTGCCAACTTTAAAAACTTTACGAGATGAACGCTAATCTTGTAATAATTTTAATAACGATACAACAAACTCATTCTTATTCGTTGCCATGATATTGTCATTTTCTGTGGATGTGTTACAGAAGATGGTCATCGAGTAGAACCGACCTGAAACTTGTAGGTTCGATACCCGAATATTAAAATATCGGTTCTACTACGGCTTAAAGAGACCGATAATTTTGCATCTAAGCATTTTCGTGAGTCCAATCCTGCCAGGGAAGAAATTTTAGGAATTGCACATTTTGTCATTTAGAACATCTTAAACAGAAACCAAGAAATCGCAGTTTATAAAGAATCAATTCAAACTTCAAACAGCAACATAAACAAGTTTGCTGGATAAACCACATCATAATGCGAACCGCGACACGCAGACAATTATCTAGCATAACGTGACACCAAGAACACATCTCACCATGAATATTTAACTCACTACACCGCACTGATCCGCCGATGTAACCGCTGATACGTCACTCCCGCGGCTAACCGTGCGTGCTATCACGTAAATCATAAATGTAAACGTTGAACAACATAAATACATGTGGACGTTTTCTGTTTTATTTGAAAACTGTTATAACTTGGATATTCGGTTTTCATATCGATATGAGAAACCGTTTATTTATAAAATGTCAGACGAATATCACTTGAATATTTGGTTTTCATATCCATGAGAAGTTGTTTTGTTGGAATATCAGTCGAATTAGCTGGTCCAATTATTTATTTAAGAAACATCCAATAAATAATGCAATACGTTTTGACGGCTAATCAATGTTGTTGACTTCTCTTTCTTCTTCCGCATGTTTTTGACACTTCAGTTAGTGTTGCAAGACGATAACAGATGTAAAACGATTTAGTATCTCCTTATGTAATTTGGTTATGTCTGTTTGTGGATGTATTGCAATCATTATAACGGTTGATTAAATCTAGTGTATCAATATATATTGAGGTATAAACGGAAACTGTTTAAGTTAGGACATAGTATATCCATGTCTAACATACAACTAATTTCATCTCTCGCATGTCAGTGGTTACATATGCAACTGTTGTGATTTGAATGCATATATTACACGATTTGTTATTTTCATAGTTAGTCGCAATAAAAACCTCCAACAGTGCACACGCAGTTTTTCGTTACACTCCAAAAACAAATGTGAACCTAATTCCGAAGACAATAAAGCCCATCATAGTGGTCCTTCGAGCCGGATTCCCAGCGACGAGCAAAAAACGCAAGACAATAGAAGAGATAAGAAAGGGTCTCGAGCCTAATGAAAAAATTGTTTACGCCAAGTCAAATATTTTGCATCGTATTATGAAGATTTAAAGATCATTTTAAACGAGTTATCGAAGACACCTATTTCTGCAAGTTGTTTACGATTATTTTTTGTTCAATCTGGAGTGGAAAATTTTTACATCGTATTATTAACTACATCATTGCATCGAACTATCTGGAATTATGGCTACTAATACAATGGAACTACTTAGTTTATTAGAAGATACGGCAAATTTACTGAAGAAGACACAAATTAACTTGAAAAAATGCCCGAAGAGTAGATTAACGAAAGGATACTTACGTGCTCGTATGGAATGCATTGAAGACTATTGGAAGACATTTATTTCTACACATCAAGCCCTCGTCAAAATTACGCCTCAAATGCAGCGCAGTGAAATTTCTTATTTTGCAAACGACGAGTTCAGCATATTGGAAGATTTGTACCTGTGTATTAAGGCTGACATACAAGATGCAATAATACAAATGGAGTCGCCACAAACTTCATCGCAAAACAGCAGTAATGACTCGGTGGGATGTGTATCACAACAAGTTAGGCTTCCTAGAATCCAACTACCTATCTTCAGGGGATCTTACGATGAGTGGCCCACCTTTCAAGATTTATTCATCAGCTTAGTACACAACAATACGTCACTCTCTGATGTACAAAAACTTCATTATTTGAAAACAAGTATAGCGGGCGAAGCCGAAGGACTTCTCAGACATGTTCAAATAACAGATTCCAACTATGCACAAGCGTGGGATACGTTGAAACAGCGCTTCGGTAATAAGCGAGTTATTGTAAATTCTCTTCTGAAAAGATTATTTTCACAAAAGAAGATACCTGTTCAGTCCGCCGTTCAGATAAAAATGTTACTGGACACTACAAACGAGTGCATTAGTACATTAAAGAATTTACAAGTCAACACCGAGTCTTGGGATCCTATTATTATATTTCTGGTCATTCAGAAATTGGACCAAGACTCACACAAGGAATGGGAGAACTTTGCATACAATAAGAATTACTCGGACGAATTACCTTTGTGGAATGACTTAAAGAGTTTTTTAGAGTCAAAATTTAGAACGCTCGAGTTAGTTACTCCGATAACCAGTGCAGCAACATCTGAGAAGACTAGAGCGAAGCAACCACGAGAACGAACATTCCATATTTCATCTCCTTCAGTAAAAACATGCGTGTTATGTAACGAAAATCATACATTGTGCCATTGTAAACAATTCAACAAGATGTCAATAATCGAAAGAAACAATTATGTTAAAGACAAAAACATGTGTTATAACTGTCTGCTGATAGGCCATTCGGTTAAATTATGTCGATTGCCAATGTCCTGTCGCATTTGTCACAAGCGTCATCATAGTCTTCTACACCAAGCCAAGACGGAGGAGCCAGTGGTCCATAACAATGTCGTACAAATACAGCCACCGAATCCTAACAATACAAATGTAGAAGAATGTGAGTTCCAAGTCAATACAATGATGGCGTCTCATACTCAAGCAAAGCGGACGTATGCTCTATTAGCCACTGCAATGGTGAAGGTACGAAGTGAACAAGGACACACCATATACTTGCGAGCGCTGATAGATCAAGGCTCCCAGGCATCTTTCATCAGTGAACGTGCAACTCAATTACTTAGATTAAAAAAGAAACAAGTTCGAGGTACCATTACAGGAGTCGGTTCTACACAAACTCAAATCAATAGCGTCGTCCGACTTCAATTACTTTCAACATACGACAAGGAATTTAGTTTATCTACAGATGCATATGTAATAACAAAACGAGTGACAACTAAATTACCTACTAAATCTATCAACATTGTCGACTGGCCACATTTACAAAATTTACAACTAGCCGACACTGCGTATTACAAATCAGCACCCATTGATCTGCTACTGGGAGTAAAAGAATTCTCAGCTATACTACAACCAGGCATCATAAAGGGGCCTCCAGACACTCCATGTGCACAAAATACAGCATTGGGATGGATTTTATTTGGTGCAATTGAAGACAAAAATCCGAACACACAAAATTTAATAGTTATGCACCATCAGATTGATTTGAACAATATGTTAAAAATGATGTGGGAATTAGACAGCGACAAAGAAAGAAAATTTACTCAAGAAGAAAGGATCTGTGAAGACATATATGAAAAGACGCACAAGCGAAACGAAGACGGAAGATATATTGTGAACTTACCATTTAAAACAGAAAAGCAGCATTCACCAGATGGTAACAGCAAAGAAATAGCCTTACAAAGATTTTTGCAATTAGAGAGAAGATTTAAAAAAATACCTAAACTAAAAGAAGACTATACTAAAGTTATAGAAGAATACATAAATTTAAATCACGCTGAAGAAATTCCTGAAAACGAATATGAAAATAGAGCAGTTTATTTAAGTCATCATGCAGTAATTCGAGCCAATAATGAAAGCACTCCAACCCGCGTAGTATTTGATGCATCCTGTAAAGATAAAAATGGAATATCATTGAATGATGAATTGCTGGTTGGACCAACCCTTCAAGAAGATCTTCGAAGTATAATTATGCGATGGAGAATGCACGCCATTTGCTTCGTGTCGGACCTAAAAAAAATGTACAGAATGGTATTAGTAGCGAAAAAGCACACTGATTTCCAACGCATCTTGTGGAGAGGAGATCCATCTGAAGATATAAAGGAATATCGTCTACTTACCGTTACCTTCGGAACCGCACCAGCACCTTACCTCGCTGTAAAAACATTAATGCAATTGGCAGAAGATGAAGGAGTTGATTATCCACTTGCATCTAAAATTCTTAAAGAAGATTTTTATGTTGACGACCTGCTTACAGGATTTGATAATGTACAAGAAGCCATAGAAATAAGCAAGCAATTGAAAGAAATACTTAAGCGAGGCGGCTTTGAATTACAAAAGTGGTCATCAAATAGCATAGAATTTATGAAAACAATTGAACCGGAAAATAGATCAACACGAGTAGAATTAAATTTAAATATATATGGAACTATAAAAGCATTAGGCATTCTTTGGAATTTAGAAAACGATCAATTCAGCTACAAGTTAAACTTACCTCAAATATCTGAAAAAATTACTAAACGTACTATTTTATCCGACGTACAAAAATTATTTGATCCTTTAGGATGGATTGCACCTTGCATAATAAAAGTGAAGATTTTAATACAGAAGTTATGGTTAGAAAAAATAGACTGGGATGATGAACTTCCTACACGCCTAAAAGAAGAATGGATAGAAATTAGACAAGACTATGAAAACGTAAAATACATATCAGTTAACAGATGGATAAATACTACTACTACAAATAAAAATACAATAGAATTACATGGATTTTGTGACGCCTCAGAAAGGGCTTATGCAGCCGTTGCGTATTGCAGAATAATAAACAATGACGGTGATGTAACAACTGCACTTCTTGCTGCACGTACACGTGTCGCTCCAGTAAAAACAGTCTCATTACCCCGACTGGAACTGTGTGGTGCCGTTCTACTTTCAAAATTATTAAAACACGTAGCACAGGCGATGAGAATTAGTCCCACAAATTTATTCGCATGGACCGATTCCACCATAGTGTTATCATGGCTTTCCGGAGACCCGATGCGATGGAAGCAATTTGTCGCCAATAGAGTCGTTGAAATTTTGGATAACGTGAACAAAGAGCAATGGTATCATGTCATGTCTGAAAACAATCTAGCGGACATCGCTTCACGTGGAATACTTACATCTGAATTAAAAACCTGTGAAATTTGGTGGAAAGGGCCAAGATGGTTAAAGAATGAAAAAATAGATTATAAAATGCCACATGGGATTACTAAAACTAACTTAGAAATGAGGAACACACAAGTAAATGTAAAATTAAAGGAAGAAAATATAATTAGATTTGAAGATTATAACAATTTAAACGAACTTCTAACAGTCATAGCCTACTGCATCAGGTTTCTACGTATCAAGATAAATCCTATTAACACTGAAGATCACCCAATAAGCACAACAGAATTAAACGAAGCTTTGAACAAATGTATCAAGATAGCACAGAGAGAGCATGAAGATGAAATACATGACCTAAAAATAAACAAAAATATCTCAAAAACTAGTAACTTAAAAATGTTGAACCCTTACCTTGATGAAAATGATATCCTCAGGGTGGGCGGTAGATTACGCAACTCAAACCTGCCTGAAAATAGTAAACATCCGATAATACTTGGAAATAAAAATGAACTTACTCACTTCATAATCGCCGACGCACACAAGAAGACACTGCACGGTGGTACACAGCTCGTCCTGACTTATCTGCGATCTAAATATTGGATCATACGAGCAAAGAACACTGTTCAAGCATATATTCATAGATGCACAATATGCGCTAGACAAAAGGCTCTAATTAAAAACCAACTGATGGGAGACTTACCAAGGGCTCGTACAACACCTGCACGTCCATTTCAGCACTGTGGAGTCGATTTTGCTGGTCCTTTGAAAATTCTAATGTCGAGAGGACGTGGAGCTGCACAGAATAAAGCATATATTGCCATATTCATTTGTATGTCCATTAAGGCTATTCACTTGGAGTTAGTTGGAGACCTCACGTCAGCCTCATTTATTGGAGCATTTCGACGATTCGTGGCACGCAGGGGCAAATGCACTCATATTTGGAGTGACCAAGGTCGGAATTTTGTCCGTGCAAACAAAGACTTAGCAGATGCATTTGCAGAAGCAAATCTACAACTTCCAGGTCATCTACAGGAACTCCTTTCATCAGAAGGGACTCAATGGCACTTTATTCCGCCGTATAGTCCTAATTTCGGTGGTCTATGGGAGGCAGCCGTGAAATCAACAAAACATCATTTACGTCGAATACTTACCTGCAACTTAACTTTCGAAGAGATGTCGACCACACTTTGTGATATAGAAGCCTGTTTAAACTCAATACCTTTGACACCAGTTGATACTAGTGACCCTGATGCTTTGGAACCACTTACACCTGGTCATTTCTTAATAGGGGAAGCGCCAGTTAATATACCTACACCTGAATTTAAAGACGTTAATATAAATCGATTGGACCGTTGGCAATTGACGCAAAAATTAGTAAAAGATTTTTGGCATAGATGGCAAACCGAATATTTAACAAGATTGCAGACAAGATCTAAATGGCTACAACGCAGGGCAGAATATAACATAGGAGATGTTGTTCTACTAAAAGATGAGCAACTTCCACCTGGAAAATGGTCATTAGGCAGAATAACTGCAAAGCATCCTGGACAAGACGGTTGTACGCGTATTTACAGTGTTAAATGTCATGGTGAAATTGTGAAACGCTCAGTAGGCAAACTATGTGATTTTCCTATTAATTATGATGAATAATTTTTAAAGTAACTAAAACTTTAGCATATAATGTGAAATCTGTTTTGTAAAGTACAGTCGTCCTTTGGTGGGCGGCATGTTGTGATTTGAATGCATATATTACACGATTTGTTATTTTCATAGTTAGTCGCAATAAAAACCTCCAACAGTGCACACGCAGTTTTTCGTTACACTCCAAAAACAAATGTGAACCTAATTCCGAAGACAATAAAGCCCATCAGCAACATAGCACCGAAACGTGGTCGCGCATGAATGTATCCGGCGTAACGATTAACTTAATTATGTGCTATGTGAGGCTACATCGCAGCGGCACTCAACCTTTATAGCTCACTGACGAGACACGTACTAATGTTACGCTTATTGTTACAAGAGATTACCCTTCTAAATTGTTTGAATTTCCCGAGGAGTATGTAGAATTGTTTTATTACATGGATATATTCAGTTATTCACAGATTATATTTTTATTGAATAAGATTAAATTAATTCTAAGCAGAACACATGTAATTTTTAATGTGACAAGTATATAGTTATCGTCGGAGGTTTTATATTTATTTCGTAGCATAGGTGTAATTTTAGACTAAGTATAAATTTTACACGCCTTTCATTTCAAATGTAGCGTAAAACATACATTACCATTATTTATTTTTTTATTTAAATTCATAACAGAATATCACAATTATACATACGTAGCTTACACCACACAATGACTTGATATTATTCCTGCATCCTTAATAAAATATGTCCATAAATCTTTATAAAAACGTTGGTTTAGTGCAATCCTTTCACAGAACGTCGAATGAAATAGAAATGTGAAGTAACTTTGTAACGAGTTCCGTAAACTGAACTAGTTCGCGGGAATCGGGGATCCATTGCGAGAACTGTTAAAAATATACAACCGCGCGTTTTCCACGGATTTCCCGCGAGCGGTAAAAGTTAATTGTGTCGTGAAAGCAAAATATACAGTGAATGTTACTTGTATTTACCGTCGGCGCTTTTCAATGAAATACGTTTCGTTTCTATGCGATTTTTACAAATCCAGCTATAGGACAACATCACTAGTTTCGTCGGAGAAATGCTTGTAGGTAAATGTGCATAATGCTAAAATAATTGGCCAAGTGCAAGTCAAACCCGCACCCGGAGGGTTCCGTACAACCATTTTTTTTTAAATTTTTAGTATTTATTATTATAGTAGCCATTGAAATACACGCATTGTGAAAATTTTGTCTACCTTAGTAAGTTGGAAAAATATCGAATAGCACTTTGTTGTACGGGGACCTTTTGTATTTAACTTTTTTTATATTTAGTATTTGTTGTTATAGCGGCCACCATTATGCATTCTCTGTAAAAAATCAAATATCTATCTATTACGGTTTCAGTGATAGAGCCCTGTGATAGACGGACAGGCGGACAGACAGCGAAGTCTTAGTAATAGGATTCCGTTTTCACCTTTTGGGTACGGAACCCTAAAAAAGACCAAGATCAAAATAAAAATAAAAACTCCAGAAAAAAGCGTAACATTTCTTGAGAAACGTTTTAAAATAAGAATTTTCTTTTGCTGTTTAAACAATAACATTTAACGTGAGAAGTAATTTGTGGTTACAAAAGCTACAATTGTCACAGGCTTAGAATAATGCCCCGCGGGATCCATCAAGGGTGAGTTGTGAAACGCTACGTTGTAAGCGAAATATCGTAATTACCGTAGATAAATTCTTGAAGACATAAATAAAACAACACATTTAAATCCGTTTTCGTTGTTATAAGTGATTATTTATATGCTCAGCCCGTAACTACTGCAGAATACTTGGATTTGAACATATTTTTAAAAGATAAATAAATCTTGATAGATAATATATATTTTTTGTGCCTAAGCCAACGTGTACGGTGGCTGAAATACCTTATAATTCGCGCTAGTGTCTCGTGTTAACGTTTGCAGTGTGTAGTAACGTGGTAAGCACTGCTATAAGGCTTCCAGCTTATTCAAGGGTAGGAACGTTATTGTGATTACTTAAGGTTCGCTCCAAGATGTTCGGTACAGTATGTAACTTTACATATTTTTTTTTATAATATAGGAGTAGCAGAGACGAGCATGCAGTCCACCTGATGGTAAGTGGCTACTGCCGCCCATGGACATCTGTAATTAACCCTACATAGCATTAAATATTCCTACCTGAGGTCGGCCACAGATGCGCCGCTACCCCTGAGGACTAAGCTGGAACGCCTCGGAAAAGTATGTCTCCATTACCACACCCTTCAAATCAGAACACAGCAGCGCATAGCACTGTTGTTGTTAAGCAGAAATAGGCGTGGCGGTGGTGCCGTCGTAGTCGAACCACAAAGGGTTCATTTGCTTTTAGTATTGTACATAAAAGCTTACCATAGTGCGAGTCCTTATCGTGAGGGATGTTCCCGTTGGGCTCGAGCCGGTCGAGGCACTCCTCCGAGTAGCCGTTGTAGGGCAGCTTGCCTCGCCCGCCGCCGCCGCCGTTCTGCCGCCCGCGACACTCACTCTCGCCCTCCGATTCGTCTTTTGTTGCTGTAACAAAATAAACTAAATTTATAAATTTGTTACGGGGAAAAAAATACTGTATACATGGCCTCCTAATCCACCGCTTTGTAAAACATTTATCAATAACTTACTAAGTAGCTTTTGTATATGTTATCTGTCAAGTTATAGATTCTTCCTGGCGAGTGGTAAGAGATGGTTGTCATACAAAAATAAAATCTCCGATATATTTTTGGGAGAAACTAAGTTGTAAATTAATTATAACCTTTATAAATAACCAAAAATATTCGCAACGAAACTAAATTACTAAGACGCAAAATACTTATCGTTCCAGACAACATTTTAGAAGAATGCCTAAAATAACTTCAAACAATTTGAAAGTACCTGACCTTGCTAATTTTATTATACGTCTTAAGGGCGTATTTAAGGGCATGCGTCCTTCAAACTTAACAATAGCAGACGCGTGTTTAAGTAAGTGACTCAATAGTTCCACATCATTGATTTACGTTACAAATAGAATCAGTTGACGGCAAACATTGGATGCTCATTTGAAACAAGTCACCCGTTGAGAAACATTTCAGGGATGAGTCATTCACACCATGATACGAACGGAACGAATGGAATAAACAGCCCCCGTATCTGAAGGCCGTCTGAAACGGTAGTCGAGAGGCTATTAAATGCAGCATAGCTTCGTCGAGCATAGCTTCATTGTGTATAATCCGGAGTTGAGGTAAATTATGACGGAATGATAACAAAAGACATTACATACCTTAAGACCATCATTTATAATTTTATCTTATCAGTATTTTCAGAATTCCATATCTAGCATTAAACATTTTTTACTGTAGGTATATCTTTTATACTTTGAGTTTCCAAAAAACAACACTCATGCAAAGTAATTATTAGAAACTTAAGATTTACTTTACTTAAGGTTGTCATTAAGCTTTCACTTTTCTATGAACAAACCTAAACTATAGCTAGTTTTCCATTGCCTATATATGTATTGAAATATTCCCGATTAGTCTCATCATCATCATCAACCAATCACTGTTCCACTGCTGGGCACGAGAGTCCCCTCATAATGAGAAGGATCAGGCCAAATGCGTATTGGTAGACTTCACATACCTTTGAAATTTTTTTTATAAATCTCTCGGGAATGCAGGTTTCCTCACGATGTTTTCCTTCACCGTTTTAGTAAGTGATAATTAATTTCTAATACGCACATAACATTGAAAAATTAGAGGTGCGTGCCTGGGATTTGAACCTCGGACCCCGCGATCGAGAGGCCGAGTTTCTTTAACCACTAGCTCCCGATTAGTGTACAGTTGGGCAAATATGTAATATTGCAACAAATTATAATTACTTCGTTATAACAAGCCAAGATCAAACTCGCGTCCCGTTGTGGCGGTTGAGATGCGACTCCGCGGTGAAACTCGGGCGCTGTAATATGCAAATAGTTGATGAATTGTTGCCGAATTTGTACCGCGCAATTGACTTGAAATTTACTCGCCGCGACGCTGGAATCCAGTAAGTCGCCGGCGGTATTTTGTTAACCCACTTATGAACTTATGAATTCCGACGGTCCATAACAATTAAGGGAGATTTTTTATATTGCCTTGTTATGGTTAAATTATTTTTATATTTGTTTTCTTTTTAAGGCACATATTGAATGTCTATGTTATAATCCTTGAATTTAATAACCAATTTGTAACATAGTATTATTTGCCTCATATTCACTATAGTTATACTCGGTATGTTTTTCAATACTACTTTATATTAGTAACATGAGTCATTAAAGAAAACCGTGCTTTTCTTAGCCCATATGCCTTTTCAAAATTAATTTCATTAATTTAATATTTAAATTGCTATGAATCGCACATCACTCCCAATTGGACGGTTTAATAACTACTAATTAAAAAAGCTCCTAAAGTACTCGTTACATGGTTACTCATACTCATACGCTCGTTACTTATAAATTAGTTATTCTAATACATTTAAACGTAAACACAAGTGGCAGTTGACATGACAATTAATTAACGAGCGTCGAGGGTCTTTGTAAAGTTAGTACAACACGCGTAAGTAACGCGCGCACGTGTAGGAACACCTCGAAATAATGGTACGAATTACGAAAATTTCAACCCCGAATAATCCAGCCGTATTTCTTTTTACACGGCGCCATGCCACGCCACGTATCCGCGAGAAATTCAATTAATTAGCCTGTCAAAACGAAAGTGGGTTGCGCGCATGTCAATTGGATTCATTTGTCAACTTTGCGTCCCGAATTTAACGTGTAAAGGTGGGTACAGACTGCTGTAACGTTACATGCAATGTTACACACAGTGTTTACCGTCCACATTGTCGCAACATATCGTGCAATACCTAACGCGCACGTACCGTGCACACTACGCGCGCGAACAGTGCATTTCAACTCGTGCGCGCCGCGATCCGGAATTTGTTGGTTTTTTCGAACATCAACAATCATCGTGGCTAATATTTGGTCGTCACGATCCATTCTTTTCGGTGTTCTCGACATACTGAGCTATGTTCGCCGCGAGCATGCTGTAAACAGATGCGAGTGGGTACATGCTTAATTCATGCGTGCGCTGCGTCCACACTCATGAAATGCTTCTTTCATGTTACAATGCATGTTACGTTACAACAGTCTGTACCCACCCTAACGACGGTAGATACGTAGGTAGGTCGGTAGGTACGCGGGTAGGTAAGTAGAAATGTATTGACATTTCATTTGTTAGGTTAATTGGTATTCGATTTGTTTGGATGCTGAATATTCAACGGAAAGTAACAGCTTTATTTATTTTTAAAATGGACATCAAGTATGCCACCCTGATACGCTAGTTGAAGCTAAAGCTATCAGAGAGGCAAAACAAATAAACAACCTGAGTTATTTAAATCATTATAAACAATACGAAACAGGAAATTATACAAAAACTTTATATTTCTTATATAAAGAACATGTATTTGTTTTTCGTTATGGTTCGACTCTTAGCAAAATTTATTTTCGGAAAACTACAATTCTGAATTGAATTTTCTATTCGACGTAATATTCACGTTTCACAGAGTCATTTCCGGCTTTTCATAAATGCAGATCGTTTTGCAAAACGACATGGAACATTTGATAGAAGCAAAGGATTATAGGAAGTGGTTTCTATTTCTACTTTATCGAAATTACTTTGAACATCAGTAGGTACATAGTATAAAATATTATTTTCCAAAATAGTCTGTCCGTCTATCAGCCCTAATTCTATACGATGATGTTATTATTTAACACATGTCCAGTTTAATAAATTATCAATATTTTTAATGTAAATATTTAAATATCTCTTTTACAATGTAAACTGCCGACAAATACCACTAGCTTTTTGGGAGCCCTAACACAAAACAAGTTGGTCATTAAACATGCAATTACGAGTACTTATAGAATCCAAAACCACATACCTACATTACACGTACTACCTAATTATTTAATCGGGGCTTAAAAGACCGAGAAAGAATTATATCTGAGAAATTAGAATGTGTTTTATTACGATTACGGATATCCTTACACTGACCTAGTTAAAAACACACCGTACAGCTTGCTTAAAGATCCAATCGGATTAAACTTAAGATGAAATTTTCCCATAGTCCTTTACTCGTGGCAATTGTTTAAGTTTGGCGTCATCTATGTATAGTGTTATCAGATTAACCGCTTAATTCACTATCAATTTGTACTCGTAAGGCTTATCGTGGTTTATAAGCAAACTTTCAATGTAAACTAAGCTCACGAGTTGTTTTGGTCTGAACAAAACACATATTTAATCATTAAATTAAGATACTTCGGCAATTATAAGAAAAGCGATCGCGGTTAATAAATGCATACATACAAGGTTTTTGGAAATTATTATTTACCTACACACATTAGATATGTAACTTTAAAAAAATATTTTGCTGTGTTTGCGTACGTTAATAATTAAAGTAAGTGATTGATTGCTTTCAGAGCAGTTCCTGCTTCTAATATAATATAGAAGATAATAAAATCATCAAGGGATATAAGTAATAGTAAGTATAGTTAAATTATATATAGTCACTATACTAAGGAGACTTAAAACCATTATCTATAATGCATTAGGATTACAATGAACAATGGATTAGGCTGGGCTGCTCCAAGCTCCGACACAATACATAGTAACTACCTATACACATACAAACTGTATGATACCTTTTATTATCAAGGTAACCCAATCAATCATCTACTCTAATATGGTTTATAGTTTGTTACGAATATATATCTTCGTATATTTTTAATAAAACCCTACTCTATAAATCTGGAAGTTATTTTAATACTGCTTTTTTGTCAATGAAAAAAATCCCAAAAAATTCTAACGCCACTGTGAACAAAGTAGCTACAACAATAACTAATCTTAAATACGACTACGAGTACGTAGCTACAGTTGATTATATTATAAGGGGTATATAGAGCCCATGAGGACTAAGACGTACAGCCTTATGGTGGGGAAAACCCTTATTTTCGATAATATGTCTACCATAACCCTCACAGCACACCGTGACATAACAATATGAACGCTTCGCTTGTCGAATCTTAACGAACTCTGAAAACTAAACGTCATGTTCAATTACACCGACATTTTTATGACATTGCAGAGTGAATCCAGTGCACCTTTCTCATTCATGGTGCGAGCCGGTCCCTTCAATATCTATCGATTTACTAAACTGACTTCATCCCAAAATAGTTCTAAATTATCATATATAACAATTTCTTAAAATTCGCCACTCCGCATCATAAATCGGTAAAAAATTATGGGATCATTTACACTCTCTAAAATCGTGGAAAAATCAATGCGTTTTGGTGTATCGGTAGGACAGGGCCAAAATCGGTAGGTACCGAAACATCGGTAGGTTCGAGAACACTGCTTGCACCGAAAACGGGGCCATATGGCGGACCTACCTGCGAACTCGTCCTAGCTTTTTGTCTGACGATTTATTTGTTCCTTTGCACCTGTTCAACCGGAGCCGGCTTTTTGTGCGTCGTGAGCAACGGACGTTTCGAAGGGTACGTTTTTAACGCTCTCGATTACATCGATAATTATAAAAGACGCAAGTAAAAGATGAAAACAAATTGGTTACAGTAAAAAAAATAAAACTTTCTTAAGAAACAATAAGTACCTGATATATAAAACGAAGAGAATCTCGAATTCATTATTACATCTTCTCGATATAGGACGAGTCTGGCATTATTATATTATAGTATATGGTCAAAATTGGTCAACAATTCCCTAGGATAATTTGTGGCTTGTTTTAAAAATTATCCAACTGAAAACTCTGTTTTTTAATTAGGTTAAGGAGTAAAAAACAAATTTTGCGCCTTCTAAATTCAATCGAACAAAGCCTCAGAATTAATTAACACAACACGTGCTCCAGAGCAGCCGACGGCGGCAAGCCTCAGAGTAATTTCGGGCGAATTTAGTTCTTCTCCGAAATTTGTGAGCACAATCGCGGACAAATTGCGCGGCTTATCTTTTGTCTCGAACACTCACAGCTCACATACAGCTGCCGGCGAACCGATTTTCTGAAGCACTCGGTATTACGTAGACAAAGTAAGGCGACAACTCGTGCCCGGGGCGCGCCAGGCTACGTATAATTGAGACGGAGCTCGCTCCAGTTAGGAATGGCTCGCAATTCACGGGAATTAGCCCTTAACACACGTACCGCCCTCCCCAAACCGCGTATCGTTCATTAGGCCCGAGTTACGAGCACTCGAAAAGATGAGGCCGGCCGACCGTTCCCCGCGGAATGCGCTGCGAAAACCAGACCGTGTTGTTAAAATAGTAACAGCTTGTTCACACGAACGATAATTCGAGCAAACACACCTGAATGCATTGTAAATATCTTAGTGAAACAATGGTGATCGGGTATTTTCCGGGTTGGATTACGGTTGGATTAGTGGAGGTGGCACGTGCTAAGTCGATAAGGCTTACGTGTTGTTACAAAGAACAACGAAAGTATACGTTCACGTTTTGATGCAACAATTCCGTTCACTAACGATAATGACAAGGAAACAGTTTCCTTGTTTTCACTACATAACTTTTTATTTTATTTTTTATACGATTAGAGAAACAAACAGGCTTGCAGTACACATAATGATCACAAGTGGTCACTGTCGCCTATGGGCATGTATGACGATCCAAAAAATGTGCTGCGTCTCCTGAGGAGTGAGGACTAAGACCTCACACGTAAGTCAGCCGACATCCACATCCTTCTACCGAAACGCTGAACTGAACTTCTTCACGCTACTAATGGGTGGGGCGTTACAACCTCCCCAGTCAAAATATCGGACCGATAAATATTGGCAATATTTTATCGGACATATTAATCAATCTTAATTTTCCCGCGTCATATTTGACAAACGTTCGCCATTTGTCATGAGAAACGGCGTTTGCGTGAGTGGAATACCAAGTTGGATTGCGATCTTACCAAAGATAACTAATGTTCACAGTCGATATTTTAGTATTTATTTGAGATATATAGAAAAATATGGCTTCCAAAAGAGTATAAAAAGTAAAGTACAGTGTGTTGCTACACTTTAAGATAAAATTAAGACTTATAATCTTACCTACTGTTAAGTAAAAATTGCAAGACAAGTATTCGTAATATTTCGATTATCCATTATCCATGCTATGTTATCCATACAATGTAGTACCAAGCGCCTTGAATACCTTGTTCGACACTTTCATTGCCGGGAATTACGCCTTTGTTCAAGTTAAAATTAAGGTAACACCGTGTTTCTTTCCCGATCACGTTACAATAACATAGGACGACAATAGACCTTAAACTGCGTACGTAGAAGCCAGTATTGCACGTAAAGTATTAGATTACTGCAATAACTTGAGTTTAGGGATGGCGATTCGTTTCGAAAAAGACCGATTCTTGAATCGATTCGAATCGAAGTGTAATAAATCGATTGACAAAAAAAAATCGAGGCCCAGAGAATCGATTATCCAAAAATTTATCTTCGATCTTTACAACTTAAAAGGGCGAAGTAGGCGAAAAAAAGATCTTCAGGGCCAAACAAGCACTAAAATATGTATCCGTTAGCAAAAATATTCTATAACACATTCAACCAACTTCGAAAAGATCGACTTTCGATTTTCTAGGATAAAAGATCGGTCACTGAATCGGTCCATTACTGGAGATCAATTAAATAATCGAGTTTTTTGGCCCAATACATCGATGCTTCGATTCCGATCTCAGCCATCCCTACTTGCGTTCACGGTTGTACCGGGCCTCGTAATATGAACGTGACTCATAATAAACTCGGAACTGTTCAAGCTGAGGTCATAACACATAACTCACTGGTTTTATTGTCGCATGGAAGAAATGCACTGCAAAACAATAAATTATTCATCTGAGAATAGGAAACTTATCGACCCATAATATAATTATTAATATTTAATGCAATCAATTTGTTTTGTCAACTGGTCCGGATGTTCTACGCGGTGTTGTAGTAAACTCTTATTATTCAATTAATTATTCGATTCATGTTTGATCTCAAGATTATACAGATCAAGAACAGTATTACATAAAGTAAGACCGTATTAAGTAGGTACACGGAATAATGAACGATGAGATATCAGCATCATAAGCATTGTAATACTAGTGGTTGTTGGAATCACGTGACTTCATGTACGTATGCACATTACACATAAAATTTGTTCTGTGAAATGGGTATAATATAGACCAGGGTCGATAATTTTAAAACCAATTAAAATCGTAGTAGGATGAAACCCATTAGAAAAGGAGGGGAATATTATAAAAATGAAGGGAAAAATAATTTACGGGCGATCTGAGGTCGGGGAGGGGATGGGGGTGAGTCTTTAAGGGTAAAAAACGGTTTTTCTCGATTTCCGGCAAAACTAAAAGTCCTATCGAAAAAAGTCAAATGGCAAAGTTGTAGGTAATAAAAGGATCTAAAACTTTTGTATTTACACTTTTTTCACATAACCTCAAAATTTATGTGAAAAATTCAAAAAACCAAGTTTTTGGTTTTTTATTTTTATCTTTTACAAAAAAATTTTTTTTTTAACGAAATTTGGCGAAAACTTACCTTTTTATGTCCCAAATACGCTGTAATTTATTTGATTAAAAATATTTATTTTTTCACCTTATTTTGAATTAATATCGAAAAAACACCCTAATTTTCAATCGAAAACTCACCCGTCAAAATATCAGCTTTTTTCAAAAAGTTGGTATGTTTTCTGTTCGTTGAAATCTCTACTTTTTGATGGTGAAAAAAAAATATATGTTACTATAGTAAATCTTCTCAGAAAATGCAAAAAATCAAAAAAAACTCGAATTCGAAATTTTTTTTTTAATTTTTATAAAAAATTTTGAGCTATTTATTAAAATTACCACTTTAATTACTCGAAAAACATTAGATTACATGTTACATTGATAAAAAAAATTGCAAATAAGAATATACTACTATAATTAACAAACAAATCAGTTAATAAAATTAATATTTAATAAGACTTTTTTTGTAAAAGATAAAAATAAAAAACCAAAAACTTGGTTTTTTGAATTTTTCACATAAATTTTGAGGTTATGTGAAAAAAGTGTAAATACAAAAGTTTTAGATCTTTTTATTACCTACAACTTTGCCATTTGACTTTTTTCGATAGGACTTTTAGTTTTGCTGGAAATCGAGAAAAACCGTTTTTTACCCTTAAAGACTCACCCCCATCCCCTCCCCGACCTCAGATCGCCCGTAAATTATTTTTCCCTTCATTTTTATAATATTCCCCTCCTTTTCTAATGGGTTTCATCCTACTACAATTTTATTTCACTTTTTATTATTTTTAAAGGCTTCTACCCTAGTCTATAAATGAGAATTTAATCAGTTAATCTGATTTTGATGGAATTTTCACTGGAAGATAGAATTGAAGTTATTTTAACTACTACAAACTTACCAAAAGGTAGATTGAAAATCTTTAATCTTAAGACTTCACAAAGATGTATCTTATAGTCAAGATCGTTTGTCATATTGGTGTCGAGTTGCGGAAATGAACCGCATGACCGGCGACCTTGCGGCTGCGGTTTCATACCACTTGGCTAGCCGTTACGTTCGTAAGTACAGACCTACATGCGAATATCCTTACATATCGCAAGGTACGACTTACCTACGTGTGCATTGACACGTGTAAGTGTTAGATTTTAGTATATTGATGTTAAATATAAATTAATTAATTCTGATATGGAGAACATACGACTAGTACGAGTTAATCAGCTTCTTTACACAATAAAATTATGAAAGTTAACAAAATTATATGTATACGTAAAATCAATACTTTCTTATGTTCAAAAGCAGACTAAAATAAAGAAAATTTAAAAACTATCTTTAAGACAGTAAAAAATTACCTAGTTAATAACTGGTATTAAAATTTATGGCTAGGATTTTTTTTTTAAAATATAGTTTTTAAACCAACAACAGAATAAAAATATAAGATATAATATTATTCCGCGGTTGTATTTTATTATTTTAATGTTATTTGTATACTCTTCGTTTTAGCAACTTCAAGTTACTCAATGAACCTGTTATTTTACACAACCAAACCTCTCTGACTCATAAATGAATGACTTCTGAGATACGTCACCAACACAGACGGCCATTAAGGATCCCGAGGCAATTCGCAAATTGATGCCGATCACGTGATGTCACTCGACACGAATAAAAATACCTAGAATCTGAATGGATATAATCTTACAGCTATAAATAACTAGCGGAAACACTAGTGTGGGAATTACTTAAACACCGTGATTTTATCACAGCACCATCATTTGTTATTGCACGTATATTACTAACTAAATGGCAGGAAAAACCCTATTCCTAAACATAACTTCTATCTATCTGTCCGTTTGTGTGCCTTTAACCCCTCTATGGGGGTTTAAAAACCAAACCTGCCGATAATTCTCTGCATTAAAAAATTTCAAATTTAAATCAGTTTTTTTAATAAAAATAAAATAACAACAAAATTCGAATAACTAAAGATAGTTTAATCCACGGATATCCCGATTTACTTTACTTACGCAAATGAAAATAGTCCTTTTCCAACATTACCGGGCGGAACTAAGTTTCAATCGCGACCAACTTTGAAATGAGAAATGAGTGAATATTTAAATACTGTAGAAGTTCTGCAGCTCATTAGCGATGGTTGGCTAACTCACGACTTACTGACGCAAAAAACTTAGTTGAAACATTTGGATTCAAAGTTTAAACTAAAGTTATATTAGTTAAGTTAAAAATTACACTGCAAAACTGCAGTTTCCAGCGATGAGATGGTTTATATTCTATCTATCAGGTGGTTGACACATTTTATATTTCCAAGAAAACTTTTAACAAAAAAAATGCAACCGACTTCTACGTCAGTACAAAGTAAAAAAAAAATGATATAAATGTTGAGTTAGTACATAGTTCTGAAGTCGGTGCTCAATATATTTCGTTGGATAACGGCATAAACGGCGTGTCCGATATAAGCGCCGACTTTATACTAAATTTTTTTGAGCTTTTTCCAAAACTAATCCGTACAAATTAATAGAACATAAAACTATTAGCTATTTAGTATTCATTCAGAATTTTTATTCCGATATTTTGATGGAAATAGATAGAGCAAGTTATTTTAAAATCACAAACAAATACTTCAATTTCGTTTTCTGCACAAATTTTGATATTTTTACTCATAGAAATAAATCTGAAATTCGAAAAATTCCTAGCCATGAAATTAAACATGGAGGGATGGGATTAACGAACCGATCTCCAATATTCATAGAGGCGGCTCCCATGAATTGCAAAGTGAGTTGGGTTTGACATACGTCATGATGTCACGCCGCTAAAGATACAATCTGCTCACGTGTTGTGAATAATCGCATTCCTGAATGGGGCTTGTTATGTTCGATTGCGATCATCTCATGAATCTCATCTGACGTCACTCGCGCCTGACTTAAGACTGAGCTGCGTATCTGTCTTTAACACATTAATATTCCAATAGTCTTTAACATGTGAATATCTCATTCAATAATATCTTTCAATAATACGTAAGTATAGATTAGCGAGAAGTACACAAAAGGAGGCTTAAAATTTGATAATGAGATATGACTCAGCTCACCATTCGATGACTCGATAAAATCAAATTTATTAGTTATTCTTATCAAACGCTTCCTACAATAAGTTATATTATAGGGATGTTCCATACGGTACATACGAGTATTTCATACCTTATTTCTGTTCATTTTAAATAAAGAATATCTGGTAAATCTAAGTTACTTTAGTTACTGAGTGATTTATATATGTATTTTAAGCGTTTATTCCGAAACGATCGATACAAGACAGACAAGTGCACTTAAGACCGACATCAGCCGTTGTTACCGGCGTCATATAAGTTAGAATCGGATCCCGAACCCATTCCAACTTGTAACTACATTATATCGTTTTCAAAGGGATGACCGATGGCTCGAAGTTCTGAGCGGGTGTCAAAGTTGAGGAGGGCCGCGCGGCTGCGGTCAGCGCCGCTCTCGGCGATGGCTTATCGACTATCGGAGCTGATAAGACGTTAATGGGTTTTAATTCGATTTAATGCTGGAAGGATTCTTAGTGGTCGGACTGTGGTATAAGCTGCTGCTACAATTTCGTCCTCAGAGGCATTAACGCATCTGTGATGTAGGTTCTAATTTAACTGAACCTTAGTTGTTAAGTTGCAAGGATTATTTGCCATTTTCTTAAAATAATTTCTAGTCATAAGAGTTTTTGCATAAGCACGGCAAATTTTCCATACCAAGCAATATTGAACTTCTATTTATCTCAGCAACAAGCAACTAACTAAAATTTGCACAGTCAGCAAATCTGTACGGCTTTAGTCACCAAAACTATTAAGGACATTAGCTCCATTCTTCGGAAATATCTCATAAGCCAATCTTTTGACAGCAACATAAAAGCAGACCACAAAAGGTTTATGCACGGGACAAAGGAAAAATGGAGACATTTTGGCTATCGCTTTCACCTATTGAAAGAGATTTGTAGGTCACCGCTCTGTGACCAATCCATATGGCCTGTATAGAAATAGAAATAAATAAAATTCATATGTCTACAAATTATAAATGATCGCCATTTACAAACGTCCGAACTTCCGAACATGGATATGCCAGCTTTTTCAAAGTTTTCAACAGAAGAATTGAAGAAATGAAATAAATTTTACATAGCAGACTTTTGAACAAAGAACAACTAAAAATAAACTAGCATTTTGACTTTGATATAGGTCAAGGCGCCAGGCTCGACCTGTTTGTTCTCGAGGGCGAGACGGCTTAAACCAGCCATAGACGAATTGGCGCCTCTTAAGAAAATAAAATTGAAAACTGATATCTTGACTAGTAGTAATTACACCAAAGATATAAAAAGACGTAAAGTCCAACATTAATCGAAACTAAGGAATTCCAAGTCCAAGATTAACACTAAGTCTTGTTTCAGACGAGCTTAGCAAAGAAAATTTTGACCCGAAGACCCCAAATTTAGCAAAAGCCGCTGAAATTTGTAAGGCAATTTAATCAAAACTTTGCTTAGAAACAACAAGACAGCCACGTTTTCAGATATAGAGTTTAAGGTACCAGACAGGATCTGTTAGTTTTAGAGATTACGACGGATCAGTACCTAGACATTAGGTGGATTAATCCTTAATTAGTTTGTTGGTCTTAGAAGCCCGAACATAGCTTATCTTAGACAGTGAACTGGTCTTTTGGTAAATTAATAAAAGATATGAGCTGTACTAAACTGTCTCCAGTCCCAAAATCACATAGTTATTTTATGTACAATAAAAGGTTAGCCAGGCCAGGACCTATCATATGTTAAGTGGTCGATACCGCTCATGATATCTTTAATCAGCCAAAATTAGACATGCCACCAGGAGGAACTTGACGGTGAAAGTGCGTTGTTTATCTTCAAAATTAAATTGAAACGCCTCATATTAGTAAGGAGTATGTTAACTAAAATTGAAGACTGCCTTATAAAGATAACTACATTTATAAGGCAGCAATAAGCGTGGCAGTAGAACCGCTGTAGTGGAATAACGAATAGTTCTACCTTTTAGTGCAGACGCAAGTAATCCTATGTGTTTTCTTAAGTATAACAAACTGTTATTATATTATTTAGAACATATCTAGTCCAGTATATCTAGTCTCTTACTTCTTTTTTAAAGTGTCCCTTAATACCCAAATAGATTAAGATTAAACAACTCGAAAGGAGCACGCTAATACCTTTCGGACCAAACAGTTATTTTACAATATGAACAATAACTAAAGAATCTCCACGCTGTGAACCATTACAAATAACAATTAAACGATGACAAACCAACGTGTCTCATTCGACCGACCTACAGAATAATACAACGGAATGAATATTCATACACAGCTGACTACAGTCATAATATTCCGATAAATGTTGTTCTACAATTTGGAATGAGTGACATCAGCCGGAACATGGTCGCCGTCGAAACGTAGTCTGATATTTAAGTTACTAGCACAATAAATGTCACAAGTTGTTCCGTTCAATAAAATGTGTGGAATGCGGAAAAATGTGTAATCAATCAAACAGTTAATAGTAGAAAACCATGAGAAAATCTATCTTACAACGGATTGCGTGTTTGCTGCGGTGTTACTAAGTGCGAAATGTTTCATTAATCATAAGTTTCGCGCTTTTGCTAAGCCTTAGTGTTTTACAAGGAAAACTGATTTAAAATTACGTAAAAGTCTCCGAAACAACACGAATAACATTATGTATACAGAATAAAGTTAATAACTCTTTCCATTGTTAAATATTTTACTCGTAGTATATGAAGTCCTTAATGGGACTATTACTTTTATAGACAAGTAATTTGTGTATCACGCTTATATCGTTGTATAGACAATCCAAGCTCAAACTCTTGCTTCCCTTTAAACAAGCTCTAAAAGCACCAGAAGGAGCTAATGGTTGAACTTTTAAAGTATGAATAGGTGTAATCGCAATTGTATGAGAAGGTCAGCCTAATCCTATCGGTTACGTCAGCGTGAGTGGCAATTACGTGACGTCACGGACCCATTTCGCCGATAGGGCCGGAACCGCCAGAATCACGGCAAAAGGTTTAACTCCACGCAAATACGCCGGTCGGGTTATAAGTGCCTTTGAGTACCTAATCTATTCGGATGTCGTTTTTTGTTGTTACTCAATTGACGATCTTGTATATGTTACCAGTTTTATAGTAACCACTTACACGTGCCCACTCGTTCGTTTTATTTAGACGAATCGTACCATATCCCTGGGAAAAATTGCTTGTAGTAATGTAAATAATGACTTATATCTTGGCAACTCACTTCAATACCTAAAATCATTTAACCAAATAAAGTAGAAAGTCGCAGTAGGTTCGAAGTTATAGACAGATTAATTTTATGTATACCTTTACGGTATACCACTGAAAACACTAATGTAACTAAAATAATCATAAGCAATAAAAGCCTACATTACAGGTGCAAAAATAAGAATTCTTCTACAAATTGCCAAATAAAATCTAAAGAGGCGTCTCTATCCTCATTGTGTTTTAAGTATCTAATTTAACATTGTAGACAAACTATAGCAACTTGAATAGCTCGTTGAGAATGGCGCAACATTACAATAGCCTAAAGGTGGGTACAGACTGTTGTAACGCAATACAACAATATAATGTAATGCAATGTAACATGAAAGAAGCTTTTCACGAGTGTGGACGCAGCGCGCGCACGAATTAAGCATGTACCCACTCGCTTCCGTTTCCAGCATGCTCGCGGCAAACATAGCTCAGTCTGTCGAGAGCACCGAAAATAATGGATCGTCACGACCAAATATTAGCGACGATGATTGTTGATGTTCGAAAAAACCGACAAATGCCGGATCGTGGCGCGCACGAGTTGAAATGTTCTATTCGCGCGCGTTGTATGCACGGTTCGTGCGCGTACAGGGTCTACACTATGAGAATTCTGTTACATTGTATGATACATTGCGACAATGTGGACCGTAAATTATTTCACTGCGTGTTACATTGCATGTTACGTTACAGCAGTCTGTACCCACCTTTATCCTTGGTACGCGTTACAAACAGAAGAATTTTCCACCGGTTACCTCATGGAAATTTGTGAACTTACTGCAAATGATCTTTTAATAGCGCAATTTATTGTACCACTACCATTTATGAAAATCGTTTTTATGTAGTAGTTTGACATTCTGTCGCTTAAGTTAGAGGTCCTGGATTCTGATCCCGGCCACGCAACTCTTGTTTTTCGAAATTATGTAATGGATATCAATTATAACTTGCATCAACGGTGAAGATGAAATCTCTCTCAAATATACTACAGAGGGAATCTCCTAAAAACGAATTTTGTAAAAAGCAGGTGTGTGATGTATCTACCAATCGCATTTGGCTGGCATTTATTCATTGACTTAGGCAATTTATGACAGTAGACACATATGCAGCACTGCGACATAAATGGATTTATGATGAACGAAACGAAGCTGGATAGGCCAATTAACAACCTCGTAAACATTTCTTAGCTTGGTACAATGACGTGATGACGTAAAGGGTGTTTGTTACCTTGTAACAAAGTCTTAACGAAACTACCTTAAGAATGTGTGAAGCGTGGGTGTAGCACCACCTGACGTGTGCTCCACATGTGCGACCCCGCGCTAGAATGTCATTTGTTTGGATTTCCAGCGTGTCAATGTCACGTGACAGGCACTTATGAAAAATTCAGACAGCAACCATTTGAAGACAAGATAACACGTGACCAACACGTGACGTCAGCCGGAAATGTTCTAAGCAGATCTCTATATAGGTCATTTTTAATCCATGTCTATTTATAACTGTCCATATTTTTTGTCACTTTAATTTATAGCTAAACTGATATATCTGAGTAACTTATTAGTTAACATTTGTATGCATCATATAAGTGTTAAGGTAAACGTATCTGTGGTGACAGTTATAAATTACCACCTATTTTCTTGATGGCATTTTTATATTGATTTATGAACTATATTGTCACTATAAATATAAATGATCAATATACATTTCCGTATCTGAGTAAACGGTAACAATTTATTTGAACTTAATGCTACTGGCTGTAATAAATATTTTACAATATAACCACATTACAATAATAAGTGCCCTTATGTAGTAAGGTTTATACTTTTATAACTTAATAATTTAGTGTTATATGGTCACTCGACTTTGATAGTATTACGTAAATAATAGTTAATATTACGTAAATAAACAAAGATAAGAAGAGACAGATTACGAAGAATGCTCCAAATAAATTCCTAAACGGACTCTTATCTATTTTTATTCCTTTGGGCTTTAGTGCCCATTAGTGACAATACGCTAAGTTATGAGCTCATTGAAGCAAATATCGATCGTTAAGCAAAATGTAGGCTTCAGTCAAGGTCAAGTTGGAGGTACATTTTCTTTTCATAATATAGGAGTAGCGGATGAGCATGCAGCCCACCTGATGGTAAGTGGCTACTGCCGCCCGTGGACATCTGTAATCAACCCCAGATAGGATTAGATATTCCTACCTGAGGTCGGCCACAGATGCGCCGCCACCCCTAAGGATTAAGCTGGAACGCCTTGGAAAAGTATGTCTCCCTTGCCACACCCTTCAAACTAGAACACAGCAGCGCTTAACACTGCTGTTATGAGATCGATATAGGTGTGGAGGTGATGGTGCCAGAGTTGATCTATCACTATAAAAATAACAATACGCATAAGATATCGGTGCTTAAGCAGAACTTAGTCTCCAGTAAAGGTCAAGTTGGGCGTACATTACCGTATTACAAGCTCACATCGTGCTCCGTTTACATTGCGACACCGAGCGCCGGAACTGGGTCACCAGTTTTGCATTAGTTCGTGCGTTGTCTGTGACGATGTAGCAAATATTGGTCAAGCACTCCACATCCGCACCAGAAACTCATCCGCTTAATGTCAGTTGGAAATTCTGTTAGGCGGTTTGTTACAACGCTGCAACTACTTTTTAGACGTTAAGGGAGATTGATGAGAGCCATTAATATGTAACGAATGAACGCGCTTGCCGACATGATATCAAGACGATGAAGTTAGCAAGGCATGTTTACTTTATTTTTTGAAAATAATTCTTCAACACATCTTTATATTAGATAGCTGTAATCTTCTTTATGACTTTAGTCAAAAAATATGTTTTCAAAACATACTTAAACCGAAAATATTAAATTGAATGTACAAAGTTTTACAGAAATTTTCAGCTTAGTTCGAATCACACGGGAACAGTCTATTTTATTGGAATAAAATGTATATTACTCTTCGGCATACAGACTATTTGTACGCATCAATAAATCGCAACATTTCGCCATACTACCGTTGCGTGAAATAAACACAAACAACAAACAAATTTTCGCATTTAAAATATAAGTAGGGACAGCAACTTGGTACATATAATCTGCATACTAAATTAGAGTCAACACCAAAAATATGCAGTAAGTATATAGGTTAGTACATCCCCAAAATATATGTTTTCATTAAGTTGTGTGAGATTAACTATATCAAGGTAACAGGTATTGTGCTATAAATCAGTGGAGAATTTCCCAACAAGCTCTCCTAACGAAGGTTAAGTCTCCATCGTCTAAGTGCTTAAGTCGCTCTTGTCACAATTTTATCAAAGGTATTAATTTCAAGTTTAATCTACCGTATCTGGAGAAAGTTTTCGAAAGTTATCCGTCATTATAGCAATATCTTTAGCTTATTGGAACAGTGGCTCGTTATCGCATCATTTAGTTTAAATTATCCATCATAATTTAAACGTAGACATTATACTATTGATTTAATAATAACTAATAATATTATTACCTTTTATGTCTTAATTGTAACATTAATTATTATCATCTTTATTAAAAATAACATAAGTTAATGGTTCCTGTAAAATATTTTGTAATAAGTAATTTTAGTTTTAAATTTCGGTTCAACAACATCGACCAATTTTGAAGTGAATGAGTCATCGCATGAAATCCTGACCTGTTTTCATCCAATTCTATTTATTTATAATACCAAAGTTATCAGAATATGAATAGAAATCTATAAGGAGCGTCATCAGAAGTACCTACAGATTTAGGGTTAAGAAATACATACGATTCGTATACGACTCCAGACAGTAAACGTTCCAGACACGGGCCGTCTGAAATAAGATAATATTGTTCAATACAATATTATTGATAGAAACATTCCGTGCATAGTGCAGAGTCCCATTACCGTATATATAAATACGTTAACCGTTTAAAATATTTTGCTTGCAACGGCCCTTGTCTGGCACGTTGACTATTTGTAGATGTAAATAAAATTAACATTTAAATGTATGTACATACTATTGCGTATGTACAAAACCCAGAGCTTTCAGGTGCCTCTCAGTATCACAAACGACCTTTGTGCCGTCTAACGACACTGTAGATATCCCGCTCCATTGATTCGGAAACACCGCGCCTTGATGTACTACAGTTGTACACGAAGGTGATAGAACCCTTTGTAATTCGACTCCGGCAGCACCACCGCCACACCTATTTCTGCCAAATAACAGCAGTTTTAGGCGCTGCTGTGTTCTGGTTTGAAGGGTATGGTAAGGGAGACAGACTTTTCCGAGACGTTCCAGCTTAGTCCTCAGGGGTAGCGGCGCATCTGTGGCCGACCTCAGGTAGGAATATCTAATCCTATTTGGGGTTGATTACAGATGCCCATGGGCGGCAGTAGCCACTTACCATCAGATGGACTGCATGCTCGTCTGCTACTCTTATATTATATAAAAAAAAAGTTACAACATTATGATAATGTGATAAGATATCAATCGTAAAATGTAAACAAAAGTCTCAGAATCAAAGTCAAAACTTCAAGAACAGAAACTTATTAAAACTAGGAAGAAATTAACTCAAACAAACGGAGCCAGCGTTGTCTAAAAGTTAAAGTGAAATATCTTGTAGTTAACTTAACTAAAGTCTTCTAAACCCAACTTTTTTTCTGAAAAAGTTTTTACCCACTTCTTAATCTCTGTACATTATTCATAGATAATCTTCGATTTAATTAAGTCTTCTTAGTTTATAACGATAAAATTCCGGTTACTCCTCATCGCGCGAAAGTAAAAATCATAACATTGACATAGTTATCAATACCAGGCATAATGATAATGACATAATGAGGAGCTTACGGTAAACCGCCCGGCTAAGTTTACCAATAGGCGGGGCCGTTAACCTCTGGTTTAATGCAGGTACTCGCTTTAATGTGTTTGAGATTGTCTCGAGACGGGCTCCCGAGATAACGTCGACTCCGTAGCGATTACACTAGCATTATGTAATATTACTTGTGCTTCTGCAAGCCATAATTGAAAACGGTTCACAAGGAGTCGATGCATTTTTTACATGAAAACCCTTAATAGGTTTTCTTTAGTACTGCCAATAACACTGAAGACTGAAAGAGGTTTGAAGAATGCTACCCGAAGACGAGCAGCGAAGCAGTGTCCATACCAATCCGAAACGCAGAGGGTTCCCAATTCCATCGCTGATTTAGATTTATTCTGGATCTGGGTATTTGTGAACATGGCGACCACGATGCAGAAAATCTTAGTGTAGAATTAATATAGATTTTTTTTGATTTCATCTAATCTGAGCTTTTAAGTTCGTTCGTCCCACGCGACTTACAATTATTTTTGTAAGTTAATATAATAAATCACCAACGCGTGTGACCAACGTACACTAAATATTAATGTAGAATGCGGTGAGTGACTTCAAGAGGTGACGGTGCTATTGCCCCGGGCAGCGCAAGTCAGGGGCATTCATTAACCCGTAAAACAATTCAGGCCACGCAATCAACGCGATGGGGAAGACGCTTCACAAACAAACTGACATGACGACGCGTGACTCATTGAGAATTGTGTCACAATGTCTAACAAGTCGTGGTTTTTATCGGAATGTACTGGCTGTAGTGCAGTTCGCGCTCCTAGGCCAAGAGGACCGGGGAAAAACAAAAGGTAAACGGCCCAGCTGGAGCTATTTCTTCATATGTCTACTTTTCATGGATATGTATGGAACTATATTGTTACATCTAATTACGATTTTAATAAAAAGCATTTTTTTAAATTAGCCCATCATTAGATCACGCCTACCCCTAAACTACTTGTATAATGCTTGAATTAACATAATTAGAGTCCGAATAAAAAAACAAAAAGATTGACTGATGATTGATAGTAAACGTAAACAGTGATTACTAATAGAAGCAAAACCATCATCAAAGTAATTGTGGTAAGTTTTAAACATTTCTCATCGAAGCGGGTTACGTCATACAATTAAATCCAATTCCGTCAATAAACATTGAAATTAGTACACAAAATAATTCAGGCCAAGCAATCAGCTCCATTGTGAGACGCTATACAAACAATCTGACGGACAGACGAGTGAGTCATGCGATATGTGTGTCACGGAGTCCGTATGAGACGATGCAAGTGCGTTTTGTATATTAAGTGTTTGTTTTTATGTAATGGATGTATGTACAAGATTCAATATCTTTGAAATTACTTCTATTTTTGGATCTATTAATATAAAAAATATATTTGAATTGAATAAACAAACAATTTAACACTAAGAACTTAACAAATATTTTTGTCAAACATAATTTTACACTAACGTTTAATTGAATGTAGAGCAAAAGAAAATGCATTTGCTATAGATTAATTACTGTTACTAATTTTTAAACAAGCGAAAGCTTTCACATTATTTCTAAGTAGTGATTGGCGACAAGCCAACACATATTCGCTTCGTTTTCTATAATCGTACGATTTTATCGGTTCTTAGTTAAACCATACTGCCGATGACGTTATACTTACGGTTTCGATTATTCTAATTGTAATACATTGTACCTAACCTACTAGTACTTGACAATCTGCCAAACGAATAGGCCACTACACAATAAAACGAGTTCACTGAACCGAATACTGTCAAACGTGTGGCGCGGGCATTAGGTTAAATATAGTGTTGTCGTAGAATAAAACGGAGAGTTGGCCAATAAATAAATTGCAAGACAGATAATTGAATAGCAATGTAAGTTTAATAAGTTATGGAAGCAATAAATTGTGATAACTATCTCTTCAGCCCGCGGTCATATCGATTGTCCGCGGTTGGTGGGCCATGAATACGCAACTGTATAAGCAGAAATAGCAGATTTATTACACTACGGTTAAAGTGTAGAAAACGTTAAAACACATTAAAACTTTTCCGCTACATTAAAACCACATGATTTACTTTGATCCGCGTGAAAACGTGATAATATGCTTTCTTGTCGTCATCATCATCATCAACCCATTACTGTCCCACTGCTGGGCACGGGTCTCCTCTCAGAATGAGAAGGATTAGGCCATAGTCCACCGTGCTGGCCAAGTGCGTATTGGCCACTACCATGTTGGGTATTGGTACTTCACATACCTTTAAGATATTTTTTTTATAAATCTCTCAGGTATGCAAGTGATAATTAATTTCTAATACGCACATAAATTTGAAAATCAGAGGTGCGTGCCTGGGACCCCTCGATCGAGAGACCGCGTTTCTTAACCACTAGGCTATCACTGCTTTTCTTGTCACAAGCAAAAAATAAATATTCTCCCATAGATATCGATGAAGACCTTATAACGAAATCTAAAAATTCTTAGCAGTAGTAACAAGACGGAGTGTTCTCATGTAACATTATCAATTATTGCTAGCATCGATTTTTAATAATTCCATAAGCAACAATACCAACACAAACGAATGTCAATGATTTCAACCTTCACCTCAAAACATAAGACGTTGTAGTTGCATTCTTTCAACATTCACCAAACCGTGTGGCACGGGTTCATGCCCACACCAATTAACACAAAGGCTACCTCATCAATCAAGAACACGAATGTTATGTAACGTCACATGGTTTGTTGGGTACACCGAAAATATTAACTTTTTTTTATAACATAAGAGTAGCAGACGAGCATGCAGTCCACCTGATGGTAAGTGGCTACTGCCGCCCATGGACATCTGTAATCAACCCCAGATAGGATTAGATATTCCTACCTGAGGTCGGCCACCGATGCGCCGCTACACCTGAGGACTAAGCTGGAACGCCTCGGAAAAGTCTGTCTCTCTTACCACACCCTTCAAACCGGAACCAACAGCGCCTAACACTGCTGTTATTAGGTAGAAATAGGTGTGGCGGTGGTGCCGCCGGAGTCGACCCACAAAGGGTTCTACCACCTTCCAATAACTGCATATATATACCTAAAATTGTAATTCTGCCTGTATTGTACACGATATGCTTTGATTATGGACAAAACTTAAATGACTGGCTTATCAAAATGTTTTATATAAATTTTATACTAACTTGATGATGATATTGATCGAAGGATGCAAATGATGAATTTATATTTATATCAATGCAATTCCTCGTTAATGGACAACATAATGTTTCAACTATAATAGATACTGAACTTCTTATGTATCTCTCATTACGTAGATACACTTGTGGACTAGTAGAGGACCATTATACACATTTTGATATGATGATCCCCAGTAATGACGCATTTAATGCTTCAACGAGTACAAGTCCCCTTGTTTGTTTACGTACATGTAAGTAAGTAATAAGGAAATTATATTATTAGGCTTATTAGAAGAACTGTTTATTAAATATCCCGAGAGCTATCGTTAAATAAATATAGTCGTCGTCATTATCGCCTGTGTCATTAATTTATTTTTAATGGCATATATTATTGTTGCAATACACTTTTTGCTTTGTGTTTTTTTTCTTATTCATAAATCCCTTTTATCATACAAAAACAATTCTACATTTGGTTGGCATATTATTTTAGCAATATTTTTTTGCCTCATTGCTTATTCGAGAACATCGACATCCAGGTTCTGACAATACGAGGATGAAAAATAACAAAAATATTCATCAGACCTTGTAAAAACGGTTATGAAAAATATTCTTAGAGTAAAATGAAACGAAAGGATAACATTAAACTTCAAGTATTTAACAACAATGACAGCAGCCGAGGCCCCACTAAGCTTACGTAATGCTGGGGACGGTTAAGCAACAAACAATTGAGGCAATAAAGGCAAACACAGTCAAGTGGGTGAGAATCACTGTCAATGTACTATTAAGGGCAACACATTCCATGAATTAACTGCAGGGAGCTTATGTTATAGTATTGGCCTATATGGTTATACCTTAAGTGTCATGTGATACCTTCACAGTATACAGATTTAGAAAAGTTTTGTTTTCTTAAGTATATCTTTCGAAAAGATTTTTAAAATTTAACAACCTTTAAATTATCTACATATGACCCAAATACCGTTATACTGTCAGATAGCAATTACTGTACTTTAGAAAGATTTTACGTTTGTTGTCCGTTTTTAAACAATCCTGCCTTACGCTATTAAACTATATTCTTATTAAATACTTACTCAATACACAAATGAAATAAACAGCCCATGGTTTCAATGTTCATTTATGATAGGATAGGAGAATCTAATCGATAAGTGTATACCGATATTTATGTCTGAACAGTGAACACACATGCTTCTGTAGTCATGTTTCATTGGTGTGCTCCTATTCAGTAACACATTGCAGCGTCGTTAACAAAGAAGAGCTATGACAGCAGCGTGCAACAGAAAATTAACAAGCGCAGCTGAGGCCTCAAGAAATCGTGGAATACTAAAAAGCACCTCACACCACTATTTGTATAGGTGTTAGACAATGGCGCGGGATCGACAAAAGGCGTTACCAGACTTGCCGCGATGTGGGGAAACAATACGCCGTTCCCGGGCGGTCGAGTGACTCAACGAGCCCGCATATTGTATTATAAAACATGAAAAATAATAGGTTGGGGGCGTAGCGAAAATGTCTTCCTCTTTAACTGTGTTGTTTTAGAACCGAGACGCCAGCAGTCGTCGTTTGTACAGCTTGTATTTGTTTTCTATTCCGAAAACACTCTTCATAACAAATATTCCCTATTGATGCGTTTCGAGAGCACCTTTGTTTGTTCTTTTGAAAGAATTAAAATCGTTTCACTTGCTTCGACTATTTTCATTTCTTAGTGTTTCTTGTTATTCGCTTTGATTTATTTATACGTTAGAAGTGATCGTAACAATAATGTACTCTATTTCGATAGTTTATACGAATACTCGTTCGAAACCATAATGTTTACAGCCAGGCGCGTCTACTAAAGATCTCAGTAACAAACACCAGAAATAGAATTAATCAGATGGCGAAGCGGTGGAGTAATAAAACAGAACTCTATCAAGTGGCAATTTTCATCATAGCTCACGCATCAAGATCAATTGAATATTTTGAAAATTGTTTGTAATTAGAGAAATATTGTAATTAAAGATAAATTGTTTGTCAGACGATAAAAGATATATAAAACAAGCTGAGGCGTATAGGTTGTCTGATGTTACGTGATCACCATTTTTAAACTTTCGAAAGTGTATCAAAGATGACAGCACAACAAATTATAATTTAATGGATAGTAACCTGCCATACTAAAAGACGATATTAACAGATTTTAATAAAAATTGACAACATGAGTGATTGACAACAGCTGGAACAGGGCTAAGAAAGTTTCGCGTCAAAACGAAAAAGAAGTCTTAAAATTGTGCCTACAGTAAAAGGGCTACGTTGACGACGGAAGCGTTCTTCTCAAACCTTTTGTCTCCGGCGCTTGGTATCGATTATGTCCGAAACCTTCAACAGATATATCTGCTATCAACAATAGCGTCGTTTAACCTCCGATAGATTTTATGAATGGCCCATTGTTACATAACAACACGCCTTATAAAATCAGATCAATACGTTATTACGAATCTCATTCGGATATTAATGTTCGAATGTTTTTTGTGGTAGCATAAAAAGTAAAGTAATACACAATTCAACCATTGTAAGTCAATTTTGGACACTTACAATCTCATTTTACTGTATAATTATAATAGTATCGAAAGTAAATAAAAATAGTGTTATTATTTTTGTAATAAATTCAATTTATTACAAAAATAAAAACACTATTTTATATTTTGCATATTAAATGCATTCAATGGAATTATTTATTATCATTGAAACTTAAAAATAAATCTATGACGTTTTCCATGTAAAAATATTAATATATACATTCACAAAAAGTTAAAAAAGAAGATACTCATAATATGCTACGAATAAGGAGAATAAATAGTTACTGTACTACGTAGGGCAAGTAGGACAAACGGCTATTATCATCGCCCGTGCGGAAGTCTGCTATCAATCACCGGGTGGATAATGGAGATGTTGGACCCCTGTGATGGCTGCCGGAAGATCCAAATTCGGCGCCGTTATACTAGGGATGGCGATCCTTTCCGAAAAAGTATCGGTTCTTGAATGGATTCGAATCGAAGTGCAATAACTTGATTCACAAAAATCGAAGCCCAAAGAGTGGATTCTTCAAAAAACGATCTTCGATTTTTTCGGCGAAATTAGTGAAAAAAACCATCAGGGACCAAACATTTTCTAGGATGAAAGATTGGTTCACTGAATCGATCCATTGCTGGAAATCGATAAGAATAATCGATTTTTTGGTCCACAAGATCGATTCTTCCATTAATCGATCTCAGATCGCCATCCCTACGTAATACCAACTTTCGTCACGAAACAAGATATTACAATACATTTCATATATCAGGGTAATTTTAGACGCGGCGTTTCGTGTTTTTTGGATTAATTAATACGTTTGAAAGGTCTCGTTTTGGAGGGTGTCGGGTTGCAGTCGCTTCCGGTACGCCGATTACTTAGAAAACATCGCGCCACGTTCATGTACGTTTTAGTTGGAACATTAACACATACTATTCGTGCCTAATAGGGTGTTTATGAAGTCAAACTATTTATAGCTTAAATATTACTAAGTATTAAACACATTACAAACAACACATTAAAAATAACTGACCAATGTGGATCAATTCTTATGGTTTACACATTTAATTCCTGGGAAAATAATATTAACTTTTCACTTTCTGTAGAGATCCTTGTCCTGCGAAGCCCTTTTCTTTACCTTGTACAATACATGAGCAGACAAAAGTAAAACTGACATTTTTGTTTCGTGTTTCGTGTACCATGTCTTTAAATTAAAAATTATCAAAGTATATTTTCTTAAACATCGGTACAAGTCAACGAGTCGAAGACAGAGCTTCCTTATATAGCACCAAGACAAGTCTGTCAGTACATCTGCTGACTCACGCCTCGAAGGTCGCCCCCACTCGATTCCTCGTCTGATAGGCTACTTAGCTGTTTCCGTTAAAAGCGTATCTTGTTTTTTTTATTTACTCACTCATGCTTCCATATAAGCGAGACGACTAGGCGACTTATGAATCAGTATTGTTTATTTTACGATCGGGACAAAGACCACAAAGACTTATTCTTTTGAACTTATGTACTTCTAGTCTCAACTTACAATATTTACTTTACTTGGTTGTAAAAAATTGCTGGACATTATGCATGATCGCCAACTCCACTCCAAACATCCCTTAACGAAAGATAGGCTGTATCCTAAAGTACAATTACATAAGTACATATTTCAATAACATATTCGATGAAGGTGCTGGTCAAATTTTCTCACGAACGGGATTAAAGCGACACCAAAGTTGTTTCAATGGCTAATATAGTTAATTCTTTGAGAAGCTCGTTCGAAAAGGACAGCAATCTAAGGATACTACGGATTTTGTGCTCTAAAATATATTCGTACGACTTCTGGACACAAATCTCTCCCCGTAAATAAGCTAGCGTTTGTGTCAACTTGTCGAGAGAATGACCCTCATATCTACGATATTTGCATTTTTGATAATAATAAGAGGGAAATGGAATGTAGCATATATAGGAACTGTTCATATATAAAATTAAATAACACTTAGTAACTGCAGAAACTAATTCATGCAACCTTCGCTTTACATTACAATTTATATGATTTTATATACCTATACAGTAACGAGCAAATGCAATTTTATGGTTACGATAAAATGTACACATTATACTTCGTCCAGTACATAAGTTACTATTTGACTTTTATATTAGTACGCCTATAATATCCCGTCTTTATTGGTACTTATTGAAAATGCATTAAGTGAAATATAATAATGTCAATGAAATATAAATCTTTGTGTCCAGGCTATGCAACACAAGTAATCCAGTGTTTTTGTGGATGGACCTCCTCTTCGTCTCCTCAATATTTAGGTTTAGTACATAGTCCAGTAGGAACGATTCACACGCCCTCAAGAACGAAGTCTCCGGCATGTTGGTTTCCTCACTTATCAACGTCACCGCAAGGGATAATGAATTTATAATACTCGCAAAAATCTTAAAAAATAGAAGTTGGTGCCTGGATTCGAACTGGTTGCCAACTTCGAGACGATCGAGAGGCCGAGTCTCAAAGTATACATTTAGCTTATCTTACAAAATGTAGAGACTGCTTATGCGATTAAACATCTTCCATAATTAAAGAACCGGCTAATATAAATGTTTACGTTTACATTAGCTGTATGTTTACATTTACATTAGCCGAGATTATTTAATTTTATAGCTCTCGTGACGCCAACGCTCCATAAATTATATAACAATAACAATGAATCATGTGATGAATAACCGTTTATTTACATACAATGTCGATATACCTATCGCTAATTTATGTGTAGTTCGGACCTCATTTGTTTTTCAACCTTTGATAATACAAATAATACGATAACACTGAATTTCAAAGGTCAACCGAGTATATTTTAATCAATAGTCTAAATTAAAAATAAAAGTGATAAATACACAAGTCTTTTTAAATAACCAGACGTTTTGTTGGTAGTTATATTTTTGTACTTGTAACAAATCAAGTAACATTTAATATCCTATTGCTGGTCAAGCATCTTAGTCCGAGTTCGTAGATTTCACACATCTTTGCAAACAATGTGGAAGAATCCTCAGGTTTCTTCACATTATATACCTTTACTTTAGCAGTGAAGGTATGTAATGTGAATTATATACCTGGTATATAATTACGAACACTCAAATCACTGGAAATAACAGTGCTTTAAATCTAAAATTTGAACTCAACTTACACTGTCTCTGACAACCTTCTACTCGTAATATAATAGCAACAAAATTATGCAGCTTATTTCGCGTATGTCGTAACAGCTCATTACATGGGCCGCAATCGACGAACGTCACACAGCAAAGCCGCGAATCGCGTCTCTCAATGGTCAATGAGCGACGCCCACAGACACGAACCGGTCCCGGCCGTACTACGTGACTAATTGATTGCCTAAACATATGTGCAATGTCGCTGAACATACTGGGGTTTTTAATAGCTTAAGATATATTTTAAAGCAAGCTCTTACTTAGGTCATCTACTAATACAAAAACTACTTGTCGAATAAAACCTAAATACGACGAGGATAACTTGTTTAGCTGAGGCGTTGCCATTATCGCGATAAATATGAACGACAGACCTAAATAGGTGTGATGTAGAGCTGAGCCGTATAGTATATAAGTTAGTGTTAGGAGTAATATTAAGTTAGTTACAATAAAACCATCATCATAGTAATACGCCTCTCAATACTATAAGAGCTTGCTCGTACATTACACAACGACGATTTTATGTTAGGCGTTGCTACGTTAAACATTCGTATTCATCATTAGATCAGCTCATAAAAAATACTGCATTATCTTCGAAATTAGTTAAGTATTTCACTCAACTGATTCAGTTAAGTCGACGTAATACAAATATACCTGCAAGATTTGACCTAAACATAATAACATAGCAAGTTCATAAAAAGCTTCAAATAATTTGGTAACATTTAAACGATGTAACTTAGTATAAAATAGCTATTCCCACTGTTGTAACGTCCTTATCAAGTCAATTAAAAAGCTTCTGTGTACTTAAACAAATTAAGCACTTAATTGGAGATGATTAATGGTACTTGAACTTATATTAATTTTGGCTAGTTAAACTAAGCGCACAAGACATTAAGGAGACCAGTTATGTTCCACTATTCGATAAAGCCTACATCTTGTTAGGTAATTTAATGACATTAATAAACCTCAATGCTCAATAAATTCATGAATGGTACCCTAATCGTTCGATTAATCAGTAATTATGTTTCCATTAATTTATTTTGGTTTCTAGTTTTCTATCTAGAGATACTTATTCTTGTTTAATATGGATTATTTTATTTATGTATCGAATTAACAAAATGGGTATACATACATTACCTATTGTATAGAAAGTAATTATAGCAGCAACATATTTATCGTTAACACATTTCTTCTTAATAAACGCGTCCTAAAGACCGTTTCTGATATATTTACCATGTGATTCAACAATCATGTTGTTGTTCCACGATAAACATATGAAACATTAAACGTATCGGAGCGCCAGGTACTCGAACGATACGTAAACAATCGTAACAACTGTAAACAATATAAACATCCGCAAAACGTAATCGTCTCCGCTCGGTAGTAAACATCCATTGTTACGTACGGAAACATATCATTTACGAATCTTTGGAATCCAGTAATGACGTTATTAAACACAATACATACAAGAGTCAACGTCTGGTGGTTTCTTGGTAACGTATCCATTATGCTTTACGCTCTTAATTGCCAATTTGCGATTTTCGTTTTTCTTTTATGACTTTGTTAAGCAGATGTTCTCGCAGCCGCTGGATCATGCGTGTACGATGATCTCCAGTTACATCCTTATAGTCATAAATAAACTCATAATAAAACAATATACATAATTATGGCTTGGATGATTAAAAATGCTACTGTAAAATTTATCTTACTGCAGCAATAAACAAATTATTTCTTAAATAAATAACCCGCAAAATTTTAACCATTACTATAAATGATAAAAACAAACATGCCAAAAAGACACATGAACTCTGTATTCCTCGTCGTATTCACACACGAAATAAGCAGTTCAACTAGTTCATTGGTGCTTGTGACGTTTTAAAAGAATTGTTCCCTTCCTGCGTCCTAATCGCGGGGCCCGGTGGCCCGTAACCGAATATCAGGTCAGGGTTACCAGGTTTAAACATGTGTAAAAAATATCGATTAAAACAAAATATTGCTTGCAAGGTAGGTACATATTTGTTTTCTTGTTAAGTCTAACTACTGCCCTGATCATAGTAATTATGTAACCGAAGAAAGATTTGACGATAAATAAATTTTGTCGAAATGTTAATGTTGACGACAACATTTACACATCAAATTTAATCTTTAATAATATCTACATATAGCTCATAGCATTTAACATCAAAGATTAATTATCTGTTAACTCGTGTAAAATAATTTTATTTCCGCGAATGACAACCCTGAGTGTGTGAGTGACTGATAAGGGTCATTGAGCACATCTCAATGATCCCTAATCGATGACTCACCAACACTATGACGGACACACAAAAAGTGATAACACATGTTACACAACATCCCACAGGAAGTGTCGTATGATATAAATAGAACTGAAGATATCACAATAAATAACGAATATTTTTCATACTAGACTTTATTTTTGTTCAACATATACCACGTTCAGTTACGTAATTATAAGTAACAGGGCTATTGCCTAAAACCTATTACGCAAGTATAAGTCGCAAACCGCATTGCTCGAAATACCATTCTAAGAATATTCTAGTATGCTATTTTGATTTTTACGTTGACATTACAGTCTATTCTTAGAGTACGGTGCACGTTGTTGTGTTTACCGTGGGCGACACTATTTTCGGAGTCACAAATAAAAATCTGCCATAATATATTGTGTACACTCAAATCTAAATTTATGACTGTTGTACGTATCAAAAAGGTATAAGAATATTATCGTCAATGCTGTAATATAAACATTTGGTGGAAATAGCAGTGAGAAATATTTTATTTAAACAACAAACGACGAACATTCTATGTGGCACAAGGAGAAAGATGTAAAGGTTTTATTGACGGGAACGTAGATTAGTAAAGATACTTCGCCGCCTTGAAATTGAATGAAGCCACAAATGGCTTATTATCGTAAGTTCTTTTTTTGAATTCTTGACAAATAAAAACATTTTTAGAGAAAATTTACGAATAAATAACTAATACTGCGTAATTTACATGAATTTACATAATAAATAAATAATTATTTCAAATATTTTAAGGATATTTTAGCACGGAGACGTGGCAAAACTTTTTTACGCAAGTATTTCAAATTCTCAAAACTGGGCACATTTTCTAGTTAGGAGTGAGTAATCTTTACTAATCTATGGACGGGAATGACAATTTAAATATAGAAGACCCAATGCAATTATAAAAATAAGTTAAATGCAGAGAAATCACTATTTACACCAATAATAAACATATTATTCTTGTAACAATTCTTAACAGATATAGTTATTGTTTCATAAGACTACCACAGCATCTAAAAATCTAACTCTAAAAATCCGAAGGTAGCCGATTACAGCCAGGTGGTTTATTAAACTCAATGTTGGATATGTACGGCCGGGTACTATACACTAACTTAATTTCGTGAACAGGCCTACAAGGACGCATGGGAGGTTCATACATATGTACCACTATTCATGCGGGAAAATAAACGTGACGTCTTGATTTATCGCGAAACATCTCTCTAGAAAATAAACATGTTTATACCATATTTTATTACGAAACGTAGCTGCCTCCCGCTGAGTCCATTAGCGGCATTATTCATCACCATACACCAAGATAATGTAATAGGAGAAGCAGAACATTTGCATGAAATACAGCACACTAACATACAATTTAGTTTCAGGACTTAAGTTATAAATATCCTTGAATAGAATTACGAACACTTCGGAAAATTTAATAACACAGCCTCCTCTCGGTTACCTGGAGGGAATATTAATGTGCCTCTCGAGGTATTCCAACATACATAATAGAATTGGAAAATTTAATACTAAATAAGTTTGCCTTGATTTCTCTTGTTCACGACGCAGCCGCACTGATGGTTATTGTAACATAAATAACCACATGCTCGCTGTACATTCATGCCAATGACAATGCTAACCATGCATGCATACATTCGCGACGTGATGAACGAACGTTGACGATTAACGTCTTCAATATCAACAAACCACAACATGGACAGTGATAAACTTGTGGCACCTGTTATTATAATGTAACGAAAATATCTTTGCAACAGCAATAAAAATGACAGTGACCCTGGTCACTTAATTTTATCTATATCTCTTGAAATATAGGGTTAATCTACATTTAATAAATCTACTGGAACGGGTGTGCCAATGGTTTCTGCATTCCACACACATTCCAAACCAACCTTGTGAGTGCGGTCATACTAGCTTACAAACAATACCACGTAACACAAACAATAATTTATGATGCAGTAAAACTCGAATAATGATGTATGTGCTCATATCTAAATATCGTTGGCATTGCTTATTGTATTATGAAAGCGTAATAGACTCGGAAAATAAAGGTAAACACTCTTACAAAAGACTGAGTCGGAAGTGAGCGCGCAGTTGCAAAAGACTCTTTGCAACTGTAGAAGCATCCCTGTAACTGTCAGTTTATTGCAAGAAAGGAATTCTTGTCTTAAAAATATAACGAAATAATACGAGGAACTTTCAAGCGGATTTTGTATTTCCTTCTTGCACCAATAACACGATCTTCTTTAAGGTTTAATGTCTATTGTGCTACGTTCTTAGACTCCTGATATGAAAATGCCCGAGAACGACTTCAGGTTCCTTCAATAAATTAATTGATATTATTATCTGGATTTACCAGATTAAACCTGTGTTTTCACATATGGTTTGACTATAGTGAAATCCACTTACATCACGCTACTATGCACCATGCAGATCATCATGATTCATGATCAACAGAAAGTGAAAAACAACGAGACGAGTACAGGGCGATCCAAGTTTCCAAGGGGATTCTTTATTCCCCAAAAAATGTAATGCCTACTCTTACTTGTGGCTTTTTTTTAATCCCACGTGCCTGTAATTACACCGACAATGGGACCCCACAATCAATTGTTCTTTCATTTCCTTTAAACACAGAACACCAAAGCAAAAGTGAAGCACCATAAATCTTCAATTTGTCCCCCAAGTCAATATTGAGCCGGCTCATTTGACTAAACGGCCGATTCTACTCACCGTCCTGTTTATTTAGCTGCCCTCGTAATCCTTAAGGATGCCCGTGCCCTTTCCGGCCTCAATCGATAAAGTCATTTTCCTCAAAGGGCCATTTACCTCTTAGGAGATTTAAACACGTCTTTATCTAAACGCCCCATTAGAAGATCGTACTTAAAACTACCGTTACTGCTCTTCCTTTTGATGTTGTGTTTATTTAGACTCCCGTTTAATCGCTCTCGTTGTGCCTTCATAACGTGAGATCATAAATACGATTGTTGGCTTTCTGCTTATATTTCTTAGGTGCTATAACGTATTACATTATTAATAGAGGTAGCGTTGCCATCGTGAATTTCTCTTGATTTGTTATAATTTAAAGAGCGTCTACAGTCTGTCTGCAAAAGTGTCCATGTGTCAGGTCAGTTTTTGAATGCGGAGAAAATTCGGGTAATGATATACTATACTATATATATCGTGTCCACACAATGTAAAATCTTGGCACACGGCGTACCCGGAAAAGAGACGTGTCCGAGACAAAATCTCGATTTTTCTGAATTGTTCGGAGTTTAAGTCCGACGTCGGCAATTTGTATGACATCCTTAAAGGTAATAATAGTTGTTATTACGAATGGTTGCAACGTAGACATGCTTTGAATATCAGTATTAAGTACCATTTATATATTATTTTATCGATTGGGTTCCAACTATTTCAATAAATAAACGAATAATGCCACAAACAGAATCTCAAAAGGTATATGTACTTCATGTTAATATATTTATATATTAAAATTTCAACCGTCTCTTATCTTAAGTTACATTATCTCTCGTTATCGCCCTGATACGTCCTAAATAGAATTTCGTACTTATATTAACAAGCACGTGATTAATTAGAAATTTATCTTTAATAAGATAAACACGTCCTATTACTCATGAAAATTTACGTGTACAATTTCACACTAACATATTGGGTACAAAAGTTAACTAATCTATCAATCCAAGTTGTTACTGCCTGTTTCAATTGGATCTCTCATTTTGGAGGTCCTGGGTTTAAATTTCAGGCAAAAAAATTTTTGAAGTTTTGTGCGTATTAGAAATTAATGATTACCTATCATTTTATTAAATGATGATCTGCACTCGGCATAGTGGACTATGGCATAAACTCTTCTCACTCTGAAAGGTGTCCCATGCATTGGGACACTAATGGATTGACGTCATGACAACATATTTACCGACTATTCGTATCGCGGTTTATTGCAGTGACGGTTATAAAGATGTACCAGTAGTAAGTGCCTGTACAAGAGTAAACAGGCACCATGTCCGAAACTTAAAGCGACATCATCGCCTTCGATCGGGCCAAACACCTATAAAAAGGCAACCAATAAAACCTTATCCACTTGCGATAAGAAAACTAAACCGTAATAAACCTAAAAAGCATGTTACACGACATATTCCCGTGTTTCTGTCCCCGGAGCGGGCGCTAAGCTGACTTGAGGAGCACAAAGAACTTTCAGCGCCTTAACTTGGCGCACGTCTTTTGACGACCTCTCTTAATGCAGTTGTGTTAATTGTCGTTATAAATAACCCTTTCGAGGAATAAGACCTAAATTTAATCTTTTTGAAGATCATGAGTATTTAAAGGTGAACTACAAACAATCAGAGCTGGAGTTGAAATTTCTTGTCCTTCCTATAAAATTTTGTCTATCTACAAAAATATCCTACAGGCTTTATATACCCTAGCATTAAACTTTTGCAACTAGTATTGTTAAGGTACTCCATTATTGTAACAAGGCGGTTCCCTGTATAAGTGTCAGATATGTTGAAACCTTAAATACCTTATTTATATTCATACTAGCCTGACCTTTTTAAGGATAAGGGGTCCCCGTCTGTTCAATTAATTATTCGAGAAAATTTATTCGTAGAATAAAGATGTCTATATACATTTGTAATTTTATTTGGTCTTCTTTGTTCGGAAGCAAACATAAAAATGCTTACATTAATGGAATTTAATTTTCTTTTCTCGATATATAAATATCGTAACAAAAGAATTCGGGAATAACTAGGGATCCCTTTAAATTAATTTATTTACCCCAAAGGAATATCGGGAGAATCTACATGAAAAGAAATAGAAATGGGACAATAGGTAAGTGATGGGAGTTATTGGTAAAATAAGATTTCGAATATTAACATAGGTAATATTCTTCAGGACATTCCAAATAAATCATTAATGTAAATTAAGATGACTGATTTTGGCTTTAAAATTAATAACAACATTACGCACATAAAATATATATTGCAATAAAAAATATACGGCATCGTGATTGTAGAATAAAAGCTTCTATGCCGATGGAAATGTACCGCGTTTATGATATACATACCTAACATAACCTAGTAGTAGGTATACTAATCTAACATAATTTAGTTTTACTATTAATTTCAGATTTCAAACGTAACGCATCTTATCAAAACGCTCGCTTACTACACTATTAAATTTTAGACCTAAGTAGCCGAAGCTGTTAACATAATGCACGTTTGAGCCTTTGACGTAAACCTGCATTCAATGCTGTACTGACACCGGACACTGTTAACGCGCTCCAACGCGCTTCTGTGCGCACTTTGAGATCGGTTTAGCGCTAATACGGTTACCAAAACATTACACACGAGATGTGACGTTGTTAATTGCAGTTTGAAGTCGTTGTAAATGAGTTTGTAATCTTGTATCTTAATTCGATTTCATCAACAAATCCTATGAATATAGGTACATAAATATAACGTCGGCTCCAATATCGATGTGACCAGATCTCAAGATTTACGAGATGCAGTTACATTAGTTATGTCTAAGAAATTACTGTTGAAAGAATTACTGTCACTGTATTAATTACACCATTACAGTCATTTCAAATTAATTATCGATTTCAATCTTACATGGGAATTCCATGGGGAATTTGTACAAGTCAAAACATCAAAACACTCTTGTCTGCCTGTCAACAATTAAACTTCAAAAAGGCTCAACTAATTGAAACGAGGCAATTAAAACCAGAACTTACCTTTATTCATCACCATGAAATATTGAGTTTCTACTACTGAATGCTGAGCGAATCCGTGTTTGAAATGTCTTCTTAACTATTCACACGAGTATACCTATCACTTACGTGCAGTAACGAACCCGTCTACGTAGCGATTATCATAGATAACATGTCTCGTGCCGAATATCTCGGTTTTTGCTTCGCAACAACTCGTTTACCCAACGTCGCACTATAAATAATTCCGTATCTAGACGTGATTAGTATGTATAACATAGATAAGTATGCATAACAAATCATAAACTACGTACACAGATATAGTCCGCATAAAACTGCTAGTCCGCTCTGAATATAGAAACGAATCGCGTCGCCGTAGCAAATTGTATGACTACCTACACCTGCTCGCAACAACTTCAGAGCGGACTAGCAGTTTGGCGCGGACTAAACCAACGTAACGTTTACGTAGCTACTTTAAAATATATTACGAATTTCTATAATTTCAAACTATTATTTCATAACGATGTGACTTAGTAGGCCGTTGGAGCAAATCATTCATCATAATTATTTCGATTGAATTTCTCTTTGATGCTTAAATCGTTTGAAGAACTTCTAAATTAGGGGATCAGATACTTATTTATTGTACACGAGTTTCATTCTAGTCTATTACAAAAACGTGATTTTGGATAAACGAAAATAACTTAGTAACAAGTAATTACTGATGAATTATGACGAAAAATCTTTCAGATATTTTCTTATGCATTTTCAACAAATTACTTATTTTCAACACCCCATCATCTTTCTATCCAGCCGCACTTCCTCGTTTTAATTTTATGGGCCCGATTGAGTCGTAAGCGAGTTCATTTCATTTGCAACCGAATGAAATTAAGTTTTATCGCAGCTCGTTAGAGGGCATTTTGAATTAACATTTGATTGCGTGGCACGATCCGCAGTGGGCAGGAGGCCAGAGCGGCGTCCCGGTGGAAATCACGTAAACAGCGAGATGTCTGTGACAAAATTTCACAACTACCCTTAATAATGCCGAGACAATGCACATTTCATCCATACTATACGAGATTCGTTAGATTATTAATTCAAGTCTACAATTCCACATTGGATTGTGGAATACGTTGTAGATGTGTATTTTAGACTAGTGTTTGATCCTTGGGGAGATTACATACTGTCTCTTTTCGACCGATTGGTGTCTGTATCGTACAACTTATTGTACTTATTGAAGTTTATTTACTTTACCCTTCACATATTACAATCAATATCACATGTACTGTTGATCACGTCAGAATTACTACATGTTACGAAGCTTAGATAAATATAATAAAGTTTGATTAAATTTATTTTCGTACAAAAAAGCATGTGGACTTTTTCATGTATTTAGCTGCAAATATATGGAAACTGCAGTTCTGCGACTGTTTTTGAAAATAAAGTATCCAAAAGTGTCTTGCGAAAAATGGCAACAGTAATCATCGGATATAAATGTTTATGCATTATGTGGGCGGACATTTATTGCTTGTATTAAACATAACGAGTGCATGTTTAATGAGTACATTACGAGATTTATTTTAAGATCGTTACAAAAATATAATGTTTATTATAAATGCATTATTCCTGCATGTAAGTACGCAGTTTTGTTAGTCTTGCACAACACTAAATATAGTAAAATCACACGTAAATATTATATAGAACGAAATGTGCTTAGTAAGTCAATCGTGTGACTGTTTGTAATGGAAAAATGCACGTGACGGAAAAACCTACTCCGTATTATTTTTATGAGTAAAATAAATATTTACTTCAATAGAATGCAATGCAATGTTTATGTATAAATTAGCGAGGCTATGCCAAAAATATAATTTAAACTGTTTGAATGAATAAGAACGTTTAGTACCTAACTGTAAATACTATAGGAAAATTACATTACATTACGTTTACTTATAAACCCTAGTGTGATTGCAAACATTTAACACCATTAAGTAGTATGGTTCTCTTCTTTGTTGTGATTATGATTCTTATCCGATTATGTAACACTAGTATCGTACTATTAGTAAGAAAGTAACTGTATTTTCAACGTCATTGTCTGAAAATAGTCGTAGGTATAATATAGTGAGTCAACGAAAAAATCATAATTATAATCAGTAGGTGAAAACAAATGTGTACTAAGTATATTTTTTTCTAAAGTAACACTTCCATGTTTTGACAGAACTACTATTTTCTTTTTCAAATTAAGGTTGGCAATCCTAGTTATGACGTGGCTAATTATGCAACAACACACTGTAGTCAATGAATAATAATAATACTTACACAACCTGCCGAAGCTAAGGGACAATCGCTTTCGGAGCTTTTGCATTTTGCTCATAGCGCCTCCCCTTTTTTCTCGCATTGTCACACCTGTGGACAAAAATAAAATATTGGTCAAATAAAAAATATTAAGAATAATAATAATAGTCCAGTAACAAGGTAAGCTGCAGACAAGCTGCCAATAGCTCTGACTTTTTAGACAATAGTAAATTGAAGTAAAATTCACGAATAAACCTAAATATATTTCTTAGAACGTTGGCACACTATTTTTACGAAATTTTGCGGAAAATATTTTCCTAAATGCTGAAAGTACGGCAATTCCCAATAAACCAGCGCGGTAACCTTTGGCTCTTTAGCTGTAAAACTCTCATGGATCAATGTTAGTATTAACATAAAAATTACAAGAATTAAAACAGATATAAAATAAGAGTAGAGCAACTAAACAACAATGTTCATAAACATCTTAATCTCCCAATTACTATTTTTATTTAGACGTATTAATTAGTAACAAAAATACAAGGTTCTCAATTACCAAAAAAGATAATACCTCTAATCACTGCTCTCTCAGATCTCATTACCGCCCTGAAAATCGCCAAACAGCCAACCTCGTGGGCGTCATTACAATATACATTAGCACGAGCTCCAATAAAGTGTAATAGTACTTTTCCACGCAATAACATAATGAATGTAAAATTTAACTTATATTTATCGTTTAATTTGTATTTAAGTTCATTGTATTCTTATTGAGAGAGAGAGAGAGAGAGAGTGTTCTTATTTTAACTTTCGCATAAATTTTGTCCAAAAATGGATGAACGCAGACGTAGGACGCAAACGCACCTATGTCGTTTAGCTTTACAAATTATTTAAATTCAAATTGAAATGACTTCGTATGTTCGCATCGTCGTCTAAAAAGAGCATGCAGTCCATCTAACGTTAAATGGTCACTGCATCCCATGGAAATCTGTGAATAACTCCATACAAAAAAAGAGTTCTACTTGCGTTACCACTTTTGAAGATAATGATGGTCGTCTCATATGAGGCGGTATCCACACATCGTCCATCGTAACATTCGTAACACAAGAACAGCTTCACGTTATAAATAACGTCAGTATTACCTACCTGATCGAACTGTACTCGTTCTAGCACATTCCAAATATACTTTAAAGTTATTATTCCACTTATATCATACACGCAAAATAAATTCCAATAATTTGAATAATAATCATTAGATAACGCTCGCAACACTTATACACAGGTAGTACGTAACGAGCGTTGCAACGGGCACTCTGCACGAAGATTTACAATCCACAGGCACGCCACCACGCCAGCACCTCCCCTTCAGCTAATAGCTAGGGCCGTCATAAATTGTGTGAAGATATGGCACACTTTAACTATTGGACAACGCCTTAAAGACCAAGAAAGCCTTAGAAATTAGAACTGAAAACAAAACTAAAAGTGTTCATATTACCAATACTCAGTGGAATACGTACAAAATAAAATGGAAATACTGTATCCCTACAAAATCTTTCTTGCCTTAAATTTACGACCACGAGTTTGGGCTTCAGGTGAGATAAAATATTAGTAACTACTAACCTGCCTAACTAAATAGGCAGGTTGCCCTAGTTCGACACCAAGGCTAAACTATGAGTAATGATATACTTCAGGTATACTAATCCCTTAATATTTATTTACTCGTACAATATTGCCAAGACATGATTACTTTTTTGTTATATTCTCATATGAAATCGTAGCCAACCTAAAGGCTGGGAGCAACATTATACATCTCAAGGGAGATATGGGACACGCCGTAAATTAGTAGCTGAGATTTCTAACGTCATGAATGGAGGATCAAGGCATTGCCGGAAGGAGGTCAACTGGCGGATATTACCAGGAACGATTTCGCTTGATTTATAGATGACTCGGATAAATCCCACGGTCAAACATACTGAATTTATGTGCAAGCCGCCACATATGCACCAAAACAATTTAAATGTTTTTGTCCAACCAAGTAATCTTCTAATGTACATTTTACTACGATAAAAAATAAAGACTGTAGTAAGATGCGATAATAAAATAGCTTGAACTATAAATTACTAAAGATCACTAAAGCCTGTTTATAAGACGGCTCAATCGTGTCGTGATAATGAAACAAAAATGTATCCTACATTGCTGTTTAAAAGAACAAACATGCATTTTAGTCCTGTCACACAACATAATTAATTAGAACATAAACCAGCCCTAGCGTAGGGATGGCGATCCTTTCCGAAAAAGATCAAGTGTCGATTTGAATCAAATATGAATCGATTCACAAAAAAACGTGACCCAAAGAAGTTTAACAAAAATAGATCCTCGATCATTTCAAAATTGGCAAAGAAAGCGAAAATAAGGTCATCAGGACCAAACAAACACTGAAATACGTATCCATCAGCAAAAATGTCTATAACACACTTAAGTCAACGATCGATCTCCTTGACTACTGGAGATCGATTAAAATAATCGTTTTGTTATTGTCTCAATAGATCGATTCTTCGATTAATCGATCTCAGATCGCCATCCCTACCGCATCGCATTAATAATAATTAATCAATAGCACTAGAGAACCCACCGTCGGTGATCGCGTGTGCGCAAATTCCACGTTCTAATTACACCGGTTTTTTCACCAGGGACCGCTCCATCGCGTAATAAGCAGATATTGATCATATACTTACACGATAATCCTTTGATAAGTAAAATAGAAAGATACTTCAACGCCTTGAAATTGGATGAAACCACAAAAACCTGACTTGTCAGTATTTTTTTGAATTCTTGACACATAAAAAACATTTTTAGAGAAAATGTGCGTACATATAACAAATACTACGTAATTTACGTAACAAATCAATAAGTATGTCAATAATTTTAGGGACATTTTAGCACGAAAACGTGGCAAAACTTTGTTTACGCAACAATTTCAATTCTAAAAACCAGTTGCTCTTTCTTGTTAGGAGTGATCTATCTATTCATTTTACTCATCTAAGCGATAATCTAGGAAGGCGAAATATTCCGAAAAAACTTTTATTTCTACTCCTATTGTTTGATTTTTTGAGTACGGTTACGTTACGATATGATTTAATAAGCATGAAGAAATAACAAACAATATTGTGAGAGAACAAAGGAAGAATTCTGATTTGTATGAGTTACTATTTATATAATAAGCTTTTAGGAAATCGGGTAAGATTTCACATCCCATAGGAATTGATCCTAAGCCCCTTTCTGTTAACGTCAGTCATAGAGAACGCAAGAGCTTTTTATAACATCTTAAAAACCGCAGACAAAATAATATACGTAACAGATTATGATGTCGACTATTTCGTTAAGCAAGTTTAATAATTTTATATTAAGGTTCTTGCTAACATATTACCGCATCGGTATGGTATCTTCACATCTGTGCATCTTACCTTCGATTGATCGATGGCACCACGCAAACTTGCACGGTCATATACCTTAACATTTTCTGTTAATGCATTCTCTGAGTTCCATAAATGTCTGTGAATTCAAAACCACATTCTACAATGAGGCAAATTAATTTCATAATAACATAAACGAGCACAGAATTAATTAAAGGATAGCAGGTCTATCAACAACAAGAGGACGATACCAAAATATTTGTTCATGAGTGGTATATTGTTTCAAAAGAATATTAGTGTAGCGGCAAAACAGCCCTTGAGCGCGTTTTCGACAGGCTAGGTAAAGTTACAAAGGATGTTGATATTGATGATATTCGAAAATCTTTTACGCTCGCTACGAAAATTGCTCTTTGTGTACGCCGAACCAATGAAAACACGGCTGATGAAAAAGCAAAAGGTACTTTGACTATCGGCAATTCCAAAAGGGGTTAATAATATTACTTTAATATTATCTCAACTAGAGCAACGACACAAATTAAGGATAACTAAGCACACAGCACATCTCTTGTGAGGTGGTCAAAATTCAAAATTTGCCATGTTCGCAAATTCATGAATCATCAATTAACGTAACATTAGCTTCTGGTAAGGGAACTGTTAAACCAATGGTGGTATAAGATATATAATGAAAATAAAATTATATTAAATAAAACAGCTCTAAGTAGGTACGTCGTACAGGTGATTTTAAAGTGGATTTGCTCCGGACGGTGCGTAATGTCATTGTACAGACATTGTATTGGTAAGAAACGAACGAAGCCCCATTGTGTCAACCCTTTGCACGGAGAACAGAAATAACCTCAAAGATCGATACGATTACGTGTTATTATAGTTTTCTTTGCCTTGGAAAGTGTTTTATGGATCACGATATAATTAAAGATTTACGTCATTATATAGTAGGTACCTAATAATACTGAGAATGTAATCTTTATAATCTTACAAGTCCAAGTAAGCTGTAGACCTATAAGCTGCATCGATATAACAAAAGATAAATAATTTCCTATCGAAGACATTTTAATTAAGTTTTTTTTTTTGGCGTTTTAACAAATCAATTCCTTGATAACATTAGTCCAAAATCATAAAATTAGTTTTAGTTTTTGCATAAAAACTCCAATTAAAAATGTTAATAAAGAAACATACTTTCGAAATGTAGTAAATAATGTTTCAAAAGTACGACGACTCAAATCTTTGACGTAAATATAATAAAGTATGGGAGCTTTAGCTGAGTAATTCATATCAATCGCGATACTTTTAGTACTGACCGACTCATATCTATTATTGTGCATAAATAAATATCAACACAAGATATTCGTTAAATTTAATTAACATACTTTTATATCGAGTGTTTCATTCGTATTATGATTCCAATGCTAAGGCCTTTGACACTGACCTGTTTAACGGACAGTAAGGTTAATTCAAATGTGACTAATGTGGTAGTTACGTATAATGAAATTGCGATATATCAAGCTGTTAAGTTTAATTTGATACTTATTTATTTTAATTTTAGAAGTTCAAAGACAAATAGTTATAAAAATAAATGGCACCACCGTCCTGGGTAACCAGAATACAAGATGCCTATTTTTATAAAACCTGTGAAAAGCTATGTCGATCTGAGAGCATTATTGTTCGTACAAAGCATTAATACTTTGAGCAAGTTCTGATGTAGTTTGATCATATCTTATAGAATCTTTAGACTGGTCTCAATAAACGTGTTTCCATGTAACTAGGCACCAAACATAAATCTTAGAAACCTGTAGCTATAATGCCCACGCGAATCTAACAATACAACTATGAAATAAATCATTTATAGCCATTTCATCGCGTAATATCTGTAGCTCTTCTTAGATACGCGAAGAAATACTGAAGATAGGTTGGTATAGAATTTATTACTACGATATCGTGAGAAGGTTTGAGAAACAACGGAAATTGCAAAGATACATTGTTAGATTTAAATCAAACATTGCGAGTAAGTCTTATTTGCACAATGAGAGCTCCACATGAGTAAAATTTAAGAATCTGAATGTAATGATAATATTATTATTATCGACCATAGTATTTTAAATAGCTAGGCTCACCTACCCTACCCATTACGGTCCAAAGGATATATATAAGCCCTAAAATGTGAACAAGCTGCGTAAGCGTATTGATAACTAGGATTCGTTTGAAAACATAATAATTGATTTAAAATAATTCCATCATTCTAAGCTTAAATTAAATAATTCATAGTAACGAAATCATAAGTCTGGAAAAAAATCCAACGACACTGAAACAAACTAACGCCTCGAGTTATGAAGCGAGCAAAAATTGGCTTCCCGCTGTAAACCGAGCTGTTTTCTTAAGTTTGGCTCGCGGCCCAATCCTAGACAAGACCGCAGTCATTCAGGCGGGTTCATCACAGACAAATTGCATTAAATCAGTCTGCATTGGCCTAGAAAGCGAATTATCCGCTCGAGATTAAACTCGCATCTCGCTTAATTAATGCTGTTAATTTAACGCCATTTCATTTGCCCCCGGATAAGGATCACTGACTGCGTTGCGCAGTTGTCCTTGTGGCCGTGTGTTGTACAGGTTTCGGATTTGATTTCCAGTAACGTCATTATTTTAATTACTTATTTAAATATTTGTACTAAATTCACCTTATTGTGGACTGTCTTTTCTGTGGGTATACCGACGCGACAAGACTCACACAACAAGATTAAAACTCTAATCCATTATAGAATCAGGGCGACTTTACTTAAATAAACAACATTTTTATTAAAACTATTTTAGATTTACTTATGAAAAAATACCAAATTTCATTCTATTTTCATGTCGTAGACACTTAAATTACTGCCAAATGATAATAAAAGTAAAGTATAATAACGATATTTGTATGATAGTAACATTGCCGTTAAGTGAATCATAAATATAGAATACGTTTGATACACGCAAACTCTATGGTACCAATGAATAGGTTGATTAAACCTATTTAAACAATCTAAATAACACGGAGTTTATCAGTCAAATTCGAGAAACAGGGGATTGGGTGGTATGAAAATACAAAATCTATTTAAAGTTACTTTGGGATGCCTCAGAACCTAGATAATTAAATTATGTATTCAGATCCCTTCAATTACCAAATACGTTTAAGGTCCCAATAGTTCCAGACATATTTTCGAAGAAATATGTTTTTATATCCAAAAAGGCAATAAGTTGGATAAAATTTTATTGTCGCATATTAGAAAACTATTTCCATTTTATAATTCAAGAAATTATCGGGCACATATAAGGCAATAACCCGTACCTGAGCCAGAAAAGGACCGATAAAGATTCGTCGCACAAGTACAATATTCGACGAGTAGTGTCGCGAGCGGTCAATTTGGAACCGTGCCATAGGTGGATAGGGTTTAGTATCGGGCCGATATATAGCAAATTTGGCGCCACAATTATAGCGCGTCAGTCAACAACCCCCGGGCAAACACGGCCACCATGAGCAAACATCGCTGTCAACGCTATCTAATCTGAAACGCGACAGTAACATAGTAACGTAACGTATGCTATTTGACACAATTTGTGTATGCGGCTCGCGCGCGCGGCTTGCGTCTGCGACTACAACTCGGACAGAATATTATTTGCCTGTAGGGGTTGGATTAAATAACATTCTAGGCGAGGTACTCTTTGAGCCGCTATTTAATTGGTTATCAATTATCTGATCCTATGACCAACAGTACCTATGAACCGTATTTAAGCTTTTGGGATTCCGAACTTTAATTTGCAAAGTGTGGTGAGTGACTTCATGAGACGTAACCTTAGTAACTTTTTTATGGATTAAACAAAGCATTCGTAAATGTGGATCGCTGACTTCTGACAGAATATACTGTGTAGAGTAAGCGATGCAGTCTATGTCATAAGCGTACTAAACCACAGGTTCTATTGCAAGTGTCGATGACTAATGAAGCAACATTTCGAAATACCAATAGTTCTCGCAAACAGATGGGCTACCTGTTTTGTGGGTACAATTTATTGACAAGTTATTGAATTATGATTAGATAAACACTTCTAATATCTCGAATGTTGAAATATACAGTTTGTAAGTGGGTGACGTTGGTCATACGTATTAATCCGGCGAAAAGATGAAAACGATATAACATAAATAACGACAGTAGCTACCATTTACTATAGAGTACATAAAAATACCACAAAAAGGCACGACACACCAAATATTCGTGCGTGGACCGTACGCATCCCTCACGCATTTTCCACCGCTCCTCGTAACTCACTGAAGGGAACGTTTAACTGCCAATTTAGGACCGTTATCCATTATTAATGATGTAAAACTCACGAAACGGGCATGTTAAGGTCGGTTATGCACAAGTTTACGATTCATAAACCGCACCGCGATGTGAGTAGCAGTCGCCGCAACATCCCGACATCGAATGTTGGTTACAATCGTAAACTTTCAAAGATTAAGATTTACGACGGATCCGTTCCAAAAGCATTCGAATTTTTCTGGTGGGCGGACTGCCTTCGACATTTCTGGTAGAAATTTGGAAATAATAACTAAAGTATACAAAATATATGCATGCATACGCTTCGTTTCAAACATTCGTTGATACTTAAATAGTCTTTGTATGCCAGAATGAAATATAGCAACGCAACCGTTGTCATCAATAGCATCATACAGAGTGATAGTCGAAGTAAAAACGCACCAAGTTGTATTAAGACAACTTACAATGAAATACGCTTCGCTACGTAACGCTATCATTATTAGGTTGATGGCGGCAATTTTCCCGTCAAGAGCATACTTAAAAAATCGGGTTAGCATTTTCGACAGTGTTATATATAAACTTAAAAGAGACATCACCATCTGGTATCACAAGCAGGTCTATTCCGATATATGTCACCACAGCAGGCGCCCGGCCGCGCGTGGGCGTACGGGTTCAACGGACATTCCCGGCATGCGGAACTGATGCTCCCAACTAGAGATGGGCAAAGAACCCGGTTTAAACCCTGTGCAGGGTTTAAACCCAATAAATACCCGTTTATTTCCTCCCACTGGGTATTTATCTGGGTGTTTATAAAATGAGTTAATAAAATCTACACAAAGCTTTTAAAATAGTTCAAATGTTTATTTAATAGATATACTATAGGTTTTTACTGTATTTCTAATGTTTTTACATTTTTAAATATTACATTTTTAGGGGTTCATCTATTTTTATTACATTTTTATTTTTTAATTATTATTTGTTTGACGAAACAAATAGCGCACAACTAAAACAAATAAATATACCTCTCGTATACTATTGCACAGGTGGTGTGGGAATATGGGCATATAATGTAAAATGTAATTCTTACGTAATATCTTAATAATAATAGCTTTAACAAAAAAATATAAACATTATTTTATAAAAAAATTTAAGTGCTACAACTTTGGTCCAAGGTACTTTTCGATAAAATTTACCGTTTTCGAGAAAAATCCAGAAACCCGAAAATTTTGACGTTTGACTCCGAATAAGTGCCGACACACACATCGATGAGGACTTTTGGAACTTTACTTGTGATGGTAAACCCAAGGTCTCTACGGAAATTTAGCTTTATGTTATTTGATTACTATTTTTATGTCTAAATTAACCGGACTATAAAAACTCTGCTATCAAAATGTTTCAATGTCATTTTCTGTAAATTAAGTAGAAAAAAGTTAAAAAAAGTCTTCCCAAAGTTTAATCTATTATTGTTATTATCTTTGTTATTTTTGGTTTAACGACAAAAAGTTATAGAACTAAAATTATAGATAAATCAATTTGAAACCATAATTGTTCTTACTAAATTTCTGTGCGACAAATAGTTTGCCTGGTAGAGCGTAAAAACGCTTTGTGCCCCTTTTTTCAAGATGGCGGTCGAGGGACAACAGTTGGGACTCCACAAATTAGGATTGAACTGTACACTAAGCCCTTTACACTAATCATTGACATCTATAAAATAAAATTGGGTCTTCGAAAATTGCAACCCAAATGTAACACATCCGAATGGACTATAACATGACTATAACAGCGTAGTTAAATGAAATATGTGCTTTTAGAGTGCATATTTAGTGAATTGTTAACAAAATTATTTTAAAAATGATATTACACGAAGAAAATAAAAATATGAATGACAATAGTTTACACCCGCTGTTTGGGTGTTTATTTGGGTTTAAACCCTATTTCACCCAAAATACCCGGTTTAAACCCGTATCCACCCATTGGGTTTAAACCCTCTGCCCATCTCTACTCCCAACTCATATGCAATGGGATTTATTAGCCAGCGCCCCCGAATATATGGATTCGTACAAGCAGTTAACCTGGTGTCAAGTGGTAACTGTAGCTCAATCTAAATAATCTTAAGATCTATATTCTGAACAAGAGATTTAGGTCGTTTATACTAAAGTTGGTTATAATAAAGTTGGTTATAATTTTTCAGCACGAAATTATTTCTGTTGCCATTTAAAAATAAGGTGTGCTTGTTTATTTTTTAAATACATAGAGAAATATTTTAAACTTCAACGTAGCACGCCTGCTGTACACTGAATCGGCCACTAGCCAGCACATATTTTTTCAGAGACTACTTTGTAAATTTTACACTTTGTGAAAAATGGCATGTAATACCTAGCATGAAACGGGCTCTGTAAAAAGGAATTTTAAACCACGCTTCAATGCGAATACAAACGAGTGCATTTTCAAGCATTATTAACAACTATTTTAATCCCTATGTAAGCAAAAGCACTCTACAGTTACGATTTTTAAAATCTAAGCGTTTGAGTTATTTTCTGCAGAAAGTTGGCAAAAGACATGACAGATATATTCCAGATCAGGAATATTTTAACAAAATTATTGTATTGGTAAAAAATAAGAACAACTGTACTAAAAGAAACAGTAAAAGAAGATCACATTTATAAAATGTTACATTAAAATGCATGTATTCACGACCCCAATAAAATAAAATATTGAACCAATAAAACGTTTACCGTTACACTTCCAAGTTACTGCCGAGTAAAAAAATTACCCTGTGTGACATTTATATTACGGTATACATTATTTCCACTCCCCAAATGAAATACTGTTTAAGAACGTTACAATAATAAAGATTAATACAATGATCTTTAGTGCTTTCAACTTGTATAAAACGTTCGCAACTCATATTTGCGATGTAAATGTTTACACCGCAAATATGAGTTTAACCTACTTATTTTGAACTTAAAATCAAGTCCAACACTCGTAACAGAAAAATCTAGCTGGAGTGGCAAAGTAAACCAAGCAAGCAGTACAAGTATGACAAATCGGGCTTCGACGTGTAGAGCGAGCGTGCGAAAGTCGTTCGTCGACCTTGCGGGTGTCGTTAAATAAAATATACTTTATACTTATTACTATATATACTTTATACAATTGTTTATTTATACAAAAAAAAAGAAAAACATTTTTAAGGTGAAATATTGGTGGATAGTCTAGTAGGCTTTAATGGTTACTTTATATTTTCTTGTGTTTTACAGTGAAGTCAAAATAAATAAACCTTCGCATTTAAGTGATCTACATATTTTCAAATGCGTCTTATTTTTTTAAGGATTTTTGTAGAAATTTCTGTCTGCATACCTGTAAAAGTAATAAACCCGATTTTACAAAAAAATCGTACATTTTATGATAAACATACATAAAGGAACATAACGCTATGAATTAAGTTAGTTCCTATTGTAAATTTGATTCAAAAAATTTCATACATTCAACGATACCATCTAGCTACTACTAGTTACCTAAACAGAGAATATCTAGATAGAGTCATCAGCAACAAATCTATGGGCCAATATAAACATGCGTCCACTGGAGAAATCTATTCGATTCAAGCATCATTTGACATCCAAGCAGATTTCACCAATATTTGTCTTTAACGCTTGACGCTTGCAACTCAGCTACTGCTTTACTGCTGAGCGTTGTGGATCGCGGCCGTCGGATTAGATCGAGCAACATCTAAGGATGGCGATCTGAGATCGATTAATCGAAGATTCGATATTTTGGGCCAATTGATCGATCTTTCATCCTACAGAATCGAAAGTCGATCTTTTCAAAGTTGGTTGAAAGTGTTATTGACATTTTGTTGACGGACACATATTTCAGTGTTTTTTTGGTCCTGATGATGCCTTTTTTTCGCTATTTTCGCCTTTTTTTACCTGAAAAGATTAAAAATCGATTTTTGGACAATCCATTCTGTGCCTCAATTTTTTTGAGAATCGATTTATCAATAAATCGAATCGATCTTTTTCGGAAAGAGTCGCCATCCCTAGCAACTTCGCTTGCGAGTGACGAGCGCTGAGCGCGGGCGAGCGAGCGGCGTGCGGCGTGCGAAAGTCGTCCGTCGACCTTGCCGGCGACGCTGCGCCCGCCGCGTGCCATTCCGCCCACCGAGCACGATCGCCGGTAAACAAACTGGTGCACTCGCGCTTGTGTGCACCTTGTCGCTGTTTCGTTGGTGACGTAACTCTACCTTGTTTAGTTTGTTTGCTTTCTAGATGTAAATATTGCTTTAATGACATAATTCCTATGCCTACCCGTCTGTATTATCCGTATGGATCAAAACTTAAAAATCAAATAGTATACGTCAGAAGGTATATAATCATCAGATGCATTCAGTAACATGAAAGTAGTAAAGTAAATAATGTCGGATATAGGTAAAATATACAACAATTTCCTTAGCTAGCTAATCTTACAAACTACAAATCGGTTTATTTATTGTTAATGTTCATTTTATCGCTTAACGGTTCAATGGAAATACTAATCCTCAAAATCATCACTAAAACTCCATTGCTTTCAGCACAAGTACATAAAACTCGCGAAGAGATTTCACAGTTAAAAAAGTTTTAGTTTCAGTGAGGTCCAGGATGCAATAAAGATCTTATAATCAAGAAAGTTTCATTACGAATTGGCGTGCTCGAGATAAGACGTCATAAGCCGAAGCGATCGTTAGCATTCGATCGTTAGCTTCGATGGCTGTCTCAGTTGTCTGCGTAAACATTATCGAGAAACTAGCTCTTAAGACATAGATAGTAGTATCAAGCAGATCTAGTTACCTATCCTCGTAGTACAACTCTCATTATACAGAGAACTAACTTTTGCATAAGGATTCGCTCCACGGCAAAACTTTAGAAATGCATTTTATAAGTTTGCTTTTATGATTTCTACAGCCGTTTTGCATTTTTTAAGCATAATTCCATCTTGTAGAATATCAGCAGAACATCTGCTAAACAATATGTTGTATTGTACAGTAAGCCTTAAAATGAAAGGTAATAACATAACAAAGTTATTTTTTTAATAAACTGAGTTTACGACTAATAATTTAATTAAACAATTAAGTAGAATAGATAAGGTGATATTTTTCTTGTACATTACAGACACCCACACAAGGGAAATTAAATAAGCGCGTGGGATTCTTTTTATCTGTGGCAATTAATTTGTGTCTACGAGTCTGAAGGAAATGAGGAAATATTTCGAAAGGCGTAACTGGAGAATTGCACCTTACAGAATATTAAGTGCTATTCCATATTTAGTAAGAAACGTTCTTAGTAAAATACACTGTATTGACGTGATCCAATACATATGAACATTAATAAGTAAATACGGTTAATATACTGAAAATACAATTTCACAAATTTGCCCTAGGAATATTTCATCCAAGTCAGTCCTTTTCTAAGAAACCTTAGAGCCTTTGCGTAAAATTTAAAAAATCCTTGAGCGATGGAGCACGTGGGCGAAGCCGCGAACGCATGATACGAGTAATTTACTAATAAGACACTAACAGATGTTGCACCAACGCATTCGGATAGAGCATTTAGGGGGGATAAATTATTGATGAACGTCGACAGGGCTAGCGCCGGCCCGCGTTGCAGCATAGCCTGGAGATATTTGAACGGCAGCCAAGAGTGTATTTCTCTAAACACACGTTCCATTAAACTAGGGAGCATTTTCGAGATTCCTTCGAAATGCCAACTATATCAATCCGCGTCGTGAAGTTAGGTTTGTCGGAATGAGAATTTTATCAAGATTCCGAACAACATCCTTGAGTAAGACTCAAGTTGATGAATTTCGTTGAAGTGTCGTTATTACTTTTTCTTTGCTATATTTAGCAATTTGATATTTTGAAATCGGCCCTCGTCTTAGTCTAGACTGATGATAATTCAAAGTTGTTATCAGAAGTGAAACAGCTTAAGTATGTTTCAGAGATCACTTGAGATTTAGTTACTAGTAGTCACCTATTCAATACCTAAAAACCGACCGTCGTTTAACCTCACCTTCATGTACTCGTAGTAACGACGCATGTTTTGTTGAAAATCCTTTGCAATTTTCACGCGACTATGCGCGCTTCAAAGATGCAAGCGTAAACTAAAATAAACATTAAAACAACCTTCAGTTTCACTTCAAGGCAATGATCTCATTATAGCAGTCGTATAAACTGTCACAAGTTCGACAAAAACAACAAACAATGCCTTCCGTTATGCATAGAATCGTAGTAAAAGTTCACACAAGAAAAACTTGGAGCCAACATTGTGATTCAGTTAATAATAAACTGTATTCATAAAATACTTAATAACTGCTAACAAGCGCGTGGGTTTCGACGTTGTTTAGTGTTTGTACTGAATATTTTCCAGTCTATTTAATCTCAGATTAACTGTATATTGTTAGGAATCGTTTCTAAGAACGTTCTAGCGAGTGTACATAGGTATGTTATTATGTCCCGTTACTGGACACGGGTTTATCTCCGCTTCTGATTAACGACGTAGAACCTTCAGAAATACGATAAAAGGAAAATAGAAGAGAAAAGCGCGCTCAAATTCTACCTCACAGGTACGGGACAATCAGTAGTGGGCCCAATCGACCTATAACATGTAATTACTACCACAATTTCACAAAGGGGACATTTAAATTCAGCGTCCACAGAACCCGAGCCGCAGCCCACCGCCAGTACTCGAGCTCAATTACCGTTTTCCTCAATACTAAATCGGAATTCTGAATTACTACAATTGGATGTTCGTGCGGGGATTGCGTCACCACTCAAATAACGGCCACTAAGCAGTGATTCACGGAAATGGAACTCCATATTGATGCAAATGCAACATGACCTTTATGTAAAAGTGTCGAAAGAAATGGATACACTTGTGTCGATAAACAAGAACGTGTGTTTTTGTGTAACATAGCTTGTACTTACCCTTATATTAAATGGACAGCGCTGCCCACGGACATTCAAGATTATTGATTCATACCTACTACCCTTAAAGGCTAAATTGGATCGCATTAAAATCACAAAATAAAAACGACTTTTACTTTGTGTTATAATGTAGAGAAAATAAAACTATTTCTACCCGGCTTCCCATTTGAAAAAGATTATCTCTTCGTATTGTATTTTTTACCACATTCAGAAATAAGCCAGTCGTGTCACTTCTATACGCTTTGCTATTAATGCTATAGGATCCTAAATATCTAAGTAACTGAATACCGCATCTATTACTTCAAATCTAGATAACTATTGTTCTTTTCACCGTAATAAATCGAACTAATTACGATAACTGTTGTACAAATAATAAAGTTTACATCATACATGGATTGCCAATTAGGTATCTACCGTTAAATATAATGGATAAATCGCTCATATTTAATTCTCGACGTATTACGTCACAATTGGCGGAGCAAATTTTATTACTGTTTCCATACGAGCAAATCCATTATGCAAATCAAATGTTTATTACAATGCCGTTTTAGTTAAAATATTGTATGGAAGCGGCTCAATCTGCTTTGCTTTAACGTCACACAATTGATGTCACAAATAATAAAAAGAAAACCGTAATAATGATATATACGATACAATACAATACAATACAATACTCTTTATTGTACACCAGATTTAGTAGCAAACAGAAATACACAATAAAAATTAATTAAAGGTACAACTGGCGGCCTTATCGCTAAATAGCGATCTCTTCCAGGCAACCGTTTACAAATAGGAAGAAAGTAATACTGTATAAAAAGAGATCCAGGGTAGGGGTGTACATATGTATAATGTAGCGAGAGTTATATTTTAAATATATCAGCAGCTAGAGTAGTAAAGAATGGAAGAAAAGGAAAGAAAGAGGAGAATACATAAAGTAGGAAATAATAGAATAGTATAAAAATAACAGAGTAACTAGGAAGCAGATTATAATGATAGATAAAATTCTTTTACCTGATTTTTAAAAGAATCCAGTGACTGCGCACGTCGGATAGTAATTGGTAAGGCATTCCATAGGCGCACAGCCACTGAAGTAAAAGATTTACTAAAGAATGATGAAGAAGAAGAAGGAGTTAATAGGGAAAGGTTTTTATTGGAGCGCAGTAAATGTGTATCATGAGACAGATGCAAGTAATGGAAACGCTCTTTTAAATAATTAGGTGTGTTAGGGTTAAACAGGATGCAGTATAAAGCAGAAAGTATATGAGTATTCCGACGAAGGCGAATTGGGAGCCACTTGAGTTTTTTACGATACTCAGAGACGTGATCATATTTACGAATTCCAAATATGAATCGGATAAATAAGTTTTGGATACGCTCAAGCTTATTTAATTGCTCCACGGTTAGATCTAGATAGCAAACATCTGCATAGTCAAGGATAGGATGCAGTAGACATAATGAAAGCGAGATTTTCGTCGCAATTGGTAGGAAATTGCGAAGCCTCCGGAGGGATCCCATGGCCGAAAACACTTTCCTGCTCACCTCGTTGACCTGAGGAACCCATGAAAGATAGCAATCCATGTAGATACCTAAGTTTTTCACTTTTTCTCTTAGAGGTACGTGGATGCCGTCAAAGAAAATTAAAGGTAGATGAGCAAAATCCACCTTATGCAATAATCTAGAGCTACCAATTACAATAGCTTGGGTTTTTTCTGGATTTACTTTTAATCCATGCAACTGGCACCAGTTCGAGATACGAGTCAGATCAGTATTTATAATACCGATGGCTTTAGGTAAGTCATCAATCGGGGATTTATAATAAATCTGTAAGTCATCGGCATAAAGGTGGTAGAATGAAGATAAATTATGAGATATTGAATCGATATAAATAGAAAAGAGGAGAGGAGACAACACGCCACCTTGCGGTACGCCAGCAGTAATGGTTGACCAAGTTGAACAGCTGTCATTAACCATTATTCGCTGTCTGCGCCCATACAAGTAACTCTGAAACCAGTCAATCACAGCCGGAGATATGTTAAGAGACTGTAAAGTAGCAAGCAAGATGTCGAAATCCACTGTATTAAATGCATTGCTAAAATCAAGTAATGTTAACACAGTTACCTCCCTCCGGTCCATTCCCAAACGGATGTCGTCCGTAACTTTCAGTAAAGCAGTCGTCGTACTATGACCAGGTCTGAAGCCGGACTGGTAAGGATTTAGAAGATTGTGCGAGGAAAGAAAGGAACTAAGCTGGTTATATATAAGACGCTCAAAAACTTTGGATAGAAATGGAAGGATGGATATTGGACGGAAATCGGAACAACAAACAGGACTTGTCTTTTTAGGTAAGGGAATAATTTGAGCGTCTTTCCATACTGAGGGAAATAAACTACGGGAAATAGAATAATTAAGGATGTATGTGATGACGGGTGTTACAAGATCTAGGATGGGAATGATCATATTACGACTAATGCCATCACTGCCAACGGAATCCGAATGGATTGAGAGGATACATTTCTTAACATCACGACTGTCGAATTGACTAAATGAAAAAGCGGGATAGTCAGGAGCGGGCCGTACAGAAAGAGTGTTCAAAGTAGTTTGTTTCAAGTTGCTATCAATGCAAGAAATAGTTGAGAAAAACTGGTTAAGACAGTTGAGGCTAATATTACTAGGGAAGGAATTGTTACGCGGTTTCCCAACTCCTAGCGATCTAAGAAACTTCCAGACTTTTGCCGGATCTGTATCTTGAATAGAATTGTGAATATGGCGTCGTTGTGCAACTCTACACACCTTATTGCAACGATTCCTAATGATCTTATATTTTAGTTGGTTTTTATTACTAGGATCTGACTTGTACCTCGACTTGGCGTTGTTCTTCTTGGCGATTATTGCTTTAATCTCCTCAGTCAACCAAGGAGCAGGAAGATGACGGACACGAACAGGACGAACAGGGGCATGCAAATCAAGAATCTGCACTAGAAGAGAGTTAAAGATAGCCACCTGTTCGTCAATGTTGTCAGCACTATAAATGGGGCTCCAATCAGCTTTGGCAATATCAGAACGGAAAGCGTCGATGTCCATGTTGTTAAAATTGCGCCGAAGAAGTATCCTTGACTTAGCTTTGGGAGGCTTTAGTTTATAAGATAGAAAAATGAGATCATGGTAGGAGAAAGCGTCAGCAGCACATTGACCATGCTTAGATACATGGTCAAGAGAGGATACAAATATCAAGTCAAGAAGTGACGGGATAGAATTTGGAAATGAGTGAGTTGCAGAAAGAGGTAGAATGTGTAAATTGGCTGCTTCTGCTAAAGATTTCAGACGAGTAGCTCTTATGTCGTTTTTAAGAAGGCATGTATTAAAATCTCCCATAAGTATGGAGTGAGAATAAATGGGACAAAGATCTTCCAAAATTTTTTCGAAAGAGGAGAAGTAGTCTACGTTTAAAGAGGGACTATAAAATACTCCTAAGAGTAACTTGGCATTGGAGAATAAAACTTCGACAAAGAGACACTCCGCTTCACTTCCAGGTTGAGATAATGTTGACATATGGACAATGGAAAAGGGGATGTGTGAACGTAAATAAATAGCAACACCGCCACCGCCCCGGCCAGTGCGATCATTGCGAATCAAGTGAAAGCCCGGAAGTGAGAAAGATGTAGATGGGAGGCATGGTTTCAACCATGACTCTGAAACAAGGACTGCATGAATATCTTTGCTATCAAAAGTACTAATGAGATCGGGGTAATGTGCTGGAATACTCTGTGCATTAATGTGACAGACATTGAAATTTTTCTGCAAATTACAAAAATGAGTTTCTAACGTGGTATGTAGGGAGGAAATGCTTTGAAAACTGTCATCGCTGCTTAACTCGTCGGAAGATGAAGAAAAGGATACATAAGGCAAGCTATCATTACTACTAGTTGCTGACATAACATGAAAATAAATATTACTATTAAACTACAACTATTATACTAAAAAAGGCAAACAATATTAAAATAATAATTATAACAAACAAACATTAATCATTTAGGTCTAACACCTACCAGCTACATATTATGAATCACAGGTAATATGTAACTAAAATATAAACATAATACAAATACTGAAATACACTACGCTTTATAAAATTACTAATTAAAAATAACAATTAAAACAATAATGGTAATAAGATAAAGAAAATGATAAAACGGAACGCAATCTACATTGGTAAACACTAAACGTCAGGTTAGACAACTAACAGACGTCACCGCACTGGGCACCGTGAGGCAGTCAATTGACAGCACGTCAGTTGTCATTGTCACAAGTCTCACAACTCAAAAGTCAAAGTACTATAAAATTGTAAATAGTTGTATTTTGTTATTTTTACCCACATAAGAAAATTTCGAAGAAACATTGCAAAATATCGCATCCAATGGTACGAATAAAGACATTCCAAAAGCAAATAGTGATGTAAACAATTGAGCAGTGAATTAGTTGTTACCAACAGTGCAGAAAAAAGTAATGTAATGAAATAGTAAGAAAAGAAACATTGAGAATACATATCATTACTTCTTCTGGGTTCTTTTGAGGCGGGAAGCAATCCGGTCCTGCTTTTGTGCATCACTGGTCGTCTGGGCCGGGGAAACTGAAGCCGGCGCTTTGGGAACGGCATCAAGACCCACCAAGCTGTCTACTTGGTGGCGAGAGCCATCCGCCGCCAGAACATGGATCAGGCCGTCGCGAGTCCAGCATTGCTTGACACCATGCCGCCGGCGAGCCTCCATAAACACAGCATGCCTAGTTTGAGTCAGAAACTCAGACAATGTGATCCCCGTGCCCCTGAGTTTGGTTTTTGTAAACCATATTTTGTCACGCAGAGGAGCTTCACGGAATTTAACAATAACTGGTCGCGGCCTCTTTTCCATGGGACGACCCAACCGGTGACAACGACTAATGGAGGCTGAAGAAAATGTAGATATGTTGAGTTTATCTCTCATAATCCCAGCAACAATAGATACAGTATCCTCCGACTTCTCCTCAGGAATACCGTGCAACAGAAGCATTTTTCGTCGTGCCCTAGTTTCAACACGGTCCATCTCATGTCCAAGGAATTCCACTTGTCGCTGAAGGGTGCTTAGGGCTGACAGGATGAAAGTTTTAAAAGCTGTGAACTCCGACGCTAAAGAAGTGGTGGACACCGCTGTGGGACTGGTCTTCTTTAATTCCTTCTGGAACTCGTTCATCCTGTTGTTGAAAAGCTCTGTCATCTCAGCAAGGGATTCTTTGACAGACTCCATATTTTCTATGTCAGAGTAGTGATCAGTGTAAATCTTGTTGTTTGTTCCGTGGTGTAAATAGAAGTTGGAATTATTTAAAAGGATTATAAGCTGGTAGGTACTAAACCCTTACATACACTTATGTACACATGTAGGGATGTTTTAATATTTTAAATTTTAAATTACACTTAGAGCTCTAAAAACGTGTGTTGTTAATTTCACTCCTACCCGCGAAAAAGAAAAAAAAAAAAAAAAAAAAAAAAAAAAAAAAAAAAAAAAAAAAAAAAAAAAAAACTACTCTATTTTTCATACGATATTGTAGAGAAGCACAAAAAATCTCACGCCCGTCATTAAAAATAAATAATTATAATCAATCTCGGCCAATTTTTGCCTTAAACATCAAATTCTGAACTGTGTTAGGTATATTGAATATGTAGAACATTTTAGCTTAATAATAACCCAATATAAACTAACATATACGTGAGACACAAAGTAACGATTTCGCATGGAAATCACGTGACTCTAAAAATAGCGAGGCGTTTTCATTCGGAGGCAAACGCCAATGAACTCTGTAATTGCACTGATATCATAAACACATAATGTAATTCAATTGGTATTACATTGTGGCTCCTCAACTGACGAACCACTCGCCATTATATCTAGACACCTAATCTTAAGCTTTTTAGTGGGTAAAGTGGAGCTACTATAGCTGGTGTTTTGTTTGAACTATAATTCAATTGCTTTTAGATATGCAACCGACATGCTACCACGATACGATGTTTTGTTCAATGACACGGTAATATATGGTCATGAAATAAACGGCTTAAGATAAACATTGCACTTTATTTTTATATTTTTAAACTGACTATCATTATACTTATACAAGCTTTATTTTAAACCACAAACAACTTAATGTTGTCGAACGTAAAACGCTTTATGCATACATAAGTCTTACAATTCGTGATAAAAATAAATTAATTACAAAATCTCACGTCCGTAAGCAATGATGAGTAGGATACAGTGACAGTTCTCGAAAGCATATGGTAAATAAGTTGTTTGAAATTGATTTAAACAAAGTCCGATTTATAAGTTCAAATCTTGTAATGAAATATTCTTCTTATAAATTAAAAATAAAATAATATAGTTCAATGTGTTGTTTTATTTTGGATTTTAAGAATTGACAAAAATATGCCCGAAATAATGTATGACAAATACACATTTTTTGCCTTGTAAACATAAAGAATAAACCCGCTGTAAGCGACCAGTATCCTTTCAAAATCCATAAATTGCGGAGGTATTTTACACGAGATGTTTATGGCCGAACCATAAAATTTTATGCTTTAATTGGGATATTAGAATAATGGTCTGGTCTTTAAAGGAATCATAAAATAAATTGTGGAAAGAAAGAGGTTTTCCCTTACTGTAAATTATTAGGACCAGTTACATTGAAATGTCTCACTTTTGGAGTAAACGAGGGGAGCATTTTAGAGAATATACTCGTTGTATGCTTACCACCCCTTGCCTATTTCTGTCAGAAAGCAATGCACATTACCTTGTTCCGGCTGGAAAGGCAAGAGAGCAACTATAATTACCGGTACAAGAGGCAGTCCATCCAGCGCTCGGAGAGGAAATATAACTGCGAGTCCTTTGTTCGAGATTGTTTGCGAGTGTCTACGACTCTACGAGCCTCAATAGCTCCTCGCCAACAGCTTGTGTTTGCACTTTATCTTCTACTTTTAAACGAATATTTGTGTATGTGTCTCTTTCTACAAAAAGGCACCATCCGATTGATTTGAAATTATTTACGTGGACATTGTAAACATCTTATATATACAATTATCGTGTCACAATGTTAGTTACCGTAGTCCTCCAAAACGGCTTTATCGATTTTCACCAAATTTATATGCATATTCAGTAGGCCTGAGAATCGGCTACTATCTATTTTTCATACCCTTAATTGATAAGGGTTGTTCACCCTAAACATTTTTTTTTATATGGCAACACGACGTTTGCCGGGTCAGCTAGTATACCTATACAAAATACAAAGCAATATTTCAGAATCGCTGATCAATAAGAGCAACATGGTCACATCCCTATAGCATAACACCAGTTTGTGTCGGTTCGATCTTAGATAGATTAGTCTGAATTAGATCTTTGATGAATGAGATGGTGGTCGGCTTTAGACGACGACGTAATATCAGGATCTTTAACTTGATTGTCCCAAGCTTACATTTTCTAAGGTCTTTTGAATGTCATAATTAATCCTAATTGACTACATTCTAAGGAAAATTAGCTTATTCAGGTAAAATTAATAATTACAAAGCGAGGCTCAGTAAACCAACTAGTTTCGATTAAATGTTATGATTTATGAGTATACAAAATCTACTAATTTACATAAATTGTTACCAAAATTTATGAAAGTAAGACTTAAATTTACTGCTAATATCTTGAAGTTAAATTCAGCTGAGACACTAATAACTGTAAAGTTGTATTGCATATTCAATGTTACTCAAATTAACATAATCATTAACATTAAGCAGCGACTCCGAATACTACATTCAAACTATTATTTACTTTATACTCGTTACGTTCAACTAAACAGATAACTCACACATACGTTCCTACAATTAGCTATTCAGAATTCTTCGTAAAACTCATACCTACTCATACCATACCTTGTCTAAATAGAAATTCGATAAGACCTATTTTCCCCGTCGTTACCGATGTTTGTGGCAATCACTGAAATGTCACACTTATTTCCCCGTACCGCTGATAACAAAGGTACCCGCGCCGTACAGAGTGTTAACTCATGTTACGCTCGTATGACATAATTATCAAATGAAGCCGTTTAGTGGTTCGCTAACACGGCATGTTTGCGATTGGATTTAATTACTTTACCTTATTATGTATATGTACTTTTGTATTTTGTAAGATAATTGTTATATGATGTTAGATAATACATTCTTACCTGTGTGTGTTTCTATATGGTCTAGTCTTAGGAACCGCTAAACTCATTTTCTTGTACTATAAAAACAGCAATCTAGCCAATTTTTTCCTACCATAGATCGAAATTTTACAATTTGTAGCAGAAATTGTCAAATGTCGACTTTATTAATTAAAGGTGTAAGTTGGAAATGTCGCGTATTAGTGCGTCCTGTGCATCTCTCTCATCATCCTCAAAAGCCTTCAAATACACCAGTGTCTAGCGCCACTTTGTTTTGAGCCTTGAATGGCAACGGAAATGGAACCACGGTTAATCGGGATCATACAGAAATAATACTTTAGACTATTTAACTACTTTTCAACCTAGATAAAAAACAAAAAAAAATCTTGGAAAATAACATACGGATATGTCCGCGCGCGAAACAGTTCTGGGATAAATTAAAAACAATAAAATTAATGTACCTATTAATTGCTTTGGTTGTGTACCGAAGTTCACCGGAGGAAGACAATCATTCAGTTAAAGCCACAATTAACACTGAACTTGAACTGCCTACTACCGATTAAAAGCGATTAACTGCGGTCTGCGTACTACTCAACCATTCTATAATTAGACGTGGCTTTGTCAAAACATTTAAGGAAAACTTATCCCTAATGAGATGAAATTAAAGTAGTATATTAATTGACTTAATTGTATAAAAATAACGTAGTGCAATTAAAAATTCATACTGTCTCGTCCATATCGTACATACTCATATCGACTGAAATAATTAGATTGGTACTTTCTGGAACCTTATTATTTAAATATTACAAGCTAGATTGTAAGCTTTATAAGAACAATAAAAAAACTTAATATACCAAGGAACGGGAAGATGTTAATACAGAAAATACAAGAATAATAACTTAATGAACGTTTTTATCGACGGCAGTTAAGTGTTAATAAAAGCTTGTAAAATATGCGGTAGTCTGGTTCGAATTATCTGTGAGGTCAAGTCGTCTACCATTCTCGATAATTACTAACCGAAAAAGGCGCAAGAATTGAATTATAATTTTAATTTATACGTTTCAGACCATTAAAGGGTTAAGGTGACGACGGCGTACACAATGGGTACGAGTCGGTTTTTGTGGTACGACAATAAAACGTTATAAAAACAACAAAGTACGCCCGGACAGGAACATACCCACGTCAGTGGTACGTTTGTGGAATATTTATTCATTGTGTACAATTTGAGTAGGTACAATGAACGACTTCCGAGCAATTTGGATTGCGGCAGCGGCCTATGATGAGACGATGCGGCTATTGTAAGTAGGTAACACGGAAAAGATACTTAAATGTTTAAATCCTAAACCTAAGACTTCTCAGTTCTCGTCTCATACAATAATACTGATCTAAAATTCTCTTCTGTCGCAAGAACTCTTCTGATCTGTTTTCTAAACGGAATTATAACATGGTTCTATTTAAAAATTACTACTTAACGCTTTTTCATGCTCTTGCATATGCAATACGCATCCAAATCAAAGTTGAAAGGTGTACACATCTTAAATTTACTTCTTTCAAAAGTTGAAAAACAAACCCAATGTTGACTTAACAACACACCGTGCCACATACACGAACACAGTTTCCAGTGCGCAGTTCAAACCGCATTAGCATCACAATTGGCGGTACGCGCAGGGTCGCAGGTTCGAGGTCGAGTTGCCGCTCGAATGGCGCCTTTGTGCTTATATGTACTTACTGCTGTATTACATAACTTAAAGACGTTTACTTAAGTCAAACTCTATGTATAACGAAACAACGAATCGGGCAATACCTACTCCAAAGCCCAACGAAACAGAAATAGAGAGACTAGATATTATTTAATAAAATGTAAGATTAATTAAAATCCTTCAACGAAGATGAATCTATTGCTAAATTAGGATTTTTTTTGCAGATTTTGTCTATAATAACACAAGTTATTTAACGAACATGATCACAGAAATACGAAACAACCAAGTGTCGTCATCGTAAACACAAAAACATAATGTACCAGTATTTAGTTTACACAACGAATGCGGTAAACTGATAATAACTCAGGAGTAACTAAAAATACATTGCATACTTCTTTTTCAGTACCGATGTTTTGCAAACAAATTTGAGGCAACGATCAAATTAATACTAAATTAACACGAACTAGATTTCAGAACTGGAACTAACAGCTTGACCGATTTTCCGTTCTACTTTTCCACTGAATAAATTGTAATTACGTTTATTTCAGTAAGAACATTAGAAGGTATTTGAGAAAACATTCAATATTTGCATATATAACAAGTCACAGTCATCATATTTTTTCTGCACAATTTGGCCGATACGTACGTCTCCGCGAGGCTATTTTAGACATAAAAGAACCCTTATTAGTCTTAAAATATTCAGATATAGCGAAGAAAGGTAAGCCTAATTTAATTACAGAGTACCCGAGCCGTCTTAGTAGCTCTGAGTTCGTCGTATGAACCTTTGACGCAATATTTAGTGGCTAAGAATATCACAGAAGTACCTTGAGAAGGCGCTTTGTGTACCACAAATATTTTAGGCACCTTACTAGACATTCTAATATAATTAAATAAGTAATAAGCTAAATGATATCATGCAAATCGTTGAAGAATATATCGAAAAATAGTTTATATAAATTATGGATACTTATTTGAAATTATTAGATAGAACCTATTGTCAAAGCCTTTAGTAATAATACAGTCTAACTCCAGGTACTGCTATTTACTACACCTGAGGTTTTGTAACGTCACTTGGCAGGCAAAAAGTTTAATACACTCACCAAAATCATTTGCAAAGAGTATAATAAAATTTCCATCTATAAAATAAATGAAAACAGTGAAACAATGCTGTGGAGAGATATTAAAACAACTGGAGGCAAGAAAGCGAAACATTGCGCATGTTTAGCACTCGTTACTCGGATACCGCTCACCGTTGCAATTCGATTTATTACTCGTCAGATCATCTTGCATCTGCAGCTCAAGTCACACAGAAGCGACGTTAGGCGCGGACAGGAGACGTAGTTTTTGCCCGGTTTATTTATTTACATTATAGAAACGGCTCGTAGTTTGTGTAGTTTTGTTATCGTTTTATGTGAACGTGTTTCCGATTCTTTCCGCGACTCGCATGCCTTCCGTCTGACCCACGTTTTATACTTCATTCAAATTAGATATTTCTTCCTACACAGCACTGAAATACCCCGGTGGAATCATTTTAAATGTATTAGAAGGCTGATACCTGGTTCTGAATTTAATGTTAGTGCATTAATATGGTTACTGAAATGTTCTGGTAATACTTTTGAATTTATATTCGAGGTTTATTCGTCAATACTGCAGTGACCACTCTACATAATGAATATACACGCTCGCTCTGCGAATAAAACAACATTTTAAAATGTAGGCCATATTAAACACACGCACGACTTCACGGCCATGAAACAAGGGAATTTATACGTGCCATTAAGCTATTACTGCTTATTATAAAAATTCTAGGCAAAAATTTAATAATGCATAGAACGCTCAAATGTATTTTTAAGCTTTTTTATGTAATATAATTTCCAGACTACCAGACTGCTAACTGTATATTTAATTAAAACTCAATATAGAGAACAGTTTTCTTCGTACACTGCACTATACTACACCCCAATATACTCCAAATAACGTAAGAGCGGGGTTATCGAAGCGCAACCAACTTGCTCTGCACTGTGGCCAGCGAAGCGTTCCCTCTTGATACCAGTTCGACTATTGCAATATAATAGAAATCGAAAAACAATTGTACCTATAAGAATTTCACCTATGTTTCGGCTATCTCGATATATCGAAAAAGTTTTGTGTAGTTCTATAATGTCTAAATATGAAATTAATTTAACTCAAACATTAAATGAAATACAACAAATTAAATTCTAAAGTGGTTTCTAAAACGTATCTAACTTATCAACTACAAATTATGAAAATCCATATTTACAATTCTTAATTACGAGGAAAAAAATGTTTTTGATAAATACCAAGAAAATATATTAAGCGATAAAAGTAGATAGTGACTGTTAATACGTTGATATAGTAGACGGATAATATAATAGCGTAAAATTACTGAAATTTTGATAATACGTAATTTCGTACTTATCTCAAACATGATGGTGTACGTGAGAATGTGTATCGTAACGACACGTACCATGTTAATCATTTTCTTTGTATCCAAGACTCACGTAGATTTCGATTAAAATTGCTTGTAGTTAGTTTAAGACATACTCGTATAATATACGATTAAATAAACCTTAAAATTTTTAATCAAAATAAATGAAACCAAATAAATACTGCAGACATTCATAACAATTGCATTTTTACATTTTACAGTTTTATATAAGTTTTCTTTCAGCTTTAATATCAAGAACGTCTAATCTAACGACTAATTAACCTACACTACTACCTAAAAGTGATTTACCATCAAGTTCATACTCTTGTTATGGGCCAATCAACAACCAACATCACAAATTATCACAATATTTTGACATATTAATGAAAATATAAATTCTTACAGTTTTAAAGCAGCGGCAGTTAAGGAAAGCAATATATTTACACGCGACGATGTAAAGATAAAATCTGAGGATCCCGACCATACATTAAGTGCTGTCAACGACGCCACTGCGAAACAAACGTCGGTGGTTGTAGGAAAGTTTTGAGCGTCTTGTAATCCACTGTGCGGTTTGATAATGCCTCATAAGCTTCTTAGTTGTGTGGAGAGAGGGAAACAAGGGGAAAGGGGGAAAGGTGAGAGTGCGTGAGGGAGATAAAACAGAGAACATAATATACTAAAGTAAAAGCAAATGAGTTGAACGTACGGTATAAGGGTATATACCGGCTATATTACAACACACGGAAAATGACACTACAATTTACGTTTTAAGGTAGTAATAGACAGCTTAAACAATAAGATTAGATAATTCAATTAGATGATTAGATAAGACAAGACAAAATGATAACGTAGAAGAAGTTATTCAAGAAGAAATTAATACCGTCGTTAAAACATTTAATGACGTTCGTTAATGTCAAAGAAGTTTATTCTCAAAGGACCGTGAAGCGGAGGAAGCGCTGTGGACAGAAGTAACCGGGCTAACGAGTATCAATACACGTAGCCATCTTGAAAATTGTCTATAATTGCTCGAAACTACTTCCTGGTGTTAATCGTACAGATGTCGGAGGCGGACTGTACAATCCATAAAACCATAAAACGACTAATTTTTTATCCGACCGCGGAGGGTAATATTCTTTGAGCATAAGTATGTATGTTTCATTCTTTGACACGACTTGAAGCCCAAATGGCTTGACGAATTGTAAAATATAGTTGTCGTTGGATTCGTCAAAATTGAAGGAGTCACATTAGCATTTTTTTAGCAGTGGGTTCTTGTTTTAATAGTAATTCTCACGTTTAATTTGTTATAAAAAGTTAAAGAACAGATTACATAAATCAAGAAGCCTTTTTGATAGTAATAATTAAATGTCTGACTCCACAACTGGACAACAACATACAAACGTAGATTTCTTCCCAAGGTCCAGATATCGAGAGCCATTAAACAAACATCTAGTTACCACTTACCACGGCCGTTAACTTAGACACACATCCGCAAATCAAAGAAACTTAACAGGAACCGCCTATGGGTAGCGTATGTTGGATTTATTTAATTGGTTTTATACTGAGTCTTTTACGCGTTTCTTTAATAGGAATCATTCTAGCATTAACCCTTGCTTTCGTAGAGGAATAAGGGTAAACAATCAGTGTTAGATTAAACTACTGATAAATTAAATCAAAGTATGTTAAGCCGGATTTTGGGAACGCAATTTGTGCTTCTTGATCTCTTTACCAAAAAAAGTAACCAAATATACGATAGGCAGAAAAACGCATAAAATAAAATAATAAAATGGAAATCACGTTTTGATTTTGAATGTAAGTAAATGAGCTTATATAATGGGAGTTTTTCCGAGAGCATCGAATCTCTGTTACTAGTGCAAAGTTGTGAACATAACACATTGACACACAAACCCAAAACGGAAACAAAGGAGACGTAATCGTAGCTACGTAGGTACGTCCTAGTGGTGATAAGGCATGCCGTATGCAGCACACTTATCGGAAGATGTAACCGGGTTGTCGCGATTGTATTTACGACGCGATTAATCGTCCACGTCCGGCGGGGTCGGTGACCTGCCGCCGGCACCTGCCTCGAATGCCATCTTCTGTCTGCCGCATGTCGAATGGCGGATGCGTGGCCAAGGTCGTGTTGACAACATCGTACACATTCACAGATTTCGTTCGTTTCCGTTGGCGGCGCATCCGGGTGGCGCACCTGGCACTGTTCTCTGTTCCTTTGTGGATGTGTCACTGTTTGCAGAGACCACGAGGGCGGAGGGCAGTCTGATCGTTACAAGCCCCATTAATTGAGTTGAGCTTGGGCCTGTGACGCCCACACTTTCGACAGTCATTTGTACTTCCATTGCTTTCGAATAGGAAAAAGTTAAAAGTTAGGGGAATTTTATTTCGTTTCATGCTTCTATAATTCTACAATATCTTTTTAGATTAGACCTTTGTTTTGAGCTGTTTGTTATTAATTAAAGATTTTTTTCAAATTGTCCTATTACATTCAGTAATACCCAAGCTTATCCCCATCTTTAAAAACAGCCTAATAAAATAACCTGTCTTAACGTAGAAAAGATTATGTGATAGATACATTTTCTTTAGATAAAAAGTAAGCCTTATTTTATTAGAGCTCCACTACATAGTCTTGTTCGAGATCATGTCATTATCGTGCAGCGAGGTCGCGGCGGAGGTCAGGTGGAACTGGTTGTCCGGAAAACATACGAGTTAAACCGTTTTTATGTGAAATATACGTTTATGTATGCTCAAAGAAATCTAGCTACTATAATAGCAATTACAATTACCGTTAGAACATATATAACTAATTTCATAAGAGCATATTTCTGTGGATTCTGCATAGCCCACTAGAACTCTACATACAGAGCGTACTGTTAAAATCACATTCCACGTTTCCGTAGTTGGCGTATTTCGTTATCGGCGCACCACAGCTGGATTCACTTTTCCTTTATATTTACTTAAAGAATCAAAATACCTTTTAATTAAATATTCAATTATTGGAATGGAGTTGAAGATTTGGATAAGAAATATAAATCGAATATTAAATTCAATCTAGGGTTGGATAGGATATATTTCAACATCGTTAAATAGTAACTGAGTAAAATAACACCACAGATATTTTTCTCTGAACAAACTATATTTACACAAGCATTAACCCTGAGATTGAAGTTCCTTGTTTAAATTTAAACAGTGATCGCTCTGTCCATCATAAACTAGACAAAGGACACGACGAAGCGAATGAATAATGAGTCCCTTGTTTTGTTGTTAAAATATTAATATATCGTTATACCACTTTGTTATAACGAGAGAACGTTATTAGACTAGACATATCTAATCTTCAATTCTTTAACCTAAAGCTCTCTACTTGGCGTTTACTATAATCTAAATGGCTTTAAATTTGGCTAAAAATATTAAAATTTAATACTAACAATAAAATAACTTGTCTTGATGTTCTTAACATCTTAATTAGTGATAATGAAAACTGAAATATTACAGTTTAACAGACGATAAAAATGAGACACTAATAGAATTAATAAGATTAAACGGTTGTTATAGACATACGAGAAAATGTACCGTGTTATTAAATTGCTATAGTTATTAAGTCAAACATGCTCAAAGGACAATGTCGTCAAATGTCACGACGTTTCCGTTTCTACGAGGAAGAAACAATTATATTTCCGCTAGCACAGATCACGATTCTTCGTGTGCACTATTGAGGCAAAACTAATTATTATATCAGTATTGAGCATATACATTTTTTTTTATTGAAGGAGAAAACTTGCATTCAGTCTACAAGATTATAAGTGATCACTATCGTCAAAGAATATTAATTGAAACCAAGTCCATAAAGAAGGGAGATCCTATCTGAAGCCGATCACAGATGTTCTGCTAGTCCCTACGAATAAATAATCGACTTAATTGCAAGTCTATACGGACCCCCACCACCCGTTAGGACTAAGCTGGAATGCCTCGGAAAAGCTTGTTGCCCTAACACATCCTTCAAACCAGGACACAACAACGCTTAACACTGCTGTTATTAGGCAGAAATGTGGCGGTGGAGCCGCCGGAGTCAAACGATAAGGGGTTCTACCACGTTTGTAGATGTACGAGTAGATGCAAAAACATAAACTTGCCATGCACAGTACACACATTAAAAAACACAAATAAACAAAATGTAGAGAACAATGATTTATAGGTTGTTGAGCTTTCCAACGCCCACACGTGTATATTTTAAAGTAGTTTTCTCTGAAGTTGCAAGTTCGGGTTAGTCAAATGACTATAAAACTGACTTTCAAGAAATTATAAATGTTTTCATAAAGAGCAACACGTGCTTAGATGAGTAAAATACATAGATAGTTCACTCCTAACAAGAAAGTGTGACCAGTTTTGAGAATTGAAATTGTTGCGTAAATAAAGTGTTGTCACGTCTCCGTTCTAAAAGGACTCTATATTGTTTTAAATATTTATTTATTACGTAAATTGATTAGTATTTGTTATTGATACGTAAATTTTGCTCTAAAAATGTTTTTTGTCAAGAATTTAAACAATAAACGATAAAATCACCCTTTTGTGGCTTCATTCAATTTCACAGCGGTGAAGTATCTTTTTATTTTACTTATCAAAGAACACATGGTACATCTTACGCGGCAAGGAAGCTCGTGTTACATAAAATTCCCTTAGGGAAAGATCGAATACCACATGGAACTATTGTCATAGTTAAATACTAATACGATCGTTCTGAGACAATGTAGCAACTGTTCTCAGTTCACAAAAGACCGTTAAGATTGCAAACTATGTAAGTGCAATCGAACGGCCAAAGAAAAAGCAAAAAAAGGAAGTGACCTTTGCAGTATACGTAGGGATGCTAACCGCGCTGTAACATTCAATAACATATTCGAGATTTGTGTATTATATACAGAGTGAATTGTGCATGGTGAAATACTAAACTTTAATAGCGTCGAATGCTTATGTATTAGCGAAAAATGCTGGAAGGAGTTACGTAACATTTTTCACATTTTTTTTTTATTTAGCCTTGCATATGTGTTTGTTTTATTCCCCCGTGCACTGTACTGTACACTGCAGAAAAATATATAATACGCCAAAATACTACACGAATCTTTATTATTTTCTCCATTCTTAGATATTTGTCACGATCTATATATTTGGACTGTACCATATTTTCGTGGCCTATTCCTAAAAAATACTATAACCATTTGAAAATGTTGACAACCCTAAGTATTGTTCCACGCTCGCGCAACCTACCGAGCGCTCGTAAAAACTCTGCTTATCTTAACTTTATACCACATCTAGACATTACAAGTTTGACTCTTTGGTATTTTCAACATTTAAAATTGCATCAAAACTATGTTGTAAACCTTTGTAAACAATTTCAAAAATAATTCCCGCTTATGCATTATAAAACGTTTTTGTTGCTAATCGAAAATTCGAAATCACTCACGATTAAATCGATAATAAACTTTACCAATCAATTAATTTGCTTTTCATAAATATTTATGAAATATTTTATACAAATAATATTGTTAAAACAGAAATAACAGTTCTTTTTTTCGAACGAGAAAGCCAAATTCTTATAAACAAGACCCAAAAGCTCTGAGTACCACCAGCGTAAGTAAAACGTTTTTTGCTTACGGTGACAAAGGTATTCTGTTGATTTAAGTCTTAATAGATACATTGTTAAACTTTACAATGTTTATATAGTGAACTTAAATATTTCCCAAATAATAGTAACCTTTACTGTTCTATGCAAAATCTACTTCTACCTCAATATATTAAATGTTTAGCCTACCAAACATCGGCATATAATATTTACTTCATACTAGAAAGTGTAAAAATTCGATCTTTGGTATAAATTTGGATAGATTTTTAACGAGCAAAAGCCGTTTAGTGCCAACACTCTTATAATTATTTAGTATATAACCATCTATAGCTTTATAACCATCACCTTCAGATACTTAATTTTATTTATATAAATTATAAAAGCTTCATTTTTATAAATAAAAAATAAAATTAATTTTATTTTTTATTTATAAAAATGAAGCTATCTTAATTACGTTAAGACTTCATTAATCATCATGTGATAACTTTCTCAACGCTGCGCCCATTAATAACGGTTGAACCTGTCAAACCAAATCAGGATGTGAACTGAATTTGACACACCATAAATATTTTACGCAGGCTAAAGTTTTGTCTGGAGTGATTTTAACAAGATTTTTATTAATTTGGTATGAAAATATGTATCTTGCGACCAAATTTTTAACAATTTTCACTTAATGCCTTTAGTAATGCTCAATCTATATGGTTTTTTTTTTCACAAAATGTCGAAATTATCAAATGTTTTCAATGAGAATATTGCAAATTTCGATTTTTGGCGGGCAAAAATTTGATAGATTGATTGTAAATAAGGGGCATTCGCCTTTTGAGCTTTTTTAATACCTGCGTGACTTCAGTGACAATGTTACAATGGGATTATTGAGCTGAGCTGATAATGGACCCAGATCATCAGATGCAACGCCTTAAGTAAACAACATTTATCATGGTGATGTTGTTGATGTTAAAAGTTCTTGTTGTTTCGACAAGTGCCGCTAGTGTTTAAATTATATAATTTAACAATAGCTTATTTAAGCTACAAATCAAATTTTCCCGACAAGTGAGTATAGTAATAGTTTAACGAAAGTGCAAAGTGTATTTTAAGAGTTAAATTACAGCGGTGGAGAAGAAAAATACACTTTTAATAGTGACCACTCGAGACTGGCAGTAAAAAATAAGCAGACAGTTATTTCCAGGGTTACATTCAACAGCGACAACACGCTGTTAAATTGGTGAGTATTACAAAAACAACTCATTGAATTTCGTGGTATGAAAAAATATCCTTTGATAAGTTTAATATAGATTATCTAATCTTTAGTGAGTCAATCCATTTAATTTCATATACGAACTACATAGTAGTAATTTTGGTAATTTTAAAGTAAATGGAAACCTCAGCCACGCCCATTTGTTGGATTTCTGAGGTGTTAACAATATTTTTATTGGAATGCATACATTTTAAATAACTAGATAGAATATTTATTGTTATATAGTGACAGGTTATTTTGCAAGCTAGCATGGAAGTATACATACATGTGAGTATTCTTGTGTATTGTTAAGTAAATAATGCAAAATATTTACATAGTTGCACTCACAATATTTATGGTTTTTAAACAATTCAAACATTCATTTACGATGACGGGAAAACAACACCATGTTAACGTGTTTAAAACGGTTTTAATTGCCTTAACGAAAAGTTTATAATTTTTATGTATATTTTGTATTTGTATACGTATCAAATTCTGCATCGATTCAGCATCTTCGGGTAGTATAGAATAGTATGATTAATAGTATAATCGTAAATAAATAAATAAATAAATAAGTAGGTGTATGTTATTCAATAGTATTATATGATACAAAAATTGCATTATATACGTACTGTACCTATAGTTTTGAGTACACTTAAGGATAAAAGATTGTTACATAAACTTCCTCATTAATTAAACACAAATAAACACGTAATTCAGTTACTACTTTACATTTTAATTGTCAAAAAAACATAATATATTCATTATGAATTTACGACTATAATAGTACCTATGTATGTATGTACGTATGTATGTATGTATGTCTGTATGTCTGTATGTATGTATGTATGTATGTATGTATGTATGTATGTATGTATGTATGTATGTTCGGAAGACCGGGGTTCACTCACTTAAAATATTCGGTTGCAATTATATTATTAATACATAGTATTTATGAAATTTTCTAACATTTTACAAACGCGCTAACAGTGGCATCTGCTTTCAATCACTTCTTTTAATTTCGCTTCTAATTTCGCTTTTGTAGGGGCAAATACTTGTGAAAACAATTTTTTTGTAAAAGTTAGATGAAGTGGCAAAACAAATCTAAATAGACAATCATCATCTACATTGACAGAACCGTTCAAGCTACATATATGATAATAGTTTAATATATGTTATTTCATTTATAATTATTACAAAACAATGCAACACTTGTCTTCGATAGACTTTGAATATGACTAATAGTATAATAATTGAACACAACACTGTCGTATCTATTATACAAACAACGCTATCACAAAGAGCCAGTTACATTACCTTCAGAGATCGTGGGCAGGACGTTGACGAAGTTAACAATCCCGACGCCCGTTAGCTGACTCATTCACAAAACCAATTCAGCACTTTTGAGAAACGTTCGCAGATGGCGAATATCCGCGACCACCAACAATACAACACACACTTCACTTATCACGTAGCCCACATAGATAAAAATCAACCAACGCCAAACAACGCTTTCGGCGATCGAATTCTGATGCACATGCGGTAACGTAAACCGTGAAATTGTGTGAAGATAACGGGTTTATGAAACGGAGTGGTCACTGCGCACTTTTTCCCATAATGAGCGAGAGAAATGCGAACTATCACATGAGAGCGGCCTGGTTTTGTTGCAGTCGAGAGCTGCGCGTACGCCGTCCTTCCGCGTCGAGGCGCCGGGGCTTACTGCCCGGCCGACAGCCACTCCACCGTCGAGCGACTCGATCGACGGCCGTTCACCACCCGTTTACCTACTCTTATCTTGCGACTAGGCGACGACCGCGGAGGTTGTCGCGTGAGTTACGCGTGCAAGTAGGCAAACATAAACAATCGTATTACATTGAGCGATGCAGACGCCACACAGAAATTAGGACAAATTTTCCCAGTGGGCATTGACACCGAGGTATGTATCAATGTGATAAACAGCTGGTCAAATACCAGTTTTTGGGGTTATTGCGACGTATACGGATTGCCCAGCTACTATAGACTACCTAAAATCGAATGGACTAAATAATTGTTTTTCTTTTTATTGCTAATACCAAAACTAAATTGTTAAATTGAAATATGACACATTTTGAAATTGGTGTCGCCTAAAAAATCCTCTTATTTAAGATTTTAGAGGTGGTAGAATATTTTGTGTTACGACTCCGGCGGCACCACCGCCACACCTATTTCTGCCTCATAACAGCAGCGTTGAGCGGTGCTGTGTTCTGGTTTGAAGGGTGTGGGTAAGGGAGACAGACTTTTCCGAGGCGTTCCAGCTTAGTCCTCATGGGTAGCGGCGCACCTGTGGCCGACTCCAGGTAGGATATATAATCCTATCTGGGGTTGATTATTGGGGTTGTTTTCAGGGATACAACATATTTTTTAATTTTATCTATTGGAGTGCGGCCTAATAATTTAAACGATACTAATGTGAAGGAGGAATGTACAAGGATGAATAATGATTGAATTTACCCCTAAAAATTTGCAAGTTTAGTGATAAATTGTAAAATTTGGAGTAATGCACGTAAGTGCGTTTGCGCAGGTAGGGACATCACAAATAAAACAAGTAGAACTTGCAATGCAATAATTATAAAAACAAAGAACCCGACTACTGAAACATATACCCACTGCTACAATTTAGAGGAATCCCACTACACCTCATATGTTATAATCCATCAAGCCGTTTGGATTGTAGGGAGTACAAAAGGTTAAGACATACATACGCTTGAAATACATTACCACTCGGGTAAAAAAAGTTTAAATTCTGAGATTCTATGATACTACATTGCATACGACACTGAGCTAGAGCGCGTAGGCACTCGGCCAGGTCTCTGCGCAACTGGTTTAGGTATAAAGTGCACTGAACCTACTCTAGCGCGACTGCTATACTGCATTCACATTCAATACCAACTTATTTCAGATTTCAATAGAAACTTCTATCATTAATATTCTCGAGTGGACGGTTCTGTACATTATTCAATGCCATTACGTAGTATATACATACGTAGAGTAGAACCTATGTAATATTCAGTTGAAGTTTACAACTCCATATTGCGCTATAGATGAAATTTATAATAAGCATATATTATAAATACATTTACAGCTTCAATTGAGAATATAAAGCGTAGGTATATGCCTACCTAGTTTACAGAAATAAGCAATAAATACGATTATATTAGTCTAGAGTGCGCAGCCTCTATTCGAGGTAACTGCTTTACTTGTAAGGTAACCAATCCGATTCTATTTGCGATATACTACGTTTACGATCAATAAGAACTTTACTAAATTTGTGTTTTTACAGGCTAGAAAAGAAGGAGGTACATGTTCAGATTTTAACGTATGCGAAGAATCAAACAAGCCTGATGGCAAGTGCAATCATAACTTAAGATCGTTACGGCTCTTGGAAATAAATTTGAACGCATTGTAGTATTCCAGATCGCTCATCTCAAGCTTTCAATCTTCATCAGTCTAATACTTGTACTAGGTAAAAAAGTTCAAACTTATTTCACAGACAAACAGCTTTAACGCTATGGGTAGATAGTTAATTACCATTTGAAGGTGGTAGAACTCTTTGTGGTTCGAGTCCGGCGGCACCACCGCCACACCTATTTCTACCTAATAACAGCAGTGTTAGGCGCTGCTGTGTTCCGGTTTGAAGGTTGTGGTAAGGGAGACAGACTTTTCCGAGGCGTTCCAGCTTAGTCCTCAGGGTTAGCGGCGCATCTGTGGCCGACCTCAGGTAGGAATATCTAATCCTATCTGGGGTGTATTACAGATGTCTATGGGCGGCAGTAGCCACTTACCATCAGGTGGACTGCATGCTCGTCTGCTACTCCTATATTATAAAAAAAATATGAAATCGACTACAACCAAATGTATGAACAGAATCACATAAATAATTCTCAGGTTTATTTAGTGTTACCTCTACGTCAGCGTACAAGCGTGCAAATAAATCACTTATTAACGTTGACGTGTAGCTTACCCACTCCATTACTTATCTGTAACATGTTATAGATCTAATCAAAAATTTAAATTAATTCCGTCCAAATTAATTGAAGCTCACTATTAATGTAATAGAGATCAATTACATTCGGATGGAATGTAATTAATTTTGCATCGGGCGCTTCATTTTGTAGCAGATTAGTTGCGGTCATGTGGGTGGGGTAACATAATACCATGTATTATGATGATCTATGTACCTAGATGCAAAGTATTAAAAAATGTATAATATATATAATAAATAACATGTCACTGTATTCCTATTTCCTACACGTCAATCTCTGAAATGACTTCGTGTATGATTTCGATTCCATTTTGAAAGAAAAGGCATACTTGTACAGTCAATAGATAGCGCTCTATGACGAGATCATTTTTTTTTTGAGTTAGGGTATCTGCTTAATTCTAATGACAAATTTTGAAATTACGATAGATACTAACCATAGGGAGAATATAACAAACAATTTCATTCCACCATAAGTTCATTGTTAATAGATTTGGAAAGAGGGTTATAAACTTATAACATACATAATTGCGATAGAAAGCCAGTGCAGATAGCATAAGAAAATGCTTTCTTAGCGCACGTATCAGAAACATTTACATTTTAATACAAATGTATGCAAAGCTATAATATTACATTGAAACATTGTAAAATATATATTCGCCACAATTATAAGATAAGGCTACAAATTCCAATCGAGTGATGTCTTGACTTACATTTATAATATAAATAGCAATCTCAAAGATATAATTGTTTCTATCTTTTATCGAACTAATTACGTTGCTAATGACGCGTAAATTCATTCGTGGTAAATTTTTTTCATCTATCTTCACACAGCTAAGAAAAAGTCTCCGAGCGGCTATCTGTCTGTTCGTTTGTGAGCTCAGATTTTCACTAATATTTAGGTTGTTTCCTGAGGATTTATTCCGTTTACACCTTGTAAATAACTTGGATATTATACGGTAGATTATTAAAAATTAAACAAAGGAGCAGGGCCTTCCAATTCCAACATCAAGGGTAGAAAGGAGAAACGCACCTTTATTCAAGATGAGTTAAAAATCTCTATTTTATTTTTGGTGTTCATATACAAAACTCATTTATACATTTAAACAAAAGAATTACCTCAACTGCTTTACAAGATGGAAAGCATTACTGGTGTTCAGTATCTTAAAACAAGGGAAGAAACGAAATTAAAAATCACGTGAGCGGCTGTAAATCCCAAATGGAATTTCAACGAACACTATGTTTACAGTTGTGCCGATATAACGTTAGCTGCTAATTAGTTGACTCAGCGTCTTTGCCGACGCATTCGCAGATCATTGTTAACTTTGTAACAAATATGTTAGCGGCCCACAATCATTAAATGTTTACTTGTATACAGTAAAACCACAACTTTGTGTGCAATATTAAAGGAAGTTGTAATTTATATATTATAATAACATAAATAATATAACAGGAAAATAATATTTCTATGATTATAATAAATATAGTTCAAAAAACTAAAAAACATCCTTTTATAATAAAATCAACTAAAAAGTAGAAAATCATTTTAAATCTAGGAATAAATTAAGGAACAGTAAATAGTATAGTTGTGAAAAAAGCGTGGGGTGCTCCATTTATCTGTATAAACTAACTGCCGGGAGAAATAAGAGTTCCTTTGGGACAGCACCTAATACATGAGCGTTTGCAGTTTAAAATAATTAAGTTCGTAGAAGCTAATGGTTAAGGACAAACATAGGTCAAGGTATTAACAGCGTGTAAAGCGTGTAAACTATTAACTACAATGCTCTTCCTAAGAATAGTTCTAGATCAGATTCCTTCCTACGTAACACTCCTCCGCAACTGCAGGTAGATTTAATGCGGTTTTGACGTCACAAAAAGAACATAAAATAGTTAAAAATACAGTACTATTGAAATCATATCGCAGGTGAAGTTACATTCATAAGATTTGTAAAATAACTGAAGTAAACGTAATAATTTAATTAACATTATTATATGTAACATGTACATATCGGCCGTTTTAGTAGTGTTATTCAGAGTTGCCACGTAATTGTACAAAAATTGGTAATTATTAAATTAAAAAATTATATGATTATTACAGTCGTTCAGTTCATTTTAATGCAACGTCATACTCTTAAACAATTATAATTATGTGTTATTGTTATATTATATGACGTCATAAGTAAGAAGAGAATTGCATCACTTTAAATTATACTAAGGAATTACAGACATTGGTTATGTAAAGTTTCTAACGCTTTTGAAAAGGACGGATGATAATTTTAAATTAGATTTTAACTGTATTAATGTAGTTGACAATTTTCGGTTCCTGCGAAATGCAAAATATCCAACAAAAATCAACTATTACTTAGAATATAAAAGTAGGTAGATTCCATATCACCTGGCCTTCAATTAAACTTACTTATAAACACTTTGTAAGTAGCGATACCGTTCAAAAACATTTATCGCACTACCTGAAAATACTCTTTATATTTATTTCTATGAACTTTACGTGGTTCGGTGCAAGCGCGGTTAATATCAAAGCTAGGGGAAATATAAATTCCAGCGAGCCAGGTGGAGCTGAATACTGCAGAATCAGGTAAATGCCGCATGTAACACTATATTTACTTTAAAAGACATTTTGCAGAATAAAGTACATGAAGTGCAAGTTCTAGTTAACACTTTAAAAAAAAATTATACGATTAATTTAGTAATGGCCTTGCTGCTGTCCATCTGATGGTTAATCTTATATATAAAATTTTGTGTCACAATTATAGACCGTACTCCTCCGAAACGGCTTTACCGATTTTCACCAAGTTTTATAGGAATATTTATAGTATTATATTTTTTTAGGTCTAAGAATCGGCTACTATCTATTTTTCATACCCCTAAGTGATAAGGGTTGTTCACCTTTAACATTTTTTTTAATTATATGGATACACAACGTTTGCGGGACAACTAGTTTACTTATAATCGTAACCAACTCCATATCGAACAGGGACATAGATACTTGGGACTCCTGAGATCTACCATGGTGGTATTACATGTTAAACAGCTGGTATTAACACCTTACCACAGAAATGCAAGAACTGTGCTTTACATGCGGTAATACTAACAAATCCATCGTGGTATCCCTTCGGTCAAACGATAACAGTTCTACCACTTTTCAAAATTGCCTTTACCATTAATATTTTCACTGCCAGTTCGGTTATCAAAACTCCCTATCAGGCTGAATTTCAATTCGATACGGAAAAAGGTGATATCACGATTTACCACATTCTGATTCATCGTTTGCCGTCACCATACTCTAACAGTATATTTTAAAAATCAACAAAATTGTATCACAAGTATAGGAGCTTTCTATAAGTCTATAGGACACATACAATCATTACAACAGCGATAAAGTACTCAAGACTTAGAAGCTTTAATTATAGTCTTTTCCTCGCACCTAACCTACAGCGAGGTGAATGAATTACACGACATAAGATGCAATAATTGACAGCACTTATCTTATTTATTACCTACTCCATATATAGCTTCATTAGCATTTAGTGTTGTTTATATCGTTCTCCCTTTATAGGCAATCTGTTTCTTTGTAACACCCACCTCTGGAAAACCGCAAATAAGGGTTGTTTGAATCGAGTTCTTTGTTACTCGTATATCCGCCATAAATAGCAAAATCTATAACTCCATACAGTCGGAAAGAGGCCAAGCCAATACGCAGATTGCTCTCGCTCATAGATAAGCGATTGCTAGGAGTTATTATGGTCCAGAGGTTAATGTTTCCGCGCGATACTCACACAGTCATCGCGTGAACGCTAATATTAAACCGAAACCAAAACATTTATTAATATATTACCGAAATGCAAACAATAACGTTGAGTCACTCTTTATAGGTAAATGTTTGGGATTCACTGTTTACATAAGAAATATTTCCGCATTGGTTCGTTACATAATTCATGAAACGATATTAGATAAAAGACTACGATATTATCAAAAACTATTTATAATATTTATATAAATATGTTAAGGCCATTTAGTGAATGGGACATAATTAACGACTGTATTAGGATGCTTTCTTCTTGCATGTGCCACTTATTGTATATAAATAACATTTTTAAACATCCTATTTTAGATTTCATTTATACTTTTAGAGTCGCCTATTTAACAGTGTATTGTCTGTCTATCAGTTAGTCATAGTTTTTTAAGTTAATTATTTTAATTTTCAAAATTGAGACAATATTGAAATAATTATATCGTTCTACAAATCGGTCAATAAAAGCTATAATAAATATTACAGAATCAAGTAAGTATCTAATTAAAAATATGTATATCTGCAAAGATACAATCGCATGCGAAAACATCATGACTCGTATTTATCGATTGACTACCGTTCATAAATTTCATGTTATCGTTAAAATTTCATGAGGCAAGTGCCCACGACATACTTGTAAATCTCTTATGCTACGTTTTTTGGGTTCCGTGCCCAAAGAGTAAAAACGGTATCAGGTACTAAGCCACCGCGGTGTTCTATCCCAAGAAGCGTATTAGATTGACACTAAATATTTTTTACAATGTGCCCAATTACCAAAACAACATGTCAGTTTTTTCAAGGCTTTTTGGTTTCTCTATTGAACTATAATAGTCAGACACTTTCAAGCCACATTGCATCTACTTCCATGACTGCTATGGTAACAAATACTAAAAATACTAATTTAAAATATAGCGTTAAATATTTCATGGTGTTACGGAATCCTCCGTGTGCGAGCTAGACTCGCACTTGGCCGATTTGAGGTAATCGTGTATTGGGCGTAAATAAAAATATTGTTGTATACATTGAGTTTCGCCGTGACCACGATCGATGGAAGTAGGTCAGAACATCGAAATATATAAACTCTTATCGTGAGTACCGGTTATTCAATAAAATTTTATAAATTCCGCAATAGTGTATGTTTCAAATCATATAGCTGTAATATAAATTACACGAGCTAACACCTTTACTTATATAAAATACATACTTACCTGTTCGACCTCATTATATAATTTTCCCAATCATAAGATACGTTGAAAAACAATTTTTAAATCCCTTAACTTGCTTGTCGGCAAAATCAATAATTTCTTGATGATCAGTACAAAACCATTAGTAAAAGTAATAGATAAGACTGCATTATATCATTTATAAATTTGAAGAAATCCATTGTTATTAAATCAGCGCCATATTTATATTGAGTCTTGTGCTGAATCACGCAAATCGATAACTTCAGTAAAATGTCTACGTGAGATAATTACTAACAATCTGTGATATTGAAATATTGTAAATATGTAGACGGCACGGCCATTATCACAAATTATGACTAAATGAAAAAAACAATAAAACAAAACAGATTAAATGTTATTATTCCTATAACTTACTTTTCTTATTAGTGCCTCCAAACCTATCTTCATCGTGTCCGTTGTAAGTTCTGTCCTCGTCATACTCGTAGACCTTAAAGCTCTCGAAGGAATACAGTTTGACCGATTTATGAAAGCCGTCTATTCACTAAAACTTTACCCGTCAGTACTGAGAAACTCCAGTCGAAGTTTTAGCTCGCTTCGGCCGAAAACCGTTCGCAAAGTTCGTGCTATATAGTCACACAATGAAAATAGATTGTCACAACACACACCGAGGGAATAAATGAAGCGCAGGTCCGAAAATGCTTTGTCCTATTCCACTATTATCCGGACTTTAGCCAGCGCGCACTCTTCACCCGTCCAGAAACAATCGCTTCAATAATCGAATCCAGGAAGTGGGACTACACACGTTTCATTGTTTACTCGAACAATGGTCACGAGTCAGAACGGCATTATTTTCGAACGGAATCGAAGGGATTTGAAATTTAAATTTCGTTGGAAAAGTTCGCGATCGCAAAACACGGGAGCTCAGTAGGGCGGGAGCGTTCGTGAGGGTGACCGCGTGCCGTCTGGCCGGGTTGCAGTCTCCCGACCCGCCGCGCCGGCGCCCGGAATTGTGTCAGACGGTACCCGGAGCACCCCGGCCTTTCATGAATACACCTCGCTCTGCGCTCCGCGCTCGACGCATCAATACATTCGTTACCGTATGCATACCCGGCAATTTGTAATTGCCGCTCACAAGCTATTATCTCTGAAAGATTAATGCCACAGCTGACGTCGGAGGTTGAATTTATAATGTAGCGGTAAATAAAGAAAGTTCATAAGAGTCACCTACCAAGCGGAAAATACCTTGTAAGCAAAGTAATTAATTTTAATTCATCATCTTAAAATGTTGCTGTGGATTATGAAACACGGTCGGTCAATTTAATACTAAGTTAAACTTTCTGCCTTACACATTTAGACAAAGACAACTTATTTGATTTGTAATTTAGATTTGTAGCAGTAAAGATAAATGCCTAATTAAAGAAGCGAAAGCAGATGTGCAAACGTTTTAAATTAATTAAATACGGAATTCATTAAATAAGGAAATTTGGCTAATTATTACTCTTAGCACTCCGTGATTTTTCCTTTTATTTGTTCACAATATACATTTGTATGAAACAAATTATAATACATTTTAATGGTTTGTACTAAAAGTTGATAGGATAGGAAGAGGTAAGCCTATATAGCACAATTAATTACAACGTCCTAATATAACCTGTCCTGTATAATTGTGTTGGTATATATAACGGATATAATGTGCATATTGGCTTTACCGCTATTTTCCTTAAAGAACATTACAAAATATCAGAGTATTGTTAAGTATGGCAGATTACAATACAGTTGTGGAAAATATTTCATACAACCATTTTCGATTGCCATCAATGCCATCATGAACTGCCACACTATTTCACATTTTTTCTACAACTAGGAGACTACAACTGGAATACTCTACCACGTCAATACAACGTATAAAAACTAATAAAAACATCCAATGTAGTAAATACTGGATGTTTTTATCACTTTTTATCGACACGAGCTGCAATTAAAATTAGTTTACTTATTAAGTGAATTTAGTGCTTTTTCCTATTTGAAAGCACTTAACGAAAGCTCCGACAACGTAAGTTCGCAAAGCACTACACGGAGCTTCACATTTAAATCAACATTTTCATTTACACACGGCAGCATCGCTTGTAGGGTCACGAGTGTGTAAAATCTAACGAGTATTTGTACTCAGCAGCGTAAACTGAATGCAAGGGTACATAGATATTTATATCACATGTGATTACATTCATATACTGGTAACAATGGTGATATTATATACTTTTAATTGGCATCCTTTTAAAATCACTCCTATTTTTCCGTCGAATATCGTACGTGGAAACTAAGGTATTCAATGAAGGAGACCAGGACGGTGCCTTCTCATCACACTTCACATGTGAAGCATTTCTTCGTTTCGTACAAAAATTGCTACAACAAAAAGACAAACCATTAATATGTATTCCGATTTTTTTAACATAAGTCGTCTATTCAGTTAGCTCAACCACGCTTCTGCTCTTAAATCATACCGAAAAAAGAAAGCGTAAACTCGAAATGATCTGATTATCATTATGGTTGAGTAACACGACCTCACTCGAACGCGCCTCAAAGCGCCTCAAACAGGCCACGACGCGACCACAAACGCTGAATCGGTAAATTTATACAAATAGAATACGGATGCCTTCAAAGGGAATCCGTGGCGTGAAAGGTCCCTGTGAGTGTTCGCCGTTCTTGATAATTTGAGCTTGTTTTATTATAAAGCAATTTTATTTACCTATTTAAATATTTATACGGCCTTTTCGGATGTACATTAGCAATAGAGCAAACCAATTACAAAAGGTTTTGTAGCATGATGTAGTGTAGCTCTTGATTGATGCTGTATCATCATCAACCCATTACTGTCCCACTGCTGGTCAAGGGGCTCCTCTCAAAATTAGAAGGCTTAACCAATATTCCATCGCGCTGGCCAATTGCGAATTGATAGACTTCACATACCTCTGAGAACTTTAATTTTATTAATTTAAGTATCACTTCTAGGCTGAACTATTCTACTATTTTTATATGAAATTCGGTGTCCTAATGTGTTGAACAGGATTTAAATACATACTTCGATTTCTTGTTCTTGATGTATGGAATTCCTACAACAACATAGTATTCATATGAAACTATAGTAACTTTCGGTTGCAAGCGATCCGCTAATTTAAGCAACATAGTACACCAGATCGTTGTAGAAGTCACCGTTCTTGGCATATATTGATAAACATTTCCATATTGAGGGAGGGACGATAAACTTTGGCTCCGATTTCATGCTGTAAGGTTGCAGCCAAGTAAGCTAACATCAGTGTAACTACCGCAATGATGAGTTTACTCCAGTTAATAAAAAGATTTATGTTCCAAATAACAATTCTATAGTTGGCATCATAATTTTAGGATTTTACTATTAATAGATATCGAGAAAGCGTCGACTATAAAATGTCTTTTAAACTTTGATAGGCAAAAATTTAATAGATTGAATATTAATTTGAAAAGTTGTTAACGTTAACAGACCATGTTGATATTGAAAGAAAATTCGTTAAAGACGGCGTTCCTTGCCAAAAATACAGCTGAATGGAGGTGATAACGGATGTGGAGGTCTGACTGTACCATTTGGTGGATGACGATCAACGAGCGCCTCCCACGCTCCGGTAAGCGATAAAATCGAACGCCATTCATTCACAAGTTACTGCTACATATGCATAACTCCAACGAAATACACTTTATACAATTTTGAATGAATAATGATGCTGTTTCAATCACGATTACTGTTACTCTTCTATCTGGCTTCAGAAGACGAAGATATTACACTACAAGTCCTAAGGGTAACCGCGGCTTGATACCCTAAGCCCTACTATTTGTGATTCTAGGTGACTTTGTTTCTTTATTATCATCGTTAATAATAGTATTATTAATATTAATAATATTCGTATTGTTAACGTTTAACGAATTTGATTTATGAGAATTATTTTTTTTAAATGTTCCCAATTCCTAGTAAATTTAAAAATCATATGATAATGGCATCAGGAAAATTATTCACCTAATCTTTTGATTGAGTAATAAAAATAATGAACAAATGTATTGATGACCTCAGTTTATTTCGCGGAAGAATATCTCAACAGTACTTGTAGGTAACTCTAATGCAATGACTAACTACTTGACTCACTTTCGAATAACTAGAAATCGTTATGTTAATGGACATAATTGATCGCAGATTTTGACTTGTTGATATACCTGATGTATCCATTATCTTATTTTCTTACCCGACTGCAGAGAGTAATAATATTCGTAAAATAGTATGTGTGTATGTATGTATGTGTTATTATTTGGCTCGCCTGCACCCTAAACGGCTTGATGGATATTAACATAATAAGTCGTTAGATTCATTAAATTGTAGGAGTGATATAGGCTATATTAAACAGTATTTTCTTGTTTTTATAATAATTTTCTAGTTAATTTACTTATAATTAGGGTGCCTATTCTAGAGATGTGCGAGGTAGCTAACGTGTGATGTGTCCAATTGGCAATCGCTTGATTTTCATTTAATGTAAATTCATGGTCTTGACATACATGCAGCTTTATTATCTCGTTCATCTCTGACCTGGAACGATATGTCATCTGTACCTGAAAATATATGTCCTTCTCGCGTTTACAAATTAACCGTTAGGTAGCAAGGTATCCTTTATTTTTACATCGTTCTACGACGTTTCATTCCGAAAACCCATAAATACATTTCACGACAACACCAAGATACGACAACCCTCGTTCCTATACGTTGCCTTTACACAAAACATAAAAGTATACCTCATTTGATACGAAATGTTTCGTATTCGAAGGCTCGATTAAACATCAGAGCAAAACGCAACCGTTGAATTAACATTATGTTGAGAAATTATACAGGTTAGGACTAAATCGTGCAGTTTCCAAGTAAATTCGATAAGCAGAAGCGGGTCAGGTAGGCGGGATTGTAATATCGTAACACAGAAGTAAGTGAAAAGTACGACAATTTGAACGACTCAATTTTCTATTTGACACGCATCTATCTATTATAACTCTCATCTGGTAGTAAGTGGTTACCGACGCCCATGGACAACTAAAACCACTCTGTGCGGCTATTTTTTTATTTTTCGGGTTTGTTGGTTTAGTTGGTCATCAGATTATACAAATTTCAATGTGTCAGTCTACCACAGTCTAAGGGATAGAGCCTTAAGTGACAGACACATAGACAGACTGGGTGCGGAACTCTAAAAAGTACAATTTCCACACTGCCTTTTAATAACGTCTCGACCGATACATAAAGTACGGGCACGAACGACTGCGCGGTGGAGAAATAAATTTATCGTAGCAACGAATTCAATTCCCCGTAATGAGGTATCCACCAATCTTCCATTTTATCGAGTCTTACATCGACCTGTGACATTTAGAAAGCGAACATTACTGGCCAATAACCTGGAACTTAGGTCTCCTCACGTACTACACAAGTAATTTCAAGCAAACATAGTTAAAATGTATAATAAACACAGATTGGTACATTGAGATAAGTTTATTTTCAAAGATTGTATTAGCAAACGAGTATTAGTCCATCTGATGATAAGTGGTCACTATTGACTGTAAGCAACTCGAAACAGAGCAGAGACTCTACCTGAAGCCGATCACGTATGCTATACCACTGCAGACAACTAGGATGGCCGCCTCATATCTAAGTCACCAACAGCCACGATCTTTCACAGTAAACGCATAGATTAGTAAAGATACTTCGCCGCCTTGAAATTGAATGAAGCTGCAAATGGCTTATTATAGTAAGTTCTTTTTTTGAATTTTGACAAATAAAAACATTTTTAGAGAAAATTTACGAATAAATAACTAATACTGCGTAATTTACATGATAATTAAATAATTTATAATAATAATTTCAAATATTTTAGGGACATTTTAGCACCGAAACCTAGCAAAACTTTTTTACGCATCTATTTCAATTCTCAAAACTGGGTACATTTTCTTGTTAGGAGTGGGTAATCTTTACTAATCTATGAGTAAACGTATAACACTAGGAATAGAAGTAGCGGTGGTACCTTTTGAAGGTGGTAGAATCCTTTGTGGTTCGACTCCGGCGGCACCACCGCCACACCTATTTCTACCTAACAACAGCAGGCTTAGGCGTTATTAGGCTGCTGTGTTCCGGTTTGAAGGGTGTGGTAAGGGAGACAGACTTTACCGAGGTGTTACAGCTTAGTCCTCAGGAGTAGCGGCGCATCTGTGGCCGACCTCAGGTAGGAATATCTATCTATCTATCTGGGGTTGATTACAGATGTCCATGGGCGGCAGTAGCCACTTACCATCAGGTGGACTGCATGCTCGTCTGCTACTCCTATAGTATAAAAAATAAAAACATAGCCATCCTATCACTAAGTACCAGTAAATTTTATAATTAATTTACTTACAAATTTAGTATACAACGTACCCGGATATTTCATGACGAATTTGTTTGCTCATTAAATAAGAAAATTATATCATGCCAATCGGGGTTAACAACCCTACCTGAAACCTGGAAATGTTATTTCAAACTGGGGCAAAGTTCGAGTTTACTTTAGCGCTCGAAAACATGTAGATATCTACGTAAATAGCAAATTCTGCTTAAAAGCTATGAGAGTTGTATGTACCTAATTTTTTATTGGTTTAACTCATGTGTATATTTTAATTTCACAAATCAAAAAATTCTCTACGGAAAAACGCCTTCGATGACAAAATTAGATCATAAAGATTATAAACGTGATAAAATACTAGTATTAGTTACCTACCCAGATTAAAAATACTATTCGATGAGCATAGTACTTAGGTATACAAGAAAATTCCTGTGTACTACAAATTGTCAATTTTCGATCTTAGTTGGTTAAATTATGATTGAATGATTTTAATGACCGGATTTATTAGCTAAAAAGTTATTCATAAAGGACCAGAAAACAGTAGAATAAAGTTTTAAAAACTGACGTACATAGATATAGTTGCTTGTGAATTTGTGTATGCTGTTTTACCGGAAAAGTTTTTTCACTAGCGAATACAGTGACAGTGCTTTTAAAAGTGGAAACACAAAGTTTTACATGGATATTTATATACTTTTAACTTTAGTTCAGAGTAAGTAAACCCTGTAGTCCATCTGCAGCAACTATGTAAACACAAACATGATGAAAACTATATTTACTTACGTCATAAATACAACGATCTCCTTTTATATGAAAACTAGTTGACCCGGCAAACTTTGTACCGCCTCAAAATCTATTTATCAAATATATTTCACATAAAATATAGCCTATGTTACTCGTGGATAATGTAGCTTTCGAATGGTGAAAGAATTTTTAAAATCGGTCAACTAGTTGTTGAGCCTATTCATTACAATTAAACAAACAAACAAAGTTTTCCTCTTTATAATATTAGTATAGATTATATTTCAAGTTATAGCTCATGTCTCCATCTATTAGATGAATTGATTTGAAGACTGAAATCGTTTGAAATCAGGCATAGTTAGTCCAACCCCTGGCATCATATCTTCGAGTCATACGTATGAAAATTTGGCATACTTGAAAAATATGACGCAATTTACTAACAAAAGTACAGAACAACTACATAAAACACTTGATGACGTTATCGTTGGGATAAAAATGTACGTAATTCGGTTGATAGGAACGATAAAACTGATTAGTGGCTATTTCTATTAAAACGTAATTCACGTGTACTTGTAAAGTGTCGAAATTGAACTGACAATGCGCAAGGAAATTAGCATTGTGTAGAAAATATGTTCACTGGGTAGATGTTTTTAAGGTCGTTAAAAGAAGCTGGCTACAATATTATAATAAATAAAAATCAACGCATTCTTGGACCTAGTAACTATTTTAAATCGTCGACTATAAATCCCTAAAGTGCTGATGTAATCTGATTTCGCGATCAGAAATTTCTTTATCCAATAAAGGGCTCGTACCTACCAAGATTATCTCCTAGCTGATCACCGATAAAGTCTCTTACTATCTACGATTTATTAAGTATCGCGTAAAAGAAACTATTAAGATTTTAAATTTACATTTGCTGAACTACTTCAATATTCTTGATAAGTTATAAGTTTATTTTTCAACGATTGACATTGGACATCTTTTTCAACCTTCAAACATGCTACTTAAAATGTCAGTATTAAATCCAAATTTCTCACTAAATCTTAATATGTATAATAAAATCGATGAAGTACGTCAAGGAGACAATCGACTACAAATACCGATATTATCTTTGTCCTTGACTCGCCGCGCTTTTCCGAACTACAGAACAAAACGACGAAACTAAAGCTTCGTTACGTTCTAAAATTGCATTGTATCCAAACACAGGGGTAGCTACAAAACAAGCACGTTAAAAATAGTTCCTCCCACTAGAACTCTCACTAGATCTTAATATAGCCAGATCGATGCAAGCACGTCAAAAAGACAAGCGACTTTACGAATTGCGGCGCCGCTCGTCCTTGACCCGCCACCCTTTCCGCGACGTTTCGGAACCACGCCATCATACTAAAATGTCATGGATTAGTGGTCTAATCATACATATAAAATTCTATGGTGGAATGTTTTTACCAGAATGACATAGAAATTTGGTTACAGCCAATTTCACCTAACAGAAAACACTCACTATTTGTCACTTATTTTTAATTCTTTCATATATTTATACAAATTAAAGCTTAACATATGTAACATATAAAAATTATTAAGCTGTGCCGAAATTGTTATATATTGCTGAAAAATGGAAACTTTTTATAGTGGAACTCTTCAAGAATAATTGTAACCTACCTAACTTTAAGTTTTGTGTTAATTACTAAAATTTGTGTGCTAAGTTTCAGTTTTTCCGAATTTTCTTATAATTTTGTACTGTTCAATATTTTCTATATTCTTGTGGAATCCGTGAAATGGACAGATTTTTTGTGGTATTAAAGTTAAATAGATAATCTACAGAGATTTTTATACCATTGAAAGATTTGTAAAAAAAGAGATACATGTAGTATTTTCCCACTACATGTATTTTTCCACTTTCTTAATTTTCATTTAGATTCAAGGTCTCTGAGAACTCCAGACCAGACCCATAAATTTTATGTCCAGTTTATACCGATAATAATTTTACTAAAAAGTACTAGTATTTTTTTTTTATTTCCATTAATTTTATTTATGCACTTTTATTTAATAAAATATTGATATAATAAAATAAATAAGCATTACAATATTGAGTAATTATAATGCATTTGGGTAAGTTTACACTTATTTCTACAAGGTAAATTATTTCCATCATTAAAACTAGCCATACCCTTAGCCATAAAGTAATCCAGTAGTTGTTTCTTGTAAAAGAGTGCAATTTCAACAAAGCAAATATGCAAATGTTTTATCTACATGTTACATATTTATTGTTGGGGCACTAAGACCATCTTTAGGGCTTTATTTATATGAGCTAAAGGCTTATAGTATAAAAGCACATATTCAAGTCAAACATTAAAAATATATATTCACTTTTAACATAAAGTTATAATGCAAACTCATCTGAGTCAAACAATCAATTTGTTGTCCAAATAATATTTAAAGTTTTAAACCATTAAAGTAGATAAAGTAGAGGTATTTTTTTTTAATTAATGAAAACAACAAATGTATCTCATTAAAATTTAAGTTACTAATTAGAATTATATAATAGTAAAGTGATACTAAGTAATGAATGCAAGCAACATTTATCTTATGATCAAGAAAATGGTAATGAGCCCAAAGGTGACAGTGAAAGGCAGTGTAATAAAACTGCATGTTCTAACTATATTCCTACACTCAGTCCATTCACTTTTTTATCCTAAAATTTAAAAAATAACATAATCGTACTTAATTATCCTAAAATATTACACTAACCTTGAGGCTTTATCTTTAATCTTTATCTTTAATTTTAGATTTTGTTACAGCGAAAATCATACGAGAATGTATTTAGTTGAGACCAAGTACATTACAAAGACATTTCAAGGCAAACATCAATGTGTTTGGTTAAAATTTATAATTTTAAACGGGTACCTATGCGGGTACATCATAATGTGCACCTTGATGTAAATAAAATTTAAGCTAAAAACAGTTATGATGTGTAAAAACAAAAAAGAACACCGATTCATGTAAACGAATTAGTTTTTACGAACTTTTTAAATTATAGAAACTTTTGACAGGTATTAATACAACTTGATCCAACGTATTAGTTTTATCTTATCGATCGTGCGCCTGTTATAAATTTAAAAGATCAATCAACATAACCAAAATCTCAACTAAAAAAACTGACAACTACAAACTTACCATCTTTGACATTCTTCGAAGACTGTGACGATGACACTCCGGCTATAGTTTTATCACTCGCACAGTACATTGTAACAATGTCCACAAGTTTGTGCTATTAAATAACTCTCATCTAGTAAAATATTGCATATTATTATCTAGCATTTAAATTGATAACGCAATACATTCTCACATAATGCGAAACACGGCGGCCATACCACATTCCGATTGTAAATATGGTATCATAGACAATAGATGTATTAGGCTATTTTTGGACCGGCGAAAAAGACAGATTTACTCTATTGCTTGCCTATGCAATTAAAATAATTTCAAAAAAATCATAAATATCTTTCTAATGTTTCCATTAGAAATTTATATTTATAAAATATTCTAATATATTTTTATATAAATCATATAGTAATAAAATTCCAAAATTAAACTGATGGAGATGTTAAAATTTATAAGTCGGTAACACCAGTAAGTAACTATTTATTTAGCATAAGGACTTCGATTTTATCAGCACTAACTAAAAATCGATAATGCGACTATCGATATGTATCGACATAGAAAACAAATTTTGTTTGTAATAATCGATGGTCTTTACATCAATATAAACATCAATAGAGTAAATAAATTTCTACTAGGACAAGCCTGCTTGCTAAGCCTAGAGAAATAGGTTATTAAGTAAATAATAACAGAGATTAATAAAATGTATTGATTTTAAGAACTAAAAATTTTCTTGACTTTAGACAATTAATCTCAATGTTGTAATTTTGGAATCCAAACAGATAGTGAAGTATTCGATTATGGTATTCATAAAAGTAACGTTTCAATTATTTAAATATAACGACATCAATGTTATTGCTTTTAATAATATTCATTTAGATCGACATATTATCGAGCATCCCTATTTCTTGTGAAGTATATATGGTACTCTATGTCTATGACAGAACTTATCAGTTTGTTATAGTCTACATTGTGCCAAAAAGTCAGATGGTGTGGCTGGCTATGGTGTCATGGATTCATGGTGTGGCTATGGCAAATGTCACTGATTAGATAAAAGGAAATAATATAAATCACACAATCTTAGTTTATTATCTCATTTTTCATTCCAAATATACACAATTTTAGGTAAATATGATGCAACATCAATACTGGGTAACAAAAAAGACTGTGTTGAATAAATTAGGAACCAAGGAAGACGAGTGTATTGTGGCATCTGACGCTGAACTAGATGCGAAATTAGAGTTGTTTCGATCAATATCGGATAGTTGCTTGGAGCTGCAACGAGTTTTAGATCAGTACCAGCAGCGACTGTGCCTTTTGGCGCAGGAAGAGAATTCTTTGGGGAAGTTCTTGCGGGAAGCTGGTAAGAGTAACGATGCGGCTGGCAAACACATGGTGTCAGCTGGCAAAGCGATCTCTTATTCGGGACAACAGCGATTAGGTGTGCGCGGGCCTTTATTGAGACTGTATCACGAAGTTGAAACGTTTAGATGTCGCGCGGTAAAAGATATGCGGGCGACCGTGTCAGCTATGGAGAAGGCACGTATTGAGTACCGTGCGGCGCTGAGTTGGATGAAGTCGACCTGTGCGCAGCTGGACCCGGACACCGGCCGCGGCCTGGATAATTTCAGGAAAGCGCAGCGACAAGTACGCGAAAGCAAAAAGATTTTTGATAAACTTACTTTGGATGTTCTACAAAAGGTAGGTACTTCAAATGTTATTCTTACTATGTAGTAAAAGTAGTAAAAGGACACCATACTGGAGAAAGTTTTATTTATTCCGCATATATATTATTTACTGATGTTATATTATATTGATTATTCACATAATTTATATGGCATAACGTGGATCAAAGTCACAGAATACCGTCATATTTTTTTTCCCTTTGAAGTTTTTTGCTTTGTATCTTTTTACCACACTTCTATTAGCTCAACCTGTATGTATGTATGTAACAAAACCTTTAAACTCGATTTTTAATGATCCGATTAATTTAAAGTTTTGAACACTTATGAAAAAACGATGACAATACATACATGATTTTAATAATTTTCATACATTCACCTCATTAGGATCGTCAGGAATTAATGATTTTCCTTGTGCAATTTTAGCGTGGTGTTTAGTTTTTAAACTATAATTATTTGTTCTTTACTTAGACTTCCTGCATCTTTCCACCTTTATCAGTTACACTTGCTCTTAATATGTGAAGTAATTTTACTTTAGGTTTTTTTACTTATTAATTTACATTACATATACTTTTATTACAATAGTCTTCAATATTATATTAATATTATATTAATGATCATTGATATAATTGTGAGATTGTATACAGATTAAATTTGTAAGTATTAAGTAGTCCTTGTGCTTATTTATTTTTCTAATTTTCAGATAGACTTGTTGGCTGCAGCAAGATGCAACATGTTTTCCCATGTGTTGTCATCTTACCAGAACTCCTTCATGACTTTTGCATCCAAAGTATCCCACACTCTGTTGACCACTGTAGATACAATGAATGCAGCTCCCCAGTACGAGTTTAACATACTAAAGAGTACTCTGGGTAAACCTGAAATTGACCAAGAAGAAGACACACCTCCAGACAGTGATCAGATGCTATTCTTTCAGGTAACTCTAAAACCTAAATAAACAAACACTGAAAGTAATATTTTAGAGTTTAGGAAAACTATTTTATATGACGATGATACGAGAACAACAAGTGTATACAAAATATTGTTGACATGCAATAGTTAGGGAAAAAAATGTTGCATACTTTATCAATAACATACTAGGCTCTCACTTATGTATATCTCAAAGAATGTTGCCAACGTGGTATACAATATGTTTCCTATTTAAATGGAAAAACAAAACTCACTGGAGTATTTTTTGAGGAATTATGAGAGGACTAAGATTCATAAATATTTCCTATAGTTGCAGTTTAATTTTATCTAACATCACAATAAATAAAATCTACAAAATTAATTTTCAGGATGAATATAGAGATGAGCAGCCAGAAACATCTCAAGCAGATGGAAAAGCCAATCCCGATGAAGCACCAAAAACAAGCTCAGAGGAACCTTCAACATCCGCTGACCTGATCAACACCGCAAACGATGCATCAACTAGCAGCAGTGGTGTGAACTCTGATTTGGCTGGGTTGAGTCTAGATTGCAACATGCCTACTAATTATGCATACTTTATGCCCGCACATCTGATACAGGTGGGTTTTATTTGGGCGCTTCAAAGGTTTTTCAATAGTTTCAATAGCAAAGCAATACTCAGTAACCTTATATCTTTTATATTATAACATATATACCTGATGTATGGGAAAGATCTGTAATATTCATCTAACATTATTATGAATACCTATAGTTAACAAGGATTTCTTATTTTTTCAGAATCTTAGTCCTGGTATGTCTGGTCCATTGGCTCCAGAAGCTAACAACATTAATAAGAGTCCTACGTCTCCTCAAAAAGCTGTTACGGTGCCAAAGAAAGATGATAAAGCAGCTTGGTTCAAACTGTTTGCTGAACTCGATCCCCTTTCTAACCCAGATAATTTACCCGGCTCAAACAGTAACCAAAGTCATGCAGCTTAGATACGTCAGGTTTTCCCTCATTACTAGATCTGTACAGAATGTTTACTCCTTACAAATAATATATACAAATAATTCAAGAATGGTTAATAAAGTAAATGCAAGTAAATTCTACCTAATTATTCTAATGATTATAAGTTGATTTTGTTAGTGCATTTCTAAACATTATCTAAATATTGTTTAAGTATCTAAGGAGTGAACATGATAAATGTATCCAGCATCACATACATTCTCGTTCATAAATTGTGAGCATGATACTGCTTATATTTCTACACATTCCAAATATATTTCCCCTTTTCTTTATTTTATAATGAAGAAAAGTTAACAGTATTACAGTACTTTTGTTTTTGACATGTGATTTAAAAAAAACCAGAAATCCAATTAGCTTGCTTGTTTTATAGTAATTCGTATTATTTACTTCAATCATATTGAAATGTAGATAATTATCTAAAAATATACTATTATGTTAATATGGAAGAATGTTATAGTATGCAAAATGACATATATGAATAATACTATACTAGTTATACTACATCTTTTGTGTTACTTGTGTATTTACATATGTACAAAAGCTGTACTAAATATACTATTACATAATTGTACTATAATACACAAATACATATAAATCACAATTCGAAAATATAAATATGACATTTTTGAAGAAGCAATCATTATTTCTTGGTAATATAATCTATCACTTACCACCACTTATCCACTTAAATTCTTTGAGATATCCTGAATGTGATATTGAGATCTGAAAATGTTCAATAACTGCAGTATATGATGTGAATTTTTCACACAAAACTGTTTAATTATTGAAAGATTCGTGAGATTAAATGTTTACCTTTTTAAATATGTTATGCAAGTACTGAAGAATTGTTATACCTGTGACCAATGATTTTTTTAATATAATCATTTTACTTTATGTTTAATTTTTCTGGTGTAATATAGTTATGTTATTATTGTCTAGACTTAAATATTGAGGCCACTTTATAAGAAACGAAATATACAATATAATGTACAAATTGATTGATGTGTAATGTAATGTAAATTGCTGAAATATTATAGATTGATGTAATAGTTGGTAATTTATACAACGGTTTTCTAATGCTTGTTTTATCATTTTACTGACATAGCAGTACAAACATTACATTGTTATACCGCTAGTTTCGATAGATATAGTTAAATCATATTTTTTTTTTTTTAAATTCTTGCACCAATCTGACCACTGAATACTTATTACATGTCCTGTAAATACTATAAGCTTTATCAAGTCTTTCTGTGGTTTAAAATATGCAACAACACGTAACTCATATGTTTTACCACCAGTAGTGGTGCGAATTCGATTTTTATCATACAGTTGCAGAAAGATATATATTATAGGCGTCAACCATATGATGTAACACTAGCTATTCCCAAATGGATAAAAAAAATGTTTAATGCGTTTTTTATATTATCTTCACCTGTAGTTCGAATTTATTTATACACATTGTCCTAAATATTGTAACTTAAACTATGTTATGTACTTATTTGCCAAGATTTGGAAGCTAGTCATTTAATTGAATTGTATTGAATAAAATATAGGTACTTACCAAAGATTTTTCTTATATTATTATAATTATGTTACGTAGTGCTAAATGAGTTATATTATTTTCCATATATCTGACAATCACTGTGTATTCCTACTATTATTTAACCAATAAATAAATGATTAAATATTAATTTGCTATTTTAATTTTGTTGTTTTATGTACAATATATCAATTTTATAAGTTACTGGTAGTTGGTAAGAACTAGTCTTAATAGCAGAAGTGAGAATCTAAACAATATTCTATAACATTTTACCTTTAGCTCATTATGAAAGTGTTAAGGCTTTAGAGGATGGTGATCAGGGCTACCGCCCAGAACCTCGCATGCAGGGGCCTTGCGCAATAACCCAAATAGAAAGTGTTGAAATTTAAGATTTCAATTTTGAGAGAGTAGATTTCGTATAAATATAATATTGAAATTCTTAAATATAATTCTGGAACATTAAAATTGAAGTAATCAAAAATTTTCATTTTCGCGGGTTATGCCCATGTTACGCCCTAGAACCTAACCACAGACCTGTATTAACCTGTTGGTATTTAATATCTGTGACTTCAACATAGTTCAAAACTTATAATATATTTTCGAAATATTGATTTTAATACTAATGACACTAAGTCACACTATAAGATTTCAACATTTAAAGAATGTAGGAAACTCATTTTTTCTTTACTAACTACTAAAATTATATTTATTGGACTTTCTTTTCTGTGTTGCCCTGAGAAAACAATTTTCCCACACCCATGGGATTTAAACAAACTTGTAGAAACAGGCATCTAAATTCATCATTTGGAATCTGTATGGCCGGGAACCGCCCGGGGCCCGCTGCGTGTCAGACCGGTATGGTGACTGTTCTGCCATGCGGGTCGTCATGAATATTTAGGGAGCGATGCGTGCTTACCAAATTGGGTACTTGACAGTTATAACAATAAAATATGAAATATATCCAATATGATAGCGTATAAGTAAACATAAATTATGCAGTATTTAGTTTAATTTTTAATATGTTCTAAGTATTTTAATTTTTTAAAAGAAATTTTCGATTTTTTATCCGTGGATTTTAAATCCCAAAACGGTGACAGTGCTGCCTTAAATGTCAGGTGACGTCACCACACGCATAATAAACAAGACAAATAAAAATGATATCGTTTGCTGTTAGAGTTGGTTGAATTTATGTTGTGAACCGAAATGAATCCACAGTATATTAAAGCTGATAGCGTGAATCTGCTTAAAGAAGATATACAATGCAATAAATAAAAATGAATACAAAAACTTCCATGAAATGACCTATGGAAATCACAAATAAACAACGTAAGTAAAATATTCTTTATATTTACATTTAATCATTTGGGACAGTTAAAACATTTCTTAACCGATTTCCGATAGAAAAAAGGTTGTCTTTAAGTGATTATCAAGCTTTTTAAACTATACTTATATTCTTATGTGAACTGTTCTTAACTAATACTATTCTAACTCTATTCTTATCGTAGACATCTTTATAATATATGAAATATATGAATACTTTAACTTGCTGTTTTGTTCTGATTACATACGGGTTTGATGATTTAGAGTAGAGGAATCAGAGGAATCTCCTTATTCTTTTTTCTCATTAATACTTCTATTATATGTTTGAATCCTCTGTCTGCAAGTTCTTTTAACGTTTATGAGATTTCGGTTTTGGAACGTGTATAAGCAAATTTGTTAGGATATTTAGCGATCGTACTTGTACACATCGTCACTGCACACGTCTTATAACTTGTCATTTATTTGAATTTTAGTTATAAAAGCTAAATAACTCCCTATTTTCTTCCGAGCGTTGTTTGTTTACAGTATAATGACGTTTCGCCACAAAATGACACTTGACCGCCTGATTTAACGCGACGTTCCGTTTACCGTAAAGAAACTTTGTTTTTTATTAATAAATAGCCCTTTTTTCGAAAAAGTGATCAATGAAAGGCATATATAATACGTATACTAATTCATTACAATACTTTCCCAAAAAGTGTCAAGTAGCCAATTGGCGCCAACGGAGAACTGTTTCTTTTACATTCAATCGTATTGCAAATGGCGTTCGCGCCGCTCATTCAGACCTGCACACGAGAGCTGCGCAAAGAGCAGAGAGCGGCGAAACTACCTATATAAAGTTGGGACTGTTTGTCCGGCGTACATACATGATTTATTTTATACAATTAATGAATTATATGACTTACAGTATACAATTTTATGTTATTTACGTGTTGAAATTATATTGTTATTTATATTCTAAATATATTACAATGTATTGATATTTAAATTTATAGATTTAAGCAATAAGTAGTTACACTACAAATATATAATTTAAAAATCTTGGAAAATTTTCTTGATATTATTTCACAATTAATCACTAAAAAAGTAGAGTTTATTTGCATGGTGCAAAAGGCAGTGTAGTTTTTTTTCAAACAAGTTTATACTATAAGTAAAGTTGTATATAAACATGTAAATTTTGAATTATTTTACCTTTTTTGATTTAGTACAATGTATAATTATATTTGTAATTTATTATCGTAAAAAATATTTATATTATTTTATTTTACCGCTAAGAAATTAATCATTTGTATAATATTAGGAAATTTTCAATTTAAGATATAATTTGGTCCACGTATTTGTAAACTTTTTGTATAAATGACGTAATTTTAAAATCGATATCTGGTAACACAAACAATAATACAATGACTTATGACGGATAACCGATTGTCAGTAATTGACAGAATAATTTCAACTTGTCTGATTTCTGAAAAAGAAAATGACAAGAGACCATAAGAAAATTCAATAACTAGCATTGCATTTTGTGTAAAATCCCTGAATATATTATATCGGCATAAACAATATAAAGAGTTTAGATTACTGCGACCAAAAATGCTGAACTCTTGTAAGTAAATATTGCGCTTTGATTAAAATATTATTTTATTTTTTTTTGTTGTGAAATAATTGCTTTTTGTAAGAAAATATAATAGTGTATTTTTTGTAGTTTTTCGTGGTCTCCTTGGAACGGAGGAATCGCCGTCCAAAGTACTAGAAGTGCGCTCCGACAACTATATTTCAAGACCGATAAGATACAGAGAGGATTCTATATTACTTTACGGTCCTAAAATTCCTTCAGATGGAAAAAATAATAAAGACAAATACTATGAAATCGTATTACAAAAACCATTCACAGAGAGCTTGCATCAAATGTACAGGTTAGTTTAATGCTGTTTTTTTTATTGAAGTTGAAAATGAGCTTATCTGAAGTTAAGTTATTATCTGAGATCGGCCATCCCTTTAAACCATGCTGCTGTATCAAGGTAGGATCATAAGTGAGAGGTGTGGCTGTAGGCAAACTACAAACCACAATATCTGAATATAAGAGTAATTTCAGAGCAGAGATCAGGCTTTACCATGAATAGAATCTAAGTTAAAATTTCGTGATTGACTATGAAATTTTTAATGCACAATTTTTCTTCTAAAAATTCTACATTGTAATTGCTTTTAAATTAAATTTGCAGTTTGTACCGATCGGAGAATCCTGAAGTGTCTGAAGAAAGATTTATTGTTTTTAAGGATAAAATACCTCTGTACATCAAAATTACAAAAGAGGTAAGCTATATAATATTTGCTTTCATTAAATTATGTAATACTTAATTTTCATTATATCTTATTTTTTGAAGTTTTTGGAAAAATCTCACTACTCACAAATCTTACAAACTCAAAGGCTACACCAAAAATATTCATCTGCTATTGTTTGTAGATTAAAGGATTAATTTAAATGACAATATATGTTTAAATTATTTATATAACTACTAAAGTAGCATGATTATTGATCTACACTTTATCTAACAAATTGTTCAAACAATATCCATCATATAATGATGAAATGAAATTAATAATGATTACCGTCATATTCATTAATTGTAATTTAAAAAGTAATATTTGGCTCAAATAATTATTTTGTAGTATTTATGAATTATCTACATAAGTAATGTTTTCTTTAATGTCAACCTGCCATCTATTTCTCGAGGGTTCAATGTACAAATATAATCATAATCTAATTAGGTCAATGGTGTCATGTGTAGCTTAGTCATCTTTATATCTCATCGATTAGTACAATCATGATTTCCGTCTTATTATTATATAACTACAATAAATTGTATATGTAGATTTGGCACAGTATATTCTTTGATTCATTATGTACAATCAATGTGGCTCTTTGACAACTATATTAATTGGATTCAAACACCTACCAGATAACCTATGTACACCTGAGTGTTCTTTAAAAAGTTTTCAAAGCTGCTGTGAAGGTTACTAACTCATACTTGGCGAGAATGACTACGACTATGGTTTGAAACTGTCACAATATTGGAAAAGATTTCATGCCAGCCTATCCTCAGCACTTAGTGAAGGGTTGACGACAATATTCTTTGAATGCTTAAAAATATTATGGAAGCTGCCACTTTCAAATTAGATTTGAATTATTAGTAGGTATATTCTTAAATCAGTTGTGAAGATGCAGGGTGGTACATTTGTAATAACTTCAACTATAGACTACTAGTTTTTGCCCGCGGCTTTGTCCGCGTTTAAAAGAAAATAATATAACATACTAACTAACATAATGCTTTTATTTTAATCACAACAAACATCAAATTGCAGTGCACAGTAGCTAGTCTACAGAAGATTTGCGACACACTAAGTGAAAACAAATCGTGGACAATAGCACATTTGGTTGCGCATTTTGGGCTCTATGAACTCTTTAATGAGCCAGATGTTCAGAAACACATCAATGATGTGGACCCGACGACTGGCGCCACACCACTTATGGTAAGTCTTCTTGCCCTCAATTTTACAATAATAGTATTAATATGAAGAAATGCAAGGATAGTTAGAGGAATTTTGAGGTGAAAATAAACATAAAAAATCATCTTCATATAGGTTTTCGTTTCAAATTGTTTCGAAATGAGACTTACACTTAAAATATCCTTGAAAGTATGATAACATATCATTTGCATTTTAATATTTCAGAGAAACAAACCAATATTTTGAAATAAATAATCTCTTTCAGGTGGCAATTAAAACAGGCAATGTACGAATGGTCCAAAGTCTCATTTCCCTCAAGTGTACTTTGGATACAGTGGACACTGATGGCAACACAGTTTATCATTATGCATCGGCGAGTAACAAGGAAATCATTAATGTGAGTATTGCCTTCAACCTAACCTTGATCTTAAGTACCTTATCTTATAAAAAAGAAATATAACATTGCAAAATTATTTCATGTTAACGTCTTATTTAGCCTGTACCTCTTTTGTACCTACATACTAAATGACCCTCTATTTCTCTTTAGTGGGTCCCTCAAGGCTGACGATCGTGACTTCTTTGCTGTATAGTGTCTTTTCAGATTGCGATAAAGGGCCTGGTGTATCGTCTCGCTGACCTGTCCGATACGTGGTCTGACCAACGTTTTGGGCCGCGTCCTCTGGGTCTCTTGCCCTCCACCTTGCCTGTCACCATCTGCTGTTTACTTGTCGTATTAAATTTTAGTCTGAACCATCTCAACCGATCATTCTAACAGGTTATCGTAGAATAAATTTCATTTCATTTCAAAGTTATGTGCGTATAATAATTAATAATCACTTGCTAAACGGTGAAGGAAAACATCGTGAGGAAACCTGCATACCTGAGATTTATAAAAAAATATCTCAAAGGTATGTGAAGTCTACCAATTCGCACTTGGCCAGCGCGGTGGACTATGGCCTAATCCTTCTCATTATGAGAGGAGACCCGTGCCCAGCAGTGGGACAGTAATGGGTTGTCGACGATGATGATGATGAAGTGCAATAATTGTTTGAAAAATTCACCCTATATATATATACATTTCTCTTTACAATAAAGTTCAAATAAATAAATAAATAATATCAATTGTTCCAGATAATAGCGTCCCGGAACACGTCGTCGCTGAACGTGTACAACCGGCAGGGCTACACGCCGCTGCACGTGGCGTGCCTGGCGGACGCGCCCGACTGCGTGCGCGCGCTGCTGCTCGCCGGCGCCGACGTCAACCTCTCCACCAACAGCCGCACCACCAGCACCCTGCCCGGTATGCTGAAGGTGGTAGAACCCTTTGTGGTTCGACTCCGGCGGCACCACCGCCGCATCTATTTCTGCCTCATAACAGCAGTGTTAAGCGCTGTGTTCCGTTTTGAAGGGTGTGGTAAGGGAGACATACTTTTCCGAGGCGTTCCAGCTTAGTCCTCAGGGGTAGCGGCGCGTTTGTGGCCGACCTCAGGTACAGATGTCCATGGGCGGCAGTAGCCACTTACCGTCAGATGGACTGCATGCTCGTCTGCTACTATATTATAAAAAAAACCGCATCACCAGCACGCTACCCGGTATGCTATAGTAGTAGGGTTATGGGGATCGAGGTGACCACAGAAGTCGTAATCAACATTTTGGTTTTATTCAGTCAAGAAATTTCCCATCTTACAATATTAGTAAAATATTATTAATAAATTTTGGTAAACCAGGCAGAAATATTGAAATTTCAGGAAAAACTACGAAAACTATATTTTTACCACATACAGTCTTATAATATAAATTTTCTATTTTTATTTATTAATTTTATTATACCGTATAGTACAGTTTATTCGTACATTCGTCGTTCTTTGTTAGACCCTAAAGGTGTTGCTGTTATTAAAATTCAGAATCTCTTTTAATTCCATGACTATACTTTCCTTTACTGAATGGAATGCATTCCATATTTATTAATATATAAATTTTCCATGCTATCGAACAATCAAACCAAAAGCCAAAGCTCCATTGATCCTGATGTCACAAGTTTGAAATTGGCAATCCATTTGTAACCGAGAGAGCAAACGCCATTCAAAACCTATAAAAGAAATAATAAATGTACTATGACTAATGTTTTATGGCTGTGGAAAAGATAATTGCATATTGTTCGAAATTAATTTGTCTCCATGATATAATTTAAATGAATAATTCAAACCTATAGTGTTCTAACATTATGAGTGGTATAAGTAGACGAAGCATGATATATTATTGTCATATGCTTCCAAAGGATGCTATAAGTGATACTGGTTATGTAAAATTATTTGTAACAATGTGTTCTAATCAGTGTTTTCTGTCGGAAGTAGCGGGTAATTTTTTTGTAATTGCAATTATTTGTATTAAAGTTAAACAATATGGTTTATCAATTAAAATGACTAAACTAAATGGGACCTTTAAGTGCCGGTTTGAGTATTTTATTACCATTTTATAAGAATAGTAAAGAGCGCGTATATGGCATTTGTAAAATGCCGCGTTGTAAGAAAAGCAAATGTGTAGATATAACTGTTAAATTACTGATCGTATTAACGTATGTGTTACAGGTATTGTAGGCGACATAGTAAATGTGAACCAGCCGAAGCTCTACCAGCAGGACATGAAGCGTGGAGGCACGCCTCTCCACTGGGCGATATCCAGGGAAGTGATAGAGGCGCTCGCCGACAAGAACTGTGACATAAACTCTATCAACTTCGATGGCCGGACCGCGTTACATATACACGTACTACGCGGTAGACTGGAGTGTGCCATGGCGCTCCTATCTCGAGGAGCAGAGCACTCAGTAGGCGATAACGAAGGCAACACACCCCTACATTTGGCAGTGAAACAGATGAACATAACGATTGTGAAAGCGTTGATAGTGTTCGGGGCGGATCTAGAGGCGAGAAACAACGCCGGATATACCCCTCGGCATACGGTCCCAACGGATATGTCGAACGGGACCTTCGATAAGATACTGTACGTTCTGCACGCTGTTGGAGCCGAAAGGTGACTGATAAATTTTTCGTAGTTAAACTCAATGGCAAGGAATTTTCGAAACGATAATATTGTAGCGGATGCGCCGTTGGGTTCTTATCGTATTTACCATGCATTGAAGTTTAGTATATTAGTCACTATAAAATAGTAGCCATGTATTTTGAATAATCGATTGATCTTAATTGTGAGTCTTAAAACTAAATGATACTTATTCACCTCCCTAAGTGCTAATAGCTTAAGTTACAAAATTCGAATTCATAAAAGCGTTTTAATGTTTATAAAAGGAATCTTAGTCTGTTTTGGAAAGAAATAAATATTGTAACATATTTCTGTGCAAACAGAACGGAGCATTTTCTAAGGTAATTCTGGTAGTTTTATTGTCTATGGTTTATGAAATATAACGACAGTTTGCTTTAAGTTAACATTAAAACTACTTGGCAACAATCCGCTACAAATATGTATGATGGTATATATTTTAAACTATGTAGTATGTATCACCCTCCCTCCCACAAAGGAGCCGTGCAAATGAAAAAAATCAAAAATATACACCACCATACATATAACCACAAATACGTGTTTCGCTCCAAAACGGAGGATCGTCAGGATAAGGTTTAATCTTAACTTAAAAGCATGGATTTCCGCACAGTAACACCTGATACAATTAAGTATCTAACAATTTATTTTTATTAGTTTAAAAGTAATGCCTATCGTCAGATGTTCGTCGGACACGCCGGGGTGCGGGCCGAGCTGTTCGTCCCGCGGGGAGTATAACGGGGTGCCGCCGCCGCCCGTGGCGCAGGGCTCCGCGCGCGAGATGATCAACGACATGCTCACCGCCGCCACCATGGCCAAGGCCGCCGCCATGGATGCCGAGCAAAAGCAGGGACGGTACGACCATACTACGTCACTAATATCACCTCTTAGCTGATAATTTTTCTATCATTTTAATTTTCGTCCTTAATCCCTATTTTATTTATAGTTAGATATTTTTTTTTATAATATGGGTGTAGCAGACGAGCAAGCAGTCCACCTGATAGTAAGCTACTGCTGTCCATGAATATCTGTAATCAACCCCAAATAAGATTAGATATTCCCACCTGAGGTCGGCCACAGATGCGCCGCTACCCCTGAGGACTAAGCTGGAATGCCTTGGATAAGTATGTCTTCCTTACCACATCCTTCAAACCAAAACACAGCAGCGCTTGACACTACTGTTAATAGGCAGAAATAGATGTGCAGTCAGAGTCGGAGTGAAACCACAAAGAGTTCTACCACCTTAAAAATATGCTATGATGAGCTATGATTTAATTATAGGTTTTGATGAAAGGTATCTTCATTAAATTTCATTTACTTTGAAATCCCTTATCTGTTTTTCAGCCTGTTGTGCTTGGACGGCGGCGGCATCAAGGGCCTGGTGCTAGTGCAACTGCTCCTCAACCTGGAGGCGGCGGTGGGGGTGCCCATCATCCAGTGCTTCGACTGGGTGGCGGGCACCAGCACGGGCGGCATCCTGGCGCTGGCGCTGGCGAGCGGCAAGAGCCTGCGCCAGTGCCAGCGGCTGTACTTCCGGATGAAGGAGCATGCGTTTGTTGGCATGCGGCCCTATCCTTCCGAGGCGCTAGAGGCCATCCTGCAGGACTGTCTGGGTAACTGGTATTTGTTAGGTCTGATTTTTTTGTAACCTATTATAATTATGAATTTAATGTAATGTGGAAATTAGATAATGATTATGTAATAATTAATTATGACTGACGTAAGTAACGATGTACCTACTTGATTATAAATGTACCAATTTATCTGAAATTTACTATAATTGACTATATGCACTAAATTTATTAATGTATAACAATTATGTTTTCTTACTCTAACGTATTAGGTATAAACCTGTAACGTTAGCTGTAATTTTAATTTAAATAAATACATAAATAAATAACGTGGTCGGAACTGTGTACACAGTTAAAATGTAGAAATTAAAAAGAAATAGTAGATGAATTTGTAAAATAATAGATGTAATTTGCTTAATTTGTCGCAATTTCATAATAGTTGAGACATTTGTCGATAAAATTTACCATATTGCACATCATAACTCTGACATCACTTACTAGAAACAATGTTTACTTTACCAATGTCATAAAAAAACAAAACTTATGGTTTTAATTTTACTAGTTGTACGGACTTTTATATGTAATTATGGTGTAATTTTTATTGTCATTCTTATGTCATTTTTTCAAATATTTTTTTTTGTATATTTCCAGGGACCGATAGAGTAATGGCTGATATCGAACACCCGAAGCTGATGATCTTGGCGTTGCTAGCGGACAGAAAGCCGGTGGATTTGCACATATTCAGAAATTATCAGTCTGCACAAGATATTCTCGACGAGTACAATGGGACTATCAGTGAGTATACATTGAGTATTATGTTATCTGTATCAAAATGTTTTAATTTTATAAGTAAACTGGAAAAATCATGTTGTTTATAAATGATAGAGCCTTGTGACAGAAGGACAGATGGCAGATTAGTAATTGGGTTCCTTATTTAATCCACTCCAATTTGTGTTTCCGTGATTTTCTTAAGAACTACTGGTTCAATTTGAATGGGGTTTTGGTTATTTTCATATTAGATGTTTTCTAGACAATTTTAATGGAAAATTAGAAAAACACGATTTTATATAATCATGAGTAACTCCAGTGTTTCTAGACCAATTGCAATTTTATTTTTAATATCTTATTCTCAAGTTTATTTTTTAATTTCATAATCCTTTGGGACTTTGGGTATGCAATCGTAAAAAATATTTCGCGCGAGTAAAGTTGCGTGCGTTATGCATAGATAAGTAAAGATTACTCAATCCTAACACGAAAATGTTACCAGTTTTGACAATTCAGATGGTCACTGTCATCTATTTTCGTGATTGAAAAATATTAAAAAATGTAGTTTTTAGATCACGAATGAAACGATATTTCTCCGCACTTTTTTTTCGATTTCGTGTTTTTGCACCACTTAACAGCGCGTGTCGGCATCGTTCCGCGTAAATTATACCATGACAGCCATTAAATTGCTGACATATTTGTCAGCCGGTTAAGCCATTTAATGTTTTCTTTCAATTACAAGGCGGTGAGATATCTATACTTATCTATTGGCCGGGCCTGAAGTAACGTGGTGTGTGTGCAGGTCCGCGCGGCGAGGCGGGCGACGCGGCGGGCGCGCTGGGCCGCGCGCCGCCGCCCGCGCAGCAGCTGCAGTGGCAGGCCGCGCGCGCCACCGGCGCCGCACCCTCCTACTTCCGCGCCTCCGGCAGGTACACTGCACGACAAACTGTTAGGCCCGCTCTACATTCCAGCGAAAACGCGAGAACGCGAGAAAAGCACGAGAATGTGGAGCCGATACGAACCGGGTTTTTCTCGCCTTCTCGCGAGAATGTGGAGCGGGCTTAGTGTTGCTCCGAAGTTCATGCGCGCAGGTATAGTCAGACAGACAATGCGGTCCAACACAACTACAGATACTCTGTTGAACTCCGTTGTCCCTATAGTTCCGGAACTAGAATAGGGCTACGGTATCCTCTGCATGTCGTAAGAGGCGACTAAAAGGGAGCTTCCGGGGTTGCGGGCGGCAAGAGTGGAAACTCGAACCGTCCAGTAAGCGACCCCGGAAAGGACAACGGTATGTGTGGTCGCACCGATTTAGAATTAATACCGATATTCATCAAATTCGTAAAAATGTTCGAAAAAGCAATACATTTTAATAGATCGTTTGTATGATGAGTAACACATAAAAATACGGCTATTGAAAGCGTTCGTACTTCAACTCATTTTGTAATGAAGCTATATTGCAATCTTGCAGGTATTTAGACGGTGGATTAATGGGCAACAACCCGACATTGGACGCATTGACTGAGCTGGCCGAGTTACGGCTGGCGTTGGAAGGCACCGGCCAGATGGAAGCCGCTAAGAAGACCTACTTGAAGGTCGTCGTATCCTGCGGAACAGGTATTGAACAGTCATTTTAATGCATTTCTGTCTATCATCATCAACAACCCATAACTGTCCCACTGCTAGGCACGTGTCTCCTCTTATAATGAGAAGGATTAGGCCATAGTCCACCGCGCTGGCCAAATGCGTATTGGTAGACTTCACATACCTTAGAGTTTTTTTTTATAGATCTCTCAGGTATGCAGGTTTCCTCACGATGTTTCCTTCACCGTTTAGCAAGCGATTAGCGATTTCTGTGTATAAATAATAATTATTATTTATTTATAAGTTTTTGTACACGGAAATGTTATGGAGATATAAATACAGTACAAAGTACTGCTTATTTCAAAATGAAATCTCTTCCAGCAGCTCTGAATGTGGTAGAACTCTTTATGATTCGACTCCGGCGACACCACCGCCACATCTATTTCTGCCTCATAACAGCGGAGTATAGCGCTGCTGTGTTATGGTTTGAATGGTGTGGTAAGGGAGACATACTTTTCCGAGGCGTTCCAGCTTAATCCTCTAGGGTAGCGGCGCATCTGTGATCGACCGCAGGTAGGAATATCTAATCCTATCTGGGATTGTTTACAGATGCCCATAGACGGCAGTAGTCTCTTACCATCAGGTGGACTGCATGCTCGTCAACTTGCCGATACGTATTAGTAAAGATTATAAAGGTATCTCATTATTAAATAATATTTCATATATGATTCATTCCAGGCATGCCTCCAGTAACGAAGTTAAAAGATATAGATGTGTTTAAACCGGAGAGCCTTTGGGACACGGCGCGCCTGGCTCTGGGGCTGACGGCGATAGGCAGTCTCCTGGTCGATCAGGTAAATCATTACTTACGAGTTAGTGTATCATCAACCCTCCAGCCTAAGTAGGCATTATTTAGTCTACTTCCTCCCAGACAGTGGTACGGTACTAAAGTCCCGCTGTGTGCACAACAGCCCGGCCACGTGATGAACAACTAGCCCCTCTTCCCTTTAAGCGATGACGCACAGCAGTAACGCACCTTTGTGCCCGCAGGCGACTGGAAACATGACGAAGCACTAACCTTTATGACTATGCAGAGGGACGAGCGCGTTGGTATAGTATTCACCCTTAGTTGTGCAAGGCGATGCAGGCGGACGCGCGCGTGGTGCGCGGCGCTGGGCGCGCCGTACTACCGGTTCCCCCACATTGCCCAGCACTGACCCCCCGCTGCCCGCAGGCCACGCAGGCGGACGGGCGCGTGGTGGAGCGCGCGCGCGCGTGGTGCGCGGCGCTGGGCGCGCCGTACTACCGGTTCCCCCACATTGCCCAGCACTGACCCCCCGCTGCCCGCAGGCCACGCAGGCGGACGGGCGCGTGGTGGAGCGCGCGCGCGCGTGGTGCGCGGCGCTGGGCGCGCCGTACTACCGGTTCCCCCACATTGCCCAGCACTGACCCCCCGCTGCCCGCAGGCCACGCAGGCGGACGGGCGCGTGGTGGAGCGCGCGCGCGCGTGGTGCGCGGCGCTGGGCGCGCCGTACTACCGGTTCCCCCACATTGCCCAGCACTGACCCCCCGCTGCCCGCAGGCCACGCAGGCGGACGGGCGCGTGGTGGAGCGCGCGCGCGCGTGGTGCGCGGCGCTGGGCGCGCCGTACTACCGGTTCCCCCACATTGCCCAGCACTGACCCCCCGCTGCCCGCAGGCCACGCAGGCGGACGGGCGCGTGGTGGAGCGCGCGCGCGCGTGGTGCGCGGCGCTGGGCGCGCCGTACTACCGGTTCCCCCACATTGCCCAGCACTGACCCCCCGCTGCCCGCAGGCCACGCAGGCGGACGGGCGCGTGGTGGAGCGCGCGCGCGCGTGGTGCGCGGCGCTGGGCGCGCCGTACTACCGGTTCCCCCACATTGCCCAGCACTGACCCCCCGCTGCCCGCAGGCCACGCAGGCGGACGGGCGCGTGGTGGAGCGCGCGCGCGCGTGGTGCGCGGCGCTGGGCGCGCCGTACTACCGGTTCCCCCACATTGCCCAGCACTGACCCCCCGCTGCCCGCAGGCCACGCAGGCGGACGGGCGCGTGGTGGAGCGCGCGCGCGCGTGGTGCGCGGCGCTGGGCGCGCCGTACTACCGGTTCCCCCACATTGCCCAGCACTGACCCCCCGCTGCCCGCAGGCCACGCAGGCGGACGGGCGCGTGGTGGAGCGCGCGCGCGCGTGGTGCGCGGCGCTGGGCGCGCCGTACTACCGGTTCCCCCACATTGCCCAGCACTGACCCCCCGCTGCCCGCAGGCCACGCAGGCGGACGGGCGCGTGGTGGAGCGCGCGCGCGCGTGGTGCGCGGCGCTGGGCGCGCCGTACTACCGGTTCTCGCCGCGGCTGGCGCGCGACGTGGCGATGGACGAGCGCGCGGACGAGTGCCTGGTGGCGGCGCTGTGGGACGCGCAGGCCTACATGCGCGACCACCGCGACCGCGTCAGGGAGCTGGCGCACCTCCTCAGGGGTAATATCATCTTTAAACTTGATTTTTCCTTTTTGACGTAACATCGGTTTCATGTAATCATAACCTCTATTTGCTAAGTAAGCTGATAGGTGTTAAAAGAATTTCAACATCGTCTTAGTTTGCCTTTAACACAGGCCAAAAAAAGATATACATACGTTAATCTATTTTTGCCTATTAACAGCAGTGTTAAGCACTTTGTTTTAATGGGTATGGTAAGAGAGCCATTCTTCTTTCGTTTCAGCTTAGTCCATAGACCTCAGAAAATAATCTAATCTTATATGAGATTGATTACAATGACCAGCAAAAGCCACTTACAGATGTATTGCATGCTCGCTGCTTATCACACATTATAAAAAAAACTTAATCATAATCTTTATTTGCTAAATAAGGTGTAAACATGATATGCATTAAAATGTACTATATCTACTAGTCTTACTTTGCCTTTGAAGCGAGCAAATATAAAATTACATGTTAAGTATAATAATTGATTATGATTAATGTCCAGCACACATCTAAATAATACATTATTATTTGTATTGTGGATCTGAGCATGGAACATGTGTGTATGTGTGTGAGTATGAATGCACTTATGCACATATGGGCAAATACATGTGTGTGTGCATGAAAGATATGTAAGAACTTAAGCGTATGTACAAATAGACATACGCGTATGTACAAATAGACATGCACATGTATTTAATTTGTAAGTATTTGTAATTGTATGTTATATATGTTCAAAAGTACTTTTTTCTCATTTCAGATGACAATAAAAAGAAATAATAAATCTATGGTCCATTCGTACAATTTCAGTAAATCTCACTCATTTGAGGTAAATGCGCTTAAACTGTGTGTGTATTCTTCTCATATTATGAAATGTATACTGTAGCTTGGGTATATAGTATAAGTAGATATAGTGAGAGATTTATGTATAATAATTATTTATTGTTGTTTATTTTTAACTAACGGGTATGAATTTAGTTAAATTTATAGTCGCACTGTTGGATGCATTTGTCGACGTTGCCAAAAGTAAGCATCGGTAAGATGATTGTCTTAAAAACACCTTCATTGTTGTAAAAAATCATAGTAATTATTTTGGCAATGTCGGTAAATACTTGTCACAAAGGATGAATAACCTGACTTCACTTAATTATTCGCCCAATGCGCGGCTCACACGATTTGACATACTTATGTACAAGTGACATTATTTATTAATTACTTACAAATACAACGTTCATTGTTTTAAAAATTATAGTAATTATTTTGGCAATGTCGGTAAATACTTGTCACAAAGGGTGAATAATCTGACTTGACTTAATTATTCGCCCAATGCGCGGCTCACACGATTTGACATACTTATGTATAAGTGACATTATTTATTAATTACTTACCAATGGGTAGATGTTATATTTCTTAAATTAGCATAATATATTACCATAATACATAGCATGGAAGCATAATGATAGATAACCTGTTCTATAAAAACTTATTTTTTATGTGCAGATATAAAGTAAGAATTTATTTAAATGAATATTTTCATAACGTGGTAATGATTTGAAGTGTTTTGGTAGCGCTTGTTTAATTGTATATTTTCGAACAATCACTGTACCTGTGCAATAATTCCATAATTATAGGTGTTCATTACGTACAGTACATTATGTACTTTGTTGTTGAATTTGTTATTATGTTGTCATAACTCATCATTATTGATTAGAACTTTTTATTCACCTAAAAAGTCCAGCATTATAGATAATTTTATTATAAATTTGTCTGTCAAATATATGAAAATTGTTTGAAAATAATAATTAACTTTCTGTGATGTATTAATAATGCAATGGTTGAGATTTCGCATAATTATTATGTAGCGTATATCTAAATGTATTTATACTTAAAAGTAAAATAAAACAACTACTAAAGTCGCATCCATCATATAGGAATTCGAATCTAAGAGTACAATCTAAACATTCATGTTCGTCAACTGTTATATGAACGCATTTGTATGGCTAATTTCGTATAAGAGTTACTTTGTTTGGTTAAATAGATAATTATATAAAATAGGTACCATGTTTAACGTATGGTTTCATGCTTCATTTCGCTTGCAGATGAGATCATACGCTTTAATTCTATATTCCTATAGTTGTTCCATATTGAGAGAGACCGTTTGACTAAATATAATAAATTCGACAAACGATTTATTCCAAGACAAAAGGGGGCGTAGCGTTAATTTAAATGGAAATATGACTTGTCTCGAATGGACATAATATACATGTATGTTTAAAATGACGTTCTATTGGGAATTCAACAAATATTGAAGTATTAAATTTATTGAAATTATTTAATTTATACTGTTTTGACCTTAACTCTGTATTTAATTATTAGGTTGAATTTTTTTTATAATTACTTAAATATGACAAAAAATATATTAATTATGTGGAATTATAAATAGTTTATTAAAATTGGTGTTTTAACAATATACGCTTTATATGTAAGATTATATACTAGCTGTGTTAATTGTTTTAGATAATTTAGATATTCAGTTGCTTAAACAAATGTTTATTTTCAATTCCATATTAGTCTAATTTGAAATTGCAATTAATTTTTATGTATGGCCTTGTCGAAAATGCGTTTTGAAGATATTGACGTCAAATTCTATTTTACATTTGTATTTATAACTAATTATAAATCAATGTTCATTCAAAAATTCATTTTAATATACTGTTAAGTTAATGTTTCAAAGCGTATGTATGTAAAAAAGTTGTTGAAATTTAAAATGAAATTCGGGTATAGTGTAACCTACAAAGTATAATGATGACAAAAGAGACTTTACTATAAGTAAAGCTCCTATCGACCAAATGGCAGAAATTTGCGCAATCTTTTAAGAAACTTAAAACTTATAACATCTTATGCCAATAACATTGTTTCGATTTTTTTAGTTAGAAGTGTTATCCAGCGTTGATAAATAAGCTGACCGTCAGCAGGTGTTACATTTAAAATATAAATATCGTTAACATCGCATAATATGACCATGGTATGACGCATAATATTACTAACTAACTTTATGATCTTACATGACCGCAAGACCGAACGCTTTCAGTCATTTGATGGATAATCATTTGTGGTAAATGGTCATTAGTGTTTCGCTACAGCCATGGAATTTGTAGTGGCGCCTCTAGCGATAAAAAATGGCATCTCATCATTTCGTTCACTACGTCACCGACTGATTGTGATATTACATGTCTATAATCTCTATTGGAAAAATAAATATGTTATAAAGGAAAGTGATTTTTATTACAATAACACAACAATTTTTTTTTTTTGAAAAGCACTTTATTTTTATATTAAAACATTTATTTAACACTAATGCTTATATACCAAGACTCAATAATATCACATTTCTGATGTGGATATTATCAATCCACGACTATGCTAATTAATTATAGTAAAAAGATTTATCTAAATTTTTCTAGGTCCAAAACTTAAGTACCACCAACGAGGGTTCAGACGAAAATAAATAGGTATCTAATAGTGCCTCAATTTTATATCGGTAAGGAATATTTTTGCCTCAGTTTCTGATAGTGTTATGGATAGTAATGTGTAGACAACACATAAGCTTACAATATACGCCATAAGCGCTTTATCGTAGTAACGATTTGTGTGCGTGTTTATTTAACGCAATGCACACGCAACGGGATCGCTACGAACACGTCAACGGATTGTTACAAAAATATCGGTAAGCTGACGAATTACCTAAAAGTGGCAAGCTGAAGGATCTTATGATTGCAATACACTTAATATTTCATTGTAAGTCAGTGTTATATCAGAACCTGTGGCTAAGTATAAACCATACATAACATTTTTATAAAATTTGGAATAAAGTAAGTACAATATTAAGTTTTCTCGTGAGATTCTATAATACAGTACAAAATAATTGTTTAAAGTAAACTCGCCTGTAAAAATAAACTAATATTGAAATTATACAGGCTCAAACCGTCCTCTAGCTTGTCAATGGCTATCTGTCAAACTGACAGCTCAATACGGCCGTCCCGCACCATCGACAAGATATGGCTAGTGGTAAGTGCGTAGACTATACAGATTTAGCCATTGGTACACTAGGCGCCTTGAGCTTGAAATAATGCAACAAAACGACTAACGAGACCGATTTCCATATTTATTTTTTTAGTGTCAGTAATTTAATGAATATTATTATTTAGTATTTTATAGATAAAAGTACTATTGTCTTTATGTTATAAAGTTATTTAATAAACGAAAAGGCAGTCTCATTAGAAATATGATCACATTATTTTATATATAACATTAATTTGTTAGGTAACAATATATTTTTATTTCCAGGTATATCAGGTATGTCGAAAACTCGATCCCTACAAGCGAGTATAATACAGTTTTCCGAGGTACTTCGTCGAGCAAAATTTAGAATGATAGGAACGTAAATACTTAAACTACTTAGCCGAAAATAGCGCGCTCAACCATTATAACTTATTCTACAACTATTTAGAAACGAGGCACCGAATTATTAAATTAAAACAACCTTGCATGCTTCACTGAGAATGTATGCCTAAATAAATGGAGTACCATACGTTTTCCACAAATGAGCGCCTCCACTAATTGCTGAGAATTAATTGCGTTAAAATACTTTTAATTTAAACAACTGAATTATAATTATAAGTAAATGTTTTTGTGTGCCTTAATTGAGGCTACAAGTGTAAATCGTTAATGATTTTTCAGATTAAAAAATAAAATACTTTTAGAAATCTATATACCAAGTATTTGTATAAACCGATTTAAAATGGGAAATCTGGTTGGAAATCACATTTGTAGAAAACGTAAAGCGTCGTTCGCTCACTCAAGTTACTTCTAAGAAGTCTTTTAAGTTTTCCCCAGTTGATTGATAACGAATACTGCAATAATAACATTAAGATTAAAAATATAAAAACATACCGTATAATATTATACCCAATAGGTATATAAAAATGAATACTTAATGTTATCTGTTTTAATATTAAAAAACAAACATTTTTTATCTGTTTTATGGCTCATTTAAACTTCTAATTAATTTAGATGCAGTATTTCTCATGAACCTACTAGGGACTTGGAAGTGATGGATGTACAAACTAAAAGTAATGGTAATTAAAATGATTTGAACACAATCGAGGAACAGAATAATTCATGAACAGGAGAGATAATTTTATAACCAATTATTAAAACTAAATAAGTACAAACAAAATAAAACTCGTTTATCCCAAATTAGTGACATTTAAACTTATAAAAAATACTGGCTACGTAGGTTCAATAATTATGTATCCAGTTCGTCTTAATGACGCGCTTTGTTATTTTTTCAGGTTATATAATTATCTCTGCGATAAAACATGACGACATTAAATAAAACGAAAAGTAACTTGTATGTTCATAATGATAAAGTATTTCTAAACGAGTTACATCGTGAGGTATTTGTGCTGTAGAAGAAATATTATAATGACAAATAATATTAGCAATGGGTTTTAAAATGTACAAATAAAGTGTAGGAAAAGGAACGGTTTAGAAACATAGTATCATAAGGAACAAAATTATTATGTCAATATCTACGTACCTACATCATTAAGGAAACTAGACAAAACCATCGTTCTATATAGTTCTTTAGAAAATGTTAATTGTTAAAAATAATCAATTAAAATGTAACGCTTCTAATTTGAATTTGTAGCTGCTTTGTTGATGAAAAACATTTGTTCAAAAAATTGAATTATGTTACTTGATCGAACGTGAGGAAAGATTGTTGATAAAATATTATGTTTCGAGCCAGATTACCTATGTAAAATGTCACATTTTGAATTCACAATTAATAAATACTAAGATGGTAACTAACCGGAAATCATAAAACTGAAAACGGCTACTTTAGTTTATTAATATCCATATAAACGTATAAATGCTGACATATTTTTTCGAAATCATTCAACGTAGCCTGTAAAATAAATAACTTTGGCACTCGCTTTTTTAATATAAAATTAATTAAGTATTAGTGACAAACAAAAGTGACATTATACCAATCGTTTATAATTTTTAGTTTTGTTCTGAAAAAAATTGCATGTTTAAAATACGACAAGGAGGAAAGAAATGGCAGTAACCCGACAGAAAAAATCTAGGTGAGTATAAATCTGACTTATACGAAACGCGCTTGGGAGCATATCGCGAGCATGCCGTATCAGTTCGTTCTTATATCATTCAAACAGCACTAGAGCGGTTCGCGCAAGGCGCAGGAGTAGTGTAATAGAAGGTGCTACATTATCCATGTACAGCTCGCGAGCCCTTCACAACAAGGCGCATTCGTCTAATTTATACACACTCTAAGATAAAATAAAAAATGGCAACCTATTTAGATATAAGATGTACAGAAAACAACCAAAGCTCGTTACACAAAAACAAACATTTTCGTATAATGTCATTTTTCTTTTTATTGTGCTTTTAAAGTCAAGCGATGTCATGTGCGATGAAACGCAGCCCATAAAATGGATGGCAACCAAATGTGGAATTGTTTATGGATAAACCGATTCCATAGATAATTGGCAACCATTTTCTGAGCTATAGGTACAAGCTTGTTCGTTTAGAATATTTCTTACAGCGATAAAAGGCACTGTCGTTAAAAAAATAAGTATCAATAACCAGCATAGTTTACGTCTTTGAACTTCCGATCCGAGGCCTAATTACTAACGACATGGCATCTAAAACGCATGTAAAAAAACAATTAAGATAGCCTTGGAATATAAATATTGTACATTCGAACAAACACCCTTTTAGTAGACTCATAAATGAACTATCTATCTTTATATCGTTATAATCAAAGTTAGACGTTCACAGACACAGTCTGTGAATGTGTAACTTATATAAACGATCCTTTGAAAAGTGACCTCTATATTCACCATAAATGAGTCGAAACGATTTTCTTAATCTTGACCAAACGCCATCTACAGGAAATCGTTATGTTCATACAAAAAGATGGTTCTATGGAAAATCTTTCTTATCCATCAGCAATTCACCTCAAACTATACATTTTAAAGTACAGTCTGCCTTACGTATGTAAATACATACATGTAAATACCAATATTTATATCCTCAATGCTATGGTAATTGTTTTAGTTACAGTTTGTTCTAGAACAACATTCTGGTTCAACAAGGTCCATACTCAATGCTATACCTTCATAACCTTACAATATAATCACCTAAAATCTAGTTCGCTTGCACTCAGATTTTAAGCAATCTTCGCATCTTTCTCACGCATCAGTGATACAATAAGGTCACATTGTATTTTATATTTTTACGATTACATTATGATATTGCAGTCGTTATTTTATTTACGTAATTTTTCACTAAACAATAGCAAAACATATAACACTTTTGATGTATAAGAATGAGTTAATTCCATATATCAGTTGCGTATGAAACCCTTGTTAAATATTTTTTAGGAATGGTAATTTTTATATTTAATATTGTGAAATAAGTATCATAATGCGAATACAATGTGACCTGTATCAACCGCCATATCTGAATGCACACGCGGCCCTTAGATTAATGTAATCACCAGGCACCCCTACATCGAATATCACAATAGTAAACCTTTGGACTCAATACCCATGCACAAAGTACATACACGGAATTATCTGAATATGATATATAAATAAGCTTCTACTTATCCAGGAGTAGCATGGTGGGTGGGACATTGCCCATTGTCGTAGAAAGAATCAACGATGGTTTAGTAAAAGTCGTCCGAATTCTCCATGTTGGCTATCAGGTTCTTCTTTTCTTCTTTACCCGGTTTTGTGTCTAGTAATGTCGGTCTTATTGTGTTCCTCGGTTCAAAACAGGGCTGAAACAAATAAAAAAATCAGAATGAAACCTCTACAATACCTACTAGTCGACGATTTTAACAATAAAGTTCAAAATATTGAAATTTACATGACTTTATTTCGTTATCTACACGGCAATTTTTATTACCAACTTCAATTAGTTAGTTGTTCATCCTAAAATAACAATGGGATAATTGTATATATTATTTGTGTTTTTGGTAGGGTCCGCCAAACTGCTAGTCCGCTCCGAATATAAACGAGTCGCGTCGCTATAGCAAGTTAAATATATTAGCGGGACTATAATTTGGTATGCTTATAGGCTTATTGTACGGTAGGACAATCGTTGGTAATTACAAATGTATTGTTATATGATAAAGGGGTTAGATAAGGCTATTATTATTTTCGTATGGCACATGTACCGCATAGATTTACATACAGATACCCACATGTTATATGAGCAGGTACCTAGGTATGGTAGTTATCGCAAATAGATTCGCGCATTACTATTAAAATTGAACGTCCTTTCACTCGTTACCAGTTATTTCTTATTGCGTAAGTATTTCACCTTGAAGTCCCAATACCATTTCACCTCTTGTTGATGTAGATAATATGTAGGTTTTGTAAAATACCTTTAGAATTACAATGACATTTGGCACTTAAAAAAAATTCATAACTCTGATGATTTTTGCACTTATCTCATTGCATTTCAAAGGTGTAATGTTAATTACATACCTACTTACAATTAGTAAGAAATGCGTTATTTCTGGCATGCTAAAGCTAGTGTTTCATTATAGAATAAAATAATTAATCTTTATGTATGTTAGTGGCAGTGTTCCCTTAATCATGCAGGGTAAGCTAACTCTGAAAATTGAGAACCTTGCATTGCCCGAGCTTCAACCTTCATTGAGGGCCTGTTCAATTCTATTTACCTGCGTGAAAATTAATTATTGATGGGTTAATTATATCCATCGAATTACATTTCGCATTCCGTTAAACTGGGAGGTGCGCCAAACAACGTGTTATTTTTAAGTAACTTCAAAAAGAAAGAGGTTCTCGTATCTTTTTGTCATGTGTATTTTTAGATATATAAATCTATATTTTTCTAAATGGAAGTGTGAAACAATCGCAATGAGAAATGTTTTAAATTAATATCTTTATTTGGAAAGTAAGAAAATATAAAAAAGTTAATTTTAATGAGATAGAACTTAGAAACAGTCAAGCTATTCTTATGGGACTGAATAACTTAATTATATATATTACTAGCTGACCCGGCAAACGTTGTGTTGCCATAAATAAAATATGCCATAAATAAATATGCCATAAATAAAAAAATGTTAAGGGTGAACAACCCTTATCACTTAGGGGTATGAAAAATAGATAGAAGTCGATTCTCAGCCCTACTGAATATGCATATAAAATTTGGTGGAAATCGGTAAAGCCGTTTCGGAGGAGTACGGTAACTAACATTGTGATATGAGAATTTTATATATACGAGTATGTTGACGTTACAGGGAGCTACATACGTTATTAAAGTATACTATGGAGTTAGTTTAAAATCAGTTGGCATTCACACACTTACAAAAATCCTTCGGCACAGGTAATAAGTATTACTTTCAAATATGTACGAAAATTGTTACAAAAATGAATACCTTGAACAGAAAAGGCCGAAATTCCGACCACTAACTTCCTTACAAGAAAATTAATTACATATAGAATGAATAAGGACAAATCACTATGTCAAGCTTTAAAAATAAAATCGAAACTGGTCATTGCTCTATATCGCTAACACTTTCATTATGCAAATCCAAATGTATAGCATTTCGTTACTAGTAGCTATACACCAGGGCTTCTCAATGTTACGGCTTCATGTACCATTATTCAATTTTTAAAACAATAATGAAGCTGTAGTCTCAATATCTCTATCTAAGATGGAATTTCTCTATCTGAATACAACTTAGGTTACTAGTGGTAAAAACTGCACTTTGTACCTAACACTTTATTATACTAGTAATAAAGTGTTATGTATTAATTAATGTGTGCTTATTTCATTTTGCAAATAATTATATTATGAAAGCAATTTTGCTTAGTTAACTTCTTATTCTCATATAGAATTAGCTACGCAGACATAATTACGTTAATTTAGCGTATCCCTAGTACGTGTTCCCCACTTTGAGAATCCCTGGCATACATTAAGTGTGAGTTTTATTATAAAAGCTACTTGTACATAATTTGCACTTGAATTATCAATATCAACGCAATCACGTGCCCATAATTAACAGTTAAGTACATTTGAATCAGACAACCGTATCTTATCAGTAGTAAAATGTTTGAGATATATTTTTTTCACATGAAATGTAAATAAATGACGAAATGTATTACCGTTTTCATGTCATGGAACTAAATATTTTAATGTCACTGTGTTGTATACCCTCTTAAGTAGGTAAACTTAACGTTTAATCAATGAAACATATTTTCTAACAAAATTTTAACTGATTAAACGACCAGAATTGAAGATTATACTACAGGTAGGTACCTACTTTATGTGTTACATCAACGAGCTCTAATACGTGTCACACTATGTGTTACTTCGAAGCACACAACTTTGTGCCGTGTCACTAATTCCCCAAATGCGACCAAAAGTATAACTTTAATAATTTTAAGATTTGTTATACTACTTATGAAGCTAAGTCAGCAATTTATGTACCTAATAACATGACTAGACATGTATTTATTTTAATAAAATATTTTGTTGTCAATATGAAGTACCCAATGATATGATATTGTAATCCAAAGGTCGCTTTTCAAAATATCTGTACATTATTTAACGTGACTTTTCTAAAGTTTTATTTGCAAATCATCACTTTAATAATGGTGTGTGATTTTCACTTTCACCGCTTCTTAATTTCTCCACAACCTAAACATCTAATGGATTATCTAACCGATGCTACTATTTAGCGACTTTGTGAGAAAGTAACAAAATGAAGGTGACAGCCGACCAGCCGACCAGACGACGAGCTGCACTTGACCCCCTGCTCTCTTTAGCGTGTTTAACGCCTATTGTGTTATTAGTAGGCCAAGCGGATTTTTCCATCATTACATTAAATAGCAACGAAATACCAGATGCCGGCAAATATCTCCGTGAAACATTGTAAGGGAAGATGGTCGAACTATAAAATAAAATGAAATATGGTCGAGATATATTAAGATTAGCGATTAGCGTGGTAGATAAGGTCACAAACGCCTCTGGCAGGATATTTTGTATCCCTGGTAAGATTTGAAGATTGCACCCCCCGAGACGTTTCTAAGGCGAGAATTGAATTATACTAATCAATCAAATTCTAATATCAATGACAATGACATTTTTTTTTCAGTCAAAGGCTTCAAAGTTTTCATAAGTGTGTCGACAAAATACTCCACTGAACACTTGCACGTCCAGCCAGCCGCTAGCTAGGAAGCTGATACAAGCCAATCTTGGGAACGTCTGAACGGAAAAATCAACTTTTGGTAACAAACTAAGTAAACTCGGAGTTTGTAAGTTTATTAGTTTTATTTCCTAACAAACAAACAATATTGCGAGTAGAAAGTCGCAGATGATTTAATTAATAAACATAATTCATATTCAAAATATAATTGTGCTGTCCTTTAAATATATGATTGGGATTCATTGGTAATGGCGGGTTTCGCACGCGATCGCCCAATGCCACTGGATTCAAGGCATGAAATAATGATGTCACTGAATTTCAATTGAGCCACTTTACAGGAAATACTTGTAAGGCGTGGCAGCAGGTGTCGTGATAACCTCAGTAGAATTAACCTTAATTGGATAAAGATAAGATATTTCTTCTGGGAAATTATGTAACTCAGGCAACTAGAATGATTATTTTTATAACACTGGTTAATACAAATCCGAACTTACGAGTAAGGCACGCAACGGAGAAATTACTTAGTTACATTATCTAAAATAGTTTTGTACAATACAAAATATATTAAAAGTTTCTAAAGATGTCTCTATCTATGTACATCTTTAACACTTAACTTGTCATCGATATATTTGTAGAAAATGAACATAATTAGGTATTTTAATTAAATTAAAAAAGGAAATTGTAAAACCTAGTAGGTAAATTCTTCACAATCCAGTCACGTTTTAATCACATAGTTCTTTTATCTGTAGTGTGTGAAATCGATATCTGCTTCCACTTTACAAGCATATCTCTGTAAGTTGCAATGTAAACAAGTTATGCTCATAGAACAGGTCAATACTTAATGTTCTTTTATGTAGTAAATAGATCGATACGCCACTTTATCTAAGTATATACCTATATCACAATTTCTAAGTAAAATAATATAGAAACTTAATTATCTTATTAGACGGAACGCGAATAAAATTAAATATTAATTAAATTACAGCTATTGTTTTTCATCTAATTACATATAATATTAATTGGCTTAACTATAATATAAATGGTTATGACTATTGTAATTTACTCGTATTAATTCATTATAAGACTCATTAAATATTTATCTAGTTTAAGTCTTAAAATTTTATTTGACCATTATTTCTTTTGGCGTTATAGGTATGCTTATTAGAAATTATTATAATTGTTCATTTACTTAAATGATAATTAAATAAATTTAATTTGTAGGTTTCAATTGTTTCAAAATACTTTAATATTTACCAAGAAGTAAGTGTGCTATATGAAACGTATTAAGTCTTAAAACTGCTCATTCTAATGAAACCAGATTTAGGCCCGTAAATAAGTTTGTGTTTTTTTTTTAACCCAGTCACAAAATTATTATTCAAACCATGCAATTTTCATAGATAGCTTAGTATTCGTTTGATTTAAAACACTTCATGTCGATGCTTAGCTTAGGTGCACGCTTTCCCAGCGTAATGGTTGTCACTTACCGTCTCACAAATGTTCATGTTGCAGCAGTTCTCGATGGTGATCTCGCACTGGTCGGGGCGCGCCGTCAGCGGCGTCACATTCTTGTTCACTATGATGCGTTTCTTGATCCTACAACAAAGAGGAATGATCATTATCACATCATCACATCAACAAACCATTACTGTCCCACTACTGGGCACGGGTCTCCTCTCAGAGTGAGATTAGGCCATAGTCCACCGCGCTGGCCCACTTGGCCATATTGATATTGGCCGTATTGATAGATTTCACATACCTATGAGATTTTTTTTTATAAATCTCTCAGGTATGCAGGTTTCCTCACGATGTGTTCCTTCTACGTTTAGCAAGTGATAATTAATTTCTAATACGCACATAACTTTCAAAATTCAGAGGTGCGTGCCTGGGATTTGAATCTCGGACCCCTCGATCGAGACGCCGAGTTTCTTAACCACTAGGCTATCATTGATTTTGGGGAATGATATTTGCCTATTAATTCTTGAACACTAACAAGTAACTCGAATCTAAAGACTCATGCCTTTGCATATAAGTTTTTTATAACATAGATGAGCTACTAAGAAAGGATTTAAAAATACTCAAAGGGATCCAAATCCCTACAAAGGTTTCCGCTTGTCTATTTAAACAAAATGAGAATACTTTTGCACGTAACTAAAAAATGAATGTTATTGAAAAAATGTTTTAAATTGTATGTAGGTGAGGAATTTCTCGTACACGGTGAAAGTTATGTTGACTGAGTATTTGTGCAAAGATTATTGCGAATTTTGTACTAAGCTACAGACTAGCTGACTTTGCATAGAGTGTACTTAAAATATATTCGTTATTTTTACTACTTTTAGAACATTTTGTTGCGTAAAATATTAAAATACGTTCACGAATTGTCGCGCGATATTTAGTGCACGGTGTAAAAATATCTGTTGTGTCAGTTTATGTAACTGTTTGCAAGGCAACAACTATGGAACATTCTTGCATACAATGTAAGCTTATACGCGCACGTCAGCTAATGAAGTATCGTACGTAGCTTAGCAACAAAAACGCATTGTGCTCCACTTGCTTGAAAACTGAAGTCCTATTATTTGTAGGAATCAGTTAGGTCCAAACAGAGACTGATTTAGAATGCCGATTTTTGATAAGAATCAGTATTTTTATGAACGTATAGTGGAGGCCATTTAAACGGTTTGGTATTCCTAGACGGAAAGACATAAGTAGCACATATTAACACAAAACATCAATACTATTAATACATAGAACTCGTGCTACTCGTGCTACATAGAAATGTAGGTAGTTGTAGTTCGTAAATATACCCTCTGACTGACTGATCGTAAATTTAGTGCTAACTAAAGTTATAATAATATTTGTAGTGAGCGAGTCCAATATTAACTAAATAAATAACAAAAGGTCTCAACAACAAAAGGAAAGTTTTCGGAACATTATAATGAAGCACAACTTGTGAGTGACTGAGCGCCACGGTAGATCGGTGTATATAGATAACTTTTTATACGATGTTGGATGATAAGTATTTGCCCACTCATCGGTATACGATGGCACTATTTTTATTTTCTAATATCATAAAATAACATAACTTTATCGGAGTTTTTTTTATAATGAACGTCATTGATGATTTGCGATCTTTTCAAGGAATCAGGTTATCTAATCGACGCACAATTAATTATTTTTTCCAACCTTCAGTATTTATTAAATAGACTTTCTTTTGTTTATCTTAAATTTGTATGCAATGTTTTCTTAACTGTTTTATAAATAACATTATTTATTTACGCTCGTATTATGTAATGCGTTTTGTTTATCGCTTGTTGCAAAACAATTTACAATGTTATGATTAAGACAAAGTAGTAGATTATTATTATAATAATAATTATAATGATATTGAACTGCGATTCTTATTAATGGTCTTCCGTCAGTCACATTTAATGTTATTTTTCGAGATCATAGTGATAAATAAAGAAGTAGGAAGTTACATTAAAATAAATTTCAGCCAAATACCATTTCTTAAATTATTTTAAATATATTTTAAAGAAAGGAGTATACAACCATAGAAATGAGTAACCAGCTCTTTTTAGAACAAGGATTCTACCTGATGCTGATCGCAATGTGTTGCCAGTCCTGAGGACTGAGTTTCCACAAAAATGAAAGATCTGCTTCATGTAAATTGGTGTGGCGGTGGTTTCTCTCAGGTCGACATACTAGTTCGAGTAACTTTCAATTATAGTATTGCTTAATGAATATAAATTTTTAAGTAGGTATAATGAATATTAAATAGGCATGTTAATAGTACTAGTTAATAGGAATAAAAAAACTAGAAACATTATCTTTTAAGCGGAAATATTGCAATCAATTTTGTGGCGTTAATAAGTATTTTATCATCATGATTAATTTGCTATTAATGAGACGTACTTGCTGCTTCAAAGATATGGTCATTATAATTAATCATTTGATCGCTACTTACGCTTAATTTGCAATGAATGAATCGTATCCACTAGCTGCTCCAAAAATACTGTCATATAATATATATCGGACCTGCTATCTATTTATCTAAGTACCTAAACCTGCTGTAAAACATACCCATTGCCATGTGTAATTCTTGATATTTTTGAGAAGTATGTCTTTTTGTTTTTATCTACATAGTAGCTTTAAGCTCACAGGACACATAACCACTAACAGACAATTTACTTCATTTTCGTTTATTTGTTTGAAAAATTCAAAACGTTTCAGTAGCTTGTAATTTATCTTAATTTCTTGTCGATTTCACTGTCCAGTTAATTTATCAAAATGTTTTGTTAACCACGCTGATCACGTAGGAAAGATTTTGCTAATGAATTACTAGTATAACACATTCTTAAAGATTAACTTGTAATCATTGCTAACTGCTCAAATTCCGTCTTTTCTACCATTTCATAAGGCAATGAAAGTGTTAATAAAACAATAAAGTTACATCGACTTTTACCGAGTTAGGTAACGTAACGTTTACCTATAACTATGTCTTAATATAATATATAGACAAATATCTTGTATTTAAGCTTCGTCCTCTTTTTATGAAATTAGCATATTAATAATTGTAATAAAGTCAATAATGTAGCAATTAATAAAATGATAGCTAACCGATATTTAATATCCTCTGATGTTCATTAAATAGAACACTTATCTGCAATTTTTATTAGGAACATAGGGACTAGTTTTCAAGAATAGGTAATATTCGATAAACCATCTGTTGCTATCCGTGTACAGTAATTTCCTCTAGTAATTACAAAATTCTATGTTCTAGTTAGAATGTTCTATGTGCTAATTAGAAGTGCCTAATCACTTCTATTTTATTTATCTTAATAACTTTTTTAACTTTATAGGTCTTTATATGTATGTGCGTAACTGTATAAAGAAACACATAAAAAATATGCATCTATCTTTTTTTGACATATGCAATTTACATGAAACTTGAACTAAAAAAGCTTTCCTAATATTTTTGCCTGTTTCTTTAGAACATTCAAGATAAGTTTTACCATAGTTTGCAAAATAAACTTACCTAGGTCTTTTCTTCAGCTGTAATATCTTCGTGATAAGCACAGCACAGGCTAAACAGAGCAGGCCGCAGAGGGCCCCCAGGAACATGAGGATGGGGTCCCGCACCGGGTCCCAGCCAGCGCTGCAGCTGGCTGTGTCCACGTAGACCCCATCGCCAGCAGTTAAATTCTCCATTCGGAAAAGCACAGAGTTTGTCCTCGTGTCACTGCAACTTTATTTTTCAATTGTTAATATCACTTATGAAGCATGCATAAATCAAAAAGCTTTTGAATATATTCTAACCAAACCTAACCTAATCCGACCAAAGTCTGATCGGGAATTAAATGGATGATCTATCGTCGTTAAAATAAGCTGTTCCGTGCTTCGGAGGGCACGTTAAGCTGTGGATCCTAGTTGTTATCAATGGAAGATATTCGCTTAGTATTCGGCGGAGGCCTTATCGACGGTTTGAAAATCATCCAAAATGTGTTGAATACTTATTAACTCTCATTCGCATTGTTACATTGTGGTGGACCATGATTGACGCCTCTACCAATTGCGGAGTCAATAACTAGCAACGCGATATAAAAATGTTGAAGTGTATATCTTTTGTCACTAAGCAACTTATTACTAAAACTGGGTTTTGAATTTAACGGAAAGGAGGCTATTTAACATCAAGAGATCTCCAAGCTCGATTCTTAAAAAACTAACCCAGAAAAATTACGTAAACAAATTAAATATTAAATATATGTGGATGTATAGGTACGGAAGAATTTATGTTTTTGCAAATAACTATCATATCTTATCATCGGCTTATGCGTATCAAATAAATACCAAAAAATAACGCATCTCGTTACAAAGTTGCTACACATCGATACGATAGCATTCCGACGTCAAATTAATATAGTGATAAGAGATAACTGTGTATTTGCTCAATGCTTGCTACTGAAAAATATTTCGTTTTATAGTTATGCTTTATTTTGGATAGTAAAAAAATGTTGAGGTGTACAGTATACTTACTCGAAACTAGAAATCGTACCTACTAGGTATATAACGTTACCTACTATATATTATCATAAATGTTAAGCTTTTACTCTACAGCCTACCTACCTACACCCACGTCGATTTTGTACTCAGAATCACTAGTTAATTTAGGATCACAGATACAGAGGAGGCTTAAGTAACGCCCTCTAGGTAAATCCTACGAGAAGTCTCATTGAAGTCTGTTATTAGTTTCATTATTAACAAAAAGATTTACTTATTGTGTTTCGCTTTTATATAACGAATTATTATACTATCTGCCATTATCCTTAGGATTCTATTGACATGTACTTGGATTATGATCAAAAACTTACTTGCAAGGAACATCGGTGGTAGGTGGCACTGTTGCCTCAACGACACGCGTCTCACATCGTTCTCCTTCGAACTTATGAACACATTTGCAGACCGGCTTCAAACAATCTAATGAACACTTCCCATTGTTCAAACAATAACTATAACAAACGTTGGTTTGACACCTGGCGCCAGAAAATCCGGGTTTGCATCTAAAACATAATAAAATACTATAGGACTCTTTGTAGGAACATAGATACATTAAGGTTGAACCGATTCGTGGGAAAACACAAAAATAATTTGATAACAGTTGGCTAAATATAAAGTAGAATTACTTCAAACAAGTAAAATAACAAATAAAACGAGGTTATCGCTACTTTAGAACAGTCGGTCTAAAATGTAATAAATTTACTTACAAGCATTGAGGGTTTCCTTCAGGAGTCAAATTGCAACGTCCATTAAAGCAAAAGTTTTCACAAACGTTCGTTTGGCATCTTATCCCGGTATAACCACGGAAGCACTTGCAAGTGGAATTTTGTTTGATTTTGTCACCATGAAGGCAGTATGTATCACCGGGAATGTTGAAGAAGTCGTTTATACTAGACTTGTTTTTCAAAACATTTGTCAAAGCCTCACACTCTGGTCTCGCCATGGTCTGATCTTCCACCTTATAGTTGGCAACGATTCCGAAGGGTGGGTCTCGGAATGAAGCGACTTCTTCGGGTTTCGGGTTTACAGCGTTCTTAGGAATCTTCCAGACTGACTTGTGTCCACCTTCGACCCAGTAAATGGAATCATTCGAGACTGTCAAAACATTCGGCTCGTGGTAGGAACCGTGCAGTAAAGTTTTTCTATCTTTCCCTTCCAAATCTGAACTTTCAATGGTATAATAAATGCCGAGTTTATCGTCAGCCCAATACAGTCTCTTAGTCCTCTGATCAAGGGCTAAACTGATTGGCCTATCTATGTTAGTGTTTACTATAACTCGTCTGTCTGAACCATCGAAACGCGCCATTTCGATCGTTGGTTTTGATATATTTATGTTTGTCCAGTATATGTAGCTAAAACATAAAATAAACTTTAATATGCGACACAATTTGAACTAGAGGAATGAGCATTCAAATAGACTGAATGTACGAACACATTATTTCAACGATGACTTACCCTCTGCAGCTATCTACTACAATAGCTCTAGGGATTTCATCAGTCATTTTAATAAGAAGGTTTACATCAATTTCATTGTTTGTTGTATTTTGCTTCGATGAAACCCAAAATATGCTGTTCTCGCTCATGTCGGTCCAAAACAGTTTCCCGCTGACAGGATCGAAGGCGAGGTCTTGAACATCAGATCTCCAGCCAATGAGTGTTCGATATTGTTTGTCTTCTTCGGCATCAAAGTGAAAGCTGAAGATGGACGTGTTGTCGTTTTGCTTGTCGACGAACAACAGCATGTTGTGGACAGCATCGTACGCCAGCGCGGTCAGCGCACGGAACCGGCCACGCTCCACGTGTGTTATTGTGTAATTCGCATAAAATTCTAGTTGGTCCCCATTAGTTACAGCGATATCTGAAACAAAGATACAAGATCGTAAGTTATAACCGTTCTATTGAAATTTTACCCTATGTCTCTACTTAAGGTAGGTATATGTTCACAAGTTCATGTACGTGGGTTAGATAGTTTTAGAGTATGTACTGTAGAAACAACAACAGACGTACGTCGTAGTAGACCGAGGTCCATATCTGACTTTTACCTATTGTCATCGATCCAATGTTTTCTTCTAATCTAAATTTTCAGACTCATAAAGAATTTCTCATATTTCTTTTTTTTAAACAAGTCTTATATATCTGCCGTTATACATTTGTAGAATAAATAAAATAGAAATACAGGTCTGTTTTTGCAAATTAACTACAATTTTCTAAGTTTGCGGTACCCAGTCCACGTATTTCGGACGCATATTTTGGCAGCCGCGCGCGCTCGCCACTCCCTCGCTTCGTCCCGTGACCGTCGGCTGTGATCGTAGAGGTTACTCATACGCGTCACGTAACCCTAACCATGGTTGTTATGTGGATTTATTGCTGCAATATCTTAGTTGCATTCAAATAGATGATAGTGGCAATTGAACATGCGCGCTGATTATTTGACAAAAAAGTAGAATTTCAAAAATATATTTTGTTATATTTTTTATGTTTATAATTACGAGTTTATAATCAACTTTGTAATTTGAAATTTAAATTACAATATGTTTAAAGAAATTAAATACTCTCAACGACTTTGTCGTAGTAAGAGATTTTGAATATTGACATTCAAAGTCATAGTTACGTGTTAAATTTTGTATAGATATACCTAATTTCCTAACGTAAAGTAAAGCTAGTGTAGCTAGTTTTAAACATAACTAAAGTGTTAAAGTGTAAAAAGTAAAATACACACTTAAAAGGTGTATGTCTGTTTATCCAGGCTAATCTTCGAGGAATGATCTAGAGATCAACTTATACAACAACAGTGTAATATCCCGCTATAAATAAAATTAAATTAATGTTGATAGCGTTGCAATTTCTGAGAATGGAATCTAATGGTTTTATTTGTAAACATGGGACCTACGCAGGAGGTCCCGGTATTAGCATTGACGTTATACACTTTGCATTTTGTTTTGATTACGTGATATTCGTAAGATTATCTGAAAGGTATTACTCTCTTATGCTAATAAATAAAATTGTATTAAGTATCTGTTTCAATGTGATAAAATAACAACTTTTTACTAAATGTACTAGCAAAAAGCGCAGCTTTATAAGGGCTCGCGTATCGTGAATGGTATATTCAGTTTAAGATCCTATATCAAGGATGATGTGGTCACTTATTAATTAACAATAAATTATTAAATCTACCTTTCGTCAGAAGACCTATGAAGAGCAAAGCTACCTTTGATCCAGAACCAGAACCACTTTAAATGCTTGTGGTGGATAACTTATATTAGATCCATTTTTTGGGATTGTAATTTTTTTGCGATTTATCCTTGGTATCTTTCTACTCTATAAAATTATTGCGTCTGATTTGCAAAAAATATTTTTTAAGTATATATAGGTATAAGCTATTGTGGATGTCTGAAACGCAGTACATTATAAGCTAATCTGGGGTCTGTTACCAATCAACAAGATGGTGAATGACCTTTATTATTCTCTTCATGTCGATTTGGGACATTTATCAGTAAATGTTGAATTCACCACGACTTCTTTAATTTACTAAAGCTCCGAGGGATACATTCCGTAAAGCTGCGAATAAGCTACTAATTAATTCTATTAAATTACATTTTTACCAATTGTTAAAATAACTATTAAATTTATGAATTAAATTAATGAATTATGTGTGTGGCCTGCTCAATTAGTTTTGTATTTTCTTTTATGTTTCTACCTAACATAACCAATTCTATACAATACAGGAACGAATTTCCGTAAAACGCAATGTGATAGTCGCTAAATTGTAAATTTGTCACTGGGCTTTTTGTCACAAACAAAGTATTTTTTGACGATGGAAATGAAATTTGCGGATGGATTCTAAACGGGTAGTATTTAAACGAGTGACTGCAAAGAAAAGTTTTGATTGACAAAAATAATGAATTTTGGTTATAGTATTACTAAGGGAGCATCTGGCTGCGAGTGACGAGAAATCAACAGAACAGCAACTTACAAACATTAATTTGAGCGTCCTAATATTTTTCTAAGTGTAAACATTACGTCCTGCGTTTTATTCAATATTTAGCAAATGTTTTTTTTTTTAATACTGAGCAGCATTTTATTTTAAATGAAGTGTTTCGAATACAAAAATGACTTTGAAAAATACTATAATAAGTAGAATATTGTGTGCTCATGTCATTGATCATGAATAAAGGTAAGGTCTGAATTCATACAGATTAGGCCCACCCGCTCGCTGGGCGCTGTCGCGCCCTGCTCGCTTCGTTTTATATTGTCTTATATGTTCCAACCTAACCTAACCAATTCAATTACAAAAACCTAATCTATCTTAATACTAAAGTTGTCTCTCTATATTTCCAGTCGCTCACTTAGTAATGTAGTCGCACAAGTTATTAAAACAGTATGTCATTATCAGTCGCTAAGTTTTTTTTTTTATTTGATCGTTTTATAATTTCCCACTGTAAACAAAAACTTAGATTAATCGGATATGTGGAGTTTTTGAAACTGCACTGCGTCAAAACATTATAAAGGCGAAATTTTGTGAGTATGGATGGATGTTTGTGCCTTATATTAATCGGATTTGAATGAAACTTTACAGTATTACAGTCTATAAGTACACCAGTATAACCTGGAGAATACAATTCATAAAGATATGGCTATACTATACTTAGTTGTCAGAGCTATATTGATGTACCTGCCATACGATGATACGTAAATTTTATATGAATGGATTAATAGTAATTAATTAGATACATTTTCGGTACGCATATTGTAAATAGATTAACATTTTCTTTGACACTAAATAAATCGGACGGATAGTTTAAATTAAGGTGGTAGAACCCTATGTGGGTCGACTCCGGCGGCACCACCGCCACACCTAGTCCTGCCTCATAACAGCAGCGCTGTGTTCTAGTTCGAAAAGTGTGGTAAGGGAAACATGGTTTTTCGAGGCGTTCCAGCTTAGTGCAGTTTAGTCCAGGGGTAACGGCGCATCTGTGGCCGACCTCAGGTAGGAATATGTAATCCTATCTGGGTTTGATTGCAGATGTCCATGGACGGCTGTAGCCACTTACTACAGGTGGACTGCATGCTCGTCTGCTACTCATATATTATTAAAAAAAAACTTATCTGAGACGTTCCATTTTAGTCCTCAGGGGAGCGGCGCTTCTGTGGCCGACCTCTGTTAATTACAGATGTCCATGGGCGGCAGTAGCCACTTACCATCATATGGACTGTATGCTCGTCGGCTACTCCTATATTATAAAACAAAGAAAAACTTGAAACAAAACGCTTTTAAAATACACCGGTGAAACCTCGGTGAAACGCTGCCATCTTAGCATTTTCATATTTTTGATTGACATAATTATGTCATAAATGTCTGCATTCATCATGACGTTTTTTTATTCTGCCATTATTTAAACAAAAATAATCCAAGTCATACAGCCATCAATGTTACACTAAATTTAAATTTGATAAAAAAGTGTTTTTTTTTGTGTACAAAACCTTATTTCAATCGTGTTGGGCCAATCTAGACATGACCTTAAGTAACTATGTTAAGTTTTAAATTTAGAAGCCCTGTAGTTTTTTCAAAAAAGGGATGGAAAGCTTGCAAGATTTTCGAATTATAAAGGACTCGCTTCGCTCGCCTTAATAATTAAGTATACACGGTACTTACATAAATAATTATAAAAAAAATTGTTTGCTTGTGTATCTTTCTATCAAATTGTTGGTTTCAGCTAATCTCCGAAATGATTGGGCCTATTTTAAGGGAACTTCCAATAGAAGCTAGACTTTTTTTTTTTGAAAAATAATAAGGATTTCGCTAAGTAAAATATAACTCTCTTGAGTATTCACATTTCTAAACGCGAGACATAAGCTTATGAGAAACAATTATACTTACATAAGTAATATTACTTGATTGGGTAAGTAAATTAAGCGTAGTGACGTCTTATGGTAGAACTGTTGGAAAATGCCAAGTCACATTAAGTGTGTGTCTTATGATCACATTTGCGATATATTATACAGTTATAATTGTATAGACAACATAGACAATAACTATTCAGTCGTAAAGGGTTGTTCCATAAAAATGAAAATTCGGGAAACACAGCATTTTTGTTTTGAACTCACACCTAATGACGTGGCCGTTCCTTAACCTAAAGGGTGTACCCCTGGTAGCAGACTCGATAAGAGCCAAAACATGAAAAATTGAATAAAAATAACTGTTAAGATTTAGGGATCGCCAAATTCAATCGCGGGACCATCACGAGTTTGTTGATGATACTGCACTTGAATGTTAATTAATTCTATAGGTATAGATACAAAGATCAGGGACGTATTGAGATAGCTTCGGTTTCAGCAGATTGCAGATTGCTTGTTCAACTGTAGTTTATCACTGGCCGAACAGGGTCAATGTAATCAAACGATAATCGTTGGGTGACGTAGCGGTTTAAATTGTAGACATTTCTATGTAGCTATTCTTGTAAATGAAAGTGGAGTCTGTGTGTTATTTTGAAATTTGAAACCTGAATACGTGTTTTAAAATGACGAGAAATAAAGAGACGATCAAACTCTTTATTTGTCGCAACTAATCGCAGAAACGTTAACACCAATTTTATTATAAGTAAAAATTGTATTTTTTTTTTTTTTTTTGAAAATGTCATTTACTCAATTTCAATTAGTCTTTGGGTACGGAACTCTAAAAAGTACAGGACGGTCGATTGTAAGGGTATATTTTCATTACAATACTCTTAAGTTAATTTATGTTAATAAGAGTCTATTTAATTGCTGGTGAGCAGCAACGTAGCGGGAAACTAAATAAAAAGAAAGAAGGATATTATGTTTAAAAAAAAATAAGTTATCATGGAATGAATTGTCAGAGAAAATAAATAATGGAGATGTAATTGAATCTTTTATCATATAAAATAGTATTTTAGGAATAATGTGCTTATACTGTCCTAGGTTAAAAGAGCAGATTTCATAAGCCGAACAGAAAGTGGACCGTTTTCCTCAACTGTTTGCGTCGTGGGCAGGAGGCAAAGGTCCCGATAACCTGTGATCGAGTTGAAACAACAAATGCCTCACTGTCAAGTCTCGATAAGGAAATAATAAGCTGTCACAGGATTTTTATTATGCTCCCTGATAAAGATATAAAAAGAAAATCCTTGTAACAGATTTTTATTTACTTTACTTTCCACTGGTGTTTGTTTTTTACGATCAGACATGAAATAATGATGAAGGGACTTCGTCCCAAGTGAAATATTTCTCAAAGAAATTTCAATTTAGTAGGTTTTCTAAGAGATTTAGAGAACACAGTGTTCGTGATACTTTCTTAAAGCCTACGACAAGATTTAAGGATTGCTGCAAAGATAACAACTAGAATGAACTGCATGAAAGCGCATGTGTATGGAATTTAGCCACAAGCTAGCACTTATCCGCCTGTCATCGGAAACCTTCGCTGGCTGCCTTACCTTAGGTGACACTCGTCGAAACTAGATATAAATTGTGACTCATGTATTAGCTTCCTAACTCCCGACCACACATAAAGTTGCTTAACTTTGTAGGCCGCTTTTGACGTAGGTACAAGCCACAATATACCTAGGTGTTACATCACCTTTGTTTTTTGTTTACGACCTTCAAAAGGTACCCGGCGACGTGGGAGCCACGCCGGGTTATGTGGGATTTTTACCGCAATAAAACCCCCCTGGTGGCCGTCTCCAACGCTTGTTGGAGAACTGGAGAACTGCGGGATCTTCGACGGAACACAACCGGAGTCCTCTAAGCGCGATGCCCCGATCGGGCTCTGCCTTGGGGGAGCACTTTTAGCTCCTCCCACATCATCTGGTGTTTCCGACGGTATGGGACCACACATTCCGTTGTCCTTCCCGGAGTCGCTTACTGGACGGTTCGAGCTCTCACTCTTGCCGCCCGCAACCGCGGAAGCCCCCTTTTAGTCGTCTCTTACGACAGGCAGGGGATACCGTAGCCTTATTCTAGTCCCGGAACTACAGGGACATGTGCTATGTCACCTACAATTAGTGTAATTCAATGTAATAAAATTTTTGTACAACAAAATGTACTTATACATACGTAAGAATCATTTATAAGTTATCTACGCACAAACATAATACGTAATTAGACGTCATTATCGTTGACATTATGTAAGACGGCCTGCCTCATTTGGTAAACTGCGGTTGGTGTTATTTGGTTAAAACCAGAGCAAATAAACTTGCCTGCGTATTTTTGCCGAATTCTACTCACGGTCAAAGCCACTTTGACCCCCTTTTTGTTATGCCAACATTGTACTAACAAATTTTCTCTCACGCAACAAAACATAGTCGGTTGGTGCCTACTGTTCTCGTGTCAACATTTTGTATTAAGCCTTTTAGCATTCTGAATCGATTACACGGCAACAACGATAAATAATTGAACATGTTATAATACAATTGACGTTTCTGCTACTTATATAAAAATTGGTAACTGCAATTTTCTAATCGTCACAAGTGTATATTGAACCTATGAGATCTTCTCTCTTCAATTTGAGAGATTCGTGCCCAGCAGTGGGACACAAATGGAACGATGATGTCTAATAATATTATTTACTTTAAGTTATTGCAAAAACTACCTACACACTCATTAATAAACGTAGTATTAAATAATTTATGCTATACTATGCGGAACTTGTTTAATTACGTTGTTTCTGTGAAATAAAACGGGATATTTATAGGTATGCCTTTTGGAAACACCAATTCAATACAAAAAAAAACCACTAGACTGGATTTTTTTGTACCTATTTGTTATTTATGAATCCGGATAATACCACATACTTCTACTATGGACTTCCTTAAAAGATACATTGATAAAACCTTTGTAATACTCTGATTTAGAATGTCGTATCAAAGATATTCATTTTATCGTAACATATAATCGTGGCTTACAATTCATTGATAAGCCACGGTATATTTATAGTGTTCGATTTTTTAGTATAATACTAAACAATTTTATTTTTGTAAGTTAAATAGCATCCGTGAATGTTTTAATACAATATGTTATTACTTTCCGTTACTAAAAAAAATGTATTTATGTTAAATATTACTAATATATTACCTATTTACAACAAAAATACGTAATGTAGTACATAGAAGAATACAGTAGGAATGAATAAGGTTATTCTACACTTATAATTTAAATGTGTGTTTACGTGTTGGTAGCGATCAAAGGTCATTGAAACAGTCACTTTCCTGAGACGGTGCGCACGCGCATATAAAAATTTCGCTCCTATATTTTTTCCATAACGTACAGAAATATGTATAACTTAAGAAAATGTTTACAATTACGTTAAGTATAACGTAAGAAAATGTTCACAACGATTGTTATGGAGTTAGACTTATAAGATCCCATGGGTTACAAAGATATTTATAAATATTTTTTTTGGAACATGATTATGCTTAGTTTGGGGTGTCAGGTCAGGTGTCACGTTTTAAGCGATTTAAAGCAGCATTTAAATAATCAATTTATACATATGTAATTAGCTGGATCTAATTTCATATGTATAAATTCGTTATTAGCATTCCGTACGTATTTTGCATAAGCAAAGTACGGTGACGTACACCGTCTCGTAATGTTATAAAAAGCGTAGTAAAAACAGTGTCATTGAGGTGATATTTAATTAATAAAATACCTATTTTATATTAATTTGAATTATATTTACCTACTTATGAACTGTGTCCGCAGGTTCATCATTGTTTAAAAGTAACACATAATTTTTTTTGCATAGAACCAGCACCATTTATACTCCTTTTTACATTCTAGTATTTACTCCTAGTATCGTATTATGAACAATGATATAATAACTATGGTGAATGATATAATAATAATTATACGGTATTGTATTTAGTTGACATTTTGACATTACAAATAAATACTTCAATTTTATTTATTTGTGCAGATGTATGGATAAGCACTTTACTTTTCATTGCTCATATGTTTGCATAACATGAGAAGGCCTGTCAGCTTGTTCCAAGAAGGATCATAATTTAAGAGAGAGAGCCTGTGTGGCGAACCGAAAAATAAGGCAGGCAGGTTTTTTACTAAACTGATACCATAATGAGTATAATTGATATTGATAAGGATAAAACTTAGCTGCCACTTCTACGAGTATCTGATTAAAAGTATACTTAAATACTTATAACTTATATCTACCGCTAAGTACTTATTAAAACGTCTTAATTAAGTGCCACTGCAACGAAGGAATAACTTACACACGGCGTTCCAAATAAGTCAGTAGGAGAACCGACGAATCTTAGTTTACTTATTTATCCAGTTAATTTCAGATAGGACATTTATCCTATAGAGTTTCGTCATGGGTGGATTGTACGTCTCTCTCTCTGCACTACAAAAAACAAAAAATCTGGCTGTTTAAAAATATTGCCTATACTATTCCCACAATTTAGACGAATCTATCAACACCTCGAGTGTTTAAATCCGTCAAGCCGTTTGAGCTGCATGGCGTGCCAAAGTATGACACATACATACGCTAGAAAAAACATCCTCTGCAATCTGGTAAAAAGTATAGGTTGCCATATAAATAAGAAAATGTTAAGGGTGAACAACCCTCTGGGGTATGAAAAATAGATAGTAGGCGATTTTCAGACCTATTGAATATGCAAATAAAATTTAGTGAAAATCGGTAAAGCCGTTTCGGAGTACGGTAACGAACATTGTGACACGAGAATTTTATATATAAGATTTTTTGAATGAGGCGGGGGATACCGTAGCCCTATTTTGGTCCTGGAATTACAGGGACATTTATTCCTATATAGGCGGTCTACAAGGCATGAAAGCGAAGACAGATAATGAAACTGATACTAATTGCGATGCTACAACCTTTCACGGTTCGTTAAGTGCTCGTCTTTGGTAAACAGAATAAAGTGGAGTGGGTATTCTTTTGTTCGAAAGTCGTGGTGGGCCGGCCTACGTGACCGAAGCTCGGCGTCTGATGTCAACGGTCTATAATTCAATAGCTTTCGTTGAGAGTTATGAGTGTAAGTGGATGTAGTTGTAGAATAATAAATATAGTTAAAAAAACTAAAAATCTCGCTTTTATGACAAAATCAACTAAAAAGTAGAAAATAATTTTCAATATAAGAATGAATTAGAAACAGTAAATAGTATAATTGTGAAAAAAGCGTGGGGTGCTCCATTTATCAGGTTCGAGAAGCGTCCCACACTTTTTCCACAATTATATAATTTACTGTACATACCTAAATACATACATACAACCCAAGCTAATAAAAGCGTGTTAAAAATAAGATTTTTTAATTTTTACACGACTGCTACTAGGTAAAGTTTTTCGAAAGGAATGAGATAGAGGTACCTACATTAAAGTACTGGGTTACATTTTTTGGCATGCCGTACTTGGCGGATTTTAAGTTAAGTTTTCGTTGCATTAGTCTAAATTGCAGGAGTGACACAGGCTTTACTTCATTTTTTAATTTATTATTTTTAACCGACTTCAAAAAAGGAGGTTTCTCAATTCGACCGTATATATGTTATTTGTTTTTCAAGTAGAAAATTCTGCAAATTGACTTTTTGCAGTTTATTGGTTAATATAATTAATGTAACTTTATTGGTATACATGACATCGTGACTTTTGTACAATGAAATCATTATAACCGCTATTTAATAGCGATCATAAAAGTAATGAATAATTTCCATTGGACGAAAAAGGCCGATTACTTTTTCTTAGAATATTGGATTCTTTCTTATCATACTGCTTTCTATTTTAAATTCAATATTAGGTATAAATAAGAAGCTGTACTTGTATCAGTAAACTATTTATTAATCTGTGCTTGTATCATTAAATACATAGGTATATAGAGAAATTCAAAACGTTATCATACACTAAAATGTAAATTTATCTGGCAGTAAGACTGGTAGTAACGTGGACAATATAATTTACATTGATAACAAGAAGTAATAAAAATTGAACGTAAAACCACAATTCATATAGGTAATGTTACAGCAAAAATTAATGTATGTATTAAGCATAGATAAGTGGTAATAAGTACAATTATCTAATCATCGTAATAATGTATTTCGGTCGACTACAATGTTGCAAATTGTCTTAATCTTGCGTATTTTTATCATAAAGATTTGCTATTAGTGAAATATACGATACCCGTCGATATATGTCGATATTGCTTGACGCATTTTTTTAATTCAATAAGATTTTTTGTTTTCCAATTAAACATTGTCTAGAGTAAGTTAGAGGCAAGCAAAGGTATCACTTTACTATGATGAGTGTTGTATGTCACATACATTAATAGGTTTTATTATTTGTTCAGCCTTCAAGAACTATCGACCTCGGGAATGTCTTGCATCCTATTCTTGCATTTTAAGATCGGTTCCTTTTCAGTTGCCTATGATCAGCAAGGACAATTTAAAGCCATGTGAACTGCGTGATTATTTGCATAAAATAAGTATACCTAAGTAATTTAAGTGAAAAATGGTGTAAACTGGCAATGTGCAAAGACGCTTTACGAAGTAACGTGTAAATAATCGAAGCGCTAGAGAATCCTTAAAAGTGCGATGTTTGCTTTAGGTCACTTCGACAAGTTATTGTTTGTCTAAGTAACTGGGATTTTAACAGTAGGTATATATTGTAAGTATTCATAAATCCTTCGTATTTATTGAAGTGAAAGCTTTTTTAGTGGCGTTACTTTTTGTGATGGGTAAAAAATGTTAAACTCGCGTCAGGATCACGTGTCCTGATAGAAAATTCGTAAGACGGCAAATCAAACCGCAAAAGTCAAAATGTCACCCGGTGTCAGTATGGAAATATGCCAATGGGTGTTAGTTTCATATCTTATTTATTATATTTTATTATTCAGATTAGGTTTCGAAAGTTTTCTCTTCTACCTGCACTCCCGGAGTGCAACCCGTTGATTGTTTTAAGCTATACTTTTTATTGCTTATAACAAAAAACAAATATACATATACATAGGAAAATTCACGTGATATAGGCTCGAAAAACATGACCTTTTACAGTAGAGCAAAAAGAAGTAGGTAAGTACTTCAAGGCAAAGTTTGTGTTTAATAATGCTGTAAATACGTTATGTCTAGGCATATTTTGACTAGATTAAATATTTCAATCAATTCGCTTTACCAATTAACCTGCTATCTTATCGGAGAGAATATAACGAACGCAGCAAAGATCACGTAATGTCGGGCAAAAACTATCTTTTTACAAAACAGATAATAATGATAACAAATGCACACCGAATGACCTATTTAACTGATAACCATACGAAATTTTATACATTTTAGCAAAATAACAAACGTGCAGTCGACGTGGTAGAGAAAAATTATAGATATCCGTCTCAGAAAATTCAGAGACTTGTGACAAAAATGTAGTGCCGTGAAAAAAAAAATTGGAATGGCAATAATCCAGATTGCTAATTATATGCGATTATTGCAGCCTGTTGGTAGAACCGGTCATGGTTCTTTTATAACCATGGGCAAAGATATAGCTTTGTCTGGACTCCAAAAGCAGTAACGTAATCTGAGTAGTTGGCGAAAAATAATGTATCGGTGAATGCTAAAGGGGTTGTTGGGAATAAAATATAGTTACTAAGGAAGGTCCGGACATCCTAACCTTCATGTAGGTTAGGTTAGAATTCCTATCCCAGTGGTTGATGGTAGATTTTTTTTTATATTTAACCTAATGATACGGCAGGCGGGCTACTTGATGGAAAGCAGTCACCGTCGCCTATGGACAGATGTCTATGGATTGTAGGGATCATTAAATATACTGATTCTAAAAGATATCTCGTTATTTCGTTAGAAATTTCATTAAGTAAACATTTCAGTGATCGAAGCAATTCAGTCTAAACAGATGATGACATTTGTGGAAGATGTCTACATTTTAAATTTTAAAGTTTTTATAAATGAAACTTTAGTATTTCTAGTAAAAATAAAAGATAAATTAATGCCAGCTAATTAATTACACGTTCTTAAATTTAACTTTCAATTTATAAGACGTCAGGTAGATATTATTTCGCGCATAATAATTCGACATTGAATTTTCAACTTGTAAGCAAATCTCTATAGCCTTGCAGTGGTTTTAAAGGAAATTAATATAGTATTTTAATTGACTTCTGGTTTTAATTATAATTAATTATTATTTTACTTATATTTTGTTAAAAACATTTGTATATTATAAATAACCAAACATAGTATAATATTTTTTTTTGTCAACCAATTTAATAGTTATTGACGAGTTTTATTACAAAGTGACGTGTAAATAAGTGAAGCGCTAGATAATCCTTAGAAGTGCGATGTTTATTCACACTTAATGAAAGTATGTTATTTTAACGATTATCTTTTGATCCCTAATTAATTAAATTTTCTATTGCATATTTCTACGCCTAATTTGTCTATTTCGTTCCACAGAATATACCTAGAATGTCTGCAAAAATATGAAAAGTAATGAAAAAATTGAAATAACACTAATTTGTTTTTTATTGCACGTTTTATAAATATGAAGTTTCACTTGGAACTAAATACTAATGTGATATAATTTAATGTTACTTCAAAGTGGTATCAATAAAAATACATATTATAAGCCGACGAGTGTTTGAATGGGTTTGGACCATCATGCTCGTACAATAATTTGGCATCTTGAAACTGATTTGTTATATTATGTGTACCTACTGATGATTGATTTGTGGTTATACGTGCTTTGAAATCATTTAAATAAGGCACTCCACACTATTTGAATTAATCATTGGATATAAGAAATGACAATTTTACTAATAACTATCTAATCCACATAGTTAAAATATTGCACGACTCATGATGCGAAGCATCAGAGAGTGCTTTACGATCGAAAAATTTTTTTCGCTTCATTTTGGCGGCTATTTTTATTATTATAGCCTTGATAGTTCACGGAATCAAGATATTTTGCATACTATTGTCGAGATAATTTAATGGAGATTAATTCCATACTTTTTAAAAATTGATTTACTGCAATAGAATTGGAAAAAAACACCAAAATAGGTCAAAAAATTTTCCTGTCCGTCATGTGTGAAACCTGAAAACACTGTAACTTGTGAAAAAATCCATCATTTGAGTTAATTTTTTTTTTAATTCTAATCGACGATTGTAGGTCACTGAATGCGAATGATTAATTAATTCAGTGTCGTTTAATTGCAATTAATAAAAAACGAAAACTACAAGACTGTATATCTATAGATATTGTGTACATTTATTCCAGCAGGGGCGCTTGTGCAGTACCTTCTTCCTACTACAGCTGTTTTTTCGGCAATTAATTTTGAACGACTTAAGTTTTTTTTTTCTTTTTTTATATATTTCATAATTAAATGAGCATTATGAGTCGTGTACTTTTGGATTTTCCAAACTTTTCGTAAAAATAAAATGCATAGAAACGTATATCTTAAATAATACAAGATGATTTAATTATTATTTTTTTTAAGTGCGTGACAATAGGATGTTTTCTAATTTATTTAACCTATACAATGACATTAGGTTATACATTTATGAACCTACATTTTTATATTTTTTGCGTAGTGCCTAGTGCAAGTGAAAGAACGAAAAATTAGTCTGACCATGTTCTAGTTTCTTTATATTCCACTTTTGTGACGTCTAGAAATACAAATTACATTTACAATAGATAGCAAAGGTTACACGTTAGGCAATTAATCCGATTTATATATACAATTGGACCACTTGGACGGACAATTCTCGATTGTGTCGCTCTAATTCATTTTATAATTTTTATGTAATTAGGAAAGATGCCAACGATTTTCATTTAGTTTCTAGAATGTATTGGTGCTTTGAAACCTTAGTTGTTATATTTTACAGCACCATATATGGTGAAAGCACTATTTATTAGGATTAACATTTTTTTTATAAAATGAAATAGACGAGGATTACAAAATTTAATTATGCAGGACCAATTACAGGAACCAAACATTTAACTGATCTTTTTTACAATAAGTCGTTTAAATTTTTAAATAAGTAGTTTTTACAGGCATAAGCAAAATAAGCGCAGGTTTAACTTACAGCATCATTCCGCAGATTTCTCAGCTAACCTATTATTTAATCGATGCAAATGATAAATAATATAATAAATAATATGATGATAAATAAGTATTTTTAAATAAGTGTAAATATGCACCCAGCGCCGCGTCGGCACTGGGGCAGGACGAGAGGTGCGGTTGTCGAAAGGCGCCAGGTGGCAAGGGTGGATAAAGCCGAATGGTCGGTGAAATAAAAAAATAGGAATTGTTGCTATTTATATTCAAACTAGTCTTGAAAATTGTAATAAAAGTTTTGTGTTGTTGATAATTGTAATTTTCGTAATTTATGTAATATTTAACATAAAATCGCTTACCAAGAACTCTTTCCAGCAGGCTTATATAATTTTTTTCAATTAAGTACTATAAATAGTTTATGTATAAATAAGTCTTATCACGTCATCTGGGAAAGTACTACTAGATAATTCGATTTTACCTTTTATTACGCATGGTAAAACTACCATACATTTATATAATAATATAATTTTAATAAAATATTCTATGTACCTAAAAATAGTATAAATGAGCAAATATTATAATGCAATATGGTTTTTAAATAATATCTTTAAATATTATTATTAAATAAAATAATGGCGGATTGCATCAGAGTGCGGAAGTAGTGTGACCATAATAAATTAATTTATGGGTATATTTCTAGGAATATTTGAGACACATTTTCTAGATAAGAGTTCTGTGTGGCGTTTTTAAAACTGTTCTAAAGTGTACAAAGAATAGGTTATTTATTCAGCTATATTTATGTAGAATTTTTACGCAATTTTATGGTGACACCTCAACAGATCGAAATTATTTTAACAGTAGGTATTATTGGGAGCTGCTGAAAATACTTGGCAATATATGAAATAGTCAAAAAGTACTTGTTATGTAAACAATAGACAAAAATACTAATAACATACCCTTTCATATGTACTTTCTTATATAAGATATCTATTAATTCGTAGGTTTTTTTAAAATATAAATTGGACTTAATTGACATATTTCTACCTCGATGTGTGTTCACACATGTTGGGTTTTAAAGGTATTTACCGCTAAATACATTTTTTATCATTGAGTAAAATAATTGAGGGAGACAAATACCTGATTTGTTGACTAATTGAAATTAATTACATATTCTAAAAAATAAACGTGGTAAGTAGTACTCAGTGTACCTTATTAATTGAAAACTTGAGTACTTAATTAATTGTGTTCTTATCGCTTATTAATTTGCAAATCGCTTATAAGTAGGTAGGTACTTATGAAAGTAGTGGAAGCTCTAGAACAACTTACGTAACTTTATTGTATTAAGAACAGTTGCATTACATTTGTCGTAGGTAGTGATGTCGATTTATAAGAATGTTTATGTTATTTCGGTACTTTAACGTACGTAAATATTCAAATAAAAGACGTCTGTAACGCATTTGACGTACTTTACGCGTAAAACGCATTCGCCGCAACGGCGCTTTCCACATTTCAGGAAGGTTATACGGTAAATTAAGAAACACTACAATATCTACAATCATGGCAAGATTTCGAGCGATCTTAACTTAGCCGGGTTATACACACAGCTCAGAGTGGCCTACGTGACTCGCGGTCCCCTAGCAATGGTGTCGTGGCGCCAAACGAATGCGCGCCTTATTGACATTTTGAACCAATATCATTTTAAGAATTAAACTATCGTCAATCATTCGCATGTGCTCGTAGTGTTCATAATTATCTTTTTATAACCCACAACTGTTGCGTAACAGTCAGAAAAAAACGCACGTGTTCAAAAAGTCACGCATCAGCTGATTTTTGCGATACTTACCCCAGGAGAACGAGCTAACGAGGTTGATCGACAGTGCAACGAAAGCGAGAAAACACTGTGTTTTACACATTTTGTTTCATAAATCTTGTGTAGTCCGGTTTAAATGCACATTACATCGAATATTTTGTAGCGAGTTTCAGTCCAATGTCAAGCAGAGGGCGCGCGTATCGCTCACGACCACGCCGGGCGCGTGTTAGACCGAAACTAACTCTGAACAGAACAGAAGTAAAAGCGGCCGTGTGTTTTGCTGCGAAGTTAAACTCGAAATAGGTTCATTGAAGGCGATTCGCGCACGCTCGCGTATAAACTCTCGTATCAACGTTATCAGGCGGATTGGACGAGATTTCGGAACTGCATGCGATGGCATGATGAGTTGTTTACGTTTACCTTGGGCAGCAATTATCATTTGTGTAAACACTAATTGGTTATATAACGGTTTTTACAATTTTGCGTATGTAGTTATGTAACCAATCATAATTTTATATTTTGAACACTTTATTGCTTAGGTATAAAAGGTAACAAATAAGCCTATTTATTGTATTTATTAACAGACTTATCAAATGAAATATTAATTGAATAAATGTCATTTTTAGATGAAACATGCGATGTGTTATTAGTAGTAGGTAGAAATGTTATTTGAAAAAAAAACAATGAAATCATTAAAGATTTTATGGCCTGTAATATAAAATACTAGGCCATTACCATTTACCATTACACCTTTAGAATAATTCTTACCTGTAATTACTGGTAAACTAAAATTGTTTTAAATAAAATTGTAGGAAGAATTTTACAAGGGCAACAAAGCTCTAAGTTATAATTCTCATGTCTCGGTGATTGTCTACAATATTAAAAAAAAACTCTAAGTTACTTTACTGAGAAAAATAAAGTTAAAATATTAAAATTTATAATACAGTACAATTATGTAATATACAAGTTAAATATTGTTACAATGTTTAGAGGTGGTCTCATAAAGTTTCTATCTAGCTTAATTCGTCTAAAAAATCAGGACAGTCCCGTTAAAATTTGACGTGTGGTCCCATTTATTGCTCTACGTTTATTATTAAAAATAAAATACTTATAAATATTTTTTTAACAAAGCTTTTTCAAAATTTAATAGGATCAATAATTTTCTTCAATTCCAATTGAAATTAAATATTTGTAACTGTCTGAAATGCACAGAATTAAATAATAAAACAATTTTTTGTTCTTTAAAAGCTCACCCTTATTTAAATGACACCTAAACATGCAAACCCGTTTGTATGGTCATCGTCAAAAATGAATTAATAGACTTTATGGTGACGTAAGGTGTGGAAAAGGGAATTTTCCACGGAAGGTTTGGGTTTATTGTGCATTTGTGCGTAAAGATTGTGTAAAGTGTTAACCCAATAAGTAATTACTAATTACGGCTTAGTCGAGATTTTTAAAATTATTTTGTTGACATGTTAAAATATTAAAATCATGCAGCTCTACAATAATAATCATCATAAATTGATTGCCTAAGTATACCCTATATGGGAATGATTAGTACCTACTTAGACTTCAAAAAAATGTTGAGAACTTGTTTCTTTTATAATATTGTCTTATATTAATTGCAACCGTATCAAAAAATCTAAACAGATAAACATGTCGGGATTATGTCGATATTGTCGTTATCACAAACCGGACATCCGGACACGAGCGAGATCTTTGTAGGAAGCAAACACTTCCACGTAGGGTTGCCACCCGTGCTTCTAATATATAGTATTGTAGTTTTACATACTGTACCTAATATATTTTTTTGACAATTGTACTCATAGACATGTATTTGACTTGTACCCAATGTACTTTTACTTATTAAAGATGCCGTGTGTCTTAGCAAATTAATAAAGTACGAAATGTACTATATTTTCATCTCTAATTCAGACTTCGTGGGATTGTCGGCCGCAATTTCCTGAGCATATCATTGGTACCACCAATGTTTAGAAATAGGTCAGCGAAAAAAAATGTGATAAGAATAATTGTCGCGCTAACCTATATTATAGTGAAATCGAGACGCCAAAAATAGCAAAAATATAGTTCATATATTATTCCTTAGTAATAAAATGTATGATATATTCGCAATGTTTTAGTAACAATTTTTTCGAAAATCGGTGGCAACCCAACTTCCACATAACCCGTGCAACAACCGTTTGTCAGTCAGTCATGACCGTGGTCAGTGCATTGAACTACGGAGGTAGGAAGTGAGAAATAAAATTATACTGCTTTTATTACAACTGTCAATTTGTTCCATTTTCAAGGTTCAAATTTGTATTTCATTTGGGTATATTAATATTTGAATTGAAGGTGTACATGGTGATACAGTCTGTTACACCTGCTACTACCGTGCCGCGTAGCATATACGCCAAGAAAAAGTCGGATCCGCGCACAATGTGTTCCGTATCTACATAAGTATTAATAGTTAAAAGGTCGCAGAACCCTTTGCGGTTCGACTCCGACGGCACCACCGCCACACCTATTTCTACGTTAAAACAGCAGTGTTAAACGCTGTTGTGTTTGTGAATTTTCCGAGGCGTTCCAGCTTAGTCCTCAGGAGTAGCGACGCATCTGTGGCCGACTTCAGGTAGGAATGTCCAATCCTATCTGGGGTTGATTACAGATGTCCATGGGTGGCAGTAGCCACTTACCTTCAGGTGGACAGCATGCTCGTCTGCTATTTCTATATTATAAAAAAGTTAATAATATAATGGAACTATATTTGTAAAGTGTATGTATCTTTTAAATAGGTTTTTTTTAAACACGTTAGTAAATATTTATTTGATTATTACGAGACAATAATTAATTAGTTGAACTTTGGAAGGTAAAATTGCTTAGGAATTAATAAATAATGCTGACGGGCGTAAACATACTAAAAATAATGTGTCAACTAAATTAATGTAACAGTATTGTATCATACATATTCTTAGCGCAAGCTTCATTTACATTTGACAAGATTTTTTGCATATTTTGCATTGTAATTGTACTAAGCCTTGTTGCATTACCTTCTATTTTATGACTAAAATATTAAAATACGTTTTTGTATCATATACGGCGTCCTCAATGTTTTATTTTTTAATTATATTGGGATGCTAATATGGCGCAGGCCTGGATTGAGGTCTTCGGAAGACTGTCCTCCAGTGTAAAAAGTTGATTTGATTTTACAAAATTAGTATTGTGTCATAGGCTTATTTGGCAACAAATACGTATAATTCCGGTCACCTTTTTTGCAGATTCTATGGTTCTGAGTGTTTAGCAACTGTGTTTGGGAGCCCCCAGGATCGGGGGTCCGGGGCGGACCGCCCTGTCCGCCCCAACCCCTTAGTCCGCTCGAGATATGATGTTATTTAATATTTTTTTTATAAATCTATAGATTATTATAAATAATAATATATATTTTTATTTGTAATAAACCATTGAATAGAATAGAATAATTTTTATCCTTACTAGTCCTTACTAATATTATAAATCCGAATGTAACTCTGTCTGTCTGTCTGGTTGTCTCTTCTTCACGCCTAAACCACTGAACCGATTTTAATGAAATTTTGTATAAAGATAGTCTAAGACCCGAGAAAGGACATAGCATAGTTTTTATCCCGAAAATTCCACGGGAACTAGGGATGGCGATCTAAGATCGATTAATCGGAGGATCGATCTTTTGGACCAAAAAAATCTATTATTTTAATCGATATTAGTAAGGATTGAATCGTAAACTATGCATTTGATCAAGTGATGATCTTTAGCAAAGTTGTCCATGAGCCCACGAAGGTTTCAGGGTTGGTACGACCAATTTTCGCCAGACGGCGCCACTGTCATTTCAATGAAGGTACGAATTTTCAGTTTTGTGTATGTTAGTATGTCATATTATTTTCTTTTAAACGCGGGCGAAGCCGCGGGCAAAAAGTAGTAAGTTTTATAAGTAAGAATAACTATAAGTAATAATAAGTAAAAATCACTAAATAAACGTAGTAAATAAATATTTTCTAGGTGGATGACCGCTGCTTCCGATTAATTGCTTCTAAAATTTTGCGTGTTGCAAGGTTACAATAGATTATATGTTTCAACTTTGAACTCTTATAATAATTTTAAATGGTTTTAATACTTCTATTTATTTTCGATAGAAAATGACCCTTGCTACTCATAAACGTTTTCGACAAAATTCATATAGAAAAAGGTTATTATCTTAAGGCCCATTACGGATGCGTTGTCGTTCCAGTTGCTGTGATAGCGAGGTTCATATCCCAGGCACGCACCTTTGATTGTTTAAAATTATGTGCTTATTAGAAATTAATTATCACTTGCTTACGTGAAGTTCACCAATACGCAGAGCTGGATTAACCCTGTATGGGCCTGTAGGCAATACAATTTTCGGGCCCCTATTCTTTACCTACTCTGACTGACTAAATAATGTTTTTTTTTTGCCTTCTACCCACATTCCTGAATACAATTCCCGATATAGGCATGGAAGACGTCCTAAGGGCGGGTTCAGACATACGCAGGCTCTATGCGTGCTCAACGCGGGTTGGCTGCGTGTTAGTACGGAGTCTGCAGTGGGCCCCTGTCGATCCTGGGCCCCTAGGCAGTTGCCTACTCTGCCTTAATGTTAATCCGGCTCTGCCAATACGCACTTGGCCGGCGCGGTGAACAACGGCTTAATGCTTCTCATTATGAGAGGAGTCCCGTGCCCAGCAGAGGGACAGTAATGGGTTGATGATCATAATGCTGACGACGTCATTCCAGGGAACTAAAATGATCGCCTCAAATTCAGGTCAGATGGCTTCTCTTTTATATTCATCTAATGGTCATTCTAAGGAAACGCAAGAAGTGCTTCATTATGGGAAATGGTACTATGGTGGTGTGTGTGTGTAGGCATGTATCCAAAAATTGTTCTACCATCTTTCAAAAATTTGTATGTGCATGAGGATGCAACAGGATACGAAGTTTGATGATGATAACCCCCAAAACGCTTTCAGGATGGACAGACGAGTGGAGAGTATAGTAGTAGCTACTATTCGCAACCCTATTAAGGTAAATTAGTGAATGCAGATTTTTGAAATGGATTGATTTCTTGTCGGACTATGAGTTATTTATAATGCCAAACAAACTTTTAAATCATTTCATTATAATCGTATATTTTCCGGAAATATACTCCCAATTTATTTTGAAAATATTAGAATGCTGAATAGCGCCATCTAGTAAATCAGTAAGAATCGTTTTGTTGCACAAACACGTGAAACTTTATATAATTACTTATTAGCTGGATAGATGGCGTTGGTTCCTATCAATGTTAACGTAAGCTTATCACCGCTATTATATTGGTACGATAGTTTGCTTTCCATCTACATCTTTTAGATTTAAGTATTACTGAGACAACGACTAATTACTCGTAATTAATTATTATCCAGCATATAACAATGAATTGCAAATAATTTTTCGTCTATATGTAGCGACATCTAGTGAAGTATTAACAAGTTATTTTGTACTGCGTACGTTCATTGAAGAGTTACATCCGTTTCATATAGATGACATTAGTAGTAGCCTTATCTAATTATTTTTCATATAGTGAACCATGAGTGGATTAACAGAATTTATTCAAAATTAGCCTTCTAAAATAAAGTAAGTTAAAACTTTTTTTGACGTATTGATATGTGGCATAGTTATGTATTTGAAACATTATTCTTAAATAATATTATTGTCAAATTGATATAGAAATCGGACACTTTATTTACATTTCATCAACTGATCCATCTGTTACCAAATATAAATAAGACTGATGTTCTAAATGACGCTGATTAACATCACTGGTAAAAATACATGCATCATTAACCGCTATGTCCAAGTCTACTATATAGTCCAATATTTGCCTGATCAGTGAAACATATATTATATAAGTGTAACTGGGAAAAATGGAAATAGGTTTTTCCGAAGCTCAACATACTCGTATTAGAATTAGTAGTACCTACCTAGAAGATACATTCGTCGTTGATTCTTGGCATTTCTTGGTTATTTTCGATAAATCTAGTTAGTAGAATAATTATTGTTCAATATTTTTTTTTTTTTTTTTTTTTTTTTTTCCTTGTATAAAGTACCGAATGAATAATAAGGTACTTTATATTTATTACAATCTAGCCTACTATAAGACTAATGAGTAATTTTACGCTAACTTAAACTGCTAAATAATCATATAATGAAGGCGGCGTCCTCTGACACTGCACTTCTTTGTCTTATCACATAAAGGAGTAGACACATTGTTCTTGTGTTCTATAATGTTCACTTATCACTTCTTCACTAACACTACACTGTGTCATGTCACTAACTCAAACGGTTTAGTCCTTTTGAGTCTTCTCACTAAGTCCGTCGTATCGAGGAGCTGGATCGCCTCGATATTGACGTGATGGTGAAGTCTTTTTTGATGGCCTTCAGCATAAGTGCTAATCACTTTTTTAACAAGGTCTACTTGAAGGTCCCGATGTAGATCTTCGTTTCTTACATACCAAGGTGCATTTGCAATACCCCTAAGTACTTTATTTTGGAACGTTTGTATGATATTTAAATTACTTTTTTTGGTACAGCCCCAGAGTTGAATACCATATGTCCATACAGGCATTAGGACTTGTTTATATAGCAATATTTTATTGTATATAGACAGCGAGGAATGTTTCCCAAGCAGCCAATGCATAGCTCTGTATTTGAGCTCCAGCTCGTCACGTTTTTTCTTGACGTGAGCTCTCCAGCGCAGCTTCGCATCAAGGGTCATGCCAAGATATTTGGCTGTGTTTGCGTATGGAATGGGTGTGTTGTTAATATATATAGGTTGATAATTAGGATGCCTATTTGTAAAATCAATGTGCACTGATTTGGTTTCATTGAGTTTCATTCGCCACTTCTTCGTCCAATTGATTACTTTGTTGATAGCTACTTGGCAATTCTCCGCTGCTTCAGCGTGATCATTCCCTACAGCTATAATTGCAGTATCATCAGCAAAAGTTGCGAAGATGTTATTTTCTGTTTCTGGAATGTCACAGGTGTATAAGAGGTACAGGACCGGCCCCAATACACTGCCTTGTGGTACGCCAGCATTTATTTGCTTGAGATCTGAGTATGCTTCTCCTTGTCTCACTCGGAAAGCTCTGTTTGAAATATAAGATATTAATATTTCTGAGAATTGCTTTGGTAGCATTGCTCTTAGCTTCAATATCAAGCCTTCATGCCAAACTTTATCGAAGGCTTGCGCTACATCTAAAAATACTGCAGAGCAGATTTTCTTCTCTTCTAATGATTTTTCTATTGTACTAGAGATCCTATGAATCTGATCTATCGTGGAGTGTTTTTCTCTGAAACCAAACTGGTGATCTGGTATAAAGTTTTTATGTTCTAATATGGGTTTGAGTCGCTTTAACAAGAGCTTCTCAAAGACCTTAGACATTATAGGCAATAGGGAGATAGGCCTGTATGATGCAGCTTCATGTGGCGGTTTACCCGGTTTTGGTATCATTATTACTTCAGCTACCTTCCATAAGTCTGGAACATATTGAATTCTGAATGAAGCATTTATTAGGGAAGTTAACTTGATTACAGCTTTTCTAGGAAGGTTCTTCATAACCTCACCTGTAATCAGGTCGAATCCAGGAGCTTTTTTAGGATTAATGTTGCGTTGTATCTCTGTTGACACTTCTTTTGGGGTCACAAATTTAATATCTAGCTCTGTCTGCTCTATACAGTGACTACTATAATCACTATATTCTCCTTCATTTGGTTGGAAGATTTTTTCTAGATGAAGGGCAAAATGAGAAGCTTTTTGCATATCATCAATTATCCATTTTCCATACTTATCTTTAATTGGGGGAATTTGCTTGATAGGTCGTTTCAAACCTTTGGTTGCTTTCCACAGTGAGTAGTCTGTGCTGCGATCATTGTTTAAGCTTGATAAATAGGTTTTTAGGGTATCGTTATTAAATTGATTAATTTTTCTCCTAAGTGTTTTTGTGAGGTTGTTCAGATGTTTTTTGTCTTCGGGAGACCTCGTTTGGTGCCACCTTCTCCTTTGTCGCCGTTTTTCCTTTATAAGGACAAGTATTTCCCTTGTATACGTTGGACGTGTGACTCTCACTCTAGCTTGTGGTGTATTTTTCCAGGCTGAATGTTGGATAATTTTAACAAATCCACCCACTTCTTCGTCTATTTGTTCGGGAGTTTTAAGTGGAACGTGCAAGTTTATATTACGTGTGAGATCCACCTTAAAACTTTCCCAATCTGTATGCTTATTCACTAGGCCGAGCTGGCTATTTCGATGTACAAAGCTTTGATGCAGTGTTAGTATGATTGGCGAATGGTCCGAGCTCATATCGTATGAACCCTCAACGCTCATGAGACTTCCTGATATTTTTTTATATATAAAGAAATCTATCAGGTCAGGAACTTTATTAGGATCAGTTGGCCAGTATGTAGGTTGTCCTGTTGATATAACTTCACATTTCAAGTGTTTCAAGGCATTGAATAATTCTTTGCCTTTAGGAGTTGTTAACCTCGAACCCCAATAGACATTCTTGGCATTAAAATCACCACCCAAGATGAATTTTTCGTTAAATTTATTTAAAAATTGTATGTACTTCTCTTTTTTTATTGAATATCTAGGTGGGCAATAAATTGCTGCAATAGTTATATGGTAGTCCTTAGTTTCGACACCAATAGCCACTGATTGGATATCATGTTCTTCGTGTTTAAATTGTTCATAATGAAACAGATTATCTTTGATAATAACAGCACTTCCACCTCTAGCACAATTGTCTGGATGGATTGCGTGATATATTGCATATCCTTTGAATTTTATGTGTGACTGTGAGGTGAAATGTGTTTCCGAAATTAAGCAGATATCTATATTTTTTGTGTCTAGGACTACTTGAAGTTCGCTCTGATGTTGCTGTAGTCCGTTGGCGTTCCATGTCATTATCTTTAGTATGCGACCCATTATAATTTATTACTATGTTTAATAATATTTTTCTCTAGTTTATTAAGCCGTTCGTTAAATGTAGTCATAAACTTTAGAATTTGACCTAATTTATCATCAGTTTCTTTACTCTTATTTGAGGTTGATTGTTGTTGTACCTTCTTGTTAGCTGCTGCTGCTTGAGCATAAGATTTATTATTGTTTTTTTGGTTTATTTCAAAAGTGTTTTTTTTCTCAGTAGCTTCTGGATTTCTTTGTTCTGAAATTGTTTGACGGTTTTCAGGGTTTGTTAGTTTCTTTTGGCTTTTATTTTTCATCTTTTGCATCTCTTTTGCTACGATACAACCTCTATAACTCGCGGGATGAGCTTCACCACAGTGGATACATTTAGCTTTAGCGTCTGACGGTTTTTGACAGTCCGTGGTAAGATGTTTGCCAGTGCATTTGACACATCTTGGTTCTCTTGCGCAGTATTTATGTGTATGACCATAGTTTTGGCACCTCTTACATTGAGGAATTAACTTTGGAGTTTTCAGTGGTTCTATTTCTACTTTGCAACCTAAAATGGATTTTATATTGTACACATTACTTATATTTTCTTCATGTTTAAAGGTAAGCATAAACATATTAAGTGGTTCTTTGTTCTTCCATCTTAACTTGTTTGTAGCTTCCACAATCTTGTATCCTTTTTCTAATAAGTCTTCCACTATTCTTGTAGGTTCGCATGTATGGTGTAATTTTTTAGCAATGACTCGTATTGGCCTCTCGCGTTTGTTTTCAAACGAGTGCCAGAGTATTTTGTTCTCTGACAGATTTTTTGTCAGTGTCCTGTAGCTGTCTTCATTGCTTGTATTAATCTTTACTGTTTCCTTACTCAACATTTTAACGTTGAATGTGTTACCAACATGTTGAGTCAGGAAATCGTAGAATGTCTGGTAGTTTTTTATGCCATCCACTATAATGGGTGGTGGTGGGGGTAGTTTTTTAGGTTTTTCTCTTTCGGGCTCCTTTTTCTCACCGGAGTCTTGTTCTATTGAAGTGGGTGATGTCGCTAATTTCCTCTTTTTTCTGCTTTTTTGTCTAATCCACTCCGTTTCTTTCGCAAGATCTTCCTCATCAGTAGTGTATGTTACCGAACGAGTAGGCTGCTCATTGGGAGTATTCTCATTCCTCGTGGTATTTTTTTCTGCTTTTAGCTCTGCGATTTCTTGCTGTAATTGGGCTATTTGACTCTTAAAGTCGTTAATTATACCTTCAAGATTTTCTCTCTCAGCTTTTTCTTTCATATATGCTTCATAGAGCATATGTTCCGTTTCTGTTTTTAATTTTATAGGGGATTGCTTAGCCATACTTACGACAAGTGTAGCTGCACCTTAATATTATAAATAAAATAATCGGTTATAACACCTTGCACTTTAACTGGGTCATCGCACGAACGCGGCGCGGCCGGCGGCGCGGCGACAATGTTATGATTCGTATGCACTTTCTGCTCTTAATTGGAGCACGCGAGCGACACGACTGATTTTGACGGAAATCAGACAATCACTGAATTGTTCAATATGAAAGTAGATATTGAATTATAACATTATGTTGATGTTGTCATACGGTACCTACAAATAATTGTACCTATATCTTTTTTTATAATATACGAGTAGCAGACGAGCATGCAGTCCACCTAATGGTAAGTGGCTACTGCCGCCCATGTACGTCTGTAATCAACCCCGGATAGGAGTAGATATTCCTACCTGAGGTGCGCCACAGATGCGCCGCTACCCCTGAGGACTAAGATGGAACGCCTCGGAAAAGTATGTCTCCCTTACCACACCTTTGAAAACAGAACACTGCAGCGCTTAACACTGCTGTCATAACAGCAGTGTTAAGCGCTGCAGTGTTCTGTTATGCCTCATAAGGCAGAAATAGGTGTGCCGGTGGTGCCGCCGGAGTCGAACCACAAAGGGTTCTACCACCTTCGAAACTTATTCGGCACTTTACAATAAAAATGATACTTAACGTTGTGTAATTTTGTAACATGTGTGTTTCAATTAATCACGATGGGACCCTGATTTTGCTCATTGAGAGGGTTACTCTTCGAATTTCGTTCCCTCGCATTTAACAGATGGGTTAAACGTTTAACGAAATTATAAAGGACACTACAAAAAATATAGGGCAAACGCATAAACTCCATTTTTTGACATCTGTTTAAAATAATGTGATAAAATATAGTGGGGCAATGCTGCATACGTTTTTTGGTAATAACTTTTCAGTTTAAAAAGCCACACTTAAGTTCTTAAGCTCGATGTAATTATAAGTAAATTGTTGTAATATTTATCTTTTATTATTTGTGTTCTATTTGTTTTTACTACTCTACTAAAATAATTATATTTATTTATTTACATGTAAGTATTTTGTTAATTAAACTTTGAAGGTGGTTCCTTTGTGGCTTGAGGCTTGTTGGCTCCAGTGGCACCACCGCCATACCTATGTCTGCCTAAAAACGCTAGTGTTAAGCGCTGATGTGTTCCGGTTTCATGGGTGTGGAGACGGAGACAGGGGAAACGCGACGTCAGTGGCCGACCTGAGGTAGGCCCTTAATCTTATTTGGTTGATTACAGATGTCCATGGGCAGCAGAATCATTAGGTGGAATGAAGTGTGTGTGTGCAAAATGTAGAATGAACTTCCTCCTGATGTATGCCCTCAGGACTATGACATGGGGCTCTTCAAGAGGGGTGTAAAAAGAACTCTCCTTCAAAGCCGGCGATGCTTTGGCGTCTCCTCTGGTGTTGCAAATGTCCATAGGCGACTGTGACTGCTTTCCATCAGGTAGCCCGTCTGCCTTATCGTTAGGTTAAATATATCTATAAAAAGTTAGATAATATTCTTATAGTGAAATCCGAGGATGGCCGTGGCCGTAGACGGATAAATAACATTATAAAAAGACGTTGTGGGCGGATCGCAAATAAATAAAATGATTTTTGACTCTTACTAGTGACCCACTGTAAGCAAATGATAGCCAGGTGTTACAGGACTACGAGTACGTATCGTTCTATGTGCCTATTTGTTCCCGAAATGGGGTTTTAATCCATCAAATATTTATCCAGTGATTGATGTGACGTGCGGCCGGCAGGACCGGGTTGTACTTAATAAACGAGAAAAATGTATCAAATATTCACATCCCACGTTATTCTATCATATCGCGCTTAAATTCAGAGGAAATAATTGGAGATTTGGATATGAAATAAATTTAAATCTAATAATTGTGATTTCTTTGTTTTCGATTTGGATTACATAAAATATTTTTTAAATATTCGAATCTATTATAAATATTGGACGGCATAAGAACGCACTGCTGATTTTTCGATGTCACTAATTCTGTATTTGATTAAATTAATGTACATTTGTTTAACAAGGTGAAGTAAACGAGTTTCGAAAACATTTATATACCTGAGAATTCTTCATAACGATCCCAAACTCTTAAAGTGATCGCACTTTTAAAGTGTTAATAGCCCTTTATGCCGTAGAGCCGTGGTCAAAAGCTACATAATTATATATAGGTACTTATATGTTTGGAGCGTAAATTGCTCCCCCCAGGACAGAGCCCGATGGAAGGGCATCGCGTTAGGAGGACTCCGGTTGTGTTCCGTTGGAGATCCCGGAGTTCTCCACCAAACGCTGAGGACGGCCACCGGGGGGGTTTAGTGCGGTAAAAATCCATAACCCGGCGTCACTCCCATGGCGTCGGATACCTTTTGAAGGTTTCCCCCTCGTCAACAAAAAAAAAGGTACTTATATGTTTACGGAGGTTCTAATGGACAAGTAGAACAACGCAGATGTTATAAGTTTGCGTTGAAGGATTAGATGCCTATTGCCTACCTAATTAGATCGTGGTACAGAAATTGTATTATTTTCCGTAATGGATGGCTGCAGCCAGCTGATTGATGGCTCTACACGAACGGATGGATGATAAAGGCGTAGGTCAAAGAAACGAGGCCTTACAATAAGAGGCCATAAAATAGGCGTATCAAAATTTTTTTTGCAAAATATAACATAAATATTTAAAAAATATAGGAAGAATTACTTCTAAATTTTTTTTCAGTATAAGCGAAGATCCGATGAGAACAGTTTTAACTCAAATAGAAATCAAACAATAAATAGATAAAGAGAATAGTGTAAAAAACGAAGGGTGGCTACCCTATTAAAATGCAACACGTGTTCCTAAGAGGGGTGGGCTGGATTAAATAAATCCTGATTGCATTAGCGACACTTGTTCGTCCGGGCGTCTGTCAATAGATGCACTGGGCCAGTTGGCCACGTTTCTATGATAATGGTTATTACTTTTAAATGGTCAACTTGATATTTCGGAATAAATTCTTTGCGTAGGAATAAAAAATACGTATGTACGAGTGCATTACAAATGTTGTTTGTGCAATGCAGAGATAGCCTGATGGTTGAAACTTGGACTTTCAATTGAAGTTCCAATCTCAGGCACGCATCTCAGATTTTTCAAAGTTGAAACGGTGAAAGACTATCGTGAGAAAGCCTGAAAGTTCTGAAAAAAGTTTTCATATATGTGTGTTCAATCGAACTAGGTCAGTGCGATGAACTATGGTCTAAGACCTCTCTTACTCAGAGAAGAGACCCGTTCAGTCCGTGAGACCCAACAGTGGGACAGAAATGGATTGACGATGAAAATTGTGAAGAGTTAAATATAATTAATACAGTAAAATACGTCTTTTAAATGAAACATAACCTTACATGTACTATGTAGTAAGTAAGTTCGGATCGGATTACTGTTCGAACAAAAAACATGCTACTTGTTCAGTTTTTGCTCATACTATTTTTTATCGGAAATATCGAATGTAAGTGACTGGAATAGTATAAAGGTGGTCTGAAGTGGTTGAAGAGCATTTATTTATTGTATGTTATGTTATTGGTTTATTATTTGATTGTTGTCACATAATTAGTTCATTTTTAATATAATCTACAGCTAAAATATTTGATGGCATCCAATAGAAAAAAACTACGTAATGCAACAAAAAGCCAACATCACATGGTGTTCCAAGGCGGTCACCCATCCAAATACTGACCGCGCCCGACGTTGCTTAACTTCGGTGAACGGACGAGAACCGGTGTATTCAACGTGGTATGGACTTTTGTAAACACGCCCAAGCCCATTAACAGCTATAATCGACCCCTGATAAGGTAGACTCCGACCTGAGGACATCCACACAAGCGCCGCTACACCTTAGTTGGGTCGCCTCGGAAAATTAAGTCTTCACCATCTTCAAACTAGAACATATCAGCACATAAAAACTACTGTTATTAGGCAGAAAAAGCTGGCGCTTGTGCCACTACGCCGTTTTTTTAAGATATGGGTTGGAAATTCACTTATGAGTTATGACACTATAAAATTAATGGCAGTGAAACGAAAGAAAAGCATTTAATAAATGTTGTTCCGTTTTGTAATACTTAGCTACGTATGTTCAATTTTACATAGATGAATACTCTAGAGTTTCCTTTGTACATTTTTACGCAGTCATAACTAACTGTCGTCTGCGGAATTTAAACGAGCAATATTTGGAGAGCTGATTCAATTTCCTTACTGTGTTCCGAGTTCCGACCAAATATTTCTACGTATTTACATTTTATTCCGCGTATGTTACGATATCGGGAATATCGAGCCTTTGTTTGTTTTCCTTATATGAATGATGCGGCTTTCTTGCCGTGAAAATATACACTTGTGATATGTTATGCCACGCGACTGGGATGAAAGATTTCGAGCACACATTTAGCGGTTCTATATAATTTAAAGTTGTTTATTTTAAGATATTCGTGTAGGAATAATCAGTTCTGTAATATCTAATCCTTAAACAATGATCATTTTATTATACGAGTAGTTTTCTTCTAGAACGCTACTCACCAACATTAAGATCGGCTCTTTGTAAAATATTTATAAAACATTGAAGTACCTACGCATTATATTAGATATACAAATTTATTAAACCTCTCTACATCGTTACTGATGTAGTTGTAATGTAATGTAACGGTCGAACAATAATATAATTTTCATAACTCCGGGAGTAATAGATATTTAGCTACCCAAAACCATCTTAACTGTTTTTTTCATTATTACTGATAAATTAACTTGTAAAGTTCATCGACATCATTCACGAAAGAATGGGGATAAAATCATAAATCTGATACCCTATTTAATTTTGCACACATCTATTACGATATAGTAGACTCTACGACGTCAGCTTAAACCTTTTTATTTAACCCTTTTACCTACAAATATTTGTATTTGTAGATTGAAAGATTTCGTTCAGAGTTACGCAAAACGGATTCCGAGATGAACAATTTTAGGAAGGCTGAAGTTTGCTTTTACGCCCGTAACTTGCTACAACTTTGACAAGCAAATCTTTTGATGTTTATCTGTAGAATGGGAAAGTAGGTAACGTTGGAGTTCGCAAAAAACCTTATCAACCCTTCCTATTTGTATTCAGGTAGGATATTCAAATATTCGGGTATATTTCGGTCCCTAGGTGAGCATCGTGTCGGCCGTGAAAAACTTAAAATATTTACATTGTACGATCTTACGGAACGCGGTTATTTCTGTGTAGAGTCCGAATGACCTCGGCCAGTTCCTGTGTTCGCAATGGAGTAATCATCTTACCGGTTTAGAGGTTTTAATTCGGCTAAGTGTGTCAATCGTCTATGATACTGTTGACATGATGAATGTAGGAAGAAAAGTTTGCTATATTGATAACACAAGACCGGAAGAGGAAAATTAAGAAGCGTTAAATATGACCTACATTTAACGCATCTCAAGTTCGTGTTGTATAAATGTGTCGTAAAATACAAAAAGAAAATAATACAATTGTCTGTATCAAGAGCATGTTTCTCAGCGTGAGGAAGGTTAAGGCTATAGTCAATCGCTGGCCATGTATTGGCCAATAACAACCACATATGTATGAGATTAAATGGGAAATTTTTAAGACGGTTTTTATGAGAGCAAGTGACAATTAATCTTAGCAACTCTTAAAATTGATATAACTTATATTAAGTGCAGTTCTAATTAAGAGGAGGGGTTGATAACTAAAGCTTAGTAAAAACGCAATTGTCCTATAATCTCTACCTTATCTATATTCTCGGAAATAGCAAAATATTCCTTACGCTTTAGTTATTTATATGGAACCTTTGTCAACATTAAATATAGACGGAGCTCGGCATTACAGTAAGAGTCGTTTTTTCCTCTTTGAGCGATCATGAGGATTTTTATCCAATATCCTCTACTGTTTGGTATTTCTTATTTCAAAGAAAGTAGCTGGACAGAGGGATAATTTAATGGTGACAGATATATGTCCGTTTGATACATTTCTCATGTTATTTGAGAAATGTTGGTCTAAACGGTATATTGTTGGGTTGGATTATATTAAATTGGATATTTGTTTTTGCACCACATATACGATCCGTATCAGAACTTTTAAAAGAAAAATGAATATTTAACTTTATTATTTAAAGTTCGCGGTCTGCGTGGCGTAGCTGTAGAACAGGGCTACGGTAACCCCTGCCTGTCCTAAGAAGCGACTAAAAGGGGGCTTCCGGGGTTGCCGGCGCCAAAAGTGGGAGCTCGAACCGTCCGGCAAGCAACCCCGGGAAGGACAGCGGCTTGTGTGGTCGCATGCCGTAGTAAACATTAGGTGTGCGGAAGGAGCGTAAAGTGCTCTTCCCAGGGCAGAGACCGGAGCGTCGTGCTCGGAGGACTCCGGTTGTGTTCTATCGGAGATCCCGGAGTTCTCCACCAAGCGCTCAGAACGGCCACCGGGGGGGGGTTTAGTTAGTGCGGTAAAAATCCCACATAACCCGGCGTCGCTCCCACGTCGTCGGTTACCTTTTGAAGGTTTCCCCCTCGAAAACAAAAAAAAAGGTACCTACACTTGAATGATGAATCTAGGGGCATGGCAGTGCTTTCGCCACGTCGAGCAAAAGCAAAAAAGCCATTGTAACAATTTTTTTCGAAGCCACTATTATGGATCTGGGTGTTTTGATTATGAACATCGACTTGGGAAACAGCAGGGGTATTAACTTGATTAGTTTAACGAATTTGAACTTGAATTTCTATTTACTTATATTATTATTTTTAATCCCTATCTCTTATCAGTAATAGGAGCTCTACACGCAACAGATGATAAATCTTTTGAAATTAATTCGGGCGCGCAGATCTTTCAAAACAATTGCCGCGCCGTAATGGACCAAAATAACCCGATCTTAACTTCGACAGGGTTTCAACTGTACAATAAATTGATACGAGAAACGATTCGATGGTACAGTTAGCCAAAAGTTAGTTTTTGGAACTCTATCGTAATAACGCGCGAGTGCAACGAAATGCACCTCGAGATGTAATAGCTACGGTATTTCTGTCCCTGTTTCTCGTTAGTAAATTGTTGGTGTGGGAATGGGTGAGCGCTATCAGGTATCAGCGAGCCGGGGCGCACGCTTGCGTTACTCAGTTAGTGCAGTGCCGTGTGGCGGGTCGGAGGTATTTGTGTCTCGCGTTCCAACTCCGTATTTACAAACTTTATCGTGTTCTGTTTTGATAGTAACACCTTCCATTCAATTGGCGGACGGTGTCGTGTGACTTGGAAATAGTATCGGACATATATTTCGCTCGATTATTTTTGTTGAGTTGTTATTGTTTTAATTTCAGTGCTAGTTAGTGAACAACCTTGTGTTTGTTGATTGACGTGAGTTTTTTCTGCGAGTTATTTCGGTTATGATGTAACCACCGGAGGTCCGGGGTTCGGTTCCCGTGTCACTGGAATGGGAGCAAGGAGATGAGGAGCTAAAATGCACACTTCAATGATGATGGTGAGTAGGTTTTAGTCTATTTTCAGCTCGCGGCAGAGATTATGTCAACACTTGTGCGAATTCATGTTATTGCATTACATCGTATCTTTGAATGACCAATAATCGTATCACACCGAAATACATTGTGAATGAAAGAAATATATCTTTAAAATAAAGATATACATTAATTAGTAGGTATTAGCAGAATTTTTGTTGAAGAACGTAGTAATAATTAGGTAGGTATCTAGGTATTTAACTAATATTTTATATTGTAGTGCAAAATTGAAATGAGTAAGTTGATCTGTGAATCATCATTGCATGTTCATTATTAGGTAATATTTTAGTCTATAATTATTAATGCTTAATCTTTGAGAAAGGAAAACCAGAGGGACTCTACCTGCTCTACTTTGCAAAAGTGTGGTTTTATTGAAGTTTATTTGAATTATCCTTTAACTGAGGGAAAACCTAACTGGTTTTTACTTTGAATAGGTAATTATATTTTATGGTGTAAATAAATATCAGGTTTTTTTTCAATAAATAAGAGTTTCAGGCACATGATTATTTGTAAATTACAGGCATATTCCACATAAGAACACATATACATTAAAATATTATTATTTTCAGGCTGAATACACTATTTAATCAAAATAGCACTGCTCGGAGGTTTATCAATTTTCATTGACATGATATAATACAGCATTAGCATATTCAAATTAGGTCGTTGTGCGTCGGTACTTAATTAGCATGTTTGAATTAAGTAATTAAACAACTCATTTCTCTTTTGTTTGCTGGTTGTTTGTGCAATCTTTCAATGTGATTTTATAATAAAGCAATACAATGCCAAACAATTGAAGTAAATGTTCTGACTATAGAAATAATTGGTGGCTAAAGAATCATAAGAAAAGGCAGGTTTAAGCTCGGTGGTATAGCGGTTTAAACTCGCCTTAGTTGTTTCTGTGGTTCGAATCTCAATCATTTCTGAGTTTTGAAAGTTATGCGCGTATCTATACATATAAATAAAATTGGAGTGTCTGTTTTTAATTTCATTTAATTTAATTTAATCGCTTTTTACAACATGCATATAAATATACGTACGGTACCTACATACATCAAAATAACATTTTTTTACAATATTTGTCTGTCTGTCTGTTCGTTCCGGCTAATCTCTGAAATGGCTGGACCGATTTTGACGGAACTGTTATTGGCAGGTAGCTGATGTAATTAGGAGTAACTTGGGCTACTTATATTTTATGTTATGTACATTGTTAGATTTCTTTTTAACGCGGGTGAAACCGCGGGGCACAGCTAGTTGTAAATAATTTATCACTTGCGAAAACCTATACATTTGAGAGTTCTTAAAGACAGTTTTAAACGTGTGTGAAGTCTAACAATTCTTAATTGGCCCTCGCAGTGGACTACTCCCGGCAGTAGGTAATGGATTTATGTTTAAAGAATAATTAATGACAATAAAAACTTTTAAGCGTTCGCATTTAATATTATACTAATTATATTTTTTATAGGTACAAGTAATAACAACATTCGTTTTATAATTTTTTATACCTATTTATTTAATTGAAAAATATAATTCACGTGTACCTAATGTAGGTATAAAATTATTGACGTAAATGAAGAATTTTGAAATAAGAGTCCGTTGTTAATGAATTTTTAATTAATTATTAACCCAATTTTGATAATTGGTACTCAACAGTTAAAATTTAATTAACCTTAATTTCTCTTACAAGGTATTACTAAGTATACCTAATCAACACTTAACGTAGTACTCGAATTAAAAATGGCGTAGAAAGTAATTGTAGAGTTCGCATTTAGTCATGCCTACTTTGAAACTCGCTTGTTCCGGTGACTTATTCGCTTTTACTTCCGACCTAACATAAACGCATTAACTATAATAACATTTGACTAACTTTTTGATAAATTTTAGTAACGCTCTTATTAAATAAACTATTGAATCAATTGAAAGTTTTTGTTCCTTGTAAAGGAATTGGAAAGAATTTTGAATTATTTTCTGTTTTACTGTTAATACGAATTTACCATCAATACATCACTATGCAGTGCTGGGAATAGGTCGGACCCTTCTAGTTACTTTATAAGATTACGTACTTGGTGCGTTCCCGGAATTTGGTAATGCTTTCGGTGCTTCTTGTTCACAAATCTATTATATTACATTTCACGAAAGTTTGCGATATTGTTTTCTCGAAAACTTAAGATAAAAGAATACATCGTTATGAACGTGCTATATATATAAGGAACCCTGACCCAGCACTGCGTCTATCTTTTTAAATCTTATTGTGTGTCTGCTGTCGCAGAATTTTAAGAGTGAAGGCCTTCACCCATTTTTCTGGTCAAAAAGACGACGTGGGGTCAATAAGTCTTTATTTCACCTTTTTGTTACTTTTTGAAAACAAGTTTCTGGCTCCGTTTATGTACAATTGGTATGTCTTTTCTTTCGAAAAACAAAAACGAGTAGCAGACGAGCATGCAGTCTACCTGAATATTAAATGGCTACTGCCGACCATGGACATCTGTAATCAACCCCAGATAAGATTAGATATTTCTACCTGAGGTTGGCCACAGATGCGCCGCTACCCCTGAGGACTAAGCTAGAACGCCTCGGAAAAGTATTTCTCCATTACACCTTTTAAACCAGAACACAGCAACGTTTAACACTGCTGATATTAGATAGATATAGGTATGGCGGTGGTGCAGCCGGAATCGAATCTCAATGCGTTCTACTACCTTCAGAACCACGCTACTATTGCAACCACGCTGACTTGTGTAGAATATTTCAATTTGTCATAAGACAGCTTTACATGGTTACCAGATGGCCGACACCAAATAAAAGAGAGAATAATTATTTTTAAAATTAAAAAAGACAAACCCACTGAGTTTCTTACCGGATCTTCTCAGTAGAGGTCGCGTTCCTATCCGGTAGTAGTTTAAGAAAATATTATAACTGACAATTTGTAAGTGCCGCCGTTGGCCTATACAAAATAAATATATTTCATTAAGTAATACAGGAGCCCTACTTAAAATTAATTAAGTACAAATTCTTTAAAAAGTCGAATTTCCGTGATAATGAAACGAAACATCAATAGCCAAGTTATTTATTTTATTAAAATGTTGAAAGTGTTCCGTATGTGCAAAAAAGTGATTGTATTGAACTCGTTTTATAAGTCGAACAAAATGGCTTATTATTTTCCGTTTCTACATAAAATGGCTGCACAAAAATTTGCCGGTGTGCCCGTTATCGTGGCTCCGATCCCCTTTTTATCTAACTTTTTGTCTAGATCTTTTAAGTAAACGCGTTTTAAAGTTTAGGTTTTATATTGTTATTTACAATGTATAATCGAACTGTAACCAGCTGGTTTTTGCTTATTCTCGCAAAAACAGATTTCCAGTTTTTTCATAATTGTGGGCATTTCCAAAATTTTCTAATATTCATAAATATAATATATACCCGAGAAGAAAATAAAATAAATAACATAGATAGTCATTTCATTGATTAGGAATTCTCTGACCTACCCTCTCTTGTTTTCTTCGTTTGAGTGATTATAATTTGTCCATTAGTTAAAAAATTTTCGTTAGATACTTCTGCGAGTTACAGTGACACAAACTTGTGAATGAGTACATATATTTTAACTATTTAGCTGAAAGTTGTTAGTAAGATTATTCGGTCATAATGCCATACAGAGTGAATATGGATATTCTTAAGTATCGTGAAAGTTCCACTCAGAGAAGGGCCGCATCATTGCAGGTGAAGCAAACTTCAGCACACCACATCTGTCAGGTAAGTGGAGCACTAATATTTATGTGTGCTTATATTAACAGATTCTAATTTTATGTTCATTTACATAGAGTTTAGACACTTGACGCTTTACGGAGGAAATTTTATCTACAACGTTTATTCCCACAATATCCATGATGTGAAAATGATCATTATAGTCTTTTAACTCGTTATATTATTTTTATTTGGAAATTTCCTTTAAATAATTTAAGTGCATCCATAAAATATACACGAGTATGTGGAAATGTTATGAGTGTGCGTAGTAATGAATGGAGTCTATAAATTTAAATTACATCTCATGAACTTCACCATAATTGTGTAATTGAAGCCCCGTTGAGTGCAAGGTCATTCCCAGGTGCTACATATTATACTAGCTGATCCAACAAACTTTGTACCGCCTCAAAATCTATTTATCCAATATATTTCATATAAAATGAAGCCTATGTTACTCGTCGATAATGTAGCTTTCGAATGGTGAAAGAATTTTTAAATTCGGTCCAGTAGTTTTTGCGCCTATTCATTACAAACAAACATACAAAAAAAGTTTTCCTCTTTATAATATTAGTGTTGATTAACATACTCTTTGCATTAAAAACATGATTATTTAATACTTACAATAGTCTGTCCCCAATATGCATTTAGGTAGTCTACCAATACGCATTTGGCTAGTATAGTGGACTATGGCTTCAACCTTTTTTGTATGGGCATCGACGGACTTAAATAAATGAGATAAGTTCAAGATTTATTTCAATATGTTCAGAAATTATTATTTTTCTAATGTGAAGGTGGTAGAACTTTGTGGTTCCGCTCTGGAGACGCTATCGCCAAACCTATTTCTATTTTAACAGCAATGTTAAGCGCTAATATGTTCTGGTTGAACGATGTGGTAAGAGGGACATATTTATCCAAAGCCAGGGTTTCAATTTAATCCTCATGTGTACCAATACACCAGTGGCCGAAATCAGTTAGGACTTTTATCTTACCTGGTGTTAACAATATATGTTCAATGGCGGCAATAGCCACTTAAAATCCGCACCAAACTGCTAGTCCGCTCTGAAGTTTTTACGAGCAGGTGTAGTCAATGTCATACAATTTGCTATGGCTTTGCAACTCATTTCATGCATATATTCAGAGCAGATTAGCAGATTGGCGCCGACTATACCATCAGTTAAAATGCACGGTTGTTGACTATGTGTATTATATGAAAATATATCTTACAGACTGTGTTTAATAACATTCATATCGAACTTAGATTAATCTTATATTCAATCAAGTTAAGGTTGAGTTAGTATTTAGGTTGAAGGCTAAGCTGCGTTGGTTTCACCCGAAACCTCTGGTAAGGCGAGTAGACAGAATTCAATAAGAATGCGGTATACCCGTCGATATTTTGTTACATTGTTGCACTTAAATTTATTTTAATTAATTAATGGCGGGAACTTAGCTGCCAACGTAATATTAAAATATTTATTTTCTTCATAATTAGCCTTTTCCTTTACTTTGCCATCTGTCATTACTTTCCAGAATTTGATACTTGCAAGCGACACTATCCGCTGATGGAATAATACAGGGTGTATTTTTTTCAAAATGAACTGGTTCGATTCTCGGCTAGGTAAATACTAAATAGATTAAACAAAATTAATGATGCAGTTTTTCTTTTTGTCAAAATCGGCCTCGTAACACATTTCAGCATTTTTCGTTACTCCTTTTAGTTTCGGCCTTAGCCTCAGGGCTAAGGAAGGAAGGATTAAAAGGCCTATTTGAAAAATTCACTCTGTATATTTACTTTGGAAACAAATAGAACAAAGCCGTTATCTTAATTTTACCTTTGACTGATAGACGGCGGATTGTTTTACGAGCAATGATTTTATATTGTTTACGAGTATGATGATATCATCCTTTCCGGGTTTTAAGTTATCTGTCGGTTATTTTGTATTGAAATTTATTCGCTTGTTATTTTGTAAAGAGGCTTAGTAATGGGGTTCCGTTTTTACCTTTTGGGTACGGAACCCTAAAAATATAAAAGATTAGATTATTAATTACATTTGGTTATTCTATGCGTCTACCTAACAAAAGCCAACGTAAGTCATTTTAAGTATTCATGCTAATAACATAGAAAGATTAGTTAGTATAATGAATACACATAATTTTTGGCTATTCTGTCATTTCTGTCCAATCCCATTCAGTTTTTGTGCGAGGTCGCGTTACATAACTACATACACATAACGACGTACACTACCGCATGCCTACATAGAACAATAAAATTAAACAGTTTTTGCAGCTTGCTAGACCAGACGCTATTCGCTGCCAAGGTCCTAGATCTGTTTTAGACTATTGCATTGCTCGGCTTGTGTGCATACGTAATTTAAATCCAGTATGTGTTTGTACATACATTCATATCATACTGGAATATATTTACATTTCGCTCATTTTGAAGGTGGTTGAACCCTATGTGGTTCGACTCCTACACACCTATTTCTGCCTCAAAACAACAGTGCTAGCACTGATGTGTTTTGGTTTGAAGGGTATGGTAGCCTTAAGTAATGATCAGGGCTAGCGGCGCATCTGTAGCCGACCTCAGGTACGATTATCTAATCCAATCTGGGGTTGCTTACAGACATCCATGGGCGGCAGTAGCCCCTTACCATCAGGTAGACTGCATGCTCGTCTGCTACTCCTAAATTATAAAAAAATCGTTTGAATTGAATTTCTGTCGAAGAATGTTTTCAAGTATTCAAAGGTGAGAACAACTTCCTCGTATATTTCTAGAGTAGTCATTAAGGGATTAAATCCATAAAATGGGCAGTAGCGTGTTCTGTGCTAAGATCGTAATTAAGCTCGGTTTCTATTCCAAGCGCCTCCCTCCTTATTTCCGCCTATATGAGCCGTCTTATGTACAACCGCGTACCGACTTTTAAGGGATTGAAGGCATGATCTTTTTTATGATTGAAGAAACAAAAGACCACCATGGATATTTGTGATCGATTTCATATATAACTAGTTCTACCTGAAACCGATCAAAGTTGCACTGACACTCCCCAGGACTAAGATAATTGTCTCAAATACAAGCTTCCTGGCTTTCATACTCTTTCACCGAAAAATTGAACTGTTTCACGTTCTACCACTTACAACTATGGCTTTACCACCTTTCAAGCTAAGATGGCGCTATCGTCATACTTATTAATTTATAAAAGTAGTTTTTAATTGACTTCCCAAAGGAAGAGAAGTTATCTATTGGACACGTATTTTTTATGCGTATGTTCAGCGAGTTTTTCGCGATGCCGCGACCGATCGACATGATTCAAACACCATTGCATGCGGATAGTTTCACAGGGGTCCCATTTCGTGGAAATTTGAAAATGTTCGCCAGTTTTTCCGGAAAATTGGAAAGACCTGATTTCTTTTAAACTTGAATAACTCGCGTATTTCTTAACCAATTTCAATTTTACAACTACGAGTATGTACTAAACCAACATTTATTTGAATTATTTTTTACTTTGTTGTGACATAGAAGTCAGTTTTATTTTTTTGTTAATTTTTTTTATAAGTACTGCAGTAAATTATGGCCAAAACTTTTATTCGTTTATGTCACTGAAAAGATAACGTTCGAATGGACTGACGTAAATTCGAGTCGCTAATATAAAGATACCATATGCTTGGTTAGCTACTGTTTTATTTGCTTTGCGATTAGTTGGTGATTTGGGCCATTTGCTTAATGCTTAGACGTTAAGCATATAGACATAGAAGGACATGTGAGTTCGTTAAACTTTATTTAAAGGCAAATTTGTTGATTTATTTAGTTATTGGTATAGTTTTTTGTTATCTTTAATTGGTGATGACCTGTTTGTTTCATTTATATTTTTTATTATATTGAAGTAGTAGTCGAGCATGTAATCCATCTGATGGTAAGTGCCCATTGCTGCCCGTACTCATTTGTGATCAACGCCTGATAAGAAAATTTTTACCTGAGGTCGGCTACAGATGCGTCGCTGTTAAGTTAACCCTGAGGACTAAGCTGGTATGCCTCGAAAAAGTATGCCTCTCGTACCACACCCTTCAAATCGGAACACAGCAGCGCCTAACACTGCTGTTATAACAGACATAGGTGTAGTGGTGGTGTCGCCGGAGTCGTACACAGAGGGTTACCATCTTCAAAACCATACTGTATGTATTACACATACATTTAATTCGATAAAGAAGTATCCTAACCGTTGAAGCTGTACAAAGAGACAGGTAAGTGTAATTTAGTGATGTCGGGATCAGTCGCTGTAATAGGACATCGTTTGGGGATTTTTATCCCGTTTAATACATATTTTATGACAAGACTATTCCTATACCGTATAATATAGTATTAATGGCGTTCACGAAGTATTTATGATACTTATAACATTTTTATAACTACGATTCTTATATTCTCACAAAAATGTTCATGTTATTTGGTTTAAGCATTTGTACCTTTGTTATAAGATACATCATTTCGTCAAAGACTATTTCTTATCGTGTGATAAGAATGTACATAGCTTAGACTGATTTTATCAACTTAAACGATCTTAAATGTATATTCTAAGTAAAATAATAGTTTTTAACAAAATTCACATCACTAAATAGATATGACAACAGAATCAAAACTTGTTGAGTCTGAAAAAGTGTCTAAGTATTTAGTTGTTTGTCAGTAGACAAAGGCGTTATGAGTCGGCAAAAAGCGTGCTGGGGCGTTCCGGGTCACAATATATTTTTGCGTTGAACATTGCAACGTAAAGTTTTATTTGCAATATTTGTTAGATCTTAAAGGCTTGGTTTAATTTTTTTATCGTAGAAAAATATGTTTCTGAAAACATATTAAATAGCTGGTGGTTTGAAATTCCTATCAGGGTTTCGACTGCCCGGCTTGCATTTATTTCTATTATCTTCTGCTTAGGCGGTAACGGATGTCGTGGATGAATGTTCTCGAAGTCTACCAATTAGTCCTTGGGTAACATGGTTGACTGTAGCTAAATGTCTTCTCACTCTAAGAGGAAACCCATACACGCATTTTCAGTCTTTACTCACTTCTCTATTAAAGTCCTTTGCTATCTTTACCGCTACAAAACATTATAATGAAGTACTTTCGTGTGTTTATGAAGCTTGTCATAAATGCGTGAACTATTGTAGAATTTTAGGAGTATGGACTCCAACTTTTCCAAATGCTGTGTTTCAAACTGTGTGTGCCGTATTTCTATTTTTGTGCTGTGTTGTTGGAATGAGTAAGAACTTTTTCCAACTAATACTGTCGATAAAGGTTCGGGAGTTTTTCAGTGGAAGTTTACAAATATGTAGGTACTTAAACTGTGGATCGACGATATTTTTTTGTTTTTGCAATTTAGAACAAGTTTATTCATTGTATTTATTATTGTGTTTATTCATTGTACTCATTGCATTAAGACTACGAAATTGATAAAATCTTCCTGTGTTCAAACTTTAAAATCTATCTTGATATGTACTGTATGATATGTATGTAATGTATTATAATTGTTAATTTATGTCTATTATGCACATCAGAAACACAATTCATATATATCTTTCCTTTACATCTTTTTCCCATGCGAGGTGGATTCGGCATATCGTTTGTTTTACTTACGTAAGTAATCTTGTCTTGTTAACCCGAAATATACATACATCTATTGGTGTTAAGTTCTCTGAGGTTATGTTATTCGCATGTAACTTACGCTTGAGCGAGCCCTGAGTACGCCGACCGCAGATCGTATTGACCCTACGTTCTAAATAAACAATTTACTGTAAGAAATTAATTATACTTCTATGATTAGACTGGTTACTAACTATTGTGTTAGGTATTTAATGAGCTGTCTACCAGTGAAGGTGAACGAGTAGAAATATTTGAACTAAACGAACTTGACCGAAAATGTGTTATTCTGTAAGATTACTTTTAAGTAATCAGCAACGTTGCTTATCAACTTGAAATTTAAAATATTTGTTGTGTGTTTTGATATCGCATAAATATAAAATGAGTGTCTTAAACGTTAAGTAACTTTGTTCCAAACACCGATTCAGTGGTCTTAATTTCAGTCATCTCAAAGCAATCGAGTATGTGAAGTCATCATCAACCCATTACTGTCCCACAGCAGGGCACGGGTCTCCTCTCATAATGAGAAGGATTGTAAAGTGTTGAGCTTCAATCCGTGTAGGTATTTTAAATAAACGGCCCAGGTTGAAATTTGAATTCAAAATATCTATTCATATCCGACGTGGAATGAGGTGATACATTCGAACTCTGTTCATGCGTGGGAGGGCAAAATCGTCGCTGAACTATCACTGTTTACAAATATCATAGAGAACGTAACGATACTAAGTATGTAGATAGAGCTATTTATGTCGACTGATAAGATTAGATTCATTATCGACTACTTTCACTTCCAGTAGTGACCACGTAAAGCCACGACTGAGTTAACATTATTCACAAGGTAATCTTATATTTCGGAAGCGCCGGCATATCAGACATGGATGTTGAAATAGTTATTGCTATATTTTTGCAACTTGTTCCACTTTGTGCATCATAATGCAATCTTGTTCATTCTAAACAAGATTAAAGGTTCCTATATGACGTAGACACACTAAAGTTTTTTTTGGAATTTCATACCTAAGGGGTGAAAGTTTGACAGTGTGTTTGTCAATTGTCAAAATTCGTTAATCTGCAAGCAGTTCACATGTACGGAATCACTGGGAAAGACAAGGATAGTATTTATATTTTTTCCTCACAAAGTGAACAACACTATTAATGTGAAAGTTCTGTCAAATCTATTTTCAAGTAACTTTTATACAAAAGCTGAAATCTGTTAAACGGACTTTCCTTTTAGTTTCATGCTAAAACACCTGACCTTAAAATAAAACCAGGAAAATCACAAACAGACATTTGTAATTACACAATGTACAGACATTTGTACAATTTTATTTGTTTGTTTAGCTTGTGCGTCATTAGTCTATGGCGGTGAAAAATCAATAAGACTACATACAAGTATGTAGTATAAGACCTATAGGTTTCAATGAACCTTGACGACCACACCTTGCCAACCCCAAGTTGCGGTGAACTGACCGCTTATTAAGCTAATAATTAAGCATTCTTATTATTCAAGGCAGGACAATTCCCACGGAAAATATTACTAGTGTACGGTACGAAATTAAAAAAGGTCATGTTTTTTAAAGAGTAAGGTTGAAACATTAAAGTAGTGATAATTGAAATAAAAAACGAAAATATACATACGAGTACAACCAACCACTTTTTTCAAAATTGCCAAAAATGTGTTATTTCATTCTGTAGATTTGTATTGTTTCGCTATTAAAGTTTAGACTATAATTACATTAAACACACGCACACAAAAGCATAAAACGTTAATTGTAGGAAAGCAACTGAGTTTCTTTATACTTCAATAAGTATTTGAAACATTTTAGGGACATTTCGTCACGGAAAACTTTATTTACGCAAGAATGTGATGTGCAATTACGTGAAAAGTGATAACACTTTCTTGTTAGGAGTGATCTATCTATATATTTTACTTATCTAAGTAGTGTACTTATATTGTTTACGATTTCAGTACAATAACTGTTATCTTAAAAGCATACTTTGAAGATGCTGGAATACAAAAATGCTTTATGTATTTTTCGGTTTGACAATAGCAGTTAATTTGAAAATGAGAATGCTTTTTTGCAATTTATGAAAAGATAAAGGAATTTTCGTTTGTTTTTGGTAGAAGTACGAAATTCAGCTTCAAAGGTTCTGTCCATTACAGTTATCATAACATGACCGTACTAGGAACGTAGGTAAACAATTTTATGTGAATTTCAAAGGTGTTAATCAATTATATTAAGTTCTAGTGGTTACTGTTGCATATTTTTTTTATTTTAAAGAATATTTTTGCGTTCACATTCATATTACGGTCATGGTATGGTACTGTGTAGTCGCAGATTTATTTAAGATCCAGGCATTAGGGTATACGGAACCACGTTTATAACAATTGCATAATATGATAAAAGATTACAGTTTAAAAAAATAACATGTAGGTATTTAAGTGTAATCGGAAATACAAAGAACCACCTGTAGAATTAAAGATTAACTATTCAACAAGCGAACCTGTTTATACCATACCCGCATGTCGATTTATTTTCAGTCAATGTTACAAAAATACTAAATCCGCAAAAATGTTAAACCGTCTACTAGGTAGTTACGTAAACATAGAATGATAAACAGACGCTCCTTGCCTACGCAGGCAAACATTGCCGCCCAAATGTCAAATGTGCGAAATAGACTTATTGAAGAATAGTAGGTGCTATTGCCATCACCTATTTTTGATCGAAAAAGGTTAAGTAAGGGTAAGTTTTGGTTTGAAAGGAGCAAGGAAGAGATTTCCTATTTCTCCGCACCTATTTCTGCCTATTAACAGTAGTGTCTGCTGTGTTTTGGTTTGAAGGGTGTGGTAAGGGAGACGTACTTTTCCGAGGCGTTCTAGCTTAGTCCTCAAAGGTAGCTGCGCATCTGTGGTCGACCTAATATAGGAATATCTAATCCTATCTGGGCTTGATTACATATGTCCATGGGCGGCAGTAGCCACTTACCATCAGGTGGACTGCGTGCTCGTCTGCTACTCCTATATTATATATTGGTATATATAAAAAGAGACTCATACGAGGCGTTAAAACTTAGTTTTACCTTGTATCTTTAGCCGATATTAGGTGGGACTCTAATCTGGGGTTAATTATACACGTCCATGGGCGGCAGTAGATGCTTACCTTCAAGTGGATTGAATATCCATTTCTTACTTTTATAATGCGAAAAAAACTGTAAGCTAAGTAACTACGATTACTATTTCGAGATAAATATTTGTTTCTTAACATATCTAATATAGGAAACGTGATAAAACACGTACCTGTAAAACCTACATTGTTTAAATATATCTATCTCTAAAGATAACAATACTCAATATGATTATAACGTGAATGTGTTAATATTGGTATCGAAAGTATATTGATATGATATTTGTTTGAACAAGAATATTATACGCTCTCGCGTTGCGGTCATTGTATTCGACGCTGCTCGATTATTCTGACTACAATTTCGAAAATGACTATTAAATGTACACATTATTTTGTGTGATTTCAATTATGTGTTTAATATAAATCCGGAATATGTTTGGTAATGTAATAATTGGGAATAAACTTAGGTGTATACTTGTAAAAATCATTCTGTAAGTAATTGATATAACTATTTCATATGTTGTTTATATCATTACAAATTAACTTTCTGAACAAATATTTTTAATATACAGTATGATATTAATATTATTACTTCATTTAAAATGGAATTAGAATGACTATAAAAGCATTTTTATATGTATTGAGAATTTTGTCATTAATGCGAATGACTCCACTGATAGGAGCGCGCGAGGCGTAAAGCATTAACGTTTATTATCTGTAGAAATTCTTTATCTGTATCGACTGAAGGCGGCTGTATTGGAACAGATAAACCATAGGTGACGTCAAGGACACAAACTTGTAGACAATACGACTTATCGAACACAATACAAATGAACATACATTATGTTACAAATGAATTTGTATTTTTATTTTTATTTGAAAATTTTACATTTGAAAGACCGGCATAGCGTTCTGGGGTTGATGTCCAGTCAGACATGTAAATGATCAATTTATATTTTCTTTTAGGGTCTAGGTATTGGTTTTTCGTTGTGACACCCACGACATATGAATTCCTAATAGATGGGTATGTAGAATTATATATATAGTATAATCCGCGTAAAACTCCTAGTCCGCTCTGAATATAGAAATGAATCGCGTCGCCATAGCAAATTGTATCACTACACCTGCTCGCAACAACTTCAGAGCGGACTAGCAGTTTGGCGATAACTTTAGTCTACTATATTACTTAATAAACAATAAAAAAACAAGCTTATAAATAAAAACAAACCATATAAGTCAAATTTTCTAATTAGTCCATTGCCCAAATTTCGCCGCGGTGTTGTCAATTTCTTTCAATCCTATCTGGGGTTGATTAGAGATCTCCATGGGCGACAATAGCCACTTACCGTCAGGTGGACTGCATGCTCGTCTGCTACTCCTATGTTATAAAAAATATATGGACACTCAATTTTTTAAATTAGTTCGCTGAATCATGGACAGAAATTGACAGCTATACGTAAATTTCGTATAGCTGTCAATTTCTGTAAGTACTTCACACTAGAAATAGGTGTGGCGGTTGTACTTCCCCATACTCCCCCCATACTGGCTCTACTTACCATAAGCATACTCCACCATATTCTACTCACTACAGCTATACGTAAATTTCGTATATCTGTCAATTTCTGTAAGTACTTCACGCTAGAAATAGGTGTGGCGGTTGTACTTCCCCATACTCCCCCCATACTGGCTCTACTTACCATAAGCATACTCCACCATATTCTACTCACTACAGCTATACGTAAATTTCGTATATCTGTCAATTTCTGTAAGTACTTCACGCTAGAAATAGGTGTGGCGGTTGTACTTCCCCATACTCCCCCCATACTGGCTCTACTTACCATAAGAATACTTCACCATATTCTACTCACTACAGCTATACGTAAATTTCGTATATCTGTCAATTTCTGTAAGTACTTCACGCTAGAAATAGGTGTGGCGGTTGTACTTCCCCATACTCCCCCCATACTGGCTCTACTTACCATAAGAATACTTCACCATATTCTACTCACTACAGCTATACGTAAATTTCGTATATCTGTCAATTTCTGTAAGTACTTCACGCTAGAAATAGGTGTGGCGGTTGTACTTCCCCATACTCCCCCCATACTGGCTCTACTTACCATAAGCATACTCCACCATATTCTACTCACTACAGCTATACGTAAATTTCGTATATCTGTCAATTTCTGTAAGTACTTCACGCTAGAAATAGGTGTGGCGGTTGTACTTCCCCATACTCCCCCCATACTGGCTCTACTTACCATAAGAATACTTCACCATATTCTACTCACTACAGCTATACGTAAATTTCGTATATCTGTCAATTTCTGTAAGTACTTCACGCTAGAAATAGGTGTGGCGGTTGTACTTCCCCATACTCCCCCCATACTGGCTCTACTTACCATAAGCATACTCCACCATATTCTACTCACTACAGCTATACGTAAATTTCGTATATCTGTCAATTTCTGTAAGTACTTCACGCTAGAAATAGGTGTGGCGGTTGTACTTCCCCATACTCCCCCCATACTGGCTCTACTTACCATAAGAATACTTCACCATATTCTACTCACTACAGCTATACGTACATTTCGAGCTGTCAATTTCTGTCCATGATTCGGTGGGCCGGTCAGCGGATGCGCGCGCACGTCTATATTTACGCGTCGCGTGTAAAAACGCTAACGGGTAACGTAAACAGTTTACACCACCGGGATTAAAACATAGTTCGTATATCGTTCATTCATGAGTACGATATGGGTCGGGAGGAACGGGTCTATTTTATGGAATACTAGCTGTGCCACGCAGTTTCACCCTCGTTAAAAAGAAATAAAGCGGGTGAAACCGTGGGACACAGCTAGTTCTAAATATAAGTAGCCTAAGTTACTCCTTATTACATCAGCTACCTGCCAATAAAAGTCCCGACAAAATCGGTCCAGCCATTTCAGAGATTAGCCGGAACAAAAAGACAGACAGACAAAATGTTATTTTGGTGTATATACCGTATGTATATTCATATGCATGTAGTAAAAAGTGGTTATTTCAATATAAAAAACAGACACTCCAATTTTATTTATATGTATATGTACTTGTGAATGTTTTAGATGTAGTGATTATGTTTGTTCCGTTTTATATTGTATTTATTGGGTTATTGTGTGGTGGAATACAGTGCATCTGTTTCAGTAAAATAAGTATTTTTATAATAACACATTTCGTATACTTCTTCCAATTATTTAATCGGATGGACTATATGCTCTATTACTACTTTAATTTCATAAAACAATTATTAAGTATCTAACTCGTTTCTCGAAGCTACTTTTTATCACAGAACTAATCTTATATATAAAATTCTCGTGTCACAATGTTAGTTACCGTACTCCTCCGAAACGGCTTTACCGATTTTCACCAAATTTTATATGCATATTCAGTAGTTCTGAGAATCGGCTACTATCTATTTTTCACACCAATAGGTGATAAGTGTTTTTCGCCCTTAACATTTTTTTATTTATATGGCAACACTACGTTTGCCGAGTCAGTAACTTATAACGCTAGCTTTCAACTAAGATATTCACTTAATCTTTTAGAATAAGCATTTATATATGTACATGCATATGAGTAGAGCATATGTTTACTAATCTTCACAAGATCAGAGAGTGCATGCGGATAGAACGAGATGAGGCGCATTAACATTCCATTCAAAGAATTCTAAAAGGCACTTAAAATATTTAGATGACTCTCAATTTCAGATCGCTTTGTTAGCGCTAAAATGTTATTTTATTAACTTGTTGGAATTTCTCGTATTTACTATTATGATTTTATTAAGAGACAACTTGATTCGTTTAGTCTTTAAGACTAAAGTACAGAAAGACTGAAGTAATTGGACAGAGTTAAACGAAAAGTATCCAATCCATGTAAAGTTTATTGTGGATTGGATCCTTTTGGTGTAACTACGTCCAATTAGACTTCTTTTATAATTAGATTCTGTTATAGATTTTAAATACCAACAGTAGAAAGGTATTTCTTGTAGTCAGAAATGATCAAATGCCGATCTTTGGTAAAACTTTTAATATATTGTTTATAAATATAATAGGCGTATAAAATGTCTAGTTCCTGTATGATATCTGAGAGCTAAATAGATTATTTGATGCTAATAGCAAACGAGCATGCAGTCCGTTCAATTGTCAGTGGTCACTGCTCATAGAAATCTGTAACTAAGTACATGCATAGCAGGGGCTCTACCGATCACGCATGTGATTAGCGCCACCTGAGGAGATGGTCACCTTGTATGTAAGTCAGGCGGCACCAAAACGCAAGAATTACGTCAGGCTAGAAATAGGTGTGTGGTGCTTCCCCATTGAAACCATACTGGCTCTACTTAATCCGTTCCCCTTATGACAAGAGGTGGACGGTCAGGACTCCGGTAGTAGCTGGGTCCGCAACCTTCTCTCCCTCTAGCGAAGGTGGACGGTCTAGGGAACCGGCAACGTCGACCAAAGCCATCCCTCCCTTCCAGCCCTAGTCTTCTTGTCCCGGCTGAGCCTTAGGCTCGCCTACAAAATCCGTGAAGCTGTACAGTGTACAGGTCGCTAGGGCCAACAGTAACTACACAAAACAAAAACAAAAAATCTTAATCCATAACCATAACCATACTCCACCACTCACTTTTCTGCTTGGTAAATACATCCACAATTTATTTTACAAAGTGTTATAGTGAAAAACACACAAGATAAATATGGACGCTGTTAATTCAAAATTAATACAAAGTTAAGCTTTATTATGGAGCTTGGAGCTTTTATCGCAAATGTTAACAAAGTACAATCAAATAAAGCCAATCTACTGTTGAGTATTACAAACTTTGCACTTTACTCATTAAACCTTCGATATCATCTTTAAGTAAAACGTTTAGTTTTGCGCTGGCATCTTTCCAAATATCAAGGCCAGTATCTCATATTCATCTGGGAATAGTTGACGTTTGTAGCTATTATTGTCAGAATATTTATTCAGAGTCATTTAATTTGATATGAACGTTATCCAAATACATTTCTTGATTCTTAGTTTATTAAGGAACTCAGTTTTTACCCAGTTATGTTGAATTGAGTGAATTAATAAGAGCAGTATTTGCTTTAAATTTTCAGCGATATTTTTATGTTGAAAGAATTAGCACTTTTTACTTTATAAATTAAAGATTTTCGCATTATTTTATTAAAAATTCAACTATTTTCCATAGGCACTACAGTACAGAAAATGTGTCAAATTGAAAAAAATATTTTTGTTTGATATCGTACAAATAACCGTACAAGCTTAGAAAATTACACTTACATTGAAAATACTGACCGAGTCCTCAATTTTACTTATTTGTAAATATTATAAGTTAACGCGATAAATAAAAATAAATATGCCAAGGCATGCCCTTGTGGACATCGAGACTAGTATAAAAATAGCTAATTTACGTAATCCGTTGCTATGGAGGTTAACCCAATTATCTCATACACTGACACGGCCGACTATGCCTTATAAGTCCGATTTAAGTGATATATCATGCCACAGCCATTATTTAACATACCTATGGGTATTACGGCCACAGCAAACTTAATACTACGACATATTCTACTTTTAGTAGGTTTAGACTCTCTGCCTTTGGTCGTGTTATCGAAAATGTAATGTTTTAGTTATTGCTTTAAGGCTGCATCGCGTTTAGTTGCTGCATCAATTTATTACACGTTACGTTTAAGCTAAGCAAATGTCATATTAATCTAAAGATCATTATTTCTGAAAATATCAAATTTCCATATACATCAAGCCACTAATACTTTCGCGTTATATGTATTAACTACAATCGCTCTCTATAAATAACATAAAAAATGCAAATTATTAAGACAAATTGAATATTTCATGTAAACATGTTTAACATCGGCAAAATCGTGTTATCCGATGAAGGTCAATGGCATTATAGATTTGTGTTAGCAATTAACATACATAGTCGAATGTCAGTGATATGAATAATTGAGTGCTGGAGAGATTTATGAGCGAAGATAGAGCGCCCGTGATACATGTGGGTTCTGTGGCCTGGTTTTAACACATTTCTTTTATTTTTATGATAGCAATGTATTAAATGCTACTAACTCATATTTATCGTATTGTAAATAATGTAATTAACAAGATATGTATTTCCTGTAAAATTTTACGATCAACTGACAAATATGATGTTAGATTTTTGGAGATATGTTCTTATGTGGCGCGAATTATATTAGATGAAGAATAATAAAGTTATATACAATATTTGAAACAATAAAATTAGATGAAGTAAATGAGCATAAGTAATACTAAGAGGATCTGATGGTAAATAACCTGATAGTATGTGGTAACTGCCATACATGGTTATGCGTAACAATTGAAGCGTTACACTTCTACAGTAGGCTTCTTAAAGATCTATCTTATTAAATTTTAGACGGAGAAAATTTAATTATTTATAATAGATTAAGTTTCGATCTTGTTGACACATCTACAAATTGTATATTCTATGCGAGAACTTCTATGATTACTTGATCTGCAGTTGTTTATGCAAATAGGCAAAGTTTCAATTTCTGTAACACCGTTATGAGTCAGTGAGGCGTACCACATCTGTCCCATGAGTGGTAAACGAGATATGGCCTGCGGTATTTTAGCGGGTTAAACGTTATACAGCTAGCAACTCTCATAACCCACTGACTAACCATGCTTGATAAATCCATACCAGAATGTATTAGTATTGTATTAACGTTCACTTTAAGTATAGTGGTTTGAAAGTTTCTTATGCTGGGATCACTTAGGGGTTGGCCTAAAATCACGAGTGTCACTTTGTATTTTTAAATTGATTCCTTTAATTTCAACTTACGTGCCTTATGGTTCTGTAAGAAAAGCTCCTGCTCTCTATCTTTCTATAATCTGAAGAAGTGCACCTTCAAAATCAGTTCATAATCTCCCTCCTTTTTGATGTTGGTCATATCTTACGCACAAAACTTTTGTTAGCAAACAATAAGATGTGTGAATAGAGTAATGAACACATATCATCCTGATTATTTTTATTATCATCATCACCATCATCATCATAAGATTGTCTTTGTTATGCACTGTAGTGAAGACACTTCTTCCCTTCACTTGCATTCCCTGAAGTCTGTTGGGGCGGTCAGCGTATCGTCTCACTTTATCTATCCACCGTTGAGGAGTTCTGCCCGTCCTCTAGTCTCAACACTGAGAAGACAGCAGTGTTTTAAAAAAAAGTAAATAACATGTCATTTATTACTTTTTCGAGCGATATGGATAGTCTTTAAACAATATCTTGCACACGACACGCTTGTCGATAGACTCCGCATTGTTTATGCTTCAGCGGCGCGCACAGTCATTTCACTTTGTTCGCCAATTCACGTTCGATTTCACTGCATTCAGTAAACAGTAGAATTGTTTACATCCAATTCTCAAGTGATAAAAAAGATCGTTTTAAGTGGTCACTGAATCTTTCATAGAAAACTGACGTTCTATATAAAATCTACAGCAAATGCCTTACTAATGATTAAAATGGAATGTCTTCACACGATTTCGAGCAAAGAAGCTAAAGTGGTGCTACACTACTGATAATGTAAACCTCGGGGCACAGCTAGCAATATATATTTTGCGTGGTTATGTTAGCAGAGATTTATACCAAATTTTCACAATGACAAGACAAAAACGCAAAGCGAAGAATACATATCCGAAAGCCGCCAAACCCACTCCATTCGTGTAAAGTATGAAAGTTTTGTTTTATGTGAAAATTAACATTTAATGTGTACACGTAAATGAGTTGTGTGTACAGCAGTATCCTTGTTATTGCAATGGCAGTTCACGCTCGAGCAGAGCAGATCATTTCACTTTGTCTGCAGATTCCGATTCGATTTCGCTGCGCTCGCCGTGTTAATTGTTATGTGAAGCTTGTGAAGATTACTTTATGGTTATTACTTCATTTAATTCCATAATATCCGCCTTATATGGGCGGAACAACATATATTGATATATTTTGTTAAATTGACGACCCACCCGTTTGGCGCAAAGGGTGGTTCGACTCCGGACAAACAAATATTTGATATCTGTTCTGGCTGTTTGTGTATTCGTCTTTGTTTGGGGCTATAAGTGTAGAAAGAGTATTATATTATTACGACGAGTATTGTATCACTTAGTAAACCATCTGTTGAGTCTTTCGGACATTACCTTCGAAATATAATTGGAAAATCCGTCAGTTGCTCAAAAATAGCTGCTTCTTCAAACTCATATTGCACGCATGCCTGGTAGTCAAATTTGGTTAACCCGTTTAGTATGGTTTGAAGTAGTCTATGTTTGTCTTTATTTGAAAGTCGCGTCAATGTTGCTACAGCTGTTTCTAGACTGACAGATGAACAGACAGACTGACAAATAGACGGATGGATAGACATATAAGAATTGAAAGAACTCGTCTTATATTTTCGTATCGTTTAGATGCCCGTTTCGTATCGTTTAGTTTACATAGAACGGCTTCCATTTAATACTGTTTGGAGAAATATAAAACAAGGAATGATTTGTCGATAAAGCTGATAGGACACCTGCAAAAATCCTAAGCACTTTAATAAATATTTAATAAGGTGTTGGGCAGAGTGTGTTTGACATCTCAATCAAACACTTCTTTCTGTTGTTGTTAGATCTCCTCATGGACCATGTAGGCATATGAAAAGTAAGAGTAATATGTAAGAAATAATTAACACAAAGTCCTTGAGTTTAGTCTTCAGAGGCGAATTTCGATGTGTATGGTATTGTAAATGCAGGAAAAAACTAACACGTATTCCAATAAGCAGTGATAGCCTAGTGGTTAGGTTCAAAGTTTTGTGCGTATTAGAAATTAATTACCACTTGCTAAACGGTGAAGTAAAACATGAGTAAACCTGCATACCTGAGATATTTATAAAGAAAAATCTCAAAGGTATGTGAAGTCTACCAATACGCATTTGGCCAGCGCGGTGGACTATGGCCTAATCCTTCTCATTATGAGAGGAGACCCCTGCCCAGCAGTGGGACAGTAATGGGTTGATGATGATGGTGATGATGTATTCCAATTTAGTCGTCAGGGGCTGATGTGACGTTGTCTAATCTTATTCCAAGTTGACTACAGAAGCCCGTGAATGGCAGTGACAAGTAACTTCAATCACTTAAAAATAAAACTATAAAGATTCAATAACAACTGTTACTTCTTGTCGGTGTTTTTATCAAAAGTTCTTGTGATATTGGCACCGATACCGTTAATTACGGCGATGTAGAGTATGTAGGTTGTGTTCACAGTTTCACTTTCTAGTTTTTTCGGTGAATATCGACGGTTATAATAGAATATTATAGCAATGAATATGTTTTGCTATGATCGCATGAAAACCCGATCATTTAAGTAGTGCACCTTTTAGTGTGTCTTTTTTGTAGCAATATACTTTAGATTTTGGTTCATTTTATGACAAGAAAGGGTTTGTTATAATAGGCGTAAGATAGTTCTAGGAAATATATTGTTAGAACATTTTTTAAATCCTTTATACCGCAGTGTATAAAGGATTAAAAAAAAAATAAAACCTTAAGTGTTAAATGGAATATAAAAATTAAAGTATTAAGTCAAAGTCTAAGAAAAAAAATCGAGTCAGTAGACTTTATATACTCGTACCTATGAATATCGAAGTTGCATATTACCATATGTTTCGCACAATTATACTCGTACCATTAATGAAAGTAATAATGAATTTAACAGGGCATAAATTTATAAAATATTAATCTTATACTTTGCTATTCAAGATATACGTTGTAATATAATGCGTTTATTATTAAGCAGCAAAAGGACCGCTCATAGCATAAGCAAGTTATTAGCCGTAAGTAATACTGCTTTGTAAAATCAATTTCCCCGAGATGTTGCAAAAAGTTAATAGGGAATAGCTGTATTAATGATGAATACGAAGATGGATTGTAGATGTTATGTAACAGGATTCCGATTATATGCTAAGGTAAATGAGTCCGAGAGCTGCCAATCAATGTTAGTCACATAATCTAACTAATGACACAAGAAAATTGTGTAAGAACAGTTTGCATTATGGCGCATTTGATTAAATACGTGAAAGAAGATTTTTTTAAATAGCTTGAATTGTATGGAACTGCAGGAGTATTAGAATGTTTATGTTGACGACCGTCGGTAACGATCTGCAACGCCAATCCTGAGGACTAAAATGGTTGCCTCATCTTATACGAGTATATAAAATTGTATCACAATGTTAGTTACCGTACTTCTCCGAAACGGCTTTACCGATTTACACCGATTTATATATGCATATTCATTAGGTCTGAGAATTGGCTACTATCTATTTTTCATACGCCTAAGTGATAAGGATTGTTCACCCTTAACATTTTTTATTTATATGGTAACACAACGTTTGCCGGGTCAGCTAGGAATTATGTAAGGTAGCCGGCATCTCATTCCACACCCTATAACAGAAACGCAAAACTGTCACACGCACAAATGACTGTGGTAGCGGTTGCAATGCGGTCAAAACAAATTAAATCAAATCATTTTCTTATCCAAAATAGGTTCCTTGCAGAGCACTTTTTAAATGACATTATATCTACTACTTCACAAGGTATTTCGCTATGGAGACGAAGCGGCGAAAGAACATACTGCTACCATCTGACATGTTATATGATCTAGGTATGAATTTAGTACGTATTTGTCTATAGTATATTTATAGCGCAAAACAAAGGTTCCGTTTGTAGTGGACAAGGCTGCGTCCCTAAATTCTTAATGTAATCCCAGCTTATCAGCCACTGCGGTCTGTTAATTTCGTTTGTTTCGTGTGTGGTTGGCGAAGGTAGGGCAATCTGCGAGCAGATTGAGAATCTGTTTGCTGAGAACCTCTATTTGTTGCCTTAGTTTCGTAATTGAATTCAATATGAGCTATGTATGCTATATTTATAATTTGTATGTGATCCTTGGAAAAGTAAAGGTAAAACGGGATTTGTCATATCTGCTACAGTTGTGATCTAGTTTGACGACCCGCATGGCGGAGCGGTCACCACACCGGTCTGACGCGCAAAGGGCCCCGGGTTCGATCCCCGGCCAGACAGATATCTAAATGATGAATTTAGATTTCTCTTTCTGGGTCTGGGTGTTTGTGTAATTGTCTATGTGTGTGTCCATAGCACCTACGACACAGGGAATCCTAGTGTGGGGCTGTGAGTGTAGAAAGCGTTTACTCTTCAGGACCTCAGAATGCCTCCACTTTCAGTTTTACTTAAGTTAAAGTAAGACACGGCAACTTGAACTTTAATGTTATATAGCAGCAATGAGTAGTGCCGACGTGGTTGAGCCACGGATAATTCAATGATAGTTCAAAATTTCTGTTCATTATTCTGTTTTCTTGTATTAGCATTGCTTTCGGTTTACTTGTATTAAAGTTGTTAAAATGATCGCCTAATAAGTATATTTTCTTGTCCCAACAACGAATTAAACAGTCGCTCGTACTTACAATAAACTTCACATAAACATTATGATTTAACCTAAATTATTGACTACCTGGTTGTCTTAAATCAGTGTACGAGTAGTTTAGCTTCCTTCCAAAGCGGTGAGTAACATCTGTCAAGGTTTTGGCAAGCGACCGTCATCGCATCGTGTAGGTAAATAAACACGGTATATTTATAATTTTTCATCAGCGTACCGTGCGCCCTACGAGAATCTGTTTTAGTACCGATGGACGTAAACATTGTTCTTAATATTTCATACCAGTCTCTACGCTTGCGTAAGGGAAATTCTTTTGTACGCACTCAGGATGTTTCACTCCACATATTAGTGTAGAGATGACTTACAGAGTTCATCAGATTTGTTACAATATACATGAATTTAACACCAATTTCTGAGTGCGTTCTAGTCGAAAGGTATATAAAATTTATGTAGAATATTTTTGATTAAGGATCACCTGGGCAGTGCAGCACCGGACGGCGCAGCAGCAAGGCGGGTAGCAAAAGATATCTGATTTGCATTTCTATCCATCTCCATATAGAGCGTTGTCGTCGTCAACCCATTACTGTCCCATTGCTGGGCACGGGCATGCTGGGTTTCCTCTCAGCATGGGAAGGATAAGGCCATAATCCACCGCGCTGGTCAAGTGCGTATTGGTAGACTCATATACCCTTGAGAACTTTTATTCAAAGATCTTTCAAATACGCAGGTTTCCTCACGATGGTTTCCTTTACCGTTAAAGCAAGTGACAATTTCTTATACGCACATAACTTTGTAAGTTAGAATAGACACAAAAGTTGTATTTATAAATATTAATACACAGATAAAGTGGTCAAGAGCACCTTATATCGATCCTAATATAGGAACTACCATCGTTTGATATTGTATATAAATTATACTCTACATTTCCGCATTATTTAATACCGTATATTAACGCTATGTATTTAATTAAGAAACTAAATCTAATGAGTCAAAATAATAATAACAATCAGATAAGAATAATAATTATGTTGTTACGAATAATATTAAAATGATAACAATGTACCTACGAATGTAGTGGTAGTGTGAGTGACGTCCACACGTGTAAACACACGTGTAGTAACTGAAAATGTGGGCTTGTCGTAAGTAATTAGCTGATAATGCCGATAACAAGGGTGTAGTTAAGGAATTGCTATAATAATGTTAGAAATACGAGTTAGAGTTTTGACTTTTGCATCTTCAGTATACGGAGGCTTAAAGAATTATACAAGAGCAAATTAAGTTAGATTTCGTTGTAAGTATTCGTGACCAATTTTAGGTAGGATTACAGCCAAAAATGCAGAATGGTTAGAAATGCGATCGGTTACAGATTTACCTACATGGGCAGTAGTGACCAATTTTATAGACTTTCATCGCGGTGGAGTGATTACGATACCGGTCTGTCAAAGGCAAAAGGTTCCAAGGTCTGGCAAAGGTTCCAGGTTCGATTTCCAGTCAAGAAAACATGTAAAGGATGGATTAAGACATCCTATTCTGGATCTGGGGGTTTTTATACACGTCAATGTAGCAACGAAACCCACAACACGAGAAACCCTAATTTGGAGCTATAATGGATGTATGGTGTTGTTAATGTGTTTCTAAGTTTATAGGAAGACTTATCTCGACCTGCTGTACCAACAATGCTTATCACTGTTGTCTTGTAAGACAATGCGGTCAACGTACCCGCACCGCTTATCGTGCTAAGCCTTATTTATGCTCTCCTGCTTTTATAAGTTCTCAACAGCTTCTGATTCATGCTCTTAGTCATTGTGTACCAGTTGCATGAAAGTTTCAAGTTAGTACTGAAGTATAGTTTCTGAAAGTTTAAAGTTAGTGAGTACTGAATGTAGTTTCTGAACTAATGGACTAAGTATGCTCTAAATATATTATTAGTGTTCACAACGTATGGAGAGGAAGGATTATTTTGATCTTTTTTCGAGTAGATTAAGAGGATGTGTTTATTTATCCCTGGATTTTAATAGTACTGTATACTTTAAATACTGCTTAAAATATTAAGTTATAATTAAGTAAAATCGTGTCAATTGTTACACGAACATTATTTTTTATGATTGTATCATTTATCATTGTAGAAGTATATGTATAGCAGAATGTAATTTGATCTACATTTATCTAGGTAGAATAATCTGGGGATGAACATTGACATAGTACATTGCATATGCATGCTATGAATACAAATAAATTATGCATTACCTGGGCATAATAAACACACGTATAATGAATATATACTGTATTCCTTAATTAAGTTTAAGTTCTTTAAATTTATTATACTGGTTTAAAAAAACAGTCTTATCATAATATCAGTTTCAATTAAATTTGTTTATTTTATTTTATCTTATTTTCTATGGGATTCGAATATATCTCCGAGTTTCCGCTATCACAAGTATAAATCGATTATTCCGGTTAAATAATAAATGTTGTTACGGCTATACCCGAGAAAGTACTTTCACTTCATAATTTATCAAACTCTTAGGGCTATGTTTGTTACAAGTTTCTTGTTCTATCTGCCTATATCGATTAAGTTCATTGTCGTTGTACAAATGATAGGATTTCAGAAAAACACTCAAAATTTTAAAATTTGAATTTCGAAACTTATATTATAAAAGTTTTTTTTTTATGAAAATGTCAAGTTTGCGCATACAGTCCATCTGAAGTAAAGTGACTACTGCCGCCCATGGACATCTGTTATCAACCCCAGATTCTTAGCTCGGACACAGATGCGCCGCTACCCCTGAGGACTAAGCTAATGACTCGAAAAAGTATGTCTCCTTTACCACACCCTTCAAACCAGAAAGAGGAGAAATAGGTATGCTGCTGGAATCGAGTCATAGTGGGTACTACCATCTTAAACCTTACCACAAACTAATCAAAAACACTGTATATGACAGCGTCCTTTTGCAGAAGAACCTTGAAAACGAAAGACATTCTAGTTTCCATTACTTGTTTAGGTACATACAGTGGTACAAGTCTAGTTTCGATCGCATACCGGTGTCCGATGTCAGTCATTAGTGTAACCCAAATGCGAACCGATCTACTGACATCCGATATTGTTAGCGAATGGCACGCGGACACTTCGTCTCGACCTACCGTTAAATGATAACAATATGACACTACATACTTACTAGGAATTCATAGCAGTAACTGCATAGTGGTATGAATGTCTAGACTTTGATTTTTAATGATAAGCAATATGGGAATTACACAGTTAGTTATATTAAAGTATGTTTGTTCTTAAAATTTCGTGCATATCCGTGCATATACCTACTGATTAAATCATGTTTGTTCTTAAAATTTCGTGCATATCAGTGCATATACCTACTGATTAAATCATGTTTGTTCTTAAAATTTCGTGCATATACGTGCATAAATGATGTATGATAATTTTGATAGCCTGGAGTGGAATGTAAGAAAAAAGGAAGAGACATTCCAATGTAGTCCTCAAGGGGAGCTACACGACTAAGCGTCTTCGATCGATTTTTGGTGGGATTCTATTTCTTAAGATCGTTTCTTATCTATTTATGAAGTTGGCTATTTCAATTTGATAGCAAAAAATTACAACCACTAATAAAATCGAGAAAATGTACGACCGAAGAACTTTTACAAAAAACTTGACTTCAAGCATTGGGTTAAGTAATTGTTCATTATATAAAACTAACAGTGTCTAATTGAATTTCTCTAAAGAAATTGGAGGTCCGGAAGCTCAGTGCATTAAAATTCGTACCTAAAAGATTCTATAACACATCTGATTTATGATAGAGCTTGCGAATAACGGTGATACTTAACAGTGTTAATGATCATTAGGGTAACCTAATTACAACCAGTTGTGAGGCGCCGCGTACCTTGAGTATCATTGATTTCCTGTAAGAGCATGGGTAAATAGTTCACTGCATAGGAAAATTAAATATAATACGTGTTATGCCGCGTCTGTACGCTTCATAGACTGTCACAAATTCAAATGTGTAGAAAGAACGTTTCGTTTAAGTTCGTGTAGTTTTGCAGGCGCTTGTAGCTTTTGGTTAAGCTAAATGTTTTTGAACGTTTTGAGCTTACGCGAGTTTGAACATTAATACTGTCCAAACATAAGTCAATATTTTATTGCAATAAAATATTGATTTATGTTTGGACAGTATTACGATCGACTGAAAATGATTCTTTTTTATTTATTAAAAAACAACAAACAACAACCATGATGTAATAAATTACCAAATGGATTTTTCCACGCATATTAAGCATTTTATAATTGAGATAATACGATACGATACGATAAGACACTATACCTTAATAATTATTAAGTAAGTGATATTATTTGATTACTGAAATAAACGCCAACACAAGCAGAATACAGTCCACTACAAATAAGCGTGGTGGTTCTTAAGTGTGGCAGACAGAAGCGACATGAGGCGCGGACAGAGCGCTGATGCGAACATGTATGACCAACTGCTAATAATAATATAACGAGAACTTTAAAAGATGGCAATTACTAAGTTACTACTACTTACTAAGAATTGCGTGCTTATCATAAGCAAGTTCAGATGGCTCATCTAGAAATAATATTTTTCAAGAAGAAATAAGTATTTTGTATAAACTTTACAATATTGCTGATCTATGGCAAAATCACGCCTATTGCATGAAAATAATCGTACCCCACAGCGGGATGCAAAAAGATTACAGGCAGACGTAGCAAAACTACGAGGTCAACCGCCTCACGTCGCTTCTGTTTTGTCTAAGGGACGCAAACACCATTCAACTGATTGAAGAACACGATAAGGGTCATTAAGCTACGGCCGACAATGGCCCTGGAGGGTGCTCCCACCATGTTTGCGTCAAACAGCACAAAGCCGTCTTATTCGGAAGATTTTCAGTCGACCTAATTTATTTATTTCATGGAACGCCTACAATGGTTTCAACTCCAAAAGAGTTTGCCCGTTTCTTCCCATATTTTTTTAACTCGCAGTGTATAAGGATTATAATTCCAATATGAATAACATAGTGCTTTATACACTCATAGCCATGTGGATATCCTGCATTTGTGTATGATCCCGAACAAAAATTTTCAAAGACCAAACTTCAGACAGAACAGAATTAAAATCTTGTTTAAATGAATCGGGGTATGAAAATGCTTCTCATTTCTTACTTTTATAATCTTTATGTGGAGTTAAATAACTAAATAACATTTATAGCTCAAAGAGAAGGTAATTGCACTTCGATTGATAGGTTTATTGTAACTTCAGTGGGCGTGAAACGTATAATTCTTAGTGGGAGGTTATTTCAACAATTGCTCCCTATGGCGCAAGCCTGGGTTTATGCCCTAACAATAACCACAATAAATGCAAAGAAATGTTTTTGTTGGAGAACGTTGTATTGAATGGCTAAACTTATTCGGGTACACGCGTGTATAATAAAATACTCGTAAAAATAAATTAATTGTGGGGCCATTTGAAAGGTCGAGAAAGCCAGGTGGTAGCCATGGCCGTTAATCTTGGCTCGTTATCGATGCTTTGCTTAATGCCGTTTAACGTTTTGTATGAATTGTTTGTTAAGAACAGATTATGCTATGTAGCGAGAAAATAGAGTTACATATTATGGCCAAAGGAAGCTAGAGTTAGAAGCCATGGGAGCCAATGTTTATTAAGTTTAAACGTTAAATAAAAACTTGCTAACGTACTTCTTGCTGTTTAAAAAATATGTTCAATATTTCTATTATTCGACAAAAGCTTTTAAAAGTATTTCTTAAGTTGTATCTTTTGACTGTAGTATTCTGACTGTTCTTTCTTTAATTGCTTCAAATTCGTGAATTTTGTAAATGCTTTGTAAGCATTACTCTTCAATTTACCGAATTCTTGTGTAACCCTTGAGCAAACTTATAAGATAACCGATCGAAAAGAATACGACAAACTCAAGTCACTCGTGCAAAAAAACTGCTTTTGTTGGAAAACTTTCGTTCCCTAAAAGATTCAATTACCGGTAACAGAAAAAATCCATCAGTTTTATAACAATGAAGACCTATACGGCATGGAATGCTTGGTCAAGCGGTGTGGTAATGAGATTGTAAGAAATTACATGAGGCTCGGCTACGTCGGTATATTTTGTATGGTGGATATGGAGAGATCATTCACCGCTTTGTATTGGTTTTACTTTACAAAATACCGATGAAAAGTATATGTACACGCAAAGATTTGTTTGCGAAGACTAAATTACATATATATGCGGTTCTAGTTCTTCGTATACATAAAATAAAGTAAAAAGTACCTAAAGTCCTTCTAAGCTACCTAATCATTGATTGACAGTTGTATTTATATTGGTCAACTGTCTTTCGGAAATATCCTTCATTAGGCTAGCAAGTATTAAAATAATTGCCCAAGTGCAAGTCGAACTCACACGATCCTCACATACGAGATTCAAGTTGAATGATTTTAAAATCACAGACAGATATTTCAATTTATTCTATAGCCTTTTAATGCCAGTCTGCGGTACAAAGATCATTGCTGTCTGTTCATTAAAATAATTTGCAACTTTCCAATTAATACCATTACCACTTCATAAACGTCAACTAATCCGAATACAATGGCAGTCGGTACGGCACCGGTAACCGGTCTTTCTGTACACGTTCCAGAAATCACTTTCGTTACTCAAACCGGTTGATTACCGCTTAAGTTAAGCACATACATAGGAGATGCGTGTCGCTTAAACATGATCGGATGTGGCGAGAAAGTGTTCCGCCGGCCCCTGAGGGATACGCTGAGATTGATAGCCTGATTGCATCGTAAAAGTGAAACTGTCCATTAGCGGATCAATTGACTGAACGTACATGCATGCCGATCATTGTGTATAGATTATCCTGATGAAAACTGAGTAAAAAGAAATGGGTGGAATTAACCGATCAAATTATTGTGGCAGGTTGTGAGTTAGAAGTTATTATAGTTTTATTTGTTTGTAATGTTGTAACAATTGTGCAGGCCATCTAATTGTAAGTGGCTATAGCCTATGGGCAATTGTAATTAACCAAAGCTAATACACTAGATAGGAGTCCTACTCGAGATCGGCCACAGCTGCTTTGCTAGGGTACTGAGTCGATCCTGTTCCCTGAGAACTAAATTGACTACCTCCAAAAGCTAATCTTAGAAAACGCCTCAGTATTTTTTAGGAAACGGCTCCAGATTTTCAGACGTACAAAGAAGTCGTTACATATGCTTCGCTTTACCACGAAAGTGTTAAGAGTTTCTGTTTAAAATTCAAAACCCTGCTTCGAGTGTAATTTGTAGCATGTATGAAGAAACTCGAAAGGATATAATTAAAAACTTTGGCAGAAAGGAACAAACTTAATTATTATAATTAACACTGCCTGCAACATTGTTAAAAGTTGATAAAACGAAATTTCGGCTTGAAAATGTTCGCAAACTCCTATCAGTTGGAGGAGGCCATCGTACGCGAGTAGATAGCAAGAAGTAGGGCAGCCGCGCCCGCCGCTCCTCAGATATTGTCTAGATTATGGTCTTCCGTGCGGCTCATGGCTGCCGCTTACAGCTGCGGCTTGCGGCTGCGGCCTACGTCACGTGAAACAAGTAGAGGACTTTGCAGGTCTACCTTGTATATCCGCCAACAAAGTTTACTAAAACTTGTTCACTATTTTTTTGGACGTGCTTAAATAATACTGTTCGCATATCTCCTTTGAACTAATGACTTCCCATGCAGTTGTTTGAACACTATATCAGATTTTGATGTAATTAAAATAATTTTCAACCTCCAAATTAATTCATACGTTCGCACTTCCATAATTCATGGATCAAATGAAATTGAAAATAATTTATTTAGGTACATTTTAAAAGAATTATTTTTTAACGTCATCAACCAACGCTTCGCAAGATTCGCAAGCCTTTGATTTGATCTTATTGTTGAAGACACTAACTGTTCTGTATTTCTTTAGAGCAGATAAGTACGATTGTTTTATTTCCTTTCAATCCGTAATGCTACCATTACACTAGATGTGCCTCCTCTATCATTAACTTCTACTTTCTATACAAGATAATCGTGCGTGCTTGTAAGCCATTTCATCTCAGCATTTCAAAGGCGTTCTAATTGAAGCATCTGATTTTAGCAGACATTAATTTTGAACTAGATAACCCGAGCACTATTCGCTTTGGCTTAGGCCCGTTAATTATAATCAATCTTTAGCAAGTCAAATTTTGAATTGTGGTAGGGAAATTGGTTTATTTTCTTTTAGGTGCTTAGCTTGCCTCTTCAACAGACTTATTTATTTACGTTACTCGTTTGTGATTGTATCACAAAAATAGATATGTGTTCTTCAACTTAGTCGGTTCAGCTACGATACAAGAAAAAATAGGTCCGGTAAATTTCAAGGAAATTCGCTGTCACAGACGGACAGATAGGCAGACACATAAAGTTAATAATTCGTTTTTACGTAATAGTTCAGTTTTTCGTTTTGATATCCTGAAACCCTAGAAGTATATAAAATATTAAGTAATAACTCAAGGATATGTAAAAAATTCAATCCATTTTTTTGCAAATTTTGCAAATTTCTTTGTAAATTCTTTGCAAATTTTGCGGACAAAAATAAGAGTATACGGACGCTGGCGTTATATAAAGATTTAATGTTATTCTTCTGGGCACGGTGCTCTCTCAGAATAAATAGAGCTTAGTTCACCGTTACCAAGACTTTATGTAAACCAAAACATTACTGCCAAGGTTAGCCGGACTTTGACCCGGGCTTGTTTTGTTAGCAAAAATCAAACAATATTGTTTCATTTTGAGCTAAATGAGCCATTGTTTTAATATACATGTAACGTATATCGTATCGCCTTTATTATAACAGTTGCCGATGTGATCGCGACTACATATACTTAATTAATTTTCGTACGTAATGAATATGTAAAGTTATTGTAAATATGGTTCGTTGTGATATCGGATATGGGGGATAAAATGATACGATTAAAATTGTAAAATAATGAAACCATTTGTAATTCCTACGGCCTAATTCTGAATTTCTAACATTTTTACATAGTTGTCATAAGGGCAGATCAAGAAGTGTAAGTGGTCTACTTGAATAATAAAGACTGCCCAGTTTTGTGCCTTAATAATCTCATTCAGATGATGTTTCTTTCTGTTATATGCCTATTTAGTTTCTAGCCTTTATTCGACCGAGAAATACATACACATTTACTTTTCATAGCGGGATTAAATGCAATTTGTATTGCTTAAACTGTTTAATTCCTTAACAATCCCCGTAACAAAGTACTCGAGGTTATTAAAAGGGTTAAAAGAAAGGTTCTTTTCGCACTTTTAATGGCGTTATCAATCACTTAAGAACCCCTCCCTAAGTCAGTTGGTGTAAAATAAATTTTAATTCAGAAATACCATAATGGCAAGCCGTGAAACACTTCACGCAGTTCCAACTCATTTATCTGGCTGTCCCTTAATAGTGAATTTATTGTCTTAAGTGGATTATGCACTAAAGAAAATCAGGCAAATATACAGGTTTTTTATAAAATTGAAATCAATGTGCACACTACTTTACTACAAGTAGTATGCACATTGATTATTGCATAAGTGTTCATTGCTGCTCATGGACGTCTGTTATAAGCCCCAAATTGTCGTGTTATGATCTATCCCCTATAACGATGTTAAAAGAGATATATAATATAATATAAAGATATCAGCGCTTAACAATGTTATCATAGGACATAATTACCTAATATGGCTATCTAGAACTTAAATATATCGAGTGAATTCAAAACTTGGTTCTTTTACTGGGTAGATAATACTTGCGGCCTTCAACAATAAAAATGTTGATAAATTGTTAATCACAATACATGATAATAGCCCCCAGTTCAGAAAGTTTTGCTCGTAAAATAAAACACGGAACAAGGGCCAAGCACCAGTGGTGTCGTGTATAAAATTTTGCTACCGGTGATATTTTCTCACTTAGCTAGCGGGGAGTAGCATTTGTGCTTTCTTTTTGCCAAATTCAGTACCTTGTGTTTATAATGCAAGAGCAAGAGATACACATTTTAAGACAAAGACAAGATAAACTGTACATTTTTGTGAAATTGAAGTAGCTGACAAGAACTCGGTCCATCTTATTTTTTTCTTATAATACAAGAACAACGTACAGTCCACCTGATGGTATGTGCCTGCTGCCGTCCATGAGCATTTGTCATCATCTCCCAATAACCCTGAGTGCCACTCGTGGTCGGCTACAGGTGCGTTGGTACCCGTGAGAATTAAATTGGAACTCTTTGGATAAGTATTCGCTGAACATTTGTATTATTATTATTCATGAAAAATTGCGCTCGTGGTGCCTTCGCAGTCGAACCACAAAAGGTTCTAGTATAGTCCGCGCCAAACTGCTAGTCCACTCTGAAGTTGTTGCGCCCAACTACAAGCATATATTCCGTAGCAACTTGAGGGCATACTAATGCAGCTATGTACCCGTGGGCGAGAGCGGGCAGCGAACTGGTCCCGGGAGATGGCCGTTGGCGTCCTACTATCAGCCATAGATCTGCTCTTAGGGCTACATGAACTGTTACTGGCGAAAACTACACAGTATTGCACCGGTTTAAAGCCATGGTCAACACTAACTCAGTGCAATTTGGTGGTTTGTTTTAAAGAACTTTTGGGGATATGAAGGCTTCCTTGTGGCGATTGTAACTGATAGATGATTTCTGGTACACTAACTTAATAATATTAGAAGTTCATGCTTCCAATTCGAACTTCGAATCTCAAATTTCAAGCCATAAGGCTACCGTTCGTCGATTAATACAGACCACCATAGTACATTAACTGACGCGCCGAAACCGTCAGGCAATTAGCTCTTAATGAACCGGCAACAAATGATTTGTTTCTAATAAAACTAATGCGCGTTTATCAGCGTTCAATCGATATGACCTCGTCCGTCCACAATCAATCACAATTTAATGTGGCCCTTTCGCCCCCGCCGGACGGTTTAAACGTCCAACTAAACTAGACCTCGACTAAATTGGTGCAACTTCCTCTATTGTATAATTAGCATGCATATTTTATTACAGTAGCCTTCACAACTACTTGTTTTGTTTATTTACAAAGAACAATTAGGGTTTAATGTACTTCAACATATATAGAACGTCAGACGCATGCCGTGGTAGTATACAATATTATAACTATGTGCCTGTCAAAATGTTGCATAGGAAAATATGATTTTGTATATCATGGCCTGTGTCTGACGCGTACAATGTCTGTAGATATTTAGATAATATAATAGATATGCGCAGGGCCATGGGTATCAGTGTTAAGCCTTACCATCTTGCATTAAAACAGTGTACTGAAGCAAATTTACATACATATTCATTTGACACTACAATTTTATCATAACTTACTGCATAACACAGGAAATATTTGTACTTCTATGAAAATACTGGAATATTTATTAGTATCTTTACTTTTACATACATTGTTAATACTTCTGCACGGTGGATTAAGGGTTGAATTTATGATACAATATTTATATGATTGAATCCGCAGACCATAGATTAGTATAGATTACTCAAGTCACTCCTAACAAGAAAATGTACCCAGTTTTGAGAATGGAAATAGGTGCGTAAAAAAGTTTTGCCACGTCTCCGTGCTAAAATGTCCGTAAAATATTTGAAATAATTATTTATTTATTATGTAAATTACACAGCATTAGTTATTTATTCGTAAATTTTCTCTATAAATATTTTTATTTGTCAAGAATTAAAAAAAATAACTTATTAATAAGCCGTTTTTGGCTTCATTCAATTTCAAGGCGGCGAAGTATCTTTACTAATCTATGCCGCAGACTAAAAGTTTTACAAAATAGTAATGCTATAAGGAAGTAGTAATAATACAAACTGACTAGAATAGAATAAATCGTGAGGTCTGCTGAGTTCAATATAGATTGGTGATGAAATTAGCCCAGATACGGGCATGTGATAAATTGTTGGACACCGGTTTAAGGTTTGTTGTTTTGTGTTTATCTGTTGCTTAATACGTTATGACCAAACGACAGTCATCGTCACGTGTAAATGACAGGTTCAATGATCTTCTATCGCGATTCTCATTTGCAAATACTCATCTATATAACAGAAGCTATTAACATTTTTTTATTTTGAATAATATTGCTCAAATTACCTTGTTCATTGTTTTTTCTATCTTCTACACATATTTTCTTTCGATTCTATCATCGTCAACCCAATGCTGCTGGGGATAGGTTTCCTCTCAGATGTTTTTAAAAAATTCTTAATAATTTTGAAAAAAACCTACATTTCTCACGATGTTTCCATCACTGTTTAAGCAAGTGATATTTAATTAAAATCAGAGGCGCCTAAGAATCAAACCTCTAGACCTCTTACTGACCTATACCTAACAAACAAGATCTTCGCCATTCAAAAACAAGCACAACAGCGTTCTCCAATCATAAAAATTACCATTTCAACGCTCCATTACACTTGCATTGTACCCACTTAAGTTATTTATTCAGGGATACGAACTTATGTAGATTAGTTCCTCGAAACCTGTGACTTAATGGTGAATAATATCGCGCAGGTTCCTTGTTGTGCTCGACATGGGTATAGTCAGCCCCAAAAGTAGTTAAACAGATAAAGATTTCAAAAATATTTAAAAAAACGAAACGTCCATAAGCAGCTGACTACTAACGAACACAACTAGAATCATCATAGATGCACGTCGTAAATCGTCAAAATTATAGAAAGATTTTTCAACCGGGACAAACTTTTATTGTAAGAACCCTAGCCCCTTATTAATGGCACGTTGCCAAATCGGCTCTCTTGACAATACCAATTAGATAGCTGTCAAATGTTTCCATATATATTCTTGTTTGGATATTTATGATCTGATCAGCTATTTAGGATAATTTAGTGTTCATCTAATTAACGCTTTACGATGGTCAACGAATTATGGCTTTATTGTGTTCAGCTACTTTAAAACTTTTGGGTGTATAGGTATTTTTGAAGTCTTGATCTGTCCATCTACTTCTGGAGCTGACTGTACAAGCTTGAGTGAACTTAATTAATATGAAGTTTCTTGATTGTAGTTCTCGTGCCGTTTTGGCAAGCTGACAAATCGTACGGAGTGTCTTTGAAGTCGACGACCGAGTGACGTATTACTACAACAACGCTAACAGTGCATCTGTTGTTATTAGGAATGTAAAATCCCACATAACCCCGTGTCGCTCCCACGACACTGGGTACCTTTTGAAGGATTCCCCCTCGTCAAAAAAATGGGATATATCACGTGATCTTACTTATAATTCAATGGAATATGATTTGTGTGCATCTATCATTAATATTAACCTTAGATAAATAGAAAATGTAGCTCCAAAGATAAAGCTAGTATAGTTAAATTGGGGAAATACCACTGCCATACATATTTCTAGCGTGAAGTAGTTTTAAGTTTCGGTGGAAAAGTGAGACATCAGATTTATCTGGATTGGCAACTTAAGTGCGATCAGCTTGAGTTTCTAGCCGTGTTCTATAATACTACATTTCGTGACAGATGTCCTTGTGCAGCAGTGAGCACTTACCATCAGATGCACTCCATCCTCGTGTGTCACTGCAATCTTATAAACAACACAACGTTTTGAGTAAAGTGGCATCTCTTCGTTTCTCGTTTAGCAATTAATTATGAAGTAACGGGTATCTACTTCAAAGCTCTAAGTAGAAGCTGGCTGGAAGTTTCCACTGCTATTTGTTTCCCAACTAGATGGTCCAATATATTCTAAGCTTTAAAGTTCCAGTTAGCAAGCGAAGCTAGTACCAAATTAGTTGAAGGCTCATATACATTATATATTCTGGAACGAACATTGGCTCAACTATTCGATCTTTCTCCCTCAATTCGTCTATGTATGGACTGCATCGTTCGGTTTCAAGGATTCTTAATCAGGCAATTTTCTTGAGTCGACCGTCAATGTCATTAATCGATATTATTTTAACTCTGGATGTCCCATCACTACTAGCTTATTCTTTAATAAGTATGATCTCGTGCTTACTCATTTTGAAATCTTAAAATAAGTATGTCCTGATTTTAAGACCTTTTTAAGTTGTGTAGGCACTTCCTAGTATTAAATGTACATAATTGAATTGGAATATTACTTATGACGAAAATAAAATTAATTTTACATGACAAAGCCATTAAGTTAAGAGCGCCGCTGGACAGATAAAACAAAGTAATTTTAAACAGCGTGCACGATTTTAATATTTCTTTACATTATTTTAAGTAAAAATAAAATTATATATACTTAGTTTTTATAAAGTTAACTTTACATTTTAACATTAAAATTACTCTTAAGTATAATTCTACAGCCAAAACCCGACGAGGATATTTGGTTAACTTGAGGTGTTGCAGTGGCCAGAATTCGGGCCTATAGTCAAATCGGCTAAATATTATCGTATTGTCATCTAAGTTGCTTATGAAAAGTATGCCTTTGGTTAATAGGATCCAAGTTAGGTCTTCTGTAAAAATTTATTTGCAAGATTTAGCATATAAAAAAACATAGTAAGTTAATAAAAAGCAAGTAATATCTTCGGAGCATATTTAATTTTCTTACAAATCAACAGGGATTAAAGTTTACTTAGCAATCGGATAAATCAAGGAGTACCGCGGAACAACGTTGCCTTCATAAATCTCCTTTTCAATGTTAATGTTGCCTTTGAAACGGATTCGCCGGCGAAAGTGCTTGAAAAACGCAGACGAACCGGCCTCGCATTAATAAACAAATTTTGACACGAATACCTGCTTATCGCATGTAATTTGAATAATGAATTAATATCTTTTATTTTATCGATGTTTACACGTATGTTCCTAACTCAAGTGCTTGCGGCTTCGCTTCACCTACATCTTCAATTCTTCATTAGATTTATATTTCATTATTAAATCGAACAATCATTACAACCAATATAGAATCTGGAAATCTTTGTAACTCTCGTAATAGAATGAGATTCTTACCTTACTTATATTCATCGCTACCTCTTAGAACTAAGTTGGAACGTTAAGCATTGCTTATTGAATGTGGCTAAGTGTATCTATATTTCCACACTATTCAAAACTTAACATAGCATTTGACACTGCTTAACTCCATCATTTTAGCCAATTCTCAACAACAAAAGGTTTTGAAGGTGGTAGAACCCTTTGTGGTTCGACTCCGGCAGCACCACCGCAACACCTATTTCTACCTAATAACAGCAGTGTTAGACGCTGCTGTGTTCCGGTTTGAAGTGTGTGGTAAGGGAGACAGACTTTTCCGAGGCGTTCCAGCTTAGTCCTCAGGGGTAGCGGCGCATCTGTGGCCGACCTCAGGTAGGAATATCTAATCCTATCTGGGGTTGATTACAGATGTCCATGGGCGGCAGTGGCCACTTACCATCAGGTGGACTTTATGTTCGTATCCTACTCTTAATATTATAAAAAAAAAGAAGCAACAAAGTTTACTATTTCCGCAAAATAATCTTGATAATGAATTTTGATGGCAATTGGAATCGTGGTATACGCTTACTCGCGTATATTTTCGGCATAATAGGTCTATTTTTGCTTCAATACGGTATTACGAAATTATACATTTGGAGGAAAACAATAAGCAATCCCCAGTGCTCATCTGAACTTTGCGCAAACAAATCCCTTTGTTTGTGGATCCCAATTAAATATTCAAGCAGACGAAATCGAAGTCAAACTGGAATTACGCGAAGATATCCTTAATTTGATTACAACTGAGTTCTGGTTCATGTTGCTGTTTGAATTTCGATTGTATTTTGATCCCATTTAATATTTACAGGGTCTCTGCGGTGAACTTATTCGTAACACACTTAGGTTTAGTTAGGAGTAGGCCTGTAAAGGACTTCTATTGCTTTCAAACTTTGTTTATTATTTACGAGCTCTCGATTCCAATACAACCAAATGTATAGAAACCTAAGGGACATTGTAATAGTTTTAGAAATATATTATTATTAATCGTAGAAACTATTGGACTGACGTTGGCGACATTTTCATGGGAAATGAAGAAACACCTAATCAATTTAGCTTGCTATGTCTACGATTTTTTTTATATATAAATAGAAAATCAGTAAATAAATATCATTTTTTGCGCCAACTAAAGTAGCGTGATGCTTGAGTCTATGGATTATGGTCTAAGTCTCTTTCATTTTTGTAGCGGCCTTAATGGATAGCCTTAACACTTCCTACACTCGTAGCCACTGTGATCAAAGACATACACAGACGCACAAATCCAGAATAAATAACATTCATTATTTTTGTATAATATAAACCTGGCCGGAAATTGAACCCGAGACCTACGTATGACAGACAAGTAAGTACCCTACCACGTGAATCCACATAGCATCACCTATAGAATACTTTCACATTGTTAAGCTGTCTGTAGCTCGATTGAGCCGTGACTCATGTGGGGTTGCCGAAACCGGCAAGGATTGATGTTCACGTCCACGTACGACGCGAAAGCGGTATATCTGGTTTTGGGAGTTTCACTGTCTACCAGAAAGGACGTAGCGTGAAGATAAATGAACAGAAATTATGGAGGTACTGGTAATCATGCGTCTGAAAATGAGCGGGCGGACCACGGCGCTGTCACTCACGACAGCTTTTGAATAATTGCTCCTATACTACTTGTTTCTTTTAATCAGTGTTTGTCGATAATTATGAGGTTTTCAAAAGCACGCGAGCTGCAACCTGTTAAGGAAAGTTGACGTTTTCTATGCAAGTGTTGCTTTTGGGTCGCTTAGCATCGCGGACGTAATTGTAGCTAAATCTTAACATAAACGAAAAGCTATATAGTGGCTTTAGGTTACTCTATTAGCAGAATGGAAATTTGAATTTGTTTCATATTACCTGTCTCTGAATGGAAAATGACTTTCAAGTCACCATACCTCGGCGTTATGACGTGAGTTGCGTTAAAGATATTGCTGGATGATGAAGATACAAGGGACAGTAAATATAGAACTTCGGTTATGGATTGTGAATAAATACATTGCAATAATTTATGTCCCTCACCGCTTATATAGCAATTTCGAATCTCAATAAACACACCCTACGCACGGGATATAATAATCCTGTTGCGGACGGCGAATAGATTTAAGAATATTTGATAAATTGTAATTCCTATTATTGTTTTTTAGTACGTAAGATTGTTGATTTGTATAAGAATATTTAATGTGTATGAAAAATAATGTACAACTATGTTTAAAATAAGGTATTTAATGTAAATAAATAAAGAGAAATAAAAATAAAGTAAAGTTAGAAAGAGAGGGACACGAGTGAGCGAGATGCGTGTTAGAAAGAGAGGGCTATAGGAAGTGAGCGAGACGGGAATAAGAGCGACTGCTGCGTTAGCCCCCCGTCGGTTGTAACACTCACTTTGCCACTTAAGGTGGCTAAAAATAGGGTCCGGCACGCTCCGGAAAATAGAAGAATTGTGAATAAATGGTCAAGAAAAGAAAATACAGGAAGAAAAATTCAATTGGAGTTTTTATTGCAAACCCGTACTCAACATTGGTCCTTCGATCGGCGGATACAGAAAAAAGAAGCAACCAGCGCGTCTACAATGAACACACGAAGCAAGAAGACCCACTCCGAGTCCGGCATCGGCGAATCGGAGCACCCTCCACCAGGTGGGCGGGGGCTGTTCCACCGTATATATGAAGAATCGCCGAGATCGCCATCGACCGCAGTCCTCACCGGGACGCCCGCCGGAACATCCGTCGGGAGGATCCCACCAGGAAGGGTCCTCGAGCGCTCACCTGTACGCAGCACCGCACACCCCGAGCACCCCACGTCGCAAGTGATACCGTCACGCTCTAAGTCGCCTATATGCCGGCCCACGTCTCCGGCATATAGCGCGGCGCCCAGTATACGTTCGCATCGTTCGTCGGTCAGCGTCGCGGCACGAGTTAGGCTAGTCGAATACGAAGCGGAAAAGGAGCTAGCTGAATTAGAAGAAAGAAGAATACAACTTAAGAAGACGCTAGTAAAGAAGCGGTTAGAAGCGGAAATCTCTGCGATCGAAGCGGAAGAGGGGGGGGAAACTATCTGCGACCAAGAAAGAATACACGACTGGGTGAACAAGAGCCACGAACACGCCGGAGCGCAAGTACACAGGGAACAGGAGGTCCTACCTCCCCCGTTAGAAGTACGGGGGGAGGAACGGCCTCGGCAGAGGGGAAGGGGCATCGAACAATTAGCAAATGCCTTAGAGAAGATGATGCACGTACGACCCCCGCCGCGGCAAACGTCGGAGCTCCCAGCATTCTCCGGGTCCGTCATGGAGTGGCTACCCTTCAAAGCAGCAGTAGAAGATTCGACGCGTCTCTACAAATTCAGCGCCACAGAAAATTTATTGCGGCTTCGAAACAGTCTCCGTGGGGAAGCGAGAGAGACAGTGCTCTCTCAACTGTACACGGCGACTCACCCGGACAGCATAATGAAGACGCTAGAAATGAAATACAGTCGACCTGAATATATCTTCGATAAAGCAATGGAAGAACTGAAGAGACTCCCCAAGGTCGGCAACTCCAGCAGCGAATTGAATGAATTGGCCATCAAGTTACAGAACGTCGTCTACACTATGAAGAGTGTGGACCACCGTGGTTATCTACGAAATCCATTACTGATAAGGGATGTAATGGAGAAGCTAAGCCCTCACCTGGTGAGCAAATGGGCGGAATACGCGGCGATCAACGAAGGGAAGATTGCATACAGCGACGAAATCACAATACTCTCGGAGTTCCTGATGGGTGAAGCAGACAGGGTACTACGCTACACGCACACGGCGAGGAACAGCGCTCCGGGGCTTCTCAGAGGGGAGAGGCCAGTAAGGAGGACAGCACCTCGGGAGAAGGTCTATTCTACGAGTGAATCGACGCGTAAAGAGCGAGCACCTAGCTGTCTACGATGCCAGTCTACAAGCCATCACACTCCGAAGTGCCCTCAGCTGAAGGAACTCACCATCAACGACAGGTGGAATTGGGCGAAGGAACAGCGGTTATGCTTCAAATGCATGACACGAAGACACAGTAGAACCACATGCAGAGCGAAGCCGTGCGGAGTCGACGGGTGTAGCATGCAGCATCACGCCATCCTACACAAGACTGCAGAGCCCACCAGGAGGGTGGAGACTTCTGAGTGCACAGATCAGGGTGCACCCGCAGCGGTCATGAGCGCCACATCAAAGGTGGCACCAAGAGCGGTACTATTGAAGACATGTGAAGTAAAACTCAGCGGTCCACGGGGGGAGATAAGGACGCACGCCCTCCTGGACGAGGGGTCTACAGTAACCCTTATAGATGAAGAATTGGCAAGTCACCTCACCAGCGGCGGACCGAACCAACCTCTAAACATAAGAGGTATCAATGAACAAAGAAGAATCGACAGCAAGGCGGTCAAGATTCAAATCAAAGGTCTACACGAACATGAAGCATACTCCGTGACAGCCCGCACGGTGAAGGGACTTCAATTGCATCATCAGCGCGTACCTCAGAACCTGGAGCGGTATGCACATCTGCGAGTCGTAAGGGAGAAAATCAGCACGGGGGAAGCTCGGCCTCGCATATTAATAGGCACCGACAATTGGCACTTAATAGTGTCCCGACAGCTGCGCGCCGGCAAGAAGAACGAACCTGCCGCATCAAGAACAAAGCTGGGATGGGTTCTACATGGGTCGGTACCTAGGAGGTTCGTCTATCAGGACCAGGCGGCCGTACTTCACGTCTGCACGGGCGACATACAGTTACAGAAGCTCGTCGAGTCGCATTTCGACGTGGACTCGCTCGGCGTATCTACGAAAGAGAAGATTAACAAGTACGACAAGAGAGCCAGCGACATCTTCGAGGCGACCGCCAGACGGAAGGACGGACACTGCGAAGTGGGTCTACCTTGGAAGACTGACAACCCCACGCTCCCCGACAGCTACGAGCAAGCATACAAGAGGTTACGCACATTGGAAAAGAAGATGGAAAATGAGCCCACATTCAAGAAGGAATACAGTGCTCAAGTGGCTAACCTGCTGAAGAAGGGTTACGCAGAAGCATGCGACGGCAACGAAGAAAGAAGTAACGTCAAGTGGTACTTACCTCACTTCGCGGTTGTCAACATTAACAAGCCAAACAAGATACGAATGGTATTCGACGCAGCGGCCAAGATTAACGGAGTCAGCTTGAACGACTACCTGCTGGAGGGGCCCGACCTGTTGGCGTCTCTCATTAAGATCCTGTTTGGTTTCCGCGAAAAGAAGATCGCGGTGACGGCGGACATAGAAGAAATGTTCCTCCGAGTGAAGATACGTAGCGAAGATCAACCAGCCCAGATGTTCCTGTGGCGGGACGAGTCCAGTGAAGCCCCGCGCAAGTACAAGATGACGTCAATGATATTTGGGGCCTCGAGTTCGCCGTACCTCGCTCACAGCGTGAGAAACAAGAATGCCGCCGATTACGAAGAGGGATACCCGGAAGCTGCGCGGGCCATAAGGGAACGCCATTACATGGACGACTATTTAGATAGCTTTCAGTCAGAAGAGGAAGCTATAAAGGTCATAAGGGACGTCATTCATATACACGAACAAGCCAGCTTCAATCTGCGGGGATGGAACTCCAATAGTCCAGCTGTCCTCGCGAGTATTCCCGATACGAAGAAATCGAAGAATGTCAACGTGCAACTGACGACACACCAGTCGGAGAAGACCCTGGGACTAAGGTGGAACCCGAGCGAAGACACCATAGGCTTCAATACGGACATTAAGAGGGTCCCCACCGAAGTCAAGTGTCAACAGCGAGCACCGACCAAGCGTGAAGCACTGAGCGCCGTCATGTCAATCTACGATCCCCTGGGCCTCGTAAGCCAGTATACGATCACCGGGAAGATATTGCTACAGCAACTATGGGTCAAGAAGGTCGGCTGGGATGAAGAGCTACCTAGGGAGGAAGCCGAAGAGTTCCAGCAATGGGTCGCCGGACTACAAGACATCTCGAACTTGGCCTTACCACGTTGCTACAGCCGCGACATGACTCCGAGCTCAGAGCTACAGCTGCACATATTCAACGACGCGAGTGAACAGGCCTACGCGACCACGGCGTATTGGAGGATCACCCATAAGGATGGCACCGTGGAAGTCGTACAAGTCATGGGCAAGGCTAAGGTGGCGCCGTTGAAGTTACTCACGATTCCCAGGTTGGAGCTACAGGCGGCACTCATCGGGGCGCGTATGGCGAGCACCATCCTGAAGGAACACGAATGGAAACCAGGGCGAGTCTACTACTGGACGGACTCCAAGACGGTACTTCATTGGATAAGGAACGATAAGAAGAAGTACACACCGTTCGTGGCGAATCGACTGGCGGAAATAGGCGAGCTGTCCCAGGTGGAAGATTGGCGATGGGTGCCCACGGCCGACAACGTAGCCGACGACGCCACGCGAATCGAGACGAAGAGGATCACTGGCGCAGACCGATGGTTCACCGGGCCGTCATTCCTGAGCTTACCAGAGGAGGAATGGCCTACCGAAGCTACAAGCAGTGACACTTCAGAAGAGGCGGCGTACACCATCACCACAGACGACATCACGGACCGCATGGGCTGCCTGCCGGACATAACGAGGTTCTCCGCCTACAGACGACTCATAAGGGCCACAGCGCTAGTTCAACTCTACGTACGGAAGCTAAGAACAAAGAACAGAAGCCTGCTGTTAGAAGTCTCCCACATACAAGACGCCGAGCTGCGGTGGATACGACAAGCACAACAGGACTCCTTCGGCGAAGATCTACGTAGACTGCGGGCTGGACAGCACTTACACCGGCATAGTAAACTAGCGAAGTTGGACCCCGTCATCGAAGAAGGAACACTGAAGGCCCGAGGCAGAATAGGAGCCTCTAAGACGTCGACGCACTCGAACCGACCTATAATATTGGATGGTGGTCACCCCTTCACACGCATACTAGTGATGGACTACCATCGAAACGCCGGAGACGCTAACAACGAGAGGGTCGTAAACGAGCTGCGACAAAAATACGTTATATTTCGACTACGACCGACAGTAAGAAAAATGGCTAAGGAATGTCAATTTTGCAAAATAAGGAAAGCAACGCCGCAAACACCGCCACGAGGGGACTTACCAGAAGAGAGGACAAGTCCAGGGCATCGACCGTTCAACTACTGCGGCGTGGATTACTTCGGCCCCCTAACAGTCACTATTGGGCGCCGACATGAGAAGAGATGGTGCGCACTGTTTACCTGCTTAACTACACGAGCAGTGCATTTGGAGTTGGTGTCATCGCTGTCGACCGACTCGGCAATTATGGCACTCCGAAGGATGGCCGCCAGAAGAGGGTGGCCACAGGTGATCTTCTCAGACAACGCAACGAACTTCAGAGGTGCTGACGTCGAGCTACGAAACGCATACCGGGCATGGGGTCCGGAGCTACATAACTTCTGTCTACAGTATGGAACCAGCTGGCGTTTCATCCCACCGGGGGCTCCGCACATGGGCGGGGCATGGGAGCGGCTCGTGCGGTCAGTCAAGACCGCGCTGAGCACCACACTGAACGAGAAGTCACCCAAAGAAGAAGTCCTTCAAACGCTACTGGTGGAGGCCGAGTACTGTGTCAACGCTCGGCCACTCACGCACGTCTCCGTGGATCCCGCCGACTCAGAAGCACTAACCCCCAACCACTTCCTGATTGGGTCGTCGACCGGGCTGCCGCTGACGGGACCCTGCGAGGAAGCCGACCGCAGCGTGTGGAGAAAAGCACAGGCGCTGGCGGACCAGTTCTGGGGGCGGTGGGTCAAGGAGTACCTGCCGACGCTGATACCTCGAGGACAAGAGACAAGGGCATCACGACAACTACGGGTCGGCGACCTGGTCATCGTGGTCGACAACACGCTACCCCGCAACACATGGCCACGCGGCATCGTCGAGCGAGTGCACGAGGGACCCGACGGCATCATACGCTCAGCAGACGTGAGGACCAGGGGAGGAGTCTTCAGGAGGCCCGTGGTGAAGCTCGCCGTCCTCCAGATAGGGAGGGCTACGACGGAGCTGCGCCGGGGGGAGGATGTTGCGGACGGCGAATAGATTTAAGAATATTTGATAAATTGTAATTCCTATTATTGTTTTTTAGTACGTAAGATTGTTGATTTGTATAAGAATATTTAATGTGTATGAAAAATAATGTACAACTATGTTTAAAATAAGGTATTTAATGTAAATAAATAAAGAGAAATAAAAATAAAGTAAAGTTAGAAAGAGAGGGACACGAGTGAGCGAGATGCGTGTTAGAAAGAGAGGGCTATAGGAAGTGAGCGAGACGGGAATAAGAGCGACTGCTGCGTTAGCCCCCCGTCGGTTGTAACACTCACTTTGCCACTTAAGGTGGCTAAAAATAGGGTCCGGCACGCTCCGGAAAATAGAAGAATTGTGAATAAATGGTCAAGAAAAGAAAATACAGGAAGAAAAATTCAATTGGAGTTTTTATTGCAAACCCGTACTCAACAAATCCCATTCCCGTTATCGACTTATTTATCAACCGCGACTTCCCCTTTCCATAAATCATGAGAACAATCTAAAATGAAATACATTACCACGCTCATAACGCTGAACTTACGACTGTAATCTGCCATGCAATAGAAATAAGAAATGTAAACCCATTCCTGCAATAAATGTATACTGATTTGCATCCCCCTCATAATATACTGGGCCATAATTCCCTAACCTCCCCCACTTTACGACAAGACCTGCCAGAGTATGAATACTTGAGGACTGTTGGTACGAACTACGATTTTAGGTGTCCTAGCTCTGATATTTCAGACGTTTTCTCTTTCTATCTAAGCTTAATTATTAGGTTCTAGAAAGGGATAAAAAATTCCAGATACTATGTGATATTGTCTTCATTGTGAACTCATTCATGATTCTGTGTGTATGATTGAGAATGCTCGGCACTCGTATGGAACACGCCAACTTTATAGAGCCGTTTACCTGTTTGTTACGATGTATGTTATTGCTCCGTTTACAAGTACTTTTTAATGTAGATTTAGTGTCCTTTTATGTGTTAGGTACGACCCTTTTTTAATTCGCTAAGCAAATATTTAAAGCTACGTAGGATGAAAGTAGGTATGAAGGTAGTTGAACTTTCTCTGCTAGTCTTTGCAAAACCGTCATCATAACTTTTTCTGGCACGTAAATAAGTTACTTTTCTGAAGTTACGTTCCCTCGTCTTCTGATTCAAAAAAATATTTGCCACCTGTAAATTGTTCATCGGATTATTTGTATTGATTTTGATGAGATTCACGCGAATATTACGAGTATGTACATATAATCGTGTGTATATCGTGTGTGTATGCCTTCACCAAAATTTTATATAAATCTTTATTATAAATTATGCAACAACTTTAAATGCAGTAAGTCAAGATTAGCGCCGGTTATTTCGTAACGAAACAGCGATTAATAACTCTGTTTCAATGATTACTTCCTTTGACATTTCACAGCTGTGTAATTACTGTTGCAGAATCACTGCGCCGGCATCTGTATTTATCTTAAAATTTTATATAAGTAAATAAAATATTTAAACAAGTTTATAAAACATTAGCTGACCCGGAAAACTTTGTACCGCCTCAAATATTATATTATATTTATCAAATGTATTTCATATAAAATATAGCCTATGTTACTCGTGGATAATGTAGCTTTCGAATGGTGAAAGAATTTTTAAAATCGGTTCAGTAGTTTTTGAGCCTATTCATTACAATCAACAAACAAAGTTTTCCTCTTTATAATATTAGTATAGATAACTTGGCTACAGATGAGTTGCTCCCCTTGGGTCTAGGTTGAAATGCATCGTAAAAGTGTTTCCCTTAACCACTTTTCGAACAAAACAGCAGCCCTTTAAAACTTCCGTTTGATGAATGTGTGCGGTTGTGCCTCTGTACCTCAAGAGTATTTACCACATTTAAATTTTCATAAAGTTGCAGAATATACTCAGTGATAGTAATCATTGAGTGTTGATCGTAATCACATAAAATATTTCTTTAAAATAAATTCGGCAATTTATACCAAATAGATTTTATTTCGCACATTTCTTTGATATAAAATGAAGCACGTTCAACGATTACTGTCGATCGGACGATTCTCAATGGAATTCCGAATTTTTCAAATTGAATAGTATCTTACATGAATTTTGCATGGAAGTTACTAGCTGTGTCGGCACAAAAAATATTATTTATTTTCATCAACAAAATATCTGCCGTTTTCATTTAATCTAGACTAATTTAGCGTGAATTTTAAAAGTTGGGACTTTTGTTTTTTGGTCCCTTGTAACATGTTTAATATCACACTTTTAGGGGAAAAAAACATTTATTTAACTAAATAGATATTCTCATGTTTGTAATTATCAAAATAAGTTATGTTCAAAAAATATTTCCATTTGACGGCTCAATAATTGATTTTCGAAAAGTACTCTATTATTTCTCGGTCTCAGGACACAACCCACTATCTCAAAATTTTAGTAAAATTAGTTTATTATTTTACCCGTAAAAATGTAACAAACAGACATAGTTACATGATATAGTGTTCTTATATACCTACAATATTATCCAATCAAATTTAAAATAAAAAAGTCAGTAGACAGTATACCGAATCATCGCTTGATAGCTTTGAACTCTAGCTACATGCTCCCGAAATAACACTGCGTTCCCATTGTTTCGATTTCGCAAACCACTCGTGCAGGCATCCTCACCACACGACATTCACGACCACACATATGTCACGGCCGCTTTGTATTTGCATCTGGGATCACGTCGAATATTCAATTTATATACGAGTGCAAATAGCAAAGTAAGGTGTAGGCTACATTCTAGCCCTGGACTATATGAGGCCCACTTTTTATCACGAAATCACCATTAGTTTTTCCTCACCAAAAGACCTAGAACATTATCTTATCAGTAAGACACTACTCTAATGCGAATAATGTAATTTACTATACTTGTTTTATTTACAACTTATCGCGCACGATTTTTTTGACTCTACATATTTTTGGGTTTAAATTGTACCCCATCGTACGTGCACTATACACAATTTTTGAGTTTAAATAGTGCCCTATCGTTCTTTGTAAAGTTACCGTTCTCATCGAAATCGTTTCAGTCGCTTGCAAGATTTTTTTATCTGCACTAAATCTCGCAGTCCGTAATTAACAGAATTGGCGGAACCATTCCCGAAAAAATATCTGTCACAGACAAAAAATACAAAAAAATATCCTTTTGAAACTTGTAGACGACTACATTCCTCTTTTATCATACAAATATGTTAACAAGTGATTTTATCGTGTGCTTCCTGTACCTAGAATCATCATTTTATTACACAGAATGCGAGGTCGTCATTGTTTCCTCCTTGTAATAGCGGTGCTCATGTTTCAGTGCAATTAAAATAGTTCATTCTACCGTCTTTTCCGTTATAATACGAACACATCTCGTGGCGATGCAATTATGAGCGAATTTCAGCTTTATATCCTTAATGATAACGGCTACTTGAATTGAGTTCGTGAAATGACATCTACATCTTTAAGGAATCATGTCCCGTCGCGGACGCTTGCATGTAACGTGAAACCGTACTCTGGACACAACGACACTACAATGTTACTAAATAAACTTATATACATTGCTGGATTTGAACCCACGTTTGATAAGATATGGTTAATGGTAACGTTAATGTATAGTAAACATCGGTTTGATGGTATAATTGCAATCTTACGCAAGATTACTAGTAGATGCGTCGAGACACTCTAAATATGGAGCATTTCTGTCTAGATCAAGTTACAAAAAATTGTTGCTGGAAATTGTTGTTTAAGTGCTGATCGTGTATGTAAGTACACTACATTACTATTTTTACTTTGGTAAAATCAGTCCTTAGATTTAGAAAGTTTTACTTTTAATACACAGAAAAAACCTTTAAATCCCTAAAACCATTTAATTTATATTTCGATGGAAGAAAATTAATTTTATTACGAAATGAAATTATATTTTCTGCTCAACGGAAATATTCTGTTATATGAATGCAATTACATAAAATTTCTTGCGTAGGAAAACAGATCATAGTGTATTTTTTCTTGAAACGTAATTGCGTTGATGTAGGTAACACATAATGTACGAGTATGTGTAATATTTACTTTCGTTATTGAATGTCTGCTCGGTTAAAGCCGTGAGTATTATTTTGTAACATAAAAAGCGCATTTTAAAGGACCTCGGTGTTGTGGTACTGGGTGAGGTGATTTATCATTGTTTATTAAACTTTAAAGGCAATTTAGGGAACATTAACATTTTTGGCAGGCGTATGAAATTTATTGAACGACCATAAATGCATTGCCAAAACACTATGGTAAATTGTTGAGTACGTTTACATTTTACACGCTCGTTATTTCTATATACGTCTAATATACTTATTCTCAATACTTATAGTGTTCGAAGCTTCTAATTTCATGGGTGAAATGCACAAATTGCAAGCTCCTTATATATTTTATTTTCACAATAACAAGACATCAAATAGTTAAGAAAGATGTGTACTTGCACATATGGTTCGTTTACTTAATATCTATAATTGCAAGAAATTGTAACATAACTTTACAGGGAAATTTTGTTCGGTAAAAATGAAAATCTTTGTTCCTGCGTAAAAAAATCAGAACAAGAACAAACTATCGTTCTTGTAACTTTATAATAAATATTATAAGAGTTATAAATTGTATTTAGCAGTTTAAAACTATTAGCGACATATTTCAATCCGGCTTTCGACCCGGGCACAGTACGACGACGGCTCTTCTCAAAGTTATTGAAGATATTCGCGACGGCATGGAGAACAAACTGGTCACAGTTCTCGTCCTCATAGATTTTTCCAATGCTTTTAACATGGTGAACCATGACATCCTCCTTGCCGCCCTCCAACATTATATGTTCTCATCCACGGCACTGGATTGGTTTTCATCTTACCTTCGAGGACGCCAGCAAGCTGTTCGGGTTGATCGCACGTTATCAGACTGGTGCAATCTTGCCAACGGCGTTCCTCAGGGCGGAATTTTGTCACCTTTACTTTTCTCTCTCTATATAAATTTCCTAACCCTCTCCCTTGACTGCTCTTACCATTTGTATGCCGACGATCTCCAAATTTACGCTCAAGCCCATATTGCTAATATTAACGATGCTATACGTACCATTAACAATAATCTCGCTAATGTAAGTAACTGGTCCCGTAGATATGGCATCGCAGTTAATCCCTCCAAGTGCAAATCCATCATTATCGGCAGTTCACGGCAATTGGCGATGTTAGATTACGGTTCCGTCTCTCCTGTTATGTTTGAGGATTCTACTGTTCTGTTCGCGTCATCTGTTAAAGACCTTGGTCTACATTTAGACCCTACGTTAAGCTGGACTAACCACGTTAGTGAGATCAGCCGTTCCGTCTTTGCGAGGCTGCGCACGCTAAATCGTTTACGGAATTTTCTCCCTATGAAAGTTAAAGTCACTCTCGTACAAGCCCTCATTTTACCCATTCTCGATTATGCTGATGTGTGTTGCACGGATATAAGTGAAGAACACCTCAATAAACTGGAAAGACTAATTAATCACGCCATCCGATTCATCTTCTGTTTACGCAAATATGATCACATTTCTTCCTATCGTCGCCAGCTTAAATGGCTTCCAATTCGTGAGCGTAGACAGGTTAGATTACTTTCCACTCTCTTTTCTATTCTTTTTCAAGCGTCTATTCCAGCGTACCTGAAGCAAAAGTTTCTGTATCTCAGTGATTCCCATGAACGCAACCTTCGTTCTTCCAATTCTCTCGTACTAACGATTCCCCTTCATCATTCCTGCTTTATGTCCAAGTCATTCGCAATTCACGCCACTCGACTCTGGAATTCTCTCCCCGATGAATTACGTAAAACTTGCAGTAGACAGAGGTTCAAAACGAGCGTTAAGTATTATTTTCTAAAAAAATATAATACTTCACACTAATTTCTATACAGTACAGTTTGTTCTTTATATGTCTTGTAGTATAAATATAATCCATTTGTATTTCTTTTTTAGTACATGTTTATTCTTGAACGTATAAATACCGTCCTATTTATTTTCTGCTTTACCCAAAGGTTGACTGGTAAAGAATGCTTCTAGCATTAAGTCCGCCTTTTGTACCGATTTTTATGGTATAATAAAGTATAAATAAATAAATAAATAAATACCTAAACAGTCATCTCTATGAATACCTATATCATGTACGTATTCCATGCTAACTCGAAGGAATATATTTATATTTTCTCACGTTTTCATAACTTTTATCAGAAGCTGTGGCATTCCAGTCACGCGCATTGTCAAAGTGAACGAGATTACGTTGCGTGGATATGACGTCGATCGATTCTGATTCTGCAACGCCCAATCGAGAACCGATTCTTGCTTTTATTTTCGCGGCGAAATAATGGTTTTGGTGACACAGCGATTTTAGTTTTAAATGCAATGTTCGTCGCGTAAGATTCTCGATCAGGCATTAATTAAATGATTTTAGATTTAATTGCGCTACAAATTCGTCACAATAGTGCTAAAATATCTCACCATATTGCTAGCGCCATAATATCTCACCATATTGCTTACGATTAGTATCTACTACTTATAATCAAAGTTCGAAAGTGTTGCGAAAATTTATCACGAATGTAATTTGTACTCTCCAACTGAGTACTAATATTACAAAAACAGTTCTCAGTAATCAGATTTAGGCGCAAACTGCTTTAGCGATCCATATAAGGAGTCTTACTTTAAAGTATCAGATCATTCGGTATTTATACGCGAAATTATGTCTTGTTACGACAGCGATTAGCAGAAAGCAAGTCTTCAGAATAAGGTATCAGCTGCCAGTGCAAGTAGTTGGCACATTTACTTTACCGGGAAATTTATATTAGGCGCGCAGGCTATAAACAGGCTTAACATTACAGTAACCAACAAGTACATTACTAAGTACATTAAGTAACATTTTTAAAAACGTTAAACCTGAATAAAAAAGATTTTCTTTTATAATATAGGAGTAGCAGACGAGCATGCAGTCCAGTCCACCTGATGGTAAGTGGCTACTGCCGCCCATGGACATCTGTAATCAACCCCAGATAGGATTAGATATTCCTACCTGAGGTCGGCCACTGATGCGCCTCTACCCTTGAGGGCTAAGCTGCAACGCCTCGGAAAAGTCTGTCTCCCTTACCACACCCTTCAAAACGGAACACAGCGGCGCCTAACACTGCTGTTATTAGGCAGAAATAGGTGTGGCGGTGGTGCCGCCGGAGTCGAACCACAAAGGGTTCTACCACCTTCAATTAAGTATTGTATGGTTAGACAGGTAGGTAATAGATGTATTGGTGGAGGTGTAATTCAACCACCGTGTAAAATGTCACTATGAAATATCTAAGCATATCTAAGTATGTTTTTTATAAAAAAAAAAGGTTTTAAACGAACCAATCTACTTTAACTGATCATATTACGACCACTTACTTAATTCATAACCTACAGCTCACGCGATCGAAAACGCGGGCGGAGGTTCTTGTTTTAAAATACTGTTGACATTTTATTAAAACAAGCACATTTATTAATTGTAAAAAGACGAGGTCGTGTTTGAGTCTGGTAACGAAAAAGCGATCAATTATACTTACCAAAAGGTAATCCTTGATGCCTCAATTTACGACATCGGAGTTGGCAATACGTATAGTAGGATGTAGTGGATTACGTAGCCGTTTATGGCGTATGAATGGGACCGGTTCGGACCTCCGAGAACCGTGTAGAAAGGGATAGGGGTCACTTTCCCACATGAATCAATCGTTTTTACGCTACCCTTTAAGGCACCGTGCCCGCTCCGTTTGCTCCCTGAGATTGCCTCTCGATTATGTATGGAGGCTTTAAAAATTGAACTCCTTATTTGTCGGCTGTTTGTTTTTGATATTTGATTTTGTACTTGGATTTTTTTGCGTCGCCGTGGAAACTTAAGTGAAATAATTATTGTTAATTAATAGTAGCAAATATAGTAAGAGTTATTACCTAATATAGTTTCAGTTATAATAGTACATAACTTTTGTCAAATGTTATATGTTTTACTGACGGAGACGCCTTTTGCGGACGACGGATTGAATGCTGAAAGAAAAACGAAGACAGATTTTTTGATGTGAAACATCTATAGCCGCACGTAAAAAAGATTTCTGGCGTGGCGACGATTACCTTTAACTACATAGACAAATGTTCTATAAGGGACAGAGCTATTAGAACAATGTGATAAAAAAAGACAACTAGTGTTTGACCTTGCGTTTCAAGTGTACGCAAACGTAAATATTGACCATGGAATATAGTGACCAATGATTACTTCAGTCAAAACGGGACATCGATTTTTTTTATGTCAAATACTTTTTACTTGAAAAAATATAGTTAGAAATAATAAAAAACACGCTTTTATGATAAAATTAACTAAAAAGTAGAAAATAATTTTCAATCTAGGAATCATTTAAGGAAAAGTAAATAGTATAATTGTGCAAAAATGTGGGGCGCTTTATGAAAACTGATAAATGGAGCACCCCATGTTTTTTTCACAATTATAATATTTACTGTTACTTAATTGACAATGGCAACGGTTCATTTCGGAGACAACGGCACGAAGCATCGAAAAAAGGGACTGTCCCGTTAAAAACGGGACGTATGGACGTATATTTCTCATTGATACTCATGCTTGTCAAAGACAATGAAATAATGGAACAGAAGGTAAAAAATGTCCAGAACTGTCGATAATAGTTTTAGTACATCGTTTACGTAGAAATGTTATAGTACAGTTTAACTAAATAAATTAATATTATATAAATATATAATTTGATGAAAGAATGTATCTATACAGATGTATCGACTGGTTAAAAATATACGATTTAAAAATTGTTTATATTTATTATCGTATATTAGTAAAGATTACTCACTCCTAACAAGAAAATGTACCCAGTTTTGAGAATTGAAATAGTTGCGTAAAAAAGTTTTGCCACGTCTCCGTGCTAAAATGTCCCTAAAATATTTGAAATAATTATTTATCTATTATGTAAATTACGCAGTATTAGTTATTTATTTGTAAATTTTCTCTAAAAATGTTTTTATTTGTCAAGAATTCAAAAAAAACTTACTAATAAGCCGTTTGTGGCTTCATTCAATTTCAAGGCGGCGAAGTATCTTTACTAATTTATGTTTATTATTTTCAGTTTTATTTTACACACGACCATTAATTGCAAAGTTGTGTACATTTTATAAATGTACTAGCTGACCCAGCAAACATTGTGTTGCCATATAAATAAAAAAAATGTTAAGGGTGAACAACCCTTATCACTTAAGAGATATGAAAAATAGATAGATAGTAGCCAATTCTCAGACTTACTGAATATGCATATAAATTTTGATGAAAATCAGTAAGAGCGTTTCGCAGGAGTACAGTAACTAACATCGTGACATGCGAATTTTATATAATCTTACCGTGGTCTTTTTGAGGATTAATTTCTGGCTATACAAAGATTGTTTATTAAATTATGTTTAGGTTAATTTATTCAATTAAAGAAATTTTAAAATACCGTATACTATCCTATATAAATTTTATGGTAATATTTTTTATTATTTACCACAGATATCGAAGAAAATTTAGAGATTAGGATACAGAATTTCCCATATATCGATTTTATTTTATTAAAATAAACTATAAAAAGTTATATTTTGACTAAAACACACTAATATAAAAATTAAGCAGTGGGATCTTAAACTATAACATACACGTATGAACATCGTGAGCTTCAATAAAATGTCACTTCTGTTCTGTTGATCTATGGTCATAGATCAATGAAAATTTTTTCATTGATCTATGACAGTTCAATTCAATCAATGAAAGTTTTTGTCAATGAAAGTGATAAAGACGCAAAATGCATGGTCATGCATTTTGCGTCTTTATCACTTTCATTGACAAAAACATACTTTGTCTCTTTCTGGTTACTCATGTAATCATGGCGGATCGAACACAAAAAATAAACAAAATTTAATAATTTCTCTTCATTTACGTGTGATAGGTGATTCCATGAATCTTGTTTCTTTTTCGAGCATAAATTTTGCATTTATGCATTGCACAAGAAGGCATTTTGAGGCTTAAAATTCAAAATAATGACGTTTAACGTGTTCAGTGACATTCGTGTGTATTACTACGCCGCGCGAGTGACCGTCAGAATGGCCGGTCACTACCCATATTTTACATCGAAATAATTACTAAGAGTTGCTACCTAGTTGCTACTAGTTGCTATTAGTTGCTACTAATTGCTACCTTCGATTAAAAAAACATAAACTACTTTTTACGGTGACCGGCCATTCTGACATCAGGATGGCCGGTCACCTATCCAGTGAGAAGAAACTGCGCAAATAAATAGAGTTTTTTTGTAATCAATAGTTGCTACCAAATTGCTACCTTCATATGCATCGTATTGGACTTCATAGCTTTTAAGGATAAAAAAATATTACGGATTTAATATAAGAGGACTAAACGCCTGTATAATGTATAACCATTATATGTTTAATTTCGGGTTTTCTCTTTTAATTATACAGGCGTATTAGGCGTTTAGTCCTCTTATATTAAATCCGTAATATTTTTTTATCCTTAAAAGCTATGCAGACCAATACGATGCATATGAAGGTAGCAATTTGGTAGCAACTATTGATTACAAAAAAACTCTATTCATTTGCGTAGTTTCTACTCACTGGATAGGTGACCGGCCAATCATGATGTCAGAATGGCCGGTCACCTTAAAAAGTAGTTTATTTTTTTTTTATCGAAGGTAGCAATTAGTAGCAACTAATAGCAACTAGTAGCAACTAGGTAGCAACTCTTAGTAATTATTTCGATGTAAAATATGGGTAGTGACCGGCCATTCTGACGGTCACCCGCGCGAGAGCGACTGGAGTCGCTTTAACTCGTTTTACACCACTTGACGTATTTTGTATGTTTTAAGTATTGCCCGCTTATTTTTCTGATAATAAAATGTCTGACCGTGATAATTTAGAGAGTGAAAGTGATCAGCCTTCTGCAAAGAAAGCAAAATCACACTATGACACACCATCAAGTCATCAGTAAGTTAATTATTTTTTTATAATTAAAGTATGCATTTATCTGTGCATTAAGCACGCGTATATTTGGTGTGTTTTGAGCGCCAGCAAATGTAAAATCTACTATCTTGGTAGATTAAAATTCACATAAAAATCATTGCATACAATGTTTTTAAATTATTAATTAATTTTAATGTCATTCTTCTCAGAGAATAAATTTATTAAGACTGACAGAATTGTATTTCAAAATCAGCTGATGGCGTGCAGCGCACGAAAGTTTTTTCTTATTTGTTATAAATATGAACATTAAAATATTAATTAATTATTCTAATCATAGTGGCATTTATTGTGAAACATTCATTATTGATACTTATAATTTACGATTTTAGTAATATATTGAAATAACTAGCTAAGATTCTTGAGTTTACTAATATATTGGAGCCAATTTATTTTTTTCTGTATATTTTAATAACATATTTTTGATGTGAAACATCTATAGCCGCACGTAAAACCGATTTCTGGCGTGGCGACGCTATACGATGGTATATACAGGGTGAATTTTTAAAACGGGCCTTCAGGGCCAAATCCGAAACTATAAGGATTAGCGAAAAATGCTAAAAGGAGTTACGAGGCCGATTTTGATAAAAACGAAAACTGCATCATTACTTTTTTAAAATAACTTTTTCCCTAGCCGGGAATCGAACGAGTTCATTTTGAAAAAAAATGCACCCTCTATATTATTCCACTATCTGATAGTGTTGCTTATAAGGATCAAAATCTGGAAAGTAATGATAAATGACAAACTAAAGGAAAAGCCTCAATTTTAAGAAAATATATATTTTTTCATATTAATTTGGCAGTTAAGTTCCCGCCATTCATCAATTTAAACATTTCGTGTATTAACATTTTTTTGGCTCAATGTTTCTAATCATTCGAAATGGATGTTTTGTTTCCCAATAATTTACATTTTTATGTCCGACTTATAAGGCTAAGGTTATTTTTAGGACCATTAAAATAGATTTACTTGCTATGGGCGGAGTTTCGTTTAATACAGATGTAAAGTTGACAATTTGCGAGAATTACTTTTTAGAGTCAAATCCGAGTGATTACTAAAAAAAGAGATATAGAAAATCATACGTTTGTCATAACGTTGAAACGAAGTTGTAAACAACAAACAATAAGAATTTACTATTTAATCAGTTATCTATTTTCATATAAAATAAATCCTAAAAACGGCGGTAACTTATTTGCCAAACTATTACTTTCTCATAATAAGCCGTATGTCATAGTCATAACATCGAATAATTAGTTGATTAACCAACAAATTCTTCAATGGTATGACTTATGTCTATTTCTAAAGAATTATACATAAATCATTTGTTATGTATAATCCTTAAGGATTAGTATGCCAATGTATGGAAAAATACGTATTTTCTTCAAAATTTTCCTTTTCCTTTAATTTGTCACATAACATTACTTCCCAGAATTTGATCCTTATAAGCGACACTATCAGATAGTGGAATAATATAGAGGTGTCATTTTTTTCAAAATGATCTCGTTCGATTCCCGGCTAAGGAAAAAAAATATTTTAAAAAACGAATGATGCAGTTTTAGTTTTTATCAAAATCGGCCTCGTAACTCCTTTCAGCATTTTTCGCTAATCCTCATAGTTTCGGATTTGGCCCTGAAGGCCCGTTTTAAAAATTCACCCTGTATATATAAAGTCTATATGCAGTAGTGTGTACGGTGTGGCGACGCGTCGCCATGCGCAATCGAATTCAATAAATAGTCATCGTTATCTGGAAAAAAATCGTAATATTTTATTTTATCATTATGACATATTTAGTTCCTATCACAATATGTTCTTTTCTGCATATTACTTTTACAAAATAATGTCGATGTTTCACATCTGCCAGGCGTCCCGTGACGGCTCACATTTTTTTTTTTACAAAAACATACAACCGACTTCTATGTCACTACAAAGTAAAAAATAATTGAAATAAATGTTGGCTTAGTACATATTTCTGAAGTCGGCGCTCAATATATTTCGTTGGATAACGATGTAAACAGCGTGTTGTAGTTGAGTAATATCTATATAATAGTTATAGTTTTGTAGACTTTTTTAGTTTAGTTCATTTAAATATAGCCAGAGGTGTCAATTAAACAATTCAGAACTTGTTTTATTCAGTCATTTTTTTACGATCATCCGATAACTTTGCGCTATAAAAAGTTTGGCTTGTTCAATCTGATTACTGTTACTTAATTAGATCGATATGTTGTCCAGCTAATAGTTAAATGAAGATGAGATTGCTTCGTGTGTATGGCTTGTCTATATTTACGTTTAGGGACGTAGTTTGTTATGATTTAATTTATCGATTTTTTATTAACACTATTGTTATAAGTTACATGTTATTTTAATAACTAAAACTTTAGTTTTTTATACCATTAAAAAGAGAAGTAAAATGATTGTAACCAGATTTCACTACATATAATATTCATAGATTTAGATTACGAATAGGTGACCAAATCAAAAGTAAACTGCCAAGTGCGGTTTGGACTCATAAATTAAGAGTCTCGCACCATTTATAGGTATGGGTGATACATATTTTAAAAAAAATTCGTAACCGGAGCACGACTAAAAATTGACAGATTTTTATTTTCTTTAGGTTCTCGTAGAATAGTTATAATATCTCATACACATTTCGGAGAAGGTCTTAAAATATTATGAATAGCTCGTAAGGGAGCAAAGACATCAACAGACGAAGTACAATTAGGTACAGGGCTTCCTTTGTACGGGACCCTACAAAAAGTTTAGAATATACTATCAGAAGTAATTATTCAGTATAATGCACTCGTCTCGTAAGCCAGCATTTAAATTCATTAATTCTCTGTAGACAGATACTCTATAATTAAATTCATAATTTGTCTAGATATTGACAACCCTGTTACAGTAGCTTCTTATTATAGCAAAATATACACAGAACTCGTTTTGCACGATAACAAGGTTTGCGGGCCCTAATAGGCTATTTCTAAACCATCTTATGTTTTCATAACAAGTTATCGAAAAATGGGTACTTCTATTGAATATAAATAGTTAAACTTAGCGGTAGCAAAGCATTTGAGGCGAATTCTGGGAGGACTCCACTCCTGTTCTAAACTGATGATCAATCTCGACTGATAGTGGTGGTAGCGACCACTTACCCGGTTGACTGCACGCTCATTTATAACTTCAATTTCAAGAGGTCACTGTTAGAAATTTTACCAATTAACTCACTATATTGTATTTAGTAGCTGAAACTTCAAAATCTACTAGACTTATAGTTGAAGTCTAGATGCATAGTCATGCCTTAGGACAAAGTTATTTGCAACTTAAAGCTCCGAAAGTTATCCAATTAAATTTCTAGTATCTGGTTAACGGAGCTACGCTCAATGTCTAATTATCTTCTATGAGATGACGTTAGATGGTATTGGTAGAATAGTATTTATAGAAATAAATTGTTCATTATTTAAGTTTATGTGGCAAACTGAAGTTTTTGTAGCTAACAATTTTTTGTGGCAACTATCTAGAAATGGCAAAGTAGATATGATCTAACTAAAAAAAAAAACCTAAAATATTAGAACAAAAATACTGTCGTATAAAATTGGTGGTCTAGAGTACAGCAGAATCAAACAACTGTTGCTATAATGTAGAAACTGTAATGCTATGGTTATCTTATCTTTTATACTTTCTGATTTAGATATAAGTCCAAGATTATAATAATACCTGTAATCTATAAGATTGGACCCATTATTTTATAAAATACTAGCTGACCCGGCAATCTTTGTACCGCCTCAAAATCTATTTATCAAATATATTTCATATAAAATATAGCCTATGTTACTCGTGGATATTGTAGCTTTCGAATGGTGAAAGAATTTTTAAAATCGGTCCAGTAGTTTTTGAGCCTATTCATTACAATCAAACAAACAAAGTTTTCCTCTTTATAATATTAGTAGGTATAGATAAAAGAAGACAGTAAGTTTTAAACAATCTATTTAGCAAGTTAGAACAACAATTATTTAAGACGACAATCGCATACAACGATGTATTACTGTACTCATTTTATATAATAACAACTAAATTTGTTTCTTATTGTTACAGGTACGTTATCTAATGGCTGTCACGAAAAAACTCAGCAATGTGTTAAATAAATGATTCGTAAAAAATTAACTTACGAAGTGACAAAGTACCTAAACGAGAACTCATTCAAACTAAATGTGAGTTCTAGAATTAGTCGTTTTCGAGTCTAATTTGCGCAAAAAGTTGTGGAGGTTGGAAGTTTCCGAGTAAGTATGCATGAAGTTAGTTCACATTTGTCATTAATTATCTAGTCCATTGAAAAGTTACATTTGGGTATGCATTTGTCAGAGGACGCAATTTTATTTTTTTAATGTGTAGGGGGGGGTCAGTAGAAGCTTAAGTTCAAGTTTGTGGGGTCGGCACCCTTGTCCCCCGGCCGCCATCTTGGAAAAGGGGGTGCAAAGGGTTTTCGCGCTGTATCTCGTAAACTAGTTACCCTACAGAAAATTTAATCAAACATAAAATGTAGCAAATTAAATTTCCTACAATTTTATTTCTATTACTTTTTATCGTCAAGTGACCAACAAAAAAGTTATAAACAAAAATAAATGAAAATTTTGTAACAAATTTCCTTTTGGAGGTTATAACTTTTTTTCAGTTCATTTTACAATAAAATGACATCACAGCAATTTTGTAGAGGGTTTTTCAACGAACAATTTCCTCTATATAATTGTTTCATTTTATTTATTTATCTAGGTTTTACAGCGCTCCAAACTTGAACGGATTCTCGAATGCTCATAGGGATGCAATAAAAACTAAAAATTAGGCTTACTTTTCTATCTATATTTTTTTATTCATACAATTTATTATGATCTTAACATTCCTATGCTATTATTAAACTATGTTTGACCCTTTTACCCACCACCTATGAGGTAATCCACGGGCAATTTCTAGACAAAATAATGTTATTTATTATTATATATTGAAAAATGTCTATCAGTTATTATTTTTTCATTCTCTTCGATGGTCCAGGCTGCGAGAAAAAATCTGAATCAGTATCCGAGGTGAATTTTTGTAGTAGGAAGGAATCAAACAAATGTATTTTTTTAAAAACCTTCAAAAGGGCGTACGTCCCAACAATTGTACTGTCCTTCAAGTTTTAAATATGACGACGTAATAGCTGAGAATTTACTGTTTCTCCATGCCTTCTCAGGATGCGACACAATGTCAGCAGCGTATAACATGGGCAAAGTCAAATTTATAAAAATTTTGCAGAAGCATCCAGAGTTAACAAGTGAACTAAATTATTTATGAGTGAGAAAGTCGAGTCATCGTTACTCAGTGTTGTTGGCGAACGTTTTTTCGTCTCTTTATATGGCGGAAATAAAGACGATACTCTAGACACTCTGCGATACAAACGATTTGCTAAGACAGTGACAAAAAATGACATTTAATCTCTCTTCACTTCCTCCAACACAAGATGCAGCCCGTTTCCACAGTTTCCGAGTGTATCACCAGATTCAGTTATGGCTCGGTAAATATTGTGATCCAGAAGAATGGGGCTGGAAAAAGCATGGAAAATTTTGGATGCCAATCCAAGCTTCCAAGCCTCCAGCACCCCCCGAGCTTATGAAATTAATCTTTTGCAGATGCAAAGGAAATTGTGGAAGTGCGTGCGGTTGCCGAAAAGCAGGCCTTAAATGTTCACCAGTTTGCCTCCATTGTGGCGGTGAAAGCTGCAGCAACATCGTGGACATATCAACATTACTTGAAATGAATTAGAAGATGAATTACCGACAATGACGCCAATACCAACTCCCATTATACTACAAAAATTCACCTCGGATACTGATTCAGATTTTTTCTCGCAGCCTGGACCATCGAAGATAATGAAAAAATAATAACTGATAGACATTTTTCAATATATAATAATAAATAACATTATTTTGTCTAGAAATTGCCCGTGGATTACCTCATAGGTGGTGGGTAAAAGGGTCAAACATAGTTTAATAATAGCATAGGAATGTTAAGATCATAATAAATTGTATGAATAAAAAAAATATAGATAGAAAAGTAAGCCTAATTTTTAGTTTTTATTGCATCCCTATGAGCATTCGAGAATCCGTTCAAGTTTGGAGCGCTGTAAAACCTAGATAAATAAATAAAATGAAACAATTATATAGAGGAAATTGTTCGTTGAAAAACCCTCTACAAAATTGCTGTGATGTCATTTTATTGTAAAATGAACTGAAAAAAAGTTATAACCTCCAAAAGGAAATTTGTTACAAAATTTTCATTTATTTTTGTTTATAACTTTTTTGTTGGCCACTTGACGATAAAAAGTAATAGAAATAAAATTGTAGGAAATTTAATTTGCTACATTTTATGTTTGATTAAATTTTCTGTAGGGTAACTAGTTTACGAGATACAGCGCGAAAACCCTTTGCACCCCCTTTTCCAAGATGGCGGCCGGGGGACAAGGGTGCCGACCCCACAAACTTGAACTTAAGCTTCTACTGACCCCCCTACACATTAAAAAAATAAAATTGCGTCCTCTGACAAATTCACACTAAGGCCTAAAAAATGTAACATTTCAATGGACTAATCTTAATTTGTGTAATATGTTGCTATTGTAAAGTAAGCAATACCCTCCATATCGCATGCATTTTGTACACGTTATCATTATAAAGCTGACCAATCAATAAACACAATATTAACATATTATCAAACTCCCTATCACCCCCGAGGGTCAATCCTTGTAATATAATTACGAAAATATTCATTACCGTCTTATTTCTACCATAATTCATTGTTAATGTTTAAATATTGAATGCTGCATATAAAATATATATAAAATTCTCGTGTCACAATGTTAGTAACCGTACTCTTCCGAAACGGCTTTACCGATTTTCCCAAATTTTATATGCATATTCAGTAGGTCTGAGAATCGTCTACTATCTATTTTTCATACCCCTAAGTGATAAGGGTTGTTCATCCTTAACATTTTTTTTATTTATATGGCAACACAACAGTTGACGGGTCAGCTAGTAAAATATATAGCTATAAAATTAATTATTCTTGTGCTACACTTTAATACGATAGCCATTCATGACTAATTCTAAGAAAGAGATGAGCAAGTGGTCTTAGGAATGACAAATTAGGAAAAGCGAATGAGTAATGAATACAAGTGAAACGATTGAACACAGAGTAGGTATCAGTGAATATTATTAGTCAGAATAAGGGATCTTTCTTAACGAGAATATGACCAAAGAATATTTAAAAGAACTTTTCATATAACATCTTACTAAGTCGAATAATCTAAATACCTTTATCACGAAGTAGGACTACGTTATGAATGAAGATGTACGAGAGGCATCCAACATGCCTAAATACGACGAGATTATCTTGTTTATTGGTTTCATACTTATAGCCAGATTCCGAATCCAATATCCGATCAGCTCATGATATTATGCATAGGCAAAAATTTCAACCAGAATTTTTAAGTAGAAATTGTTAAAAAATCTTAACAAAGATTGGAAAAGTACATATTTTGGTAATTACTTACACTGAGGGATACAAATAAATCTTTATTTAACTGAAAATGTTCTATAAGTACGGAACTAGCCATATTAGGTTTCTGCTAAGATAATAATTTATTTACAATCGAAAAACAAGTACAAATACTATAGCCTCGCTCGCTCAGTAAGGTAACCAGATTGGTTCTTGAATAAGGTAAGGTATCACCGGCATAAACCGTGATCTCTATTGAAAGGCTCCGAATAAGAACATTATTATATTCGTCACGGCATTCAATGCCGTGGGCCAGATGTTGTAGTTTATTCCCGATACGGAGACATTGCGCCGATAAAATAATGACGATTGAGTGAGGATATGGCTATATAATGAGATTTACGGTTTACATATTCACTTAATCGGTCTTTAAATCCGTAAATGTTGTACAAACCGCAAATGCCACAATAATCGTAAAAAGCTGTGAATTTATTAAACATAATATTTGTTTTAGCCTACACTGCTCGAAATATGAATTTAAGTATTCTTGCTTGATTCTGAAATACTTAAAGCTTTCTAGACGTATTAATTAAATTATAAATTAAAATATAAGTTGTCTGTTGTCTGTATTTATGGAGTGTCATTTCTTACTTCCTTGTTTTAATACTTTAAGCCATACTACAGGTAAAGTACGATATTACATGGCGCAATAGTCTTCATTCTTACGGACTTCATCTAAGCCAAAAACGAGTAGACTAGGCCTATCTAACTTAACTCTTAAAACAACTTAAAAAATATTATCACGTCTGAATGACTGACAAGACGCTTTTATGACATAATTTGTTGCTTTCATGTTGTCGTATTATCTCTACTACAAATTTCTTGTAGATCTTTTTGTTTTTAACATATTTTAATCATTTTAACCCTCTGTCGTTGTTTCGAAACTTAATCACAGAATCAACAAGTTTCCAAGAAGCTCCATTGTTTATCAAATCTATTGTGAGACCTTATCGTTCATTGTGCGTTCCCCGATAGACTGGTATGTTTACTAACTGACCGTATATAGAAATTCCTTCAGTTTATTTTGACTTGTATATTTTTAAACAAAATTTCACTGCTTGTGGTTTTACTACGTCGATTGACTCTAGTTAACTCTCACGGTTAATGTAAACTTTGCATAACTTCGCTTAGACCAAGAAACGGACAAGTGTAATTCACGAATCATTATAATTATAATTAGTTGTTCTGAAATATATATTAAACACCTTTCAATCCAAAGCTGTCAAGTGGAAGTGGGATAAAAGTTTTGTCATAAAATCTAGACCAATATGGCGTTAAAAAAATGGCTTTGAAAAGCGTTGGAGTCTACTTTATTCCTTTGTCTAAGTCGCCGATGTATATAAGGAACATATATTCTCATTGTTTGCTACTAAACGTACTATTATCATTGGACTGTTATCGGTTTTGGTAGGTGTAGTATTATGACGATAGTAATGACAGGCATTCGGTACTACTTATCAACAAGTGTATGAAACACTCGAGATATAGGCGTACTATGTTATTATACTGCAATATTCTCAAGGTTAGTAAGTACACACTTAAAAGATATTATCGTATTAATTAGCAACATCTGTGTTTAATTTTCTGTTCCAATCAGGTCAGGTCAATCAGGTCAGGTCAGGCTTTGTTAATTACAAGATAGTCAAAATAATTGAATTTTGTGTCTTATTTACCTTAAATAGCGGTTTCTTCTTATCCATCGACAAAGGGATTAACTCTACGAGATGAGTAGCAGCGATTTTCAAAGAAGTTATTTTAATGTGGTCTTCAACTCACCAACAAGGAACACTACACCCTCATACGACACCTTAACACCCTAAGAACCTCCCTCTATTCGAAAGTTGCTTACAAATGTTTAAATAGGTATTGCCATAATATCAGCTTAGAGGAAATTCTAAGTAAATTATTTTCGAACCGAACCAAGTGATTCATTAGTTACTAGTTACTACAGCACTCGTCTCATGATAAAATCACAGCCGATTAATAAGTAATTATCATAACCTACTTCACAAATTAATCGAACGATGCATTTCGATATTAATTATCCTGTTATGTTTAGTGTTTGTCCACTTTGAGATAAGCGAGCGTTGATCGCCTATCGGTCATTATAACGCCGACACTTGACAAAACATGATAATAATTGCTGAATTATAATTTAACTAGACGTAGTTTAGTGCGGTAAGAGTCCCACATAACCCTGTGTCGCTCCCAAGGCATCAAGGCCCCCTCGTAAACAAAAAAAGGCGTAGTTTGTTATATAGGTTTAATAAATTAATAATAATTATAGTTTAAAAACTAACAACCATGCTAAAATCGCATATGGAAAATCGTTGATCCTCATTCTTGATGATCCTGATGAATGTGATAAAATTATTTCAATCGTGTATTGTCATCTGTTTTTGATAATTGTTCAAAATTGAAATTAATCGGACCGTTCAAAGTGGGTAAAAATCGAATTCAAAGATTCCGTTACATATATACTTATCTACAGGTCAAGCTAAAGCGTGTTAAAAATATGGGGAAATAAAGTAGAATGACGTACGCACTAAACACGACATAATAATTATTACAATAAAGCTTTGATTTTAAATCAGTGACGACACGATTTTCTACTCCATTCTTTAGTATATTTGGTACATTTGCTTTATCAATAAAGCTTTGATTTTAAACAGGTATCAGTGACGACACGATTTTCTGCTCCATTCTTTGGTATATTTGCTTTGTATTCTTCTTGGTACATTTGTAGATTTCTAGACACATTACACCTCCATAAAATAAAAAAAGCTTTTAAAACTACTATGTTATAGTCATGAGTATTACAAGTAATTCTTACATCCTAGAAACTCCAGGAAAGTGTATACGCACAGGAAATGTTCAAATACACTTTTCTAGAACAACACGCATTCGCTTTCAAATGGGAATCGTCTACTTGTTAATAGCAACTAAACTGTAGTAGGACTAAGCGACTCTTATAGAAAAGTCCATTAGCAAAGTTATTACCTCATTTGGGCAGATAAATTGCAAATTACTAGAATTTTATGACTTACAAGATAACAAGATTTTGAATATTGTTTAGAATAATTAGTACACGAGTACCTATAGTTCTATGGTTAGTCGTCGGTAGCCCATTATTGTGCAACCCACTGCTGGGCAAGAGCCTCCTCATAGAGTAAGAAAGGATTATCGCGATAACCAAGTTCGAATTGATGATTATTTTAAATAACTCTCAGGCGTATGAATTACAATCATGATGTTTTCTTTCATCCTTAACGCAAGTTATAAATCATTTCTAACAACCTTGTTTTATCAGAGGTGAGGTTTAACTTGAGATTAATATTTTGGACCTCCCGATTGAGTGACCAAGCTTCACTAGTTTATCATTATTATCCAAAACTAGCTCAATACGTATCCTATTTCCATTTGCCGAAAGATATTCTTGAGAGGCGTTGTCAAGATGTCAGTTTATTATAAGGAGGTCTGCATTATTTGCTTTTGAAAACACGCGAAAACTCCACAGCACAGTTAAATCTTTTAACTTCTCAATAACTATTTCCAGTATGTTACAATACCTAAAACCTATCTTCTTAACATACGAAATGGTACCTACTCGTGTACGTATTGTGACCCGATAAAGTGAATGCATGTTCTCTTCTGTTATATTGTTATACAAGTACAGGTGGGCGATCCATTGATATTCACATCAGCTCCAGACATTCAGGTGAATAGGTGACCCTGTTGTAAGGGATTTGGCATGCATTACCCGTGGATTGGATAAGGCAATTGTAGAGCGTTATTGAATAGATGGATACGGAAGTTGAGTTTAAACGAAGTTATGTTTGCCTTTTTACCCGACTGCCAAGGAAGGGTTATGTTTTTCGCGCGTATCTTGTATGTTTGTCTTTCTTTATTTGATCCGATCTAACAAACGGCTGGATGAATTTCAACAGTTAAAGTGTCATTATATTTGTCTCAATGACCCGAGTGTCCTTAAATAGGTATTAGTAAAAAAAAAACAAAATGGCGGATTTTTGGCGCGAAATAGTAACACATTTAAAAAAAAAAGTTAACCGAACCTATCGAGTAGGGTATCAAATGAAAGGAAATTAAACGGAGATTATAAAAATATATTTGTATATATATAAAACAGTAAGGTGACTGACTGACTGACTAACTAAATGACTTTTTCATTTTTCAGAAATCAACGTACAGCCTAAACCAAGGACCTTACAGTTCTGAAATTTTGCACACAGGTTCTCTATACAGCTTGAATAAGTACTAAGAAAGGCCTTTTGGAAATTCTACCCTTAAGAGGGTAAAATAGGGGAAAACAGTTTTTTTGAAATCCTTTAATTTTGAAGCAACTACTATAAAATTTTGTATTTGGCTTTCTGGATAGGAACAAGGACCTCCTCCGAAAAATCAACCCCGTAGAGGGTAAAATAAGGGTTAAAAGTTCATTTGAACAATCGTCAAGTTTGAAGCAAACACTATGACATTTTGTATCAGGCTTGTTGGATAAAAATAATGAAATGCTACCTCTAACGAGGTAAAATAATGACCGAAACTTTGATTTACTGAAGTTATATATTTTATAGACCGTAAATGGTGAAATTTTTCGCAAAATAGTAACACGTTTTAAAATAGTTAACCAAACCTATCGAGTAGGGTGTCAAAATAAAGGAAATTAAGAGGAGATTACACATACATTATATAATATATCTTATATATAAAATTCTCGTGTTAGTTACCGTACTCCTCCGAAACGGCTTCACCGATTTTCACCAAATTTTATATACCTATTCAGTAGGTCTGAGAATCGGCCACTATCTATTTTTTTTACACATAAGTGATAAGGGTTGTTCATCCTTAACATTTTTTTATTTATATGGCAACACAACGTTTGCCGGGTCAGCTAGTACATATATACTCGTATATACACATCGAGAAGACTGTCTGGCTAAATGAGAGAGTTGCTGTGCCAGAGATCAACGCAAAGGGAAACCGCTGAACTTAAGCGTGCTGGAATTTTACACATAGGTTCTTTATATAGCGTAAATGAGCACTACGAGGATAAAATAGGATAATATTGTTTGAACATCTTTTGTTTTTGAAGCAGACACCTACTATGAAACTTTGTATTTGGCTTTCTGGATAAAAATAATGAAATGTCTATTGCCTATTTCACTGCTTTTAGAAATTCTACTTCAGCCTTTTTGGTGCAGTCGGGTTTTTGATTTTTTAAATTAATTACTTGTTTGTTATGTAAATAACGCAATATTAGTTATTTATTCGTAAATTTTCTCTAAAAATGTTTTTTATTTGTCAAGAATTCAAAAAAGTAACTGACAAATCAGCCTTTTGTGGCTTCATTCATTTTCAACGCGGCGAAGTATCTTTACTTACGTATCTTTATACTTAAGTATCAAAGAATGTTAATTGATATTTCTTCTACTACACCCATAAAGGACCACCCATCCAGCTCCCAAATGCGCTAAGTTCTTTACTTTGTAAATTATACGTTCTTCACTTTGCAAATTACGATTTACATACCCATTACCCTATTACGCTCTACTTTAAAATTAAGAACATTTTCTTAACTCGGTTCAAAGCCCGCTTTAACCTATCAAGATGGAAATTACTTCCAACATTCCGTTATGATACCCTCAGGTAATCTCTTTGTACGTCAGATTGATGTGGAAATAATTTATTTACCTAGAACACGTGAGGAATGATTTAAGAGCATTAGAGTATTGCTATCAGAACCATCTTATACGGGTACTAGGCCAAGTTTAATAACCCCTTTGATGGAGGAGCAAAATTAATTCGTTGTTACACGGAAACATAGATTAGTAAAGATTACTCACTCCTAACAAGAAAATGTACCCAGTTTTGAGAATTGAAATAGTTGCGTAAAAAAGTTTTGCCACGTCTCCGTGCTAAAATGTCCCTAAAATATTTGAAACAATTACACATTTATTATATAAATTACGCAGTATTAGTTATTTATTATAGATCTTTGATCGTGTATGCTTTATGCAGAAGTGACTTTCCACCGGTGAATAGTGACGTCACCTTGTAGTACATTTACGTAAAAATATCGGAAGAAAATACGTTTTCTTAAAATATTGACTACCTACTACACAAATTTGGCGTGGTTTATTCACTTTTAACCATAAAAAATCAAAATCAATCAAAACTATCTTAGTTACGAGAAATAAAAACTAGAAAGAATTGTTGTCTTGTAGAATAAGTACCACTGGGCCATTCCTTAGTTGAATGTATAGAATTTGTAAAGACCTTTCGGAACATTATCGTGGCCACTTCAATCCAAAGGGTAGATACTTAAGCATCCCATTGACTAGATTTGCTACAAATTCACGACTCGTATCACGTCTCCATTACGCCATTTGATAATGTCAGCTGAAAGGGCGGTAAGCGACAATAGTGACAACTCGTTGATACTACAGTAAAACGGTTACTGAATACGTGATATAAATTGAAATGTCTGTAAGATCCAATTTAAAAAAAGCTGGACAAATTTTGATACAGATAAAGGAAGAAAAAGAATTTGTCAGGAAACAACTGCTGCGCAAAAAATTTGCTGCAAATTATTTATATAATTGAAATCTAATCTTTATTTCATATATCATTTACGTGGATGAACCCTGCAGATTAGCTGTCGCAGGGGCAACGACAAGAGTCTAGCATATATTTAGGCTGGACTTATATCGGTTAAAAGCCCTTAGTATTTATCTGAACTCCCTATGTCGGGACTACGGGTTCATAAATTGCATTCCCTAATGGACATATCTTTTCCATTCGAACTTAACCTAACTTACTCATTCATGCACTTGAATGGAGCCAGACAGACTTTCGTTCCTTCGTTCGTTCGTTTACCTTGAGGAACATCTTAATCTTCTTAAGGATGTTGAGTAAGATAGAAATGCAAAAATGGAGTCATAATAACAGTCGTTCGGTCTGTTCAACTACGTATGTATGCATTTATTCATGTGTGGCAGAGCACTCATTCGTTAGTTTGCTTCATAAGCGGAATCAAAACAATTGACTCAGTGACTTATGCATGCCGCAAAAGACTTTGAACCGGAGTGCAGTGTAGAATGTGCAAAATTGTTTTTGATCGTTTGCGTCCTTCAACGTTATTAATACGACTTTAATAATACTCGTAATTAAGAATGACAATCTCTCCACTTTGTTTAAACGGCATTTTACATTTTTTAGGGTATGTGAGCGTGTTCAAATATGTAAATTAATAAGTATCTTTCTTTGGCACGCGTGGATGTGTTTCCTTAGATTAGTGTGTTGCTCTATTTTAAATTTAATGTGTTCAACTCTTGTGGAAGTGCTGCATTCGTAGTTGTTCTGCAAAACTTAACATGTCTAATAAGACTGGTATATCCAACATTTTTTATACGTCGATGTTATAGCAATTAGCAAGAAAATATTATTATGAATTTTAATGGGTAGGACAATTTAAAAGAAATTAGTTGATGAATTCCAAAAAACGTTATGACATCGCATCATGTCATGAATACTGATTCATAGAAAGTCTAGAAGTCTAGACATAATGTAATTAGAAAGTACGTAAGTAATATTTTGTGACCGAATCGCACCCAAACATATCATGTGTGACACGAACCGAAGTCAAGTCCACTTCTACATACGAGTGCGAACGTGACCCGCGTACGCAGTACGTTTTGGCATTCTGACCGAGAATCCGTGATAAACTTTTATTTGTTTAACTGAATCCCTTAGTTGTGAGTTTGTGAGCCTCGTCAAAATCTTAGCTTTTGTTACGGCATGTTGTTTACTTTGCTGATCACGATATTGTCTTTGAGGTTGTTTCGGAGTTTGTGACTTGTTATGTTGTGTCAGCGTTATTTCGAAAATACAGTCGCGTTAGGTTAGACTCATGAATACAGATTCGGGGCTGTTATTGAATGTAAACAGAAAATGTGAATACAACATTAATATATTTTAGTTAGCGACGTTACAATTTATTCGTTACGCACTCGCCGTTCATTTTCGTTTTCATTTTAAAATTAAAGTAAACGGGGATGCTGTATACTTAATAAGTGGTAATGCACAAGAACATCTGTAATGAAACTTAATTAGAATTATAATTGTATTTATTGTCCGTCACTGATTAATTTCTATAGCCAGGCTGAAATACGTATGGAGCCTGCGTGAACTACGAAAAGATCTACCTCTATTAACTTTTTTTAATTTTTTTATTATATAGGGAGTAGCAGACGAGCATGCAGTCCACCTGATGGTAAGTGGCTACTGCCGCCCATGGACATCTGTAATTAACCCCAAATAGGATTAGATATTCTCGCTATAAAAATATGTCTCCCTTACCACACCTTTCAAACCAGAACACAGCAGCGCTTAACACTGCTGTTATAATGCAGAAGGTGTGGCGGTGGTGCCGCTGGAGTCGAACCACAACGGGTTCTACCACCTTCCATGACTTAATTGAGGTTATGAATATTTCAAACGTGATCTATATAAAATCATTCGGGACACTTTTTACAACGAAAGCAATGAATACTGAAAATGACCATGCCACCGCAATCAAAGCGTATAATATCCATCGATAACGAATTCGTGAAAAGCAATTATTGTCGAACGTGGTTGTTCCCGACACTTGCCTGATGACCTCGTTTAATGACAATTGGTATAAACGAATTTATACTTTTTATAGTACAAGTGGAGGGAAATCTGTTTTTTTGTCTCCACATATATTATGTTAGTCAGAAGCTTAAATAACGTTCAGAGAAAGTTAGTGAAGAAAATAAAAGACATAATTTCCAAAAAATAAAATCTGTTAAATTTTGATGGCTTGGGAAAGGAATCTGTAGGGTCTGTAACATAAGTTAATTAATCAATAAGTATGATAGTTACTAAAAAAAAATTAACAAAAAAATACAACCGATTTCTATGTCACTACAAAGTAAAAAATAATTCAAATAAATGTTGGTTTAGTTCATAGTTCTGAAGTCGGCGCTTTTTTTATAATATAGGAGTAGCAGACGAGCATGCAGTCCACCTGATGGTAAGTGGCTACTGCCGCCCATGGACATCTGTAATCAACCCCAGATAGGATTAGATATTCCTACCTGAGGTCGGCCACAGATGCGCCGCTACCCCTGAGGACTAAGCTGGAACGCCTCGGAAAAGTCTGTCTCCCTTACCACACAGCGCTTCGCGACGAATAGATAATCTCCCGACCTTTGGAAAGTCGGTTAACAATAAGTTCCGATGCGGTGTGATTGTGAGTGGTGGATGGTTTCTAAACAAGAAGTTTGTATATTGCAAACGTATATATGAGAGATATTAAGAGAGGTAGCATTTTCAATTCCAAAATAGAACGTGGTGCTACTACTCTAGCGTAACAATTGTAGTATTTAAAATAATGTCTTGAGTTTACCCCCGCAAGAGGGGCAGATGTGGATTTGGGCCTACACCGACAGTCTCTTCCAATGTGTGGTTGTTGAAAGAATGTTGTTTGATTTATTTATTCTTGTTCTTGATGACCTTATTTTGACAATAATTGACGTCACATATAATGTAAATAAACCAAAGCAAATAACAAGATGAGAGTTAGGAAGTAGGTGTTAGGGTTGTCCATTTTACGAATTGCTATTTATTTATTTGTATTATGTGCACTTAGTATTTTCTTTGTGCCTTCTTCTGTTCTCATAAAATTTTTAGTCATAAAACTTTAAAAGTAAAGATCGATGGCTAACAAATTAAGAAAATCTATTCACAAACATAAGAGAAAAAATGTACCGAATTGTTTTGTCTTAACCTGTGTAATATAATGAAAATACTATGTGTTATATGAATTCTCCTAAATGTTTTGTAAATTCTGAATTGCGCTAGCCCTTAGCAAGACACTACGCATAGCTTTGCGTACAAGAAGAATTAATTATGACGAAGTGTGGTCCAGCAAAAAGCGGCTCGAGACGTGATCGAAACGATATTGCTTTAATATCACCTTTTATGCTATACGAGCTGTGTTCCGCGGTTTCACCTGCGTTGTAAGTGTACTCGTAAACACTCTGGAGCTTTCGTGGGGTGTTATTTCTTTGTCTAGAACACTTAATTCTTTTTCCAGAGATAAAAGTAGCCTAAGTTAGTAGTTTTAATGTCAGATAACGGCCAATAAAAGTTCCGTCCAAATCGGCTCAGCTTTTCGGCCGGAACAAACAGTTGGATAGACAGACAGACGGACAGACTTTCAGACAATAATTTTAGTTATAACAAAAAATCGTACTTCATATACTTTCTTATGCAATTAGTCATAGGCCGTTCTTTTGGAATTACAAACAAACACACATTTTATATATATGTATAAATAGAAACGGGAATTGATTACAGATGGAATAGGCGTGTGCTGTGATAAAAAATGATTTGGATGTGATGAAACTGATAGGTAAATGATCTGTTAATGTGTCGCTTTCTATGAAGCAAACATTTCATAAGTTTTTTATGTATTATTTCTCTTATGCTTACAAATCACTTATGAGAAGAAGAAACTAAAATGAATGAAAACAAAATATTGTCAATAGTCATAGAATTAGTACAAGAAATAAACCAGAAAAATTTTATATTCTCGTAATAACTTTTTTTTCGTTATTCATTCTAATAGCCTAAAATTAACTATTTACTGCGATCGATGAATCGTGCTCCATATGGTTCATTTAAGACTTCATTTCCTGTCTCCTGAGCTAATCAGAACTCAATTTTCGAAGATTTCTAGTATTTCTGTAGTCTCTTTATCCTTATACCTCGAACTAATGATGACATATAATGTACACAATTGCAATGCGATGGAACTATGCAATCTATTTATTTACCTATACAAATACGAGACATACAACTTAACGAACCCACAAAGGGAATTACTTGACACGTGCACCGTTTGCATACTGAGTGGGTATTAATTATATTGATACGCGTTACCAATGTTACCCATCCTTAATGATGATTTGTCTCACTGCGACATAGTAAGCGAGTGATGGTGGTAGAACGCTTTGTGGTAGAACTCTTGGTGGTCCGGCGGCATCCTATTTCTACCTATTTACATAGTGTTAAGCGCTGCTGTGTTCTGATTTGAAGGGTGTGGAAAGGGAGACATACTTTTCCGAGGCGTTCCAGCTTTGTACTCAAGGTAGCGGCGCATCTGTGGCCGTTATGTAGGAATCTAATCTTATCTGGAGTCAGATTTCCATGGGTGGCAGTAGCTACTTATCAGCAAGTAAATTCCATACTCTTCGGGTACCGTTCTTAGTCACATTATTTTTTGAATCAATTATACCAATTACCACTCACTTACCCAGTTTTGTCCACCAAAGATCGACATATCGAGAAATTGTCAAATATCGTCCTTTGGCAAGCAATTTATCGATGGCGATTGACGGTGAAGACCTTTAAACATAGGTTAAAGTCGTGGAATGTATGTTAGAAAACAATAGAATCTAACGCAACATCAAATTAGTTATTCAATATCGATGCGTAGAAAAGATTTAATCAGAAATTCCTAAGGATTATTATAATTTGAATACCGCCCCGTTCTTTGATGGTGGCAAGATTATTCATATCGCGTATGTTGCTATCGTTTACAATTTAATAAGATTATTACAAGTTGGGTATTCTATTGTATAAGTATTAACTTTGAATTGAATGGAGTTTTATGATCGTACTATTATGAAACTCTTTCATAAGTACAAATTATGTTTTACTCGAATCATTTGTTGTAGGCATTAGAGTTACGTTTTCAAATACATACATAGGTTTTTTTTGTTTGAAGTTAAATTTTATACAACTTAAAGTACCTTTCTAAATAGGCTGAGAGTGGGTTTATCAGCTCTGTAGAGATCACAACCAAAATTCTTTACAGTTTTTATAGGTAGCACAAAAGTCAACTGAACAAGACGACGTGTAATCAAGTACATAAAAGGATGTTATTTACACGCTACGATTAAGTTGTTCGAATCTCTCGTACTTTCGAATCCATTGAATCTATTGATGCGAGACGAATGTGTTATCGTATGAAACGACAATTGCTTTTATTCGTACGTACCTGTCTCATTAAATAACGGTATGTGTTAAGGAATCAGCTTAAGGAAAAGCTACAGTCTGTTACAGTTTAAAGTATTGCGTAATCAAATAATCATCACTTGCTTTAACACTGAAGGAAAACTTTGTAAGGAATCATGTTTGAGAGTTTTTAAAAGTGCTCTCAAGCGTGTAAAGTCTATGAATTAGCTTAAGCAGCGTGGTAATAGTAGACGTTTATTAGTAGTTGCTTAGTAGTTCTTAGCTGGTTGCAAAGGATTATCAAGCATGTAATGTCCTATACATTATTATTGAAATAACATTTCGAATTTTACATCGATAATAAATAATGACATATACAAATGCAGAATAACTATTTGGGGCTTATGCAACATCTTCTTCGCATCTATTTCTGTCTTGCACTATGTCTTGAAGCGTCTTGCAAACTTATATGAGCCGATTCAACTTCGTCCTCACAGTTAGTAACGTATGATCAACGTTAGGCACTACTTACCGAACTATAATGTGGAACCAAACTATACTGCAGAATATTACCGAATTATCTGGGGGTACGGTAGTGCCCCCGCTAGTCGAATAAATGCCATAAAGGCAATACCTTCTGCCACAGTTGAAGCATTATTTATTTATGGGTTCTTCCCGTTTAAATCACATGCCCTATAAAATTCAATGCTCTAAAGCAGATAGAAACAATGGCACCAACATCACACGTATTCGTACTTTAACTTAAGCGCTGTTCTGTTCTGGATTGAAGAATGTTATTAGGCGTCTGCTTCATGTGTCGTATGTGCCTGCATACGCGAGACATTGCAATTCCTATTGCATCCTATTCAGGTTCTATGACGGCTAAATCAGTAACTATATTTGAAATCATACTCATTTACTACTTAAATTAAAAAGAAAGTAAAAACACATAGTTGATATACTACATCTTTTGGAAATACATATACAAATTGTTAAGTGCTACTTTGGCCTGTTAGTGTTGCAAGTGTAGTAATATTTCTTTATTTGTTATGGTTCTAATGTGAGCGATCAGTGCCGTAAATTTTTTATTCTTTCGTTTCGTATCAAGAAAAGCATTAGTTACAGCTACTAATGATACTCCGCAATTAATAAGTGAAAGCTATAACAATCATTAAAGTGAATTCTCGTGATGTTATTGATCGCATTGCAATGTTTATCACAATTGTGAAAGTGATAAGTGTTGTGTTGCAAGTCGCACTCGACGGAATTGAGTTCAGGATCAAAGTGACATCAAGTGGACTATTAATCTAATCGTACTGAATGTGCAGGACTGAAAAATATGCGATATGAGTTATTTAGTAGAGTTTTTAAAAATACCTTACTATTTTTAAAATGCGGAGTGTAATATTTTTTGAACGTATGTATGTATTTATGTTTATTTGGCATCCCATATAGCTCAAAGGCCTTAACAGATTTTAACATAATAGTTTTTGAATATTACAAAAAATATATTGGCATCGATCTCTACTTCTTTTCTACGGGAATCTCATAAAAAAATCAACGGGTTGCACTCCGGGAGTGCCAACAGAAGTGAAAACTTTCGAAACCTAACCTGAATAATAAAATATAATAAATAAAACTGACACCTATTTACCCAGTTTGCTTTGCCGTCTTACGAATTTTCGATTAGGACACGTGTCCTGACGCGAATTTAATTGTTTTTACCCTTAACAAAAAGTGCAGGAAAGAAAAGAAAGAAAGAAATAGTTTAGTAATTCCAAGATTAAGTATGCAGTTAAATATTTAATAACAGGTTTTTATGCGAAATGTTTAAAAATACCCTACTCTTCTCACCTAGGTTTCCAATATCTTAAGCCATTAGCTCCAAACTTTCGTAAGATAAGACGTAAAATAATAAGCAACCTCGTATCTCCTTGTTGGAGATGACTAGCGTCTCACGAACGTCACTAACTACAAACTTCATTTTCCCAAAGTGTCCCCGGAGGTCAATAAAGCGGTGATATTACCAGCCCTCAAAATTTAAACGCAATATTTAGTTAGCGCTAACTGGTGTGTTTGTCAGGCAGTTGCCGAGATGTTATGTAGATTCTGTGTTGCTTATAGGTGTGGTTAAGTTTGGATGTTTGATCTTAGAAAAGGAATATTTGATAGGGAGATTAAAATTAAATACTGTATCCTGTTTTTGTTCTACAATGTAGGCACAAATATTTGTTGTACATTTTATCGTATATTGGTATAAGTTTCTTCCTCCGCTATATTCAATAAATTGACACATAAACAATTCACCTACCCATAATCATTTTGAAGCTTAACTCTGAACTTAAACTCCTGTTATCCTCTGTTTTATGTCGCCAGTCCATCTGGCTGAAGGGCTCTTTGTTCTCCTTGTGTCTAGGTGGATACCCTGTTTGTCCCTGTAGTCCCGGGACTAGAATAGGGCTACGGTATCCCCTGCCTGTCGAAAAAGGCGACTAAAATGGGGCTTCCGGGATTGCGGGCGGCAAGAGTGGGAGCTCGAACCGTCCTACAAGCAACCCGCGGGAAGGAAGGTGGTGTGTGTGGCCGCATACCCTCGTAAACACCAGGTATGCGGGAGGAGCGTAAACTGCTCCCCCAGGGCAGAGTCCGATACCGGACTCCGGTTGTGTTCCATCTGAGATCCCGGAGTTCTCCACCAAGCGCTGAGGACGGCTGCATGGGGGGTTAGTGCGGTAAAAGTCCCACATAACCCGACGTCGCTCCCACGTCGTCGGGTACGAAGGTTTCCCCCTCGTAAACAAAAAAAAAAAGGTGGATACCCTGTTGTATGTGCAAGTATCGTAATGCATATGAACAAAATTACTTTAAATATTTCCTTCATACTAGACTAAATATTGATAATTCGCTATTTCGTTAGCAATTATGGTTAAACCCACTCACGGCCCTGAACTTCAGAACGACTAATTAGTCGTTCGGAAACTTTTTATGTCACATGAACATAAGAGCTTTTACGGAATTTTCATGGCATTTCCTGCGAATGTAAAAGGTTTGCAACCCAACCGTAACTTTTCCGTAATGTGTAGTGATTTCACGGATCCGTATTTCCGGTAACGAGACGTGCTTACACAGGCGTGTGTTTCTGAGCTTAAATTGCTTCGAGCTTTAAGCTTCGATCCAATAACCGAGTGATACAGACATTGTTTATAATATTACGAATTTTATATCTTCTTTCACCTCTTGCGTGTTTTCTTGTGCACGGAATTTTGAATATGTAACAACTACACATACCTAAATACTGTAGAAGCTTATGTTGATCCTTATAAACGCCTCTGAATTTGTTTGTAAGTTCCGGAAAAATTTAGTCTCAAATGACACTAAATTTTTCTAGGAAAAGTTTCCGACAAAACAAAAGAATATCTAAACACGAGTAATATTTTGGAATTCGCATTATGAGTTTAGAAATCTCAGTTATTTTCTTTACCGATGCGACCGAGATTAAACTTATCCTTATGCTAGATTTAGCACAAAGCCAAATAAGGAACCGCAAACTAAATAATCTATATATATTATATATATATTAAATGAATGTTTGGCTATATGTCCTTTATAAAATCGTAAACTATGCATTTGATCATGTGATGATCTTTAGCTAAGTTATTATGCATGCACCCACAAAAGTTTCTGAGTTGGTACGACCAATTTTCGATAGATGGCGCCACTATCATTGCATAAAAAATTTTGATAAAAATTTTCAATTATATGTACGTCAGGTTACTTTTATTAAAACGCGGGCGAAGCCGCGGGCACTACTAGCTGTTGAATATAATTTCCAACTAGCTGACCCGGCAAACTTTGTACCGCCTCAAAATCTATTTATCAATTTTACCAAAATTTCATATAAAATATAGCCTTTGTTACTTGTGGATAATGTAGCTTTCGAATGGTGAAAGAATTTTTTAAATCGGTCCAGTAGTTTTTGAGCCTATTCATTACAATCAATCAAACAAACAAGGTTTTCCTCTTTATAATATTAGTATAGAATATCCTTATATTGTGGTATAGATGTCTTTGAGCGTTTGTATTTCACATTCCAGAGTCCGTTTATCTGCTGATTTAAGACCTACGCAGGACATCTTGACATTTGTAATTGGATGAATGCTAGGTTGAAGGGCGAAGTCAACAGGATTCATCCGACTGTAATACATCGACGACCTACTTATTATTTAAATTATATCTCATCTAAAACCACTGATTTGTAATTGTCGTATGCTGTTTGCAGTTGCAAGGAATTACGTAGATGCTCCAGTAGTACGAGGGCCAAACTGAAAGTTTTTAGAAGTGTACTCTTACCGGGAGTTTTTACGTTTCGATAAAAATGACTGTTTTGGTATTTGTTTACGTATTTGCCCATACAAATTCCAATCAGCGCCCCTAGCGGATTGTGTCAGAACTAGGAAATCGTATGGGCCAATACGTAAACAAATACCAAAACAGTCATATTTGTCGATACGTAAAAACTCCTGGTAAGGGTACTGACAACTTATAAACATTATATTAAAAAAATAAGTTTTAATTTTGAAAATAGAACTCTTTACCAATATTATTAGGTATATATTTTATTCATTTGTCATTTGTTTTACGATTTGGCGGCAAATAGAAAATTGTTTGTGCACGTCAGCATGAATACGAGTATTCATCAATTAGTTTTCGTATAAGTCATCTTAGTCCTTAGAAGTAGTCCGTATTGTACAGCTTCAGGTATAAGCCGTGTTCAATATAGAGTTGGTTACAGATGGGCAACAGTAACCGGTTATCATAGGGTTATTGTTTTCAGTTTGCTGTTTGCTATTTTCTTTGTGCATAAATAATATTTATCTTCGATATTCAATGTGAAAACGGTTCAATAATTGTATTTAAATTGATGCTCAATCGTTATGGTCATTTACGTTGACCCAATTGAACCTTACTTTGTCTCCAATGATACTCTTAGGACAAAGACAATTTAGGTAATCGCTGAGAAGGTCATGCCATTATGACAATAATATGCTATAAAATTATAAATTTATTAAGATTTTAAGTCTAATCAATTTAATAAAAACTCGATCATTATACAGTACTATATTAATGTAGAAAGCTTTAAAATTGCCGCACTTTTTTATAATATAGGAATAGCAGACGAGCATGCAGCCCACCTGATGGTAAGTGGCTACTGCCGCCCATGGACATCTGCAATCAAACCCAGATAGGATTAGATATTTCTACTACCCGAGGTCGGCCACTGATGCGCCGCTACGCCTGAGGACTAAGCTGGAACGCCTCGGAAAAGTATATCTCCCTTACCACATCCTTCAAACCCGAACACATTAACACTTAACGCCGCTGTTATGAGGCAGAAATTTGTGTGGCGGTGGTGCCGCCGGAATCGAACCACATAGGGTTCTACCACCTTCAACCTTTTCAGGAAACCTAAAACAGCTCTCTCTATTTGGTATCGTTGAAACAAGCATATTATTTGTTTCATTTACATTCAGACAAGGCATTTCTATGTATATGTATGGTAAGTGTAGATTACAAACGAAGCGTAGCCTATTAATTCTTATTCAATTCTAAGGATATTATAATGCCGGTGGGTAAGCGTGATACGGCACAAAAACAACGATCGCTCCGGTCAGTTTTTGCTTGACATGTGTTTTGCGGCGTTTTTTCTCACAGTTCGCGTCCTTGAGTACACATGGTTGATTCCCACTCTGCTATACGAATCTGTTTTAACTCACAGATAAATGAAAACCATATTAGCAAGAGGTTATTCATTTTTGGAAGTAGGAATTCCTGAAATTTTCTTTTTTTATATAGATATGTCTGTAAATAGGGAATAGTTTTGACTTTAATATATATGGTTGTAGTGATAGCAAAGTAATTGAAACGCAAGATTATACGTGACATATTACATGTACTTATAGTATAATATTGCTGTTTAAAGACAAAAAAAGTTTAGAGGAAATCCAGCGCAGATTAATTAATTAAAAGAGAGAAAAACTCTCTTGTTTTTTTTTTATATAATGCCGTTTTGTTTTAATTGTGAAAATTATAAGCGAGATTTACTTATGTGAGGTATTCAAAGTTGATCTTGAGAGTAGAGAGTAAAGTAGAGTCTTGTGGCGTTAGGAGTTGGGCACCGTACCTTTGACGTCAAATCAAATAGTTTATTTGTTAATAGATATAGGTAGAACAAGCTGGTTTAGATATTACTGACAGTTCCAATATATCTATCGACGTCGTCAATATATCTCCAGTATTCATGCCTTATGTAGTTCCAATAACTATATCTGCTTTATGACACGTAGAAGTCACAATGAATTATTAGAATAGTTGAAGTGACTAACAAAATTTTGATAAATTGTGTAAATATGTACGTAATGTAAGGAAAGATATTATTCATATTAGGTATGACATGTACAAGTGATTTCATTGTGGTTTCTATTAGGAAATGTCGTCAGTTTTGGTATTTCTTGTAACCTTAATACTCTGATGATACAATACAATATATTTCCAAATAATTTGTTCAGTAAACAATTCTGTTCATAATACATTAGCTTTCGAGAATTTGTTACGTTACGTTTTCTTTCTAATTAATCTTTCTAAAACGCACATAACTTTAATATTAATGCCTATGTCCTCACTTTCTTCATAGCTAAATATGCGTAAATTACATAAAATTATGAACATAAGTAGTCATAAAATGAAGCGATATTAAATGTTTACAAAATGGAGAGAAAGCTTAATAAATATCCGTTTCGAAATGTGGAATGTAATATGTTTCTTTATAACACATAGCTGGCGTAGTTGACATTAATATTAGATGAATTTTGTGTAGGTTACTTTATAAACATACGTAAAATCACGCAATAAGACGCTGTACCTTATATTTTTATCTGAAATATGTTGAAGTTTAGACGACTTGTCATTTACAGCTCCACCTACGTTTACAAAATCTTAAAATTCTTTAGAAACACTATTTTAGGGCAAAACCTATTTCCTATTTTAAGCTCTCACGTATTTACTTCTACGTAGTATAGTCGTTATAGGTACGTAAATTACCCCAATTGGTTGGTATCTGGATAAAAAGTATTAACAAACATATCTTTAACCGACTTCAAAAACGGAGGAGGTTACTCAATTCTACCGTATATATGATTTTTTTTTATGTTTGTACAGCGATTTTTTTAATGTTTTGACTTCATTAGCAAACAGAAACGAAAAATTTTATATGGTGAAAACATTATGATATGGAGATTGGAGGTGTATAAAAAATAAGTTTAAGTCGAAAAGTTATTTTGAAATGCAGACCGAAACTTTTATATAATTTATCTCACATTTATACACATAATAATATATTTAATTAAGTTGTCGCTTACGGCGTTCGCAATGGTCCAAATATCTCGGATATTATATTTCCTCACACTGAACTGTGGATTGTTTTCTCTCCTTTATTACATTCTGCTCCATCACCGAGTGCCACAGAAACGTGCGGGAGAATATGAGTAATATGAGAAACACACGATCCAATAATCTTATACGATGTGATATTGGTAAATAAATCACAGTAATCCTAAGACTAGCTATTCGATACTAGACGCCTCTCAATTTATTTAGAAAGTCTCGAATGAATACCTATTTCCCTTTCGTTAAGTTTTATTTTTATTTTTTACGCTTTCTACACTCACAGCCCCACACTAGGATTCCCTGTGTCGTGAGTGCCATGGACACACACATACACAAACACCTAGACCCAGGAACAGAAATCTAAATTCATCATTTAGATAACTGTCTGGCCGGGGATCGAACCCGGGACCCTTTGCGCGTCAGACCGGTATGGTGACCGCTCCGCCACACGGGTCGTCGTTATTATATTTGTTTGTCTGTATTTTAACTTGTGTTTCTATTTGTTTCTTGTCTTGTCTTGTCTTGAAAATAGTGCTTCAACAGTTACTATTATTTTGAGTACAATCAAAATTAAAAAAAAAATATAACTTTGGTACTGCCAGGATTTGTATGTTTCACCTAAAATATGATCAGACACTTGTTAAACCTACAAAATAGCAGTTTCCACTACATATAGCATGTACTATATGCAGTGGAAACCAACCAAATTCGTATTATATTCGTAATTCGTATTATATACGAGTATATTCGTAAACAGAGATGTCATATACCAAAATACCGTGCAAATTGCCGAAACGAGAACCACATCGCAAACATTGTATAATGTTTCAGTGTAATTGCCACTTAATTGATTAATTGTGTGTGTACCTAATTTAACTTAATTATGATGGATATGCACGCGTATGGACTAATTGTAGTAACGTGACTCCGGTAATACTACATGCGATATGTTATCTATGTTGGGTAAAAGTGTGTGACACAGGCTATAAGAACGCATGTTACAAGAATTAGTATTCAGGTAATTGTAATCACTTTCATTGTTATTATTAAGCATTTTAACAATGTAATGCATGTTTTAAAACAATGATAAGACTATTGCGAAGAATGTAAAGTTGAACTCGTTCTGAAATGTTTGTTCGTCTGCTTGTTTCTTTGTCCGCGTTAGAATTTTTTTTTCCATGGAAGTTTACAGGTTTGTTCAGTTGAATTAGGGAGGTGACATACGGGCGACAGTAAATTTATACAGACTGCTACAGCGACTGACGCCGGTTCGAACTGTCGCTCGTATATTAGAACCGTTAGCCCCTAACGGACAAAATTTTATATCAAAAATTTTCATATATGTATAATTGTATATCTACTACGTCTGATGAATAAAGGATTTTTGATTTTTTTACTTGATCGTCCTTGATGTAGTGTATAGGTCGTATAATTTGTATTTATTTTGACTGATTACCCACTTCAGTCAGTGTTGCTCATTATGCAGATCACATGCAAAAGCTAGTATATTTTAAATTAAAAAAATATCCATATTAAAGGATCCTACTTATCTCGAGCTGTCTCTTCCGTGCATTTATATTTTAACCCCCGCAGCAAAATAATCCAATGCTCAGTGACTCGACTGGATGCACGTGGCCAGATACGAGTATCTCCGGCGTGAGCTGATAGAGCTGCCGGAAGGTGCGCTACGATAAAACGGAACGTGATTTTGTGTGATATGTTAGAGGAAGCAGTGGACAAATAATTACACAGACATAACTAGATATATGTTGTTATATGCGCGTTGAAATACTGTTCGTAAAACAGCAGTAATTTTTACCATTTAAACAGTTTCTTCATTATTTATATTACAGTAATAAATATAGAGGTGACTTTAGATATTTTCGAAATAAAAGTTAACTTGTAATACGTTTCGTGATGATCTCATTTTTTTCTTGAAATCCAGCAGAAACACATATATCTCAGAATTATCAGCATAAGCAAAAAAACTAGATATAACACAAAGTCCCAACAAATACAAAGAAAGATTGAAACTAACCACTATCACTATCACGAAAGAGTTACGTAACTCATTATTCATTTCTTTAAAACGGTGTACAAAAAATACTCTACAATTCACTCGGGTGTATTGAAGCGAAACAAACGAACATTTGTCCAAATACCAACGGAGAGATATGGTTCCCAGAATACACGAAAGTGTCATCGAGCTAATCATCGTGCGGGAATGTGGCTGAATTAGAAACTGAGTTAAACGCGTAATCATTGGAGTAAAGCTACATCAACGTTATGATAGTAATTCAAAAACAACTAGAGAATTAGAAAACAATAACTCAACTATGTGTAAGCTCATTATTCCTGAAATACTATTTTATATAATAAAAGATTCAATTATAACTCCATTATTTATTTTCTCTGACAATTCATTCCATGACATCTTATTTTTCTAAAAAACATAATATCCTTCTTTCTTTTTATGTAGTTTCCCGCTACATTGCTTCTCACCAGCAATTAAATAAACTCTTATTAACATAAATTAACTAAAAAGTTTTGTAATGAACATATACCCTTACATATGTAAGAATATAGTCTATACCGATGACGAATCCAATAATACTTTGTAATTATATGAGAGTCTTTCAAGCCATTTGGGCTATAGAGGATGCTAAAGAATGAGAAAAATACCAAAACCTCGTAAGAAAATATAGATGTAACTTAATGTAAGGGTGCGTTTAGTTAATCAACCAGCTCTTATTAATCCAAAACTCTTCCCAGTCAAAAAGGAGGTCCTGGTTAAATAATTATAAGGTACGACGATGCTAGGATATATGAGGCATGTATGTCCCTAATGTCCCTATGCTAACACGTACACATCAAAGTGTATTCGAAATATATGCGACCGTCATAAATCTTAGTCACATATAATTCGAAAGGTTATCTTTACTTTTGTAACAATCGTTAAACCTTGTCGGAAGTTTTTGCGTCCTAAAACTGATGGTCCAGTTAGCGACGTAATTCCCGGCAGGCTACAAATAAGCGTTTCCATATCAAATAAGCGTGTCGGTGCCATTACAAATTGCTACTGGTGACCACTACAGATGTATCTACCTACTACGGAAGCTTGGAGTATACTTCTCCATATTGTTTCAGATGTAATTAATGACCGTATATCTTGTTCATTCATCATCATTAAGAAATGGTTAGAAGAATAAAATATTCTGAGTTTGATTCTCCAAACTCCAGCCTAATTGATATCCTTTACTCATAGGACCACCCTGTCAGCTTTCGAGTATTAAAAGAGCAAAGAATGTGATTTCAGCAGATTCAACAAACAACCCATACGTCAAATCAAACAATCTTGCAATTTGACACTAAGATAATGTCCTGAATTCGCAAACATCAAGTGGGTTCAAGTTCTGCGATTCTTCGGAAATGTCACGATATGATTGAAGAATAAAGTTGGTTCATAACGATAATTAATTATCAAACTGGGTTAAACTTTATCACAATAATTCATTTGTCAGTCAATATCACCACACAATGATGACTTTCATTCTATAACTGAACCATGGATAAACGAAATGTTACATATGTATCTGAGCTGTTATTAAACACATACAATTGTAATAATTATAATAATATAGTTAATAATTGATTTTATTGTTCATATTATTGTTATTAGGTTACATGTAAGGCGGAAACGAATAATTAATAGCTACTGATAACCATAATACAACACTTAAAACTAAATTTCACGTGAAACTAACGTAGTATCGACTCCAAAAATCATAAATATCTAATAAGCGCTTCATTATATTACCCATAGATAGATAACACACAATAAATGTGTTCCCAGCTGTAAAATTCTAGTTACATTTAATAGCTCTGTACTCTGTACTCTTAGGTACATGTAAAAGTTCTATTTTAAAGTTCGCTAATAGTTGCAACATGTTCCGGCTAAATGTGGATTAGGTCGCATGTGCCCTACTCGGCTAAGGTGTTGCCTGCACTCATTGAACTATTTCTATTTTTCTCAAGTCATGAACATTTCTCAAGTCAAATTACTGATATCATTTTAAGATTTTTGAAGGTGGTAGAACCCTTTGTGGTTCGACTCCGGCGGCACCACCGCCACACCTATTTCTACCTAATAACAGCAGTGTTAGGCACTGCTGTGTTCTGGTTTGAAGGGTGTGGTAAGGGAGACAGACTTTTCCGAGGCGTTCCAGCTTAGTCCTCAGGTGTAGCGGCGCATCTGTGGCCGACCTCAGGTAGGAATATCTAAACCTATCTGGGGTTTACAGATGTCCATGGGCGGCAGTAGCCACTTACCATCTGGTGGACTGTATGCTCGTCTGTTACTCCTATATTATAAAAAGAAGTTGAAAATCTTCATGTATTGACGATAACTGCACCGCTGCTACACATGTTTCTAAGTTATAATAGTAGTGTAAGCTAACTAACTTCTGATCTCAAAGGTTTGGTAAAGCACCCGAATAAGTCCGCGGAAGCAGCACCATATTTGTGACTGGCTGATCTATCACATAACCAACATCAAATGGCTAACGATTCATCGTTAAAGCCAGTGCCAATACATTTTTATATCTCACATAACTTCCGACAGTCAAAGGCACGTGCTTGGAATTGGAATGCCACGTCCTCAGAAAGATAAGAAATTACTTCATCATAAATGAACACTTCCTATATAGTCACTATGCGCTCCTTTTCTTAAAACCAATTTATCAACACAGACATTAACTAAGAACCTACAAGTATATTTAATTTATCACTTAGATTTAATAGTTAAGTTATTATCTACTACGGCCATCAATCTGGAGATACCTAATGTTTGACAGACCCAATAATTGATAGTAATTGACTTCACTTCGATGAAACTAGTTGATGTCACTCTTCATTTAACAGCAAACTGCAATACTGGTTTCCATCACTATCTAACTAGGTTTCAGCCTTAAACAGACTCTAATGAAATGGTATAGAGTTGAAAATGTTCGGTAGAGGAGCAGCAAAGTATATTGGAAATCAAGTTAATCAAAGGTTAAGTAATGGTCAAGCAGAAAATCTTGAAGCATTCCAGCTTCTCACAAATTAATTGACTATAAAAGTAAGGTCAGGTTGTGGCGATAAATCAATTAATAAAGATCTAATTCTCTTCGCTTACATTTAAACTTGGTAGTAATTGGCCGTTATAACAAGATAGTTTCAAAGACTTTATGGTGAGATAACTGTAATTAAGTTTCTAAGTCGCTTCAATGTGATTTAGATTTTTGATGGATGAGTGAGTGATAAAAATGTTACTTTTCAGATAAAAATGTTACTATTAATTTCATTCATTCATTCAATTACTATTCATGTGAGATTCTAGGGGTTCCAAGTGTTATTAGACGTGCATAATTGCAAGTGTGTAGGAGTAATACTTTTTGAGTTTATTTGTGTTTAAAGTAACTACTGTAAACGCAAAACTCCTCCCGAAACATGGTTAACAAACTGCAGTTTATCTATTAAACGTAGAATTTATTTTATTGGAATAGGAGTTCTGCAATGACGTCAGACGTTGCGTACGATCCTTGTTGGTAAATTTTAGGGTAGACAACCCAAATAATTAAAAGCTTTTTCATGTTTTCATTAAAAGCTTTCTCAAAGTCATTCTTGATTTTATTCTCATTGTTACGCAATATTCGCCTGAAAATCAATATAAACACATCGGATCGGAAACAGCTGATATATACACGCGTAAAGTATGAGAGAAACTTGTAGAATAAAGCTTGTCACTAACAAATTTCAATTAACATCTTCAACATACATTCATTATTCAGTGAACCTTAAACAAAAACTACACCTTCTGATAGAAATGCATTCCTAAGGGAATCGTATTCAACCGGCTTATCTGGGAGCTAATGGAGCGTTTTTGTCATTGTTTTGTTTGTAAAAAGATACCATTTTCGTAATAGTCCAACAAAATCTTATCGGGCAACGAATGACTGAGTAATACAATTATTTTAAAAGCAATCGTAGCCTCTGGCGAGACATCTATTCACGTGGAATTAGTCCCTCATGGACTCGCACGGTACGTTGTTCTTAACAAACGAATTACAAGGAAATCTTGTTACCTACTACAACATACTTTTGCAAACGAGCATGTAGTCCACAAGGCTACAAATGCGTTGCCACCGATAAGGAGTAACGTCCGTTATTAATAAGCAATCTTATATGGGCAATTTATACACAGTTCAAAATTTGACATTTGTCGCCGAGAAGAATTTGAGAAGCATTTTTTACCTTACATCACCCGGAAAATAAAAGCACTTGGCACTGCTATTATAAGACATGGTACCCTTTTACATAGTTACAAAAATATGCATAGAATAGTTGCATTTACTATGTATGTTGCTTGCCAAAATGCCTTTTTGTTTTTTTTTTTTTTGTTTTCGAGGGGGAAACCTTCGAAAGGTACTCGGTGCCGTGGGAGCGACACAGAGTTATGTGGGATTCTTACCGCACTAAAACCCCCCCGGTGGCCGTCCTCGGCGCTGCGTAAAGGACTCCGGGATCTCCAAAGGAACGCGACCGGAGTCCTCTCAGGGCACTGCCCCGTCAGCCTACCTACCCTATCTACCTACCTAGATCGATTTGTTATAAGACACAAATAAGAGACATGGTACCCTTTGTCAAAAATATGCATGGAATAGTTGCATTTACTATGTATGTTGCTTGCCAAAATGCCTGTGTGAATATTCAAGTTAGAACATTACAAGCCAGCCAACTGTATTACATTTCGCCGAGATCCTTCGTAATCAGTAACATTCTGCAAGTTGCCAACTCATTCGACCTAAAAACGCTAGTATAACATATGTACACGAATCTCTTTGTAACAAAATATACAATCGGCCGCGCCAGAAGTTTTGAATATTGCAAACTTGGCTTTGTTCTACGCGGTTCCATATTTCATATGGATGCAATGTACCGGTTTTTAGGTCAACATATTGGGTGCGTTTACACAGTTACCGATTATGTGGATAAGAATGAACAGAATCATCATTTATAATCAATTAATGATATAGGACAATTTGTAGACAAGTTGATTGTAATTCACACGGCAAAAAGGTTTAGCGAGAGCGCCAAATAATTTAATCTTTAAAACTGCGAATATTCCACATTCGCCGAAAATCGGAGCTTCTGTGTAAGCAACAATACGCTGAATATTGTTATTTAAATACATCATGTGTATCGAAAATGGTGTTTAAATATATTTTATCTGCGTATATTGACGCCTTATTTGCATTGCCTGAAACAAATTACTATTTACTAATTAAAATTCAATTAGTAGCATTTCGGGCCTAAACGTTAATGTAATTTATTAATTAACTACTATTAATTATGTATTTATTATTTACCCGCCTACGATAGTAGAAGTGTTAAAAAAATCACATTTAAATTTTTAACTTTTAATTTTCTTTTGACGACACATCGCATTACCGCTTCATTAAGCAAAAAGTCAACTTTATTTCTCTGGGAACCGTCTCCCTATGAAAAACAAAGAGAGAAAAAACAGGATCATTTCTGCGATTTTTATTCGTAGGCACAATCGCTTCCCTTCGTCCTTCCGTCTCTTTATTCAAACGAGTCCTTTCCATAGACAATGCTGACTGGTTGAACGAGCGGATTAGTCCCGCAGGCCTAACGAGATGCCTCACTATGCTGATATGGATTACTATTGAGGTATTCATATCTGGCCGACGGAATCGACCTTATGCGGTAGAGAGCTCTTTAGGAGTGAATGTGGTTTATGCATAACTATAACGAACCCTAATAGGGTGTATCCTGTTTCCAGGTCTTCAGATACATTGCGACAATTGAGGACTTTTAGATTAGGAATGTTTTACGAGACATTTCTAAAAAAAACATTGCAAATGCTGCTGTTAAGTAATTCGTTATACATTTAGGCAGCTCCAGTAAACCCCGGAAGGTTCCATAAGTTGTATAATCAAATGTATATTCGTATTTTTATGTTGAAGCCTATATTAGTAGATATGTCTCGCATTTTTTTAAAACCATTCTTCTGAATATTATTGGGTACAACAACTAATGCATGAAATGGAGAAACTTCTTTAAAAATCCTTATAAATTCGGTCAAAATTTACATCGTATTATGTCGTTTTATGTCTAATACGCAACATCGACTCGTATGTTATCCTTTAGAGTATTCCTGTCACGTTTCTGTAAGAGATTTACAGCCACTTTTCACGTTCCCGACTCGCTGCGTCAGGTCTGAGTCGTCCGCTGAAATCTCCAGTCTCATTACTATCTCATTGTTACCCGACGCGTTGCTATCCTAAAATTAAATTACCTCAAGATTTACCGCTACTTGTTAGATATAATTAGGTAACAAATTTCACGGAATAGAGTTGTAACAACGTAATGCTTTTATCTTTTTTCTCGGATAAGGGTCTGTAAACATGAGCTCTGAGACCCGTTCCTGAGGATCTACGAGGCGGGGTAATGCATTTTAGATTTTTTGCCTCCTGGGCCGAAGCTTACTAAGTCTCACTTCTTATTCATGTAAAAGCCTTATCGTACATATATCTCGCTTGAGACTAAGCCCGTTGCTTACTTAAACCGAATATCCCTTAAAATCTTTCAACGAAAAGGTCGAGTAATTTTTGGGTAAATACATAAGTTATCACGTAATCTTCTTATGGCGTCATTTATCAAAGTTATTGTGGATTTATGGATGGAATTACATTTTACGATGTAATTTTAATTTCATGTAAAATATTCTCATAGTAATTGTGGTGGCTGTTTGTGATTTCGAAGTGACTCTTTTCGAATATGCAAAATAAGCTTACAGTATGGTACATAAGTACCTATATTAATTGAGAAATTTAGACAACATCAATAAAACGTTTATAACTTTTTCGGGGCTCTTATTCTTGAAGGCTGATGTTTTTATACTAAGATCAATTACCAGACTACCGAGTTTTCATGCAGTCTTTTTAGAGCGTAATTTAAGCAAGACCCAGTCTTTCATACTGAGACCTTTTCAGACCTAAGTACGAACACCATTTTTATTGCCTTTTCTATCTGTATTCAACCACCTATCAGACTTTCATATAAATTGCGCATCTCGATTGGGGTTGTATATCACGAATTTGGGCTCGTTTCTTTGTGATCCAAGCCCAGTGGACCCTGATAGGTCCTGTAATAAAGGTCGCTTTCAGGGAAAATGGCCGATTCGTTTTGATTGGGAGAACGGCTTTACTATAAAATTGGGGTCCTCCAGTGAAGTCGGTAGTCAGATTTATACGACTATGGGTCTTACGATTATGAGAACAAAGGATTGTATGTTTGGCCTTTTTAAAGGAAACCCTATTGAACTGTTTTATTCGGGTAGGACTAGAATGCAGATTTGTTAATCATACTGTTCCCAAGTACCTTAGTTCTTACCACGTTGTTCAGAACTTGATATTTGCGGAGGAGAGTCTATCCTCTTGTGTATTGCTAAGAAGACTTAATATTACATAGTATAACAGACATATCTCTTTGCAATTGTACTGTGTGTTGCAATATTCCTGAATAAAGTATTTTCTTTTTTTCTTTTTTTTTTTTATATGTAACCTAACGATAAGACAGACGGGCTGCCTGATGGAAAGCAGTCACCGTCGCCTATGGACATTTGCAACACCAGAGGAGTCGCCAATGCATCGCCGGCTTTGAAGGAGAGCTCTTTTTAAACCCCTCTTGAAGAGCCCCATGTCATAGTCCTGAGGGAATACCTCAGGAGGAAGTTCATTCCACATTTTGCACGTACGCGGCAAAAATGATCGGTTAAACCGAACCGTGGAGGACCGCCACGGGTCCAGTTGATGTGTGTGTCTTTCTTACATACGTGAGAGACGTTAAGTGCAATGGCATAGCAACGTAGAAGGGGACGTATCAGTGGACGTACTTCAATTAAAATATAATATCTAATTAATATTTTTTAACTTAAAAATCCAATAGTCTTTAAAGCTTATATAAATGTTAAATCATTTGTTGGCATTTTTTTCAACAATGCTAATTTTGTAGTTGTCTTGTGACGGTGTTCACGCATATATTAACCCTCATTTTCTGTCGATGCGCAAAGAAGTGTAACTCTAAATAGATCAGACTGGCTACAAAATGTACAATCAACCGGAAAATCGTACCGTCTAAAGACGAAAATATGGAAAAGTGTGAAAATTGAGCGCGAAGGGATTTTCCGGATGATGCCTATAAGGTCGGTGCGGCGCAAACACATAAATGACTCGTTATTTATTATAACTTCCGCGGTTACGATACCTTCGAATTCGATAAGCTGAGGTAAAAAATGATGGAAATATCATCCGGACCTTACGATCTTCTTATCTGGCTTTGATGTTTACTCGTTGGGTCCCGCGGTCCTTTCTGTGTTGAAATATCGCGTATAGTATATTAATAATACTTTAGATATGACTATTTAGATTCAGATAAAATAATTTTAAAATGAAATTGGAAAGATTTTGCTCAATTAACATCGCCCGCGGTCTATCTTCAAATCAGTAGGTAACTTGTTTCGAACTATTAAGGTAACTTGTTTAACTTTGAAGAAAGATAAACCTTTTAAAATAGTGGTAACATGGTCTTATTTATAATAATGTAGCTAGATGGCAAAAGAAATAAAATGTAAAGTTCTAGATTATTTTGCTTTGAGTAACAAACATTTTACGTTTTTTGTGTACCAAAAATGAAAAACATAATTATTAGTTAAACAAATATTGTTCGAATATTACTATGAGATGGCTTTTATTACTAACCGAGTTTCTAAAAACAAGCCTCCTAAATGATACATTTAGTATAATGGAAAAGGTCGAACAGAATGTGTCCGAAGTTATGATTTACGTTTTGAAATATTGGGCGATTTTCGTTATCTTTTACATCTTTTATAACCCATCTGACTGACAGCCAACGGAAAAACGATAGGCGATATAATAAAATTTAGATGTAAGATTATCCTTACTCGGGCTTTCGAATGTGTAAATAAGTGTTTATTCAACTGACTGACTAAATTCAATTAACGACCCCGTGGCGGATCGGCCGCCATATCGGTCAGACGCGCATAGATCCAGGTTCGATCCCGAGTCAGACAAGTATCCGAACGATGAATTTAGATTTCTCCTCTGGATCTAATCTTGTATGTTCATCGTTTTGTTTGTCCATGGCACGACACGGTATATATACCCACACATACAGGCATACTAAAATTTATGTTTATACTAGTTTTTGCCCGCGGCTTCGCCCGCGTTTAAAAGTAAATAATATAACATACTAACATACATAAAACTGAAAATTCGTACCTTCAACTTTGCTAAAGATCATCACTTGATCAAATGCATAGATTACGATTCAATCCTTACTAATATCGATTAAAATAATCGATGTTTTGGCTCCAAAAGATCGATTCTCCGATTAATCGATCTTAGATTGCCATCCCTAGTTCCCGTGGGATTTCCGGGATAAAAACTATCCTATGTCCTTTCTCGGGTCCTCAGAATATCTTTGTACAAAATTTCATTAAAATTGGTTCAATGGTTTGGGCGTGAAGAAAAGACTACCTGACAGACAGACAGAGTTACTTTCGGATTTATGATATCAGTAAGGATTTAGTGCAGCGTCTCGTTAGATATCGCTCAAACACATATTTTGCTATCGGTCGAACAAGTCCCTTACTTTATGAGGCAAGGCTTTATTTAAGCTTGATATATTAAACTTTTACTATATTTCACGAACTTGACCTAACTTCGATGCGGTAGAGGTTGTTAAGAGTTTTTCAGTCTTTACGTGATGTTACAAAGTTAGAAGTAACTACGGCTGGGAGACAATACATGTCTGAACTACATGAGGATTATTATTATGTATCTTGAGGGTTCTATAGGAAACTTAGTGCTATAATTCCTTAATGAGGTGCAACATTGTATGCGAACAACTTTGTATGGAATTAATGTTTGAAAAGGGAAATATTACCGTCATCTGAAACCTTTTAAAGTAGATCACAGCAAAGCGATAATTAAATAAAAATTCGAAATAGTGACAGTGCGATAATAGCTGCAACATTTTCCTAAATCCAAGATTAATACGTCGCAATTCACGCCACAAAGGACATAAAAGCAACAAGCAACAGCAACAACAGAATAAACTACTTATTAGAGTTCCGTATAAAATTAAAGTAGGTAGGTAAGCCCAGCCCGTTAATCTGTCCTTCGGTCTATTGAGATGTTCACTATAATCATCAATTCAGACTTCTGTTATTTAACTAGTGATTACACTTTTACTATTAAGTAAGAGCTAGTAATAGATACTGTGGCAAATTTGTGTAAAATGAGCTGTCAAAATAGTTCGCGAAATTAGGGATTTGTGTACAAATACCTATATTATACAACTCTGCACGTGTTTTGCTATATGTCACGAGTGAGGAGTAAACTGATGCCGCCTGTCAGATGTATCAATGTCTCTGAGTACAAAAGCTTGTTTGTTCACTAATGCGTAAGGTATACGATACGTGCCGTTTGAAACTGAGAGGACAATGTACAGTTCAATCACATGTAGGTACATATGACTGAATGTTTCTATGTGTATATGCCGTATCGTGTAAGTAAATGAAACATAACGCCTCATTTACATATGTGAAGATCTTCGTCCTCAGGAGTTACTATGCCCCTACAATCTACATAATGTGATGGGCTTCAAATAGATTCGGCTTCATATGGTCAATGTAGATTCTGTACTTGGTCGCGGATGTCCATGAGCGGTAGTGACGACGTGCTAACAAATAGCCTGCATGCACATTTGGTATCTGAATTTCCCAAATAAAAGAAAAATCTAAAAAAGACCTTTTAGGATACTTTAAAAGAAGGACATCAGGTAATTTCTTCTATCTCCATTTAAAAGTATCGCCAGACTCCTATCTTAAAATAATTAGCGTTTTTTATCATTACAGCCGCAATTTTTCTATTTGCATAAATATGTGGACAGCGCTACTTTCCTTACTAAAGAGCCTTATCTGTAACATATTCGTGTTAACCACGCCCTCTAATGGCTGATGTTAATTATCCCACGATGTTTTAATAGCACCATTGTGTGGCAAACCGTCACGCCCACGTCATGTCACGACAATCACGTTATGACAGACTTTTGTAACTCTTGTAAAAACATCGTTGCCTGGTAGCTCCATTTTACCCACTTTGTTAAAACCTTATTACTATGTCTTGTGGCTTTGATGGGATGGAGCGTTATTACACGAAAACTTAAATATTTAAAAATTCCGACTCCTATTAGCAAATAAACTGATTTTGTTGTAATACTTGAACAAATTTTTGTTAACCATAGTTAAGACACCTTTAAAAAAATCCAAATCAAATCCAGTTAAACCGTTTACGACCTGTTTAGCGACAGACAGACACATAAACGCATAAAACATTAATCCATCTTTACGCAAGTCTTCGTTTCGAGGTTACAGGAAGTGAGGACGTTCTAATTAAAAACTGCTGTTAAAAAGTTAGTGTAAGTTAGTGTAAAAAGCTACGTTCTATTAAAAATGTCTTTATGTAAATAATGTAAATAATAATAATAACGCAGCGTACTTATTCAACAGAAAACCTTTGCTTCAATTTATTTATTAGGTAATCATTACGACACAAATTAATTTCTACTAGTAATTATTAAGTAAGGTTTAGTAATGAATTACAAAACAGTACTTAATCGACAATTATGTCACTGTATTTGTAAGTAGAATACAGAATGGGTATTGTCATCGATTGTTCAGGGCACTAGTGTGGGTCAAACATTAAAATATTTAAGAAATAATCAAAATTATCCCATTCTAGATTAATTATACTAAATTATTAATTTTAGTATTTGTAATGCCTTCAAAAAAGCAAGGTCACATTGATTTTTTATTTGTCCGCACACAGTTTGTACAGAAAACCGCAAGGGTTAATTATTTTGAAAATTTATAGCACGAGAAGATTTATGTAATCTCCCTTGTTACACCTTATTTGCTATTTCGCTAAATTATTAATCTTTATTTTCAGGTACGTAACTCACAACGCCCGTACAACAACGAGAGAAATCGAAACAAGTATGGTATGAAAAAAAATATTTTGCATATTAATATGAAACGTGGTTGGTACCTATACAACAGTAAAATCCTCCAATGGTGACAATTGAGGTTTTCCTATTACCGAAAATAGGAAAATGAGATCCCTACCTTTCGGATAATATAGTAGTAATAATATTTACTTCACAACATGGGTTTTTATTTCACATCATGATTTCATACTATTTTCCTTCCTTTTATATTTGTTAACTACCAAAATCGTATTGCCTTGAATTTAACATAGCACATAAGTACGTTGTCTCTGTAGTTCCGGGACCAGATTAGGGCTACGGTATCCTCTGCCTGTCGTAAGAGGCGACTAAAAGGGGGCTTCCGGGGTTGCGGACGGCAAGAGTGGGAGCTCAAACCGCTCGGCCAGTGACCCCTGGAAGGACGGCGGTATGTGTGGTCGCATACCGTCGTGCACACCAGACGGTGTGGTGAGCGTCAAGCTCACCTGGGCGGAGCCCGACGGGGCACAGCGCTAAGAGGACTCCGGTTGCGTTCCGTTGGAGATCCCGGAGTCCTCTACGCAGCGCCGAGGACAGCGAACAGAGGGGTTTTAGTGCGGTAAGAGACCCACATAACCCTGTGTCGCTCCCACGGCACCGGGTACCTTTTGAAGGTTTCCCCCTCGTTAACAAAAAAAAAGCACATAAAGTACGTAACTATTTGGCGTAAGTATAATATGCGTATAGGTCAATGATCTAGATTTTTCCCATCTCTCGGGAAGCGGTGATTTTAATGTCCTAATAGATCTAGTAATAATAAATTGATCACAAAACTAATTAAGGCGGCAATTTTGTAAAGTTTGAAGGCAAGAAGTCCCTTGTGAATTCAAATAAAGTAAGTGTTGTTGCTAAGTCAGTTTAGATATTAGGTAATGCTTCACGAATGTTACGAAGTTACGGTACATGTTATCGAAAACCTAGTAACACGTATGAGAAAACGTATTGTTTTCGCATGTACCACAATCTATATCGTTCACTTTGACATATCAAGCACGACTGCAATACGTTACTGTGGCCCATAAACGAGTATAATACAATGCATTCTCACGTACGTTTAAATTAGGTTTGATTACATGTCGCCACATTGACGCATCGTCCTTACTGTTTAGGGTACGCCATCCGCATTGTATGCTAATTGCGACCGAAAATTGAGATTCTCAGACGATTCTCCAATAATGAGTTTTTAATAGAGGTCGCGCGTGACGTAGACGAGAGACTGACGAGAAAAGTTCATAATTATGGAGGTCCGATTGCAAAATGTGTTTTTGCGAAACGTTTCGTCTTGCTGTATTAAGTTAAAATATGTATTGTCGATTACGAAACGCTTAAAGATGAGAGTTTCTCATTACATAATGTAATAAATGGGTACCTCGCATTATATCATCATCATCATCATCGTCTACAGTATTCAGTATTTTCAGGGTGAAAACGCCATAATAATCCCTTAAGTCTTTCGGAACTACTAAATGAAACTTTTGTCAAAGTAAGTACTTCATAAATTAACTAGTGCCGATGACAGTAGATGGACAGTATTAAAATAACGATATTGTTTCAATGAATTTAACATGACCTTACTAAATGAACATTCAAAACATAAAATATTTCGTCTTCCAATTCGCACTTGGCTAGCGCGGTGGTGTTTGGCATAAGCTCTTTCCTCTGGGCGGAGACCCGTGTCCAGCAGTGGGACAGTAATGGTTGACAGCGAAATTAACATTGCACCTATCCTTCAAATATTGCAATCGATAATTTGTTGTGATTAATTTTGTTTTTATTGCAAAATTTCTTATTTAGATACAATTTTTAAGAACGGTAGACAACGCGCTTGTTAAACTTTTCCCACAAAACAACATAAACCTCCCCTACACTATCTGTAGTGACGTCACAGCTTTGTTAACCGACTTCCTCAAAGCGGAGAGCTTGTTAAATATTTACCGAGCTACGTCAAAGACAACATACGGGTACCTGGCTTTTCGCACTTGGATTAATGATTTTCCCTACAATATTGTCCATTGGACTTGCATTGGACTCACAGCAGTGGACTCATTGGCTACCCGTTGATACACTTAAGTACTATTTATAAATCTTGACGGATATGTGTATACTTAAAATACTAGAGAATTCAGCATAGTTTGATATAGGAGAGAGACAATAATTATAATCTTCCCGATAAGTATTAATATCGCAATCGTAGTCCGGTCTACTATGATATGTAGTACTTTTTTTTATAATATAGGAGTAGCAGACGAGCATGCAGTTCACCAGATGGTAAGTGGCTACTGCCGCCCATAGACATCTGTAATAAACCCCAGATAGGATTAGATATTCCTACTTGAGGTCGGCCACAGATGCGCCGCTACCCCTTAGGACTATCTGGAACGACTCGGAAAAGTCTGTCTTCCTTACCACACCCTTCAAACCGGAACACAGCAGCGCCTAACACTGCTGTTATTAGGCAGAAATAGGTGTGGAGGTGGTGCCGCTGGAGTCGAACCACAAAAGGTTCTACCACCTTCACTGCTACATGTGATCCTTTACACTTTGCTGTATATGTAAATACATGAAGTCCTTAAGGCTTGTGTATTTAAATTGCATTTCGATTTTGCTGTATAAGTTTTCATTAATTATAATCCAAAATATATTTCGATAACACTATTAAACCAGTATTCCTCTCATAAATGCTAACAGAATTTCATTAAAAATTAAACTTTCGTGTAAATTTTTTCACCCGAAGCCAGCGTAAAAATCATTACAGCGTTTCCCAATTTTAATTAATCGGACCTACTTTTTTTAATTATCCGTTTTGAAATTGCGCTCTGCAGGTTGTTTTAATATTAGTAACCGCGTAGTACATAACTTCATCCTTACTTAAATATATTGCAAAACGAACATTACGTGTTTTGATCGACGTATTAATAAATTTACCGCGACATCTGAAAACAGCAGAACAATACTAGCCCGACTGGCTACCTATGCTATTAAAATTTACTTTTTAAATTTGAAGATTTAAGTACTGTTTGCCACGAAAATGTATACAGTAAATAATTTAAAATCATGGTGTTTATATATAAATGCATTTTTGACATTTCATAACTATAAACTTATTGTTTCACTGGGCACAGGCCTCCACTCACAATGAGAAGTGATTTCAGCCGTTTGTGAAAATGAATACTTTACTCCCATGAGAACATTATGGAGAACTGTCAGTAAAGGATTTCCTGGCAATTAACTCCACTTCAGTAAAGTATATTAAATTTACATTATTTATATCATCACGCATGAATTATTAATAAAGGATTCCATACATTGTACTGAGATAATTATTGCGTGTCCCAAATATCGCAAACACGATCCGATTGCACGATTGCCTGCTAATCTAATTTAGCTGCCACAGTAATTATATTCGCACTGCCAGCTTAATTGTATCTGTAATTTGTCTTATACAATTATTATGAGCATTATATAGTAATAAATTTAAACTATGTTGGAACTCTGCTTTGCGACATTCTTCTTATATGTATAAGGTAGAAGTAGTGTGTATTTGATGCCATGAACACACAAAGACGAATACACAAACGTCCAGATTCAGAACAGATGTCTAAATTCATCATTTAGGTATCCGTCTGGCCGGGGATCGAACCCGGGACTCTCTGTCGGACCAGTATCATAATGAAAGAGAATCACCGATACTAGAAAGAATTTCCTATGGTGATAGGCGGTACACATAACGCGTTATGTCTTGAGTATTTCACACAATGAGTTCCGACAACATTACAGGAAAAGTAAGAAAAGGTTTCAGGGTACCTTGGGGCCCCATTGAAGAAATTGAAGACCAATTCCACAAAAAGACAAGGTCCAATTTAACTACATTGAAATCTGGCATAGGCTTACATGTATCGGCATATTTGAAATTGCCGTGGCAATTTGTATTATTTTGTTTATAAGTAATATAACAAACAATAGGAAACTACAGCGTCTCCGGAAATCACCAAGTTCCTTAACTTGATTGATTTTAATTGATATAATAAAGCAGTTTGTGGTATGATTCAATTACAATTTAGTTCAAATGCGTTGGTGTCATCTCTGTATCTATTTCTGATTTACAGCAAGACTGTCGCTGTTATAATCCGATTTGAAGGACGTTGTTAAGCTGATACACAAACACGAGAGCTCGAAAGGGGTAGATTTGCATTCTAACTAAATCTCTAATCCAAGTTGTCAATATCATCTTTGACGGGCCTCAGGACGAACTCATGATTGTCATATCCAATTTCGAATTGTTTACTGATATCTGTACATTAAAACATGAGATACCAAAGTTGTGACTCTATTAAAAATATTGTCTCTGAAATCACATTGGGTAACGTGTACCGAAGTCAAAAAATCACATTTGCCTAAACGAATCCTGCCGATCTTTCACCGTATAAGGGGATCAAAAGTAGAACAGTAAAGTATTCCCCTTACTCGGATAAATTTTGTCATAAGTTGGGTTGTGGCTCATAAAACATCGTTCCTCGGATGTGCGCAGAGAAAGACTTAACTCAAAGCACCCGAAGTTACTTCGCGAAAAATATGATACGAGTCTCTGAAACATCGATTTATCTTGTTATACGCTGTGTTGAATGTGTTCCGCATTAGTTGGAAAGCTTAAGAAAGAGAAGAGTCACGCCTTTTTTGTGGTGAAACAGCAATTTTCTTGGTATGGAACAAAAAGCAGGATTCTCGTTGTGAAGGTAGCATTAATTTTCTTAGCATTAGGCAAAGAAACAGGATTTTTAATGTCACAAAAGAATTGAAGCAAATTATGAACTTACAACCTAATAATGAATTTCTTGTCCTAGAGAACCTTGGGTATTATTTTGTCTTAACTTTGGTGGTTGGTGATTTTGATTTTCGGACATGCACCGCAGATTTTCCAATTCCTATGTGTATTTTACTTGCTTTAACGGTAAAGGAAAATATTGTGCAAAAGCTGACATGCCGGGTACTTCGTTGGAACTAGTTCGTATACTTTACTCTAAATTATTCGGCATTAATCATGCAAAGTACGTACTGCAGAACCAATAATTTGAGTCGACGTGCAGCCCACATCAATCAAAACTTGATTCCAAAGTGAAGCAAGGCCAAAAACCTTACGGAAACTTTACTGATTTTGGCATTTACGTGCTACAACTTAAGATAGGTACCTATTTTCTCGGAAATTATTACTTATCAAAAGTATTCTATACTTTTAAAATGTGAAAAGCCTTTTTTTTTTTTTTTTTTTCTTTTTTTTTTTTTTTGTTTTCGAGGGGGAAACCTTCAAAAGGTACCCAGTGTCGTAGGAGCGACACGGGGTTATTTGGGATTCTTACCGCACTAAAACCCCCCCGGTGGCCGTCCTCAGCGTTGCCAAGAGGACTCCGGGATCTCCTACGGAACGCAACCGGAGTCCTCTGAACGCGTTGCCCCTTCGGGCTCCTCCTAGGCGAGCGTCAGGTCTCACCACACCGTCTGGTGTTTACGACGGTATGCGACCAATCATACCGCCGTCCTTCCCGGAGTTGCTTGCTGGACGGTTCGACCTCCCAATCTTGCCGCCCGCAACCCCGGAAGCCGCCTTTTAGGCGCCTCTTACGACAGGCAGGGGATACCGTAGCCCTATTCTAGTCCCAGGACTACAGGGACACCGCGCCGGGCGCTATCTGCGCCTTCGGCGCCTCCTTCTCCGCGCGGGATCAGCGCGCTCCCTGGCCCGTTCGGCGTCCTCCTTGGCGACCATAACGCGCTCGCAGAATGAAACCACGCTATCCCACGCCTCGCCAGAACGGACCATTGCCGCGACGACAGCCTCCGGGGAGAGGTCTGGTCCTATCCGTTGCACCAGGATCCGCCGCTCGGACTGCCACGCTGGACAGTGCTCGAGCGTGTGCTGCGCGGAATCCTGGGCATGCCCGCAGTGGTGACACTGCGCTGTCGCTTCCCTGCCTATTCTATGAAGATACTCACCGAAGCAGCCATGTCCGGTGAGTATCTGTGTCAGCCGATAGGTGACGCATTTCCTTCTTTTAAGCCATGCTCGAAAGTTGGGCAGTACTGCACAGACTACGCGTTGGCGTGCGCCCCGTGGCTCCTGCAGCCGTTCACGCCAGCGTCTTAGGGCGCGCCAGCTGGCTCTCGTCCGAAGCATTTTGACCGTCTCAGGATCAGCCCTCCGGCGGAGACCGCGGATCTTAAAGAAGATCTCTGCGGTCATATCCGCCAGAATGTCCAGGGGTGGAAACCGCCCCAGGACTGTAGCCGCCTCGTACGATATGGTACGGTACCCTCGCGCGACTCTGATCGCGATAAAATGTGAAAAGCCTAGGAACAAAACTGTAAAGGGGATTCTCGTGTAAAACAAAGTTATACAATATATTTAACTTTAGAGTTCTCAATAATAATAAGAAATACATAAATGCGTCAACGAGGAAGAGTGTAAAAAGTTTCTTAATAAAAGAACAATAAAGCCTGCGAAAAAATATATTGGAGTTATAAAATGTATACCCAAAGTATTATATATAGTTCTTACGTATAGACCAGGCCATTATATATATATTTTATAAAATTTGTAAGATGAATAAAAGTTAATCGCCACAAAGGAGTGCACTGGGTAGTGGTCCCAATTGTGGGACTGTGTTATAATCAAGATAGTTTCAGGAAAATCTTGCTTAGTGGTTAAAATGGCAGTAAAGGTGAGTTTTGACCCGACGTCAAGGAAAGGTTATATTTTTGTGCCACGCATTCAAGTTTTTAAACTAATGCTGCTTTTACTATCAAACCTATAATAACCTGATGTTATCTTAAAGAAAATATATGACAAATTGCTTCTATAACCCTAACGATATTTCCGACAAATCCTCGAATCCTCGAATAGACACGAGGTGTCTAGGAAACGGAGCATCCCACGATAAATCTTACAACGGCTATAAAGTAAGGGAGCCCGCTTACTTTACTGGACCGAATTACGAACCGGACGTGACCGAAATATTATATACAAGCTATGTCAACTTGAATAACGCTTTTGTTTTTTATAAACATGCATTTCCATGAGAATACCTTATTGTTCGTATCGAAACTAATTTCTTTCTGAAAGTAACTGGGGTTTTTTGAAAACATTTGCTTATTTAAACGGTACTAAAATATTAATTTCGATATTTTAGATGTAATATAAGTCTACCTATTTAGCGTTAAAGACTACTTTACGACCACTACTTTTTACTACGGAAATACGTAGCATTCCTGCATAAAAAATTACATACCATGCACCTGACCTCAATTACATGTACATAAAAGAAATAATTATAATTTACTGGATATTTTTTAATCATTCATTAAAATAACAAAAAAAATACACGGGAATAATATTTCAACCGTCTAATGTCTGTAAAAGTTACAGAGTAACATAGTAAAATTAACCAGAATGGTTCTAGGCACACCAGTCTTGAAGTTCCATAGTAACATTGTAACATTACGGACGAAGTTGTAATTCCAGTAGAATTGGCGGACGCCTCAATAAAAGAATAGTAACACACACCCGGCGCCCGTACATTCAGCGCTGGTTTTATTTCATTTTATGCGTCCCCTTAACACGTTAGCTGCGGAACGCGGCTTAAAACACCTCGTCCATGTCTGGTCGTTATAGCGGTAAGAAAAAACTTTAACTTCTCTGTGGTGCGAGAGGCATAACTTCCGTCTGGTTCAGTGTAGGAGAGTGATAACTATATCTTTGTGATGTGCTACTGATTCCTAGTTCTATGGTACACCAACCTAATGTCGGGTTTGTTAGACCTCGTACCGCACTGAACAAATAATAATGCTAACACAATGCGGAACGAGGTTGGGAACGCCACGTTTCCCCACGCACCTCGTACCGCACCCCACGCTAGCTTCACGTGGTTAGTGTTGTGCAACGCAGTCGAGGCTGCGTAGCGACGAAGTAGGACCGCTGTCTTTATGTTGAAAATTATCATGTCGAAACGTTGCCGAAAAAAGTTGATCATGGAGGAAGATGAAGAAAAACCGGTTGAAAAATCTGAGCCAGAATCAGAATACAGGAAGATATTTCAAAAACAGGTAAGTCACAAATATACTCTGTCTAGGTGAAAGTCCAGTAGTGAGACTTGGCAGGCTAGGCGTATATCCGTATAGTAAGAAATTACATTATAGATAATTACGTTTTCTGTTATGGTTCAAACAAAAGTTAAGTAGCTACATTATTGATATAGGAAACGTAGGCAAAATCGTTACCGAGTATTCCGATTACTCTTTACCCTAATCTACTCGCTCCTACTTTTCAGAATCCACTGCAAAGAAAGCACATCATCTCGATAAGGGTCCAAAGAAGAAGAGATGTGTCGGATGCTACGAAAAACTCCGCACATTCTTGACATGTCGTGAGGCAGACAAAAAAACCAAAAAAAAAATCTCACGGAATGCACTGTTTGCAAAAAACCTTATTGTCTGAAATGTTTCAATGAAAAACATCCATAACTTTTCCCCTTTTCGTATTCATTCTGTCCATAACGTTGATAAATAAAAACAATAAAACAAGTAATTAATTTAAAAAATCAAAAACCCGACTGCACCAAAAAGGTTGAAGTAGAATTTCCAAAAGCGGTGAAATAGGCATTTCATTATTTTTATCCAGAAAGCCAAATACAAAGTTTCATAGTAGGCATAGTAGGCTTCAAAAACAAAAGATGTTCAAACAATATTATCCTATTTTATCCTCTTAGTGCTAATTTACGCTATATAAAGAACCTATGTGTAAAATTCCAGCACGCTTAAGTTCAGCGGTTTCCCTTTGCGTTGATCTCTGGCACAGCAACTCACTCATTTAGTCAGACAGTCATCTCGATGTGTATATACGATTGTATATGTACTAGCTGACCCGGCAAACGTTGTGTTGCCATATAAATAAAAAATGTTAAGGGTGAACAACCCTTATTACTTAGGGGTAAAAAAAATAGATAGTGGCCGATTCTCAGATCTACTGAATATGTATATAAAATTTGGTGAAAATCGGTGAAGCCGTTTCGGATGAGTACGGTAACTAACACGAGAATTTTATATATAAGATATATTATATAATGTATGTGTAAACTCCTCTTAAATTCCTTTATTTTGACACCCTACTCAGGTTTGGTTAACTTTTTTTAAAACGTGACATTTCGCGAAAAAATTCAACAATTAACGGTCTATAAAATATGTAACTTCATTAAATCAAAGTTTTCGTCATTATTTTACCTCGTTAGAAGTAGAATTTCATTATTTTTATCTAACAAGCCTGATACAAAATTTCAGTGTTTGCTTCAAAATTGACGATTGTTCAAATGAACTTTTAACCCTTATTTTACCCTCTAAGGGGTTGATTTTTTGGAGGGGGATAAATTAGTGCGTCCTTGTTCTTATCCAGAAAGCCAAATATAAAATTTTATAGTAGTTGCTTCAAAATTAAAGAATTTCAAAAAAACTGTTTTCCCCTATTTTACCCTCTTAAGGGTACAATTTCCAAAAGGCCTTTCTTAGTACTTATTCACGCTATATAGAGAACCTATGTGCAAAATTTCACAACTGTAAGGTCCTTAATTTAGGCTTTACGTTGATTTCTGAAAAATGAAAAAGTCATTTAGTTAGTCAGTCAGTCAGTCACCTTGCTGTTTTATATATATACAAATATGTTTTTATAATCTCCGTTTAATTTCCTATCATTTGATACCCTACTCGATAGGTTCGGTTAACTTTTTTTTTTAAATGTGTTACTATTTCGCGCCAAAAATCCGTCATTTTGATTTTTTTTTACTAACACCTATCTAAGGACACTCGGGTCATTGAAACAAATATAATGACACCTTAACTGTTGAAATTCATCCACCCGTTTGTTAGATCGGATCAAATAAAGAAAGACAAACATACAAGATACGCGCGAAAAACATAACCCTTCCTTGGCAGTCGGGTAATAAAATCGATATTTATTTTCCCATCACTAAATTATATGGAAATCTGCCATTTTTCAGTGCGGTCCGAGGTGCATTAGACCCACATTTTATTTTACCCATAGAATCTAAAGTAACGAATTTAACCAAGGGCGGCGGCAGTTTTAGGTTAATCAACTCATTGTTAATAATAATCAAGACAAAAGCCGTCGATTTTGTCTTATTTGGCGCCAAAAAAAGGATTTTAGTCTCCTTCGGGCGGTGGGATTTAACACGCCTCGTGCCGCCACAATGTCGGATATAGGACGAGGTTTAAAACAACTCGTAACGCAGTAATGGAAAGTACAGAAAAATCTGTGCCGCAGGGAACGTGTTAACCCACTTCAATGGGTTGTAACGACAGTGTATAAATGTAATAACTCATAGGGTCTCACCTTATTTATCCTTACGATGAATAACTACTTAACCGCGCAAGTAATTATATGACATGCAGTTTCAAACACTTCATACGTAGAATTTTTGTACAAAATCTTTTGAGCGTCATTAACCTGTCGCTATTTCGCTTGATACATATTTCGCTTATCGAAAAAAGTGGCAAAAGAAACTGTAAAAATATATATTTTATTACCTATTCATACATATTTAACAATAGAATATTTAGTATTCTCGTATTTAGGAACGCTAATTTTATTGCGGAGTCCCACATAACCCTGTGTCGCTCCCACGGCACCGGGTACCTTTTGAAGGTTTCTCCCTCGTTAACAAAAAAAAAAAGGTATGAACACGTATGTAGGTTAGTCCGATTCGTTGATAATGGATGAGGGAAAACCCATACTATTCAAACAACATAGTTCGATGTTAAATGTGAAAAAAGTGTGTAATATATTTTGTTGAATTCAAAATCGGTGCGTATAAATATAATATTGTTTATAAGGAAATAATGTTAGGTCATCTCGCGTGTGTCCCTGTAGTTCCGGGACTAGAATAGGGCTACGGTATCCCCTGCCTGTCGTAAGAGGCGACTAAAAGGGGGCTTCCGGGGTTGCGGGCGGCAAGAGTGGGAGCTCGAACCGTCCAGTAAGCGACCCCGGGAAGGACGGCGGTATGTGTGGTCGCATACAGTCGTGAACACCAGATGGTTTGGGAGGAGCGAAAACTGCTCTCTCAGGGCAGAGCCCGATCGGGGCATCGTGGCTGTCACGCCAATAAACGTATGTTTCTTTTCCTTAAAAAACTTTCCCTTTACATATTTTAAAAGCCACTCATTTGAACTTAACGCCGTAAGAATCTGAAAACAGGAAAAGGGAGGCTTATTTCAAGACAACATTAAAAAGCGGTCAAGTACGTGTCGAATAACTGTGTCCGTTTCTGTAGTCGAGATAAATATTTATTTTGTAAACAAGATTTTTTTTTTGTATGTTGGATTTCTTAAAGACACCTATTTATTGTTAAACAAAGTTACTTCAATGTTTTTTAAAGAACTTCCTATCACGTACTTGATAGTGATATAAGGAAGCACATTTTTTCATTGAAAATACATAATATTATGAAACATTTTGCACTTATTTATTTATTTATATATACGCTCTACTATGTGTGTGAAATGCTACCCTGTATTTTTTACAAACAATACAACATGAAATGAAATCATCTACGGATCCCTAAAGCCGGCAGCCTCATTACGTTCAATTTGCGTTTAATAACGTCCCTGTCTTATAAATTCAGACGTGAACCCTGTGGCCTACGTAATTAGCTAGTGTTATCCTTGTCTCACTGCCAGCTTTTAGTTTTTGTAAATAATTTTGACCTTCCAAACATGTGTAAGTGTCTCATCTATGGTCATAAACGCATTACTTATACTAAACTTCTTCAAATAATATTTGTTATAAAGTCGATTGAATGGTCAAAAGTTACCTATATTGTGACCTCTATTGCTACTTCAACTTCTTAGAAAGAAATCATTAAAATGTTTAATACAATGCACCTGAAAATTCTAGTCGCTTCTTTACTGCGTGCTATTTGATCCAAATTCTCCTGCTTACCTTAAAAATCGTTTTAATTACCTCCACTTAACCCATGACCGCTCTTTACGTTCCACAAATAACCTTGTCCTCAGCACTCCTATACACTCCTCCTCCTTCTACAAAAAATCCTTTACTGTTATTGCTGTCCGCCTTTGGAATTCCCTTCCTAAGTCTATCCGTCTATCTAGTTCCTTGCATATTTTTAAGAACCAAGTCAAGGCTCATTACTTGCAGCTTTGACTTGGTTTCCTTCTTCCTTTTATCCCTTCTTCCACATAACATATTTCCTTCGTACGTAACTTCGTTTGTTCTTACCTCTGTTACGCCATTTACTCAGGACATGTCTGTTATGTATCTATGTATATACTTTGTTTCTGTATGTGTACACCCTACCTTCTCACGATTTCATATCTCTTTAACTCCATCCCAGAGGTTGTCTGGAAGAAATCGCTTCTAAGCGATAAGGCCGCCTTTTGTATACTATCTTATTTATTGTCTTATAATTATGTATCCTTAAATGTGGTGTACAAATAAAGTGTATTTGTTGTTGTTGTTGTTGTTGTCGCTTCCATTATTCTTCCTTCTTCGTTCGCGGTGAAACGAGAGCTTCATAACAAGATTAGAGCAAAAAGGTGATCGAAAAATGCAATTAAAATCCCTAAGCATAGGTCTACTGCCGACATTCCGTTCGCAATCTGATGCTTCAATATCTTCCTTGTAGGGGAGCAGCTTAACAATAAAGAAGGTAACACACGGACGACATCGAGTTAATAAATGAGCGATTGAAGTTTTATATAGGTAGGTACTACTTTTGACACCGAAAATACTTTGTTCCAACCGTCATGTGCACAGGAATGCTCGCAGATATTCGACTGTTTTGGATGGTTATCGATTAACTTTTCCTTGTTGATTCCTTTTCCTTTACTTTAAGGTAAAGTCACCTATTTCCGCGGTATTTTCACCAAAACTAGAAAGAGCGTCAGATATTAAGCATTTGCTACGGCTTAATAATGAATTAGATAATTTTATCAGAAGCTTTATTATCTGTACTCTTGAAATAGACTCGACATTTTACGATTAAATATTGATTTAAATGTGTATTTTAAATAAATATTAACCAAGTCAGAAAACCCTAATTCCGATGTAAAAATCCTTATTCCGATGTATTTGGTTCCTAATTCCGAGTATACAAAATAAGGGAGTGAAAGAGATAGAACGACTGCTACATGGTGTATAAAAATAAATGTTATTTATTGAATTTAGTTTCAATTTCGATTTAATTTTTTTTTATTAGTTAAAGAGTAGCTTTATCAAACGTGTTCTTAGCTATGATTAAAGGGAAGCTGCCGAAATAAAACTTTTTTATAGTATATTTTCTTGATTGGTTAATTTTACTAATGTATATCATGTATTTTTTTTTAACTGCAGTCAGTTCGTGTATCTGCAATACAATTTTGGACATTTTTCTTTGTGTACTTTACTAAGGTTTATTATCGAACACCATTAATAATAATAATATGGAATACCGTCATGAGGTTTATAGAATTATTTCATTTTGAATAATTTAATCAAATGAAAACGTCGTAAAATGTTTTAGTTCTTATTTAAATATCCATTAAAATCGTATAACAATGTTAATTCTTCATTACTTAGGATTAAACGAATTACTGATACAAACAATAGAAATGTTCTTAAAAACCGATGAAAACTTTAAACACCCTGTATAGTATTTTATGGTTATGCCGCGGATTAATGTGCCCATATAACCTAATTCCGACTTATATACATCGGAATAGCGTTTCATAACTAAACATCACGTTTCCAAATTCCGATTATTAAATAATAACAGACTATTACACAATTTATAGGCAGAAAGATGCTTTATTAAAATATGTACATAATAATATACAATACTTGTTCAATATTACATTCATATCTGGATGAACTTCATTTTCTCTCCTTAGTTGTCCCATAGAAGAAATTAGGAAAGTACATAGATAGGTCATCTTTGACATTATATAATTAGGTAATGCAGTATAATGCAGTACCACGGAAAATGATTTCAATAGTAATTAAGTATTAAATTTGTCAAATTCGAAGCAAGACGTGCTTATTCATAAAAACAACTACAAAAATTGAAATTAAAAACAAGTCTATGAAATTGCTATTCCGTGGTATACCTCGGTTTAAGGGACAGCCCGAAATATTTGGCACCTAATGCCGCTGTATTTTTAAACTTGTTTTTACTCTTATCTGTTAAGAAATAACCACAATATTTAAATGTTATCGATTCCATGTATAATCAATATAATGTTTTCATCGAAACACTATCACACACATGCAAATTTATTGAAAAAATCACTATTTGAGAAATCGTGACATTCACGTGCAAAAGGCCCAAAATGTATGAAGCACATGTTTGATGGAGGCTTAAATGCAAAACTATGCGATTATTTAAAAAACCATACACATAATACTATTACGATAGCCATATAACAATAGAGTGATAAATTATCTATTGAATAACATACCTTTTATTAAAAATGAGTTGGTAAATAGTTTATAAAAGCCGTTTTTGTAAATACCACCGAATATGGTGCCAATTTCAGAACCCCTCGGCATTAGGTGACTTTACCTTACTACCTTTCAGACATTAAACTCGTAAATAACATAATGTATTGTAGCAGAAAAAGCACGCTCTTGCGTGCTTTTTCTGCATTCATTTTCATTACAGTACAGCAGTTGTTACCAGCTAAAAACAAATTAAACTTGCTAAAACACAGACATTAAACTCGTAAATAACATAATGTATTGTAGCAGAAAAAGCACGCTCTTGCGTGCTTTTTCTGCATTCATTTTCATTGCAGTACAGCAGTTGTTACCAGCTAAAAACAAATTAAACTCGCTAAAACTACATTAAACTAGGTTTTTAATGTTTGTTAACTTTAACATGCGAAGTAAGTGTTATGTTTGTCAACTTTCCCGTTTAAACCTTTAATGTTAAACCGCAACTGCCACGGTTGTCAATGTTTTAACAAAAGTTCATACAGTTAGTGCAGTTTTAAATTAACTTTACTCGTTTAGTTTTAAGTTATTAAAGCTTACGAGTATTGGTACAGACGAACTTCTCGCTTGTTTTTTAACACGCTTTTATTAGCTTGGGTTGTACGTATGTATGTATGTATGTATGTACGTAACAGAGTAACGGAATCTTTGAACCTGATTTCTATCCACTTTGAACGTTCAGGGTAATTCAAAATTTTGAAAAAATATCAAGAGCCGATGACAACACACGATTTTAATAATTTTGTACCATTGATCTTATCAACATCCTCAGGATTAACGATTTTCGAGGCGAGAGAAAGCGCCTTAGAGAAAGTTCACGCAAAGTTACTAGATTTATTTTTAGTTTTGAAAAATAATAATGTTATTTCCCTATAACTCAAATGTACTGAAACATATCTATAATGCCATCTTGTAGAATGATTTTTAGGATTCCGTACTCAAAGGGTAAAACGAAACGCTCCGCTGTCTGTTCGTGAGTCACAGTCACAGGGCTTTATCTCTTAAACCGTAATAGATAGACACTTTTTTTTTACAGACGATGCATAATGATGGTCGCTATAACAACAAATACTAAAAATTAAAAAATAAATATAGTTAAAAAAACTAAAAAACACGCTTTTATGATAAAATCCACTAAAAAGTAGAAAATAATTTTCAAATGTGGGGTGCTTTTCGAAAACTGATAAGTGGAGCACGCTACGCTTTTTTCACAATTATACTATTACTGTATGTACTGTTATACTATTTACTGTTCCTTAATTGATTCTTAGATTGAAAATGCATTTTTTTTAAGTTTTTAGTGTGTACGCCAGCCGACGGTACGAGTAAAAGCGAATATAACTTCGTGAACGGCGCCATAAATAACTTTTTGAAAATTGGTCTTCAATGTACTTCGATACTACACAATACAGTCCATTTTGATTAGGTACATAACAGTTAAAGTTATTTATCTTACAAATGAATTAATTTACGTACATGTACAACCATTGTAAAAAAATATGTATAAAAAATTTGTTAACCTTTTCGGTATTCCTCGTAATAATATCGCTTTTTAAGAAAATCGACATTGTTCATATCAGTTATAGGTCGCACGCGCTTGAACTTGGTGATTTAGCTATAGATGCACTTTATATACTCTATGTACTTCATGGCCTCAGACCATTTAACAACGGTTCTGCGAGCTCGCTAACTACATTGCATAAAACAACAAGAATGTTCTTGCACTGTTGGCATCGGCAACATTAGCTCTAATGGACTTAATACGTCAGCCTTCCTGTCTAGCCACCGCGCCCAGGGAGCTAACTTAGTCGTAAACACGGAACTTGACCAATGACGCACGACGTAGGGAAGTGCATTGTTTTACAATACCTTTAATAAAATTAGCTTCCGTTCGCGTCTTGGTCCACGCGAACCTTATAGGTTTTAATATTTATGCAACCCCCATTATATTTTCGGAAAATAAATAGTTTAAGTCTTTTCCTGTCCTGTCCTCTTAGTATTTTTATCCAACTACGTAGGATGTATATGTATGCTTTTCGAGTGTATGTGTGTATATGTCATTCTTTGGGGCACCCAGATCGCTTAACGGATTTTAACAATGAGGTGTGGTTAGATTCGTCCAAATTGTGGAATTGGCTTAGGCAATTCATAATTTTGTTCAGCAGTTGGGATTTTTTGTTTTTAAAATAATTACGCTTATTGGAAGTACCTTCAAAATTGGTTTTATCACTTTCAAAATCAGCAGGTACACAGAGAGAAATTCTTATTTTATTATTTATATGTACTCGTATCTAACTTCCAATAATATAACACATATGGATCAACATTAGAACCTCTTTTTAATTTAGTTGGCACAGGTGTTGCATTGTATGCCCGCGGGGGCTCAAACAATGCAAGGTTGTGCAGTTCTAGTTTACTGATGCATCATTAGTAAGCTGTGAATCACTCGTGCAAATGTAATGCGGTATCGATTTCTTGAGGGAATTCTATTTCTTGTATACATACGGCAAAGTGTAAATAATGTTGATGGCTCGTCTTTCTACGCAGTAATCGAATGTTCTTTGTCTTATCGTGTCTATATCGATTTAATGTCCGTTAATTGTGTACTAAACGTTCGTCACGTCGATGTTAAATGGTTAATTGGAATAAGTTTAAGCTAAAGTAACTTATACATGAGCGACACCCTACGCAGTCGACTTCTGCGGATGATCGCAGACGCCCATCGCAGCCTGTCACCGCTTGTCATCAACAAATGACGACCGTTTACCGGGGCTCGATAATTCACTGTCGCTCATGTGTTACCTCCCTTATTTTATTTGTTATACGTCAATTTCTGTTCTTTTAAATTCTATGGTTATGAGTCTTTTCTATTTAAATTTACATTTCACTATATACAACGAATATTTGAGCATCACATATATTTAAATTATCATGCTTTCTATGCTTGTAACTGTTCAAGCATAGTATTACGGACGACAACGGCCTAAGAATTTAAATGTAAATGTTGATTAATGTAACTTGTGTATGTAATTAAGACTATGTAAATAAGACACTCTATTGCAATAGATATAAGTCCTACGTAATAAGAATAGATATGTAAGAGTAGGATAGCAATAGAGTGTAAGCATAGAATTGTAAGAGTAAGACAGGCTATGTTAGAAAGGGACGGCAATAGGACGCGGTTGCTGACTGAGCCTGCGCCTGTTGCGGTACCCAAAATAAGTACTTAAGCTCGCCTTTTTGTATGGAAAAGTGTGTACGCCTCGGAATAAAAACAAGAAGAAAAGAACTGAAGATTCAAGTTGGAGTTTTATTTGAAAACCCATAATCTACATTGGTCCTTCGAGAAGCCGGATTTAAAGAAGACTCAAGATGAATACGCCGATCGCAATGAACACAAGGGGTCGTGTTCGCTCCGAATCGGGGTACAGCGAGTCAGAAGCAGCCCCGGGCGCTAAGGGTGCGCCAGGGCCATCGCTACACCGAATTTATGAAGATTCTCCGCAGTCGCCGTCGACGGTCGCAGGAAATTCCCAAGAAAAAAGGATGGAGCACTCTCCGCCAGAAGGGGCGAGAGAGACAGCACCAGCGACGTCAACGCGGACGTCCGTCATGGGGCCACCTGCACGACCAGCTAGCACGCCACCAAGGCGTGAAACTTCATCGCCGGTGCGGAGACCTACATCGCCGGTGCGGAGACCTACGTCGCCGGCACACACCGCTCGCAGTAACACTTCAAAGCGAAGCATCGACGCACGTATGAAGATGGCACAATACGAAGCGGAGAAAGAACTCGCGGCTATAGAAGAGAAGCGGCTACTTATGAAAGAAAAGCTAATCAAATCGAGATTAGCCGCCGAAATGACTGCAATCGAAGCCGAATCTGAATATGCGGCGAGCTCATGCAACGAAAGGGTACAAGACTGGGTGGATAGAAGCATGGAACAACCAACGGCGACGAAATACAGGGAAGAACCGGAAGAGGTTCGCCCTCCCGTTAGTAAGCAACGGGGGGAGAACGCGAAATTCCAAGGCATTCAACGGCTAGCCGACACCTTAGAAAAACTAGTCGCCTCAAGACCGTTGCCTCGCCAAACAGCGGAACTACCTATATTCACGGGAGCCGTCGCCGAGTGGCTACCGTATAAGGCCGCCATGGAAGATTCTACAAGACTCTTTAAGTTCTCTCCAACGGAAAATCTCCTTCGACTGCGAAACAGCCTGCGAGGGGAAGCGAGAGAAACCGTGCTGTCACAGCTATTCACCGCATCTAACCCAGATATCATCATGCGCACATTAGAGATGAAATATGGAAGACCGGAATTCATAATAGATCGGGCCATGGAAGAGCTCAAAAAGATCCCGAAATTAGGGAGCGCGAGCACCGATCTGTATGAGTTCGCGGTGAAGATTCAAAATATTGTCTATACGATAAAAAGTATAGATAGAAGAGGCTACCTACGAAACCCGCTACTCGTTCGAGACGTAATGGACAAACTGAGTCCTCATCTCATAAGCAAATGGGCGGAGTACGCAGCCAATAACGAAGCACGCATCATGGAAGATAATGAAATGATAGTACTCTCCGAGTTTTTAATGGCCGAAGCGGACCTTATGATAAGGTACACCCACACAACGAAGCGAAGCGTTCCGGTACCCGTCAGAAGAGAAGTAGCACCAAAGCGGGTTGCTACCAAGGGCGTATACACTGCGGGGGAAAGTCAACCGGAAGAAAGAAAATGCTTCATGTGTCCAACTGGGGGACACTACACTACTGAGTGCGATAAACTCAAAGCACTCGACGTCAACGAGCGATGGAAGTGGGCAAAGGACAACAAGATGTGCTTCAAATGCATGAAAAGGAAGCACAGCAGGTTCACATGCAAAGCCAAGGCCTGCGGAGTCCACGGATGTACCTACCAACATCACGCGCTACTACATAAAGAAAAAGTAACGGAGTCTACGACTACAGTGAGCACTCCGGACGACGGCAGGGAAGACGAAGCAGCCGCGCTAGTAATGAGCGTCACGACAAGGAGGTCGCCTATTACATCAGTACTGCTCAAAACCTGCGAGGTGAAACTCAGCGGTCCACGGGGGGAGGTAAATACGTACGCCCTCCTAGACGAAGGGTCTACTGTGACGCTAATAGACGAAGAATTAGCGAAGCAACTCACTAACGGCGGACCGAATCGACCTCTGAACATAAGGGGTATTAACGATCAGAGAAGGATCGACAGCGAAGCGGTCAAGGTTCGTGTCAAAGGGGTACACGAACAAGAAGCCTACTTAGTGACAGCCCGCACAGTAAAAGGACTACAGCTACATCACCAACGCGTACCGCACAACTTAGAACGGTACAAGCACCTGCGAGTTGTACAAGATAGCATCAGTAAGGGAGAAGCTCGACCTCGCATATTGATAGGTGCCGACAACTGGCATCTAATAATATCGCGACAGCTGCGCGCCGGCAAGAGAAATGAACCCGCCGCGTCGAGAACGAAGTTGGGATGGGTACTGCACGGGTCGGTACCCAGGAAATCGATTTATCAAGACCAGGCGGCCGTACTTCACATCTGCGCGAGCGACGTCCAACTACAGAAGCTCGTCGAGTCACATTTCGACGTGGACTCGCTTGGCGTATCGACTAAAGAAAAAATTAATAAGCATGAGAAGAGAGCCAACGACATTTTCGAAGCGACCGCCACAAGAAAGGACGGCCACTTCGAAGTGGGTCTGCCCTGGAAGATAGATAACCCCACGTTCCCAGATAGCTACGAGTCTGCCCTTAAGAGACTACACACGCTCGAGAAGAGGATGACTAAGGAGCCGGCGTTTAAAAAGGAATACGCGGCTCAGATCGCTAACCTTATACAAAAGGGTTACGCGGTGCAATGCGACGGCAGCGAAAGGGATAGCAACGTAAAATGGTTCCTGCCGCACTTCGCCGTCACCAATCACAACAAGCCGGGAAAAGTTAGAATGGTCTTCGACGCGGCGGCTAAGGTGAAGGGAGTCTGTCTCAATGACTTCCTACTAGAAGGACCCGACCTACTAGCTTCACTCACAAGAATATTGTTCGGGTTCAGAGAAAAGAGAATCGCCGTCACAGCGGACATCGAAGAAATGTTCCTTAGGGTTAAAATCAGACCCGAGGACCAACCGGCACAGATGTTTTTATGGAGGGACAAGCCTACGGACCCTCCGAGAAGATTTAAAATGGTCTCCATGATATTCGGAGCCAGCAGTTCGCCATACCTCGCTCACAGCGTAAGAAACCGCAACGCCGTCGACTATGAAAGTAAATACCCAGAGGCGGCCACGGCGGTCAAGGAGCGACACTACATGGACGATTACCTAGACAGTTTCCCATCTGAAGAGGAGGCTATTAAAATGGTGAACGAAGTTACCTACATCCATCAACAAGCGGACTTCAACTTAAGAAGATGGAACTCAAATAGCAAGAGAGTTTTAGCTAGCATACCCGAAGATAAGAAGTCTGAAAGCGCGAATGTAAAGTTAGCAGCACACCAGAAGGAAAAGACATTGGGGCTGCGCTGGGACCCGAGCTCCGACACCCTCACCTTCAACACTGACATCAAGAGGGTTCCCGATGAGGTCAGACTGCGGTTGAGAGCACCGACTAAACGCGAAACCCTAAGCGCGGTTATGTCGGTGTACGACCCACTGGGGCTTATCAGTCAATATACGATCGTCGGCAAGATGATATTACAACGCTTGTGGCTCAAGAAGGTTGATTGGGACCAGGAATTGCCATCTGAAGACGCTAACCTATTCGACGAGTGGATAAGGCGACTCCCAGATGTCTCAGCACTAGCAATACCGCGGTGCTATAGCTACAACGTAACGCCGGAAACTCACATCGAGTTACACGTGTTTGTCGACGCAAGCGAGCAAGCCTACGCTACGGTGGCCTACTGGAGGATCGCACACGGCGATCACATAGAAACAATACAAGTAATGGCCAAGGCGAAGGTGGCTCCACTGAAGTTACTAACCATTCCGAGACTGGAGCTCCAAGCTGCGTTAATCGGGGCACGAATGGCTAACACTATAGTCAGGGAGCACAGCTGTTGGAAACCCAAACGAGTCATATACTGGAGTGACTCCCGCACCGTCCTTCAGTGGATAAGAAACGAGACGAAAAAATACACGCCGTTCGTCTCACATCGCCTAGCTGAGATCGCCGAGCTCACACATACAGAGGATTGGCGATGGGTGCCTACAACACTCAACGTAGCCGACGATGCGACCAGGCTTCAAACCGACGGGATCGACAGCCGGGACCGGTGGTTCACGGGACCGCAATTCCTACGAGCCACAGAAGAGCACTGGCCTACGGAGAACGGGGAAGGTGAAGAGACCGGGGAGACGTGTTACACCGTCTCAGAAGAGGACTCGGACCGCAACGACTCATTACCCGACATTAGAAGGTTCTCCAGTTACCTGAAGCTTATAAGGGCGACGGCACTTACTCAGCTATTCGTCGAGAAGCTTCGATCTAGAGACAAGACTCTACACTTAGAAGTGTCACACTTAGAAGCGGCCGAACGACGGTGGTTTCAACGCGCGCAGCGGGACTCCTTCAGCGAAGACTTAGCGCGGTTAAGTCACAACCAGCCGCTACAACGACACAGCAAATTTAAAAGGCTCGACGCAGTATTGAACGACGGGCTAATAACCGCAAGAGGCCGTATAGGTGCGCTCTATTCTACAACGCACTCTAATGAGCCGGTAATACTCGACGGGCAGCATCCCTTTACTCACCTGCTTGTCGAGCATTATCATCGCCGGGCGGGACACGCGAATAACGAACGAGTCGTCAACGAGCTCCGTCAACGATTCATCATACTGCGCTTGAGGCCTACAGTCAAGAAAGTAGCACGAGCGTGTCAATACTGTCGCGTGTACAAGGCGACTCCGACGACACCACCGAAAGGAGACCTACCTAAAGTGAGGTTGGACTCGGGGCACCGCGCCTTCACCTATTGTGGCGTGGACTATTTCGGGCCCCTAACGGTGACTATCGGACGAAGACACGAAAAGAGGTGGTGTGCACTATTTACCTGTCTCACCACAAGGGCCATTCATTTAGAGATCGTCCAGTCGCTCTCTACGGACTCAGCTGTTATGGCGCTGCGAAGGATGGCCGCCAGAAGGGGTTGGCCGCGCGTCATATACTCCGACAACGCCACTAACTTTAGAGGGGCCGACGTCGAACTGAGAAATACATACGGAGCATGGATCGCAGCACTACGGGACTACGGTCTGCAGTACAACACCGACTGGCGTTTCATACCGCCGGGGGCGCCACACATGGGAGGAGCCTGGGAGCGCTTAGTGCGTTCAGTAAAAACCGCACTAAGCACCACGCTCAAAGAAAAGTCGCCAAAAGAAGAGGTACTGCAGACGTTAATCACCGAGGCCGAGTACAGCGTGAACGCGCGACCGCTCACGCACGTCTCCGTGGACCCCGAGGACGAGGAAGCACTAACGCCGAATCACTTCCTCATCGGCTCATCGACGGGGCTACCGCGGACGGGGCCATGCACCGAGGCGGACCGCAGCACGTGGAGAAGGGCGCAGGCACTGGCGGACCAGTTCTGGCAGCGATGGCTGCGAGAGTACCTGCCTACGCTCATTCCGCGGGGGCCGTCCAACGCACAGGCGTCACAACTGCGGGAAGGCGATCTCGTAATTGTGGTCGACTACGCCTTACCCCGCAATACCTGGCCGAGAGGAGTCGTCGAGCGAGTTCACCCGGGACCTGATGGCATCGTCCGGTCTGCAGACGTCCGCACAAAGGGAGGTGTGTTCCAGAGGCCAGCGACGAAGCTTGCCGTCCTTCAGATGGAGGAGGCTTCGAAGAATCTACGCCGGGGGGAGAATATTACGGACGACAACGGCCTAAGAATTTAAATGTAAATGTTGATTAATGTAACTTGTGTATGTAATTAAGACTATGTAAATAAGACACTCTATTGCAATAGATATAAGTCCTACGTAATAAGAATAGATATGTAAGAGTAGGATAGCAATAGAGTGTAAGCATAGAATTGTAAGAGTAAGACAGGCTATGTTAGAAAGGGACGGCAATAGGACGCGGTTGCTGACTGAGCCTGCGCCTGTTGCGGTACCCAAAATAAGTACTTAAGCTCGCCTTTTTGTATGGAAAAGTGTGTACGCCTCGGAATAAAAACAAGAAGAAAAGAACTGAAGATTCAAGTTGGAGTTTTATTTGAAAACCCATAATCTACACATAGTTTAAATCTACGGCATAATTTATTGCAGCATGCATGTATGGGTTTAAACGAAATTTATGCATACATGACTGTTATGATTCGTACGAAACAGTTAACATTTGGTTTACGTTATCTACATACCATGTTAGTGTGACAATACGCATAAATTATTTTAATCCTCATTCAAATTTAATCCATGTCAATTTTTACATACGTCATGAGATTTTGATTGTTGTGTTCAAATAAGAATCTAGACACACTATTTAGCATAACAATGAAACATCAACTGAGCTTAAACAGTTACTAAATTAACATATGGTTACAATGTGGGACCACATTGCTAATCCAGGCATAGATTCTAACCTTGGCAGTAACCCACTTCCATACTCCTACGCAAACTATAGTGATACTCGGCCTCATCATGGTTTTAGGGCAATCTGATTATGTGCTTTGATAGAAATTAAATGAAGGTATGATGTTTTTTAAGTTTTAAAATATTTATTTGCTTGTTTCAGGTAATGGGATACGAATGAAATTATACACAATCAAGCCCGGTGACCGCAACGTAACTCATTTATAGGGGCGGCGTATGACCAGTAGGTAGTGAACCCCTAATTAAATATAATATCTATAATTTGTGGTTTGGTTATAAAAATTATATAAGAACCTTTTAAGTTACACATTGCGAAAATTGGCAGTAATAATAGGGATAAATCGGCCAATGTTAAAGAGAATTAATTTAAAAGAAACTTTTATCTTAGTTTTTCGCATTTTGTGTATTTAATGGTAACAAAAGACAATGGAAGCATCGTTTATTATTTGTGTATTAACAGCACTTTTCTAATTCCTTTGTCCACTGCCCTCGGCGTGACCTGGCTGCGTCCGTGCGTGCCGCCCCGAGGGGTTTCTTTATTATTTTTCTATATCTTCTATACAAATTACAAAACATAAGTACACTATAAATAAATAGGGGTATTGCTCCCTCAAATTTCTTTAGCTTCTAATCAAAGTGTTAATGCTGTAGATGTGATGTAAACAGATGAGAGTAAAATATTTAATTGCTTGCGATCACCTTCGCGCAGTGACAGGATCAGGTAAATTAATAACGTTTGTTTGTAAAATTATGCTTGTATCTATTCTTGTTTCGACGTATGGTACGTACGGTACCTACGTTTTGGTCTTAAGTTCTACCTATAAAACATTGAATTGAAACAGAATGGATTGAAATTTTGATATATTGCATATATTTACCCAAACCAAAACAACCCTTACCAAAATAACGGATTCGTAAAATATTTTCTACTTGACAGCTACCCGTTGACTGCAGCTAACTACAGCTTGAACCACACTTTTCTCTGCTCCATCGAAACTTCACACTCACTCATTCATAAACTACTCTAAAACTTTCCGACGGATGAATATGAAAAACTTTTATGGAGTCGTTCACACAGATGAAACTTTACGAAACACATAAAGATAACGAAGCTGCAATCTAAAGTTTTACAGTTTTAAACTTACCTTTGGTATTTTCTACATAAACATAAATAAAGATTAGGTTGGATAAAACTATTTTGCTAGTATTTTAATTAAGTATATTTTTTATAGGGCGATATCCACTAAGATCCATTGTAAAAATCTATTGATGGATCTTTTTGCACTTTTTTGTCTACTTTAATCCATGAAACAGGATTTTATTCAAAGTGGATCTTTTTTTATAGTTGTACTGTTACAGCTCCAATTACTTATTAGGCCACTACATTTGTTTCTACTTAATAGACTGATTAAGCCGTATTTAAATTGCAACATACAGGTTACAAAATCGATTATCTATGTACAAGCAATGAATTATTTTACAGTTACTCACATAGGTATCGAGATAAGGTTCGAATGAACCTCACGAAACATTAAATTGGTCTAGTTCATTACTTAATGTTTATTGTATGTCTTCAATTCAGAATAATAGATAGGTGCGTAAACATCAGAATAAAAAATTATATAGATAACGTTCAGAGTAGGTATAAACCTATAACAATTCACATACTTATAAACGATTGCTACCCCTGACGACGATAGATACGTATGGTACTGGTCTCGCAAAAGATAAATAACTAGAACGCACTAAATTTACAAAGATAATAATTATGTATTACAAGCACCCTGCGGTTTCACCCTCTAAAAATGTAAATATTCTAGAAATTTCACTTCTAATAACATGAGCTGACGAAAATACTCTCAAAATCGGTTCAGTTCAGAGATTAGCTAGGACAAACTGATAGACAAACGAACAATTTTCATATGCATTTAGTGAAAAGTTGTTAACTATGATTGATTTTACATTGTGCTAGACAAAAAATGCGTGTTTGCGTTGCGTAGGTCAGCCTCGTAATGGCAGTAATTTGACATCCCGTGAGCCCGCTTCATTATATCAGCAGCACTTATTATAATGTCACTCGATGAGTCACGCGAGGGAAAACTACGCAGAGAAAACTCTTTGTTGGTTAAAAGCGAAACGTGCGAAATGGTACATAGATAAGCTTATTGTGGCGTAAATATGGTACACGCTATTAATATATATTTACGCCTCGTAGGCATAAGACGATACAATATAGCTTATGTGCAAAGCAAATACATAGAACCAACATATCTATAACGCATAGTTGAGGTCTGTCCGTCTGTTATTCTAAACTAACATTGTGCGACGCATTTAACATGTATGGTGCCAAAGTAAAAGAAATTAAACATCTTGTTTGTGCCTACAAAAATGCTTCTATACGTCCTGTGAAGGACACGGGAAGAAAAAAATCTTTGTTTAAAGTAACATGAGCTAATACTTTGCCTGGAAATTGAAAAATCTTTTTACAAACAAATATGCAAGGGACGAAGCTTGTGACGGCATGAATTTCTTGCAACATCAAACAAACGCGGAAAAAAGGAACAAAAATATAATCTTTTGTGTGAAACGTATTACACGAAATATTTAACATTGTATCTCAAGGTTATTAAGAACATCGTTTAAATTATTTAATTTGAGGAAGAAGAATATATAATCCTTTTGATGTATTTCTACGTATTCTTTTAATGTATAATTGTCTGTAAAATGAGTTATCAGAGTTTCACGGAATGAAAAAAACTTAACGTAAATTTTGGCTCGATCTTATTCATAAGAAATCGGTTAAAAACAAAGTGTGGTTATTTCAGAATCTCAAAATGATTTAATACAAATATAACATTTTTCAGTCCTTTGCGCATTTGGCCTTGTTCCACGACGAAAGCGCAAAATATAATCGACGAACATTTTTTGCTGAAAGTCAATCAGAAAATGGTTACATTATAATACTCGTATTCCTACCATAGATCCTAAATAAAAATAAAACTGAACATGATTTTAAAATTATGGACAATATTCTTTAAATAAAATTAGTAGTGCAATGTAGCTTGAAAGGCTAAACGGAGAGGCCGTCATTATATTAGATGTATTTACTAGTAAAGGCAGGATTTGGTATTGAAATCCTATGTACATTTGCTAACAATAATAATAATAAGTGACTTCTTAACTAACTATGTGGTTTGTGTGCTCACAATAACAATAATTAGTGACTTCTTATCTTTCTATACGGTTTGTACGCTAAAATTGTATTTTTATAAAAAATATTTCCTTATATTTTCGGTTACAACAATCAGATATTATCTTCTCTTTCCTGTCGTTAATGTGGGCGTTAAACAGGTCCTTTACACTGAAGATTTCAAGGCAGGGACATTTAACTCTTACGATGCGTTTATTGCGGTTTAACGACTAATCGTCGTGTAAATTACCTCGACATTTAACTGTGAGTTCCACAAATATTTTTTTCACCCATTTCCTTATGTGAATTCCATGTCTATAATTAAAAGGTGGTTAACCCTTTTCGACTATTCAGTAGGTTAATTATAAGACTGTTTTGTGGGTTATTTGATTTTGCAAAGGAGTCCAATGAAGGTTAAAGAAATATTTATGTTTGCAATGGACCTCAGATAGCATACCTGTAAAATCTATCGTCAGCTACTTTAAAAATAATTTTAGGGCAGAACATTCTATTTGAACATTCCGTTTGTGCCTATAATTGAGGTGACACTTAGTTTGTGACTTATTTAGTCAAGCCTGTGTATTGAAGGAGATGGTATACACTTTGTTGGTGCAACTAATAAAAATAAATAAATAAATCTCTAATTCCTTATTCCTCCAAAAGCCTATTCCTATACGTTTGCAAGAGTGCAATATGTATAAAATAAAATGTTATTTTAGTTCAATATTGCAAATGGATTTTCTCGTTTAGAGAAATGAATTTTAGCGAATGGATACATACTCGTATCAATATTCACTAGTAGAACTAAAATATTAAGTTATGACTCTTTTTAAATTATTTTGCGAACTACTTTTTATTATATAACTGTTATTCACAAAAAGAGTTGTGGGTATATATCAAATATGGACTTAAAAAATTGTATTAGTGTTGATATGAAATCATATGACGAGAGGCGTAGCTTAGTACGTACCGTGGGCGGGCGGGCAGGAGCAGATTTGTTCACAAATAACGTCTACGACTGAAACTATAAAGTGTACCTAATCAACAATAATAATTAACTAGTCAATATCAACAATAATAATGAACTAGTCAGTTAGTTACTTTCTCGTATTGAATAATTGAAGAACTAAGTATTTTCAGTAAGACTTTCATCTACGCCCTGGGCGGTAAATCATCCTAAGTACGCCCATCACATTCACGCTACGCATATCATGCCATTCAAGACTACTTAACATTTTCTTATATCGACTTTAAGTTTTATATCGTTTAAAAAGATCAAAAGTTACTACATGCATCTCACGTCCACTAGAACCGTGCCATAATCTGTGACGGCGTCTCTCGGAGTCACATCCCGCGTCAGCTTCCATCGCACATAACATTCGTTCCCGAGAATTCAATTACGATGGAAGTCACATTTTTCAGTACGAGTCTTCTTCAACCTTTGCTGGACTTGTAGAGAAACGTGCTCGCTTCCTATTAAATTATGTTTGAGGAAATAGTTGAATTTTTCTTGGCTCTTTTAAAACGGTGGAGATTTAAATAAATGTAAGGACGATTTTATAATAGTAGATCAAAGGCTAATGGATGATCTTAAGGCTCAACAAAGATTCTTAAGGCTTCAAAGATTTAACAATATATTTACATTCTAGTATTCTCCTATATCAATAATCATAATTACTTCATTTTAAATATCGCTTCCCTTGTCTTCAAGACATAACAGTAAGCTCAATACACATTCTTTCAAAATGACTGCCAAAAAACCGAATTTTCTTTACAACGACGTACATTTTTACGTTTTTGAAATTTCAGTATCTTTCTATTATTTATTATGTTTTGCCTTCAATGGTATTTCTAGTTCGTGTTTTTATTTAAGAAATCTTAACAATACGTGAACACCTACCCTTTTTAACTTTACTTTATTTTTCTAGTCACATCTTGTGTTACAACATTTTCTCAAATCCAATTACCTACATTGGAAAGTCACATTCTCTGCACACTCCAGTGTTTCCAAAGGCTTTGTTGGGTAATGTCGTGCTTTTTCCTTTTGTGTAGAGCAAAGCTTATTTTCCGTATCCGTACGTGGAAAAGTGTACTTAAATCTGTGCGTGATTTTTGTCAAAACTCATACTCGTATTCTCGTTTTTTAGTAAGGATTTTTTTAATATTATACAAGTAGCAAATACGCAAACAATTCTAAGAGGTACTAAGTTGAAACGCTCGGATAAGTATGTCTCACTTACCACACCGTACATGAACACAGCAGCGTTTCACACTGGTATTACAAAGCAGAAATAGTTGTGGCGGTTTTTCCTCCGAAATCAAATCAAAGATGTTCTACCACTTTCAAAAATATTTTCCCATGAGTATTAATTTTTCCTGAAAATCTAGAAAATTGTATAGTAATTGACAAACACTCTATGTAGAGTTCATGAACTTCTCATACTCTTAGTAAACTCTTAGTAAATCGTTTCAGCCGTATCACTAATTAAGGTTACGAATTACTTTTGTCTAGCAACACTTGTGTAATTCACATCTAGAGAACCCAAAAAAAAATTACCGAGCCTTATGAAAAATTATTTTATGTGAGGGAAGCGACACGTTATTATGTAAAAAACGAAGCCCTAGAACCGCCTAATAAATCATCCCGTAACACCTTGTCACTTCAATTTGAGGAGCCCTTTCAAGGAGCGTCTTCCTCGTAATTTTAATTTGTGTTAGTTTGTACTAAGCTCATTCATTATGCTTAAGGACATTAGATGAATTTTTTTACCATCATTTCCTATCATTCTGGAGTGTAAATTCTATCGATGTTATATATTTTAAGTGGACATGAGTAAAATATTTTATCATCATTATCTACAGTCATTGACATTACAAGAGACCCAAGACATGGGTCTCTTATTAGAAATAAAAGAGGGCTGGGTTCTACTGGCCCTCATGTAACCAAGTTGTCGTCGTAGCACCACCGGTACGTTTATTTTCATGTGATGACAGCGGCGTAAATCTTCTGAGCTCATATTCGGCGAAAGTGGTACTGTAGAGAGTAGAGACACGATGCATTCAAATTTAGTCTTCAGGGTAGCAACATCGACTCCAGGTGGGACTCCAACCCTTGGGTATAATTACAATTCTCCATGAACAACAGTAAACTCATGATATCAAATATGACTGTTTTGGTATTTGTTTACGTATGGGCCCATACAATTTCGAAGTTCTGATATAATCCGCTAGGGGCGCTGATCGGAAATTGTATGGGCAAATACGTAAACAAATACCAAAACAGTCATATTTGTCAAAACGTATAAATTCATGGTAAGGGTACAGGTCGACTAGATGCTTCAATTTTATAAAAATAAAAGCATTGGTATTCTCGTCATCGGTTAGATGCGGTTAATTCACATTGTAATCGTTAAATTGTCAACTGGCTATTGTTTAAATCGTTATACAGAATGGCAGTTGTTACGCCCTAGATGTTCGCAACAAACAAAATTGTTAATGCTTTTGTGCCCGCTTTAAAAGAACAAAAACATTTAGTAAAATTGGCAAAGACATTTTATCGTAAATTCGATCGATTTTGAACGGCAGCCAAATAACAAGCAGTTTTTTCAAGAAATACTGCTAAAGTTGGTTATAAAATGAGCTTTATTTTCTTTCTTTTAAATGAACTTTATTCTTTTTTACGTGTTTGTTATGTCTGTAAGGTTTTTATGGTAATGTTAACTTTTTACGATTTTTTAAAGTAGATAAGTTTCATAAATAACTTTCATTAAATTGGCAACCCTATTCATTGATCTGTTTGCTACGAAGTTATTATTAAATCGTAGCAGAGAAAAAATATACTTTATAGGTCAATTCTTTATTGAATGTAAACTCTTGTGGATTCTCGAGTATTAATAGAATGTGTAGGCATCATGTTTGCGGCTAATTCTATAACATTGCGGTGGTTACCTGAAATAAATTTCACGATTTATTATTATTTTGCTACAAATTAAAGGAATAATATTAATCTGATCAATCAATCCATTTATAATACAATAATATTAAACGACGTGACGAACGTTACTAATTAAAAACAGTTACAATAGGTCCATTGTTTGTTTATCTATAGATAGCATATCAAAATTTATACACTTCCATCCTAACGATTGAAAACATTTTGTAAGATTGAAAATTCTTAGAACAATTTTGATTTATAATACTATGGTATGGTGGTGTACATTTTATTTTTGCATCTGCACGCATCCTTTGTGGGAGGGAGGGTGGTAAATACTGCATGGTTTAGAATATATACCATCATACATAGTAGTGGCGATTGTTGCGAAGTAGTTTTAATCCTAACTTAATTATAATACTCACAAAATATGACAGGAAAAGCTATAAGTAATACAGTAATAGGGTCGATGTGCTAATCCTCAGGATTATGCTTCTTAAATCCTAAGTCCATAATTCACAAGAGATTTCGATCGCTAATAACCTTACGAATGGGTACTTACAGTAAATTAAGGTTAATACCATAAAGTACTTTAACGATACATGCAAATAGAATTTGCATCCGCAATCTCGGATCTAAAAAGCATTGGCTAATAAATCAAAACGATGATCGGATCGGTGAGATAGATCGGAGGCATTGACCTTATCATCTCGTTCGCAATTCGCGAACTAGTAAGTTCATATGGAAACGTTTGCAATATTTTTGCGCAATTACATAATTTAATATTACTGATTTTTTTTTTTTTTTTTTTTAATTAAATTTGTAGAAATGTAACTACGACGTCGTAGCGTTCCACTTAAGAGTAACCTTTTTTCGCCTTTTTTTTTTTTTTTTTTGGCGCCTAGATGTAGGTGGAAAAAGGGCTGACCCACTACGGAGAGGGAGGAGTAAAAAATGCATCCAAGCACTTACAGGCCGCGACGGCCGGTGCCTGCGTCGTGTGGGGCTGAATGAAAGGTCCTCCTGAAGGGAGGACCATCCCACTAAAAACTCCTTTAAAGGCATTCGTCCGAGGGGACCGTACAGCCGACATCGGATAGCGACCTCTCGTTGTGGAACGAGAGGCGCTAGCGGCGCTCCCTAGAGAGCGACCGCTGGATAGATGACACTGAAGGTGTCAACGTATCATGAATAAGACTAGAATCGTCGGGAAGACGATTCTCTATGGAGAGTTGAACGCCCCTGTGGGCGGCCAGAAGATTCTCCACATCCGTGGAGAGTTTGTTAGGAGCGTCAGTCAAGATATTTCTTGGCCGACGGCAGTTGTGACGGGTAGGAAGAGGGGCAGCATAGTCCGCTGCACCCTTGATGAGTGGGTTGGAATGATTTTCTGAGCGGTCGAAGAACGCTTCAGAGAATTGTTTAAGGACTTGTTGTATTGGAGCGAGTTCCAGGTCGCGGTGGAGGTCGGCGTTCCTGACATACCAGGGGGCATTACATAAGTGCCCGACGACAAAAAAGATTTTGTATGACCTGGAGTTTATCTAGGATGGTGGGATTCGCGTGAGCGAAGACTGGAGAGGCGTATGTTAACACCGGTCGAATGCAAACCTTATACAGCGTTCGCTTATTCCTGGCTGACAACTTGCTGTGTCTGCCAATCATGGCGTTGAGGCGGCTCATGTAAGAGCGGGCGGTGTGGGTGACCTAAGAGACGTGGGGTCTAAAGGTGAGGCCCGGGTCAAGGGTAACTCCTAGGTATTTTACTGTGGGCCTCCATGGAATGGGGGCCCCAAGTAATTTGACGGAGGGCAGGTTGTTTAAGCGCCTGCGTTTGTGGTCGAAGCGCATTGCGGAGCTTTTCTCCGCATTGACTTCGATGCGCCATTTCCTAAACCAATCTTCTAACTCGTTGACCGAGCGTTGGAGTTTGGCGAGGACAAATGACTCCTTTTGCCCTTGGATGTAAAGAGCGGTGTCATCGGCGAAGAGTGATAGCTGCACCCCATTTTTGGGGATAGGAATATCGTTGGAGTACGATATGAATAATGTGGGAGCGAGCACTGAGCCTTGAGGGACTCCGGCTGTTATGGGGCGTGGTGAAGAGAGGACACCTTCGTGCCTGTAGCGGAAGGTTCTGTCCTGAAGGTAGGAAGCCACGATGCGGACTAGGCGATCAGGAAGACCAGATTGGTATAGCTTGTATACCAGTCCTCCATGCCAGACTTTGTCAAAAGCCTTGGCGACGTCGAAGAAGACTGCTAGTGTCTTGTTACGTCTTGGATAAAACCCGCTTGTGATGTACTCGACAATGCGGTGGACTTGTTGAGGGCACGAGTGCTGGTGGCGAAAGCCAAATTGGTGAGGAATGATGAGTGGGGGAGCATCTATTGGGAAGAGGTGCCCTCTTATGTGAACGAGGATCACCCGTTCGAAAACCTTGCCCATTGCATTGAGGAGGCTAATGGGACGGTGGTTGGAGGGAATATGTTTCGGTTTCCCAGGCTTGGGAATACCGATAACTGTTGCTGTCTTCCAGGCTGTTGGAAAGAAGCTGAGATCGAGGCAGGCATTGAAGATAATGACCAGAAGGGTCAGTACCTGCTCGGGGAAGTGTTTAAGCGCCAGGTTGGAGATACCATCCGAACCTGGGGCTTTGCGAGGTTTCAAACCGCGGATGACGGTCCGGACCTCGTCTGTAGTGATTTTAATGGGAGCAGAGGTGACAGGGAGAGAGATCTTTTTAAGGAACTCCTCCTCCACCTTGTTAATGTGGATAGGGTCGCACGGTTGAGTGCTGGGGGAGCATTGCGCAGCGATGCTATCTGCGAAGCATTCGGCCTTCTCGGTGTCCTCGAAGGCTATGCTGCCGTCGGGACGCGTGAGAGGGGGAGTGCTAGAAAAGGCTTCGGTACGAAATCGTCTAGTGATTTTGTAGAATGCCTCATGAGAAGGTTGGATATCCTCCATGAGAGAGTTCCAGTTGGAGTCCCTCAGTTCGGCTAGCCGGGATCTGACTTTCCTTTGGAGGGCGTTAGCGCGCCTCCTAAGGACAGGGGTGGGATACTTAGCGGCCCATCTGAGGGCTGCGTTCTTAGTTTGGATTAGCTTCCTGACCTCGCGAGGTAGTTTGTGGTTCGGGACCTCTACCACCTTCGCGTTGTCATGAAGCGAAGTCTGAACTAGCTGGGTGAGTGAGTTGACCGAACTGTCTATTTTGTCCGTGCTAACAAGGTAGCCTGGGGGAATAGCATACGGTGAATCGGGGGCCTCTATGGCCGAGGTGAGAGATTTCTCGTACCCTTCCCAGTTGGTGAAGGTTTTCGAGGAAGTATGGGGAGTTGGATCATAGGGACCTAACTGGAGAGAGACTGGACGATGGTCTGAGCCCAGATCGTCCAATGTTTCGATCGCTCTTGTATTGAGCGCGACGCTTTTGAGTAGGGCGAAATCCAGCACGTCGGGTTCTTGGTCTTCCCGATCGGGGTAGTGGGTTGGCGCTATTGGAGAGAAGATATCAAAGTCCAGTGCGCGGGAAATGGTTAGGAGTTTATTACCGTTGGTATTAGTCAGACGACTGTTCCAAACGGTATGTTTACAATTGAAATCTCCAAATAGTACGACAGAGTCTCCGAGCGAGAGGAGGGCCTCCAAGTCGCTTTGGAGAGGGGCTTTATGGGCGGGGAGATAAATTGAGGCTATGATCAGGGACGGGTGTCCTGTCATGCCTAATTTGCATACGGTGGCTTCCATATTGGTGAGCTTGGGTGTTTCCAGAGGGGTGCAATGGAAGGATCTCTTGTAGTAGATGGCAGTGCCTCCGCCACGACGGTCGTCGGCTCTGTCATTACGTACACGCGCGTAAGAGGGGAGACTTACGCCTTTAAGGGAGGGCTTGAGGAAGGTTTCCTGAACAAGCAACAGGTCGATATCCCTGTTGCGGACGAACTCTTTGAGTTCGGGAATGCAAGGCTTTAGACCTCGTGCATTGAAGGAGATAAGCGAGACGCCTTTAGGTTTTTGACGACCGGGACGAAGGGGTTGAGTATGAACGTTACTCATTGGATAGATTTGAACAACGCTAAGTGTTCGGAGTAGATAGCGATGCGTTCCGCCTGGCTGGCGTTACGCATCTTCTGGGAGACGAGTTTGATCTCGTCGAGGTCCACGCCCTTAACGCAGTCGACAAGGAACATGATATGTTCCCTTACCGATGCATCTTGGGTGGGACGGGGAGTGGGAGTGGCCTTAGGGGCCGGGGTTGGTGGGGCGGTCGCGGGTGCGACTTTCCTCCAACTCATGGGAGCGGTTGGGGTTTTGGAGGCCCCTAGCCGCGGGAAATTGGTCGAATTGACCGGAGGTGGGCCTACTTTGGAGGGCTGCTTTTTGGCAACCTTCTTTTGAGCGGGACGGGGGGCTTTCGGGCAACCACGGTAGTTAGCCGGGTGACCGGAAGTGGTGCACAACACGCAGGCAGGAGGGGACTCGTCTTCACGAGTTCTCTTGCACTCCCGTGTGGCGTGGGGTTCGAGGCACTTGACGCACCTTGGGGGGGCAGTGCAGTTCGCCGCTGCATGGCCGTAAAGCTGGCAGCGGTGGCACTGGGCAGGGTAACCACGCTTGTTAGGTGGTTCCACCTTGATTTGAGAAAGGCCACAGATTGTGAGCTCCTTCTCTTTGAAGATGTCCTTGGAGGACGGGGTCTTGGACAGTATGACCAGGGCTAGTGGGTATTTTATCCCGTTGCGGTTGTACAGCTTGTGTACACCTTCCACGGGGAAACCTTGGTTGACGAGATCCGTTTGGATGTCGTCGGTGGGAAGTTCATAGGGGAGACCCCTAAGGACCGCTTTGATTTTGCGGTCCTCTTCCAGTGAGTACGTGTGGTACGGGAGTTGTAAATGAGTTAGGAGCCTGATGAGGCTCCTGAAGTCCTCGGTGGTGGGGCATGATACGCGAATAGAATCGCGAAGGTTATGTGCCTTAGTGTAGTGGATTTTTCGTTCCACTAGGGTTTTGGAGAAGTCGGACCATTTCGACTTATCCCTGAAGAAAATGTGTGGAGGCGGTTTGCACTTGGCAAGTGTCGGTTCGCAGCGCGTGGCTGGCTTGGGGGGCTTAGCCGCGGGGGTTGAGCTCTGGGGCTCGGTGGAGGCTTTTGGCACGGGGGCCAGAGTGGAGGCTTTTGGCACGGGGGCCAGAGCGGGGGTCGCTGGGGCTGGGGTGGCTTCCATAGAGGCCTCGGAAGAAGTCTCACTTGTCGCCTTAGCGACGCGTTTGACTGGACGTTTCTTTGTCTTCTTCGACTTGACAGGGGTGAAACCCTGGTCGTCGTCGGAGGAGGCGGCGGAAATGAGGGTGTTCTCCGACGATTCGTCGGAGGAGGCGGGGCGTTTTAGCGAGATGGCGTCATAGTCCATCTCGTGTCTCGGGGTGGCATCAGGGGATGCGGGTGAATCAGTAACGGACAGGGGATCCGTTACGGACTTTAATGGCTCGCAAAGGGAGCGGAGTTTCACAGCGTCAAAGGGGCGATTGAGCTCCTTGCTCAAGAGGGAGGACAGAGCCTCGAAAAACCTATCCGTTACCATGTAGGCCATGGTAACCAGGGATGCCTCCCTGCCGAGGCAGGGAGCTAACGGGGAGGGGGAGGGAAATGCAATTACCCCTAAGGGAAAATAACTGCTACCGTCACCCTTGGGATAGCCCAAGTGCAGTGGGATCGGGTCTGCCGGTTTCTCTCAGGCCGAGAGGTCTGAGAAGCGCACCGGGTCAACGCTAGCTGGTTTCGTTGGCACCGTTAGGTATCCACCAACTCAAACGCGTCGGGACGTGAGTTTTGTTTATTCCCAATAAATTGGCAATAAACAAAGCACGGACCGCTATCGATAAAATCGAGTAGGCGAGAACCGGCCGAAAGGCCAGAGAAAATTCTGGGTTAGGAAACACTAGAGCGCGAGCAGGCGGGGCTGCTCGGTCTGGCGTTCAAACGCAGAGTGATATTACTGATGTTATAAATTGAAGTAAGTAGCTAACGGGTGCAGTAAATTTGATTGAAGATTGACATTGCCGCCAAAGGATATTTCTTTGCAACGCGAAATGTTTTGGAGCTTTTCCTACCTATCTGTGGCCGGTTAAAGATGCATTGGTTTATTTTTGGACTAGTAGAAATATCTTGTGTAAACTTTACCATATATGCCTAGACCCTTCATTTCAGAACACAGTAAAGTTCAACACGTGTACACAATATTAAGATGAAAATAATGGACTATTTATAAAACGTCTGCAAGTTATTGTCATACAAACATACGTACATATTACTTTTATTGACATATTTGTCGTAGATGTCGATGCGTACTGAGGCTGGGAAGCGTGGGCGTTATAAAATTTTAATAACGCACGTTTCAACGTTTCTGCGTTTCTGGGACAACGCCCGCGTTATTGTTCTAGCTCCTAACTGTTGCGCCGCTCCCGACTTGCCCTCTTTCCTGGAGGATTTGAACAAATGCAAAAAAAGAAAACTATCTCGCTTCACAATTTTGAGACGGCTTTTTAAAGATTTCAAGGACAATACAAGCTTGAAATACGGTGCTTAAAATTTTAAGAAAGTTGCAGCGGAACCGAGCAAGTATTGCTTAAATAAAATGTATGTAGGTACACATGAATTCAATATTCTGTAACGAAATTGTAAGTACTTTTTCGTGTGTTAAATTTTAACGGCTAAATTAAACAAATTTCATAGGTTTTATATCTTTTCTAGCCCTTTCCTTATATCTATTAATTTCATTAGCCCTCGTATGCCCACAGTTACGTCCAACAGATGGAACAGTTTGTGTTACTATATTTTGTACAAATAAAGACATTTTTAGGATTTAGAGCCCAAAGGATAAAATCAGAACTCCGTTGTCTTTTCGTCTGTCTGTCCGTTTTTCTGTCGTCCGTCACAGGGCTCTATCTCTTTAACCGTAATAGAAAGACATTAAACCCCTTTGATTAGGACACACATAAAGACAAGTACGAACCCCGAGACATACATAGGTACAGCTCAAAATCCATTACCCTCAACAGTCGAGTAATTATAATTGAAATTATCTTTATCATCTTTTAAAAAAGGTAAGCGAAGTAACTCATCATTAAACTGTTGAAATCATAGATATATCCATTAGCAAAGATTATTTAGTCTGTGCGTTTCATTATCTGTTCATCAGTGTCTGTTAACCATGTCCATTTGCGAGTAGATTGCACTAAAACGTCTCGCACTATCTAAACTTAACGCTCATGGTCATTAACAATCTTGTAAGTACGTTCGTTAGTCACAACTCGAGTGGCACCAGGTCACACTTTACTTACTTGAAAATGTAAAGGAAGTTCTGTTATAATTCTGTAATTCACGTAAGTTACGTTAAACGGAGGTGGAACCTTCACCCTTAGATGTGTCTGCCTTAGAAGAACAAATGTTAACGCTGCTGTTTTTTTGCGGCTTAGTTCAAGAAAGACTTTGTAGCTTTTATTTTTCATACATAAAATATACACATATGTGTGAGTGTAGTTTTTTATAAGATTGGAGTAGCAAACGAGTATACAGTCCACCTAATGGTAAGTTGTCACTGCCGCTCAAGGATGTCTATGACACCAAGTTTCACATAGGACAGTACCCTTACCATGAGTTTTCAAAACATCCCACAATTTTACGTTACGTTTATTCAATTCATTATTCTGTTCCGTTTGCTTAGTAGACTGAGTAAACGACTGAGTAACGGTCATATACGGTAAATAGGTAAGTGCTCAAGTCTTTCTCACATGTTCGCAAAAAAGAGAGACAAAACATAAAGCGCCATTTTGTCAATTTAGACCTTTAATGTTACGTTACCGACACTATAGTTCTGATACAATCCGCTAGGGGCACTGATTGGAAATTGTATGGCCAATACGTAAACAAATACCAAAACAGTCATATGTCTCAAAACGTAAAAACTTATGGTAAGGGTACAGGTTCCACCTAAAGTAGATTACAGATGCATTTCTACTCCTGACGATTAAGTTGATCGCCTCTTATTTAAGTTAGGTAACACCCACAACATTCCACAAATGAGAGTTCCCGGTCGAACTATACTGACTCTACCACCGTTCAAACGAGTACCTATATAACGGTTAACGACCAAGCTGAGTAATTCCCACATACAATAACACTACCTTTGACAAGTTGACTCTGGCTTTATAAGTAGTTTCTTTACCAGAAACCCGTGAACCGGGGGTCAAGTACACTCTAGTTGTTGCTGCAATAGGAAAACCTGAAGGAAACGCGTTACATGCCACCTGCCCTTAGAATGTTTTTCCGAAGTTTTTGCATCCAGCTTTAGTCTTAAGTCTTTTAGTACTTGAAATGTGTTCAACTCAGTATGTTTTAATTAAAAAGCGAAGTGCTTTTTGGATTACGCACAATAAAGGGTTCCGCAGTCAAGATTCATATCATAGTGAGTCAGCAAGGATAATGGTATTTCTTTAAAAACAAAGTTTTTAAAGCAATTTTTGTTGAAAGTAGCTTTTTATTTTTCACCCTATTCGCAGTATTAAGGAAGCGCAGATGGAGAGTACATATTTTAAAACACATTTAATAGAGTCCTTTTCTAAACTTTTTACTTCTTTCGAAGAGCAGATAGATAGAATAAAATTTAAAAAGCTTCGATCATTGTCATTTGGCTACGGAACCACAAAAAACCCGCTTAACAGTTAAGAAATATTTTATATTTTCAATTTTTTCTAAGCGTTTCTAAGCAAGGTTTACTTCTAATTAGTAGTAAGACGTGTTTGATTTAATAGGCTTTTAATTAATCTACACCACTCAATTTAAAATGAGAAAACTGAAATATATAAATTATGAAGGTTCTAGTCCATTGAAAAGTTACATTTGGGTATGCATTTGTCAGAGGACGCAATTTTATTTTTTTAATGTGTAGGGGGGGTCAGTAGAAGCTTAAGTTCAAGTTTGTGGGGTCGGCACCCTTGTCCCCCGGCCGCCATCTTGCAAAAGGGGATGCAAAGGGTTTTCGCGCTGTATCTCGTAAACTAGTTACCCTACAGAAAATTTAATCAAACATAAAATGTAGCAAATTAAATTTCCTACAATTTTATTTCTATTACTTTTTATCGTCAAGTGACCAACAAAAAAGTTATAAACAAAAATAAATGAAAATTTTGTAACAAATTTCCTTTTGGAGGTTATAACTTTTTTTCAGTTCATTTTACAATAAAATGACATCACAGCAATTTTGTAGAGGGTTTTTCAACGAACAATTTCCTCTATATAATTGTTTCATTTTATTTATTTATCTAGGTTTTACAGCGCTCCAAACTTGAACGGATTCTCGAATGCTCATAGGGATGCAATAAAAACTAAAAATTAGGCTTACTTTTCTATCTATATTTTTTTTATTCATACAATTTATTATGATCTTAACATTTCTATGCTATTATTAAACTATGTTTGACCCTTTTACCCACCACCTATGAGGTAATCCACGGGCAATTTCTAGACAAAATAATATTATTTATTATTATATATTGAAAAATGTCTATCAGTTTTTTTCGTTCTCTTCGATGGTCCAGGCTGCGAGAAAAAATCTGAAACAGTATCCGAGGTGATTTTTTGTAGTATAATGGGAGTTGGTATTGGCGTCATTGTCGGTAATTCATCTTCTAATTCATTTTCTTCAAGTAATGTTGATATGTCCACGATGTTGCTGCGATGTTGTGGTGAAACCACCACAATGGAGGCAAACTGGTGAACATTTAAGGCCTACTTTTCGGTAACCGCACGCACTTCCACAATTTCCTTTGCATCTGCAAAAGATTAATTTCATAAGCTCGGGGGGTGCTGGAGGCTTGGAAGCTTGGATTGGCATCCAAAATTTTCCATGCTTTTTCCAGCCCCATTCTTTTGGATCACAATATTTACCGAGCCATAACTGAATCTGGTGATACACTCGGAAACTGTGGAAACGGGCTGCATCTTGTGTTGGAGGAAGTGAAGAGAGATTAAATGCATTTTTTGTCACTGTCTTAGCAAATCGTTTGTATCGCAGAGTGTCTAGAGTATCGTCTTTATTTCCGCCATATAAAGAGACGAAAAAACGTTCGCCAACAACACTGAGTAACGATGACTCGACTTTCTCACTCATAAATAATTTAGTTCCACTTGCTAACTCTGGATGCTTCTGCAAAATTTTTATAAATTTGACTTTGCCCATGTTATACGCTGCTGACGTTGTGTCGCATCCTGAGGAGGCATGGAGAAACAGTAAATTCTCAGCTATTACGTCGTCATATTTAAAACTTGAAGGACAGTACAATTGTTCGGACGTACGCCCTTTTGAAGGTTTTAAAAAAAATACATTTGCGAAATATGTAGCACAACTGTAAGAATAAATAGAGGGGAACTGACAGCTGTGCCACCTAGGATAAATTATAATAATAACAGTAATAGAAGGTAGAGGTTCATTTGTTCTCAAACAACTACTAAGGCCTTTTCTACCTGCTTAGGGTTCTAAGTTTTGTAGTGGGTAAAAGGGTCAAACATAGTTTAATAATAGCATAGGAATATTAAGATCATAATAAATTGTATGAATAAAAAAATATAGATAGAAAAGTAAGCCTAATTTTTAGTTTTTATTGCATCCCTATGAGCATTCGAGAATCCGTTCAAGTTTGGAGCGCTGTAAAACCTAGATAAATAAATAAAATGAAACAATTATATAGAGGAAATTGTTCGTTGAAAAACCCTCTACAAAATTGCTGTGATGTCATTTTATTGTAAAATGAACTGAAAAAAAGTTATAACCTCCAAAAGGAAATTTGTTACAAAATTTTCATTTATTTTTGTTTATAACTTTTTTGTTGGTCACTTGACGATAAAAAGTAATAGAAATAAAATTGTAGGAAATTTAATTTGCTACATTTTATGTTTGATTAAATTTTCTGTAGGGTAACTAGTTTACGAGATACAGCGCGAAAACCCTTTGCATCCCCTTTTGCAAGATGGCGGCCGGGGGACAAGGGTGCCGACCCCACAAACTTGAACTTAAGCTTCTACTGACCCCCCCTACACATTAAAAAAATAAAATTGCGTCCTCTGACAAATGCACACTAAGGCCTAAAAAATGTAACATTTCAATGGACTATTCATAATTATACGGGTTTTATTTCACATAATTTTATTTTCTTTCGCACTTTTTCCCAGTAATTAATAAATGTAGATTAGTAAAATTAGATTATAAACTCTATAAATATATGTATTGTTAGATGATAACACAAATAACTTAACTATTTAATTATAATTTTGACACCCTTGCGTCATAATAAAATGTATTCTTGAAACTACATTAAATATTCCCATTTTTGGGTACCTATTCCATCATGTGGTCGGAATGCGTAAACAAAAATTCCCGCTATCCCGACAATCCTCGGAATTGAGGTCCCAACCCCGAGACATTTCGGGAAGCCCTCGCCTCTAATAGTCCATTCTGCCAGGTCATTAGAACATTCTTGCGAGCTAGACAGCTCAGATTGTTCCATCTCGGTAAATGTACGTATTACATTCTGAAAATAGGGTTCCGTTTCTTGAATTCAAATGAAGCACTCTCACGTGAAGTCTTTTAACTTGTTTCAATAGTCTTACAGTGGTATTATGTGTCTTCTTGTCTCGTTGTTGTCTAGTTTTTTTTATTCAAAAAACATTAGGAAATATTTATAAAAACCAAAAATACTACCTATGAATGGTTCTTTTGTTTCTTTTAGACCAAATGGTTCCAACATCTCGATAGTGGCTTATCTGCGTCGCTTCAAAGCTTCATCAGATCCAACCAGTGTGATAAAGATAAGACTCTATATATATGTCATGAGATACGCCTGTATCAAAGATCGATCGTATACAGGTTGATGATAGATTATACTGAGCGATATATAATTGAGAGATATTACCACTTTTGATAAATTTTCAATATCAATCTATCGGACGCAGGTGCACATCTGGTAACCGCTCAGATGAGTTCCTCCCTGACGTCTGGTAATTACAGAAGCCTTCTTGCATGTTCAATTCACATATTCTAATATTCGGTCTTCAGAGTCCAATTAACAAATGTATTGACCATTAATTTATTGAAAAAAGTAATAAATGTTACTTTCTTCTTTACTATTTTAAATTTATTTGCTAACTTCCAGACGATAATAATATAAATTCGATATTCTAAATGGAAATGACAAAAAATATTACGATTATCTTGAAAGTAAACCATATTTCAAATAATGTCTACTTATGTTCGATGTAATTATAAATTGTAACACATATTTTTTGCATGTAATCTATATGTACTAGAATTATTTGAACCACAGTCGCAACCTAGAAAAAATACTATATGGCTGCCATTCGTATTTTTTGTGCAGTAATTATTTCTCTGCGTAGCAATTATAAGAAATGGAAACACATTAAACTTTTTGTCGGTCGTGTCATTGACCCCGTGGTAAATCTCCGCGTGCGCACATTGTTCGGAAATTTGACGTCATCTTCCTAATGTGAGATGCATCCGTTCGGTGTATTACCTATGAAAGACGTTACGTCAATATTTTTATGAAATTGAAACACTACACGAGCAGCAAGCCATCTACCAGTACTTTTTCCCATGTCCCGCAATTAACTCCAAATCGGTTATAAAATCCTACTGAAGGTCGCGGATGCGTTGTAAAGCTAGATTCACTTAAGCTGAATACATTTGTTCTTTTGTCAAGAACAAACCATTGGTAAAAATCTCAGTGTTTTAGAATTAATATCTACTTACTCTATAGGGTTTAAAGAACCTATCATGACATAAGTAACACAATAGCTTATAAGTTTTCAATCATAAGGTTCGCTTGACTCAGTATCTGCTATATCAATCACGAAAAGAATTCCAGATTCGATTCTAGGTCATTACTAAGTATTCATTCTTGATTTAAATGGAAGTCTACACAATGCGAGCACGGTGTAATGAAATTTCATTCAAGTAATAAACATTATTATAACATAACAACTGGACGGTGTAATCGCGCGAGCAATTAATCACGTAACACGCTGTTACATACACCGGCTTGTGGAAGAAACTGGCATTACTATCCCATTAGCAGTGATTCTGCAATAGATACAGATCAATCTTGCGAAAATAATACTCATAACACTTTCGTCCAGATATATTATTGTTGCAAATGTGTTTCTTTTCTCTAATAACGTACCTTCTGATGTCTACGGGAATTTTATATTAAATCCATCGATCAATGTACTATCCCATTTTTGCCTACCAAGGGTCACGGTTATTAAATGCATCTGCATGTCAAAGCACGAATTTTCAAAATAAAGAAAAATTAAGCGTATAACCTTTATTCGCTTTGATAAAAACGTTTCTGATTATTGTAGCAGGTATAATGGGAAATATACCTTGATTTGATGTGTTGTTTACTTTTAAGTCCATAAATATTTTTGGTTGATAAAAAATAGAATTTCTATTAAACTTTACAACAATGGAAAAGAAACAAATTCAAGTGTCAGTAATTCTAGAAGTTCGCTGCCAAGAACGTGAAGTTATTTCCATTTTTCACCACAAGTGCACGTGTTTGAAGGGCACAATAAACATTTATATTCATCCGATACTCGTACTAGCGGTAATATCGGAAACGGCCGGAAACATCACGGCCTGTTATGTGTTTCTAATGCCTGTCGCATTTCCGCGCAATTACCGCCGTCCTTTACTTGTGGTTAGAAATGTTATACTATACTAGGTATGAATTACTGGCTTGCGATTTTGACTTCATCTTCTTCGACCACTAAAACAGTAAATACGCTTTTCACACACACCCTTCGCGTATGTACGGAAGATTTTGTTATTTATTCTAGGTATCTGTTTATTAAAAATTCTTAAACTCTCTAAAACTCTGAATAACTACTCTTAAGATACTTCAATCTCCAGTAAGTTGACAAAGTATTATGCACCGTAATCACGCAAAAATAAAATTGCAGGATATATACATCATTAAGTTAAGGAATATTGCACTCCACTTTTAGGACATGAGACGATGACTACAATCCAATAAATTGGCTGGGATTTGCATATATGCAGTTAAAATATAATACACTTGGAATTTAAAAATATGGCAGTAATTAGTCATTGCTCGCCCCGGGTTATTTTTAAAATTTGTACTATTCACTGTCTCACAGTCTAAATCCGACCCAGCGTCATTCTACGGTAACACGTGCAGCGATGACGCCAAACGAAATGATGCACTTTCCCAGCCATCGCCGTTGTAAGATATGTAACAATACAAATGAAAATGAAATTTTAGAGCTATGATTTCAAAATAACTGCTGTTCTCTATGTTTGAGTGTTTTATTACTCTTACATTACATAACGCCTTTTTGTAAGAAATAGTAGCCAAATATAACACTTCTCAGCTTAGGAAGTTACCACCTATATATAGCTCGCATGCATAATAGGCTTACGGAATTATGTACCTGTAGACGACAAAATGATCCCTTACGAAGCGATAACTACGGATCAATTACTAACAAGTGGAAATCATCATTCTATAGGATAATAACTGAAGTAGGTAAGTAGATCAGTAGCAAAACCACGGTAACAGAACAAGTTGCAAGTAAACCACAGTTATGTACCTAACTACCTACTGCAACAATATAACTCGTCTTACATTATGCTTGAAATAGCAGCTAGGAATAGGAGAGGTCGAGGAGGATTCGTACACAGTGGGCGATGACGTTAGAGGAAATGATGCACTTTCCCGTGCGATCATTACCGGAGGGCGAAGCTAATAAACACGCACTTCCCGCCCACTGCAACTTCATTCGAACTGCGTGGGACTTACTGCTCCTAATAATAGAACAAACGCACTTCTACTTCTATGTTTCATATTGATGGCGTCTTGATTATTTTTATGTATCTTTAAAGCTGCCTAATTGACGTGCCCGTTGAAGTTGTAACTTCATATTTATGAGCTTTTAAGCTCATTCGTTTGAAGTCTTTACAAATTAAGAATTGATGTCTAAGATTTATGTCGATATTTCAACAAATCAAGCTTAAAGAAAACGTATAAAGTATTAAAATTCAAAACTTTGAATTATATTGCTTGCGCCACCATTGATGGTTGCAACACTTGCAACGCGACGATCAATTTGTGCTTATATATGAGGCAAGGCCCGCATAGTGGGTTTTTGAATAAGGTACGTGTATAAACATTATCCAAATGACTGTGTTAAAATTGCCCGTATATAGAACCTGTTGATCGATTGTCGCTTGTTTAATCGAAATATATGCTATATACCTATACTGTAAATATATATATTGATATTGTAATTTTACTCAGATATATTTAACAGAAATTGTAGAAATTTCGCCAAATATACTTTAAGACGAAAAAGATGCAAATCGAATACAATCTTAGAACTCTTGAACTAATGTATGTAAAAATAAGACAGAACTGCTTATTATTAAACTGAGATCCAGGATTAAAGATTTTATTAAAAGAAAATTTTCATTTAAAAACATGTATGTCGTAGAGAACTTATTGAGACAATGACGACTATATCTAGTTATTAGAGTGATGAAAAATATCTTCTACCCAATTTAACATATCTCATGTCAGAACACAATCTCATTGTTAGCATTACAATATATCACGCGGCAAACATCGCACTTGTTTAGCAACGAAACAGTGACTGATGTTGAACAGAGAGAAAACTGTTTTGAAATCGCTCGTATACAATAAACGCGTAAACAATTACAAAACATAACAAACTATTTAGGATTTAAATAACGATGAACGCTAACAATGAACGGATCATTGCTAGCGTCATTTCTATAATTATTATAATTACCGAGAATTACCGAGGAGACTTTCGACGTTATAACGTATTAAGGGAAAAGATAAAATGAAATTAAAATTTGCGCTCTCACACCGTCACAAGGACACGACATCTTCCGACTTTTCTATTTTTTAGTTAATGTGTAGTATTTATGGTAATTCTAATTCTTTTATTAATTTTAGTTTTCCTTTATAAATGAATATAGGGATCCCTTTTACTATGCAACCAATATAATTTAGTTACTCAAACTCCAAAGTTCTTAATTTCAGCATAATAAGGGCTACTCTATAAATGATCACTGAAAGAGTTCCTCCTTCTACACAAATAGGAAAAGTGATAAATAAGGGTGATTTTACAACGGATGTGCGTAGTTGAGCGACACGGTTCGCCATCGCGACATCTGATCGCGACAAGCCCCATCACTCAACCAATAAACTATCCCAGCTTGTCGCCATAAGCCCACGGGAGGAAGAAATGAGATCGTTTGGTAAATTACTTCGGACCACTCCTTTCATTGCTTTGCAATTAAACTGCTGTAGCGTTATAGATGATATTTCATAAAGGTTCCTAGTTAATGTACATAGAATAAATAGTTTTATACAAATAAATAAAATAATTTGCTTGCGTTACACCAACTAACCCCATCTCATAGAAAATTGAGGTTAACTGTTCGATACTAGCTGTCACAGAATGAAATTATTACTCATCTATTACATTATGGTAAGAGATAACAAGAGAGGAGTAGAGTTCGGTTACTGAAGTACAATTTCTATTTAACAGGGAGTTATTTAACCTCATTTTGTCTTCAAAAGTAATACAGGACAGATCTACAGCTAGATAAAAATGAAAGAAGATTCGCGAGGTTGCGGACGGGCAGACTGGGTAGAGCCGTTGGTAAAATCTCGACTCTTTTTTCTGTGTAGCAAAAGCAAACGAATTCAACCAAAAAAAAAAATAGTTGGCTGTCAAGGATATTAGTAGCAGACCTCAATTTGGACTGGAGTCTTACATCGATCGTAAATGCATTGATATTTCTAACGACCAAAATGAACGCCTGATTCAGTTATTTACTTTACCACACAGTGCAAACACAAACACCTTTTACACCATTGTTGGCAGAAATAGACGTAGCGTTGATGCCGTCGTCGAGTCACGAAGAGATGTAGCACCTTCTAAAGCGATAAATAATAATAGTTTACAACGGAAGCGCACAGTTGAGCGCGACACGCGTCAGCGGGCGGCCGCGACGCCTTGTCGAGCCATCACTCACAGTGATAAACGGGTTGCCAAACTGTAATGGAAAGCAGGAATGAATTATCCACATATCATCTATCTATTATGTATGATTACGAGCCTGTGTAGATTTAATTTTAGTAATGGCTGTGAAGATTTTGATGAAACATCCATGGTAATAAAAAATTGACGAATTTTAACAAATGCGGTGTCTTTAGATTCATATAAATTGTTGAAGTAACATATTAATGCTATATTTTGAGCATTCGGATTTTTTCTTTTTATAACAATTCTCTAGTTAAGTTTTTGTCAATTATAATTTATTTCAAGTTTTTAGAAGATAGAAATTAACATAATAATTATTATCTGTATCCTTTACTGTGGGACTATCCCTTTTAAGTTAAAACTCGTGGGTGTAGTAGTACTGTGCCGGCGATCTGAAGTAACGCGCTGTCAATTTGTGCCACTCACACGGAAATGCACAGATTATCAAAGAAACAAAAAATAATACGCCCACTCAATTCCAAAACGTGTATAGTTTTGTTTTAAAAATAAACTATACGAGATTTATTTTAAGAACAGTCACAACGATTTTCATGGAAGTCGGTCTTAATGTATAAATTGCCCAAAATCGATTCCAGTGCATAATTTTATTTCATTTTTACTAACTTTTATTTAGCTAAAATTTTACATAAACGTTTGGTTTGGAAGACATTGCATGACTGGTTTTATTAATCTGTGGTATACATGTACAAAACAATGTGTGTATGAACTTAATCATAAAGTTTTTGAAAATAATATGTACTATGAAAGGATTTTATATATAGACTCACGTAAATATTATTTAAACTAAATCTATATTGACATATTATTTAAATATATCAGCAGAATAAATGTGGTTCTAACGCTGTAGTCTAGATTTCGGTATAAATTAGGTCACACATGGCAAAACGACGTTGGTATGATGTATGACCCGATATTTATAGATGTCTAACACACGTCCTAGCTGCTATCCGAAATGTGTTTCCAATTAGCTAACTAACAGAAAACTAATTAGTTTAATGCATACGACACGTTGGTAGGAAAGGTGTAACTAAATGCCTAGTTAATAGAACTAAGAATCTTTTAAAAGTTCGTCACATAATTTGCCTTCATTAGTTGTAAATATGACGAAGTGTCAGCATATATAGTAATAAGTCGGTTTTAGGTATTAAAGTGTCCCTTGAATCTGACAAATCGAAAAAAGTGTACTTACCAGATTTAATGCAGACTACAGTCAGTTCATAGATTGACCGACTGTTTTTCATGAATATAACCCTACTTCAAACTAACTATAAACGATCGAACCATAGACTTAGATTTTTTTCCCTTCACATTGACCCATTTATCTGGAATTGCTAATAGAATCTTCTGAAATTTAATCTCACATGTCCACCATAAATATAAATATCGTATAAGCCATATTACTGTTATCCATATTACTGTTACCCTTCGTTAATTGAAACGTCTCCTGCTTTACCTTTTCATGATAAGTATACTGTGTTGTAAAGAAAAGGATACAGATTAAAATAAATTGGACTGCCAATCAGACCCAAATCGTACACTTTTCTATTACCCTAAACCTTTCCTGTGACGTAATCAATTGGTTTCTGAATCAACGTGTGATTGGTTCATATAAGACTAATTTTCATGTCCATTGGAAACCACATATTAGGTACTTTATGACCCTTCGAGTACACATTCTTACAAGGGATTTCAATTTGTCCCCTCGAATGAAAATAGTCTTTAAGTATTTAGCAAAAAGCTAATTAAGACCGAAGTCCTTACGTCAATCAAGTTTTCGCTAAACCGCATTCTGAAATGGATTGAGATCAAAAGACATACTAATGACCAAAAATACCTACTAATTCTTCTATTTTTATGATTTTGTAGGATCTTCTAATTTGTTTTCAATGTTACTTTGTAATAATTTGATGTTAATTATGTTGTTACTTATTAGATTTCAATAAGTTGCTTGCACCCCATGCGCATGTTTGGTTTTACGTAAGATATCTTTAATTATATATCAATATAAAATAAGAGATTTGCATACTCTTGACATTGACGACCCGCGTGGCGGAGCGGTCACCATACCGGTCTCGGGTTCGATCCCCGGCCAGACCGATATCTAAATGATGAATTTAGATTTCTGTTCCTGGGTCTGGGTATTTGTGTATTTGTCTATGTGTGTGTCCATGGCACCCACGACACAGGGAATTCTAGTGTGGGGTTGTGAGTGTAGAAAGCGTTTATACTCTACGTTGCTGGTATAGTCTCGGATTTATTTTTCCTGTAATATGTATTTCAAAAATATTTATACACGAAGGTTTTTAATCTCTGGTCGTATACATTAAAAAAAAACAAAGTTACTAGGCAAATAAGGTACGGCTGTAATTTACCGGTCATTGCTTTCCGACATTCGAATTATCCCATATCTACTGATATCGGTCCAAAATCCGTCCACTTTTAATGAGCAGTACCCACCGACGGGGTTGCCCTCCATTTTTCAGGATTAATTAAATAGTGTGGGTTCGGATACGAGCTTAATTTGTTCACGTCTGGAGAGGACTGTATGGATTAATGGGTTAGCTCTACGCAAATAACATGGTATTCGGGTTTCCGCTCCCAAATACCTTTCTCACTTGTTTACGACCTAAACAATGCTTGTTTATTATAAAACCCAACTGATTTGAATAATCGAGTTGCAAGGTCTATATCTACTTATCTATACTAATATTATAAAGAGAAAAACTTTGTTTGTTTGTTTGATTGTAATGAATAGGCTCAAAAACTACTGGACCGATTTTAAAAATTCTTTCACCCTTTGAAAGCTACATTATCCACGAGTAACATAGGTTATATTTTATATGAAATATATTTGATAAATAGATTTTGAGGCGGTACAAAGTTTGCCGGGTGAGGCGGTACAAAGTAATTCACTAAGCCAAGAATCAGCGAAAAGCCAAATGTTTATACCAATTAATAATGCTTTAATCTCTTCAATTTCACTGACGCCCGCAAACCTAAACATATGATTAATGTTTATTGACTGAATTGTAGGAAAAAATAGATTACACTATTACTAGCGACCTCTCTCGCCTCATTGCGATATTAATCGTCATATCGCTGGGCATATTTCAATCGACTTTAAACTTTAACTGACTGCTAATAACGTTAGATATAACGCATTGGCCAAAGAAATAACTGTAGTACGAAATTAAACGGTAACCGTTTCAGTTCATGCACTTGACTCATCTGGGATATATTTGGAGCCCTTTGAGCAATCTTCACTTCATTCGCTCGTGTAGAGAGCGCTAAATACCTCTTTATTTCGTGCTCTTTTGAAATGGTAATGACCGGACTTTCTGTTTAACAACTGTTTTACTATAAAGCAAACAGTGGTTTTTGACGAATAATATTGAGTACTTTATATCTATTTAAAAATACTGTTATTTTTAGATTGGCTTTTCTGCGAATTTCCTTTGAAAATATTAATGCAAGCCTTTTAACGCGCGTCGTTGTTTTGTCTACTGTTACAAACTTTGGTTAAACATCCAGCTAAACTGAAGTACAATACTTTGCAATACTACAATACTCTGCAAACTTTAATATGTAAGGGACGCTGTAAACTCCTCTTAATATATTGGGGACCTTATGCACTTATGATTTTTTTATGTCCCTATCTATTTTCAATTGTATATGTATATTTTATATTTTTGTTTTTAATGTACGTACTTACTTTGTCCTTCGTTTATTATTTAGAGAGTATTTTGAACCTTTAGATACTAAATGATGGAATTATGTTTCAATTTATATATTTGTTTGTTTTCTTTACGGTGATAAGATTACTGTACTTTGATTTGCATGGGACATCCGTAGGAACCGTAATTAGTAATGTGCTAACTGTCGATTAATTCCGGTAGCTAACTGTGTACTACTCTAACCGTTCGAAGTGGACGTCTCATTTCCTATTGTTCTATATTTGGTTGGGGAACCTCTTGAGAATTAATTAATCTAATATTTTTCCATGATTCGATTTCTATTTAATCTTGTTTTTGATTACCTAAATGTCCACATGCAATAAATGCTTATTTTTAGTGTTTTCCAGGTATCATTTCCTTATATAAATTTGTCAATACAATTCATTTTCTTGATCTAAAGGAAAATGAAAATTTGTGACAACAGGAGCTGTGCACACAAAGAATGTCCTTATGTAGAATAATGTGAACACATATATTATCCTTGCAAAACAATTGAAGCAATCAAATAAAGGCATTTTACAAATAAAGGCATACCTACGGTTGTCGTGTAAGTCTATTTTCTGGTCGACCACAAGCGATAGATACTTATAGACATAAAACACTCCAACGACTTAAGAATTCAGTCCTCCCAAAGACTTAAAACGAATCAAAATAAATTGTAAACGCCAATTAATTACCATGTCTTTAAAATGTTTAGTTAGTCACCGAGGAATTTATTTAAACGGTACTAATAACAGCAATCCTTCAGGGCTTTAAATCACAAACTTATTTCAGTAAACATGGGATGAATCAAAAAAGAACTCATTGAGAGCTATAAATTATCCCGTCTAGTGAATTCCCAGCGTTCCGGTGCGGGAATTGCATTAGAATAAAAAATAAATAATACGAGATCTAACTTTATAAATAACTAGATTTGTGGAGCAACGGGGGCGCTGCTGTGTTTATAGCGGAAAAATATAGAAACGAGCGCGTTTATAGCTTTCGACTCGTGTCGTGACGTCGCGTCGTTCTTATACGTAGAAGAAACTCGGGTTACTATTTCTCGTTACTGCAAGCATACTTATAAGCAAAATTATTTCACGACTGCAGGTTTGATAAATTAACAATCGTGCATCATTTGTAATCTATAACATTTTTGCAATTATTATATCTCATTATTATTATTAGCAGCAATTGCGTGATCTCGTGGTCTAGATATTTATTGCCGGGTAATAGAAAGGAAACGTGGAAATACATATACAATACTTAATTTATTTGTATCTAAGATTCAGTGATTTGGCAGAAGTTAAGTAAAACAATATAAAACGCTTTAAGCTTATTCATAGCCCCATTTCAAACAAAATAAAATTCAAAAGTAGTACATAAAATACTTTTTATTCAAAAACATCCCCAAAATAAGTAGGAATTAAAACAAATATTGATGTGATCTTTACGTTCTGATAATACAATTTACGTCACATACTCTTGTCCGATCCGACAGAACGCATCGTTACGTCTGATGATATAAACGAAGCTATCCGCGTATTCATAACAGTGCTGAAATAATCACAGAGTTGGCGCGGACAGTCCGGAGGAGCGCACGCGCACATTTCCTTTAGGAAAACACTGAAAATTCGATTAAATGTCCAACTGTAGATTTTGTTCTCGATTATAATTTTAGGGGCAAATTGAGTATTTAACATTAGAACTTGAGGATTTATGTCCTTGAGTTTAAAATTGTGTTTTGTGGACGAAAAAGTGCGGTATAAGTGCGGTATAACATTACGGAGATACAAAAATGTTTAGTTTATAAAAAAGTGCAATATAATTTACTTTACAAAAAAATCTATAAAATTATTTAGTGATAGTGATATAAGCAAGCAGTAATTGTGCCAGAACGTTTCAAAGTGGGTGTGTGAATGTTTGCGACGATCTTTAAATAAGTGTTTATGACACCATGGTCGCCATGATCGGGGTGGCGGAACGGACCACGAATGACTATTTCAAATCATTTCTACCTGTAAGTGTTATAAATATTTTGAAGGTCGCCAACCGCAAATAGCTACTGGCACATACATTTAGTTTACATCTTTAGGGGTGCCAAAAATGGTAATTTCGCAAATATTAACGCGTCTCAAAGAATTCTTAGCATACACTGAATCCCCCTGTACTTCGGTTGGTATATTTAGAAACTGCTATTAAAAACTAAAGTTGTATTCTGTTTAACATGATTTGCCACATTTCGTATAAAAACCATTTTTATTTTTGTTTTGTAGCACAAGTACGAATTACAGAACATATTATTTAAATATTTGAATGTTTAGTTAAATTCTTGCCTTGCCTTATACATTCAATATATCATCATCATCAACCCATTATTGTCCCACTGCTTGGCATGGGTCTCCTCTGAGTGAGAAGGATTAGGCCATAGTCTACCGCGCTGGCCAAGTGCGTATTGGTAGACTTCACACTTCACATACTTTTTTATAAATTTCTCAGGTATGCAGATTTCCTCACGATGTTTTCCTTCACCGTTTTAGCAAGTGATAATAATTTTATATACGCACATAATTTCGAAAAATCAGAGGTGCCTGGGATTTGAACCTCAGACCCCTCGATTGAGGCCGAGTATCTTAACCACTAGGCTGTCACTGCCTGGTAGTTAAGTTACATTAAATATATAAAGTAGGGATTTTATAGGTATCAGTTTATAATGAGATTAAGTAGTTTCATCCAACGACGAGTACGAGTAGTTATTTTTACATCCAGAAGAAATATGCAAGTGATTAGGCATTCAATCATAGAATATTATCAAACCAATGGTAACTAATATTCACATATCGTCGTAATACCTAATATATTAATATGATAAAACTTATTTAATTTTATTACAACAAGTCTTTGAACTTATGAACTCTTTATCTTGCGATGAAGTATGAATTCACTTAACTACTTCCTAACATTTTTAACTCCAAACAAATAAAGATGATAAAAAACTAAATTACAAGAGTTTGAACATTTGCCAAGAAGCCGTCCTTGCTTCCTCCATATACGAGACAGCAAGGCGAGATTGTTTGTCTTATTTTTAATTCTTCTCAACAGACAGCTAAACATCTACTAATTTTTATTTACAACAATAACCACTGGGGTCGTTCAAGTATTACGTAACGCAATTTGGGGGGGAGGGGGGGTCTTGTAAAACGTTACGATGCGTTACAGGGGCGGGAGGGGGTCTTCCGTAATACACGTTACGTAACATTTTTTTTAATAAAAAAATAGGGAATTAAAACTCCTAAATTGGCAACCCTTTTCATTTACGTTTTACGGGAAATCCCTTGAATGAGTGGGCTCAGCCGACTTAGTTCGGCTTTTTCGGACTTGATGTTTTATTAGTTTTTACTCTTATTCGGATTAAAAATCTCTTGTTTTATTTCTTAGTATTATAAAGTAAATATGTAAGTAAAAGTATCCCATGGATAAAAACTAAAACATAACTTTTTAGCGAGTTTAGGGTAAAAATTGACACTTGAGTGTTACGTAACGTTAGGGGGGGGGGGGGGGTATAGAAAAACGTTACGGTGCGTTACAAGGGGGGGAGGGGGGGTCAAAAATCTTCAAAAATTGCGTTACGTAATACTTGAACGGCCCCTGAAAACAGTTCCACTGCATAAATGTACATGGTTAAGATTAATTATTCATAATATTTATGACGCTCTAAATTTATCAAACATGAGAAAAAGTTTATTGCCTTTTTTATTTCAATTTGGAATAATATTGACGTAATATTTTGTAAATTTCAGACTGTCAACTCGCCGCCAGTGCCCCATCGTGATCTCACGGGACCCTCTGCATCCTATCGACCTTACAACGAAGAGTACGCTTCCGTCCAACGTCATGTCGAGCGGCCACTGCAATCTGAACTCGACGTTGAGCGCACCAAGAAAGACAAGAAGTGGTCTATCGGCAAACTTTTTAGAAGAAAAAAGAAGGAAGAAGAAAGCGGCTCATCATCCCAAAGCGAAGATGGTGTCAGTTCCAAGTCTCCATCCAAAAGAAAAACAAAAAAGAAAAAGAAACCTCCTGCTGTCAATAACTTCGATCACATAGTGATCAGGGATACAAGGCGAGCCCAAAGTTTAGCCAAGCCAAACCTACGAGAAGTCAACGATGATGGCGTATTGTCCGATCCATCAGCTGGTTTTATAACTAATTACAAAACTCAAGAAAAATTCGGAGCGTCTAAAGAATCACTTAGTCTAAAAGATGATACGTCCAGCCGACTAGGTCGAGTTGGATTAGAGACGCCTTCTAGAAAGTCGAGAAAGTGCCGACTGAAAGCCCGAGTAGAAGCCCTAAGAAACAGCATGAGAGGTGAATCGAGCAGCGATGAAGAGTCATTGAAATCTTCAAATTCTTCATCTATTGTTCGTTTTCGAAGCGATGAGTCCCTCATGCGATCACGCGACAGCTCTTTAAATAAAAGGTCAAGGAGTGCGAGAAACGAAAGATATATTAAAAGATTGTCTCGAGATGAAGAAAACCAACTAAACAAAGAAGCTGAACTATTACAACAAGGATATACAAAGGCTGAGGTTGAAATGTTAACGAGGACTCCTACAAGCCAAAGTAGTGGATACGGCACGTGCAAACGAGAACAATCAAATAAGGCAAAAATTGATCAGTTACCTGTAAATGATTTAAGTCAACGACCTATGAAATCAGAATCTATCTCATCATTCCCTTCAACTCAAAGTTATCCATCATCAATTAACTTTAGTGCTAAAGTTAACAGTGAACATATTAACTATTCCATTCAATATCCGAATAATAACATTAATAGAGAATCGCTTTATGCTAACAGTAACAGGGAAAGGAGTATATCAAATCAATACGAAAGTCCAGACAAAATAATGTGCGTAAAATTTCCACTGGGAAACGTTACACATGTTAAAAAAGAAGAAAAGGCTCCGCCAGTTCCACCTCCTCGAGATATGCACCGAAAAGTTGCAACACCTTTATCGATGTATTACGAAAATAATCCATTGGTCGCAGATCGAATTACTAATAACCAAAATGTGACACATGGTGTACCTAATAATGATTTCGAAAGAATAATGCGACGAAGTCAGGAAAGGTCGACGGGCTACGGAGTGAATGGCTTAAGGCGACCAATCTCTAATTCCGAAGATCACATTGCTATGCAAAATAATGAATACTTGCAAAACTATAGATACAAAAGCGAGCAGCCACGTAGACCTGCATCAGTTTCAGCCGAACCTAATCACTACGGAATGTTTATGAATACACCACCATGGCGGAAAAAAATCGAACAACCAAGTTTAATAAAACCAGAACCAGTTCAAATGAGACAAGATTATTTATATTACGCTGATCAAAGTCCCAGGTCTCGAAGACCAATTAGCATTAAAAATAGTCAAAATGGTTTTGAAAATCAATATTTAAGTGATTCTCAGGCTTCTTCCAATGTGATGGAAAATGTATACAAGCGGCCAAGGAATGCATCAGAGTTTTGGAGAAAAATGGATGATGCTGAAAGGCACAGACGACAACAAAGCCTATTTGCAAATTCTAGAAGTAACAGTGACTACGCTAGTAGTACACAGATACAAAAAGGTTATCCAGACCAAACGAAGTTGGGAAAGGATACAACGCAGGATAAAATTGAAAATTCCGATGGCAAAAGTAGACAAAGTAAGTCCATTGATACGATAGATGGTGCTCAAGTTTGGAAGGCAACAACTGAATATAAACGGTCAGTTACGGTAGACCCTCCAAAAGTAGTTACATCTCCTACTTCTAAAACACACGTTCGCCATAAATCGGACACTTATATTTCTAGCACTTATCAAATACCTTCAGACGACGAAAAGAATTCAGAACGTCGAAAGTCGACTAATCTCGACGATGCTCTAAATGAATTGGAAGCTATTTATAATAGCTTAGGTTTGGGAGATGAAGATTTATTAGATAGAGCTGAACGACGAGAATTAATGACACCGAAATTTAACGACCAATTTAATGACTGGAATGGAAACGACGACGATTTACAACTACGAAGTCAGCCTACAACGCCTTTGAGACGTTTGTCAAGGAGATCTACATTGCCTGATAAACTACAGGACGATATGGCATTCCGCAGAATGAACTCCTTTTCAAAGGAAAAACCAAATTACAAAGACACCCAGGCTCAAATAAGTTATATGTTAGCCTCACCAGTATATGTACCTTACGCATCAGATGACGACAAGCATTCAGAGCGCAATGAACCAGATATAGTCCACGACGACGTTGTATATCGAAATATAAAACAAACTAATAATCGTCTAAAAACTATGGACCCTCAACCGCCATTTGGTATTCCTGTGGGACCCGTTTCACCCGCACCTCAAAGTGATTATTTACATGCGAAACCCGAAAATAAAGGAAGATCTCGATTTGTTCCAAAAAGATCTCCCGATATTGTATCTGATGATCTTGCATACAGAAGTCTACGAAAAGACAATAGACATTCATCCGTGTTTAATGGTGAAGATTTCAGTGGACACACTAATAACAATCAAAGTTACACAGAATTTCCTTTCACTAAAGATTCATCTGCCAATATTAAGAAAAAACGTGCGGTGAGATCTTTATCGGCTAACATTTTTTCGATGATTCAGAAAGAAATAGACGACGCTCTTAATATGAGTAAGGTATCTAACCTTCAAAAGACTCACAGTAACAGTGACGTCATGAGGCGACTTCGAGAGACGTTCGAAAATAACGACAACGAACAAGACCACTATCCTCGTAATAAGGTAAAGCAACGCCACAATACCGTCAACATCTTTGTCAATAACATTCACGCACCACCTCATCATTTTGCAAAAGACGACTCATTCATTCATAGTGATGATAAATGTTTTTCTAAGCCACCATCTTGTGATAAGTCCAAAAGTTCATCACCATCAAACAGATCACCTCTCTCTAAAAGGGCCTCAAAGGATGAATTTCAACATGTTCTAAGTATGCTTGCGCAAGAAGCAATGGATACAAGCAACAAATTGGGAGTAGCTTTAGCTGAATTAGATAAAAACAGAAACAAAAATGATTTATCAGATGTTCAAAGTCGAATATCTGATAGCAGATTAAACTTTTTAAATGGTCTGACTAACAAAGCTTATGATAACCCAGTGTTTGATACAAAACAGGATAATATTCAAGCGGAAAACATAAACAACACGAAGAAAAATAATATTGGTATTGATAATCCTGACCAATCCAGCAAAGGAAAGAAAACTGAAGATAGTTTATTAGTAATATCGGATCAGTTACATAAAGTTGAAGATCAACTTAAGTATAGTTATGAAAAAGAACTAAAATTTGAAGATGAAAATCATAAGTTATCTAATTATATGGAAAAGCACGACGATAAATTAAAAGCTCAAGAAAGTACAGTATCTTCAGATGACAAAGCGACATCTGCTATTATACCGGTAGCTATACAAGACGACACTGTAAAAGTTGAAACCATACACAAAGAAAATAAGACCGATACGGTGCCTCCAGTAAAATCACTTAATCCCTTTTTAAATACAGATGATAGAGTAAAAGATATAGATGGAATAAAAGCTTTTAAAGAATTAAAAGATGGTATTTCCGATTTAATTGCTGGTATTTCTGAGGTAAATGAAAAATTATTTATTACAAAACCCTCGAAAGTTGAATCTGTTTCGAACAACAATCACATGTCGGGTATTTCTGAAGCCGGAGAAAAATTGAATGAAGTTACTCAAAATGCATCTAAGCAAATGGTCCCCCATAGAGCTTCGGTTAATCTCTCTATTTACGAAGATGATTTAGAACTAAAAGAAAAGGATCCTAATGATTCTACTGAATATAACTCGTCAGAAGAACTAGCTACAATATTTAAACTGAATAGTGAAGCAAAATCCTTAGCTGAAATTGACAAAGACAGTAAAGAAGAATGTCAAAAGGAAACGCATGATGACTTGAGCTCACCGAAGCTCGTTAAGACCATGAATCAGCAGCTGAGAAGGCTCTCAATCGATGATGGTACTCCTAGTCAAAGCAATTCACTGCCAACCAATGTAATGCCGTGGCAAAATAAAAGGCTATGCAATAATTCACAGAATGATAGCACAGGTACGTGGTTTCTTATCATGCATGGTGTTTGGATTTCACTTTAATCATCTGCATCCCACTCATTGTATGTTTTCATTTCTATGTCGTTTTGACCAAATCACAGATTTATGTCAGTAGATACGCTCTGCCGTAGTGTAACAGCGAAGACCGTTTGTCATAACCCTTCCTTGGCAGTGGGGTAAAAAAACAAGAGTAAGATCACTAAATTTAATTCGTATTAAGTAAATTCCTCTTCATGTCTATATAAGTATATTCAAGCCAACTTATTTAAACATGTCGCTATTTCTAAAACATGAATGATTGAATAATAATAATAAATACACATGAAGACAGGGATCATTACACGAAAGTTTAACTGTATAATATTTTAATGCGCACGTATTTATTTGCAATGCGATGCCGCAGATTTAAGGCTTGAAAACGTATCTAAGGATTAAAATCACTGATATTTATGTTTTAGTTAATATGAATGCAAGACTAACATTGTCGTATTTGTTGTTTGATTGTTTCGGCAGGCAATAGTTCGAAGAACAAGCGCGATTGGCACGACTCAGGCACTTTGATGTTAGCTTGCTCGTACACTGTGATGCTCTCCCAGCACTTGGCAGATTCGGACTGGCTGACGCTACTCGGCTTACTACTAGCTCTGATCACTATCATCGCTATGCTATTACTATAATCAGACCCGGACCAACTACATGACAAGAGGCGCAAATGTCTTACTAAAAACAAAACTTCATGATTTTTAATGATTAACATTAAATAAATTTTGATTAAATGTATCTAATGAATTTATTTCATCTAACTGTACTTCTTGTTATTATTTTCAATTTTGAAATGATTTATTTTCATAACAATATATTTTCAATTTTGGGAAACACTCCAGCTCACAGTTTCACGTTCAATTCCGGACCTGATTATAATATCTAGGTATTAATTATATTTACTAAACTCAATTCATTAATATTATTATAAAGGTTTCTGACTTTCTATATAATTTTACGATTTCTAAAATGCACATTAATGCATTTATTTTTTTAATGTGGCAATCATAACAGTAACAGTTTATTTTATTTATACATTTATTTGACGTAGTAAATTAAAAATTCCACACGTAATTTTTATTAAAGGTATATTATAATTATTATTGTAATATAGAACTATTATATGCATCCTTGTAAAAAACCTACATGCTTAAGTTTTGTTTCGTAGCTAGAGCTTAAAATGTAAAAATTGTAGAATATTGTTTACCTATAAGATGAATGTGAAATGTGAAAGTTTTACCTGTGATGTTGTATTATTTTTTAATTGTGTTTGTAAATTATATCCCATGTAATTTTAGATTATTTTATCTAGTTGGTGCCAAATCCATCGATCAAAAACTTATATTGAGTTGCGATTTTTTTCTAAATTATCTAAGTAAGTATTAATTAAAGAACGAGTTAAAGAAACGAACTGCTTATAAAAACGCCTGTCATTTAATTAAGTGTATCTAATCTAACCATAATATAATTTTAAATTCTATTTGTGTTGTCGTCAAAAACGGATAGTAAATTAAAGATGCATTTCAGTACCGGGTACTTAGACCTAATATAATTTATCCATAATGTATCGCATGTGTATTTTTGTCTGCATGATGTTTTGCTTAACACGATTTATTTGTTTTATATTCTGTTGTTTTTATAATTTGTACGTAAGTAATATTATCTTTAAAACAAAAATAATTTTATTCGTCCAGAAAGAGCGTCGGGCTTTAGAAAACAGCATTTAATATAGGTATATACCTACAGGTTGATTTTTTTATTTGTTTTTGCCCGCGGCTTCGCCCGCGTTTAAAATAAAATAATATGACATACATACATAAAACTGAAAATTCGACCTTCATTGGAAAGACAGTGGCACCATCTGGCGAAAATTGGTCGTACCAACTCTGGAACCTTCGTAGGCTCATGGACAACAACTTTGCTAAAGATCCTCACTTGATCAAATGCATAGTTTACGATTAAATCCTTACTAATATCGATTAAAATAATAGATTTTTTGGTCCAAAAGATTGAATCTTAGATCGCCATCCCTAGTTCCCGTGGGATTGCCAGGATAAAAAATATCCTGTGTCCGTTCTCGGGTCTCAGACTATCTTTGTACAAAATTTCATTAAAATCGGTTCAGTGGTTTAGGCATGAAGAAGAGACAACCAGACAGACAGACAGACAGAGTTACTTTCGGATTTATAATATTAGTAAGGATTGTGTAGTTACTGATAGGTTTAGCGGTCCGAACAGTTTCACCGGGTTTTGTAGGCGAGCCTAAAGCTCGACCGGGACAAGAAGTCTATGGGCTGGGAGGGATAGTTTTAATCACGAGTAAATTCAGACGTTTTATATTTTTATGTGTATTGTTTGTTATTTGTAATGCCATACAATAATACTCAGCAAATATACACATTATTCACCCTGTTAATTTATCGGTACAAAAAATAAAGCTGATTTTATAAGAATTTGTAATGCGACGTGATGTCGAGACGTACAATATTATTTTTGTTTTAAAAAAGATAAGAGATGTTATTGATTCTTTACTATATTTTTACAATTATCTTTATTCTGCGACGACATTAATATTTAAGTAGGTACATTACATTAGTTGATTATACTGAATGTATTTAATAACATGTTAAGTTGTAAATCAGTTAATAAAAATGATAAATAAAATAATGGATCAACAACACACACACACAAACACACAATGAACTATGGATCAACGATTTTTTTTTTACATGAGAACTGTCATTATCTGTTTAAATCGCAAATAAATAATTATATTTCACTTATCAAAGGTTTTTTTAAATGTGGCAGTTAATATCGCTCTACAGTATTTGTACCATACACAGCCGTTTGCGTAACCTTATTGTGTTGGCCGTAAAGTTGTGGTAGGCATTAGACACATTCATAGAAGTCAATATTATAGTCCTAAGGCATGGATAGCATATGAGATTGTTCTTAGGCGTGATTCATATCATTATGGGTTTATTACAGTCAATGAGCAGCTATTACCAATAAATTATAAAAGTAGGAACTTAACTGCCATCTAAGAACTAAACAACGAACATTCTAAACGTACCTATATAATTTTATAAATTGTCATCATTTTATAAATTGTCTTACTTAATTTAAATTATTTGTCTTATTTCTGTTTCTAGGTGAAAACTGAAAGCCACAGTGTTCGACATGGCCAATGACCAGTATACTCCGAAATTATTTCTATGATATTAATACGTAATTTTAGCTACTTAACTATACGTTAATATTCTACTGTTGTATGTGAAATTACTACTTTCTATGTTTATGTAGAGGCTTCCAGTTACACTCAAAAAAAGCGTAATTTATATAAGAGAAGTTATAATTTAAATAAAGTGTTTCAGTTATTATGTTGTTTTATTTAACACTCAACTGGGCTACACTCGTCAGCAAATCTTAATTAATGTAATTATTTCACATAGTAAAGTTTTTGATAATTTTATAATTATTGTTATGGGAAGTAGCGCCATCTCATAGAATAACGAGGAACTAGTGTGATTAGCTGTCAGACTAGTTTAATGATTTTAATCATATCATAACAGATGTCGCTGTACGCAAAGGTGCATTTGAATGTTGTGAAACTCCTCTCGTAACTCGATATAATAATAATACCTCTGAGTCTACACTATATATACACATAGTGGTTTACACTTATTGTCACATACTATACTATATGTGATTGACAAGTAATTATAAATTATGAAAGGAGAGATGCACTCTGAATAAATACCTATTGTAAATTATTAACTTTTACATATTATATAAAATAGCGACATCTATTAAGTATAATGCGCACTAACATGCGATCAGTAAATAAAGAAATTAAAACGTTTGATTTACATTACCTGAGTTAAAGTAATAGTTGATATTGTAATATAAAATAACAGTTCCAATATATTTCAATACACCACTAGATTTTTAATTATTTTTTTAAATAGCTTTGTATCATTGCCGACAATGCCGACACGCGCAAGGAGAATGCATCGCTAAGCCCTATTTGTCTGGCTTGACTTTGACAGATGTCAAATCAAATTATTTGCAGAAGAAACTAACGACGATTGTGTCGTGTAACGTGTTGTGAAATTTATTAGCGATTGGTTTTTAATTTTGAATTGAGACTAGTTTTATTATTGTTTAGAGATAAACAACAGTAATTGTTTTCGAATTTTAGTGTTTGGTGTATTATTTACGTCGTTATTGTGACATTGCACGTGATTTTTTACCGTAGAAAATTCATAACATCAAGCAACCTACTTTGTTCCTGTTGACCTGCCTGTATCGTGGTTTTTAAAAGGTAACGGTTTTGATACATTATCATTAACGGATTGTTTTCAAAGTTTATTTTGTTACGTAAACGACAGTTGTGGTTTACAGTTGTATTTAGTTCATTTAACTCTTAAAACCATGGTAAATGTATTAGCATGTAGTCCGATGTTATCTTTACATGTTATTAAGTTTATTTTCTGAATGATTGATGCTCGTAAAGCAGTTAAATTTATATCATTAAACTAAGGAGTTCTTATTAAAGAAGCTACATCTACAAAATATCCAATAATTGGCGATAAAAACAAAAAACTTTTGCCTATTATTAAAATGTAATCTAAGTTGTGACTTTCAATAAAATTTTAAAGTAAAACTAACCAAACGTTATAATTTTCGTATTATGTCAATGTGTCAATGGTTCATACAATTTGGCATTTCTTTACATAAGAGAGATTTATGTCAGATTCTTTACTTATATGGCTGAATGTGTGTTTATGATTGCATTTATGTAGTTCTTATAATATATAGTTCTTATATAGTATTCATGAAAAACATGAGTCTTACCCAAGTTACTGGAGACTGAGTACAAACTAGCAAAGTTTAGGAAAAAATAAACAACAATTTAATTTCATTTCAACTCATTATTATATTTTTTTTTAAATCTGGTATATAATTGGTGCTATAAATTAGAAGTTAAATTTAACAGAAGATGATTCAACTTGTTATACTACTTGTGCTTGTTGTATTATTAACAACATGCACTTATTCATCTATAAGTGCTTACTAAGTTGCACTTACATATAATGTGTGTCATAACCACAAAGCTGTAAAAATATATCAAGGTTTGCCTACTGCACTTTTCATGGTCAGTTGTTCCTAGCAGTTGATATTAAATTACACAATTAATTCTAGGAAGTAACATGATATTAAAGTGACCAATAGTTATAAGTATATTCTCTTTTAAATGTAATCATTGTGAAATAAATACCAAGTTACTGGTAATTTGTCTTAATAGTAGGGACTTTATGAAGCAATAGATATTGCAGGGGTCAAACAACATAGGCATACCCAAAAATACAGTTTTTAATTTGTTGAATCATTTTGATTTTGAAATTCATCAATACATAATCTGTCAATAGACATAATAATAAGTTTATTAATTTTTAAGAAAATGTTTAAAAACTTTTTGATATAAAGAAAACTTTTCCGTCTCCAGACAAGGTGTATTACATATATGTTTAAAGCCCAGGATGTAGATAAATACATAGATAATTTTTTAAAGAAAATACAATGTACATTACATTATATTTTCTTGAACTTTGTTGAAAATTAGATGAAATCATTATTATTTATTAATACCTGGCTAATCTGACCCCCCATACAGCTGCCTTTAAAAATGCCCCATGGCCACAAACCATGGCAGTCATGTGTTTATAAGATCTTTCTTAATGACAATGTAGATTAAATTTGAATTGAATTGAGTACTGTAGGTATTACATACGTTTGTGAAATATATGCCACCTACTATAAATATTCTATATAGCTAATAATTGGAAACAGGTCTAATAATTTAGATGCGTGATCGGCAGCCTTAGATGATTATGTGAAATCTGCTTTATGGCAAAAGAATTTGCAGAGAAAAGATAGCCAGGTATGTAATCTAAGATGAAAAGGAATAAGTTTTATAATTTGAATGTAACTTATTTCCGGTCTGATATTGACAAAATGTATTTATTTTGTAATTCTTTCTCTATTATTATTAATGGTAATTAAATGAAGTTATCGTGCATATACAAACAATGACACAACTAGACTGACAGCCTCAGCAGTAGCAAGCAACATTGTACAGCTAGGTTTGGAAAAATATAAGGAACAAAATTTGGATTTCTTATGCTGAATTAATGCAGTGATTACTTAGCATCAGATAGAGTGCACCTCTAAATCACACATTTACACATTTATCCTTTTACATAAACAGCCACTTATGAAAAGGAAGCATAAATCTTAACCATTAACCCAATTGGGACTGGGGTCCCCATTCTATTTATAACTCCGGAGCATCTTCCGGGACCCAGAGGCCAAACTTATTGTTAGCGTCGGTTTCTTCCGGCAATGATTGGTCTAAACGAGCTTGGTCCCATGTTAAGAATAGCAGATTGCAATTGGTTGAAGTAATTGTTGCACATTTTAATTTTCCCCAATCGAAATTTGGATCAATCAGCTAGTATGGAAATGATTTTTCTGTAAGCAATTGGACATATTCACATTTAACTTTCAAAGAACCCATTCGGGTAAATAAACAAAAAGGTCTTCAAAATTAAATTAATCTTAAATTTGAACTTTAAAGTTTAAACTTAATTACAATATTGATGCCAGTGATTTTTTCTGTCCTCTATGTTAAAAATATATTTATTTAGACATACAGACAATTGTTTTTATAAAATTTTGTTTATTATCAGACTACCATAGCAAAAAGCATATAACTGCAAAATCTTATGTGACCGTGGTTATCCCGTGAACTCACTATAAGAATATTGTTTTTTTCATACTTTGTCGAGTATTATGCCCAACTAAATTTGTATTCTTCTTTATATTGCTATACTGCTTAGTTGTATAAGTTAATGAAAATGTACTATGTTAGATCATACCTTGAATGTTGAGGAAATCACACTTGTTTTGCTTCTTTGCTTCATTATTACATAAATTATGATAATAATGGCAAAAAATATTACCCGTCTTAAACTATGAATAATAAAGATAATTTATTGTAATCATTACTGTTAAACTGTTTACAGCGTCTACTAAACATTACGTTAATAAACAAGTATAAGCAGGTATATATTAGTTGCTTTACTGTTTCCTAAGATATTCCAGTTATTCGACAATGCAACACTGATAATGTAATGCAAGGTCTCTTTATCTTATCTTTTGTTTTCTTTTCGATTATACTTTGTTTTGTTTTGTTTTCTTTGTGTGAGGCCAGGCTAAAGAATTTAGTTTTTAAATAGTTTAGTAGAATTTAGTTTTGAAGTGTTCAAGTAAAAGTACCACCATAAACAAAATGTTTATCGCTATTACCACAGACATGTGTGCAGTAATTTACATTACCATTTGATAGTAGTTGCCATCTTCCAAGTTGGGATTGTATAGAGCTTCCTGGAAGTGCCCGTCACTATTTTGTAGATCCAGCTCCAGATTAAATATAATTAAGGTAATCTTTGATATTCAGCAGTTTATAAAAAAGTATGCTTATCATTATTGAAACAACACTAAGGAACGTATCATTAGTAAATGACTTAATTAATCCCTTGTAATGAGTCTGTCACTGGCTTTAAAATATAAGGACATGCGAAATCCTCGACACGCAAATTGTACCGGTATTTCGGGGTGTTTAATAGTTTCGGTTATATTTCAATAGTAACATTACATTCATACTAATATGTGACAAAGAAACATTGAAAAGAGAATAGTAGGAATAACATATATTCTAATGTAGGTAGTTATACGATAATTGCAACGACATTTTGTAATGATAGTTTTAATTACAACTTTGATATAGTTATAGCTTGTAGTATCATTTATTGGCTTATATTTTGGAGGTGTGTCGTCATTAAAAATTGCTTATAACTTACTACATTATTTCTGTATTCAAGGGCTCGAATAAAATCGATAAGGATTTGTATATTTTAAGTTATAGTTCATTTGTTACATGGAATAGGGATTCAAATTTCTTAGAAATTGTAGTTCCCTTTACAAAGTGCTTCAATAATTTTAACTTGGAAACTTAGTTGAAGTGTATTTGAAATGTGTTTAAGGAATTTCTGTTTAATAACTTTTGAAAACTTAGTAGGTTCGAAATCTATAGTTGAAACTTTTGAAACGTGTAATAATTTATTACTAGTTTCATTTATAAATATAATGTTATACCTAAATGATAAATTTGGTCAATACGTATTTTCATCAAATTTAGTAAATTACTACGTACGTGTACGGGTACGTGTTTTTAGAATGCACGGATCTTTTTTTCAAAAGTAATAAAGTGCTAAACTCACGCTTGCGAATATATGTAAATATATTCTATCTAAATATTGACTAAATTCCAGCCAGGTAATATTTGCATGTCGATGTGACTCTGATAATTCTTTATCGTGATACACCAATAAACATATTTACTACTTGAGTTTCTACTCTTCGATCGCCGCCACGGTCCCTTCTCTTATATCTTTCTGCAGATTGTTTTTTTTGTAAAAACAAAAAACAGTCTAAATCGATTTTGCTGTAGCAGTTCGTAGCCAAAACCCAATGTTCGTATGTAAATATGCATTTGAAAACAAACTTATTAGGCTATTTAATGTACATATGTCCAGTATGCTTAATAAACACAATTATTTTGAAGTTCCAGACAGACATGTCAACCACGCATGCAATTCAATAATTTGAATTGCATGCGTGGTTTGTCAGCATAAATGTTATGAGGGTTTGGTGTGGCCTGGCTTTGTCCAAGAATGCCGCGCCGCAGCCCTGACATATGACTGGCAAGGGCAAATATTAAGCGGCTTTGTTAAAGACTTGGGCTAAACGCAGAATTACATTAATAGTGATTCAGTGTTATTTAATGAAAAATACTTTAACGTCATTTCAAATGAAAAACAAAATTAACTTAACGCTTTACTTTTATAGATGTTAGGGTTACGTGTGTTGTGGGTGTAATGGTGTTTCTATCACACACAGAACAGTACTTGTATGCTGTATTCAGAACTGATCAAAGCCAGAAATCAAATTAGGTACCACGAGAACGCTAGCCTAGTATAGTATCCACATGCAGGTAGTCTTTATATCGCACAACTACGAATGCTTAACGCAGTTTTGAATTGGAGAATGTGCTACGGCAACTTGGTTTCATAGAGCTGCCGACCTCAAACTTCTTAAATAGCAATGCATCTTTACCCAGAAAAGTAATAGTATTTTCAAAGATGCACCTATATTTCTGGTCCATAATAATTCATAACCTGACCTACATAGATCGATTCAGTTCAAACTATTAGTACACGCTCGTCTAAATACTCAATTTCTGCGTCTACGGTCGGTGGAGTTGCCAAAAGCATAACCGTAGAGATGTTGGAAAGTGCACTTTACGGCCGTTTTATTGCCGGCTTTTACTGCGAATCAATAGTTCGGTTAAATTGAACATGCGAGCAGAAAGCGGCATTGTTTTAAGTTGGTACCTAGTTACTGTGTATTTGTGATATAGATATAAATGTTTTCCTTCGAAGTCGTTGCGCTTAATGCTTCCGTAGCGGTATCGTGACTGCAGCCATTTGCAACTCATTACCTGAGGAAATGATATTGAATGTGGCGCCGCTGACCTGTCCGCTCTAAAGTGCTAGTTTCGATACACGTTTCACGGTTACATGTATGTGCAATTTTACTTTATTGAAGTAATTAATGACCATAATTTATGCATATATTTTGATCTATCTGCTGAAACCTGCCAAAATCATGTCTCGATACACATATGTCATAATACGGATGTAATGTGGTTTTACGCAGTTTTATTTCTGTCTGAAGGTATACGCCAAGATTATATGTTACGTACTTATATGCGCCAATGTTAAGCGCCAGTCGTCAAGGTGGTCCTCTTCTTGCTACTTTACAATTTATTTCATGTTCAGTGCATTTTAATTTTAAAAAACTTTTACCTCTACTATAAATTTAATTGGAAGGTGTGACATTTTCAAAGCCAATTAAAATAATTGTATATTGTACTATACAGTTTTGTTTTTGTAATACTCAGTGGTATCTTCTAATGGAAAACGCGTTTCCCTAGATCTAACCTTTTACATCTGACAAAAAGTGGTAGTGACCGTTACTAAGGCATCACCGTACCGTATTTGCCATGAGACCTATCATCAAAGTCACTGAATTTCTTTGAACATTTACATTACCCTCTTATAGCATTGATTACAGGAAATATTATAACCCTGCAAACCTACTCAAGTGAGAAAGACGATTCGAATTGAATCATACATGATTTTCGCCAGTTGGTTGCAAAACGCAAGTGAAACTTCAGACCTTCACAAGGCAACCTCAATATTCATTACAGCTGTGTTCACACACCTATTATATTAATAACTTGATTCATCGTTCACCAGTCAATCGCAACGTTGATGCAGCGGTCGCGATGACCGACGGACCGTGAATACTAAAGAGTGGCTTGTCTGCAGTCACTTACTTTGATATGTGCTTTATATAGAAAACTGGGATACTGAATAGAACTCTTAAACGAAATTATACTTTTTCAAGGAAGCAAACAGGAGCGCCTTAGGAAAATCTTCTTAGTAATTATTGAGAAGTTCTTTCATTGTTTTGTCTAATGCGTTTTAAAACCTACTAAGATCATTTTAATATTATCTAATCTAATGTGGAAGATAAAGCAGTGATAGCCTAGTGGTTAAGAAACGCGGCCTCTCGATCGAGGGTCCGAGGTTCAAATCACAGGCACGCACCTCTGATTTTCAAAGGAGAATGCCCATTCTTGGTACTGACTTTTCTCATGCGTCAAAATGAAAGTAATATTAAAATTATTTTTTGATTTTTTTACATGATTTGTCGATCAGAATAGTTTCTTTGAACAGGGGATTCCATTTAAGATAAAATAAGACGAAATGTTGATTGTTGTTCTTAAAAATTAAAATGGCGGTATTTTAGACTCGAAATTCAATAAGATCAATTAGTGTTTTGACTAATGATTTTTCTCATGTGTCAAAATGAAAGTAATATTAAAATTATTTTTTGATTTTTTTACATAGATTGTCGATTAGAATAGTTTCTTTGAACAGGGGATACCATTTTAGATAAAATAAGACGAAATGTTGACTGTTGTTCTTAAAAATTAAAATGGCTGTATTTTATACTCGGAATTCATTATTTTAGGTTTTTAGGATTATTTTAGGTTTTTTTACCTACTACCTTTAAAAGTAAATGGAATATGTTAATCGAACTACATTATAGGTACCTACTATCAGTTAAAACCGACCATGAATCTATCGTCGGATGTTTTCGATGTTGAGGTTATGTAACATTTCGGTAAATAACTTCAGAACCCGGGTGCTGATCTAAAAAATAATTATTGGTGGTAGTATTTGGTTAATTATACATAGTCCACAACAAGTTTCAATGTGATGCAACTCTGGACGGCGGTCCATACATTCGTGGGCATTGTCCTTTATGTGCGTATTAGAAATTAACTATCACTTGCTCAAATGGTGAAGGAGAACGTCGTGAGAACCTGCAAACCTGAGAGATTTATAAAAAAAAACTTAAAGGAATGTGAAGTCTACCAATCCGCATTTGGCCAGCGCGGTAGACTATGGCCTAATCCTTCTTATTATGAGAGGAGACCCGTGCCCAGCAGTGGGACAGTAAAGGGTTGATGATGATGAATGTGGAAGATTATGATCAGACATTTGACAACTAGCTTGCTATAGGAATATCAAATTCTTAAAATCGGACGATTATATACGTATCTCCGTTATGAGAATTCTGTGAATATTGTAGAACTACCCATTTAAAAGACTAGTTTATACTGTATTGGCAACCGTATTGTTGAAGGAAACTGTCATTACTTATTAATAGTCGAAGGTGCAGTACGTGTACGATTATTACGTCTACATCAGTCTTTAACTCGTTAATCACCGTTTCCGCAACAGTTATGTACTTGATCGTGGTTTCTTGGTTTTTAAACGGGAATACTCGAACGTCCTTATCAGCAGGTTTTATCTCCTTTCTATCTAAGCTTGTTCATTTTCTTCCAACTGTATCTACATGATCGATCGATTGCTTCTCCGAACCATATCCTTTGCTCTGGTATCATATCGATATTCATGGAATGCAAATTTTATTTGTTGTTTGCAATTTTTTGTTTTACAGTTCTTTGCGCTTGAGTCTCTCCTTTTCGTCTCTTTGTTTTCAGAACCTGAACGAGGCTCTTTATATTGACCTAATTTCCACCAAACAAACGGCTGCCAAAATAACCCAAATAAAGCCAGTAAAGTAGGTACTGCAATACTTATTTACTTATGATGTGATAAAACATTGTTATGCCTCCAATTTATTGATCGACCAAAGAAGTAATGCTCTAATAAAGTTATTTTAAAAGTAAATTAGTTTAAATACTTCAGACGAGCCAAATGTTGAACACCCTTTCTAATCGCAGTCTAAATAAATTTAGTCTGAATTTAAAAAATATATTTATTTTCATTTATAAAACTTCTTATCTACTAGTTAGGTACTTGTCTCAGTTTATGATTGACATGACATTGATATAAAAACAAGATTAAAGACATCGTAAACAATATAAATGTATTATTTATATTATATTATTGTTTCAACATGATGCATTTTTATGTACATTAATAATGTACTTAATGTAAATGGGTAAATCGTCTATTTAGCTAAACATGAAAACTAGTAAGTGTTACATTGTTTCATTAAATGGTCTAAGTAACTAAATTCAGAGGAAATCATTTTGGACTGGCCGACTGTGCTAACCGCTAACATACATAACCAACGCATTGATTACTTTGTCGCTCTTCGCAAAACGTGTCTCAATGTGTCCGGTTCCTAACGTGGCGACGATTTCTAGTAAAGTATAGTGAAAATTCCCTCTACATTATGTGGCAAAACAATTTAATAGCAGTAAAACTTAAAGCATTTATTGGTAGGTCGAACATTAAATGACCGCAACATTAAACATTAAGTAAGCAATTGTTTAGGCCTACTTAAATAGATATTACCAGTATTATAACTAAGGTTACTACTGTAACTGTTTATTTCAATATTTGGTAAGGTCCTGGAAACTAATATTAATAAAGTATTCAAGGAAGGAAGGTTCATGTTTTGGTATAATGCAAATCATTATAATATGTATCTTCGATAAACACTAACAATAGGATAATATTTCTCTTCTGTCGCCATTTCGCTGGCAGTTGCGCTATAACATTAATCTGATCACGTTATTAAAACAAAAAGGTGCTTAAGATAAGCTACGCAGTCAGCTCCGGGTGGGAAAATTTTCTCGTGCTTTTATTAAGGAAGTATTGTCTATATATTTTAGAAAATCTAATGCGGTTCCGAATGTAATTTGGTTACAAAACCAAATTGCAAAGATATTTATAAGCATTCTTGGTTATATTCCTATAAAATGTCTTGTAGTTTGTTTATTAGGTAAATTACATAATAAGCGGTTGCAACCTGTATCTTAATGTCCACTTGTTGGTCTCGGAAACAGTATGTCAACAAATCGAGGTCTTTATGTATTCCTATTTCTCTTAAGATTATGAACACATCTACGCCTTGTATTAAGATATATTTAAAGCGTTTTTTACTAAAAAAATAATCTTCTTCGGGCCGCAATTATCCAAGCATTGTTTAACCGGCCCATTTAATGTTTTGATTTTATAGCGTAGGCAGATGACTATTGAATTAACATATTTTTACATCGTGTCCTTTGTCTCGGCTGTTTGAAGCTAATGACACGGAATAGAATGTGCGTGAATCATTTATGTTGAATGACCATCTATAAGAATAACTTTGAATATCTTTGAAAATGCATAACATCAACTGACCTAAGTATATGCTTCAAAGCTATCACGCATGACTAAAATATATCTTCGTTTCAATTGATTCAGCATTCTTTATTCCCTCGAATAAAGGGTCTTCTTTTTATTTTTCCGAAAAGATTTATTTGCTGAAACCTTTATATTGATGCGGACACGGGTCTTTACTTTCAGCGGGGTATGTCCGCTTCGACAAATTATATAGGTACAAAATTTTCTTATTCTGTATTTTATCGGCTTATTAATTACCTAATAATTATTACTGTATAAATTACTACTTGTAGTTTTCTGTAAATTTAGAATCGTACTAGAAACTCGTTTAAATGTTCTTGTGCATTGCGTAAGTTGTAGCTCAGTACTGAAAATTACCAGCGCATTCTTTCTTATCGCATTTAAAGGTGTTAGTGCAATATTTTTTGGCGCGGGTCCATAAGCCCGGTCATTAATACCCCTCGTCTTTACGTCGAGATTCGCTTCAATTTGTACGCTAATCACTCGATGCCATCTCCTATGATCCGTATCCATCGGGCACGCTACTTGCGATACATTTTGTACACGACTATCGCCTTTAAACTGTTTCTTGCAATGTCTATATTGCAATACGTACTAATAGAAGATCATATTTTTTCTCGAGAAAAGAACGCATTGTCTCTATAATTGCCGCTTCGCATCAATGAAAGTAGGCTATAAGGTCAGACGGTTCCAATAAGAATTGCTCGGAATAGGAGACGGCAAATGTTGGTAGATATCGGATTCCATGTTTTCTCTATTCTCGGTTTCTGTTTATAAAGGATTGCTTAGTGAAGAAAATCGACAGATGCGATTTTTAATTACATTTGTATGATGATAGGTATCTATATACATGAGTGATTACGTAAACTTAAGTAAAAACGATAATCATACTGACTTGTGCATGTTACTGATAATCAAGCTATTACATTGTGTACAAAAGATAGAAATTTGCCAATTTGAAGCAGGCAGGAATGGTTAAATTTCATTTTCGTAGGCAAATTATTCGATACATTGATTTATTGGCAATAGTGTAAAAAAACACTAACCTTAACCATAGCAATTAGTGACCAATTAGATGTTTTCATTAATAATTTGACTCAAATAATAAAATATTTAATGCTACAACTTTTAATCCAATATCTGCGTTCGTGCAATCGGTGCAGGGAAATTTAGTTGATACAATCCTCATAATTCGATGTGGCAATTTGCAACATTGTACTGCCTGCTCTCTACTGCCGCCTTTCGACAAATTCCCTATCGAGCAAAGTGTACGATAAAGATATAAATTTATTTATCTGAACGAGACAATTTACCATCGAACAACTTAACTTGGAAAGTAACAAGTCTCTCAAGGGACAGTAAATTGTTTCAGCCCTCCAGGGGTCTAGTTAGTTTCACAATACGGTTTGCACTTTCTTATTCGGTCTGAATCATAAGGACGATATATTGTGTAAGTCACTGTTTTAAATTATTTGTTTTTAAAAAACGTTACAAATTTAAAACCTGAAGTAAAAATATGAAATTAGTTTGTACCTATAAAAATATAGGAATTTTTGATTACTTTGCTAAAATAAATAAACAAGTTGAGAATACCAAAAAGTGAACTTAAGTGTACCACATTACTATAGAGGAACACTAAAGTATAAAAGATCTTTCATATCGTTTACCGTCGACGAGCAATATCTAACTTTCCAGACAAATTAAGACATAAACACGTTTTTCACCGCTTCCTATTACACATGCTTGTTCCTGAAACTTTCCGTATTGTTCTCTATAGTGGTCTTATTGTGGTAACTTTTAAGAAAAGTAAGATTTATGGCAACCTTAATTGCCTCATAGAACTTGTTTCATAATTTTAAAAATTGTACAAGTTAATTGCATTTTATAAGTTGTCGCTATTACATTGTCTTTTTATAATATTTTTGCAATATAAAATATTTGACTTGGCTTTAGAAACACCGTAATAATATTTTAGGATTTCAAATTAACAGTGAAAAGTACAAGGTAAATGAAATTATGTTCATAAAGAGTAAAATTTAAAATGATGGAAACTCGCAATAAATAAATTCACATTATTTTTAAAGCTTATTGCCTACATTTATTATTTTTCAGTCTAGTAGTAATCTCTAAAGTAGGCTTCTACCTTATCTCATTGACCCATATCACAGGCTTTGGGTAAAAATATTCACGTTTAAAAATTCATTTAGTGAAGAGCTCTGTCATGATTTTAAGCGGCTTTTTATTAAAAAACTGAGATAAAAAGTAGGTCTTCTGAAAATCCTCGTGCGATGAGCGACGCAATGACAATCTACTTATGTAGGTTGAACGTGACATAGTGTCAATCAATAATACTTACCGATCAATTAATTCATTATCCTCTATTAGATCGCAGTAGGCTTTACATAAAAGAAACAACCGCCTAGCGGGGTGTTCATTGGTAATGTTTTACAAGAATTATGTTTTTATTCGTCTTTGATGTAGAAAGTCAGATTCTAAACCGTCCTGAATGTTTCAACTAATTGTCCTTCCTTAACCTTTAATTGTATAAGTATTTACTTTTAGTACCGACATCTATTGCGATGTTATTATTCTCATCTGAACTCATTGATATTGGTTGCTCATAATAAACTGCATTATTAGTGTGATTGTACTATTCAATAAAAGGAAATTTTCATTTTATTATTTATTGTGTTCTAAATGTCTATTTTGTAAATTTCAACGTTTCAATGAAGCAACTTCGAAACTTAATAATCTTCAGAAGTAAATCAACCTCAGTGTACAGATTAAATGTATATTTGACTTTATTCTGACAATTTTAATCGTAGAAGTCAGTTCAACCTTTGTAACATCTTTATAAGTCGCGAAATGCATCCGTAGCCGTGATTTTCTTCAAGTTGCCGATGTCCAGAGCAGAACCGGCTTCCGCATGACGTGTTCGCGACTAATGGGCCGAGCCGTGCCAGTAACGCTCCTCGCGCCGCGCCAACAGGTGCGCTCCACAGTACAGTACGGTCAACTCCTGCGTTATTCTGTCTCCCTGGTACTTTACGACGCGAACAGCGCCCAAATACGGACTTTCCGCTAAACTGTGTATGCAAATAAGTGCCGTTTCGTCGTTCTGAATATTTGAAAGTTTTTAATAACAGTAAAAAATTGTTACTTTGTGTTTCATAAGTTTAATTTTTGTTTTAAAATGTTGGTGTTGTTAACCGCGTTGGGACCTTCGAATTGAGGAAAAAGCTTTCTTCAGCAAGCGTGTTCCATCATCGTCATCATTTTACGTCAGGTGAGAACCTAAAAGAAAATTTATAAAAGCAATTTCTCCATTGCCACCGGCAAGGCATATTTATTCTACGTTTATGTAATCTTTAAATCGATTTATAAGTCATTGAAGATAATTCCAAAGAAAGTCGTGAAAGTAACCTTACAAGAACGAACATTAATGTTTTTGTTTAGTTTCCCCCTATAAATTTATAACATTAGATTATGTTATTAAATAAGAAATTTATTGATACTAATTAATCCTAGCCGTTGCCGCGCTAGATTTCTAACTAGCTATTCGTTTTATCTCAAGTCAAGTTCTAAGTATAAATAAATACATTATCTATAATTAATCTATATTAATCGATGACATTCGAACATGTTCCGTAATACTCATTAAACCCTATAAAAGGAACGTCATTTGCATTAACGGTCCGCTATGATAAATTACATGATAAATGCAGCTGTTAATGTAATCTGGACGCGACCTCTGAGGTTATGAATATTTAACACGACAAAAATATGTCTCACACTTATATAGAACGTGTCATTGAACTTGATAAATTATATCTATACGAATTAAATCGAACTGTCTACTTGTAAACCAATATAAACAGGCTGTTATTTATTTGTGATAATGGAAAATATATTTTAGTTTATTTGTTTGAAATTATTATCGATGGAATATTTATTCGAGTGACGCGATCATGACTGGAAGTAAGTAATGTGGTGGTTGAATAACTCTCTGTTTTTGCTTTAAATTCTAGATGTCCTGTTGTCCAGTTTTTATTAGGGGAGAAAATAATTGCTTGTACTCTACCTGTTATTTTTTCACGGGACTCACGATCTAGAGTATAATACAGTGACATAGGTGTTATGAGTTATTTTTATACTGTTAGCCTGGATATTGTTCTGCTCTTTTTAGTACATGGAAGGATGAGTTTGATTTTAAATTATATCTTGTGTCATGCAATTCATTACTAACTGTCCCGCAAGTCCATTTGTGTCTAAATTTTCGGATATGATTGTTGGCATTAAACCGAATAGTTTTTATATTATAAGATAATTTCTTTAATAAATCAAGAATTTTTACTCGTATATAAATTGACTTCATCTTATCATATGCATGAAATATCGTTTTAAAATTAAAATTTGAAATAATTTGTGTTTTTGACATAATGATCAAGTTATTCAGTTTCAAATAAATATATGATGAATTTTAAAAGAAACCTCGTGAATATAAAGAAACACAGGGGTTCACTCGGGCGTAGCCTTGCGCGTGTGCTTGTACATAATAAGCAAGTAGATCTTAATACAAGTTCCGTCAATTATCTTGTTACATACTGGGTGAAAATATAGACTGCAGACACAGATTAGAATACTGGGGCAGTTGGCTTTATTATTCTTGAACACGTCGATGGTTGACGTGAAACTTGTTCATAATCACTGGCTCTCTCGCAAATTGAATTCACGGCTACTCGGACTACTTGATATGACTGGATGTTAAGAATGTAGTGTATTCTTTCCTTCATCTTAGAAAGGTGGTGGCCCTGCCATGATTTCATGGTTTGACTGGGAAGGTGCTACCACCGTACGTCTAGCGTTTACGTAGGAGGGTATGGATGCATGTTAGCGTATATACGAGTATATGTATATATGAGAGACTTATATACGTCTCACATAGTCCTCAGTAGGGGTAGCGCACATGTGATCGGCCTGTTCTATATGGAGTCAAATGAACATTTATTCTTGTTTGCTGTTTTAATCTTCACAAAAAATATTTGCCTGTTAACCCTAAGGATCAGCTCTGCTGCTCAATTTTCACCTCTTTGCTCGGTCTTATGTCAGTCTTGTCTTCGTAATTCTTTTCACATTTTGCATGAAATTTACGATCTGCGTTTAGCCTTGCAAATATTATACGCTTTATTATTCTGCTTGTTTATCGGAACTAAACTCTGAAACGACTAAACTGATATTGTGATGTTCAAGCAATGTTTTCCATTTTGGAGCTAATAATATAAGGTATTTTTCTCCCAAAAATATGTAGGGATCCCCTGTTTTAATAAAGGTTTTTAGGTAAAAAAGAAGCTTTAACGATTATTTAGGAGCCGAGGGACGAAAGAAGGAAACAAGGTTCCCTAATATTCGGATTAAAAGATAATTGGTAGTTACCGTACCTGTTAATTACTCCTTCACGGCTTTATGTTCTGGTTTTATAATAGTTTTCATAAATGTTTACGACCTTACATTATCTGGGACATTTATGTAACTCCAATATGCAGCAGTGTTGACTCGGTAGGTACCTGCAGTATACGAGCGCAGTGAATCTTATTTACTTAGCATAAGAAGCCTTAAGAAATTACAATCGGAAAGTTGGTCGTAGTAACTTCACTCTTGGAAAATTCTATGAATGTCTTAAATAAATAAGGACTTAATAAGTAACTAGAACTATGTGAGCTAGGATTTGAATCCTAGATTTTGATGTTTATGAAACGAAGAAAGAAGGAAAAATATATTATATTTTCATGAAATTATAATATTGAGGGTCTCAATGCAGTTAAGTGAAGTATTCTTGTAAATATCATGTTATTTATTCTTGATTAAATTGATAAAAATATAAACAATAAATCCTAACGTTTTCATTTAAAAATGTAAATTTCTAGATCTTACGAAACATAATGACAGCCGAGACAAGCTAGGACTGTTTATTCAACATTAGACAGACACTCGTTCCACATCCTTTCACATAATTTTATAGCCCTGCACTAGTTTTGCCTCGGAGATATCAGAACAAAAGCTACATATGTAAACAGAAGCTTTCTACTGCGCTGCGTTTATATAATACTAATGCACGTGGCCTCGTTTGAATAATATTTCTCAAAGGACAGTTATCTGTATTTTTATAGAAAGCATTGTTAATAATGTAAACTCGGATTGTTTGAAAATATAATCATATTTAGAGTTTTTATAGGATTTTGTTTGGGAATCCTTCTTGGTTATATGCTGCTACAATTTTAAAGACGGTTTCTTTGGCTGGTCCCTGGTGTATTGTTATTTCGGAGGACTATTATATGAATAAGTTCGGTCGTGGCTGCCTTATTACTAGAGATTAGGGGCGGATTTTGCAATCTCATCTAATGTAGAGGTCTAACTATAATTAACTAAGATAAATTATCATTAATACTATGTTTAATTATCTACGTATAACGGTATGTGTAATGTGTATCTTTTCTTTAATATTTTTATAATGTAATACAGTGGGTAGTACCATAATAACCTTTGAAATGATTACACTCTATTGTCGAATGTTTTACAGCGTTCTATTTACAGTGCAGTAGTTTAAAAGCTAATTCGTAGAAAATTATTGTTAACTTTAAAATTAGGCCAATTGAAGCTCGTTTGTCCGCGCTAAAACTAATTGCGAATTTACCGTATGCGCTACTCAAAATAATCGAGTTTGTTTAATGTGGAGCGCATTACGTGACCGTATGACTCGACTAGCAAATGAGCCGATTCAAAACATTGGCCCCTGAGTCAACGCACTTCTCGTAGCAATATATAAAAATAATTGTATCGATTAAAACAACGTAAACATCTTTCATTTTAGAAATCGATTATACGAATCATAAAAACACATGGAGATTAATTACTTGATGTTGTTTTCTTTTCACCACGAAATTTTCGAATGTAAATATCACTTTTCGGAATTTGAATTCCTTTTTCTTAGATTTTAGAAGATGGTAGAACCCTTTGTGTGGACTCCGGCGGCACCACCGCCACACCTATTTCTGCCTCATAAAAGCAGCGCTCAAGCTGCTGTGTTCCGCTTTGAAGGGTGTGGTAAGGGGGACATACTTTACCGAGGCGTTTCAGCTTAGTCCTCAGGGGTAGCGGCACATCTGTGGCCGACCTCAGGTAGGAATATCTAATCGTATCTGGGGTTGACAGATGTCCATGGCCAGCAGTAGCCATCAGGTGGACTGCATGCTCGTCTTCCACTCCTATATTATAAAAAATCTCTCAAATGTGTCTAAATAATGTACCATCGTCAACTTTAAAGCATAAGATTATTGTCTTTCAATTCTAAGAATACGGATGATTCTGTCGTCTGGCTGTTGAATCATGTGCTCTTTTTAATGCACTTTTCTTAAAGCCAGAAGCTTCTAATTTGTTAGCGTTTAGTATCACGGAGATTTAATTTATTTTGTTCTTTCTTCATCTATACAATATCAATATCGACCGATTCATTTTAGTCTCCAGCCATTTGAGACAATAAATTTGTTCCTCATCTAAAACAATGGATGAAAATGGATTCGCATAATTTGTTACACATTACCGCAACAAAGCGTTTACTTGGCTATGAATGAGTCTGACTTCATTTCTCATTTGTTTAATTACTTGGCAATTCATTAAATTCGGCCGAAAATACATTTTCAGTTTCCATCTAATTCCTTGTACGACAAATAAGGATATTATTTAAATGATTTTATTAATGTTGATTGTACGTATGTATATCGAGTGCAAATTACCATATTGTATGTCTGCTGTTTAACAGCTTAACAGATTTAAATAATATATTATATGATACTGGCTAACCCGGCAAACGTTGTTGCCATATAAATAAAAAAATGTTAAGGATGAACAACCCTTAATCACTTAGGGGTATGAAAAATAGATAGTAGCCGATTCTCAGACCTACTGAATATGCATATAAAATTAATTATTAAATTAATTAACTAACATTGCGACACGATAATTTTATATATAAGATGTTCTTTGATTTGTTTTCATTGCTATCATAAGCAGCATTTAATAGGTCGAAAACCTAATCTGAACAATTTACTACATCCGTGAGTAGGTAGTGTTGGTATATCTCAATTCTCTATGGAATTTAACGTTATTTTATACTAGTTTTTGCCCGCGGCTTCGCCCGCGTTTAAAGGAAAATAATATAACGTACTAACATACAAAAAACTGAAAATTCGTACCTTAACTTTGCTAAAGATCATCACTTGAACAAATGCGTAGTTTACGATTCAATCCTTACTAATATCGATTAAAATAATCGATGTTTTTGGTCCAAAAGATCGATTCTCCGATTAATCGATCTTAGATCGCCATCCCTAGTTCCCGTGGGATTTCCGTTATAAAAACTATCGTATGTCCTTTCTCGGGTCTCAGACTATCTTTGTACAAAATTTCATTAAAATCGGTTCAGTGGTTTGGGCGTGAAGAAGAGACAACCAGACAGACAGACACTTCCGGATTTATAATCTTAGTAAGGATGTTTAAGTGCGAACATGTAATTATAGCTGACCACTACCATCGGATGGATTGTATGCTCCTTCAATGTTCAGATTATATTATTGATGTGATCACTCACATTACATTATTATAAAGTTATATTATAGTAGTTGTGGTTTCATAACATATAAGGCAAGGGACAAGGTAATTTCTAGGTTTTATCAATAATGATTGATTGATTAATTATTCGCGTTTATAAACATATATTACCATTAATTATATCAGTTTTCTTTTTACGTTTTTTATTTACATAATATCTTGCTACGATGTTTGACTACACTACACTTTATTTCAAACAGTTCGCCTGTAAGTCGGTCAATTTACTCGGAGAGTGGATACTATGAAGATGAAAAGTTTGAAGAGAATGTTAAACTTTTAAAACAACGTATTTAGTTAAATAACGAAACGAAATTGTTTTTAATAATGTATACTAAAGTTGAAAAGTTTATTTATCTGTATATTATGTAAGTATTCTGAGATATTGTGTCAAAGGGTCCAGTCAAGTCTGGGTTCGACTGGTTCATGCCTTCGTATATATTACTCTGAGACAGGACTGGCTTTCGATAAAATCCGGTCTGACTTACTTTTATTTGCCACATATAAGCTTTAGGGTTATCAGAATTACTTTATATTGTTCGTTCTAAACATACACTTTTTTTATGATATATGAGTTAATGCATAAAACGAGCATGCAATCCACCTGATGGTAAGTGGCTACTGCTGGCCATGGACATCTGTAATCAATCCTAGATAATATTAGAATATTACCTGATGTCGGCCACAGACACATTGCTACCCTTAAGGGTTGCTTTGAATGTATCGGATAAATGTCTTCTGTATTATACAATACAATACTATTATTGATGTTAACATGTATATTGAGATAAATGTTCCCTCTTGTACCACTTATAGGTTATTCTACCTTAATTCTGAGAAACACAAGAATTTTCTGAATATTGTCATTGGAACTGGATTTGTAATATTATATTTTTAGTCTCAGAATAACGTTAGAAAACATAATATTATGAATGCAGTATTGCGTGCCAACCCTATGATTTACGACAATGTGTGCTCATTACGCTAGGCTATTGAGAGTATTGAGACCCTTAAGATTAAAATTGTTACTGGAAACAAAGCAATAAAAATTAAAAAAAAATGGCAGTTTTCACCTATCAACATAGCAGTACAAGTCGATGCAGTCTGTCTGCAACGGCTTCTATATATTATGTAACCAGAATGAAATCTTTTATGTCAAAATACAGACCTGTAAACCATTTTTTAACCGACTTCAAAAAGGAGGAGGTTATATGAGCGCCGACTTCAGAAATATGTACAAAACCAACATTTATTTCAATTATTTTTTACTTTGTAGTGACATAGAAGTCGGTTGTATTTTTTTGTTAAAATTTTTTTTAACTTAGGTTTTTACTTGGTCGTTATAGTTTTGAGAAAGGGTGTAGTGAGTGCGAATATAAGGAAAATAATATCTTAATGAAGTAGGAACGTTAAAATATACGCAGTTTTTGTGTGGTTTGTTAGCATAAGTACAATGAACAATAACCAAAGAAAGTGACAATCAATATTTATCGTTTACCTCGTTAAAAGTAATCGAGAATGATAAAGTAAAAAAGGACTGGTTCTCTGAGTCACTGGTTCGGTTTTCTTGTGCGGAGATAGTGCATTCAATATGAATTTATCTTTGCGAGTTATTTATAACACACATTTAAACGTACGCAGTATCTTGCGTCGTAGCAATTTCTAGTTATTTGAGCCGGTTAGTTTAGGTAGGGATGCATCTGAATTTAACTATAGTTTAAATATCTGAAAGTTACTAATTTGATAAAAAATTCCGAAAATGTATTCGTTATTCGTGTAGAGTTCCTAGGATCTCTCTTTGATTGCTTTGTGTCTACTGCGAAGGTAAGGCCGTTAAAAAGTGTTTTTTTTTTACAATAATCTTAAACATTATCTCATTAACCTACATATGTTTTGCTTTTTGGTTAATGATGTCTTCATTATAATAAAGGTTACCAGGTCAATTGTTGATCATATACGACCCTCGTGTACAGTATTTACTGAAATTAAGTTCTGAATGAAATAGGAAAAAATCGTAGTTTTAAAGTCCGGACGAATGCCGCGGAGTTTTAGTCGGCAAGACTACGACATTCCCTTACAGTTACCCTGGGCAACAAATCTGACAGGAATCCATGAGTATTTTTCAGAATTAAAAAAAGAAAGATAAAACCATACGATATGTACTTATATTACATTTTTACGACTTATTCAACTTGTTGAATTAAAAAAATGGTGTCAATGAACAAGCCATTATTATCACTTTTCACTTTTTGTCACCATACACATGAAATCAATCAAACAAAGAAAGCGAGTTACGGCCGCAACATAAAACCGGGTTTATATAAAGTCATCAGATACGGGGAGGAAAGTCCACGCGTCTCGCTCGTTTGCGTACCGTGTTTACTTTTATGACTTTTGCAAATATTGGCTTGGCGACACTCGACGTATTATCAGCTGTTAAGTTACATTCGTGTTCATATTTACTTTCAGCTAACTTCAGGATATATTGGTCACGTAGTATGTTTTAAATGGAGTTCTAGATGTTTTATGTGTATGATGTAGATGTATTATATTCCATATAAATGTTTTGATCGTTATTAATGTATGATTTAATTAATTTACAGAAGTGTGTAATAACAACTATTTGTCGAGATTGTGCAATTACGAGTATATAATGACAACAGTATGACAACAGATCACGTTCCTTTAACAATATAGGTAAAGAAACGTAATTGACATGTCATATTATGATTTGTGTAAGATTTCAACAAAAGAAATCTCTCAAGATGATCAAATATATTTCCAGGTTACAAATTTTGTTTTTGGCATATCTGCAAAATTGGTGCGGTTTGCCGTACCGTATTGACGTAACCTTATGTGTCTAGTTCCTACTTTAGAACATCGATTTAAAGTACGTGTGGCCTAGTTCCTATTTGCAGTCTGAGCTGAAACACTATGCAGGTACCGATTTGAATGGACTATTATAAATTCGATTTATTTCGTTTCAACATAATCAGTATCCATTAAATGTGGGTTCAATAAGTATTGGCTATCAATCACGTCACGTGCTCTGTGACAAGTGGAAGTTTTTTACGGTGGACCTCATAGTGCGCACACGTTTTATAGTTCATTCGAGCAATTATAGTCTTTTTAGCTTTAGTTTTTAACAGTTATTTTCCTGTAGTGCTTCGAATTCCGTTGGCAGATTTCCACGGATGCGTTCTGGTTTTCAGACTTGAAATATGCATTGTTTCAATACAAAATATATTTTCTTTATTGCCACTTGTTTTTTAAAGCCTATTATATATATCATCTTATATTCATTCAATTTATTTAATCCTATGCGTACCGTCCGTATATTATGTAGAATATAGTACGGCTGATGCTACCATTCCATTTGCTTCATTGATTTTGTGATGCAGCTTATCTTTTCAGTCTGATATCAATAGATAACAGATGAGCAAAATATGTCCATCAGTATGCGGTTTTTTGGCAAATGTTACACTTCAGTGTGTTGATGTCGAAATGGGAATACTGATAGCACAAGTGTGTTGATGTGCGCAATTTGTCCCACTTATTTATCGGTACGTATGAAGTTCTCGTTTGAATTATCATATACTTGACAAAAGAAAACAGCTATACGTTATAAGAATTCATAACTATATTGCTTCCAGAAATATTACATTCCTAAGGACTTTCTCAGCAATATATTAGGATCTTTTATACACGTGTCGCCTACTTATTATTCTTGTCGCACGTTGTTCGCAGCTTTCTTGAATTTTATGATATTAAGAATATTCTAGTAAAGTAATAAGTAGTCTCAAGAAACGGGCTTAGCGAAGTTTCTTTTATAACCTTATAGCTGCTGGTTTATTGGAATCAAATTCCAGGTACTACTGACGGATTAGCTTTTGTCCTTACTCTATATAATTACATTTGATAGTAAAACAACAAGGAGACATTTCGTTTGTCGCTTTCTTATCCCGTTATGTTTGTTTATTTGTGAAGTTAGAATATTTTTTCAATAGAATTATGATAGTTCAAATAGTTACGTATGCCAAGTTTATGCTATATTAGCACCGTGTTTATCCACAAAATAATTATTCATTCATGTAACGTATCTACATCTCAATTTATATATTTAATTTATACGTAAACAGCGTACGAGTTATATTACGTGCATGTAATATGTGTCTAGAAATTTTCTCTGTGATGTTGTGTACGTAACTACTGCAAGATATCATCTGTAGGCGTGAAGTGACATAAATTAGCGCAATAAAATTATTTGCGTATAGGTTTGTGGCAAGCAGCAGCTGAGTGGTTGAAACTACATCACTTAATCGTTGGGTTCGAGGTTCAAAGGCGCTTCTGAATTTTCAAAGTTATTTGCGTAATGCAAATTAATTATCACTTGCTATAATATGTATCTATAATTGTGAGGAAGCCTACACGCCTGTCAGTTCTTAATAAAAAGTTCGCTCCTCTTACTAAACTCCTCTTACTTAGAGAGAAGACTCCCGGAATGATGGCATTAACAAAAAAAACCCACTGAGTTTCTTATCGGGTCTTCTCAGTAGATTTTCATTTCTTTTCATTTCATTCCGAAAGGGGTGGTGGGTGGTTGAAAAGAAGTGTTCGGAATTAATAAATTTTGAATAAATAAGATTTGAATTTGTGACTGCTGGGCACCCGCGGTGGGACATTGCACAAAAAATACCTACCTTTTACTAGTGCCTAATCATTGCACTTTTATCTCATTATCAACCCATTACTGTCGCACTGCTGGGTCTCTTCTCATAATGAGAAGGATTAGTCCATAGTCCATCCCGTTGGCCAAGTGCGTATTGGTAGACTTTACTTTACCTTTGAGATTACCTTTGAGATTTATTTTATAAATCTCTCAGGTATGCAGGTTTCCTCACGATGTTTTCCTTCACCGTTTAGCAAGTGATAATTAATTTCTAATACGTACATATCTTTGAAAAATCAGGGGCCTGGGATTTGAACCTCAGACCTCTCGATCGAGAGGCCAAGTTTCTTAACCACTAAACTATAACTGCATTTTTGTTTAATTTAACCTAAAATTGCCGAAACGTCAAAGAAGAAAACAACACTCGGTGCCATGCCGCTGTTGTTTTGTGCGCTATTAAACGCGCGATGTTTTATGAATTCATTCGCGTTCATCGCACTGTACGCGGATGTGATCGATCCGCCGACATAATCGTTGCGTCTCGGGATGCGTGTGAAGTAGACTGTGAGAGCCGCACGCCACTCGTACGAGAAACCGAACTATTATTGTTGTTCATGAAAAATATGTCATTGTACCAACACATATGAGACTTTAAATTTATATATTTTTTTTTGTAGTTGTTTGCGCAAATACGAATTTGCGTGCGGTAAAAATTTTACGGTTTACATTGATAAAAGTCCTAATGATTCGACTGTTCAACACGTATGTGTATCACCATGATACCTTTTATATTTTAGCTTATTCGAAATAATTAAAAGACGATGATCACAGATTGCAACTATTGCTATTTTCCTATCGATCATTCGCATTATACAAGACTTCGAAAGAGTTTCCTTAATTTTTCAAGGTAAAATGGCATTTCATTTCATTTCATGATATTCCTCAATATTCCTCAGGGAATACAACACATTCGTGCTCGACTTCCGGCAGGACTTCATTTCTATTTGGAGTTGGTTACAAATATCCATGGGCGGAAGTGACCATTTAACTTCAGGTAAACTTTATGCTCGTTCGATTCAACTGTTGTGTAATAAAACCTGTTGTGCTCTCTACGTAGAGTTATTCCTTCGAAATTTCCCTTTTTTGACATTCTGCATAATTTAGATTTGGGGGTTCGCCTTTTCAGACGGAAAATAGCTGCTCTTTGTGTTTAGGTAAGAGGCACACTGCAGTCCCCTTCTCGTTTACGATAAGAGTTTCGGCGAGACGTTTCGATCTGCTGAGATCGTCTGCGGACATAATTGGGCAAGCAGAGACGAACACAGGCTAACATTTTAGGAAGCTAAATATTAAACCATAATATTTATATTTAATTTATTATTACCTTATAGCACATTAGCGACTAAACTTTCAAATGAATTAAGTACCTCATGTCGACACTGTATTTATATACCTATTTAAAAAAAGATATCTGATGTACCTACATATTTTATTAACACTCCTTAAGTAGAAGCTAACCTTATTTCAAAAGTATGTCAGTGTAACGGATCCTATGAACTGGATGCATAGTTTAACCTCGCCTTATTAAGGAGTGAAAACTATAATTTTAATATTCCGTTAAATTGAGTTTTAGCATAGTTTAACTAGTTAGTTATCTAGTTAATATGTACACAATAAAACCAATACTTACAGTTATACCTAAATGATTTGAAAGTGTTGTGGCTATCTATGATTTCACGATAAATAATGTATAGATTATGTACCTATACCACCTACTTACTAAGTTTGTAAGCATAGAACATGTAAAATTTTGTAACCATATCGACGCTGTGTAATAAGGCTATTTAATTGAGTTCACTAATACCGTTGTTTATAATTATATGACAAAGTGTAATATACAGATATCTGACACCTACCTACTATAGATCACTCACACAAAAATGTTATCACAAAGATGTCACATGACGTCAATCACACGTGTGCTCGCCATTGTCGCCTGTGTCATCATTAACATTCAAAAGTTATACGTAATTATAACTACATGCAACTAGTTTATCTGTGTCTAATAACGAGCTTCTTATCGTGTCTCAGCTCGAGTGTACCCAGTCGTTTATCCCAAAAAATGGAACCTAGCTTATTTTATTCCCTCAATATCGGTTAAGTAATTTATACGATTTGGCAAGTAAATAGCAACAGACAGTTAATAATTTAATTGATATGAGCTTAAGAACACGCAGTTATTTAAAACTGAAAGTTAACCAAAATGAACAATAGGTTGATAGCGCTCTTGTTAAATCTTTGTCGCAAACCTTTGCGACATACCTACTTACATAATTTTAAATGTATTTACAGGTGTACCATAGAAATGATAAAATTATCAGAATTCTGTTTTTGTACCAGTAGGCCATAGAAGCCGAAAAGATGCAGTATGTCATAGTAATGCAGAAGTCTCCGCTATCACCGCTCTATGAAGATGTGCTGTGTTCACGCGGCATTATTACGTAAACAGCATAGTAAATTTCCCAAGTCTACAATGTATCCAAGTCGATTTACGTTTATCTCGACGAATACGTACGTTTATGTCGCGCTACAGGCCCGTGTACACTAACTTTGCGCAAATGTTTACGGCTTTAATATTTGTGCAGTTAAATTTGCCGACCAAATTCTGAGCATAAAATTCTTTTGTATGTGTAAAAATTGCGTTAAATTTCCACGTTAATGGGTATGAATGTGAGTAAAATTATTGTTGGCGTTGCAAAATTTTACTTCGACGCTTTTTGAATTATTATTTTTTACACGGCGGTTACCTATACGAATAAACGTGTTAGTGGAATAAAATAAAATTGACTTGGAAGAATTGCAGGTACTTTTTACAACGTTTATTTTCTGTACCAATTGGTTTAGAAAGTGGAAAATACGTAAAAAATAAACCCGTATTTTTACAACAACATTTTTATGCTTCAGTAAAATTATTTTTAAGTATTTTACCACAAACTCAAGTAACTTACGTGTATGCGTAATTTCTTAAAAAAAACTACACATTTCTTTTTATTGGCTGTGTGTAGATTGATCTACAGCAAACTGAAATTATTTCTTTTCTCAATGATACCCAAACATGAAAAATAAACGTCATTAGTAGATCAATCGGGATTAGTAGTTTATAATCTATTGTACATGGGACAAAGTAGCAAACTTTATCAGTTAGATATTCCTATTGTTAGTCGAAGGAATTGATGGCTAAGTTAATAAAAAAGACGATTTGAAAAACGTCAAAATTAATTGCTTTAGCGAATTCATATTCGCAATTATATCACGAAATATAAGATATCATATTCTGTTTATAAATCCGTAAAACAATGTACAGTTACGATCAACCAGAACAAGTCATTGAGACGTTTTGCAGTTTTGTTTAATAAAACGTTACATTAATTTGTGACCCACTTGGCCAATCCCCTACTAAAGAGCCATCTTTTGTCAGTGATTGTTATTACAAGCGGCTTTGTCCGCCGTCGGGACGACAATATCTGCAGCGCACTACGTTACACGATGACACATTAAAATAATGATTAATCCTTCTACAAGAGTAATGAAATTTGGCTGCTCCCTTGTTGTAAAGGGTATTTTTTATTTACTATATTTAGATGAGTTTTTTTTTCTGTGTTATAGAATCCATAATGGTAGTTAATTATTCTCTCGGCGTTTTGGTATAGTATCAAGTCGTCACCGTGTATATCGACCGCTGCCTATAATTATGTTCTGGCCCCTGTATTTACTTAGTGAGGGGCCTGACTTGGTTTCAGTTTCCGAGAAAGCTTCGCATGACCTGGCATTACCGCGTATGTCAGTATTTTTTGTTACACACGAGCGGTTACATTACGTGTAATCAAAATACTGTACATGTAAACAGAACATCTACTTGTGTCCGGTAAAAGCTTATTATTTTTTGTTGCACTAAATTTACATTGTCAAGATTTGATTAAAGTGTTGAAACCTTTCATTATTCATATCCTCTGGTACCATCACCACACCTTTTCCCTTAATAATTTTGTCTAATAGTTCTGGTGAAACAATGGTGATATGGTGGTGGTGAGATACCATGATGACTAACTTAGCCCTCAACAATTATTACCTGGAGTCCTTAGGACGTAATAATGCATCTGTAACCGATGTTACCCAGTAACTCAGGTAGGAGTCATATCATATCTGCAGGTGATGCAAGATGTTGATAGGCGACAATGGCCACACATATTATGGAAACTTCTTTATGGAAACATCATTTATGGAAGGTCATTCACTAAAAGTTATCTAGTTGAGATATATTTTATGGCTTAAACGTTAGTTAGTTAAAATTACTAGTTGTTAAGGTTTACCAAAAAACATTTAAGTTAAATAAACGAAAAGAAAAAGATTGATACGATAATCCTAATTAAACAGTAACTTTATGTAACTAATAAAAATAAATGATTATTGAAATCACAATCTGGCTGATTCTTGAAAATAATAATCTTTTGTTCCTGTTACAAGTAGTAATAACAGTTTAAATACAAATTTATTAAAGGTCGTTCGAATGCAGTTAGGATAAATTGACTGAAAGCTTATTACAAAACATGATTGGAATATCAAATGCTGTTCAGATAAGTAGGTACTTAAAGTACTTGTTTTATTGTATGTTTAAAGCGATAAGTGATTATAACTATTAAGAAACTTTATTATTACTATGACAAATACATAACTTTATTTAGGTCTGTATACCTTCCAGGTCACTACCAGCAATGGATACTATATTTTTGTCTGAGCACTTACGCTGGACACGGGTTTCTTCCAGCAAATGGGGAAAACCTGGAACGCTCCAATGTATGTTTCTCACTATGAAGTTAAAAAAAATATTTTAATTACTGATTTATTACAATTTAATGCAATGTTTTAAACAATATGTTATGAGTATAAGAGTTACTATTCTAAATATTTATTTATAACAAACGTCAAGATCATTCATTCTGTAAAGTATAAGTTGTCCTATTGAGTTAAATGCCGTATCTTTGTGTTATTTTTTTTATAATTATTCATCGCTTATCGCTACTCTACGGCGGTCGAGAAAGCGCCGTGGCAATGCGGCGTCCACTTAGGCACTATCGTTAAAATTCTCGCAACACTATAAAAGCTATTTGAGGCAGAAGTTCATGATAATATAATAACTTATCGATTACAAATACAAATTCATTGATTTCAACTTGGCATTGTTGATCGAAAGATTTCAGTGTAGGTGTGTGTGATATAAGTGATATAACGTTTGTAACGGTAGTATTCATTTCAATTTTATTTTACAACTAGCTGACCCGGCAAACTTTGTCCATCTCAAAATCTATTTATCAAATATATTTCATAAAAAATATAGCCTATGATACTCGTGGATAATGTAGCTTTCGAATGGTGAAAGAATTTTTAAAATCGGTCCAGTAGTTTTTGAGCCTATTCATTACAATCAAACAAACAAAGTTTTCCTCTTTATAATATTAGTATAGAAAAAGATGTAGTGAAGTTAATTTTACAAAAAATAATCTAGTGATGCTAAGGGGATACTCTTTAATGCAGAAATAAAGTATACTCCTTAAAGCGAATCAGTGATATCATTTGACTAATATTTCGTGTTTGCTAAATCCCACACATATTTACTTATGGTTCACGTCACTGCCGCAAAAAATAATAGGTACTTTTTATTATATTTCAGTTGTAATAAAAGCTAAACCAAAATATTTCTAAATGTTTAATAATATGTTTTTAAGGACGTTTTAAGTGGGCACTGCTAAAAACAAGCCAAACCCATATACTTCTTAAGGTTTATGAGAGTTAACTAAACTAAATAGGTGAGTAAAATGCTTGCTAATAGTCTCAAACCAGAATTCTCTGTGTTGTGAACTTCAAAGAGCTAAGTTAAGCAAATCGACTTATACTATGACTGTCTGATCTGAACCCTCAGGACCTCAAACCAAGATCAATTATGTTCTGAATAGATAATCTGACTATTTTCGCCTTGACTATTATTACATCATTACTACAGATAATCGATTTGTTACTAAGTACCGCACTACTTAGTGCTAACTCGATTTAGTAATCACGTATCGCGCTGCAAATCGCACGGTGTTTTGACATGACTTCGATGTATTCGAGATAATCATAATAGCGTATCTAATATCTATAACGTTTATTTGACATTGCAACATAATATGCATCTAATTGGTCGACCGAGTTACGCCTGGGATTACAAATACGATATGTGCCAATTTTCGTATAATAAATAGTCTTCGATCCAATTATATTTTAAATGCCACATTCTAAATTTCATCCAGTAGCTGCTCACTTAGATTTAGTTTTATAGTCATTAAGTGTTAATCATTCAAAATTAATCTATTAAAATGTCAAATATTTTGTGGCTATCAACGCGGAGATAATATGATCACTTTCCGGCTTCATTACCGGAACACTCGCTTTACTCTTATTATAAGTGCGCGTGGAGCCTGATGAATTTCAATACTTCTAAACCTATCTTGATACGATTGCTGCTATTTATATGAGAATTAATCGCGATAATATAGATATACTTGTTTTGTATTCGTTTCGTATTTTAATCAACAAGAAACGTTATCTATAGAGTTGTTAATAAATGTTTACCTATTTTAATATACCCCTGTACTGTGGTCGCGAGTTCGTAGGCATTATCACTGGTTTCGTCATTAAATCAGAAGATAGTAGTTATGAAATTTCAATCTCAATGTTATCGGTTATCTACACGGTAAAATGAAAACAAACAGCCGTTGGTACCGTTTAAACTTGCAGAAAACATAACAGTTCCTTAAATCGTGAGAAATGAGGCAACTAGTTTATATTTTTTATAACGACGCGCACAGTATAATCGTTATACGTTAAACAATTAGCGGTTGCATCAGCATTCTCATGCATTATGGGGTATAGCCGAACAATGGAACAAAGCTGTGCGATGATCCACCTCGAAATGCAATCTCTCCGTGTGTCGATTAAACACGATTGTCTTGCTCCGCGATTTCTTGTAGCTCCGACCTTTCGGCACTATATCACATTACCCACGCGTTGTAAGGTCTGGGTAAGAGTTTGGTGGACGTCATCGCCGCACCTATTTCAGCCTTATAGTCATTGCTGTGTTTCATTACAAAATGAAACAGTACGCGATCTAATTTTTGTTTTACGAAGAGACAGCAAATGAAAATGCAATCATCGTACTTAACGTAATTGCAGTGCTGACTGCAGTATTGACTTCAAGCAAAACGTTGACATTCGGGCCCAATTTCTAGTGCTTTTCTTGGGGTTTCATCTGGAAAGGATTGCAGATGCGTTATTGCGTTTCTTCTCCTGATGACCCCACAAAACAATTAATTTGCTTTACGAGGGAATGGGAATACTACCTACAGACAAACTGTCTGTGACATAATTATATCCTCGTGTCGACTTGTCGTTTTTGTTTTTACGTAGGATGCAGGATAACATGCCTGATGGATCCAATTTCACGCGTTCCTATTTCATTTCAGATACTGCACGCGCCTTCAACGCCTACCTCCAGCCTTAGCCTGTATTCATCACTGCCAACTATTCCGCCCTATTGCGCGCTTGATGTCGCCATGCTAGACAAGACCAATGCTAGTGTTAAGATAATCGCTCAAGATTATAGAAAATTCGATAGTTACTGGCGTTCGTGACGTCGGGAACTAAGCGAAGACGAAATGAGTCAGTCGCCGGATGAGGCCCGAGCGGCCCGGATACAGAAATATAAAGAGGAGAGGAGAAAACAGCTGACAGCCAGGACAGCGACGTTGTTTTCAGCCAACGTCACTGAAAGGTAAATATTTTTTGTATTTTTTTTATTTTGTTTTGAGGTGCAAACATCCTTGCATGTTCCCATATTTTCTATGACATTCGTAAAATGTGCTCAAATTCATTTGTTTTCATTGCTTAGCGTAAATTATTGAAACATATCAAAACGTTAACCTTCAGGTTTATTGTTAATGCATTTATTACTTTGTTACATTTGTATCAAATAAGTAATATGTTTGTTGCAATGTGCATAATTTGTAGTCCAAATATTAAAATGTTAACCTTAATCATTCCAGGCGACCAAGGAAACCAGCTAACCGAACACCATTAGAAGATACTGGCGCTCATCTCAAGTCTTCCTCGGAGCTAAATCTAAACACAGCTTCAACTTCAGTGCCTATTAGAACTACGCGAACGTCACGCCTAAGAGCTGCGGCTGCTAATCAATCTGAAATATGTCAGTCTCCTAAAAAATCTAATAGAAGTTCCTCTGTTCAATCACTGTTAGAAGATGATAAAATTAAAACGGCCAAAAATTCTAAAATAGTAGATAGAGATAAACAAGGTCGAACGAGTTCAAGTAGACGACAGAGTCACGAGAAAGAAAATTTGAAAAGTGCTTCGACCAGTTGCTTCGCTGATAAAGAAGTTGGTGCTATTAGAACGAAACTTAAACATTCCAATAAAAATATTTTAGAAAAAGACAAAAGTAATTTTTTAGTCAGTAGTCCTAGGGGGAGAAATATTGACGAGAAGACTAATTTAAAGACAGATGAGAAAAAAATAAAGAAACTTGTGACTGAAGATACTAAGTTAGTTAATGTTAAAGATGACGAAAAAAATGTAAATGTTGAAGAAATTTTCAACGATATTTTAGGGAATAGAAGTCTTTCGAATAGTTTGGACAAGGATAGATTTGAAGATTTATACAAAGACCTTGTTGTTGAAGAGAAAACCCTTCAGAATAAAAATGAACTGAAAGTAAATAATGTTATTATAGATGAAAGAGAACACATTGAAGAGCTCAAAAATAGTCACAAAACTAGCAACATTCCTGTAATTAAAGAAACAATAGTAATCAATAAGATTGATGGTAATAAGAGCAAAGAAGATAAAGGTGTTGTGCCAAAAGTTGTAAAAGAAGATGTTAAGGGTTTATTGGGCGCCGTATGTGTTCGAAAAGTAGAGAGGTTCAGTGAATTGCTCAGTAACCTGTGTTCTCCCTGCGAGGCCGATATTTTGTTCGAGGACATATTAGTAGAGAACGGAATTAATGGGGATAGTAGTGCGGTGAGTAACCATTCTTAATAAGTTGTTATATTAAGCTTTTTTTATTTTCCACATGCATATTCATCCACATGGCGCATACGTGGCTACGCGTCTATAATTAGTTTTAAATAATTTATCTGTGTTTAAGAATCGTTGTTCACTTTTACGTGATTTCTTAGTTTATAGTCTAAACAATTATTGAGCAAAAAATATTGAACTAGGAAACTAATGTTACTCTGCACATATTATAATAAAAAATATAATTGTACGTTAAATAGAACTAGAACAACATTTATTAAATAAATAGCAATGATACCTTGTAAAAGATTCAGAAGCTTCGCCCTTTCTTATCCGATATTAGCCTATTACAAAGGCTTCGCGGTTATTATGTTGAGCCATTGGGAGGCACTGTTATTATTGAATACTACAAGATAATGTTCCTTTAATCTTCTTATCGGATGATATGGGTATTTGGTTACATGGTCAATCGATTTTGACACAAAAAATGCAAGTAAAATTGTAGATTAGAATTGTAGATAAATATATTGCATGTTTTATCTCCGTATAATAGTGATAAGTATTCACCTTGTAATAAATTGTGTGGTTCAAACAAAATCTCTTATTAAGAATGCGTGCAATTTGTCTCGTTGGCCTGTGATCTTTCTGATATATTAGGTATAAAAATAAATTATATTCGCAATTATAGTATCCCTGTTATTGCATAAATATAAAATATTATTAAAATATCCAGATCGGCGTAATATAATATAATAATATAAGGCACCGCTACGCGGAATTTTTCATTGCATTGTTCTTTTTAAACTCTTAATCTTGGTTATTATAATATTTTGTAACAACAACTAAAGTATCTAAGATTTATAATATCTAATAATATCTTTAAAAATATCTACAACAACCTGCATTGGAGCAATATAGTAAGATTTTTTGTGAAATGAACCAAAGATCCGTGTGTGTAAGCAAAATCTACTACTATGGTATAAATATCACTACTGGAAGCCCACTACACCTACACCCACATATATCTAAATGAAATGTTTGATTTCTCATTAATTTATTGAAAACTAGTTTTTGCCCGCGGCTTCGCCCGCGTTTAAAAAAAAAATAATATAACATACTAACATACATAAAACTGAAAAATCGTACCTTTAACTTTGCTAAAGCTCATCACTTGATTAAATGCATAGTTTACGATTAAAATAATCGATGTTTTGGGTCCAAAAGATCGATTCTCCGATTAATCGGTCTTAGATCGCCATCCCTAGTTCCCGTGGGATTTTCGGGATAAAAACTATCCTGTGTCCTTTCTCGGGTCTCAGACTATCTTCGTACAAAATTTCATTAAAATCGGTTCAGTGGTTTGTGCGTGAAGAAGAGACAACCAGACAGACAGACAGACAGACAGAGCTACTTTCGGATTTATAATATTAGTAAGGATACTAATTACTTGTAGAAATACTACCTGAATAGTAGAAGGCAGTAAAAATAATTGTCTGTTATTCTTACTACTTCTTGAAGTTGGGTTAACTTCACTCATCCACATCACATAAATTGAATCTATCTCATTTACTTGTTGCATATAAAACCTAATCATGATAATGATGATATAATTCGCAGCCACGCGGAAATATAGCAGTACAAACTAATTAATCGTGACATCACGACAGACTTATTGCATACATGAATATGTAACGCGATTACACGTGTTTGATCATTATTATTTGAACCATTAAGATTACGATTATGAAAGGCCATAACCAAAGCGATAAGGTCTAAAGCTATTTATAGAACCATTGAGATAAGATATCGTATTTACAAATACTATTTTTATGTTTTGGTTTTTCGCACTATTTTAGTATTGTTTGTAATTACGCAAGATACCTAGCGTCTTAATTAACTGATATGATAGATATTTTAAACATTGTTTCTTTTATATACGTTCAATAAGAATTTGAATAAAATTTTAAGGCTTGAATTAATGAAAACTAAACTAGTGTACTATATAATAGCGTAAGCGCTTTTAATTTAGTCCCCAGGGGTACGAGCGTGTATGTCTATGACTATTAGTACATTAATCTCTTTAAAAAGTCACAGGCCCAATGTAGTTCACCATGTCACCGTTTTACTGACTCATAATAATCTTCGTTTTTACAGCATTTATATACGAGGAAATCCTTTGTCAAGTGAGTTGTGCATACGCTATCAGCAGTATACGGCAGTAATAGCTAATCGAAAAGCAGATAAATTTATATTTTGTTTATTGTCACCGAATTTTATAAGTCCAATATTGTATTTAACCGTTTTACCTGGACTGGACTAATTGATAGGGATGAAAATCGGTTCAGCCGTAACAAATTCTTCCGATCAGCTGAATAGGGATCTTTAATAAGTATTGTTGATTTTTTATCGTATTACAAATAAAGATACGATGAAAAAATTCAATAGTCAGACCGGTCGTATTTATAGTTAACAATATGTAATTGCAAACTAATGTTATGTATTATTCAGTATTCAAGTTAAACTTGACCGTAACAACTTGCAATTACACTAAACCGAATAAGGTCCGATCGCACTAAACCTTCACCTTTCCTGATATACTGAGATTATAATGAATTATTACAGCTCTCGCAGTTATAATGAATACTTGGATTGCTTCATTTAGATAAAATCGCGGTGTCAGAGAAAAATGAAGTGATCATACCTTAATAGTGGACTATATACGGTATACGAGAATATAATTAGCAATTTACTCGGTGTGCTAAATGCAGTATCTGTGACCATATGTGGCGTCGTCGCTTATACGAGCATGTCCGGTGTAATGTAACCGAGTGTCCGGTCCGGAAATGTATCGGATTAACACGCATACAAATGCGTATGCAAAACGTTAATTGCAGATTCGTGCATGCAATTAAATTATACAAGAATGCATACTAGTTGTCGCACTTGCAATGATCAAGTTACTACGATTTATATGTCGTTAAATTGATGCTTATAAGACCCTTGTGTGCTCAATATTTAACCTAATTTATATTACTACTAAATACGTTACTACTGGTGTCATTAAACGTAACATTAATCTTAACGTACGTGCTATATAATGTTTTGAATATAAAATGTAGCATTTATTGGTACAAATGCAAAATGTGTCCCATAAAATAAGATTAATTGGAAAATTAATACAAACGTACTAAATCTTTTTTTTTCTTTCCATACATTGTAAAGTAGAATAAAAACTACTAACTAATAAAGAGTAACGTCATTACTAAATGGAGGTATCATTTCATGAGAATCCCATTGTGGATGGAGTACGATTATGCGATGCACTTGCCCTTACGATAGTTCGGTGGACCAAAGTGAAGCAGAAATATACTGTTTATAAATAATTGGTGCCTTAAATTAAGTGTAAACGACACGGAAATCAAATGAACAGACGCTAATTTTATTTGGCACTACTAGTAGTATAACTATAGCAATGTAGTAGTAGAAGTAGTGTAAAATAAAACTTCCCACGATACCCGATGTTAGAATAAATCCAATCAACCCCGCCGGTAAATGTTTCACTCGATCCATCCGATCTGATAGAATCTTATTTGGTCGAGCCCCAAGTGACTCTGTAAACGGTTTAACTTATCGCATGCAAAGGGGTCAAGTGTGAATCGATTGTGTCGTCCAAATGAAATTGCATGCACTTTATCGTTTACACTAACGAATCAATTCAATTTTCTAGTGCTCGTAAAAGTTTCGTTTGTTTGTTGTTTTGATTTGAATGTAAAGCTGATGGCTGTAAACACGATAAACGATGTTATGTCATTACAAATTAAAGCAATTGGTAATAGTTAGGTAATTTATCTAATTTCCTTACGGTAAAGTTATTGTTTTGTAAGCTCTCCGGTTTTCCTTCGGTTAGTTAGTAGTTAGCGGAATCATTAACCGATTATTGGATAGCAACAAGGCCTTTCATATTGTATGTCCATTGTCAGAATAACTTAACGTAACGTATTTATTAACAATAAAAATAATTTTACAAGATGGGAAATAAGTTTACAGAAGTAACCAAAATAAAGGTTCGAGAACTAGCAAATATTTGAAATTTCCTACTATTATTTCAGTTTATATAATAATATTTATTTTATCTAAATTCACCGCTTATCATTCATGTACGTTCATTTTATAATTTCCCTATATGATAATATACACCATTTTAAAATGTACCTAAATGCAATTTTCAATAAATCGTGCTAGTAAATAAAAGCTTCTTTTAATTTTTTGTAACAAGTCTTTCTTATTTGGTCTAGTCTCAGGATTGTCTCCACAAATGGCTGAACTTATGCAACGGGGTCAAGAGCCCCCTTGTATGGCGGTGTCGTGAAATCGCATGTAAATCGTCGACGCTTCACTTTATCGCCTCATACGGTAGCGACGAGGCTCGGCGCACTATAACTTGCATGAAATGTAGATGATCACGCCCGCCCTTATTATAAACAGAATTTAACAAAACAAATATAATATTGTCATATGTATATATTATTGTATATATTATGTGTATATAAATGTATATATGTACATGTATATGATATCTATCCTACCTATCTATTTTGTGCATACTTTATTTGCCTTTCATACAATTTTTCTGACCATAGGGGCTGCTAGAAGAAATTCCAGGTTGGAATAAGTAGTCCTTTGTACTACATTTCTTTTTAATGCTCTATTTCTTTGTTATGTTCTGTGTACACAAATTTGTAAATAAAATAAATAATAAAAATATATTGTTTATATATTTTCATAATCGTGCCGTCATTGACGAAGTCTTTAGACATTTTCTGTTTTATAAAACAGAATGATTAAGCTATAAATGACTCGTTAAAAGGTGTATTGAAAAATTTGTGGTACATGGCTGGCATTACAATAGGTATAGCTAATCTTGCGAACAGAAATTCGTATTAATACAAGACTTTTCTTATATGTTTTGGTATGTAAACAACAATATTTATTTAATATCTCGTTTTTTTTTACTTAATATTTGTATGTATTTCTGCCTTACATTAGAAGGAGCGATATCTTGCATTCTGCTCCGAAGCTTTGTAAACATTTGTAGTAGTTATTTTGCTATTATTTTAGAGCACTGCCGGTGCCGCCGATGGTTCGGAAATTATGAATATTGTCTTTCTATTACTACAATGATCTAATTTATCTCAAAATTTCTTTAATCTACAAGTGTTTAACTTCCACAGTTTATAAGAGTTTATTGTATTAAAATAGGGGCTATCAGCTGTGACTCTCTTCTATATTTGTAGCAGTTTTCCTTAGACATCATATCTTGGGTTATTAAAAGACAGGCTTTTTGTTGATGTTGATTTAATAAATATGAAAAAGGTCATTCAATTCGGTAATTTTCTCTGTTAACTACAGGATAAATAATTATTTTTTTAAGTAAATATTTGGTCGTATGTCTGATGCAAACTAATTTCAAAGGATGTCTGCTCAATACTGATTCCCTTTTACATATAATTTTAACATTCGGAATCCAATTGAAGATAATTCTAAAGCTATGCCTCAATAGTTGTAGGCTTCATACAGCTGACATATATGTAAGCTCATAAGGATAAATCGTTTGTTATTTTTTTCATGAGTGCTACACTTATTAAACACTGGTAAAACCATTGGTAATCTGAGTATTAATCAGTAATTAGCAATGAAACTAATTTTGGAAAACAAAATCAAGTCTATGAGCTGTTGTCTGAAGCTAGTTAAATTCTTTCATTCAATAACTAAGTCAATGTAGATGTAGTGTTGCTCCCTGCTCCCTGATAACTGAGTAAGAATGTCTCGTGATCCAGTCAGTTTTATCGACCATCTTCAGCACAAATCCACAAGAAATATTGTTTTTACTTTTTCTTGAAAACTGTGATATTCCCAAGCGTGAAACTTGCTATTTACAAATTTCAAAGTTTTTTTTTTCATATTAAATCGATTTTAACGAACGTGCAGTCCACTTTGTTGCCTTATACTATTAATTCACTTCAACAATTCAACGATAATAATTTGATATGATGTTCCAAATAAAAATGAGGTTCGGATTTGCTACGGCCTGCGATTAATTTGGTTAAGTAGTTTTAAACAGTAACAGTTAACATAAAATGAGCTAATTCGCACGCTAGTGTACTTTATGCCGAAGCTAAAAATTCTGTTACAACAACTTGAGAGACAACTAAAGAAAATTTCATCGATGCTCCACCACTTAAAACATGCACAGTGGCTGCCATTGGCTAAAATATGAATTAAAAAGTCGCTTTGGTCTATATTTCATTTTCGGTTTAACTCTAAGTAGTTTACCTGTTTCCTCATGTATGAGAGTAGTTGCTACGAATGTAGCACCTACTTTCATACCTGACGGATCACCTTGGTTTGGACCAACGTTTCCTCTAGGCAAGATATCATCTGCAACGTTTGTAATAATAATAATAATAATAATAATCATTTATTTCAGACAATATAAACAAAGATACAAAAGTAATTAAGTAATTTATTATTCGTACTTATAACGTTTTTGTGTTTCTCAAGCTTTTCCATCTCAGCTTGTCTTACTGCAACTAACTCTTCAAACTCTTGGTTGAACAAGATTTTATTTGATTGTATAACTGTACTTGACTCTGAATTGAATTTGGCTAAGATTTTCAATGAATCTTGTAAAAGTTCCTCATCTTCATTTCTCCAAGGTAAATATAGCATAAGTTGTTCTCGATAACTTTTACAGGTAAAAATATCTGTGGTACGATTAAATCGACAAAACCGAATATCTCGGGGCTTCCGTTTGCGCCTTACGTAACCGTCTTTATTTCATAGAGCTATCCTATTACCCACTGATTCACAATCTTCAAATCCATTTCCGTCTTCGAATATTGTTGCACAGTCTTCAATTTCGTCTCTATTACTTTCTTATCTTTATGTGTAATTTACCTTACCCTTCTTAGAAAACATTATATCCAGCAACATAAGCAACGGCCATGCCTTTAAATTCTTCAGTACGTGGGCGATTAATATAGTGATCGATTAGAGTTGACATAAACATGTCGCAAGATTTTGGATCCATATTTTAGAGTTCTCGTGTGCCTCTCAACATTTGTACCCGTTTCTTTGTCTCACTGCCGTGAGACAAAGAAAGACTTATCAAGTAATGTACACCCTCTTGGGTTGATATTTCAGAAGCGTTGAGGAGCACATTAGATATGGTTCTTGGAGACTCTCGAATAGCTTTATTTTCTTTTTTTGTCCCTTCGACGGCATCTCTAAGCAGTTTTGACATTCCACTATCAGCTTTATTAATATAGTTAACTATGTATAAAGTACAGACAAAGAGATCTAATATGTATTGGTATGGGTATGAGGAGAACCACGATGCTGAAATTCTATACGGTAATAATAATCTATACAAAAAGCGCCGAATGGGCCTGATCAGCAACACCATGTTTTTCTCAATGCTTGAAGACGAATATCGAAGTATGTAGCACAAAAAATTATGGGTCACTTTGGATGAGGCGAGCTTTCTCAGCCTGAGGTTACTGATCTGCCTGCTCCTAAGTTATCTTGCCCCAATGTACAACCTTTTTTATCAATTTTATTAGTTCCTGCCACTTTGTTTCTGCCCCTGAAAGAGTTACAAATAATGTGGGAACACCAAATTGCCTCTCTGCTTCCCAGTGTGCCGGTGAATTTTTAATTCCTTTTAAAACTCTATACCCATCATCTGCTTTGAACTAAACTATCAATATAAGCAGAATGTAGACTGTTCTCAACTAAAATAGGTTCCACATTTGGATTTTTTTTTCGTAGACACATTGCTATGCAATTCTGAACTCTTATATTTTGTTTTTTCAAAACAGTGAAGAGGTAGTCAGGTCGAACAGCACGACGGTTTGGCTTAATTTGGGCTTAAATTATTTTTTTTACCAGACTTAATTTTTACAAAAACCAACTACTCCATATATTGGTCGAAAACTCGAAAACAAGAGAAAGGGTCGTTTTCCTTCACCTGGTGCGTGTAAAGTCATATCCTGATCTAAAAGAGTTTCGTTATTACTAGGATTTAAATATTCGGCTTTATTAGTCTCCTGATAATTATTATTCCAGTCATGACATGTACATTGTACACATATCTTCAATAGGTTCTTCATACGACCAGTTCTGATTAATTTCGACGTTAAGCTGCTTTTAAAGTTCACATTGAACTAAGTATTAAGTAGCTTGACATACCTTCTTCGGTGTGATACTCTCCTTGCGTGCGTGTTTATAACACATTTTGCGTTTTAGTTCTACTGTTATAACGTTAATATCTGATAGCGACCGGGGTAACGACGTAACCCAAGTGTTGAAGTAAACACTCTGGAATATTTATTACATTTCCTGCAAGTCCATGTTGATATCCTAGTCCTTTCTTTACAATTTTAATAAAAATGTGACGAGCACATAATAATCGTTCGACGAGAGGAGTAAGATCATTCATAACATCAGTGACGCGATGCGCTTGAATTTTACGCAGTGTCTCCGCCTCGCGGTACTCGAGTTGGAAACGAACAATTCGATGTGCTTTAATATCGCGCCATTGCACTGTGTTGTGGTATTCGGGTTCGAGACGAGTCAATCGATGTTCTTGCATAGTTTTTTCAGCAATTTGTTGATTGTTTTTTGTTTATTGACCTATTTTAATTTTTTTTATTCTATTTCTTTTATTTTAGTCTTATTTCAGGTTCGTTTCTTAATGCTCATTTTCTTTCAGTATCCGTTCTGGTTTGCACTAATTTTTCAACGACAACAATATTACGTTTAAGATTTCCCCGACGATTCCCCATCCACTCCAAGAAAACCCTTCTTGGAGTGGATGGAAACTGCATTAATTCACGGCTACCTAAAATATACAACACATCAGGTATTGAAGGAAATATCAAGCCATTTGCTCTGGCTAAACGAGGAACTTTGAAATATCAAATATCTGTTGTACACGTGTTACAGAAAACACCTGTATCTGCCTCTGGGTGTAGGTGGGATTTTTGTGATAAATACTCATTCGTATATTTGTCACTTTTTAATCTTAATTAGTGTTTCAGTCAATTTCGATTTGTTAAGTTAGATTACAAAGCAATATTATATTTAATAAGTTTTTAGGAAAATTACCATTGTTCGGACGATTATTACCTATTGTATAATTTCCTCATACAATATTCATGGGACAGCGTTACGTTGATTATCTTCGGCTTGTTTGTTCACTTGTTTGCCTCGAAAGCCTTATATAAACTTAAAACAGCTTTAAGCAAAAACTTTTTCCTTAAGTTTTAATTTCTTATTACACGACCTTATTGCTACTGACGCCACCTGCGTCCTCGTTTGGACCACTGAACAGAGAACCGCTCATCAGTAACTTTTATTTTGAAGATATTTCATATTATGAAATCCAAAACAAATGCATTGGTCTAATACTGGAAGATGGCAGACATATGTCTGGAACATAATATCGCTACTTCATAATAGAAACATGCTTACTGCCCATGATTGTTAACGCACTTTCTGACAAAAAAAGATGTACTTTCTTTAAGGCTTAAGTGGATCAATGTGTGATTGTGGTTTTTCAGTTATACCAGTGCAACTTAAAGAACACAAATGCATGTATTTATAACACATTATTTAATTACCAAATGATCGATAGAAAGTAGGAAATATACGATAGGATTCGTAACGTATCTTATATTTGACATTTTCATTCGACCAAACAAATATAACACAATATTATCATGAAAATTCTCATATATCGTTTTTAACATTGCTGTTACCAGGTACGTTACCAGGGATCCTATTATACCGGTCGTTCAATGGCGCCAATTTTGGTAGCGCATGTAATAATATAATCGATAGTATTGTAACGTCAGCTCTTAGTTTCGTTGACATGCTGACGACCTCGCGCGGGCGAGGTACTGTGAAACAGCTCTGCACTACCTATTTGGTTATGATCGGACGCGACCTCTTTTGCGTGAGGAAACGCGTTTTTGCTGACGTGTTTAAATTCTTTTGTTACTGGTTTTGGAGCGAAACTGTGATGTATTAAAGCATATTTGGGCAATTCCATTTTATGATTGAGCACTTGTTTGATAACGAGCTTTGTACGAGTATCATAAAGACAGGCAGACGTCTGTCTGGCGGCAATGGACTCGTTTGCACATTTCATTACCACGGACAATTTAATTAATCGGTGCTCTCTGTTGTTATTAAAATCGTGTTAGTCGTATAAGTAATATGATAAAAATACATTTATTACGTTAGTTATCTATCAAAATCTAATTACACCTCCATCTCTGTCATCTCCAAACATTTATTTATATGTATTTAGCGTGATTACTATCGTAGCAAGCATTTTAATGGCCCCCTTTGTAATTCAAGACGTCGCGTGATTTACTGTTAAATGGCCGGCTACGCTTCTTTGTAATCTGTCATTAGCCAATTATGCATTACCATTCATCCTTAATTAATTTCTGTCTTAACCGTAGGTAAGATGGAGACAATTATTGACAAATAGCTCTTAATAAATTAATGGCAAATCAAGATACAATTGTCTTTTAGCTATTATAGTCGGATAGTGTATGAAAATTTGAACGTTGTAATCGTTTAAAAAAAATTTATAATGTAAAGGATTGATTTATGTGTAGACAAGACACTACGCATATGTTCGTACTTCGTAGTCAGGGGATTCTGGTGATTTATCGTTGATATTTTCGTGATTCCGGGAAAACATCATTTTGTTGTGGCTACCAGTCATCGTTCCCAGAGTTCCTCATATCGTCTCATTAGATGCTCATTAGATGAGACTATATAGTTGCGCGGACCAACCCTCAAAGTCGTTCTAATTTATAAGTGCAATGAAACGATTGCGAAAATTATTATGAAGTGTGTAGCTATATCATGCTATAGACAGGACAGACAATGATTTATTTACTCTATAACTTCACGTCTTGCATCGTTCGTCAGTAATTGATGATAGCGTTCCTCGGTCGGCATACCTATACGAAATTGTTGGAATCAAACGGTTATATCGATACTTTTACTTCAAGCCCCGCTGCTTTCAATTTGCACATGATTTCATGCCAATTGGAATTGCTATTGCATAATGTTCGATAATATCTACGAAGTTATGGCGGTGTTGGTCGTTAATTGTCCGTTTTCACCTCGAATTGATTTTATATATTTCTCAGTACGTGAACTTCTGAAATCTTAACTGAATACCATACCATACGAAGAACGAAGACTGTTTGTTTATCCCGTATGTGTCGCTCGTTGCTGACGTATTATATCATTCATCGTTCAGAGTTATTAATTGTATGCTCGTCATGTTTTTTAATTACTACAACTGTTGTGCATTCTATGCTGTTATCCAATAGGTAGCGTGCTAATCGTTCACACCATACAAAACCGCGGAGTCTACAGACACGAGTAAGTGTGTAATTTTGCGCAGGAGTTCTTTAGTTGTACCCTCTAATAACAAGATCCCATCCGCGGGTGAACGCCCAAAAGGAATAACATATTTTTTGTATTCTTATGGTTTTATTATTATTCCAGGCTTACCTAACACTAACACATAATAATTTAAGTTAAACAGATAAATGGGATGCTGCATAATAAAAAACCTTGAATCTGGTTCACCAATTTTAAACTGCTACGCGTACATCAAAGTCGTGGTGTCTGAAAGCTATTTTAAGGTTTTAATGAATTTTTGGTTCACTCTTGTACGTCATACTTCGACACTATTACGTAATCTGTCAAGGTAGCTAATCCAACTCAATTACTGTTAATATTATGCGACAAGACACTAATGAAAACATATTTATATTATTTAAAACAAAGTTTTATTTACTATATTTAAATATCTTTTGACATAAAAAAATCATAATAATCATCGTTTTTCGATAGAAATTAAAATAAACTTTTTACAAGCTTTTATTTAGTTTCACCTGTCCCGGTGTTTGTAATGTTATATTATTATTTTGGCAAGTATGTGGAAATATTTCCTTTTTTTAGGGTTCCGTACCCAAAGTGTAAAAACGGAACCCTATTACTAAGACTTCGCTGTCTGTCCGTCTGTCACAAGGCTATATTTCCGGAACTGTAATAGATAGACACATGATTTTTAAAATTTAAAAGAAGATGCATAACGGTGGACGCTATAATAACAAATACTAAAAATAAAATAAAGTTGAATATTAAAGGGGGTCTCCATACAACAAACCGGTATTTTTCGGCATTTTTCGATCTAACTGTTAAACCGTAGGTACTAGGGAAATGGTTGAAATTTTTACAATCCATTTACTACTATAACTGATATTATAATGAATACAAATAAGAACCATAAACCATATTTTAATATAGTTATTTCATTTTATAATACGCTGTTTACGTCTCATTGATCACCCCATCATCTTTTTTGTATCATATAACTAAGTATTGTTGAAAATAATAAAATGTCTAAAAATAAGTAAAAAATAATGAACATTTGGTGAGACGGAGGCCTCCATGTGCGAGTTCGACTCGTACTTGGCCAATTATATGTACCTATTCACAAGTCTCACGATAAATTAAGTACCTAATGATTTCAAAAATGTTATTACTCGTAATATCGGTGTATACAAATATCGTAATAAAAGCAAGTATATCGTTCTGCTCATTTGAAAATTGTAAGATATGGTGGTGGATTTTAAATAATTAGGTTTTTACAACTTGATTGGTTTACAGAAAAGGGTCGGCCCTTAATACCTCACAGAGGATTATGCGTTAACAAAGACATGTCTAATCAAATCAGATGTTTGAAACCCTAATCCAATCTCCAGGATTACGTGGTACAGAGCTGGTTAATAGGATTAGTTCAATTTATCAATCACAGTAAATGAATAGATTTAGTTTTCATTACAAGTAAAACGAAAATGATTTTCTACTATTAATTCACATTACTCTTTTAAGACTTTGTTACGTTTTTCATTTTATCTTAAAAATTTGTAACATTAAACCTTACTTTATTTTTATACATATCAATTCATGTTGTATTTAAATAATTTAAAATTTTCCTACTTGGTTGTTGTCGTTATTTTTTGTACTGCATCAGACTAGTTCAAAAATATTTATTTGCATGTCAAAACATTCGCTTTTTTCTGCTATGAACTGATAAGTAATATTTTTTCTTAAGATTGTATATCAGTTACACTTATGATATACTTATAAAATCTAAGCATACCTACTCTTCAACCACAACTAGCAACCCACCTTTACTAGTGAAGTGAAAGAACGGCGTGCGCCCGCGCAGCGCCAGTTGCGAACACGACGCGCTCGCTCACGCGCATCGCGTATCATTGTTCATACCGGTCATTTGTCATTTATCATGTTTACCTGTTTCAATCTTACTTACGAACGATTGAGGAGCTGACGAACTGAATCGGAATTTTGGTTGTTGTTTTTCTTGTCTATTTATTGTCCGCAATCATAAAATACGGTTCATGTGCTTATGAACATTTGACGCAAGGTTATTCAATCTTATTCAATTTGAAGTCATGTATTATTTATTTGTTATGTGTACGTAAATTTTGTGGTCGACTGAGACTCACAAGGTTTTTGTGTCTTAATGTATGTCGTGGACATAATTTGGCTTATTAATGATACCAAAACTGTAAGTTTCAAAAATACGTATGTATTCGTCAGCTCTTCAATGATTGTGACATAATTTAGTTATTGGTGTTAACGGTGACCTGTCGATTATGACACAGTGTTTTTATTTGTTATTTGACTTGCTTTCTTCTCTTATTTTATAACGGTCCTTTCGAAATTCATATTGTTGGCTTCATTTCATGATTGCGATTTGTATATCACGTATTCAATCTGTAAATCAATGTATCGAGTTAATTGATATCCATGTGTTACATATGGATGAGGTTCTTGTTGTTCTATCGTTATGATTACAATCGTTTACGCTTTGAGGGGAAAGTTATGTTTTTATCGTTTTCTAATAAAAAGTGTTCAGATCAGGTCAATTACATTAATAAATTTCAATAAAATCTTGTGTTTGAGTAATAGTAAAATAAGAAATGTTAAAATTAGTTTTCCAATTTAACTTGTGGTGATTAATATTTGAGTTGAATCATCGCGTATTTATTATAATTGTTTATTTTACTTTTAAGTATAAACTTATAACGCTAAATGCACAAAAAGTGTACTAAGTGTAGTAAGTTTAGTCTCGATGTAGTGCCGCAGCTGTGTCGGAAGCTAGTATGTGGGTAACCTCGTGCAGTTCGAGACTTATATGGCCATTCGCGGTATATGAACCTTAAGTAGTAGTCAGCTATCTTCAGAGTAGTTTAGTTGATTATATTTAGGGAATGTGGGTGCGTTATAATTATTTTTAGAATAAAAATATTATGATTGTTTTAGCGGTTTACTTGTTTGGACTGATTTTACAAAAGTTTTCAAATAATATTGCGTTTTGACATGTGATAACGCGCTATATCCAACTGTAGATACATTCAAAATAGAAAACATTACAAAATAGCATGTAATTAATATGTTCAATGTTCATATATGGATTTTGAAATTGTTAAAAATAACATCTTATGATATCATCGAAAAGTTTATTTATTGGACTGTCGTAATCATAAGTAGACATTATATTTGTATCAAAATAATGTCCTTATATTTTAGCGAAACATCCATCATTAGTCAATCGTATAAAGATCTGCAACTTTAATAAACGAAGTGGAAATACTGTGACTCTTATCCCTAGTTCTCGCAAGTTATGTTGAAGGCACGGGAGTTGAGTAGTTCTAAAGGACGTACGTGGCGATCCGTAGGCATTGAGTATTCAAACGGTCTTATTCCTGAATTCTAAATCAAGTTAAGTATTCACTGAGTGACCGTTGCTTATATATTTGATTCAGTAGCCCGTTATCAAATTGTAAGCAGCTACATTAATTTATGTCACAGATCTTCATAATAAATTCAGACATCTCTTTAGAAATTGCTCCTTTAAATAAAATGAAAATTATCTAAATAAAGCAGAACTTAGATTTACAAAGCTTTATACTATCTAGATCCGAAAAACGAAATTCAATGGTTCGTAACTTTAAATATCATGAAACTAAGTGAGTTGCGTCTTTCCTTAGCTTTTCACAAATTCCGGAGACGTAGAAATCATTTAATTTAACTTTATTGAGAGCTACTTAAATTCCTCGTTGCTGCCATGACAAGTAAGAAACGATAACTTAGCCAAATAAATTAACATGAAGTGGGTGGCACATTCCCAGTTTATCTAGATCGACATTCTATCTGCCGCTGAAGGACTTTCTGGTGCTTTGCGGCGCGTATTGAGGCCTAGGTGACTCGAGTGTTTCGCAAGCCTTACGACTGCAAGTCTTGCAGTGGCTTGCGACGCTATCTGATCTCCGAGGTACATAATGGAAGTAATATTATAGACTTCTATTGCGTCCCGGATAGTACATGGGTTGAATGGTCTTTATGTGTATAAAGCCATGCTCACTATTTTCACTTTAGTATAAGTCTCTACTAAAATGATTTGCTATTTTATTTTATACTTTTTTGTAAGGTCATATAGATTATTATAGATTAATATAGATTTAGGTAAAAGAAGCACGTTTCCCGTATTTTCTATTGACAAAAATTATCCGTATGAAATAGGTTATGCATAAAGTGTCTATTTTGTTACTTCGTCTGTGTTAAGATACCTTGAGTATCCTTGTATTTGATCTGTTAGGTTGCAGTCGGTCTAGGATTTGCTGACAGTGTTGTAACCACAGATATGACGCACTCAAGATCTATTATCTATCATACAGCTATTGAATTTCAGTTGTCATTGTTGTTTATCTATTGCTTTATACAGTTTATTGTAGAATTTGCGAGCTTTTACAACTGCTGTAATAAATATGTTATATCTATGTTTTTACTTTTTATCTATATCTATTTTTATCATGTTTTGTATATTTCCTTAGTTTCAAGAGTAATAATTTCGACACCATTGAGTACATATATGCAAACATCCATTAGATAGTTCTAAAAACATTTCCAAAGCTTTTATAAAATTTCGAAATTGTTATAATAGTCGGTAAATGTCATTCTTTCAAATTTAATTTGATTTTAGTATCAATCTAAAATAGAATATTACACGTAAATATTTCAATATGTATCTGGCGATTTAGGTTGCGTTTGTTGCTCCGGTTGTGTTCCGTTGGAGATCCCGGAGTTCTCCAACAAGCGTTGAGGACGGCCACCGGGGGGGTTTTAGTGCGGTAAAAATCCCACATAACCCGGCGTCGCTCCCACGTCGTCGGGTACCTTTTGAAGGTTTCCCCCTCGAGAAAAAAAAAAAAAATGAAGTGGGTGGTAAATTTCTAGTAGTTGCTAGTCTTAAGTATCCGGCGTCTGAAGGACATTTTGTTCCTTCGAAACACGTATTTAGGTTTAAGCTTGTTACGATATTGCGTAAATTAAATAACTTGAAACATTTGTTAGGTACAAGTCTTAGAAATGCTAACAATATTCAGATCTTTATATTAAAACAAACGTTTATAGTAACGTGCTACTTTTAGCAGTATCTATTTAAGCATAATTGCTTAAGAAGTTATTTAATTAATATATCACCAAAGGAAAGACATTTCTCATTTAGTTTCTAAAGCAAAAGCAATCCAGTGCAAGAAAAATCACCAGTGCAATTCATAATTAAAGATTCGTTCAAGCTATGTTTGTTAAGTAATTCATTAGTTTCAGTTATGTATTAGAAATCTGCGTCTGAAACAAAAATTACATATTTTACATTACCCGTTTTGTTTTTTTTTGTTTTAAAGTAAAGTTTACAATTTTGATATAAATAATGTTATTCATGTAATGTTATTAGTTGACTGTATTTACGTCACACTGAACTTTATCAAATATGTAAATCAAAATTCTGCAGATGTGACACATTTGAGTAAATTGGAGACTCTCAAACCGCTAGCCGTGTCATTCAAGTAAGTAGTCGGATTTGCGGTTTAGGATACCTACTCGACTTAGATGTACTAATAGATCGAATAATTGAGTGAATCCCTTGTAGTCTCCGCTAAACTACATTTGAATGATGTACTTGAATTTTACTCAATTATTGAAGTCTGGAATTTGTTAGTCCTGAGCACGTCATTGTTGAACTTGCTGTTCTTGAAGTAGCTCGCTTTTTGTTCCGAATTTTCGAGGTAAATTGGATAGAGAAGTAAAGTTCTGAGCTGGCGAGAATTGTGCAGATGTTGGGGCTTGCGGTTGGAATAGCTTGTTATCTCTCTTATTATTTAAATTCAGGTTCTAGTTGTTTCAGTTTTATATAATTCCACGAAAAACACATTTTAAATTAATATTGTGGTCACTTGTTACTGAAGCCATTATTGTCTGATGGAGATCACATTTCATTTATTTCGTTGTCAATCTATGTCGGACTGATTTAGGGATAAAGATTTTGGTGAACGATAAATATAATTTATTTTGTATTTTGTACTTACGTTATTGAGTTAACTTTAGCGAGACAACACGTGTTAAAATTGACAGTCAAGAAATGTTGTTTCATGTGGTGTATTCGACCTAACTCCGTTTCAAATACGTTCCAAGTTCGAGATTTTTCACGTTCACATTGTCCTTGTTCTTTTAGCTAAGCTCTAACGCTTTGTTGCTCTTACAAATGCCTCTTTGAGGCAACTTTTTGGGTAAAGATTTTTAAATAAGCGTTCGTATGAACACTACGAGCTCGAGTCTTTTGTGTTTATTTCATTTGTTCTGGTTTTTGTTTAGCTTCATGGATTCATGTAATATTTTCGATATTCGACATTTGATCTCCACGAAGCAATTAAATCCCGTTTATTGTCGGTGCATGCACTCATAAATGAAGTTTATGACGTGAACTGTACAGTGATAATTGTGTGCTCTTGAATTTTATGCGATACATATCATAAATTTCATGAGTCAATATAAGTGAGCAAAATGCGAATATATTTCAAGGAGTATAAAGACAAAGCGGTGAGTTGAAGGTTATTTTTCGATAACTAATTAAACACGTTAGGTACTACAAGCTTTGAAATTTTGCAAACAACAATCTAACTTTAAATTAAAGCTTAACTTTAAGAACTTGCTCATAAATTAAAGGAACACTTCCAATATTATATTTTTACAAAATAATTAATTAGGTTTTGGGATTCGTGTAAAAAGCTGACATGTGAGTTCCCTGATTCCCCAGTTTCCCATTGATACCTGTTATCAAATCCACATGGGACTGGAGTCGTAAGGATTTGAAATTAATCGTTGTTGTATTGCTATCCCGTAGTACCTACTAAGTAAGAAAGCTTATTAAATGTTTAAAGTATCAAGTAATACTTAACAATATTTTATTTAAAAACAAATAAGTGTAATTGGCTCTTGTAAGTAACGGGCGGTGTTTGTCTCAAGTACACTTTGAATAAAATTGTAAGTAGCAAGTTCGTTTAAACACGGTCTAGAGAATGGTTAGTTAAATTAAATTGCATAGTTTACCGTCTGAATCCTTGGTGGATTTTACGAATTAAAATGTCCTACCACTATAGGATAAATTGGATAAACGGGACCTTAGCTAAATAGAAATGATTAACATACATAAAACATATCAACTTACTCATCATGTGTAGTTATTTAAAGAAAAAAATGGTGTATAAACATTTATATTATATTATAAATAAAAAAAATCTAGTGTTTGGCTCTAATTCATCTATTTTTTTCAAATATGTAATTTTAATAGTAAGAGGATAGAAAAGGAGGAAAGGAAAGGAAAAATAGGGAAGGAGCAAGGCATGTAGTAGGAAAAAATGTTTTGACATTCGAAAAGTGCTATGTAGTAGAACTTATTTTGAAGAAAAAAAAATGATTTGATTTGAATTGAAAATTTCATTTTAGACACACTTACTTAAATATCTGTATTTATGATTGAAATTTTATATCACTCATTTGTACATGCTTAAATTTAATTTCCTCGCTTAGCAGGTATTCGAGAGCGATACAACCAGCACCTTACGATTATGTTTTCTACGCTACGTCTATAACTTTACAGACTCCGTATTGTGTAAATAATCTCGGCTAAGTACCTGCGGTCTGCACTAATAACACGCGGATTAAATGGCCTCGTTTTCTGAAAAAAATGTTAAAACATATTACACCTTACGTAATTTGCCTTGAAATACTACTTCTCATTTATCCTAATGTATGTGCTCTGGATTTTTCTAGTAATACGTACTTGAAGTTTAGTTTATAAATAACATGGTTATATTCATAAAATAGCTGATGTGTATATAACTCGTGTTTGTGTAAAATAATTTTAGAGATACATTTTATTGTTAGCGTTTTATAAGCCATTATATTAAAGAGATTGAAATAATAAAATAATAATAGCGTTTGCCAATTTTTTTTTTAATATACAGTTATTTGTTGCGAAGAAGAAAGTTTATCAAATAGATGTTTTTCTAGCGTATCTATAAATTTAAAATTCCATCTACATGTATGGTGCCACTCAACATAATAACTAAGGACACCTATTCAGAAAGAAATTATAAAAACTCCGTGTTATTTCATTTGCTTACGGAAACTTAATTGTTTTTAACACCCTTTTTTTTGACAAAGCAAACACGGTTACAGTAACTGCTAATGTTTTCAAGGTACGAGGAATGCGTTGGCGGTTAAGTGCCTATTGAGCTGGGTTACCTAGAATTACAATTTAAATAGTCGACAGGTAGATAAAAGTGGTTAATGAAAACGGTTTCCAACGAAACGTTTAGCATGTCAGTATGTGTACATAATATGCTTTCTGGATTTCTACTTTATTATTCGTGAAACATGAAGCTTTTTACATGAATAGTCCCGCACTACAATTATTTGTATTCTGAGAACTTACCCCTTACTTATATAACTTTTAAGTAATAGCCAGGGATTTAACTAATTTGCTATTAAGATATTTGCCAAATCGGACATGTCCCTATGTCTAAGATTTTTATAGTTGACCTTATTCCACACTCATGGACATGAACGAATGCAAGACACCATTGATTTAGAAGTGTATAAGCAATTAATTCCAATTATAAAATGGAAAATATACGCCATAAAGATTTCAATATCGAATCAAAGAGTCTATCCGCGTTTGGCACAGTGAGAACATTATAATAAACGATCACATAGGATTTAATAGGGTTCAAAAGATACATCCCCGTAAATGTAGGACAGACGGATGGACGAGGGACGACGTAAGCTTAATAATAGGGTCCCTATGGAACCCTAAAATACATACTCTTCCTTAGTATAGACTTGAGTAAATCATGAAATTTCTAACAAATATATCAATGTTGACTATCTTATATACAAACACTTGCAACAATAAAACAAAAACAAATTAATCTGTAATTGACTTTTTATGTTATCATGTAATTAAATAAATCTACCATTATCATTATCGTACACGTATCTGAAATACAATTGACAAAAAATATTTGTATGATAATTGATAATTTACCTCGTTAAAGATTTCATTAATTTAAAATCCAATTAAACACTGTTATGATCTTATGATGTGAGAAAATATAATTGTTACATCATCTAATCTTGTACGAATTAAAGTTATTGTTAAAATTATTGTAAAATAAAAATGTTTGTGAAAATTAATACTGGCAGGTAATAATATAAAATAAACACTGGCACTCAATTGACGAGTGTAACAGATGAGACAGTTTTTAGAATGCAGTCATACAAGCGACTGCACTGTCATTTGTTTTTTTCTTTCTTACTGCGCATTTAATTTGTCAACTGTAAACATAGATTAGTAAAGATTACTCACTCCTAACTAGAAAATGTACCCTGTTTTGAGAATTGAAATACTTGAGTAAAAAAGTTTTGCCACGTCTCCGTGCTAAAATATCCCTAAATTATTTGAAATAATTATTTATTTATTATGTAAATTCATGTAAATTACGCATTATTAGTTATTTATTCGTAAATTTTCTCTAAAAATGTTTTTATTTGTCAAGAATTCAAAAAAAGAACTTACGATAATAAGCCATTTGTGGCTTCATTCAATTTCAAGGCGGCGAAGTATCTTTACTAATCTATGACTGTAAATTAATGATTGATTGCAGAGATACTTAATTTTTTTAGCGTGAACATTGTTAGTATTAAGTTGTTTAAATATGGTTAAATCGGCCAGTTTTCATTGTGCAGTTATTTTAAAAGACAAATTGCTTTTAAAGGATATCTTGTATTGTGGGATGTGATTAATAAGGAAACCCAATTCTGTGAAGGAGTATGTTTGTTTAAAAACATTTATTAATTATTGTAAAAAAGTTATACACGGTTTATTAGCTATTGTCACGCTTGCTTGGTAACGTTTAATGGTCGGGGAAAGTTTTCCGCAATGATGGTTTGATCGGTATTGATCTAGTCAACCTTATTAATGTGCGTGAAGTCTGAACTAATTAATTCGGGTATTTCGATTTTTACTTATTTACATTGGTTTACAATGGTTTCAAATAATTAATCGTAATATGCAGGTCAAGAAAGTATATACTTTTAGATAAATTCGATTTTACACACTGAAGGTCCAGGTTCGAATCTGGGAAAATATATAACCTCGAAAAGTCATTTGACTTACAAATAAGTAACTTTAACCATAAAAGATAATGTAAAGAGGAGAAAATTTACAAGCCTGAGAGATATCTAGAAAAAGTTAGCAAAGTGTGAAGCCTTTTCCTAAATTATGTAAATTGCCTAAATCTTTCTCACTTTTATAGAATTGTGAAACGAGGTGACATTAATAGTAATGTTGTCTCATAGATTAGTAAAGATTACTCACTCCTAACAAGAAAATGTAACCAGTTTTGACCATTTAAATTGTCACTGTCATCTATTTACGTGTTTGAAAAATATAAAAAATGTAGTTTCTAGATAATTTACGAATAAAACGATATTTCTAAAACTGGGTACGTTTTGAGAATTGAAATAGTTGCGTAAAAAAATTTTGCCACGTCTCCGTGCTAAAATGTCCCTAAAATATTTGAAATAATTATTTATTTATTACGTAAATTACGTAATTGTTACGTAAATTAGTTATTTATTCGTAAATTTTCTCTAAAAATGTTTTTATTTGTCAAGGATTCAAAAAAAGAACTTACTAAAATAAGCCGTTTGTGGCTTCATTCAATTTCAAGGTGGCGAAGTATCTTTACTAATCTATGGGCGAATTATCTTTACTAATCTATGTGTTGTCTATATTTAATTCCAGCGGGCGAAAGTTCCAGAATGCACGCCGCCGTGTCGTCGCGCGCAGCCGGCCCCGCGCACCACGAGCACGCCGAAGCGGGCCCCCGGGGCCGCTGGGAACGATGCAGACGGTTAGTGTTCACTGTAATTGTATTTAATTTTTACGTTAGAAAATAAGGCATTGAAAATTTAAAATTCTGAAATGGAAAAATGCTCCGTATTATAATAGCTACTTAGTATAGAAAGGACATTGAAGTGTTTCTTAAATAGGACCTTTTTTAACCCAAGGGCATAGATTAGTAAAGATTACTCACTCCTAACAAGAAAATGTGACAGTTTTGACAATTTAAATTGTCACTGTCCTCTATTTTCGTGTTTGAAAAATATTAAAAAGTTGTAGTTTCTAGGTCATTTACGAATAAAACGATATTTCTCCGCATTTTTTCTTCGATTTCGTGTTTGTGCACCACTTAACTTCACATGTTCGGCATTGTTCCGCGTAAATTACATCATGACAGCCATTGAATGGCTGACAGCCGTCTAAGCCATTTAATGGCTTCCATCAATTACAAGTCGGTAAGACATCTATACTTATCTATGCCCAAGGGTAATAGGTTTTTTTTGTAGTGCGGCTGTCGCAACAACGATACGTTTATTAGGATTTAGCGCTACTTTGTCCTTAATAGCAGAAGGAAAGTTATCCTAAGGTCTAGAAATACTTTATCAATATGGTGTTAGATAGGTGTTGCAGTTATTTTTGGTTACCTACTCGTTTGCTCCTTTTTAATTATAATAATTGCATATATAAGCCTTTGGTAAACGTCCTTTCAATGCCAGACCTATCTCAAAACATATTTAGAAAAAGAAAACATATTAAGTTGAAAACCTTTAAGCTTCGGTGTACTAAGTCAGTTAATAAAACTTTTGTAACGAAAATACATATCCATTGATGAAAGTCGACGTATAAAGAGATTCATGCATAGCAAATTACTACATTCTCTATTCCCGTCAATTCAGACATTTGCCCTTAGCGAACGTTCCTTTGATCACTGACACAACGCTTTGACTGGCGAAAGGATAAGGGCTTACGACGTGTAGATAATTTACTTACTTTTTGTTATACAACATAATTGTAAAAGCTGAATATATGTTGCGAAAACATGTAACTATGACTATAATAAAACTTCGAAAACCGCAATCGGAGGTGGGAGTAGCTCAGTCTGGCCATGTATGACGTCGTAGTAAAGTAATTAAGCTTTATTATGATACCACGCGAACTTGAGTCATGTTATGTTAGTTTGTAACAAGGAGAAGTTATTTGATAATATATAGTTACTAGTGGTGCCCGCGGCTTCGCCCGCATTTTAAAGAAATAATATGACACACATAAAACGGAAAATTTGTACCTGCATTGGAATGACAGTGGTGCCATCTGTCGAAAATTGGTCTTACCAACTCCCAAACCCTCGTGGGCTCTTGGACAACAACTTTGCTAAAGATCATCACTTGATCAAATGCCTAGTTTCGGATTCAATAACTACTTACGAATTAAAAATTAGTTAAAAAAACCTTTTCCCACGGACTAAATTGTGAATCTAAACCATTCTCAAGTTCCCTTGAACACACACAACAAATTTCATCAAAATCATTCCAGTCGTTTAGGAGGAGTTCAGTGACATACACACGCACATAAGAAATATATATCTATATAAAGATATGCATAAATTCTATATCATTTTATTTCAGTCTCTTACGCTTGTTTTATTTTTGATTTTTACCTATCAGAGATCGAAATTTGACAATGTCTAATATGATAAATTTCAATCGATGGATAAACATTGGATATATTAATTTTATTAATAACGGTAGTCTATAGTATATAAGTTACAATTACTTAACAACCTTTGATTATCGTCGAGTACGGTCGAACGAGTATATTGGTACACGGAATACCGCTCTGGTTTGCCGAATTAATGGATTGATTGACACAACAATAGTACTCGGTATTGCCATTTGAGATAATCATTTACCTACTCATTCCTCTTTATAAAGCAAATTTAACTATTAACAGTTATTACACTAAGTCCGTTTCTATACCTTATTGTTGAATCAGTGATCAACGTTCCCAAATAAAAGTCTAATTAATTCGATCTTTAGAATTACCATCTTAAGGATTACGAATTTCAATAGGTATCGTAGCAAGTTGTAAGAAATTGTTCGCAACATTATGAAAAGATAAACTCAACTCAAAAACTATTAAACCAATAACTCGCTTTTCATTGTTAGAAAACGAAATTATTCTTTGTTCTTATTTCCAGAAATCTTAGAAACTTTATTTTTTTGGAAAATTCCCGAGCTGCGGTATAGCTATAAAGATATTATAATCAAATCTCTTAAGGACAGACTTAGAAATCCAGACAAATATGTTTCAATTATGTTAGGTACCTAATCGTTTACTATTGGCAGCTGATTGAACAGGTGACAATGTCAAAGATATGCCCTCAGTCTATTTTCGTCACGTTCTATCTATCGTCCGACCGTGACCGTAGTTCGCGTGAAATTGGGCCCAAGACCGACCCAATAGTGCCAGCGCTTGCCAATCGACGTGTAAGCCTTATTCTTATAGATACACACGCGTAACAATGTCCTATTTGTTCACACGCTCGTATCTGCCCTTTTATGGTACCCTTAAATCTTCGGATAAATCTCCTGCGAGTTCGTCCTTCCGATATTGTACAATCGCACTGAAATCATTGTACAGTATATCAACAAACTGCAAAAAATCAACAAGCACATTGTTACATTCAACGTTCAAATTGAATTTCATATTGGATTGAAAATTAGATTTCGTTCGGCTCGTGTCAATTAGCGCCATCGATTGTAACCAAGATAGTGTTTTATAAAAAGAGTTTGTCGAATTAAAGAATCGAACTAACAATGTGCGTACATTATGACATTCATTTACGTACGCTCAGCACAAATAACACGTACACATACGTACACAGTAGTTGTATATGAACAAATTACAAAGAAAATATGCTCTGTAAGTGAAATTATTTCGTTTAGAAATTGAATTTAGGTCCAATATAATGGATTGTAGCTGGATTATTTCAATTTTAAGCTATTGTATGCTACTTCAGTATTTTGGGTCGTTCAATGAATATTGTTAGCAAAACTTGTTCGAACACAAAGAGCGATGTTTGAATTTTACATGATGTATTGAGCAGTAATGTGTCGTATGGCTGGGGGCGAAGGCGATTTATTATTTAAAAGACGCCATTTATAGGCGACAGGTAGACGTCGTAAGTTCTAGGCACCAGGCAGACAGCATCGCAGCGGAGTCTTAAGTTTTGTGTAGGTGGTTTAAATTATTTAAGAAATACTCGACTCGGTGTTACTGAAATATCAACTCGACCGCCTGCAGGCTGTATATGGGACAAGGTTGTTTGCTAACTACTAGTTTATTCTGTAGAAGTTTGCGTAACGGTTTGCGGTTCCAATTGTCGGGTTTTGTTCCGGCTACGATATAACGACATGTTATTTTTATTTTCATTCATGTCGAACTCCCACTAAAAGTTAACTTGGATTGGAAGCATACTTACCGTGTAAGCAATTGATTCAATTGTATTTTATAGATTTCGGGAAATTCTCTAAACGCATCGGTAAACTATTTAAATGAAAAAATATGGTAAGAAGTATGACCGACGGTATTCGATCAGAATTCGAGCTTTCCCTTAATATATATAGCTCGTATGTTCTATTTGCTAAATGGCGATCATCTATGCAAGGATTTTTGACTTTCTTTCAAGACAAGAACGTAGGCGTTTCCGCCAATCTGAGTGCTTCTTTACGTCACTCATGAAATTGAAAGTTAAAAAAGTAAATCCATTTTGTTTTGAGACTGAAAAGAAAACTAGAGGAATTCCTGGATGACATATCCTATTTTCTACCGCAACAATATTTAAAATATGTGTTATACAATTTAACATCGTGCGCGATCGCAGATGCATGCTGAGACCAACTAAATTGAAGCTTTAATTTAACATCAACGATATCTCTAATATCCCCGATGCTCATCGTTACGTGTGATGCATATTCATGCGACAGTCATTAAAGCGTTGCTAGAATTGATACCCTCATTGGTCTCGGACTTAATAGCTCGAGCTTAATGCTCGGTGCGATTATATTTCCTTGAGCAAAATGAGGCTATGTGATGAGAATAAAAATAAACGCGAAGCTCTTATAAGCACATTAAGAGAGTTCTGCAAGGCGGCAAGGATATGTGGATATTATGAATAACTTTGCCAAAAAATCCCGTGTTTGATGAAAATAGTAGTCAGTAGATCTGTTCGGACATTATATAATTTGGACATTCAGACATTATAGATTCAGTATCAATTAGATTTGTATATCAGTCATAAGGAAATGTTGAAATTAGATTATAAGTGTCATTCACACTAATTGGAATTAATTAATTGTCTTGATATAACCTACCATCTGATATTATTATTATCACCGGATTATAACGGAAGTGGCGACTAATCTACATACTAGTTTTACTTCTAAAACTTAGACACTATGAACAATATTAAAAGCCTTTAAAATCTTATTCATTATATTCAACAGTCTACAATAACAGAGTTAAATAGAACGTGAGAATGAGCCTTTGAGGTCAACATAGCTTCCGAGCCCTCGGGATCGCTTCAAGGTCCCGTTCTTGACCTCACCATAGTGCAAGGGCGCACAGGTGCTGCGATGAGGAAATTTCATAATAACCCTTTGTTCCTTACGTGTTAAACTTGTTTTATTAATTTGGAAACTTAACCGGCAGTTCCAGTACCAATTTAGATATCATTTCTCGTTGTCTGCGTCGAAATATATGCGAAATATAAGAATATGCTTGAAATATAACGTATGAAATATGTACCTACAATCTTTATTATAAGAATAGGTAATCGGCAAGCTTAGCTAGTTCATATTATTGTAAACTAGGAATTACAAAATAATATCCCAACTGCGGATTCCAAAGTTCCGAAATCCCAAAGTCGGACAAGCGTTATGCCCAAGAATGAAGCAAAAATACATATTACACACATACGCTGGAAATATTACTCTCCGCAGTCAAAAAAAAAAACAAAAAAAAGCAAAAAAAAAAGACTCGTAACTTTAATATCTTTATTATGAATTTATATTTTTCATATCAGAAATATATTACTACGCCAATATAAAATTCTCTCGTAGCATTTGACTTCTCCACATTTTAATTGATTCGCGTGACTGCGCGATATGCGTGCGAAATGCGTTTTCCTCATGAATAAATTCTAAAACATCAAACATATTTCAGTTCAGGTCTTCCAGTAGGAAATAAAAAAAAAATATAATCAATTTCATTATCACTCTGTTCGATCTTTGTGTAATTTATAACTACTAATCCAATCATTTAGAAGGTGGTAGAACCCTTTGTGATTCGACTCCGGCGACACCACCGCCACACCTAAGTATTTCGGCCTCATAGCAGCAATGTTAGGCGCTACTTTGTTCGGGTTTGAAATGTGTGGTAAAGGAGACACACTTTTCCGAGGCGTTCCAGCTTAGTCCTCGGGGGTAGCGGCGAATCTGTGGCCGATCACAGGTAGGAATATCTAATATCTAATGCTATCTGGAGTTGATCACATTGATGGGCGGCAGTGACTCACCTTCAGATGCATTCACATTCTATAAATCCATACGTATGTAACAATTATGACTAAAATACATACGTAAATTGTGTAATGTAAACATTATAACTCAATTAATTTCACGAAATATACGTGAAATGTTCTGAAATAAAAAGCTTTTTCAAAGATTGAAATCCTGCAGGATAGTACATAGTTTGTCTATTTTATTCAGCGTTGTATGTACAATGTACATTATTAGACTGTAGATTATGTAAACAATTTCAGGGACGAATATAAATATTCAGAACTTGTACAAAGTAAGTACAAAACATCAAACAAAGTTATTATATTTTTGCTTTACTTCTCCCAATAAATGTTTTGCCTATATTTTCCAATATTCAATCGCGACGTCTATTCGAAGTGCGTAACTGAAACAAAAACAGTTTGTATTTTCAAATTTTGATTTATACAAACGATTTCTATTATGTTATGTATTCGTTCAGTATTTTTTGTCGTTCTGTTTTATTCGTTGTTTCTATGAGGTTTTATTTCCAAAAATTGGCAGTCCTGTAGTGAAATGAATTTCGACTTTCCATGTCGGACGCTGTCCTTACCGACTTGTGACGTTTCCGCGTTTAGTTGCGTATAAGAATTTAATTATGGATGATTTCAACAAAAAACACATTGAGAGTAATTTGAAAGTGAACTTTTATTAGTTTGCAATTAATACCACTTTCTATCTTCTTGACAAAACTAACAAATCATGATTTAGATCGCCAAAGAACTTAATGACTATTGTCATTTATAACTAGTTGTCCTTTATTAACGCATTATTATTAATGTTTTTACTTATGCAGCTACCGTATAATCTAGTAATGTTGTGTTTTCATTATGTTCACATATTGGCAAACATGTTGTTCGCGAATGTTCTTGATTTCCCGCGGGAATTTTATAACCTCAGGATGTAAACAGTGTCTCACGTATATTAACGTTACGTAGTCTCTAGCTATAAAATATTAGAATTCGTATAACACATTTATTGTCGATAAGTACTCCTACATAAAATTATCACAAGTGAAATAGTTCTAGTTTACATGGAAATTTATAAATATAAATAACTTTGAAGTGTCTTTTGGTGATTTCAGAATATACAGCCTTCAACCAAGTTTCATTGATTGAAATAGGAACGAAATTTGATTTTATGTTGCAATCATATGTGTCATAACTAGATCAAACTATTTAGATTCCAATAATACTCATAAAAATCCAATATCCAATATACGAATCGGTATCTCTAAAGCGACAACGTAATCATAAAAGTTCTTTCTTTCATATTCGATCGTCGGCATAAAAAGAGATGTTAACGCGTTATCGTTAACTCTACAGGGCGTCAAAACTGTCAAAAATCCTTGACACGTAAGTTTATAAAAATATTACGGAACACTGAAGCCTCAGTAGGCAATAGTGTTTCAAAGTATATTATTTGTTTGCTATTTCCTACTTTAACTTATAACGAGCTCGTGGCCCTTTTCGATGGCGTCCCTTCGTAATCGTCGATATATAGAAGAAAAATAGATTACCTGAAGTCTATCTTATCTTTGCGTGAGTTTTCTCTCTAATTTCTTTTACCCACCGGAATTTTGTTTTCCAATGTTTTTTTTTTTATATTTGAACCTGACGATAAAGCAGACGTGCTACCTGATGGAAAGTAGTTAGCGTCGCCTATGGACATTTGCAACACCAGAGGAGTCGCCAATGCATCGCCGGCTTTGAAGGAGAGCTCTTTTTGCACCTTTTTTGAAGAGCCCCATGTCATAGCGCTCCGGGAATACCTCGGGAGGAAGCTCATTCCACATCTTACACGTCCGTGGCAAGAACGTCCGTGCAAACCGAACCGTGGAGGACCGCCACGAGTCCAGTTGGTGTGGATGGAACTTCATCCTTCGGGGAGTGGTGCGATGGAGGAATGGTGACGTAGGCATCAGGTCAAATAGTTCCTCGGAACACTCACCATTATAAAGCCGGTAGAACACGCAGAGGGAACCTATGTCCCTCCGTAAACTTAAAGGTTCTAGCCGATCGGAGATCCTCAGATCGTTGACGATTCGTATTGCGCGTTTCTGCACGGAGTCAATGTACAAAAATAATAATAAAATAAATCGGTACCCATACTAATTTGTTCGAAAGAAACTTATCTGTTTCGATCAGATCTCCGTTTGACGTAAACACATGTTTGGAACGCCTTTCTTGCTAATAGTATTTGTTTCTTGTTAAACATAATGCTGTCAATGTATTCTGTATTTCAGAGAATATGTATACAAATGTGTATTTTTAATTGCGAAGGTCAGCGACTCGTGCCGGCGTGTTGATCACATCAATAAAATCAGTGCTAATACAGATTCACGGGCGACGTGGAAAGTAATAAGCAATGCATTTTATGAAACTTCTAAATTTAGAAGAAGTGGTTTTCTCATACATTTAGACATAAAAATAAAAATAAGTAAGATATTATTTACAGGCAATGTTAAAACTAGAAAGAAAGAAAAAGTATACTATTACCTAACATAGTAGATATATTTATAGTCTTAATCCAAAACCTAATACAGAAATAAAACTATTTAATATGTCATACACGTTATCGGAGTGGTGTGTTTTTCACAAAATAAATATTTAACGATAATATTTATCTACCTTTATTTATCAGAGTTTTGAAAAAAAAAAAGATTTTGATACACAAACGTTTATTAGTGTTGACTGGTGTCCAAATTTATGTCACTTTGAGTATAAAATATATTCACTTTTGTTATGATGTTTGCTTACGTCCTAGACTGAAAGTAATAAACATCCTTTACATATAGTTCAGCCTGCACCTCGTGGTTTTATATGCGGTGAAATATTAATTTAGGTTATATTTTTATCTTAAATTTTTTTTCGTGGTATTTTATGATATTTGATGTATTAAGTTTTCTTACAAAGACTAAATATATGTATCAATTTCGTTTGAAAACTTCTATTGTTTGAAAACTTGCCCCATAACGAAAACCACAATAGAAGTTTTGTAATCAAAAACGTTCAATACTTTAAAGCTTTATTGAAACAACAATTTCAAAGAAATATTATAACACTTTTTAATAAATTCTAGAAGAATAAGGACTAAAGCGATTTATTTAAATTCATATTTTGCAGAGGTTAATGTTCTCATGACATTCACTGAATTTATCGTAATAAAAAAAATTGTCACGTAATATGCGAATATGTCTTCTTGTTTCAAAAACATTCGGAAATGAATGCAATTCAATATGCCTGTTTATATACATGCGTTTCTCCATGCATAATGCATTTTAATATTTAGTGAGCACATATCCCAAATATTGCTACTTCACCTACTAAATGATTTACGGAGTATCGTATCTTTTGTAGTATGTATCGAATCATATGAATCATGAGTGAACTTACAATACATTGATGCCATCTGTCAAACTTGTTCAAGCCATATACGTTCCGTCAACAATAGCCATTCAGATAATAATAGCTTACATTAAGATTATATTTTGTATGCCTTCCCTACTTACAAATAAATATTTGGCTTTAGTCAGGTGTCATCATCAAAGTATGTTAATGATATGTTTAAATTATGGAGCTTTAAATCTATTCTCATATCTATTCTCATATCACACACACTTCATATATACACACATAAAAAACATATTCACACATAAAAAGCAGCGCAAATAGTGTATTATACTGTAACTTTATGGACTTGAATTTAATGAAGTTCAATAAATTAACATTGTATTATGTCCTTTTATTATTATTTTGAACATAAATATGTACAAAATAATAAGTGTAGAATAGTTGATCACTTCATACCGTTTGTGATCAAATAAGCACCTGTAATCCGAGGCACGCAACTCTTAAAATGCGAACTCGAACTGTTGGAAACTTCGGAGACATGCCATTCAGAATTTTGAATATCATCTGTGACTGTTCAAAGTCAATTTTAATAAAGAAATGTTTAGCTACGAAATTCTTGTTTAATCATCGAAATATTTATCGAAAGTTTTTTCAGTCTTTCAATTTACGAAATACATTTCGAATAGGCTACATGTCTCATGTCAAAATTTATTACTAAAGTGTTTATTTCTTATAGCACTTCTTATCTAAAATCCTAAATATATCGATATGAATTCATAAAGGTAGAAGTGTCTTGAACATATTCAATTTTAATCAATCTCAAAGTACCCACATCGATATAGTATTTGCAGAAATAAAGATTGCGCAACGATATTGTGCATATTTATTTCACTGGGCACTTTGGCAGCAAAATTGAGCCAGTAATTTGAGTCTTGTTACTAGTATTAAATCAACGTAATATCAACTAAGTCAAATTATTAACATCAGCGCTCAGTAATGGTCTTGAAACTTGACAAAGATATGAAATTATTGCGGTAGTTGTGTTTCGTACAAGCCGCAAGAAGAGAAACGTTAATGATAGTTTGGAATTTCTTCCCTTGCGTATTTTGCAGGTCATGTACATTTCGCTCCCGTTCATTTTACGCGCCAGTTCGTTCATTGACACGCATTCAAACTTCAATATTACTTTAATCGTAGGGTTGATTTTATATCCGAGAAGTTAGTTTTTGTTTACTTGACTCCTTGGGAGGCGTGTTTTATTTTAGTTATCATTTTACGAGTGTATTGTGCCGTCGACACATGTTGAACGGTCGCGTGCGCGGGCGCAGGTCAGTCGAGAGCGCGGGTTCGTTGCGCGCGTTTATCTCATCAATGATTCTATCGGGATCTCCCGAGCAGAGGGCGGGAAACGAACATTTTTTTGTTTTATTTCGCATTCCGGATATGTGATTTATTGAGTGGCTAAAATTCGTCGATCTCAATCAGCCGACTAAAATTAAGTTTAGTCGTAATACTGCTTGAATTGAATACATCGACGGTTAAATACATACGGACAGTAACATAAAGTTCAGTTCTGCGGTTCAGAAGTTTGAAAAAAGTGATAGAAATTTCTTTTTTCAGTTTCCTCGGTGCGGGGTTAATTAAACGACTTTTTCGACGAACGATTGGACGTCGGCATCAGGTCTTGTGCCAAGCGGCCAAGCGGTCGTCGGCGTTCGCATATCTTTAGTGTCAGCCGAAGACACCGACCCGCACTACCCACATGCTTTTTGTATACATTCAGTATAGTGAAAACAAAGAAGCAACTACTCCTTTCTTCCTGTGTTTTACGTTTTTCTGTATACTAGTAAACTTTTAGCGATTTTTATTACTAGCTGTTTATTGCGTCTGTCGCGTGGCAGTCCAAGTTGCAATCTGTGTAAATAACTGGTGTCTGCTGGAGAAATGGAAATGTTCGTGGTGCAAGACGGACCGATAGTGATTTCTTGGATTGTGTTTCTATTGTTGATATGCCGATGTTACTATCAAATTGGTGAGTGGCTTTTGTCATTTTCACAAAATAAAATATATACAGGAATATAAAATTTGTTTTCTGAAAGATTGACCTAAACACACTTTTTATAATTTATAGTACTTTTGCCTTGTGAATTAAAAGTTAAACTTAAGTTTGTTCATACATATATGGAGTAGGTTTTTTATTCCTCTGTCAACTTATAAAAATATACGATCAATATTAAATGTATGTCATACGTGGCAATATAATCGATGTGGTGGTATAAAGTTTTCACAACTGTTTCAATATTCAAAGTGCATTCAGTATAATAGATACACGTACAACACAATACAATATGTGAAATACGATTTCTTTGAAAATCCATTAAATCGCGCAATTTTTTTCTACAAATGTATAGTGTCAGTGCCATCGACAAAGCCAAGTACCTACGTACACAATCATGTAAGCCTTTAACAAACTATTATATATATATCTGTCCGCTTGGGGTCGAACCCGGAACCATCCGTGTGGTAAACCGGTATGGTAACAACTGCGTTAAGCCAGCCGTCAACTAACACTTATATATCTTCTTTCAAAAGATACTCTCTAGGCATTTCATTGGCAGTGGAGTCGGTGGGCTGGGTTTGCGGTTTATTACACTTGAGGAGTATTCATATCACAGTGAACTGGTATTACAAGTATAGAACAAGTTAGATCTAAGGTAACTTTGTATTCGGTGTTTCGTTGACCTTTTCCTTGAACTTGCAAGACTCATTACTGTTGACATATAAAAATATCTTGGATAGGTACTAATCGTCAGGTTATATCTTGTATTTTATGGAAAATATTGTTGATATAATCCTAGGCAATGCATTAATTGAAGCTAAAGGAAACAAAATAATAAAATTTAATTTGTTGGAATATTTCATCGTCTAGTTGTGTTGTGTAGGCATCGCGCGCGGTATTGACACATCTGTCAATTTGTCAGTTTGTCATTAGTAACGAATGGCAATGCTGCGTCAATATCGAATTTAGCCTGTGTCGTCTGTATAATTTGTAGTGCATATGTGCGTAGTTAGCTTTTGAGCGATTAACGATTTGCGATTAATAACTATCTCCTGTATGTTGTATTTTACATTTGTGTAAGAATTTTGAAGGTGGTAGCACCCTTTGTGGTTCTACAACTGAGACACTACCGTCACCCCTATTTCTGCTTTATAACGTTACTGTTAAGTGCTACTGTGTTGAATGTTTCAAGGCGTTCCAGCAACGCATCTGTTGGCAACCTCAGATAGGATCTTAATCATATCTGAGGTTCATTACAGATACATTGGGGGGCCGTAGCTACTTACCATCATGCTCGTTTGCTACATCAATCTTATAATAATGTATATGTTATATAAACTTTTTAACTTGAAGTTATTTGTTGTTTCGGATGAAATTTAAAAGATCCACTAGGCTGTGGCTAGTTTAGAACCACGTGGCTGTACACAATAACAAAACGAAACAAAACAGACCCGTAAGGAAGCCATGCGGCCAAAATAGCGACAGCTACCTAGCTAAAGTAGATCAGGATATGTAGAGGATTTAGGAGTCAGTAAGCCTTCTTGTCTGAGCCACCTATAAAATGCATTTTAACTGAACTCAGTTATTTTGCGCAACTGTGTAGTTCACTATTCGCCAAGTGGGTTAATGTGATGTTTATTCATTCGGTATTTATACTTCCGCGTACAAAATGGTCGACCGAAACGATAAAATAAAAATTCTTTGATTGTTTTGATTGGCTTTCTTTCACTGACGTTTTTTTTTTGCCATCTAACGTCTACTGGTTATTCCACGTATTTAGTTCCCAGACTTATCCGACTCAATTTGTTATACAAATTAGTATTACTAATTCCTACTGGGTAGACGCGACTAACAAAACAATATATTTATTCATTGTTTAAAAAATACTCTCAAAATAAATTCTTCATAGATTAAACTTTACAATATCAATTTTACGATTGACGCGCCAATCTGGATCTTCTTCGTATTTTTTTCTGTAGTCGTTTTTAGGATCGGATGCATTGTTTATAGCGGTCGTTTGTCCATTAAATGGGTCACGTCCGTTCGTGCAATGCAATGCATTAAAATAGGAATGTCGTCGTCCAATCTAAGCGAATTATAACGAATGCGCTAAGAACTGTTTTGGAAAATTGCTGAGGTTTTTTTTGTTTCACTACCAGTGGACAAACTACGGTACGCATAGAAAACATGCGTTCCTGGCATATGCCAGGAACGCATGTTTTCTACTATTCTTAATATTTTGCCATTAGCGAAGTGGTCATACCCTTTACAATTATGTACTTAAGTTCATACTACGTTACCTTTATTTAATACGAAAATACGAAAAGTTTGAAATGTTAAATGATACCTAATACTTATTTTGTAAAATGTCTGGTAATTTCATGATATGTCAATTTCTACGATTCGGCTCTAACATACACACGTGTGCTGATCGGATATTCAAATGTATCACGTAAATCGAGCCGTGCGTGATTTATCGCGACACGATTTACAGGGAAGTGGACTCGATGATACAGTACCTACACATTAATTCAAGCATTGTTATATAATAATTCATATTAATTACTTTTATATAATATATTTATCTGTTCATTAATAAATATAACTTTTACTTTATAATTTTTTTGTTTCTTGGTAACTGCAAATCCTGTTAATATTTAATCAACCAGTAATATCGTGCCGGTTTTCATTAAGCCGCAAAATAAGACCGTAATATAGCATGTTCTCTGAGCTTAGTAGGTATTATTAAATTTATTTCCGAGCTTCAGATTATAGCTTCGTCCACGCTTACCTTCTCTTTCATCTTGTTCTATAAACCTGAGATAAACGTAACCTAAATTTTACTCCCTATGAAGTCTTATTATACATATTTATTTACGTGACAATCGATTCAGTTAATTCGGCGTTAATGAGCTTTTGAGATTTTTTATCGTGTAATTAAAGTGATATGAAATTAAAGGCACACACATCTTTTATATTTCTCTAAATCTATCCATGTAACAAATTGTGAGAACTTCCAAGCCCAGACTGTATAGTACGAGTACTTATTCTGAGTGCTCTTTCTCGTTTCATTCCATAAAAAATCGTATTTTAACTCTATTCTTAATTCATCATCTGTTCTTAATAGCATATTCCTTCGAGTCTGGGTTAAAATATTTGTGATCGTAATCTGGTACAGTTAAACCATTGTAATCCTTACTCCTTACTAATATTATAAATCAAAAAGTAACTTTGTCTGTCTGTCTGGTTGTCTCTACTTTACGCCTAAACCACTGAACCGATTTTAATGAAATTGTGTACAAAGATAGTCTGAGACCCGAGAAAGGACATAGGATAATTTTTATCTCAGAAATCCCATGGGAACTAGGGATGGCGATTTAAGATCGATTGATCGGAGAATCGATGTTTTGGACCAAAAATATCGATATTTCGATATTTTAATCGATATTAGTAAGGATTGAATCGTAAACTATGCATTTAATCAAGTGGATAGTGATGCAGATGATCTTTTGCAAAGTTGTTGTCTATGAGCCCACGAAGGTTTGAGAGGTGATACGACCAATTTTCGCCAGATGGCGCCACTGTCATTCCAATGAACGTACGAATTTTCAGTTTTGTTTTGTTAGTATGTCAGATTATTTTCTTTTAAACGCGGGCGAAGCCGCGGGCAAAAAACTAGTAAAAACTAAATTGTACACTTTGTAGTTACACGGGAATACATGATACACGTGCGCGATTTCTAAGCTGCAAGTGACATTTTACAATGTAAGCACGTTTGTGAATGAGCGCTGGGACGATGTATGTAACTTGTTTTCATTTAAACATAATAATATGCCTGGCTTTCAAAGAGTGTCGTTATAGTGGCAGTAGCTACAGTTCAATTTTTAAATGAACGTAACGAGATACGTTGGTAAAATTTTATCCTTACTAATATTATAAATCCGAAAGTAACTCTGTCTGTCTGTCTATCTGTCTGGTTGTCTCTTCTTGACGCCCAAACCACTGAACCGATTTTAATGAAATTTTGTACAAAGATAGTCTGTGACCCGAGAAAGGACATAGGATAGTTTTTATCCCGGAAATCCCACGGGATCTAGGGATGGCGATCTAAGATCGATTAATCAGAGAATCTAAGGTAAACTACGTATTTGATCAAGTGATGATCTTTAGCAAAGTTGAAGTACGAATTTTCAGTTTTATGTATGTTAGTGTGTTATATTATTTTCTTTTAAACGCGGGCGAAGCCGCGGGCAGAAACTAGTTTTCTATAATTTTCATATTCATTACTTTCCGCTATAGTTTAGATCCAAAATTTTTGTACCATGTGTAGGTATATCATTTCAAATAAAAAAATCTAATCCTCTTTTTGTCCTTTCCATTGTTCTGTGTAATCGTTTCTAGCGTCTCCACTCGTCAGATGTAGGTGACCCGGTTGAAGCTATAAACAGATGCGGATTACGATGTGCATCGTTTAATCCCTCAGATTCTTACACACATAGTAAATAGATTCTTGTACATGGGTTGTGGTAGAATTCTCACAAATACCTCTAAATACACATACTTTATTCTTAGAGCTTAATCCTTACTTCCTTTCTAATATTATAATTTCGAAAGTAACTCTGTCTATCTGTCTGGTTGACTCTTATTCACGCCTAAACCACTGAACCGATTTTAATGAAATTTTGTACAAAGATAGTCTGAGACCCGAGAAGGGACATAGGATAGTTTTTATCGCGGAAATCCCACGGGAACTAAGGCTGGCGATCTAAAATCGATTAATCGGAGAATCGATTTTTTGGACCAAAAAAATCGATTATTTTAATCGATATTAGTAAGGATTGAATCGTAAACTATGCATTTGATCAAGTGATGATCTTTAGCAAAGTTGTTGTCCATGAGTTCACGAAGATTGGTACGACCAATTTTCGCCAGATGGCGCCATTGTCGTTCCAATGAAAGTACGAATTTTCAGTTTTATGTATGTTAGTATGTCATATTATTTTCTTTTAAACGCGGGCGAAGCCGCGGGGAAAAACTAGTGTTATCATAAAACAAAGTAACTATACAGAGTAGTCAAAACGTTAGCAATTTGCGTTTATGAGAGTACCTAAGATTTGAATAAACGAAGGGTTAAAGTATGAAGAGCAATATCGTAACCTACTTTTCCAGAGGGGAAACTTGGTTTATATAAAAATATCCTGTGACAGTTTAATAAATATTTTCCTTGCTTTTCATCTGAAATATACGAGTAGCTAAACTTTTGCGAATATGTCAGATGAATGTTGTCAGAGTCAATTGCGACTTCCATGTAGGGTGCAGGAAAATATCATAAATTCATAAAATAACCCGCACCAATGATGTTTTCAAATCGAAGACGCTTGACATCTACCAACCAGTGCGGTAGTAAACGGTGTCTAAATCCATTTTTAAGAAGAGCACTGAGCTAGTTATGGTTCAACGATAATAACTTTTCCTTATTGAGATATTTTTCCCCAAGTTTCATACGATCTTTGTAGCCTTCTCAGTCGGAACTAGGTGACCTGGTTGCAGTGGGCAGCATTACGAATTGCATACTTTAATCTCCCGGATTACTGCGGATCTGCAAGCGGACACTAAATGATATAAATATTTTCTTCCTATAGCCAGAACTAAACGGACAAGGTCTTTTAAAAGGTTCTTTCAAACTGGATACGTTTTGTTAGTGTTGCAGAGGTGAAACTAATATTGCTAAAATGTTTTAAACTTAATTTCTGTAGCAAGTATTTTTTAAAACTTATATTAAAATGAGGCGAGTGTTGAATTTTTAGTGAATGTGCCCATTTTGTATTACGTTTTCTTAATTGAAACGTGTTGCTCTCATTCAGTACAAAATTAAGAAAGAACATTCATTTAAATATCGGAGGCTTTTAGTTACCACAAGAACATTAAAATATTTAATACATTCTAATTTACATTTGTGGTGTAAAAGCTGTAAAATGAACAAATTGAAATTACGTGTTAAAGTGTGTCTGCTGAAGTAGGTACTCCATTTGCTTGTCTAAAATTTATATTTTAAGACCTCTTCTATGGACTACACAAAGATTATTCAAACCAATATTATATTATATTGGTTTGTTTTTTTTTAAGATTATTCAAACCAATATTATATTATATTGGTTTGTTTTTTTTTTACTTTGCATGACAAAGTTGGAAAGCAAGAAACGTGGTAGGAACATATTTTTCCCTACTTTCTTTCTTACGTTCTGTTAAAGTACTTTAACATTTATTACACAACAACCACTAATTTTAAACCTAGACTGTGTTTCATTACTCTGTTAGTGGCAATTCAATAGAGAAGAGTATCATATTGCCCACAGCTGCGCCGAAACGGACGTCCTCAATTATGCAGTTTGCAGTCGCTTGCTTTTACGATCGTGGCGTAAAATACTGAAGTGAAGTTTCCTATAAAATATTAAATACTTTTGTGTACTTTGTTGAAATTTTACATCTAATACACTTACATAACGTAAGTATACACGATACACGTACACGACATGACTAAATTTACTGTATACGGTAAGACACGTTGTATATACTTATTTAATTAATCATAATTAATCAATATATACTTATTTAAAAATTAAGTACAAAGTGATTATGTCTCACCGGCAAAGGATTTTCATATGCGAATAACCTCGTTATTTTCGAGTGGCATATCGTCTATGCAAATGTGCCGCGACGCGACTCGGCGAGTGTCTCGGGGGTGTTGCAAAAATTATGCGCTCGAATGTACTCAAATAGAAGTTCCAGGCGAAATCTTGGTGTAGAAACTACGTGCGAATTAGATTTTATGTAATGGGTAAAGATTTGGGCGTTGCTTAGATGTTATTGGTTTATCTGTTAGTAACTTCACGTAGGCGTATTCGGATTCGGCAAAATTCAGAAATGATGTTGCTACAGTAAAAAATCATTTCATGTTCTGGGTTCTGGGTTCACAAGTGGTAAGTGTTTATCAATTTTATTTTCATATTTGTTATTAAATTTAAAACAAATAATTCCCCATCTATCATAAACCAACGAATACGAGTAGCGAGCGAGAATGCGTCGTTTAAGAAACAGAGAAGAGAACGGAACACATTTAACACATTTTTTCTGTGAATTTCATCCTATCTTTTTTTAATTGATGCGTCAGGAATGATTGACACTCTGCCTCTGCCTTCTAAAGCATAATTTTTGGCTTTTTTACTTTTAATTATTTGGGACAACTCAGGTCATTGGCGCCATAAATATTTGTACATCTTTTTAGACCGGAATGTTAATTAGTTTTTTTTGGTGTTGCAAAGATGTATAGCACTAAACATTTGACTTCGCGCCTCACATTAACCTATTTCTATTCCGCGTTAAATTACATCCATGCTTTCTATGTTGCCGATAGCCAGTTAACTATACAAATAAAACTTATCTGTGTGTGATTTCAACATAACCATCAATTTCTAATCTTGTCTTTTTTACTATGACTCAAATATGAAAACTTGTTATGTAAAATATTGTTTACACTGATTTTTATAGCGCGTGTGTGTATTAATGTGTATATGTAGTAGGTGCATTACCCTTAGATACCTGGGGTATCTACCTACAGATTAACGCATAAGAATGAAAATTAAATAAAAAAAATACTTACAGAACAGACGTAGACGCGAGCAAAAATAAAATAATTCCATCTTCAAAAGTAAATATTTGAAACACACGTTTACTCAAGTAATGTTATTCTTTCATAGTCGCGCATCGTAAAAATATAGAATATCTTGTTATTTAATCTTAATAGTACATACGACTGTAGTTTTTAGCAAGAGAGTTTTAAAGCGTCTGGCTCAAAGAGTCTGATAATAATATACTGTGCAAGTTTCAAAATGTCTAGACTGTGAATGTTTTAGCTGCTATAGAATACGAATGTTCCCTACTGATGCGATTTTTCAATCGTTAAAATTAAGGATAATTTAAAACATAATACAGTTTATAGTTATTAGACGATAAATTACTTTTATTACAAAATGTTTTTACGATGGTTTTGTTTTTCGAAGAATATTAAGTCGAGTTTAGTAGAAGAAAATTGTAATTAGTAGTTTTCTAGGCTACAATGGGGTAGCTTCGGCTCCATTCTGGAGTACTACTAACTACCCGTAGCCCCGACAAAGGGCGTCCAGAGGAACACCACAGGGTTTTAGCCGGTAGAAACCTGGCATATCCTCTCGCTCTCGCGGCTGAGCGGAACCCATGGAAACCCCACGTAAAAAAGACAACATTGCCCTAATGATACAATAAAAAAACAATCTATTGCAACGACATATTACAAGTATCTATCTTCTTTTCTCATCAAAATTCTTTGAAGTTTAGAGTTCTTACGCAGTTCTTTTTGTAATCGAGATACGATAGTCAATAGTTCAAATGTAAGCCAAAATCGATATAGCATAAAAAATGTCTTGGACTTTTATGGATGCACGTAATATAAATTGATATTGCATACAATACTTTTACAAGTTCTAATAAAATTAACAACAACAACAACAACAACAAATACACTTTATTTGTACACCACATTTAAGGATACATATAAGACAATAAATAAGATAGTATACAAAAGGCGGCCTTATCGCTTAGAAGCGATTTCTTCCAGACAACCTCTGGGATGGAGTTTAAGAGATATGAAATCGTGAGAAGGTAGGGTGTACACGTACAGAAACAAAGTATATACATAGATACATAACAGACATGTCCTGAGTAAATGGCGTAACAGAGGTAAGAACAAACGAAGTTACGTACGAAGGAAATATGTTATGTGGAAGAAGGGATAAAAGGGAGAAGGAAACCAAGTCAAAGCTGCAAGTAATGAGCCTTGACTTGGTTCTTAAAAATATGCAAGGAACTAGATAGACGGATAGATTTAGGAAGGGAATTCCAAAGGAAAGGAAGGGAATTAATTTACTTTTATGGCAGTCATATTAGAATAGTTTCATGTAGAGACCGATATTCGGACTTCATATATTCATCTAAATTTTTGTAGCTTCTTCTATTACTTTTGCGAAGTTAAAATTTATACTAAAGTAGTTCAATAAAATGGGGTTGTTTGTGTAACTTACCAAGTTTTCACGATCGTCTGATTGGAAATTAACACCTTGTTCGTAGCGAATTTTTTACTTTTGAAATAATGTTCCTTGAAAATAGCCAATTTAACGAACAATGTAAGATTTAATTAACGCCGACTAAATGTTAAAAACGTTTTCAATTACCTCGAAAAAAAGGTAATTAATGACACTCGAAATATGCTCGACGCTTTATGCTATGAAAATTGCTTTCCCATAGATTTCCGATTTCGTTATTCTACATAACAAAAACTGTGGTCGATTGTGGATCTCTGGCCCACATATGAAGAAAAGGATTTATAAAAAAGCTAAAGCATAAAGCAAGTTTAGCGAAACCTTATTTAAGAATCCTTTGTATTATAGTTTAGTTGCATCTATTGTAATCTTAGCACCATGAGGTCAAAATAGGGATTTGATAGAAAATCTTATATAATATAAGACTATAAATAAATACACTCTACTAATCTGCATTGAAGCTACACGGAGTCGTGTTCCAGGCCTTCCCCGGTTGAAGGAATATACCCGTTCCTAGCAATAAGGGATTGCAGTCCAATCGATACATGTAGGAGGAAAATTATGCGACAATCGCATCGTCGGGTATCTGGGCAAATCGCAGCCGCGGGCAGCAGCGGTAAGCCGCAAGAAATCACGTTCGCAATTTTCCTATTGCGTCTACATAGATGACGTCACTCCCATCGCGATGGCCTTCGCGGCCGGTCGGCGACCCCGCACACCGTTAGCAATGCAAATATCACGACTTACCGCTGAGATTTGTGTACAAGTAAATTGTTACAGCCTTCTTGTAGTAATTGTTGTATTATTATGTAAAAGATGCAACGGGCTACCTGGTTTAAAATTTAAATAAGTATTAAACACTTAACACTTACTTGTACATGAAGGTTAGTCTGGCAAATACAGTGAAACATCCTAGATATAGTAGTATCTAAGATTATAAGATACAAACATTCATTTAAGTCGATTTAGTGTTCAGTTAACGTATAAGTGGCAAGTAAATTGATTAATTTATTTCGAAATCCTTCCAAACATTTAGATTCATTTATGTACGTATAGATGTCATATTTTGCGACCAAACGTGGAACAAATGTGAAACACGTCCTACGTGTGAGTACTTAGGCAAAAGAAAATAAGTCAAATGAAATGGAAAGACATGCAACACAATAACATTCCTCCTTTCTGATCAAATCTGAAAATACACTATGAACGCTTGAAGATGCTCCGGTTGATAAATTTAGATGCCATCATTATTCTGTTACGCAAATTGGAACTTACTTCCCGCACGAGTTCCGTTAGGCATGAACTTACTATAAAATATTCATATGTACACTACATTTTTAGTAAGTGGGATTTATTATACTATTATAGAAACAACAAAAAATTTAAGCACTCGTGCCTTTTTTAACACGCTTTTATTACGTTGTTCGCACGGTTGTACGTTTGTATGTATGTATGTATGTACGTACGTAACAGTAACGGAATCTTTGAGCCCGATTTATATCCACCTTGAACGTTTAGTTTAATTCCAAATTCTAAAGAATTATCAAAAACCGATGACAATACACGATTTTAATAATTTTGTACCATTGTCCTTATCAACATCCTCAGGATTAACTATTTTCGAGGCGAGATTTTAAGCACCTTCAGCAAAGTTCATCGCAACTTTAGATTGCAAATAATTATTGATTTTTAGTTTCAATAGGCGTAACTGTTATAGCGTGATTAAACTAAAGTTTAGAAAATAATAATGTTATTTCCCTATAACTCAAATGTTCTGAAACATATCTATAATGCCCTCTTGTAGAATGATTTTTAGGATTCCGTACTCAAAGGTTAAAACGAAACCCTCTGCGGTCTGTTCGTGTGTCATTGGGCTTTATCTCTTAAATGGTAATAGATAGCCACTTGATTTTTTTACAAACGATGCATAATGGTGGTCGCTATAACAACAAATACTAAAAATTAATAAATAATTATAGTTTAAAAAACTAAAAAACACGCTTTTATGATAAAATCAACTAAAAAGTAGAAAATAATTTTCAATCTGATATAGGGACAAAGTACTCGTACCTATGGTCTAAATCGCATTAATATTTTTGCATGATACTCAAACAAAGTAACAAAGAGACAAATTTCAGTTTTTAACCGACTTCGAAAAAGGAGGAGGTTACTCAATTCGACCGTATATATTTTTTTTTTTTTTTTTTTTTTTTTTTTTTATGTTTGTTCGGCGATTTTTTCGCGATGCCGCGACCGATCGACATGATTCATACACCATTGTATGCGGCTAGTTTCACAGGGGGTCCCATTTCGAGGAAATTTGAAAATTTCCGCCAGTTTTCCCGGAAAATTGGAAAAACCCGATTTCATATAAACTTGAATAAGTCGAGTATTTCTTAACCAATTTTAATTTTCTTTTTTTCTTATGAAAGGGTGTTTTGTTGCGGTACTTTCCTACCTTAACATTAGTACGCTCTGATGATTAGAATTTAAGTTATGGGGTGGAACTCATCATCACTACCCCTGCTTTTTACATATTTTATGACAACTTACCTTCTGCCCACTCAATTCTCATGAAACTTAAAATGAACATTGAGTGTCTAGGTTATCATGATATGATGGAAAATTTGACCTTCAACTCTTCAACCCTGGTAATGCAGAAGTGCCTCCTGCCTCAACCATACAAGTTAGGCATTTGGAACTTATGGATATTTAATAAAGTCGATAAGTTGAGATATATGATGGAAAATTTGACCTTCCACTCTTCAACTCTGATAATGCAGAGGTGCCTCCTGCCTCAGCCATACAAGTTAGGCATTTGATGCTTATGAATATTCAATAAGGTTGATAGGTAGAGATATATGATGGAAAATTTGACCTTCTACTCTTCAACTCTGATAATGCAGAAGTGCCTCCTGCCTCAACCATACAACTTAGGCATTTGGAGCTTACGAATATATGATAAGGTCTTTGAGTAGAGACATATGATGGAAGATATGACCTTCAATTCTTCAATCCTGATGATGCAGAGGTGCCTCCCATGTAAAGTATATAGATTAGACATTTGTTGTAATGAAGTAGCTAGACAGAGATATATGATGAAAAATTTGACCATCAACTCCTTTTTCTTTTCTTAACTATTGAATTAAGGTAAATTGGACCGACTCACTCGCAGGGTTTTACCACCTAGTTTGATTTATTTACTTTTCTGTTCCTACCTAACCTAGCCAATAATGTAGTATCCTATATGAGATACTATCGTGTTTCGCCTATAGTGTTTCGTATTGAATTGGTTAGGTTAGGTTGGAACATATAAGACAATATAAAACTAAGCGAGAAGGGCGCGGCAGCGCCCTGCGAGCGGGTGGGTCCAATCCGTATCTATTCAGACCTTACCTTTATTCATGATCACATTTATACAATTTTACATAATATTAATACGAACGTTAGCATATCATCACTAAAAAGGGTGAAAAAAAAATTTTAACAAAAAAATAAAACCGACTTCTATGTCACTACAAAGTAAAAAATAATTGAAATAAATGTTGGTTTAGTACATATTTCTGAAGTCGGCGCTCATATTGGACACGCTGTTATCAAACGAAATATAGTATAGATAATCACATTTTGTAACATTATTATTTTAAATGACATAACACCTACTATGAGCGTGCAATTATAATATATACGTTAGAATCACGTATTATTTACCTCTCACGTACAAACGTGAAGGTACCTACTGAGCGAATTTTTTTCTTGCTTTGAAATTTTAATTATTTCCTTTCATTTCAGTTAATACGAAAATATTTGTTTAAAGTACATAGCTTTATGGTTTAATGATGATTGATCATCATTAATCACCACTATCGTCAGATCCAGGGACTTTGAGCTATTTCTTGATTTTAAGATACTAATTTTCTTACATATTGACAATGAAGTATTTCGGATATAAAATATTTTTAACACATTCCCTCTTATCTTTTCAGGTACGTATTTGCCATCTCGTCCTTCGAATAGTATGTGAATAGGAGTACAGTAAGTATAAAGTGAAATGTCAAAAGTTTCAATTTTCGAAAGATTTTTTATCAATTTTGACACCCCATCGAACAGAAATAAAAGTTTCTTACACGTCTTTTAGATTAACAACATAATTTGCGATAATTGAGCTATCCAGTTAGTACAATTTGAGATGTCGATGGATAAATTTCTGTCATGCCGATAATACAATAATTCGGTACTAGGCTTTGAATTGGTATTCCAGTTATTTGAAAGCGTCAACATCAATGTAAGCAGCAATATTAACTTATTGGCACCAATACACTTATAAAAGATATGGTGCTTTAAAGATCCTTACGCTATCAAAAGGTATTAATTAACATCACCATCAAATAAAAAAATCATCTTGTATCATTAATTATCAAAACTTATGTACTACCGTATTTTATGGATGTAAAGGTTCGGAATTATAAAACACGATTTTCAAAACGATATAAAAGTTTTTGCTGGTTTATTGAAAAATTTAAAGATTCTTATTTTCAGAATTTTTAGCTTCTGCTTAGAAAATTAGTATCTACTTCAATATGATGGCTTTTCCATTTTATCCGCTTTACTTTAGTTCAACTCCGTTCAACCGTCAACCGTCAAACTCTTCACCCTCGGTTAATTTTTATATTATAATATATACAAAGAGATATGTAATTATTTTTTTGGACGAACTTAAGAGTGTAGGACCAAATAATGTATTAACCTTTAGTTGACGCATCCGCGCCGTGCATCAAATTTTCAATTACCGTCTACCTGTCTACAGGTTTCTAATTCTATCCCGTGTTCTCAATTTAATATTCCTTAGCAACTCAAGGATGCTCTGAGTTAGAATGCGTTAGAAGTTATTGCAATGCTCTGTTCCCGTTCAACGCATCTCTGATGTTAATCGAGTACATTTTATTTATGTCAAGTCCGTAGTGTTCAGGCATTTGTGACTAATGTTATTCGGCATGCTGTACATCTATCGTTCGTTCATATAACATTAATTACTTCATTTTTGTTGTGAGATTGTGTAGTATTGTTAACTGATAGATTTACCTTTACTAATAAGGTTTTCGTAATATACATACAGTCGTACATATCACGTATATTACGAAAATTTTGTAACTAACGGATGCTCAGACATAAAAAAATTGTATATATATTTTTGTTATTATATATTTTGTCATTAATTGTCTTTAGTCTTAATTGTTTATAATGTCTATCTACGCAAATATTGAAGTTTTAATTGTGTTGATTGCTTACATGGTTATAACTCATCGTCTGAAGGATTGCGAATTAAAACTTGTTAATTACAGCATCGATGTAATATTCGCATATTAGTATCAGGTCAATGGTTCAGAAAATTATTAAAACTAAATTGATGTTTATAAAACTTATATGCTTACTATATAAAAAAAAATATGTGGGAGTGCCATTGCTATTAAATCTCAAACTTCCGCCACTTGTAAAGCCTTCTATCTTCTTCTACCACCGTTATTACTGTTCGTTTTTATTCATTACACCCCCTATATACTCGTAGCGTACATAGATAAATGCTCAGCTAGCTAACTTATAAGACTTTAATCTAAAAACTAGTTAACCAACATAGATGGTGAATGTGCAAGGAAATGAGCAACCGACAGTCGACCAGTAATTCCTGCCCACTGCACATTTCCGTATATATGAGATTTGTGCACGTTAATGCTAGACGCTCTAGGGAGATCTATAGAGATAAATAAATTTAAGGTGTCCGTTCGTTATGTGAAAATAACAGCTTTTTACTAAACACATATTATTTATATGAAATATATGTGCTGTATGAAAATATTTTCATACTTGAAACAAAAAACAAATATTTTGATTTTTTGTTCGTCTCTCTGTCTGTTTGTACCAACTAATCTTCGAAACTGCTGAACCGATTTTGACGGAACATTCAGTGGCAGTTAGCTGATGTTGTAAGGAATGAGTTGGCTTCATTTATTTACTAAAAGATTTAAGCTCCTGCACAAAAAAACTAGGTACAGACAAACTCTAATTGGGGGCTCCGGGGTTGCGGGCGGCGAGAGTGGGAGATCGAACCGTCTAGCAAGCGACCCCTGGAAGGACGGCGGTATGTGTGGTCGCATAGCGTCGTAAACACCAGACGGTGTGGCGAGCCCTGAAGCTCATCTGGGCGGAGCCCGAAGGGGCAATGCGTTCAGAGGACTCCGGTTGCGTTCCGTAGGAGATCCCGGAGTCCTCTTAGTAACGCTGAGGACGGCTACCGGGGGTTTTGGTGCGGTAAGAATCCCACATAACCCTGTGCCGCTCCCACGGCACCGGGTACCTTTTGAAGGTTTCCCCCTCGTCAACTAAAAAAAAAGGTACAGACAAACTAGGTAGACACTTTTTAACGCGGTAGGAACAACGGAGCACAGTTTGTAGGTAATGTGTAACATATGTATGTGACCGCTACATGTGCATGAATAATAATTGACACAGTAATAAATAAAACGGGCGCTTTCACATTTCAAAAGGGCATTCTGCAATGCAAAAAAAAAAACTAGAGTTTCAACCTCATTATTATAAAGCGGGACTATATAAATTATTGGTTCGATTCATAAATTACAATACCAAAAATATATATATGTAATATATTTTATTATTTTTGTAAAAGCTCTATCTATGCGTGAAAGTTCCTTGAAACCTGTTTCAACCGTTACAGATCAAGATTATAGATTAGCTCTTACAGACAGACACACGTAAGAAAATAATAGTTATTTTATTTACAGACAGGTACTTAAATTATCTATTTTCTAAACGAAATCACATATATTTTTATACGTTTTTTGATTTGTTTTATTCTATCCTACATTTTGTTGCATGTATATTTATTAAATAGGTCACGCTAACGCACTCTTTTGAACTAACTACTATAGAATTGAAATAAGATTAAATTCAGAAACCCTCTTAACGGTTAAACCAAGTAGTGATTAAAAATACGAGGACTCTGTATACTAGTCGAGTGTATTGACTAATGGACATATGGTACCTATGTATGTTGACTAATGGATTCTATCTACCGTTTCACTTGATAACTCTAGACAAGGCTGAAATCACTTTGGATAAAATGAAGTTTCTTCAGTTGAAGAATTATTCAATTAAGAAGATTCTTCAGTTTTGTGTAAAAATGGAAAAAGTGGTAATCTGGTCATTTTCTAGGCACATATATGCTCCACTTAGATATTATTGAATTAATACTTCTTAATTTCGCCGGTGTCAGAGCTTTACCCGGGATATTCATCGGCTTCAGTTTATCAATCAATAATGAACATCAAGCTCACGAGCTGCATGTCCGTTTTGTACCAAATAGTAATTGTCGCAAAGAAATTCCTCGATCCCGGCAATCTGCCACGATACCGTGTAATTCGATTAAAGCGAGCGGAAACGCGAACAATTTATCGGTTGATTGGCGGACAGCATTTCATTAACTGACGGAGTGTCTTGTTTATCCCTTGGCAGGTGGATCAAATGAATGCAAAAATAACATCGATCTGAAGGAGGGTTAGATAATCGGAATCCGGAATATTTCAGTACGTAGGTACTTCGTTCAATCGTCGTTTCGTTAAATTCTTGAAAATTCTTTCAATCATTATGCGAAATTCGTTTTCCTTAAATACCTACTTTGCATTACTACGCTGTCTACTTGATTCGGGCTCGTTACTTAGAATTTTACTCGCATTGCACAATTTACGATGTGAGTAAAATTGTTAAGCTTACGCAACATAAAAATATAATTCCGTAGAAATTTTCCAGACACTTAAATCACGACGTTCGCACTAAGTAAACATGAACTGCCGAGAACTACCGACTCGAGTCGAGTCGGAAATTAAAAGTAAATATGGCGACCTCAAGTAGGTACCTAAAGTTTAGTTCTAATTGCGAACTGAATCGGGTTGCCCTTAATTGGAGGTAAAGGGCTACGCCAAAGCCTTTGCGGAGCTCGAATTAACGACTTAAGTATAAACAAAAACATGGTGTAAGGATTTTCTTAATGGCTTGAATTTGTTTTATTTTGAAGACATAGTTAATTAGAAAATTAAAACGATTTTCAACACCCGCATGGCATTACTCGTCCTTATCCTTAGGGCAAGATACTATGATACTCTAAGTATGAGGATAAACTTTTGGAAACCGTGGTATATGATCACTGCTATATACTGTGAACTTTACTATAAGAATATTTTGTTGTTTTTACAGCGCTATTTTTCAGTATTAGAGTTTTAGTATTTTTGAAAAACATCTAATGGCATTTATATTTTTGAAATGAGCGCTTTCATTTGCTACCCAACACGGCAGCATTAAAAAGGGTTTTTTCCCTCATATTCAATATAATGTGTCGCTAACATAGTCTATAACGATACCATAATATTATCATCATTTGTGAAATGATTATAAATATTTTAAGATGGCTACGACAATAGGTAAATATATATACATGCATAAAAACACACTGGTCGAAATGATAAAACTTCTTTATTCTTTGCTTCGCCGTAGTCTGGTAAAGAACCTTAATTTTAATGTCACAGACAGACTTAAATTCATTTATTTACGTTAGATACAGTCGATAGTTTAATGTAATAAAGCAGATTTATATTTAGATAACGTGCCACTTAAAATGCAGGACGAACTTGGTGGTTAATTTTTAGATACAAGCCATTAGTAAACATAGAGAGTTGATAAAATTGAAGTATCTAATTAAAACTATTTCTTTGATAAACTTGCGTACTATACTATACTACATGTGCTATTTGAGTCAAACTATAATAAGACTGATAATATTCGTAGGCTGGGCTTTCTGTTTCAGATTATTATAAACTAGCTCACCCGGCAAATTTTATACCGCCTCAAAATCTATTTATCAAATATATTTCATATTAAATATAGCCTATGTTACTCGTGGATAATGTAGCTTTCGAAAGTGGTGAAATAATTTTTAAAATCGGTCCAGTAGTTTTTGAGCCTATTCATTACAATCAAACAAACAAACAAAGTTTTCCTCTTTATAATATTAGTATAGATAGTGGAAACGGATAACATGCAAGCAGCTCAACTGATGTTTAATGGTCACTGTTGTACTACATGAACATCTGTAACCATTCCCAAGTAGTGTCCTATCATCAGTACCACACATATAAGCCTTCCGGTGCGATCCCGCGACGCAACGCGGCGTTTAGTATATTATAGCGTTACGGCAGGGCGACGCAAACCTTAACGCTACCGAAAGCATTTTTCAAGCAAACGACGAATACACGGCACATTGCAAGATGCAAATTTTTCAGTCTTGTAGGATGGGACGGATGAACTCTCTGATTTTGGAGGTGCGGCGTCACGGCGCTTTAATGTGTGCCGGACTTTAAAAATATGCCTAGTTTAGCGGTATTTGACATACAGTAGTTCAGATAGAAATAATTATACGAATTCCATAGTTAACAACGAATTATCTACAGCTGACTCAGGAATATTCAACTTTCAATCACGTGTTCATTTGACGTATTTAACTTTAGGTGAACGCTGCATGGTCGTCAGTACTCCATTGTACAAATTTAGTTATCAAATGACTGTTCCATATAACCTTGACTCCAGTTAGAAAACTGCAGCCTTGACGCCATTTTCTATTGCGCTCGCTTATTATGAATATGAAACCGCTTGGCTTCATTACGCTAAAATTCCATTTTAAAACCCTTCAGCAGTAAAAGTATATTGAAAATATGATTAAAGTAATACGTTAGACTATTTTTCTTTGTGCATTTCGAAGACCGTATATTCTTTACTAGGAACAGATATCACTTATTTTAGGTCAATATAAACTAAATAGAACCATTTCTATTTCATTCAGTATTGAAATATGGCACTGTTGCCAATTACATTTACTAAATGTTGTTTACCAACTATTTCTGTGTTCTTAACGATTTCTGCCTAATAACTGCAGTATGTCGTTGCTATGTTTTATTTAATCTTTTATGGACAATACTTTGTCGTAAGGATGGCAACCCTACGTGGACAATATCATATCATAAATTGAACCTTGTAACTTTTGTGTGAACAGAGGGATTAGATTGATGTAGTATCTAAGTATCTATTACAGAAAACGTTAATTGTTTACACCAGACGCGTTCTAAGCCCAGACCAGTGGCTATATAATATTAGAACGGCCCTAACGATCCCTTTTTCGGGTCAGTTAATTACCGTCGCCTCTTTGTTGTAGGTACCGTTAATTTTCCTCAACAGTTAGTCCTCGTTAAGAAGTATGAGAAATATAAGCCTTTTATTAAAGACACACTTTACACTTAAATTCCTAATAACCTTTCAATTACAATTAAAATATTGAAGCGTTCTGTTCGGGACAAATTCACGTGTGTTAGAATATTTATTTCTTTACTATTTTATTTGCCGTTATTGTTACCTAATTTTAGATCAACGTATTTTCTTAATGTGAACAAAGATATTTAACTGGAAATCGATAATATTTATGTTATTAGTTCATTACCTATTAGCTGACCCATTTTTCTCACTCGTCCTAATATAATAAAATAAAACATATACCTAGATAAAATTGTAGAATGGCCATTTCAATAATTCTGTTTTATATCAATCGAAATCACAAAAATCTAGAGCGTTCTCGAATTTAATTAAACTTTGTGAATCCGTACTCGTTCTGTAAAACAATGTGAAATACTATACAAAATAATACAGAATGGATACCCAATGTCATGGCGAACAATTGGTTACGTAGGAACCGTACGGACTGATCTGATAACAGCATCCATACAAAATCTTGTTGTCACGTACTTAGCACTTACCTACTTCATCGCAGATAGCATCTCGAGAGGTACGAGCAGTTGTCCCTACTTGGATGTTTTCACGACTTCACCGGTGGCGCCAGTCTTCAATTCAGTCCTGCACCGCGCGTCAACGGAGGCGCACGTCCCTTGTCCCCGCGAACTACGCGACCCTTAATTAGAGCGAATATTTTTAATACAAAATCGTGGCGTTGACACACAAAGTGGTATCTGAGTGCACAAAGGAAGTTTAAAAGTTGTTTCAATAGCAATCGAACGTTCTATGCGTCGATCTGGATGTAGTGTTTACAGTAATACGGTGAGTTTGTTTACACTAACGTCCATCAGCTGTGAAATATTTGAGGGTTGAATATATATTATGTACACAAAATACGTAGATGGGTTATGATTATGATCGCTCTTTATGAGCATAGTTTTAATTTGTGTTTTGAACAACTTTGGCGTTTTATGTTCTGAAAGAGAACAGAAGTTATGGTTAGCTCAGGTGTAATTAAAACATTATTAACTTTATTCTACTTTATGTTAAAATAAAATAATGAACGCAAGTTTTCATATGACTAGATTGAAACTTAACCAATTGTAATAGGTTAAAGATAGATTGTGTAAAATTATTTTCTGATTTATTGTTTCAAAATACTTACTTAAGTGTTATTTTGCCGAAATAAATATTGCTACAATAATTTATTATGGTCGACATATAATAACACTTTTGGGTCTGGTTATCGATTTGCTAAAGAAGCCGAAAGATTTTTTGGGCACGTACGTGGCTTACGCTGGCAAAGCAAATGCATAAAAGCGATGAAAATTGAAGTGCTTTAAAAACCTATATATATTAAGCACATTCTACTAAATTATATATGTTTTTCCAATGCGTTGCTGCGGATTGTTGCTACTAACACACAGAAGTGACGGCTGCTGTATGCTTATTATTGTTACTTGTTTGCTTCTGTTCTTTGTTTATTTTTTCGCGTTTTCAATAATAGATTCAAAGATAATGTTAATGAGGCAAATCGCCAAAATAAATTTTAAAATATTAAGAATAATAATTGAACATAATTATGCAAAATTCTTTTGAAATATGCAGATATCAGTGATACCAACCATAAATTAAGCAATTTAACTTTTAATAAAAGACTTATTTTCTCTAAAGCTCGTGTTTGTGGTTGGATCTATTTTGCATAACTACGTCCAATTATAGTTAAAATTCGTCTTCGATCAAAACAAATAACGGCCTTTTCTTCAAAGTAAAGGCAATGTTATACAAACTGACGTTATAATGTTTGGGTGTAAATTAAAACAGGTGTTTCATATAAGTATTATGCTGATTACAATAGTATTCCATTTAACAAATTTCATTGTTATAAAAGTTTTTGTTTGATCAATCCATGATGACGCAAATGGCTTTGATGTTTTAAAGTAGTTGGAGGTACATTTTCATAATACATAATTATCTCGTGGTAAAAATCGATTAAACAGTTTTTGTTGTAATTTCTTATGGTTAGATAAGCAATTGTAATTATAAACAATCATTATTCGTACATAAAGTTTTGATGGCGTTCACCTTAATGATGCAGTAAAATTAAATGAGGATTTTAAATAATTTCATTATAATTACAAATTAAGTTAATCTAAGACCTTAAATTAATTATGATCTTTAGCTTAAACTTAAATTACCAATTACAGGAAACCTAAACTTACGAATTATGATTAAGGTCGTACTGCAATCGCTGCAATAGTCACCACGTTGCTTCAAATTATTTGAGTTTTGTCTCGAATATGTACTAGCAAGACAGACAAATTCATAATTTATTATTTACATAACATTACAAGTCTGAATATTTTCATAACAACCGTAGCAAACAAGAAGCCTGTAATGTAAACCGCATTTATATGTTATGCAAGATACACTTAGATACCTACACCATCACTATCTACCGAAACGTGCTACACCCCTTTAATAACCTTACAAATTAATGCTTTTTACTTACTAATCCACTTCTTTTTAATTTACCAAACATTGGGCAGTATGTAGTCAAAATTACCCAATCTACAATTCTGACTAAACTGAGAAGTCCGAATGACGTACCAATATGAATTTTGGACATAGGTACACACGTCCGTTGAATAAAATGAATATAGAATATAGAATCTATTATATGCGAATTTCATATTAAACGCTTGGTCTTGGTCAGGAAAAAATCAATATTTTAGCGCCTCCCCTTTTCCATATTGTGGTTGAATATTTTTAAGTGTTTCAGTAATAACAGTTCGACAGATCTGATTGATGGCGCGCCGTAAATTGTGCAACCTTCGCATAAGTTATGAGGGCGTGAAACGAAATCCATCATAGTACAGTATTATGATGAATAATCGAGGGTAAAAACTTAGGATGATAATTAATAAAATATTGAATATAATCCTAAGATGTTCCTGTGGTATTCCTAAGATTAAGTAAGGAGCTAAATTACTAACAAAGCTTTAATCGAAAATACTGTACCCTTAGGAGTTTTTTCTTTTTTTCAAAAATGACTGTTTTTGTATTTGTTTACGTATTTCCCATACATTTCCAATCAGTTCTGACAGTCCGCTGGGGGCACTGATTGGAAATGTAGGGGCAACGTAATACGTAAACAAATACAAAACAGTCATTTTTGTAAAAATCTATATACTCATACTAAGGGCACTGGAAAGTCCAAGAAAGCCAACGTTGCTATAACGTCTCATATGAGTAAGTTTGACTAACCACGCCTTACCAGAACATAGTAGTGCAAATACGCGTATTGTGTAGGTTTGTCCCATCTTTACTTAGCCACTTTGCCAGCGTGAGGTATTTTATCAGTCGATTACGTTTATCCAATAAAATCTGATAAATGATAAAACATAAGTAAAAGATATGTGATAGGAAGGTTTGGAAGATTATTGGAGATAAAGATAAGCCATGTTTTAAATACTACTAAGATATTATTATTATTACACTTTTAGAAAGGAAGCAGGTAATTAAAAGCTTTTTTGAAAGATTTTACCGTAAGTTTACTGTTCTACGAGTAAAATTTTAAAGTGAAATTTTTATTACGCGCTAAGATCTATATTTTAATACCTGTATCAAATACATACAACGACAGTACTTAAATAAACCATGTTCGGTCTGTTTCGCTTTAATATATGCTAATATAATTTGCTGAATGTCTAGAATTCTGCCACAACGACAACGTTGACTGTGTCGTCTATTTAGCTAATCTCAATGCCCCTATGGAATAGCAATATATATTACTAGCTGACCTGGCAAGCTTTGTACCACCTCAAAATCTATTTATCAAATATATTCATAAAATATAGCCTATGTTACTTGTAGATAACGTAACTTACGAATGGTAAAAGAATTTTTAAAATCGGTCCAGTAGTTTTTGAGCCTAGTTATTACAACCAAACAAATAAACAAAGTTTTCCTCTTTATAATATTAGTGTAGATAATATGGAAAGTATAAAAATATCTAAATATATAATTTCATTCATGAAGCAAATCAATGACGATTCTATAATTCCTAGCTAGTTCATTATAACTCCTATCCTATAATAAATAATTTGAAAATACCAATTTATTATATATCTTCTTGGAAGTTTTTTAATCATAGTTAATTATATAACTTTTTGCGCAGATTATTAGATAGAAAGATTATTAAATAGAAAGTTTAGACACATTATGTAACAACATTGATTAAGTCTATGTATAAGAAGCTATCGGAACTGGAAGCAATTTACATAATGATCTTTCAGATTAACAGGAGTTGTTGGTAGACGTATTACAGTACGTCATTGTTTTTCCTATACAGAATTAGTAACCTTCTTCGGGATGCATAGTATACTTCAAGTAAACACATTCTGGGGAGTTATTTTGAAGGCATACTAAGATAGTAATAAGTTGGCCGTCACGGGAAATACGGAAATATTATATATTTCGTTTATAATTCTATTCGTAAGATGAAAAGCGATGACGCAATAAACGACAACGTTTAACGCGAAAATCTAGTATACATCTTCTCCCTTTAACTTCCAAAGTACTAAACTTAAATATACGAAATGACAATGTTACATTCATTGTTACAAACATTGTCATTTCAATCGTTTACAATAAAATTTGGCCGAAAACCTTGGCGTTAAAATCATGCGAAAACGAAACAGTAGGTGCGATAATATAACGTAACATAAAGCGTAATAATTAAATTTTCTAATAATTAACTAACTATTTGTTTGGGATTGATAGTACCTACGTCCCTGTGTATAACAGAAAGTATTTCTTATCTAAGCTGATTTAACAGGGAAAGAAATCCTATAGAATCTCTCACAATATTTACCAAGACGTATAAAGTCAACTTGCTAGTACTTAGTGAACGTAGAAGATTATTGCTTACGTTATTATTATCCTGGAAAAATACTCGTACCCAGCAGTAGAACAGCAATAGAGTTGATTATGATCTGTTTTGTTTTTAGTACAGGATCCCTAGTATAGTTTTAATCATTTATTAATAACAAGCTGATTTTTCGTGAGTAGCTTCGTTTCGACAAGACGCCCAACATTTTTCCTTACAGCAATGTTGGTAAATGGTAGCTTGATGGGGCAGCAAGGATTAAATATGTTGACCGGACGAATTCTAAAAATTTATTAGTAACCAAATTTTTCTTTGTTAATTATCAAGATAATTATTTAAATAACGTGAAAAAATATTTGTCCTACAAAATATAAGGTTTTTATTAAGGCGTCCCCCCTCTCCAACATGTATCATAAACAAGGTCATGAAAAATAATTACTAACCAGCTGATTTTTTTTTTATTGGCTGTCTACCATTTACATAGTCTACCATGCACATTGTCCTACAAATTACATGGTATGTCATCTCGGACCTACACTTAAAAGTTGTAGTACTAATACTTAATGTAAAAATAATTAGTATCAAGCTGAGTGTTCCAGAATAGCTTCGTTTCAATGAGACGCCCAACAAATTCTCGTACGAAAGTTCTCGATTGTGGTTTATAACTAAAACAATAGGGATGAAATATGTTGATTTGACGAATCAAAAAAAAATATTACTAACCGAATTTTTTTTTATTAATTATCGAGACAATTATCTAAATAACGTGAAAAAATATTTCCAAAAATATTCTCCAACATGTATCATAAACAAAATAAATAAATAAATAAATAAAGCTTTTATTGATTCCTTAATTCTTACAAAACATGTCATCTTAGTCTATTTAGTTTTAATAAAATATTTACAAATAGCGATTTAATATAATTTTAATTTATTTAATTTAATTCATTTAATACCTAATTAATTTCATTTGATTTATTTATGATATATTATTATTATTAATCTATGTCTATGAATACAATATTTAATATTTTATCTATATAATATTTACTTATAAGAATTCTAATATAGGTAAGTCTTAAGGACCGCCTAAGGCGGTAAAAGCCTCCTCCATTCGTTGCCATTCAACTCTATCCCTAGCGAGTCTGCTCCAAGTTTTTCCTACCATTAATGCTATATCGTCACTCCATCTCTTGTATGGTCTACCTTTCTTACGTTTTTTATTGATTGGATACCAGTTTGTTGTCGTTTTTGTCCATCTTTCGTCTTGTACTCTTTGTATATGCCCTGCCCACTTCCACTTTAGCTTACGAATTTCTTTAATTACGTCTCTAGATTGGGTTTGTTCTCTTATTGTACTATTTTTAATTTTGTCTTTTAATTTAAATCCCATGTAGCTTCTTTCTATGGCGCATTGGCAGACTCTAAGTTTATTTAGTGATTTCTTTGTTAGTGGCCATGTTTGACAAGCATACGTTAAGCATGGTAACAAACAGACATCCATTACCTTGGTTTTTATTTTAGTTGGCAGTTTATTCTTAAAGATTTCCTTCATTGCCCAGTATTTGCTCCATGTGTTCTTAATCCTACGGTCTATTTCTTTTTGTGTGCAATCTTTAATGGCTATTAGGTGACCTAAATATACATATTCTTGAACCCATTCTAGCGGTGTAGAGTTTATTGTCATTTCAATTTTTGTTCTGTTTGTCATCAATTTAGTTTTGCTCTGATTAAGTTCTAGTCCCACAGTTTTACTTTCCTTGTTTAATGTTTCTATCATATACTGTAGTTCTGTTGGGCTTTCTGAGAACAAGACAATGTCATCAGCAAACCTTAAATGTGATAAGTATTGTCCGTGTATTTTTATACCAATTTCTTTCCAGTTTAATGCTCTAAATATTTGTTCTAAAACGGCTATAAACATCTTTGTAGAGAGGGGATCGCCTTGCCTTAAACCTCGCTCTATATTGAAGATTGGTCCGGGTACATCTAATTTTATTCTTGCTTTGCTATTTTTGTATATTTCTTTGATGATATTTATATATGTTTTATTTAATCCTTGCTCTTTTAGTGCTTTCCACATAGAGTCGTGCGAAATAGAGTCAAACGCACGTGAGTAGTCGACAAAACATAAGTATAACGGCATGTTATATTCGTTATATTTTTCAATAACCATTTTTACCGTATGTATGTGATCTATTGTTGACCGGTTCTTCATAAATCCTGCCTGCTCTATGGTTTGGTTTTCATCGATTGTTCTCGTTATTCTTCTTAATAATGTAGACGAAAATACTTTATAAAGACATGACATGAGGCTAATAGGTCTGTAGTTCGATAATAATGTAGAGTCGCCTTTTTTGTACAGGAGCTTTATCTCAGAGCAAGTCCATTGGTCTGGTATTTCATTTTTCTGCAATATTAAATTAAATAATTTAGTGAGTGGCTTAATTAATTCAGCTTTTCCTGCCTTTATCATCTCATTAGTTATACCATCTGGACCTGGGCTTTTTTCTAATTTTAAGTTGTTTATTGATAGTTCAATTTCATTTTCGTTAAAGTTCGGAACTGGTTCATCAATATGTGATATCACTGAAGTATTTTCAGAAGAAATGGTCTTCGAATATAATGTTTTATAAAATTGAGTCGCTACTTTCGTCAAATCTTGTCTATTACTAACTTTGGTTCCAGAAGAGTTTTGTAGTTGGGTCATAAGTTGTTTTGTAGTATTTAGATTTTTGTACGCCTTCTTAACTGCTCCAGAAGTTTGGATATATTTTTCTATCATATTAAGTCTATAGTTGTGTAAGTTAAGTGTTATCTTGTTATTAATGTTTCTATATAATTTGCTCAAGTAGTTTTTCTCTTGTCTTGTTTTATTTTCTTTATTTTTAAGGTGTTGTCTCTGGTTAATCATATCCGTAATTTCGTCCGTGAAAACGAATTTTTTTCTTGCAGCTTTTGTGGTGATAGTTGAGCTTTTTGTACTATTTAAAATTGCTGTCTGTATAATATTATACTGTTCTTGGATTGAACCTTCCGAGATATATATTTGCGTAGTTATTTGTGCTTTTAAGCTTTCGCTATTTATGTAGTTTTGTTTTTTCCTATTGTAAATTAATCGGTTTTGTTTTTTCTTTACAATATTGAAAGTAACTCTGACTAAACGATGGTCACTTGGATGTTTGAAGTTACTAAGAACGTCTATATTTTCTATGTTTGTTTTTGGAAAGTTTGAAGCTATATAGTCTATTTCATTTTTAGTTACGCCATCCGGTGACTTCCATGTCCATCTGAGTTTTGGCGACTTTCTGAACATTGTATTAATTATTTTCAGTTTATATTGATAACAAAATTCTATAAATCTTTCACCTCTTTTGTTCCTTTTTCCGAACCCAAAATCTCCCATTACTAGGTTTTCATCCTCTAACGGCATCCCAATTTTAGCGTTCATATCACCCATGAATATGATATTTTTAGTACTTTTTTCCATGCATATTTTAAGGTACTCATAAAACTGTTCTATTTCTTTTTCATCAGAGCTTTCGGTGGGGGCATATACTTCAATGATTGTAAATATCTCACTTTTAATTTTTACTCGTATAGAAGCAATTCTTTCGGAGACTCCAATAAACTCTTGCACAAGGACGTCACTTTGTTTTTTAACCAGGAATCCTACTCCTTTTTCGCCTTTTGTCTCTCCATAATAGTAAAGCATGTAGTCTTGTCTATCTTCTATTATATATCCTTTACGTCTCATTTCTGATATGCCCAGTATGTCCCATTTTATATATGACAATGCATTTTCAAGCTCCATTATTCTTATTTCGTTTGACATTGATCTGGCGTTGAAAGTGGCTATATAGTATTTGTTTTTTTCTTTTTTACATTTTGGAGGGGTGTAGTCTACTGCCCCCGCGGTGACAAGCCGTTTTGGGGGAGTTGAATGTTGGAGGGGCGTCTCTGATTGCTATGTAGTATTTATAAATGATAACAGAGTACTCTGTGTCGAGTTCGTAGGTTGAGCTTTTTGTGTTTCTGACAAAGGGGTATAAGTTTTGGTTTTCTTTGTCTTACGGTTAGGATTGTTTGCTTGCTTATGTATATTACTTTCGATTTGCTCAGGTGATACCGAGATGCTACGTTTATTTCCTTGTTGTGTGTGTGTTCTCATATTCTGTGTTGTGTTATGTTTCAATATTACTAATCGGTCGTATTTAAGTATAGCTCTGTTTCCTTTTTCAATTTCTTGTTTTAGTTGCTCTTTCAATTCCTTTCGTTTTTCTATAACCTCTCGGGGATAGTCTTCTTTAATATTATATGGTGAATCTTTTAGGTATCTTTTATTTTTCAACAAATGTATTTTCTTTCCCATGGTTGTGAAAGTTATTAAAACTGGTCTATCTTGTGATGTTTTCTTTCCTAGTCTTCTAACCGACTCTAAATCAGTTATTTCAAAGTGATATCTTGTAAATTTTCGCAATATTTCCAGGATGACATTTTCTAAGTCGTGATATCCCTTTTCTCTCTCTTTTACGCCATATAATATTACATTTTTTCTTCTATTATATCTGTCTTGATTTTTTAATTGATTTTGTTGTTTTTTAATCTCTTCTTCTAATTGTTGTTGTCTGAAGTTTATAGAGGCAAATTTTTCATTTATATTCTCATTCACAGATTGCACAATTATGTCTTTTATGTTCTCAAATTTGTTTTCCTGCTCGTCAATACGTTTTTGAATGTCTCTAAGAATATTTGCAATTTCTTCCATGGTTATTCCTCTTAACAGTCTCTTGGTGACATCTGTCGGACGTTGACGAAACCTCTAAGTAATAGCTATAGCGAGCTAAGTTGGAATATTTTAACTCATGTATCAACAGTTTTCATCCTCTTCTCGTCAGATGGCGTTGTATTCAATAAGTGGTGCCCTCTTGCGGCGTTTTGAAGTAGACCGACTTAATATTGATTCTTGATTAGCGTCCTTGATCTATGTCCTTGGTCTTCTAGTTTCATCGATTGCCACTAGATGTCTCTGTTTTCCATAGTTCTTTATATGTATGACGTGCAATTTTTTTTTTTTCTCTATTGCAATCGTAATTTGAGGTTATATAAATTATCGGAATTGTAAATGTCCTTGTTCAATGTATTATTTGTCAGACTCACTTTTTGTTCATTCCCGGCTTCTTCTTTGTAATCACAGAATGCAGTTTATAAATTTGTATATCGAAAAATAACGGTAACAGTTCCATAAATATTTAGCACTTAATTTTCTTTATTCACTGTGTCTATATTATATTCACTTATTTCACTGTATGCTTTTAGTTCTTATTTATCACTTCAAAGTCTTTTTAGTACTTATAACTTGCATTTACAATTAATTTTAATTTTTAACGACGGAACACAACGAAACATATGTTTACAGCGCCTCAGTAGCGCCCTCTCTCTTGTCCTACAAAATATAAGGTTTTTATTAAGGCGTCCCCCCTCTCCAACATGTATCATAAACAAGGCCATGAAAAATAATTACTAACCAGCTGATTTTTTTTTTATTAGCTGTCTAACATTTACACGGCTTACTACCCACATTGTCCTACAAATTGCGAAGTACGTTATTCCAGTCCGCCAGTTTTATAGTTTATTTATATTATATTATAGTTTAATTACAAATCTTGTAGGATTAATAAAAGTTACCCTTTTTTTTGTAGGACATTGTTTTATTTAGATAAAAATTATATTATCCTATCACGTGATACCTTTGTCCTACAGTTACTAATAAAAAAAATAATCCTGCGGAATTAACATCTTTTCAGTTAATTATCTTGATAATTAACAAAGAAAAATTTGGTTAGTAATAAATTTTTAGAATTCGTCCGGTCAACATATTTTATCCTTGCTGCCCCATCAAGCTACCATTTACCAACATTGCTGTAAGGAAAAATGTTGGGCGTCTTGTCGAAACGAAGCTACTCACGAAAAATCAGCTTGTTAGTAATAAATGATGAAAACTATACTAGGGATCCTGTACCATTTATCATATAAACTCGAAAACACGTTGAGATTAATACTCATATTATTGTTTTAATCTTTGGTACATGTACTATGCGATACGGTACATATGTGAAATGTATTATTATTGCCACGCAAAAAATATAAATTGGATTTTTCTCAGAACATTGGCTTAATTGTTTCAAAGATATTATCTCGACAATCTGAGGAGCGAGGAATCTTATCGGATTTGTCTAGTACTCGTATCGTTTCGTGACTTTGATATCAGACGGACTTGAGCTTTTATATTTTGACCTTGGACCTTATTATTTTCCTATTACAATAATAGGCCTACCACACCTATTTCTGCCTCATAACGATTGCACTACTTTTTGTGATTTGGAAAGGTGGAAGGTGTGGAAAACATTCTTGATTAATCCTCTGGGGTATCAAAACATTTTACTGAACTTAACATTTACGTGTTTTGTTTTACGGAGATAATTTTGACGTTTTTGTAACGAAGTAACCTTGTTACAATAGCTTTCTTACGTTTTACTTACGTTTTACAAATGAATATCTAATGTCGATTTTAATATTTTTTGTTTCAGTGAGAGACTTATCGTGACATTCCTTTTTATGACACATAAATACATTTACATGTATTTCTGAGGCCAGTTTAATATCATCTATTAGCTTCCAGTCCTCGTAATTATTGCGTCACAATAGCGATAACATATTCAGGGTTGCTCAGAATCTAGACTTAGATAGTACTAAATTTCAGATAAGTCGTACACTACCGACTATAGTAAGTACACTACCGAGTGTTTTTTCACGTGTATAATGTAAACAAATCTTCACTCAAACACGATCTAAACTAAAGGAAAAATATTGACTGTTGGCTAAATATTCTCGTAACAATCTCTTACCACGAATTTGAGCTGAGTAATATTATTGTTGAACAAAACACTCGAAGAAATCGCAAGGTGAAAACTTCATCTTTATTTTGCTTAGATAATAGTGTATACATGTAATTCTCGTCATATACCTATGCATATATATAAGCGTGGTAAAACAAGTAATGGATGTCTCTTTAACCGATGAGCAGTAATCTCCACATCTGCTGATTGGTTTTCTACGGTTCTAAGGTTTTATTTGCAATGAGCGTATGCACGTGGTTTCGCTTCATGTTTTCGGGGTGGATTTTATTACGTTTTTATATAGACAAAAAATAAACGAAACGCTTTATACTATATACTTTTATGTGGTATATAGTTAAAAACTCAGTGGTGCAAATGCCCGTTGAAATCGATTTAATTTAAATACTTCTTTATATGTTTCTGTTAACTTAACTCTTTAACTTTGATCTTAAGTAAACATACGAGTCACAGATGACATATATAACCTCATATCCATTCACGTATTCAGGAGTATGTGCACTAAACTTATTCATTTATGACTTGAAGCTTTTATTATGAAATTAATTCTTATTAGGAGGGTTTTAGGAAGGTAGGATAATTGTTGCGTAATGTTTACAGTAATCGAGAACATAAACATATCTATACTATCAACACTGACATCACTTTATGTTACTCGCTTTTTACAAAATGCATATAGCCTTTGAACGCATCTGAAAATCGCAGATATCAATGCAGTCAATTCTCCTGAAAGGAAGTGTTGTGTCGTCACATTTGCTCCATGAAATTTACGTATATGTATGATCTCTAGTTAGTTTAGAAGTATTTCTTCGTAATGACAAAAATATATAAAGTGCTTGAACATTAAATAATACAGCACTAATAACACATTCATAACTTCGAGCAATCAGATGGAACTAAGCAATATGTGTATAAATGCATTCAGAAAATGTAATGACATCTGTACAAAGATAAATTAAATTGTATTCGTCGGTTATCGTACATCCATTTAGTGGTTTTCATCATCATAGATACTTCGTATGTAATTCGTTTATTATAATTATAGTTAACAGATGTGTTTGGATAGTTACTTTGAATTTTGGACACGCTGGCGCAAAATAACTGAAGAAACTGAAAGGATTGTCTAATTTACGTTAGAAAATAAAATGAAAAATAATATTTTAAAGTTAGATAGGAAGAGCTTGACCTTAGTAATAGAGTTTCCTTCTTCACGGACGTCTTCTTACATTTTTTGTAATGTTGTTAGTTGTAACTTGTACCTCAATAAAGGACATATCGTAATCGAAACATAGATTAAGAATAATCGAATATTTTTAACGAAGTAAATTTCTCAAATCAAGAAATAACCTTACAATGCTGAGCTTGTGAAATAATGTCAATGCTTAATGTCGAAATAATCCTCTGGAGTGCAGACAGGAGATAAGGCTGAGCGACGCCGCGACGGTCGGATAAGGCGTTAATAAATTTGTACAGTAACTAAACACCGAAAGCTCATGGGTATTAGGCATGTACAATTTATGAACATTAACGTATCCATAATGGACATCAGGTCGAAATTAAAGTTAGTAACAGGATCTTCGTAAGCGATAGTGACAAAATGTCCAAGGTAGGTACTACCTTGTTTATTACCTGTAATCAATTATTAAGATACTGAATATATGCGAATATTCAATGTGACGTTTTCGGGTTTATGCCTACCTTGACCTAGAGAATTTATTCATTGAATGTATACTCGCGAAACTTATGAATATTATTTACATTGAAATGTTTGCCTAGTATCTAAATGAGACGTACACGAATATTTGTAGCTTCATGTTTTCCCTTCAAAACCTAAATACAAATACTTTGTACGTATAATATGTTATTGCGATAGAGCATGTTGAGATATAAATATTTTACTTGATTTAAAATATTATTATGCCATCAAAAACAATGCTTGTAAAAACATCCAAGTCTCGCCATTCAGTTCTTCTACCGTAAAAAGTTTTGAGATCTATGTAAAACCAAGCCGATAAATGTATGCAGTCCCTACTTAAGGGACCTTCTGTCTTAAGGTATTATCTCACTATCTAACCTAACAACATCTCATGGGACCATACCAATATTAAAAATCTTTTATGTTCTAAATAAATTAACGTGGCAATCGTACTGCAAGTCACATTGTGTTTTCATCTTATCATATCGCATCACACAGGGAACATTAGTACGATTGCCACGTCGATTTATTTAGAACATAAAAGATTTTTAATATTGGTATGGTCCCATGGATGTTGTTAGGTTAGATAGTGAGATAATACCTTAAGACAGAAGGTCCCTTAAGTAGGGACTGCATACATTTATCGGCTTGGTTTTACATAGATCTCAAAACTTTTTACGGTAGAAGAACTGAATGGCGAGACTTGGATGTTTTTACAAGCATTGTTTTTGATGGCATCTCATTCCTTTTTGTAGATATTTCTACTCTTTTCCTTTCCGGTACCTTCTACTAGTTGAATCTCAACAACAGATTTTTTAAAGCCAATTAAATTTTTGTAATTAGTCTTTGTAGTTATGTAAATAATCTTGCCATTCATCATCACTTTCATTCGAACATGACAATAAATTAAATCTAAAAAAGTTACTATTTTGACAACTGAAATTATTCCCATTATCCTCAGGAAAAAACATCTCTACTGATTGTGATTTATTTATTGTGATTTAACGTGTCTTCGTATTAAATAATCGACATCCCTTACTTTCTTCTGAATATCCGACAAAAATCATTGGTAATCTTTTACTGACTTCGTCGGACTCCGGTTTTTGATATAAACCACAGTATTTACTGCTCTTGCTCAAATTCGTTTCAATTTATAATAGAATTCTGATTTCTGAAATGAAATGAAATATTTATTTAATAATGATAACATTCGTTTTAGACTTCTCGCATTTACAATAATAGTTCTGTTAGCTGTTTCAACCACAACAATTTGTTTAGGGGTATATAGTATCGCCTTCTGATGTAGAATTCCATTAGTTGATAAGAAAATATTGAAAGCTATATTACAAAATTTCGTCCCACTATCTGATCTCATACATTTGTTCGACTTGCTAGTTCCCTTTTCAACACTTTATATTTTTGAAATTTCTTAAAGACTCACTCTTATGTTTTAGAAAACAAACATTCATCGTGTCATTCGAGAATAATAGTCGATAAATAATAACATGTACCTTGAACCGTTGAGTGAAGTAGCTTCCATGGGACTACATAAATCTGTATGTACGATCTCCAGTATATCGTTCGTTCGCGTTCAGAGGTTTGGAAATGGTTTCTTACTAGTCGTCATATCCGTCGTAATGTTCACATTATCAAGACCAGTCACAATATTCTTTAAAATTCGCATATATTCCGGATTAATATGGGCTAGTCTTCTATGCCAATATTTATTTGACATTGTCAAATTACATATCGGTGATTTCACAAATTGTTTAAATTTATATATACCATTTACGTTGTGGCCAGTTGCGATGATATTATCCATAGAGTTACTAATAGTGCAACCGTTTTTCAAGAAATTAACAGTAAATCCTTTTTCGGTAAGTTTACACACCGCTAACAAATTCATACTTAAATTATTAGTCTGCACTTGTCTTCTGCATTCAACCTGTAGTTATTTTTAGAATTAATATTTCTAGAGTATATTAATAATACATATTTTCAGCTAGACTATATTTTTATTTACTTCTATTTAAAACTTAGCTCACCGAACAATATCATTTTATATATAACTATTATGTTTGTTTTGTACGAGCAATGGAGCAAAAAAAATACCCTAAGTGTGCAATGGACGGTTGTTTAAATTCAACATTAAACTGTTCATTTTCGTTTTTTTATAGCTATCAATTTTTTAGGGAGGTAAGTCGGTATTTGCTGTTGTACCGAGCCACTAGGAGCTGATATTTTTGGTGATCATGTCAAGAATATGTTATAAAGTGGCTATCTAAGCTCGATTTATATAACAGTTTCTTTTTTGAAACGAACTTAACTAAATTTATGTAATATTACGTATGAAATATTACGTAAGTTGAAAACATGATTTTTTGTTTGTGTAGATATTGGTTTGTCTTTAAGGCCATTTGGTAGATTTAGGTCTAAAACAGATAGGGTAAAAGGAATTGTGTAATAAGGGTAATCCGTTTAGAAGTTATTAGGGATTTTCCATTGTGAACATTGTAAATTTGTATATGTAAGCTTATTATTTTCATACAGACATTTATTTAAGCGCAATAAGGCCGAAATTTGCACATTTGTTTCCTTGGAAACAAACTTATTATTATTTTATAATACGGTGACAGTTGCTTTACCTCACGACAGTTATTGTATTTTTTGTATGTTACCGTTATATTGTAGAATACGTTAGCATACACATTAACTAGGCAGTCTTAAGATTAGCTAGAAAATATGCAGATTAACTATGTAGTTAAAATTCGAAACATCTTTTCAGACTTGTTCTTAGGGCTAAAACACATGCCTTTTTACGACACGATGACGTATCGTGACACATAGCGACATTGTGCCACAAAGCGATATTGTTTCGTGAAAATATACAATGTTTGTCGTAAATTCATGACACGACGACGCATCATGACATGCACGGGTCGACGTCAAGGGGTGAAAATTGATACAATCTTCGTTTTGTACTTTAGGTAATGGGCAAGCTAATCTGCGTTTTAACTGATTTGGGCACATTAGCCGTAACATCTAGTTTTTTGTCATGACATTTGTCAGAAATTCGGAATGTTTTTGATATTATATTACTTTTTAGGGTTCCATACCCAAAGGGTAAAAACGGAACCCTATTTCTAAGCTGTCTGTCTGACATAGAGCTCTTTTTCTGGAACCTTAATAGATAGAAACTTATTTTTTTACGGAATATATATAATGGTGGCCGCTTTAACAACAAGTACTAAAAGTAAAAAGAAAAACTTTCATATAAAGGAGAGTTGCCATACAAGGACCTTCTTTTTCTTTATGAGGAGGAAATCTTCAAAAGATACTCGACGACGTGGGAGTGACGCCGGGTGGCCGTCCTCAACGTTTGTTGGAGAACTCCGGGATCTCCGACGGAACGCAACCGAAGTCCTCCAAGCGCAATGCCCCGATCAAGCTCTGCCCTGGGCAGTTTTCGCTCCTCCTAAACTATCCCGTGTTCACGACGGTATGCGACTACACATACCGCTGTCCTTCCCAGGGACACTTATTGGACGGTTCGAGCTCCTTGCTGCCACTCCCAACTCTGGAAGCCCCCTTTTAGTCGCTTCTTACGACAGGCACGGGATATCGTAGCCCTTTCTTAGTCCAGGAACTACAGGGACAAACATATAAGGACCTGCTATTTTTTGGCGTTTTTCATTTTAATGATTGAACCGTAGATGTTACAGTTGAAATGTTCACAATGCATTATATGGCAGCTATAATATCAATTAGTAAAAATAAAAAAACAAATATTTTTGTGGTACGGAACCCTCAGTGTAAGAGTTCGATTCGCACTTCACCAATTATTTGTATTGAATTTAAATTGAAGTTGGAATAGAAAACGTCTTATGTCTCGAGAATAGAAACAATTGAAGTCGTCGCCAATAATAGTAGGGGAGCCCAAGACGGGATTTTGAGAGTGACTCGAACGCGGCAGATTAAGATACCTTACATCCTATAGAGTATCTTTATCCCAAATGGATGGTCCATTTGGGGGGTTCAACCAGGGAAGTCCGTCAGATTATTAAAAAAAAAAAGTATTATCTATAGTAGCTTAATTACATGCTGAAAACAATAAATTTTAACCTGACGATTTGAGGGCAGCGTTAGGGAGTAATAAGGTTGCAAAAAAATCTATACCTGGACATACTCGAGTGCGGTCATTTTTTTAATATAAAGGAAATAATGCTAGAAAACGGGTAACATCATAATCATACCACACGTTGATGTAGTGACAAAAAACTTATTTAAAAGGAAAATATGTATATACACTATCTGATAGCGCTACTTATTAGCATGAATCCCTGGAAAGTAATGCTGTGTAACAAACTAAAGGAAAAGGCTAATTTTATGGAAAATACATTATTCTTCATACATTCTCATTCTATTTTTATTCAAATCGTCAATATAAAAAACCCCTCCACTAAATCGTCAGATGAAGGGTTATGATAAGTAAAACATCAGCTGGAATTTCCTGTATAATAATCTTACGCCCTCTAGTGTGGCATGATAACGATTTTTTTTGCATTTTCGAAGAGTCACGGACAGTCTTTCGAATCGGATCGTCAGTCTTTCGAATGGGCGACTCATCTGGGGTAACTTCATATCCCCTTTGAAAATCGAATGCGCTGGTTACTTTTTTTTCCATTTTTACCTCTCGTATGGCTGCCCCAATATGCAAACCAGCAGATAAACATATTTCCGGCATCAGAGATATATACTCTATCACTAACCTACCGCGCCTTGAGTATGTCTGACTCTGCTTTTTACATCTTTCGAATCGTCTAGAAACTCTTCCCACGGTGAATCGAAAAATATCACACAACCTTTTCTTCACTCTAACGTGTAATCTACACAATCGTATAGGTCCTATCGACGCTAGAGTTTCTACCCATTTAACATCATGGGCTCCCCTACTACTCGTACATTTCGCGGACAGAAACACAGATTCATTAACTGCAAATGTAACTTTGTCATCCTATATAACTTATATAGGATACAAAGTTATTTAATGTAGTTGGTGTATCTAGATAACTGGACAGAAATTGCAAAATATTTTAGTTTTCCCATGAGTTATATACTAAACACTAATTGTATTCTCAATTTCAACCTTCTATGTCTGCTAGAAGTGCCTTAAACTTTTGATGATCGGTCAGTCAGTGAGTGAGTGAGTGACAAAATTACGAACTTTGACTACTTGTAATTCTTAAACTACTGGTTCAAATTTAATGAAATTTGAAATATACCGTGTCTACACAATGCTTGCTTGGCTCCTGAAAATTCAGGCTTCTAGCTTCATATGCAACTAAGTTACAGGAGGTCGAAAATGGGCCGAATTGCTTCGAGAAAAGAATACTACGGCCGTGCCGCTTTTTTTGGCTTTGGCTCGACTTGGCGGAGGCACTGCCGTGCCTCCAGATATACCGTGCAGAGGCCGCATATACGATATATGTATTCAAAATATTTATAGATTCTAAAGCGATTCGTTACCGTGAAGTTTTATAATAATAACTGTGCTGCTTAACCAGATTCAAGTTATGATATATAAGATGCATGTTCCGACCAAGGAAAATATTCATGATATTTTTTTTTTTATAATATAGGAGTAGCTGACGAGCATGCAGTCCACCTGATGGTAAGTGGCTACTGCCGCCCATGGACATCTGTAATCAACCCCAGATAGGAATAGATATTCCTACCTGAGGTCGGCCACAGATGCGCTGCTACCCTTGAGGACTAAGCTGGAACGCCTCGAAAAAGTATATCTCCCTTACCACACCCTTCAAAACGGAACACAGCAGCGCCTAACACTGCTATTATTAGGCAGAAATAGGTGTGGCGGTGGTGCCGCCGGAGTCGAACCACATAGGGTTCTACCACCTTCAAATATTATCTTGAAACTTCGTATTTGATTCTAATGGGGCTTTGAAGAATCTTTCTATATTACTTACCTATCATAAGTAGAAAATACGAAATAGTGCTTGCCCTAAAAATCTCTAAATACATCACCGTTTAAATACTCCAATGTCATCTTACGCGAACTAAGAAGTCTTTTATATTATATATTATATATTTGTATCTGAAGTCTCGTCTCAGGATTTTTTTTATATTTTGCTGAATAAAATTCAAACTCTGAATCATGTATTTAGAATGAAACTGCACGTCTGACTTCCCCCGAGAAATATCCTTTGCTACGTTGCAATAATAAATACCTGATACCTTTCCGGTTTGATATATTGCACAGAGTAAAAATAACGATGGACATGCCGAATGGCACGCCGAGTTTTTGTTTTCTTTTCGACCACCAGTCGACTGTGCTGTTTGTCGAAGATTTATCTCCCCAATAAATGCCACTGTAGTGTCCACATGTAAACCTATATTAATGGTAGACGTCCCGATTATTTAACTATTGGAGCAATTTAGTAATGATCAATTTACATTTTTGCAAATTTTATTAGTGTTTTATATTATATCAGTAAAGTCAACAAAGCCGAAAATACACGGAAAGAAACCTGAAGAAAAAGTAGCCCTATCAATTTCGAGGAGGCTTCTTGAGAGTCGCGTTACCAAGATTGGGATATATTATGCCTATCTCTTCAATTTAGTTATATTTAAAAGTTTGTATTCCAAATATTCAGAGTGGAACACTAGTTCAGAACACTAGAACATAACAGGTTCATTTATGTTGTGAAATGTCATATGTCAGGTAAATATAACACTTAATGTCACATGTAAAACTTCCTATAACATCTCATATTAATACAGGTTTTGTAGATTAAATGTATTTATGTTCAATTAAATTTTAATGTCGATTTTGGCGTTTCTTATTATTTTGTTGTAGCACATGGATACAATCTAGCCTCAACCATAATCGGGTTTGCAATATCAAACGATCGCGATGTATTCCATTGGCTTTGATCTACCGGATATGTATGTTTTTGTATTTGTATAATTGGATGGAATCGCAAATATGTGACGAGTTTTTGTTATTTTGGCCCTTTATTTTTTATCAATATAATACATGCGCCGTTTCATAGCACAATTTTGTATGTACTCGTATTTTTCAAGTGTATTTGTAACAAGCTTTTTTACTACATATATATATCGGGTGAAAGATACTCCTCGTGTAATTAGTAAGTGGTGTAAGTCGTTGTAGCTATTCATTGTTATTCAGAGGAAGTGTTGTCTATGTTTAGACTTTAGATAAACTATTACAAAAATCCAATATTAATTAATCTAATTTTCTTTTATACCCTTACTTAGCCAAGGGGGGGGCAGTTGTAGTAAGAAGTTTCTTTTCACTAGTCGAACGTAATTATACAAAGTTGTTACCACATTTCCGCAGGCCAGTGCAACTTTTACTCGGAAACATTTGTGACGCTGGCACCACACAGAGGGTTCTGCCACCCGTAAACTCAATTGTGTATGCCTTTACGAATGCAAACGTAACGTGATACAATTAGGGCGTCACAGTGCTGAATGTTGAATGTGCTGCCGTCACGGAACGCACCGCTCGTGACGGGTTGCATTTCGTACCAGTAGTAACGTTTAACATACTGTGAATGATTCGCGCTCAGCCTTACACAATTGTGTATATGATTATCGAAGGTAGGACATATTGATACAATAAATTCAAACCAATCCAAATGAGGGAGTTTTCGTTAATATAGGTTCTTTTTTCATGATCGTGAACTTAGAATTAAACTTTCTATTAGTATTTCTTGCGACCAATTGAACAAACTATACGAATAATCATCGCCGACACTGTCATCTATTTCCCGTTGTATGTGTATATTATGTTTGGTTTGTTACCTTGTTTCGTTGAAATCGTTAGAGGCATTTCCGAGAAAGCAATAAAATACACATAAAACGTTCTAGTTATAAAATTATTAATTGGTGTAAATAAATTTAGAGAAAAACCTTACGTAAAGTCTATCTTTTACCCAGCTCATTCACTCTGAAATATCCATGAAGCGTTTTAATTACTTTATTTATGTGAGATCGCTTTACGTCGTTGGATAAACCGTAGTCTTATAGAGGTTTAGCTTGTTTAAATTTCACCGACGATTGCAGCGGCTTCCTGTTTAAAGTACTGTAAATGTAAACGTACTGTTAAACATATATAAGAGCGGAGATAAAGATGTATCAAGTAGGTACGGTACGAAGCGAATGTTTGTTTTCAAGAGCAATTTAATGTCGGTCTACATAAAAAGGCGTCGACGAACGTTCATATTAACTACTCTTTAACTATGTTAAAAGATCCAGGTCGAAGATATAATCCCTTTACGATCACACAAACATATTTGTATCGATAAAAAGTTGTGTCGTCCACCACTACGTCATGTCATCATAACGTTTGTACATATGATATGATATATATGATATGATTTAATTAGATTTGAATAAAAGTAAATGTCTAATTTTTCCTTTAGGTGACTGTAACAGGATGGATGATGATTAACAGTGGAAATGGACCCTGAATGTTCTTGCGTGTGTTGTGACCGTTAAAGGAGCGTTATGACGCAAACTTAAAAGCTTCGCAGTGGAATAAAATTGAAAACATTACCATTTTATGGACTTGGTCAATAACATTCGTTGCTTTCATTAGCACTTACTTCTATGACTGTAATTATTTATATAAGAAAAAAACTATTATTTGACAGTACTTTTGGAATACTACGAGCATAATTAATTTTACTACTTAAGTATTTAACATCGTAGTACCTAATAAACAATCATATTGCGAGAATTACTTTTAGTTTCTTGCTCCGGATAATGTTATTGAAAATTATTTTATCAGATAATGAATCTTTAGTATAAGAATCAAATTCAGTTCATTCATCGGTACAAATTAAAAAAAATGAAATATCTGTATTTTTTAAATAAATGCCATTTTATCTACAACCGGACTTTATTTTAAACCGTATTCCACACGTACACAGTAACTTGAAAGTTAAGTAGGCTTCGACGCGACTTAGACGGGATGTAGATCGCATACGTATACCCTACTCGTTATTTGCCAAATTGTGTACGGACAACTTGGACTGAAGTCGGGTAGTTAAAGAAAAATAGTTTAAACGAATGATGTTCGATCATTCAACACTTAAAATCACTTTATAACTTGGTACATAAAAAAAATATTTGCAATATTTCATCTACAAATACTCCTGATAGAAGTTACATTAAAACTATTATGTTTCAGAACATAATGTTTTAACCCATGTCCATTGGTCATTGCCCGTAGTGACCAGGTGTTTACAGACTAATCGCAAAAAAGGCGACACGTACTCGTAGGTACGCGAGGCCAGGTGTTCAAAGTCACTGGCAGCTTTGATAAAATATTTCCATTACGAATGCCTTAGAAAAACTTGTTACCGAAGATGATAAAACCTAATTAGATTCTCAGAACAAATTCCATTTTTCTCTCCCTGCGATTTGGAAATGTATTAGATATTATCTCTAAATATTAGATGTTATTATTAAATTTATTCGTGAATAGTTAATATATAGCCCTAAATAAGTTTTATTATATAACTTTCGCATCGGACTCAACTTAGCAGAAACACGATTAAACTTTAGTTACAGTTTCCCCGTGAAGGATAACATACTATTTTAGTTTAATTTTATAATATGTCCTTTTATAATATTAATATTAACAAGTGATGAAATAAACTTGGTGTAAATGTATTTGTCTTATATTCCCAACTTTTCGCCAAAAAAATAACCCTTTTCATTGGACAACTAGTTAGACAATGTTAGTTGTCACATAATACAATTAGTACATTTTGTGAAATATTTGTATACTTAAGTCTAACTTTGGTATTTGTTTTAAAATTGAAAATCATAATATTGCTACATCATTATTACCTGCTTCTGTATGAGGTGGTCGAGTGATCAAAGTTTATCAAGGAGTTTTTACACTTCTACCTAGGGCAAGGCTATTATAGCTATTGTTCATAACACAATGCTATGTTTATCTTAGATAATAATTATTATGCGTTGTGTAGGCTAAAGGTAACCTTTGTTATGTTTGATCCGTAAAAAACGAAGCAACATATGAACGATATTAGCGTTGTTGAGCTTCTTGTAACCATTAGTTATTTTAATACAATAATACAGTTACGAAGCAAACTGTCAATATTAGTTCACTATATTAGTACTGCCCTTAAAATCAAACATGGTTATGCACACACATTTGTGGGTTTCAGATAGATCTGGGTAACAAACAATATGTCTTTAATATTATTAGATTTTTTGCCTTGTGTAATTTTCGATAATGTTTCGAAGCTTACGAATTCCGTCCACAGTCTAGACATCTCATTAAATTGACTTTCGTTTCTAGTCTCATGGCCGGTTGGACTGGTGTCATTTAGTTGTAGAATCCCGGTCAAGGAATAGATGAGCTGACTCTTAATTGTTATTCTTCTTTGTTCATGCGATACGAGAGCTTTGTAGGTAAAGTTTGGATATCTTTGACTTTGACTTTTTACGTTCATAAAATTGTTTATTTAGTTATTGGCTTCTTTGTTTCCCTTATCTTTTTTAATGTTTCTATGTAATTAGTTCAGAAGCCATTCAGCATTTGTACAGTTGATGTAATCTTAACTAACGGAGCATTTCTTCGACACTTTTATGTTTATAAAAACCTTAATAACCGACTCCGCGTACAATGTTCAAAGATTATTTATATTAAATTTTAGCTGTATATTACTTGGATTCCTGACGGGGTCCGATTCTGGTCGGAATCCTTTTATTTACTTTATCTGATTAGCAAGCAAATAAAGACTTTGTAAGCTCTGTAAAGATGGTTAGGTACTTTTCTTTAATTTTAAATCAATGGTTACTTTATACTCCTTTTCACGAATTAAATAATCATAAGTTACGAAATCAATACAGTTATAACAGTGTAAAAGTTGTGTAAAAAGTATAATGAGTTCCGTGAAACGATGTCACAGCGCAGCTGTCCATGGCCGTAAATACACTGAATTTTACGACAAACCACGCTCGCTGGAGGCTGATTAAAATATCTTGAGTTACTGTCATTGATGCACTTAACACACACCACATCACCCGTTGCCAGATTGTCTAGTGGTGCATGTTTCTTGGTTACTCTACAATCGATTTTTGAGGAATCCGTTCAAGTCAATAACTACACAACACTCACAAACTAGAATCCCACAAAAGACTAATGTTTTGCTATTCTTTTATTTGCTTAAAATATGATTCATATTAAAGGTGCTCGTGTCAAATTATTTCACCATGTATAGTTCTTATTTAAAAGAAATATATTTAAAAAAAATATTTGTTCATTAAGAAACCAAAATCTCTATAAAACAAGGGTTATTAAAAATGTATTCATTCCGATCGAGACTAAATCTCTGCTTGAGGCTAGAATAGTTTCATCTCTGTTAGATAAACTATCAAAAATATTCCCTGACTTTTCTTCCTTATATTATCGTTTTATAAGACATCGACATTTCAAAGGTGGTAGAACCCTTTGTGGTTCGACTCCGGCGGCACCACCGCCACACCTATTTGTACCTAATAACAACAGTGTTAAGCGCTGCTGTGTTCCGGTTTGAAGGGTGTGGTAAGGGAGACAGACTTTTCCGAGGCGTTCCAGCTTAGTCCTCAGGGGTAGCGGCGCATCTGTGGCCGACCTCAGGTAGGAATATCTAATCCGGGGTTGATTACAGATGTCCATGGGCGGCAGTAGCCACTTACCATCAGGTGGACTGCATGCTCGTCTGCTACTCTTATATTATAAAAAAAAAAAAAAACATCGGTTTAAATAAAATAAACATACCTCAGGTGTAATGTACACGTTCCATTAGAGCGTCGGCGGAATGGAGGAAACTAACGTAATCATCTGCATACCGTGGTTAATACTGTTTTTGTGAAAAGCTAGTTTCACTTAGCTCAGAAAGTTATCTAAGGAGTATTTATTATTTCAAGTAGTATTAAGCGTATTTAATATTATTTTCACATCAAAACCATCATGCAAATTGGACTCCTGTAACTGTTTGAAGTGCGTAAGGCCTCTTACAAATTAATTTACAATTTATTCTTCAAATTTGAACATAGCAACTTTTAGTATCGCATTTTTAGCCAAAAATAGCCTAGCTTAGCTTTATAAAAATTCTCTGTACGGAACCCTATCAAGATTTTATTATTATTAAGGTGTACTGTACATTGTACCTATAGCATATTAGTAAGCTCCATCTCTGCCACTTTATATTGTTGTTTATTCGTTAAAATATTTTTTCTGTCTTCAAACATTTTTTTTTCTCGGCTCTAAATATAAGATCTCCTTTTATCTTAATGATTCAAAGGATAACCGAGCTGTTATTTACACCTCGTACTACATTTTCATTTTATTGTGTGAGCGCTTCGAGGGAGGTTTTTAAATTTAAAATGAAATTGCTCTTCTGCTAGAGCGTTATAAAAACCAAGGCCAAAGTTAATGAGTCAAGAAAATACGTACAATTAGTTATTAATTTACTAGATAAGTTACGTCTTGTCCCTGTAGTTTCGGGATCAGAATAGGGCTACGGTATCCCCTGCCTGTCGTAAGAGACGACTAAAAGGGGTTGCGGGTGGCAAGAGTGGGAGCTCGAACCACCTGGCCAGCGGCCCCGGGAAAGACGGCGGTATGTGTGGTCGCATACCGTCGTACGCACCAGACGGTGCGGCCAGCGCGAAGCTCACCTGGGCGCAGCCCGGCGTGGCAACGCGCTAAGAGGACTCCGGTTGCGTTGCTTTGGAGATCTTGGAGCCCTTTACGCAGCGCCGAGGAGTGCCACTGGGGGGGTTTTAGTGCAGTAACACACATCCTACATAACCCTGCGTCGCTCCCACGGCACCGGGTACCTTTTGAAGGATTCCCCCTCGTAAACAAAAAAAAGATAAGTTACGTCTGTTACTTATCTAGTAAATTAATAACCGGTTTCTCGGAAACGGTCCTAACGATATAGCTGAAATTGATAGTAATGTTAGAATAAACTTTCCAAGTTTCATCTACATAGAAAAATCATTCCAAGTTTATTCTAGGTAGTTAATTCTGATAGATTGTATAAGGTCACAAAAATAATTTATCTTCTGAGAAATATTTTAAATATTTTCTTTGTTTCAACACCTTATCATAGAACTATTGAGAAGGTTGTCGTGGAAAAAGGAACACACGTAGTGGAGCCCGATCGTCCAAGTAGGTACCTACTGTTTGTTATAAATGGGATTTCTAACAGTATTCCAAGTAGGTATATAGAAAACTGCTGATTTTATTTTTAGTAATAACATATGGTGCTAGTGTATATATATTTTCAATTAAACTAATTACTCTATTACTATAAGTCCATGTAGGTAGTCGTTTGTGCAATGTTCTGTGAATATACATATATGACCATAAATGAGGTCGTATGTTCTTGTCTACCTAATCTTCGAATGTTTTACTGTGTTACTATGCACCGGGCATCGGGATATAAAATTATTAGAGAAACAGAACCCAGTACCTATTCCTTGAGCAAATTACTCTTTAATATGTTAAGAAACTTTCAAGGAGTTGTAGTGCTTTGTTACATCAAGAGCTTTGCACACAAAGTACGTTATAACTGAAGGTTATTTCGTGTGGTATGTTTCAGGTTCAAAATTTGAGTAGTAGTAGCCCGGGGGGCCGGCTGAAACTTTACACGCTTCAATTAAAACGACATCAAAATCAGTTAACAGTGCGAATATATTTGCATATATTTAGGAGTAATTGTTTACGATTTCGAGTTAAGGAGGTGCTTAGTGATTTAATATTTCAATAAGAATATTAATTAATATTTCATGATAAAGAGTGTTTTATTACCAAAATGTACTTAGTAATAAGACAACTTTGGGATAATATTTCTAACCGAACTGTCATAAAATTTATCGGCCGGATGGAAATCTTTTATTCAAATTTATAATTACAGAGTTGGGCCTTGCGTTTTCACCCGCATTTTAAAGGTGTAAATAGCCGGAAAGTTTCATGAGTGTACTGTGCTATACATGTCTCCGAATTTACTCCTTATAAAATCAGCTAACTGTAACTGAAACTTCTGTTACAATCGCTCCAGCCGTTTTAAATATTGGCCGGAACAAACAAATAGACATACAAAAAAAAAAATGTTTTCGTTATAGTTATTTGTATTCTTTGCCGTTGTTGTTTTACACAAGATTAGGCTTTCCAATATTCAGTGACTTATTTTTCTCCATATTTATATAGGTAGACGCAAATACATTATGCTTATGATGACACATTCTGAATAACGAGGTACGGAGAATATTATTAGAGCCGACCAAAAGCGTATCGGACCGCGCACAGTGAAGGGTTCCGTGGTGGGGTTGAATGTTCACTTTATCGCCAATAAAAACATGTCTGTATAATAATGTCATAATCTTTCTTTGAACCAAAAACCAAAGTTATTCTTGCGATCGGCCAATATATCTCGAAGACTACATACCATAATTATTTTTCAAAATTTTGAATTAAACTGAACGTTCAAAGTGATTAGAAATCGGGTTCAAAGAATCCGTTACTCTGTTACGTACATACATACATACATACATACATACAACCCAAGCTAATAAAAGCTTGTTAAATAAATTAATACTCAAGGATTGGAGATTTTTATAACAACTAGAAAAGCATATAGTTTACTGGCTATAAAATATAGATATAATAAAAATGTCACAAAAACATATTCGAAGAACGGCGAAATTATAAGGGTTTTTACCATAAATCTACGGAATCCTTTATAATTGGGCTGATTTTCATTACGTTACCGACAACTATAACCCACGCTAAAATCGCACAAGGAAAATCGTTAATCCATTAAAACTCCATTATTCTCCACAAATTGATGAAATTAGATTTCATATTAACATATCTTTATAATCGCAGAGATTTTATATAGTGTATTTTAGATCAGAGATGGAGAGATAAACAGGTTAGTAAAATCTGTCCCCATATCCAATACTACATGGTGACCACTACCACTCTGTCAAGAATAAAACGACTTGAAAAAGAAGAAGATTTAAAGAAAATCGGATATGTCGTGGGCTGCAGTAAACATTGCATACTGGTAAGGCATGTGGGTGCGATAAAATTGTACACTGACCCGCCGCTTTCGGGGGGCATTCTACTATATTTTCCACTGGAGAGGTTATTGTCCGATCCGGGCCACGAACTCGCGACCTCACGTCAATGAGCCCATCACTCTTCTACGGAATATAGGATTATCGTCGACCTCAGTAACGAGTGAGTTCAATCACTTGACACATCGATATAAAGTTTTGACACTTGAGAAAATTGTTTTTACGAAAGAAGCAAGCGAGTAATCATTCCACCTGATGCTAAGTGGCCTTTTTGCAATGACTTTGCCATATAACGTCAGAAAATTGCTTATACAGTCTGCTGTTCGTCGAGTGTTTTTTTATTTATTTTACTTATAATCTTCACTACACTTCTATTACTTGTAATCTTCACTACCTCACCATCAGGAGAACGAGAAATGATCTAAGTATTGTTTTGTTTAGACAATATTTCCTATGTTGTTTACCAAGTGATTATACAGAATTATTTGCTTTCGGAAACTGTTTGTTTCACAACTCTTGAAAGATGATGACGCTTTGTTGCGATATCTCAACGAAAATTGCCCCAATTTATCTTTGTTCCTGTTGGTATTTTGGGAATGTTGTACCGTTTAACAGTTTCCTTTGATTGTTTATATCTTCTACTAGCTATGTAACTCATGATTGAGCGGGTGAGAAATAATGCGGCGTTATTTGCGTTCATGTCTATTCTTGGAAGCGGTTATGCTGATAAAAGGATTTTCACGGAATGGGCTTCTTATTTACCCAATATTGTCTAAATACACACTACTGGCTATCTTCGAGAGCAAATACTACTGTCTATATCACTAAAACGAGAGAATTTGAAAAGCTCTTCCTACCGGGGTTTCATTTATAGCGCATAATGACTGTAGTAGGAAAACCATCGTTCGTTTTATCTCCAACCGTTTCGACGTTACATTGCCGGGAGCGACCGTAAACCTCACCCGACTCGTGTACTCCATTGGCCGCTTTGTGTATTCTTTTATCGTTACTCATTTTATTGTCACGCCGTAAATTCTTCACGAGTCTTGTCCGGAATGGATGTTTCCGCACTTTGAATTAATGTCACACATAGTGGAATCGACAGTACCTACGGTAATTTTGTATTAAGCCAGTGATTCTCTTGCAGCATTTCTTATTTTCTGATTGTTCAATGACTCGGTCACAAGTCACAAGTCCTGGCAAAATTGAGTTCCCAAGTTCCAAATTCCAGGCATGAGCCTTCTCGAAGTTATGTACTCGTATTGTAAATCAATATAACATGCTTTAACACTAAAGGAAAAGGAGTACTGTATGGCTATAACAAAAAGGTTTCAACGGTGCGTGAAGTCTATTCTCCCGCTCTTAGCCGAATAACAATTTTCATACCAATTGATATAAGGAAGAAATATGTATGGTACATATGTAAGCAACGATGTATCAATTGCTCCACTAAAAGACCAAGCAAAACAATCGCCAAGTAGTTTTGTTGTACAGTTACTCAATTTACAATATTAATACGATATTGACATTACGGTAAATACCTGTAGCATATTATATTGCACATATTTTATATGCTTTAATTGTTATTACTTTCACGTGGTTCATTTAAAAGTATGGTAGTGTACTTGATATCTCCTGCCCTTCATTTTACCGTTGCTTCAAATGTGCGAATATTTGATTTTTTTTCAATTCTGCTTTATTTTAGCGAAACTTCCGAACTTTTATCCGCCTGCTGTCATCACATGAGTAAGGGAAATCTAATTACGTGTAAGCTTTGTGAATGACAACCGTTCATTTAACAGCTTTTCCTTTTTTATTTTCCTTCGGGGTTTTGGTGGACGTATAAAACATGATATTCAATTTTAACCTTTTAGTTATTGTCACATGAAAATTCAATTTTGTAGGTAGATACTGTTTTGTTAATAAGGAAGAAATGGAGGCTGGAATTGAAATTGGCCAAATTTTACGTGTTTGCTGTGTTGGGTGTCAGAGGTTTTTTGATTTAATTTCTCCATTCTTATAATTTGATAATTTTGTGACAATAATTTAAATTAAGGCACTCGGTAGCGTATCAGCCAAGTTCAAAAAATTTAATCAAACGGTCTTCCGAAAACAATATAATCTCGCAAAAAATTCTACAAAACTGCTATTTGGTGCAAAACTGCAACAAGTTCCACGTATAAGAACTTCGCATATTAATAGCACAATGGTAACATGTTTTCTTTCGGACTATGGAGCAGCTGAGTACATAACCAGTTGAACAAAACCTTGAGAAGTAAGAACCTGATGCTTCTAGATTCAACCAAATTACAAGTGAGTTGTTTTTACACTCACAACTTTTTATAAATAAGGTATCCTTATGGTGTGAATTATGAGTGTCCATTCGTTAAACCTGGGTATTTTTTTAAGTTTTATAAATATAACGGTCAAAATAAAAATATTAACAAGACCTACAGTAATATTATTACCATATGATCTGCACAGAAAGAAAACACTCAATAACAATAATTATTATGACACATATTATAGATGATATTCGAAAAAAATAATATCTTTTATTGCTTCTAGAGCAAGATTCCTCTATTAATTTGAATAATATTTAGAAGCTCCACTGTTCGTAGGTATGCGTGAAATAGTGTGCACTTTTGCACTCCGACAGTAATTTAGATACTGCGAGCGCAAACCGTCAACAAAAGTAGTCTTATTATAGTCTCGTGAAACTCGCCTCGCTGTATTAAAGTCGAGAAGTGAATTCCGGGAAGTACTCCAAATTGTTTGTTAATCTTAGGACGAACCGAAAGCATAAAAAAATGTTTGTGTTTAATACTGTTTTACGTTAGAAATATAGTATAATTCTCCTAATTTATTGTATTATATTGTATTATTATTATTACATTAAATGTTTAATAATACGATATTTAAAAAATCGTATCTGTTTCGCTGTACAATTTAAATGATTTTACGAAAGTTCATATACATAGCAAATTAGTATCAAAACCTTTTATCTGGTGGCTATTTTGAAAGGACTAAGCGACCTTTTTCCATCTTTCGCTTCCAAGACCTATTCACGGGTGAATAAGCTTTTAAAAATTATTTTATAAAAACATGTAGACAGTAGACAGCCCACAGGCTAAATAAACTGGCATTTCATTATTCGAACTGTTGAACATTTCATCTTGATATTTTAAAAAATGCCACCTCCAAAGCGACATGAGGATGGCTTATTTTGAAGAAATATATATTTTTAATAATTCCACTGTACTCGTGCATATGAAAAGCGTATGTAATAGATTTAAAATAACAATGGGTTCATTAACGAGTGGACTTAAAGAAAAACTGATCAGCGTAGATACTAGTGTTCGATATTTACTACAAAGTGTAATAATATTTACATTGGATATAGTTTAAATGCAGTTACAGTTTTGAACGCTATTTTTTAAATTGCCGGTATAACTGATATGCCCCACCTACAGAGATAAAGGAAATAAAATGTCGATATAAATCTATCCGTAATAAAAGCTTATGAAACAGCCGAAGGCTCGGCTCTAGGTTTCGTAACAATAAAAGAAACGACGCGCCCGCAGACGACGGCAAACATGTCAGGGGATCTAATTCCCTGAATTTCTTACAATAGAGACCAGACGGCAAAGTGAAAACCTTTCTTATGTATAATAACGCGTAACAAAGGGAACCACAAATGATTTGTATTATCAAATGTGTAAATGTGAATAACAATCGGCATCATGATAGGCATTTCGATGTTATATTGCAATACTTAGTAGACAAATGTATTTTAAACAATTGTAACGACCTTTTAAATAATTGGCCAAGTGAACAAACACACGGCCAGGCGTAGAGACGGACAGACAGCGGAGGCCTAGTATTAGTGTTTCGTTTTCACCCTTTGGCTACATATTGATATTTTTATGATAAAATTACTACTTAATGATATCGCCAGAGTAAGTTAAATTAAATTTACCAGATACAGATACTTTGATCTTTGATTTTATCTATAAGATGTTTATTTAATTGAATGGAAAATACGGAAATTAAAACACTATTAAGTAATTTTCTAACGCTTCTTTTGACGAACCCTACCTTTGAGAAAACAAGAGGTAGGTATCTTAAAAATAAAAACCACGTCCTCTTTGAACCTCAATTATCATTTATCTTCATTATTTCGAAAAGTTCTTATCAACGAATACAATAAGATAATTGGGACGTAAATAATTAGTAGAATCTAACTTCAAAGGACTAAAAGGAGATCGTAAAATGTTTAATGGTTTCAGAGCACTTTGAAAGCTTCAGAAGTGTAAGGTGAGGTGGAAATAAATGAGTACCTACTACGTAATAAAATGTTAATAGGTATTAGAACAAGTTGTAAGTTAAACGTAGGTTTTTTTGTGGTTTTTGATTTTATTAATTTGTTAGCAATTTTATCATAATTTCTCTGTCAGCATGACGACCATGACATATTTAAATTATGGACATAAATAACTTGAGTATTTTATAAAAAATACACAGAAAGATACACACACACACACAGAAAAGTGAGAGCTTTCATGCAAGATTAATGATTTCTATAACTGTGCCTAACTGTAAATCAATACAAATGCGCAAATGATCCATGTATATAACGATGAAGAATTACATTTCCAGAATTTACCATATCTACTAATGTGTGGCTCTTTAACCAGACTGAGAAGTAGGTAAGTCAAACATTTAAATGCATAATTTAAGAATTCGTTTACTTTTCCTATTCGTTCACAAGGTTTGTACCTGCCAGTTGTTATGCGTCAATTAGGAGTAGTAACTAATGGATCCAGCTGAACATTAAACAGTTTACCAACTTGACGTCATCGACTGTTTGAAATGGTATATGAAGGTAGTAGGTAGTAGTACATAGCTTCATTAGAAAAAATTAGGTTTTGTAAGTCACTGCTTTAGCTAACTGAATCAATGTAAGTTATATAAAATTACTTGACACCATTAAAATTTAAATTAAATTCATCAGCTACTTCTAAAGGAAACTTTTTAGGAATCCTATGAATTACTCCAACTTCTAACAACTGCCAAATGGGCAAAATATTTGAAGGACAGTTTAAATCCCATGAGTGCAGGTTCATACTGGCAATCACTCAACTCAACTGTTGGTTGAACAGTAACGCAGGCAGTAGTATATGTATATTTTTGCTATGACGTGGAAGTTAAGATTCTTAATTTTTCTTATTTTAATAAAGTGTATAGTATCTATGTATAGTATGTATAATAGACCTCTACATTTTACCTATAACATTATCTTATGGTTGGTTATACGTAGATGTTATAAATGTATGTTGTTATAAAAAACGGTGATGTTCACCATTATCTAGGCCACATTTTTGCTGACCCGAAAAAGGGAGGAAGTATTTAAAAGTCAATTAAGTGTATAGCGTCAACACGCAAAATTCTTAATTTGGGTAAGGTCGGTGTTTATTACGGAAAAAATAATATAAAGCTAAATAAAACTAATTACTTGTAAGTTATTTATTATATACTAACTGGTTATTTATTAGCAAATTTTATAAACATGGGTTATTTTTACCTATATTGTGTAAATTTGATTAAGTAAACTACCCTGAGCCTATAACCGCCGAACAATATTACGAAGCCAGAATAACATTTACAATGTCAATGTTCGACACGATGCAACAAAACCGCAACGCTACCTTCGTACGGTCGCGGTTCTCGGTATCTTTGCCAAGTTCCATTGGGAACGTAAAACATTATTCAACCACATAATTGTGGTGGTGGTTATCATTTCAGGGGATATTATACTTGTGGCTTGCAACTACCGCTGTACTATTATTTTTCACGTAGTTTTTGAAATGAAATACAATGTTAGGAAGCAGCTCATTTAGTTTCAATTATCAAAATAGTAGTAAGAATAATTTATATATGAAAACTATGTTTCTGTTTAAATTATGAACAGACACTTTGATTCGGCGATGCAAGTAAACAAAGTTTAAAGTCAAACTTAATTTCGTGATTTATGTATTCTAAGTAGTACTTCTTTTGGTGCATTTGAGATTAATTTTTATTTTTAGCGGGGAACAAAAGTGACGAGCACAATTTTTAAAGGGGACGGAAGTTCCGCAAACAGATGTACTGCATAGTTTATTTGCTTTAGACGGTAACCAGCGCCATCTAGTTTATAAAATTGAATACATATACATTGAATTACATGCAAACAAATTTTAAAGTTTTATAAGTGTTAAGGTTGTTAGACTGCAACACTGTTAAAAGAATAAACAAATAACTGAGGCTTCGTTAATGTTTATAAAACTATTCAGTGATGTGTACCTATGTTTGTTTGTAATGTTATCTTTTGTTTGTTATCTCAGTAAAAATTTTTGTCCTAAAAATATTTTTTTAATTATGTTAAGGAAGTATAACTTCATTCCACATAACATATCTTTATGTCGCAGGCAAGTTAAGTCTTTAACCAAGTCTTATACCTTGACGCGTCATATATACGCCAATTTTATTAATTTACAATATCGTTGCCTGACAATAATTTTACGTATATAATCCACCTAAAATAAAGGCATGAATATTCTATTTTATTTACATGTATGCGTTACAAAGTGGTATATGGTTTGAAATACATATCAGTCATACTGTATGCACTTACATTTCTCATCACATATTCATGAGTAGCAGATCAGCAATATTTGAATCTTTTATACTTATTATTGGATTACAGAATGAGCTATACGTTTCGTTTGAAATGCTTAACAATAGTATTGGTCACTATATCGCGCAAAATAACAGCGTTAAATGTTTGCGTAGTCAGTGAACCCGGGTAGAACAATGTGCACGCGCAGGTTAATCATTTCCTCTTCCGCCTTATAATACTACAAATAATAGTATAGTTACACTACGTTATCTTTTTTTAACAAAACATATTCACCTATTTCTATTCTGTTTGTTGCAGGAACTGTCGCAAAAACAAAAAATCGCCGATCCCTCGAAGCACCGCATCTCAAGACTGAAAGCACACTGCCGTCTTCCAGAATATCTCCTAAGAATACTATTAGTATACCAAACGGAATCAAACCTTATTCAGATAAGCCATTATCTAGTACTTCCCTCACAAAAGTAAACGAAAAACGAAGAAGTTTAGATATTGGTAATAAACCCAGCTGTATTCCTCTTTCCAAAAAAAGTCCAGAAAAATCTTCGCGGTCATCTTCTTCACCTGTTAAGCAGGACTTAACAAAAGAATATACTATAAAGATAGACTCCATTCATAAGCCGAAACTGGATTCATCTAAAGGTAAACTTATTAGGAAAAGCCCCGAAAAAGCAAAGAGTGATACTGAAAATAATCGAAACGATAGAAAACATCGAGCTCAAAAGGATAGTGAAAGTCTTAACGAAAAATATCATTATTCAAAGAAAAGACTGACTAGTTTAGATAATTCTCCAAGAGATACGTATGATGCTAAAAACACTACAAGTAAAATTATATTGAGTGATAATTTACATGCAAATTCTAAACTAGATTCTAATTTTGGAGGATTTGAAAATTCGAAAGATACCTCGAAAATGTCTACTCTTCATGAAACAGTTAGGCCGCATGGAAGTTCTAGACTTTCGCAAGAAATGGATAGCTTAGCTGCGTTAACAAAACAAACATTAGATAGGGTTAACAAATTGTCAAATAACTTAAATAGTAATAAGTTAAATCTAAATTCGCCTGAACCCTGTTATGATTCATATTTTGCCTCTACGTCAGAACAGAAGAACAATATTCATACATACAATTATGGCCTCCTTCAAGAAAAGTCGATCCAAAATAGAGGTGTTACAGAAAGACTTAAAGATATTGACACTGCGGCTCAGAGACTGATCGATTTTGAAAAACAAAGTGCAATGTTTTCTGATCTCAATCACGATGCGTCTAGTCAAAATCGCCGTATTGATAACTCGTCGACGGCTTTTCACACGCCTGTGTCAATCTTAAAAAGGAAATCAATTCATGAAGAAAATGCCATTACAAATACTCCAAATCATGCCATTGCATCTCCACCAGTCACTTTTTCTCCTAATGTAATTGAACCTAGAAATTGTCGCTCTGAAAATAGACAACGGCAAGGGATACTTAAAAAACGTCGTAGTCTAGATGAGTCACAGGTTGCAAGGCGAAGATCCTGCAGCCCAGAAGTTTCGTTTGCTGACGACGGTTCAGCGGACATAAATAAACCTATCTTGAAAAATAGAAGATCATCTTTAGAAGATGTTGTTAGAAATAGGTCTCCAGATGGACATATTCAAGGCATACTTAAAAGGAAAATGAGTAGGGAAGAGGATCATAATCATGACGATTTATCTCATGGTTCTCCAGAACCTCATGGAATTTTAAAACGTAAATCAAACTCCAGTTCCAGTAGTAGTACGACATCATTCCATGTATCAATTGCTCAAGCCGTGTTATTGGCAGCTGCAGGTGGTGCCGAAATAGTTGAAGAAGATAAAGAAATAGTGAGACCGATACTCAAAAAGAAAAGTTTTTCAGAAGAGCGACCGTGCCCCGATATATTACCATCCGATACGCCAAAACCCATACTTAAAAAGAAATCCACCGAACACGATGATCACGACTTTGATCTTCCTAAAAAACCAATTTTAAAGTCGTCTAAGAAACTTTCTGGTGACGACGGACACGCTTCTAGTTTCGATTTGAGCGAAGACGACAGAAGCTCACGAAGACCTTCTCTGCTGAGATCCCGAACATCTGACCACTCTGGCTCGGAATGTGAGGCGACGGTGAAACCTATTTTAAAGCAAAGAGGTTCCAGTCTCACTAGGGAACGTAGCCAATCCCCGCGCCCACGACTTTCATTCTGTGCGGACAACGATGCGAATATTAGTGTGACGAATTTCAGTAGCGACGCGAACGACTTGTTGGCGGCTGGACCGCGACGGGTTTTGAATCTCGCGCCCGATCCGGAAGAAATTTATCCTAGTGCTGTAATCCGTCGTAGAAACCTTCGCCCGAAAGCAAATCCTCGTTCTATGAGTTTAGCATGTGATGTCAATGATGAATTGCTTTCGATATTAAACGACCGCAAAATTAAAGTAGACGAAAATTGTGAAGACGAATATCGCGAACCGTGGGACCAAGATACAATTATTACTGGCGGAGAACCTAAAACATTTCCTTCGATTGCCTCAAGAATAAAGAACATGGAAAAGGCTTTAACTAAAGACAATTTTTTAAAGGACCAACCATTTACATCGAGAGTCAAAAATCGTGACAAGGAACGCTACAAAACCCAACCAGTTACAATAGACGAAATGAGATCAATAACTTCAAGGTAAAATTCTCTAATTAGCCCTTTATGTATAAATTAATAGGTATGTTCTATTAATATTAAATGCACGTTAGTCATTGTGATTCAGTGTTAGATGACTGCTCTTTAGTATGCATAAATATTATGTATATATTTATATATGTTTCAAATATCATTGTAAAAGGTCCCGTCGTTTATATACATTAATGTTATCGTACAATTACATTTTTCATTTGTAAAGGTGATTGTGCTTTGTACCGGTAGTTGTATGTTGGAAGCTAAATCTTGGCTTATCGCCATTATTTTGATGGGCTAGCGCGTGGCGTACGCAACAATCAAATGTTTTCTCGTAGCTGTAGATGTTGGTCTTAGTATAGGTATGAGTATGTGTTTGTTAAATGCAATGGATTTCTCAAGTCAGTATTTATTATCACACGTTATAATGGTTTAATGTGCTTCTTTTCCTTACAATATAAATAAAAGTATTTTAATGTTTGTATATAATGCATTATTTTCGCAAGTACTTTCTATGAAACTATTATAGTTCAAGAGTTATTGCGGATGTATCGTATGAGTCATCCAAAAGAACATCTTGCCAAACTATCGCCTGAGTACATATACTTGTTTTCAAGTATTGTTCTATACATATAAAATGTTTTTATTTTATTTTGAGGAGAGTACGCTCAATTAAACCTGTAATAGTATAATCAAATGGTGTTATTTTCGATTATTATCTCATATTGGTAAACATTGCGTGCTAATTCTGCACTCTTCTGGTGTCTGACATCACCCTTTGTGCTTCAGTTTACTTGAATCACGTTCAGTCTACCGATCGTAATATTTAATTTTGTTCTGTTTGTTGCGCTGTTTCTAGTCGAATTGTAAATATTGTTCACAAAAAATGTTCCGTACGAGTATAATGTCAGAGTGGCCTTTTTATGAAATGTAAGTAGAAATTTTATAACAAATATGTTTTTGAGTCCCTTGATTCAAACATTTTTTCGTAAAGCTGTGAGAAATTTCAAGTTACGATGTCTACTAGCAAATGATGTTCCACAAAGAAATGGTCCTCCAGTATGCTAATTTATCCCAAAGATGCGATCTAGTTCTAAGGGACGTGTGTTGTTGCCTATTTCAGTTGTTTTTGCAGCTCAGTTCAGTAGTTTCTTTTTTATAATATGGGAGTAGTAGACGAGCATGCAGTCCACCTGATGGTAAGTGGCTACTGCCGCCCATGGACATCTGTAATCAACCCCAGATAGGATTAGATATTCCTACCTGGAGTCGGTTGCCAGTGCGCCGCTACCCCTGAGGACTAAGCTCCAACGCCTCGGAAAAGTTTGTTTTTTTTTTGAGTTGTTATTGGTTTTTACATTTTCCCAAATCATTATGCTATTTCTAAGTTAGTAACAATTGCTAAATCACTAAGCGACCTTTGCGCCCAATAAATTCCTTCAAAATTGGTTATGCTTATAAATAACAATTTTACAACGGCACTACCAATAATAAATCTAAAATGCACATGGTGTCTTTGTCGTGCTCGTCTGATATTGTTGGCATCACAAAATCATTAAATTTTATTCGCTCATTGTATCTATTTTGGTTGCATCTTTTTTATATCTGTCTTCAATACTGGTTACATTATCTCTTGAGTGATTGACATCAATCCTGTTGCTCGTACTGCTAGTCAAACGGCAAGTTGATGACGGAAATAAGCGCTCCAGTCGTTACTGGGTCAAGCACTATTTCTGGCCCTGTTGTGCTTCACAGCACGCATCCAATGTTTTATGGCCGGACCATCTGATGCTTCAAACTCCGTGTGCCCTTAATTGTATGTTTTGTATATAATACTTGCGTAATTGTAACATTACTCATCGTTTATAGAAGCTATAATTAATAGTGAGTTATACGTGATAACTTAAGAGAAAGGTTTGTTTTAGGATTTAAGATTTCGTACATTTACAGGTGTAGCATGCAGATGTATTGGGTAGTTATATATTGAAAAGAAGTAACTTTTACCATAAATCTAACTAACTATGAATGATCGATGTCGGTCGAAACGACAACGGACATTTATATTTAGATGATATTGACGACGCTGTCAAACATCTTTAAATCGATAGATCGACGTCGCTAGTCCAGATCACTCGCACTATAATTCATCGAAATTTATGAAGGTGAACTAAAACGGCGACCGTCTCTTTCTCACGAACGGCTCTGCTCTACATAATCGCGTTTCTTTTCTCATTTCGCAGTTTGGAGCCGGGCCAAGCGAGTTTCCAAGCGATCGGTCCCGCGGGCTGTAGTTTTCCGAGCCGACCCGTCGAGTCCGGTGCTACTCTCTCGTCCAGGGGGCCTTACGTCGGGGAACCCGAGAGAGATCCATTCGCTGACTTGGAATCTCCCCCGTTTGAAGACAGTTCCTTCGGAGCTAAATCGCCGATTGTCAACGGACTCTCAGACAGTCCTAGTGCTAAGGACGACAGCATTGGTGAGGCCACATTCCTGGATTTTGAAAACATCGGCAAAAATGCTGATAGAAAGCAATCTACTTTAGATGAAATAGAACGTGAAGTAAATAAGGTTCGAGTGGCTCTGGACGAAGACAGCCGCGCTTTAGAAGAAGACGAGCGTCATCAAGCCGAGGCCGACAATTGGAGTTTGAACGTGTCCTGTGATAGCGGAGTGTATAATCGTGCTTCATCCCGTGATTCCGGTCCTCATTCTGGTTAGTATTTAGCTCAAAAACTTATTAATCACGATCGTTTATCTCTAAATAACTAGTATCTACAGGATTTTTTATTTTTATCGTAGTTGAAAGCACCCTGAGTGCTAGCGTATCACATAAACAAATTTATTTACTTATTTAGTGCGATCCGCACAGACTATAAACAACATTATACAGCAAACATGTGGATGGAATCGGGGCACTTCGGCTTGCATTAACTTGCCGTTTGTTTATGTTGTGTTTGGTAAATTTAGATTTGTGAATGCGTCGCTATTCATATTAGGACGGTTTTGAAAATAAACTTGTACAACCTTGTGCACGTCTTTCAGTCCTTTTATTTAGGTCAATGTAATTCATGTATTCATTGTCAACACGCGGTTTCAATTGTAACTGGTATATTATCAATGTGTTAAGCGATTCGTGACATTTTTTGTTATGATCCGGTGGCATTGGTTAATACATTACATGTTACCTTAAAAACAGTAGTGTTGTTCAACTTTCGGCGTCAATGCGGTCATGCCGCTGTTAATATTCATTATACACGTAATAGTAATATTTACTGTAATTTTATTTTGGTTCGTATCGTTGGCTAATAATGCTTTTATTGATTTCCAGGAGAGGAGTTGGGTTTGATCGAAAGCCAGGAGATTACGGAGAACCACGCGACGAACAGCAGCAACAACGACTGGTCGACGTCATCTATCGAGCGTGGTCTTCTCATAATGGACCGGGAAAGGAAGTCGACGGAAACGGAGATTCTTCGAAGCCCAGATAGCAAGGAGAGTGATGATGAGGACAACGATAATTCCGGCTTCGCGTTGGGTTTGGTGAAAAGCAACAGTGTCGTAGCCCGAGCAAGCATGTGGCAACAACTGCAACAACAAGCCAAAGGTGTGTAAAATCTGAATTACTCCTTCTCTACAACTTTTACGAAAAGTATAGTATATTGTAAACATCATCATATTGGTTATTGGTCAGTGTTATTGGTTAGAAGTCTTACTTGGTCTTACTGCCGAGGCACTTATTATGCCTATTTATATGAGTACATATGTTGAAGTACTAAGTATGTCCAACGAGGTCAAAGATTTTAAATAGTTGTGAAGTTATCGTTGTAATGCATCGATATTCCTAAGACTTTCTTATTACAACTTAAACATTAATTACACTTAACCTACATGCAGTTCACCTATTTTAAAGGTTTACGCGTACTCAAATTAAAAATGTTTTGTATATTAAATTTGTAATTACCGTGTACCTTTCTCATTTTCAGGCACACCGAAACCGCTAATACGTCACAGTCGCTCAAAAATAAAGGAGGGGCCATCAGTGACTGAGCGGTTCAAAACTCAACCCGTCACTGTTGAGGCCGTCAATGAGGCGGCCAAGCAGGGATTGTCTCTCGCTCAGTCCAAAAGCACCGCCAACGTGCTAGACAGAGATGAAGATGGTAAGAGATAGCCTTGCAATTTGATTACGTTTACCATAAGGATATCATATTATATCAGCGTGGACTTCAATACAAGCCTGCTTTAAACTTTTATTTGCTTAAGAATATTGAGAAACATTATATTAATTTAAATTTATCTTTGCATCCTTATATTTTAATTTTAGAACAATTTAACTCTTTAAATTTTGTATAGTTTTAAAAATATCTTATCATAGATCATTATGATACCACGACGATCATACCACGGAGAACACCAGGTCCTAAAGGCATGTAAATTGCACTAAGTAAGAAGAATCGAGCTTCCTGTCTTTGATTGTCGGCTTTTGTTTCTTTTTTGCATGTCCTCGACTACTCTACTATGTGTATGTCCGGGCTCTATCGTAAACACACTGCACAATGTAATGTATATATGCACGCGCACGGTGGCAGCTAAGTTAGACGAAGACGATCCGGCGAAGATGTCTCTAGCTGAGAAGATGAAAATGTTCAACTCGAAATTGACTCATAAACCGCCGATGGCAGGACTTCCCACTGGAAGAGCTAGAGAGGAGAGGGTTCCGAGGGCATCTCGGCTCAGAACGATGCCAGTACTCGCGAGCCAAGTCCAAGAAGCCATGGAGCAGAACGAGAGACTCACCAAGTCTTTGACCCACGAAGAAGTGCCTCGCAACCCGGACTTTCAGTTGAAAATGGAACTGTTCCGTTCGGCGAGCGCAAAGAACACCTCCTTAGAGTACCTTATGAGGCAGAACGCGAAGTTTCGAAGCTTAGGTCTGATTCTGTTAATTATTTTGAGTTTGGTTTTGTCGATTTTTTTATGGCTTGGTCGTTTCGCTTACTGGGTTGTTCAGCACTAATCCCTACTTGAATCCTATAGCGACGCGCGCGGTAAGTATCGGTGTCACCTCTGCATGTTCTATATTATTGCATGATGTATATTAATGTTCAATATTTTACTAAGTTTTAACATTAAATATTGTTACTAATAACTGTTGGGGGTGTATTGATTTACAAATGATAAATAATGTATGAATGTAATCATTAAACTATCTATTGTTGGTATGATTAACGATGAGCTATTTATAGAAAATAGTTAAATCATACCGATGTAGAAGTGTTTGGATTACATTTTAATTTTGGTGTAGATGTTTTGCAATTTAATATTATAAATGCACTCTTTAAATCTTCTTTTCTCTTTCGTCAAGGATGATGGATTAATGTTAATGGAATTTTAAAATATTTCAAAAGCGTACTACTATGTAATAGATGTCTTAAAATAATCTGATAATACGGTCCAATAAATCCTTTGTGAGTTCAACTATGTTTCAGTGTTGAGTAATATTTATTTTTAACGCTTCGCTCAGTCATTTGCTTGTACTGAGCGTTTACTCATAACCTGTTTTTTTCTGGAGAGTCATTTCTTCTAACGAAATACTTTATACTAGTTAATATTTTAGTTTCGCTTGCGTATATTCTCTGATTAAGGATTTTTATTTTTCATCCTATAATTATAAATATTTTCGAAACATACATATAACGTGTAAGAGCCGATTAATGAACACATCCTACGAAATGCAACAAGAAATACCAGGGTTGACCGTATTCAATTGCTTTATTAATGATTCTTCCTTTCATATGTGAAAGTATTTCACACCATATAATAAATTGTATGATATCTTATGTACGTATGTAAAGTAGGAAATGTATTTTAACTCGTTGATTGTGTTAACAGTCCTTAAGATAATAGTTGAGTATTGTTACCGTTGTATATATTTTCCGAGTTGTCCCAAAATGTATTAAAACCTATAATTGTAATATTGCGCTATCTTAAATCCACTGAATTTAACAAAACTTGAAAATGTTAAATTCAAGTCCATAGTTACCTGTATATATGTATTTAAAAATAAGCTCTAATATTATATAAACTGTATGATATTTTGAGATCGTGAATGTTATATTTTTACAGATAAATTCATATTAATTCATTTTTATTTCTTATTTTGCGCTCATGAGTTTTCTTTACATAATCCTTGATGTAAATATTTTCACTTCTTGTGTGCTTTATTCTTATAACTTAATACACGCAACTTAAAACACCTTCTGTATTGACTGAAGAAAGGTTTGCTTACGTTTATTAGAGTTTTTAAAGGGCAAACTACGACACTTATTTATCTTTCACCTCCTTAGCCTGTAGTAGCTTGTAGTACGTTCTACAGGCTGTACTACGATCAACATGATACAGGAAACTGTAAAAATGATACAGGAAACTACATCAAGTGGATATAAAAGTTAAACCTGAAAATTCAGGCTTCTAGCTTCATATGCAACGAAGTTACAGGGGGTCAAAAATGGGCCGAATTGCTTCGGGAAAAGTATGGTACGGCCGTGCCGCTTCTTTTGGCTCGACTTGGCGGAGGCATTGCCGTGCCTCCAGATCTCGTTTGATTGATTACTACATACTGTCAAACGAATGTAATATTCTGTGAATACACATAGTCTGGCCGCTGAGAGAATGTATTCCTGGAGGCTATCAGGGAGTAATAATGATAGTAATGAATAATATGAATAATGTCAGAGAGTGTTAGTTTGACATAACTCGAGGTGGTATTGTAAAATTTGCTTCTATCGATTCCAACTTTTGAATATAAATAGAGCTCAACGATAACAAATGCGATAAAAATATCCAAAATATTTAATGGAAATATATAAAACAATAAAATAATACATTTATTTTATTTTATATTGGGGCTAAAAACATACTTATTATTTTATACTATATTGACAGATATCATTAATGTCCATATATCTGACATCGAAACTTTGATACAAAAATCATCAATTGATGTAACCTTTTACAGTTTGATATACATTTATGAAATATATCCTTTTAGTACTTATTTATTGTTATTTCGTTATATGCAGTAACGAATTAATTTATCATTAAATTTGGCATCAAGATATGTTATTTATTATTGTTTGAAAAAATATTGTTTCTGATACATTTCATAATATAATGTATATGACGCCACTCCAAAGTTACATAGTTCAGTCAGACACGACCTGTCTAGAATGCAGTTTTGAAGCGGCCAAACTATAAGTATTTTAATAATTAACGGAAATTAATAGTTACATGCCTTAAATAAATTATTAATAATGTAATGCAAGATCATTTGTGATAAAATGTAAATACATTTCTTTGTGTACAATAATGTGATAAAAACTTATACAAAAAGTAATCGTGTTGCCAATGTTCAAGTACGTTAGAACAAAATGATACGGGTATAATTAAAGTAGGAGTGTATAGAACTGGCACTGATTGCCTAGTGGCTAAGAAACTCGGCCTCTCGATCGAAGGGTCCGAGGTTCAAATCCCAGGCACGCACCTTTGATTTTTCAAAGCTATGTATTAGAAATTAATTATCACTTGCTAAACGGTGAAGGAAAACATAAGGAAAAAAAAACTCAAAGGTATGTGAAGTCTACCAACACGCACTTGGCCAGCGCGGTGGACTATGGCCTAATCCTTCTCATCATGAGAGGAGACCCGAGCCCAGCAGTGGGACAGTAATAGGTTGATGCTGATGCTGATGACGTATAAAACCGAAGTGTAATGTTAGCATACCTTGCAGATGTGGAGGAGGACTCTCCGGCGGCGCGCATGCTGACGCCGGAGGTGCGCGGCATCCTGTCCGCCGGCTGCACGCTGCTGCCCACCAAGCCCGGCCTCGCCAAGGGGGAAAGCTCTGAGGTCTGTACTGTATGTATTGTGTTTACATATTTTTTTGTGTTTGTTTTATTTATTTTCTGATAGAATTATTTCTTTGATTATCCGTGGAGCTGATAAGCTGCCAACTCGTTTTTAGGGTTCCGTGCCCAAAGTGTAAAAACGGAACCCTAATACTAACCCTATTACTAAGACTTCGCTGTCTGTCCGTGTGTCACAGGGCTATATTTCCGGAACCATAATAGAGAGACACGTGAAATTTTTGAGGGTGCATAACGGTGGCCGCTATTACAACAAATACTAAAAATAAAGTTGAATATGAAAGGGAGGGAGACCATACAAAAAACCGGTATTTTCGGCATTTTTCCATCTAACTGTTAAACCGTACTAGGAAGACGGTTGAAATTTTTACAATCCGTTTACTACTTTAACTGGTATTACAATAAATACAAATAAGAACCATAAAATATATTTTAATACAGTTAATTTAATTTTATTATACGTTGTTTACGTATCATTCATCATCACCCCAATGCCATCTATTTTTTCTCATATGACTAAGTATTGTTGAAAATAAAAAAATGAATAAAAATAAGTAAAAAATAATGGACATTTGGTGGTAGAGAAACCTCCATGTGCGAATTCGACTATAATACTATGTGTCAAGGAGTTAATTATAGTTATATAATCACTAAATCATTTTCGTGGTGTATGATAATATTTTGATATTATTAACGTCGTTTGTTATCACTCTTGCAGGGTCTCAAGGATGAAGGTATCGACAGTTCATCTGATGACGAGTCGGCGTCTGCATCGAGCGTCTCATCGTCCGAGAAGAGTTGTTCCTCCTCAGACAGCTCGGACGAGGCGCCGGAGCCGAAGCCGAGACGGTTCCAGCGCAAGAACAACAAGCTCAAGTCTTCCCGGACCGACTCGGACCTCACGAAGGTGCTCCAGGACCCGTACCCGCGCAAGATCCAGCTGCCGGGCGCCAATGAGCTCAAGGAGCGCTTGACGCAAGCGAGAAATGCTGACGTGAAGGTGCCGATGTTGGGTAAACTTGGTCGGAAGCCCTCTGAGGAAGCGAAGACCGACGAAGACGATAAGACGAGGTACAGACGGTTCGTCAAGAAGATAGATGAACCTATCCAGCTCGGGAAACTCCGGAGAGATAAAGTGGTGACGCCGCCCACCGAGGAGAAACCACCGCTCTTGAAGATATCCGCCTTGAACCAGGCCGCGAAGAATAAGTTCTTCGGCGTCGACACCGGAAAGAAGAAGACAATTGATGAGTTAACTGCTGCTGTCAGGAGATACATTCCACCGGTAAGGACTAACTACATTACAATAAAATTAGAATAGTTACAATGTTCGAATTTATTATACTAGGTAATAAGACGTAGTTGTACCCGTAATGTTTTTCTTTACTATTAAAGCAGATTATAACGCAAACGCGCTAAACATAAGTTATACGTACCTGGGTTTCGAACCCCGACCTGCTTGCTTGAGTGTTCAATACATATGTACTTATATGCTACTTGATTTTAAGAATTAACCTGAGAACTTTTTTCACGGTGCCTATACCATTATCATCATATATCATTATCCTATACCATTTAGGCAAGTAATAATTAATTTCTTATGCGCAAGTAACTTGTAAAATCAGAGTGCGTTTATGGGGATTCGAACCTCTGACCTCAGACTGTGAAGCCGAGGTACTAGCCTGGGCTATCCCTGCTTTTCATAATAAATGATTATCTGAATTTTGTGTTGATGCAGCAGAGTCGTCGATTTTAGCGATGCAGCAGCGCATCGCTTTTATATGTGTGTTCCTTAAAATCACTCCATCTCCATTCTCCATATTATGTTATTATGTTAAGTAATAAAAAAATTAAAACTTGTATTATTATTGAGGCTGTTAGAACCAGAGTAGCCTAACTACAAAAAACGATTTACAATATGGAGAAAAGTCAAAGTGTATATAGTCCGCTCTGAAGTTTTTGCAAAGAGGTGTACTCATACAATTTACTATGGCGAAGCGATTCATTTCTATATTCAGAGCGGACTAGCAGTTTTAGGCGGACTATACAACATTTTTAAATTACGAAAATACAGATAGGTCAAAAATCATTAAAATGCAATTAGGCCTCTCTGGTTCTAGCAACCTCAATTGAGGAGGCCACTCTGTACCAAGGCTGGGCACGGTTCACGTCGTCGAATGACTAGTAATATTTGTATGTATGTATGTATGTCGAATGACCGGTAATATAGTATGTGGACGTAAACGTAAAGTTCCCCGTCGCCGGCAGGTGAGCAAGTCGGTGTCGACGCACGCGTTCGAGCTGGGCGGCTCGGGCAGCGACGGCGAGAGCAGCGGCGGCCGCGAGGTGCGACACATCAACACCAGGGGGCGCCACAGGTACCGTAACACTGTTATTATACTGTTAGGAATCATCATCGTTATCAACCCATTAATGTCCCACTGCCGGGCTCGGGTCTCCTCTCATGATGAGAAGGATTAGGCCATAGTCCACCGCGCTGGCCAAGTGCGTATTGGTAGACTTCACATACCTTTTCGATTTTTTTTTATAAGTATAATTAATTTCTAATACGTACATAACTTAAAAATCAGAGGTGCGTGCCTGGGATTTGAACCTCGGACCCCTCCATCGAGAGGCCGAGTTTGTTAACCACTAGGCTATCACTGCTTTACTGTTAGGAATATCGTCAGGAAATTATTTAAAAACAATATTTATAAACCGAGAGCATTTTACTTTACTAAGTTAACAAAATAACAAGTAAGCACACAAATTATAGATTCGACAAGAAAAGTGGCAGAGTAACGTTCTTTACAAAGATCGGAAAATAACTACTCAGTAGACGATCTACAGTGCCCTTTTATACCTACTTTTAGTTAATACCCACATTTGACAATTAAAATAATAATCTTACACTTCCATACTTCCTACTTACCATCATTCCTCACAATACCTAATGGGAACCTAAGTCGAGCGTGACACGTAAGGTACTGGAGAAATACGAAACGCTACGAAGTAGCTTCCACATTTCGATAGAGGATGTAGATGTCGGTTTACTTACATATTATAAACATACCATCTTAACCCTCAGGAGTGCCATCGCATCAGTGATTAGCTTTAGATAAAAACATGTTCAATGTAGAGGTGAAGGCTACCAATTCGCACTGGGTTAACGTAGGAGAATGACCGTAACTCTTCTCATTCAGTTAGTTGTTGGGGAAGATTATTTCCAGCAGTGGCCTTTCAGTGGCGGATATGATGTGAACACGTAACCTCTATGTAACCCAAAATACTTGTATCCAAATATGAAATCATTATGGTATACAGCCATCGTAGTACTTTTTATTCTTAAAATCATCCTTAATTGACTTATTTAATATCGGTAATTATGTTAGTGGCCCTACGTCGGCGTTTATATTGGCACCATGTATTGGCATAAAAAATCGTTTTATACTCTTTGTAATATGTTCATCTTTATATTGTATCATACATTGTTCATTGTTAAGGAATTAATATTATAGCCTTTTAATTATCTAATTGAAAGTACTATTATAGTGGGCGGAGTTTATGTCAGGGCATTGCACGTAATGCTTGCGTAACAGTTATGCAAGCTTGACTTATCATTTATTTTGATTCGACATTGACAAAAATAGTGCTACATTAATCGACACGCGATGATAGATAAACAATAGGTGATAATTGCCAATTCAGTAATGTAAGTAGTACGCGGTATGACTATCTGTGTTGCATTGAGAAAAGTTACTTCATCGAGGTGTGATTAATCTGTTCCAATTTAGCTGAGTCGTTATTTTTGTTACACAAATAGTTATGTAACGGTTGCTATTTAATTTTGATAAAGCGCAGATTAGCATAGAGGTCATAAATACGAAAAGCAAAATAAAATATTAGATATATTCGAAACAGGTGTACATATTTATTACAAATGTGATCTGTAGCGTTATACGAAATATACTAACAAACCAAATGTGTTTGTTGTGAATATTAGTACATATCAACACGTATATTAGAACTTTATTTTGCAAATAAATTCTGACATATTACAAATCAATCATAACATATCGCCGCTCTATATCAAATATCGCAAAGTACAAGCATTTATTATATATTAACAGGTTACATAGATAATTTTCTAATGAATAATTATGATCGCTCTTTAACTCTTACTTTCGCTACTACATAATATTTAAATAATTTTAGAGTCGTATTTTAAGGCCCTCTACACAGTATTTTCCCAAGCAAACACGCAGACAATAATAAAACACATCTTTCTTTATACGAGGGTGCGTTTTTAAGTCCGTGGAATGGCAGGGTTGGAGGGGGGATAGCGGGCTCATAAATAGTATAAATATAAAATTTTATCACAATTGCATCATTAGTTTTAAAACTATCGACAATTAAACAACTCAATCCGGAAGAAAATTGGAAGTATGGAGAAAATCGAGCACCGCGCCGTTATAAAGTTCCTTACCAAGCAAGGAAAGTCTGTGCAAATCATAATGGAAGAGATGTCATCGGTTTACGGGGACTCTTGCCCTGGAAAAACGATGGTTAACAAGTGGAACAACCTTTTTAAGCAAGGCAGGGATTCACTTGAAGACGACCCACGACCAGGACGGTCTGTTGAGGTGACCATTCCGGAAACGATAGCGGAAGTCGAAAAATTAGTACTGGAAGATGCTCGGCTAAAGAAGAAACAGCTTGCAGAAATGGTTGGAGTATCGGATACAACCATTTTTAAAATTCTGCATGACCATCTTGGCATGACTAAGGTCAGCGCGCGGTGGGTGCCGAGAATGCTCACGCCGCCTCAGAAACAACAGCGCGTTGAATATTCCCGTGCGTTTTTGAACCTCTGTGGAGAAGATAAGGATATTGTACTGAATCGAATTGTTACTGGAGATGAAACTTGGGTTCACCATTATGAACCTGAGTCTAAACAAGACTCCATGCAGTGGCATAAAAAGGGTACAGCACCTCCTAAAAAGTTTAAGGTGTCACAATCGGCCGGCAAACTCATGGCGACAGTCTTTTGGGATGCAGAAGGAATTTTGTTAATAGATTACAAAGATAAAGGTGTCTCTATAACCGGAGAATATTACGCAACAATCTTGGAGCGGTTAAAAGAAGCCATCAAAGAAAAAAGACGAGGAAAATTATCCAGAGGTGTCCTGCTGTTGCACGACAATGCGCCCGTACACAAGAGCCGTATTGCACTGGCTGCCCTGCATAAGGTGGGCTTTGATATTTTAAATCACCCACCCTATAGTCCAGACCTGGCTCCCAGCGATTATTATCTCTTTCCAAAAATGAAAAAAGAGCTTCGTGGAAAGAAATTTTCTACAGACGAAGAAGTAAAGGACGCAATTTCTTCGTATTTTTCCGACAAGGACAAAACATTTTTTTATGAGGGTTTAAATAAGTTAATACAAAGATCTGAAAAATGCATTCGTCTTGCAGGAGAATATGTAGAAAAAGAAAAATAATTTTGACATTTTATTTTCGCTCCTTGTCCCTCATTCCGCGAACTTAAAAACGTACCCTCGTATTTAAATATCGCGTATTCCGAAATTACAAAGAGATATTTTTCATTTATTTTTTGAAATTGTTACTCTTCAATAATATGCAAATGGTGAAGATTTTTTGATTCGCAATAAATAAACACAAACTTTTTAATTGTGAACACATATGTATTCAAAGTAATTGTTCTTTTTTTCTAAGACTACTAATTCCCGTCCATATTATGCATCCATAATTATTCAAATGCAAATATAAACAAGTTTTCTGCATGTTCGCAGACTCTAGACAATTAATAACCCTTTTAATACTATCATTTTCATTTATCACCTTCTCCGCCGCCTTTGATAACCTGTTCTGTCCTTAAATTACACTATTTATTAAAGTCTTTTATATAGGAAACATTTATTTTGCTATCAAATGCAAATCTTAATGCCTTTCTGCGAGCTTTAAAGTGCCTATTTATTTTTAAGAATCTGAGTACCTATTATTTTATAGTGTACAATAAAATTGTGTAGTGGCTATAATCCTTCCTTTCAATTTTCTTAAGCTGGTTGATAGCTTAGCTTTGTTTGTATATTCAATAAATTTATATTACAAAAATATTAACTGTGAAGTGAAAAGCATTTCATGAATATACTAGCTGACCCGGCAAATCTTGTGTTGTAAATAATAAATATAAATAAAAATATGTTAAGGGTGGGTATATTTTTAGTAACCCCTAAGTGATAAGTCACTTAGGGGTATGAAAAATAGATAGCAGCCGACTCTCAGACCTACTGAATATGCATATAAAATTTGCTGAAAATTGGTAAAGCCGTTTCGCAGGAGTTAACTAACATTGTGACACGAGAATTTTATATATAAGATTAAAATTACCATCTGTAATGACCGAATGGAACTTATCACGATTCCGAAATGTTTTTAATTTTTTGCAGAGTAGGTTATTGTAATTAGTGATATTTTCTCTTTATTGAGTGATCAAAAAACAATAATACTTAAGCACATAACAAGCAGATTTTAACTTATTCTATTCGACTGCAGAGGTTAATGTTTTAATACGTAAGTACCTATGTGTGATTTTAACTTATGCGGTGCGGTTGGATCGTCTATTACAGGATATATTTTTAAGCAGTCGGGTTTCTCTTTTATATAATAATTTTCCAGTGAAAATAGTGTTTAAATACATTTTAGAAGTATTTTTGAATATTTCCATAAAACTTCATAATATCATAGTTAATTTTGAAATAATCAATCGGACCGTTTCGCGCGAGTGACTCCCAATTATTCAATCGACTTATTATGTAAAATATGTCATCGCCCGGACAAAGTTAGGAAAAACGTGATGTACTTATTTCTTTCATTTATACATATCTTCTATTCAATATATCAGTCCGTTTGACCGGTGGCCGATGTTTCTTTGGTTTCCCAAGATTGAAATTTATAATTCTACAAGTAATCGTAGCTCGTTAATCGTTAACGAATTTCATCGTTGCAGATGTTAGATTTTATGGCTATAGTCTAAGAGATGCTGAGAATCCAGGAGAAGGCTGTTTTCATTATAGCATCACATTTTGGCGTACATGGTATTTTTGGGACACTCATTATAGTGATAATAACATACTTAAGTATATATAAAATGTCGCTCATAAATGGGCGTTTATTTGTATTTAAACTAAAATAGCATATTATATGAATATTTTATGATAGCACTGGTCGCTTTACGATCTGTCAGGTTTTACTATAAACCTTCCACATCGATTACCATCTATTCTCGAGGGCCGATGAAAGTTACCAATTACTTGCACCGCGCTAGGTAATCTGGTGTAGCGGTGCGTACAATCGACGCCGTGCTTTTCCCTTGCGGTATTACGCTTTTGTACCTAATTGATATTGAAAACAGAAGATAAATAACGTTGCATTAAATTGACGCGCTTTCTATTGCACGATTATGCGTTTCTAATTTGTAATAAAACAGGGACCAATATTGTCAATGACAATTATACAAAATTGATTTTGATATTTCTGTTCTGAATCCTATACGGGGGGGCAGCTGCATAATTCTAATTTGTTTCTCTTAGTTCTTAACAGTTCTAGGCCGCCATCGCTGTATGTTTAATGTTTATATGACATTAACGCAATAAACAATTTGGTACTTATATATTGTGCTGACGCTATTTACAAAATTAAAGGCCATTATACCCATTCTACTCGTATAAAACTGATCCATGGGGTTTTCCTACCTAAATCGAACAGCAGATGGTCATTATTTTTTATGATCTAATATTTAGTAACTCTGAATAGTTTTTTACGTAAAACAAAATGCCTGCAATCGAACAAAGTGAACCGATGCGTACGATCTACACGTAATTACTTCCCTTCACTGTAATTCGATTTTCACTCGGGCTCATTGTCACCGCTTCCACCAATTTGTTATGCTTTTGTTCGTACCTTTTTGTGATTTCCTAACATTGTTTTGTGTAAAGAGAAATTTGCATAGCTATCTGTATGGAGAGCCATCAGTTAAATTTGCCGTAAAATACATGGTTATAGAAGTCGATTAAAAATCTGGCTGTTGTAGAATATTTTAATTTGTGCCTCTCATATTATATTTTAATATAATGTATTTAAAGTTATACAGTTACTCAAACTGAACTGTATTACACTCAGTTCTGCAACATTTTAATTAAATCTGATATGTCAACCAACGATATCGTCTAGGTATATCTAGTAATAAACTAAATAAAAATCAGGGATAGGTTTTAATAATTTATTGATACATTTATTAGTGCCGCGCCTTCGTCCGCATTTTAAAGAAATAATATGATATACATAAAACGGAAAATTTGTACCTGTATTGGAATGACAGTGGTGCCATCTGTCGAAAATTGGTCTTACCAACTCCCAAACCTTCGTGGGCTCTTGGACAACAACTTTACTAAAAATCATCACTTGATCAAATGCATAGTTTCCGATTCTATAACTACTTACGAATTAAAAATTAATTAAATAAAACCTTTTCCCACGGACTAAATTGTGAATCTAAACCATTCTCAAGTTCCCTTTAATACACACAACAAATTTCATCAAAATCAGTCCAGTCGTTTAGAGGAGTTCAGTGACATACCTACACACGCACATATACAAGAAATATATATATAAAGATAGGTACATATGTTAAAGTTGTAAATAGATATTTGTAAAGTGTGTAAAGTTGTACATAAATAGCATTTTATGTTTTCTTTTGAAACGGATGCATTTTCTCTCCCAAGTAATCTACCTGAGTGCGCTCAGTTGATTTAGATACTGCCTGTCATTCCCCGAGAAGCCTATTGACAGAGAAATTTTCAAACTGGCTCGGAGGATTGAGCGAGCATAAATAAATAGATTTATATAAACGCGGTTTTTCATGGGTTAACCTAAATTATTTTATTTAATATACCTTCATAAAAATATCGATGACAACAAATTCTACAAATGTTTAAAGATATCTAATAGAACTCAATCCGTTTCCACCTGCAGTGTCAAATTTATAATCTTATCATACATTGTTTTTAATAAAGGAAACTTCAACGTTTTCGAGCTTTTTTCCTTAAAGCAGAGAGATGGTAGGAGAGGAAATCTCTAGGGTGTTAAAATTCAGTTATGTATATAATAATCATTGACCGCGAAGATACATTTTATGATATTGCCAAAAATAGAAATCGAGTCTCCATCGCTTCTTGCCACGCAATACTGGTTCTTATGCAATCGGTTAATTGGTGTTGGGAAGTGGCATGCGGCACGGTTGCTCAACGGATTGGCTAGGAAGCGTGTGTTCGGTGACGAAATACACGGGTCAAGTGCAGTATTCATTGATGTTATCTTAATATATATTTTTATATCCTTGATCTTGACTTTAAGTGATATTGTGATTGGAAAGAAAATGTTAAGAATTTAACGAAAAAATATAGATTTGACTATAGTAGAACTCCAAACTAGGTTCGATGGCGAAAACCACTGCCACATCTTGATTGATATATATATATATATATAGGATTTTTTTCTTATAGGAAATCGTTATGTCAGTTCTACATTTCTATATAGTTTACAGTATCTTACCGACTTTTTGTTTACAACGAATATAACTTTTTCAGTGCAACGCGCTGGATATTAAGCTGTGGAGTAATTTATTGTTAACTCTTGAATGAAGTTCATTGTCCCTATCAAGTTAACGGGGTATACTCAAGAACGGTAATACGTCAAGTAATTGTTTGAGACGGAGGGCTAACTACACCGGACATAACTCAGACTGTTTCATCTTAACACGTTCGCTGCGTAAAAAAAAACAGTAACTTTCAGCTAGTGCGACGGCAGTCCAAAAATGCATCCACTTGACTTTCTTATTGTGCGTGGCAGGCCTTTTCGACCCGACACCTCTGGGTGGTATTGAAGCCCTATTATCTTAGTCAAGGCGCATTTTACATTATAAATTTTTATACTTTTAAAATCCTCATGAATCACTTGTCTATACATTAGTCCCGCCCCTGGCTCCTCCAAATAGAAAATTAGAAATTAGCAATCAAAAATGTCTGGTCGATAAGGCCCGATACCGCACTAGAGTGTAATTTCTGTAGTGATGGGATAGTAAAAGAAAAGAAAATATCGAGTCATTAATTTTATTAAATTTTAATAAACACAAGCCGAGCCTTTTTAATGTGTTACACATAAGTCAAAAATAGTAATTATAAAGGTAGACCAAAATTTTATATAATTACAAAGATTTTTCTTAGGGATTTCGAAATATGAACCACCGTATTCTTCTTCGTTATCACTATCATTTTCTAGTACTATTTTGTTTTTACAATGCGCCATTGTAACGAAGCTTGCAGGAAACCGAGTAGCGCGAGCGCGTCCTCCTCTCGAAGCTAGCACAACACTACTAGCGGGTCAACGCGTACGCATCTGCACAGTGCGGCAACAGGTCGCGAGCGGTCATCCACCAAAACAGGCCTGCCCCCGCACTGAGATAACTTTTTTTACGTTCTATGCGGCGGAGGTCGAAAAAGGCCTGCCGTAAAAATACCCAAGAAACAGGTTTCGCACTAGCGAGAAAGACCTATTTTTCCTGTGCGCATATTGGTTTGGCACCGCGTCGGGCCGATTGTGGGTGAACCGCAGTGAACGTGTTAAACCGAGGATTTGCGAAGGCATCTCGGTATCCGTTGACTGGTTTGGTTTACAGAATTTAATTAATAATATATTTACAACCTTCTTCATTTAAATATACTAACATGTCATTGTAATCTATATATACTAGAGCAAAAAGTTGTCTATAATATTATTTAAGTTGGGTTCTTACATAACTAACATTAAATGTTAAACCTGAACCGTGACGTCGCGTCACGCGTACGATGCCATCATATCATAAGACAATCAAAATATGACACATCGGTGTTACGGAGCTTTCACCCACACCGGTTTGCCCGGTGATGTATATATATATTTCTACGTCAGATCAAGTGTGACTCATCAAAGAATTTTATTGCAGGGTTGCGTTTGATTTGTAAAATCTTATTTGGGTAATAATATGCAAGGGGATCTGCATGCACGATCACACTCTCTGTAATAATATTAAAAATCTGACTTTGTTCCTTATTTGATCATGCGCCGTCATATGAGCGAGAGCTAAAGCTCTCATAAATGAAATGATTATTGACATTTCTTGCACTGAAATAGTACAAAGAGAGGAGCGAGTGAAAATAGAGACACTTGATGAATGGACATTGTAATGTTGTGTAACTGATTGTAAATACTGAGTTATATAAAAGCCTAGAAATATATACCTATTATATATTAGTGTCAGCCCTATAGCAGGAAAACTGCACCAAGACGAAATCGTTTAATTATTTTGAAAAGTTTTCTTCTTTTGCCAGTTACATTTTTTGTATACCTGTTTTGTAATGACGTAATTAAGACAAATTGTCCAGTTGATTGATTCCTAACTACATATTTTGCATCAAGTAGCAACTATTGATTCAAATGAGATTCTCATCAAGATCTTCATTTTTGATTTGTGACAATATCAATCCTACAGACATTTGTAAGGTTTTTATATATCCGTAAGACTGAATACATAAAGAGAAAGGTAATTATGATATCTGGAACATAGGAGATGACAGTTGAGAATCCACACTATCAGAAATACAAATAGGATTTTGTTTCAATTAGTTTAAAACGCTCAGTGTATTGATATCTTAAGTCAAACTTAGTCCTAACGAAATCCTCAAAGAACGTTACACTTTTTTTTTTGGATTATTCTACAGATCACATGGAAGATTTGCATCGCCACCGACAATTTTTACTAAGTACATATGAAATGACGCGATAAAAGTATAGAACGTAGAGACCTGCATAAAATTTGATTGCATATTTCTAATCTGTTTTACGACTTTGTAACTATACTGTAGCGCAGTGACTAACGAGATTTGTGTATGTTGTATGTATAATTTTCATACGATTATCTCGTACGACTCGGGTTTCAGGGCTGATGGAAATTGGCCAGACGTGTCAATAAGATCTAGCATTAAGCTTTATGGAATCAGACGTGCGTATGAAAACGTAACGAATAATCTAATGATGATTATAGTTTACTAGACTCTGGGCTATTTTCTTCGTCTGATTAAAAAAATATGGACTCATAATATGTAATAGTGTCTTAATTAACTTTTGAGACCTATCTTTTTATATATATTTCTTATGTACGTGTGTATGTCACTGAACTCCTAAACCCTGGACTGATTTTGATGAAATTAGTTGTGTGTGTTCAAGGGGACTTGAGAATGGTTTGATTCACAATTTAGTCCGTGGGAAAAGGTTTTTTTTAAATTAATTCTTAATTCGTAAGTAGTTATAGAATCGGAAACGATGCATTGATCAAGTAATGTTTAGCAAAGTTGTTGTCCTAGAGCCCACGAGGTTTGGGAGTTGGTTAGACCAATTTTCGACAGATGGCACCACTGTCATTCCAATGCAGGTACAAATTTTCCGTTTTATGTATGTCATATTATTTCTTTAAAATGCCTTATTCCACTAGCCCCATATCTTCATTTTACGTCAAAAGAACTACAAACTTGCTAGATGTTCCTTTATGTCTGACAAAGCCAATTGCTTCCTCATTTCTATTTTATACGGCCAGAGTATGTATTTCCTCTATGTGATTATCTGCAACTGTTCAAGGCAAGATCGAATAGTCTACTAAAATTAAGGTAAAGCGTAATCCTACAGATACAAAACGCATATATTACACTGACTTAGTAAATGTCATTGTGTCTTGCTTACTTATATTCCACATAGTATGAAAAATTTCAACTGGTTTCCATATTTATGAACGTGTACCGTACGCACGCGTTTCAATGTATGCAATTATACATTACACAATACTATACAACGAGGCATTCAACGAGTGGCCTACAAACCCAGCTTTTATGTTAGCGAACTCTCGAATGCTAATTAAGATAATATCTCGTGAAAAGACAAGGCAGTGTTGATAACGGTGGCGGAGGTGACTCAGTGATAGCAGTCGTGCCGACCGATTAACACTGACACGTCACTGTGCAGAAGTCCATAAAAACACGATTAAACGTGAAGACGATAACATTTTCTAGCTTATTAAATTTTTTTTTGGATTGTAGATACGGTCTCCTCGAAGTACGCCTGAGAGCGATGGAAAAGTTAAAGGATTTTTTTTGGTCTTTAATATACGTCACATTATCTCCCCACTACATGACTCTCCACATTGGAAGATATTTTTGTAAACGGGGAGTTGTTAAAGTGTTTAAGAAATTATAAGTCGATTTTGATATCTATACAAAAAGCAGACTAACGATGTAATGAAGTGACGACCAGAGGTCAGCTCATTTGCGGAAGCACCAGTTAACGAGAAGGCTAGAGGTTATTGTCATTACCAGGCGTCTGCACTGTAGGAAAACCAAATGAACATGAATTACCTACTTTAAATTTTCTTCACTCTAGATGTACAGACCGCTTTTCCTGTTTTGTTTGTTATTCATTTTGGGGAAATAACCGACGATACCGGACAATGGCCAATAAAACATATTATAGTCTAGACTTAATAAATTGCGTTTGTTTTTTTCTGATACTAAATTAATCCTACTTTACTCCGATAATACTCAGTAGATTTGTAACGATAAGTGTTTTAATAATGTTATACATGTACACATAGGTATATTATGATCAGGTACTTTAAAGATGCTTAATGCTTATTGCCAAGACCATAAGTTTATACTCCTGTACAATACTGAATAAATAAGTTCAACTTAAGCAAATCGCTCAACATTTTTTTCCCATGAAAGGCATTGTATGCGAGTTACAAATCATACGGATTTAGCAATATTGTATCTACGTAGGCAAGGTTCGCTTCCGTTTTAACCATAAACGTACGCGGAAAGTAATTAGAACAACTTATATAAGATAGCAATAATGATATAGCCATAACCTGACTCATGCATCACTTGTAGTCAGTTCGCCTTTTGCGGGCTACTTTATCCGTCGTCTGTCAATATTTCTCTCGTTTCCTCTGCGCAGTGGTAGAAATCAGCGAGGGGCTTATGCAGTTATTTACATAAGTTTATGTTCAAATGTTCTATTACAAAATTCCGTTCTATACAAAAAAAAAACTTATTTAAAACTCTTATCTTTGAAAAAAAAGGAAAGCTGCTTGTCAAGGTACAAGTACAGATCGATCAAGTTTGGTGAAAGCAAATAAAGAATAAATGTCAGTGACTCTCTTCCTAGACAAACTTATCGATTTTTCCAGAGGCTTGAACTGCGTCATGAACCAGACCCAGACAGGGTCTAGACTTGGTCTAGACTGCTCTGGTTCAAATTTCTAACTTGATTTAAACGAAATAAGGGAATGTACCCATGTCCCCTATTGTATGAAAAATGACTGGAGCATTGTATGTTGCATACATTTATGCACCGTCTGTGTTCATTTTAATACTGTTTTCATTTGCATGTTTAATAAGCGGAATGTTAGACAACATTACGAAGTTTCAACCAGTTTTGATGACTGTGTCGTCATAACGGCTACGATTTATGTAAATTCCATGTTAATCTAACTTTTCACACTCGAAGAATTCAATTTTAAATTTAATGTTCAACCTATGTAAGGTAAGGAAGTTTTCGACAGAAGCTAAACATTTAGTGCCGTATATTTCCGACAAATACAATCTTGTTACACCTAATACCTAATGTAATGCTCGTTATACCAATGTATATCATATATGGAAATCAACCATACTTTGGATTGTTTACGTTACCGTGCATCAACTAATTGAGGGCGTTAAATATTATTATTGCATGCACATAGAGCTACTGAGCTACTTTGGTTGTCATTGGAAATTTTACTACTTTCAATTTCAACAGAAATGTGTAATGCGTTAGTAGCGACTCACGGTGCACTGATTTCGTTTCGGTTTCGTGCGCAATCTGTTGCGAGTTACGCTTTACGAATCGGATGTAGGTTAATGCTTGTGAGATAATGGTCGGTGATGGACTGGCCTCTTACTGTAGCCATACGAATCCCAAACCCAATGTTATTTTTAGATTATATAGGCAATCAATACCGGTTGTCTGTTTTTCATGCGTAATTTATGTAAAGATATGGTCCTTGAGGTACACCTAATGCACCAATGAAGTTGATATATACCGTGTGTGCCCATTAAGTCAAATATTCTATTGAAAGTCTATTTCGGTTGGAGGAATGCGTTAATTATTTCACACAAGTATACATGTAAGTAATACTATTTCAACAATTGTTTTGTTTTCATCTGCTATAATTATTACACTGCCTTATTAAGCAGACTTATCGTAATTCATCTACGTCAATCTTCTAGATATATGATACTTGATGTTACTTTCAATGCCGTAAAATAAAAACAATAGTTTTATTAATTTAATCAATCAGAAATTATTGTGTGGTTCTTGTTAATAATAGTAATAGTTTTGGTAAAAAATAAAGCACGAATCTACTTCTCGATCACAATTTCCTTCCATTCAATAAATATAATATTTTCTATTTAGTACGGTGAAGTGAAAAATTCACTACGATGAAATTATAATAAACATAATCGATCTTGACGTAACTAGCATATTCTAATAGTCTTGTGTTTATTGCCATTGTGAGAAACATAATGACCTATATCGTACATCCCGATCATGTTTTTGAAATTAATACTGAAATGTCAGAGTATCTTGCCATAAAAGCTTCCTTCTCTAAGATATTTTGCAACGGCACGTGTTTTGCTTCGAAAAGATGTCTATACACTTTGAATAGACTGCCTGGCAGATGCTTATTTGCACAATAGAGCCGACTCTGTTGTTCACGAACAATAAACGGTACATCACATGTACTGCGCAGGAAGATGTTAACTATTATTGATTTTACTGGATAAAGGTTGGTCAGGGCAAATTTTACGGTACCAAACTTATTGTGGCTCAATTCCTCATCCTTCTGCTTCCAATCGTTTGCGTAGTAATAAAACTGTGTTAAAATTTTACTTATTATTTTTTTTTATTTCATCAAAGTTAATTTATTGTGAACAAATCTTTCAATTCGCTAGAAAGTTACGCCATCTATAATCAAATTTCTGGTAATTTATGTTTCAATAGAAGTCGCCATTTAGCAAACACGTGAGACTCTTTTTGTTTGCAATAGTCCAAAACGGTACGTACAGTTTTGTAACAGTTACACTACATTCTAATTACATTTGTGTAATTTTCTGTCATTAAAATAAACACATTCTTTTTCGCCCGTGTTTATATCGTAATCTTGTAACACGTTTAATTGAATATTATAAATTTGGGATTGGCACATTATTACCTCATCATTTGACTATATTCATTTTTGGTTGTATTAAGGTCATTCATTAACTTAAACCTTATACAAGTAATTATACGTATATGCTAAGGAAAGTTGAGTAACATCCGGTATAAGTACAATAAAGAATATTCTTTGGAGGTACCTCCATAGTAAAGAAAGGCGCTCGGCGCATTTTAATATATGACATCATCTTTGGATTTGACCCTGAGGATATTGAGAATTTGAGATCAAATACATGCTACACCAAAGTCAAAGACAAAAATACGAGTTGTTTGTTTACGTGTCCGTTGTAGTACGAGTGTAGGTAACGGGCCGGTTGCTGCGAGGCGCCTCTGCCGGCTTCCACCGCGCCAGCCAGTCAGTCGCGCGCGGTTTATGCGCTCGCTCGTACAGTGTGTCGACGCCGCGCACACAACAGCTGATCGTAGTCTTACGTACTACACTCATCTGAATATCACAGAAAATCCACATAGCTTTCAACATTTCCTCGATATGTAGTGTTTAAATAGTTATTGACAGACCAAGACGACAGATATGAAAATAAGCCACGATCGATAAACGAAAACGCTTCTCCAACCTCGAACGATAGAGCTCAGGCAATATTTGGTGCAATATGTCAACAGTTGCAATCACGAATCTGACTATCGAATTTATTGCCGACGACTGATTTCATTTAGTTACGGTTGATGAGTAAGAAACTGGTCGCGAGTTTTTTTGAGTGCCGTGTGTGAGAATGGATTTCCTCTATTGATTTTAATTTCCAGTGTTGTGTCATATCATCTGTTCGAAACGTGAGTATTTAATTATATTTGTTAGCAGAGATGCAAACGACAATACATATAAGTTTTGTTTGAATGTTTAATTTATGTTTGTGTTTCAATCTTTATCTATTTTCGCGTTTACACGTGCAATATAGTTTTCCTGATATATTTTTAATCAAAACATTTTATCTTGTTACACGACAGTAATGGTAGTTGTGTTTGTTTAAAATTCATCGTTAACTTTGTACAAAAGCATTCGCTCCCTTATATCGTGAAAACAGTTGGGTTTGTGTGAGTGCAGTCGTATCTCTGAACCAACCCCGAGGCTGACTCTGAACTTGAGGGGTGCGTTACCCTCTAGTCTGTGAACGTAGGGGCGGTCATCCAACTCGATCGCTAACACAATACCTTTCAAATCTGCTCTACATCCCTTTGTACGGGATGAACGTGCGGTACGTATAGTATACAGGCAGTAATTACTACGGTATACAAGTATAGGTACCTACTTGTACAAACTTGCCTATTTATAATATCGATAATGAAATATCTGAAAACTTGTTTTGTAATTGGAAGGTATCGTTAAAATAATGTTTTCTCGCTACTTAATGTTGATTTAGTAGTAGTAATTAAATGGAGATACTAATTGTACCAACATTAAATCGATATCAGGCCGGTGAGAGTGAGTATTCAAATTATTATAGTATCTTATCTAATAATCCGCACGCGACGTGTAGGTCTGGTAAGTCCGAAAGAGCAAGGACTTTCACTGTCGGCTAACATAGTTGTCAGGAAACACCATTGTTTCATTATCTATTCTTGTATTACCCCCTTTATCTGCTTAATATTCGTTGTGTAATTGCTATGCTGTCTTGACCTCTATGACTCTACTATAATAGTTATAAAATATTTTTTTGTTATCAGGTAAAAATTAAGTGCTTTTTAATCAGTACATATTTCACGGATCCACGAAAAGCGGTCAGATCTTTGCTTTTGACGGCGTCATGAGTTTCACCTTCTTTCGTATTCCAGGAAGTGCTATCAAGGAAGGCCAGCTACAGCGCACTTTCCATAGATAAATTCGTTTCTCGAACATCGAACATTGTAATTTTGTAAGCAATAAAAGTGCTTACAATTATTTAATTTAAAAGTTAACAAGTTTTCTTTAATAACATGAACATTTTTCGAGATCGTCGCCCGCTTGGTTTATTTCAACCGGTGCTTCACAAACCCTTTTCCGTGATCGTGTGCACTCGAGCGTGACTCCGCTTTGTTTTTTTTTTCTCTATCCAGTAATAGAACTATAGCCCTTATGTCACTCACGTTATTGTTCAATTTTAACAATCGGCAAATGACTACTACGATAGTTATTGTTTACATAATAATGGTCATCGACACTGTCTACTAAAGTGCATTTCCATTTAAAGTAAGTTTTAGGTCGATTTAACAATTAAGTATGATATTTTGGGCAAAGTCTAAACTAAACTAACTACATTGAACCTAGAGTCCAAAATAATTGTCTTTTCAATGTAAGTTGTAAATTTGGTAAAAAAAATTGATTTTTTTTTTTTTTTTTTATACTATAAGAGTAGCAGACGAGCATGCAGTCCACCTGATGGTAAGTGGCTACTGCCGCCCATGGACATCTGTAATAAACCCCAGATAGGATTAGATATTCCTACCTGAGGTCGGCCACAGATACGCCGCTACCCCTGAGGACTAAGCTGGAACGCCTCGGAAAAGTCTGTCTCCCTTACCACACCCTTCAAACCGGAACACAGCAGCGCTTAACACTGCTGTTATTAGGTAGAAATAGGTGTGGCGGTGGTGCCGCCGGAGTCGAACCACAAAGGGTTCTACCACCTTTAAAATTTGATTTAATCATATTCACACAATCAACTTCTTGTTTATATATAATAAGGTTTTAAATTTAAATACAACGAGAGTCGGCATGGACCTATTGTGTTGTAGAGCTTATCTGCTCGACTTTCAAGGCTGCTGACTAAAATTTTATTAGGTATATTTTTTGTCTGGCAACAACAAGTATGCGGTTTTGTGATGAGATGTCCCCGTGTAATAAGGCTTGTCTCGTTATTACTTTGCCACGTCTTGTCATTGGATGACTGATTGCGTTTATTACTCCTGGCATTTGTGTGGTTTAGTTGGATTAGATCTAATTAAATTTAACATATTTTTATTTCGAAATTATTAAAATAAGTATAGTCTCAACCTGATGCGTTATGCTCGTTTATTAATATTCTATTTAGTTTATTAATATAACTATTCAATAATGTGTTGAATTTTGGATAAAGAGTCTGTCACAGTATAAGTATATACTTATGCTATGAATCTGTGCAATTTGATCCCTAAGACATTAACGTTATCTACGTCCACTTGTAGAGTTCGAGATACCAAATTTAAACTATTTTTTTTCTAAAATTAATAATAATCACCGAAGTAAAAAATATATATTAATTTATCTTTCGAACCTAAGAAGTTTTCATTTGTAATTAATGTCATTAAAATAAATTCGGTTTGATTCAAGAAGTGTAATTTGAGTATACTTTCGTATATCTGACGTCGAACTACGTCTTCTTTTACGTTATTGCTTTGAAACTTTAAAGTATCAACTTCGTACTCTTTGTTGTCCGTCCATCGCTGTGCACAGTTTTAGAACTGTCCCGAGAGAAGGGTATGTTGATCCATATTTAGTCTATTCGTCGTTGTCACGGCAATTAACCGGAGCGATTGTTGGGTTCGCTTCCGGGCCTGCTATTTTGGGTTCATTGATTGATACCCCGAGTGTTACGGCTCTGAAAATAGGTTTATTTTCGGACTTTTTGTGTTCGAGTGCTTCCGCTGGTTTAATACATGTTATATTTAGACCAGTAACACTTAAGTTATATTCATGTGGAGAACATTATTATTCCACTTTGTAGGAATGCTACGCTAATCTATGTCACTGAATTAAATATTATTTTTACCAAATCGTTTAAGCAATAATACAGACTTTTCCGTTTTTCTTTAATTTTCGATGTAATATGTACATATCTGTAAGCGAATCTTTTACTTTCGGAAAATTAAAATTATAAAAACCAGATTATATAATAGATATATGTATATATTTATGGTATACCATAAATACTGTGCGTTGATGATACATGGACGCTGATAATTTTAATGTCTGCACTAGGAAATGCTATACGAACAAGGATATAAAGTTATACTGTTATTAATAAATTGGCCTTTGAAATGTTTTACTGTAATTGTTATGCAAATAGACGAGCTAGGATAATTCCGAATAAAATGTTAATATATCCTGTTATATAGTGTCCTCCTTATGAATAACATAACAGTAACATTTTAAGTGTGATGTTTGGACGAGGCTTCGTAGAATTTTTTAATTATTCATATAATAATTTAATGTACAATGAAGATGCGATATGTATGTGACAAATAATTATACAACTACGGTTCATTTCCACGAAGTGCAGAAAATTATTAAATATTCTCATAATTGTTTTTAAAATCGCTTCAGTGATGGTACAGGGCTCGTTGCCGCAGGCCGTCTTGTATTTCAACTCGTTACTGCGCCACGCCCATTAGTCATGCGCGCGCACTGCGCCCATGGCGCAGGGTATCGGCATTGAGAATGTGCTCTCCATGTGCTCACTTTGTACTATACTATGCGATGATGAAACCTTTATTTTTTTGGAATAATCAATTTATTCACTTGAAAACATTACAGGGAATTCTTCCAGCTTGAGTTTTCTTAAAATATTTTAGCAAGAATATTTTGGGAGTACTTTAGAAGTGTCTCAAAATTTGAACTTAACACATGTCGACTACGGTCGTTCTCTTTCTATAAATCTGGAGACCAGTACAGAGTAAATAATCAGTCAATGATTAATTTGTGATATTTGAGTGAAATAGAAGTTACCATAATATCAAATTGAATATAATGTACAATATTATGGTTAGTATTAAATTTTGAAATAATACATATAGTTTGTCGAAATAATTAATTATTATGATTAAAGATTAAAAATTATTAAATTCCACAAAAAATATATAACGATAAGCAATAGAATATTGACCACAAAATTTAGCCAATATTTATAGGGAAGCGAATTTAAAAGGTTTGTCGCGAATTATGCCAGTATTACCAAAAAGTTAATATTTAACCATTTTAAGTGATACGAAGCTCTCTGGTTATTAGTAATCCCTAATGTTTACATTTGCTGCTACAAGAAACTATAACAGATAACAGAGATTTGAAAGTGGTAGAACCCTTTGTGGTTCGACTCCGGCGGCACCTAATCTAATCCTATCTGGGATTGATTACAGATGTCCATGGGTGGCAGTAGCCACTCACCATCAGGTGGACTGCATGCTCGTCTGCTACTCGTATATTATAAAAAAAAACTTCCACATTAATATTACTTTATTTATTTGCTATTTTTTGCTACCAATACCCGGATTTATATATGGCAGTCGTTTTGCAGGTGCGTGTACTGAAAACTTTAATGATTTACAACATGTTTGCATTTGATTTTATACGCCAACAACACCTGTTTACACTGTAGTACTTGTAACAATTATTATTATGTGATATTACAAGGTAACGTTAAAATTGAATACCTTGTGTAATGCCATTATGATTAATTTATGTACTCTGCTAGTGAATAACATTATAGTAGGAAGGAGAATAGCATAGACTCTATGAGATAGAGTTTACTGTCGCATTAGAAAATAACAAACGATTTTATAATACATATATGGATTTTAATAACATTAATGTTGTCTTCTAAATTAGGTGCAATGAAATTAATGGTGTCTTATAAACGTGATACATGGCTAAACTACTTACATATAACGATTATATATTAGTTAACAGTATTATTAACTTGCTAGTTCAATATTCTGGCGTACTCATTTGATAAAATAAAATTATAACCCTGTCAACATTAATAATATACATATTTACAAATTATATATATGTACGAATGTTAGAATAGTGTCGCGCGTATTTTTAAGGTGTATCTAATTTGGCCGTGTAGTGTTTTTTGTGAAATCATTGTGCTTAGCGCGTCGGGGTCAGTTGGCTCTCTCTATATATAAATGCGTCGCCTTTTGTCCGTTTGTGCGTTGCGCACTTCCGCTGTGTGAAAGCGGCTTTCTCTCGACAATATGGAGCAGATTTGACTGTGAGAGTTCATTGGGTCTATATTTATCAGTCAATAATATGACGCATCCGTTCTTTTTGTTAAAGCTAAGGTCAACTAGAGTCGCACATGTCGGAGTGTAGTCACGATTATATTATGTTACAAATTATTCATGTCGTGTGCTTATGTCATACAAATTTCGGGATTTGGTAACAGTATCCTGCTGCAAACACCTTTCACCGTTTTTTATTTATAAAAGGTCATTACTGAAATATTTATGATATTCCTTTACGAAAACTTTATTTTGAACCGTTCCATTATGTTTATTATAAACTTACATATGGACAAATTCTTATATATGCTAAATCTTACTAAAACTTAATTGTTGGTTACGAAGTTAAATGCAAAAATATCTTTTAATATTTTATCCAAAGTTTATTCTTTCGTGACGAGGAGAACATTTATCATTTACATAGAACGATTACGTAATTTCATTGGTGAGGAATACACCAATGACGATGTCGACGATCAACCTATGGACAATAATGATAATAATTTATGTGCCCTTTGGACAGGGACCGCATGTTTGAAATATTTGTAATTTGTAAAACAGTCTATAATCTTCAAATAACCTCTTATAAAACTTAGGAAGGACAAATATTAACGTGGTCTCATATTTTTCCTTTACTAATAGGATATAATATCTCTACAAATTCATCGTAATTAAAAATAAATCAAAAATAATTTTAAAACTTGTGCCCAAATCCGTATTCAGTTACGTAGTAAACGTATAATATTTTTATAAGACTAACTTACTCACTTGTTTTTGTAGAAATGTATCAAGTGAAAAGCATTTTTTAATTTTTGCATTAGCTCCTACAGTAAATTAATAAATTGTTCGTAAAGGTGCCTGCCGAGTCATTTACTTTGGGAAGATTGATGATAAGCGATGTTTCGCGGAGCGATTAGTCATACTCAAGCGTAAGACCTGTTCCACTGAGTATTATCGCCGGTCGTATTGTGCAAGCTTGAGCTACTACTGTAAACGATGATGATTGTTGGACCATTTTGCTGAACGTCAATTGTTATTATTGTATCACTTGTAATATGAAGCGGAATAGGAGATAAACATGCGAGCGAGAGAAAGACATAACAGATGGTTCCTGTGGAAGTACAGTTTTTATTAATAAGACTTTATTATTGGTTTATTCGGTCTGTATTGTATCATACCTTTATTCTTTCATTTCTGCCTTCATGATATATTATTACGTAGTACAATTAATTGGTCTCTGCAGTATACGACATAATTACTAAACATCCTGCGATACAAACAGTGATCATGACTTAATATTTACCTTGTACCTACAAATTTAACAAGGAATGGTAACGGTGCACCATAGGCGCTTATCGGCGAAATAATTAATTGTTGTTCTGGGTACAATAAACGTGGTTTTTTTCATTTTTGCGCTCACAGTACTTGTGTACGTTAGTTGCAAACGAATAGTTGTCGTACTTGAGGTGAAGTAAGAGGCTCTGGTGTGGGAAGCCGACGTCCTCAAATGTAACGGTGGTTCGCTAACAATAATATATAGACTACAAAGCTATCCATAATGAACTCGTTCGTGTATAATAGGTACAAAATTTACAGACCTAAAATTAAATATTACGACAATCTTTACCCTCACATCGGTATTTCGGACAACATACAAACAACACAAGAAAATACGACGTGAATAGTTTTCAGTGATAACTAATAAGTTGCATATGCACATAAGTTATTTTAAAAGCGTAAATGTACATTCCGCTTCAATGCCGCTTCAATGTATGTAAGTATTGCAAATCGATTCTAGCCATTACGACAAAGAAATTAATAACTCAAGTCCTGTATTATTTAATCTGCCTCAGGATAATGATTAAACTCTTCACATGAAAACGTATTATACTCATCAAAGAACGTGCTTCTCGCAAGTTATGTTTATTTTATAAGTCGTTAACGCTCGAGCTCTGAGGAGCTTTTAATGTTGCATCAAGGTAAAACCAATTTTCATATCATACCGGTATTTACTTACGTAGAAAAACAGGAATCTGCGCAACCGTTTGTTTACTATGCTTCGAATATGTATTAATACATAAAAGTCTAATGCTAATTTTAGTACGTAAATTTACAGTTCTCTATAGTTCCAAAATCAGTGCAACGGCTAAAATTAATCCGAAATTATCGAGAAAGTTCCAAAATTTTCTAAAATGATCTGTAAAACTTCCAAAATGTCTGCAACTGTTAAAATTAATCTGGAATGTTTTAGTAAGTTTGCATGCTTTATGCGCGTATTTTTATGAAAATTTCCCCAATAATAAATTTTATTACTGAGCTTTATGAATTTCATTTTATTATTAAACTTCTTGAACGCTTTTTTACATTTATATTTGGTGATTGTTTTTTTGCGTTTTTTATATCATTAAACATGCGATGTATTTTAACTCGAACAACGACGGTTTTCGCTGCTAGTGTTACTATAAAACATACGAACATTAATAAGGTCATGTCATGAACATAAAATACTATAAAAAACAAAGAAAAGTATAGGAAATGAAATGTCTTAGCATATAAAGATAAGTACACATTTAGTAATACTCGTACGTTCCTATTAAATGCAACGTACATGTCTTTTAAGGTTTCTTTCAAATAAAAAGGTGAAATTCAATAAGCCCTATTTTCATACCATATGTATTCCACAAAGCCCATTGTCCTGTACTTTTACGGATTCAGCAGCAATCTTTTTGTTTCCTTAAGTGGCAATCAAATAGTACTTTAACACTTTAAAAGTGAGACAATTGTGACAAGTAGGTACATTTCCGTGTCAGTGATACACCATGAATATATTTTCGGCTTAAGACGCACTTTGTGTTGTTACGTTTCAGTTCTAAATGACCAGTGGTATTGATTTGGCACGAGCATAAAGTGAATCCATCCAATAATATCTTAAAATGATTACTTTTAAAGGTTCTATTCAAAAGGGAATCTTAGTAATAACCTAAGCGGTTGATCTTTGGTGCAAATACTAGATTTGGTACAACTCGATTTTAATTACCTTGCTACGGCAAATTGTAGTACTTACTCAATTTCTTTCCTTAGTTTCAATCAAAGTATTAACATCACATCTACGGAACAAAAAGGTAACGTGTATGGTAGAATGATTATAGAAATAAATTGTCAGGCGCCTAGTTATAGATGATGTAGTATCGGGAACCACGGGACGCTGGCCGCCCGCCGCGGCGAGTTATCAAGCCCTCTATACTTGCATAATACCTATTTAGACCTGTTTGTGGTATTACGGAAATTGAAAATATGTGTAGACGTTCCTTCCAATATGTTTATTTCAATTATTAGCGAATAATGATGTTGAACTAAATATATTATATGCAAAGAAAATCATAGCATTATCATGCACCTACTCTGTTCATATTGCTTACTTTTAATTCCGGTGTTCTGTTAGAATATTAAAAGTAAGTACTACTGAGTTACTATAAGTCAGTCAGAAAAATGTGGAAGGAATATAAAATACAAACACAAATACATACCTATAAAATAGAAAAGTAAGAGTGACTATGTTTTTGAAATCCTAAAAATTAGTTAAGCGCCCCCGTTCCTTTTTTACCAGCTACTAATATTGAATAAGTAGTAGCAAGTTACGTCCACCGGCATCGGTTACCGTACCGCGTCGCTCCAATAACTCAACCCACTACTGTGGGTGTCAAATAGAATTGCTAATAGTTGAAAGGTGCTCACCTGTCGGTTGCGAAGTCTTAGCGTGGGATATTGCTACCTTCGGCTCATTGCGCAAGTGTCGAAGCCCTTTCATGGCCTATACATCCTGTATAGGTCTAGTCTCCTAGTATCAATATGGCTCATACGGCGTACGGGCTTGTTGAACGACAACTTTCGAATTTCATCATCGTGAATTAATCTCTAATATCAACTGAGAATTCGGTGCCAAATAATCGATACTCGTGATGTTAAAATAAACTCAACCGTGTCTTTTATGTACCTATGTTAGCTCAGATCATATTATTATGCATATTACATGTTATCACGACATTTTGTATTTGTGTCTACTATAATTGTAAAATTGAAATGATTTCAGTTAACATGACTTCTTTACACTTCAGCTACTTAATAACAATATATTCCTGTGTTAAAAGTGAAAATCCTTGCAACAGCGTGTAACTGTGCAATTATTTCTTTCATAAAAATGTGTTTTATGGCCATCCACTGTATTGAATTGATTGCCTTCTAATCCCCATTAAAATATTTAATTGGTAATAAGTCAGTACTACTTTAAAAGTTAAATTGTAATCATATCGTTTAATACTTGCTGCATAGCAACACTAACTTATTTATCCCTGCAGCGCTACAGTTTAAAATCATAGTAGAATATAAAGAAGGGGAAAAATGTATGTCGCTTCAAATCGATGAAGATTGTTGTAGGTAGGCTAATATTTTTTGCCATATAAAGCTAAATTGCAAAGAAAACTTTAATTTTCGTTGTATAAAGACGTTCCACTAAACATTTCCCAAACCACGTTTAAATAAAGAATGACTTGTGAACAAGCGGCGCCGCAAGCCATCGTATTGCAGCCACCTGTACGCCAACACCAGTAAGATGCCGTATCACGCCACGACGAACCTTCCACTAAACGCTGCCAATGCACCGATGATGCAATACAACCAGTCACCGAACGAATAAGATGTACATTATGTATATATGTAATTTTACGTAACAGGCGATTGTAGCAATGAATTGTTTGCGTTCCAACATTATCGTCGAAATAATTTGTTTGAAAACTTTTTCTTATCCTGACAATCACTGCATAATAATAACGACACTTATTTGAACTAGGTTAGTAGGTATGTGAACGTATAAGATGAAATGCAACTTCTCTTTTATTCATTTATGTACAATGAAAATTCATACGTGGATATATAAATTAAATTTCCGCGTGTCTACATGATTGTCAAACAATTCATATAATACGGCTAAATCTTGCGAACAGCCGAATATATTCTAAAAAATTGACAACCAGTTATTTTTTTAATGCAAAATACGTAAAGTTTTACGTATAATGTATTTAACCCCAAAAGTAGTTAAATCCATTCGAAACGAATATACCTATTGTAAATCAGGAAATTCATGCAGGAGAATGTACAAGTGCAGATGTACCTACTACTTGTGGTTCACCTAAAATATTTTTACAATTCACAATAAAAAATACATTTGTTGTAGTAGAGTCGCAATTATTACGTTCGATCGCTCATTAACTGCGTCAATTAGCACTGCCGTTAAAGTTAATCCAAGGTTGCGCACCTACTATGTACTTACATCACGATTATTAATGCCCACTGCATCTTTACACATGACAGACGTACCGTCAAATGCAAATTGATGTCTCAATGTTATTCATTGCCTATTCAATATAAATTATTACTGTTGCAATAGAATTTTCTATTAAGGTTTTAATGAGTGAGCAAGGCAAGGCGCTGTCGATCTGATAAGCTCGTCTTATATATTATATATACCTATGTTATGTGTGACAACAACACTTCCTCTTTGAGATAGATATACGATCTTGTTAATGTCTCTTCTTTACAAAAAAAGCATTTACGTTCTAAGGTTTTCGTTCCATCACAAAATATTTTTTGTGGAAAAGTCACTGAAAACAAGACAACTCTTAATAGAGTGGTCTAAGCGGCATCTTCCATACGCTGCACAATCAGTCGGCGACTTCTCTCTTTAGAATGCAAGTGCATTAACTGATAATGATCGGTTACACCAATCGGTTACATTATTGATCCTTATAAAATAATTGACCACTACCAAATTTATCTACCAAATTAAGATTTTCATATATTTTTTTATTTTTTCATTAATATTTGTTACTATAGCAGCCACTGAAGTAGCGGCATTATGAAGAATTGAACTGTTTATCTATTACGGTTAAATGGATAAAGCACAGTTATTCATAATCTGTAAAAATTTCAAGTGTATTTATTACGGTTCAGGAGATAGAGCCCTGTGACAAACGAACAGTAGGACAGACGGAGGCTTGGTTCCGTTCCGTGTTAATAGTGTTCCGTTTTTACACTTTGCGTAGGGAAAACGAAAACGAAAGACCGTCGACGATCATTCAAAATATTAAATTTAAATCCCTTAAGTCTGCTAAGATAGGAAGGAATATACGTATTTACTGATTCTAATCCAATGAGCACATGACACTACATTAATTCACTTAACATAATGTTATGTGACACAATGTAACGATCATATATCCAAAAACTCCACACTTTAAATCAATTTATGTGTGACACCATTGTATAAAACAATATTTACCTACGACACAAATACCAACCGCACTCGAATATGACGTTGTAATATAATTGGAGCGTAAATACGAAAACCGAATGGATGCAGTAATAGCTATTCCAGAGTCCATCCGTTTTGCGGTGTGGTTGTGTTTAGTGGTGTATATGAGCATACAATTGGTATGGTTGGCTGCGTATTGCAGTGGTAGCTACGTACGAGTAATTCCAAGTGGCTACAGAGAGGTTTTATTTTAAAGCCACAGCATGATATTGAAACTTTTAAAAGGGAATCTCGTATTTTTAATGTTGGAAACGTGATTGTAATTAATTAACACGTATAATGGGATTTTGGATCTGTAAATATGGTTGCATATATAAGCTCTAGAGTTATGTTTTACTTACTTTATGCACACTTTCCAAATTTACTCTGGTATACGGGATGAAATTTCGTCCCATTGTCTAAATTTCAGCGCAGTTTGGTTTATCTAACGATTTATGGAATGGGCCGTTCGTCTATTGCTCATTGTAGTGAAGAAGAATAATGGTTCTGCATATAAATCAGCCAGATTTATAACGTTGAATGAGGAAGGGACGCAGGACATGTAGACGGCCTCTGACATACCTACCGATTCATTATTTACCCATCCCATATTAAGATGATCCCAAAATTGTGCGTTTATATATATATTTTTTAATTGTGGTAAAATGATTTGTCCATTACTCATGACTTTTTTACTAAGGCTTTACAATATGTTGTTATTTCAAGTGCCTATAGCATATGTAATACCTAGAGCAAGATGTTTTATAGTAATTGATGCCTCTCTTCAATATACAATAATAAATCCTCTTTAAATAGTAGAAACAATATCAGTATAATTAATTATGGACAGTATTTACAGTACCGGGAAGAATGAAACACCAACAAGTTAACAAAGTAATAAACGTAGCAGTATTTGTACATACTTCAAAGTACCTACTTCCTGAAAAGTTTGAATTTTCTACAACAGTCTGAAACTGAAACCAACGGTATGAAATGAAAAAAGTTTTAACTGACATGACCAAGAGTAGGTATATTGTTTTACGCTCCATAATCATTTTTAGAAAGTTCTCTCTTATCTTATACATGTAGCTAAATGGCTCATGTGGCTGCAATGTACAGTACGTACAAAAATATCCCACAAAACTGACTTGTATAATGTGTGTAAATAAATTTGTGTCGCATACTTCAATTAACGATTTACCGCATAGTGAATAATTAAACCACGCTACCCCAACCAAAATTGGATCACTTGACTCTAAGAGGTGTAATTCCATCAAATACTCAAGACAGCGAAGTACTTAATTGTCGTAATTATATTGGATGTTGATTGCCGTACTAGAAGAATGAGTGGTTTGGAGTGCTTCGTAGGCCTCCGTTTTCCACAGGGGACATAAGAAAGAAGTAGCATAATCATTATCTTGTTTGAATATATTCGATTCTACCATGTATAAATTATTGTTCGTCTAATGTATGTTTCTGAAGCTACTTTTCACTACTTAGAAGTCCAAAAAATGAGTGAAAAATATTTAGTAGGTACTTTTAACTCTTTAGGAATATCGAGGAAAACACAACGCAAACGGACAGACAACAAAGTGTTAGGGTTACTTTTTTTCTTTTCAGGTACGAAACCCTAAAATCGCAAACATCACTAGATTTTAAGTTTCAAAGCGCAGTTTGGCCAACAATTAAATGGATTTCACTAAAATTCCTCCTGTATATCTGCTATATTTTTCATCTTTACATTTATTACTAAATTAATTTACCAAAACAAATAATATTGTCTGCTTGCAACAGTGATAATTTTATTATGATCAATAAGCAAATACTTCCAACAACCGCCTGGAATTCCAGGAAATGACGATTTCGCAACTCCATATAATTTTCTCGTAGCACAGAAACAACAAGTTATTACGATATAAATAAATAGGAAAACGATTACATAACCGCATGTTATATACAATACCATCCCGTTTGTTTATTGCAAATTGCAATACATAATGTTCGTTGCAAGGTGTCGTTTACACCGGACGCAGTCGAGTGCAAATTACAAATGAAGTATCGCCAGCTTCAGCCGGGAAACCTAATGAGTGCCTTGTGATATTGCGCGTTTAAATTAGCTGAGCCCTAAAGCTATCAATTGCAAGGCTGCGAGTACAAGTGTAATTGCTTCTTGTGATACCGAAACAATAATAACCGGTACTCAGTATCTCACACACACTAGTAAGACAGTCGTGTAAAAATATTTCGACTGTTGGACAAGAATGAAGATAAAGCATTGTTGCTATAAAATTATGTGCACACTTGTTGAAGAAACGATTATATCCCCTTATTCTTAAAAACTTAAAATATGCTCAGATACTTTTTTTAAATATGAAGCGTGTAGATAAGTAAAAGGTATTATTACAACTGCAAATATAAACACATATTGATTATACAATCACACACAAACTTATGCAATGCGACGATCTAATGACTAAGACTATAAACATACGTATTTATGCGTTTGAGTTTATCTTGATTTATTTTTAATTTTCGTATATTAAACTGGTATTCCCATATCGCGTCGTAATGTGTTGCCGTATCATAATGTGGGCTTATGCTCACAGTTGAAAGATAACGCATATAGGCAGTGTGCGTAAGAGTTTTTGTTTATTTTGTTAGATGTTCCGTGCGCGACGTCATTCGCGTAAGTTCTAAGAATAAATATTAAGTAAAACGCCAAATTGACCCTCACACGTCGTGTCGGCGTTTTGTAATTTTAACTATAGTACGGAGCGGTAGAAGGTCGGCCTTGTAGGAGTTCGAATCATCTCCTCACCTTAATCGATTCATTTGATATAATGCTTCTATTATCTTCTAAACCACATGCCCCAATTATGTTATATTAAGCGTCAATTTTAAACTCATTAAATGTTTGTAGGTTATTATTGATAATACAATTGATAATATTTTTTTATAAGAATTCATATTTTGGGTTTAATTTAAAAACTAAACACAGAGACAGACGTTGTATAAATAATTTGTAATACGAATGAATGTTATCCTTTTTGTTTCCATCACATTTCATGGCCGTAAGCAACAACAACTTCCTATCTACAACCATAACCACTGTTCAAGATAACACGTCAAAAGGACACCGACAAGAATGATCTTTTTCTATTTTTTTCTTACACAATAACTGTACATCAAAGATAAGTCACATATAAGGCTTGCGAGGAGGACCGCCCGAGAAGAAAACAACTTTAAGATAATTATATTTATCTTCATTGCCTTTTAAACAAAGGTTTTCAATACCAGGAAATTTATTGTGATTTGTTGTTGTAAAATTGCTGTACCAACAGGTTTTTTAAAATTAATACATGCGGCTAATTGGCCCAATAGGTCATCGTAAAATCATTAAAGGCAAGGCTTAAACCTAGGGATATTTTCAAATAAATTGTGATTCAATCAGGAGACCATAGACTTGTTTTATTGACGTGGATTTCTAAACTAATAGCCTTTTTATATACATGGTCAGCTAACTTAAACAGACACATAAAAATTGTTATAAGCCAGTTTCAAAATGGTGGACTTAATGGGTCAACATAATTCATACTCGTCTAATTATAGCATTATTAAAACAAATTCATACTTATTATAAGCAAAATTAATAATGATATTTGTCGGCTGATGGCCACACATCTTCTTTGCTTCCTTCAGATAATAAGATCGTACATAGGGCGATGTAAGAGATCAGCGATCCAAATGACAATCATCACTAAATATTCACCATTACACTTTTATTATACAAACACAAATTCACAAGTCTCATCAAACAATGGAAACTAGAATAGAATAATAAGATTCATCTCGATTTCGGTTTACAACGATCCGTCGGAGCTCTCCGATCATTGCCGCCATGACAAGACCGTCTGTCTTCTTCTCCAACGTTCCGTTACGCCCGGCGCCATCTCTCGCCAAGGCGTTGTAAACTCCAATACGTTCGTAATTTGAATCACTCAAATGACCTGCGCCGACACGGCCTTCCTGACCCTCGCGTGTCCTCACGCGTATAAGATCTCCGCCGACACGCCACTCTTGACTAACACACGCCCTCGTGTCGTAAGCATCTGGAAAACAAGTCAACTATACACACAAGCCATATCCATTGATACGAATCTACAAAAACCCACCCAAATTTTTATTCCATTCCATTAGTCCGAGAACCCATATTAAATTGCACATTTTCTCACTTATAGGTCTCACGGTCCCATTTTTACCCTTTAGTTACAGAACTCTAAAATGCCCCCACAGTTTAATTGGTAATAAAATACTTCATGCGTCGTTGCCAAAGTTTGCATATTCAGCTTTCTAGTAGTCACAGGCCGCCAATCCAGGCAGTTCCCACAGAACCGGACGCCCCCTAGTAAGTCGGACGGGCAGAGGCGTTAACGCCTTTAAATGAGGCCAATATCAGAAAATCACAGTACCAATGTCGTCATATCTTTGCGTCACTAACAACTAAATAAACCGTGTGCAATCTTAATACCAGGGGCAAACAAGGAATACATCATATATCAACATTTTCATCTACCACGTATCAACATCTCGGTCCACCACGTATCAACATCTCGATCCACCACGTATCAACATCTCGATCCAACACGTATCAACATCTCGATCCCACACGTATCAACATCTCGATCCAACACGTATCAACATCTCGATCCACCATATATGTACATTGCGATCCCCCAAGTATTAATATTGCAATTCACCACATATCAACATTGACATCTACATATCGCACCATATAACTGCAATCATTACAAATACTTTCCTTTTAACGTGAAACTGTGAACCATGACTCCTCCCTTGAAGACTCCCTCCCATGACGACTCTCTCTCATGACGACTCCCTCTCATGACGACTCCCTCTCATGACGACTCCCTCTCATGACGACTCCATCTCATGACGACTCCCTCTCATGACGTCTTCCTCTCATGAGGACTTCCTCTTATGGCGACTCCCTCAGACTACCGTCACATAGTCCTTCAGACTACCGTCGCTTTATCTTCAACTCTTCCTTCACAATGGCCATTGATCCAAAATTTTCGTACATGTAACGCGATGACTGCAGCAGTCGCCTAGGTCTGACGCGCAGAGGGTCCCGGGCTCGATCTCCGGCGAGACAGACATGTAAATGATGCATTCAGGTTTCTGTTTTTGGGTCTGAGTGTTTGTGCATTCGTTCATGCGTGCGTCCATGGCACCCACGACACAGGGAACCCCAGCCTGGAACTAAAGTGTTGAAAGCGTCTCACAAACTTTAAATAAAACAAAATTTCCACATCATTTCAACTGCCAACAGAGTTCATATAATTATCAATTCTCGACAACACAACAGGAAAATAATTATAGTTCAAAAACCAAAAACCACGCTAACATCGCACAAGCAAAGTCTTTAATCCTGTTTTCTGACGATCCTGATAAGAAGAGTAGGATAAAATTATTACAATCGTGTATTGTCATCGGTTCTTGACAATTGTTCAAAATTTTAAATAGATCGTATCGTTCAAATTGGGTAAAAATCGAGTCCAAAGATACTGTTACGTACATACATACGGATCAAGCTAATAAAAGCGTGGCAAAAATCAATCACATTTTTGAAAATCACAATTGTAGTCAAAATTGTCAATGCACATACACATACAATTTCACACACAATTCATCCGCAACACAATACACATACAATTTATTTTTTCTTAATTTTCTCGGCCACAATTCTAAAAAACTTCGTTATGTTATTATCAATTATCCCCATAATTAACACCGTCTGCATGTTATTGACTGTATCCCATGACTATGCATTTATCTATACTGTTACATAAAAAAAACATTTTAATTCTAACCTATTCTAGAAAACATTTTATTTTGCAAGTAGTGCCCGTTACCATAAATTGTTTTAATATGTATAGTAAACTTGTAGCCTGTTGTAGCTTGTACTTTGTCATCGCACCAAACCATTTGAATTATCCATACCATTAAAATATCTCGCGAAACACAATTACTGATTCCCAATAATTCTCTGGATATACTAGCCATACGGAGAGGCAGCTCACGCCACGAGCGGGTCCGGTTGAGGAACATTAGGCCTTTGGGTTAGGTTAGGTAAAAGATCATAGAACTAATGTATTTCACATACGTATTCCACCTTACCCTGCAATAAATTAATTCAATTGAAATGAAAAATATACTACACAACTGTACTGCACATACTAATGTATCGACAACTTTAAAGTACAAACATACGCGTAGAAATTATTGAAATGTCTCGCCTTATCTAAAGTCAATGTGCAATATTCAAAATTATTAGGTAGGAGTTGCGAACGCATTTTTTTTAAGCCAGAGCATATCTTTCTAAACTTTACAGACCAACGATGCATAAAGAGACCACTTCCTTATCTCAGACATACCTGTTCCACGTTATATATTTTAGCCTACGTCGTGGTCTTGAGAAAAAAGAAGATCCAATCCCTCACTACAATTTTTGACAAATGCCTTTCAACTTTATAATACCGAACAAGATGACACTGCTCACAAGAAAAAAAAAATCGGTGTTATTTGACGACCCATCCCTTGTATATAAACATCTTTCATTCAATCATAACTTCGTTATCTTACAGTTACACCCAAGTAGTTTCGTATTACTTGAAATGACATCGTTTTGTAAAACCAAAATAATTTCCACATATTTAGGAAATCCCATATGGAACAAGGACATCTTAAAAACTAACTAACCGGCACAAACCCCATTCTTTTATTGTACAGCACTATGCAATAACACGTCACCACCCCACTAGGCCTCTCAGTTTAGAGAAAAAAAAACAGCAAAAGAAACTCATATCGTTTCCATATTTTTCCAAGTTTTACACAATTCGCTATACCATAATTTAACGATTAATTTATAGTTTTTTTTTTGACCGGTGTACCGCAGATAAACCCACTGTTGACTATTAGACACTTCATATCAGTAGAGCTAAAAAAAAAAAAAACTGAATAAAACATCGTATCACATACTAACTCCATCGTTTGCATTCATACTCGTAACAATCAAACGCATTCATTCCTAATTAATACTGTGTATTCAAAATAAAGTGTTTCTTCGGGCTTTTCAATCACACACAACAACATAAAGACAAAGCGTACCTGTTATTTTATCACACCGTATAAACTCTGTCTTGATACCTCTAATGCATAATTTGTTGAAGAATACATCTGCACATAGCTAGATTTTCGTAGAGACGTGAGGCTACTCCAGAATCCAACCGTAGTATTCTTGCGTCTGTAATTATCTAACAAATGGACCATTTAATTTTAAATTAATTCAGCGATACCACATGACCGATATAAAAATTCCCTGTACAGCATCGCCCGTTAGCAGATAAATAAATAATCTTCTTTATCTGTAATAAAGTAATAATATTTAACCATTTTCTATTATATTATTAACTACACTCTACAGATTTCCAATTTCCAAGTAAAGCGTTGAACTGAGAACTTTCGTACTCATTACACAAACCCAATATTTACTTCATCCATTTTATCTACTCGTAATGCAACCTTCATCCCATTAAAAAAGTGACGCGATATTCTATTTCCAATATTATGTTAAAATTTACGATACATTAAATAATATTTCGCTATCAATAATAATGCAACCAAAAATACTGCAATAGCAACAAGTTCACAAATTATTACATAAAATGTACAAAATAATTCATTATTTTAATTTCCGAAGTGACAAAGTCATTTTATATTGACATAAATTTTTCCTCTACCGAACTTCATAGAAACAAAAGGAGGTTTTTATTAATTTCATTTCGTACATTTTCAAAATTTTCCAAACTATCATCGTTTCATAGTATGTGCACATGTTATTATTATTTTCTCTTGTGTATTAAGTTTATTGAGAAATTAAAATACACGTCCCCGAAGCAGCGAATCACATGATGCAGAAATCAATCGTCTTCAAGATCTTATTTTTTTTCTTGCGGTCATTTCTTTAATGAAAACTATCTACAGCATCACTTCACTTTGTTAGGATATCCAAGACATTATATTTCGTTTGTAGCTACAAAGCTTCCAATGTCAATTTTGTCTATCTTCATTTGTCACACATTTTTGCAGAATTTATGATATCCTTGAAATTATCACGATTATTCCTGGGGCGCTGGGTTGGGCCACTTCTGATGTCGGCTGATGGCCACACATCTTCTTTGCTTCCTTCAGATAATAAGATCGTACATAGGGCGATGTAAGAGATCAGCGATCCAAATGACAATCATCACTAAATATTCACCATTACACTTTTATTATACAAACACAAATTCACAAGTCTCATCAAACAATGGAAACTAGAATAGAATAATAAGATTCATCTCGATTTCGGTTTACAACGATCCGTCGGAGCTCTCCGATCATTGCCGCCATGACAAGACCGTCTGTCTTCTTCTCCAACGTTCCGTTACGCCCGGCGCCATCTCTCGCCAAGGCGTTGTAAACTCCAATACGTTCGTAATTTGAATCACTCAAATGACCTGCGCCGACATATTATTATACCTAAATAAGTGCATGAGGATTAAATGGTTAAATATGTGTATATCACTGTAAAACGCCGTTAAACGAAATCTCACACACAAATTAACCTGTTAAGAAAGTTAATTGTCACTTGTGTACCGGTTTTTAAAAGCGATATAATGAGTTACCACTGATCGCAGCCTGATAGTGGCGCGTTACTTATTAACGTGTTAATTTCCTTCTTCTTCTTCTTTACTAAAGCCTTTGTATATACACATCCGTTGGTAGGTATATGGGATTGTGTTAATGTTAACCTGTTTATATGTGGGTAACCTGGTTATATGTATATAATTTAATACTTTTTTTAATAGTTACTTTTATGTTAACCATCCTTATATTATCCTTTTATCATATTTAGTAAATTCTTCGAATTTCGGTCCGTGTACTTATACGCGCTTAAGATACCTATATTATGTACTCGTATATTTTACAAGTATAGGACATGTGCTTAAAAATTAGAAGGGCCGAAAACATGCGTTAGCATATCATAACTTGTGGTTTAAGGGGTCAACATTTTGTTATCAACGTTAGTTTTATTATAATATCCTCGTACAGATAAGCGGATCTTGCAGTGTGCTTGACCCATGTTACAGGTTTCGATCGCTTTTTTGCACCGTGCCACATTAGTAACTGCATACTAATTTGATTGTGTTTCTTGTTTCAGGTCAGTATCTATTAGTTCGAAATCCGGATAGTTTGGTAAGATTTGATTTTTTTAACTGTACAGATACTTTTTTAGTGGGTTGGTTAAGAAAGTTAAACGTTGGCTGAGTGGTTGTATATTACATTAATAAGTAAATATTTTTATCCGCTCTAGAATATGATACGATGAACTTTTCGTTCTATCCACAGGAATTAATTGGAATAAATTAATGAAACTATATAAAAGCTTGCCTCTTTTAATATTGGACATCGAATATTCTATATATATTTCCAAAAGCGAATATCATATGAAAAAAACGAGATAAATACTTATCTAAGCAGAGCATTTCATCATTACATGGTCAAATAAACATTTACTAAGAACTCTTAAGATAATTTAAATTAAATGTAACTTATCTACAATATTTTGATACAAAAAACTCACATGCCGATAGGTAACAAAAAACTTGTTTTGTTTACGATACGGGTCATAGACCCAAACACAGATTACGTCACGTAGACACTAACATATGCATACGCGGTGAATACAGACGTGTAAATTCATCGTATGTAGCGTGTACTTCGGTGGACTGCGCCTGGTTTTATAGCGACCTATTAATGGATTACCTCTGGCATTTTCATCCAATTAAATAAATCTGTTTTTGTATACCTTAAAAAACTTTAAAGTTAACACAGCTTAATGTTTATTAACTATTTAATTACCTTATTTATTTTTTTGCTAAGCCTCCGCTGTCTGTCCGTCTTTCTTTTCAGAATTCTTCGCTTTAGCTATTTAACCTTGATATTAAAAAAAAACATTTGATAGTACAAAAATGGCCACACTATATAGGTAAGAATATTGGATTTTCCACTTTATTAACCTTTCTGAAAAGTAGTTAATGCCTTTGACTTGTTAATTCTAGGTAACAGTTTACACAATTCCAAGTAAATTAACTATGTAAGAAATAGCCATGTTACCAACCAATATCAATGTCATCTCTTCTTTCTGTATAGTTGAACCACTCTTGAAAATAATTAAAATTAGATAAATAAAAATACTCTCTGTTTTAAGTGTCATCTATAATGTTTGCGTAACATAAACAATCCTATAAATCTGGAAGGTTTATTAATTTATGCTGTAGGCTAGTGAGCTAATATGACGATACCTTCATGTTTAATCGCATTTCACGAGAATCATCCCTGAGGGTTACCGTAACAAGGTTTAACGGCGAGAGCCTGCAAATTGCAAAGCCGATAAAGCATCCACCCGTGCACTTCCGGTCCGGTGGTGCGCGCGGGAATTACTCGATTTTATTACAGAATGCCACTGCAATATCGGAAAATTTATTATTATGATAAAATTATATTTCAATTTTCATACTATTTATAACGAATACTCCGACAACATAAAGATAAAACTGAAATGATGTAGCACGTGTTGGGATTGTAATGACTTGCTGTAAGTTACGTATTTATATTTTTTGCAAGATAATCCATTCCATGTGAGTTTCTTTTTTTAAGATATTTTACTAGAAATTTTTCAGCGTAAAATAACCCATTCATATTTATACCTAGGTACATTCTAAGCTGCTTAACTATTCGCTATCTGCAGTAAAGTGTCGACGACGTGAACGGCTTACGTAACGTGTGGGTCCTTGGATCCAGGTAGAAGAGCCCTTGATTAAGATAGACGTCGCTATGTTGAAAATGAGGAAAATCCCAGAGTTAAAGCCGTCGCGCCACGACTTGCCCTGTAACTCTATATAGGTAGTATTTATGACATGAAGGTATTTTATATTGGAGAGGTGTAAGCATCTCTCTAAAGTAATTACATGCTAACGGGAGAGATGCTAGGAATTTATGTTCATTTTACGGTCGTAGAAAATTTTACTCAGTTTATACTTTTTCAAAAAAATTATGTGGCGAAAAGGGGTATTTAAAAGATAAACACGGTTGCAATTACAACTAAGTACCTTGGTCTACCGTGGTTATTATCATATTACTGAACCCTTCCCATCTTAGCCGTCGTTCCTTCGTCCGTCCGTCCATCTTACTATCAATACAAGTAGAAGCATTAACGATGATGTGATATAATGTTGGTAAAAAGCTAATGTTTCATATAAATTGTAATGAATTGTTCAGTACGCCTGAACCCTACAAATTGCAATGCACCAGAGTTTCGAACAGATTGTCGCTTAGCTTCAGGCGTCTAAAGACATGTTATATTTGTAAATGCCCAACTCATAGTTCGTGATATGCTCATTTGAAACTATCCTATTGCAAAAATATTATTCTTTTTCTTCCTAATGTAGAAATATATTTATTTTATACACAATTTGTTTACTTTATTAAGGTTTCGATGTAGACTTGTCTGTCTGACTTTGTTCGTTGACCGTGACCTGTATGTCGGGTGTTTTCTGTTTCGCGGTTAACCTGTACTTCAGTGGTTTTTCTATGAATGAAAATCTGTCGTACAAGTTGTTTGTCTCTTGCTCGCGGCTCATTGTATAAGCGGCCAGATTTCAATTAAAATTAATCAGTAAGTTGGATATATATTTTTTATAACTTTATATGCTTTTCTGTTAAATTAGGTCCTTTTTTGTTAATTATCATTGGTTAGTAGTTTTCCTTAAGTAAGACCGTTATAACATCCAGGACCTATTTCCGGACTGAATAATCGAAGGGGGCATATAAATAATATGGTCCCTAAAAACTTACAATCTGCAACAAAGTTAGAAATAATTCCATATATTATTAGCCCCATTATCAACAATAAACGAATAAAAGTTATAAAATTTTGAATTTTAATAATTAAGCCGAGAATTAAGCTAGGGAGGGTGCGATGTCACACGTCACTCAGCAGGGAAATAAGACAAGAATGAGTGCCTTCAATGGTTTGAGTACCCTACACTCCCTCTACTACATATGTGTATTGCGTCCCGTGTAACCCCTCGAAAGAGGGTTCTAATTGTTGTAGTATCTTGTTGACTATGTGCTGTTAATACTGCAACATTGTAATTACTATTTTTCCTCCCTTTTAAATATTCAGAGGTATATTAATATGCCTGAATGTAGTTATTTAAACAATCTTGATGTGTTTGTGTTTAATATTACGTTTTATATGCGGCGACTTAATACTTCAGTGGATCAAAATGTTTAGACTACAAGCGATCAAATGAAATCCACTTTACATAACAAATATCACACTTTTTCTAAAACATTCGGGTAAAAAGATCCTAAACGTTGCATTGATTCCTCACAAAATTAGTTGTAACATTTTCTAAATATTTAAACACGATAAAAAAACCTAACCTCGACTTTGTTTCGCGTTCTTAAAACCAATGCTTGCTTAGGTAACTGTGCTTGATAGAAAAACTAACAAGATATATATTTATACAAAAAGCTAAGAGAGCGTCACACAATAGGGATGCAGAAAAATGCGAAAACCATTTTTTAATACTCAAAACATTTTATATTGAATGGAATGACCACCAGGTTCTAGATGGAGCATTCAAGAAATGCTCCCCGCATTGTTTCCCCCCGTCTAGACGTAAAACCCCACCCGTCTCTGACGACTTCTTTCTCCTCATTGAGCGCCGAAACGTTGAAATTCATCCGCTGTCATAGTAATTGTAAGTACAAACAAAAAAAAATCTACACGTAATTATAATCCTACATTAAAGTTTCTTAGGTATCCTTTTATTATTACCTATCCCTTTGTACCATAATTTATATTATTCGAAGAGCACTGTACGATTAACATGAAAATATCTTTGGTATGGAAGTAGGTACATTATCTGGATTATTATATGTGTTATCTAGCTGGCTAACCTAACAAATGTAATTGATGTCAGATGACGATGACAATACATCGTGACATCCGCATTCATTAGAATACAATACATACCACTATGGATATTATGAAGCTTCCTTTAATAATTTGCAGTTTCAATGTGGGTCAGTACTCTAATTGTCACATGCCTATAAACGTCTTAAGTTGCAATAGCAGGTACCATATGGAAATGGAAAGTTTGTTGAACAATAAAGTTGAATAACAATGGTTACATTAATATAGTATAGTTGAATGATGTATAGTTAGATGTTTACTCATAAACTGTTACAGCATTAAAGTAGGTTAGGTGTCACGGATTAGCTCCTGCTGTTGTCTTGATGCGAAATCAAGAAAAATGTTCATGTGTGTGTAGATATGTAGATATTCTTTTTTTCATATATTATTAGGTACAGGTTAAGGTGAGAGGTTCTAGGTCTAGCTGACATGGCATTGCTATCAATGACAGCCTTTGTGCTTAATCTCTGTACAACAACATTAAATGTCAAGTTAAAGACTTTAGCACATTGAATTATTGTAACTTATTCGTGCAGTGTATGCATATGCATGGTAGGTACTCTTTGTTGACTTTCAAAAAGTATTCTATATGAATCAATTTTGAATAAATGAGATTTGAATTTGCAGGCAGGCAAAATTTTTATATATTTAATATTTTTTTTTTTTTATTTTTTTTATGTTTTATAAGTATGTTTATGTTATATTTTTATGTTGAAACAAAAAGATGGTGTGAATAAATAAAGCTCAAAATAATTTTAAAACTGGCGAACACGTCTAGAATTTAATTAAACTAGGCCGTGTATCCCGCATTTGCTTCCGGCTGTCGTCCGCGCAAACTGCATTTCCATGTTCCGGCGGTAATATGTTTTACACAGCGACACCGCATACGTTTCTAAATCTATGTTTTATAAATGTAGCATGTTTAGAACTACTACTACACTGTGAGTCGTCGTTACTTTTTTGTAACGATAAATCCGTTTATAATAACGTATCGTTTATAAGGCGCTTATATTGTAAAGAAAAAAGAATAGCTCATTAATTTGTTTGTTGCGTCTGGAGCACCACATGCTGACTCTTTCGCGGCCACCATGTATTGCATACATGCTGCATAGTGCGTCTACCGCATGCCACAATTTTATAATTTTTCCATCAAATCCATTATTATACTTACTTACTCCCTTTAAGTTAAATATTTTTAAGCAGTCTTTTTTCTTTATTTTTCAATTAAACTCTGTTTTGGTACTAGCCACGTAAATAAATAAATGAGCTTTTAATATGACAAGACTGTCAATAGACTACTGTACTGACACCGATTGTGTTCTTAACAAAGCAAGCAAGAGTAGCTATAGGGAACCTGTCACTCGCGCAGATAAACACCGGGGTAAACGAGAAATGTATGGGCGTTATTGTGACGCTGTATTGCTGAAAGGGACGCTCACCTATGTCGAGTGAAATGTCGCCGGTATTACTATGCCTGTATATTCAAGCCCGTTTTCCAAAGTTTTCCAAAAATTCAAAGGCAGTCATTTAAAAATATGCATACGGACTTACCTAAAGAAATATGACGATTGATAAGTCGATGTGTGTGGGAACAAGATTTTAACATACCTTGGGACGTGACTACGAAATCCCGAGCATAACTTCTCGTCTTATGCCGTTTAATGTTGAAATTTTGTTAAAGGCCTTCTGTGTAGGAATCCTTGTGCCGTTGTTTAGTGAAACATATTATATGTCGTGAGTTTCACTTCTATGTGTTTATTTATAGGTCACAACATCTTAGCATTTAAGTATTCCAGAAACAATTTCCACGATTTTTAATAGGTGGAATCTGCGCAGAAAGCCTGCCATGTTGGGACAGAAAGTAGCGTAGTAACATAATATACCTTTTGCAATATCGTTTACGGGAAACTTTACACATTCTTGAAAAAAAAAATGTATTTTAGTGGAATAAATTGTTTTGAATTCACAAACTGTTATCGATTTCATTTATGGATGTGTACAGTATTGTATTAGAATTTACCAATAAATAACGTATGGGGGTGTGGCACCCGTATCGCTAGTTTCCGAACCATAAAACACCGTTAAATTGCCGCGATGAAGCCTTAATACATGGCTTCGGTGCATTCAACGCTGTCAGGTGCTTAGCGGTTCATTAACTTCTGTAAGACATTAATTAAAAACATGATCCAAGAGGGGTGGTGTGCATTATGAGAATATACCTAATGTACTGACTAATACTTGTATGTGTATACCAAAACCACATTAAATAATGCTGATGGTAAAATAACTTCTACTGCAGCTCCTAGAAAATAGACACATTTCATGAATATTATTATGTTAATAAAATCAATATGTCTCCTTTAGTTATGTGTACATATATATTATTCAATAATGCTTTTAAAGGTCAGTAATGATAAAATGTGTGTAGCCTATAGGATGAATTACACAAATGCTTTAAAGATTATTACGGGATTTCTACTGAAAGAAAAAACGTTTATACGGGTTGTATATGGACTACATTTGACCCGAAATGATTAGGGTTCCCGCGTTTATTAAACCTTAAATGATAATAATATCATCAATGGATCGATCAGGCGTCGCTTTGATTACCACATATAGTGTGTTAAGGCTTGCCTGATAAAAGTAATATCAAAAGAAAGTTTATTGTGTAATTATTATGTTTATTTACAAAATACATATTTCTTTCTTTGTAATTCTACCCAAAATCTTGATTAAATGGGATTTTTCGTAAAGCAAATTTGGTAACACGATACGGTAAAAATATTTGTCTAAATATTATTGCTCATACTTGAAATTGAAGCTTTTAAATTACTTATATATTTTAATAATTGAGTGATAGGTGTATGAGATGGCCCCAAAAATATCTATAAATATCTTCGAGTATTTCTCTTCTTCTTTCCGAAATATAGTTTTTATCCTAAGCAGGCGACCTTTTTCTCACCACAATGGATTATTATTGGCAGTATTTATACCTATGTAGCTACCAATCTAATGTAATTTCTTGTTATTGTTTAAAAAATAAGAAATTACTATATTTGTTAATCGAATGACAGTGTTACCCCAATTTACAAATATTTATCAACATTGTTATCAGTTATCGAATTATTATCAGTTAACGTTAATTTCGCCAGTTGTATCTATGTTTTGTAGCCAGTGTTTAAAACTTACAGTTGTGTTTGAAAGTGATATAAAGAATAATTTAATTCCTTTATACACCTTTGTGGCAACACACATGAAATAACTTGTTTCATACTACAATGTTAAAGTGAACATTTCAAGTGTGGTTTTTACTGTGTAATAGTGTCTATGGTGTGTTAACGGTACACTTGGATAGTGTCATTCCTATCATCTCCCTAATGAATTAAAATACTGACTGATAGACAACGCATACCTTGTCGGTATACTATGCTTAGTGTCGTGTCTAGACGATTGTAATTGTGTTCAGGAATTCCTTAAACTTTGACGTTGTGAATACATATGATCATGATAATGACAAATATGTATTTTGACGATACCCTATTCACCTTGCGGTTGAAGTATTAGAAAAATTAATCTTATATTACTGTTATATTGCTTAAATCTCACAATGTGACGTGGGATGGTACTACTCTTCTACTATACACATATACAAATATCATGCCAGGCATGGTACTAATCACGAGCGATAGCGGCACCCACTAACATCGATTCGATTCAATTACAATGTTATGACAAAAAGATGTTTAATGCTATTCGATCTTGTACTTTTTGTCTATGCAGTTACGACTTAAAGTTCATTTATTATTTATCGTTAAGTGGAGAATGTGTTTATGATGCAGTTGTTATACATATCACAGGCTAAATTGACATTGGTATAACAATATAGAGGTTTGATTAAACTTTAAATACAATTGACATGAATTGGTCAATACTTAGGTACATAATGTCGTAGAATCCTTTGTGGTTCGAATCTGGCGGCAGCGGAGGAGTTCTGGTTTGAAGGGTGTAGTTGTAAGGAAGACATACCTTTCCGTTTCAGGTTAGTCCTTAGGGTAGGGGTAGCGCCGCATCTGTGGCCGACCTCAAGTAGGAATATCTAATCTTATCTGGGGTTGATTTACAGATGTCCATGGGAGGCAGTGTCCACTTACCATCAGATGGACTGCATGTTCGTCTGATACTCCTATATTATATTTAAAAAAATGTATTGCCACAATGAAATTCTTTATGTTCAACATTAATATTTATACATACAACATACATTGTAATAAGTCCAATATTCAGTGGAGATTGTAGCCTCCATTAGTAAAAGATATTTCTGGTCAACAAAATGTTCGCCTCCACAATAGAAACCCCTCGAAAGCTTAATAGCTGAGATAAATTTTCGAAACGGGATTTCGGATGTAAATGTCAAAACCGGCAAACAGTTTTGTAAATTAATACCCCCGAATTCCCCGGCGCGATTCCGCTCTGTCCGCCGCTCCGCACCACTATCGCATTTTCCGGAGCGCTGTGGAAAAGCTCACAATTTCACAGCCGAACGTATATTTTACTGAGGACATGGATGGGAGCCATATCTCTTTGTATAATTATATAGTGTGCTGACTCTGCGGCGTAATAATGTGTTAGGATAAACTCATGATATTTATTAAGAGGTTTTTTAATAAAATATTTACCCTTCTTGATTTTTTTTAACTCTTCGAGACCGGAAATTTTTTCCTACCTCGAAATGAATTTTCCTAGCTCGAAAATTAATATCTTGCATTCCTCGGCCAAAGCCGTATTCTCGCTCCGTTCTGTTCCATTACCAACTGCATTCTCCGAAATGGTAAAGGAAACCTCGTTCCGCTACGTGCAAGAGGCATATTTCCACTCAGAAACCTGTGCATTGATGTCTTTATACTTTGGCGAGAAATTAATCAGTAATAATTATATATTGTTTACTTATAAACATGAAAGCACATATTTATAAGTATTGCTAATCCAAATCATCGTATCATATCAATCGTCAGTGACCGTTGATCGACTACGGTCGCCTTCGACGGAGTCGCTAGCGTGTACCTCCAAATCATATTCGAATCTAAACTGTTAAGGTATTTATTGTATTTAAAAATAATTTAATATAATTTTTTAAAAAGAAACTCAAACACTACTAGTTATATATGTGTTTATGAGTGGAACAGCTCGGCTTGCGTCGAGACGGGCGATGTCCTGCACTTTACGTGGTGTGAGGGAAAATTCCCGTAAACACAGTCGCAGTGCATGACTACATACGATACGTACATACAGGATATTCCCACCTGCGTTCAAGGTAGTTACATGATTATAGGGAAATTACACGGAAAATTTAATCGTGTTACTATTTCGGTATTCGGCATGTATTTTGTTTTTATGGTTAAATTGATGTGCGGCGTTTGGGTTTCTCTGTTATTGTTGTATAGTAACATTTGATTAAATTCTTTACAGCTTGCCTCATATTGCAGGCAACGTCCATAAAAGCGTTGCAAGCATAACACCCTGCATTTTATACTTAAATTTATCTGTAACATGCGTGACCATTTTCTACATTGACGTGTTGGATCTTAGTGTCAGTGTTTGTTTCCGATCAGTGTTACTAGTAATCCCTTAAACCCCTTAATTGATTAAGCGTCTATTACAACTGAACGCGGATACCGATTATCCGTAACCGGCTGAGCCGAGGTCAATGATCGATTTATAATAAGCGCACCCTCATTAGCATCGCTGATATCACTCGTAACAACAACACAATGGTCTTCCTTAATCGTTTGTGTAACATTCCTAAACTCTATACAACTATAATGCACTTGAGTGCAGAAAATAGGCCTTCGTGAGTCCTATTAAGTGGCTAGTCTTATTAAATTTATGACTGGCAACTATCTATCGTACAATATGCTATTTATGTGTTGTTCGTTGATGTTCTCCAAGTATATGATGATTGTTTAATATGGAACTGTTTATAAGCTAATTCAAGTAACAATCGTCGGACGTAATTAGACTCTACGACACTTATTTCGGTGCCAAAGACTCAACTTTCCCCCAATTGAGGGTCAAGTTTATTTTCTGAATATTCAAATTCTCTCTCACTCAACTGGAAATTAGATAACTTCTTATTATATTTATTAATTATCTATCATTCACATTGGTGAGTTGCAACGGCCACTTAACAGAGCGTTGCACACGCGATTGTCACTTCATTACCATAAAAAAGGAAACCTGTTCAAGCCGATACAGTGGGCTTCCGTCGTCGTTTAGCTAACAGACACCAAACATGGAATATTAACAAGGAAACTTCGCCCCACGCCCGTACACCCAGACTTCATTGTGTGCAAACAAAGGGAGCCACGGCGCGGCGCGTCGCTCATTAAAACACGCCACCAAGAACGTCCCAGCGTAAGCCACTCAATGCGAAAACATACGCCGGTACAAGATGTGATTCACTTAAGTTTTCATTCAGCATCATGTCTGAACTTTAACTGTCTTGTTCAGGTAGAGACACAAAAAGTAACAATTCTCTGCCATTTTTAGGTCGATTCCTTTGAGTTTAGGGAAAATAAGAAAATTCATATTCGTATGTATATATTTATATTATTTATAGTATTTAAGCGTAATCATAAACTTTTAAATTACTAAAAATTTCATTGAAGTCGGTCCAATAACGTATCCTCGTACAAACAGACAAACAAATAACTATTTTATGATAGTTAATAGATGACTACAGGTTACAACTGTATATCATGGAGTAGGAATGAATAATAACCTGGCGACGTTAAATTTTGGGCCTTTGAAGTATTAACATAATTATCACTTCGTTTTATAGTAAAAGTTAATACTGTGAGTCTAAAGTAGGTACTTGCCTGACATCTGTAACGTTAAAAGCGACTGGTGTCCACGAGAGTGCAGGTATAATGGGTTAATTTCGATACGTAATAGAATACATCATATGTACTAACTAATAAATTATATATATATTCATTAGAGTAGAACATTCCTTTCATTATATGTATATTGATGACACCAGAGCTACACAATTGTGTTAATTATACATTGGATGTGGCCAATTGCAGTAAATTGTGACGGACGCACTAGAAATTAAAGCTCTACTAATTAGCAAACTACTACTCGTTTAAATTCTATATAGAAGACATAGGTTTATGTCGTGTTACTATAGCCGTGTGCGGTGTTAAGTCGTGATATCAGTTGACTTAAAGCTTTTGCTTGCGGCTTCTACAGCACCCCTGTCTTACCTATTATACTTACTCTCCCTTCACGAGTAAAAAGTCTAGATTACGCCTCCACGTAAACCCTTGTCGATCCTATTACCGTCTAGTCAAATCGGGTCTTATATTTCCAATGTGACTTACCACATAAAATAATATATATAAGTTAAGCAATCCATTTTTTAAATTACTAATATTATTATTCAATAATCGTTATAAACTTAGAATTCTAATGACATTCTCTATTAGAATACATTTAATGTGACATGACAAACATCGATGTAAAATGTGGTACGAAAGCCTCATGTGCGAGTTCAACTCGTACTTGGCCAAGTTTATTACAATTTGAATTGATAAAAATCTGTTTGAAAAGCGTCGTATAAAATGAATTTAAAAAAGCAATTAAAGAGGTTTAATTTAAACAACTACTAAGTAGCTATTGTAGAACATATTTTTTAACTTATTAGCCATAACAGTAAATCATACAAAAATTCAAGCGATATCGCGAGCAGAAGCTAGTTATTAACACATAAAATATCTAGAAATACGGTGATTTGCGCTGCCGCAAAAAGCGAGGTCGCTGAAAGCTCTAGTGCCTACGGCTGCTAGCGGTGCACGCGTCTACAAAATGTTGCAATCATCTCCTACCACGGTCCCGATACTTACCATCTCATGAACAGCTCGAAAACGATTTATGACAACATTGAATAAAACTCTCCAAATACTGTCGCTATTAGTTTATTGGTATATAAATAATATAGAGCTAGAAGTCTTCCTATTGTCAGAGACAGCTTCTTTAATTTTATTGTCTCGTTGTGTACACCATTGTAACTTCTATGTTTGCATGTATATGACGTAAATAAAAACCCGTCACACATTTTGAGAGTCCGGCATAGACGAAGGTGTATTGTAATCCAAATTTCATCTACATTTACAGTGCCAAGACTCTCGGAGTAAAATAACTAAGACATAAATTCAAGATTGAAGGACAGAGTCAACTTATAAAGGATCAATTTATTGCTATTAATTTACTTAATTTCAAAAAAGTGATGCACAAGTGATTTTTGGTCCATATACAAAACAAAATTTGTTTTGATCCCTAGTTGCTTCATGTGCCCCCTACCTATAAAAGCGCCAAAAATGCCAGTTAGAATTTCATATGTTTGAAATTTATGTAATTAATAGGTCATTACAAATTCTACTTTATCACTTACTTTAATACTACTACTAACTAACTAACTACTACTTTAATCATGAATTAAAAATCCGCTCAAATCTCAATTCTGCGATATTTTTAGTCTAAAATCATATATTAATTAAAAGTTAAATAAATAGCGAGATAGCGTCGAGTTACGTTAGTACGTACACACGCCTACGTTGCCTTGAAAGCGCCGCCCGCCCTACAGTTGAAACGCGCACTTCGTAGGGCGAGCTCGCGTAAAAGCCTCCGGGAAGAGAAGCCTTAAAGACATTTATCCTTGAAAAGTGTTTTACTTATTTTGAACCGAAGTGACTGACGGTAGGTGTAATTAAATGTTGATTATGACTACATGATTTAAAATATTTTCTTTAAAATTTTATTTCAATGAAAACTTGTTTGATTTTGTTGAGTGAAGTTCGGTCAGATAGTTTCTTCGAGAATTTTGATGATAGCTCGCTTGATGTTCAGCATTCATACTTTTTGTACTACTGACATATTTTTATTTAATGCATGGTAGATTTTAATATAACAATATGGTTGATGTTTTAAGATTACAAATTTAACATTAAATTATTTACTGTGGTACATACACTTGTTACGATATAATTTTCTTTGCAATCAATAAGTTAACTTATCAATTATCGGTATAACGCCGGTTTACTCTTTGAATTCTTTATGTCCATCATAAAAAATTATAACATTGTTGTATTCATTGTTTGTAAAGTGCTATTTATAATATTGCGAAAATATTTGAATGTGAAATGAATATATATTTTTCTATAATTGACATGAACGTCTACTTCAAATTAAAATTACCTACCTGTTTAATCAATAATATAATAACAATAGTATTTTAAAAGTAAGTTACACTTTCGATCGGGGTCAGTGGTTTTTATCTATCCCTCGGAAACCGTACACAAACTCAAATTCGCATTTTGTAATTTTACTTACGTGGGCGATAAATAAAAATAATTTGATTTGATTATGCAGAGAAGTTTACGAATAAAAATATGTTTACCTTTATTAAAAATGCATATTAAGACGAACTTCCAATTTCACTTCTACTATTATACTTAATAGGTGAAGTTCAAGAGCTTAATAACGATAGTGTCTTTATCTCTGTCGAGTAAATTACAGTGATAGCAACACTGTTGTTGACGGCCACTTAGATGAAACGAGCTTGGAGTCGTTACATGCCCCACAACTCACAATACACATTACATGTTCTTTTACTTGTATACGTTTACCTTGGTTCAATATATATTGTAAACCGAGACGGCGGCATTTCTATTTACATTTTATACTTGTTCGCTATCACATATGTATGTGTAAGAGTGATATAAAAGAAAGCTGACATTTAAGAATACAATCGTTATTCAACTAAGTTCGACCGAATTCAAAGTATGTGTGATATAGTAGAGATATACGAAGTTGTAAACAACAAATAATAAAAAAAATACTGATTAATCAGTTATCTATTTTTATTGAAAAATTAATCCTAAAAATGGCGGGAACTTAGTTGCCAACTTATTACTTTATCACACTAAGTCGTATATCACGGTCATAATATCGAAGAATTAGTTGATTAACCAACAAATTCTTAAATGTTATGACTTATGTATAGTTCTAAATTGAAAAATTAATCCTAAAAATGGCGGGAACTTAGTTGCCAACTTATTACTTTATCACACTAAGTCGTATATCACGGTCATAATATCGAAGAATTAGTTGATTAACCAACAAATTCTTAAATGTTATGACTTATGTATAGTTCTAAAAAAATATACATAAGTCATATGTTATGTATAATCGTAAGGATTAGTATGCCAATGTATGAAAAAATATGTATTTTCTTCAAAATTTTCTTTTTCCATTAATTTGTCACATAACATTACTTTCTATGTGTTACATTCATTGTATATGTGTAAATGCCTACCATATACTGTCGATATCTCCCGGGTTGACTAAAAATGAAATGCCATTAGGCATTTAGTCCGGGAGGAGGGTAAAAAGGGATTGTTACCTTAGTTTAAGGTGTTTCAAAAATGAAATTAATAAATAAATATACTTTTTGACATACCTAATTAGATCATACGCCAATTTATTTGCTATAACACAATTCCAAAAGCGATGTTGCATGTTTGTTACAATATTTATAATAGTAAAATATTAATAATGCATTGTATTGCTTTATACTCGCACGGCTAGATTAACATGTGAAGCATATATCAAACATTGACACACATTCGGTATTATCAATAGGAAGCCTCTTTTCCTCCATAGTTCGCGGCGGAACGTGGTAATTTCTGAACTGTATTTTTATCGACCTTCCAGTCGTAGCGATGCGCGTGCGCACATACGTCTGTTATTGTTTTGTTAACGGAGCAGGACTGAGCGATTGTATACAAATTACAAGGAATAAATAAATAAGAATAATAATTATTATTAATAGGCACAACTTTGATACCATTATTTTTAAAATGTTGTAGGGTGTTGTATTTTTTACAATAAGTTATATGGACATATTGTTAATTACTGATCCTGTTAGCTTTTTAGTGTTCCGAGTCCCAAAAAATACACCATATACATATATGAAAGACGAAAGAAAATCTTAAAAAAAAAAATCACTTACAGCTAATATTAAAATTATAATTGTGTTCATACACGTTATAGTCTTCGAAACCTTTTAATCGATTTCAGTATTGTCTTTGTAAGTAGGGTTGTATGTAGGGCTGGTTCTAGCTTGAAAGATACTTTTGAATCTGATAGGTGGCGTTGCTGTCAAGACTTGTTTTTTGCGTACAGAACGAGATCTTCCTCTACGTATTTAATATCGCTATAGGGACGAATCAATTTGAATTTGATAAAAAATTGTAAATAATTACTATGAACGACAGCTACCCGCAGTCAGTACTTCGGTGCAGTTTATGTTCCCGCAAGAAAAAGTAAATATTAATATTTGCCTGATATGAACTCGTAAGTTCAAAGTGTAGCGCTCAAATCGTCAAATCAAACAAACAAACTTTTCGCCTCTTATGTAATGTCCCTAACGACGTTTGTTCAGGCAATAAATTATATGCATTTAACGGCTCCAAGGATAAGGGCGACGCCTGTGACGTCATTTTAAACAAATACAAACTACACAAGTTAATACAACACTTCAGTTGTTCACTGAACGCGACCGGATTCAAACCGATGACTCCGTCACTGTCAGTCTGTCACCTATCTGTCGTGGACGATGTTGTAAGCAGAAGAGCTAACGACCCAAACGTTTTTGTAGATCAATATAATAAAATAATTAATTTGAATTTTACTATTATATTATTATTTTTGTGAAGTTGAAGTTTTACAAAACGTATTTTAAGAGTTCGGTCGCAGTGAACATTGTGCTACAGTATTAAGTTATTTCAGTTTATTTCCTGCCCTAATTAAACCAATGTGCGTTATTGTTTACTTTTTACCTGTTCCGAGAACACACGCGCCATGGTTGTAACCCAACATTTAAGAGTTATGTTTCCCATATCGATGGGTTAATGACATTTTCTAAGTGCCCTTAATATAAACGATTTGATTTGGATATTTCTTGTGATAAAGCAACTGAATAGCACACACTATGCTGTCGATGAGACAACCCGCCGACGAGAGGCTCTATAGCTTCAAGACTCTAAAGGAGAAATTTGAGAAGGCCAGGTATTGTTGTTATGACGTATTTTGTTGCACTTTATACATTAAAATACATTAAAAATATCGGTGGCAAATGTTTCATACGATGGTACGGAACCCTTTCGTTTCGGGAACCCTAAAACAGCAGTAAAATGATATCATACTTATTGCAAATAGAACAAGTTCACTGGATATCATGGTATGCATACAAAAGTGCTTGAATGTTTTTATGAATTTAATTAACAAAGAAAATAGTATATTACAAATACAGTAGTGCAGTAGGTCAGACCTAAAGCCTTTTCACGGTGAGAGTTTCCTTTGTGCGAGCTGAAACAAATTTGCAATTTTGAATTAATTTTCATTTCATCACGGTGCATAATTGGGTCGGCTCTTAGTCCAACCACTGCTTCTGAGTAGTGACTTTGTTAATATTATGGTGCTTCATTTTTATTAGAGTTACCAAAAGGGTAAAACGGAACCCTATTACTTAGCTTCTGATGTCTGTCCGTCTGTCACAAGACTATCTCTGAAACCGTACCAGATAGACACTTGAAATGTTCACCGAATATGTATAATGATGGCTGCTTTAATAACAGGTCCTAAAAATAAATAAATGGCCAAGTACGGGTCAAAATCGTACATAGAGGGTACCTACCAAACTTTCATTGTATTTATTTTTAGTATTTGTTCTTATAGCAGTCTTAAAAGTAAATGAAGGTGTTAGAACCCTGTGTGGTTCGACTTTGGCACCACTGGCACACCTATTTCTGCGTCATAACAGCAGTGTTAAGCGCTGCTGTGTTTTGTTTCGACCTCAGGTAGGAATATCTAATCCTATCTAGGGTTGATTATGATGTCCATCAGATATCCGTGGGCGGCAATAGCCACTTACCATCAGATAGACTGCATGCTCGTCTTCTACTACTTCTACTAGTTCAATAGATAAAGCTAAAAACGCCGAAAAATAGTGATTTTTGTTTGACGACCCCCATTTATTTATTATGCCGCATTCAAATTTCTTTATCACTTTAAGCTTCAACATTTCTATTGGACAATAAGTCGTAAAACTTCTAGGAATACTATTTATCTTCCACAAAAGCTCCCACTATCTTATCGTAGCTACGTCATAAATAACTCATTTTGTAGATAAACTCATTGTCCTTAAACTATCGCTACTTCTTCATTCTTATTACCTATTAGCATTGCTCGTTTCTTCACCTGGACTTATACAAATGAACATATAACAAGTATAAATAATCATACAAATTTACCGCGTGTTATACACGTTTTATAAAATTTAATATACCGAATACAAAACTGAGATATCTACGAGAGTCATGTCGGCGTTTAAAGTTTGTGATTATTATTTTTAGCTGTATAAGTCATAATTAATACTCTAAATCCTCGTAATAGTATTTTAAATTATAGTATAATTAACACGTTTTGAATCCTACTTTAAAATAACCCGTTTAACATCATTCTGTTACTTTATGTTTCAGTTTTTGTAGTGATTTTGAAGTCTGTTGTATAGGTTTGTTTAAAAGATGTTTGTGTTTATCTCTACAAGCTGTTAGCTTAACACTGCTTTCAGGTACGGACACTAGAAGTTGTAGGTACTAAGCGCTCAATCTGTGGTGTTTTGTTCACAGGGTGGGCGGGGGTGTGCAGCGCAGCGCCACCCATGCCGAAATGCCGCACCGCGGGGGCACCATCGCCGAGAGGTATGTACTCGTATGATAAACCTATGGATATACTGAATGCTAAGGTATTTATACTTTATAAACGATAACTTAATTGTTTGTCCGTCATGTTACCTTTCTTACTTTCCGGTGATATCTGTCATCAATAACGTCATTATTATAGTTTATCTCGTAATGCGCATGCACAAAAAATATTTCAACAGATATTTCGAATCACATAAACCTAGAGTTCTTGAGCTAATCTGAGCTTCCTCTGGCGTCCTGGCTTGACTTGAGCGAAACGATAACATAATGCAGAAGGTCATTCACATTGCTTGCACATTCAATTAATCGTATTCTATTTCGATTTCAATGTGTCCATCAATTATGAATAATCGAATCTTGATTGCATTAATATCGACTTGCAAGAATTGTTTTGTTTGAACAATCTTTTTATTTCATTAAATCGCTTGTTTGATTTATATTTTTCTTGAAGTTATATGATATTTGTAAGCAATTGATAAACTTTTAATGGAATAAAATTAAAACTGTTAAATTGAAGGGATATTAACTTTATATCGTACTTATGTATAATTAGTAGTATCTTTTCAGATTCTTTTGAATTTTTTTAAACTTATTTACTGGCATGATAATTATTATAATAAATGAAAAATATTTTTATTTAATAACAGAAATAATTCTATGATTAGTCAATTGGTTGTAAAACTACTTACCTATATATAATTAGTAGACTACATTTAAGTTATGTTAATCCAACTGCTTCCGGGTGTTCGACTTGCACTTGGCCAATTGTTTATATATCAATAAAGAGTTTTAAAGTTATAAACGCACGTTACATGTATATAAAATAGAAAAAAATTAAGTTTATTTAAAAAAGAAACACCTACAATTTTAGTAAAACAAAGTTTTTCTACTCGATAAATTCATTTCAATTCTATTTTAGTTAACATTTGTGGCTGTTAGGATTCTGTGACCATAGTAATGGCAAAAAGCGGAACGTTTATAATTTTCATCCATCTGTCTGTCCGTATGTCATATATAAAATAATGTTTTAACTCTAGCTTCTTTTGTATGTTTACAGGCTGGCGGCTCTCCAGGCGGCCGGTGCGAACGACTGGCGCGCGAGGGTGTGTCGCCTGAGCCCCGAGAGGGAAGACTCCAAGGCCATCGAGAGAGCAAAGAATAGGATCAACGTTAGTATTTAAACTTGATTAGGAAATTATGCTTTTAGGGGTAAACAGTTTTGTTTGCATCACAAGCATCCCACATGACATAGCGCGGTCTTACGTTAAAATAAGTATAGTTTAAAAACGAAACACCACGCTAAAATCGCACAATCAGGAATCAGGATTAACGAATCCTGATTCATGATTGTTAATCCTGATTCCTGACAATCCTGATGAGAAGAATGGGATTATTTTATTAAAATCGTGTATTCTTATCGGTATCTTATCATGATAATTGTGCAAAATTTTAAATTAATTGGACCGTTCAAAGTGGGTATAAATCGAGTTCAAAGATTCCATACAGGTCAAGCTAATAAAAGAGTGGTAATAATACCTAAATATATTATAATAATACCTGTTATATTCAATGTAAGTAATAAGTTAAAAATGCATTAGATAAAGAATGTACGATTATGCTATTTGTAAAACTATAAGCTACAATACAATGATAAGTAGTCAATAGTCTGGTTCAAAATAATCCTTGGGATATATTAATCCGATTACCGGTTAATCTCTAGAAACAAAATGAGCTCATAAACAAACTATCTCCGTCATTAGTAATATTCACGCTGGGGAATATTTTTTTCTGTATTTAAAGAGGCCGTCTAGATGACTTTCGTGGCTAAGGCTATGTCACGAGTGACTTAATACGTTTATCCATTTGCAAAAAAATGCTTTGAAAAGACACGAATTTAATAAGGTGGATCTATATTTTAATAAAATGCTAGTAAAATTATGAGCTTAGAAAAAGGTGACTTTTAAATCGCAGCAGTCACTTCAACATTATTTCTTGGTATAAACTCAGATGGTAGATTACAAAGAAGTTCGTAGATGTTTTCCTATGTATGTTTACGTGACTTACATTTCAATTAACAATGTGTGTTGCGATTTACTATTCTAAAATTTCTTACAATTTAAAACTATATGTCGGCACATTCAAATATATGCGTACTTTTTTATCTAGTTCTCATTATTAAATACAATGGGCGCGCACCGATTGTGGTCGTATGCGCGTTTTTTACAGATTTTTTTACTACGCTTTTACAACGAAATATTTGAACTCTATCTTTACCCACTTTGAACGTTCAGTTTAATTTAAAAATTTGAACAATTAAGGACCATTACACGATTTTAATAATTGTCTCATTGTCTTTATCAGGATTATTAAGATAACGATATTCGAAGCGCCTTAGAGAAAGTTTATAGCAAGTTAGTAGATTGCAACAATGATAACTTTTTTATTTGATTAACAATAAAAGGGGGGTATTGAATTTTCTAAACTAATTTGTTTGTAAAAGTCTGAGTAAATATGATAATTACTAAAACACTGGTTGAGGTTATATTTACACATCGGTTTATAACTTTGCTAGGAATCATCGATGTCGCTGTAATCAAGTTATTGACAAATTTTATTTTCTCAAACTCAACCGCCTCCACCTTTATTCAAACCCAAACAAACTGTAACCTATGAATGGACTTCGCCCCTATCGGAAACATGAGCCAGGACCACCTAGTTTGTTTATGCTTACACTGTGAAAATTTTTCTAGGAATACAAATTAATTATAACTAATATTTTCGTCTAATAGAGATACGAAAATAACATCGTCATGCGTCAATTAAATATGTATTTGGACACAAAGTAAGTTTTATCCTACTAGCCTCTACGTCTGGAACTATATACAAGATAAATATTAGCGCCATCTTGTGCCGAATAGCATAACATCATAAATCTAATAGAAACAAAGGTTACAAATAATTTTGAATGTGGTAGAACCTTTTCTGGATATATACTAAATGAAATCTGGTCCTTTTGACATGAGTGTTAAGCCCACGCAGCACAGTTAGATATTTCATACGCTTTTATCTATTTTACTATTAGGTTAAATAAAAGCGTATGATATTCCAAATTGTGTTTTTTTAAAAGTTACCCTTCTCTTTTAGTTTGACACTTATGATTTCTTCCTAGAATTTGACCCTTATAAGCAATAGGTACTATCCGACGGTACAATAATATAGGGGTTTTTTTTTCATAATGAACTAGTTTGATTACCAGCTAGAGAAATAAATTAAAAAACGGAGATTGGCTGTATAACGTGACCCCCGAAATACGGAATCAAAACTTCACCGACGGTAATTACTATAACTACAAATTTCGTTTATAAAGAAGTGTTAAGTATAAAAGTGACACAAATAATTTCTTCATCATTCTCAATCATTCTTTCATTATTATACCCTGCAAAAACTCTAATCGATCAGCTAGTTGATTCCTATATTTATAAATTAAATAGTCAAGCAACAGTTTAGGGAAAAACAAACCAAAACATGTTTGTCGTAATTTAATCATCGTAGTAACTTGTTATCCCCTTTTCAGTTATTCGTTGTAATTATTGTTATTCGTTATTATTGTAGTCGGGTTTTTATTTTCGTAATACCGAATTTTATTAATTTTATATATTATATTTTCAGTGTTATAGCTGTATTAACGGCATACATATACGGGATATGTATAAAAAATATTTATTTTCTATTTAAAAGGAGAAACCTCGCATTATCATAAATTATTTATTTTGCGCTCCATTCAAACCTTTGTTTTCTTTTTATGTTCACTCGTTCAATGAAAATCCTAATGACAGATTTAACAGACACCCATAGCTTAGTTACCCCGCATAGTTCTGTTGGAAAGGCACCCAAAATGTTCATCTAAGCAGAGCCATGTATCACTAAAAGGGAAGTAGCATTCTTTTGTTTAACCCTCCTACGACGTTATCAAAGCCTCATTTACTAGACACAATCTAATCTCCGTCTATGCTTTTTACTGGATGAAACTGATTCTGAGAAGTCTGCTTCTCATACCGTTTTTAGCTTTTTTTAGCGTTGGCTATTTGTTATAGCAAATACCGTGATTGCAATGACTGATACACCAATAGTATTTGTCTTGACAGAGATAACGACAAAATATCAGCGTGTTCTTTACTTCGTCTCCTTTCAGTGTCTATTCTTTCCTGTAATATCCTTACTCTTATTATTTTGTAACTGCGTAGAACCATAGAGATAGTTATGGTCATATTTTAGACCTGAGTTATAATAAAACAGAATCGATATTTGGTATTGTCAAGGGCAAACACACTCGTGCTTAGTACGGGCATCTCGGGGATATAGAAGGTTATGTAAAGAAGTTTAATAGCTTTCGAGTTCATGTTCAGAGTACATGAAATTAGAATATGCCTCTTTGTATTCTATATTTTAACTGATGTTTTAGCGGTTTGATTAAGCAAGTACTATTAAGCAAGGATTTTTAGATAAAACTATTTTTGGCAATGTGTTATGGAATATACGTTATGTAAATAAAATAAATATGTTTGACTGCATTGACATATACACTTTATTTTAGTTGGTCCCTAGGCGCTGTAGTTGGTACAATTAATTTTATTCCAACCAATCGCCAGGAGAAAATAAGTACAAGTGTAAATGAGCATAGGAAAACTATTTTTAGTACTATGTACTGTGTTACGTCCTTACTCTTGGTACTCGTGAAAAGTTTTAGTCTACTTAAATGAACCAATTAGAATTCGGAAACTATAGAAGATAAATAAATCTGATTTATGGAGCCACAGCCTCAACAAAATTAAAGGAAAAATACCTTCATAGATTATCCGAAACTAGCTGTGCTCGGGGGGTCACGTTGAACAAAATAACATGACATACCAATATGTACCCGAAATTATATACCTTCAACTGATAGTAAATTAAGTTCACATACTCATGCGCTTTAATATAGCTCCGTGAAACTCTATATCGTGAAAACCGAACTATACCTATGTCCAAATTATTTCGTGTAAAAGACAAAGCTTCAACTCAGCTTTAGACATCAACTTTAAATGACAAAGGCGATAAAGGTATTTATTTTGATAAAAGTTAAGTAAATACTATAAAATAAGCTTTGTAATAAATTATAGTTTAAAAAACTAAAATCGACATTTATATAGTTAATCGGACTAAAAAGCAATAGTTTTTGCAATCTAATAACTTTCCTATGAACTTAATCTCAATAAATAACGCTGTCTAGCGATTTGGTGATGTACTTTGTAGATCGATAACAGCATCACTTGGCTATGAAATGAAATTGAAATGAAATGAAATGAAATGAAATTTATTTATTGCAAGAATGTAGTACACAAAGATAGTTACAGCAATAGAAGTTCGTACATTCTACCATTACAATGGTGTGCAATCATGTCAAGTTGTAAAATTTAGAAAAAAAAAAAAACATAAAAATTAAAATTAAAAAATATTATATATATATATCGTATTAAGTTATTACATGTCATTTTTATTCTGTACATTGAAAATATTCATTGATGTCATAAAAGCAGTGTTGCATAAGCCATTCGGTAATTTTCCTCTTAAAAATGTTTAAGGTCAGATCTTTGTATTTGTCTGGTAAGTTGTTATATATTTTTATAGCTGTAAGATAAGCATTTTTCCTATATAATTCTAGTCTCGATTTTGGCATGAATAATCTAAATTTATTTTTGTCTGCATTCCTTCTTACATATTGATATTGGATTTTAAAATAGTGTGGGTGCTGCCTAACAAACAGACAGACCTCCCTAATATACATGCATACTAGGGGCAGTATTCGATACTTTTTAAATAAAGGTCTACAAGAATCCATCTGCCAAGCTCCACAAATGGCTCTTACGCATTTTTTCTGAATGCGAAATGCTTTAATTATGTCTACCGAATTCCCCCACAATAACAGGCCGTATAATAAAACTGAAGACACATATCCATGGTATGCACTGAGTGCTGCTTCCGTCGATACCATAAGCCGTATTCTTTTTATTGCAAACACAAACCTATCTAATTTATCACAAACATATTCAATGTGACCTCTCCAGTTACAGTTTTTGTCCAGTATTATTCCTAGAAATTTGATTTTCTCTACTTCTTCTATTGGAGTATTGTCATGAACTATATTTAGATTAATATGTCTTTTATTATAAGTTTGGAATTGAATAATTTTGGTTTTATTAATGTTTATTTTTAAATTATTATTTTTAAGCCAATTGGATAATTTATTAATTGTTAAATTTATTTCTCCTTCATAGGTATTATGATTTTTGCATTTAATTATGACTGTAGTGTCATCTGCGAACAAAATAGTTTTATGATCTGTTACATTTGTGATGTCATTTATATAAATGAGAAACAGGAATGGTCCCAAAACACTACCTTGGGGGACTCCAAAGTTATTTGTTAAAAACGTTGATCTTGTTTTGATTTTAGTTTTGTTATTATTTTCAAGTTTATTAATTTCAACGCATTGCTCTCTATTGTTTAAATAACTTTTGAGCCAATCGTTAGCTTTCCCTCTAATACCATATTTCTCAAGTTTATATATTAGCAGCTTGTGATCAACAAAATCAAATGCTTTCGTCATGTCTAATAAGACTGCTGTTACCGGCGTGCCTTCATCAATAGCTCCTGTGATATATTTTATTAAATCAAAACATGCAAGTGACGTGGTGCTATTTTTCCTAAAACCAAATTGTTCTGGTTTAAGTATTTCATGTTTTGTAACAAAGTCATAGAGTCTTACCAACATAACTTTTTCAAAGACTTTGGAAAACACTGGAATCAGTGTAATGGGCCGAAAATTATTCAGAGAAGTTTTATCTCCTGTTTTAAAAAGTGGTTTTACAATTGATTTTTTTAAAATATCAGGGAAACGTCCTTCTTCAAACGACATATTAATTATATGACACAGTGGGTCACAGATAAAATTTGCGCAAAGTTTAATGAATTTTGTATTTATGTCGTCGATTCCTGCTGAGTTGGTATTTTTTAGATTCATAATTATTTTATGTACTTCACTTGGATCTGTTGGTTTTAAGAAAAGTGTATAAGAAATATTATTATTAATTCTGGAATTAATGTAATCAATTTTGAATTCAAATTTATTTTTATTTGTCATATTTATATAGTAGTTATTAAATAATTCACATATGTCAGTTGGCTTTGAAAATATTTTATCATTATCAATTATTTCATTTATGTCCATATTTGATTTTCTGTTGCTAATATTATTGTTTATAATGTCCCATACGGCTTTACACTTATTTTTATTTTTGTCAATATACTTTTTACTTTGGAGCTGATGTGATTTATAAATGCATTTTTTTAAGATTGTGTTGTATTGTTTATAACTTTTTTTATGTAACTTTTTATCGTTACTTCTCCGTATAAATTTTAAGTATAAGTATCTTTTTGTTATACACGACCTTTTAATACCTTTGGTTAACCATGAAATTTTTCCTTGTTTGTTAGTCTTTTTTACGGTGAAAATTGGAAAACACAGATTGTACAATAATTTAAATAGACTATGAAATTTGCAGAAAGCTTCATTTAAGTTTTCTTGTTCATATATTTCTGCAAAAGTTATTGAAGAAATACAGTTATAGAATTTCTGAACATTAGATTTACTGAAGTCCCTAACATTCTCATACCAGCTAGTTAGTTCGTTTCTCTTATTAATATTTATTGTAAGAGTTTGCCCAGTTTCATGGTCTGAAAGGCCCAAGTAGTGAACCCCAGATTGAACCTGTTTTATATTAGACGCAAACTGATCGAGGCATGTTCCCTGTCTCGTCGGAGATTTTATGTGTAATTTTATATTAAAGTTTTTAAACATGTTAATTAGTTCAAGACAGTATTTATTAGGTTTCAAAGTATCTAAATTCCAATCCCCGCACAGTATAATCTTGTTTGATGCTTTTGAAAATCGTAGTAAGAGTCGTTCGAGTTTGTCACAAAAAACTTGGGGGCTACTAGTAGGTGTTCGATAGATGCAAAGAATAGTTATTTTTTGCGATGTAATTTCTATTCCCGAGCATTCAAAGTTAAAATTACTGACTAAATCATCCATGAATGTAATAGGCTTACAGTGTAGACAATTTTTAGTCAAAATACAGGTGCCTCCTCTTTTCTCACTTCGGGAGTATGACGAAACTAATTTATAACCCGGTATGCTGAAAAGTTGTTCCGTCCCCTTTTTTATAAAAGTCTCAGTTAAGCAAATTATGTCAATTTTATTTTTATTTTGGACAAATTCTGTAAGTGCAAAAATTATTTGTTCGGTTTTGTTTATAGCACCAGCTATATTCTGGTGAAATATAGTTAACGCATGAGTTTGTTTAGGGACGAAAAAATGTTGTATCGCTGTCTTTCGAGCCAAAATCTTCTTTGTTCAGAGTGTTTCGCGATTTACTCATATCTTTAATTTCACAAACACTTCTAGAACTAGACTCAGGTATAGATTTTTTGCTCATGCTCTGAAGCCTGGTTTCTAAGCGTTTTAGGAATTCAATTTCTACTAGCAATTTAAAACATAACATTCTCGTAAACTTTTTTGGGTCACTTAAAATAGTTTTTTTACAATACATTTCAATTAAATTACATTTTTTATAGTTATTGATTACCATTTTCATATTCTTGTTTAATATATATTCATTAAGATATGGGTTATGTTGAACATTAACAACAAAAACATCTTGATGCTGCAAAAGGTAGAGTGAGTTATTTAGATTAGATAAAAATTTGTATGGATGCTTATCATTTCCACCCATCGCCAATATCACAATGTCTCTGTTGTTAAGTGTTTTTTTCAAGTTTTCACAGGATCTCAATATTTCACTGCTATCTGCCCATGGTTTAATCATTCCAAATATCTCGAAAGTATAGTCATTTGTTTTTATTTTGTTCATTTGAAAATGATAGGCTAATCCTCGAGCATGTTCATCACCTATAATATATATGTGCCGCTTATCTGTATTGGTAGTGCAGAGTTCTAAGGAGTTATCAAGAGATATCGAATCTGACACTTGTATTTCTTCTTTTTGTTGTGATGATGACGGATTATGCTGCGGAGGAGTAGCAATTTTACTAGAAACTGTAGGTAGCCCGACTGATGTTAGTTCCTGGCCTTGTTGGCTTAATAAACCACTATTTTTCTTTGGTGTTTCGTTCAGACATTCGTTGTTGTCTAGACGGTGTGAAGGAGAAAGTCGCTTCTGAAAGCCTGTTAATTTCTTGACTGTCGGTGTAGCTGATCGATGTCTGGTTGAAATCGATACTGGTGTACTGGAGGTGGAGGCAATTGATACATTCTTAAGGAATTGTATAAGTTTGTTTTTTTCGGCAAGTTCTTCTTGTAATTGTCTACATTGGCTATTGAGGTTAATAATTTCTTCGTGAGCGCTTAAATTTTCACAACGCAGTACCTCAATTTGATGCCTAAGGTCTGAGATTTGAATATAATCCAATTCCGAGGTGGCTGGAACGCTTTTTGTTGACAAATTCAATTCATCAGTAGGCAAACTAGCAAAAGAAGTATTACAAGAATTTAAATTTGAGACATCCATGTCCGATTTCATTCTTCTCAGTGGTTTTCGAACGGTAATATTGTTGTAATCCATTATTATAGGTAGTGTGTTTCTATCTCAGCCGCTGCAATTACAATTTATTTGTTCTCCTTAGTTACATTTGTTTGTACAAACGGGATTTTGAAACTACAATCGTTGTGATATTTTTGTACTACGCTTATTTCTTCCACATTTCTTCAATTGACCAAATATAAAATTAAAATTTTTATGTTTAGAAAAAATAATTATTTTTTTCCTTTTTGTGAGGTTTGAACTGGGATCCCTCGAGCGCAAGCGCCACAATTGACCGCTAGACCAATGTTAGTGTACTCAGTAGCGTCGAAATGTGTGAATCGTATTTTGTTCGTGCGCTATCTTCTATAGTGTTCATTGGCCAATCGTCTTTAGCGCACTCAATTATCACCTTATATGGTAATCTGCTCGGTCGTGCAGCACTCTCGATGAATCATCAGCTTGTAGACACAAGTTGCACTATTGCTTCAATTTTGCTTAGGTGTTATTTTTAAAACTTTATTATTCACGCACACGTAGTTTTAATATCAAATTTGTAGGTCCAGTTGAACACTTGTACTTTTTATAGTTAAATGTTGTATCTTTCACGACAAATTGGTCACTCTTTACTCGATAATAATTTAAAAACATACGGAGCTCTGTTACGTCGTGCGCTCGTCGCGAGCGTCGCGGCGCGCTAATTAGTTATGATTTAGACCGCATCACATAGCCGCGGCGCCACCTACTACGAGCACCGCCTGGAAAATCGTTAATCCTGATCATGATAAGGACAAGGGGACAAAATTATCAAAATCTTTTGTTGTCATCGGTTCTTATTAATTGCTTAAAATTTTGTTCAAAAAATGCGTAGTAAAAAGACACCCAAATAATTAGTAATTTATAACTGACTATTATAAATGTCTATAATGTCTACCACGTAAAAAATAGCTATATGTTATTGCGGACTTTTATTTAGAACAATTTAAGAGAAATAATTCCACCATACATTACTTTTGTGTAACTTTAACAGTTTAGTCAGCGTACGTCAATACATCTCTCTTTATAAATTTTAGTCTGTATTTTATTCTCATGTACAAACTATATTATTGTATAGTTTCATTCAAATCTGTAAGGAGGAATTGGTAGGAAGTAGGATTAGTGGGAAAGTAGAATAGAACGAAGGTAGGTACCTATTTAATGTTGGTTTCACTAAGCGGGTTTGAACAATGTGGTTGAAATTGTTTATTAGTATTTATGGTGGATCTTTATTCTGGTGGAATATGCCTACTCGAACAGACAATGAATTTTTTAGGTAAAACAGAGAAATTTAACAAATCATTCGTTAAAGACTTGAGGAGTTATTCTGTATTAATAATACATAACAATTAATTATAGCGTAGCTATAAGAAGTTCAAATTAAAAAGCACAGGTTCGTAGCTACAGTTACTGCGAAATTTTTCAGCGGCACATCGACGTCGTATTAATGAACTGAAGCACGAAATTTCTCCATTAAAGCACTGTAACTGTAACACACCTTTAAAGTTTTATTTAAAGACCCGCATTTCAAATTATTGTATACGTTTTTTCATAAATAATTTGCAACTCGTTATTAATAGTGAGACAATTTCTTTATTTTAAAAAGTAACTTTCCACACTTATTTCGTAAAACTATTAACGCTATTACCACCTTACTGTCTAAGGCCGCGTTTCCCAACCTGTGGTCCGCGGACCCCTGGGGGTCCGCGAGTATATGTATGGAGATCCGCAGTGACATCTCTGGACCATACATAAATCGCTCATTTAATGCAAAAAGGCCGCTTTACTGCTTTTTTCTACCTACCTATGTGAAAAGGCATTCTCTACTCTTGTTTATACATAAAACAAGTAGAATCTGATTTGAGATTACAGCTTAGTAGCAACATCAACGCGAATATCTCTGATTTAGTTGCAAAAAAGCAACCTTCACATTATTATTTTTTTCATAATTTTTAAAATAAACAGTTATAATTACCTTCTGTATTTGTTTTTTTTTTGTATTTGTAATAACTATATAACGTGAAAACTGTACTTGATTTCCTAAGGGTCCGTGGACTGAAAAAGGCTGGGACACGCTGGTCTAAGGTAATGGAACGTGTGCTTAATACCATGCTGTAATCGTATCTCGAAATTAATGACCTTCTTAGTGACCAATAGTTAGGTTTTGGAAAGAATCGTTCTTAGAGGCCTCCTCATTTATGCCACAACTATATGGGAACAGGCAATCGAGAAGCATGGTGGATCACTAGCTGTGTCTCTCGATATATATGTAAGATATATATATATATATATATATATATATATATATATATATGGTATATATATGTATATATGGTCTCGATAGGGTCTGGCATAACGGGCTCCTTAGTAAGCTACCCGCATATGGGATTTGCAAAAACTTTAAAGCGATCGGTCTATCCGCGTTGTGTTGAACGGATGCTCGTCTGAAGAGTTGGCGATAAATGCCGGTGTTCCTCACGGGTCTATTCTCTCCGTGACCCTATTTCTTCTGCACATTATTGACCTCCTGAAACCAGGCATTGTCGTGGAATGTTACACCTACTGCCCAAGCTAAAAAAAGACTAGATCCATTTGCAAAGGGAGGCCATGGTCATACGTATAAACGAAACCCTTAAATGCGTTTCCGGATGGGGTGTGGCGAACAGAACCTTCTTTAAAGCTTCTAAGACTCAAGCATGTCTTTTCACCAACAAACGGATTCCTATTCATTAGGCCCCTAGCTTTAGAAATCAGGCTATACCGATCTCTGATTATCTCGAGATGTTAGGTATGGACTTCTCTCCCACTCTCAATTTCGGTCGCTTCATTGAGTCCCGAGTCAAAACAGCTGCTCGAAAACTTAGCATCTTAAACAAAGTGAAGCACTTTCTTACACCTATGCAAATGCTTACGCTATACCAGGCGCGAACCCGTCCGTGTATGGAATACTGCTGTCACCTATGGGATGGTACAGCTAAGCATCAATAGACGCACTTGACTCGGTTGAGGAACGGGCCAAGAGGCTTCTTGGGAATGAGTCGCTAGTTAAAGCCAGGCTCCAAGACCTACAATAACCTTCGGCGGGTGGCTCGCCTTGCGGTTTTCTGCCGAATTCATTTTGGAGAGTGTGCGCAACAGGTTCACGATCTAGTTCGGACGTCTAGACACACGGCAGGCTACCCCCCTATCAAGTGAACCTTACTCTGGTTCGGACGAAACGTTTTGCTTCTTCATTTCTAATACGAACCGCCAAGGAGTGGAAAGCCCTGCCGGCATCTGTGTTTCCCAATGAATATAATCCTAGGAGTCTTCAAATCAAACCGCTGTCCTTCCCGAGGTCGTATGCTGTACGGTTTGAGCTCCCACTCTTGACGCGCGCAACCCCGGAAACCCCTTTTAGTCGCCTCTTACAGGCAGGGGATTCCGTAGCCCTATTCAGGTCCAGGGACTACAGGGACAGAAACTCCGCTGTCTGTATGTCTGTCACGGGGCTCTATCTCATGATCCGTAATAGATAGGCACTCGATTTTTTTAAGAAGTGCTTGTTTTAACATGGTTGCTGTAACAAGTAATACTTATTTAACAATGTCGGTGTATTGCCCGTACTCAATGATATCTTTTATTTTCAATCTGGTATTGAATAAGAAAATATTCGGCAACTGACAATTTTTAGGTGCCTTCAAAGGCCTATACAAAGTATATTTCATTTTAGTACTTTCATCTTACATTTTCTTTTAGTTATGTTGCAGTCTTTTAATACTTACTTGTAAGTAAAAAAAATATAAAGCGGAATAGTCACCATTCATGATTTTCATTAAATGAATCATAGCTTCCTATTATGGTAAAAGTATTACCGTAAAAATATTTTTATTAAGAGTAAACATGTAAATGCCCTTAAAAGTTAAGCGGCGGCCATTAATTACGGTCGGCTGTAAATAGTTTATTTAATAAAACACTAATTACTGCTGAGTTTGGAACTGAAAGCGTTCAACCAAGGTAACTATACGAATACTTGTGCACTGTAACAGTGCATCTATTTCAAAAGGAACAGTGTTTAAAATTGGATACCAAGTTATTCTGAAAACGATCAGGTCACGGTCCATTTCCTGTTTGGGCAAACGTTAACCCTTAACGATCGCTGTGTTCCGCTTGTGCCCTTCACGTCGCATTTGGGTTACTTGAAAGAAGATTGATTTACAGATAAAATTATCTATCGAGTAGTTCTATTAGATCTTCTTACAGTAGAGCTGATATATTCATTGCGTCTTTGATTTTCTTTACATTTTGCCATTCAGAAGTAAAACAGCAATAAAACTCATGTCAACTCGAAACCAGTTGCTCATACGAAGTATTAATGTTACTTTGGCTTCGCTAATTTTTTTATACTTGTTCATGGCACTATTTAACTCAACAAAGTCCCAAAACCCGTACCTGAAGTAATTGATTTTCAATAGTAGTGATTAATCATAGCGATTAACTTACTCTGATTATGCTCCGTTTTGAAGCGAAACATATTATTTTATTTCTTGCGTCTGCACGCATCCTTTGTGAGAGGTATGGTGGTATATACGAGTATACATGTTTTAAAATATATACCATCATACATATAGGTGGCGGATTTTTGCGAAGTAGTTTTAATCCTAACTCAATAACATCATTCATAAACTCAATAATAATATATTTAATATTTAAAAACTATTAATAGGTTAACACGCTGTAGATAGAATAGAAAAATTTAAAAATAATTTTCCACAGCTTTCCCCGTTCTTACATTTTAAATGCAAAATAACACCACACTGAAAGTTCAGCCTATCTTTAAACGATGACACTCATCTATTTTTGGATGGCCCAAAATGCCAGTTGCTCGACCTTTTCATAACATTTTGCTTATCATCTGCTTTGATGTAAAATTCCTGTAAATAAACTAGTTTTGGGTCAGAAGTCGAAACCAAAATGATTCTATGAACTCCAGCTACGAAATTATATATAACAGCGCCATCTCTGCGGTGTGTGTGAAACTATGTTAAGGAACTAGCGCGTCTGGTGAGTGGTAACACATAATAAATATGGCGGCGGGTATTTTTTGAATGATTCTATATTGAATGCCAATGGAATGGAGTTTTAGGTAAAGTCAATCTACAATTTATATTTAGGTCTAAAAATTGAAAATATGTAATTACAAAAAAAAAACAGCTGTAATCGGGGTACTAAAACACTACCACGTGTATGGTATGTTTGTCAGTGCGTAAGTATCCACGTCATATCCACGAGGGAGCATGCGAGCGGAGTCCCGAGCGGAAGCTCATTTATTATAAGATACTTACCTTGAAGGGCAAACGAGTTGAAACGAGTTAAAGGTAACCTAACCTAAAGCCTTCCGATCTGCATAACTCAGTCCTTGTCGCCATACAAGGCGCAGCTCGCAGTAACCCTCGCCTTATCGGCGGTGCGGAAAGAGGTCGCAGTGTCCAAGCGCGAACGTGTGATCCGATTACAATCGACCACTTCCGACGCGCTGGACCGTTGTAGTGTTAAGGTTACGGTCCGGATTATATTGATAGCGTCGATATAGTAGGTACTTAAGAGCAAAAATTACGTTTCTTACTCTTACTCTTTATGTTACTGAATACTAAAGTTCTGTTATACTTACGATACTTCCATTAAATTTACTTGACCTTTGCGAAATTCAAATATACCGAAGCAATCGCCACCGTTCCGCTCTTAAATTTGCTTGATACATTTGTTTGCTGCTATTTTGCTGCCTTTAGTTTACAGAATGTGGCTTGGTCGAAGTTTGTTATTCGTCGCATATGGTCAAAAGTAACACGTATCCGAGATCTAACACGTACAGATAAAAAACTATTGAATAATTACATACTATCTGTCTGGCAGTGTGCATTTTAAATTCAGACGAATTGCAAAACATCATAGTTATGACGAATGTTGTTACTGTACAGATGTCAGTAACCGCAGCCCGCAAGCAATATGCACAGATAGCTAGGCCCTTAGCGTCACGATCGGCATACGCGTACGAGTAGGACTGGTTTAGGGCAGGTAAAGTTACAAGTTCGCAGATTTCTTTCCTCTACGTCCTTTTGCAATAACTCTCCTTGGGAGTTTGGACAAGTCTGGGTGTGTGTTTCTTTCTCCGTTAGTGAACAACTCAGATTCGATTAACTTTCACTGTGACTGTGTATTCATTGATATTTTGGAAATATGCCGCATTTTATTTTCAATATTATGACTTGTCAGAAGTTTATTCCGGGTGACTTGATCACAAACATTAATCACCGACATTGGACACGTTCCCAACGCGAATCAAACATCGTCTGGAAGTATTTGTGGTCACTAACCGTTATTAAAATAGACTGGAAAGTGGCCAAAGTGCAAAAAACACGGGAACTTCTAAAACATGCGCATTTTATTTGTATACTAACATAAATTCGCTATACTCTGCTGTGTCATTGAAAGTATGAACATCGTTATAGAGTATTTGTAAATGAATTTGTGCAATTTTATACAGGTATTCATACTAATAGGAGTTCAACTTGCTGCCAAATCTCACACTCCTTCGTGCGCGCACTGTGCTATGCAAAGTTCTAAACGTAACAATTTATAGATTTTCCTTTAACTTTATAGTGACTTAATCGAATCTAGGTACTTCGTTGTCTTATATTATATACAAGACAACGAAAAACATTTTTATACATGGAGAAACAATCTAGAACAACATTCTTTATTGCATTACTAAGACTAACCCTAATACGCAGTTGTGACTCACTAGTGACATTCACCTTTGTACAAAGTTCCTTATTAGGGTCCCGTAGCCAAATGACAAAAAGTTAACTCTTATAATTTCCTCTTGTCCGTATGATATGATTCGCTTTCACATTTTGTAAGAGAAATTGGAAATACATAATTATTTTTGCTGTTGATCATTTAATGGGTTTTGCCGATTATACATAGAATTAATCAGATTACATATCCTAGTGACAAACACATGAACAGATATCTTGAATAGACCTCATATCATTATTAGACTAGCTTTAAGTTTAAGCACTATAGTCCAAACTCGCCTCACTCTATGGGATAGTAATAGATTGATGATACATTTGGTACTAGCTTCTTTGTAGAACTATTAATATTTTTTCCCAATGCGATGAAAATATTGTTATATTACAATAAGTTAAAACATATGGTTTCGAACAAATGTTCGTTCATCTTAATGCCTTTCTATTTCACATGTGCGAGTTTACCAAATAAGTATAATTATGACATACTTTTTTGTTTTGAATTTTTATACTCTGCTAAAAAGAGGACGTCATTATATTTGGTGAAAAAGCGTAACAATGCAAAATTGAAAAGATTAAATAAAATAAACGTATTTCTAATAGCAATTGGACACATTCTGGTGGCTTTTGTAGTTTATACTAAATATATATTTTGAAAAATTAGTCTGAACTCTAAAATATCATAAAAAAAATAAATTCGATAACCCTTTGTTTAATTCTTATAGTATGTAGTTATATTAAAACCCGGTTTGGTTACTATGTACATATTAGCGTCAACATTCCTGAGTGGAATTTACTCTGTATTACGAGATATCTAATTATGCAATGAAGTGTGCTTGTAAAGTTATAAATTATTTAATAATACGCCTATTATTGGCCTTATATTTGCATAATTGCAGTGGTGATCTTGAATTTTAACTTTACTGCACTTACTTACATTAGTTACAAAAGATATGCAATAATCAAATCACAAGATTTATGCTCATTATACAGCAAATTCAAATTCCCCATACTGAACATTGTAAAATATGGTAAAAAATGATACTACCTACTTCATAATTTTTCGTACCGTTGAACGCCCAAAAGCAAGGATTAGGTGTGGTACTTAAAAAATTCAAATTTGAAACAGTCATGTCAAATAACATATGCCTTAAGATCGTAATTTTATTAAATAGCCATGTGATGTTGTGGTTAGTCATTCGCTAGATATATTTATGAGTCTTTAGGAAGATTTTTTGTGGTACTATTTTAGCGTGTTACATTTATGATAATACTTTTTTGTTATAAAACTCCTCATTAATGATCATTTCAAAAACAATAAAGGAAGTATTCAGAATTTTCTTTACGTTTTCTTTAAACATTTATAGCCAATCAAAGACAACACGACTTATATATTTAGAGAAGAAATTGTTATAACTAACGATCGGTATCGCTTAAAATTATTTCTCGTGCCTATTAACTTTTTGTATCCATTATTCTTCAATGCGTTAACTGCCATACAACAATTTTCTAGCAAACAATTATCGGCGATAATATGGATAATCGTTGTGGATATCCTCGTCAGAATCCTGTTACTTTACAATCGGCACAATTATACGGACCAAGTTAATGATAGTGCATATTATATTTTACCAAAAGTGTTATTTATGTTGCACGCACTCGACAATGACCCATCCGTTCGGTCAGACTGGTTGGCACCTAGCGCTCGCAGTCGCCACTCAGTTGTTTTGACGGCCGGTCAACGTGCGCGCGCGCCGACCGCGTTAACCCTACGTGAATCTGCTTTTAAAAAATTTAAATAGCTTTCACGACAAAACGGATCATTCGAACGTACACGCGGCTATAGCGCCGGTGGAATTAATTGTTTTTTTTAATAGGTAGTGTTAACGTGCGTGTTGGAACTTAGTTATAATACTCCGCGTCGCCGTTTAAGGTTTTATGGTGGTCCGTGCAAGCTTTTAAGATGATTCATCGGACGCAAGCGTTTTGATTGCTGGACTGTACTCCACTCTTCAATTGAGATTAATGATTGTGTTTATTCTCGAGTTTAGTGCTATACGTCTGTCCGTGTAGTATTTCTGAGCGAATCACTATCGTTCGTTATCACAGATTAATCTGCCGCTAGTGTGTTTAAGAAAATTCTTACCAGCTAAATTTAGCCTTGCAATTTTATCAGATTAGATTGGAGATAGGTTAACAACTTAATATTTCGATTGGAGATGGTGTGATCTGCAAAATCCAAGTTTTATTACATTACGTGACATAAAGATAATTTATCGATAATTTCGCTCTCTTTTTCTGAGTATGCAGAAATTATTGTTTGATTAATTCTATCAAAACATTACAAAATTTGGATTTGTATCTGTATACTAGAAAAATGTTATCCATTTTTAAGCTAGTGATGGTATCATCAGTTTTAGGTTGAAATTTGACATCGCACTGATCTGTCCTGTCCCTGTAGTCCCGGGACTAGAATAGTGCTACGGTATCCCCTGCCTGTCGTAAGAGGCGACTAAAAGGGGGCTTCTGGGGTTGTGGGCGGCAAGAGTGGGAGCTCGAAGCGTCCAGCAAGCAAACCCGGGAAGGACGGCGGTGTGTGTGGCCAGCAGCAGCGTAAACTGCTCCCCCCAAGGCAGAGCCCGATATCACATCGCACTCGGAGGACTCCGGCTGTGTTCTATCGGAGATCCCGGAGTTCTCCACCAAGCGCTGAGGACGGCCACCGGGGGGGTTTTAATGCGGTAAAAATACCACATAGCCCAGCGTCGTTCCCACGTCGTCGTTGGTACCTTTTGAAGGTTTCCCCCTGGTAAACAAAAAAGGACTGATCTTTTCATAAAGCTTAGAAACTATAGATTTGTAGACGATTTAGTATAGATAATGAAACCAAAAAAATAAGACATTTATTGAAGCTGGATTCTATTAAAACTTTTAACACTTCAACTTAATTGTTTTAAAACAATTAAATTAGTTGAATTTTGTAAGATAATTATACTGTTTTAAATGTGCGTACACCCTACTTACACTCTTTCTACCTTGCCCATATCAGTTACAAAGCATTGTTGGGCGAATAAACATTGGGGTCAACAGTTTCTAAAGTGAACCTACTGCTGCTTATTATGTATGCAGTAAACATTGACCTATTCTACACTTGTACTAAGACTGATAAATGCACTCCTTTTACGGAACCAAACAGGATTGCTTATGCAAATCATAATAAAATACATGAAAATCAATTTAGTTGAGGTATATTTATTTTTGTCATTATCTGTTACTGTTGTTTAATACAAGCACGCTATTTGTATTGAGAGCAGTGCAGTATTTATAACGAGGACGTAGCCCTAAATAATAAATAACTAGGTCGGTCTCTTGGCTATGATAATTTAGTAATTGAAGGATCTTTTATATTTGTAATCTCTAGACATGTTAGATTGCAGTCGCATATTAATCGAAAAGTTCTTCTTACCAATATTTTAACCTACTTGTTCGATCCTTTCGTTTTCTTATGACGGTGTCTATGCTACATGTTAACTTATATACTTTTGAACGGTTTATAAAAATCGTCAGTATTGTTATGTTAAATGTTAATCGTATCGGTCACGTCTCGTCATTTTAGCAGATGGGTGAGAGATTAGAGAACGTTTGTATAATTACTACTTACTTCGTATAATTATTTCAGTAGAATTAATTTGTAAGAAGTGGCCGATTCTTTATTTAACTTTTACATTTCGTACCAGGTTTTTTTTCCAAAGCGCTGATAAAATAAATTACTACCAAATTTTTTATTTATTATCTACGATGTATAAACCGTAACAAAAATACAACAATTTCGAAATACTAGGGATTATTTTAAAAAGCTTTCAAATAAAAATAATTTAAGCTACGTGTATAAAATAAAAGAAACACGAGTGGGCAGATATTGATACCGTGACCTTAGTTCAGCGTCAATCGTTTCCTATATCTGTATCGTCGGCTAATAAACATCAATATAGATTTTATGGGTGTTATGACATCTTTTTATCATCGCCCTGTATGCAACGGAAAATATTGTAAGTAACGATTCTAAAGAGGTACAACTATAGGCCAATTTCTTGGATGCCAAATCTCGGAGTCAGTCCATTTCGTGATCCTGCGACTACTGATGTGACAGTATTTTAAGGATTTATGCCGCTGATTTCGAATCTATTTAAGTGATATACCAGTCGAAATTTAATCAATATCTTACAACAAGCAATATCCGTGTGTTATAAGAAACGAAGCTTACATATTAACCGATATAAAAATGATGTGTAAACAATTTAAGCTTTGCCAACGCATAGCTGTTCCAAATTGTCATCATATATCGTCTGGCGTTTAATTAAGTTTTAGCCTCAACTTTTTTGCAATAAACCGTTTAAGGCAGGGACTACTTTACGTATTAGGAAAGTCGCGTTCATCTTTTAAATGTGTTAAGAGAACTCAATGTGAGGAAAACACTCATGATTTTCCTTGTGACCTGTACGACATTTAAACTGTTCACGGTGAAAATAGCTATGTAATAATTTCGTTTCAATATATGACTGAATCATGTTTTGCTTTTATAAATAAGCTTTAAAACCCTGAAGTCTCTGGATTATTTTTTATAAGTTTATTCATTTTATAAGTATTTAAGTAAACGGTAAAGCAATACAATACAAATAGTATAGACATACATACTACACAAAGGATTGCTTACTTTGTTTTCAAAATTTTAAATGTTCTTATATATTTTACATTCTTTTTGCCGTCAGGGTTTATGCTGTCATCATGTGAATTGTATAATTATTATTGAGCTTTACGTAGAACTATCTGATTAAGAGGTTGAAAAGGAAGGAAGGACAAAACTAAGGAAAACGATGTAATTATCCAAAATATGCCCTTTTATTCACTGACATTGTCATGTACGGTATAAATATTTAATACCTTAACCGACGTAACCAGTTAACATTGAGAATTGATCTCGTATTACATTACAACTAGATATATTATTGTATCTATTTTTTTCATTGTCTGCGGTATATGCACACGGAATCCTATTGCAACCTTGTTATCTCCTGTCACATTATCGCTACTATTATTTTTTTATTATTTGTAGTAACATTTTTTTTCAAAATCGTGTCTTCTTATAACCATGACCATTATTTTGCCGCTTTTCATTTTATTTATTATTTACATTTCACTTAAGTGCTCTACAACACCATTGTTTATTTTACTTTTTTAATACTCAAGGTTGTGTTGACCACTAGGTACTGGTTTCGGCACACCTACAATTCTCAGTCTTCGCATCACATACGATGCGTCATGTGTATTTAATATACATATGCCAGCAGATATTTTCCAACGCACTAGGATCTGCGTTTGAATCATTCAGATTGTGTCCACACCGCTTGGCTCGGTTCGTTCGACGTCAGTTTGCGTTTGCTAATAACTCTTCGCGGTCGTATTATGTATTTCCCATAAATGTTTCCTTATTTTTGAAAATGCTATTTGAACACATCGAATAATTACTTGTGTTGTACTATCTTGCATTTTGTTTTTGAATATTTTATATTTTGCCAGTTGTGAACATATCGCGAACGCTAACAATGTGTGGATCTTAAAAGTGCAAAAACAATTAATGTTTCGTTATCAGTTAATAGTGCGTGATTCCAAGGATCTGCAAGTGAACTTATTCTAGTCAGATGATGTGATTGAAAAAATATTCAAGATGATTTACGAAGTGATAATTGGATTCTTGGCATTTTTATACTTAATATGGAAATTTTTACTTGGCGGCAAGCAAGAGAAGAACGCTTCATTAAATTTAAATAATAACAAAGAGTGCACAACCATATTAAAAGAAAACGAATTTGTTAAGTCGCCTATGCAAGTGACTTTAAAAGGTAATCTATCTAAGCACAATGTGGACTATTCTGAGATAAATACCTCTTCTAAAAATCTTACTCCTATAATTGAAAGCTTAACAGAAAAATCAGAGGAACTTGAATACGATTTTGATGATAAGAGAAATCTCATTGCTAATATATTATTGAAACGAGAAGATGATGGCGTTGAAAATTTGTGTAAACGAGACAGCCCACCGAAGGAAAGGTTTGCAGAATTCTTAGAAAAGACCGTTTTAAATGATGACAAGTTGCAATCCATCATACAAAATTTGTCATTAGATAAATCTGAAACACTACCGTCTGCTCAAGCATTTGACTCACAATATGAAAACAACATTTGCACAAAAAATTCAAATGTGGATAATTCTGCAGATAAAGAAAATAAACCTGTGCAAGACAAAGAAACGACTCACATTACACATGAATCTGCTGAGCGAGACTCAGAATTTATTGAATGTAATGGGACATCCGAAAGTAAACCTTTATTATTGAGAAGATTGCAAAAACAATCAGGACTACCAACTGGACTTAATTTCGGATCAGTAATAGGAGAACTAAAGTTGAAAACAAAAAACACCGAGGGTTTGAAACCTGTTTTTAGGAAATTTGATATCGACACCATCGACAATGTTCAGGCATGTATTTTAACCGACTTTCTTATTTAATTAGATATATTGAACAAAACTTTGAGAAAACCTTGTCTCTTGTGCCATCATTGATATGGTAAACTGAATCAGTATGATATGGTAAACTGAAGGATATACGAGTAGTAAGGTACATATATAGTAATCAACTGACTGTAAATAAGAAATTTGCGTAGAAGATGCCCGTGAAAAATAATCGTAATCGAACATTGCATTTCGATATTTTGTGTTTCCGTATAATAACTACACATTAGTAAATTAAGACTTAATGCATATGTATAATATGTGTTATGTATATGCCTATAAAACTTAGTGAAATTTCATTATGATTTATATAACAGTAGGTGTGATTCAACTTATAATTACGCACACACGTAACAATAGGGTTTGAATTACATGCTGCAAGGAAGATGGCATTGATTGCAATCTTTCACACTATTCTACGCTATAAAGCGTGTCAGTGCACTGTCATAGATACACTAGATTAGATAATTTTGAACATAAAAACCTTTGATGTAAATGTATGTAATACTATCAGAGTATGCAGTGAACTATTACAATTCTGTTATCTCATGCTTTTTAAGGATGAATGAAACAGATAATTTTGTTTGTCCGCACTTTTAGGAAATAACATTTTTTATTCCATAATTGTTATTGAGCTATAACCATTATGCGACTCTCAGAATAATTAGTTGAAAGTTACATTATAAACTATCTTATATATAAAATTCTCGTGTCACAATGTTAGTTACTGTACTCCTCCGAAACGGCGTTACCGATTTTCACCAAATTTTATATGCATATTCTTTAGGTCTGAGAATCGGTAGATAGTAATCTATTTTTCATACCCCTAAGTGATAAGGGTTGTTCAAATGTTCACCCTTAACAATTTTTTATTTATATGGCAACACAACGTTTGCCGGGTCAGCTGGTCTTTATATAAATATGATAAGTTGCAAATTATTTCAAATAGTGCCTTAATTTATTATTTAATTGTTTCAGGAATCTCTTAACGCGTCTGTGGATGAAAAGAAAAAAGTGCATATTGACGACACTGAGTTGGGCTCCAACATCTTAGCAGATCGACGGAACAAATTAGAAACAGCATCCCAGGTACGTTATAGCCCTAAAAATTACGAATTACGCCAATTACGAACTAAAACATATGTAAGTACTTAATGCAATAGGCTCTTTGGAATGCTGCGTAAATACCTACATGACCTTTTCTGCTTACGCGTTCAAATCAAGTTTCGAAATTGATTCATTGTATTCATTTACCTGAATACCTACCTATTTTGTCTTTATTTTATTTTATACTTATACTTATAAAAAAAATACTTTTTTGAAGTACCTACCTAAGGAAACGTAATATCCTTTCCATTAAATATCTACAAATTATGACAATGAAGTGTCCTCTTCGTGAGTTCAGTATAAATGAAGTAAGTGGGTACCGTATCATAATTAATGATGTACTCAACTTCAAAATTATAACACCGATTTTAAAATTATTTCTCTAATATTTCAGAAGATAATAACAGTTAAAAGTGTAACAGAAAACATGCATTTGTAAGATCTATATCTATGGAGACATCTACTTTGAAATTAACTGATAGGCCGCCTTTATAGATTTTTTTGACAGTAAAAAATAAATAAAAATGTAAGCAAACTAAAAGTATTAAACAATATTTTAATGAAAACACATTAGCATTGAATTGTTACTCGTTAAATATCAAGGATGAAATAATTATATCCTTTACTTCAACAATTTTTTAATTAGCGTGACCGGAAGTACTTTCTTTCTTCCTTGTTTAATTCCTTGATTCACATGCACCTTCGCGCATAGTTTCCTTGGTTTTTGCAAAAGCTGTAGGTAGTTTAAAGGAAAAGGAAATTTAAAATGGGGACAATGTATGTAAGTCGATGGGATATTTTATTAGTGAAACTAGCAATTATATTGCCTCTTAGATCCCGTATACACAGACAGCTTATTTTCATTTACTTATTTCCATAAAGATTTTTCTTGTCAGCTCGACACAATATAATCGAAATGAGTAATTTGAACCCTAACCGGAGTGAGTCAGTGACCACAAAATGTTTAATGCAATTCCTCGTACTAGCGATTATATTGTAACTGCTGGTCTGTCGACAAATATGGACAATATTTGACACTAGATAAAGGTAACATCTGTGTCTTACGTTGAATCACATTAACAAGTAGACTTATAACTTAAAAAAAATAGCCAATAAGAAGTCAAACTCTAGTTATATGGTTAAGTTTTTACCCTTTGGGTTCAAAACCCTAAAATATCTTTCAATATCAAACAAAACATATGTTTGTAGATAACAAAATGAAGTTGCTCTGGTTGCTCAGCAATATTTGTTATTATGCTAGCCAATACAACGTTTTCATTATCACACCATGGTAACAATTATTATAAACACAGTTAAGAGCATTTCAAAAGTGATAAACATACATTTCTATATCCTGAAATATATTCTTTGCTTTATTACAAAAATATAAAGTGTATAGATTATTTTATATATCTTATTACAATTATTACACAAAACAGTATTGTTGTTCGAATACACTGGGGCGCTATTGTAGGACTTTCATGAGTTATACTTATTTATGTGTAATTATTACCTGTAACAAATTATCAGATTCCTTGTATTGATAATAACTGAAAGTATGAGTTATCGTATCGTATCTGCGCATTGTTAATAAAATTTAACTCAGAAATATGTTATACTGCATTTTTCAGGGGATCATTCTTGGTTTTTCTTACTGTTTATATTTGAATTTTGCAGGGATGGCGGAAACGCGTGCCGCAGAGCGATGCGTCCATGTTCACGGTTGCCGGGCGGCTGGAGCGCGACAAGGTGACGGCCGCCACGCCGCCGCTGACGCCGCCGCCGGCCGCCACCCCGCCGCCCTGCGCGTCGCCCGTCATCACGCCCGCAGTGCCGCCCCCGAACAAGTTCAGGTAAAATATCTTTGCTATCATTTACCGTAGTACTTGCGTCCTAGGCAACGATGTAGCGACGCTTGGTCTTTTCGACACTGTCTATACGTTCGACTTCAGTTATAGACTGAAGACGATTCAGTTATTCGACTTCAAACTTATATTGTTATGAAAGAATTATATACTTAGCGGAACCATTACCGTTCGCTTTTTTATTATATAAAAGTAGCAAATAAGAGGCCTTCCACATTACATCTATAATTGACAAATAAAATTACACAGATTTGATCACAGGTTGGTCAAAGATCAGTTGCACTGCGTAACACTGCTATGTTTAAGCAGAACTAGGTGATGACTCCGGAGTCATATCACAAAGGGTTCCACCACCTTCAAATCCTTGAAGATCTTTTGCATACAATCTTATTACTAATATTCACCACATATATTCAAAAGTGTGTGCTATTATTACTATTATCTAATACTTAGCATTTACATTTCCAGATCTCGCAAGCCTCCCACGTCGCCGACGAACGGGTTCGCGGCGGGCCCGCTGCGCTCCGCGTCGTGCGCGGTGATGAGCGCCGCCGTCGACGCCAAGCCCAAGGACACGCCGCGCCCGGACAGGGAGTCCTTCAAGCGGAGCCACTCCGTCAGCGAGAGCATTAGCAGACTTGACGAGAGTTAGTATCCACGCAAAATTAATTTTCGAGTTATTACAATTTCTTGGGCTGCTTTTTAACACGATACCAAAACATAGCCCTGTAGGCATATAACCATTTTTGTTTTGTAACTACCCGTCTTAGACTGAGCCTGGGCTCATGAATTTGTATTATACGTCATCCTTCAAAGTAAAATTAAGCAGCGCATCACTATCTACATTTATCTCGTAAAAGGCAGAAACATGTGGGTAATGCGGTCGTAGATGCCACAAATAATGCCAAAGGTGGCCCTTTAAAATTATTCTCTTTAATTTAATATTGACGTTTTATAGAAGAAGAGATATCCCCCGGCGCCGAGAAGTCCGGGTGTCCGGTGCGGGTGCCGCGCGCCGACGACGAGACCTTCCAGGCGTTCTTCGCGCCCGCCCTCGAGCAGCAGGACAAGGCGCCCGTGGACAACGTCGATGTCGACCTGGACGCCATCGACAGCGCATCTAGGCAATTGTGCGTTATCTAAACTTATTTACATAGATATAATCCTTGTGAACCGTTGGTATGAAACCGTGGAAAGACTTCAAATCAAATCATTTTTTTAATTCAAAATAGATTCTTTATAGAGCACTTTTTGAATGTTATTACAACTACTTTCTCTATGTAAGAAGTCATTTATAAATAATTATCTTATATTAAATTAATACTTTGTCTTTCGGTGTTTTTTAAATGTTTCATTATTTCTGAATTTAATTAGTTGTAATGTTTCGCTTAGTTACCTATATTATCTTAGTATAGTCTGCGCCAATAAGTCCGTTGTTTTTATAAGGTTGAAGTGGCAAATGAATTAACAGTCGACTTAATGGTGAGTCGACCTAACCTTGACGCGAACCCTAACATGGACGCGACTCCATACATAATATGTTTTATCTGAGGCCGATTTCAGATGTGTTGGCACTTCCGAGAACTATTGGAGTCTGATATATGGTTTAGGCGGCATCCAAACCAACCGAACCTCAAGAATTCACGTTAGAAATAGATCGGTAGGTGGTACCTCCCCGGTCGAACCTAACTGGTTCTACGATCTCTCAAAAAAAGACAAACCCACTAAGTTTCTTACCGGATCTTCTCAGTAGAGGTCGCGTTCCGATCCGGTAGTAGTTTAAGAAAATATTGTAACTGACAATTTATAAGTGCCGCCGTTGGCCTATACAAAATAAATATATTTCATTCATTCATTTCATTAATTTAAGTGAAAGTATAACCATATACTGATTTCGCGTTTGAACGGAAGGTTCCAACACTTTCTGACCGAGTTACCAAAGTCGGCCATCGGTATAGTATAGGTAAAAGTCACGGCATTCGCGTTGTCGCGCGCAGGTTGTCGCACGAGTGGGCGCGGCGCGCCAAGCGCGAGCGGCGGCACGCGGCGTCGCGCAACCCGCTGCGGGCGCTCGCCGCGCGCACCGACCTGCGCCAGGAGTACGTGCCGCCGCCGCCCACCGCGCGCGAACACCTCGCCAGGGAGAAGGGTGAGTTCACACCCCCCACGTGTTTTTGTTGCGTTTCACCTACGTGAAATAGATATCTTTTTTTTATAATATAGAAGTAGTAGACGAGCATGCAGTCCACCTGATGGCAAGTTGCTACTGTCACCAACGGATATCCGTAATCAACCCCAGATAGGATTAGATATTCCTGATGAGGACTAAGCTGGAACGCCTCGGAAAAGTATGTCTCCCTTGCCACACCCTTCAAAATGGAACGCAGCAGCGCCTAACACTGCTGTTATTAGGCAGAAATAGGTGTAGCGGTGGTGTCGCCGAAGTCGAACCACTAAGGGTTTTACCACCATCTAACATGTAATGTCTAATCTGATGTTGATTATAAATTCAAAAACTTGTGACACGGATTCTGTGCTACCGATACTTAGCACACTAAAGGTTTTCAGCACAGACAGAAAGTTGTGATAAAAGATATCTGTTAAACATGAAGAGTTTTTTTTTATATACGGGAGGAACAGTCCACCTGATGGTAAGCGGCTACCGTGCCCAGGGACACCTGCAATCGACCCCAGATAAAATTAACTAACGTAACCGTCGTAACTCGGAGGCCCATGCCCAAGAGGGGGTCAGAAATGAGTCGGAGGCGAGTTGTGGCGGTGGTAACTACGAAAACTTGCATGTCGTTAACGTTGAACAGAGCCGGTGCGGTGTGTGGCGGCGGGGCAGTGCGGGCTGGCGGCGGAGGCGCTGGCGGCGCTGGCCAGCCGCGAGGACTTCGCGAGCGTGGCGCTGCGCAGCGCGGCCGCGCGCGCCCCGGCCGCCGCGCGCCCGCTGCTGCTGCACGTCAAGGGCCGCCGCCGCGTGCAGGTACGTTGTGCGGGGCATACATTAGTTAACGTTACTCGCTCCTAACTAGATAATGTAACCAGTTTTGACAATTGAAATTGTCACTGTCATCTATTTTCGTGCTTGAAAAATATTAAAAATATATAGTTTTTAGAGCATTTACGAGTGAAACGATATTTCTCCGCAGTTTTTCTTCGATTTCGTGTTTTTACAACACTTAAGTGCACATATCGGCATTGTTCCGCATACATTACACCATGACAGCCATTTTTTTTGCACCACTTAACTGCACATGTCGGCATTGTTCCGCATAAATTATACCAGACAGACAGACAAATTTGTCAGCCGTTTAAGCCATTTAATGGTTTCCTTCAATTACAAGGCGGTGAGATATCTATACTTATCTATGGTAGAGGGACTCCACTACACACTATTATACGAACAAAAATACGCTTATGATTGTAGCCCACATGTACTCCCAAAATTTAGACGAATCGAACGAAACCATATTATGTTCAAATTCGTCAAACGATTAGTACTGGAGAACATGTCGTAGAATAGGACATGTCATTGTATACTTCATGTACCTATACACGTAAGAAATTCTTTAACATTTCTTTAAGAGAATAGAAATACATCTAAACTTCTTTGGCGTATTTAATGAAAAAAAATAGTAACTAGCCAAAGTAGTTTATCTGTTTAAATATCAGTGATGTGGTTATCGGTGTTAATTTCTTAAAAATGTTGACCAAATATTTGTTTGTTTATAGACAAGGCTGGTGGAACCAATACATACGAATGTAAACAGAGGTGATTGTTTCCTTCTGGTCACTTCGGATCAGGTGTTCCTGTATATAGGATTGTACGCCAATGTCATCGAAAGGTTAGTTGTATGATATTAAAGACCATTATGACACACATATATACGCATTCTGTTTTTATTTGTTACCGAAAAAAAAAACAAAATTTTAATGCATAAAATAGAAGTTTTAAGCATACAGTATAAATAACTATCGTTCTTCATTAATTTAATAAGTTATTGTAATATTTTTTAATGTTTACAGAAATCGAAGCACAGACATAGCGGTTCACATCTACAACACGAAAGATCTTGGATGCAAGAACTCTACTGGTATCATAAAGATCGACGAGCAATTAAAGAACTACTCCAACAAACACTGGAACCAGTTCTGGTCTCTCCTCGGAGTCACCGAGGAGATCGAAAACTACAAACCAGTCGAGACCGGCCCCGCTGACGAAGACGAGATATTCGAATCTTGTATCGTCCAAACCAACATGTGCTACGAAGTCATAGATGACGAGCTGGTGCCCATAAAGGAGTATTGGGGTCAAGTGCCCAAGATTGCAATGTTGCATCAATCAAAGGTGATCGTTTTCGACTTCGGTTCGGAAATGTACATCTGGTACGGCAAAAACGTTCCCCTAGAAAGCCGAAGGCGTGCGGCGCAGCTGGCTCAAGAATTGTTCGATGAGGGCTACAATTACGAGGAATGCCATATCAACCCGTTGAACGCCGCTGAGTATCAAGGCGCTAGGAGCGACTCAAATGCAACGGTCAAATCATCGAAGAGTAGACCGGAATGGGCTATACTATCCAAAGTAACGCAACATATGGAAACCATCCTCTTCAAAGAAAAATTCCTTGACTGGCCAGACTATAGCAGAGTCATTAAGATAAAACCACAGGAGAACAAGTCCAGTAGTATGGAGATAACTCCGTGTGATGCGGAGGAGATGTTGTCGAACGAGTACCAGGATCCAGATCTCATTTTAGAAGGATCTCACGTCGGCCGCGGAACACATTACTACGATAAGGACTCTATGAGACACTACGACATAAAAACAAAATCAGTGTGCAAGTGGGTGATACAAGAGTACGACTATCAAAAAGTGGAAGATGAGGCTGAAATCTGCGAATTTTTCTCAGGCGACAGCTACATTATCAGATGGGAGTACCAGATAACGGTTTCCGGTCGGGAATTGAACGGGAAACCTTCGAAACACAACGTGACCGGAAGGGATAGGTGTGCGTACTTCTGTTGGCAGGGCAAGGATGCATCTTCTAACGAGAAAGGTGCAGCTGCCCTGTTGACGGTCGAGCTGGATAAGGAAAAGGGTCCGCAGGTCCGAGTGGCGCAGGGGAACGAACCGCCGGCTTTCTTAAACCTCTTCCAGGGACGGCTGGTTATCCATCAAGGCAAACGCGACACGGATAAGAATAGGTACAGGCTGTTCGTTACGCGCGGCAACCTGGCCAATGAGGCTTACCTGCTACAAGTCCCGTGCTCGGTGAGGCAGCTGAGGAGCCGGGGCTCCTTAATTCTCGTCGACACGGAAAAGGCATGCCTGTATATCTGGCATGGAGCTCGGAGTCTCAAGCACACCAAGAACGTAGCGGTCGAGCTCGCGAATAAAATGGTGGCGAGACAGTCGAGGTACCTGTTCGGCGAAAATGTGGCCGACGTTAAGGTTACCGAGGTGAAGGAAGGCGAGGAACCGAAAGAGGTACGTATTAAATATATCATCCATTATGCTGCTACATGCCTTAATATTTTAATTTGACAATCTCTGCGCCCTCAAAATATTCAATTTGTCAGTTACACCTTTGATTGGCAAAAAATATAAAAATGTGCAGATTAATTATCTTATATATAAAATTCTCGTGTCACAATGTTAGTTACTGTACTCCTCCGAAACGGCTTTACCGATTTTCACCAAATTTTATATGCATATTCAGTAAGTGTTAGAATCAGCTACTATCTATTTTTATACCCCTAAGTGATAAGGGTTGTTCACCCTTAAATATTTTTTTTAATTTTTGAACATTTTTTTTTGTTTTTATTTTTCTATAATGTGGCATTAAAAATACATACAACCCTAAATTTTTACTCTTTTATCATCAACCCCTATTTTTTAATTGCTATTTGAGTCATTTCATCATTATTCATACCGCTCGTTGTCAGATTTTTAAATTTTTTTATATGGCAACACAACGTTTGCCGAGTCAGCTAGTTTTCTAATAACAATATGTCAGGTGTACGAGGCGCTGGGCGTCGCGAACAAGCAGTCGTACAACTCCATAATGTGCGGCGCGCGGGCGGAGGGCGAGGCGGCGCCGCGCTCGCCGCGCCTGTTCCACTTCACCGACCTCGGCGGCCAGTTCGAGGCGCACGAGGTGCTCTCGCCGCTGCGCCACGAGACGCTCGTCACGCCCTTCCCCTTCGAGCAGAAGGAGCTGTACTCCGCCTCGCAGCCCGGTTAGTCGATGCGCTACGGATTGTTGAAGATCTGCTCCTTCATGGATTACGGATTGTTGAAGGAGCAGATGTAGGAAACGGATATTTACGTCTAATGTTGTTAAATTTGTTTTGAGATCGGTAGAACCCTTCATGGAACTTCCGGAGACACCACCGCAACGCCTTTTTCATCCCTATAGTAGTAGTGGCCAGGTTTGAGGGACGTGGAAAGAGTTGAAACGTTACACGTGACGTTATATCTTAATTCTTGGCGGAACATCGTTTGTGGCCGATGTCAAGTACAACTTTAATCAGATGTGAGTTGATTATTGTGTAATTGAATTCAACAGTACACCATTGCCGGAAGAAATTACGCAGAAATCTATTTGGCGATATTACTGCTGAAGTCTAAAACTATTTAATTATCTTGTCTAAAATTTCAGAATTTTACATTGCGTCACAGATGCGTGCGTTAGTTACTTCAATGTCCTTAACAGTAGTAATACTACGGTAATCATATAGGTTAAGTGACTTTTACTGATTATAACGTGTGATGTGTGTATGATGTGTTGTGTGTGTTGCAGCGCTGTTCCTGCTGGACGCGGGCGCGGCGCTGTGGCTGTGGCAGGGCTGGTGGCCGCGCGGCGAGGACGGCGAGCTCGAGCCCGCCGAGAGGAACGCCGGTACGTTTTACATGAAAAATTACTATGCGAATCCTTTATAGTTGTGACATTCTTAACATTGAGTATTTAGATGTAAAGTTTTGAGTTAGACTTCCTTTTACGGTGCTATATTTTATATTTAAAACTGATAGTTTATTTGTTTAATACGTAAAACTACTTCATTGTAATTATTTTCTTTGTTTTCTTTCTGTACGAGTTTTGCGCGAACCGATTTCAGTGACATACAAAAAATATTTAATTGTATGCAAATCGATTTTGCTTAGAAACCGGGTATAATATCGTTAATATTGAATACTAGTAGAATATAATAGTAAAACATAATTTGGCAAAGTGCATGCGATTTACATGCGTATTTTATACGTGTGCTATGTTCGACGCACGCGTATTCGCTCCTTCTGGAATCTAAGTGTGTTCGTGTGCAGGCGTGGGCGCGTTCGCGGCGCGGTGGGCGGCGCTGCGGGCGGCGGCGCTGCGCACGGCGGCGGCGTACGGCGAGGCGGCGGCGGCGGCGGCGGGGGCGGGCGGGGAGGGGGCGGGGGCGGGCGGCGCGGCGGCGCCCGTGCGCGTCGTGGCCGCCGGCCTCGAGCCGCAGCCCTTCACCGACCTGTTCGACACCTGGACCGATCACGACGACGCCGCCGAGGCCAACATTGCGGTACGCATCCCGACGCAACCGAGCCTCGACACATTCGAGCCGCGGTCCCTTGAAGATCTATTGACTAGTAGCTGTAAATAGTCTGATGAGCTAATTGCAACAGTTAATAGCTCACTATCTAATGGTCTATAGTTGTTAGTGGGACCGCGCCTTACGATGATAAATACAATTCAATCTAAATTCAAAGATAATAGTGAATTGATCTAATATGAATAGTGAATAAATCTATCCTCATACCCATCATAGAAAATCCACTTCTTGTTATTACTGCAAATAATGAATCATTCGAAATTTATAACATTTTTGATACAAAAAAAACTTGTTTTTATATCAGTTTTCTTTAACATATTTTATTGATTTTTAATTATCGAAAATCAAACAAGTACAAATTATAATTATAAGTGTAAAAACACGTTCATAGTTTTTAAGCTCACGGGTTGTGGTTATGTATATCATATGTATATAAAATTGTAAATAATGTGTTTTGATAATCAGTTGAAAATATGCTTATGATGTGTGCATTATCAAAAATATGAGATATGATGCAGAAAATATTATGAAAACCGGATGTGTGTGGATAAGTGTGTGTACTAGAATATCAATGTTCACACTTATGTCACTTATATCGGTTTTCAGTTGTAATTTGTTAGGCAATCTTTATATTCCATTCTTTGCATTTGATTCATTTACTTTTTTTTTTTCATTACAATCATATACTAGAAGTGTAGTATCGTAAACTTAGTACTTTGTGGGTTGTTGACGTTGCGCAGATTTTTACAATAAAGGTTGTTGATTTCTGTATCGCATAAATATTTCTTAGTTGTATATAATATATTGTATAATGTACACATAATAATATACATAAAAATTGATCTTCTATGCTCCTTGATTTCTGATGCTCATTATTTTTTCACCTCCTTTTGGGTTATATGAAAACGATCCGACCGATTTTAATAAAACTCATCGGTAGATTTGCCCTCTTAGGTAATAACGTACGCTATATTATTTTCAACTAGCTGCCTCCGTGGAAAGTCAAATATTTTGCAACCTGGATTTATAAGATCTTATATCTTGGTTTGGTTTTACATGGCATTGTACTGTACATTTTTGTGATATTCAATTTAAAAATACGGTAGATTAGCATTCGTTTAAAACAACAGACTGCTGTTCTCATAGGCCAAATATTATATTGGTGACGAAGTCAACTATTGTATGAAATGTGCAGTATCCGCTGTATTTATATGCGCGTCAAAATTTACGCGATTTGTTTGAAAAGTTTGATTACTTTTTAATTAAAATGCTTAGTTACACCGTCTTTTGCAGTACTAATGTCATGTTAACTATTTTAACTTGTGTAGTATTTATAATATATTATTTCATATTATGTTCTTTCCTTCATTCAATAACATTAGTTCTGCACAAAAACGTGGAGAATAATGTTATGTGAAACGAGCGTTACGTTACTTTTCAATATTATGCAGCATTTAGATACTTATCGGGGACACACATACATGGGTTAGAACGAGTATTTATACAACTAACTCGAGCTCGACAGATCGATCTGGCCTCGTTCACATTAAAAAAACTGACCGTGCACTAGGACAAAGTCTCGCGGTGGGTCTTTCGCGAGCGTCTAAACGTTGCACAAACTTAAGGGGGCATAGAAGTCGGTCGGACGTCGTACGAACGTGTGGGTGGAGCGTGACGGTGAGGTGGCGGTGTGTGCGCAGCTGGGGCTGAAGGCGGGCGCGGCGGCGTGCGGCGCGGCGGAGCTGGCGCGCCTGCGCAGCGCCGGCGCCGTGCTGCCGCTGGCCGCGCTGCAGCGCCGCCCGCTGCCCGACCACGTCGACCCGCACCACCTCGAGCGGCACCTCGCCGAGACCGACTTCCTGGTACGTACGGGACTGTGCTCCCATTCATGGTTACGTCTCCAAAATGTAAACAAACGTTGACCTATTGAGAAACAACGTTACGAATGGTAGTTTCCTATTTTTGACGATATTAAAGTAATAATCTAAATAAATTAAAATCAATTCACATTTTCTAATAATTATGTTACCTTAATTTCGTTCCACACCGTAATAATAATAAAGAACATGGTTTATGGTAGAAAATTAAAGTGTGATAATTGTAACACAATCGGGATTCAAAACATTTTTTGTGCCGCTATTTATAAGTTTCGTAGCTGATGTTATTAATTTTCGTGATCGAGATCGAACACGAATGTTTTCACGTTTTCAAAGCACGTTTGTTAAGTTGTGTGTAGTTGTTAAAGATTTTGTTTTTGTTGATTTTATTAAAATTTTTGTTTCTTGTTAATTTATTAAGTTTTGCAATACATGTAATTGTATTTTGACAATGACATTTCTTTGTTTACATTTTGGATACCTAATTATGAATCAGGCTATAGAGGTACTTGTATAAAAATAATACTTGGAGATGGTACGCACGTACGTTTATAAATGTGGCACCCTTGAAATCGCACTGAATTATATATTTAGCACAGTAATTCGTTAGAATTATGTTATGCTCGTTATAGTAATACCCATAGAACAATAATGTGAGCACGTAACTAATTATCGTTATGTCGAATTTAGGAGGCTTTCGGCATGACCAAAGAAGAATTCTCGGCGCTCCCGGCTTGGAAGCAAACGAATATGAAAAAGGACGTCGGCCTGTTTTGACCCACCGGCCCCCCGCGCGCCTCGTACTCCCGGATCGACCGCCCCGCGGCCGACCATCGAGCAGAGAAACGATTCTCCCTGTTCATAAATAGAATTAGAAATTTTGTACAACCTCAGCTCTTTCGTACTTTTTTACTGAAACATTGTAGAAAGGATTTGATACAATTAATGTTAAGAAGCACGCTTTAAAACTTTTATAGCAAACGTGTTGTCGAACAGTTATCGTAATTTTTGTACTAACGGAATGAAATGTATTCGTCGACGTGATATTTTCATGTAACCGCAGTAGGATTAGTGTAGGAATTGTGAAGAGCCGATTACGGATTTGTCAAATTGGAATTGTTTCGGTAAACATTGTTATTTGTCGCATCCATTGCATGGTTTGTAACTGTTTTGTATATAGAAGATTTTGTTGTTTCATTTTGTCATCTTTATTTTAACTATTTTTTGTTATTGCTAGGTTTTCTTTTTCTATAGTTTTTAAAATCTTGTGTTTTACCTACTATTATTATTATGATTTGTTACATTAATATATTTATACTTACTTTTGTATCCTATACTGTTTTAAATTGTTCAATGTTCTAGAACGATTGCATGGATATGACAAAATGGCAATAAGTAAAAACGGTGATATTTTGTATGTTTTCGGTGCGATATTATCCAAAATGCTACGCATTACTTTGTTTTTTTTTTTTTTTAATTTACTTTTTTACATTAAATAATATTATTTATATTTTGATGGAATTTTAAATATCAATTTTACAATAGAAATAGTAATGTAGCAAGCATTAATATTTAATATGTATGCGGTATTTATGCGATAATGTCGCACATAAAATGGACGTAGGGTAAAAATGTGTCTGGTCAAACTATGAATATCGTTTGTAATCCTGTAGATATACAAACACGTACTTCTATTACTATTATAAAATATACGCTTTAGTGTAGGCTCCTACTGTTCATGACGGACGGACATTGTACTAATAATAACTTGTGATATTTTCTCACGTACCGTGATAGGTAGATGATGTATCGCGGCTCCGGTCGTGTTTTAAATGTTATATATTCGTATATACCTCCGCCGTCATAGAATATGTCTTATGTATTTTAACACATCACATATCTAATCTACTCATTAGCTAATTTTTTATACTGAGCGTTAGGTGGACCATGTTAAAGAGTTGACTCATTTCCTTTAATATTTCAGCGTTTGAATAACCAACGACTGGGTTTTTACAATTTTATATAATATAATATACCTGTTGTGTGTCGAAAATATGTCGTTAACTTATTTGACTTCAACAAATTCATGACCGCGCCGATACTTTCTGACATTACTAAGTTTTGTTTTAAAATAATACAATTGACTTATGTAGATTACTCGTAATAATATACGATAGATTGAAACAGAAGCACTTTATCGATTAGCCATGATCCTTACCGATGTGCTACTATAGCTTGAATTGTTTCGTGTAATATTGCCATGTATACAGTTTTAGATGTTTTTTTATAACTTAGCTTTCTGTAAAAGTGCCGGATGTGAATGCTGAAGGTGTTAGCGGGATTGTTGGCGCCAGTATGCGATTGTCTATTTCTGCCAATGATAAGTGTTACATTAACCGCCAAGTCATACCTTAGTTAACGTACTTAGATACATACAAAATAACCTATATTTTATGCATTTACGGCTGATACTACTTGGGCCTACCGTGACATAAACGTATCTCTCAAATCCAATGTTTAATGTTTTGCTTTGGTTGTGTTACTTATAACGATGATTATTATTGTATTTGAGATTTATTTTGTATAATAATGGTGTAATAAATTGCTAAAATTGATTACAATATTTTTTTCATTTACACCTTTGATTTAAAGTTATATTTTTTTGTAATTCTCCTTGAAAGTTATTTTAAAGAAATACAGGGTATTTTTGACTATGCTTTTATTTATAGGTAAATAAAATTAAAGTGTCTGTTTGTAATGTCGAAATAAAATTGTATACTTATTTAAAAACTAGCTTTTGCCCGCGGCTTCGCCCGCGTTTAAAAGAAAATAATATGACATACTAACATACATAAAACTGAAAATTCGTGCCTTCATTGGAATGACAGTGGCCCCATCTGGCGAAAATTGGTCGTACTCGTACCAACTCTTGAAACTTTCTTGACAACTTTGCTAAAGATCATCACTTGATCAAATGCATAGTTTACTATTCAATCCTTACTAATATCGATTAAAATAATCGATTTTTTTGCTCCAAAAGATCGATTCTCCGATTAATCGATCTTAGATCGTCATCGCCATTATTAATTTTATTATTTTCAACAATACTTAGCTACATGAAACAACAATAGATGGCGTTGGGGTGGTGATGAATGATACGTAAACAACGTATAATAAAATTAAAATAACTACATTAAAACATGTTTCATAGTTCTTATTTGTATTTGTATTTATTATAATACCAGTTATACTAGTAAATGGATTGTAAAAATTTCAACCCTCTTCCTAGTACGGTTTTACAGTTAGATCGAAAAATGCCGAAAAAATCCGGTTTGTTGTATGGAGACCCCCTTTAATATTCAACTTTATTTTATTTTTAGTATTTGTTGTTAGAGCGGCCACCGTTATGCATCCTGTGTAAAAAATCATGTGTCTATCTATTACGGTTCCCGAGATATAGCCCTGTGACAGATGGACAGACGAACAGACGGACAGACAGACAGACGGACAGACAGACAGACGGACAGACAGTAAAGTCTTAGTAATAGGGTTCCGTTTTTATCCTTTGGGTACGGAACCCTAATATCAAATATTCAGATTTTCGTCTGTATGTTTGTTTGATATGGCTGATCTCCAAAACAGCTGGACCGATTTTGACGGGACTTTTAGTGACCATTAACGTTATTAGAAGTAATTTTGGCCACATTTTTTTTTAATTAGGTCCCCACGCAATATAATGAAAACCCATGAAACCCCGACCAGTTTGAATCCCCTAAAATTGTATGTCATAAAATAACATATTACTACTTTGACTAACTTTAACCTGCTGTTATACATAACAGCCGGATAAAGTGATTAATTTATCACATTGTCTGGACAAATTAGTAATTAATTAATTATACATAATAACCAATCATTATGTATAATAGCTGTTTGATTACTTCGACTGTAACTTATGTACTGATAGTTACATTAAAGTTAGTCCGCGAAGACTGAATATGTACCTACCTACTGTATTTTTTCCTAAAGTACTTGTTATTATATTTGTAATGCTTTTTTGTAAGAAATATTAATCGCGGCAACACGAGGAGCAGCGCGAGGAGCAGAGCGAGGAGCAAGGTGTAGCCGCACCATATGTTGTAAGTACTTATTATAATATACTTTCATATACATCATATATTTCATATATATCTCGCCGCCCATATGTACAATACCGTAGAACATTATTTTGATTAATCTTGTAGGGTTCAGCCAGCGTTTGCAATGTAAGCCCAAAAAATGTATGTATTTACGAAATCTGTAAAATTATCAGTGTTTTTACTAACACGCTTTTATTAGCTTGGGTTGTATGTATGTATGTATGTAACAAGCAACGGAATCTTTGAATCCGATTTCTGTCAACTTTGAAGGTTCAGTTTAATTCAAAATTTGGAAGAATTATCAAAAACCGATGACAATACACGATTTTAATAATTTTGTACCATTGTCCTTATCAACATCCTCAGGATTAACGATTTTCGAGGCGAGATTGTTCAAGCACCTTACAGAAAGTTCATCGCAAAGTTAATAGATTGATTTTTAGTTTTGAAAAATAATAATGTTATTTCCCTATAACTCAAATATACTGAAACATATCTATAATGCCATCTTGTAGAATGATTTTTAGGATTCCGTACTCAAAGGGTAAAACGAAACCCTCCGCTGTCAGTTCGTGTATCACTGGGTGTATCACTGTTCGTGTATCTCTTAAACCGTAATAGATAGACACTTGATTTTTTTTTTACAAACGAAGCATAATGGTGGTCGCTATAACAACAAATACTAAAAAATTATAAAATAAATATAGTTCAAAAAACTAAAAAACACGCTTTTATGATAAAATCAACTAAAAAGTAGAAAATAATTTTCAATCTGAAATCATAAAAATGTGTTTTTTAGTTTTTTGAACTACATTTATTCTATTATGTTATGCTTGTATTATTCTTACAAACCTTCCTGTTGAATCACTCTATCTATAAAAAAATGCATCAAATTTCGTTGCGTAGTTGTAAAGATTTAAGCATACATAGGGATATAGGGGCAGAGAAAGCGATTTTGTTTTATACTATGTAGTGAAGTACATTAATTTATATAAATCAAGGGTTGCTGTTCACTCTTGTGTTCATCTCTGTATTCACTCTAGCAATTTCAGTGAAATTTTGTGACTGTAAGTTCGTTTCCAGCATGAGATACAGGATATTTTGGAAGGCGTTATTCTTATGAAGATCTGAAATGTTTGTAGAGGGTAAATCTGTCTGGGCTCTATCATTTTCAATAACTTTCTTTTGTTGATAAATATATCATTAAATATTTTTGCAAGTGTCTACTTTTGGTTTATGAAAATTAATTATATTCATTTTATAATTAATTTGTATCAACAAAAAATTATCACTGAATTTACAGAAATAAGTATCTCCATCAATGTAGAGGCAAAATAATTTATTACAATCTCACATACCATATCATGTATTAGCATATTTACAAAATTGCACAAAGTGATTCTACTCGCAACACTTAAAATTATGTATAACAGCTAAATAAAATCTACGTCACTACCATATTACAAATTGGTTTTCCCGTAGGAAATACTTTTGTCATATACCTACCCGATATTACGCGAAGGTTTTGAAAAGATTCCTGAAAAATCTTTTCATGCCAGCAACTTCTTGATCAGTATTTTCTCCATCGTCAGTTTCAATACCTTCTTGAGGCTCCGAATTTTCAGCATCCAAGTCATTACTGGAATCGTCTTCATTCTGGTCTACATCTTGTGTCTTCAATCTTCTTCTTAGTTCCTCAACTTCTTCAACATTTTCATCTTCATCTCCGCTTTCTTGTTCTTCGCCGTCTAAATCATTACTGTCGTCATTTTGTTTTACTATAGACCTACGACTTCTCTTTAGTTCATCAAAATTCTCTTCGTCATCGAAGTCCGCTTCATCATCTTCATTAACTATTTCTTCTTGTTCGTCATTGTTTTGTTGTTCATCTCCTTCTTCCTCGCTAATCTCCTCGTTTTGCTTTACGATAGACCTGCGCGATCTCTTTGAATCATCCGAACCCTCTACATAGTCTTCATCTTGATCATTGTTATCATCAATATTGTCTTCTGGTAATGCCTCTTCTAAATCTTCGCTTTCAGTTTCTTCTTGCTGAATAAGCTTCAAACTTCTTAAAACATGTTTAAAGCTTTTTTCCTCCCAGTTATCAATTTCACCCGAACCTTCTTCGTTATTATCATTTTGTTCATGGTTATGTATATGTAAATGATCATGGATGCAGGGCACGTGACCATGACCATGACCATGACCGTGGCCATGGTGTTGTGCATGGCCATGACTGTGCTGATCATTATAATTATTACGTCGTTCCTCTCCATTATTTTCTTGCGTATCTTCCTGTGATTGTTCTTCTTCTACCAGCTCTTCAGGGTCCACTATTTCTGGTCCTACATCAGGTTCCTGTAGCTCTCCATTATCATTATCCAATTCTTCTTCGGGTTGTTGTTCAATTTGTTGCATATGTTCAGATACTTCCTCGAGCTCGCGTTCGGGTTCGGGCTCAGGCTCGGGCTCAGGCTGGGGTTCAGGCTCGGGCTGAGGCTGAGGTTCAGGTTCGGGCTCGGGCTCGGGCTCAGGCTCAGGCTCCGGCTCGGGCTGGGGTTCAGGCAAGGGTTCAGGCTCGGGTTCAGGCTCGGGCTCAGGCTGTGGTTCAGGCTCAGGTTCGGGCTCGGGCTCAGGCTGGGGTTCAGGTTCAGGTTCCGGCTGAGGTTCAGGCTCGGGCTCGGGCTCTGGCTCGGGCTCGGGTTCGGGTTCAGGCTCTGGCTCTGGTTCTTGCTCTTCCTCTTGCTCTTGTTGTTCTTCCAACTCTGGCTCTGACTCTCGCTCTGGCTCTGGTTCAAGCTCTGGGACTGGCTCTGGTTCAGGTTCTGGCACTGGCTCTGGTTCAGGTTCAGGTTCAGGTTCTGGCACTGGCTCTGGTTCTGGTTCTGGTTCTGGTTCTGGTTCTGGCTCTGGTTCTGGCTCTGGCTCAGGTTCAGGTTCCGGCTCGGGCTCCGATTCACGACACCTTTCAGGTGGAGATGACCAGTCGCATACCTAAGAAAAGGAATTGATTAATATTTTTATCTTTTATAGCGTTACTAGAACGTTGATTTAAAACAAATAGAAAACTCGACCGTACTAAAAAAGCCAAAGTAGAATTTCCAAAAACTGTGAAATAGGTGTTTCATAATTTTTATTCCAAAATTCACCCGCGTTGAACAAAATAATATGTAACCGAAATTATATAGGTACCTTCAACTGATAGTAAGTGACGTTCAGTGTTTGCCATGTTCACATATTCACGTGTTTTAATATAGCTCCGGTGAAGTCATTCTTATCGTGATAACTTATTCGTGGATTTTATTCGGTAATGTTCTATGTATAGTTGTTTGACATAATTTGATAATTTGACATTATATTTGGACTGTGACATACTAATAATAATTTTACTAATAATTTGATTTCACTTATTAATACTCAATATTGGACAAATGTTAAACAATGCAACTTTTAAATAATGATAATAATGAATGATATAAGGAATGTATAATATTATATGAATACTAACAAATTTGACTACATTTACTAACGAATTAGGAACTCCTGTAATGTTAGTGAATATGATTTAATAAATAAATAAATAAATAAACTTTTAAGCTGTATGTCCAAATTATTTAGTTTAAAAGGCAAAATTTATCTATTTTAACTACCAAAGATGATAAAGAAAGATATGTATTTTGATAAAAGTTAAGTAAGTGCATAAACATAGTAAGGAGCATACAAAGAATTTGTAATTTATGACTGACTATTTTAACTTTCATGTCTAGCACGTAAAAAATTGATAGCATATATCTCGCGGACTTTTGTTAAGAATTATTTAATACTAACAATTCCACCGTATATTACTTTTTGTAACTCTAACGGTGTAGGCAGCGTACGCCAAGATGGCTCTCGGAGGACAAATATATTTACGTCTCACTTGATACTTAATATTATATTAAAGCAAAACCACAGAATATATTAATTTATTTAAATTTTAGCCTAAATGTTATTCTGAGTCTAGACGTTAGATGTGCAAATACTAACTAAGATTGCTACTACCTGCTAGAGGAGTATCTTACCTGTTCCTGCTCATTGAACCAAGTGGTTTCTGGGCACTGCATAAGGAACGCCCGTCCCGAATAACATTGGTAGTAGTGTACACAGTCTTGGATGCTGGCAATTCGCAAGAAGTTCTCTTGGCCGGCGCACAGTGTCTCCGGATTTTGTCTCAAAGTAATTGAGAGAGCGGAGGTGCCAGCTAGCGCCGCCGCACAACAGAAAAGCCATATGGCTTCTGGAAAAGAAAATTCGTATAATTCGTATAGTACCTACGTACCAGTGCACGCGCATGCACGCACTTGAAGTTGCGAGGAAACACTAGTTAGTAGGTAGTTGCGAAATGACTTCAGAACTATGTACTACACCAACATTTATTTCAATTATTTTTACTCTGTTGTGTTTTACATAGAAAACTGTTGTATTTTTTTGTTAAGATTTATAGATAAATGTATTATATTAATGGCGTATGTATTGGTAGATCTTTAGGCTTGACTACATGCTCGTAGTAAAATGAAAAAAGTGCATGTGTGTGTCAATGCGTGTGCGTGTTGTTTAGTCTGCTTGTAACGTATCTATAGTTTTAATATATCTACACTAATATTATAAAGAGGAAAACTTTGTTTGTTGGTTTGGTGTTATGAATAGGCCCAAAAACTACTGGATCGATTTTAAAAATTCTTTCACCATTCGAAAGCTACATTATCTACGAGTAACATAGGCTATATTTTATATGAAATATATGTGATAAATATATTTTGAGGCGGTACAAAGCTTGCCGGGTCAGCCAGTCAATCATATATTTATATTTTGACTCTGTTAGGGCTCGTTTATTAGCTGTTGCCCAAAGCTAAACAGGACATTAGGCTACATGCGCTTCCTTCCAACAATATTAACACCCTACTGGATTCTCGTCACCGTCCTACTTTTGTCCATGTGAGCAGGTGGAAACATTGGGTCGGCATGGCTTGTCCTGTATCAGAAGTGCCGGCAGGCTATATCTCACGGGACTCTGAACAGTTTGATACGTCGGGCTCTTGCTACCGTCTCTATACCAGCGACTTTAGAAGCCCCAGGTCTTTTTAGAGACAATGGCAAGAGACCTGATGGAATCACTTTAGTTCCATGGAGTCTCGGACGATCCCTGATATGGAACGCAACGTGCGTTGATACTTTAGCCCCCTCTCACCTAGCTAATACTTCTGTGAAAGCGGTGGCCGCAGCCGACCATGCCCAGACTCAAGCTCTGTAAATATAGTAATTTATTAGACAATTATTTGTTTGCGGCGCTTGCTATAGAGACAATGGGTTCATGGTCACCTGACATGAAAAAAATCATGTCAGATATGTTGACCAGGCTGCCACAGCTTCCGGTGACCAAAAAGCTGGCGGCTATTTTGCACAAAGATTAAGTCGCACCGTGCAGCAATGAAACGCCGTCAGCGTTTTGGGAACCATGCCTCACACGCAATTTTAGATGGCTTGTATTTATAGTTTTCTTGTATATTTTGTAAAAAGTTTCATTTTATATTTTAAATTGAAATTATTCATAATTAAATTTTAAATTGAAAATATTACTGTTTTCAAATTCAATATGTTGAAATAAAATTTAACATGTAACTAGAAACAATATTGCCTAATATATCATTGGTTGTACCTATATAGATACAGTCACATCATGTACTGCGTAGGTTTATGTAAATACCTAAGGTACCTTCACGCTTATTTAAAATCGCGCAGGTACATTTAAAACCGCGTAAAACATAATAACGAGTATTCATTTTATACAAACGATGGTGTAAGTAAGTATAGCATAATGTTAATTTGTAACATAAACTACGACTATTTAATTTCATTCAAGCTTAATCAGACATTACATATATTTTAAAGATCAAGGGAAAAATGATGTTCAAAACTGTCTACAGACTGCTTCACTATCACCACATTAATGTTTTAGAAGTAAAATCGATTATTTCACAAAATTATGTAACACTAAAGAACTATTTCACAATAAAAAATACTTACTAAACATTTTGACTGCTAGTTCGCTCGTGTCACCCTTGCAATCTGCGACTAAAATATTCGGATCTGAGGTCGCTCTTAAATTTTATCGAATCATGATATCGCAGCTATTGATGATAATGTCATGATATTGCGAGATGTGGTTGTATGAGAGATATTGTCTATCAACTACTTATCTGCGCTTTGGTTAAACATGTTGAGGTGCAGATCCTTTAAAACAATAGGGTGACCACGTTGAAACAGTAACGAAATTTATGGAATAACATTTATTTATTAATTATAATTATCATGCAAGTATTCGCTGAATAAAACACTGCACTCACGACCCGCGTGCGCATGACAGCCATGGCAGGGAAAGTACCTAGGTATATAGTGAACTATGAAGCGCAAACCTTCGTATTGTAGGAAAAGGTACAATTTGTGAATTGCAGATGCTAGAAAAATTAAATTTTCCAAAAAAGTGTGAATGTTACTAATCTTGTAGAGTGTCGGCTGACCATTGACCGTGACCGAGCAGTTCTATCGGCAGTTCCTAACCCTTTACACCCGAGATGATATGAGCGTGAGTTTCACTTTAAAAAAATTCCCACGTGATAGTTTCTTATTTTTCGAAACGCAACCGATGCCGATCGATCGTGAGGAGAGTATCGCACGTACTACCGGCTAAGTGAGCGGAGTGCAGGTGGTGAGTTGTGCTAGGGACTCGTCCAAAGATGGCAGATTTTTTCGACCCGCGCACTGTCACAGGTATATAATTATTTTTGGTATTAAATGTTTAGTATCTATTATTAATTATTGCTAATTTAAAAGCTAAAAGAACACTAAATACGTGGACTTTAGTAGTTTATTCGATTAACTTGCAATTTAGATACAATTAGGTTGCAAATTTCAACTGTTACGATCGTGTGCCTACGGTTGTTGGTGCAGAATAACGTTTGATGAAAATGCTTTTATTGCTATTACCAGTTATGTGTAAGTTTCGTCAATAACAATTTTGTTTGTTTCAATTTTAGGTACATTTAAATGACGATCATATTTTGCCAGTGTGGGGTGAGGAGAAATATATCGGACATTGAAGATCTTCATGAAAGTGAAGAGCTTCAACCAAATGGATTAGAAGAGTTTCAATTTGAAGAATTGTGCCCTGAAACAGATCCAGAACCACATGCAGACCCTCAAATAGAAACTGACCTAGAATTGGATCTGGAACTTCAGCCTGAACCTCAACCATCTACTTCAAAATCATCCCTAGAAATTTCTCGCCGCCGACCATCTTCACGGGAGATAGATCTCCCGGGAGGGAGATACCTCTAACCGCAAGTAAGTAAGCCGCGGGTAAAAGCTAGTACATAAAGACTATGTTAAGGGAAGAAATTCATAGTCCGAATATATCGTTAATCCATTAAATTCAATTCAGTGGTTGCGTAATAACGATTTCAAACACACAGACAAAAAATCTAAGTGTAAGAACTATACTATTTAGTGCCATGGAAATCGGTCATGCTTTATGTTAAAAAAAATCCCGCTATTTAGTGATAACTGATAACATAGTGATAAGAGAAAGGAAACAGTTGTTGATGAATTCAATTGTATCAACGTCACTTTGGTTTTTGGGTTAGGGTAACCATAAGTCATATTGGTTGTGTCAGAATTTACATGAACTGAAGCCATCCGTTTTGTACCTAGTATTTATTTTCCCTTTACAGTTTATAATTATGAGTAAACAGTCCTGTCTTTAGGGTTGCGTACGATACAACAAAATACGAATTCCTTATAGGATCACTCGTGCGTCAGTTGGTCCGTCTATCACAGCCCATTTGCACCGAAATTACTGGACCAAATGAGATGAAAGTTGTTATTGAGTATTAATATGCTTTTCCGTGACCAAAAGATGAAGATATAACTTAAATACCTATCCTATCCCATCCTATCCCACTAATATTATAAAGGCGAACGTTTGTAAATATTGGATGCTTTTTTTAACAAAATCTGCTAAACGGATTTAAATGAAACTTTCCAATTATATAGTTTGTACATGACAATAATATATAGACTAAAATTTGTAAAGATATGGCGTGGTTTGTTCATTCTATAACGATAATCAAGGAAGATCGCAGAAATTCTGGCCTTCCAATGGCTGTCTGGGTGTAAGCTGCCTAAACTGCTAGAGTAATAAATGTACGGTCGAATTATTTGTCTTAAATAATTCTAAATAAATGTTTGCACAGCATATGTCAATCTTTTACGTGGTAGCCGTTATACTTAATATAGTCAGTCATAAATTACTAATTATTTGGATACCTTTTACTAATTATTTGGATTTTTCTAATTTTATAGTATTTACTTATTTCTTATCAAAATAAATACCTTTATCACCTTTGTCTTTTAAACTAAATAATTTGGACAGATAGTTTAAAAGTTATCACAATAAGAATGATTTCACCGGAACGATATTAAAACATGTGAACGTAGCAAACATGTGAACGTTTGTTGGCATCAGTTGAAGGTATATTATTTTGGATATGTAGGTATGTCATGTTGTTTGTTTAACGCGGGTGAAATCGTACTTGTAGCTAGTGTTGTTATAATTCTACAACATGTACTATTAAAGTTATTCAACACAGGAGACGAAAATTCACCATCACACCATCAAATGCACCAATCTTACTAACTAATGAGGGTAGAATTTTAAAACAAAATACAGAAAATAGCTACTCAAATATTACAGGACAACTTATCTACACTAATATTATTAAGAGGAAAACTTTGTTTGTTTGGTTGTAATGAATAGGCTCAAAAACTACTGGACCGATTTTTAAAAATTCTTTCACCACTCCAAAGCTACATTATCCACGAGTAACATAGGCTATATTTTATATGAAATATATTTGATAAATAGATTTTGAGGCGGTACAAAGTTTACCGGGTCAGCTAGTAAGATATATAAGAAATGTATGATTTTAAAAGAAAACGAACAGACATACTTTTCAGTCGGTAAGAATATTTCATACATTACGTATGAGAGAACATGTTTGAGATTTACAGTGTTAAAATTGTACGGAACTCTTACTACGCGAATCAACTTGTACCTTGCGTGTTTTTTTTTAGTTTAAATTATCATAATGTTAATTATCATTAGTTTTTAGTAAGTTACTAGCTGACCCGGCAAACGTGGTGTTGCCACATAAATAAAAAAATGTTAAGGGTGAAAAATGTGAACAACCCTTATCGCTTAGAGGTATGAAAAATAGATAGTAGCCGATTCTTAGACCTACTGAATATGCATATTAAATTTGGTGAAAATCGGTATAGCCGTTTGGGAGGAGTACGGTAACTAACATTGTGACACGAGAATTTTATATACAAGATTTCGTCATAATTTACATTTTCTACTAAAACTATAGATGCAAGATCCTCGCCAAACTTCAAGTCTGCTCAGAAGTTAATGCGCGCAGGTGTCAGTCAGAGAGCCAATGCGTCATGTCTCCACGTCTTCACGCACCCAGTGTCCCTGCCGCAAATAGCTCAAAAAAGTAGCCCTCCCCTAAAGGCTGTATATTTGCGCCGCTTTGCAGATCCAGCCGTCTATGCCGCACCATCTGCGCTGTAATCTGCGCGCGTCACTGATATATGGGATGGAGCCAGCATCTCTACGTATCACGTACCATAACGTATCCCCTGTTTCTAGGGAACGAGAGTCATACCATCAGGCTTCTTGCCATGGCCATTCGGCTGAAGGGAAGCCGAATGTATACAGGGAATATATTGAATTAAATAATTTATTTAGTTATTTGTATACTATTGTAACTTTCAACTCACGTTAATTTTTTCAAGATTTTTTGAGAAATCCCGGACAGATTGATTCATTCTACTTAATCTAGACCATTTCGTTGAGGCCGGTGGCATTGGAAGAATCATGTTATCATTTTAATAAATTCTATCAATGATAAAAAATACTTTATCTTGAAACAGTAGTACTGGAAATGGCTGATAAACACAGCAGGCAACCGCAATGACGTTCTTAAATTTTGAATGTAGGTACATATGTAGATTGTACGGGTTAGACCGTAACTGCTTAAAGAAACTAAATAAAAGAAAGATAAAATCTTAAAACTTTATATTTCCTTACTTAATGGAACTATTATATTAAAATGGGGTGAGTGACGCGCGGTACGCTTAATGACCGATTGCGAACTAATTAACAATTGTAAAGTAAAGCAATGAATGGGTGTAAATTGCTGACACAGGACTGTACGTGCATTGCCCGTACATGCTCCCGAGCGCAAGAGATGAGATGACCCTGTGAACTTAGACTAACAAGATGAAGACAATTTTTTAAAATCTAACATGCATCCGCTAGTTTTGTTAATAATGATTCAACAAGATGAAGGACATTCTTATCTAATAACTAATTCTAACTAAATGAATATAAATGTTTTAATCGTTAATCGAAGTACGACCGGCGATGTACTTCGATTAACACTTTTAGACACTTTTCGCGCACTTTCCACTTTATCACTTTCACTTTCACTTACACTTACACTATATGCTCTATTGGGTCCTTTTTTAACAGTAAATCTGGAACACTTAACACTATCACTACGCACTGCGGGGTGCGGCCTCGGGGCGGCCGCGCCCGTCTCCGCGCTAGCCGCCGCCGCCTCCGTCGCTGCTGGCCGACGCCGATGACGACGTGTCTCCATGAAAACACTGCGCCTATCACTGTCATTATTGCCGCGATATTACTGAATAGTGATGGACGTCATGGTAGGACACCTGACTAGTTAGGGGTTCGCTCTTCTTCATGGTATATATTTTATCTTCTAAGTCTTGCAGCTGTTTCCGGTAATCTTCTCGTATTGTCGAGTTTGAGACTATCTCGGAAAGTCGAGGAATAGATATATTAACTACATGATTTATAGGAGGTATGTTGGGTAACTCTAATTCCGGAGTGATAATAATCTTGTTTGCAAAAGATTAACGATGCGAGTACATGTAGAAATGCTGACTTCAATTTACATCCTTCTACAATAGCGAAAAGGCGCCGGCTCGGGTCATTTGCATCGAAGTAACTTGATTTCCGCACAATAGTTTCAGCTGACACATGTCACAGCAAAAGTAAAAGTATTTATTTATTTCCTTTAACGGAATCCATTGGTTTTCACAGGGTTTAATAATTTCCTTACAGGTTCTTGAATTTAATTTGGTTTTACATAATGCTTGATCATCCTTAATGTGATAAATCGGTTTATTTAACTGGCATAAAAGTGAATTCGATGCTTGCAAACATATGTTCATATCGTCCGCTGTTACTTGAATTAAAATATCTTTATGTAAATTTATAGCTGCGTAACTCGATACAGGTACTACACTTATCATTTGACTTTCAGACTTCTGGGGTATTGGAATAAGTTTAAATATTTCAAATCTGTCTCTATCTATCAAGGGAATTCTTATCCTTCCTTCTTAACTTCCTTACTAATATTATAAATCCGAAAGTTACTCTGTCTGTCTGTCTGGTTTTAATGAAATTTTGTACACAGATAGTCTGAGACCCGAGAAAGGACATAGGATAGTTTTTATCCCGGAAATCCTACGGGAAGTAGGGTTGGCTATCTAAGACCGATTAATCGGAGAATCGATCTTTTGGACCAAAAAAACGATTATTTTAATCGATATTTGTATGGATTGAATCGTAAACTATGCATTTGATCAAGTTATGATCTTTAGCAAAGTTGTTGTCCATGAGCCCACGAAGGTTTCAGAGTTGGTACGACCAATTTTTGCCTGATGGCGCCACTGCCATTCCAATGAAGGTACGAATTTTCAGTTTTATGTATGTCATATTATTTTCTTATAAACGCGGGCGAAGCCGCGGGCAAAAACTAGTTTCAGATAATAAATAATTACTAAGCAATCTTGCTTTAATTTTTACTAAATCGTATATAGCCATTAAATCCATATTTTCAATAGGTGTTGATAGATCTCTCGGTAGCTGTCCTCCTATTATGTTTAATTCCTTTTGTAACTGTTCTGGAGTTATAAGATGAAAGTTTAATTTTCCACTGTACTGTACTGTAGATTTGTGAGAGTAGCCATTATTGATTCCTGTGTATTTTTTAAACTAAACAAAATATTATTTGCAATCATTGCGGACGTAAAAAAATCACTCAATAGTGTAATATCCTGTAGATCCGTGTTAATCATTTTAACAGAGTTTTCTAAGTTAGTTAGCCGTTGATTTATAATTTTATGCTGCTTATCCATTACGTTTTCAGTACGCTTTAGAAGATTAAATTTCGCTTCTAGAATCGATGTCTGGTTTTTCCATAATTTCGCCAAATGATTTTGATTATCCTTAATATTCATATTTTTCGGCAAAACTTTGATCTAAGACACCAAATAAACTATTTGCTAGGGAACCATTGCAATGCTTTTTGAGGACCGGGGCGTGTCGGGTTTTGCTAAACCCGACACGCCCCGGTCCTCAGAGCCAATCCTTATTCCGAAGTTACGGATCCAATTTGCCGACTTCCCTTACCTACATTATTCTATCTACTAGAGGCTCTTTACCTTGGAGACCTGCTGCGGATATGGACCGGCGCGACGTCTCCACGTACATCCCTCACCTGAATTTTCAAGGTCCGCAGGGAGTATCCGGACACCGCCGCAAATGCGGTGCTCTTCGCGTTCCGAACCATATCTCCCTTCTATAGGATTCCATGGAACTCGAACGCTCAGGCAGAAAAGAAAACTCTTCCCGGACCCCTTGGCGGCGTCTTCAGGCCACTTTGGGTTACCCCGTCGAATACTCGCTTTGAAACGAGGGAACGATTGTTGAAACGGTTCCGCTGCCGGGTTCCGGAATAGGAACCGGATTCCCTTTCTGGCCTTTGAATCCTTTAATTTTGAAGCAACTACTATAAAATTTTGTATTTGGCTTTCTGGATGGGAACAAAAACACACCTATTGATCCCCTTCCGAAAAATCAAACCTGTAGTGGGTAACATAAGGGTTAAAAGTTCATTTAAACAACCGTCAATTTGAAGCAAACACTATGAAATTATGTATCTGGCTTGTTGGATAAAAATAATGAAATTCTTCCCCTAACGAGGTAAAATATTGACTTGAACTTTGAATTACTGAAGTTATATATTTTATGAGCTTTTTCCGAAATAGTAACACGTTTAAAAAAAAATGTTAACCAAACCTATCAAATATGGTATCAAAATAAAGGAAATTAAAAAGAGATTACACATACATTATGAATGTGACTAAATCTGACTAAATAATTAACATGTGGTGGTACGGAAGCCTTGATGTGCGAGTTCGACTCGTACTTGGTAAATTATTATGCAACTAGTTTTTAGCCGCCCGCGTTTAAAAGAAAATAATATTACATACTAACATACATAAAACTGAAAATTCGTACCTTCATTGGAATGACATTGAATTGGAATGGACAGTGGCGCCAACTGGCGAAAATTGGTCGTACTAAGTATGAAACCTTCGTCAGCTTGATCAAATGCATAGTTTACGATTCAATCCTTACTAATATCGATTAAAATAATCGATGTTTTGGGTCCAAAAGATCGATTCTCCGATTAATCGATCTTAGATCGCCATCCCTAGTTCCCGTGAGATTTCCGGGATAAAAAGTATCCTATGTCCTTTCTCGGCTCTCAGACTATCTTTTTACAAAATTTCATTAAAATCGGTTCAGTGGTTTGGGCGTGAAGAAGAGACAACCAGACAGACAGACAAACAGACCGACAGAGTTACTTTCGGATTTATAATATTAGTAAGGATTAATAAACAAATCTTTCTAATTATAATATTCTGTTGCAATAAATGCTTGTAGGGAAAATGTAGGTGACCATAACCAAAATTGCAACGCGTTAGACATCAAGTAATCCCTTGGCATAACATAACCAGAATAATTGGATGCTATGATTCACGCTTACCCTGCTATAACTTCTCTTATGAGGTCGTAAAGGTGCCTGCCGACTATTAATTATGTTATGACGATCTTATAAGTAGCTTATTTTCGTTAATTAACCGAAATTCCAAGAAAGATGTTATTTATTCGTGGAGTATAAACACGATGTCCCGAAAATCGTGGATTACCTTGTAACCTCGTATAAGCCAAATAATAGCCTATCCTAACGTAACCAATACCAAGGCTGTATGAAATTCTATAGGATTAGTTAGGTTAGGTTGCAGCATTAAAAAAAACATAAAACTAAGCGATCAGGGAGGCGATTCTTGGATCGTAGAGGTAATGGCGACTTCGAGATGAATCTCTAATTTCCAATCTCTACAAAAGTGTCGACAAAATGTCTATTGCGTTAAAAATTCTATTCCGGATCTCTATAAACAATTGTGCCTTAGACTTTTATAATGAACGAATGAAAAGGATGTTCCGTTTTATTGCCCTTGCTAAAATTACATCACGGAATGTCACGCTCGATGTAACGCTCAAAGCCGGCGATAAAACCTAAGCAATAGCTTAAAAACTGCATCAAAATCCGTTGCGTAAATTTAAAGATCTAAGCGAACATGGGGACAGACAGCGGCAAGTGACTTTTTAACACGCTTTTATTAGCTTGGGTTGTATGTAGGTATGTATGTATGTACGCAACAGTAACGGAATCTTTGAACCCGATTTCTATCCACTTTGAACGTTCAGTTTAATTCAAAATTTTAAAGAATTATCAAAAACCGATGACAATACACGACTTTAATAATTTTGTACCATTGTCCTTATTAACATCTTCAGGATTAACGATTTTCGAGGCGAGAGAAAGCGCCTTAGAGACAGTTCAGGCAAAATTCATAGATTGATTTTTAGTTTTGAAAAATAATAATGTTTCTTCCCTATAACTCAAATGTACTGAAACATATCTATAATGCCCCTCCGCTGTCTATTCGTGAGTCACAGGGCTTTATCGCTTAAACCGTAATAGATAGACACTTGATTTTTTTTACAGACGTTGCATAATGATGGTCGCTATAACAACACATACTAAAAATTAATAAAATAAATATAGTTAAAAAAACTAAAAAACACGCTTTTATGATAAACTCAACTAAAAAGTAGAAAATAATTTTCAATCTAGGAATCAATTAAGGAACAGTAAATAATATAATTGTGGAAAAAGTGTGGGATGCTCCGATTATCAGTTTTCGAAAAGCACCCCATACTTTTTCCACAATTATACTATTTACTGTTCCCTACACCACACTTCCTATTTACCCCATATACCCCACGGCAGGAATCACAAATCCACGTATAACTACAAGGTTATACGTAGATTAGTGATGGTGATGTGGTAGACACATAGACCTTGGATTAAAATTTTGGGCTAAAACAGGGCTCTAGTATGCCCTGCCTATCGTAAGAGACTAAAGAGGGACTTCTGGAGTTGGGGCAAGAATGGGAGCTTTAACCGCCCAGTCAGCGACTCTGGGAAATACCAATGTATGTGAGGCCGCATACCTTAAGCTAAGCACCAAAAGTTGTGAGAGGGGGTTTTAGTGCGTTAACAACTTGCCATACGGTTTTCATGACGTACTTTGTGTTTTGTTTTTCACATATCAAGGAATCGTTATAATTTTTGCATAGTGGTTAGGCACTTTATGGGTCAGAGAATAACATGGACGGCCATAGGAACCGTATAGTGTAAATAAGGATTATTTTATCCTACATTAAACTTATTTTTTAAAGAAGTTTCATTACAGTCCACTAATTAGAGTTTTAGTGTACGTTTCTGAAAAAAGCTTGACCAATTTAGGTACACTGTGACGAAAAAATTATTAAAAAAAAAACATTTATTATGAAATATTAAAGCTACTTTATCGTTAAAATTGTTAGAGGTACAAATTTACAATTACAGTTATTTGTATGTCATATCATATTTTTACGTGAGTGAAGCCGCGGGTTCTGCTAGTTAAAAAATAAATGCCCAAATACGACTGGAGCTTAGTTGCCAACCTATTACTTTCTCATACTAAGCTGTATGTCATGGTCATAACATCGTAGTTTTTTTTTTTTATAATATAGAAGTAACAGACGAGTCCACCTTATGGTTTTTTTTTATAATATAAGAGTAGCAGACGAGCATGCAGTCCACCTGATGGTAAGTGGCTACTGCCGCCCATGGACATCTGTAATCAACCCCAGATAGGATTAGATATTCCTACCTGAGGTCGGCCACAGATGCGCCGCTACCCCTGAGGACTAAGCTGGAACGCCTCGGAAAAGTCTGTCTCCCTTACCACACCCTTCAAACCAGAACACAGCAGCGCCTAACACTGCTGTTATTAGGTAGAAATAGGTGTGGCGGTGGTGCCGCCGGAGTCGAACTACAAAGGGTTCTACCACCTTTCAAAGTACCTACCACCATTTTGACATCTATAACCTTATGGTAAGTGGCTACTGCCGCCCATGGACATCTGTAATCAACCCCAGATAGGATTAGATATTCCTACCTGAGATCGGCCACAGATGCGCCGCTTCCCCTGAGGACTAAGCTGGAACGCCTCGGAAAAGTATGTCTCCCTTACCACACCCTTCAAAACGGAACACAGCAGTGCCTAACACTGCTGTTATTAGGCAGAAATAGGTGTGGCGGTGGTGCCGCCGGAGTCGAACCTCAAAGGGTTCTACCATCTTCTACGGTAAAGTATATATATATATATATTAAGCTAACCAACGAATATTTCGATGTTATGCCTAATGTATAGTCCGTAAGAATTATACATAAGTCATATGTTATGTATATCAATCTAGGAATCAATTAAGGAACAGTAAATAGTATAATTGTGGAAAACGTGGCGGGCGCTTTTCGATAATCTGATAAATGGAGCAGCCCACGCTTTTTTCACAATGATACTATTTACTGTTCCTTAACTGATTCTTAGATTGAAAATTATTTTCTAGTTTTTAGTTAATCGTGTTTTTTAGTTTTTTGAACTATATTTTTGTTGATGATATTGTTAGGTTTTATTTTAACGCGGGTGAAACCGCGGGGCACGGCTAGTAGATGTTTCCTTTGGGAATTCGGCTAAAAAGGTAAAAAAGTGACACGATTTTGATTTATATTTCTTTAATGTCAATTATAATTTCTTTAATGATAAATAACAGAATCTAAGTATATAAGTACTCGTAGTAGTTTGATTTCTTAATATACTCGTACATTCAGAATCTTACGTAATTATGTATGTATGTAGAGACATAATTATAAATTCATCTGTTGTAATAACAATTCATGCAAATTGACACCACAAAATACACTGAATTTTCCAGCCTATACTAAAAGTTGTATAAACACAAGAAATATAATACGCTATATTATAATTATAAGGTGTAGCCTTTCCCCTTATAACATTTCTACATACCGTTGTACGAAGCTAAACAAGTTCTAAAAGTGATCGAATCATTTACAAAGGTCTAATATTAAGACTCAATCAAGTCTTGCATCTCTTCATCTCTGATGTTGACATTCAAAGACGAGCAAAGACAAATATTCATAAGACAGTAAGAATATAAATAAGTACCTATTTATCTACTTTAAGTTATAGACATTACTTTCTATGGACAAATCTTATTCCATTGATGTATTCAAGCATTTTTTTTATTTACAACGTTTACCAAGAGTCAATAATTTCGTCAATTTGTCAAATATTACATTTTAGTACAGCTAAACGAAAGATATACTTATAGTTTTTTTTTATTTTCTTTGTCATGATTGAAGATTATATTATTTCATATCACAGTATCGTAATTTTTAAGTATTTTAGTTACAACTCAAAGTGCCTATACAAAAATATTCGAAAAGTAAGTTATTGTTTTGAGACCATTAAAATATTAATTATAGCGTTAGATTAGAATTCAAGCCACGTTTCTGAGCAGTTCCTCCGATGTTAGCATGCCATCCTGAAACAAAGAAGAAATAAATTATGTATATTCAATAATTTATAAAAATCAACGGGTTGCATTCCGGCATTGCCGGCAGATGTAAAAGCTTTCGAAACCTAACCCAAACCATATAATAAAATATAATAAACTAGCTGTGCCCCGCTGTTTTACTGCGATAAAAAGAAATCTAACAATATCATAAACAAAAAAATCGGCAAGACTAAATGGTCGAAATTTGCCTCCCGGGGCCTAATTTAATTTCCATGTCTTAAGGCTATACACGTAAAATAAAAACAAAAACGCTATTTTTGCCCCCTACACGAGTTGCCTTTGGTGAACGGCCCCTTCGTTCCCAAAAAGGCACACCTCTATTATGCGGCTAGATTACATGATTACTATGAGATTACTAGAACATGACATTACACATTATATTGCAATTATAAAAAATAACAAAAAAATAAAACCGACTTCTATGTCACTACAAAGTAAAAAATAATTCAAATAAAAGTTGGTTTACTACATAGTTCTGAAGTCGGCGCTCAAAATATTCCGTTGGATAACGGTGAAAACAGAGTGTCCAATATGAGCGCCGACTTCAGAAATATGTAGGTACTAAACCAACTTTTATTTGAATTATTTTTAACACTCTTTTATTAGCTTGGGTTGTTCGTATGTATATATGTATGTAGGTATGTATGTAACTAAGTAACGGAATCTTTGAACCCGATTTCTATCCACTTTGAACGTTCAGTTTAATTCAAAATTTTGAAGAATTATCAAAAACCGATGACAATAAACGATTTTAATAATTTTGTACCATTGTCCTTATCAACTTCCTCAGGATTAACGATTTTCGAGGCGAGATTGTTCGAGCGCCTTAGAGAAAGTTCATCGCAAGTTGCATATAATTATTACTTTTTAGTTTCAATAACTGTTATAGCGTGATTTTTAGTTTTGAAAATAAAAATGTTATTTCCTTATAACTCAAATGTTCTGACTTCTGAAACATGTATAATGCCCTCTTGTAGAAAGATTTTTAGGATTCCGTACTCAAAGGATAAAACGAAACTCTCCGCTGTCTGTTCGTGTGCCACAGGGCTTTATCTCTTAAACCGTAATAGGTAGACACTTGACTTTTTTACAGACGATGCATAATGATGGTCGCTATAACAACAAATACTAAAAATAATAAAATAAATATAGTTCAAAAAACTAAAAAACACGCTTTTATGATAAACTCAACTAAAAAGTAGAAAATAATTTTCAATCTAGGAATCAATTAAGGAACAGTAAATAGTAAAAGTTGTGAAAAATTTAATTTATAAATTTAATAGTTGTGACTTTAGAACTATATACTAAACCAACATTATTTCAATTATTTTATACTTTGTAGTGACATAGAAGTTGCTTTTTTTTGTTATTTTTTTTTTTGTTTGACGCATATAAAACCGCGGGCACAGCTAGTAATAATCATAATCTCATTTTGTCTTCAATTCGACGTAGTCACAAAATAAGAATTAGGACAATAAGAATTACCTGGTTCAGGTCAATGAATTTGCGGGTGACAGACCGAGCGAAGTCAGGGTTGCTTAACATCTCGTTCACAAACCAGTCCAGTGGGATGCTGTAAATAATATAGAAATTATTTATTTAATTTATCATCTGTGAAAATAAATAAATGAGAGGATTCCGTACGTTGTAATTAATTATAGTTATAAGAACCGACACTTTTTTAAACCTAACTAAACTAAAAAGTAATCATTGTTAAAATGTAGTAATTTTGCTATAAACTTTATTCCAATAATTAACACCATCTAGCGATTCGGTGGTAAACTTTTTAGACTGATAACAGCATCACTTAGGAAATTAGTTATGATTTAGTCCGCACCACATAGCCGCGGCGCCACCTATCTCAAACCCTGCCTCGAAAATCGCTAATCCTGGTTCCTAATAAAATGGGACAAAATTATTTAAATCGTGTATAGTTTGATAATGTTGTAATAAAGGCGTTGTAAAAACCGATGATCCCAGCATAACTGTAGTTAAAGGCCACTTTATCCTTTGTTTTGCCCTAAATCCACTGTTATTATATCTGACGTGCCCCGCGAATTCATCTGCGTTATAAAATACCTATGTAGGTAATTACGTGACATACCTACAACCTTGTGAATGTATATTGTGAATGTAATTTAGCAAAAGATAAGTAAAAGCTCGTAAACACATGAAACTTAAGACAAATAATAAGCCCGAACATACCTTTCAACCATTTTATCTTCATTGGCATCTTGGCCATCCTTTTCTGGCGAAGGCTCAAGATTTTCCCAGAAGTTATCCATTCCGTACACTGTAAAAATAATTTGTGTAAGTATTTTCTCATTCAGATTCACATTTCAAAGTTACTTTGAGTAACGTTTCTGTTATTCCTGTTGAAAAAGATATATGAGACAGTCGCAATGTCCAATTAACGATTAGCTCACGTCACACAATGACACATTGAAGCTCTAATAAGCAACAACATTTCGAATACAATAGCACTTCGTCTTCAGAATAATCATCACAGAAGCTCTCCTATATAAGATTATATTTGTGACTATAAATACATATTATAAGAATGATAATAATAATAACAATGTAAGCTTCGTGTGTAACGTGTAAAAAGTAAGTAGGACAACTGAGAATAAGTAGTAGTAGAAATTTCTATCATTTATAAAAATATTCATGTCTGTTTGTTTAAAATTACATCAAACTGAAACCACTCAATTGAATTCAATGGTACAATATAATCGTATCTTGATTAAATATAGTCTTTATTTCATTTTAATCCATCTACTCATACATTTATATAGACACTGTTTATATCTTACGATTATTTAAATATTGTAAGAAAGTATAATATAAATATATGTTAATAAATATAAGTTATTGTAAAAATTACTAACATAAAATAATGAACATTAAATTTGGTAGTACGGAAGCCTTCATGTCGGAGTTCGACTCGTACTTGGCCAATTATTCTAACATTGCGTGAACCCGACATGCAGAGCGGAGAATTTCAGTTTACCCATGTGCTCCTTGACGGCGTTGAGTAGGACAATTTACGTTATATTCTGAATCCACGCGAACGAATTCGAAGGAACAGCTTGTTGCAAATATGTTTAAAAACTCACACATTGAACATAGAAATGAGAAGGACTTAAATATTCTAAAAGACCTTAGTCTTTCCAGTCAAGACTAAGGTCTATTAAATATTCTAAAAGACCTTAGTCTTTCCAGTCAAGACTAAGGTCTTTTAGAATATCTCCCATTTATATAGGTCATATAGGTCTTTCTCATTCTTATTATTAGACGAAAGACTAACGAACGAAGACTAAGATATTCTAAATTAACTTTGTTCAGCATTGAAATAAATAGATGTGTGATTTAGCATTGAAAGCTCAAGTTGTTTCATGGAAGTGAGAACTTCTACAGACGCTTAGGACTATTTTTGGCAGGGGAAAATATAAGTATATATTGGTTATGATTTTAATTTACTTGTATTTGTGTTTTGCACTGGGTTTTCTAAGCCATAATATATTTAAACGAATAAATATACCATATAAATGTACGTATAATTATAATATACTTGTGGCTAGAAGTACCGATAGATGTGAAAATCAGCATAATTTTAATTCAACAATTATGAAATTTTAATTCTAATATTATAACCACTTTGAAAATTCAAAATACAGTATTAATCTTTCACTTCTGTCGGCAGCTTCCATGATTGCTTCTGATTTTTTTTAATTAATTTCAGTCAGTTTCTTAAGTTATATTAAGGGTATTCACAATTTAAGTGTCTTGAATGAATACCCAAAGAGCTATTTGTACAAAACATTCCAACGTATAAAGCAGCTACATAAAATCGTACATGTTTGTTTAGTTTCGCCATTTTATGTAGTTATTGTTTTTTAAGCATTTTATGACGTGTCGAGTCTTGCCTGTCCCTAGGGCATTTGTGCGGTAGATAAGTGGTTTGATTATAACCTATTTCCTTTGGAAACTCTGTTAAAAAGGAAGATATACAAAGACCGTTTCGTTACGGCTTTGGTTTTTTCACAAATCAAATATCGCCGATATAGACTTGTATTTGGATTTCATATTGGTGTTAAGATGATCTCTCGTAATCGCATTACCTTCGCCGTTTTCCCTTTGGTTTCGTTTTCCGTAACCCCGCGCAATCAGAACGTTTGCATTGGGCTTGAAAGTTCCTCTCGTGACCCTAATTCCCTCTTCTGTTGGGATATCAACTTAATCATTACATTGGTTTTTAAGCGTTTTGATATGAAATATATTATAAAGAAGGTATGAAAAATATAATGAAGAAGAGGTTTGCAATAAGATATCTTGAGAGTTATAGGCTCTTATCCGTAGCAACATTCGTGGAAGGTAAGAAAAATACCACGGAGAACGGATAAGTTTGCAATCCTCCTTTACTACGTGTTGTTTATTTATTACATAGGTTATTTTTCTGAGGATGCTGCTTTAACTACAGTAGGTTTTTGTTTTTAAATGCTTAACGACACATGGGCGAAACTTCAGAAATATTGTATTCAAGCCGTCGCTAAATATAGCTCAAAGACGTTGAAAAGTATAAATAACTGCTTCATGCGACGAACGTAATCTGTATCAATTTTGAAGCATTTCAAAAGCATGAAGACTTTGAAGCTCTGCACTTATCATCAAATTTACCTTCTTCATTAAGGTCATCATTATTACTCCTTTTGCCAAAGTCAAATGCCACCATCAGAGGTCCTTTAGGGTTAAACCTCCTGCGAGGTGATGGTGCATCTGTTGAAGCAGTAATCGTTACTGAGTGTCAGATTGTTATGTCATGTTAAGTGTTACTATTTTTGGTCATTACACAACATTTAAAGCTAGACCTGTCATGTAGGTTTTCTGCTTACAGCACGTAGGTAAGTCTTCAAATGTAGTTTTCAAAGCCTCGTTTCAGCAGAAAATTTGAATTGAAAGTTTTCGCTTTAAGTTCAAATAAATACAAGATAATACAGACAAAGTTGTTTCTTAAGTAATGTCTACCCATATAGACCTTAAATTTACAATTGAGTTTAAATTATAGCTTTTTTTTCAAGAGTTACTAACGTACATATTTATACGGTACTTAGGTGACTGAATCACGACGATAACTATGCCCATTACAATAATTATTTTTATTAAAAAAATACTTCCTAAATTGAATATAGATTACTGTAAACACCATAGGGATGAAATCAAAAGTCGAAAACTTTCAATATGCAATTAATTCAACGCTTCCATAAACCTAAGCACAAAAACAAGGGCCGTCCGAAGGCTTCTTGAACATTTCCAACTGAACTCTCCCCATAGTAAGGTTGCCTGGTTTCTTTGCAACTATAGTCAGTTACGGGGCTATTCGGTTGTTCTGTACGTGATCCGAATGGCCTTATGGGATCTATTTGGTACCTTCGGATTCCATTTCAGATGTTCTTTTGCCAAAATCACGAGCGATTCCAACAGATGGACTCTTAAATGTAGGAGTGCCACGATTAGCCCGTTCTGCTGTTGGTGATTGGTGTTCCACGTCGCCTTGGAAATGTTAATGCACGTTTAAGTAGACAAAATTTAACAAAATATTGGAATCCATAGAAATAATCAAATGGTCTATACCTATACCTATAATTTGCCTGATACCAAAACATGAGACCATAAAACATGTATAAGAATATATACAAATAATTCTGTACATAATAATATTACATTGATTTATGTTATCAAAAAAACTATTTTAAGATCTATGAGTATATTCAGCAAAAAAAAGCGGTCAAGTGCGTGACGAACTACAAATACACTATAATAGATAAGCCTTCCATGAGATACAGAAAGAAAATTGCGTCGTTAAAATGTCTATTGTCTACCCAGCTCTTCGCTGTTCGTCACGCACTTTGAAAATACTAAAAATATAACAAAAAAAATGAGTACCTGTGTTTGCACGTAAGTCTTACATCTTTTCGTAATAAAGCAAAAATAACTCCAAAAGTATCACCCTGAGAGCAAGTACTTTAAGTTTGTAAAACAAATTATAAGGTCAAATAAAATGAATTGTTAGCAGCAACGCCACCGATACAGTCAATATTAAACTACTCGGACTATCGTGTTCAACTAACGTTTTATTATTAACTAGCTGACCCGGCAAACTTTGTACCGCGTCAAAATCTATTTATCAAATATATTTCATAAAAAATATAGCCTATGTTACTCGTGGATAATGTAGCTTTCGAATGTGGAAAGAATTTTTAAAATCGGTCCAGTAGTTTTTGAGCCAATTCATTACAATCAAACAAACAAACAAATTTTCCTCTTTATAATATTAGTATAGATTATCACGTACATCTTGTTAAATACAGAGTCAGTGTGCGCGCATTGTATAAAATCACTTTCATTATTTTTCTGAAAGACCCTAGAGACTATTTCAGTAATCATTTATTATTATGTAGATGAACCGATTCTTAATTCTTAATTTCAGCTAAATTCCTAAGTTATTTACAAATTATTATTACATAATAGTTAGTGGGACATTTTTCAGAAAATTTACCTGAGAAATTAATTCCAACAAAACATATAGTCCTTAAAAGTTATACCTACTTACAGTTACGTTAGAGAACTCGACCTGTCTGTAGTCCATTATTAAACTTACGCTTAAGACAAAACTTTTCAATACAATAACAAAACATTAGAGAGCAACCTTTGCGAAAGTATAAACTCCAAATTTGAGTTACCTAATAAATAATTCCGAAGAAAATTAAAAGGTAGCGTAGATTTTCATAAATAATACAGACCATTATCTATTACACTTATATTTCTATAAGGGCAGAGGAAGGATTCCTTGTATCCTTTTGAGTACAAAGTGCATTAAAATTCTCTCAAGGCTCTCTGAGTTTATGAATATTTCAAAGGTAATTAGTTTTTCGATGTACGCATTGAGTCGGAAAGTATTGTATATTTTTCTTTGTAATAAGTAAAATTAAGCACGCATTTTGTTTGATAACAAGTGATGATTACAAACTCTGAACCCTGAATTAGTAAATATACTTGCCTTATCACACACTTCAAATCGGAAAACAGTAGCACTTAACAGTGTTAGCTGTTAACTGTAACTTTAGGCAGAAATAAGTGTGGCGATGGTGCCTCCAAAAAGATTTCTACCATCATCATATCTTGAAGGTTGAAGAAATTAACGTATATGAGGGAGAATCGATTCTAGTTCATCTTTTATAAGACCGGCGTTTTTGATTCTTCAATGCACATCATGTGTACAAAAAATATTTGAAAAAAAAAATCAGTAGGTACGTTTACGTTTAAACCTTAGATTACTATAGACAGATCTTCATTTCAACAATCTTGAAGCCGTAAAGTCGCAAAATTATTTTTATTTTTAGCCTCAACTATTAGAGACAATAAAGTACGTTTAAAATTCATAATCCTTATAAACCTACGTTCAGTTCTGGCGCGTTTCCCGAAGCCTCGTGCGGTCATCATTTCGACATTCTTGAAGCCGCGAGTAGGGCGTTGTTGCTTGGTCCTACCGACCCGACCTTCAGGAGCCGCGTTGACGAGGCAGAGGCATACTGCCGCGATGATGAGGACGAACTGCATTGAAATATTCATGGCTGTTGGCTGGAACAAACCGACATAAATTGATATTAAAACAAAAATCAAAGAAACATACACTCGTAAGTAAATAAAACGGGTCGATGACGAAAATCCCTGTAAGTCACAAGTGATGGGAGGAAAGGAAAAATATCATATGAATAAAAATAAATTCATATTTACGATTCTTCTACTTTTGCTTTTCGCACTTTTATTTTTTAATATGTGCAATAATAACTATAAAAGGCGGTCATTATCATGGTTTAACATCATTAATGAATTACTGTCATGTCGCCAATACCAGAAGACTGCACGTGAATTCTTGATCAGAATTGACCGAAGTTGCCATTTAGTTACGTACAGTATAAAACAAACAAATAAAAACAATAGATTTACAAATGGACCTAAATAAAAACATTGAAACAAATACCGGTATTAAAACGAATGCGAATATGTTGAAGCCCACACCATTAGTTTTTTTGCACGCCTCATAAAGTTAAACGTTTAGTAAATACTTTATAGTAACTACAATTTTATACGATTTAGCCAATGATATTTTACATCTATCGATTTAGCCACATTCTTATTATAGAACACTAGCTGACCCGGCAAACGTTGTTTTGCCATATAAATAAAAAATGTTAAGGGTGAACAACCCTTATCGCTTAGGGGTATGGAAAATAAATAGTTGCCGATTCTCAGACCTACTGAATATGCATTAAAAATTTGGTGAAAATCAGTAAAGCCGTTTCGGTAACGGTAACCAACACTGTGACACGAGAATTTTATATATAAGAAGATATATAGTAAAAGCATAATCCGGATAACAACAACATTTAGCCTTTATTTCGTTCAAATCGGTCTACATTCAAAAATTAATACGATTTAAATTGAGAAGTATTTTTTCAAATTTTTGTATATGTATGTGGAACCATGGAACAGAAAACTTGCTTTTCTCTTCTATGTGTGGAACGGAGAACTTCAGTTTTTTATCTATTTTTCATACCCCTTAGTGATAAGGGTTGTTCACCCTTTATATTTTTTTAATTATATGGCGACACAACGTTTGCCGAGTCAGCTAGTTAATGTATAAGTACTTAGTTATGACGGACCCAGAAAATGCAATGATTTGTACGATATTTTAAACTAATTCTTTATTTCAGAATAAAATAAACAAATATGTTATTACTACCAGAACTATCTACTAAACCAACATTTATTGGCTTGGGTTGTATGTATGTACGTAATAGAGTAACGGAATCTTTGAACCCGATTTCTATCCACTTTGAACGTTCAGGTTAATTCAAAATTTTGAAAAAATATCAAAAACCGATGACAACACACGATTTTAATAATTTTGTACCATTGTCTTTATTAACATCCTCAGGATTAACGATTTTCGAGGCGAGATTGTTCGAGCGCCTTAGAGAAAGTTCACGCAAAGTTACTAGATTGATTTTTAGATTTGAAAAATAATAATTCTATTTCCCTATAACTCAAATGTACTGAAACATATCTATAATGCCATCTTGTAGAATGATTTTTAGGAATCCGTACTTAAAGGGTAAAACGAAACCGTCCGCTGTCTATTCATGAGTCACAGGGCATTATCTCTTAAACCGTAATAGAATAGACACTTGATTTTTTTACAGACGATGCATAATGATGGTCGCTATAACAACAAATACTAAAAATTAATAAAATAAATATAGTTCAAAAAACTAAAAAAAACTCTTTTATGATAAAATCAACTAAAAAGTAGAAAATAATTGTGTGGGGTGCTTTTTGAAAACTGATAAACGGAGCACCCCACGCTTTTTTCACAATTATACTATTTACTGTTCCTTAATTGATTCTTAGATTGAAAATTATTTTCTACTTTTTAGTTAATTTTATCATAAAAGCGTGTTTTTTAGTTTTTTGAACTATATTTATTTACTATGTAGTGATGTAGAAATCGGTTTTACTTTTTTGTTATTTTTTGTTACTTTTTACCACACTTTTATTAGCTTGGGTGGTATCTATGTATCATACATGTATGTATGTATGTAACGGAATCTTTGAACTCGATTTTTACCCACTTTGAACGGTCCGAATAATTTATCGGGATCCTTATCATATTCCTCCTTATCAGGATCGTCAGGAATCAGGATTAACGATTTTCTTTGTGCGATTTTAGCATGGTTTTTTATTTTTAAACTATAATTTATTATTTTTTTCTTTGATTAGCTATAAAAGCTTACTTTTAGTTTTTTAAACTACACTATATTATATTTAATATTTGTCAACAACTTTCTACACAGAATGCCTGGCAAATTTCACAAACTTTCCACTAAGTAAGAAAACGGGGTGTAATGGACCACAAACATTATTTTACGAGCACTAAGTTAAAGCTAATGTAAAGGATAACACCCACCCACACCCCCGGCCAACAAGACAAGTACGTGGAGATTTTTATGGGGTAATACACCCAATTTTATACCTTTACCTCTTTATAATCGTTAGAGGAAAGTCTTTTGATAGTAAAATAATTCACCAAGTACGAGTCGAACTCGCACATGGAGGCTTCCGTACCACCAAATGTTAATTATTTCTTACTTATTTTTATTCTAACTTTTTAATACTAACTTGTATGAAACAACGCCGTCTAGTCAAGCCTAAAGAAGTACCGATACATACGCCATCTATCACTATTTCCTGACAATGTATTCATCATCATAAATGGTGTTTGAGTGATGATGAAAGATACGTAAACGACGTATAATACCGTTCCGTACTCAAAGGGTAAAACCGGAACCCTATATTACTAAGCCTTCTCTGTCTGTCCGTCTGTCACAGGACTCTATCTCTTTAACCGAAATATACTATAGACACTTGAATTTATTACAATGTACTCGTATATATAACGTTAGCCGATATAACAAAAAATACTCAAACTGGAAAAGTTGAATATAAAGAGGGGTCCAAATATAAGAAATGAACGCCCAGGCGTTATCACTAACACCGTTTGTGTTCACATATTATAAGTTGTCATCGCACACAGTATGTATCACACATCCGTAGTATTCTTCGGTAACTTCTAATAGATGGCGTTACTAGTATGAACATTTGGTGGTACGGAAGTCTCCATGTGCGACTCATACTTGGCCATTTTTTTACGAATTGTGTCATGTATACGTCAAGTGAAGCCCTAATACTAAGATAATCCTAATTTTAATACGGCTAATATCGTATTAGAACAAATGTTTTTCTATCCTCTCTTACTTAAATAAGTAAGTTAGTCAACTATTTTAAGTGTCACGTTCTCTATTTATAGCAACTAGTCGTTTTTCGCAGTGATCGAAATTTGACTGTAAATACTTATTTTATTTAGTTTAATACTTTTACTATGAAAAATCTTACAATATAATATATTGCGCGGCGCAAGATATCAGAGGCGCAATATTCGAAAAAAAAATGCCAAGTGCTAGTTGACCTCACACCCGGAGTAACCAATAAATTTTCAATTATATTTTTGTTTACAGTATTTGTTATCACATTAGGCATAGATACGAGTACACTGTGAAAATTTAATCAATATTTCTACCTATTACGGTTCTATAGATAAAGCGAATAATTCGCCAAGTACGAGTCGAACATGGAGACTTCGGTAACACCAAATATTCATTATTTTTTACTTATTTTTATTTATTTTATTATTTCTCACATTTAGTTTTTACTTCATTCGAATTGATCTCCTCCATCAGAAATGATAACAATAATAATTTAAAGTCAGAAGTATTTTTTGACGTGTTTGTAGGGCAGTGAACTTTACTTTACCGGTGTTTCATAAATAGCGTTATGCAATTAACATTACACATATGAATCCAGGCAAACCAAGTCGCAGGCACAGCTCGTCTTTAATAAATTGCACCCAAATTGAAGTCATTCGTAGAAATAAATTTCTACAAATGATACTCAGAAATCTGTTTCGTATAAACCTGTGGAAATTCCGTACCAACAAAGCGAACTTGTGCTTTCAGAACTTCTGGTAACATTAAACGATTTATGTATCCGTCAAGTTTTAACTTTGCGCATTAGTTGCATATTACAGACTTCTACAACTTATGAAGGCTGGAGTAGAACGTAATACAACGCTATTTCAAAACTAAATTACAGATAGGTACAGGTTTGAAGAAGGTTTTAGAATTCTATAATGACTAAGGGACGTAATACACGGACGACAGCCCACGTCGGCGACCACAACCAATGGTCGTCGATTGTCGCGTCCACTGTATTGCCAGTATTGTCGGTCGCGATCGCTGACGCGAACTATTCCTTCTGAGTTACCTCCCTTAGGCAGCAAAACCGTACACTGACTTTCCTGCAATAGTTGCAAAGTCAGCGATACCTAGTTTTACTTAGAGGAAGACGAGTTCCTAGATTGCGAAATTTCGTATATTTATTTTAAGATTTCAGCATAATCGCATATCCGAATTTGACCCTCACATTCATACGAACTAACAAAGGAAGGTAAATATAAGCTTCTATTAATAATAACACTATCTTCATTAATAACCCAACACTAGAATTTTTCCTGTTTCGTAGATGCCATGGGCACACACAAAGGTTAATCGACAAACGCCCTAACCCTGAACAGAAACTTAAATTCATAAATACGTGCTGGCCGTGGATCGAACCAGCACCCACTGCGTGTCAGAATGGTGTGTATATTAGATACACTTGTTGCTTTATGTTACAAACGTAGCAAAGTTACAAACGGTAATTTATTGCTGTGAATTTGCAACTTCTAGAAAATACGAGTAGTTTTGAATATGTGTAATAACACTTAGTCATATACCGTTAAATAATTCCTATCAATTGGAGAACTTAATTCCTTAATTGTAATCCTTAATCATACCCTCGGTGACTCCGTAATTGCAATTGGAATTAAAGCCTATCAAGAGTTACAATTTTTAATCCTCAGCGCGAAACAGTCAAAGGATGCAATTTTATTTCTAGCATCTTACGCGGAGGTCACTGTAAAGCTAAATTAAAGTTAATAGGGTCGCAACCCTTGTCCCTGTGCTGGCATCGGGAAAATGTGGTGCGAATCATTTTTACGCTTTATCGCACAGATAATTTGTATAAATTTTATAGTCTAAAATTGAATAAACTTTACAACTTGTGATACAAAAATATACAGAGGTATTAACGAAAATAGATCCTCATTAGAGTTGAGAAGTTAAAAGTAATTTTTAGGGTTCCGTATCCAAAAGGTAAAAACGGAACCCTATTACTAAGCCTCCGCTTTCTGTCCCTCTGTCCGTTTGTCCGTCTGTCATAGGGCTCTATCTCTTAAACCGTACTTTTTTTTTATAATATAGGAGTAGCAGACGAGCATGCAGTCCACCTGATGGTAAGTGGCTACTACCGCCCATGGACATCTGTAATCAACCCCAGATAGGATTAGATATACTTACCTGAGGTCGGCCACAGATGCGCTGCTACCCCTGAGGACTAAGCTGGAATGCCTCGGAAAAGTATGTCTCCCTTGCCACACCTTTCAAAACGGAACACAGCAGCGCTTAACACTGATGTTATTAGGCAGAAATAGGTGTGGCGGTGGTGCCGCCGGAGTCGAACCACAAAAGGTTCTACCACCTTTCAAACTACTATATAGACACTTGAAATTTTTATAACGTATACGTAGGCGTTAGCCACTATTTATCATCAAAATCTAAACATATTTACACCTGCTTAAATAAATATCAACCAAATTGATTTATTAAGCGTGTTCGATTCATCTCTAATAGCACTTTAGCATTATTTTCAATAGATACACGAGTAAAGTAATAAACTCCAATATTTAAAGTCATAAATGCAGGCACCGCGCGCTGTCATCTTTTTACGTTTTTGTTGTTTTTACGTGTTTAAATTTTTGTTCAGCAAAACATCCTTTTAAAATTAATGAAGTGATAGTTACTGGTCATTGGTAATTGACGTATTTCAATTTTACTCTCATATTCTTCCATAAGGCCTGAACTGAAGTTCAATTTCTTTTACACTCATTATTGAGTTATTTATCTCGTAAATCAAACAGATGCTAAAATGGGACCACGAAGACTATGTTTGACGTCACTTTTAGTTTGTTAAGGGCACAACTGAGAGGTCAATCTCATTACGTTCCATCCATTACCAAGTTTCTATTAAGTTATAGACGTAAGAGAAACATTGTCATCAATCAATCTCGAAATAAGAGGTTTTGTTTCGATCAGCTGTTGCGTACCAAAAATAATAAACTTCGTGAAGAGAAAAAACGTGTTAACAAACATATTAGTACAAAATATTATTATTTACTTAAGAACAAGCTGTGCCTAAGATTTCGTTAACGTGGATAGGTGCAAAATATAATGTCAATTATGCAACACCATCTATCTAGCTCACGAGCACATCCGTAAACGGAAATTCTCCGCTGTGCATACACGTCATGAATGTAAATTATAATATTTTTTGAGAGATCATATCGATTTGAGTGAAATAAGGAGAGTGCGGACTATGAATACATTCATTGAGTTTCATTTAGTATTTTTGGTTACATGTGATTTCAAACACAGATAAATAGACAGAAATTTCTACACAGTTTTTAAAGGTGAGTGAAATTTACACCAGTTACCTTAAGACATCTTTCCGAAATGCCCCCATGCCTAGCTGTCGAACTTGAATGGAAAGATTGGAGTGAGTCTTATAATCCGAGGACATAATGTACGTTGGTTAACAATGTGTATTTTTTTGATATTTTCCTGCCATTTTTCTGTAAGCAAAACATTTCCGGGAATCGTTATTATGTTAAGTGTTAGAACACTTACTTCACTCACCTTAACAGCAACCATTACAAAGATTAAATGTTCCATAATTTCGTTAAAAGGATACTAATGTTTTCTGTCTGTAATTAAATGAAGTAGTTTACGGTCAAGTTGTCAATCATAGGCATATAAAAATATAATAGCAGTCACTGGTGCAAATTTAACATATGCGATATCGTCGATCTTAACATGTTTGTGAGCTGGCACGTTACTGGGGAATGGGGAAATCTCGGCATTTCATCCAGTTAGGGAACCACATAATCCAACAGCCTAACTAAAGTACAATCTAAATAAAGTATAATGAAAGTGATTCTAACATCCATCGATCTCTTCGTACAGTCAATACGGCTTAATATTACTAGCAAATTTGTTGCACCGTCTAGGCAACGTATTAGAAATAATTTTGTCAATTTCCAACCTCGTTCAATAAATATTATCACACTTAGCCCGCTTACCGCAAACTATTTAAGTATAAAACAATTAATTCTCACTATAACTTGTTAGGTATGGGTCTACTACCTCAAATTGTATTTATTTCCAAAACAATTCACGCAATTTCGTCTAATTAATGAAATCATGCTGAATTGTTAACTCCCGACAGTTATCCTAATCTGTGCTTTAATTCGAGTTTGAATTCACTCAATTAACTGAAATTTCTCCAAGTTGCTTTTGGGATATTATCAACTACAAACCTCTAAGTTATAACCATGAACTTAACGTCTATTAAAATAGGGAAAGCAGTGATAGCCTTAAGTAGTTAAGAAACTCGGCCTCTCGATCGAGGGGTCCGAGGTTCAAATCCCAGGCACGCACCTCTGATTTTTCAAAGTTATGTGCGTATTAGAAATTAATTATCACTTGCTAAACGGTGAAGGAAAACATCGTGAGGAAACGTGCATACCTGAGAGATTTATTAAAAAAATCTCAAAGGTATGTGAAGTCTATCAATACGCACTTGGCCAGCGCGGTGGACTATGGCCTAATCCTTCTCATTATGAGAGGAGACCCGTGCCCAGCAGTGGGACAGTAATGGGTTGTTGATGATGACGATGAAAATAGTTTGGCGTATTATTAGCTGTTTGGTATAATCACATCACGATAAGGTTCTGGCTTCTTGAAAATTTGAAGCATTGTAGTTATTTATTTACCTGACTTCGGAGGGTAATGTTGTCCGTATGTCTCATTCTTGGCACGTCCTGCAGCTCAAACAATTTAATGAATTTTGATATATGATTTGACTTAGGCCATATTTTTAAACTTATTGACGTATAAAAATCACGTTATCTTAAAACAATTATCAAACAGCTGAACATAATCTAATCCTACTAATTTTATAAAGGTGAAAGTTTGTGAGGTTGGATAGATAGATGTTGGCGGCTTCTTGTAGCAAAAACTGCAAAACGGACTTGTATGTGAACATGGCAAACACGTGAATGTCAGTTGCTATTAGTGGAAGTCATATAATTTCGTATTCATAGGGTAGGTATATCATGTTGTCCCTGTAGTTCCGGGACTAGAATAGGGCTACGGTATCCCCTGCCTGCCGTAGGAGGCGACTAAAAGGGGGCTTCCAGGGTTGCGGACGGCAAGAGTGGAAACTCTAACCGTCCAGCAAGCGACCCCGGGAAGGACAGTGGTATGTGGGGTCGCATACCGTCGTAAACACTGCATGGTGTGGGAGGAGCGGAAACTGCTCCTCCAGGGTAGAGCCCGATCGGGGAATCGCGCTTGGAGGGCTCCGGTTGTGTTCCGTCGGAGAACCCGGAGTTCTCCAACAAGCGCTGAGGACGGCCACCGGGGGGGTTTTAGTGCGGTAAAAACCCCAATTAACCCGGCGTCGCTCCCACGTCGTCGGGTACCTTTTGAAGGTTTTCCTCTCGAAAAGAAAAAAGAAAAAGAAAAGTATATTATGTTATTTTGTTTAACGCACAGGTGACACCACGGGCATAGCTAGTGAAAAATAAACCCTTATTATTTACATTAGACTTTATTATCTGTTATGTCAGAAACAAACAGGAAGGCAACCTTCTATGCCCTAATTCCTATTCATGTTACGACCTAGGTGTTAAAGTTCGGTAGTGGTCGTACAGCTAGCGAACAACAAATAAACCAAAAATTACAGCATTCTACCAAATACAACAACGTATAAGTAGCATAAGTTCAAAATGTAACAAGCTATCCAAGAAGTTACTTAGTATAGAGGAAAATTCACTTCAAATTCCACTTCATAATCTGGCTTAGACAGCAATCTCATTTTGACGATAAAAGTTTGAACCTCGGACCATATCGGACTATAACATTCAATTAGCCAAATTACTATGATAAGTAATAAATTACGAAGATGAAGTAAAAATACTGATTACAAACTATTTTGATATACGTGGAGAATACATGTAGAGCATCAGATTTTAAGAGCTTAGTCACGAAACTAAAAGGCAAATAATATACTGAACTAAAAACCATAGATTAATAAAGATACTTCGCCGCCTTGAAATTGAATGAAGCCACAAACGGCGTATAAGTAAGTTCTTTTTTTGAATTCTTGACAAATAAAAACATTTTTAGAGAAACTTTACGAATAAATAACTAATACTGCGTAATTTACATAATTAATAAATAATTATTTCAAATATTTTAGGGACATTTTAGCACGGAGACGTGGCAAAACTGTTTTACGTAACTATTTCAATTCTCAAAACTGGGTACATTTTCTTATTAGGAGTGAGTAATCTTTACTAATCTATGCTAAAAACTATAATTTTAAACTACTTAAGTGTCACGGGCTAAGTCGACTTACTCCGAAGTAACTGTAAATTTGTAGAGATCGCCGCTTGTAATCAAAAGATGTGTAATGTGTATTTCTGATCATGGATTACGTAACGTAATAAAATAGCAAAAAATACAACCGACTTCTATGTCAAATCCTTGTCCTCACATTTTGGAAATTCGTTAGTAATAAGACAAAAGGCTAAGTAGACTGCTAGTCAGACCGCTCGTCCGTCAGCCACTGCAATTGACAGCTGATTCAACTACGTGCCCAATGCCCACTGACGTAAGCATTGTACCAACATGCACAATGGTACATTTATGTGTAATTACTACACATAATTTGGATCTTTTTCTTTTAATTTGTTTTGTACTCAGGCGATGTTTCATTGTATGAATTAAATGTTATGTAAACTTGTTTGATCTAAGTATTATAGTTTAAAAACTAAACACCACGCTAAAATCGCACAATCAGGAATCAGGATTCATTAATCTTGATTCCTGACGATCATGATGAGAAGAATGCGATTAAATTATTAAAATCGTGTATTGTCATCGGTTTTTGATAATAGTTCAAAATTTAAAATTAATCGGACCGTTCAAAGTGGGTAAAAATCGAGTTCAAAGGTTCCGTTACATACATATATACAGGTGAAGCTAATAAAAGCGTGGTAATTACAAAAGAAGGATAGAGGGTTGTATAATATTTTGATTTCTTGGTTTGACACACTGACTGCTTAATATAAGTGTAAGTTGGTTAGTTTCCAATAAGTAGATACAGTATTTGTAAACGAATTTTCATCCATCCAATACAAACTGCCGAAATAACGCACAAATTATATTAAAACTTTTGACATTTATGTTTTTGATGAGATAATAATATATCCACGCGCCCATCCGTACAAAATTCTATTGGGCATTTTCATTAAAATTTGCACACTTGACGTGATATCGGCGGAATGTTGGAATCCGAATAGATTTCCTGCGACACCGTAGCGAGTATGAAGTTACGTCATCATTCTAGCTTTCGTCACAATTCCGTTAACAATGTTAAATTTACAAATTAAGTAGGTATTTATTTCTGCCTAATAAGTCTTGTTGTGCGAATCAGTGAACATTTCAAATATATATATTTTGTTAAATATATGAGTGGCAGACGAGCATGCAATCCACCTTATGGTGGCTACTGCCGCCCATGGACATCTGTAATCAACGTCAGATAGGATTAGATATTCCTACCTCAGGTTATTCACAGATGCGCCGCTACCCCTGAGGACTACGTTGGAACGCCATGTCTAATTGCCATCTTAATGAAGACCTGTTGCTCCCGCCGACATAAAGATATGTACTTATATCGATTTTTCAAATACTAAGTATTACCTACCCCAATAGTTCTATTTCTCACGTAATCTAATCCTTGCTTTTACTAAGCAATATAAAATTGACAGCCCTGTTATGGGTAAAAGATCTTAGTATTCCATGCTCGAACAACTTTATGCTGTTCGATTGACATTCACACTGTGACAGTGATGTGCGTTTTATTATTGGGATCCTCTGGTTTTATAGCGAAGGTAAGTACCTTAACATTTGAGTTTGCCTTTGAGTGCAAATGTCAGCTATTCGTGTTTTAACACACGTTGGTACATGAAGAATTTGTACTTAAAATTTAGATGACTTCACACCTTATCTGAGTGAGTAAGTTACTAGCTTAGATAAAGTATTTAAATATTTACATAAATAGGATACATTACATTATATAAATGTATCATTTTACCGTCTCATCTGTTGTTGAGTACCTGATATAAATTCATAAATACATATTTCAGTGAGATGGCGATAAACGTAAAAATTATTAGATACATTCATCGTTCAGTTATAAAATGTTAACATTCAAGAGCATTAGTAACATTTAGGTAAAGTTGCACTGGGTCACAGCCTATTGCGATTGACCATGCCCTACTGCTTAACCGACTACATAATTGGTTCTATATTTGTTCTACATAAATAAATAAAATTCATAATTTGTTCAGTTCGTTCAAAACTGTTTGTTCAAACGTTAGTCAATTATTAACTACGCTCACATTTTTTGACAGCCCTGAAATCTGAGTTAATATTATTCTTATCGCAAACTTTTATATATTGTGAGGATCTTACCTCACGAACGTAAAAGGATATTTCGCCGAGGACTGTCACGAGCATGAACAATAACATTATTTGGGAAAAATTGCATTTTGGCGACAGGTAAATTGAATTTATGTCGATGATAATAGTGATGGAATTCGGTTGGGAACAATTTTCTTGTTACTGACGACCAACAACCCCTCCACGTTTTTTAGTTTTTACAAGGAATTTCTAAACATTTTCAGAGTTAAATGTAACCCTAAATTGTAATACGCTCAACGGGAAACCGTATTTCGGGGTTATGAGTGTAAAGTATTAGTTATTTTTCATTTCAATTTTACAATGACCCTGACAACGTCGCAATTTAGGTGTGCCTACCATTCCCAAGTTTTAATTATCATTTATTCACTTACGGCATTTCTACTGGGAATCGTATTACAGTACAGTCAAATTGAATTATTAAGCAATACTTTTAACTCATTCATGTAATTAATTTTAGTAGAAGGGGTAATTTGGTCTTTTACGTGACGTCCGTTTAGCTGCCGAACGCAGCTTATAATTTTTATGCAGAAATTATAAATTTAATTTGAGTTAAAAAAAATTATAGCTGTGGTGCTCAATTGCAGAGTTCCTGCAGTTCTTTGCGAGAATCCCGTCAAAGTAAACCAATCATTTCTACTATTAGCCCGCAAGGAAAATAGAACTACATTCTTATTCGAGTTCTTTCGAGTTAATTAATAAATATTTGTGAGCTAACCTAACCACAACCTAAGAACCTGATATTTTAGTAAAATTTATGTCTTCTACCTAAGTCAATAATTTCCATTTCTGCGAAAATCATTACATTGTTACTTGTAGTAACAAATCAAGTGCGAGATAAAATTTTGAAAGGTTTCCGTTAATTTTGTATCTTACATTATAGGCAATCTAAAGTTGATACATAATATATGTGAAGGCAATGGATTAATTTACTACGATGACTTACAAGTTCTAAGCAAATTAAATCTGCGTATGTGGATAAATAAGGATAATAAATAATACTTGGATGAACAAACTTTGCTCGACATCTGTATTAATATTGTATAAAAAGCATTATTCGTGATATCCTTATATATAAACTGTCAATTCAAATAAAATTTGTTTTTGTCAACAATAAAAAATCTATATTTCATGATTGCAGCTACATAAGTTAATAAAGTGTAGGAAATGATTAAAACAGATCGACCGCAATGATTGTCTGTAAGTTTATGTTTGATTGTGAAATTCCTTTGAGTAATTAGAACGATTAAACTTCGAGGACAGACCACTGTTTTGTCATATTTCAAATAGTTAACATTGAGTTGAAATTTAGTGTACCTATTTGAATTGTATCAAATTATCTAGCATTAAATTATATTGGTTTAAACGTCCATAATAGACAGTGCTGTGATGTGTGAGCTTAGTGGTTAAGAAACTCGGCCTCTCGATCCAGGGGTCCGAGGTTCAAATCCCAGGCACGCACCTCTGATTTTCGAAAATTATGTGCGTATTAAAAATTAATTACCACTTGCTAAACGGTGAAGGAAAGCCATCGTGAGAAAACCTACATACCTGAGAGATTTATAAAAAAAAATCTCAAAGGTATGTAAAGTCTACCAATACGCACTCGGCCAGCGCGGTGGACTATGGCCTAATCCTTTTCATTCTGAGAGGAGATCCGTGCCCAGCAGTGGGACAGTAATGGGTTGATGATGATGATGAAACATAAAACTATGCTGTATAAAATTTTACTGAAAAGATAAAGGCTTAATGTTAATTTAACAAAATTGGGTAAATAGTGACTGTAAAACAAATTAATTTTCTTTAGTTTTGTAAGTAAGTAGTCTTTAACATTTACTGGAAATCAATTCGGTAGGTTCATAAATAAGCCCAACAGACAGACTGCGAAAAAAGTTTAAAATCTTAAATTTGAATATTTATTTAAATGAAATTTTAGTGTACTAATGTTGCGTAAATAAACATTACGTAGGCTTTGAAATTAACTTTATACTAACAAACGCTGATTTCCATTCGATAGAATCTCTTTGAATTATTAGTCACTGGTTGTGTCTAATAGCAATAACATTCGTAGGAGAACTAGTTGGCAATAGTTTTTAAAGGCATTGAAAGTAACTTAGCGTCAAACACCGGTAGTGGGCGCCGCCGACGCTCGACATAGACTCATCACAAAACTTTCTTATTGTTATACAGCTCTGTTGCGGTAATGTAGGCAACATTCACATTAAACATACCTACCACAAGTGGATCCATTTGTAACAATGTACCTACTTAAATAAAACAACAATAGTTCGGATCTACTTATCCAGCCATTGTGAATCACGTCGGTAATAATATTAGTCTCTGGCTTAGGTAAGAAATAGTGCCCCGGATTTTGAAAAATTTGTATCTGTCGCCCTACGTCTGTATATAATCAATCTATCTTATTTTTGACTTAAAGCATCTTTTAGCCAGAAATTGCGAAATTTCAAAATTATTATTATATTAATCACAGATAGCAATATTGGAGACTTGTAGAGATCCAGTTTTGTCACTATCACTTATACTAACAATATCTCAAGAATTATTGATATATTTGTTAAATTTTAAGTGATTTTTTTAATATATTTACATCAGATCATATCAGACAGGGTTTTTAAGACACTTATTATTTTTTTATTTCGACATACAGAAGTATTATTATGAGCAGAGGCAACTAGCTGAATGTGTTTAAAAAAATGTTGACTGTATGTTGTACGATACGTTGAGTTTAAAAACCTTACAAGTTACCTCAACCTTACAACAAACCTTACAACTTACATTCAAACCAATTCAATATTTGCTAAAACCTCAGATAAGTAAAATATAAAAAACTAAGTCTATGACGGCCATTTTCACGCATCACGACTTTTCTCGCAATTGAATTTACCTAAAATCCCTTCTCTAAAATCTTGTTAGTCTATGTACAGACATGTGTATCTGTGTGTTTATATTCTCTTCTAGATTATTGTGTAGCTATGTACTTAAATATGATACAAGCATGATAATGTTAGCCAAACAATTTATTATGCAGTTTAGAAACTAAAAACCATACTAAAATCGCACAAGGAAAATCGTTAATCCTGATTCCTGACGACCCTGATGAGGAGAAGGGGATAAAATTATTAAAATCCTTTATTGTCATCGGTTCTTGATAATTGTTCAAAATTTTAAATTAATTTGATGGTTCAAAGTGGGTAAAAATCGAGTTCAAAGATTCCGTTACATACATACTCGTACATAGATGCAACCGAAGCTAATAAAAGTGTGTTTTATTTATTTATTTATTTATTCGGGACTACCATAAGATACAACAGTGACAATCATATACAGTACAATTATATCTATTATATTATTGAGTAACTGTTCTTACTATTACAGATAATCACAACATGCGTTGAATGTACATAGTTAAAATTGAAAAATTAACTATTAAACTATGTAGCTATAACTAATAACATATAATTAAAATAAAATATAGGTACGTCAAAAGTTTGTAACGTTTTTGAGCCTGGCTTATAATAATAATATGGTGTTAATAATAATAAATGCGTGATTCTACCTATAGTTGGTCAATTTATTATGTTTTGTTCTTTTACTTTTTTCTTTATTTCTTTCACTATTAAGTTTGTCCCTTGTATGTTTCTAAAGAAGCAAAAAATACTTTTAAATCTCCACTAAAAACCTTATATGAGACGACATTGAGATATTTACAAGCACAATTTACATTTTGGCTTACGAACATAGACCTTATTAGGAAGCGTGAAACAGCGCTATAGGTTTCCCTATCAAGTATAATAGGATTACAGTTGGATTATTGGTTTATCGACTAAAGTAAATTATGAATCAAACGTTTAACAAACGTCGGCTTATGAAGCTTTATGGGCTTATCTATTGAGTTTTGTATTTGTATTCGGCTCTACAACTAACCCGTTGAGTTTACCAATACAAATACTCGTATTAACATTTCGCCTAATGTCCCAAACCATTGTTTTATTATTTGTAAGATTCGTGTGAGTATAGTGAATCATGAATCCTTTTACCATGAAATCATAGTGTTCGCATTTCGAAATACTTTAAGTACGAAAGTATCACAAAAGCACGAAAGGAAGGAAGAAGAATGAAATTACTTCGACATTACGAAAATTATTTGAAATAATAATCTTGAAACATCTATACACACCTAACTGTAAAAAAATAAACATATAGAGAGTTATAAGTTAACTTACAATTTATCTCACCAGTGCGACATTTAGATACTAAAACAACATAGTATTATAAATTCCTTCAGACCTAACGTAACGTAACAACGTAATCAAATAATGCGTACACGTTTCATTAACCGCTGCATTCGACTGCATTGAAATTCCGTTTATCGGTTAAGTGTGGAATTACGTTGGTTTGCGCCCACTCGGCATATTCCAATCGCAATATGAAGACAAAACAAACTAACGTTGTGTACATAATCACCTCTCTATCCTGCCAATCTCGTTCACGTAGCGAGCCGCAGATCACGTAACCTATCAAGTGTCTATATAAAAATATAAGCGCAGAGCGTACAGAATGAATCCTAAGTGAATGAACACAGGTGACTATTTTTAGTTTCGGTATAAAATGACAATAGTGCAGACTGTGAACATGACAAAGAAACTGGTATTCCTAGTATTTCAATCGACCTGATTATTATTTAAGCAACTTAGGTAAACGACAGAAGTAAATAGTAAGTCATGTTATATAGTTATATAGTCGTGTAACAATGTTATACAAAACATTTGATTTAAAATACAAATTTTTGGAACTATTTTTGAACCTCAATAACTCATGAATACCTCATGAATATTTATTTACATATGTTACACATATGGTGCACTTTAATAAAAACATCACGTTGATTATATTGTGTAAGCTTATGTGCTCTGAAATACATTTAAAGTCAAAATTACAAACTAATAATCTAGCATTTTTGCACCACACTAGTATTGTGCTTAATTCGCCAATACAAGATGAACCAATCATCATCATCATCATCATCAACCCATTCCTGTCGCACTACTGGGCACGGGTCTCCTCTCAGAATGAGAAGGATTAGGCATTAGTCCACCGCGCTGGCCAAGTGCGTCTTGGTAGACTTCACATACCTTTAAGATTTTTTTTTTTTATAAATCTCTCAGGTATGCAGGTTTCCTCACGATGTTTTCCTTCACCGTTTAAGCAAGTGATAATTAATTTCTAATACGCACATAAATCTGAAAATAAGAGGTGCGAGCCTGGGATTTGAACCTCGGACCCCTCGATCGAGAGGTCGTGTTCCTTAACCACTAGGCTATCACTGCTTTTTTGATGCATTTTTTTATATGCATGATGATGAACCAATATTGGCTTGAAATATAGAGTAATGGCCTGGCAAAGTGTCGTTTAGAGGAGTACAAAATTTAACGTGATTTAACGGATATCATCCTCCAAGAAATTCAAATACCCATAAAATTAAACCAACATAATCCTTAAGACGAATTATATATACATAGTCTACAATACATATTGAAATAAATGTGTATAGTAACAAGCAAAGTTACTCAAGGCTTTTAAGTAGCATTTTCTTGAAAATCAACCTTTTCTTTCAGCTCTTCATTTACTATCATTTTCCGAATTTCCTTCTTACAAGCGATAGGTTGGTATAATACGGAAGTTCAGACGTGTATACAGACCTAAGTTATTTATCTATACTAATATTATAAAGAGGAAAACTTTGTTTGTTTGTTTGATTGTAATGAATAGGCTCAAAAACTACTGAACCGATTTTAAAAATTCTTTCACCATTCGAAAGCTACATTATCCATCATCATTAAGAGTAACATAGGCTATATTTTATATGAAATATATTTGATAAATAGATTTTGAGGTGGTATATAGTTTGCCGGGTCAGCTAATTTATTATATACGGCTATAAAGATATCAGCAGTTAAAACAAAATAATGTGTAACATTTTATAAAAAAAATCGAGAAGGACTGTAAGGTAATGTAAACTTTGCTGGTTTTATTAGTTTGATGACTTGCTTGGCTTATCCTAGCACAAAGCCCAGCACTGAATAACTTAGTTACGTAAGTTTAGACACTGCTTTAGAGCGCAAAACCAACTAACCCGTACGTACAGATACTCTATAGACCACAAAAACAATTTACTCGACCAAAGTACGATACAGGAAATGTTGAGGGTAATCTAACTTGCTATTACCGAGCGTTTAAAATACCTGCTGTAGGTGTTGTAATGTGGCATCCTACAAAAGAAGTAGATTATCTGAATTCAAGAATAGAAGTGTATCTTGCAATGAGAACACTTTACTTTCTGGATTGTGGCCAGATAAAAACTTTATCTGTCTATCTAACCTTAACAGCTATGTCTTTTAAATTGTACTAGATATCCGATTAACATTTTCACAGAAAATATACTATACCTACGTTTACTTACGTAAATATTCATCAAAGTAAGAGATCATAAAAGAAATCATAAAAGAGCAAAAAATTAAAAAGAATGCGTTGCCATGCAAGAAATGTATTTCCAGTGTATTTTTCTCTATCATGAAAATACTTTTACAAGCGTTAAAGTTGGCGTAATTATAGTGAAATAATAAAACCGGTGTAGTGCGAGTCGTGGTTGCGTGAGGCTTCCTAACTGAATGAACGTGATGAATTTAACATCGAGAAAAAAAAAAAGCCTAGGTTTTATCTAAACACCCAACTTGAAAAGCAGAAATAATCATCCCACAAAGCTAACGTTGCTTTATCAAGAAACATGTTTAAATAAATCTATAAGTAAAACGAAAATATCACGCAATTGTACGGTTCCTTCAGTGCTCGAAGTCAACTCGAACTTGTTCGGGTTTTTATATAAATGTCGTTCTGTTACTTTATGTAGCAAAAGCAGGTCATTTGAAAACATTTATTTTTACATTCGCAAAGGAACTTGTATGGTTATTTTATTGCTTTAGATACGATTAAACTACACGTCAATCGAGTATAGCTCATAACATTTCAAAAAGAACGTTAGAGGTCTTTACCTTTAGTTTCATTACTAATCAGCTTTAAATTAAAGAAACATGCAAAGCTGAAAAGTTAAAAGGTTTTTATGTTATGTATTAGAATCTTCCAAAGGAACCTGACTTTGTGTATTTTTTTGAAACATAGAGCTCCTAAAAAATAGGTCGGAAGGGAGAAAAGACTTAGACTTTCGCCCATTAGTACTTAATGGTCTTTGTTTTTTAAGGACCCACGCAACTATACTTTACATATTTTATGTATTTACAAGCAGACGTTGCCCTGCGAAAAAAACATTTTTAGATCCCGATAAGAGTGCCATCTAACAAGTGAAAAAGTATCTTATCTTTCAAGTTTGAACCAAATTCTTCTACGCAAAATCATTTGAGCAGTTTCGTAAATCAGCGATTTAACTATTATTAAAGAGCTTTAGAAATCCCGTTTGTATGTTATGTTTGTTATTTTACCGACATATATTTTGTAGTTTTTGCGTGGGTAGCTGAATGTAACCGATTTTATAATAAATGTTATTTAACCACCTGATTGGTGTCAAATCTGTTGAGTAGCTTAATCTTGATCCCTAATGAAGAGCCGCTCATTAATTACCTTTTGAGGCAACCGCCGTGTCATTCTCGGTTTAATTGAAATTTCGCCGTTCATTATTTAAATTAACAAACAGAGATTCCATCATGGAGGCTTCAGCCTTATTTAATATTTTGAACGATTCTTCAAAGACGTGAAGGTTTGAGGTCATCTGAAGCCTTTAAAGGAATTAGACAGATTTCTCTAGAATTAGTACTTTTGTACAGGATACTTTGATATTACTCAGAATTACAAATACGAATACAATACGAATTTGCAATGTTTCTTTCAGAGTCTGAAAATAAACAGTTGAAACATTTTATGTATGACAATATTGTGTAAAATAACATACGAGTATGTGTAAATTATTTTGATTAAATAATATATTCAAATTATTGTTTATATTTTGTAGTGAACTTGCGTGGTCGAACTTATGTCAAATAAGCCATTTGCATATCATTGTCCTCGTAGTGCTGATTTAGTGCTCGTACACAAAACTGCGATGCGACGCGACGCGAATTCGCAACGCAGAAAATTGCGACACGAATTGCTGCGATGCGCTATCGTGCGGAATAGCGTCTCCCAGGGTGACCATTCTTCCGACAACGTTCTTACGTCTTCCCACCCAACAAATACAGGTCTGTGCATCTCCCCCACACGCTGTCTCAGAACGAACTAAAAATGGCGTCAACAAGTGTGACCAAACATCGCAGGAATGCGCGATGCGAATTAATTCGCAAGTTTTTGCGATGCGTCGTGGGAGCTCGAAGATTTTTACGATGCGACGTCGCATCGCAGTTTTGTGTACGAGCCCTTATAATACATTTTTTTATGTCAGTCAGTGTCAGTTTCGACACACAACTGGATAGGAGCAAATTCCAGTATAATTATTATATTTACACATACTCGTACATGATGTCAAAGTGTGCAAAACAATATCGAGCAAAAAATATAACGCTTTTGAGTAACGCCTGTATTCATTTCGCTCCTCATAAAATTTCCATGTCGCATTTCCCATGCAAATTTCCATTTTTTTGCCTCGTGTGAAAGTCAATTCTTAAGTACCTTCTCCTTAACTCCTAACTCTTAAAACACTCTTATTATGAGTATTTATCTTTTACTTCTATGGGCAGTCTCCATGGCTGTTTTTTACGTGACTGGAAACCCTCGTACGCATTGAATGCTGATTCAATATGCAGCATAAAGTTGGTAATATGCAAATTTTGTATGTCGATCCACGAGCGTTCCATAGAACAATGACATCAATACCGTGAAACTCTGGCTGAAGCGAAATCGATACTGTGATATTTTATAATGAATATACTGTTAGGAGCTTAGCCCACTAACGCGGATATTTATGTTTGATTTTACATTTTATGGGGCAAATAATGCGATACCTGACTTTTATGTCAGATATCCTGATATGAATATAAATACTGCATATTTTATAGTACACTACATTGCTGTTCCTTCATAAAGGTTTGTTAAATATTATACAAAGAAAAATAATTTAATAATAAAGAGCTACTAAGTCGAATATAGTACGTGAAATATACTCATATATGTTTAACATTATCGGTAAATATAATTAAGTTATTAACTTAATATATACCTTAATTTAATTTAACTTATAACCAACTTGAAGCATCAGACTGTATATAGTAGCTTTTTCTATTACTACATTAAAATACGTAACATATGTCATAAGTCATAGCGGAAATTAGCTTTATAAACAGTTCCAGTCAATGCGACAATAACTACAAAATTTTGCATCTAGATCACACAACCCCTTTTAATTACCCCAGTGATACATGGGAGTAAAGTTGTAGATAAGATAATACATACAAACAAAAAACATACAAGCAATAAATACAAAATCAGATATCTCACATGATACTCCTATATGAATAAACTTCAAACATTTGAAAGATTTATACTTCAATGAAAACGACTATATTCGTATTCATTACAGGAAATTGATTTACAATTGAAATACGTAATAAAACAATATCTCTATCGTCGTATAAAGTTAAGAAGAAAGTTGATGAGAATTACATTTGTTGAAATACAGGAGAATTATTTATGTCTTCGCTTTAAAAGTCATACAAAAAGCCGAATTTAATTTTAATTAAGACAATGAAAGAGAAAAATCATCTCATATAGTACCTTAGAACTTTGGTCATAATGGTCACTTCTTTATACGAATACAGATTAATAAATTTACCTACTTATAAGTTAATTTTATAAACCCAACTAATACTTCAAATAAAAATGTCAGAATACAATGCTTTGTATGGTATAACGAAACACTTAGGCAACTTTCAAAGGGCTAATATATTCGCCTACACTATTTAAAAGGTTTCTACGCCTTTTCACAAGTGAATCAGGGAATGAGTTGCAAGAATTTCTGATGCAAGGGTCGCTAAGATTATCAAAGGCTATTTCCGTGGGTAGAAAAGATTCAAGTTTTCTTTACTCGAATTGAATAATTTAGCAGAAAATGTAATAAAGTTTTTCACTGAAAAACTAAGATCTGTGTTTTGCAAAAGAGCTTTTAAATTAAAGTCTTTTCTAGTTTGAACTAGAAACATTTTATAACTTTTAACTGCTAAACCTTTTTTAGATTTTCTTTCATAACTAAGAAAACGACTTAATGTTAAAACGTAAGCTTAAAGTAAAGTTACTTTGGCAAAAAACGTCATAATCAATCAATGTACGAAACGTTTTAAACTTTTCTTGCTCCACGGAGACCTGTAAGCTTTTGTTAAGCTTTAAGTATACTCCAACAGGGAACGATGATACGTCATTGAATTTAAAGTAACAAAATCTCAAAATTTAGACTTAATGCAAAAAAAAAACCATATATACACATGTATTGCACCATACCAAAGGGTTTCTTTTATTTATTTCAAAGCTTTGAGGAAATAGAAAATATGTTACAGTGTTTTCGCTTTTTCCAATTGCAACGTGCTCGTCATTTCAACTTCTACGGCTGCATACTGTCCTGTTTTTTTGTTTACAATATAAGACTATATGTGTACCTGAAGATTTCATAAAGGACGTCAGTTCGAAAAAATCCTTAAACATGTAAGTATATATACTTTCATGTACTAATTACAACAATATGTAACATACTAAAAGTAAATAATGACAGGGGGGTTACTACCATCTCTTAAAACAATATTATTTTAATTATACTTTTACTTTTTTTGCAGGAAATTTAACTTTTTAAGAAAAATATGACAATTTCAGTTGGTTTTATACAATGGATAAGCGAAAAATTAATAAGGGTTTAAGTTTGTTCAACTGTGTATGACGGAATATTTTACTGTTTTAAGGAGGAAATAAAACTTTCCTGAACTATGATGGTTTTTAAAAGATGGTGGTAGGCCCCCAGGACTAGCTTTTGCCTGCTATTTCGTACGTGTAAAACATAACATAATATAAACTCTAAGCCCCTATTTTGCCACTTTAGGGTCAATTTTCCAGAATCGGTGAAATAGCTGTTTCATTATTGCTAACTATGAAGCTAAATATTAAATTTCATAGAGCTTGGTTCAAAATTGGCAAATTTTGATACAATTAACTAGATTTGGCGGTGGAATACCAAAAAATAGATCTGTGTATAGGTAGACGTGTAGTATACGTAACGCATATATAGTACGCATACGTAACTGCCAATAATAATATATAATTATCTGTTTTAAGATTAAAATTGCACCATAATTTGTCATCCGTAGTTAAGTAATTAGTGGAATTGTACGGCTTTTCAGTGATCGAGTTGCGAACGTAATATTATCAGTCTATAATTATTTAATTAACGTACACAACGTAAAACGTATATAATTGTAGAATTTCATTAATACGAAGTTAATACAATTTCTTTCAATTTGTATCTACAGACTTTGATGAATGCGACAGTGAAATAAAGGTCAACCCACAATATTAATGTATTAAGTCTTATTCTTTTCGTTTCTGTGGTCCTAATCAAGAGTCTCCGTACCGTGGTTACAGTCCCTAATTTTTCTCCTAAAAACCTTTAAGTAGATCCAGTTGTTAAGAAAACAAGTCAGTGAAGTCTTTTGTCTCCTCGCTATAAAATATCCGATTATAATAGAATTTGTTGGTTCTTTGTTTCTAGCGACAGATACGGTGTCTGTTTTATACCACCTTAATGTATTTTTCATTTATTTAGAATAATTCGTAATTTCCGCGTCTACTTGTAGCTTTAATAAAAGATTTGTCATTTCCCGGATGTTACAAAGGATACAATTAAATTAAATTGTCAGAAAGATGACTTTCACTTTGATGGTTTGTTGTTTTTCAAAATTTTCACGAATTTTTGTTTTTCTACTAGCATTATAAATGTGACGTTTAAATTATTTCATGTTTTTGCATAAAATGACATGAATCGGGAAAAATATTTTTTCACGGCAGAATTTCCTTGTGTCTTAATTTATGATGTTTTATTAATTGAATGGTAAGCGCTGAATCACTAGATTTCTAGACTAGCTTTTCTGTTTAGTTGAGAAGCGCATATGAACTTTAGGCCTTAAGATTTAAAATTAGTACTAACAGACAGACAAGAAAGTAAGTTAATAAGCGTAGTAGCAAAAGCAGACTTATAATAATTAAAAATTTGCTGCTCCAAAAACAATTTGTCATGCAGGATAGAGTCATTAACTTATGTCCAAAATTTTTCCAAATCCTTATTGAGAAGCTTACGTCATGTCGTCAAGTGATCCTGGTATTTATCTATTGGATTCATACGTATCGTTGAGAACTCTTCAACCTTTTATTAGGCTGATACCAAATCTTTATTATCCGTATACAAATAGAGGTGTGATCTGAGGACCCATCGAGAAAGAATACCTAAGCCCGAGCAATAATAAAAGTTGTCACATTACTTACTTATTTTATTGAACTGTTTCCTCTTAGATATTATTTTATGTATACTAGTATTTAATAACAACAAGAAGAGGATTTTTCATTGTTCTTTCAATTGTAAGCATTTAAAAAATAGAGTATAGAAACATACATGATTTGGAAAGAAAATACAAATTCCTATGTCACTGTAGATATATTCACTCATTTCAATGAAATTATTTTTGACGAGCTTTTGCCCGCGGCTTCGCTCGCGTTACGAAGTAATATTTTCATCCCCTATTTTTTCCCCTTGGGGGTAGAATTGATCAAAATCCTTTCTTAGCGGATGCCTACGTCATAACATCTACCTGCATGCCAAATTTCAGCCCAATCAGTCCAGTGGTTTGGACTGTGCGTTGATAGATCACTATGTCTTTGAGTTATATATATTTAGATATTTAATTCTCTATGTAACGGAACTCTCAAGTAAATTGCCTACAAACTTATGGCAAGTGATATATCTATCAATCCAAAAACTACTTATTTACTATTATGTAAATATTGTTAAACAATGGACAAGTGCAATTGAAGTTCAAACCAATATTTTGTAACTAACGACAGTGCTAGGGAATGCTTATGTTATTTACTAAAATAAATAAATTATAACACAATTAATCAGGTACTATTACTGAAGAAATACATGACGCAGAAACAAGTTTCTTAATCTCGATACAGCGAAACTTGGTAAAGAAGTCCTACAAACGGTAAAGAAGTTTGATTTTACTTTTTCTCAAAAGAAAAACCTTAAACTTTCAATCGCTTTTCGTAACACGAACGAAAACAATATACGATTAATTTATTATATTTCTTATATTTTGCAATTAATTTCAAACTAGGTCAATCTAAAACGTGAGCTAGGTTTGTACTTGTGGGCATCGCGCTTGGAGAACTCCGGTTGCGTTCCGTCGGAGATCCCGGAGTTCTCCAACAAGCGTTGAGGACCGCCACCGGGGGGGTTTTAGTGCGGTAAAAATCCCACATAACCCGGCGTCGCTCCCACGTCGTCGGGTACCTTTTGAAGGTTTCCCCCTCGTTAAAAAAAACATTTTCAGGACTTTTTTGGTATTCAAATTCCTAGAAAGTTCCGGTGAGTCAATTTCAACAGTTTCAATGTTAGGTAGTTATGACCACCTGATATACCTAAGTACCGAGAAAGCTAAATCAATGTGAATGAAAAAAACTAATGTTTCATTAACGTACATTAGACTGAGTGGAGAATAAAAGGTACGGGTATCATGGACATCTATGACGTACGAATGTGTTGCGAAAGAGAATAAAAGAGCGACAGTTGAGCATTGTGCTGACGGTACACACAATACCAATTCTTTAGTAGAAAGAGGGTTTCTAGCACACAATGGTATGATCGTATTATTTCCTCGTTTCGATCGCTACTCGAGCGTGGGTAAACTAGTACCTAAGGTACAAAGTGGGATAAGTCGAGTAGATAAGTGTTTCAATATGAGACGTTTCTTGCTAGTTTCTGTTGTTAAGTCTATTGCACAAAGTTTTTAATACTTCTTAAAAAGAAATTTCAAAGAAATGTAGCCAACCGGTTTATCGCTACATGGTACCTACTTGGAAGATTATTAGTTTGTGATCTACGAGTATATTAACTTTTCCTTTCTTGAAATCATATGTGTTAAATTAAAGAAAATATTTATGATATTGATACAACACGATTATTACTCAATACTCAAGACTTTATTGCAATCATGGTTTTACAATTGTTTTATAAAAATCATTTACAATTTTAGAAACACATGAACCCACAGTGGGTGTAGCAATGAATATGAGAGCGGCCGATTTATAATATTATTTAATTTAATTAGTATTTATTTCTTTGTTAATAATAATAATAATAATAATTTTATTTGTTTCGTATTTTAGTTTTCTAAATATTCGCTTTATTTGTAATATGCATTTTTTATTAATAATTCCTTTAAGTTGGCGTAGAACTCCTTGTCGTTTTTGTTTGATCTTATATTTTCTGGCAATTTATTATAAATTTTTACGCACATGAAATTGGGACCAGTGCTATAAATTTTAAGTTTGGCAGTTGGTAATAATAATTTGTTTTTCTGTCGACTCTGATATCGTTGGAGGCACTCCTCTCGTTTTTGAAAGAACTGCGGGTACTGCTTTACAAATTTGCATGCTTCCATAAATTATACTGCTGTTAGTGTGAGTATTCGATTTTTAATAAAATAAGGTTTACAGCTGACGGGTTCCTTAATGTTTTCCAGGATACGTACGCATTTTTTTTGTAGGGTGAAAACATGGTGGGCATCCACACTATTTCCCCAAAGTAGAATGCCATATTTGAGCCATGCATATGCGTACGCATAGTATGCAGACAAGGCGGTTTTTAAGTTTGTTGTTTTTCTTAATTCTCTAAGTGCATATATAAAATTTGATAGTTTAGATCGAATTAATTTTACATGCTGTTTCCAATTAATATTTGAATCTATTTGTAATCCTAATAGGGTAAACACGTCAGTAGATTGTATTTTTGAATTATTAAATGTAAAATTTATGTCAAGAGGAGATTTTTGATATGGTCTAAATTGCATTATTTTAGTCTTTTGGAAGTTTATAAACAAACCTTTTACAAGTTTTATATAATTTGCCTTGTTAGTATTTGCTGGTAAAATTTTGCATCTAAATTTTAAACCAGCAAGTAATTGAGTAATAGCAGAAGCTTCTTATTTTCACTTAAATAATTATTTACTTCATAATAACAATGTTTAGATGTTTGATTGACTGCCCAAGCGTTTTGATGTAAGCACAGGGAGTACATACTCGTATTATACATCACGGCAGCTTTCCGTTTGGCGCAGTGATATGTTGCTTTGTGCATTGTTCTTGGGTTTCTCAAGAGGGTTTCTTAACTCAGTCAAAACGACTCATCCAATTTTTAACCGACTTCCCAAAGGAAGAAAGGTTATCGATACGACACGTATATGTTTTTTAATTATTTTATGTATGTCCAGCGATTTTTTCGCGATACCGCTACCGATCGACATTATTCAAACACCATTGTATGCGATTAGTTTCACAGGGGGGTCCCATTTCGTGGACCATCCCCCATCTATTTTAATTATTTTTTACTTTGTAGTGACATAAAAGTCGGTTTTATTTTTTTGTTATTTTTTTAAACATTTAAGGTGTCGATGTATGCTTAAATCGTACGTTGTTCTTTGTGAAACTAGTGACATACGATACATCAAAATTTCAAAAATCAAAGTAGCATCTTTATTTTCTATTTTTCAATGCGACCTCCTTACGATGACGGGTTCCTTGTCCAGTGGTGGAAATGCGACCATAATCAGGAATTTTCCTAACTTTTTTTACTGACAACTCAGAAGCTATTTATAAGTAACAATAAAAAAAAAAAAAAAAAAAAATCATGAAGGTCTTTGTCTATTTACTTAATTAGTTGATATTTGCAGTTATTATATAATTGTATAATTATATTTTCATATTAATAATAATATGTACAGGCTTTAACGGGTCGCTTATAGTTATACTCTAAAAAAATATTATAATAAACAATACAATGCTCGAAGTAACGAATCTATTGTAGAGGAGTATGAATAACCGAACAATCTTTTGTTCATCGTATTTTTTTCGGTTCTACTTGTCCTATTTTCCAGTCAGTTTCTCATTAAAAAGCGCAGAAATCGAACTCTGTTCAAACTATCAATGGGGGAATTATATAGTTTAATCTCAACGTCTGTTATCCAAAATGAGAACAGCACTATATATGAAACATGATAATTATAATATGGTCTTTATTGAAATATCTTTATCAAAATATAAATAAATTTATTTACTTCCATATACATTTTCTTATATTCATCTATAATAGGTCTACTCTCTTTATATTATATTGTAGTTCTATAATATATACCATATTATATTATATTAAGTTCATTTTTATTTATTTTGATCATCAATAGACGATACAACTATTCAGAGTCATAATACCTATAGAATATGATACGATACACGCAATTGCTAAAAAACACAAAGTTATAAATAGAAACATTCGATTGTTTAAAAATAAGTGAAAGGGGGAAAACGGGAACCTCAATAATGGAATACACAACCTTTATGGCAGTCGGGTAATTAAAATAGAAATTAAAGGTTATAAAAGGTTCGCGCAGTGACAAACGTATTTTTTAGATTTCTTGTTGCTGCCAATAGTAATTTAATGTAAAAGTAATTGTGTACTCGGTTGTACACAAATACCAAGAAAATCAAAAAAATTAAAATATTTTTATAGATAATTATTTTTTAACATTAAAGTAGCAAACGAGCACACAGTTTTTTTTATAATATAGGAGTAGCAGACGAGCATGCAGTCCACCTGATGGTAAGTGGCTGCTGCCGCCCATGGACATCTGTAATCAACCCCAGATAGGATTAGATATTCCTACCTGAGGTCGGCCACCGATGCGCCACTACCCCTGAGTCTGTCTCCCTTACCACACCCTTTAAAACGGAACACAGCAGTGCTGCTGCTGACACTGCTGTTATTATGCAAAAATAGGTGTGGCGGTGGTGCCGGAATCGAACCTCAAAGGGTTCTACCACCAAATAATTGACAAATTGTCAGCAAGTGGATAATGCTGTCCGAGAACATTTGCAACAAACTTAATATAAAGAGAATCTATCTGAGAAGCCGATCGCAAATACGTTTCTTCTTTTAAGACCTAAGGCGGTCGCCTCAATTAATAGTCCGCCGGCATACATTACAATCCACTAAAACGCAAAAACTGCTTCACAGTAGAAATAAGTGTCATATGTCTCTAGTTGAACTGTACTGGTTTACCACCTTTCAATATTTAATATGTATAGTTATAAGTATAATGAAAAATACCATAAGGGTGTGGCCCTTAAACCCAATTAACATTGATCTAACCACAAAAAGTTCTAGTCCCTTCTTAATATTGCTTATACGCGTTTAATGCACCTACATTGGCAATCTATAGGTAATTTTTACCGGACTAAATCACATCGACATCAATAATTACTTCGAAACCTAGTGTCAAACATTTAATTTTCAGCATTTCATATCATTAATTCTGCATTTCATGCATCATTTGTTTTAGTTAATTGTGCCGGCGGTGTCACGCAGCCTTTATCTAGATCGCAACACATATCACATAGGTCAATAAGCACCCTTTACACCCACTTCAGGTTAATAATTTTAAATGAGGCAATCAATTTTAACATAAATCATGTACATATAATAGTAATAAAAGCACTGTGACTCCAGAAAAGTTACTTGCTTAAAAAGTTTTATTTTTATATTTCACAAAAATGTGCCCTATTTTTACCACGCTTTTATTAGCTTGACCTGTATGTATGTATATAACGGAATCTTTGAACCCGACTTAAATCCACTTTGAAGGGTTGTTTAATTCAAAATTTTGAATAATTATCAAGAACTGATGACAATACACGATTATAATCATTTTTTCCCATTTCTTCATCATAATCATTAGGATTAACGATTTTCGAAGCGGTGTTCGGCACCTTAGAGAAAGTTCACGGCAAAGTTACTAGATTGCAACAATTATTACTTTTAGTTTGTTTAACTATAATAGCGGGGGTTTTAGTTTCATACATAATATTGTAATTCAACTTTAAGAGTATATTTTTTATTAGACTGTAATAGTTGTTCAGTTTCTACTAATTGCTTCAATGAACACAATATAAGTTTAAGAAATTGTTAACAAATTTTTAAAACGTAATAAATAAATTAACTTTGTATATTTCATGAAGACTTAGCTTTAAAGAAAAGTAAAGATCTTTTTTGAAACGGCAATTAACAAAAGGTATAATTATAAAATGTTATTTTTGGATTAAAATAAAAAAAAATATTTACGAAAATTTTCAATCCCTTCAGTAAAGTACATTGTACCACTTACCTGTGACAGTCGTGAGTAGACACTGGGAGCACTGCACTGACTGTATGCGCGTGGCGCGCGTATGGTCGTTCAATGCGGAATGGCTCAAATGGACCCTCCTGGTCGTTTTTATACGGAGCTGAGCGCGTAGCGGTTGGTGCTACGAAGCTACGCCGCGCCCCGCGTAGGCGTGCGTAGGCTGTAGGCTACGGGCTACAGGCTACGGGCTACGAGGCGAGCTACGTGTACGAGGTACATGCAGTTTGTAACGAATTTGGTAAAATGGGTAATTGCAAATATTGCAATAAAATATTAATGAAATACCAATTCAGTTCTTACTGAATGGAGCCTAAATACTGTTTAACAATCAGTCATATTGTGTAGTATTGTAATTATTGTCCATTTTACGTGAGTAGCCATGTTAAAATTTTCACTTGATGTCAATACTTTAGGTCATCTGAAGAGAATTTTTAAAATTTTGACTTTAAATAGGTATTCTGGCAACCCTGTCAAATACAATACTTTTTCCGTGAGCTGAAAAAAAGTCTTTTTGGCTTTGAGTGGAAGTAATTTAAAGAGTTACAGATAATTCTAAATCCTTTAATTAAATTTCGTATCCTCAATATAATTTCGGCTCTTAATAACAATGCGGCTGTGGGCCTTTTGTATAGTAAAAAAGCCTTTTTTCCTGGTATACGCAAATTGGTAATTTATAGCGTTTAATAAATAATATAGTTAAAATATAAATTAAAGATTATAATTATAACTTTCTTGAAATTTAATAAAATTAGTACTACTTAATAAGTAATAGTCTGTGTATAGCTCCAAAATGACTGTCCTTTTCATAGGATGGAACTAAAACATAAAATACTGAAATTATTTTTTAGGTTTCCGTTCAGAAAAAACGGGTACCTTATAGAATCAATCGTATCTATCCATCTGTCTGTCAGGTCAGATTCAATTTGCTTCAAGCCTATTGGACCAAATGAGTTGAAATTTAGTACTCAAATGTTTTCCCGTATATCCATTTCATATGTAGTGACCGAAAGACGAATATATAACGTGAACAACTGAATAGTAAAAGGGTGACGTTTAGAGGGCAAAAAAAAAATGTTTTGCTAATGATATCGTGTGACATATCAAATGAAATGGCTTATTGCAGGTATCTCAAATATAATTGTTGTTATATTATAATAATAAAAAGCTTTAGTGTTATTCATAATAGGACGAAAATTGATCATTCCTCCCAACACCCGAAACAAATTATACATTATTTTCCTCAGGGATAAAATTAAAAAAGCAGGAAACAACTCTTTACTTAAATATTACAGGAAAACCTAAAAGAAATATATGTTTATGGTCTCAAAAGAAAACGGTATCTCTCAACGTCATAGCATTACATTAACATTGTATGTTATGCAAACAAACTTACATTTTTATTTGGTTTTCAATTTAGATCAAATTTGCAATAACTTATCGGACGTAGATAATGAATATACGGAAGTCTCTCCGCGCAAGATTAGCTCTTATTGTCTGGTTTTGTACCATGAACAATATGGACATATTTTGCAAAGTACACATCTATGTAAAGTCTTCGAGAGGCAGTTACTTCAAAATTGATTAACTTCTGTTAATAATGAATACCCCTTATGTTTTGGTATATTATATTATTTCTTTATTGTTTAAATGAGGATATTACGCAATTTGACCTAAATTATTTTTAATTAATCACTTGAAGGTATAATCTGTTAAGATTCAAAAAGATAACTAACTACTTTACACCATTTCTCGTTTAATATAATTACAAAACAACCTTAATAAGAGTAAGCATTTTCACAAAATTATCCTGAAATTAACCTTCTCGGCTCTTTGTCCACTTCTCATGAAATCCAATCTGCGCTATTTGGATTACGTCTAATCCTAGACGCCAATTCATTGTCTTATTTGTTCTGTGATATCATTTTATTACATCAACCAACGAATCTACACATACATAAAATTATATTGTTTGTCTTTTTACCTTTACTACGTCATAACCACATACATAAGTTAGTACATTGCAAGCCAAAGCTTATATTTTGGTTATTTATACGATAAAAACATATAAACTCGTTTTAGGGATCCTTTATATTTATCTAAGATGTGTAGCAAAACACATATATGAAAATAAGGGCTGAATATGATATTCGGGAGCAGAATAAAACGTGTGGGATGTGTCAGTATGGGTGCTATTTTTTATGAATGTGGTTTCAAAATGCTTTTTGTACTTAAACAAATTTTAAAATAATTATGTGCTTCAGTCGTTAAAACTGTCAATCATAAAGGCATGTAATTATAATAAAGGTGGTTGGCTAATGTGGCTACTCTGCAATCCAGTTTTCCAATAGATGGAACTCACAAGGGACTTTGTTTTGTTTATATCAACACTTTGAAAGCAGAGGACGTTTGTTGTCTTGGTGATCATTCCCGGAAATTAGGACACGTGTGGCGCGAACTAATTTCGAGTAGGTAGTAGGAGGTCGTCCCAAAGGTATGATATTAGATTAGACAGATAATTTAAACATGCATACGAGTATAATATAGGAAGGCCATGAATCATTAAGCAAGATTACGTTTGGGTTTGCATGTCGTGCACGGCCGTTGGGAACGCCACCTAATGCCTAATAATAATGTGTGAATTATTGAATGCTGTTCGCGTTATCAGCTAATTAAGATATTATGTTTCTGTTTGACTAAAAAAAATTGGGACTTCTTTAGAATAATTTTAGGATATAAAGAAAGAAAGAAAGAACTTTTATTTAGGACACCAAATTATATGTATATGTTAATTTTACCCTATAATCCACATGACCGTTATGAAGCCTAAAAATATATTGTAAAGCACTGATTCATGTTAAAATAATCTCGTTAACCATCTACGCATGTTGATTTAATATTTGTGATTGAAATGAGCTACCAAACCCTAAGATATAAATAGGTATAATTACTTACAATTACTATAATTATGTGAGTATAACGGATGAAGAACGGTGGAAGTCTGCTCTGGTGATCCAGTGCTAAATGAATAGAAACAATATTTAACTTAACGTAATGTGGTGTAACTTTAAGAAACCACCATTATACAAATCTAACTAACAATTGGCAATTATTTTGTAGTGTGCCCATAGCGCAAAAAGCAAAAGCAAAGGATTTAAGCAGAAGCGGAATTTCAAATCTAAGGAGATCTGAAATTAAACTCTAAAAACGCCTTCTACACTCACAGTCCCACACTAGGATTCCCTGTGTCGTGGGTGCTATGGACACACACATAGACAAATACACAAACAGCCAGACCCAGAAACAGGAATCTAAATTAATTATTAAATATCTGTCTGGCCGGGGATTGAACCCGGGACCCTTTGCGCGTCAGACCGATATGGTGACCGCTCCACCACGCGGGGCGTCAACTGTAGATAATTGTTACCATTACGTTCAGAACATTCATATACGAATATATACGAATGATAGATACGAACGATATATACGAATATTATTTATTTCATATTTTAAGATGATATATGCAATTCATACAGGTATTACGAGGCGAGATGTTCTCGTAAATATAAATGATGCTTGCATAAACAAATATTAAACAATATAATTAATGTGTAACATTTGTTGCCATATCACGTCACTAGCTGGTCGACCTGGCTTTGTTCGGGATGATAAAACATGTGCAGATACATTACAAGCATGACGTGGATGTATTGACGACAATCTGCTTGAAATTATCACCGTCAAAACCAAATAACCAAAGTACTATTGACATTAGCGAAGCGAATTCTAATATATAAAATTCTCGTGTCACAATGCAAGTTATCGTAATCCTCCGAAACGGCTTTACCGATTTTCACCAAATTTTATATGCATATTCAGTAGGTCTGAGAATCGGCTACTACTACTATTTTTCATACCCCAAAGTGATAAGGGTTGTTCACCCTCAACATTTTTTTTATTTATATGGCAACACAAGGTTTGTCGGGTCAGCTAATATTTGCAGAAAAATCTCAACAGATCCAAGAGAAAACTCATAAAAAATCTTATATTTCGTTAACCGATGAATCTACCAATTTTTGATTATTGCACTTAGAACCACAGCACGGTCTCAGTAATGCGTTAGTAATTACTCGTATTAAGATGTTAATTTCTTTAAGAAGTGTAGCTTCAATAAGCGGTTTTTCCAAAATCACATACAAACATTTCATTTTGTACATTTTGATAAGTAACATATGAATACCTTAAATAATATTACGCAATTAACGCTGAGCACCCCAGTTGTTGAGTTGTTTAATTAAAAATAACATTTTCAACATACTTAATGTATATAAAAGTATAACATATGGTTTAAATTAATTTAAACTTGTGAATAATGGAATGAAAATACCCTGATGCGTTATGACCAATTTTCATTTTGAATTCAGTTGAAAGTAAATAAAAAAATCATCAAGCATTGGCAGTGTATTGATAGAGTTCTCCATTCAATAGGCTTTCGATAATCCTTTTTACAAATATCTCTGGATGACTGATGTGCCTTCGTACATTTATCAGACACCAGGGATTTGTAATATTCATGAAACAGGATTTATCACGAATCGAGAGCGCGGTGGATATTAATGTTTTGTTCGCATTAACGCAGAACGCCTCGTCTATGCCGGCGGCTTTGTTCGCGTAGACGTAAGACTTAGGTACATGAGATAAAGTTTAGAGATGCCATCAAACTCATAGCTTTTATATCATAGACATTTGTTAATTTGCATGTTGTCGTCGCCTATAATTGTCCTGGCACTTAGAGACTAATACCTACTTGAGTTTGTTTAATATTTAATGCATAAGTGTACAGTATGTTGGCGACTCTATAAATAAAAAAAAATAAACAAACTATGTAAAAGCACATTATAAACTAAATAATTTGTTGTAAACTAAATATGTTTAACGTACCAAAACGTGTCTATGAAACTAAGTTTCAGACTAAAACCCGATTACTAAAAAATATGGTTTGAAAAGTATCAAACAAGCAAATATTCTAATAGTGATTTGCAGAGGATAGCCGTGTAGGTGGGTCGCGATTGTTCATATATGTACATATTATACCTATTACGAGTATATTACGCAAAAGGAGTCTTACTGTTAATAACTCCGCGGCATTCCCCTGGGACGTTTGGTGCCGGTCACGTCACGGGAACGTCGGCAACCACTGCTGTTGACGCCAGCCTCGTCCCAAAGGATCTCGCAATGGTGTTCCTCATATGAGCATTGATTGCACGCAGAACGCACACATGACATGTCGAGCCCTGAAAATCGAAATAGGATTAAATGGATTAAAACGATAAAAGGCATTTGGAAGGTTTAAATTCCAAGCACGCAACTCTATGTTTGTAAAGTTATGTGCGATAAGAATTTAAATATACAACTACAACTACTACAACGGTAAAGGAACTCACCATGATGAAAAGTATACGCCTTAAGACACTTGAAATAGTTATCTAAGAAGTACCATTGCCTACTTACGAATACGCACTTAGCCAGTTCACTGGACTATGGCCAAAATCTCTCTCACTCTGAAACCTTTGCTCAGCAGTGGGATAATAATAGGTTAGTACGCACATACATATTAGTTAAAGTCGTATGCGGGTATCTCTCCTGTATGCGGGTAAACCTGCCTATGCCTCTGTAGTCTGGTAAAAATAGCTCCACATTCATTTTCTCGTGTCTACTGTTTGTCACTGGTTTAAATTATTTATATGTAATTTATGTAAAGAAAAGATGTGTAAGCATGTATAAACAATTCTCTAGTCTCTAAACAGCTTACTTTGAATAAAAATATTTTGATATTTATACTTTGGGCTGGTTCATAAAACTCAAATGTACTCGTAATCTCATCTTTCCACGCATTGTAATGAGATGTACTTCGTATTATCTAAGAGGTAATTTCAAACACTTTCGGATCATTATAAACCTAGTTCAATATTCAATCTAAGAACACTCTGACGTACATTTCATAACACAGTGTATATGAGTATTATTGCACACAGAAATGCAATTAAACACCCGAATGCAATAGCGCTGAATGATCGCATTCCTTCGTTGCGATACGAGATTTTATTTCCAACTTGAAACCCTTAGGGCTTGCGCACAATATCCACATATTCATGTCATAGGTATTTCAATTTTCTCACTTACCTAAATATACACAGAGTGGTCACAAATTTTGGATGTACTCTTGTGGAACTTTGTTCACCTAAATATTCGGCGTTCGTAGCTTTCAAAGTCAGGTAAAAACATTATCATGCATTATAATCAACAAGTGTTATCTATACGTCTTTTTGCGTTCTTTGCCCTCATGTTATAAATTGCTTTCTCCTTCCAAACTGAATTGCAGATAATTATAGATACTGTATGTTACCCCATCTTTATAACTCTTTCGTACCTTTAGCTGACAGTATTTTTGATAATACTCAAAAACATTTCTGTGTCTATATTTAAATATCTGTGTTTCATGGAGGTATACACTCAGCCTTATTCGAATTCTAAAAGGGAATAAAAGATCTAAATGCGTTATCATCTATGTAGACTTTCGATTTTAGTTTCAGATTTCGTCTTCCAATACAACATAAAAAATATTTGTGAAACTAGTAAGCTGTTTATTTCTTAACATGTTTTTTCGATTTACCCTTATATAATTGTTTTGTCAACGACTTATCTGTGCAACCCATATCCAATTCTTACGGAGAAAAGGACTTAGTAGAAAAATATATAAAAGTTTTATAAAACCCGTGATATAAGTCTTTGCACCTACGTAAGTACATTACCGTGTATTTGAATTCAAGATATTATTCTTATTACCCAGGGGTACGGTGTGACAACGATGAAATGGGGCAATTTCTTATCAAAACCACCACTTCGCTTTCTCTTATAAATTCTAGTAAATAAGTAAATAACTTCTTAATTCTTATAAGAGTATCTATTTTGAGAGTAGTATGTTATTAGTGTTATTACACTTACATAATTATTAGCTAACCCGGCAAACGTTGTGTTACCATATAAATTAAAAAAAAAACCCTTATCACTGAGGGGTTTGAAAAATAGATAGTAGCCGATTCTCAGACCTACTTAATATGGATAAAAAAATTGGTAAAAATCGGTAAAGCCATTTCGGAGGAGTACGGTAACTAACATTGTGACACGAAAATTTTATATATAAGATTTAGGGCTTATAGCAACAGTGTTACCCGCTGTTGTTTACGTTAGTCCTGAAAATTAGCTAAAAACCCTTGTTTAAATGTTTCTTTTATTCCCTTTACCTTCAAACTAGCCCACAAAAATATTTGATGCTTCTATCGTAAATTATAATTCTAGCTTTAGAGTCACGAAATGATTCTGCAGTAAAGTTTTAAGCTTAGAAAGACGTTATCGGATTACGTTTGAAGTATTCGTAACACCTTAGACGCATCTATTCTAATACCGAACACTACCAATCCACTTATCGGACGACGCTGTCGTAGAGTTAGCTATTAGCATGCACTGAAACCGCCTCGTTAACTCGAGTTAGGTAGTAAATGAACCTAATTAGATTTGCTTGGCGCCGACCGGTTAACAATTACTTAACCAAGAATTTCTTATTAATTGTAAATACTCTTTACACTTCGTAGATTTTCAAAAGTACTTCGAAAAGCAAATAATTATATAACCAAAGAAACCGACTGCTTAGAAATAATTAATTGAAAAGGAAGAAATAATAAGTAGGTGCTTTATCGAACTGAAAACATTAAAACGAAACGACATGTATTTTTTTTGTATTTTTTTTAATTGTATTGTATTTTTCTGTATTTTTGTACCCGCTTGTAGCCCAGAGGGCCACAAGCCACTACCTACCTACTACCACCATCTTTTAAAAACCATCATAGTTCAGGATAGTTTTATTTCTTCCTTAAAACAGTAAAATATTCCGACATACAGAGTTGTACAAACTTAAACCCTTATTAATTTTGTGCTTATCCCTTGTATAAAACCAACTGAAATTGTCATATTTTGCTTAAAAAGTTCAATTTTCTGCAAAAAAAAAAAGAATAAAACAATATTGTTTTAAGAGATGGTAGTAACACCCCAGGTTATCGTTAACTCATTACTGTCCCACTGCTGGGTACGGGTCTTGTCTTATAGTGAGAGAGCTTTAGGCCATAGTTCACTGCGCTGGCCAAGTACGAATTGATCCTTTCATACAACCCTTGAGAACTTTTGGTTTTATTTCCTGCACTATCAAGCGTTTTCTCATTACGCTTTCGTTCACCTTTTAAACAAGTAACTATCATTTATTTCTAATACGAACATAACATGGACTATACATACAAAAATAAGAGATGCGTGCCTAAAAATTGAACTTCAGACCTCCCGTTTAAAAGGCCGTGTTTGTCAATAAAGTATTACTTTGCAAGCCAGGTATTTGGTTGAACAAAGTAAAATGTACAATAAGGTTTCAAAATAGTTTTATTTACAGTTTCAAGTATTTCTTCGTCTAGTTTCTGCAAATTGCAAAGTTCGTTACTGCACAACAAATTTCAATTAGTTTTCATAATAGCAACCAAACAAACCGTGGAAACGGACACTTCGTATCATTTACTGCTTAATTAAGTTTTCTTAAATAAGACTTCTGTATACGGTCTTGTCTTATCGTGAGAGGTGAACGAGAAGATTTTCACAAGCGATAAAATATTAACAAATTTTATTTCAACGTATATATTATGATGCTAAAACTTTGAAGAGTATACAGTACACAAAATTGATAAGCTGTAGGTATACCTACCGGATCGCTGTTATTTGTACTTCTGTAAAGGCTTTAGTATTATAATCATCATCCACTGATATCGATCTTATTTCCAGTATATGTTTTAAGTTAGGAGTCACATAATCAGTTTTTATCATAGCATTTTTGCCGGTTTGTAGTCTATTCACAATCTTGAATCATTATACTGAATTTGTGACTGGCTCCAACATAATATCTGCAAATTCAACTTATATATCTTTGTTGTTTCATTGTTGTTTTATCATTCCGTAAAAAATAACTCATAGTTTTTCGTTCACTTTAAAACAAGACAACTAAGATTTTGCACGTTACTTACCTAAAATTAAACTTGTGTACAGTTCTCAACTACAGCAACATAATAATGGCCACTGAGACCTTTCTTATGAGCTGAGAGGTGTGTAATAGGATAACATACACACGAACTCGCAGAACTTTTTACTTTCCAACATTACTTGAAATACGTGACATACTCGCTTAATGTAAAAATGTTACTCAGATATGTGGGCGTAATATAACTCACAATTGTGTTTATAACCATTACATTTTAACACGCCATAACGGCATAGACATATAACGCCTCGTTATTAGGGTTCCGTACCCAAAGGGTAAAAACGGAACCCTATTACTAAGACTTCGCTGTCTGTCCGTCTGCCCGTCTGTTACAGGGTTATATCTCCGGAACCGTAATAGATAGACACATGACACATTTTTACAGAGGATGCATAACGGTGGCCGCTATAACAACAAATACTAAAAATAAAATAAAGTTGAATATTAATGGGGGTCTCCATACAACAAACCGGTATTATTCGCCATTTTCAATCTAACTGTTAAACCTTACTAGGAAGACGGTTGAAATTTTTACAATCCGTTTACTACTATACCTGGTATAATAATAAATAAGAAGGTAACAAATAACAACCATAAAACACATTTAATACAGTTATTTTAGTTCTATTATACGTTACTTACGTATCATTCATTATCACCCCAACGCCATCTATTGTTGTGTCATATAACTAAGTATTGTTGAAAATAATAGAATGGATAAAAATAATGAACATTTGGTGGTACGGAAGCCTCCATGTGCGAGTTCGACTCGTACTTGGCGATTTTTTTTTCCTGCCACGCGGGCTTACATCTACTCGTATATGCGTGTCTCAACGATCAGGCGGATCAGGTCTCAACCATATGCACGAATCAATACAGTGCAATCTCTTCGCACACGCTTGCATTAACTTACTACCACGTGTGATAAGAGAAAAAAAGCTATGTGATATGCATGTGATGCGCATTAGAAATATAATTTATTTTGTATAGTAAGCATGGCTTCTTAGGCCTGGAATCGCATTAAATATTACCACACTGCGAAATAATATAGGTACCTTATTTCAGTGGCCCAATATTCGAGTACAACTGGCAATTTTTTGCTATGTATATTTTTTGCATGTACATAACGCGAAATCCTCTTGTCTTTGAGCCATAATGGGGCGCGCCGAATTCCCGTGCTAAAATATTTCTTTAAAGGAAGTAGATAACATGCTTAAATAGGTGCTAGAATTATATTGATGCTTTTATCAAAATGAGATTGCGCAATTCTAAACGTAAGGCACATATTTACGTGATATGACGTCATGGTCTGAGACTGGGACGCGAAGCTTCTGAAATATAAAGTAAGGGCTTACATGGAGGTAAGCTCTGACGGGAACCCTTTTAGAAGCTCGGATGCTTCAGGCTTTTTACTCTGATAAAGGCCCTTCCTTTGTACATAATAAAAAATATTACACACCAATGGGAGATAATCCAATTGTTATGGTGTAAGCTTTACTGCAATACAAATAGTTTTATGATTCTATGGGGAAAAGGCTTATATCTGCTCCTTTAAAGGGCTGTCTGTATCTTTTGAATAAGAATCTGGTTGAATGTATATCTTTGGCGTTATTAATAGAATATTTGTGTACTTATATTGCAACTGAAAAAACGACTAATACGAAACTACTACATTTTTTTGAATAATATTGAAATGAAGCTAATAGTTTAGGTATCTTTTTACGAATATTCCGCGCACGAACGAGTTTGACATGATATTTCTATATAATAATAATTTGAAACAGTCATGTCGTCCGTTACTGATAATATTACATTTTTCAATAATGACAAATGCATATGTCAAAAAATATTTTTCGTAAGTTTCAAACAATACGAAAATTAAAGCACAAGCGATAGGTACCCATAAAAGCTAATTAAAAGAAAAAAATACTAAGTAATTTAGTGTCTGAGGTATATCAAACATAAAATATACCAAATATATGATGACAGTGTTATACTTCGATGAATAGTTTTATTTAAATGGTAGTTTTATTTTGGTATTTACGATTAATGTATCAGCATCAAGTAATTTTAATGTGCCTGACAAATATTACAGAAACAAATTTTCCTGAAAGCAATATGTCGCGTTATGTGCCCGCAGATACATTTTAAACATGAATAATGATTAACAATTATTTTATGAATGAATCTCTCTGTACTTTTCGATGATTATCCACTTTGGTCATTACTGTTATATTTCACTATCTGTTTAAACAATCAATACCATTTTTTATTAATTTTAATATGAAATGAATCTTATAAAAGCAACCATTTACCAGTGGTGAGGTTAACCTCAATAAAAGACATCTAATTAGTCGTAATAAATTTCATTAATTACAAAATAATGGATAGAGGGAGCATTGAAATCTCGTTTCGAATTAATTCTACATTCATTTCAACATTGTTCTATAGCGGGGCTTAACTGGATTGAGTTTGAGGAATAGGTAGATACTAAAGACATTTTGAGTGCTAAAGAAATTGCTTAATAATGCCAATGTAGCGGTAATAAGAATTTGAATCATTTCGCTAATGACCGAGTTGCTTAGTCATGAAATTGGCTGTTTTACCCTGAATTACCAAATTTGACACTTGAAGAAGGAAAACGGCTTGTTATCTTTATAGTTTTAACGGTTTTGGCAACCCGCGTAGCGGGCGGTAACTATACCGGTCTGACGCACAGAGGGCTCCGGATTCAATCCTTGGTCATACAGATAATGAAATGATGAATTCTGATGATGATTTATGTTCTGAGCCTGGGTGTTTGTGTATTCGTATATGTGTGCATAAGCGTCACCTACGATACAGGGAACCCTAGTCTGGGGCCATGAGTGTAAAAAGCGTTTTTCGGCGTATGTAAAATTTGGATAAAAGACCTTCTGGGATATCGGTATCTTCTAGGTAATCTATGGAATTAAATTAAACTGCGCTATTTTTGTTTACTTTTATTGCTTATACGCTTATTTGCATACTAATATTATAAAGAGATCTATCTATACTAATATTATAAAGAGGAAAACTTTGTTTGTTTGTTTGATTTTAATGAATAGGCTCAAAAACTACTGGACCGATTTTAAAAATTCTTTCGCCATTCGGAAGCCACATTATTCACGAGTAACATAGGCTATATTTTATATGAAATATATTTAATAAATAGATTTTGAGGCGGTACAAAGCCCTTCGCTCATAGATAAAACAAACCATTTTTTTCGTCGGGGAATAGAAAACCAACTGAGCAGTGGCTCACAACGTCTAAAATGTGTAATATCTCGGGAAATTTGTGCTTGTTACTCTAGTGTTACTTAGTTCCCAAACACTACTAAATATGTTATCTAGTTTACAAGGACGCCCGCCCGCGGGGGCAGGTGCCACATCAGTACGAATTGCTGCTACAAGTTGAATACGCCGTCAAACGATCTCTTGTTAAATAAATGAACAGAACCTTGAGCTTTCGTTTAATTTATTTAAGGGTTTATTACTAGGAAATTCCAAGTTAGTAATTCTGACTTTGGTTTTGTTTATACATTTTTATCCGACTGCAGAGAGTAATGATTTCCAACGTATTAAATATGTATGTATGTACATTGTACGTATGTCTCAATTGAATTTGAGGCAAATATATATAGCATTTGTCTAATTTAAAGTTGTTAAGTACTTTATTTAAATGTAGATAATATTAACATCAATGGACAGAACCAATGTCTAGGTATTAAATGCATATGTACCTTCTCAATTCAGTCGTGCTATTAGTCTTATTTTAATGCTTTTTTGTGCTTGTGAACTAGAATAGTATGTATACAGTCGGATTTAATGCCTCGCTGCATTGTGCTATAATACTCTTAAATCCTACATAACACACCCAAACATTTAATTTCAGTTCCGACTTAATTGCGTCAACAGATGCTCAGCACCAGTTATTTTAAAAAGTTCATAAACAACACAAAAAATTTAAAGTATAATTTTCGCACCCGGTAGCACAATTTCGCAGTTGACATTTGCACTGAAATGTATCCGTTTATAGAAATCCGCGTAGGTACCTCAATACGTGACGTAACAAATACGGAAAGCTTAGGATTGGGAAGAAATTCGACACTCCTCAGTTGACTTAGGATTTAGGGCGTCTCCACTCAAATCTTACAGATTAAAGCTTTTACATACTAAGCCATTTATTGCTATTAGCTCGATATCTTGACGCTTAGGTAGGTGTTATTAGTTTTAAGTTACACCCACAGTTAGTTGCTTCAAAATTATTAATTCGACATAAACTTTACAGAACTCGCTAAATATAAACAACGTTGTGGGATGTAGGTAAACTGAACATCAAATATAATTTCCTTTACTGAGGTTTTTAATAATTATAATCATTTAAAAAATATATTTCAATAATATTTTTTAAATCACTGTGAGTTTGTCAAAGATAATCGCGAAGCGAACGGCAAGGATCGTCCGCAGTATTGAAATGATTTTAAAATAATAGTAATATCAGCCAAGATAACATACATTCTGTGATAAATTTTAATCGACTACTATCTCATATTCAAGTTTAAAATTCCATAGAAACTTACTCTGACGCTACTTCGAGCATTTACGCTAACCTACTCAGTTCTTTTTCTGGAATCGACTACTTGTAATAATCGTTCAAAAGAGAGTCCCGTAATAATGTAAGATAGACAGGTGTCAACCAGATGGACGGGCAGACGGGTATCGAACACACAGATGAAAAACGCTTAAATAGGAACGAAATAATGAAAATAATTCGAACATGAATAAGGTGGACATCTATAAGTTTATATTATACCTACTAGTCGACCCGTGCCCACTTCTTTGGGCGTTAGTTATATTTCACATCACATCTTTCCCAATTTCCGCCGACCTGATATACATATGCCATTATCTTTCTCTGACTTTTCATTAAATCATAATAAAATATAGCCTATAGCACTCCTGAATAGTGTAGCTTTCTGATTGTGAAATCATTTTTATAATCGGTTCAGTATTTCCGAAGATTAGCCTTTAAACAAACAAACACCTATTTCTACCTAATAACAGCAGTGTTAACGCTGCTGTGTTCCGGTTTGAAGGGTGTGGTAAGGGAGACATACTTTTCCGAGGCGTTTCAGCTTAGTCCTCAGGGGTAGCGGCGCATCTGTGGCCGACCTCAGACAGGAATATCTAATCCTGTCTGGGATTGATTACAAATGTCCATGGGCGGCAGTAGCCACTTACCATCAGGTGGACTGCATGCTCGTCTGCTACTCCTATATTATAAATAAAAAAAAACAACAATTAAAGTTACAAACTTTACCTCTTTATAATAATAGTATAGATAGGCACATTTTGCTGCGAGGCGTACATAGCTACATCATTTTAAAATGGAAATATCTAGTAAACTTAAATATACATCAAAAGCAACGAGTGCGCCTTTGTGTAATTAAAATTGGCACTTTTATTTTTTACCTTTGGCGGTCTGACCAAGCTTTAAAAGGGTACACGGAGTTTTTAACGCGAATATAAATAATAATTATTTACTATTATACATACACTTGCAGTCATTTCCAAATACATATAATTCTGAGTTATATAGCGAAACAAGTTCATAGGGATTACAAAAGTTCGTATTATTATCATTATTGGTATACAATAAAATTAATTTTAAAGAATATATTTAGACTTACCTAATTATCAAAAATCTTCACAATCCTTTTCTGTGGATGTATAACAATTTAAAAAGAATATATTATGTTACTTAGTATTCTAATAAACCCGATCCTACTGTAAATACTACTTTTTACCGGCGGTTTCGCTCACGGTGAAAGGATCTATTCCACGGGAATGGTACCTACATTTTTTCAGAATAAAAGGTAATGACAAAGTTGGTAAAATTTCATATTAATCAGTTATGTACATAAGGCGTGAAAGATCAGCAAACAAACAAACTCACATTCGTATTTATAATATTAATTAAGATTCGCCCAATATCTTTTCTAAGTAATTATGTAAACTCGACCTTTTAAAATTTGTTTAATAATTAATTAAGTAGCAAGCCTTTATCCTTCCCTATGAAACATTTGATATAAAACTTACGTATTTTATTAATTTATACTAGGTAATTTCGTATCTAAAATTTCGAGATTTTACTTATAAATAAACTCTAAAACAAATGAGAGGATCAAATTCCATTTAAATTCCTGTAAGTTACCCTAAAATTTTGTTCGGGATTCAGTTCGTAGACATGATGACCGACTTTTTGATTTACATAATTTGTTCCTTCTCGGGATACTTTACTTAGGATCCCAAATAAACGTAGAAAATGTCAGATGATTCACATAATATAGAGTATTATTGTTGCAGTAACTAAACACACATGAAAAATATAGGCTAGCGTATCTCTGCTCCCTACTTTATTGGAATCTATAACCTCGCATTACTCTTATGCTTGCTAAAGGACGTAACAAAAATCTTTGTTATGTCAAAATAGAACCTTAACACATGTGTAGAAGGCACACTTTCTGTTGGATCATTGGAACCATTTCTAAATTAGACGCTGAGTAGTGGCTTCATGGCGTATCCGTAAGACATGAGCATCGACTGTACGGGGCAAATAAGCAAAAATAAACCAATTTAAATGTTCTAAGAGTAGACTGTCAAGCAAATAGTAATAGAGAAAGATATATCGGAGACTTAAATAAACAAGAGTCTGGTCCTGGGTCAACAAGCAGGTACAACACCAGCTTCACATAAACAGTTGCGTAAATAGTAAGTACAGCAAATCCTTGTTGGTTTTAGCAGACTTTCATTTCAACTGTATTAACGCTTACGCCTTGATTCGGTACCTATTAGATGTGCCTAATTAAAAATATGATCGGCAACTCATAGGTACCTATTCTCTTACATTTCATAGTGCATGATTAAGTACTAGCTAAAGTTTCATCTTTCTATTCCAAATATACCTAATTCAATATTGCTTCAAAACCGTTCAATATTTCAAATATGAGCATAGATTTCGGTAGCTTCCGAATTTGTTCTAATATAGTTAACGTCTGAGTACTATAAACTGAGTATTATAGCTACGACGTCTGCCAAAAATCTAGAACAAGAATCTAGAATCTATACAAAACACATTTCTGTAAAAACTAAAGTAGCAATAGTAACGCTATCTGAAAACACGTATTTTCTGTAAAAATGGTAGATAATCACTTTATCTGAATTGAATGTGACTCCGCCCAAAAGTGACCTAAAGTCACGTATAGACCGAGCGTTCGCAACAAGAGTTTAACGTTCATCTCGTTCGTTTAACAATCGCACAAATCAAATAGATAATTGATTTCCGTCCCAAATCATTTGAGCTTTTGTCGACGTTAGTCTCAAATAGGAATAATCGTGTAATGGGTCACGTATTCGTCGAATTAGGCGGTCAATGTAAACAGTCCAATATTTGTGGAGATAAGAGTGCCCTAATAGAATACGAGACCGCCGTGGGCAGGTGCGAGCTGACTCACGTATATGTCGCAATTCAGTTGCTTCACAAACGTCACTAACAAGTCTCATTGACAGCGAATAAGCGGAGGAAAACTATTTACCACTAGCCGACCCGGCAAACTTTGCACTGCCTCAAAATCTATTTATCAATTTTTATATCACGGCGTGCGTAAATTGACGTTTTACGCACGCTTCGCGTGCGCAAAACCCCCATTTCCGACCCCGTAATATAAAATTTTATACAACACGCGGACGAAAAATGTTTTTCTGACTCGTGTGATTGCAGTCCTCGCCTGCGGCTCGGCCTGCAAACTCACACTTGTCAGAAAAAAATTTTTCGTCCTCGTATTGTAATGTACTATTTTCATATAAAATATAGCCTATGTTACTCGTGGATAATGTAGCTTTCGAATGGTGAAAGAATTTTTAAAATCAGTCCAGTAGTTTTTGAGCCTATTCATTACAATCAAACAAATAAACAAAGTTTTCCTCTTTATAATATTATTAGTATAGATAGATTGGTAAAGATTACTCACTCCTGACAAGAAAATGTACCCAGTTTTGAGAATAGAAATAGTTGCGTAAAAAAGTTTTGCCACGTCTCCGTGCTAAAATGTCCCTAAAATATTTGAAATAATTATTTATTTATTATGTAAATTATGCAGTATTAGTTATTTATTCGTAAATTTTCTCTAAAAATGTTTTTGTTTGTCAAGAATTCAAAAAATAACTTACTATAATAAGCCGTTTGTAGCTTCATTCAATTTCAAGGCAGCGAAGTATCTTTACTAATCTATGCTATTTACAAAAAAAATCCCTTCGATATATCTTCTCAAAATCAATCAATTTTCATAGGTGCATTTGTTTTAAAGTGAAAAGCAAAAAATATTTTTCCAAATTGTTTGTATAGCTACAGATAAGTACGTCTATCCTATACAGGGTACCCTAAATAATTATATAGTCAGAAATAGCCCATGTCGCTCTTGATAATGTATGTTTGCGTGAAAATCCCTTGAAAACTTATCCATTTAAACGTTAATACATACAAACAATAAATATTACTAAAATACGTATCGGAGTTGTCATCTGATACTAAAAATAAAAATAAATAAAAAATAAAATAAAAATAATAATTTCGAAAACTGATAAATGGAGCACCCCACGCTTTTTCACAATTTTACTATTTATTGTTCCTTAATTGATTCCTAGATTGAAAATTATTTACTACTTTTTAGTTGATTTTATCATAAAGGCGTGTTTTTTAGTTTTTTGAACTATATTTCTTTTATTAATTTTTAGTATTTGTTGTTATAGCGATCATCATTATGCATTGTCTGTAAAAAAATGAAGTGTCTATCTATTACGGTTTAAGCTTCGATCACTAATAGTGATCGAAGGGTTTAAGAGATAAAGCCCTGTGACTCACGAACAGACAGAGGAGGGTTTCGTTTTACCCTTTGAGTACGGAATCCTAAAAATCATTCTACAACATGGCTTTATAGATATGTTTCAGTACATTTGAGTTGTAGGTAAATAACATTATTATTTTTCAAAACTAAATATCAATATAGTAACTTTCCGATGAACTTTCTCTAAGGCGCTCGAACAATCTCGCCTTGAAAATCGTTAATCCTGAGGATGTTGATAAGAACAATGGTACAAAATTATTAAAATCGTGTATTGTCATTGGTTTTTGATAATTTTTCAAAATTTTGAAAAAACTGAACGTTCAAAGTGGATAGAAATCGGATTCAAAGATTCCGTTATTCTGTTACGTACATACATACATACATACATACATACAACCCAAGCTAATAAAAGCGTGTTAAAAAGGTAAATGTAAAGAACTTAGTATCTATAGGGCACTAATGTTATCCTTTGGATACCTTTCTTTCGATAACATCTTTAAATAAGTTGGTCTTTACTCGCTTCTTTTCGTTTCACCGCTGCTCCTGGCCGTCTAACAAGGGTCTTATTAGCTTACTGTCGCCACCGCCCTAACACCTTTTTATAATTTAACTTGACGTAAAAGTGTATGAATTCAAAGACTTACGTGAGTCAATTTGCGCTTTTATCGAATCGTACATTAAATACGTACGTACGTTACATCGAAAAATTGTTGGCGTTTTGCGAATCTGACTCACGCATTGATTTCATACAGTCACAATATAATAATGATAATGATGATCATGAGTAAGATCAAGCATCTTACTCATTATCATCAGACCAACCCGTTTTACTATTAGGCACAACTCTCCTTTCTGACCAAAAATGGTTTAGATCATCGAACGGTAATCCGTAGCCCGCGACCCTACTCCATGTGGCCCGCAGTAAGTACTTGCTAGCGGCCCGCGGATTTCTTACGTATTTCCAAAAAAAATACAAACTTTTAGAATATTTTTCAGCTCTTATTCTTCAAGATCTCTTTTCTTCGCTGACTTTCAAAAACTCAATTTTAACCGATTTTCACAACTCTGATTTAATTCGAAACTTGGCACACGTATCAAAGACCGATGACAATGAAATAATTTGATAATAGTTTTCCATTATACTTATTCGATTAATTAATTCCCCAATTTATGATTTTGTCACAAAGTAAATAATTCGCCGAGTAACAGTCGAACTCACACATGGAGGCTCCTTACTACAGAATGTTCATTAATCATTATATTTTACTTATTTTTATTCATTTTATTATTTTCAACAATACTTAGTTATATGACACAACAATAGATGGCGTTGGGATGATCATGAATGATACGTAAATTTTCAATAATACCTAATTGTTATTTGCCCCAACGCCATCTATTTTTGTGTGGCATAACTAATTATGTCACACAAAAATAGATGGCGTTGGGGTGATGAGAATGACACGTAAACAACGTATAATAAAATTAAAATAACTATATTATAATACGTTTTATGGCGGAACAGTTTATTTAGCAATTTATTTTGTTATAAAGGAGATGTTTCATTTTCGGCCATCTCATGTACACTATATCTAAAAAACACGAATAATTTGTATAATTGAAGAAAAATACACATATATTTTGATAACCTAAAGTAATCATGTTTAAAAATATTTAACATAAGCATTCCTCATTGAAATATTAAATATGGCGGAATACTGTCAATGTCAAGTTTTCAAAACTGTCGATGTCGGTCAGGGAAACTATGTGTACCCCACACATAGGTTACTATATATACTCTTTGGATGTCGGTAATTCTGTATTTCGCTGTTTTTGTCGTAAAGTTATTGTTACCTTAATACTTTACAACCTGGCTTTTGTTTTGGGTATCCCGTCATTATTTCTGAATTTAATTAATTATTTATAATAATTATAACAAAACCACCTTTTAAATAGTATCTGGTTTTATAGATGAAAGTGACATGTCAAATTAAAAAAGAAGAAGTTGTCAATTTGATATGTGTAAAAGTGGATATATACATAATATTATAATTTCAATCCTGAATATGTTTCTGCTCTGTGCTGCTTACGATTTTGGACTGATTCTACCTTACTTGTTTACCCAGCTTATGTTTTATGGACTCTTGTGATTTTCGTGCGATCGTTGTGGATTGTGTTGACAAGGATTCAATATCATCAGGTAAAATATACATCATTTAGTTGTATTAATCGTGAAATAATCTTTAATAATTTTAAACTAGAGAAGCTAATCTTTTCACATTTCTCTTTTTTTAGATAATTACAATAGCAATAAAAGGACATTCTTGGGATGACAAAATAATCAGTTCTTATTGCAACTGCATCGCTGGGCAACGAACCGTACTCGTAGGTAGCTGCGCTCACATTATGACCGTTGTTTGATGTTTGGGCTGAGCTCGTCACAAGATATTACAGAACCTGCTACATGATTGGATGAAAATATTGATAAGGGAAGATATTGAAAATGAATAAATAATGTATCTAAGTGAAGAATAAATAAAATATTATCTAAATGTGTACTTAAAGTTGTTTTATTTACACACTTAAATGTTTTAACTAAATAAATTGGTATAGAAGTATGTTACATATTTTGGTATGTTTGTTGTAAGTCAAGATTTATGAAAGTAAATATAATAATGTTTATCATATATAGGTAAGTAAGTTAAAATAGAATGACAGATGACATTATTACGGTAATCACTACCGCCATGATGTTTTTCCACTGTTGTGTTGCAAGTTCAAGTGAAAATTATTGTTTTTAAACAGTTAAACGAACATGATTTGAAGGAAATGAACCCATATGAATGGTTCTTTGCATGGTTTCTTACGGTCTTATTCATAAAAAATGCTTATAGAAGGTTTTAAGCACTCATTAGTTAAAGTGTTCGATAAGCTTATAAAACGTTCTATAAAATTGCTTATTCATAAACGTTCCATAAACCTCCTATAACTAATGTGTCGCTAAAGTCAACTATAAATGAAAATGTTGCCATTATAGTGAAGTTCGGCGAACAAATTGACAAATATCCATAGATAAACACCATTAAATGATATTATTTCGTACTAAAAAAATATTCTGTCTTGACATTCTTGTCAATGCGTTGTCAATAAAACCAAATAACATGTCAGTGTCATTGTATTTGTAAATACCGCGAATTTAAAAATATTTTATTTGTTAAGATAGGATATTAAGCAAAAGTTGTTAAAAGATAAAGGAGTGAAAATTGGTTGGATATAAATGTTTTGTTAAGTTTCGTTTTGTAAACATTCGCAATATCTTATGGCAGTAAACATTGTATTTCAGAAGGTGTACCAGGATCTCTGCGATCTAATTTACGATCATTACGTACGAGATCAATTATAAAATTTACTGTCGATTTATTAAAGCGATAACGCTTCCGAAAGTCTTCGTCGTTTAAAGAAAACGGATCACTCTTTGGTGCAATGTTCTTCGAAGTGGACGGTTTTCTAGATTATGAATAATATCTAAGCTTTGTAAAATTTACATTGTAATTTGAAATAGTGATATAATAATGTTATTTATCGGATATTTAAATAAATTATTTCAAGTTTATATACAAAACGGACATTGCCATTTAAAATTTATTCAAAACATATTGTCAAATTAGGTTAGTATTTAGTAATCACTAATCAGCTGATGAGAGTCCGCCATCTTTGTCTTATAGCACTGTTATAGTAGGGTTCTGGCCTCTATAAGTTATAGAAGGCTTATAGAACGGTTTAGTGCCTAAAATACGTTTATGAATAACACTTTTTGACAATCGTACTATAGCAACGTTATAAGTATGCTATAACTTTTTATGAATAAGACCGTTAGTTTTTAGTATAGTGTACAAAAGGTGGCCGGGAGCCCATACATTTTGAAACATCTCCTTTATAACTATGTTAAAACAAGGATAATAATAAAATATTAAATTAAATTTTTATTTTGTAAAAAACAAATATTTATTGGCTTAAAACTTATTATATCTTTGTGTAAATATAAATGAAAGAAAAATATTGTCTGTGGACTGTCGTAACATCCTATCAAGTTGGCAACATTTCAAACATAATTACAATTCGTGTCTATGAAGTGTATCCTTCAATTTCATTGGTTGTTTGAATAAAAGTTGAAAATGGAATGGCGCGGGTTTTGTCATATCCTGTTATGTGTCGGTGAGTGCATGGATGGCCTCGACGTTGATCCCGTTCCAAGATTTTTATCCTGCTACGCCGCTGCCCCTTTACATGTGCAATATTTACAATAATATTTCGTGATGGTGTCCTGTAAAAGGCCATGGCTTTGATGAAAACGGTAAGCATAACTTAGTTGCAGTTTTTTACTTTAATTTTGTTTGGCTTTTGTTTCTTGTTTTGGTGATATTGAAACTGGCCATTACATTAGATAAAATCTCTTTCCAGAATTTGTGTGCACGTGAGAGGTAAGTGATAATAGTTCTCATTTAGTAGACGGTGTCCAATTTCGGATTTGCACAATAAGAATTTCAACTTTGTTGATTTGTCAATACATGGCACCCGGCAACCGAGCCGCTCGGGTCGAGCGTTATTACGCCATCTTATAGTCCTCCAATCGTTCCACACATTTTGCAGCTCTAAATTATTAAAAGAAGGAATTACAGGCTGAAATTACTTACTTTATTCAAAAGGGAATACAAAGGAAGTCGATTCGATAAACATTGGTACTAGGTATGTCATTTTCATTATTGCAATGCATCGTATTACATGACTTGACAAACCACATGTGCATAGATGGATTTGTTGTTGTTATTTAGTCGGCACCGGGGAAAATTGCGTAACACAGTTTTGCACTATGGCCTATGGCTTTATTGTATAGTATTTTTTGTAATAATTCCTAAATATGTGGCATTAAATGTGTTTGAAAATCGTATAACCTAGAAATTTGACAGAAAAGTCCAATGTTCACGATGGATGTCATTCCTGTTCATTTGCTGCAAATTTCAAGGTCATAGAGTTTTGAAAACTAAGTTTATTGTTGTAATTATATGATTCTAATATATTACATTTCATAGATATTATAATACTTGTACCCACTTAATTGATCTTGACTGATGTGTATAAATAATTCACTACTGTCAACATATGGGTTAAGTAGGACATGTAGTACCCATTAGGGAATATTTTTTTACTTCTTTCATAATTGAAAACTACAAAAAAAACATGAAAAGAATCAAATTGATACATACATTATAGATAGTAAGTAAAGTAATTCATTAATAACACTGATTTACATACTGAATGCTCCACATAAATAAATATATTTATAAGCATATATATAACGCTTTCTACACTCACAGCTCCACACTAGGATTCCCTGTATCGTGGGTGCCATGTACACACACACAAAGACAAATACACAAACACCCAGACCCAGAAACAGAAACATAAATTCATCATTTAGGTTCACGTCGGGTATATTTTAAATATTTGTTTATTTTTAATTCTCATAAATAAATTAGTTAAAGGATTTTTAGGACAAGTGCAACTCAATCACAGTTTATTTAAAATTCTTTGTAACTGTAAAAGTGTTTATTTTCATGGTAATAATATAATCAAGATGAAAAATATTGTATATCTCTAGAACTAAATGTTAGTAAGATAACTGGAAAAAATACATTAAAAATACATATATTTAAAAATGTGTTAACAAATTCTAAAAGTGAATAAGTAAAGTTTTAAACTAACCATTTAATCCATGAATATGCAAAGTATCATGCTTGATTCAAACGTCACAAGAAGTGATTACTCTTATTGATAATGAAAAAGCTAAATTCTGAATGAAGCCTTGTTCCGTTGTTGTTTTTTATGATATACTAGCTGACCCTGCAAACTTTGTACTGCCTCAGAATCTATATTCATAATTCATATTTACTCACCTTTTAAACCTTCCCTGGACTTTCACAAATTATTCTAAACTAAAATTAGCCAAATCGGTCTAACCATTCTAGAGTTTTAGCGAGACTAGCAAACAGCAATTGATTTTTGATAAAAGCTTGAGAAATAAACAATCTCTTAATTGATTTAAAAGAAATTTTGTTATATGCTTTAAAATTAAATGTACATTTTATAAACTTCTAAACAGGTCCTATCTATACATACAAATAAATAAAATCGAAGTGTCTGTTTGTAATATCAAAATTACTGCTTTCTGCTAATTGCATAAGAATGTAAGCTTTGCGAATACATTTGTAAGAAATATAGTTAGGAGAACTGTGTAATAATAGCAATTTCTATCAATTGTAGAATTTTTGTCTGCCTGTTTTGTTGTGTTTGAAATAGTGTCAAACCAAAACTACTAAATTAAATTCAATTGATCAACAATATATTCATAGTCTTTATCTTGACTTACCAGTACCAGTTTTCATATCATTCAAAGCAATCTACTCTTCAAAATTACAATTTAAGAGTCAAAAGTATTTTTTCTAACATTGTGACATGTATTTGAAGCAGAGAATTTAAATTTACCGATCTGCTTTGTGAACTTGATAGACGACATGGTAAAGTCTCATCAAAAACACTGATTAGCCTGAACAAACACAAATATATTAATTACAGTTTCATATTCAATTAGTAAAATGCTGTTATTTTGAGTATTACATTTTGACCAAGAGTTTCTTGCTAAATCTACAACTTTTTCATAAAATTATATTATACATGTCATCAAAGTCTTAAAAAATGTTACTATAATAAAGCAATAAAGTAGTTATTAAAGTTACAATGGTACTGTGAAAAATTGTACTACTTGATACAATTACTAAAATGTTTTATGAACCATACAGAATCATATTACTTCTTAATATGCATCTAATACAACTAGAAACAAAACACTTCGTTTTTTTTGGGTAAATACATAAAATATAAAATATTTAGTACAAGAGTTCCATTTGCAGTATTGCTCGTATGAATCATTTTAGTTCAATAATTGTAGGAAGGTAGGTAGGGAGATAGACATAAACACAAACTCTTAAATGTCATCAGGCATACATAAACATTTAAAATGAGCTGCAAAGTGATTTGCTATGGGAGTATTTATTTTATGAGTGTAATATAGCCGTGTTTAAGCAGCAGAACATTTATGATCGGTTTATAGCAAAGAAGTTGCCACCTATTTCTATACCACCTGACTTGGTGGGCGAGATAAGACAATTACATGGTGGTCCAACTTAGTCCTGAGAGAAATAACAGCAGTGACCACTTAGAAGGTTGACCTCTAGTTCATTTGTACTTCAGATACTATTATTATTTTATTATTATATTCTTACAATTTTCGAGGCTTACAAGCAGTGATTGCTTGTTAAGGCTTACTTAATATATGTGGCGTGTTTCAGGAATATGAGTTCCTAGACTTATCAGATGTGAAAGAAGCAGAGTTGAGCAGTTTGCAGTGCGCATTGTTCCAGCAAAACACTGACAACTCTGCGTCCATCGCGAGCGCCGGTTGGACGAAACCTGCAGTAGGTAAGTCGCGCTTTAACTCGGAAATCGTTGGGCAATCGACGCGCTCTCGTGCGCTATAACTATCACAAGGTTGTTTCGTCGCTGAGGAATGTAATAAGTAACTCTGTTTTCGTTATAAATGAAAGTAAGTTTTTCGAAGTTAACACTAATAAGTATTTTGTAACAGGATTAGTTTTGGTTCAATTAAGTTTTTAAGTACATTATAGAATACGTAATCGCTAAAGTAAATGAAATCATACAGAGAAATTGGTAAAAATAAAATAAGTAGATACTGGTGTGTATAGTAGCAGTTTAAATTAGATTTTATGTTAATGTGATTAATATTAATCAATTCGTATATGTAATGCCCTCACGCAGAAGTTTCATCGTGTTCATCGAGCACGGCAGACCCACCGACCGTGTCGAGCAGCCTGGATAGCCTGTCGGGCGGCGAGTGCGACATGGCGCCCCACTCGCCGCAACGGGGCGCTGCGGGCCCGCCGCCGAACGCGCCGCCGCCGCCTTACGTGCAGCCGCCGCCCGCCTACCCGCCGCCGCCGCACCAGTGGCCGGTCGCGCCGCCCAACGTGTACGTCAGCCAGGTCACCGCCAACGTGAACGTGCACGGCTACATGGGCCAGTACTACCAGCCGCCGCAGCACCAGTACATCCCGCCGCCGCATCAAGTGGATCGCCCGCCGCGCAACCACAGACGCGATCGACGTAGCAAGCGGGCTCCGTCGCCGCCGCCGCCACAACCCCCACCGTATTACGTGCCGTACTCGCAATATTACCATCCTGCGGCGCAAGCTCAGGGTGCGCCATTGTACCATCTCCCGATGTACCAGCCGCTCGTGTATGGCCCATATGCGTATCCGCCATATTATCCTGAATATCCCATTCCGGTCGAAGGTGATACGGGCGAAAAAGGTCCCGAAGAGTACTCTCAGGAAGTAGTACTGGAACAAGAAGCAGTAGATGCTTATTATGCCAATGCACATTACGCTGGTCCGCCATATGGACCACCGGTGGAAGCTGGCGTAGAATACATACCACCGATGTACTTACCGCCCCCACATCATGCGCCGATTCCGATACCACAGCAACCACCACCACACCAGACCACACCACATCAATTCAATGTTCATGCAAAGAACTTTGTTCAAGGGCAGAATCACAGTAAAAACTACACGCCAGAAAAGATGCAAGATCAAAAACCTACAGCACCTGTTGTATCAACGTCTACACCTGCATCGGTGGAGGCGTTGCCTATTAAAGATCTTAAAATTAATAACAAAGGACCGAGCAGTCCTAAACAAGAGCGGCCTGCTGACATTAATACAGCAAAGCCAATAACGTCCGTTGCTGAAAAAGTTTCACCTACACTTAAGACTGATCCTACTAAACCAGCTTGGACACCCAGTGAAAAGATCCAAGACGTCACACCTACACAAAATTTAGGAGCGGCAAAAACATTTGCACCCACAGCTTCTCTGCCAAGCAATCAAACTGCTACAAATAAAGTTCCTCCCGTCACAGGGAAAACTCAAAAAGGACCTGCGGCGCCTTTCTCTGGAGGGAAACCGCCCACAAAGCCTATTGTTCCGCAAGTTGCAGTTCCAGTGCAACAATCTGTATCAACCCCTAAAGCACCATTTGGAAATAGACAGAAACGAGAGGGAACGACGAATCGTTCGCCGTCAAACGATAATACTGAGAGTGATAAATTGGTAATGATTCCAGAACAGCAGCATATTAAACGAGAGCCACCGTTGCCGCCTAGTAAGGCGCCAATGCCTATTTCAATTACGCTGCATTCGCAGGGTCCGCCAGTGATAGTGACCAACAAACCTCCATTTGGGCATTCTAGGAAAGCACCCGTGGTGCCTGAACCCCCTCCAGTGCCTCAACCGCCGCCACCGGCGCCGACTGCGTCAGATTTTCCTCCCCCACCCACTCCTAGGAACCGTGGGGAACCTGTACCACCTCCAGTAGTACAACCGCAGCCACAGCCCGCTCCAGGAAAATCTTGGGCGAGCTTGTTCTCTAATAAGCCCTCAAATATTACAACTACAACAACAATAACGCCGGCAGTCCCTAATACCGAAGAGCCTTCAAGTCCTACCACTTTAACGCCGCCCGCAGCGCAAAATGTACAAAAACCAGTAGCCAAGGTGCCCCCTTTTGATGCTTCGCCACTGCAAACTGCAGTGGTTGACAAGTCATCGCCAACGCCAAAGCCTGTACCGCCAACCACAGCTGCCACACCTGCAGTGTCTTACTCTGAGAAGACCTCTGTGAACGCCGTCAGCAATGTGAACACAACGGCGCCAGTGAAGCTCTCTACTCCATCAAGTCAACCGGCTCCGGAAGTTAGGGAAATCCCTATTCACAAGGAGCCAACACCAGCGTTGCCCGTTCCTGCCTCCCCTTTCAGTGATGATCCCAACTCATACAGGATGGGAGGTAAGTCAATTGATTTTATCTTAATAGTAATTAATTCTTATCCATGATGATGAAAAAATTTTCAATGTTTAAACTTTAAATTTTAATTACATAAAATCAAATTAAACATTTTACTTCTTGATAAAATATATTGTAAAACATAACAAGTCACTTGATATAAATTACATAACAATTTTATTGTTCATAAAATGCGATTAAACGTTAAACGATATTGTTTTCAATTTCAGAATTCCTCTCAAAGTACATCCTGGACAACCGGCCGGTGTCGCTGCTCCCGCGCGGTCTTACAAATCGCTCCAACTACTGCTACGTGAACGCAATCCTACAGGCTCTGATTGCTTGTCCCCCTTTCTACAACATGCTGAAAGCACTGCCGTATCAAACGCGCCGCGGCAAGTCTAGCACACCTGTAATTGATTCAATGTAAGTTGTTCAATAACTTGTTAATCAATTTTGGTTAGATTCTATAAATACAATTCTTAAAATTTCACTAACATTAACATTTTTCACTTTTCAATTTACTCTGGAAGTTAAAATTCATTTGGTGTTCGATAGGTTATGTTGTTAAATATTGCATTGGTAGGTTTGTATTGAAATACTTGTTTCTAATGTTCAGATTTCGACCTTCGCTTTGTAACCATACCTGTTATTTTCTTGTTAAATAATTAAAATTAACAAAGAAGTTTCATGCTTTGATATAATTTTATTAAAAAGCCCAACTGACCTCATTTCAAGTACATTTATAATAGTTAATTGATTTATGTATGTGAAGGTGAACTTTGTTTTTCAACTATTTAATTTTCTTGTGTTGTTTTGATGAAAAGTGAAATAATCAATTGTTATCTTGTAACAATCCATTTTCAAAGGTAGTAATTTATAGTTTATTGTTATTTACAAATTTACTATCATTGCCATTTGTTGAGTTAAATAAGTTGTTTAAATTTACGTCTTTAATTCATAAATAAAAAAATATAATTTTGAACCTTTTTTAGTCCTTCAGTTTTCAAACAATTGTTGTGGCTATAGGCTATGATGTGTGGTAAACACTTGTTTAAATAACATCAATTCTCTTTTGTATAATTTGTCATGCACTACACCTGTTGCATTGTTTGACTTTTTCAAGAGTTAGGTCAAGACTATTTAAAGTATTTTTTTTCTAGTAAAGATATCTTTGATTTTATCTCCAAAATTGAACCTCGTAAGATATGAAGATACTTTATAATTTATCAAGTTGCGATCGCTCGCGACCCTCAATTTATATAGGTTTAAGGACCACTAGGAAATCACATTTCACATTTTACAAAACATTGATTTAAATTTCAAATTAATCTTTTTTTTCAGTAATTAGTATTTTATTGCTAAACAACAGGTATAAAAAATGATGGTATTTACAATGGTAGTGGTTTCTGTTTATACCCTAAGCGTGTGCAATTTTTATATAATACTAGCTGACCCGGCAAACGTTGTGTTGCCATATAAATCAAAAAATGTAAAGGGTGAACAACCCTTATCACTTAGGTGGATGAAAAATAGATAGTAGCCGATTCTCAGACCTAGTAAATAAACATGCATATAAAATTTGGTGAAAATCGGTAATGCCGTTTCGGTAACTAACATTGTGACACGAGAATTTTATACAGAAGATAATTTAAATGATGATCATAGTATCACCGAACGGTACTGTAAAGTTAGTTCCGTGCGCAGGGTGGAGCTGTGCTACGAGTTCAGCCCGCTGTCGGTGTCGCGGCGCGGCGGGCGCGGCGAGGCGGGCGGCGCGGCGGGCGGCTCGCCGCCGGTGCCGGCCGGGCCGCCGCTGGACGGCGCCGCCGGCCTGCGCGTGCTGCGCGCGCTGCGCCCCTTCCCCGGCTCGCAGGAGGCCCGCCAGGAGGACGCCGAGGAGTTCCTCGGCTGCCTGCTCAACTCGCTCAACGATGAGATGCTCGAGGTTGGTGCCTGATACGCGATATAGATTACATTTGTATGTGGTTTATTATTTCAATTTCACTAAGGTTTATTTTGTTTTATTTATTTATTTATTTACTGAACCTCTATAAAAAAAGGGCAAACTTCAAACCTGATAGCATTCTGTGCCAGTCACCCTGGGTAGGTGGAGAAAATGGCGGCAAGTGTTAATTATGCATACATAAAATTAATGATGTTATCATTTATTTGAAAAGAAATATTAAGTGCTGTAGTCCGCGTAAAACTGCTAGTCCGCTCTGAATATAGAAATTAATCTCGTGGCCATAGCAAATTATATAACTACACCTGCTCGCAACAAATTTAGAGCGGACTATACCAGATACTAATTATGTGTATTCGTGCGCGATGTTCACATTCTAATAATTAATCGACATGTTGTTTGCACGTATGTTGCAAAAGAAAATGCACTTTAGACACACTTTTGGCACATTGCTTTACTACATCTTTACATACCAAAATAAGTCATTAACAATATATTATCTTTTACAGCTTATGAAATTAGTGGAGCCAGAGGAGCCCAAAGAGACCACTGCTCGACCAAATGGAGTAGTGACTCAAGAACAACCCATCCAGGAGGATGACGATGATAATGAATGGAAGGTAAGTCTATTTACTTTGTATTAAATTAGAAACCCTTATATTTAATACCTAAATTTAAGTAAAGTAGTAATAGTATAGTAAAAGTAGCTAACAAGCATACAGATTACATAATGGTAGGTGGTGAGTGCTACATAAAATCAACCTTTGATATAATTGCAGTTTTACCTGAGGTATATTATATGACGGATGGTACCTCTGTACCCTTACCAGGAGTTTTTAGGTTTCGACAAATATGACTGTTTTGGTATTTGTTTACGTATTTGCCCATACAAATTCCAATCAGCGCCCCTAGCGGACCGTGTCAGAACTAGGAAATAGTATGGGCCAATACGTAAACAAATACCACAACAGTCATATTTGTCAAAAGCGTAAAAACTCCTGGTAAGGGTACTGGAGTGGAACCACAAAAGGTTCTATCACCTTGCTGCATTACATATGCAAGTCTTTATAAATTTATTCTTAAAAATCAGCATCGCATGCCGTCGTGGATGATATCAAAGTGTATGAAGGCTTAAAATTGTGATCGTGCAGGTGATGGGCCCGCGCAACCGCGGCGCGGTGGAGCGGCGCTGGGCGGCGCGGCGCACGCCGGTGGCGGACATCTTCCGCGGCCGCACGCGGCTGCGGCTGCACCGCGCGCCGCACCACGACGTCACCGACGCCGTGCAGCCCTTCTTCACGCTGCAGCTCGACATCGAGGTAACATAGCCCGAACTGTGACGTCGTAGATGTAACTATAATCTCATTCATAATTAGGTGTCCAAAATGGCAATATAACCAAGAAACAAAAACATTCGATTTCAATCCCAATCACGAACTTGCTCATTTTTATTTGTGAAAAATATATGTGTATTGTTATTTAGTGTATTTTGTATGTACACAGAAGACGCAATTTTCAATTACATTTACTTAGCCTATATACCTTGTGACGCCAACGACGTACTAGTATAACCCTTACAATGATGGTATATATTTTTCGTCTCTGAAAGTGATTACATAGTATTTCACTTCGATGAGGACAACACATTCTGAGTATACGCACAATGTATTAACATGTACAATGTATCAACAAAAGTACGGAAATACTTATGTTTTAATTACACATTTGCAGCGTTCGACCACTGTGAAGGACGCGCTGGAGCTGTTGGCCGGCAAGGACACGCTGGAGGGCGTCTCGGACGCGTGGCAGCAGCTGTCGCTCGAGCAGCTGCCCGTCGTGCTGCTGCTGCACCTCAAGTGCTTCCAGCTGGACGCAGACGGACACACCGCCAAGATCGTCAAGAACATTGACTTCCCCATCGACTTAAAGATCGATCCAAGTATGTTATTTGTATACGACATAGATAAGTATAGATATCTCACCACCTTGTAATTGAAGGCAGCCATTATATGGTTTAAACGGCTGACACATTTGTAATTTACTCGGAACAATATCGACATGTTCAGTTAAGGCAAAAACACGAAATCGAAGAAAAAGTGCGGAGAAATATCGTTTCATTCGTAAATGATCTAAAAACTACATTTTGTGACAATTTCAATTGTCAAAACTGGTTACATTTTCTTGTTAGGAGTGAGTAATCTTTATTAATCTATGGTCTACGACTGGTCTGATGTGTCTACAACTCATTAATATGTGTTGGTGTGTAATAGTATAGGCATTATACACAGTGATTATGAGGTGTTATATGAAGCTGATTATAGTTACGTTGCTACCCTCGGAGTATACGATGATGATGTTGGGAGGCACATGTAAATCATTCAGTATCCACTCACCGAGACACGCATCTGCTTTACGCTTTCAATGTACACTTGGCAATGTTAACATATTACGATGATAATATAATTTCAAATTTAAATAAATAAAAGAATAATTGGCCAAGTGAAGCATGATTGTTATATTTAAAGTATCAAGTACCCCACACTTTTTACTCCGAATTGAATTGTTCTGTTAATAACTTTAATTTTATTATAATTTTATCCTTAGGCGATTCATTATGGTTGATTGTTCGATCTTCTACTACTGTAATATAAACTCTGTGTCATTAAAAATTATTACCATGTGGGTACAGATCCCTAAAAATGGTACTATGATGTTATGATACTGGTCACCCTCTGAAACTGCAAAAAATGTTAGAAAATGATTCTGAGTTTCAATTGACACATTTGTTCATAAACATTACATTTAGTTTGTTACAAAAAAAATAGTTTTTTTTTTTGTAATCTTTACAGAGATTATGTCTTCAAAGTACACAAGCAAGCAGCGACTGTACAAGCTGTTTGCTGTCGTCTACCACGAGGGCGTTGAGGCAGTCAAAGGGCACTATCTTACCGATACCTACCACGGACAAGCGGGATGGATCAGGTGAATTAACTTTACCATGTTAAATAAAATCATCACAACGTCACAATCTGTGACTGAGAATGCGATTTTTTTTTTATTATTAAAAAGTGCGCAATTTCACTTTTGTTATTAAAAGAAAATTTTGTAAAGCTGTAATTTTTTAAAAATTATATGTTGATTATTACTTTATTTAAATATTTTGGCTTGCGATTAATCAAAATTATGTTTATTTAAATAATCTTCGTATTATCCAAGCTTATTAATAGGAAACTTTACAATGATGTCATTTATTTTTCGTCTCTGAAATTGACAAACGTTAATGTAGACAACCTTAACTGAGCGTTCACTACATACTTAACGTCGTTTGGATACTTTATCGACGAGTACTCGAGTGTTGTGTGTTCTTGCAGGTACGACGACTCGACGGTGACTCAGGTGTCGGACGCGCAGGTGCTGAAGCCGAAGCCGCCGCGCATGCCGTACCTGCTGATGTACCGGCGGCACGACACGCTGCCCGCGCACCGCGCCGCCGCCAAGACCGAGTGACACTGTTGTAGCTGTGATGTGAACACCCAGTGACCCGACGTGTGAGTTGTTGATGTGCTCGTGATACTTAAACGTGTGGCTCGTTCTCATAAGACTAATGTACTGCGCAACGAACTTATCCCGCGCCGCCGGCAAGCCCGAGTGACCCGACGAGTGAGTTGTTGCTGTGCTCGTGATACTTAAACGTGTGTCTCGTTCTCATAAGACTTAAGTTACTGCGCAACGAAGTTATCCCGTATTCGTAGATTATGTAAGTTTGTAACGTTTATACGATAGTAGTTAAATGTAAACAGACTGACCGATTGTCGCTGCCCGTATCGTTTCCTTTCTTGCAAAAAACTGTCGTGTATAAATTTCGTTGGGCTCTGTTCAGTGTTTAATCTTACATTGGTTCTATCGACGGTTCTATTTGGATGGAGTCTTTTATTGGATGCAACAATTGGGTCATGTCTTCCTCTGTGTATATAGTTTGTACATATTTTAGGATGCTTTTAGATGTAGACTTGTTTACACAGCCAAGCGCTCCTGTGTAAACGATTATGTAAAATATATTTTTATTGTACAAAGTACAGAATGGCGACATTTTGTTTATTTATCTTCAAAATAAATGTAAATTCGGGGAAGTATTCAATAATATTAATCCTATTTGTGAATAAATATCCTTTGTAAATAATTGTATGTAAGGGGAGTTGGGGTCTCCGGGCCTACTGTAATGAAAATAAGGAACAAAATATTGTATAAGATTTTTTTATCGTAAATTTGTAAAATAAAATATTGGCTGTTTGGGGGGCTAGTGTCTGTTTTATGATTTTAGTATGTTGATATAAATTTGCCTTTATTCCTCAGAGTTATTACGTTGTGGACAATACGGAATTATTATAAATTAAAGAAAAATATAAAAAAAATGTGTGTGTCTATATATAAAGTTAGTACTGCATGCAACAACTATACTGCAAACTGATGGAAAGTACAAAGAAATGATTATGTTGTGATATTGAAGTCAGGTTAATACCAGGTTGCATTTTAGGGAATATAAAATGTGGTTGGCTAGGCTATCAGTTGGCAAATTGATGTGTAAAATAAAATTTCGTCCTACTAGTGAGGGATTAGTTTTATATGGTTGAAAGAATCGATAGTGAAGCATTTGAGAATCGGTGCTTTGAAGGACTAAAAGTTTTGGTGAGTGATACGTGCCCTTGTTATATGTGATACGGAAGGAATGTCGGAGGACGATTATGTGGATCGGTTAGTTGTATAAATATTGTTATAAATATGTAAGTGTTAAATATAAATAGATTATATTATCTCGCCCTTGGTGTACCGTGTCGAGGATGTCTGTTTTTAATATTATTCAAAAATTAAATTTGAATCTTCGAATTAAACTTTACTGTTGACTGGTGTTTCGGTACAAATGTGGTAGAAAAAATTGAATGCTAGCTAATCTGTTGGGTATACAAAATTTTACATCAGCTATTGGTTATTATGTATTTATTTTATGTATGACTAAGTTTTTGTTTTTCAAGTATAGCTGTGCTATCTTAAAAATCGTATATTAACTTATGTTAATAGTGAATAAATCTGATCTCACAAAAATGTTGTTTGGATATACATATTAACATGTGTAATGTGGATGTAAATTTTGATTTTTATATTGTATTCAAGACAATACATAATTTTTCAGCATATGCAAATAAAGTTGTACTAGAATGAATTTAAAATTAATCAGATATTGTGTGAATTATGTGCTATGAGAAAGCGTCACTCGATATTGCCAGGTTTACACGAGCCCAGTGTTGCAAGCCACGATAGTAATGCTACAAGCTAGTAAAACTATATAGGAAAATATGAATTAAAATCGCATAGAACGACTTTTTCAACTCAAAGCGAACCGAAATAGAGCTTAATATTACGTAACGAGCTTAAATATACGTACGACGTGAAGTACATTTAATAAAATCGTACTCAATTTTAACTGCTTGAAATATTTGTCTAGTGTAAACCCGGAACCATGCGATTGAGATTCGTAATCACAGGGCGTTGGAATGATATATTGTTAACATGTTGCGAGCTTTTGTATTGCATTATAATAAAAAAAGTTTTTACGCTCATCAATAGAGAGGGCGGCTATGGGCCCCTTCAAATAAAGGCAGTAATTCTTATTAAGTCAATGTTTCAAACCTACATGTAGAAAGAGATCGCGAGCGTTACAGGGAATACTCGAATAGCGCTGGATCTATCCTGCGGCTCTTGTTCATCCTGATAAACGTGGGTGTCCACCAGGATTTCCACCGCGACATTATTACAGAAGTACTTAGCATTTTGCCGCCCTCCCCGTTGATTGCTTGCGGTGTTATCATAAAATAATAGATCTTTTATGAATACAAAAATGATGCAAATCGCTTGCTGAACATATGAGTGACTATATAGCTTCTGTAATAAGTGTTTATAATCTATAAAGCACTTTGGTTATGTGTCCAAATTAAATAAAAATAAAATAGTTTTAATGTAGTCAATTTAATGCTATGGTAATTAATGTCGAAATAGATTTAGTTGATAGTAGTATAATTTCTGATGCAGAGTTATGACTAACGTACTAAGCTTTTATATGTATAACTTGGTTGTTGTTTTTCTTTTAATTGGATTGTGGGTAGTTCATAATGTAGTTAGGCGTATGACTGGTATGTATATAATATATAGCTTACATGTATAATTACGTGCATGGATAGGACACCCAAGTGTAGGCTAGAATTATATTCCTACAACATACATTACTTATTATAAAGATATTTTATAATAAAAAATTAGATAAGATTCCTACAAATTATATATAAAAAAAAAAACATATTTAATATTATTTAAATGAAATGGCAGTTTATATTGGACATTGATACATACTAGATCATTTGAATATAATTAAAAAATACATTAGGTATTTGTAAGTTACATTATAATAAAACATGCAAAAAGATATAAAGAAATTGTAGTGTATTAGTTTCCGTATTTGCCATGTTTGGTACAGTCACGAAATGAACTTGATAGGTGTGTATACGTCAAATTGGAGTAATTTAGCGGATGCTGTATAATAGTTTTAATCGGCTTTTAAATTTAAAATGCTAGTCACGTGTCAACCACTGTTTAACTATCTTTATAAGAATAACTTATCACGTCTTTATCATCTGCCATATGATGGCAGGTATTATAGCTAGGAAAATGCCAAATTAAACTAATTAAAATTGTGTTGCAATGAAAATTTGGATATTGCTGTTACAAACATTAATATAGTTGTAAAGGAATGTAATTTTGGCCTAATTTTATTATACACACTATTTGTATGCCCGTTGTATAATAAAGTAGAAATTGGTACGATTTTAATATTAATAGCAGGACTTTAAGCACCTATAGTTGCACAAATTGTTTGCTTTTAACTACTGGTTGAGATCCACGCAAAATAATGATGGGAATAGTCGATGGCACGATAACAAACTAGAGTGATTTTATGGTTAAGACTGAACGTATGGTCCCCGAGTGACTTGTAATTTATGTAAAAGAGCACACAATGTAGTGAGTAAGATTTCGTGTACTAAATGCTGCCTTTTAGTTAAGTGTCTGTGTCGCATATTTATTAAATAGTTTAACAGGAATTGGTATTTATGAACTAAGGGAACAAGTAATGATCGGCCACAAAGGCAGCGCTGTGGGGGTAAATACAAAATTATTAGAAAGTTAAAAAAAACGTAACGGATATTAATATATATGCATAAATACATCCCCGTACACGACTGCTGATTTAGAAAAAATATATTATAATAATATTTCGCAGTTATTTACTTCGAGAAACAAGTACTCTCACCTAGCTGGTCATAATTAATATGTAAGCCTAAATCTATAGGTAATCATGGCAACTACATTCGATAGCTGAAGTGGACCGGCAATATGCTACTACCTGTGTCGGCACATTGTGGTCCGCGACTTATAAGGCCTATAGACTCCCACAGCGCTGCCTCACTGAGCTAAAGTCAGCGAGCCTTAGGTTACAATTTATTTCCAGCTAGCTCTGGCATTTATAACTACGCACTGAATGATCCTATCGCAGTTGGCTGTGACGTTACTTAGGACTTCGGCTGTTATAAATGGCAGCACCATATTTAACATATTTGTAAAGTAATCTATATGTAGACATTGTACATTATGAATATATTATATCTCAAATAATCGATTCTACATTAGTTTTTAACTCATTCACTTTAATTATATACTTTCAGTATGACTTTTCAGATATAACTTTTATTTTTTGTCGCAGATTTGTTCGATTTTGCCCCTTTACAAAATAATCATACTGAAGTGTTAACTTGTCAGAAGAGGTTATGTACTAATTCACATAACTAACGTGTCATTTACTAACCTTATTGGATACCTAAACTTCATAGTTAAAACCCCATTAAAAATGCGTTTACAACAATGAAATGATGGTATTTTATGGAGTGGCAAAATCAATTATGCAGCTAAATGTATATTAAATATCAATATAACGTTTATATTAGTGAATGTTCCTGATATAATAGATTATAATTATCTGATCAAATATGTGAATCGATTTAATTATTATATAATTTTAATTGTGTGAATTATGATGATTAAGAGCGTAGCTTTTATAAATAGATGCCTAAGGTTTTTATTTTATGGACTGTTGCTTGTGTGTCGATTCTATTTATTCGCCGCGGAATTCACTTCTTATTATTAAAAAAGTATCATAATACTAATCCGTGATAAAGATTTTATGGCGTATTAATATTTGGCATTGTAAGAATCTAATTTTACATGAAGCGTTCTGTTGTGTTACTGCTCCCGTCTGATTTTCTTACTGTAATCACAATAGGTATAAAATCTGGTCGTAACAGTCTGTCTTGGACTGTTCTCATTACTTTATTTACAGAATTAATTTACTATGGGCTGTTCAACATTACATGACCGTATTTAATGTTAGCTTTATTTTACTATTTGTGGAGGCAATTTGAAAACATAAATTTTTCCTTTTCCTTTTCCTTTTAGTTATGATCTGATCTCGTTATAATGTAACTAACCATCTCTCCCAAGAGTTTAATAAAATTTAATTTAGTTACTCGTATATTTCAAATGTACATTTACAATTATACCTCTCTTTTTATTCCCTTTACAGCGCACAATTTAGTTCATCCTTTTACACTTTAACCATCAATATAAAGATTTTTCTTAGTACTTGGTTAGCTGTGCCCCCACTTAAAAGTAGAAGTAAAATAAATATTGAATTAATAATAGACATTATCTGCTTGACTTTTGTTCTAAAGCAATCTCAATTTCCATGGAAAATGGCTATAAGTACATAAAAAGATTGCCCTTTTGAATAATATAGAATTAAGTTTATTTAATGAGATAGGACGCGTGTTGTCCAGTTTCTTGTTCTTTAACATTACGTACATCAATGCATTTGCATTCATTCATACGTGGTTTAAACTCCATTGATACCGTACCGTAAGCTAGTGGCGCATTTATACAAAATTACATGTTTTAATCATTGACGTTTTAAATCAAGTAAACACTAAAGTTTATCAGTGCTACGAAAATGTATGTAACGTTAGGCCCTTGTGGGTTCTAGCACTTTCATGTCAATGGTAATAGCTCGAGAGTATTAAACATTCTACTTAAATTGAAGTTATAATAAATTCCACATTGATTGTTCATTGTCCATATAAGACAGGAAAATTTTAATGTATAAATATATTTTTATACATTTTGTAATTCACTTATGTCCAACAATTGTAACAAATGATAGGGAGGGATCTTAGTTTTATTCGTATTTTAAATACCTTAGTAGTATTTCAGTCATAATTGTTGTTATGGTGCGCCTAAAATTTTTCGCATTAAATGTTATTAGGAGTAAGTACAATATGAGTTACCTTGTTTATTACCTTGAGTCAGAAATAATATTTGTATATTAAAAAAAAAATAGCTTCATAACCGTAATCGGAATATATAACAAGGTTTTACTATTTAGTTTTAAAAAATAAGAACATTATCTAGTTTACAATCTAAAGCTGAAATGGAGATAATATTTATGTATTCGAGTAATGCAATATTTTTACATGATTGGGCGCACCATTGCATAAATAATGAAATTATTATTATTTTTTAAGCACATGGTTTATGTAAGTAGTTGGTTTATACATAATATGTAGCGGCGGCTAAATAAGTGTAACAACACCATGACAATACTGCAACTGTAGTACTCTACCTTTACACAATTCATACACTGTGTCAAATCCCTTTATTGATTAATAATTTAGCTGAAGAATGAACACGTGAATGAGGCTTTGGTGTGGACGACTAAGAACAATTTTAGGTTTAATTATAAGGTCTGTTCGTAGCCCCTGCGCCGCTTCACGCTTGGTATTCCGAAGCCCAATATAATAATTCTTAATTGATTTTGTAACGTTTTGCCATGCCATTTACGGTTAAAACTAGTGAAGCTAATTAAAATGATGTTATTTCAATGTTAGGGACATTGAAATGAAGTCCGCTATTCGAACAGGCCTTACATAAAGTGCCTATTCGAGTTTATTTATTTCATAATGATCTTAATACGTAGATTCACAACAAGCACATTTTACAAAACGGCCTGCATTTAAAATTACATCTAGTCCCAATACTAAACACTTTTCGATGCGATGGATTCCTTACAAAATACAATGATTATTAAAAATACGTCACCATTACAAAAATATATACGAAGAGCTTTTAATGCGAATAAATTTGTGCAATAGTTTAAAAATACAGAATTTGTTTAAGAAAAACTAACAATGAACACTTCGGCGGTCTATCGACTTAGGTTTTAATGTTTGCTTATCTATATTATTATTTTTATATGAGAAGTTCATTATTTAAGTTAAAGTAATATTAGTGTTTAAGATCCAAGGCTGTATTAAAAAGGATTGTTTTCCCCAATGAGGTGGAGTGTAACGTATTTTTGTGTTGAAATTAATTTGAGGTATTGTGTAAAAATACTCCTGTTGGTATAATAGACAAGGTCCGATAAAACAGAGGAATAAATCTTCAAAGCAGTTATTTGAACGTTGTCTATTATAACCAGCTTTCTAAGTTGTTAAAATGGATATGTGTGTATGACTAATTATAAAATAATCCTTTATTTTGGTAACAAATTGGTGTTATGAAAATTTTGTGAATAAAATATGGTGTCATTCTGAAAAAAACTTTTTATTGGATCCCTGAAATAATTCCTGCACTCTCTAAAAAGACTTGTAATTTGAGACAAAATAAAAATGTTTAATTAAAAGGGAAGTACCCTTTTAATTAAACATTAATATAAAAAAAAATAAAAACTCGTCTGCTTAAAAATAATTAATTGAAAGGGAAAAATCAGTCCACATTTGATCTCTAGAGAGCCACAAAGAAAGATGGACTGATTGATAAACACATTTTCCTTTATCACACATTCATTTTATAGATGTCAAAATAAAACGAATATTTTAAAAACCTAATTTATTTTGGTTATTAAAAGCTTTCCATATTTAGTAATTATTTTTCATTTCCCACAATGTTCTGTAAATAAAAAAAAACTTGTAAAAAATAAATTGACGTAATTGATAAACAGTACAAACTAAAGAAAAAAAAATAGTAACATACAACATGGTGTAGGTACATACCCTTACTCTGAATTTGAAAATGAGATACAGCAACATTACGATAATGATCGGCATGGTGGACGATAACACTAGAATCCAGCCTACAATCACCTCTGCCGATGGCCATACCATCATACCGGATATAAATGTTATCTGCAAAAAAAATGTTTTTGACTTAACACAAAAAATATAACTATTTCATAATAACCTAACACAGGTATGGAGTGTTTGTATACGATTTAACGACTTTCGAAAAACACCGGATACAGACGACAGAGACGGTATTCCTTACCTCATCACTCCAGAGTGACACTGGGTGTAAAAACATGTGCGGTTGCAATAAAAATTAAGGCGTAAAGGAAGGTATATAAAAAAGATTTTTATAACTTATCTTATGAACGATAGTTACTGTTTCCCCAGCTTGTCTATGCCAGCAATATGAAGCGAGATAATAACCAAGAGTATGATGGGCGACAGGGCCCAGCAGACCCTCATGAAGACGCAAGGGTATTCGCCCACAGCGAAGTAGACGTCCTCGCAGAAGGCGGTCTGTCCGTACGCGTACGTGACGGCCGCGCCCGCCGCCGCCGCCAGCGCCGCGCGCGGCCGCGACACCGCCCACTGCAGCAGGAAGTTCAGCACGTGCAGCCCGCCCTGTAACAATACCACTTAATACTACCTACATATACCTACTATTCGTCAAATGAAATGTCCACAACAACGTTTTCCGAGCCGCGTGGCAGAGCGGTCACCACGCCGGTCTGACGCGCAGAGGGTTTCGGGTTCGATCCCCGGCCAGACAGATTTCTAAATGATGAATTTAGATTTCTGTTTCTGGGTCTGGGTGTTTGTGTATTTGTCTCTGTGTGTCCATAGTACCCACGATACAGGGAATCCTAGTGTGGGGCTGTGAGTGTAGAAAGCGTTTAGTTTAGTTTAGTTCTTCCTTACTAACCTATAGATAACTAATTCTCCAGTAATGTACCTACCTTTTTTTATAATATAGGAGTAGCAGACGAGCACGCAGTCCACCTGATAGTAAGGCTACTGCCGCCCATGGGCATCTGTAATCAACCCCAGATAGGATTAGGTATTCCTACCTGAGGTCGGCAACAGATGCGCCGCTACTCCTAAGGACTAAACTGGAATGCCTCAGAAAAGCATGTCTCCCTTACTACACCCTTCAAACCAAAACACAGCAACGCTTTACATTGCTGTTATAAGGCAGAAATAGGTGTGTACCTTCAAAATTAACCTTCAAAATATTCGTTACTAACCTACAGATAACAAATCACTTCACAACTAATATACCTACCTACAGAAATAATAATAAGTTGCATATAAATATTATCATGCCCATGTTAAACTTATAAGTATAAACGAACCTGTGTACAAAGTGTAATAATTCCTATAATAGAGAAAAGTGCACAAATTAGTATAAGGAATGCCCAAGTCATCTTCCGTATGGATCGACCACTGAATGCTGACATTATTGTTTGTACGAGCAGCGCCTGAAAGGAAAACATACAAACTTAACAATTAAATAAGTACTTTCGTCCGATTAAGAATTTAAAGTCTAAAGATTTAGCGCGAAAATCGAACTAAAATGGGTTCAGCTATTTTCAAGGTTAAAAAGTGAAACATGGACATGGTTCCGCCATGAGCCTATAGCAATCGATTTTTTGAGCAAAAAGATAGCTAACCGTGGATGAAAGTGAAAGTACAAATAAACTAAAGAACACCAGCGCCGCCCAGAACTGGCTGCCCGGTATCCGCGCCACGTAGTCCGCCCACAACACAATGGAGGAAGACGCTCCTGCAAATATTGTATACATAAGTAGTATACCTGTCTTAATATCATACCTAACGTACAAATAAGAAAATTTAAATGATATTTGAAACGCTTATAGCATCAGTGGATTGCACCTAAGGGGTTGTTCAAGTATTACGTAAGCAGATTTATTACAATTATTTACCCCCCCCCCCATCCCCCTTGTCAGCAAAAGTAAGAAAAGCTCTTACCCCCTCCCCATGCTCCATGCTCCCCACATAAACATTTTTCAATGAATGTATTATAATTATAATGTAATAATTATAATTTAAAAAATGCCTAAACGTATGCATGATTTTTCGGGGAATCCCCGAAAATGCGTTTCGCTTTCAAGTAAAGACAATGTGAGGGTTGTCATTCGTGTAAATAAGTAACAAACTACCGATGACGTAATCATCATCTAGACTCCCCTACCCCCCATGTCATCCAAAATAAGCAAAGCAAAGACCCCCCCTAAAAGCGCTTACGTAATACTTCGTTATACGTCGAAATGCACCGAGTATATCTCAGTCTATGGAAGGTAATGAAATATTATGAAAGGCAAATTTAATTACCGAAAGTTCTATTTTATATTATTACGAGCCACCCATAAAACCCACCTCCCCATACATTAGTGTCGTTATCGTAATCGTGATGCAAGGCCCCGTGCGCGGCGCCGAGCAGCAGCGCGGAGGCCATGCTGCCGGTCTTGGCGGCGGCGAACGCCACCAGCGCCGTGTTGGACAGCTTCTGCTTCAGCTTCGGGCAGTACGCGCCCAGCATGACCAGCGAGCCCTGGGACACCGACATCTGGACGAGCGAGTACTCTATCGCGTCGCGCCATATCTGAAGTGAAGTAAAGTAATTACGCTATTATGTATAGATCATAAGTTTCGATCGGTCTTATTTAAAACACAAAAATAACTGCTTTTGACTAAATTTAAACCAAAGTATATAAATACGCTACTTATAACAAAATATCAATCGTCCGTCAGTTTGTTTGTTCTATCTAATCTCCGAAACCGCTGGATGGATTTTGAGAAGAACATGGGCTACTTTTATTTTGGAAAAGTTTAGAGTGCCACATAAAATCAATTAAAACTCATAAAATCTGCAGAGTATTTACACTTTTAAACGCGTGTGAAACCGCGGGGCCACAGCTCGTAAATAACAAAATTTTATGAAATACTAATGACTGATAGAATTACCCAAGATACACTCAAAATGCAATTCAGTATCGCACCTTACTATCCTCGAGGAGCACTCCCCAATCACACTTATGAAACATCATCCCGGCTCCTTCCAGCCTGATCGCGCCAAGACCGCAGCACAATAATACGAAATAGGCCAGCACATCTTTGAAAAGAACTAACTGGAACGAAAATAAACATTTATATGTATGCAGATACTACAAAGCATAATGGTATTAAGTAGTTTCTTCTACCAAAATTCAAGTTTAAAAATTGTCCGACTTCAAATTGTGTTACTACCTACTTTCCACTAAGAAAATACTATTTATTTATATTATTGTCTCACCTTAGAATAGCTGTATATTCGTTTGATGGTTATAAAATACACCAGAATCCAGCAGATAACATAGTAGACTGTCAATTCTGTAACTATATTTCCCAGACCACCTTCAAAGCCGTCGCGTTTTAGCTGCAGTACGAAATTGCTGGAAGGAAAATACGCAATTATGGAAAGTTCTGAAAAATTAAAAAACTAAATAATATAAAATAATAAAGCAATTTAAAAATAATGTTGTCATTGGAATAGATATTTGGAGCAGGTGCGCTTGTACTACTACATGCGTATCTGATTCGTGACCCATCGCTATATCTGCTTTACCCATGCATGAATCGGGTGAATCAAACGATAGGATGTAGGCGTGTAAGTAGCGCGCGATCGAAGAGAAAGGACGTGAAAGTAAGAGCCCTCTTATCATATATATAAGATACTTATTCACGAACAATCCATCAAATAACTCACCGAACAATGACGAGTAACACGCATAGTCTCTGGATTTACTGAAAAAAACTATACCTCGCACAGAACTCGTGAGTATTGATGCGAATACGGTATCCACCCGAGTAGCTTATTTAGTTACTCCTGCTCGCGTCTATTCATCTTTACTCGGCAAGTATTTTAATGTTGCATTTCTAGAACCCTATAAATAACGCATTTTACATTCTTAGCTAAAGGGCCGACCAAACTAATGCTCGATCATAGATTAGTAAAGATAACTCACTCCTAGCATGAAAATGTAACTAGTTTTGACAATTGAAATTCGGTCATCTATTTTCGTGTTTGAAAAATATAAAAAAAAATGTAGTTTTCGATCATTTACGAATGAAACGATATTTCTCCGCACTTTTTCTTCGATTTCGTGTTTTCGCACCACTTAACTGCGCATGTCAGCATTGTTCTGCGTTAATTACACCATGAGAGCCACTAAATGGCTGAAAGAATTCCTTCAATTACAAGGCGTTGAGATATCTATACTTATATATATGCTCGATAAATCGCGTATTTAGCGGGTAATCTAACAAGAAGAAGGACTGCGCGGGCGTCTCGCTGTCGGCGGCGCGCGGGCGGTGTCTGGCGGCGCAGGGCGGGCGCGCGGCGGCGGCGCAGTGCAGCCACGGCAGGAAGCCGTGCGCCGCGTGCACCAGCAGCGCCAGGCTCCACGCGCCCACCGCGCCCAGCGCCAGCGCCGACAGCGCGCACACCGCCAGCATCGCGAAACCTATGCCTACACACAAGTTTACGAGTACCTATACCTACGTGGCTATGTTTTTTTTTATAATATAGGAGTAGCAGACGAGCATGCAGTTCACCTGATGGTAAATGGCTACTGCCGGCTACTACCTGAGGTCGGCCACAGATGCGCCGCTACCCTTGAGGACTAAGCTGGAACGCCTCGGAAAAGTATGTCTCCCTTACCACACCCTTCAAAACCGAACACAGCAGCGCCTAACACTGCTGTTATTAGGCTTAATAGGTGTGGCGGTGGTGCCGCCGGAGTCGAATCACAAAGGGTTCTTCCACCTTCTAAAATTATTATTATATATTTAACTAATGACTTAAATGTGAAATGAGATTATTGCACCGGGACGATTGAAAGTCCACGGATTTATGTAAATACTAGCTGACCCGGCAACGTTGTGTTGCCATATGAATAAAAAAATGTTAAGGGTGAACAACCCTTATCACTTAGGGGTATGAAAAATAGATAGTAGCCGATTCTCAGACCTACTGAATATGCATAAAATTTGGTGAAAATCGGTAAAGCCGTTTCGGATTAGTACGGTAACTAACATTGTGAATGAACGAGAATTTTATATAACGAGAAGTTCAATCTAACGGAAGTCTTAAACGCTGCTGTGTTCCGCTTTGGCCAGGTAAGGAAGACGTACTTATCCGCAGCGACCCTTCTTAGTCCTCAGGTGTAATCAATCTGTTGCTAACCTCTAGGTATCTAATCTAATGTTCGAGTTGATTACAAATGTCTATGGGGAGCAGTAACCACTTACCATCAAGCGATCTGCCTGCTAGTTTTATGCCACAATGTCATGTAAAACCAATTTGTACTCTTATATATAAATTTGCAATCAACTACTCAATCAATCATATCGTCAGCTCGATATCTGTTACATAACAACAACATAAGAGGTGCTGCGTGTCTACATCGATTGTCGAGGATAAACTCAATTAAATGCAATAAAAAAGTTTTTTAAATATATTCCGTATCAGCACGAAAAGAAGTTTATCATGACGTATAAATGTAAATATCCACCTACCTCTTGCCATCGGCACCATGTCCCAACAGTTGAGAACACCTTTCTTGGTCACAACGCCCAACGCAAGCTCCAAGTAAAACATAGGGTAGCCAAAAAACACACTGAACACGTTGTAAAGGAACAGGAAAGGCAGTAGGCGACGAAAGTCATGTATGTATGGATGCCACCATACTTGCATGATACCGATGCAAGTGGATAATACTAACTGACGGTAGCTAATGTTGTTTGTCCATCTATCTGTGATCTGGAAACGATAGATTATTGATAACGTATCAGACAAACTATTAAAATTATTACACTTTTTGAGTGGTAGTTTTTTGTACCAGCAACATTTTAGACCACAAACTGCTACAATTATGAAAGTGAATCGGGCCAAATAAAGAAAATGAATGTTATTTAGTATTACCAATGGTTCATCAACAGATTCGGTATCAGATGAATCAGTGATTGTTTTCGAACGCGTAGTCTGTAAAATAAATTATTTTGGAATTACTTTTATTACTTATCAAAGTTTCAAAAATTTCGTGTGAGGGCACAAATAAATAATTACCACGCTCTCACTCATATTTGCGTGTCTCGTAAATAATTATGATTATTCAAAAACTTTCGATGTATACATTCGTAGAAATTATCAGAGAACTGAAGTTTATGACACGGACAAAAAAGTTTAGACAAACGAGGTTAAAAATTACAAACAGTCTTTTACGTTAGTTTATCAATCCAGAATTTAACATAGCTTATGTTGATAAAACACATCATTTGGATAATGTGGTAATATATTTTTGAATACAATATAATAGCAATAAAAAAATACTAAACGCAATTTTAAAATTTCCGCACGGATTATAAAAAATATGTATTACTGCCATCTGTATTCAGTTTGACGAATTACGGTGTTATGAATTTTTCGTTACGGAATTTCTCGATTCGGTCGCCGCGTTCAAAGCCCGCGATAAAAGCTATGCAATAGCTTAATTATTGTGATTTGTGATTCCAAATAGAATCGATTTTACAATAAATCCTAAACCAACGGAAGTTCTATCCTAATACCAATAGAATTTCATAGAAATTATTATATTACCTTGCTTTTCTCTTCTATGATGATTACAAAAAGGAAAAAAAAAACAAACCATGTTAATATAACAAGTTTATAATTTAATATCGCCAATAATTATCTAGCTTTATACCGTGAGTTGGGTAGCTAAATACAAATTGCACCAAATTAAACTACTGTTTGGTTTTAACAGTGAAAAAAAATACAATTTCAAACCTTAAATAATTGTGAATTATGATATCTTGCGAATTATACACATACATAAAATCACACCCAATGTGCAGTTACTATAATATAGATAGGTACGTACTATATTTTCAATAATAGGAAAAAATATACAATTTTTGATTGACGTCTTATTCATTGCAGCAATAATCAATAAAAAAAAAAAACAAAATTATATGTAGGTATATTTTATGTATAATTAAAGTTATGACTTTACTACAATGGGGCCCGAATGGCTATAAAAATATCGACTTTTCTTCTAAATGTAGCAAAGGCCCATGTTACGTAAACATGTGTAACGTTTAACCAGCGAAGCATTTGAGCAGAGTTGTACCGACATGTTGCCAAAAAACAGCAGACGGTTCTCGTTGCAAAAATATTATTTTGTAATATAGTACAATTGTATAACATATGTATAAGGCAACATTGTAACGGCTTAAAACTATTACATAAGTAAGTATATTTATAATACATTATTGACTATGGGGGCTCTTGTCACGCGGGTGTATGCCTGCGCGTGTCTCACCCGCATACGTGAGTTAGACCGATGTGGTCTCTCCTATGGCAAGGCCTATGAAAAATACCATTAAAATGATAAGTTGTGAATATCGCACAAGCAAACCAGAACTGCACGCGGGCACTGTCCTGCGTGATAAGAGTAATGCCCTATGTCTTCAACATTGCAATAGGATTTACAATGTAATGCTTTCTCCGCTTATAATAAGCGCCACATTATGATTCCGTAAATCGTGGGTGTTAGGGATGCACACAAAGATAAGTATACACACAGGCAAAGAAAAAAAATATCATTTCAATTTCTGCCTGACCAAAGGTCGAACATGGAACCCTGTGTGTCACACCAGTATTTGAGATTTCGAAAAATCCGAATATATACCCATGGGATTCCAATCCCACCCACCACATCATTATGTTATGGCATCATACTAACTTAAATATACTGTTATTTTAGTGTTGACATGTCAAAAATCATGATAATTTGGTCTTAGCACCACAGCGTCGTAAATTAAGCCATAATTGAAACGATATATTGGAGGACATAATAAAGATTTTTTCCATCAATATTAAGTTTATGTCCAACAACAACAATTTCCGTTATAACATAAAACAATATTTCTAGTCAATGCACAATAACGCGAACATAATAAAACAACACAATACGGTCCACCAAGAGTATTATATATAGTTTTGCCCTTATGCGCAAAATAAATAGCTAAAAGTTGTAATCAGCTAATGCCACAAGTTTATTGTGATCACGTATTTGGTGAACTCTTATATGATAAGTAAAACACAAGACGCAAATTTACGTAATATACCAGAAACAAACTGAAAATTAACACCTCACTAATGTATGCAGAATAATATAATTTAAGACACAGGAAATATTTTACTTATTTATTAATGGAAACCTATAATTACAATATGGTATAGCAGGTCTTTTTTATCCGACTGCGGAAGGTAATGTGTTTCAAGCATATGTACGTCTAATTTTTGACGGCTTGATAAATTTTAATAAACGATTAGATTGTTTCTAAATTGAGGGAGTGACATAGGTTTACTTCTCTTTTCAGTTCACAATTTTTAAGCAGTCAGATTTATGTTTTGTTTTTATAATAACTACTACTTAAATAAGAACATACATTGGTTCTTAGTTGTTTGATTTTAAATACGAATTTATAGTTATTCATATTCATTTTTAAATCTCAAGGCATATTATTGGTTATAATCTTCGATCATAAATAAGAACTAGATACACAATCCCATACAAAAATGAACTTCAAAAGTGGCGTCAAACGTGTTTATAAAATTCTAAGCGACAGAATCTAAAATTAATGCAAAATCAACCTTATCACTATTATTTAAAGGTGTTAAAAACTGCTTACCAAAAGCAATAAATTTTTACGACATAAGCTAGCTGTCATAAGCTATCACTTTGACAGGTTTGTGCACCCAAATGTCTATTTGGGTGCTCTTTTCGTCGCACCGTTTTTTTGTCGCTGATTGTGTATCTAGTTTATATTAGTGATCGAAGGTTATAATATACATAAGCGTAGATTATACATAATAATTTAGAATGCGATAAAACTTGCAAGTATTTTACAATTTAAATTATTTGTAACTGTAAATTGCATTACAACCCCAATTGTTTATAATACCTACTTAATCGTGTTTTCCCAGTTTTCATGAAGGACATACAAACAACCAACAGACAAAATATGGTCTATTACATATACAGTATTGTTACCCCTGAAAATAAATTTAGACGTCTTATGCAAGAGCAGTTTAATTTCTATTCCAATATATTTTACATAAGAGCAACACACACAAAACAACAGATACATCGTGTAACTACAGCCACTCTCAGGCATAATTCAACTGTTATTAAATTAATATTACACTTTCATTCGTTCAATAGTCTACAATATAGATATGCCAATTTTAGTCAAGACCTATCTATACATACGTTAAAACAAAGGAAATGTATATCAACAGAGATTATAATTAACTAATAACATATTGTGGAGGCCACTAAACCTACTTCGAAAATTGTACACCCCTTTTAAACTAAAATTGTCTAATCGCGAGATAAAATGGTCTATAAGTGTGAATGTCTTATTACAACCCGGGTGACACTTGCATTACTAATATTATGTGTGCCTTTTACAAGAATATATTGTAACACTAATTTTGAAATTACCAATTTCAATGTAACCTTGTAAAACTCGAGTGTGGAAAGAAACATGGTTAAATACAGACAGATTTACATGATCAATTTTAATCACGCCTAAAAAACTAATAAATCATTTTTTATGAAATTGTGAGTATCTCACGACCACGTAATCCAACCGATGATAAGTGGTCCATGCCGCTTAAACACGGTTGTCATTCAAATAGGAATAAAATTCTATTTGAGGTTTTTTTCTTTGACACATTCTAAAAACAATGTACTTAGCTGCCGCCGCAAACAAACAGAGGATTCCTATTATTACTTTACATGAGAAAATCAATATTGATAGACATTAAGATGTGATAAGACATGAATTGTCTATTAGTATTCGAGACAATTTCAAAGGATTAAAATCAATTGCGTCAATTTTATTCAATCAAAAAAATTAATTGGGCATCCATTTGAAGTCCGTTTATTAAATTTTACTTTAAAATTTCACTCAGGTCCCTCAAATCGGAACGCAGCAGAGCTTAACACTGCTAATATTAGGCAATAATGTTAGATCATTTGAACATAATCAATATATTTTTGATTTGATTGCGGGGTCGGGGATGCGAACAGTTGAATATCGGACTTAGTGGCGCATCTTAGCAGTCTTAGGTCGTTTGTCCACTGCCACCGTCACCGAGCCGATGCCGAGAACGAAATTATTTCGGGCCGATTTAAATTATGTGGTGACGGCGATATTTTGTCCACTGCGACCGATATCGGCGGTTTATTTTGTTCGATCGATATCGGCGTGTGACGGCAGTGTATGGACAAGTTTCAACGTGTTTTATATTGCCGGCACATCGGCCCGTCGAAATCTCGGTGTCGATCTAGCGGTCACGCCGATCTACTCGAAATATCGGCGGCCAGGATGACGGTGCCCAGGTAACGGACGTGCGGTGGACAAGCGGCTATTGTAAATGTATGTACGCTACTTCCTTTATACCGTCATTAATTATCGGTATCGGCTCGGTGACGGTGGCAGTGGACAAACAGCGTAACTCTAAAGTGGTCTAAAATGGGTTAAATAGAAAGAAAGTGCGGTGAATTCTGGTCTGAGACATAGTGAGAGAAATTCCAAGAGGAGCGCCGTCTCCAGGGACAGTAAAGGGTTGATAATGACTAAGTGTGGTAGACTATAGCCCAAGCCTAATCAGGAAATAGAGTCCCAGCAGTGGGACAATTAGAGTGAGAACACGTGAAGCATTTTTCTTTCGCCTCTGGAGCGGTTGCGGAATAGCTGTTTTTGTTTAAAAACTCAAAAGACGGTAATTTTAAATATTAAGTAGCCGCCGCGATTAGGTAGTGCTCGTAGAACGGAAAGAAATGAATATAGGTTTCTCAGCGTCACAACGGAAACAAATTGCCTCGAAAGTGATAGCTGTTTACCATAGATTAGTAAAGATTACTCACTCCTAACAAGAAAATGTATCCAGTTTTGACAATTGAAATTGTCACTGTAGTTTTAAGATTATTTACTAATGAAACGATATTTTTCCGCACTTTTTCTTCGATTCCGTGTGTTTGCACCACTTAACTGCGCATGTCGACATTGTTTCGCGTAAGTGACACCATGACAGCCATTAAATGGCTGACAGAATTGTGAGCCATTTAATGGCTGACAATTATAAGCGGCGGTAAGATATCTATACTTATCTATACTGTTTAACTATATTTTCATATTTCTACGTGTCACAGGTCGCGAAAGAGAACCGCTCCAAGAGTTCAAAGCTTCAAAGGTTGCCGATGGTTCATTTGGTGGGTTGGCTATGTGTCGTATATCGCGAAAGAGAAACGCTCCATGAGTTCCAGGCTTCAAATGTTGCCGATGGTTCACGTGGTGGGTTGTGTGTGTCGGATATCGCGAAAGAGAAGCTTCAAATGTTGCCGACGGTTCATGTGAGGTAGGGTTTGCGTCACACGCTGAACAGGTCTCCGGCGCAGGGCAGCGGCGCGAGGCCGCCCGTGACGTCGGGCAGCCGCGACACGTCCGGCAGGTTCTCGATGTGCGACTTCACCTCCGCCTTCACCGCGTAGATCTTCTGCAGCTTTATGTTGTACTCCTAGGGAACACACGTCAAGTTACGCGATGGTTCAACTATTTAGTCATTTACTAGCTGACCCGGCTAATTTTGCACCGCCTCAGAATCTATTTATGAAATATTTCATATTTTAAACTAAAATTTGCCAAATCGGTCAGGCCGTTCTCGATTTTAGCGAGACTAACGAACAACAATTGATTTTTATACATATATAGATTTATTATATCAGATCTGAAAGTACATATGCTACAAGCTTCATGATGCCATTCTCTCCTAGTCCACCCTTCTCTTTGGAAGATTAAAGCAGCAAATGAGCATGCAGTCCATCTGACGCGAAAAAGCATTTTAAGTTCATTTTATTCCAGCATCACTTCTATAATAAAACTCAGTTAAAATTGTTGTGTTATATAATTTCCGTTACATACTTGCATACCAGAAAATTACTTATACTTAGCAATAGTTACAAACTTTGGTTTATAAATATTCATACATATGGTCTTTTCCTTTTATAAAACTTATTCTCACTTTTTGCAAGGCACTCCCAACAACATATTATGTAGTAGATTTAGATATACATTTTAACCCAAACAAATATAAATGCTTTACATATTTCTCTCTACCAAGGGTTTCATGATAGGCCTTAGCTAACCTCTTGTAAAGTATATTAAACAGATTTATATAATAAATCATACATACCTCAAGTCTGGCCTCAGCTTGCCGCGCGAGGTCGCGCTGTGCCTGCGCGAAGTCCCGCAGCATGGCAGCCACCTTGCGCCGCTTCTCCAGCTCTTCAGATAGCCTCAAATTGTATTCGGCTAGTAGTTCCACGGCAGAGTTTACTACAGCACTCAGGCTTAGAGCAGATTCTTTATCTAAAAGAAAAGACGGACTTAGACATATTTATAAAAAGCAAGTTGGGATAAAACTTTTCATTAGTTATTATCCAAATTGATATATTTCTACTCTAGAATACACTCTAATTTGTAGACTTTTGCATACATGTATTCAATACCCTTTCACATATTATAATAATACGTACTCTTCTCTCTTGAAAATATTCTAAAATGTTTCTTCATAATACTTGTTTACAGATTAAAAAGTGATCAAATAAATTATCATAACTAGATTAATGAGGAAAAATGTTGAAAACCCACTTGAGAATAAAATATTAAAAAATAAAACTATGAAGTGGACTTTTATTATGTAAAAGGTAATTTATAAAATGCGATAAAAATATTCAAGTTTCAAAAAGAATTTCTATGATACTTGAATATCACAAGTTAGATTTAAGTTTTATTAAATTGTTTCAACAAATGTTATATTTTGTGTACCTAAGAATGTCTGTATATTAAAAAGTAGGGTAACAATTTGTTTCATTATTAATGTATTAATGTGTAATTTAGAGTAATTAAAATCGTTTCAACACCAATGAGTTACATTTAAAAGTAAAAGTGGGTTTACAAACGGGAATATCTAGAGCATGAAGTATTAAAAAAATGTATAACATTAAAGTTATAATTTGTAATAAAACAACTATATCATTACATACACTAATGTATGAACAATAGATGAATAGGGATAAAACAATAAATGAATGCTAAAGCAATTAGATACAAATAATAACATTTTTATATAAATGAAACAATATATTGTGTATCTATTCCAATTTTTATTTTAATATGAATGTATACAGTATTTTGTTTATTGTCACAGTAATATAACACATTTTGGTCACAAAGTTTACCTTCTAACTTAGACAATAATTGCACTTCAGACACTTCTGGTGGCAGGGAAGCGATCCTCTCTCTGACTGCTTCATCACTAGACGCACTCGATTCTAAGTCTAGAAGTGCCTGAAAGGTTACAAAATAGATATGATTAATATACATGTGGCAATATTTCTACTTCAAGAAACAGGATTATAAAATCGTTTTTAGGGATGCTATTTTAAGTAATAAACTAAGCAAACGGACACAGTGTACCTGTTATGAATAAGATGTCTTAGAACATCAGTAGAGCAGCAGTAGCCACTTACCATCAAGCTCATTTTTTTTATAATACAGGCGTAGCAGACGAGCGTGCAGTCCACCTGATATTAAATGGCTACTGCCCATGGGTATATGTAAGAAACCCCACATAGGATTTGATATTCCTACCTGAGGTTGATCACAGATGCGCCTCTCCTCCTGCGAACTAAGCTGGAACACCTCGGAAAAAGTTGTCTCCCTTACAACACCCTCCAAACCAGAACATAGTAGCGCTTGACACTATTGTTAGGCAGAAATAGGTGTGGCAGAAGTGCCACAGGAGTTGACCCACAAAGGGTTCTCTGCCACCTTCAAAACATTTGCTACTCATATATTATAAAAAGAAGATAATTACCTTAACTAATTCTTCAGGTTCAGGAGGGTCTCCGGGCGGAGTTTTAGGACTAAGAGTGATGTGTGTTTCCACTTGCCCATCCACTTCCACTGTTGTCTCACTTCTTCGTCTTTCCTTCTTTTCTTTGTTTTCTATTTTGGCCTTCTTTTCATTATTCTTAGGTTCTACATCCTCAGATTTTCGTTTACTCACTTTTTTTGGTATTGCATCATTCGGATCCACTGTAATCAGTGTTGAAACATGATTAATAAAGCTTTACTAATAAATTGTAATTACACTTTTGAAAATACTGTTATTTTTTATTGTATTTATAAAAGCACAAGAAAATGCACTCCTATTTCATTAGTCAGAATGCTTTGACTGAGGAGGTACCACTCGCCCATCTGTGTCAATCACAATTGGGACTGCAATTAAATTTTTTTCTATATATATAAACATCAGAAAATTACTTACAAGCCTCTTTAAACTCCTGTATTTTCTGTGCGTCATACACCCCTCGCTCCTCCCATATAGACAGTATTCTGTGCAGAGTATGTTTAGTCTTCGCAGTGATGCCCGTCTTGGCCATATGCTTGAAGGACTCCATGAGGACTTCACCAAAATCCTTGCCATATTCAGGCCCTTTTTTCTTACTATTCTGTATTACGTCATTAGCAAGATACATAAAAGTAAGCTGCTTACTATCCTTTGCTAAAATGTAATGAACAATTTTTTTAGGTTATGTAGATATTTTGCATTTTCTACTTATTGGGAATGTTACTGAAATCATTTAGCTTATTTTAAATATGATTTATCGGCAGCTAATTGTAAGAAAAAATAATGAATTGTTACATAAATATCATTGATGTCCTGTTGTTGATAAACATGACGCAAGCAAAGAAAAGATTTTGTGGTTGTTCATAAAACTTCAAGAAGATATATTACTCGTCGTTGCCTACATACCTTTCATCATTTCCTTGAACCATGTCTTAACGATGGCTGCGTGGTGTTTTCTATGATGTATTAACCAAAGAGATAACGTTTGAATACTCTGTTGACTCGAATTTAACTCCTGTAACTTACGTACTAAGGCGTTTTCAGTGAAGCCAGCCATTTTACTGAGTCCACGTTATATTGAGCACTAACAAATATTTCAATGTATTATTTCACCTCATTTGTATTTTCATACCATGGAATATAACCAAACAAATTACAAAACCACAGAGACAGATCACAAACAAGCGGGCTGCGGGGTTTAGTCGGTCGGGAGACGAGGGAATATTTGACGTTTGATAAGACGTGAATTCTAGAAATAGTAACAGATTAAAAATGTTTCATATAAACTAATAAAAGAAATTCAATGTGATAGACACAAGAGGTAGACTTTTCGATTTTAGAATATTCATAAAGGTAATAATAATTGTTATTATTTATTCACGGTTATAAAAAAAAGTGTGTGTGTGTCAGCTACGATGATATATATCGAATAGAAAAAAAGGGTAAATGAACGCATCTGCTAAAATGATAAGAGAAACAAACATAATATATCTGTAATTATTCGGATTATTTATATTACTTCAATAATGCGTATTACATAAAGTATGTTACAAAATAATATAAATAATAATAATAATAATTGTGTTCAATTTATACAAATCCAATTTTTTGATGATTGATTTCTTTCACTTTGAATTATATATATCATTCTTAAATACTGTAATTATAGGTTTGTGGTAACTAAAATACGATACGTGAACTTCGGAAGTTACATGAGTTATGAATCGTGAAAACACCGCATCAATAGTTGTACCATATCTAGCGCGCAACACACACGTACAAACATACGCACACATTCAACTCTCAGACTGGAGGTAGTGAACTATACAGTGAGACTACGAAGTATCGCGCAAAGAGGAGACCCCGAGAATGAGATACGCTGTGTAATGTATTCCATCTCATTCTTTTACACGTTCAATCCTACAGGTATATATGTTTGTCTCTTTCTACGTTACGCCTCAACTTTTCGTGTTACACTTGATTTTACTCATAAAATTTCCGTACCGGGCCTTATAACTCAAATCGTTTCTTAAGGAGTAAACTCCAAAAATCCAAAGGCCGAAGAAAAACGTGATAGGTATTATTGTAAAATGACAAAAAATACAAACGTTTTTACTTAAACCGGATTCAGATACACGCGTACGATTATGTTCAGCGACAAGTATGTAAACGCTGCGCATGAGATGCGAAATCCATTAGTTCGCGCTGAAGAACGTCTCGTTGCATATAGCTATATCCAAAGAGTATAGTAATCTATATAGGAACTAGGAAGCTATATCGTCTACATTCCACGGACGAACAATCATCGAGTAGAGTACCGAGTTGGTTATTTACAGCCTTTTATAACTGGGGGTCCGAGGTTCAAATCCCATTGAATTCTGGATCTAATCCCCCTTGGCATAGAAGATATTTTAATAGGAGGACCCTTTTTTACTGACCTATATCCGGAATACCTAGACTGTAGCATACTACGGCATACCGTTAAAGATTTTTTGTTTTTTCGCTTTTTACGCTCATGTTAACGTGTAAGAGCATATTGGATTCATCACATCACATCATCAGCTCAAGCATCAATAAGAACTTTTTGTTGATGGTTCCGTATGCATAGGGGAAACGGAACCCTATTGCTAAGTCCGTGTGTCATAGACACTTAATTTTTTTACAGAGTATCTATAATGGTGGCCGCTATAAGAAAAAAAGGAAAATAAAAATAAATGATCATACAAGAAACCGCTATTTTTCAGTAATTGAGATTTCACTAATTCAGAAACCAAGAATTGAACCGTTATAGGTAGACAGTTCAAAGTTTCTAAAACTTAAACATAATTTTCGTGTTATTCCTAAGTATAGTTAGTATGTGGAAACAATTTCAGTTTGTTTCCTGTTTTCTCGTCTTGGAGTAATAACTATTTCCCGCGTATTTTAGATTGTGAAGAAAAAGATATGGTTATTGTTTTTGTTTAATTCCAAATATATAGTAATTAGTAGTGTTGTATTATCAATTCAGTGACGTTAAACAATTAACATAAATAGTGTGTGTCTACGAATAGGTATGATTTATTAATTATATATTGTCCTATTTAATTTTCTGCAAAAAAAGAAGATTCCTTAGAAGTCTTCGTCTTATTCTTTCTCTAATTATTTTTGGGCACTGCTACAACTTTTCTTAACTATCTCGGTATAACAAAAATTAAAACACTGTTAATGAGATTACGAAGCAGGACTCATTGGAAGTCAGCGCGGAGTTGAAAACCTTTGGTAATTCCTAATTAAGACCCATGCATTTTATTTCAGCATGGTATAATACAATTGTTTAATTTACTTATGATTTATTGTAATTTACTGGCAGGTAACCATTTCTTCTAACTAGGTAAGTGTACCTATATTAATATCTGGATTTTACGTTATAATTATTACAGTATTTATTACATTTTGTTTCAATTATTGTAACATACTAGATTTTGCCTGCGACTTCATCAATTTAAAAAGACTGACGCGTACGTGTAATTTCAGGAGAAAAAATATTTATATACGTAACATTTAGGTACATATTATCCTAAAATTACTTTGTAAGTGTTTAAAAATCTAATTTACGCTACATGTACATAAAGCATGTCCTTGGCATGTCCCTGTAGTTCCGGGACTAGAAAAGGGCTACGGTATCCCCTGCCTGTCGTAAGAGGCGACTAAAAGGGGGCTTCCAGGGTTGCGGGCGGCAAGAGTGGGAGCTCGAACCATCCAGTAAGCGACCCCGGGAAGGACGGCGGTATGTGTGGTCGCATATTGTCGTGAACTCCAGATGGTTTGGGAGGAGCGAAAAATCCCACATAACTCGACGTCGCTCCCACGTCGTCGGGTACCTTTTGAAGGTTTCCCCCTCGATAAAAAAAAGGTACTTCACATACCGCTAGGTTAACGCTCCAATGAGTCTCAAAACAAGTTGTATCGTCTATTTCATGAACATGATATGGAAGGCAAATTCTGTGATTTCTATTGCAAATAGTAATAATCAGGTACCATCAGTAATTCCTGTGTATCACAAGGTATTTTTATTTTTTAAACTGGTGGACAGATAGATTATGCAGGTCCCATCTTGTGAGTCGTTAAGTTAAACATTTGCGGTAAAACAAGTTCCACATTACTGAAGACGAGCAACAGAAGTGCTAATAATAATAGCGCGTTATATATAGTAAGTGATCAGTGGGTCAGTGTAAGAAGCCGCGAATTATTTCTCCGCTGATCTACGCACCTGCGCAAGCGTCGCCTCATCTCAGTAACCACATTTCAAAGGCCGCGCCGCACGCGCCCCTCGACCGCGGCTACTCTCGCCCGCGCGAAAATGAAATCGAGATTCTAAATTCGAATACATTTTTATTTTTCTTTCATATTAGCCTGCGCCCAATTCGTTCTGTGCTGGTTACGATTCATTTTTGATTTGTTTGTATTTGTCGAAAGTTGTGAATTCATAATGAAGTTGTTTTTGGCTAATAAAATTCCCAGTGTAATTCTGATGTCGATAGTTTTGCTGGCCAATGCACAAAAAAGTTCTAACAACGGTCGAGACGTCGGTGAGTAACATTTAAATAGAAAATTAATATAGACGTTAATGACAGGTATCGGTAACTATTAAACTATTTAAATAGGCGTAATATTCTAATTTCATGGCCGTTATATTTGATTTAAAAATATTCTGTGTATAAGGTATATTAATTTTAACCGTACACCAATTACAATTTACCTAATATCTACTTCATTTCAAGTGACTAAAAATAATTATAATATTTAATTATGTGAACAAAGGCTATTATTAAAATCTCAGAACGATTATTGATATTCATGAAAATAATTTTCACACAAATGATCGGATATGAAATTTCATTAAATAGTAGTGGTATTTGGACTAAATAAGTTTACAGCAATATTATGTACTTTAGTAGAGAGCGCGATCAAAGGTCATTGAACCTGTTGATTTCGTGTGACGGTCGCACACATTAAAATTTCGCCCTAGTAATTTCCCCCTCACGCGCGATTCTATGAGTGATAGCTGAATTATATATATGACATCCTATATAAGTAAGATAGGATCCGAATTCAGTTATCGCTCAAAGAACTTCTAAATCAATTCCACCCTATTTAACTATGCATACTTAATATACCTTCGTCGTAAGGAGATGATACTAAGAGCAATCTAATGTTAACCAAATTCATTTAAGATTAACGAGATCATTTCACAAGATCCGACCTAAGTTAACCCTTCTGTCATCAACACATATGCAGAGATCATTATGTTACTTGTCTATATTGCGTTCATCTTGCATAAGAATTCATGAGATACCATGTTAGCTATTTCCGTAAATTTTAACTGTGTCATATTTTACATGCGTACTACGAAAGAAAAAACGCACACATACCTACTAGGTATTTAGTATTAATTTCCGTCGTAGAAAATTATACAAAAAATCTTTATATACTTAAAGCGAAATATATAGAATTATATATTTAACTAGCTGACCCAGCAACCGTTTTGTTGCCATATAAATAAATTTATATAATATTTGAAACTGCGATGGTAGCGAAGTCTGTCGAATCCAATGTGAAACATTCCAAAATCAACAACTACTTACGAATTAAAAATTAATTAAAAAAACCTTTTCCCACGGACTAAATTGTGAATCTAAACCATTCTCAAGTCCCCTTGAACACACGCAACAAATTTCATCGAAATCAGTCCAGTCGTTTAGGAGGAGTTCAGTGACATACACACGCACATAAGAAATATATATATAAAGATAAGTAAAGTAGATGTTTTAACACTACTTACTCGGTTTATTACTGACATCGTTAAGAAGTTATAACACTTATTTTTATTTTCACATGCGGATGTCGACGTAAAAGTTGTTTCGGTAATGCTGTATGCGTAACACGTATTATATTATTATGTAGACTGTTACTTTAAATTATAATTTAATTATTAAATGTACAATAAATTACATAGTATAATTAACTAATGGCACATATAATAATATATCTTATTCTAATTGATAACTGACTGGTAGATACGGATGGACTGGTAGAGCACCGACCTTTTTACTAGAGTCTCTGTGATTTAGTGCGTTTCAATGATAGCTGTAGATAAATGTCTTCCCAAGAAGGACTCGTTGCACACCTTCTTGGATTAAACTTTTAGTGGGCTCCTTCGACACCCACGGTTAGAACGGGGCTAATCTACACAGACACCTCATATATTTACTATATATATAACATGTACAAAATATGTAGGTTATTATGTTTATATATCACACGCACGCACACACATCTAACGTTAACGACTAGGCCACGCATGCTAACACAATACCACCATTACTAAAATATGGTTCCCTACCGCAGTCGAACACGAATTCCATTCAGATGTCAATCGAAAGGCAATTTATCTACTTATATGTGTAGTTTTTACCACAAACTAATTGTACCTAATTATTATTGGCTATACTTATTATGTTAGAAACATGTTTGAATTATTTAACAAAATGATTAAACACAAATCTTTATTTCGAGTCAGGCAATTGATAACCGCCATATCCGACGTGGACCTCGTAGGGTTTTATAATGTATATTACATATGGATTATGTCCTAACAGGAATATCAAATACGGTTTTATTTGAGCCACATCCCTTAGATTATTTTATAATGAGTACATATAAAAGTATGTGATATAAACTTCAGGTTATTAAATAATTTGATGAGTACAATAAGTACAGTACATTAATCAAGTGTCAAAAGTTTTTAAATCTCGTGCGATCCTCTTTCAACGCTGATACTAGTTCAGGTAATCAAAACATTACCCGGTCCAATTATTAACGTATGTTTTGAATTAAATTTCGGAAGCGCACTTTTGTTGTCGGCCCATATTCGACTCATCTCAGCCCCTACTCGGTATTGTCTTACTGGATTATCATATTGAATTAAGTCTTCAATAGCGACCCATAACATTGTCTTATTTGACTGGCCTCACATAGAAATGTCTAGAATGGGCCGGTACTAACTTTTAAAAATTTAAAGTATTAAAAATACACCGTATTTGAAATATTATTTCAAATTTTCAAGCGTTGTTGTAGACCTATTTAGATTTTATTGCCGTTTATATACTTACCTACTGCTAAGTGACGTGTAGAAGACTAATAAATAAAACATACATTTTCACTAATCACCTTCAAGGTCGTTACAAAATCCTTAATATCTGGAACCAATTGAGAAATTTAATTATGAAATATTAATTCTAAATAAAACCTGTTTGATATAAATATTTCTAAACATAAAGTCTGATCTTAAATGCCTAGCACTATCAAGGTGATCGAAAACAGTTGCATTTTTTGCACTCATTTGAAATTCCATTCAGTGACATAGGCACTAGGGCTGTTAAAACTATAAATATAATAAAAGCTCTATTAAAAAAAAACCCTTCCTTTTGAAAAAGATAGAATTTATTGGAGCTTACGCTCATGGCACCCGTAAATGCACCTATTTATGCAATAATTGTAATTCTTACCTAAAAATTTCAAATATTAGCAGTTTAGAAAATATCTTTATGTTTATGTATATGTGATTTTTATTGAGTCCTCTATTATACTCCGAGGTCAGTAAGGTAAACCCATATATCTATACAAAATGACAAAAAGTTTAGAGGATTTTATGTTTTTGGTATGCAAATAAGAATATTATTATCATACTCTTGTAAAAAGGCAATTATTTATGTTATGTACGTTGCTTATTTAATATATTTTAGATTAAGTTTGCATTTTATTTGGGTTTATTGAGTCGAATTTCTATTGGCTTACGAGTCTATTTTCAAGGTATTTTAAGATGCTCCTAATGTATTATCAGAGTATAAAACAGTTTATGAATATCTACTAATTTATTATTTAAATCTTTTACTTTTTAAAGAACGCAAAATTCCCTATTGAATATCAGAATCACACAAGAATATTTAGATGACTACAGTATTAAAACTGCGACAAATAAATTGAGCTTGTTAACCCTATATCGACCATGATTATGCATACGAAGGCATATTATAAAATACTTCGGATCGGCTGGTAGTAGTACCACTTTTACTTTTAGTGACACAATCGTGAATGTGATTTCACTATCGCCAACCAGTTAATGACTGGCGTATGGTGGGTGCTTGAAAAGTGAATCGATACACATATTTGACAGCATTTTTGGAAAGGCCGCATGTTATCGTGTTATTCACTTAGTTTACAATAGGAATATTTTAGTAGTTAGTCTTATTAGACTAATAAGTAGGTATACGTGCAGTGGTCTATCAACTTTGATCCTGGCTGGTCCAGGTTCTAATGCAAAAAAGCTCATTGCACTTATCAACCTTAGATGCATGCGTATCAGAAATGTGCATTCACCGTATCAGTTGACGTAGCAGTCGAAATGTTCAAGTTTTAATAGACAAACGACAAATAACAGTGAAACTTGTTAAACATTGTATTTTTTTCTGTTAGAAAAGTTGCTAGCTCTAATAAAATAATAAATTGTCTATCTAAAACTACTGCGTGATGCTTTCATCGCCCAAATAAGAGAATAGAACCACAAAAGTTTGCCTACCATACTGCTTAGCTAAGAACTATAAGTTTTTTATCATTTTCCTTCGTACATCAATTATTAAAGATCTCGGACATGTCGTGTGTGGCCAAGAGCCTTAATAGAATGCATCTCGTGTCAGTAATTGCATTACTGTATCTTTCTTACCTTGCATCACAGTTGATTCCGTAGCTCCTGTTTTACTAGCTCCCTTACACAGCGCGGTTAACATTAACCAATATATTTTCTATCAAACGACCTTGATTTGACTGCCGTCCATGGTCATCTTTAATCAACCCTAGAAGATAGCTTTCTAAAAGATAGCTTACTATTTTAACCCGGACCCAAGGCGTGGTTATCCGAAATTCGTACCACAACAACATCTATGGTTATTACTCTATACTTCTATATTAATATTATAAAGAGGAAAACTTTGTTTGTAATGAATAGGCTCAAAAACTACTGGACCGATTTTAAAAATTCTTTCACCATTCGAAAGCTACATTATCCACGAGTAACATAGGCTATATTTTATATTAAATATATTTGATAAATAGATTTTGAGGCGGTACAAAGTTTTCTGCTAGTGTTTTATACACAGGTATATGTAAAGTTCGAGTTAAAATGACTGTACTTGCCTTTTTTCGATCGGTATTTATAAGTCTCTATTATTTGACCTTATAATGTAAATTAAAATACTGTATACAAAGTATCTAATTAATGTTATAAAGACACATTTTTTGGGTTTCAATGTGACATTGTCCTACCCAATAACATAGCCAATACAATAATAGACAATAAGCTTTTTATTATCCTGCAATTTATTATTTTGGATAATTCGAAAAATACATGAAATTGGAAAAAATATATTAGACAAGTCGAAGGAATCCCTAGAACAAGTCATGATGATGACGTCAATTTTATGTTTTGGTTATAAGGTAGAATACCAGGTCAATGCCAATTTAGAGTTGGGCAAGATACGCATCATCAACACAATTAAGGAAACTAGTTAATTACGGCATACATCTTTACTGGGATATTTAATTGAATTCAGTAATGGCCTTACATATAACAGTTACTATTTACACGAAATCTAATCATTTAAACTTGTTTTAAAATTGTTTGCTTGTCCATCTTTATGCTCGCACTGATATCCTAATGAAACTGCTGCGTCGATTTTAATCGTATGTAAATATGGTGATAATGCAATGTTCTGGCTAGCCTAAATCTAACAAGGCATCTTATGTAAAATCGGGTACTTTTAAGTTTTAGGGGGGAAGTTAATATTTAACATCTAGCGTATCTCGATCGATCACCTTATATATTTGTATGTAGACTCATTATGCTTTGAATGTTAGAGGTATAAGCTGTCACAAAAAAGCGTGTGGGCTAACGATGAGCGATGTGACAGACATCCGTTACGTGACACTACTGTGGACAGCCTGTTGATGAAACGGGGAGCAAAAATAATAAATATAGTTTAAAAAACTGAAAAACACGCTTTTATGATAAAATCAACTAAAAGTAGAAAATAATTTTCAATCTAGGAATCACTTGAGGAACAGAAATTAGTAGGTATAATTGTGGAAAAAGTTATGGGGCGCTTTTCGAAAACTGATAAATGGAGCACCCCACCCATCAGTTGAACATTTGAGTTATAGGGAAATAACACTATTATTTTTAAAACTAATAATCACGCTATAACAGTTATTGAAACTAAAACTGAACGTTCAAAGTGGATAGAAATCGGGTTCAAAGATTCCGTTACTTAGTTACATACATACAACCAAGCTAATAATGTTAAAAAGCACGCTTGATCTATCCAATGGCTTGCATTTTTTCTACATTTTATTATTTTGACAAAAACTGCAATTCAATTCGAATAGACTTGTTTATACGTAATTTTCTGCACGTATCAAATATGGATAAAAATGCAATGCAAATTAAGTAAAAAGTTTCGGCAGATTAGGTAAAGTAGCGGAGCGGGGACAGTCATGTTTTAAAGTAAAAACAATGAATATAATTAGCGTCTCTCCATATTACCTACTTCTACACAGTGTAGTCATAATTTTCAATACATGATATTATGGTACTGTAAATTTCCGTAAGTACCTAAATCATAATTTAAGTGTGGTTGTTAAAATACCTGCTTATAAGGAAATTTGTGAGATTTTTCAAAATTACTTACTTCATAGACATACTTTGGTAATTACGGCCATTTATTTTTACCCGATTGCGGAGGGTAATATATTTCAAACGTATATGTTAGTAAACGGCTTAACGGATAAAAATAGTTATTAAATCGGAGGCTTTTTGTTTCTAGTAAAAATACTAGTTGGTATAATATAATAATATGCGAACAATAATGCTAATTCGAGAGTATGAAAGTATTTCTCAAGGCTTAAATAAATAAGAAATGCATATTAGATCATGATTCGATAGACATAGTAACAGTGACAGTTCATTATAGCTTTTTAGCTAGACACTCTGTAGTTTTTATTAGAATGGAGTCTGGTATTTATTTAACAGCTCTCCGGTAATTGTTTTTGTGAGTTTACCATGAAGAAATATTTGTCAAATCACGGATGTATATTAATGGCTTTGACCTTTTGCAATTTATTCAAATACATACTTAATTAGTAAAAAATACTTAGAGGACCCGAAAACTTCTGTTAACATTATGAAAATTCTGATGCCGTTAAACGTCATTTTCAAATCCGGTAATTATGAAGAAATTGAAATATTAATCCTTAATACCCATCGTTAACATTCTAACATACAAGATTGAGACCTTTCTTTTAAAATTATAAGTAATATACTTGAAGGTTGAGTGAAATCTACATTAAATTTAATTGTGTCACCTATCTTATTAATTTTATATTATATAAAGCCTTATACAATTACCTACGATTATACGATTACCTACGACGACATGTTATTCAATCTACACACAGTTCATATTATAGATCATCTTCAATTTTATCAAGTTATCGTAACAAAAGATTATAACTTCCTAGCACGGCAGAAGATTTCTGCCTCTTCGCATAGGTGACGCAATAACGATAATCTCTAGGTATTCTCATAAACTATGCATCCATCTCCATTTAATACGCTGTAATATAATGCAAATCTCAATATATATAAATATCTCAAAATTATCTCGTTGATAGTGATTTTCTTTTATAAGTATTAATATGTCAGCGCACGCGGATAAAGCAGTTCTATAATGCTTGTTCTTCTGACCTGCTTTCATCCCTGCTTTATAAATATCGATATTTCAGTCTAACACCTATGCTTACTTAAATATTGTGTATGTTACTTCTTCTGCATAGGGTAGCTTTCTAATGGTGAAATAATGTTAAAAATCGGTTCTGTAGTTATATAATTTATAGATTGCAATAAAATAAATATTTCTTCTATAATAAGTATATTAGTATAAAATAATATAATAGTACAGATCATTCGATATACATTTTATACACATAAATGAAAACACTTATGCAATTGATGCTTAATTTATCCCCGGTTAATAATTAAATACTTAGAAGAACAATTGCAGGTATCTTTATTGTAGATACCCGCTACATAATTATGTGTGCAAACGAAAACAACAGGGTCAAAAGTCGTTCTGTACATAAATATACGTATAGATTTTAGGTTAACTTTCTTCAAGTATTTAAAATAATTTTGTTTGCAGTCTTAAAAACTGTTTATTCGGCTATGTGACTTATTTAGGTAGTATTTTCTCATTTTTCATTTGTGAATATAAATTCATTAAGACTGACTTTGATACAGATGAACGAAAAAGTTCATGAGTAAAATTTTACTTTTATGCTAAACAAGTACTTTAACATACCTAAATTCCTTTTCATGAGGATGTTAGGTAAAAGTTAAATATTTGTGTTTCATCTTTTGCGACATGGAGACATATTGGTGTATTAGAACCCTCTTGAACGTTATATATTGATAGAGTTTGATGGATAAATATCTAAGACTGTAATAAACACTATGGGTAGCAGTGTGCTCACATATTCAATTTAAGTGTATCGAGAATAACCATTCGACCTTAACCTTTAATGCTATTATGAAATAGTGATGAGTGTGTGTGAAATATAATAACTTGTGGTTTCCAGTTTTTGTAACCGTGGAATTATGATAGGCTGTTGGAAATATTGAGTAAAAAATATCTACTACTTAATGATACTCCAGCGTTTAGGTAATCTATTGACCTGGGTTTTATTTTTATTTATAGAAGTAACAAACCAATATGCATTGAACCTGATGCCAAGTTAGCTACTTGGCATCAGGTTCAATGCATATTACCGTCCTTGGTCATTTATAATTAACACTACTACTGATACATTTCGATAGGACTACAGTCCTACCTATCAAAGGTGGCAATGAATTTATGATCAACTTTAAATGGTATTTCAGTCATTTTTATCTCACCATTCTATATGAGTATATTATGTATAAATCAGTATGTATATCCCGATTTTGGCCATAAATGCAAGCAGCATTGCTCGCTATTTGCCATAATCTGTATTTGGGTATGCTAGCCTTTAAAAGCGGCCACGTAGGCAAACTCAAAATCGATCGAATAGCGTGACTAGTAAGACAAACATAACCCAGCGAATTCACATTCTACTTGTCGAATCTTCTAGATAATTTGTGCAGGATCTAATAACGAATTATGGAGACAATTACGGTAAAAGTGATCTCCATATATACCAAAGTATACCATTGAATTATTAAAAGCAGATTGACGTGTATGGCATAATGAAAATGCAAAGAGACTCGGAATGTACGCACAGATTCAAAAATATTGGGATAATTAAGATTATGATTAGGTAGCCAAAATATAATAAAGGTATAATTAATAAATTGGTCGGTATCAGTTGTAGTTGGTGGGCACATTTTTTTAAATACATGGTATATGTTTAGTTTGTCAATTCTATACTAGCTAAATAGCTGAGAAAAAATATTTTTATAGGCTTATTATTCATGGTGTCGATGTCTTTATTTTTCTATTCACGATACTAGTAATGTTACCTACATTGAATAACCTGTCTTTTAATGACTCTACCATACGTCGAAATAAGGTAAGACTAGATATATAAAAAAAAGAAGAAAAATCTTTATTTATTTCATTATTCTTAAAAACTATAATTATTTTCAATTACCTAGTCAGTATAAATGTTGTTATAACGTGTACAATTATTTTATATTCTATAATTATTTTCTGCCAAAAAACCTTACCGTTAAAATGTCTTGCGAAATAATTACAAACCAGTTAGGTACTACGGGTTATATAATACTAAATAAGGTTTATGAATTCATAAACAGTATATAAAAAGCGTATCTTAAAGAGAATACACGCATTCGTTTTCTTCTCCTAAAAACGCAAATCAAGGCCAACTTTTATGGCATTAAATTAGCGTATAGTAACTTGTTTATGTGGTCACGAAACCTGGTCCGAAATATTTTAAGCAGGTATTTTCATAAAAACCAAAAAAAAATATATTCGTATTTATGTGACAAATTTAGTGCCTTGTATTCCTTGTGGTCATAAAAGATCAATTATTTTGGACCTCCTAGTGTGTGTGAAATGTATCGAACTTCTACAAGCTGGTGAAATGCCATTGCCTTGTTTACGCGATCATTCACCGCGATTTGGTTTGTAAATTAGGAGACGTTTTATCTATTTGTCAACTTGAAACAAATTTGTATGCAAATATTTGTCATGAGATTGCTATATCGATGCTTTAAAAAGTACCGGACAACTAAACGACTTTCGACGTCTGCTGCGTAAAATAATTACGAATGACACAATATATGTATTTGAAATTTTATATTTACAGTTTGTAATACTGAGTAGCTAGTAATAATGTCAATTATGGTATTTAGCTAACCCAAATACTGTGGTGAAAAATTGTAAGTCAATGACTTGGTGCGTCACACTGATGTATCTACTTGTTATTTGCTTCTTCAACAGATGGCGTTACAGGTACTAAATTATTTCAATGAATTTTAATCGTTTTAGTTCTTTTGAATTGAAAGTAGATTTTTAGAATATAAATTTCTATGTTGGTTCGTTGTTTTGATATTCGTAGATAAATGATAAAAATTGTGTAAAAGTAGAAGTTAATTGGCTCAATTTTTGCATCGACACAGGAATCGTTAGCCCCTTAAAACAAGTAGGTACCTATTATTTAAAGTTGTCAGTAAATTAATCATCACTGAAGATAGATGATTATGGACTTCATACTTATACGATGATATGTCTAGTTATTATTTATCAGACACATTTGTAACCAACAAATATTACTATTAATGCGGTTAAGTAAAGATTGGTAGCCTTTTCTGTGTCATTCAATGAAAGTTTCAAATGAAATCATTCGAGCACACGTGCGATTATAGCGCTATACAATACGCTATACTTGCGTTTGAAATACGAGACCAATCCAATCACCATGACGTTGTATGCAAATGTTGAAGTAGAATTTATAATCGCTGTTCTGCATCACACGAAACCTTAATATAAGCAGGCATACTTCTGGTATACAGGTTTACAATGTATAGGCACATATAATAAGATTACAAGCTTCGCGTGTCTGTACTTCTAATGAATTCTAATAAATTTGCAAAAAAGTAGTAAGTAGTGTTTTTTATAACTTATACATAGGTACTTACCTATGTATAAGTTATAAAAAACATTTTTACAAGGTTTGTCTGTTTGTTTGTCTACATGTTTGAAATCGTATCAAACCAACTACTAAATTAAATTAAATACTTTAACAACATATTCATAGTATACATGTAGCAATAGAAACGTTTCCATTACTAAAACACTGAAGATATTTTTGGAATTCATGATTTCGGAATCACTGATGATCGGTCATGACTGAAAATTCGAAGCGATAAGGTCAAATAAACACAAGCAATAGAAACAGAACTTTCTTCGCATAGATATAGGAATAGATTATAACTTACTCGTATATAATTAGTCATGTATAAAGACTAATAAATTCATAATACGGTTACTCCTTACGCCTACCACCTGGCATCTGACATCTACTCATTTACTGAACATAAAACCAAAAGGACTAATTTGACTTTTCCGCAGGTGTTGTCTGAACCACAAAATTTCACCTTTTAAATTTACTTTTGGTATATTCGACATAAAACATTAATTTCAGCAGTAGATTACCGAAGAGGAAATGCAATATCAAGAATTATGATCGCATAAAATTTATTTGTAAAATATACACTGGAATTGTGATAATGAAGTCACGATAAATCGAAAATATATTTTACGTCGCACGACATGCAATATTTCCCTTAAAATATGGATTTATGAGTCAGTATTTTACGTTAATCCATTCATAAAAGTATTGCGACTATTTCCTCATATTTTTATGATCCCCGAGACAACGGGGCACGATACACTTGACTCTTGTATATTGCTTACTTATACGACTATTGTATGGCTATTATTATATGGCTGCAAAAAACGGCGCGTTTATTCGTGCGTATAAGTGCAAAAGTGTAAGTCTCATAATCTATACTATATTAAATTGTCATATAATTTTTGCATTACAAGAAAAGTATTAATTTAATATTTATTAACTAAAATACATATTATACTTTGTTAACTAAATAAATCAAGACTTAAAGATTTAACTAAGTTTTATCCATACCATAGGAGAAAAATATAGTCACTGAACCCCGTGTTGAATGCCAAAGTTGCCATAAAATAAAAGTAATTAGTAGTAATAAAGCATAAAAGTTAAATAATTGCTCTATCTACCTGCGCGAATATGTGTAGTTCGATAAAAAAAATGTTTAGTTTCCTTGTTTAATTTAAAAAGTAGTTCATTGTCTTTCGTCTGCACATGACGCTGACTTCCGCGCACGTCTCGGGTTGCCTCCAACTTTCGCAATTTACACGCATTGCATCTACGTTCACGGTTGTCGTGCAATGAAGTAATAATTTCTTATCAGAGCCAACATTCATGCAAGTTGTTGGTACACAAGATGTTCCCCTCCTCATAAGTAGATCAATTTTAGCATAGTCTGGTGAAATTGGAAGGTGATTTTATATTACATTATGTAGAGTCGTTATCTGATACGAATTCTTCAAAATCTTAAGAATTCAAACATTGGAACAATCAAGGCAAGTAAATCACAGAATTAGCAGGTCTTTAGTTTGTTTGCTGTGTTTACGACATTATTGGAACTAAACATAAGAAATTGATAAATTCTATTGTAAAATACTTACACTTCGGTTTAGGTAACTAAGACGTAGGAAACTAGATAGGTTAGTTAAATTTTAACTACGTCAGTTTATTACGTCTAGTATTGAAATGATAAATATTAAAACAATATGGTGTGAATTACCTACGTTTCACCTGCTGAAAAACGAACCAGGTACCCCACTCGTCCGTTATAATGTTGCTTCTATCACCACAATATACCATCGTATAAGATGAGATAGCAACCGGTTTATCTTTTAAGCTTCCAAAAATGTACTCACATAAAGTGCAAGGTGTACCTTCAATGTCATTACCGCTGAATTGAATAATAGATTTCCGAGTTATCTATGTAAATAGATGTCAGGAATTTGTAATTACTTACTGCCGTTTTTCATAAGATTCTGAGCTCATAAGTTAGGTAACCCATATAATAAGTTCTATTCATTAAACTGATGTAGATACTCAGAGTCGTGTGCAATGGTTAGTTAAGTAGGTATACGAAGTGTATGCAACTGTAACAGTGTCCACTTAATTGCACTAGGAAGAGTTTGGTGCATTGTGAACGTAACTGGTTGCGCAACCAGTCCGAACTGGAGCACGGGCTTACAGTCCTCTCACCATGGATTTATGGTGAACGCATTAGTCAGAGACTAAGTGTGCTTACGTGTCCGCCACGGGACAGTCGTATCGTTCCTGTGGACAATTCCACGATCTATACGAATTAGGCAGGCACTGTCTCACGCTACGTTGAGTCACGAAAGCGCTATTCGTCTCTAAATCTAAATATGGGTTGGATTTTCGTCGTAAACATTGCGACAGCGACTTAAATTTGCAATCGGTAACCTACTTACGATTTATATTCTGCACTCATATAGTATTTCTCTTATATGAGACATCTAAGAGACTGACTCTCCACAAAACCCCGTAAATGAGTTTGAGTTAATTCCAATAAGAGTTCAGACTTTCAGAATTACATTAATAAAACAGAAAAGTCTAATTAATTAAATATAAAACAACATTAATTAACATAGTGTGATGTTTGATTCATTGTCGGCACTAACTCGAACGTTAGATCCGCCAACAATGATAAACTCGACTAGTTCCCTGCCGAGAAACACTCAAACAAGTAACACTGAAAACTATTTCAAATAGCCATGCGGTAGCACGACCAACTTCCTTGTACTGTATTATTTATTGAATCGCGGTAAGCTTTTGTAATAAGACAATGATCGACTGTACAATACAACACCAAGTTAGTTGTTAAATCGATGTATAATTAACGAATTTTGTTTTATCACTTTGACATAATTTTAAAGCTTATTACGCCTGCAAACACATTTATTGTCATAATTAAAATTATTGTTTAATATATAAACAAACTCCTAAGGTAGTTGTAAGTTTCTTAAAACAACATTGTGTCATTTCCTGACAAGTAGATAATTATGGAACAATGAGAATTATGGAACATACTAAACTTTGCAAACTATTTAGTATGTACTCATACCAACTCCAATGAAGTAATAGCTGGTGTAACATATACTACAGAAATTCCTATCCATAACATTTTATAAATATTGCACTTAATATCACGACCTTCAACTTCATTGACAATGCTAAAAGGATTCTTAAATATTTACGCTGTATCTGTATAGATAAATGAAATTGAAATGTCTGTCTGTGATTTTAATATAATGGGCATATTTGAACTGATATTTAATTGATAATGTTGATGTAGCAATATTTTCAAATTAGCAAAACATAGGTTTAACGTTTTAATCCTGTCGAGATCATATACATACATGCAGGGCGAGCTTCAACGGACACCTCATTTTAAATAAATAAATATCATACTTTATGTCCTTAAATGGCATGACATTGTTTTATCATTATAAATGGACGAAGTGCTCCATACGTGCATTTAAATTTGTAAAGCATAACAATAAAAAAGACATTGTGTGCATTACTAACGTGTATGTTATGATTTTCCTTGTTATTATATGCCATATATAAAGGTTATGAAACCATCAAGAGGTACCTTGAAGTATATCTCATAATAAATATATATCATATGGACTTGGTGCTGTAAACGAGGACTTAAAGTATATAGATTGAAAATGTATTCTACTCTTTCTGTCAAAAGACCATAGAACTTAAAACGACGTTGAATCTAAAAACAGAAATCCATATATTCATTGTTTAATTTAGATGTCGTCCTGACCAGGCATCGGAACCTTTTAGTGACATATGCATAAGAAAACTACATCCTAAAAACTAAAAACATTGCTATTATAACAATATTGCATTTTCATCCGATCTAAATAAGCATGCAAAATTTCAGCTCATCGGATACCGGGAAGCGAGACAAATTCAATTTGCAAGATTTGACCCGAACTAACCTACATATATACTTACATGCGTACATTGCAAGTTAAATATAAAACTTGTAAAACGATGTAGCGATAGTGCCACCACTAACAATACTATGTTACGTTACTATTATGTAAAGTAGGCATTTCAGTAACGAAAGCCATTGTCGATCGCGACTATAAGCTCAGCCAGGGGCGAAAATCACGTCATGTCTTTTACATTCAATCTCGGCACTTTATGGAGTAGAAATTGCAGCAACGATTGCTTACTTTACCTGGCTTAAAATTTTTGAACATTTAAACATTTTACATGATTGTAAGATTGACCTATATACAAATCAAAATACTATTACTTAGTCCATTTGTTCTTGATACGATTGTATGCAAAACATCGTTCGTGTAAACTTACACATTGTTGCTATTTCGTTCTGAACTTCGCTGACACACTGCTGTGTGATACGAATACCGTATATATTATAGATTCATCTCATAGCGGGTGTGCGATGTAATAGCGTCTCCATTTGATCGGAAAGCGTAAGGTAAAGGCAAATTGGACTTGTATTCAGCTGCAATGGGAATTATGGTGCATGAAATCGTGCTCAGCAATATACATTGACACGGTAGGCGATGTGCTACTCATATCTAAAATGCAAATTAATGTTCTTCTGTCATAGATTTTACTTGTCATCGAGGAGTTGTCTGCTTCGTACGAAGGATACCCAAGAGTCTGATAATTGATTCTTTTATGATATTAATGGACCATACGAGCATATTGATGCATGCCTACATGAATTGAATGTGTAACTTCAAATAGAGCTTCCATCTCCATGCATCCTCTCATGCATTACGTATGTAAGTGTAAATAATTTAAAAATAAAGTACTATGTGTGTTAACGAACATAATAAAACATTAAATTTTCTAAAATATTCAAAAAGTTGTCACGAACGTAATGCCAAGAGAAATCCCCTGGAACTGTAAATGTCTATAGACGACCGTGAACATTAACCACTAGGCGAGGCGTTACCGGTTTGCAAAAATAACCATTTCTATAAAAAAAAATAGGTATGTAAATAAGATTCACTTAGAACACCGAACAATACTTGCAGGTAAAGAAGGAGCTAAAAAAAATTATTTGTGTTGACCATTATTTTGATATAATACGCACATTATCATAATTACGTATGTCTGCACGCTCTACTTTCCAGCAACAATGGTAAGTCAAAAACAGAATTACCATAACTCAACGTTGCATAAAGGATGACTTACTATGCTTGTGTTTTGTGCACAGTATTTCCCCAACAAAGCATACTTGGTTTGGTATATGGTACGAATTATTCCACCGTATTTGCACGAATTTATTTGACGAGTGGATATCCAATCTCTTTCCCATGGATAAAGTAGAAGTTAAGTAAAGCACAAAAGATGGGTAGCAGTCGCTAAGGTTATTTACCGTGGTCGCCAACACGCATAGGCTTTGATTTATATGGCACCCTTCCCTGCAACTTGTTCCCTAGAAAAACTCTGTATAGAAACCCTGCAGACTAATTTAAGATCTCATTATTATCGTTATCACCGACAATTCCGTAGGTCTTTCGTACCGAAAATTTAACAAGCTTTTATTTAACTTGCTTTGTTACTTTCTATGTATGTAAAAGTTAAATCTGACTTCAACATTGAAGTTACTTCAGCGCGTTAGACGATTTTTTTACGATAAATTACTCGCATTCCACTTACTCGCTGTAAGTTTCCATACATTTAATTCAAACTTAAAAAAATATAATAAAGAGCCTAACAATACAAATAAAGTGCTCAATTTGAAACCTATACAGAAGTTCTTAGTAAATTCTCTGTGTAAAGCGGTGTTTGCGATGCTTTGTTCCGGTTCGAAGCCAAAGTAATTACGGGCGCACGAGGATTTCCAATTTAGTGCTCAAAGGGCGGCAATACGCCCCGGTGACCAAGTTTAGATGCTACGATTATGCTTAGTTTTAATTTTCTTCTAAATTTTAGTAAATAATATCAACTTGTCTTTATTTACATTGACATTTGACATTATAGGTATTTATGGGCCTTAACTATAATAATTATATTTTATTATTTTTTATTTGACGACTTCGGCATATCACAGGTTTAAATGAATAAACCGTTTCTTTGTGTGTGGCTTTGTTTTCTAAAAGATAATGTTTTTCTTACGTCTTTATAAGTGAATATGCATTTAAGTTTATTAAATGGCACATGCAATAACACTTTCACTCAAGTCTACTGACTAAACTTTTCGTGAACCATATAAACAAGATATTTACGGGTAACATATAACCGGGTTACGCTTGTAGACTCCAGCCATTACCCAATTATGATATCCGTAGAAGAGCTATTATTTTGATGGCTTTGTATAATGTTATTTAATATTTTTAAATACTAATATATCAAAGTATATTTTTATATCCTTCTCCTTGTCAAAAAAATATAGGCCAGTTAAGTGGAAAGTAATGCATTACATAACGGAACCGACATTTAAATGGCAATAATACGTTCTGAGTCAGTCTGCCCAGTAACGTAAGTTCAGTAAACGTATCAAGGGCACCAAGGACAGTTCAAGATTCGACATTAAATTTCACAAGGTGAAAAATCTGTTGTGTATTTTGTTACATTTAATAGCTATTTCCACGATGCCGCGTTATTGAATATGGTTTAAATTATTAATACTTATATGTTGTTAAATTTAAATATATTCAGCAATATGTATTAGACTGATTTGTATAAATTTGAATATGTTTAAATGCGTTATACATTTATTTTTTGTTTAAATAAATTAAATAAGAGCATATAATATCTTTTAACATATTAACCAAGTCAATTTTATTATATTATAGTTACTTCAGTGATCTTTTTAAGCAACTCTCTTTACACAATTAAATCTTACGAATAAAAAGTTTGCTCTTTACTCTACACTACTAGATTAACTTTTCTAATATTTCGAGCGTAACGGTTTTTCCGTCACTTTAGGCAGTGTTTTCTACATAAAAAGTTATATATGCCCTGTAAATGAATATCATAATCTGGAACTACTTTGGTGAACATTTCTAATACATTTTTGTTTTGAATGAGATCAATAATCTCGTCACGATAATTTTCGTTCATAACACATTCAAAAACATAGCCACTTTCTCCGACCATGCTCCACCCAAACCGGATCAAGTGTATTATTTTATTTAGCGTCTATAAGCGGTGTTATAATTGCGATTTCTTCCTACCTTATTAGTTTTTTAAATGATATTCTTAATTAAGTATGCTTACTTACAAATAATGATATTCGTTAAATTATCAAGGGTTTAACGGCGATCTGCTTCGCACTTTCCTTAATTTTTGACACATACACACAGTTATTTTTAAATTCAGTTATAACTAATTAAGCTTAGAAAGAACCGTTATATTTAAGCACAGACATTTAGTTTTAATAATACACGTTACAACCTTCACGTTTATGGTAATTAAAAAACAATTATAGTTGCCTAAGTTCCTAACACCAAAAATGTAGAGAAGGAATTTAAAATTTTGTTAACGATACTTAAAATTCGTTTTCGACGAAGAATTTGACTTTAGTGTCGTACGAGGGTCATTCATAAGTACCTAATGGTACGTTAACGTGAATATTGGTTTTGACAACACGAAAGTAATTTGCTCATAACTGATAACATAAGGTATAAACAGGTATTAAGCTATGCGTTAATTATATTATTTGTACACGAATGTTGCCACTTCACTTTCTCTTTTCACTCAGTCACTAGTACAGCATGTGTGTATATAACAAACGACAGACAACCTGATAGATATTATGATGTTACCAATTATAAGAAATTCGTAATTTTTAAAATCATAAGCATCATATTTCACCAACATATGACCATTATAGGCTGGAGGAACTATTACTAAACAGTATATCTCAGGATTGAAGAATATACAAGAGAAAATTGAATCTTGATCGAATTATAAGCCGTTTTGATAAATTTTATTGACGTACATAAATGATAGAAATTCCACATTAGACGGTTCGTATATCTACACATATCGTCACAACTAAAAAATAAAATTATTACAAAAATGTATGTATACTTTATAGATATTAAATATTATCGTTATCTTTATCGCCAGTTATTGTAAAAGCTCTAACTTTTTCCTGATATATTCGATGCTTTGCTTCTAATGATCTCAGGGCACTCGATGGCCTTAGTCCTCCCATATTTACCAAAAAACTTATTTGTACAGGAGGCACTGGCACTTGTTTTATATCAGAAGAATCTTGGTTTTTATTTCCTAAGCAAGACTTTATTCTTCCTTTCTTACTATTATCCACTTTTGAATCCATTGTCTTTTTAAGCTGCTTGTTTTGATCATTGTAGGGGCTGTATTTTTTTACAATCAACTTGTCATTCGTTTCATTATTATCTCTTGTTCGTTGCACGTTAGCCGACTTGGATTTCGAATTACATATTCTTCTTACAATTTGCGACTGTTTGACTTCCATGTTTTTGTTAATTAAATACGATTTTTCAGTATCTTTTCGTTCTTTAGCCTTTGCAGACTCGACCTGTCGTTCCTTATTCTTAGCTGATTCTTGTCGCTTTCCTATTAATTCTTTTTCTGCCTTTTTCTCCATATCTTCTTGTACAGATTTTTTGTAAATTCTAACTCGATTTTCCATCCTCACTTTTTCTGAATATCTTTGTAAACTTCGAGCTCTTTCCAATCTCGGTTTTATGTTTTCCATATCGGGTCCTAGACCGCCGAGTTTTACATTTTGTATAGGTTGTACTGCAGTTCGCTGAAGATTTCGATGACGCGGTTGTGAAACATCTGAAATACTTCTTAGGTTTTGGTCAGCAATATTTTCTGGTGATTTACTTCTGAAGTTTTCAGGGAATTTTAATTGCTCTTCATAAGTTTTTTCTAGATAGTTATTAAGCTCTTGGTTGATGAGTTTTTCATAATAAATTTCATTATATGATTCGGAGTTGAAAAAATCTGTTCTGGGGTCAGTACCCTCTTCGCCGAAGCTCTCCCTTTCTGTGTCACCAAATTCTGGGGAAATTGATCTTATTTCACTGTGAATTTTACTCGAATCAATTGGCATTGGAGAAAACTGTTTACGAAACATTTCCAAATATGATGTGCGTTTTGGCTTCCGAGTATCTTTGTTAACTAAATAATTTTTAATTGGTGGAAACTCCTTTTTAAATTTATCTCCAACATTATAATTTCCATGAACTTGCTTCTTTTTACCTTTAGGCACTTCTATAAGTACATCCTTCTCGTAAAACGGCACTAGTATCGTATCGACATTTGTTTTCTCTGAAACCTTTTTCGAGGTAAGTTTCTTTTTGAATTCAGTTTCTAAGCTATCTAATGAAATATTACTATCAGAACTAGAATATCCTTCCATTATTTATAAATAAACTTCAAACTTTTCCTTTTGCTCAAAAATACCAATTACTGTAATGACGCTTTCATGTGTCATTAATGATTTTCATTTTCATACATAAAAGCTGCCAGATTGTACGCCGTTATAAATCAAAAATAAGTTTTACAATTTACGCCAAATCATACAATATTGGAACTATTTTAAAAGGAACATTTAAAATATTACATTATTTGTACGTGAGGTTTTTATCAGCTCTTCCTTTAAATCAGGCGTGTAAATCGTTTATGTCAAAAGTTCCGACACGTAGTGAGGTTGGACCAGGGCCAAGTTCGAACAATGCGCAAATTACTTTACTCGCGTCGTTGTAAGAAATTACATTGGAAATGCACACTCACGCATTTTGCCCCTCCCATCCTTTGTGACTCTATCGTGTAAAATAATGAGCTTAAAATTACGTACGCAGTAAGATGTTGTGGAATGGCTCTTACGTGTTTCGGACGTTACATTAAGTTGCAACTTCTACGAATCCTCTTTGAGCCGATTACATTAAAAAATTATACCGTCCTCCGCCTTACGAATTTTCAATCAGGTCACGTGTCCTAATGCGAGTTTAAATTTTTTTACCCATCACAATAAGTGCAAAACGCCGCCAAAGAAGTTTTCACTTCAAAAATATTTTTTAAACAGTTTTACACTCAGAGACTGCTAATACCATAGACATAGAATTTTTTCGCTACGCCATATATCTATGGCTAATACCATGGAACATTTGCTTTTCTCTTCTAGGCCTAATATAGACAATGTTGCAAGTAAAACCTAGCAAAATAAAATTAGTGAGTAAAACCTAGCAAAACTAAATTAGTGAGTAAAACCTAGCAAAACTAAATTTGTAGTTCACAGACATTACTGGACAGATACGGACTACACGTAGATATACAGGCACATAAAATACAGACGTCATAACTGCCACAGTACTTACAATAATAGGCACTCGGAAGAAGTCAGGAAGTCAATTTAGTTGATTCCAAAAGGATATAACGTTCATATAACTAACGCAACAAGCGTTCGTGTACTCGTACGTCGCAACTATGCCTGCATGAAGTCCGTCTACCTAATGGAAACTACGACCCTAAGAATATATGCAACACTTTGCAACTTTTGTAAAGTCCCACAATGTTCCCAGAATACCTCGGTAGAATGTTTGTTCTTAAACCTTATAAAATAATAAATTACATTCATGTCGTTGACGTATGTGAATACGAAAGCAGCGCGTTGAAATTGCGCCAATCGAGTATGCTTACGTATTTGATGACGTAGCGCAGTGCTGATTATGAACGAACCTCATACCGATATGTAATAAAACCAGTAAAGTAAAACGGTTTACAACATTATAAAGCAGTGTAGGGCTTTCTAACCTCCAAAGTCGGTTTCGAATCCAAGGGCATTCCGATTCGAATTGATGTGCTAAATATAAATTATTTATCACCTGCTTAGATAGTGAAGGTAACATCGTGAGGTAACCTACACATATGAGAGTTCTCTGCAATATCCTCACTGGTGTAAAGTGTTCCAATCAACACTCGGTCAAAGTCGTAGGCTTTAACCCTCTTTCTAAAAGAAGCTACAATTCCAATTCCCAGCAAACATTAATGGCCTGATTATATTATGAACAGCTAGTTTCGCTACGGAAATACCTAAAACACATTAGTCTCAAAGCCTTTTTCCAGACGAGGAATCCGTGTGAAACTTAAATAGAGCGAATACTTCCCCGTATTGGACAACAATATATTTTACTGTGGCATGACGTTGTCGTAGACCATTACAAACTTCACACAACGATGACGTAGTATTAGTACGCAAGCGCTTCGCTGGGTGCTGAGATAACGGGTTAGGGGTGTGCCACACAGGATATCCACAGTTATAAATGAAAGCAGGCGGCCTATTTCACATAATTTACTTTTAACTACATTAATAAGGAGAAGTACCTAAAATAAATTAACGCAATTCGAGTGGATCCTAATGAAAATTGATAATTAATCACTTATATAGTAGTGCCATCTCCACAACTCTGGCTTAGAGGAATAGTGCTACTTTCCGGTATTTTCTGAGAAAGCAATTATTTAGAATATTACTAGCTGAACCGGCAAACGTTGTGTTGCCATATAAAAAAATAAAAATTAACATCGAGCGGTATGAAAAATGGTGAAATTACTGAAATGGCTATTAACAATGGGTAAGAATTTAGGGTTGTATGTATTTTTAATGCCACATTATAGAAAAATAAAAACAATAAATTTTGCTCAAAAATAAATAAACTACCTACTGAATATGCATGTAAAATTTGGTGAAAATCGGTAAAGCCGTTTCGTTTTATATTTTTCTTTTATTCTAAATCCAATATGGCTGGATACACTGATTATTATTTATGAGATTATTATATGACGTTTTAAAAAAGCTCTTTTTTACGCAAATTATAGATGTATTTTAAAAATACATATTTTTATATATGTGCAATGTAATAATTATGGTAATCAATTGGTTTTCTTTTCTCATTTGGTGCTCGTCGTATTTTGACGTTTCTATACCATACATCACATTAGCATAAGTCAGAATATTTGCTATAATTACCAAATGTCACCACATAATCTAATTAATCAGTTAAATACTTATATAATGGACTTGAGGGTTGCTTAATGTAGTGCTAGTGAACATTTACCAATATGTGAATTATATTTAATTTAATTTGATTTAATTGAATTGACAAGAGAGGAAAATGATTTGTCTTGGTATCCTTATGGAAAAAACATTTCCTGAAAGTACATTTAAATGGATCCAGGTTGGGAGGATTGTAAAATGTACCTGTGTACAGGTAATATTGCTAACATGTGAACACACATTATAAAGATCATTCATTAGTCATTCTATAATTTATTAGTATCAACATAGGGCATCTAGCACTTAAGATGGTCGATAAACTTTGATGTAAGTAGATAAGTTCGTTTAACTTAAATTAAAACGCGTTTGCACTTACATACAGGGTTGGCAGTTTCTAACGTATATTAGTAATTTTATATTAATTAATTAAGAAAGTACTTTTAGTGAATAGATTCGTACAGCGTCTAATTAGTAATTAGCATGATGCAACATATATTAGATTGACTATAGATGATTACAAATTAAAAACATTTTTGAATAAATTAATTTACTTCATATTCATAGTTTTTATTACCTTGCAGAATATGGAAATCACATTAAAATCATCTTTGATTTAATAACCGATTAAAATTGAAGCGTGCTAAATTGAGATCACATCAAAATTATGTCGGAATGCATGTAAATGTACCTGTTAGCCTTCTCCAACTAAAAAATTCGACCACAATCGCTCATTTAACCCCAAATCTAAACTATATACATCAAAAATCTTTGACATTTCATTAGTGTTTCGATTGATTTATTACGACTCATCAATAAAATTAACGCAAAGGTTAAAATGTCGAATTTTATCGGAAGACGGAAAAATTAAATGTTAACTACCTAATCATACGAAAATAGGTCTTCATTATAATCTATTTGGTTTAATTTATTACTGGTCTATATTTTAGTATGCGAGACGTTCCAGAATGTATTGACAAACATAGTAAAGGTTGTAAAATTATTTTTGTTTGGATTTACGTAACAGCTCAGTTTCTATTACAAGAGAAATATAGGTCAAGCTAGTTTGATGTATTTCTTTTTGTGTTGTTTCACTGCAACAATACTTTAGCTTAAGTTTGTGAAAAGTTATAATATACACAATAACTCCCTATAGGAAGATGGCTCTTGATTTTACAATGGAAGTTTCCGCGCGACAAAGTCTTCTTGAAGTTTCAGCTGAAGTGGGGCAGCAATGTATTCAACGTGGATCTATTCATGGAGTGCCATACTTTTTTCTGACCTTAAACTTGGTTTTCAACTTTTAAATGGCAAACTTGATTTTTCTAGCTCTACTTCACATACCTCTTCATTTTAAGTTGCATTGTATGTTAAGAACTCTCTATATTAAATGAAATACATTCTGGTTAATATATGTATTTCAGAATGTAATGTCTGAACAAAACCGCTGCTCTTGGAGATAAGACTGTGTATTTAAGAAATGTAAACATTCACAGTGATGTTAAAGACGCCCCTGAACCAGAGTTAGGAACTCTGTACACTTGTATGTTGTTTGACCGTAAGTCGAATATTTGTTTATTCTGTAACTGAGTATAAATAATCAATTTTTGATAGTAGAATAATAATTACTCTAGGTGTATCAGCAGCAGCGGCCTCTTCCTCTACTGCTTCTTCCAAATTTCTGCTGTGTCATCAGTATTGGTGATCACTGTAGTTTATCAACATCTGTGCTGGAGCCTTAATTCGTTTTAAGATTGAACACGAAGACAACCATTGGACGCGTTGTTACTCATGTTGTGGAGAAACCACTAAACATCAAGAATATAAAGAATATTAGCATACCGTTAGCAATTTCAAAAAATGCGAAAAAAATGAAAGTTTGTGTCAGTATTTGTCAAATAATTCACAAATACTGACACAAACTTTACAACGCAAACCAATATTTTTTTTAAAAGGTGAAACAGATTAGGATGCGGTTAATACTAAAAGTTTAGCAATGCATGTAGGTCAAGGTACATTTAGATTGGAGTCAATTTAGTTGACAATAGTCATTGTCGAAGTCTATCTTACAGTCGACCACTATCGAAGGCCGTATCGCAGGATTTATGGAGCCTGTAGTCCGTAAAGGTAACTGTCACGTCATTTCATAATCGGATTCAATAATTTTATTCTTTCAGTTAAGCCAACATTTTGCAATACAATAGGTTGAAAACCTCATTGAAATCTTTTGTTGCTTGTAGTTAACAAGAATAAATAAAGTATTTGTAGTTACAATTATGGCATGGCATAAAAGAAAATAATAATAAGTTACAACATTTTCAAGTCTTTTAATATTAAATTGATATAAAATTGCACTTGTTCTCCTTTCTACTTACTACCTTATAATATATTTATTTATATTTTCCCTGATATTTTTAAATAAGTAGACGTTAATATTTTAAACGGCAATTTTCTAGTAAATTCATTATCTATATAATATGGATAGAATCAGAACATAAATAAATTGTTATCTAATATTCTCTAACCATAACGGTTAGCAATAAGGAAGTCGTTACCTACTACCTACTTATGCAAAATGTTTACATAGAATATATAATATATATCGAATTTCGTGCTACATACTTACCTACTTATGTTATGATGAGCTATTCTAGCGGTGTTTCCTTCGTGCAGTTTCTCAATTTCCAAATCTATGACACTGCCTGCAAAGTTGTATTTGCGTGAAAATCCGGCCAAAATGACAATTTGGCACTGTTTTCAAAATAAGTCCGCATGTCTCTGCGGGAAATCAGATGCTTATAAATACCTACTTAGAATTTTATAAGGTTAATAAATTAATATCAGTTATTTTGAAATCACACAAAAACACAACAATCTTATTTATCTGTATAATTATTTATCTGTGTGTATAATATTGCTTATGTAACATCTACATCACACCATTATGTTCTGTGTGTCTAATGTGTATGTACAATGGTACATAGTCATACACGCGAACATGTATGCAAAATGTCTCATAATCGCTAATGAAACATTAATCCCGTAAATGCTCACTATCAAACGCTACGAATAAGTTTACATGATACACCTAAAAGTTTCGTATAGTCCAGACTGACTTAGGATTAGTAAACTTAATAATTATAGTTTTAAAAACTTAAAACCTTAAAATTGTACAAGGAAAATCGTTAATACTGATTCCTGATGATCCTGATGAGGTAAATTATTTAAATCGTGTATATGTATACATACATACATACACATGTACATGTATTATGTGTACATATGTATGTATGTAATCGTGTTTAAAATTTTAAATTAATCAGACCGTTGAAAGTGCGTAAAAATCAAGTTCAAAGGTTCCGGTCAAAAGCTTGGTAAGAATTACGTATTCGTTGTTGTTTTCAGGATACTACTTTTCAGGTCTAAAAACTCCCATTTACAAGTAATCAAATGGTGGCGAAAAATGCGCCTGGGCACTGAAAGAAATTCTAGTAAGGAACTCAAGTTAATTATTAATGGATTGGACCCATTCACGAGTACTTATGTGTAATCTCTGTGATGTTGCGAAGAACCTAAAGGTCAAGTTCAAATAGCAATCGTGAAACGATCAATAAACCGATTCACGATGCATTTATGCTATTAACAATTCTGAACGAATTACGCCCACACTTAGGGTTGCCACGCAATGATTAATTTTTATTATCGATTTCAAAGAGGAAAAGTAAATGAAGATGAACTAACAAATCGAATTAATGTAACGTAAAATACATGCATTGTACGGTGCTTACATACAGCTGGTAATAAGATTCAATTTAAATAAAGAAATGTATATTATCTAATTTCGATCACTAAAAGTGAATGTCTTGAAATTATTTATCGGTGTATGTTCAATACTGCAACTTTCTCTATTTATCACTCATTTTACGAACAGTTATGGGACATAATACGTCTATCAAACAATACATAGCGTAAAAGATGCATCTTCGATTTTGAGTTGGCAATTACGCAAAACGTATAGCATATGAAAACTTTCAACAGGAGAGTAGGCCACTATCGAGCATTGGTATGCGATGTAGTAGAACCAGTTAATTACCTTTATATATGTTGCAGGCGTACTCTTCACAATTTGGAAACAGAAGACGAAACAAGACGGTAATTACGAGAGATATTATAAACATTTCGACATCAAAACTGTCACAACAAGATTGATTTGCTTTCGTAATTTACGTATATAAAAATAACACTTAATTAACTAAGACATAACAAGAATAACTAATTACAATGGGTGCAATTAATCGAATAACAGTAATGATTCGGATCGTTCAGACGGATTCAAAGTTCGTTAAAAAACAATCGCAGTTCAATTAGCTAACCGAACATTACACTTGACCCAAATTAGATAAACCTGAGTTAAGCGCGAAATAAAACAAGGCCCGGTAAGAAGGGTAACCATGCTTTACCATACTTATGGAGGCTATGCATGTAATTATTCTCTTTATTCTTATACTTATTATCTTATTACTTATCTAAATTTATATCTATCAAATCTTTAAATTAAAATTTTTGAGGATATATTAATGATGCTTTTTCCAAAGCTTAAAAATAAAAGCTCAAAAATAATTCATTGTTTGAAAAAAATTTTGTTCAAACATTTTACAATTTCAAAACAAATAACTAAATGAAATGAAACACGATATTAAATAAATTTCAAATATAACATAATAATAAAAGTATTTAAGATTGACAGCCTTGGGAAGCGAGGAATGTCTGTTAATATCACATCGTATGGTAGGTCTATGTACCAAACATTCCGTTAACATTCCGTCCGAGTGTCGACTGTGATTGTGGGCGCTAATTGATTAAAGAATACGATATTGTCAATAACTAAACAATATTGTTTACTTGCGTGTTTAGCTTTGTAATATTCAATGACATTTATTTTAATTTGAACCGTGAAAATCTTATATTTACTGTAGCCAGTGTGTTATAAACGCTGGCTACATTAAATATGGAAACAAGGATTAAGTGAAACTTTATTGACTAAAGGTTTTATTCCGAAAATTATTTTTTTGTGCTCTAAGTGCATTTATTATCTTTCCGTGTTCTACTTATAGGTCGTATTAAAAATTAAACACATCAACAAAAGTTTAACGAACAACAGCAGATTTATGTTAACTTTAAAGCATTACAATGTTTAAAACATTCCAACTATTGTTCAGTAATGATATAGTGCAGTAATTAATAAATGGCAAATGTCAATGAGAGTAGCACATGAGTAAAGGTTCATGTACAAGGTAAGCTCTCATTTCACGATCATAAGTCACGGTAAATATATTTTGGTTATGTACATTTGACTACATGTATCACACATACATACTATTTACAATTCAATCTGATACTTCCAAAAATTCGTATTTAAGCTGTATGTTTGGTTTTATTATATTATAATAAATACCAGGTATATCCTACTTATTTATATCAGAAAAAATAAGCATGTCATGTAACATGTAAAATACTATGTGTAAAATTATCGTATTTTCTTCTTTACTTGTATGTCTATCTGTTTGTGACTGTCGTTATAAATTTTAACACATAATAAGTAGGTATTCTACCTTGACCAATGATAAACGACGATTTAAATTAGCAATATTAACATGATCGATCAAAATTAAAATTCTGTTCACAAATTATACTAAATCAAGTTGACCTATTTTTGTCAAAGAGGAGCATAAATATCGCATATTTTATTTGTAATTGCCTCCTCAGTATCGCATAAAGATGATGAATCTATTAAGCTCAAGTTCTTGTAAAATCGTCGCAAAATATTACTTCCTTATTGCCATATTGTCACTTCTGATTCATTACCTCTGCATCTTTAATTAGTCAATCACAATTTTACCGGAATTTTGCGTGAAGTAGATTTATTATTAGTATCAAGTACAGAATCAAAATAAAGCGAATTAAATTGAAATAAATTAAATCACAAAGTTTCCATCTTTATGCTTCATTCCTCTGGGGATACTTCCTTATGTACGTTACGATCGGCCGATTCTTATACTGTATAATGTCCCGACCAAGCTATCACCTGATAAAAGCCCTGTAGTTTTCACAATTTAGCTTAGGGAACAACGCATCATCGGTAGAATCCTGTTAAATTTTATGTCTGGGTTTAATTATGAATGTCAATGCCATACAGACATGGTCGCTTACTATAAGGCGTATTTTTCGATAGATAATATAGTAATACGAGTAAACCGTCATCATATGCTCGTAGATTAGAAATGGAATGTGTAATTCAGATAATTGGCAGTTATGAGAATACTGTTAACCTTTGAACATGAATAAAATAAAAATAAAAACCGAAATAGTTATTAGTCTTCATCAGCAATAAATAATAACAATGGTATGTCAAGAGTACCTATTGCAAAATCGTTATTAATGTCGCAAGCTCGAATTCTGAACATTGCAAAAAACTTACAACACCCAATAAATATTTTGTACAGATCTTGACAGGCTATAATCCTTATTTCAAACTACTTTAACTACAGCCTTAATGCTTCGTATCTTCCAAAATAAAAATGAATCGAATTAAGAAATTTTATGTTGCGAATAATTTGTCATTGACTCGTAACTTCAAAAAGTACTTTTTAAATGCTGTAATTCCATACCTTTCTTGTTAAAGTTTCTTGGTATTACTTTATGGTCGAATGACATAACATCGATGCCATGAATCATTGAGACCTCTTCGTACTTATTTGGGTGATTTTCGATATTTTCATTGGAATAAACTTACACAACATTCGCAGCAGGCATGTTGTTGAAAATTGAGAGCGATCATTATGTATGCAACAAATTATCTGAAGATTCTCCCCAAAACGATATCTTTAAATTGCTTAAAATTGCGTCAATGCACAAAATTGAAAATTGCATTACATAATCGTATCGTATTATCATAATATAACGCATTATGTGCATATGTATATTTTTATTTTATGTACCAATGATGCGTTCAACGATCATCGATGGCATGGCTTTTGATGATCAACATCGTCATAGCATCTGCATGGCATATGCAGTGACTATATCGCATTTTCCCGCTCATGAGCTTTTCCAGATACTACTCGTAAAACATACAAAATAATATTTGTATTAATCCCGTTTTTAAGTTGTCCGAAATGACCACAGCTGCCCATGTGCTTTTTTAATTAAATTTAAAAAGAACAGAAATATTATCTAAAACCGATCAAGTAATCGTTGTAAACAATAAGAATTAAGTTAAATAAAATACCTCACACTTAAGTACATAAACATTCGTACTGACCTGTATCATCATAGACCGAAACCGGAATCCTAAACCATTTCGTCACCGGCCTAAATAACATGGAACGTATTATACGGAAGATAAACTAAACTTGAATATTTTTGACTTATCAATATTTGTTATTACAACAAGGTCGTTCATACACCGTGCTGTAGGTTGATTACATGCACGCATACATCGTAATCATATTATACCTTTTTCTTTTTTTTTTTTTTTCTCGAGGGGGAAACCTTCAAAAGGTACCCGATGACGTGGGAGCGACGCCGGGTTATGTGGGATTTTTACCGCACTAAAACCCCCCCGGTGGCCGTCCTCAACGCTTGTTGGAGAACTCCGGGATCTCCGACGGAACACAACCGGAGCCCTCCAAGCGCGATGCCCCGATCGGGCTCTACCCTGGGGGAGCAGTTTTCGCTCCTCCCACACCATGTAGTGTTTACGACGGTATGCGACCACACATACCGCCGTCCTTCCCGGGGTCGCTAGCTGGACGGTTCGAGCTCCCACTCTTGCCGCCCGCAACCCCAGAAGCCCCCTTTTAGTCGCCTCCTACGACAGGCAGGGGATACCGTAGCCCTATTCTAGTCCCGGAACTACAGGGACAAATCATATTATACCTACTACATCAATACATATAAGGTGAAACAAGTACATATAAATTTATTCATGTTTGTTTTTTACGTCGCTGATGTCAATCAGAGAATACCTTAAACGCGTAAATAAAGCAAATTTTAGGGGCTTGTAGCATTACAATTACTATACATACAACATCACCTTATCCGATGAACACCAAATATGTAAGTACAACTGACCATTTACAAATAATCTACTTCGGAACAATGTATCATTTGTAAAGATTTGGTCTTGAGTCTGTCAGATGAAGTCTAAAACAATGGGGAGTGCGCACCAACGCCAATTTACTTTTATCTGAACATACTGGTATCCTTAAGCCTTCGGCGCAGTGCAATTATTCAAATGGTACAAAAGTGGCTTCCGTACATTCATACCGCTATATAGTAGCAGTTGGTAAAGACGCTCCCATTGTTCTCGTAATGGATAGCAAAGTTAACAATAGTAAGATACCACACGAAATCTTTAATCTTTCATAAGAACCAGCCAGCTGTCTGCGGAAGCCGAACGAGTGTCAAAATATCCGACTGAAGTTGAATAGTCTCTTTTCCTACTTAGCTCAAGTAGCTGAACGGTTTCTTCATAATTTCTTTTGAGCTTACTTATCTAACCTCTGGAGTTAGATAAGTATTTTATCATGTCATCTAAAATCACTTCATTTTCACTTTTAAAGGTACTTCTTCTAAATCTCAATATTTCATATTTAATTAAAATATATATAACCAAACATTCTATCATTAAATGGTTTAATTAAGTATACATATTATGTCTATTAAGTAATTTTAAGATTGTTATTATAGTAAAAATAACATTATTTATTTAAATGCAACACCACAACATTTCTCCATCAACAAGGGCTAACTGGTGGAGAATGCCACTAGGCATTAAGTTCGCCCTTTGTAACCACTAGGTTTACAATAAAGTTTATATAAATAAATAAATAAATTATATTACTTGTTTTATATGCTATTATATTTATTCTTTATCACAACTATTTATAATGTCTTTAAAATCTTTTAACAATATCATCACGGGGAGGAGGGGAAACCAGATAAAAATGACGTCAATCTCAATCTTTCTTCTTTTCTCTTTTCAATTATGATTGGTTGTTCGCGCAGTCATTTTTATCTGTATTCTCCTTTCTCCGCAGACATGCCTGAACTGGAGAGACAGAACAGAATCACGAAGCAGATTCTAGAAGCTTTCATCCAGAAGAAACTAGGACTAACCAGAAGCAACGTGCAGGCTCCTTCGATCTTTGAAATTCTTCCTACAAAAAAAGAAACAGAAGAAAGACCTACCAGGGAGTCGGTGGATGAAGAAATTCCACCTGAGCCGACGGAGATACAAGATTATGCAGAAGATGACAATTTGCAGAGTGTCGAGAGCGAGCAAATAGACTCTATATATTCAAATGCAGGTATATTCAATAAACAAATTTTCTAGAATGATAACATTATAATTATATGTACAACTAACTAGTTGATTAGGTCCAAGTATGATTGTAGCTCTTAATTTCAACTCAACTCAACTCAGATCCAGACCATATATCACATTTTGAATGCGTGTCCAGGATGTAAACATCTCTGCATGCAAGAATGGATGGTAATCGTCTTACAAAATATGTCATCAATGTGCATGGTTTATTAAACACATTATGGTTTATTATACGAGTATTATGTGTTACATGGGAAAACCCTGCATGAGTTTCTCCCTGCCGGGGCGTCAGAGAGAATATACGAAACTAACGGATAAAACTCCCACGGTATTCCTTTGGACGTGATGTCCAGACCACGGGTATGCTAATATCACTTGTCCGCGGAGCAGTATGTTAACATATATACTTGTAAGGAGGTACAAATACTGTGCACACATACTTTAATCCTACTAAATTTATAAATGTCAATAGCAATCAAACAACGAAATTAACCTATTTAGCATGAGTTGAAATTTCGTCTAAGTTCAATATTAGCGCCGCTTGTATAGCCTCAAAAACTGACCACGAAATTGTGAAAAGTAAATAACAAATACATCAATGTTGGTTCAAACTACGTGGTCAAATATTAGAGTATGTGAGAATATCGCAAGTTACGTGCAAATACTATCATAGGTCACGCCCATTGCAAAAATGCGTGTGCGCCAGCGACTTTCATAATCGTGGAAAATTATTTCGACAAGGCTACGGTAGTTTTCGTAGCCCTGTGAAATATGATAGGTATTTTATATAAAACTTCTTATAGTGTTTTTTTCTAGAAAGTCAAAAAGCGACACAAGTAATTTATTACATTTAAAATAGTCTACGATTTAATATATTTGCTTTCAGAAAAGAAATAATGGCATAAAAGATAAAAAAAATTCGGCGTCTATTTTATACCCCCTCTTCTACCTATATCCTTCTCCTGTGCCATTAGTGTCAAATATTTCTAATTTCAATATGACGTCATTTTTAAACATTTTTCCATATAAAAGTGCCTAATGACATTCCGCTTCTTCATATCAGGTGGTTTGACATTTCGCTTAGCTTACCTTGAGAAGGTCGATGTTTATAAACCGGTCCGAAGGCGGCTAACAATTAATATTCCAGAATAGGACTTCGTCTCTATAAGAGGGTAAATGACCTGCCTTACATAATGTTTTTATTCAGGTTTAACATATGATAATATTTGTTAAATACAAGCTTCAACCTTTCTGGAACCCAAATATAAAACCAAGGCTGTTCAACTTTGGAGAAGTCAATATTTTCAAAGAATAGAAATAGCTTTACAGAGAAACAATAAAAAATAATAACTGTTTTTGGGATCCCGTAATCAAATAATAAAGAATGGAACCATAAAATTAAGGGCTTTCAGTTCATACTTACATGAAACTGAGTATTGTATTGAGATTTACGTTTTCACAAAATATGTGTTATGCGAGCTTGGACAGACCATAGAACAGACTAAAGTAAAACAAGAAGTAATTTAAACCTTTATTGGTGTTTCCTCTTCTTGTAGCTATATTAAATAGTTTTTCCCCAATCACTTTCAAAATAGCCACTTGATGACATAATGCGAATATCCTAAAAGAGATAATGCAACCTCGCTGGGTTATAATGAGTCATAATTATAACTTTAGGTAATGTCGCATATTAAAGTAGCCACACCCGCTGAACAACTACTCGTAGACTATAGATTTTATATTCGTTACTAAGAAGATATATTTTGATGAGATATAATAAAATTAGTGTATGGTACGTTATCATGTCATAAACATTCAGTGCGTCGTTTAGTGAGGATTACCGTGATCGAAATGTACATACAATCATAATAAAATGATCGTCAGCAAAATGATTAAAAACTCCGCGATGTTGGAGATTTGAGTTAGTAGTTATTTACGATGGGTTGGATTGGGGTGAAAAATATTAGAAACCTTCATAGCCAATTTTTCCAAAATTATGTCTTAATATGTGATTGTCATTGGAGCAAATCCATGTATTTTTCCTCAGAATTAACAAATAAATACTATTAAAATTGAGTGAAAAATGTAGAGGTCAGAAAAGGTGTCGCCTTTTAACAGCATATAACACAAGTCTTATTTTTAACGATTACTGCCTTTTATAGCACATATATTAATAGGTTATTGGCCATTAAAAACCCAAGCTCCCTGATAAAATCAGTTAAAAAGCCCCTTAAAGTCATTGACATAAACTAAAATTCATTGTACAAAGATTTGAAGCTGGATTTTTATTAGACAAAACAAACCCCAATAAGTCGGTACACCAGTTTGACTTTGACGCCAGTTTGCTTGGCTACGATGTCACAGACAAACAGATAGACCTACAGAGACATATACCTACACACCTATGCCGCTTGCGTCGATATTCAAAAAGGAAAAAGTAAACAGAACGCTTATTACATCCAGGTTTTTCACCTCTTGTGCACGGGTTACTACTTCACTCTCGCGTAAAACTTCCCCTATCGCGCAAAAAGTTGCAAACTCACCCCCCTTGATAAGCCCACGGGAAATAATAGGTCTAGTATCCACCCTCACTCTTATAGTGGCGGACACTAATTCATACCTAAATAACTAAGTACCTATCAGTAGCGGGAATGTGTATAAGGTTTCCTAATAACATCTCTTTCATAACACACTCTAAATCTACGATTAGATAAAATGACTGAAGCAAAAGATTTTTAATAAAATACATAAATGTTTAAAATACCTGACGAGACATTTACTCTGATAGATAGACTTTAAAATATGTTCTTCAATGCCTCGTTTTGGAGGTTAACTATGAGACCCATTGTTTATCGCCAAATAGAAATTATTGTATGACCTCAATGCTGTTTTGTAGTTTTGGTTTGGTTTGATTATATCACCCAAATAATATAAGGCAGATTTTTTAAAAACATTTACTAAGCTTATTCTAAGCTTGTAATTTAAAAAAAACCTCTGGGATCTATGCTCTATGGTGAAAACAAGTCTCGTAGCAACTGACATTTCCTTCGACCGCCTATGAACTGGCAATTAAAATTCCTTTCTTTACATCTTTTTTTTACGCATAATTAAAAAAAATATATATTTGATTTCTTATAAATATTTATGACGGTAGCCTTAATATCGATAATGGCCTTACCTGAATTAGGAATGGAGTCCTACATGATGTCGACCTTATAATAGGAACACGCACATTTTTATAGTCTTTGCTACCACAACCTGCAAATCAGAACAAGACAACGTTTCACACTACTGTTGTAAGGCATATTTAGGGTGGTAAATCATCTATGGGTAAATCGCTCAGGTTTCAGTTTGTACTTTAAATGCATTGGACCTTCTTTCGCGGGCCATACTGTGTAACTGATAGGTGGTATTTTCTATTTGGTTTCAATTACGGATGTTGGATTGGATTATGATATAATTATAAATAAGTAATGTTTAATTTTACTTTAATTTATTTCTTGAGAATATCCCAAGTCAAATATAAATCCTGCATTTACATTAACGAAGTTAACCGGAGTTTAAATGCAAGAGAGGAAATTGCGGCACAAATATTTAATCTGTGGTCTCCTGCCCGCGTTGATTAAAAATTGCTTGCAAAGCCTAGCTTATATTTGCCGTAAAGTTGCACTTTACATAACCCTCCTGAATTTTGAAATTATCCAATAGTATGAAAAAGTTGATCGTTTAGGGACGAGTAATAAATATAATAAAATATTGAGGCTTTGTTTTAAAGCGAACTTTTTCTAAACAATTTAAAAAAGAAATATAAATATAAAGAAACGCGATTTGCGATTGGTTTTGCATAGGACTTGCCAGCTTAAGTTTATAAATCCTTTAGCGGACCGAAGAAGGGTTCTATGAAAAATATACCATCGTTAATGCCGCTTCATATTAAGTTAACCAACATTTATTCTACCATTTTCACTGACCACTTTGGATTAAATTTAATCCACTAACGTCAAATCATATTACCCTTGACACATAGACACGATGGACCACTAATATTATCGTATTTAAATGTCAAAGTTTCTTCAAATTAGGCATCGATGATATGGCACGTTTGCTTACAAAGACATATTGAACGCATCATTGAAGAATATTGCTTTATATTCTGTAATTATTATAGTACGTATTTAAAAATAATTAGCCAAATGCAAGTCTATCTCGTACTTGACTGGCCGTACATAACACTAAATTTTCGTATTTTTTATTTTTAATATTTATTGTCATAGCGGCCACCATTATACATATTCAGTGAAAAAATCGTGTCTGTCTATTACGGTTCCGGAGATAGAGCCCATTGACAGACAGACAGCGGAGGCTTAGTAATATAGTAATAGGGTTCCGTTTTTAACCTTTGGGTACGGGACCCAAAAAAAAATTAAAGAAGGCTTAATTTCTGACATTCTTATTATCTAAGCTATAACTTAAGAGCACCAACGTGTGATACCGGTCAGCGTGAGTATCGAGTTATACAAATTGTTTATTCGTCTATATGCTAATATTCGGGGTTATAAGTTAATTAATTGGAATTCTAATATTCATTCGATATTTTAAAATAGTTATTTTTAGAGTTCCGTACTCGAGGAGTAAAGCCGGAACCATATTACTAATCCTCCGCTATCTGTCCGTCTGTCTCTAGATTACTGTAGATTATTTCTGTCTATCGCAAAGCTCTATCTCTTGAACCATATTAGATAGGTATTTTTACGAAGTGTTATATAACTACTATGGCTATAGTAGAATTCTAAAAATAAAAATTATTAAAAACAAAATATGCCGAAATGTACCGGTTTCTGGTATGAGATGAGATGGAAACCGTTACATTTCGGCATTTTTCGTACGCACTATTGAACATATGATTGAACCGTAACAGGAAGACAGTTTAAACTTCCATAACGGTCCTACTACTATGTTGGTCATAATGACAAAAGTAACAATAGCTAAAAATAAAAAAAACTAAAATTTGGTAAACAGAACCCTCAATGCGTGAATTTGACTCGTACTTGGTAATTTTTATATTCCTATGCTATTTTTATGAATATTACGCGTCATTAATTAATGCAAATTGAAAATCAGTAAATATATTATTCATACCTATAAAATTTTGAATAATCTAAAATCTTAGTGGAATAGTCGTAGTCTCTGAACCATGTTTTAGCAACACAGCTCCCAAGCTTTCTTCTATAGGGTAGATTTGGTAATTTCGCAGTTAGAAATGTACTTATTAAAAAACACTAAGCCAAAATATTTTATTCCGGGCTTTAATCAGACAACAATAACCTAACCTAACGTTTATAAAACTACGAGATGCAATTTGAAAAAAGTTGCCCTAAAATACCTTCGATTTTATAATAGGTAACAAAAAAATCATAACAATGCTACAATACGTCGCTAGGGAATGATTTGCATACAGTTTCATTTTTGCTTAAACTTTACTGTTACACATAACTAGCCCACGAGTATACTTCTTGATAAAGATATTGATCTCGCTCTCCACTGTGGCTAGCCGGTTCCGGCACTCGTTTTGTTTTACTAGCGCCAACACCGGCCACTTGGTAAGGCACCCGCAGCTTGTACCCGTTACGTACATTTGCTTTACATAGACTATATTTTTACAATATCGCTGTTTAATTATTAAAAGCTATTATTTAAGTTGCTTTGTTAGTATGTGAGGAATCCTGCAATTGAATTTTAAACTACTTAACCCCTACTGATTGAGGTGAAATGTTGACATGATGTCATGATTAATCGAATATTGTGAACGCCCTAAGATGGCGGATTTTAAGTACCCCTATGACATGAATATAATCTATAGAATTAGATTTGAAACACCTTCTTGAATTATTAAGCCATTAAGTACCATCCACTACAATGCCAAGGATTTTTAGTGCAGACGAAATTGCAGTCGAAAGTAGTCTATTGAAGAAGTTTAGCGGCGTAAAGTTAGTTGACGTAGCGAGCTTGCGCCAGACTCGCGCCTAGAGACAAAAATTTCGCTGCCGGTCGGCCTGAATTTTTCAACGAGGCATTGTCTGCATTGTTTTACAACGAATGGCATTGCAGTCAAAGTTTACGTGCGATATGCATGTATAATGTGACGCCAGCATTTATTTTCGCGTCAAAACCAGATAATAATATAGCCAATATCCAAAACTCTCATTGTGTTGATATGTTTATTTAGTTTTATTATCCCAACATTTGATGATACACGAAAAGTATCAAATAGGTATAAGTATATTCGTTGTCGTATAGATATAGGTCGTTGAGGTCACTAAAAACTTTTATAATAGAACCTTAAGCACAAAAAAAAATTCGAGTAATAGGAATAGCTCTATTGACTTTAAGGTGTCAGGTGAAACAGATCATGCAATCCATAGGGGCAGCCCCCTATGGATTGCATGATCTGTTTCACTCTATCGATCTATGAACTGTCTTACATACAAGAATAATATTCCTGTGTCATACAGATAAGAAATAAAATGTTTATTTTCTATTTCAGGTAGGAGTAAAAAGTACACCAGTTCAGCTTTTGAAAACGAATTGGAACCAGGTCACTACCGTAAGTGAATATTATCAATATAAGTCATTGGTTAAACGTATAAAACACATCGTAGGAATTTTTAACGGTCGACGGTTTTTGTTTGAAATGCTATTGTAAACAAAATGATAGCTTAAAGTCATTAAACATTCAGGACATGAACTTAAAGTGCTGATTTCAAATGCGTAAAAGCTTTAAAAATATTTGTGTGCTGTATTAACAGACTCATCATCATTAATTAGCAATCAAATCCAATTAATGACATGTACCGTGACTGTGTTAAGTAGTAATGTTAATCCAGACATATCGCTATAAAATATTAACGAGTTGTCGAAAAATTAATTATTCATAGGTATTTGTTTCCCGTACCAGGTACTTCATTTGAATTTATTTTCAATATTAATTATACATTTATAATGACGATCACATCCTGTCTGATCATCTTAATGTGACCCAGTGACATATAATTGATGAATATTGGATTACGCGGACGTTTGTAGTATGTCAATTAGCAATGAGCATTTTGCATAATGATGAAATGTCCACAAATAGGTCAAATCATATGTCACTTTAAGTGTCACGCGTAATAAATCTCATGGTGTTCATCTATAAATATAGGACGAGTTTTTAGAAAACCTGCTGTATTGATATGAAGTAGACTTCGACATTACGCTACACTATAAATTTGGCATGTAAATTTTAATACCTTTAAATTGTAAACACCTTGTCATTTTAAACTATTCACTCACTCAACATAGGTACCACTGTATCATTCAAAGGATTGTAATAAAAGTTGGTAATATTACATACAGGCTATATCATTAGTATAATAAATTGTAGTTTAAAAACTTAAAAAAACACGCTAATATCGCACAAGGAAAATCGTTAATCCTGATTCCTGACGATCCTGATGACGAGAATGGGATAAAATTATTAAAATCGTGTATTGTCATCGGTTTTTGATAATTGATCAAAACTTAAAATTAATCATACCGTTTAAAGTGGGTAAAAATCGAGTTCAAAGATTCCGTTACATACATACATAGATACAACCCAAGCAAATAAAAGCGTAGTAAAAAGAAATAGATTTATTTATTTATACTATAAAAACTGTTGGAAACTAACCTGATAATGGAGGCAGGATGTGGATAGTAAAGCTCTTTAATGGTTACTAATCAATCCGTTACACTCATTTACTTTTGTAACAAGTCGATACATTACAGTTGGTGATTAGGTTTTGATAACATAACCAAAAGATGGAAAGGTCAATAACTCATTTCGTGTAGATAGATATCTAAGAAAATAATAATAAGTCTACGTTGATCATGAGGAAATAACATGGTAAACCTTACAATTTTTTTATACCACTGAGTTATACATAATTAACATACACAAGGTATTTGTTGTTGTTTGGTAAACAAGTCTATAATACCACTGCGCAAATTATTCATAACTACCGAACATAAATCCACATAGTTACTCGTTTACCATTCAAACACTAATATTAGTGACATTTGAACTAGCCAGTGTACCGAGCCTGGCACTTCACGCATTCTGAACATATCTTAAGTCACTACTACTATAAGCACAGATACATTACCGAAAATAAGTTCTTAATAGAATAAGTAGGTAGATGGTGTATGTTTGTTACATAAATTTAAATTAGTAGCATGTTTTATTTAATTTTGTGTACAAAAAAGTCTAGTCACATTTTAATACAATTTTTTAAACTTTTGAAGATTGGTGGTAAAGCAGATATAATCATTTAATGAGGTCAATTGAACCAATTTTGAATCAATTTAATAAAAAGTTTCATTTTTATATTACCATCCTAGAGAATATCCCTATAGCTTATTGCGGAGTATTGCTCAATCGTTTTATGAGCAAACCAATGGGCAACTTCTTGTTATTTATTTATAGACATTCCATTTACAGATATTTATTATTTAGACATTATGTAAATTATATATAAGGGTAATTGATTTCGTGTTAAATGATTAATAGGGTCATTCCATTAATTAATTAATGATGAGTTAATGCAATTTCCTTTATTACTATTTTATGGGCGTAACGACATTTTTATGATTCATGCCAAAAGCATTGAGAAATCAAGGTGAAATACTCGATAATTTGGTAATTAAAGAATTTATTGAAACATCTTATATATAATTCTCGTGTCACAATGTTACCTAGTTACCGTACTCCTCCGAAACGGCTTTACCGATTTTCACCACATTTTACATGCATATTCAGTAGGTCTGAGAATCGGCAACTATCTATTTTTCATACCCCTTAAGTGATAAGGGTTGTCCACCCTTAACATTATTTTATTTATATGGCAATACAACGTTTGCCGGCTAGTTTTATATAGATAGGTAGGTTACACCACTGCGCAAGTTGAAGTGGATTTTTCGCTTTGTTTCCTTGTGTCAGATTATATCTTTTGAAAACCTTACAATGAGTGACGCTACTTTACAAATAAGGTTCGGATCGTTAGCCAATAGTTGTTGTTTATACGCATTTCGACACGACGATGCCCACACAACAATTAGAAGATAGATTCTAACGAACGCTCTACATAAGAGCTTACGTGACATGTTAGCCAATACTGCCTAATATTCCCCTGCAATAGTCGGCGGTAAGGCAGAGTAAATAAATAATCGGAAAAAGGTTCCCGCACAGAAACTAATAATAGAAATACTTATAGATAGGTATCAGTAAAAGAGCCCGTAAAAGTATAACTTGTAGTTTACTAAAGGTTCATACCCGATATTCTACAATGCTTTTAATCCAAAATAATTTTATTTATGTATGACATTTCACTTATACGCACATTAATGTAGAATAGGAATCAAATTTGACATGGCTTAAGTGTACACGCCAAACAACGAATATGCAAATAAAAAAATATCATATTCTCACTTATTTCATTTTCCTATCGCCAATTTCTTAATATGTGCTTTTTGACCTTTGTATATGACGGATGAGTGTGCCAACATAATATGTTGACACATTGAAGAACCCTTTGTGGTTCGACTCCGGTGGCACCACCGCCACACCTATTTCTGCCTAATAACAGCAGTGTTACGCGCTGTTGTGTTCCGTTTTGAAGGGTGTGGTAAGGGATACATACTTTTTCGAGGCGTTCCAGCTTAGTCCTCAGGGTAGCGGCGCATCTGTAGCCGACCTCAGGTAGGAATATCTATCCTATCTGGGGTTGATTATAGATGTCCATGGACGGCAGGAGCCACTTACCATCAGGTGGACTGCATGCTGCTCCTATATTATAAAAAAAAAAACATTTTTTTTAACACAAACTTATTATGTTTACGAAAATATTGTAATTTAAAAGAAAACAAAGTCCCTATGTACGACATAAACATAATCAAAATAGAAATGAATTTTTAACAGAAAATTTTCACTTAAATTTTACGTCACAAAATCAAAATAGGGCAAAAATCACAGCTTAAATTGAACGACTCGAGTGCACCGCAAGCAGCGCAGAGCTTTCGTTGCCACAAAAGCTATCGAGGTAAGCCGACTTAACTGAATACCGGCTGCTTATAAAGTGCTGCGATGTATTTTTTGCCCTGCTTCTCTGTCAGACTTATTAATTCTTTGTAAGAATGACTAAGGCAGTAATTTAAACTGCCTTTATTTTAAAGCTTTATAGTGCCTACAGTGAATTTGCCAAGCCTTAAATTACATTTATTTACCTACATTGCCGACATGTTGTTTGTTTCTATGATGGACATAAAAAAATATTTCTCACTTGATTCAGAATCGAAAGGAAACATCACGTTACACTGCCCTCTTTAAAAAAGTTAGGATAATTAAATTACTTTGCAACAATTCAGTTACAAAGATAATATTCTCAAAATTGGTGAAAATTACCAATCTATACTAAGCCCGCATGGTAGTTTTAAGCCTAAACCCTGCATAGTTTTATCAAATGGGAATTCAGTAGTGGACCATTAATGGGCTCAATGTATCAAAAACTATCAAAACATATTTATTTCTATTGACAGTTATTTACTACTGTTTGTGCTGAATTATTTTGCGAAGTATGCGAAGGATGTAGTTAATTAAGTAAACTGTAATAAACTTCAATAATATTAATTAGACTACAGAGGCCCACAATACTTTTGTCTTTAACTTAATGAAGGAGACCCATACTTTTTACGTAGTAGTTATAGATGTAAAAGGAGTACATATACATACTTAACATCTGATTACAAGGCTTACCCATTGTTTCTGCCAAGCAATTATTCTTGTAATCATAAAAACATGGTTTTCAAAATTCAATCATATATAGTATGCTGCAAATTAAAATTAATGACACGTCCCATATTGAATAATTTCAAATGAAATGCCGGAAGAAAATCCTATAGGGCTGGTTGATTTATGTTTCCTTGCTATGTACGGACAATTTATAGAGCAGAAGGATTAACAGCAAAAAGACTATAAGGGCGCAAGCCTTGACCTTTGCAGTTCATTAACAGTATCGCAAAGGGCTTATAACAGACCTGGTAACATGCACTTCCTTCCATTATCCTGACACGTCCATAATGATGCTTGCCTCCATAATGATGTTGTCCTGAACGTTTTTATAGGACAAGCAACCTATAAATAAAGACTGGTAAATAACAGAGCCCAAGTGATTAAACACTCAGTGTAATATTTCAACGAGAGATAACTTGGTACGTTTTGATAAGAAAATCAATAAGGAATTTGTCCAAGAAAGTTCAAAAATAATATATCTTTTGTTTACCAAAATAACTGATTGGGAGTGGATGACATTTCAGCACATACGTAAAACCGACAATATCGAAGAAATGACAATAATTGAACACCCGCTAAGAAAATTAATGGATGAAACAGAATGGACTTAGACGTTAACCGTTTCTATCTTAAGTAAAAACATAATTTGAAATATGAAAACGAGTTAATTACAGAAGACAATAATTTTGTCAAAAAATATGTAAAGACATGCTGTAGCAGGTCTTAATTTTTTTTTCGTTTCATTTATTATGTGCTCAGCAGTGAGCACTAAAATATTTATTCACAGTCATAAACAAATAAATAATGTTCAAGTATCTGTTTTTATTTCGACGTTAGTGCCATGCACAGATAAAGAACATTGAAAGGGTACTATAAAACGTAGGTTTTATTATAAAATATCTAGCATTAAAAATAAAAATGGAAAACCCTGTAAGGAAACGTCACGCGCATATTCATTCCTTAATATTAATGCATTAGCCCATGTGTAATAAAAACCCATCGAATGTCTAAATCGTTAAGAGCGCTTGAAAAACCCTTTAACACAATGACATACAAGTACACAGAAGGCGTACGCAGGTAGCTAATAGAACAGGCTATTAAAACCTTGCAAAGGTCAAGCAGACGCAACGTGTATTTGGAGAGTTGCGTTTGCAACATCTTCGTTCATCAGAGCATGCTTGACCGCAAGAATGCGGCTTTCAATCCGAAGGTTACATAAAAGCTTTGCTTATTTTATCATTGTTAATACCTTAGTAGAGCCGCACCGACCGCGCCGAGCACGCGTTTCAAACGGCGCGCGCGCATTCAATACGTTTTCTAACGTGTTTGCTATCCCGCGATTCAGCCAGTGACTAATGAGGTTGACCTGATGTGCTTTTGACCTTCATTTTTTTATAAATCCTGTAGTGAAGCTATGTGTCCATTTAGATTTTGTATTCTGGTACAGATGAGGCTCTATTAGGATTTCATTTACCATAAATATTTTCCTATCTATTTTCAGTGCGACCTTGACATTACAGTGACAGAAACATGCCTAAAAATTACTAGTGATGTCATGAAACGTTTCAAAGTTATTCCCATTGCGCTGAACAACGTCTGAACTGGTTTAATCACGGCTCTGTCATTGTGTTTGTCTATTTTTTTTGCGACATTATCCAAAACCCTGTGTATTTTTTGTGCCATAATCCAAATAAAACTTTTTGGTTAAGTATATGATAATTTATATCTCTATTTGAATAATTGATAATATCTTGATGAAGTTATACCAGTAAATTTCGAGCCGAAAATTATTATCTTCATTCCATTTCATTTCTTTTCTTATGTTTGTTGACAACATATCAGCGTTTAATTATACATGTTCCTTTGCTATATTGTGTTTAGTTCCAATCAATAGTTTTATTAAATGTCAATCAATATCGCTTTAAAATTAATTCTCGACCTGTCATTGTTTGTCACTAAAGTTGAATGGGCCATTACCTACGCCACAGTCATTCCGTCCAACTATTTCAAGGATATGTACTTATACAAATTATCTAATTACCATTTAATGTAATACGTATAAAAGTGAATATGATTATGACATACGTTTACATATACACAATTAAAACGCTGTCATTTTACTTAAAAGGAAGGTTAAACAAAACTAGGCATGAAGCCTCTAATTAACTAAAAATATATATTTAAGTTTTACAACCAATAGTTATATAAATTATTAATGTTGAAATAGATATTTAATTTACTAGCTACCTTAACGAGCACTAAACATTTCTTAATGGTCAAGTGATATTCATATTTGAAACAACAATGCAAGATATACTTTATATACTTTTGACGGTTTAATTGACATGTTACATTTTAAAAATTATGAAGTATTGTTGTAGAGAGACATTTTATGAATAAGTTCGTAATTGAAATACTTTCTAGATGTATAGGTAGTTGTTGGACATGACGTGGCACAGAAACGTGAGAGTGACGTTACTTTAAAAATTTTCTTAACATTCAACTTCTAACAATAGGTACGTGTACGTGTACATGTTTATTTAAGAATAATTGTTATATGTTTATTTAAGATAAATTATGTTTTATAGAAGGAACTACTCGTAAATATTGAAATGAACGCACAGTCACTTTTTTCGCACAAAGATAACTCGGACATAGCAACAGTCAAACTTGAAAGTATTTGTATCCAAAAATATATCGTATAGGTATGACTGCGCATTTGTCACGAAACACTTAGTATTGTTATACACAAAAGCTGATTCAAGTTTACATATACCTACTGCAGGTATTTCCCATATAAGACGCCGTCTAACCCGTAATCGCTCACTTCAATGTGCCCCAAAGAAAGTTAAGAGCCGGTATATACTGTGTAGTAGGTACAGTGTAGCGCATAATTATCGCCGTGGAGGCAGTGGACAGGTTTACATAATAACGTTACGTAATACATCAAAGCCTGTTTGATGTGCGTATTTAATTTCTAAAAGCGTTGCGCAGGTCGAGAGAAATGTCAATTTCCTATGAAATTGAACCGGACGTCGTACCGGTCTCACACCCCGGTGCAAATTACATTTTCCGATCCAGGCAGCCCCCGGGAGCAAGGCAGCTATTTATAGCTGAACTAATTACCGCCTTTCTCAGAAAATCAACTGACAACACTCCGGCGCCTGGATACGCTTGAACAATGTCGTAAGAACATTTTAACTTACTTATTTCCTCAAAAAAGGTTGCGTTTACACGACTATATTTTTTCTAGATAATCATAAGGCACAAACAGGTGTGGCGGGTGTGCTTTCGCAATCAAACTCTGCACTCATTCCTCCGCGTAGCAAAATGGATAGTAAATTTTGCTCAAGTTGTAACGTCACTAATCGAAGCAACTACTCAGAAATTAATATTTTTACAGTTGAATGAAATTTATTGTTTCGTCAGTTGCGGTTGCACCGAATTGACCGGAACAAAGAAAAACATCTAAAATATTAAATCTTGATTGCTATATATTCATCAGCCTCTTGAAGTATTATTATGGAGATTAAGCAACTTCTTATCATGAAATTTTGCCACTGTCACCGTTCCTGGCTGTGTTTCTGGCGTCACTAGTTAAGCAACTTTCAACGAAAATGCTGTAACTCTTTAATTCTTATGAGGGAAGCGAAAAGAGAAAATGGTTATCTGTAGTAGAATAGGCGTCATTGCAGTATACTTAAACATCATGATCCCATTACATTTCGTGTATATTATAAATACACTCGTAGCACTTCGAATTAAGTATGGTTTTAAATTCTTAAAACTTTAAATTGAGTTGTTATAACGTGAACGTAGCCTGACCGTCTGCGTACCGATGGTTACGCGCGGTAATACGAGACAAACTAGTAAGATATCTGTTAAAACGCACAATATTAAGACATTGTTGCAATAAATGTGTTTCTAAGTAGACGTAACACAACCACAAAAAGTGGTGGCTTCTGGACAACATATTCTATTATATTACTTACAACAGGACGTACAGAACTACTGGATTTATCTATGCAAAAAATATTTATCATTCCTGTAATATATTGCATATACATATACATCAGTCAGTATTCTCACCAAAGTCATAATACAACATAATACAACAATAGTCATATTTATTTGTAGAGATTGTTAAAACGCCAATGTATCTTAAGTGAATTTTACTGTTAGAGATACGTTCGTCCGGTAGCGATTCTTATTTCAGACAAAATATAAAATGATATCAATACAATCTATTCGATACACTCGATACAGAAGTAAATTTTACTGTCTAGTAATTGATAGTGTCTAGTTTCAACGGAAGTCGTTTTGTCCCTGCAACGTTTAGAGTCGTAACGCAAAACTTATTTTGATTGACAGAAATATATAAGATACTCGGTTAAATTGTAAAACTTAATTACATTTTAATGGCGGCACTATTTGCATTTTGAACAACTGATTGACATGTTGACAATTACTTAATACGTAATATTTGATCAGAAACTCAATATTAGACGGGACGCTCCAACACTTTCCACTGGATACAAAATAATGTATATTACAAAAACGAAAATAACCGACTGCCTAAAAAGAAGTAAGTAGCTGAAAATGGGTATTATGTAGACCATGTCACTCCCACAATTAATACGAATCCAACGACACACCATGTGTTAATGTCCGTTATGCCTTTTGAGATGTAGAGCATGCCTAAGAATGAGGCATTACATATTTACGCTCGAAAATAATTACCCTTGGAACCCAGGTAGAAATCGACGTCTAGTTAATTTAAGATAGTCTCAGTCCCACTTGAAGTCTGTATCAGTCTCGTCAGTTGTATCCACAGGGGAAGGATCAGAGTATAAATAGTCTACTTGATACCCGGATACTAGACTCACGGTCTTATTAGAGATCTCATAACTTGCCTCATCAGAAATCTATCACAAAATTTACAGAGCTAATTAGTCCCACCAAACGAATGATTACAAAAACCAATCACCAACAGGGATAATACACAGTCGTTTTTATCTTTATTATCTTAAAAAACTTGATTATTTAACTTTAAACGATGAATCATTAAGTATTCATTATGACGAATATTGAAAACAGCTGAGATTAAAGCAGATTGATCATTACATTTTTATTACGAATACATGGTCATGAGAGCTTAAATTGTAAAGTGATCATCTCGGAATGAACATCTGTCAACAACACGTAATTTGGTCGTTATAAATGACAACCTGTTGGCCACCAAAGGGCGTAATAACAATTAGGTACCTTGCACACTCCCGCTGACAACTTCGTTCATGAGTACTATATTTAATCAGATCGGATGTCATTCGATCGAGACAAGCTCCTGCGACCTTTAAGACAACTTTTTGCGGTCGTCATTTTATCATCTGCATCTCGCTTATTCATCCTTTAACTATAATAGTATTCATATTGCTGTCTCTATCGGTCAGGAGGACATACACGATGATTTCAAGGATATCGAGTACAACAGTTTGGTATAATGAAGGAGGGGTTTGGTTCATAGCCCATTACGCCAACTGACGATGCAGTGGCTCTATCAAACTAGTATTGAGTACAGTTTTGCATACTAGTATTTCCAGATAACTTACAGTGGAGAGTTTCGTTATTAATACAACTGATGAGCCAATATGTAGTTTAATTCTTAGAATACGAACAATCTATATGAGAAGTTCATAAAATATATTATGTAAAATATTCTAAAATCTTTTACCTTGTAAAGATTGATTGAATAAATATATAAGTGACTTATAAATATAAGTATAATATGGGTTGAAAGAAATAATAAAAAAATATTATTTGTTTCAACCCATAGTTCACGCTCAATTGTTTTATATTTCTTGTTTCCCTGTAGCAAAAAACAGCCAAATAAATTCAAGTATAACTTACAGTTTAAAAGCTCAAGCAAGTATCAATCTTGGGTACAGATTTCCTGAAGCTCGATACATTTACCGTCATACATAATAAGGCTCTGCGATTTAATAATTAACATATTTTTGTACATAAAACAGTGTCGGCCGCCACCGGTTTGCCCAAAAGAGATTGCAACGTGTCACATTGTGCCCTTGCGAGTTTAACAACTCGTAATTAAATTAAAAGTCAGCAAATTGAGATTGAGAACTTACCGATACACTACTTACTTTTCACGTGGTTATGCGGAAATGTACTTGAAATCAATAAAATACACACATATCACGTATACCAAGTTATATGTAGAATCATTTCTGTCACTGAACTCTATGAAGTGTAAGAGAATAGGTCGATAATGATATTCCTATAGTCTCAGAACTCGACAGGGACTATCGTAGAGGCGACTAAGAAGAGCTTCCGGGGTTCCGGGCGCCAAGAGTAGGAATTCGAACCGCCCAGCCAGCGACCCCGGGAAGGACGGCGGTTGGGGTGGCCTTCACTTTGACTATGTGTAATTTGCAATACATTTAATGTTTAACCTTATACCATACATTTAGTAGTAAAGTCGTAGCTTTATATGTACCCATTATGTATCGATATAAAATTTATGTTGTAATCTAAAGATGAAATAGATTCCTATCTTGTAAGTTAGCATCGCGTATTTCAAAACAATGTATGTAACACCTTCAATTAAACAAAACATTATTTGTAACGTTCACCGAAATTAAGTAATCCGTACGAAGAAATAAAATGAAAGTGTTTCTGTTTGATTCAAAAATAGCAATCTAGTGAATATAATAATTTATTTTTAAATTTATGGGTTTAGCCTTTATAAAAAACCGCCTTAACTTAAATGAGACCCGAACTTAAATTCGAAGGCACGAAAAAAAAAATTATTAATGGCATCTATATTTCTGCAGTATTCTGAATCAGAATTTTCAAGTCCGCGCAGACGAAGCCGATGTCAGAAACTAGTACTGCAACTGTACAATACAAGACAATACAAAATAAAAACTTTTATGTGTACGTCAATATAAAATTTGCAACGAGGAAAAGTTTTCCTCGTTGCAATTTTGTACGTTTTATGTAATTATTGATGGTTTCGTGTTGTCTTAGATGTAATCAAGATAAAGTGATTTGACACGAAAAGCTTAACCTTAATTTATCAAATACTTTATACCACAGACAATAAAAGGTAGATAGACCTCAATAGTCACGCCACACTCACAAACCACATAGACACTAACAGTAAGTGTAACACTTTCATGAGTTCATTCTATATTTTCTAGTTTCTATTAGCTATGTTTCCTAAAAATATTTCTATTTTGCAAATAAATCTTTAAATCTTGTTAAGGTTACGGTTTGGCTTATTAAAATAAAACATAATAAAGTTATTAATAAAGGTTAATTGCGCAACTTAACACGGAAATCGTACATAATCTGACAAAATATTATTAATTGACCTTAAACAAGAATTAAGAATCCATTCTACTCTTCATACATTACAGAGAATATATTGCTTAATGGCATAAAGAAGATATTATATTATCTGTAAAGTTCTCATTATCTTATTAAGGATATTTGCAACGAGTTCATTATGCCATGCCTTTTGGAGAAAATAAATACAATTTTTTAATACGACTACATATTATCCTTATTATCTCGAAATTGAATTAAATGGCACCTTGTAGTATTTTATTAACGTAGGCTGCAATTATTTATACTTACGTATCTCATTAGTGTAAATTATTATTTTAAGAGTTTTCTCACATGGCTCTACCCGAATGTAGGTATATTACGAATATATACGAATCATATTAGTATGATTAGCATTATGAAAAGAAAGTACATTACTCACTTATTTCATAACCGCGAAAATCGTGTCAAACAGTTAAATCGATCCAGAGGGTAAATCCTAGAGACAGGCAATAATTTAAATAACCGTTTCTTTACTTATTCCCGTGGTACACATCTTGCAAATAAACATGTGAGCTAAAAATACCAGGTACTTATAGATAACTGGAAATGTGAACATTTATATATACCACATAAACCAGAATGCAGCAGGCAGAAGCATTACAACAAAATTAAAAGAGGTTAACCATCTTTTGAAATACGCAAGAACAAACTGCATGTTACATAGGAAATCATAACCTTTATCTATAAGTGCATCAACGATAATTACGTTCAACATTTACCTGACGAAAGTAACATATTTTGAAATGAAATTATAGCGATTAGATGCAATAGAACATATTTTAAATAACTTATTGCGAGTTAAATAACTTATTCGAAGGTGGTAGAACCCTTTGTGGTTCGACTCCGGCGGCACCACCACCACACCTATTTCTACCTAATAACAGCAGTGTTAGGCGCTGCTGTGTTCCGGTTTGAAGGGTGTGGTAAGGGAGACAGACTTTTGCGAGGCGTTCCAGCTTAGTCCTCAGGGGTAGCGGCGCATCTGTGGCCGACCTCAGGTAGGAATATCTAAATCCTATCTGGGGTTGATTACGATGTCCATGGGCGGCAGTAGCCACTTACCATCAGGTGGACTGCATGCTCGTCTGCTACTCTTATATTACAAAAAAAAAAAAAAAGGTATACAATTATACATGCGGGTTAGAAGCGATATTTTTCATAAAAGTACCTAAATACATCAGAGTTTGTAATAGGTGAGTATGTAACGAGTAAGATCATTCAAATATACTTATTACATCGGAAACAATATTTTACATAAGTACAAAAAATACAAACTGAAACCTACGATATATCTTTAAAAAATGTGTTCCCTCTTCATCTTTTCCATATTCTCAGATTTAGAATCTCCGCTATCGTATACATGTTATGTCGTGCTTATTACATTGAAAGGTTCGTAGGTAATTACATGTTAAAGAGGCACACGGACTGGACGAAGGCTAACGAACGGATGGGAACCGTATGATATTTAGACCTGTATACACTTAGACCTCAAATCCTTCCTTCAAATCTTCAATGCACCATATAATTTAATTGCGAATTCATATGTGGAACATTTTGTATTTTTGGTGGTAAAAGTCTACATAGGTTCGCAAAGGCTTAGCACCAATAAATTATAGTACGAAACAACTACAAATGTCACATACATGTGAAGCTAAATAAAACCGTTGAAAAACACTCGTCAAGCCGGGCTCAGCTTTCCCGTACACTCATATAATATACCCACTCGTAACATTCTCCAGCTGTATTTTTATAGCGTCTCATTAAAGTTCCGTCACCTCATTAGGGAATCCGAGCTGGAGTCGCAATCGAGAACATTGAGTGAGTTGTGACCCAGTCTTAAGTTAAGGAGAAAATAAAGGTCCGTTGGTTAAACGGTAGTGTGAAAAACAGTGCAAAATGGTCCAACGGCAATTCCTCTGCGTGCTCCTGTTGGTTATGAGCTGGATAGCTGACACGAAGACGGTGAACTACCAGTCCACGGTCGGAGGCTTTGGCGGAAAATCAGGTAACTATTTCTAACGTTTACACAATGTAAAAAGTTTTATTTATTTTTTAAACCGTGCCAGATCCATTCTACAATTGCTTCGTTTAATTGTCAGTCAGTAGGAGTTGTTGGTAAGAGTACAGTAATGACGTCAGTTTACAGTTTTCGCGTCGTCATAAGCATTTAATTATCTGCACCACAACGGCGTTTAACAATTTTCAGTTATATGTAAATTTTATGAAATTTTCAGGATAAAAAGTAATTTATACGAGTAACATAATCTGCAAATAGTTTATCTTTTTGTGAACGGCCTGTCAATATCACTTCAGTCGTTCACAAGGTTATTCATTCCCAGTCAATAAAATACGTATAGGCAAAATATTTTTTAATACAACACGTGTTTTTAGAAGATTTGATGTATTTCGAGGCCACAAACAGATTTTCCGATTTTATTTTGAGTAACCATAGACTCCGAACGAATATGGCAAGAGACACCACAACACAATCGCTCGTTGTTATAGTTAGTGCAAGGTTAAGGATGCCAGCTTGGTACTGCCCTTGGTACACTCGGTCTAATCTTGACCCTGATATAGTATTACGTTTATCGGTGTCGGTAATTACACGCATGCTACTAGGACGTAGTCCGATTCATATATTCTAATAAATCATTAAGCGATCGTTGCTCGATATAATGATAATATATTTAGTCATAGATGAAAGTATTGTTTGAATGAAGTTTATCTAAGTATTAGGCATTCTATACGTAAGAAGCGATGCACAAGTCGTACTTAATGCATTTTTATCAATCTACAGGAGCAGAAAAATATCAGAATTTATGTTAATTATAACAGTTAATTAAACATTAGGCACGAGCATACAGAGAAGGTATTTGTTACTCAGTGATTTCAAAATACCTCGAATGTATATCAGCTGATCCGATTTTGAAAGAATCATTAGTTTTACAAAGACACTGATTGCACTGTCTTTAATGGGTTCATAAAACGTAACCTTTAAGCTTTAAGCGTATAGCACCTCATTAGAAACCAACTCAAACGAAGCCATAAAACGTGCGAAAGGTATAAACATGTATACTTGTGTAGTGTGTGAAACTCTCACACATAATAAAGATTTGTATCACAGTAACACAAACATGCTAAAATAATAAATATGTCTATTTTATTACTCATCACTGCCGTTTAAAACAAACAAGTTTATATAAACCTGATATATGCTATAAGGAATAAAATTACAAAAGAGAATACAAATATCCAATTTCAAATTGGATTTTAAAGATTTTTACTTTATGGGCTCATTAGACGTTAGATAATTTGATTAGATGATGATTTTATTAATGTGTTGCTTGTAAATTGTATTAGAAGAATGTTTATAACCAGGGCGGCATGATCGCATGTGCGATGAAGCCCTTTTTTCTGTGAATAAAAAAAAGATTTTTAGACAAAGGCATAGTTATTGTACAGTGCTCGACATCTAAACATCTTCTAGGAGATCACGTTAGATAGCGTTGTTACATAAGTAATCCTATTTCTGTTAAAATTAAATTATGTAGTGACGTGTAAAAATGTTTATGTGAAATATATCTAGATAAGCTCGTTACGTCAAACATTATCTAAATACAAAGCTTTATTCAAATCGTTAGAGTCATTTCTTGTTAATTTCATTTATTACGCTTGTTATATGCTATATGTACAATATACAACATAAGAAATCTGAAAACTTCACACTTTTGTTTCGTATTACCAATTCGGTTTAATTTATTTTATAGCCAATTTTTATATTTAACTCGTACCTGTTAATTGCATGTTCCACTGGTGCAAAACTTTTTTAATAAATAATTGATATTTTGACTCTACGTATTGTCATATGTCACGCAAGGCCAGGTCACGTTTGGTTGGTATCCTTAAATTTATTACATGTACCTTTCTTAGTTATCTTTATATAGTACCGTTTTACGTTGTTTCCGATAAATTTCAATGTCCAAGTGCCTTAAAAGGATTAAGTTTAAGTCTTTTGTACTATGCAAATTTCTTGAACATTTATTAATTCTGTCCGCAAGTTATTTGTGTATTGTTATCTCTGCTTCCTCTTGTAAAGTTAACTCTTGTAGCTTTAACTGATTTAATGCTTAACTTTTATTGAGTTTAATTTATTTTTTAATCTGATACTTTTATGCATGTAAGTATTCGGTGAAAATATTTATCTGTACCATAAATACCATACATAAATAAAATATAAAATACCATAAATAAAATACTCACTTAACGTTAATTTACATTCACAAATATAAATCCCAAATTGAAAAGTATTATTGTAACCCTTGACACTTGAAGTTGTCTCAATGTATTCACTTTCATATTTTTTCTAGTTTTCCTGTTTCGCGTGAATGATTACGCAATTGATGTGTTATAGCAATATTAAGCAATATATTACACAATTACCAATATTTGACATCAAAAATTATATAATTTGTGCCGCTTACAATGAAGCTAAAACCTATCACTGTTTCAAACCCTTTTAAACCTAAGTCACGTGTGAATTTATATTGATAGTCAAGTTAAAACATCTTTCTTAAAAGTTGTGTTACTTGTTAGATTTACACATATCGATAAAATTCAAGTGTTTATGATTACAAAATAAATACCGACATTGGGGTTCAGGAACCAAATCTAGTTGTTAATAATCCTGTTTGTATCGCAGAACCACTTATATATAGAGCATTTGAAGTATTATAGACATTAAGATCTTATGAATAATCGATTTGTATAACCACGTGTAAAATTTACATAATACCACACTTATTCTACATTCCAAACTCTGTAATTGTTAACTTGCAAGCTGTCATTAATTTGTTATGATTTTTATATCAATACTAGCTGACCCGGCAAACGTTGTGTTGCCATATAAATAAAAATATGTTAAGGGTAATAAGGGTAATAATTTAGGGTATACCCTTATCACTTAGGGGTATGAAAAATAGATAGTAGCCGATTCTCAGACCTACTGAATATGCATATAAAATTTGGTGAAAATTGGTAAAGCCGTGTCGGAGAAGTACGGTAACTAACATTGTGACACGAGAATTTTATATATAAGATACAACTGGATACCCATAACTATGGGTGACGTTTATAAAAATATTGATATTTTGGGGCTATCCTGACTTTAAATTAACATAGGTTCATTCAGGATCGCCTTGCTTTACATTTCTTATTTTCATAGTTACACAATTCTGCTTAATTTGTACAAATCACTATACAACCAAACATTAATAAATTATGAATTTTCTAAATACATGATGATGCAAATAATGCAACAATTAATTCTAGATGTTACTACAAGTGTACATTGAAAAGTAAATAAGTAATGAATAACCTTTTTTCTGTTCGCCCACTGGTTATAGACACTAATAATCTTCATCTTTATTAACGTACTCACATTGACCTTTATAACGCAAAAAGGAGATTGAGCAAATGTTTAGAACTCATGAGTTACATACGTGTTGCCATCACGAAGCGTGACTGATGGTTATTTCTTTTGGTTGTCAAACCTCTAACGTTGTGTAACTGGCCAATTGTAAATCCGATCCTGCGATTAAAAGCTCATTTACACGAATTAGAGGTGGTTTCTCAAATTGGCGTTTCTGTAATACGGCACTTAAATTAATGGATTATTCGTACAAATATATTATGGCTGTATCGTTAACGGATAATAAAAAGTTTATAACTATAAAATTGTAAATTAGCTGCTGTTGTTAAATTTAGATACTATACACAGTCTCCATATTCTTTTAGTATACTCATCTTCAAGATATAATCTTCATTAACAATAATGTACCAATACAATTTATATTAGTGACGTTATCACAATCAATAGAATTTCCCAAAAACATTTCCACACGTAAGCGTAAAATTTAAAGGGAAAATTTCCAACTTGGTGTGGCGAGTAAAGCCACATGAATATAGCATTCAAACAAAGTACGGTGCTCGCATGTGGTTCTACGTAAGCGTGCATTATAACCGCAACAATAGACCACCTATAGGCACGTCACAATGGATACTGCACAGAACTGCACTAGCAGTGTGCACTAGGGTCGCTTAAAAGCTTCTTCAATAAATTTTTACTAGTCTCGTGTCGAATCTTTTGTAGCTCAGACAAACGAATATGGTTATAAAATGGTTCTTAGTTTAATAAGTTACTATGCTTGTGAAAGCAAGACCAATATTTCTTTACACAGGAAGCGTCTAGGGGATTAGTCAACAAGCAGATTTCAAGTAATATGCGTGCCATTACAACCAGGCTTACAATGCCTTCAGTTGTGGAAACATTCAATAGCACTTCATCACTTAACATCAGGTTGATTACGAAATCCAATCGTCCTTTAATGTCGACATTTCGTCATGGAAGTTTCGTCAAAAATATGTAGCACTTTTCGAATTTAGTCCCTATATAGGCCGAATCAAAGAAAAAAATTGTTAACCGGTTTTATGTACACTTTATATTAATTTAATAATAAAAATTATTAAATAATTATTATTATATTCTGAAATTACAGACAAACACATGCACTTTCGTTTCTTTGAATATACTCGTATTAACATAATTTTACTAAATGGTGATTGTGTGAAAAGATATAAGATATATCTAAAGGTTCAACATTTAACAAGTGCGTGGTCATATCACGACATAAATCAAACATTCCCACGCAGCTAGTTATTGCGGGATACGCAAAAATATAATATTCAGCCATCAATCACCCGCCCTCGTGCTCCGTCAAAGAGATTTGGAAAGACGAAACCAAGAACATGTGTATTGCTTTTCTATTCATATTCATGCTAATACCAACTGCCTTATTTGTGCGATTCCGAAAATGTTTAATCGTGTATACTTATTACATTCCAATATTATTGTAAAATAAATAATTAAATATTATACGAGTACTAGCTGACCCGGCAAACGTTGTTGCCATTAAAATAAAAAGATGTTAAGGGTGAACAACCCTTATCACTTAGGGGTATGAAAAATAGATAGTAGCCGATTCTCAGACCTACTGAATATGCATATAAAATTTGGTGATAATCGGTAAAGCCGTTTCGGAGGAGTACGTTAACTAACATAGTGACACGGGAATTTTATATATGAGATATAAAACAAAAACCCCATTGCTTAACAATCTATTTTATGGCACTCGACACTCCTACTATTAATACAATATGCATCAACACCTCATCCAAATCCATCAAACTGTATGGGCTGCAACGTGTGCTAACGAATGAGATATATATGCTCGTCATAGGCTCGAGAAACATTTCTTTCCGCAATGGAGAAAAAATTAACTATCCTGCCTTTCTATTACTTGTAATACTTATTTCTTTCCAATATTGTAATATTGAGCCATTGAAAGGTTAAGTCAAAGATTAATGGAAACCTATGTAACCCCTGTGTGGTCACCATACCGGTTTACCGTGCAGATTATTCCGGGTGAATCTCGGCCAAGAAGAGATATAGGTGATAAATTTAAAATTACTCGTATTCTTGGTATAAATTTTGAGCTGTTTTTTGTCTGTTTATTCGGTCATTACGCGTAACTAACTACTTTTTGTGTTTAGAGCTTGTGGTCTGACTTAAAAACTGTTATATATTTTATCTCGCTGCAATAAAGAGAGCCGGAGATAAGACAAAAAACTACCTGTTCTTGTAAATTCGTATTCGCTACAAGATTACGCAGCAAACAGTTTGAATCTCTATTTTCCTTACGCGGCAAAAAGAAGTCATGGTTGATCAATTGTACCCACTACTGAGTTACTTATTTGTCACCATGTAAGCAAAGTATGTATATTCAAAGTATAACGGACATAAATGAGTATATTTAAAAATATTTTTACAGAAGAAAATATACAACTAAAGAAAACGAGAAGTTGAATTGTATAAAGTACTTTTTCTCTTTTTTCAAATTTTCAACTGTCAAACCTACAAATACCTCTTACTAAATATTATTTTCAGTAAAAACAATGTTCTAGTTATTTAAGAACTTTTCTTTTAAGTACCTGAGAGTCCATTACACTTTATGAGTGTGAGTCACAACATAAATAATTCTATTGTAGAAAACCTTCATGCCTAGTACTGTGAGAACTTTATTTGTTGTTGTGCAGATAACATGAATTATCTTTGCTAGGTTAACTTTTAAGAAACTGTACCACTTTCCCTGTTACATTGCAATGTTTTATAACAAAACAACTCGCTGTTACATAACTAGCATTTGCATCTTTACCAAATGTAATGGAATCACGTAGTTTTAAGAAAATTGCATTTTACGCTATAGTTTATCCATGACACATATCTATATGCCATTTAAATTTAACCATAACATCAATCTAGATTAAACCGAAAAGGACCTCTGTTCCGAAATAGTAAATGTAGGTCAGATTCTGCATAAAAAGCTAATACAGTCTTATGTCAAGGATGATTCAAACTTCATGTTTAAAAAGTTAGTGAAGAACTCTCAGGCTCTATTAAAAACCTGTGGGCAATCATGAATTGTAATATTATTACTTTAAATTAAAGGAGCTAATCAAGTCAGAATATATTATTTTCGATTTAATATAATACAACTTACCTAACCTACCTTAATATAAAAAACTAATTGTATAAGCCACACTCCTGTTTTTTTGTTCAAATATTTGTGTATTCCAAATAGGTAAAGTCACGATTATCTTAATGTAGAGTTCGCCAGTCCGATCGTTAATTTGTATTTTATTACAAGGTTTTATTTTCTGTATTTGTAATGTGTGAGTCAAAACTTACAATTTAATTTTAACTGCTGCTGCTTGTGGAATTTTTGCACACGTCAAAGCGATATTATATTATTGACCTGATCGGGTCACAAGCCTCAATGTTGGCCGACGACCATTAAAAATTAGGCTTTTTAGATTCATCTCTATAAGTAGGTACCTATTATTCAAAATTGTGATCAGGGCCTGTTGATGGACCCGGATAGAGCCTACTAAAACCTTGTTTTTAATACTAATTAATATTAAATATATTTTTTTTACCGTTTGACATTTATATAATCTTTTTTTATTGGTCTGCTAATATTCATGACGACTATTTTATATAATTTAACAACACAGACACATAAATTTATATTTTTAAGACTAACTTTGTAGTTGTTATGCTCTCCGTTAAGGAAGTATGAAGAGAAATGTGTGTGGGTTTTTTTTAAATCGTGCTGTCAATGTAATAATATTTTAAAAGGCTCTATAGTTTATTACTATCCTGAGGTATTTCGTGGCCGAAACTATACCATGGTCAAATGTCAAAGTTTAATTAAAATTTACTGATCGTCATTTTTTATTGGATCCTATATTTAGGATCAAATAAAAAAATAATATATTAATAGGTAATAATAGTCTATACTTTAGAATTTTATAGCGTTGTATACTGTATAGTAATAGTGTAGTGTAGTGTTGCTATTCATATTCTGATATCATTAGAAATATTACAGACAAACCTACAAAAACTAAAACATTATGAACTAAGATTAAGTGTAACTAAATACAAGTAATTTAATTAAAAAATCAAAAACCCGACTGCACTAATAGGGCTGAAGTAGAATTTCCAAAAACAGTGAAACAGGCGTTACATTTTTTTTATCCAGAAAGCCAAATACAAAGTTTCATAGTAGTTACTGCTTCAAAAACAAAAGATGTTTAAACAATATTATCCTATTGTATCCTCGTAGTGCTCATTTACGCTGTATAAAGAACCTAAGAATGTGTAAAATTCCAGCACGCTAAAGTTCAGCGGTTTCCCTTTTCGTTGATCTCTGGCACAGCAACTCACTCATTTAGTCAGATAATTATCTCGATGTGTTATATATATGTGTATATATTATGTAATGTATATGTAATCTCCTTTTAATTTCCTTTATTTTGATACCCTACTCGATAGGTTTGTTTAGCTTTTTTAAAACGTGTTACTATTTCGCAAAAAGAAATCCACCACTTACTTCTATAAACTATATAACTTAAGTAATTTCCGGTCATTATTTTACCACGTTAGGGGTAGAATTTCATTATTTTTATCCAACAAGCCAGATACAAAATTTCATAGTGTTTGCTTCAAAATTGACGGTTGTTCAAATGAACTTTTAACCCTTATTTTACTCTCTACGGAGTTGATTTTTCGGAAGGAGATAAATAGGTGTGTCTTTGTTCTTATTCAGAAAGCCAAGTACTAAATTTTATAGTAGTTGCTACAAAATTAAAGGATTACAAAAAAACTGTTTTCCTCTATTTTACCCTATTAGGGGTAGAATTTCCAAAATGCCTGTCTTAGTACTTATTTACGCTACATGGCGAACCCATGTGCAAAATTTCAGAACTCTAAGTTGCGCGGTTTTGGCTGTACGTTGATTTCTGAAAAATGAAAAAGTCATTTAGTTAGTCAGTCAATCAGTCACCTTGTTGTTTTATATATATAAAAATATGTTTTTATAATCTCCGTTTAATTTCCTTTCATTTGATACCCTACTCGATAGATTCGGTTAACTTTTTTTTTGAAATGTGTTAGTATTTCGCGCCAAAAATCCGCCATTTTGATTTTTTTTTTCTAACATCTATCTAAGGACACTCGGGTCACTGAGACGAATATAACGATACCTTAATTGTCGAAATTCATCCAGCCGTTTGTTAGATCCGATCAAATAAAGAAAGACAAACATACAAGATACGCGCGAAAAACATAACCCTTCCTTGGCAGTCGGGTAATAAAGTGGATGTACAAGGAGTAATAAGCCGTATTGATTGGAAAAATAATTACTTTACAACATAGGCTTAATATCTAAAACTTGTTTTAGATTTAAACCTAAAATAATCAAATGATCAGGAAATATGATTACGGGAAGGTAAAATCATTTCGTATGTGTAAGCATAAAAAGGCGTTTTAAAATATTTTACGTCAAAAATAGCACGTACGAGTATTGCATTACTTCACTAATGTGGCATTGCTGAATTATTAATTTATTCATAACAGAATAATTAAGGAGTTGCCTATCGTTACTGTCGTAATTAGATCATTTGTAATTATAGTGCTTTCAAAAATACAAAATAAATTAGGCAAGTATAATCAACTTGATAAAATATTAAAGTGTAGATTGAAGAAACTTTAAATATTTTACACCTTCCGGCTATATGGAAGCCCAAACTGAAGGGCTTTATTTGTGGCCTTCGATGAATTATAATCTACCCCCTACCATCATTTGATGGTAGGGGGTAGATTGTAATTCATAATAATTTTATTGTAAAAACATAGGCATACCAATAAGACTTCTCTTTCTTAAGCAAATCCAAAAAATAAATAAGATGATTTCAAACTTATTTCATGTGTGTGAAATAATGTTCGATACAAATATTAACACTTACAAATATTGTTTCAGAATGCTCGAGTTGCAACGACGACGAGCTAGGAGTGACGCGGTGGACCATGCCGCTGTTGAAAACGGGAGAGAAGAGATACTATCTAGGAATATTTTTTAAGGTAAATAAATCGTTTGTATATATTTATTGTAGGAAATATTTAATAGCAATTACAAATTACCAGGATGGATTAGAAGTTCAAATATCTGGCGCACGCACCTCCGATTTTCAAAATTAATTTATTAGTGTATTTAATTAATCCGACTTCCTACTTATCCTACTAATATTATAAAGGCGAAAGTTTGTGAGGATGGATGGACAGCTAGTTTATTTCTAATTCGCTTAACTAATCGCAAAACAATAATGACATGCTTAAACGATGAAGGAAAAATATTGATGTTCCATGTTAAAACCGTTAATTAGAAAACAGTAGAGCAACTACAGTAGGTATGGAGTAGCATATTTCTGCTGTAGCGTAGGTTTCGTGAGCACGCTAGCGGTTCAATAGTTTCATTCAGATTTTACAATTTCCGAGTTAGATAAGTGCGGCTTGGCGGAGCAAAATACGGTTCATGATAACGCTGGTGAAACAACGAATTAAGCCACGTAATGCATGCATTTTGGCGTAACCGATACAGTTTTCATTGTTGCATTAGTTTCCTTGAGAGTTTTTACCACAGCCCACTGAGGAAGCGCTGTGACCTCTACTTGGACGTTATAACATCCTATTTCAGTACAAGCACGGCCATCGCGATTACTTGAAACAAAGGTTGTGCTACTTTCGATTACATCCGAATATCTCGTTATAACTCAAGTGGAACTATTTGCGCAGTTTTTCAATGGGTGCTACAAGTTTTAAAGTGATCACACGTTTTTTGTTTACATTAATCGCTTTCACTTAGTCACACGGACGGTAATAACAAACTAGTCAGGCACGATTAAATTACGATCTAGTATTAAATAAGCAAGAACTTATTATTTTTGTGCAGATATAGTAAACGCACACAGCCCATTTGATAGTAACTAGTCATTACTGCCTGTGAGGGTATGTAATTAACTTCATTTGAGTCGGATTCCTATGTTGTATCAGTCACGTCTGCATGCATAACTTGAGAATTAAAGACAAATTCATCATCTTTGGCAGTATTGCTACCACATTGGGTATTTAACCCGAGATAATTGTGCCATACGGGTTTAAATATTTGACAATGGTGCAAAAAGGTTGACCATCAATAAATCTGTTTACTCATATGTTGTTAGAGAGTTTTATTTAGCTAACGGTGAAGCCAAGCTAATAAGGGATCGTCGTTTACATAATGCTCGTACGCATCTTACATCTGCGCCGGTCGCGTGCATGATCGATTGTCGAGCTTTCTCTTCCTCCGGTTTGAGTCATCGCGTCTCGCACGCCATCTGGCGGTGCAATCGGAACCGATTGTTCAAGGTTGCCGGATGCAAAAATATAAGATGATTTTATAGGTGTTACTATTCGCAACATCCTATTGTTATACCGCCTACACTTTAACCTTTACAATTCTATTCAATTTTACTTTGACATTTCATACTATAATCGGTTAAATTAAGAAAAAGATACTTGTAATTACGTAATTTCACGATAAGATATACCACAGAAAATTAAATAACTTAGTCGAAAATATCTGAGATATGTGTAGGCAAATAGAAGTCGAAAATCTAAAGGTAGGTACACGGATGTTCAATCGGGCGGAAACGAAATAAAAGCCAATACCTCCAGTATAATGATATGATTGCTTCAAGGTTATGAATACAGATATATTTATATGACGCATAGTAAACTAGACCTCTTCATCGACTTCTCTTATCACCCTCGAAAATACTCTAATCCTACCTAGGATTTTCTAGCCTCCTGGCACTTATCAAGTATCTTCATAAGCATGTGCTACTTCATTCAAAAGTAAATATTTATATTTATTATAATAAGCATCACACTGTTTGTAGAATAACCTTAAGCAGTAACAAAAAATTCAAACTTTTAATTGTCGGTTCAAATCGACCGGTTACATGCAGGGTTTTTTTTGTTTGAATCAATCTTCTATCAACTTTAAATCTTGCATGATGGATGAACAGACACGTTTAAATTACGAATAATTATGTTATTGTGAAAAATATGTAGGTATGTATGTAGCAGACAAATTACATTGGATATGATAAATTTAAACCTATGAAATATACGGCAACATATAGCTTCTATATAATTGTACTTGTACAATACCATGGGCTGTTAAAATCATAAGAGTTGTTAAAGCACAGATTGTAAATGTTCGTTTCCTTATTCTATCTTTTTAAAAATCTTTAACACTGCCCTTTCTTCACTAATCCTACATAGTGCGATGACGTAAGCTTAGAAGCTCCCCCAATTGCTATAATAAACAGACTGCTTACTTTATCTTCCGATACATGGGTAGATACTTTTTTGAATTTATTATCGGTTAGTAATTGAGTAGCCGGCTTAGCAATGTATTTCTAAATGTATCATATCATTAGTGGCGGCTATTAACTATATATGACATACGTATGGGTAAGGTTAGTCGGTTAGTCGTAAATGGGTCTACCCGTGAGAACACATACAACGTCAAAGATGAACGTGACGAATATTGAATCTAAACACGCCAGCCTAAAAGGTCTATATGACATAATCTTTGGAGCTATAAAACAAAATTCGAAGGAAATACTTTCCAAATATTTCTTTATTTTAATCAACAAACATGGAATTAATAAAAGTTATACCAGTACCTAGCAACAATATACGAAAATTGAAAAAGCACCACGAATTCTGATACAACGTGATATTACGAATTAACTTCGCATTCCTCATTTGTGATTAAAACATTGCGGCGGCATTCATGCATTGCATTATACAGTCACCTGCCTAGGTGTTATATTTTCAGCCTTACCTCCATAAAAATAGAGTTTAGAAATGTTAATAAACAAAGTTTGATAGTAATTTGCACCGCCGCCTCTCGTTGTAGGAGGCAATCTCGAAATCCCGACGTGAAATAACTTTCTCTGCAACCGGTTACAAACAAACTCCATACCATGCGATCCTACAATTAGATATAACTAAGCCGAATTAGCATTGTTTTGCGAGCGTTTGTCTCTTGTGAAACATAATATGAACTGAATTACACACTAGCCTTATTACAACGGTTACGTAACGCAAAGATAATTGCAATCCACACTACTGTTATAATTTACTTAATTATTATAATTTTGGAAATGTGTAATAACCTCAATTGTATTCCAACAATTACATTTTGTGTGCAAATTTTACAGCCACCAACATCCTGAGTAAAGTGGAAACATTGTTAAGTAATCGTTAATATTTGATTCAAATACATTCAATTGCATTAATCGTAAACAGCCGATGAGTTAAAACCTTTAAAATATACATTGTACTTTGTTTAATAAGTTAGTACTTAATAACAATTTTGAGATTGGCACGCGAGGAGTCCAAACGAAACTTCTTAGAGGAAGTTGTAATTATAACCATAATACTTCTTATGAGCCTCGATGTAAAATGGAAATAAGACATAACTAACCAACTTGTACAAATCATTTACTCCGGTATCTCTTAGGTATCTAGGCTTATTTATAAGGAAATAATTAAACCGGTAAATACTGTAATTGAATTCGTGAAATCGGTATTGCCTACATCAATGTCGGATATGTCTGGATTCCAATGTAAGATAATTGTACTAAATATATTGGCAGACCTCTCGTCGCTCCAATATCATATAGCAGACAGCTGCTTCGCAACTATGCAGTTCTGTATGCTGCAAGGCCCACGGCAGGTTGCAACTTAATGAGATAGTTTACGCCTACCTTTTTTTATATAATATAGGAGTAGCAGAGTATGGTACGTGGCTACTGCCACCTATGGACATCTGTAATCAACCCCAGATAGGATAAGATAGTCGGCCACAGACACACCGCTACTCCTGAGGACTAAGCTGAAAGGCCTCGGAAAAGTATGTCTCCCTTACCACACCCTTCAAACCAGGACACAGCAGTGTTTTAAACTGCTGTTATGAAGCAGAAATATGGCGGTGGTGCCGCCGGAGTCAAACCACAAAGGATTCTACCACCTTCAAAAGGCTCCTACCATAACATGAACAAACTAATCGAACTAATCAGATACTCCATGCAATGACTCACGGTTCAAACTTAAAACGCCCTACTTCCAAAGTTGAAATCGCAAGGTTCAAAACACTTCCGTACCGATCGATGTCGCATCAATTACCTCCAATAGTCGTTTCTGGAGCCATTCCAATTCTTCCCACTCATAAAAGAGCTCCAGCGGTCTCTAACTACTTAAGTGTCATAAAAGTTATGTTCTAAACACACTTACGACCAGCCCTTGTTTGTTACCTACAGTATCGATGGTTGTTTTCGACTAAGTAGTAAAAAGTAGTCTTAAAGTGAACTTGTTGTTTCTGAAGTATTCTTCATTTTATATAACAAGTTTGTTTTTTCAGTCATTCTTATTTGTGTTCTATTTCTGTAGTAGCCGAATGACAGAAATTTCGATGATATAACTCTTCCGCGACATAAATGAAATATGGCCAATAATATGATGAGTAGTGTATTGTTGAAGGTGGTAGAACTCTTTGGGGTACCTAATCTAATGACAGCAGTGTTAAGCGCTGTTGTGTCCCGCTTTGAAATGTGGTGTAAAGGATTCATAATTATACGAGGCATTTTAACTCAGTTCTCAGGAATAGCAACATGTCGGTAGTAAACCTCATATGGGTATCTAATCTGATTTTGACATCCATGGGCGACAATAGCTACTTCCTATCAAGTGGACTGCATGCTACTTTTCTGACTTATAAAAACGTTATGGTTATAATTTTAATTTTAATGACAAGACAAATCAAAGTAGAACCATGACGAATTTGCCACTTCAATTTTTTTTCTTGCAATTCTACCGCAAAACAAAAATTCCAGTACATCGTTGCGTCTTGCGCAACTACAGGTCAACAAGCTCTCGAAATCATGACATTTGACAAACTTTCATCAATATTTGTCTTAATGCTGTCATACATGTAGAAAAGCCATTCTTGAACTATGTAATATCAAAAACTTCTTTCCATGGGAAATCGGTTATAAATCTATATTTTTTATAAAATAAGAAAATGAACTAAATATATGAAGATAAAACCTTTAAAACTGAAATTTACACATTCAAGAAAAATCTTATTCAAAAATGACAGTGATATTAATGCGTTTGACCCAGATTTTTTTAAGGATAGGTAATATTTCATTTTGCTAAAATCTTAATTTTTTACAGCATAAATTTTTGGCCATAAAAAAATCACCAAAAAGGTAATTTACTGTCCAATTATACTTTTAAAATCTCAATTATAATATTAATATGACAATCTCAGCGGGAGCTCTATTATAGTGTCCTCAATAGTCCTCAATAGTCGTAATAGTCTTTATATTTTAACAAACCGTTAAATTATCTTATTAATATGTCAATCTCCGTTAATGGTAGATTGTAATAATCAAATTATGTGTGATATCTGTATGCGATTGCAAAACTTTCGATTTCGTATATGTAAATTCAGTTTGAATCATCTTATAGAAACACCACGAAATTGGTCTGTCAAGGTGATCAAATCCAAAAAATTGTCAAATCGAATAGCTGATAGGTAATTTAATGGTTCGTTTAATTTATAGTCAATTTAATTGGATGTCATCTACTCGTAAATTTAATTTAAAATACTATGGGTATACTTAGCGTAAAATAAGACTTAAATTGTTGTACTACAAATACAATTATGTATCTTCTACATTTTAAATTAAAAAGATATATTTTAGGAACGTTTTATTAAATCTACTTACGTTATAGTTCAAAAATGAATAAAACACCGATACTTTAATAAAAATAATATGTCATTCGTAATTTATATAATTTAAACAGTGACTAAGTATTCGATAAACGCAGTAGTCAAATAATCTTCCGTCATTGACAGCGAAAGTGGGCCTTGTGTTCGATTCGCGACCTTTAATGAATCAATAGTAAACGATACAGGTGATTGTATCGGCTAACAATCTAATATGCTAATTCAGATGTTATATGCACGTACGTAAGGAGGCTTATACCATGCAATCACAATCACTTCATTCAATGTGTGACAGACCGTGTCTACTACGGTACAGTACCCGCTACTTGAGGCTTATTGAATCTAAATCGCCTTTGCTATAACCTTTTCGTTGAGGATTTCATATAGTTCTCATACAATGTATTAACATATTTATATTATGCAGTTTTCAAAGAACATAAAAAAGTTAAAAGGATGCCGTGTTAAAAGATTTACAACATAAGAAGGTGCAAATTTTATGTGGTGGAAAAAGTTAAATTAAAGTATGCTCGTACCTACTTAGCTTATTCCACAGCAGAATAATAGAATAATTGTAATAGTAGAATAATTCTATTGAACAATTAATGTGAAAGTTAAAGTTGAAGTTAATTTCTTCAAGTCAAATGTTAGTACATACATAACTAAACAGGGATAATTACGAGTACTTGTTGTTTTTCAAATTTAATACCTACTGCAAATTATTTGCACCCACACAGTGTTACTTGCATTATGTTTGCCGAATAATTTGTCAAAGATATAATTTCTAAACAAACAGTATAACTGAATGTGTTAAATATGCAATTTACTTGAAAACGTATTATGGTACTTTACCGGTATTATGAATAAACTTCTTGTGTAGTGCACAATTTTGTAATTCCCTTAAAATTAATTGATTTTGAAGGAGTCCTTATGTTTACTATTCTAAGTTCTGATAAGCACATAAAGTAAGTGTTAGTTACAATGTTAATCTTATCTCAATATAGGTAAAACTATAACTAAGTAAAAATTAAATATCACTTTATTAATTTATTTTATAATCTTAACGTATAATTAACTTATTCCTTAATTTTTGAGTTTGACACTTAGATACAATTCGCATTTAATATTTTGCGAGTCTTACCGTATGTTGGACACTGATGGAGTAAGTATAGCTTCTAAAGCGCCGTGGATGCCTCTTCTAGAGATGAGATATTATCCTTATGACTTATCCTGGTATACTTATATACTGCTATAGGTAGATGCCGAGTTGATTGTCGAAAGATTTAAACTTGAGCAGCGTCATAAGTCACCGACAAGATTTAATGACCATCATCAAATAATAACCGAGACAGATTTCCTTAAATGTTTTTCCAATATTAATATCGTAATGTACAATGATTCATTTTTTAAGTAGACCGAGTGGAGAGATCCGTTTAACATTTTTTGCATAAAGAGTTCACTCGCACAAAGGCAGGTCAAAGATAGACGAACAAGCAGACGGCAGACAACGACAGATATAAAAACCACTATTGTTACTTTTCATTCTGTGAATAGGAAAAACGTGTCAAGCGTGACTCTGGTCTTATGTCGCGGACAGAAGATTTAAATTCGCATGGAACAAAGTCTCATTTTACTATTACTGTTTGTGTAATACAAAAGTTCTATTTTTGATTTATCGCTATTTTTCCTTTTATTTCAGGCAAACTGGTTCAAGGCACAACAATACTGCAGGTTCCACGGCATGCACCTCGCGTCGATATCGTCACAAGAAGAAAACGACAAGCTAGAAAAATATGTTAAGGATTCAGGTTAGTTACACTCAAATCACGTGTCTAACCACACAACAGTGTATGAGCCAAGTGCTTGGACTGGCAGTGCGAAGCCAGTAGGAACTATTTTTAGATACTTCCGATATCTCTGTTACAACATTTATACATACAAAAGATTACAAGTGAGTCAATTTTGCACATTTAATTGAAGTTACCATTCTGCAAGCATGTTTAAAAGCAAAATTTAAATCATTAAATCTTTGTACCATAAGGTCTAGGTATCGATCTCCAAACTATCTATGTTACCTAAACTGAGCTGTTAAGGTAAATGAGCATGTACCCAGAAAAAGTAAGCGGAATCAAATAAATGAACATATAAATGTTCTAAATAAGGCAATCATATATATCATATCAAACTTTATCAAACGATCTTCCTTGGTTTTATTTACTACAAGTTGTCCGCTTCTAGTGCTTGTCGCATCCAGGTGTGGATTGCGATTACTTTTGTCATCGGCCGCCTTGTTATTAGTCGACCCACTTTCTTTTCCGCCTTGTAGTTTCTTGACTCAGGATATTACCGCTATTCTAAATATTTTGATGTATTTGTTCCGCTCTGGTGAAAGCTTATGTTAGAAGATTCCATAAATATTGTATATCCTAAACTCCGTCTTTACAACGGTTTTGAGAAAGTAATGAGGAAGATATAGTAATTTATTTATCCTGTTGCTAGACTAAGAAATATATCTCTTTAATTTGATAATAATTCTACAGTAATTATGCTATCATTGACACCACGGTACCAACACTTGAGTAGGTACATAAACACTCAAAAAATAAACCTAACTTCACTTAAATGTGTGTATGCTCCAAGATTGAACCCAGACCTATTACTACTTACTTACCGTGTTAGACACCATAGCCTACTGCACCACGAGTCAAAGACGAAAAATAGATATTAATACTTACACTTTATGTCCCTGTATTCTGTAGCAATAAATTTTCATAATTTACCTTATTTATTTATTTACTTTAATATTGTATATTTCAGGTTACGGACGAGAGCACTTCTGGACATCAGGCACAGATTTAGCGGAAGAGGGCAACTTTTTCTGGATGGCGAACGGCAGACCGCTAACCTTCGTGAACTGGAACGCCGGGGAACCCAACAACTTCAGATACGAGAATGGAGAAGAAGAAAACTGTCTGGAACTCTGGAATAGAGATGACAAAGGCCTTAAGTGGAACGACTCTCCTTGCTCCTTCGAAACCTTCTTCATCTGCGAAGTAAGATCAGATTGATGAAGCTAGTTCTATTTCTCTACTGTTGTGTGATATAAGTAGTGTGCTAGATGTCGACTACTCCTGTTTCTCTGTCTAATCTGTAATTAATGTACTATTATTGATTGAATAGTAATGGAATGACCTGATGATTATTGCAAGCTCCCTAGCGAAGAAATGTTTTTATTCCACTACAATTGCTAAATCTATTCCATTACCGATATTATCAGTACATTTTCTAAGTACATACCTTTACGGTATAAAATAGTGTTACATGTTTCGACTTACATTTTCCAAATACATCCTTTAAAGTAAATAGTAAATAGTATTACATAAATGTTCGTTCTGTGAAATAACTATAATAGAATGGAATGATAACATATTGATCGATCGATTGAAATAAGGCGTGGTTGGTCAAATGTTCATAACTTTCTCTCCGACCATTCAAAATGACCCTGTCATACAAAGACCGCCGTACAAATGCAATCAAGTGACACTTTTGAGTAACGTAATCGTCAACGTTATACACATGTTCTAGCTAGGTTCTATCTAAAGGTCGATTGCCAAATTCTATCGCTAGGAGTTCTGTGGGAGTCATGGTATTACCCTATAGTAATGTTGACGTCGCATATTTCCATTGTTGTGACGTGAGTTCACAATACAGGCGCCATCTGTAAAATCTAAGCCACCGTATACTGCACGATGGTTTGCGCACTTAAAATCTAGTTGTAATTTACAAACAATAATTTAATTTTAATTTTACAACCTGTACATTCCACAACCTAACAGTAAGCGCAAACCTTTAACATTCGGTTTGTTGTTATTTATTTTTATTGTTGTAAAAGCTCATGGTCGATAAGCACTGTATGTATATATTTGCATAGAATTAAGTGGTATCAAAAAAACAAATGTTCTAATTGTAAGTAAACGATCACTGCCTAATGATCTTGAAACCTCCGAGCCTCGTGGTTCATGGGACGCTGTAAGTGTCCATAGTCAAACGTAGTGGGTAAATAAACAATAGTTACCTTAGCAATAAATGTATAAATAGATGTAAGTACCGACAATAAATCTTAAAACCCAATGTTGATTATTTTTTATTTAAAATGTAGATACTATTCCCTTATTAGCAGTTTTATAATTTTAAGATCATACATACAATATGTAATCAATGCTGGAATTTGTATATTAAATAAATTACATCTAAAGTGCAAATCTGCATTAGTCTCCAGTAACTTTGGTATACCAGTCGTTTGAAGAATAATTCTCAGATGAAGCAAGTACAAGAACAGGCAATAAAATAAAACAGGGGGAAACGGTTCACAGTAATTGGTTTGATATCTGCGATAGATAACTACTTTAATTTGGTTTATTTTCATATTATCCTACATCATCTGGTTTAATCTTTTTTGATTCAAGTTTTTAATTCAGTATTGATCCCCAAAATTACAAAAAATCGCAAAAATATTAAGCCTATAAATTCCCTGTAGGATAAGATTATACCCTTCTTCGATTTGCTGATTGCAATCATATAGCACTACCGAGTATCGAAATAAAAGAAAACGGGAAGAGAAGCAATAATAAAACCCTCTTCCGAGTAGGATCAATATTGTACGGGGGTTACATTTTATTACCTTTAATTATTTGTAAAGTTAGTTACAGTATTGTCGTCCTTGAAGAAACTATTGAAAAGCTTATCTTAAATCTTCATATATTTCATTCAAATATATTCAGATATTTATGATATTCAGATAATATTGGTTTGCAAATATACCTATCAGAATAATATGGGCCTTATGGTGCTCTAAATCATTTTTTTTAATCTGCCCATCGAATATCGAATATTTATTTTAGTACATATTTTACCATTAAAATATTTATAAATAAAAATAATAGTTTTTTTATAATCACAAATTTACTTTCGCAGACATCCATTTCAATATTCAAAAGTCTCTCATGCCTCATACATTACGACCCCTTAAAGATGGCCGCAAAGATAAATAAAGGAAATAATTACAAACGGCTAGAGGCCCATAATCCTTACGTAGGTACACAGAAACACGTGCCCGGTGTTAATTAACACACGTGCAGCTAGACCTCATTTGCACACACCATGAGGCTGAGCTGCGCATAAATTGCTCTTATTGCTTCTTTATACCCTAACGCAGAGACCTAAAAATCGTAATGACGGCGTACAAGAAAATGTACGTCGTACGTAAAAAAATGTTGAATGCAATTCTAACTGGTGTAGTTTCGTAGTGTGCCGTTTCTCTTGAGGATTTAAAATCTAGGATTTTAGTTTAGGTTTTCCTAGAAAAGAGTAAGGACCTATTTTTTTAAATTTCCAGTCAGCAGATTCGGAGATAATTGGAGTGCTCGACTTTCGTACAATTTCTTTAACATTATTAAAACTACGCATGTTATTGCAAGAGCAATATTTCAGTAGCAGTGAAGCGAATTTGCCTCCATTTTCTTACAGGCATACCAATAATGGTGCGTTCAAAATTAAACATTTAATATCCTCTGAGTAAACACACCACAAGGAAGAAATCCACCAATCTCGAATACTATTCACATACAATCCCACCCTCTTTGTCAACATACGGGCTGTATACGGAACTTTAAATATGGAATGTATGAAAAGATTTAGGAGAGTCCCATCAATATCCGTAATAATTAGACTTGGTAATTACATGAACATTTGGAATTTGGTTTTTTTAAGTTTTGTCGAATAGTCAATTCTACTTACTTAAAAAAAAAACTATGAGAATATGTGCAAATGCATACAAATACACCAGAATCAAAATTACTGTAATCTCAATCACATTAATGAAGAGACCTTTTTAAATATAAGTCGGTCAAGTAAATATTACGTCGCCGCTTGAAAACGACTAATTTCTTAACGTATGTGGTGTGTACTTAAAATACGTTCAATATAAACATCAAAGGGATTCTTAGTTCGAATTCTGTGTATGTTTACAGTGCTATATTCCCGCGTTTATAAAGTGTGTGTACTCTGCTAAAAGCCGATGCCACTGCAAGTCGGCAGGAACCATCTCGCCTCTTCATTTCCTGAGCGCAGCGCACTGCACGTGAGGCGTGTGATTCAGGTTCGTATAAAGGTATTCCACATCGATATTCACACTACAGCAACCAATGTGCTCTAAAAAATATTTTTAGAGCTCAATATATTTCGTTGGATAACTATGTAAACAGCGTGTCTAATATGAGCGCCGACTTCAGAAATATGTACATTAGTACGGTTGTATTTTTTTGTTAAAAATTTGTTTTTACCCTTTTTAGTAATGACATAATAAAATGTATATTAATACAATATAAAGTTGTATAAACGTGATCATGAATTAAGGTAAGGTCTGGCTTTACATTGATTGCGCCCTGCTCGCTTAGTTTTATATTGTCTTATATGTTCCAACCTAACCTAACTAAATAGTCAATGATGAACTGGCTTTGTAATTTCATTAGAACCTGCAACAAATATCTTCAAACACAACTCAATTATTCCTATTGGTTGAGGAGTTACATATTTTGTCTCCGAGCCACATTATCAGACCCTTAAATAGTCAATGATGAACTGGCTTTGCAATTTCATTAGAACCTACACCAAATATCTTCAAACAAAACTCAATTACACTGATCCGTTGAGGAGTTACAGTTTATTTTGTCTCCAGAACCCACTGTGATCCTCATCATATTTAAATGGGACCAACTTGTAGCAATAGTCCACACACGGAATTAAAGGCATTAAAATAGGTTCATAAACGGCGAAGTTATGGCTGTTATATTTACATGGGTGGAGGAGTTCCACTCATTTTCTCCAGAACCCATCGATGGATCCTAACCATATTTAAATGGGACCAACTTTCAGCTCGTCTCTACACAATAAAAAAAGAATTATTAAAATCGGTCCACTAACGGCGGAGTAATTCGTGTACATACTTAAAAAAAAAAGATACCGGCCGAATTGATAACCAACTCCTTTTTGAAGTCGGTTAAAAATTACGATAGAATTCAATGTATATCAATATCAACTCCCTTGCGACTAATAAACAGAAAAAAATAAATTTAACAAGTTTACTATTGCAACCACGCTATCAATATCATTTATTGTGACTTAACGTCAAGGCTATTATTGTCATACCTAGTTATTCTATGAGGTATGGTGAGGGTGGTATAACGTTAGTTGGCGATGTAAAACGAACATATACTGTTAAAATAAAATGATGTACTCGTATTTATGACCCAATTATTATTTATATGTGAAAAGACAGGCTTTTAACAATTTCTGCATACTAATATTTATTTATTGGTCCACAAAATTTGGATAGTTTAAAAAACCAGCGAGTTTCAATCGTTGAAAGGACTACTTAAATATTGAAGTTATTAAAATATGTTATTAGAATTTATAATTCATGTACGAGTAGGTATTAGTTCGTACATAGCATATTTAAGTCACCTTAAGTGTAAAAGGCAAATGGCCTATTCGTCAAATAACCATGAATATTCACGACTAATAAAAATATGAAGGTGCTGGAAATTTAGCTGTACATTTTCCGGTATTTGCTCTTCTTCCGGCTCGTTAAAAATCTCATCAACAGCAAACCGTTGGTAATTTCTTTCCGTTCCCAGGATACCTTCCTCATTTTCACAGTACAACTTATTGATGTAAAGCTACGAACATGCTATGCTATTTATTTTTTGTAATTACAATACTATACTGCAATTCTGTGCATTCCTCAGTAAGATATTGTATCGAAATATTTTTTTAAAGTCTTACACAAAAAAAATAGTTATCACGGCAATAATTCAGTTTTGTAACATAAGTAAATACGTAAAATGTCAAAGTACATATCAATGATTAGAAATTATTATAAGGACCTTTATAAGTCCAGTAAATCTCGACTCGTTCGACCAACGCCGGCTTTCATTAAACTAAAACTCGAGAGCCTTAAACAAAATTTTCTCTCATTAACTTTTACAGAAAGTTCCTTGATTCAATGTATGATGAGCACCCCCGCATCCGCTTTTAGACTCTATCTAATTACAGTGGGAATCCGATTTCCTGCGAAGTAAATGTCAACTGGAAAATCCCGATGACATTTGTAATGCAATTAGCTCGTGACAGCCATGACATTTAAAATTAAGATCTTAATTTAAAAGATTTTGCCACTTAATTTATAGATGAGAACGTTACTGTGAACAAGGCCTTTGCGTTTTATACAAGCGCAGGAAACTTGATTTATAACAGCTAATTAAAAAATATTCCAAATCTTAATTATTGGATTGATTTTAGGCTTCACAAATACATACAGTTACCAAAAAAACGGGAATTTGAGAGCAATGGCACTGAAACTGGTCTCTTCAAATGACTCTATATGAGGTAGGTGTAGCCAATGCTACATCAGTTATCACAGTATTGGCATTAATATTAAAGTTCAGGGTATCTTTTACTTTCGAGTTCTTGATGAAAACTAAAATAGTTATACATTTATCCAGCACTTTTCAGTGTACGTAAGGTAAACTCTCCGCCAACCAAATATAATACACTTCCGGAGCGAACTGGAACAATAACTGGGAAATTCTGCCCGCCACAAAACGTAATACCGCAGTACTTTTCCGAGGTCAGAGTACTCAAATGCATAAGTAAATAGCGTGCCGAACTCATGCCTCGAAACTGAACTAATCTCGAACAGTTAACTTGTAGTGTTGTTTACATTGTGTTATTTGCTTGTAACTCTATTTAGAGTTTTGTCGTCAAATGCTTATGGTTTAAATGTATTCTATATGTTGATATAAACTGGATGGTGATTAGGCTTCCTTATCTATTTTCATTTGGTTAAAATATATTACGATTGCACTGACCTTCATATCTATATTGTACGTAAGCTGCACCATCTAACTTTTAAAGTATGAGAGGTTGAACTATTCTCCAAACCTCATCGTCATATGTCATTAGACGATATTATGTAGGAATAAATGGTTATTATTATTATTATTATTAATACATGGCATACGTTTGTATGCCATTTCCAATAGATAACGGTATCTTACAATTTTACCAATTTCGATAAAGTAAGGAGTTATATTTATACATGTGTGCCCGTGAATTCATTAAATAGTCAACCATAGCGTATTCATACATAGCGATACAAAATCCTTATAAATACATTTTTCAATCATTTGACTAGAGTACCATATATAATCTTAGCCATGAATATAGTTTCGACAAAACGTATACTTTGTGTAAAACAAAGACACACGCCCTTAATCAATCATGAAATCGACAAGACATTAAACTATAACGAACAGACACATCAAGGATTTCGTAAGAGAAACTGTGTAAAGACATGTCGGTAGAATGGAAATTCTTCTCGACCATATGAATAAAAAAAGCTTTGAAATGGTTGGACTAAATGCAGTGAACCTAATTTGGATCTGTTCACAAGAGAACTTTATTTTCACTCATTAGTTTCTTCATATTTTCTCTTCACGGCAAATACGCAGACAAATTAGGGAAATACGGAGAATGTTTTAATGTATTTATAGTAATCGTTAGCTGTGTTACATTAAAACATGTTACATTACAATGTTACATAACAGACGTTATCTCGTAAATCAGGTTGAAGTTATTATTGCCATTTACATATAAGTTAAATGAAATGCCCATTTTGAAATTCTTCACAACATTAATCATATACTCATAAACTTTTATAATTACATCATGTAGGTTCTTTGAAAGGATTCGTCCCATCCTCACAAGAGGTAAAATGTACCTTTATAATGGCATTTTCTTAGAAATTGAATACCCTTCTGCTTTAAAGAAACACTAAAAGTTCTGAAGTGAACCGGGTAAGGCAAACCTATTTATAAACTTTTGGCAGCAAAGTCACCTTACTATGCTACTAATACAAAATTTACGAATCTTTAATATGAAACTTTGAGAAAGCTAGGTAATAAAGAACTTCGATAAAACGTGAACTCTACTTTCAAACGTCACAAAAACAAATTATGGTAGCGTAGCTAGTAGTGGCATATGAAGCGTAGCGTTCGTAGTTCCGTAGCACCGACATTTTAAATTCATTTGTTAGTTTATGCAACGCCGACCGCAGACAGTGGCTGCTCATTCATTGTCATGAGCTTGTAATTTCTTTAAGTTCTTTTTATGATTGCTATGTTATTTTAGTGCGACTGCTTCGTAAATAGCATAAAAAGCTAGTCTTCAGTATCTTGTGGAATATTTTGTCTGTAAACAAATAACATTCATATCGGGAACTTTATAAATGTAACGTAAAATATGTAATGGCATTTAATTCACCGAAAGTGATTCATAAAATAATGAATCAGACGAAATTAATGTCAATGTATTACAAAAATAATCACAATATCACAATATGAAAAAGATATTCCTACCAGGAATATAAATTTTATTTTAGTTTCATAAAAGAGCGTGTAAACCTGAAATTCAGTGGATCAGTTAAGAGTCTGTAAACGTTGTAAAGGCTTCACATTGTCACAAGGGTATCCCGGGAGCCGTCAGATAAAAATGAAAAGCGTGCACCCGTAACAGTATTCAGTATCGTGTTTGCACGTTGCTCTCGGCTATATTACGTCATGTATATTTTATGAGACTCCGTGCATCCTCTGTTACGGTTATTTTATTATTAAACAGTCAGTCTTAAAACATCTTCAAGTAGGTATAGAATGTTCACTAAAGTTACAAAATCATTTAGAAATCCCGTGTGTTCAATACTTTAAATATGAGTTCTTATTTATGCTTGAGTATAGAGTCCTTGTATTTTTGAATTCACAAGTAACTGTCAACGATGTTTGCTTGTTTGTTTTCTAAATAGATTTTCGTAGATAGGTACATCTTATTTCATCTTACTTTCGCCGTAAAATTGTTCGAGACCCCGAGAAGACCTAAGTAAGCCATTCTATTACTTTAGACTAGGAAAATAAAATTTGAAAAATAAGGACCTATTATATAATATGTATTTAACTTTAATAAGATAAAGGGCAGTAAATAACATTTTACACTACTTACTTTTCATTTCAAAAAAAACAACAATACAAAATTCCGAATATTACGTTTGATCAAATCGAAATGCTCTCTAAAACTCTCAAACAGAACGTATCCTAGCTACGACTAATGCACCTCACGCCGACAGGCTCGACCTAAAAAGCTAGAAAAAGCATGTCGGTCTCGCATTTCCCTTTTTCACAGTAACACATCCCTCGCGCCCTCTCTGCCACTTGCAGGAGGCGTTGCGAGGCCCTCGATTGCGAGCTGTCGATGGAAATAAATGACGTTTCGTATGCACTGGGTGAAATGAGGAAAATGTTTCAGCTGCGTGGTCGGGTTTGTGCACTGAATCATAGCTTATATTAAAACGAAGTAGAAGGCAATTTAGGTTTATGGTTACTAATGCATTATATATAATAATTTTACGAATAGTATAATTTATTAATTATTCTTATCATTGTTATCTTGATTTTGATTAGATTACAATTATAAAGATGTCTTTTAATTCTTATTACTACGTATTTTGATACGGTTTTGAGTACATTGATGTAAAGTTAGCACACTGTGGTATTTAATTTAATACATTATATTATCTGTTTCAAATAAGTTTGTTTTAATGAAAAAATATAATTGAGAATTACAAAAAAAACCGTTACAACAATGCAATTAATCATAACATTTTAATAAATTGGAAACATGGCTCTACAAGTCTACATTGCTACTGAGTGCAATAACTTACTATTGCAATATTTACCTTCCTTTATTAATCTGTATAAAACGATAAATAATTAATTAATTAAACTCCGTGCTAACAAGCATGAAAACTGTCTCTAATGGCGTTAAGCTATAAATATTTAAATTAGATGGTTTTGCTATAAATATTTTCGAAGGCGTTTAATAATGTGTATTACAATAACTTTTAACAACATTTTAATTCGTCAACGTGAAGCTTATATTTGGTTGAAGGGCCCAAAATTATTAGTCTGTAAAATCAAATGCCCACAAATTTTAGTTCACGACGTCAATCTAGTTCGAACAATTTCTTGAATGACCAAACCCTTTGACTACAGAAATAGCTGAGAACCAAAAGCCAAGGCGAATATTGCATACGGTGCACTGCATGCATAAACATGATATGCAATATACAAAAGTTATTGAGATACAACGGCGTCAATATTATAGATATAGTCATTGCTGTGAGCGACTTTACTTGTAATGTTACATAGAATAATAGTTTAAACTGATGCACTATTATTACCAGACATTATACCAGTCGTAGGTTCCATGAACATAAAAACAATTACTTAAATAAACACTCAGACCCACAACAAAAATGTAAAGTAGTTTGGATGTCTACCTGGCTTAAAATTGAAGACATAATAGGGTACGTATAACGCACCTACAATTAGATAAACAATATCAACGAAAAAACAGGAAATGTAATCAGAAATCGACACAACTGGGAAAACACAATTCGTTCAGAATATTCAACGAAATGCTTTGCGATGCCATTGAAAAACTAACTAAACGAACTAAACAATGAAATGTAGCAGCATTGTAATTCTGTAACTTCCAACTTTTGCATTCAATTTCAACTCCAAAACTCCAGCTTGATGCAAATATTTTATCTGTTGGAACTGTTCTAGTTAGTTACCTTCAAAAGCTTTTGTATAAAACATTTAAATATATCAGAACTTAAATAATGCAAAATAAGTATACTGTTACATAAGCTTTTTATTTATTTACAAAGTTTGTAATATACTGTCTGTCTATGAAAGATGAAATGTAAAATAATAATAATACATATCTTATACGTAAAAAAATCTCGTGTCACAATGTTAGCTATCGTACTCCTCCGAAACTTCTTTACCGATTTTCACCAAATTTTATATGCATATTCAGTAGGTCTGTGAATCGGCTACTATCTATTTTTCAAACCCCTAAGTGATAAGGGTTGTTCACCCTTGACATTTTTTTATTTACATAGCAACACAACGTTTGTCGGGTCAGCTAGTATTTAAGTAAAATTTCTACTTAGTATTAATCAAATTTCATCCAAACAAAATAATTTTCGGAAACAGACGATCTCTCTACAAAATCTACAGATGGTTTACATACAATTAATAAATCAGTAGAAATAAGTAGAAAGAAATAGTAGTGAGTATTGAGGATTGGTACTTAAAAGCAGCCATGCAGTCCTTTAAACAGCGTTCCTTGAACTAAGATTATCGACCAACCAAAATTTGACCTATGACCTTTCGCTTTCGCTCCGCACCAAGATGAGTATGTTTGTTCAATCAGATCCATAGAAAACTCAATACTGGATCCTTCTTGTATCTATTTTGTATAACACTCCTTACTATGATTTGTCCAACCAATCGTTAATAGTATCTACCTACTTATGATATTTTTCGACATTTAAGGAACCACTAACCGGAATCCCAGTAATTTATTAAGATATTCGCTGTAATAACGTGAAAATATTAACCGGCTACTTATTACAATTTAAGAATTTTAAGATATCCAGCCATATAAACATAGGACACGCAAACGGACGGATAGAGATGAGCGGCTTAGGCTTAATGATAGGGTCCGATCGCGAAGTTTAAAAAGATAGTATCCATATAACCTCGTTGGATCGGTATCGTGCTATGCCATTATATGACAAACAACTGCCGACGACATTACCGGAGCTTTTTGTAGAGCCGTAAAACATCAAAGCTCCAGTAAATGTCGACCCAAATTGCAGGCCCGCTACAAACACGCACCTATACAACAAATGGCGTCATCGGCTGGATAGAAACGCATGCGATCGACAGGTACGACAAAGGTTAACGTCAGCGAGCGGAGGCCGGCGCACGCGGCCGCCCCCTGACCTTTAAAGCCTCCTCCCGCGGGAGAGCGTAATCCCTCCGCATTACCACGCGGCGATATATTATCCCTGAAACCGTCGTCTCATAGCATCGAAGCGTCTCTCGAGTGAGGATTAGCGCTTTATTGCGAGCGCACCTGTCTAGGTGGGCAAGCGAGGCGCGCACTGCTGCAGGCCGACGCCGCGACGGCGCGTCGGCGCCGCGCATGCGCACTGGACGCCACTAAAAAATGAATCCCGTTTCCCGCACTGTGAGCCGCACGCTCGTCGCAGCTGCCGCGTTTCGCTATTTTCGGGCGAGAGTGGAACCGCGCCCGAGCCGCGAGTGGTCTGCGGGGTGTGGTCGTGTGAGTGTCGCGAGCTAGTGGGCGAAGGCCGATGCGGTGAGTGGCGCGCGGAGCATGCACCCCGAGGGGCTCGCGCGGCCGGCGTGTCCGGCGGGCTGCTAGCGGCCGCGGCATGGCGCGCCGCGCCGCCCGCGCCCGCGCCTCTTCTCTCGCACCATGAGCGACCTGCAGGCCACCTTCGAGTTCTCCGTGGAACTCTACAAGTTCTACAATGTCGATCTGTTCCAAAGAGGGTGAGTTTCACCTTTGGCTAATCGTAATTCACCACATGTACGTCCTACAACGTTACTGATAATGAATGATAAGAGTGTTTACGCTTATGTTAACATGGAAAACAATACGCTTATGGGAAATTTTAATAATAAAGTTAATGATATTACTGTACCATCATGAAAATGAGCAATTATTATAATTGCTTTAATAAGCAATTAATTAAGGGACAGAGATATCATTAACTGATAGAGTATCTACGATTTACTTATGTCCAAAACTCTATCGTTAAGTAGCAGCATGAATCTGGCGAGTGCGTCGTACTTAATTAATTAGCAGTTCATCGGTGAATAAATAAGTTTGTGTGAATGTAATGCGCACCTGTCTATTGCCGTTATTGAAGAATACCCCTGGTCGAGTGGTTGAGCTAGTTAAGTATATATGGTATTAACCTAGATTTTAGTGTTACATAATGGAGAGCAAATAGGCTGAGCACAATAGAAGTCCTCTGTAAGCCGTGTCATATTCCGTAGACTGGAACTGATACTTTTGTTTTGACATCCACACTGTCACGAGTAGCTACTGGTGTCCCCACATGGGACCATTCGCCCTTCGCTTACTTGATTATATACAGAACCCATTCTCATAAAATAATATCATCAAAATATTATGAAAGCAAAAACTGATTAGAGTATTAAGTAATTGAAATTCAATACACGCAATATGTATATTACACTAGTACTTATAATTCGTACCTGAAATAATTCTTCAGAAGGGTTTATACCCAGATTCAAGATTAGGATATGAAATTACTACATATGTACGTAGGTACTGATGACATAATGAAACGAAAAGTATTAACTAAAATATTACCCGATTTAATTAAAATACTTTGTTGCCAATTTCCAAATAAATCATTACCATTAATGGCAATTGTAAACAATAAATTCATTTACATGAAAGCCTTTGTAAGAAAATCAGGTAGGGAAGATGTCTTCAGATAAATTATTCATGTTTGTGAATGTGGTTCTAAGGGTTCTATGTAGTAACTTTGTTGAGTGATCAATGTTAAGTAGAAATTTGATAACAAATTAATAATTATAGTTTAAAAACTAAAATCCACCCTAAAAATTGCACGAGGAAAATCGTTAATCCTGATTCTTGACGATCCTGATGAGGAGAATGGATTTAAAAAGTTTTTGATAATTGTTCAAAATTTTAAATTAATCGGACTGTTCAAAGTGGGTAAAAATCGAGTTCAAAGATTCCGTTACATACATACAGGTCAAGCTAATAAAAGCGTGGTAAAAACAGAGGAAAGTATAATTACTAATGTTTATAAAAACGACAAAACTTAAATCTAATAAGCAAGCTAAAGAGGAGTGTGTACTTTTTAGGGTTTGACTCGAAGGGTATAAACGGAACCCTATTACTAAGCCTCCGCTATCTATCCGTATATCTGTCTGTCACCGGACTCTTTCCCTTAAACGATAATAGACACTTCATTTTTTTACAGAGTATGAATAACACTGGCCGCTATAATAACAAATACTACAAATAAAAATAACTTGAAAATAAATGGGGGCCGCTATACAATAAATCGCTTTTTTCGGCGTTTTCTCTTTTTCTACCGTTATAGGTAGACGGTTAAAATATTCAGAATGCATTTACTTCTACGGCTACTACAATAAGAAACTTTAAAAATAAGTATAAGGTGGTACGGAACTCTCCATACGTGAGTTCGAATCGCATTTGGCCAATTATTTAACGTATTGCGATCCCTACATGGACTAAATTGGTTAAAGGTTGGGACAGGAACTATTAGAACTTTATTTCCCCTGTCCCGTAAGGGTGCGACTGTTTGACGTGGACAAATTGAAAAGCCCTTTAATCATGTCCCTCGTCCTGCATGTTATGTAGACTATAAACCGCTAATGAACCAATCAAAGAATCAAGATAAATCGATGCAAACTTTGTTTAATAAATAATAATAATAAAGAAACACTTTCTACAATAAACGCTTTCGACACTCATAGCCCCACACTAGGATTCCCTGTGTTGTGGCTGGCATGGAGACACAGACATAGACAAACACACAAACACCCAAACCCAGAAACAGAAATCTAAATTCATCATTTAGATATCTGTCTGGCCGGGGATCGAACCCGGGACCCTTTGCGCTTTGTGTTTCAAGCGTAATGTTTCTTATTGTATGTTGTATTTGTGTTTAAGCCTACAGGTTTTTATTGAAAATTGTGTTTCGAAAATGGCTAAATACGAGTAGCAAATATCAGAACGAAAGGCCTATTCTTGAAGCAAAGGCAAGTCAGGCAATTTTAACCGACTTCAAAAAGGAGGTGGTTATCAATTCGGCCGGTATCTTCTTTTTTTTTATGTATGTACACGAATTACTCCGCCGTTAGTGAACGGATTTTAATGATTCTTTTTTTTTGCAATGAAAATGTCAACATTTTCGTTAATAAGTTCGATTTATTAATTTTTCATTTACGCTCGTTTCTACATAAGGAAATAAGGCTACACACGGCAATATCCTATTATAATCATCAATATTTTAAAATTTAGAGAAATTCCTTTGCTGACATACAACGTAATAACGCAACACAAATGTCTTAAAATCTATTTACAGTTAATTTAATTTTTCAAACGAGGGATTTGGGATCACTTACTAATGCCACCAATCCAAACTTGACTTTATTTTAACAAATAATCAATTTCTTGAAGAGTTTTTTGCCCTTTGCTTTTTATAACCAGATACAAACTAATGACACTCTTACATATTCGTAACAGACATTCTTAGATATTCGACAGCACCGATAGTCTAAGGAAAATACTATGATTTTTTAAAGTGTCTACCGGCCTATTGCAAATCAAGTGTCAATTACTTTATCATAGAGGCGAAAGAACTCTTCGTGAAGAACCATATAAGTTATTTATAATATTCCCAGAGGTATGTGAAGTTATAGCAGTCCGCCTTTAAATTATATGCTTGTTTTTAGGGTTCCGTGCCCAAAGGGTAAAAACGGAACCCTATTACTAAGACTTCGCTGTCTGTCCGTCTGTCCGGTTGTCCGTCTATCACAGGGCTCTACCGCTTAAACCGTAATAGATAGACACATGAAATTTTGACAGAGGAGGCATAACGGTGGCAGCTATAACAACAAATACTAAAAATAAAATAAAGTTGAATATTAAAGGGGGTCTCCAAACAACAAACCGGATTTTTTCGGCATTTTTTGATGTAACTGTTAAATTGTACTAGAAAGAGGGTTGAATTTTTTACAATACGTTTACTACTATAACTGGTATTATAATAAATACAAATAAGAACCATAAAATATATTTTAATATACTTATTTTAATTTTATTATACTTTGATTACGTATAATCGTCGTCCCATTGTCACCCCTACGCCATCTATTGTTGTTTCATATGACTAAGTATTGTTGAAAATCATAAAATGAATTAAAATAATGAACATTTGGGACGGAAGCCTCCATGTGCGAGTTCGACTCGTACTTGGCGAATTATTAATATATTAAAGTCAAGAATGCTTTTACCTAATTCTACTATCGCGTGCCCTCTTGAACGATTGCCAAAATATTAAAAGGTACTTTTACTATACGTTATTTATGGCCGTAAGGTTTGTTTGGTTTATTTTACTAAGTTCTTTGTTTTCCAAATTGAAAGGTCATAGTTACAAGACTTTTTATAATGACTGAGTTTGAAAACCGACTCAGGAGTTTGTTAAATATTTAATTGAAAATTTATTAGAGCTATGTACTTAAAGCTTTTTTCAATTATATGAGCTACAGTTTAATTTTTGTAATGCGCAACAATATTTATTTTTTTATAATTTATAAAAAATCTGAATGTGGTTGATGACCACACTTACCAGATTTTTCTCAAGGCAGACTACGCAATTGTATGTTGCTGTCGTAAGTATGATTATCACCCAACATCAGTAATAATCAATTTTAACCATTTTTTTGCGGAAAACACTGCCAGATGTTAAGGTGTATTGGCTATAATTCATTATAGGCACCTTTTATTAGTAACTGGTGTATGTGTATAGGCAATGCACTAGATAGCAATGACGTCATTTCGCTAATTCGCCAATCACACGCCAACTAGCCGAGGGGTGCTCCAGAGCCCCTGTTAACAACGAACACGCAATTAGGTGAATGTGATTAACTGGGATGACTCATGCGCCAAATTAAATTTAACTACTATAACGATTTATGTTCATAATTTATTATTTTATAGTAGAAAAATTGTAGAAATTTCTTTTATTGCTCAATATTCGCATTCTACAATCTAATATACAACCACAATATTAAGAAGATATCTAAATATTCCACGTATAGTATATGATATGGGTTCCAGCTCCTTAGTTTTTATGCAAAGACAAACAAAAGTTAAAGAAACTACTACGTAAACTATATTTGTAACTAACATCACGTGCCTAATAAATTAAAATTTTCAATTATATAGCTACTTTTAAACAGTCTGGGTTTTATTCGAATAATAAATTCTTAAGTTCATATTAAGCCTTAATAAAATCTTAGGAAATCAGCTGATATTTCCTTTCAAGCTGAAGACATATCAAAATAAACAAATATTCTCTATTATCTCTTATGTATTGATATTTTGTGTGCATGAATAAATAAATAAATATTTAAATTTCAAGCTACACAAATGGTTTGCGTATTTTTATTGATACATTGTTACAATCTACTAAATTAAATGATACACGCATGGTTAAACATTTACTCGTACCAACATAAAAATATTTATAGAAAAGCGTAGTCTATTAAAAGTTACGATAATAGTGGATCCGATTTTTTTGTGGCTGACGTTCAAATTAATTGTTAAAACGCTCTTTGGCTAACTACATCGAGTCGTGCGTGGGGACAGTTTGTGACCCGTTTCTAAATTAAACTGGCACCTGTGTCACGTTGTTACGTTACGTTTACTAGTATTTTTTTATTATTAAAAGTTTCAATTTTACTTGCATCTACATTGAGTATCTTAATAATTAACACATATTATCACCGTCAATACAATATTGTCTAATTGCTTTATTCAGGTCTTCCTCATAATGAAAACGTTAGACCAAAGTTCATCATGCTGACCAAGTGCAGATTTATACGGGTCACGGATTTTGAGAATATTTTTACGGAACTATCAGGGTTTCCAAACGATACTTTTCTTTACGGTTAAGTCAAGTTTTTGATACAAACAACTTCCATAAATCAAAAGTGCTTGCCTGGAATTCCAACTCTGACACCACAACATCAGAAGTCGAACTCGAAACCACTCAGTACCCAACTTTAGTAAACCATCACTATATTTAGACCATGCAACCAAACAGTTTAACTTCAATGATAGTTTAAATCCATTTAAATTAAATTAAGTTCTGACTGTTAAGGTCTTGACAATGAGCAGAGGCCTCATCATTTTACCGTCCTTTAGCAGAGCATGCCCTACTTTGTGTTCATTTGCAAAGGATTTCACAATTTCACATCTGTTTCTGTGTCACGCATATTTTGTTACAAGCTTATCTTTTACTAGACATCTCACTTTAAAGCTTTAAGATGAAAAGTATTGAAAAATTGGAAAACAATTATACAAGTCAAGTAAGAATATGAATAAATTGTATCATTACAAACAATATAAACTCAATGGATAAAAAGTAAGTAGCAAGAACACAGCATACTTTAGAATACTTATCTTGGTCGCGATCACACCATCCATAAACGAAGTTAACCCTCGAATTACAGTCCCATTCTCGATCTCGACTTAACATACATTTCTACTACAGACATAACTTTGAATAATTTGAAGTGCAATCAGACATCTGGTATCCAAAGCTCGAACTCCTCAATTGAGAGACTGCGTTTCAACAACTAGTTTTTCACTGCTTTCGTGCATCTAACTCAAAAATGTTTAATTTCAACTTCTAACTCCACTAATGCAACGCACAACGAGAGCTCTTTGTCTTGCAGTTGACAGGACAACGTCCAGTCTACTTCACAAACTCATCCATCCGACTTTGTGAAGCTGACACTGTTTGTTTTTCGTTCCTCGTTCGATGCACTTTTTCATTTTGGTGATGAAACAGGGACGTTCAACGTAAAACTTGCACTGGGATAAATCACGCTGCAACACAGATTGCACGCTTCTGCGTAGAATTACGGGATAGGATAGGTTATGATACTTTATTTCTTTTGAAAGTGTTATAAGTAGGAAACCTAAAAACTGTGAAGGTGCTTAGGGGTTTACTAACCGTAAAATAATGTTATGGCTTGAAATATTCTAAAATATAATCTATGGCATGCTACGAACTATTAACATATCTGTAATTACAGCTAACGTATTATAATTGATTTTCCTGAATTGTCAATCCTTTAAAGCAAGTTACCTACGAAAAAATCTCAATAACAACTCTTCTAAAGATACTTCTGAAGCATTGATAGTGATTCAAATTCAGTATCTCGAACATAAGGGTCCAAGATTCAAATCCCAGTCATGCCACGTAAGTAATTTGCATTTGTTTTAACCGTGGCAGAAAACATCGTGACGAAACTTCTTGAAATTCTTGATAAGTCTTTGTAAAAATACCTTAAAGGTATGAAATAATAAATTAACATTAGATCAGCGTGGTAGATTATATGCTAATCCTTCTAATTCTGAGAGGACAGTCGTGCTCAGCAGTGGGATATTAAAAAGTTGATGAGTAAAATTACATATCTCCCAGCCATATTATTAATCGAAATATATTATTACTACCATCAATTTCCGCATTACGATAACCTAAAACCCATAGATTAGTAAAGATACTTCGCCGCCTTGAAATTGAATGAAACCACAAACGGCTTATTAGTAAGTTCTTTTTTTGAATTCCTGACAAATAAAAACATTTTTAGAGAAAATTTACGAAAAGTTTGGAAAATCCAAAAGTGCACGACTCATAATGCTCATTTAATTATGAAATATAAAAAAAAAAAACTTAAGTCGTTCAAAATTAATTGCCGAAAAAACAGCTGTAGTAGGAAGAAGGTACTGCACAAGCGCCCCTGGTGGAATAAATGTACAAAATATCTATAGATATACAGTCTTGTAGTTTTCGTTTTTTATTAATTGCAATTAAACGACACTGAATTAATTAATCATTCGCATTCAGTGACCTACAATCGTCGATTAGAATTTAAAAAAAAAAAAATTAACTCAAATGATGGATTTTTTCACAAGTTACAGTGTTTTCAGGTTTCACACATGACGGACAGGAAAATTTTTTGACCTATTTTGGTGTTTTTTTCCAATTCTATTGCAGTAAATCAATTTTTAAAAAGTATGGAATTAATCTCCATTAAATTATCTCGACAATAGTATGCAAAATATCTTGATTCCGTGAACTATCAAGGCTATGATAATAAAAATAGCCGCCAAAATGAAGCGAAAAAAAATTTTCGATCGTAAAGCACTCTCTGATGCTTCGCATCATGAGTCGTGCAATAAATAACTAATACTGCGTAATTTAAATAATAAATAAATAATGATATAAAATATTTTAGGGACATTTTAGCACGGAGACGTGGCAAAACTTTTTTACGCAACTATTTCAATTCTCAAAACTGAGTACATTTTCTTGTTAGGAGTGAGTAATCTTTACTAATCTATGTTAAAACCATACATTAAATTAATAGTTGACATACAAACTTAACCCTATTAAGGACTGAGGCTCACTACACGTGGAATTAGCATGGTAAAGTCGTAAAGCTTGTTTAATTGTATACCTATAGCTTACCTAGTTTCCCTTACATCCTATTAGGGTGAACCTAATAGGGAAACAGTGTTTCCCTTTCCACTTACATAATAGGCAGTACCTGCGATACTGAGCTTCGTCGACATAAATTGTTATATTTAATATGTATGCAAACAACTATAATATGAATGATTATACTTTTACGCTAAATAATTCGCCAAGTACGAGTCGAACTCGCACATGGAGGCTTCCGTACCAACCATGTTCATTATATTTTACTTATTTTTATAAAATAGCCATATTAAAATATGTTTTATTGTTTTTATTTGTATTTATTATAATAGCAGTTGTAGTAGTTAACGGATTGTAAAAAATTCAACTGTCTTCCTAGTACGGTTTAACGGTTAGATCGAAAAATACCGGTTTGTTGTATGGAGACCCCCTTTAATATTCAACTTTATTTAGTTTTAGTATTTGTTGTTATATCGGCCACCGTTGCATCCTCTGTAAATTTTATGTCCCTATCTATTACGGTTCCAGAGATAGAGCACTGTGACAGACGGACAAACAGCGTAGTCTTAGTAATAGGGTTCCGTTTTTACCCTTTGGGTACAGAATCCTAAAAATATTGTTCGTTAACGGGCTCAATCATTCGGGCGAATTCGGGCGGTCGATTATTCAGGCGGATATTCGTTATATGCTAGTGCCATAAACTTCATTTTCAACATTCAGCGAATTATTTGCCGACATTGCGTTTAAAATAAAAAAATCCTTTGCGATTATTTGGATGAAGTAAAATATAGTGAACAGTTGCGTTGTATGTTATGACGGTATATCCTTACTAATATTATAAATCCGAAAGTAACTCTGTCTGTCTGTCTGGTTGTCTCTTCTTCACGCCTAAACCACAGAACCGGTTTTATTGAAATTTTGTACAAAGATTGTCTGAGACCCGTGAAAGAACATAGGATAGTTTTTATCCCGGAAATCCCACGGTAACTAGGGATGGCGATCTAAGATCGAATAATCGGAGAATCGATCTTTTGGACCCAAAACATCGATTATTTTAATAGATATTAGTAAGGATTGAATCGTAAACTATGCATTTGATCAAGTGATGATCTTTAGCACAGTTGAAGGTACGAATTTACAGTTTTATGTATGTTAGTATGTTATATTATTTTCTTTTAAACGCGGGCAAAAACTAGTTTTATATAAGTCACGATAAATAGAATATATTTCTGGAAATACATTTAGTAAAAGTCAAATTGTAAGTAAAAGTGCCTCCGAGTACATTAACAACTCATCGTTATACTTTAGCGGCCCCGTTCATCAAATTGCAAAATTAATAAATCCGTTAGCTTCTGTCTATTACAAACACAAGCGTATGCGTGAGTCGATAACATTATTAATCATATGGACGGACTAAAACTATTTGGAGTAAAAACAATGCTGTTTTGTTGCTCCCATTTCATTTTACGCATTATTTGGAACATAAAAGATTAATCTATTTGTAGTAAAATCTAATAGAGTTTTTTGCATGCACAGGCCTCTCAGCTAAAAGATTTTATTTCAAAATAATTTAAATTTGCTGTTATACTCTTAAGTACATAATAATTGAGGCTGTTAGAACCGCCACAGCCTAACTACAAAAAACGATTTACAATATGGAGAAAAGTAAAAGTGTATAGTCCGCTCTGAAGTTGTTGCGAGGAGGTGTATTCATACAATTTACTATGGCGACGCGATTCATTTATATATTCAGAGCGGACTAGCAGTTGTACGCGGACTATACAACATTTTTAAATTACGAAAATACATACAGGTCAAAAATAATTAAAACGCAGTTAGGCCACTCTGGTTCTAGCAGCCTCAATTATTATAATAAACCTGGATATTTGACAGGAAAATATACCTTTTTTTTTTTTTTTTTTTTGTCGAGGGGGAAACCTTCAAAAGGTACCCGACGACGTGGGAGCGACGCCGGGTTATGTGGGATTTTTACCGCACTAAAACCCCCCCCGGTGGCCGTCCTCAACGCTTGTTGGAGAACTCCGGGATCTCCAACGGAACACAACCGGAGCCCTCCAAGCGCGATGCCCAACGGGCTCTACCCTGAGGAGCAGGAAAATATACCTATGCTTAACTTAATATTATTAACAGAATTTAACGGTATATTCAATTAAAGTTTTAACTGCGCTTTAAAGGTGTTCTCCAATTAGCTGTATCTTTTGCTGTTCATATTCTTGCGTTGACTATTCCTTCTGTATTTATTCCAGCGATCTTTTACTACATTTTTATTCGTCTCTCACCTAGTTGTTATCAGTTATCAACATAATATATCTTCCGTAATATATTTCCACTTTCAAACGCTGCCAAAGTGAACAATTAAGCACTTTTGCCTTGTTTTATTCCGTAGACTTGCTTCTCTGTTTTCCATCGCGTTACCGAACTCTTCATACACATACTTACAGTACACACACTTAGATTGCAGCTTATGTTAATGGAAATCTTAGGATATTCCTAAACGTTTGCGGCAAAACCTAGAGCAGTTACGCCATAAATTGATTTAGGTCGAGTGCCGAGCTCCGGGGCTCTCGGGCAGGTGTAATGAATGAAAAGATTTTACCTCTGCATGAAACCATAGCACCGATACACGTGCTCCACTGGTATTCAACTTAGCAACTTGGGATTATTATAATCAACTAGACGGCTCTAAGTACAACCGTTTTATTTGAGTTGTCAAGTTTAAAGTAAAAGGGAAAGTTGTGTTGATTTTTTCGGTTGTGTAAACACTTCTTCTGCATTTTCTTGTATTTACATTTTAGAACTCTCTATTACGCATTTTGAGAAAAACACGCAATGGTATCCAATTTTCTGTTTTTATCCCTTTTCCCCATAGTTTCCTATATATTTTTTTTCACAAGTAGCAAGCAAACATGCAGTCTACGTGATGTTTATTGGCTACTACCGCCCATGGTCATCTGTAATCAACACCAGATAAGTTTAAAGTCCTACCTGAGATCGACCATAGATGCTTTGCTACACTCGAAAAAATAGTTGAAAGCCTAGGATAGGCATGTTTCACATAGAGTTGCGCTTAATATTACAGTTATTACACAGAAATAGCGGTGGTGCCTCCGAACTCGAACCACAAAGGGTCCTACTTAAAGAATTGACTTCTTACAGATTTAAAAATAAAGTGTCTGACTGGCTCCTTGATAAATGTTTTTACGACTTGGGCGAATACTTTGCATATAAGGAAAATAATCAGCTGCTATATTGACATACATACTTTTTTCATGTTATTTAAATAAATTTAATTAAATTAAACATATTTGACATTAATATACATAATTGACTAAATTATCTAAAAATTATTACTGTTTTATGAACTTGACATTGCACACTATTTTTATAGTAGAATGTAAGAACATATAAAAAATTGTCACCATTTACCATTACTACATTCTGGCAATAAATAATTTTCATTTCATTTCATTTTCATTTCATTTCATTACGACCTTCCAAACAAACATATTTTATTTATGAAACCTTATTAATTACATGCAGAAATAATATTTAATCGTGTAGTTGAATCAATGTAACTATTTAATCTTTTGTTTCCTATTTAAATAATTTATTTAGTGCTATGTTTGATTTCGTGGGAAACCTGCGCTACCCAAATCCAGTTACGCCATAAATTGATTTAGGTCGAGTGCTGAGCGCCGGAGCAGGTGTAAACGAATTGGGGTGTGAAAAGATTTTATCTCCGCATGAAGTGAAACTGTAGTAGTGTAATGCGCTCTGTGCTATCAAATAGTGAAAAGTTCTTTTTAATATAGAAGTTGCAACGATCGTGTATTCCACTTGATGGTGGCTATTACCGCCCATGAACATCTATGATTTACCCCAAATAAGATTAGATTCATATCTGAGGTTGACCGCAGATGTCTTGCTACCCCTGAGGACCTTAATTAGAGCGCCTTAAATAAGTATATATCTCTTACTATACGAATCAAAGAGGAACACAACAGCACTTAACAATAGTGTTATAAGCATGCATAGGTGTGCCAGTGGTGCATCTGGAGCCAACCACAAAGGCTTCTACCACCTTCTAAGTGCATTCATAAAGAAGATTTAATATCTTATAGCTCTATAAGTATTTTGTATTTATAACAGTAGGTAGCAGTTATCTTACCGTCTAGCAATTTTCTTAATTCGGTACTATTTATGTTTACCAAAGTAAACGAATGAACTGCCCTCTTAATGCACTTATACTTATTAGGGCAAGTAGGCCCGCAGTAATTAAAGTAATGGCGTTTCCCTGCAGGGCACAGGTGTCCTGCAGGAAACGCATAAAGATTGTAGGTCGCGGAAATATAACACATATTTTTTTCTCACGTAACATTCAAGCAAAATTATAATTTATCCACAGAAACGCAGTTAAGTATTATAATTAATCTGTGTGACCAAACTTCGCTCGACTTGGTTTATTTCCGATATTCAATATATAAATACAAAATGTATGGTATATAGTTAATTCCACCAATTAGCTGTACGCATTACTAAATTTATTAACTAACTAACTACTAAATTACGCAGTCCAATTAAAATCGGATTAATTCCTTGCAAGCGAACAAACAGACTACGAAACGAACAGCAAGGAACAAACATAGAGACATTTAATTCTAGTTAAATAAACATACATAAATGTACTAGAAAATAGCATGCAAACACGGTTATCCTGGAAAATTCTAGGCTATAAATTGATTAAGATCGAGTGTCAGGCGGTACAGCAGGTTTACCGCAGCAGCAGGCAGCAGCAAAAAGATTACCTCAGCGTGTTGCAACCCTCATTGCTGAGGTATGCTCCTATCGTATCACAGAATTTCCGTATATGGATAAATAAATCTCTTAGAAATTTTGTTTAACTTGGAAGAACACACAATCACAAATCATTTAGTTTTCGTGGAAGCTTTAATGATATTGATTGTACTATTTTTACCTTATCAAAATAAGGTTATTTCTTTTCCATGCAACGATTTTGGGCCATGGCGTCATACCTTAGTTACTGGGTACTTATGTTCACAAAGAGTTCAATTTACGGATCCCCCTCTGTGCGAGTTGAAACGTAATTACGGATCCATATTTATTTCTGAAGTGCGTAGGCATTCTTCACAGATATCGAAACTTAGATAAAATCATAGTTATCAATAGTATAAATGCTTGTCGACGAGTTGAAAACAATTGTCAATTTTTATTCAATACTTAGTAAAATACCATTTTACTTAGTAATACCATCATTATAACCTCAAATTGAGGTGTACGTAATTGTAAATGTACCTACATAAAATCAGCAATAAAAATCTAAGCATATCACAAATATATTAAAATATTTATCGTAATGATATTTGCACGGATCCAACTTGTATAGTATTTTAATTTTCATGATTTTTGCGGGAAAAATAGTTTTCCATCCATTCCATTTCCCATTTCATAAATACAAGAAACTTTAATTACGTATTTTTAACAACATCAATAAAATTGTTAGAATTCGTCTAATTCAAACGTTTTTTTTTAAAAGCAAAGAAAGTATTTTGACAAAAAACAAGACCTAAGAATAATCATGAGAATTTTACATCAAACAGTAAACAAACAAAAACTGTAACAATGGACGAACATTTTTAGATCGGTCATTGAAATCGATCTGTAAGATGGCAGATATTTATGGAAAGCTATTCAGCACATGACTATCTCCTGTTGTCGCTTTTCATTCTCTGTCACATATAAAAATAGAAGAAAAGTAACATTTTGAGGAAACAAAAATTCAAAGTAACCCTTAACCTGTAGTATATGTATATATTATGTGTATTTATTTGAATATATTTATATGTCTATGATATCTATCTTACCTATCTATTTTGTGCACACTATGTTTGTCTATCATATAAATTTTCCGACCATAGGGGCTGCTGGAAGAAATTTCAGTTTGGAATAAGTAGTCCTCTGTACTATTTTTCTTTATAATGCTCTTTTTTTCATTATGTTTCTGTGTACACAAATAATAAATATAACTACGTAGTAGTAGTATTTTTACGCACGTAGAGTACAAATTGTATGATGTTATAGTAGTATTTTTTGAGCATGTCTTTTCGCTGCATTTGTCAAATTTTATCAATGAATTGCGTGCATTATGGAGGTCGGGATCGCTCTACTTTAACCATTGAACTACTATAAATTTAATGCCTAGACCAGTCATAAAATTCTCTTTAATATTTTCTATACTTAAAAAGCTTAAAAAATGACGATTGTAGTAGTAAACTTAAATATACTAGGTACTAGGAATATGTAACTTAATTTTTTGACGTGAAACATCTATAGCCGCACGTAAAACCGATTTCTGGCGTGGCGACGCGCCACGCTATACGATGGTATATATATACAGTCTATATGTAGTAGTGTGTACGGTGTGGCGACGCGTCGCCATGCGGATCGTAATATTTTATTTTATCATTATGACATATTTAGTTCCTATCACAATATGTTCTTTTCTGCATATTACTATTACAAAATAATGTCGATGTTTCACATCTGCCAGGCGTCCCGTGACGGCTCACATTTTTTTCCTAAAAGTAGTTAAATAAAGTATAAATAAAATCATTAAACTATGTATGTTGATGTGCTAGGCTTACATAAATTCACGACAATGTGGCTTCGGTTTTCAGCTTAATCAGATTGGCATTGCGGGGAAAACACCTGGGCAAGACACCTGTAGGACTACCATGAGTTTACAAAAGTATTACTCGCTAGCGACTGCGTAAAATAAATGTATGAAAAATTGTACAGCGCCTCTGGTGGTTACTCGTAGAACTAAAATCCGTAGTGGCGTAACTCGATACGTAAAAATCCTATCGAAATCAAATCGCTAGCGAATGTCATTATTATCTATTGCCATACAAATTCGGTCCCATGAGTAATTAATTTGACAGACGTTGTCAAGAAATACCGCAACGATAGTAGTTATGTTTTTCACTAGCAAAATTACAATAGTTTTATATTTACCATTTCTATAGTGGCGTTTCTATGCCAACTCATGGTAGTGCTACTGTTAAAAGTTACACAGTAACATTGTGTATGACACATTTATAACTAATCATTACAATTTGCTCCTCGTATCTACCTATGTAATCTACTTAATATTTGTATCATTTTTGCATACGATTTTTTCTCGCTCCTAATATATAATTTTATGTAGGTATGTCGTCTAAATTCATAAAATTGTGATAAAATGTATGATGGAAGCAGTCAACGAACTTGCAATTCACCCAATCGTAAATGGTTACTCCCACAAATTAATTTCTGTCACCATGTTCAAATAGAAAAACTTCTTTAAGAGTTCAATATCACTTAAGGGTTTTTTTAACCCTCAACAATTAATGTTTATTACACCCGTATTTACCTTAAATAAGGTGGTTAACACGTCTTTGAAATCACTAAAAAGTTATTTTATACTAAACTATAATTTTATACTATACTTATGCGTTATTTTACACTACAAGGGGCAGAAAGAAGTGTTTGCGTTGCCAATACAATTGAGACACGAAATATTTGCGTTTGAAGTAGTTTTAATAGACTTCCTATTTATCCGCAGGTTGTACCAAGTGCGCGTGGGTCTACGCGTGTCACCCAAGGTGCCGGTGCACTTCGAGGCCTCGGTGTCGAGCGGCAATGGCGCGGCGAGGACTGGCAGGCCGGCCGCCAACGCGTCGCTCGTCGGAGGCCTGGCTGCCTCCCGGGCCTTCCAAATCATGTACCGGAACGAGGAGGTCACGTTGCGGGACATTGTGCACTTCAGAGCTCATTTGCTAGGCAAGTTGTTTTATAGTCATAATTTTATAGTTGTATAAAGTGTAATAGTTAAACAGAGTTTTCTAAAGTAATCGCAGAAGACACAGTTTTTAATTCATGTGAACGTTGTAAGCTTGTTTTACTGTAAGGAATAAGAGAAGAATACTAGGGAGATATATTTAAGCGAAGCAAACCACAACACATATGTGACCGATATCAGGTTCCTAGGACTCTTGGGTTGATTATAGAGGTACATAAGTGACAGTATCCACTGATCATCAGGTGGACTGCTCGCTTGTTTACTACTTACATGACTACATACGGCAAATTGATCCAGATCAATATTAGCCCGGGAAAATCGTTATAAGCACTAAGCTGGTCACATATTAATACATCCCGAGGTTTACCCGGGGAGCGTCGTTTAAATAGCTACAAATACAATGACGACAAATGAAATCTAATATATCATTGACTTGTATTGTTTAAACATATTGTTGGCGTTTGCGTGCCAGTTGCTTGTATGAGCTTATCTTTATGAAGAATAACTAACACCTGTTTTAGTTATTTGCAGCTTTCAATGTTTTATACGCAGATTTATGCATATACTCACCTATTGTGGTACAAATCTATAATTCGACTGAGAAATCCGTACCAAACAAACATCATAAATATCTCCACTGTGGAGTTTCAGTTCTGTTACACATAGAAACCTCACATCGTCATGCTTATATGTTGTTTTTATTTTCTCTTAAAAAGATAATAATTTCGATAATACTTACAGCTATAATCCAATCATTAAACAATCTCGCGGTGATTAATTTCTTGAAAATCTTCCAAAATTAAGTAATTATAACTACGATACTTATAAGTAATTATAACTACATGGCAGTGATAGCCTAGTGGTTAAGAAACTCGGCCTCTCGATCGAGGGATCCCACGTTCTAATCCCATGCACGCACCTCTGATTTTTCGAAATTATGTGCGTATTAGAAATTAATTATCACTTGCTAAAACGGTGAAGGAAAACATTGTGAGGAAACCTGCATACCTTATTTTAATTATAAAATAAAATAAAAAATCAAATCAAAAATATCAAAAAATATTAAATACTGATATTACTGCTGTAACCAGGTATTTTCTACTCTTATAAAGCGTCATTGACTTAAATAGTTAATCGCTGAATAATAGGTTCTTGCTTATATAGACAGCTGACTTGGAGTTCTATGCAAACTTTGACCCCAAAACTGTTATCTCATTATCTTGAATGGCTTGAATGCAAATGAGATTGGCTTACGCCCAAAAATGATCATCGCGTTGTCACTTTATCTTCTTGGGGAATTGTAGTTTACTCGCAGTCAGTGGAAAATAAGTTTTTGAAATAGCTGGGATGACTTACGGCGTGACGTTGGCAGCCTGCCACCACGATTGACCTAATATGCAAAAATGACCTGAATAGTAATGAAATCCTACTATTTGTGTAAGCTACTCAAGATTAGCTGATTTTGTCTCGGATACTATGAATATATCACACATTTTTGTAGTATTTCTGCCGTAAAGGGGCATGTAGCAAATTTGAATAGAAATCTAAATGCTGAATCTGTATTCAAGAATTAGTCTTTGTGTACCTACATGGTATTGCTTGTACTTCCTTTATAAAGCACCATAAACGATAACTAAGATTAACTCAAAGAACGTGACTATCTAAACAATCGATTTATGCACAGTTGACAGCCGCAATCTAAAGGAATCGCTCGAGAGGGCTGAGTGGAGCCTTGGAGTGGAGCTATGGTGCAGTGAGGGGGCGCAGTCGAGCACCCTCGCCCCCGTGTCGTGCCGCGTGCTCAAGCTCCACTTCCAACCCGCCCAAGGACTGCACTACCACTTGCCAGTGCTGTTCGACTACTTTCACCTCTCGGCGGTTTCCATCACGATCCACGCCAGTCTCGTCGCCTTACATCAGCCGTATATAAAGTAAGTCGTGTTCGATGGACACTTCTGTACAACCCTTTACTGACTGACTCAGAATTTTTTCTTCTTACATGTCTATCCGCCGTTCTCCCAGGAAAAGCATTATGCATTATGTGCAAAGCTGGTGGGTACATATATTATATAATGCGCTTAGGTATTCCATTTGATTGGCATTTACGAATGATTTTTTTATTAATTAAAAATTTAAGTGTTTCTGATTTCAAAATAATTGCTTTGTGCACATAATGTGCATTTTTGCAGTAAAATATAACTAGTAATTTTTAAACAAAATTTCTATTTGTATATTCGGACTAATTTCAAAAGCGACTGACTTTTATAAGAACATTCTCACAAGGAATATGACCTAGCGAGAGACACGTACTTACGCTATTTACTTTTGTTTCCGACGTAAAAATAAAGTCACGTGCAAACAACTTCTACATTTGTTATATCATTGTTTCCGGCATAAGAATCTTGCATACTACTAAAGCCACGTGCAAAAGCTTGAAAGCGAAAGCTCTAGAAACCTTTGTCGACTCTATAATTGGTTTTGATGAAAACGAGAATTAGTTTTTCGAATTTTTTTTCATAAAACTATCAAATTACGCTGTAAAATCATCCCATTATGAGAAACACCCATTTATATAATAATCATTAATTGACGATATTAATTTCGTAGTATATTTCTTGCATATCAAAATTAATTAATTAATTTTCGAATCGTAAAATAATATTTGATTATTATAAGATTTCTAAGTATTCATGTTGATACTAGTATCTATACTACGACGAAAATATCTATAAGTAGCCATATATTTGTGTTAATGATTTTATGAATTTCAGCACCCCACGCTCAAGTAAACAGTGGGGGAAATTAATGAAAAGTGCGGGGGCAAACTTCAACGCTTCGGGAAGCTTCGAGAACATTTTGTTTGGTTCTAGCGGCAAGTGCGCTGGCGGTAATTCTAGCAAAATTGCTCATGCCAGGTAAAAACATAATTACGGATATAATTAAATGTTATGTTTTGAAAGCTCCGTTTCCACATTTCGTAAATATTGTTTTCGTGTTTATTTTTGGCACGTTTTGTATTATTTGGAGTTTATTGCACCACATATAATTTACCCCGGCCCCCTAAGAGGCGGCTTACTCATTCAAGGTCTCCCGTAATGCATGTAACATTGAAAACTACGATTATACTATACTTGTATTTATAGTACGAATTTCGCATTTCCATGTCACTTCAAAGGCAGTATTTTTCATGGTTGAACTACAGTGGCACCAATGCTGATTGCCGCACATATTTTTAACTTTTAAGTACAGTTTTTAAGGGAGTAAGGGAGACCTATTTATGGAGTTTTAGAATACGATCTGCTTTGGGTAAACCTTATACATATAATCGTATAGGATACATATAATACTTAATACCTGGCTATCTAATGACCAACATTTTTCTTTTCCATGAACGGAACACCTTACAAAGCAGTAAAAGCACAGACCTGTATCTAAAAAACAAATACAGGTCTGTGAGTAAAATGATACGGTATTTTAAAAACAAAACCTGCAGAAATCGTCATTTAAATATAAATAATTTCATTTCATTTTATTATAGAGTCACTCAATTTACAATTATTTTATATTAAATCTTAATATCCCCAGGCAAGTGCATGCAGAAGTGTGCGGCATTCTCCTGGGTTCCCTGGAGGGGCTGCAGAGCGCCCTGGCGGTGTGCGGCTCCACCGGCGTGCTGCTCACGCCAGACGAGTCCTCTTCCAACTCTATCGTGGGTGAAGTCGCACAGAGGATAAAAGACCTGAGTGATGGTGCTAAGGTGATCATATTTAATGGCCTTAGGTTGCAATAGAGCCTGTTTAGAATTTCACTTTTGTAGAAATCAAGAAAGAGAATTACATGTTTTAAATTCGTAGATTGATGTTGGTATATGTATGTAAAAAGTACCTACTTTGTTACTAAGTTCTAAAAGCTCTGCTCAATCGGTCTATGAATCTCAAAGTGATAATTTGTTTGTGGTTTCATTCAAAATTCGGGGCGGCGAAGTATCTTTACTGGTCTATGATATGCGTGTGCATGTTTCATGTTTTGTATCATTTTTAATGCGTTAACAAGTAGTGGTTTGTGGTCTATATATTGTATCTTTTAAGGTGTACAACTATCCCTATCCACGGGAACACTGCCGACAAACTGTTACACAGTTTGGCAGACTAATGATATATGTTTGAATGTACCTTATGAGATAAAATAAATAAATAAAAAAAAAAAAAATCGATTACAAATTTCCGAATAGATACAGAGGAAATTTATTGATACGTAATATTCTAGGGAATCTTAAAAAGAAAAATTATCTTATTACACGCAGTCGCAGTTATACCTATAAACTAGTAAAATATACTCTCTGCACGAGTGAGAATATACCTACTGTTCCATAGATCCCCGCGTCTGGTTGTAGAGCGTACTCAACATCATTGCTCAAATGGCCTGCATGTGTGCCGGAGTGAAGAATCTAAGAGAGTATTAACTTACGCGTTACGTAACATAGGACATGTTAAGAAAACTTGAACTTATATCATAACGTAGATCGTAACGAACTATATTTTGAAGGGTTTTGCGTCTTTTGAGATAAAATTTACTTTTTTAATAATAAACAAAACGTAGATCTTTAAACTTAAAAACTGTATATGCTAAGTTTTAACTATTTAAAACTCGATTTCGTAGACTAACTGTTATTGAGATAATTTAAAGTACTTTTTATTATACGTAACATCCTCGAAAAATCACATTGGAAAAGCTTTGAAGTGGAGTAAGCTTTCCAGCTTTAACAGTTTCGTGCCCAACTCTACATCATATAGGGGTTGCAGGTTTAATAAATTTTGTCCCTGTAGCCCCGGGACCAGAATAGGGCTACGGTATCCCCTGCCTGTCGTAAGAGGCGACTAATTGGGGGCTCCGGGGTTGCAGGCGGCGAGAGTGGAAGATCGAACCGTCTAGCAAGCGACCCCTGGAAGGACGGCGGTATGTGTGGTCGCATAGCGTCGTAAACACCAGACGGTGTGGCGAGCTCTGAAGCTCATCCGGGCGGAGCCCGAAGGGGCAATGCGTTCAGAGGACTCCGGTTGCGTTTCGTAGGAGATCCCGGAGGAAAAAAAAAGGTTTAATAAATTAGAATTCTGCCGCAGAAGTCCGAAGCGGGCGAGGAGGAGGAATGGGCGATGGGCGCGGCGCACGACATCGCGCGGCTGTGCGCGGAGGTGACGCTGCGCTGGCGCGCCTTCCTGCACCACACGTCCGACCGCCCGCACGTGCACCACGCGCTCGCGGCCAGGCACCACGCGCTACGGTATGTAGAAAACACATATACAAATACAATACAATTATACATGTACAATACGGCTAATGTCGTAAGAGAGATTCTGCTGCTTTTGATGCTTTCGTATTTTAGCTTAAAGAGTGTGGTAGTAGGGAAGACGTGTAGTGAAAAGTGGGGCGAGTTCATCTTAATGACCAAGCCCCAAAGCATTTTAATTGGTTTCAAGTAGAATCCAGTTTTTAATGAAGTTGGTTAACGATGACTAAAGGCAGCAGCTATCAGTTAACATTAAGTGGTCATTGCCTACTTTCGTAGCCTTACAGTTATGACAACAGTAGTGATAGGAACACGTTGTTTACGTATCATCTCACACGTTAATAAATGTAATTAATTCAGATGTCATTTCCGAATTATTCAGAAAGAAAATATATAGCAACCGTTCAATTTATCAAATCATAATTAAATTGAATACCTGAAGATGTATTATATGATAAGAATTTCATCTATAAAGATGCAAAATAATGTATTTTATCGTATGTTGTATCGAAGAACCAATAATGACTGTGAAACATTTTAAATTGCAGCATCAAACGCTTCTCCGAGTGTTTCTTCGTGCTGGACAACCCGCGGCACTCGCTGGCGGGCTGCTACGACAGCAACTACCAGTCCTACCAGAGCGTGGGCGAGACGGCGCGCCGCTCGCGCTACCTGGCGCTGCTGCCGCCGCTGCCTGTACACTGCATCGCGCTGGACGGAGATCCTCATATCATGCCCATTATCTTCGAAGATAGGTACATATTATTTGTACGTTGATCTGTCAAGTCAAGTAAAAAAAAATCTAAGTACAGGATTCCGATCTTAAAGCATTCTAACTTAGTTCTGACGTATAACGTTAGAAACTTGCGATCAAATTTGCTGTTTAAGCATTTGTTAATATATTGTATTAGTTGTGACATTAAGAAACATCGTAAGTACTTTGTTGTATTTACTTGTAAGTACTGCAATTTAAATTAATCAAAAAATATTCATCGTTTTCAGGTATCAAGATACCGCAGAATTTGCGAGACGTCGGTCATTTTTAAGTTCTAATGCAAATAAATCTGGAAGTGGTCAGTAATAAGATAATATTTTTATTCATTTATCGATAAATAATACTGGAAACTTTAAATAAAATTAAATCGTTTTTCAGATCCATTTTTATGTACGGAGAGTGTTGGAGACGATTGTGCCTGTAGTGTTAGTTCTATGATGGATTCAAGAAGACCTTCATCAGAAGCGTCACGAGTTACTCTTTCGTTACCTAAAACTATAATGGATGTGTTAGAACCCCAATTTAATGCGCCAAAATCGAATACAAATGTTGTGCAAGCAACGCTCACACTGGCCCCACAAAAATCTGCTCGTGGTTCACCCAAACGAACAATCGTAAAACAAAATGTTGTGGAAATGACCAAGCCACATAATAAACAACTAGAACTCACCGGCCGAAATAGATACATTGTACAAAATAATCAAATTAGCGAAATTCAGCTTCCTCCTAATAATGCATTTGCTTCATGTTCTATACAACAAGGTCAACAACTGTCAAGGTATTCTGCCTCAACATTATTGGATATTAATGCTACGAAAAACGACGCAGGTATGTCACGTTCGGGAAGAGACAAATCTGATACAAATGAAGTTACTAGACCGAAACTTGAAATTACTAGCGGAGTAAGTACACTACCAGCGAGACATAGCAAGTCTTTGGATCAATTAAGAATTTCACAAATGACGCCGCTTAGCGTACAGACATTATCCAAAAATGTAAGAAATAGTTCAAACACCTCTGTTAATTACCAGAAGCCATATATACAACCGCAATCAATAAAACCGACAACTCTTCCAAGAAGCGTAACAACAAGTGCTTATCCTACGAACACCACGACACGTTGTGCATCTAAGGGAGACGATTACAGAAGAAATATCAATGAATTTAGAGAAAAATATAAAAATCCATGCAACCTTAACATTAATACACATGGAATGAATAATGAAGTGTTTCATAATGTAGGGTATAAGTATGATGGAACGATGAAATCGAATTCTAACCAAGTCTATGGTTATACTTTCGGTAATCAGGGTAATCTGCAAGCGAATAATGTTATTCGCAATCCGTTAGAATTTCAAAGAGGTTACAGTGTAAATTTACCCCGTCCCATGTTGCCTCCACGTAATTCTTACCCACCGGTTAGTGGAAAAACTCAAGTGACTGATCAAAATAATTTAGTTCCAAACAAACACGTGCACAGATCAAACTCCACTCACGTGTTTCATCAGAATGTTGACAATCAACAAATTGATATTGAAGCAGCCCGTAATCAATTACGACATGAACTTAACTATTATCTTCAAAAAGGCGATTGGAGTTACGATTTCAATACTGGAAGTCTTATTCAAAACTACCAAAAGAAATCTAGCAAAAGTAGTGACGATAGTGGCTTTGTGATGACATTAGATAGAAGCAGTGATGGGACGTCTAAATCTACTTATTCAAAAACTCCTCCATCAACTCCCCACTCCACAATACCTTCTTTACGGCATAAGAAGAGTCGTTCCAAAGAATCTAAATTAAGCAATTGTGCTAAAGACACTGCTAAAATCAATACAAGTCGAGATTCGTTGAGCAGTCATCATTCGATTAGATCGAGGGATAGTAAATCGGACAGACAAACGCCTAAGTCTGATCGAAGTACTCCAAAGTCAGACAAAGGACCATCAAGATCTGGTAAAACTACACCGAGATCTGGTAAAATAACACCACGATCAGGCTTAGCTACTCCAAAATCTGGTGGAACGACACCAAAATCTGGCCTGGCAACACCGAAAAGTGGTAGATCAAGTGGCAAGCCTGAAAAACGTTCCAAACACAAACCTTCTGAAAAAATGACTCAACTAATGTCTGAAGCAGCATCTTCTTCTAGCAACGAAAGCATTCCTTTCGAACTGAGACGCTTAGAATCATCAGCCAGTGTACCTTTTAGCCTAGATCATGGATCTGAATTAAGGCACTGCAGAAGTGCAGCGTCTGTATTGGACGAACCAAATTTAAACAATAATTTCGGCTCAGAATCTCTTCCCAATTTGGCGCCTCCGCCAGCATTTGAGTCTCCCCCATTGGATATTGGCGACAAAGATTTTAAAATCTTGCCGCCCGAAAACTTTTTAAATAAAGAAGACAAGCTGAGTAGAAGTAGTTCTACTTCAAGTCTTAGCGAACAAAGTGGTTGGGTATCAAGCGGACGTAGTTCTGGCCCCTCCTCACCCGATAATGCCAGTTGTCAATTAAACCAAAATTTTGCACCTCCTGGCAGCTCTACAGCTTCTAAAATATCTAGCAAAACCTACGAACAGCCCGTGGATGCCCGGCGCCGAGATGCCGAGAAAATAAGTGATTTTAAAAGAACGGTGTTAAACGGTGAGCAACTTCGAGAACGGTTACTAAAATTAGCCGTGAAAGCAGCCCAGACAGCATCAAATGAAAAAATAGAATGCTGTGACAAAGAAGTATGCGAGGAATGTACAATATGTAGCGACTCTATATGCACCGACAGTCAATGTGAATATAATAAATTAATGCACAGTAACGGCATAGACGCGGGTTGTAACTCGGATACATGTACAGCTAGTTGCTACCAACAGTGTTCTGATATGAGCACAAGCAAAATTAATCAAAGGCATAACTCTTTTAGTGCAATTCAAGGCAAATCATATGCCTCAGTTACTAAAACTTCAAATGAAGGTACTGTTAAAAAATCTCAAACAATAAGCGATAGCTTACATCCGTATATAAGAAAAGAAATCCCAACAAAGCCTCAACCTCAACCTCAACCTCAACCTCAACCAGCACCAGCAAAGTCAAACAGCAGTAGTATGGATAAAACAAAATTAAAAGACAGAATACAGTACACAGAAAAATTGCTAGCAGCTGAAATAAGGAGCTTAACAGTAGACCGTTCTTGTAAAAGCCACAATAATAAGAAGGGAGGTCCTGGAACGTCGGGACAGAAATATAGTAGTAAAGCTAAATCTGAAGTAGACTTAAGTCATTACAACGATGACGACTACGAACATCTGCCTCCGCCGCAACAATTTAGGGATGCACCTCCACCACCTGATGAATTTAAGGTACATAAAGCACCCTAAAAGTAACAAAAATATTGATATTGTAAAAATATTCAAGAGATAATATTTCACTTCATGTTTCATTTCAGGATCCTCCATCAAAATCGCCGATGCTCAGTCGACAAAGCAGTAAATCGTCAACACCATCCAAAGCTTCACGGCAACCAAGCCAGCCAACAACACTCCAGTTGGACAATCCTTTGTATCATGTCTGTGAAGGTAATATAGTATTAATTAGTTCTTGCGGTGATGCTTTAGCTTCTAACGCTACTAACCTTCTGCTATTGGCCTTACAACAGGAATATTAGAACGGAGAAAGCTGAGACCTCATCAGTCGATAAGCGCTGCCTCTGCACCGTCGACCAGCACGCTTAATAAGAGCCAGAGTACTGGAGAATTAGCAAGCAGGAATGAAAATGGCGGTATGAAAGGTAGCTAAGATCTTAAATTTATATATACAGCAGTATAGTTAGTATATAATGGTAATGTTACGTTTGTAAATACAGTAAAATGTCGATTTATAATTTGATTGCGGTTTATATTATTATTTACACCCCCTGAAACCTTTAAAATAGTTGTTTTTTTTCGACTCTATCGGCTAACCTTATGAATTTTCAAAAGAGTCACAAAAGTGTTAAGAATATAGAATAGGGATTTTTATATAAGTGCCTAAAACCTACATACTTTCACAGCTTTAAGAGTCTTAATTTTTATTGCAATTTGTTTTCAGATCGTGAAAGTAATCTTGTGAGTATTTTCGGATTAGCAGAATCCGAAAGATTATTTGTAAAATGCAGAGAAGAGTTCAGACAAAGCGTAAAATACCCTGGAGCCATTTATTCTGACTTCCCGCCGGTTGACAACTCTCTGCCATACTTCCATATCAGTGATGAATACAGAATGTTTAATCCGGAAGGTAACTAAGTTTTAATTTTATTTCAAACAAAAATAAAAGATCTAGCCTCTATAATTTAACAAAATACCTGGTTATATACATCTGAAGGTAGTAGAACACTTTGGTGTTGGTATATTATAAAAAATGCGTTCCATTGCAAGCAGAATGTTATATCGATAAGATGCTGAATAAAAATGTATACGTATTAGTGTAAGTAAAGTGTTGAAAAGATCATCACCTCCTTTCATTATGGTTTGGTCTCGTATAATCAACTGCAATTGACCAAAATATTATGACCAATATATTATAATGAACTATCTTGCGTTCCAGGATTACATCTTATAATCTGCGTTCACGGTCTAGATGGAAATGCAGCAGATCTAAGATTAGTCAAAACCTATTTGGAACTAGGGTTGCCCGGAGCTCGTCTGGACTTTCTTATGTCTGAGAGGAATCAAGGAGACACCTTCTCTGATTTCGACACTATGACCGACAGGTATAGCATTCTTGAAAATACTTTTAAACTAAACGAATTAATTTTAACAATTAATTGATTTCTTTTTTCAGGCTTGTCCAAGAAATAATGACTCATATACAGAACTCGAACGAGCCAGCTAGAATAAGCTTTGTGGGTCACTCTTTAGGTACTATTATTATCAGATCGGCGCTCGCTAGACCACAAATGAAGCCCTTCTTAGGCAAATTGCACACGTTCCTCTCGTTGAGTGGCCCGCATCTTGGCACTCTTTATAATTCAAGTGGATTGGTCAATGCTGGTAAGTTCATAATTATATTAATTATCCGTCTGATCTAATTCATCAAAAGGTATTTTATATATGTTCCACTGCTTCCTCTCCTAATCCTAAATCTCCTCTGAGATTGAGAAGGATTTAAGTCGTAGTCCCCCAAGTACGTGTTAGTATACTTGCATACCTTTAAGATTTTGTTACAGAATGATCAACGTAGATGTTTTCATGATTTTCTTCTTCATTAAAAGCAAATATTAATAAACTTCTAATAAGTACATAACCCAATAAATTCAGGGGTGCCCCTGGCAGTTTTGGGGGCTCATCAATTAAAAGAAGAACTATCCTCATTCCAGGCATGTGGTTCATGCAAAAGTGGAAGAAATCTGGCTCGCTCCTCCAGCTCTCGCTCCGAGACGCGTCAGATCCGCGGAGATCGTTCCTGTACCGGCTGAGCGAGAGGAGCCAACTGCACCAGTTCAAGCACATCTTGCTGTGCGGCTCCGGCCAGGACCGGTACGTGCCGCTGCACTCCGCGCGCCTCGAGCTCTGCAAGGCCGCGGCGAAGGACGCGTCGCTACTAGGACAGGCTTATAGAGAAATGGTAATTATAAAGATGTTTGTACTGTACCCACTAAGATTCCCTATAACGTAGGTACCATACACATCATCATCATCAACCCATTAATGACCCAGTGCTGGGCATGGGTCCCCCATCTCAAAATGAGAAAGATTAGGCCACAGTCCACTGCGCTGGCCAAGTGTTTATTGGTAAACTTCACATACCCACAGACGTTTCTTTTTAAGATTTATCAGATATGCAGGTTTCCTCACGATGTTTCCTTCACCGTTTAAACAAGTGATAATTAATTTATAATACGCACATAACATTGAAAAATCAGAGGTACGTGTTTGGGATTTGAACCTCGGACTGCTCAAGAGATCAAGAGGCCGAGTTTCACAACCACTAGGTTATCGCTGCTTGCACCATACACACCTAGACCAATACACAAACGTCCACACACAAAAAAGGAAACTAAATTCATCATCTGACATCCGACTGGCTGGTGATCGAACCCGCAACCCTCTGCGCGTCACATCGGAATGGTGACGTCGCCGCCACGCGAGTCGTCTTAGATTCTTAGAAGAAAGAGCTACTTTGCTCGCACTTTTTGCAAAATAAATGTTTTCTTTTACGTTTGTTCGAGTAATTTATATGGAATGAAAGTAACAGGTTAGTTTTTCCTTACTGGAGTATGTACTACTTATAATCTCACCTTCTATATTTGCAGGTGCACAACATGGTGTCCCCGCTGGCGGCGCGCGCGTCCACGGTGTCGGTGGTGCGCTACGACGTGCAGCACGCGCTGCCGCACACGGCCAGCGCGCTCGTCGGCCGCGCCGCGCACATCGCCGCGCTCGACTCCGACCTCTTCATCGAGAAGTTCCTTCTCGTGTCGGCACTTAAGTACTTCCGATAACAACTTACCACTAAAGGCGGAGACAGGTTTACGACTGTCAGTCTAGCTCGATATCGGGGATATTGCTCACATGCCCAGTGTGAGTAGTAACCCGACTAAAGATAGAAACACGTGTACGACTGTCGTTCTAGGTCACAGTATCAGGAATTATGCTACGACACATGGCAGTGGGTTTCCTAAGGATACGAATTTTCCTCGTAAAATTCGTTATGCAGATTCAACTCTTGCCAGACGTTGTTTAAAGAAAAGTTCCTCTTTGTATCGGCACTAAAGCATTTTCGATAAACACCAATAGTACAATTTAAGGCAGAGACACATTAACGACTATTAACAGTTACTATAACTTAGTCATGCTTTTAAGTTATAGTTACAGTTTGTGTTATCTTTAATTCTTTGCTTTATTATAAATCAAATACATTGAACATTCGATTTTTCACACAGCATTGATGCATAATCGCATATATCGATGCCTTAATTCGCAAATCAGCCCACTCAACTTTTTGTCAAAATGTCTTTTTTATTTATTTTGATAGTAAATGGCGTTGAACGAAATCAAAATAAATAAAAAAAAACATCTTGAAAAAAGGGGAGTTGGCTGATTTGCGAATTAAGGTATCGATATTACATTGAAGGTAGGATCGTAACAGAGAATACATAATAATATTATCAAGTCATTGTTCTACAACGTTATTGCATGTTATCACATTATATATTTTATTTTAACGATTGGTTATTTTTATAATTGTGCATTTCTAGGCATTTATTTACCAGCACGAAATTTATTTACCTTGTACACCTTATTTACTTACGCGTATCTGCGTATAAAATATTGACAAATGTATTGAAATTTGAAACGCTTATGACGAAAAATTATCTTCGTCAAGGATGCTAGGATTACGCTAGGAGGGAATTATAATAAATTATATATAAATATATATTATACTTATATAAATTTTATCAATCTGAATCGGTTAAAAGAGCTTAGAGAAGTTATTTATTTACGATATTGATGTTAATACATTTTTTTGCACAATTTGAAACTTCTTTATAAATCAAATAATAATATGTAGTTAATTCTCACTCGCAAACAATCCTTGGGTAAATTTTTGACAGTACAGACAAGACGTGATAAATCGAATGTAATCCTACTTCTACGTAGAAATATGTTGACTTTCGATGATGCTAGGTTTTAATTAATTAATTAGTGTTAAGACGGATCTTTACACCAAATAATTAAGACTACAATTTAGTATGGTAGATAATAACATTAGATGTTATTCGTATTAGGTATTAATTGTTGTGTGTATGAACGGTGTCACATTCTGGATGTAACAGTCTCTTTATTTACTGGATCGCGAATAGTTCCTTTATGTATAATATGTTTTATAAATAAAATTATTACACGACGCAATGATAAAATAAAATCGCTCCGATAATATCTAATTATCTTTCCGTTACACCAACGTGTGGTCGTGAATTAGATATATAGGGTCAAATATTTTTGGTTTAAACAATATTACTTAATTTGTTTTATTGTATGTACACATATTTCTTATTTTCTACTTTTTTAACTCTTTCTAAAGATTTACTTAATTTAAACGCTCACGTCGAGTGAACCTTTAATTGTTATTATTGCATTTCAAATCACGAAGAATATAAATATATTACGTCACCCCTTTTACTCTGTTTTACCAAAACGCACCAGGTAAATACATTTATTCGCGTAAGAGCAAGCCCTCATAAATGAGTTTAAATCTACGCTCTATTAAATAAAATAAATTATATAATGTAATATCCAGCTCTACAACGGCATACTGATTTCAATTTGAACTTAAGTACAGTCATCGACAAAAATACTTCAAAATATATAGCTAGTTTTAACTAAAAAGGTATTTTGTAGAATACATAACAATATATGAATACTTTATTAAATTTATCAGTTATAATGGATGAAAAATATAAATACCTAATAAAATTGCAAACAAACTTTTGCCGATAACTGTACATATTTTATTAATATGTTCAATATTCGAAAATGGCTTAAAATCAACTACCTACATACCTAGGTACATTTAACAAGTCCTTGTGAAGAGGACTTAGCCTTATCAACATTTGCTAGTAACTAAAAATGTAAATTTTTATCGAATGTTAGACTGATCTTTAAAAATATACGATTATTAAGATATTGATAAGTTTCATAGATTATAATTTATTTCTTATTTGTAGTAATTATAATTTGATAAAGAACGATTATAAATATCTTGCTCTGTCCACTTTTTCTCTAATTATTATCTGTAGGTAACGTTTTATACAGGGGCTCGAAAATTCTAGTCTTGGTTTATGTTTTATATAGATGTGTAAAGTCAGCAATACATTGAGTTATATAATATAAACGTTTTATTGAATAACAGAGTGTTTAATATTATTTTAAGATGAATTATCAATATCAAAGACGAAAAAAATATTCCATTTACTTCTTAGTCCATTGGGAAACAGGATAGCACATCTGAACTGCAAAATAATTGAGAATGTAAAATTATTACAATTACACTGGGTAAATGACGACCTTGAGGATATTATATACCCGAAGATTTGACCCAAACAATAAACCTACTTAATAATTATAATTAAATGTGTTGCTGACATTTTATTTAGTTAAGTTATGAATTATTGTAATACCTCGATTGCTCATGGGCATGCTTTTGAAAAGTGGAAATTACGTAGGATCTATGTATAATGGTGAACACAGAAAATACGAATTTTGTAAATAGAGAAAACAAAATTTTATTTGTAAATTACAATCGTATGATTAATGGCAATGTGTCGATGTTATACACTTATAATAAATAAATAATGCCTGTGACGTGTGTTTTTACTTTTACTTAAAGGAACCTTTTACTAAAAGTGTTACTAAAAAGGTCAATATCTTTCACAAAAAGCGTTACAATAATATACAATAGGTTTGACATTTTACTATGGTAAGGTACATAATTATACTACTTTTTAAATGCATTAATTTCAATAGTGCATTATGTTCCAACCTTCGTGAGTTACAGGGGGAGAAAGAAAAGATTTCAAACTTGTAAACATGACGTAATCGTCAGAGGTAGTGAATAGGCATACTGTATAGTTAAAAACAGAACTTATCATAGTTTGCGGTACCATGGCCATATTAATTTCCTTTAATAAATAATTTGTAAGCTCCTGTGCTCTGGCTTGAATATAAGTACTTAGTTAAGTACACCAAGCATGAGGCGTCCTAATCCTATCTTCAATATTCCTCTCATAGTTGAGGTCAGTTATAAAAAAAATCAATTCAATGATTGTTGTGAAATTTTGTATTCGAAGTTTCTTTCTTCGTATCTCTAAACTCCAAACTGTTTTCTAAGCATTATCCAAGTATCTCAAAAGTCATTAAATTATGGCGGATTTACTGCAGAATGTAGATAAATAAAGAAAGCGCAAAGAATATTGACGAATATTATATTTACGAAATTATTCTTAACTACGTAAATAGTTTATACTACAATTATTTTAACTATCACACCAATTTTTGTTCAATCTTTTTGTTACACTAGTGCCATTCCATAAGGGTTTCCGCACTGTTATTTACTGCTTACATATCGAAACTTTTTAATAAATCGCCCATACGAATTGGTTCTCTATCCTGTACCACAAAATATTCCTTTTTATTTTGTGCCTGTACCCTCCACTCTAAACATGCTTTTAAATCTCTATTACTTTTTCTTATTGTGGCTTTGGCGTATTAACGCTCAGCCAATGACAAATAAAAACGGGGAAACGAGAGGATTTGAAAAATAAAAACCGGATGGAATTTGGAAAAGGAAGGATCAGTAAAGTAGTTTAAATATAAAATAACATACACATACGGATATAAATCTTCAATTTTATTAAATAAGAACTGATTAATTATTTATTGTGGCATCGTAGGTTTTGCACATAGCCAATGACATTTAGCTTTGACATTTATATTTTTAGTCTTTTTTTATAAAACGACACGCTGAAAAAACTATAACGAATCGTTAATGTTTTATATGTTATTATAAAAGTTCTTTGCAATTAGGTTTTTTTCTAATATTCCGTAACATTCTCCTATATTATATCAGAAACATTAAAATAAGTTATTTCTTACAGGACGGTTTATAGTTAACGTGTATACACCTTTACAAATACAGGCGAGTAGACTCGAGGACGAGTACATAAACAACTATGCTAAGCAGTTGCTGAGCTCGCCGGTCCGTTCTCCACAAGTTTTTCAATGCAAAAAAAGAACAAAAAGCAAATGAATATAAACAAGTAAATAAATGAACCTCTTTGAAGTCGTATTTATACAAGAATTGTACGCCAAGTCCCTAGGCGAATTATTCGCCGATAAATTCATAAACGTACATACGTTAATTGTAGTCTGTGGTCTTTAGAGACCACAGAGTATTTAGATACTCGTAATTACTCTGTGGTTCATCGGTATATTTCTATTGTCTATGAACTCTAATGTCATGCGTCTGTCAGTTCTGTCAGATCGAAGTCTGCGAATGAGCGAAGTCAATTCCCTTGGTGGGGCATTATCAAATTGTGTGTGGGACTTCGTTGTTACTGTTTAGTTGGGCGTTGTATTTTTAAATAAAACAAGATAGTTAAATAAAGAATTCCTATTAATCTGTGAGAGTGTTTATTTACAATACAATATCGTGTTACATTGATAAATTATTTATTAATAGGCAATGCAGTGTTCGCTATCAATGAGTTTTTTATAATAAATAAATTTTGATCTTTATATTTGAAAATGGGGAAGCTGTTGAGTCTTTTAGCCCGGGACGATTCAAACTGTTGTTCGTCTCCGAGATACGATATTTTTTTGGATTTCGAAAACGCAGCCCCTACAGACAACGAGCGCGACGTTTACGAAGAAGTCCAAAGAGTTTTATTAGAGTCTGAGAAAATTCTGGAAGAGATACAGTGCTATAAAGGCGCGGGGAAAGAAATAAAAGAGGCTATAGCGGACCCGTCGAGGATAACACAGGAGCGAGCGTGGCGCGCCGTCAAACCTTTAGTGGACAAGTTGCTTAGATTCTACAGCCACTCCTTGGAACTCCAACGGGTGAGTCACTTTATTTAAATTTAGAACTATTGATTAGTTTATTGTATTAAAATAAATAAACTCAGACCCTAGATACTTAGTCACTTACAAGTTTAAATATTTTATTAAGACATACCCACAAATTCATCAAAATATTCTGAAATGATCTTCAAATAATTTCAAGAGTTTGTTTATTTGAAACATAAACACGTTATATAATTGTGACTGTTGATGAATAATATTACTTCATTGTTCATGTATTATTGTTTACAAAGGAAAAATTTATCACCATATAAGAAATAATATAATAATATTTTTTATAGGTACATAGCATCACAGGCTAGGCATTGTGAAATATTTATTATAAAGGTTATATATAGTAAAATCATAAATTATGGATATTTCATTAATTTCGATACATTGTACATCAAACACATGATAAATATGAAATGTGAATTTTTTTTATCTATTAAAACACCTTCCGAACTTCAAAACCGAACTAGCTGCTTAAAAACTTAATTGTGCCTGTACATGTTTCCTCTATTCCATCCCACATGAGAGGATTTTATAAAGATGCCGAAACACAACATATTTGGAACTTCGAGAAAATAATCTTCCATTTAATAAATTTACATTTTATTACAGTTTGGCCGTTTAAGGATTGATTGAAAAATTCTCCTAAAATTATCTTCCTTAAAATTGAAATTAAAATTTTGTCACAAATATTTATTCTAATAATGTCATTGTAACAACCTCTTAGTAAACATTTTCAAGTGTCTATCTATAGCAAATTTAGATTTTAAACCCTTTGACAGAGGGACAGAAGGACAACAAATTCCTAAAAACACTAGTTAAAAACTTTCCATGCGTGTTGCATAAAACAGGAAGTAACATACACTTGCATATAAAAATGTTTGATAAGTGATTTGTTTATAGAGAGCACTGGCTGTTATCAGAAGGATGTTATCTGTATCAGTGGTGATTAGTGATGTCACTTGTGAGAGATACCCAAAAGGATATGGAGTATTGTTGTTTTAAAAATACAAATATGCATTTAAATGTATCAACATATAGAAGAATAATGGTATTCATTTATTAATATCATATAATTTTTTTAACAAATAAAATATCTGATTTATATGCCATTACAATGTAGAAAAGAAGTTAAATAAATGTAGGTTAAGTCCATAGTTCTCAAGTACTAAACTGTCTTAAGACACTAAAACCTGTTTTGTTAAATATCCTTTCAATAACCGAAACCCTATCGAAATTGGATCAGTTGTTTTGAGAGAATTGCAGACATACAATATTCATACTTACATAGTGGTTGAATAGAAAACTTCCTTGTTTGAACTCTGTTAAAAACAATAACTGCCTCTATGGAACGATACCTATTAATTAATTGGGATATTTATCAGACTGTTTTAAATAAAAATGTCGTTTTTTAAAGTCATAAACTGAATCTAGTCCGACTTTCTTGAGTCTAAAGAATTTGTAGGAAGGAAAAGTGATTTCATTTTAAATTAGGACAGGAGGGTGAAAAGTTAGGGTAGACGGAGAAGTAAACGAGGGCAAGTGGCAGCTATTATTATGTAAAGTGGTTTATTAGGCTTTTTCTGTACAATCTTCTAGTAAGAAGTTATATTTCTGTCTTTTACCCTACATTCACATGATAATTGTGATTTGTTAAACAGAAAATATACACAACAAAGTAAACACTGGGCCAGTTGGGTAAAATTGTATATAATTGAGTAGACAGTGATGAAAGCATACTATGAAACAAAATTATACAAGCTAACAATCTTCTGTTTCCCAAAAAAGTACGGTAAAAAAAATGAAATATAATTTTAAAGTAAAATGTTTTTTAATGAAAACATTTGAACGTTGGCATCTGCCACCGCTTTGCAAGATGTTTCTTGAGCAACTGAAGCTGTAGTTATTTCAGACCACCTAACACTTCTCTTAACTATTCTCGTTTTGTGGATAACAATCGAGAATCAGACAATAATGCATTAACAATCTATATGTGCACACAATCAATTATGTTAACACAGAATAAATATAAATATCAGGTTCTTTAACAAGTGTATGAGGGTGTTCAATCCCCTGTGAAACACCCTTCTGACACTAGACTCGTGTAGTGTTAAAGGTTACCACCCTCTTGTTCACTCTAGTACATAGTAAACTATTAATACAATCATTATATTTAACTTAAATACATAACGATGTTGTATACTAAATATTGGTGTTCATAGTCTCAATATTTAATTTTAAGTATAGTCCGCGCCAAATTGCTAGTCCGCTCTGAAGTCGTTACGAGCAGGTGTAGTCATACAATTTGCTATGGCGATGCGATTCATTTCTATATTCAGAGCGGACTAGTAGTTTTACGCGGATATTGACTACCTTAATTGTATTTATATCAACCTTTTTAAAAGCTATGGGGCAAAAGTTTGCCAACAATAGCTAGTAATCTATACTAATATTATAAAGAGGAAAACTTTGTTTGTTTGTTTGATTGTAATGAATAGGCTCAAAAACTACTGGACCGATTTAAAAAAATCTTACACCATTCGAAAGCTACATTATCCACGAGTAACATAGGCTATATTTTATATGAAATAGATTTGATAAATAGATTTTGAGGCGGTACAAAGTTTGCCGGTCAGGTCAGTCTGTCATAAAAATTCAAACACTATTATGTTTATGTGTAAAATATTAACGCGAAAGTACAAAACACACCATATTAGGTTTAACAAAAATGACACATGTAATCTATATTTTATATGAAATATATTTGATAAATAGATTTTGAGGCGGTACAAAGTTTGCCGGGTCAGCTAGTCTGTCATAAAAATTCAAACACTATTATGTTTATATATAAAATATTAACGCGAAAGTACAAAACACACCATATTAGGTTTAACAAAAATGACACATGTAATTGTGTAAGCCAGCCACCCACACCACTCAAGTCAATGTTATTCCATTCAGGGAACACCCACGGGACTACTGCTCGTAAGTAGCGAAGCGTAGGAATCCGTAACTCGCTAGTGTTATAATGTTAATTATAATTTCTGAAGCCTACTGTTTGACCTCTAAGAAGGAGGAGGGTTTAAGCCATAAGTACATGTTCCATATGGAAGTCGATAGAGTTTATACAATTTTATCATCATTGTAATCTAAGAGAGGTTAGGATTTAATGAACTGGTTGTCTGTCGTTCATGAAACATTTCCCCCAAAATTTTTTCACTAAGATTGAATTTTATAGGTACCTACAGTTAGAGTCAGGTGACGCAATCGTAAAAATCATAAAGAAATGTAGCAGATAAATCTGTTGATATATATGGAAGGGCTTGTTATGCCTGCGTTTGATTATTTCATCCAATCCTAATCAAAGTGATGACGACAAAGTGCCATCAAAACAAATCATCGAATGGGTACTTAATATAATCGAGACCACCTTGGAACTTATGAATAGTCTATAAGACTTCATTGTCCAGCCTGCTTCACTGTAGATTCACACTCGATAAACGCTAGCATAATGAATTAGGCATGCCAAAGCGCCGGTGTAGCACCATCCAGTAAATGACGTCATCAGTACAATTTTAAAGCATATTGGCCGATACCTGGCTCATGCAATCTCGAGCCTGCCTTATTACAAAAGTTTAAACTGCTTTAGGAAAAACTGGGCTACTCATTTCTCGTTTTAAGGGTTTATTTTCGCCGTCTAGTTTAATTATACTGGCTTCTGATTGAGATGAGATACGCGTGACGGTGACACGCCACTTTGTCCTTTAACGTCAAAATCAGAAAGAAGATTTGATAAAAGAAATCACTGTAATCTGTAACTATTGTGTGAATTACACGCTACAAAACGTGATAGGAACGTTAAATAAATGGTACGAAATTTTGGCTGTAATATATTTTTTTTCTGTCTTTACGAACTTTAAATCTACTGCTACACCAATTTCACCATCATCCCGCAAATGTAGATTTCATTCGACACATCTTGAAACAAGGAATAAATTTGAACAAATCGTTCGCAAAATGTTGGTCTTTGACTAATTTCCATTTCACTAGATCACAAAAATCTACTGGAATATATATATTTGTCAAGAAATATACGTTACACAAACATCTTAGTGAACGAAATCTCCTCGTCCGCTACGGAGCGTTGAAACAGCTCTAATTCAATACAAACATAAATCACGCGTTCATTGTTTCTGACTTCATATCTCAATAATTGAGTGGCAATTACCTCTATCACCCCACGTTCCTCGTTTGTGACAATCATCCAATCGAGCGATCGCAACGCGCATAGAAGTCGCGTGAGAATTATTTAAACAATATTGCATCCTTTAGGGGCAATGAAACCATCAACTGTGTGGGACATGCTCGTATTGTAGCACTTGTATCTGTAGCATTTGGTTGAGATAAAAGTATAGCAACAATGTGGAGACGATATTGGAATATTGAAAATGTCACTTTGGTAAGAATTCGTCTAGGACAAAGAAGCATTTACTTACCTTACCCTTTTATTATACTAGCTAATTTACGTGCTTTACTAGTTAAAGCAAAGACTAAGAAAAGGGGAAAAACTGTTACAAATATTCTGGAGGTGTTTGATTGATGATAAACTAAAATAGATAAGTTTAAATCCACAGGGCCGTATAAACCCAATATCGGCTGACGCACAATGTCGTCTACAAACAGTATGCAACCTCAAAAGCTGTTTTGTAACTCAACGCCTACACCAGAACAGTTAGTATAGAGCAGTATAAACTATTGCGCCACTACAACGAGATAAACCCGCCAAACCGAGTCTTTAAACCCAAACAACTCGAGGAAATCTGGTACAATAAAACAAAATCTGTTAAAACGATGAGACAATCGTCTTTCAGTAAGAAATTTATTGGTTGCATAAATAAAACGATTACTTTTATAAGAGATTTTGCTGATAATCCTGAAAACATCCAAAAACCGAAGCTGGGTGTAAATATTTTATTAAACCACTAAACTAATTTAACATTACCAATCCTTCATCTTCCTCACATTAATGAATATTTAATAGGATTCCAATGTCTATTATTTCATCCTATTGCATATGAAAGCTTTAAAATATTGCACATTTCGACACCATCTAAGCCGTCATCAAAGTTTGAACCAATCCTTAAACATGGACTTTAAACTCATGGTGTCGCCGTCATCACAAAGCTAATAATATGGCTTGGTGTAGGCATTCAGTTTATTGCTTACGTAGGAAGATTGGATTTCAGCGAAGCGTTCGGTCACTTCAAAGTTGCAACGAAAGAGACGGTTGCGCTCCACGAGGTATATCGGTTAACAATACTATGCATGATTCAATAGATTTCCTTATTAGGCGCGGTGCTGCACTCGCGCGTTACTGTATTACTCCATGTTTATTCAGACGAGAGCACGTTTATACAATCACCTTCCTTACCTACCATGCACGCTGTACCGTTGCTCAAGTTACAAATAATAACTTTAATAAGCATGTATGCAAACATGTTTTATTTATAAATATTATTTAACATTACGAATCCTGAAATTTTCCTGTTTTGAATGTTTTTAAAAATAATTAACACATACCTAACAATAGCTAGACACCAAAACATGTAATTTTGGCGCTCGACTTTTTATTAAGAGTAAGGGTAAATAAGGATTCCAATCTTATTCTTGTTTACGATACAAAATTAAAGAAGGTTCCCCCAAATTAACTTGTTCATAGCCTTCAGAAGACTTAATAACACCAAAATGAAAAGATTAATGAAAACATGAACCAAGTTACCCCTGAAAGTGTTGCTAATTTGGTGTTTCTTTTACTTATTTTTACTACATTCTTGACGAATTTTTGTATTTCATACTTTGCTTATAAGTTTAATTTGAAACTTTTTGTCTTTAGAATAATGATATATACCTACGCTCTAATATATTTATTCTGTTATACTTTAATATTAAAGGTAAATCCGCGCATTTTTTCCATTGAAAGAACACGATACCTGAATAGGAGAAAATATGAATGTCCCAAGATAAAAGACGTATCAAAACGTTTCTGACCCTTAAATAACAAGCAATGCTTTGCGACCTACATACGTGTTTCGGTTATGACGTCCTGCCGACAGTGACGGTTTATTAAAGAATTCTACATATGGATGGACGATGCAGGTGCGCGGATACATAAAAATAGAATTCCTCTGCGTAAATAGATCGAGTCAATCTACCAGTACAGCAGCTGCACATCTAGATCCCATCAATGTCGACCGCAAAACTTGACAGGTGCTTAAGCAGCTTGCGAATTGTAACTCAAAAGCCTCAACTGTCGCAGACACAAATAGTTGTTGCAAAGGTGTTGAAGTAACTGGCTTGTCGGTCCATTATCGTACAACGGATATCGATGTTTATGTAAAAGAGAAAAACCAAATCCTTGAAAAATAATGTAAAGCTAATGATGTCGTTGAGTTGAGCTTGATGATGTACGCTTCTATGTAAGAAGAAAATTTAATAAGAGTAAATATCGGCATTTAGTTAAAAGATGTAGAGACCATATGTGCTGGTTCGAAGTGGGTATATGATCGTGGTGTGGAACCAAATTAATGGTGCATGCAGGGCGTTGCACTCGTGGCGTACTTTCTGTTAGTGCAACGGAATCGCACTCTTTAACGTCATGCAAATTTAACAAGGAAACAGTCGATCATGTAGCTACAAAAATGTTCCATAAATCATCTATGTATGCATATTTAGGCATATATCAGGCAATTATGTTATATGCATATGCATATAACATAATTGTCATCGATACAGCTGGCTGGTTTGTTCGCTGTACATTTTTGCAAAAAATCATGTTTCACGGGATTTTCTCGCTTGATTTTTTTTTTAATTTTTGATTTATCTCTTTAATTCAATTTAGATACCCAGAGGCCGTCTACTTTATTGAAAATAGACTACTTCGTTAAGAAGATATCGAATTTAATAAGTTTAATCAGGTAATGGTTTTCTGAGACAGATCATTACTACAAATATTAATTGGTTTAATTGAAACAGTTCCTATGGTTCCACTGTAGTGATGTCACAGGCATCCATTCCATCCAAGCAATGTATGTATTTTTGTTAACATATCCATTCTATGTTTTTTTTTATGATATAAGAGTAGCAGACGAGCATGCAGTCCACCTGATGGTAAGTGGCTACTGCCGCCCATGGACATCTGTAATCAACCCCAGACAGGATTAGATATTCCTACCTGAGGTCGGCCACAGATGCGCCGCTACCCCTGAGGACTAAGCTGGAACGCCTCAGAAAAGTCTGTCTCCCTTACCACACCCTTCAAACCGGAACACAGCAGCGCCTAACACTGCTGTTATTAGGTACAAATAGGTGTGGCGGTGATGCCGCCGGAGTCGAACCACAAAGGGTTCTACCACCTTCAAATGTTAAAAAAGATATTAGAACAACAACTCGCTCGCCATTTTAGGTAATTACTTCTCGGCGCTAACAGTGTATAAATGTATGGCTGAAATCTCGCAATTGGACCGCAACTAGTGTTAATTTAATTAATAAACGACCGCAGCTACTACGTCTGCGTTCATAATTGTAGTCGGTAATGTAGGTTCTTTTTTCTTGCACAGTTGTCTCTTGTCAAATTAATAATAGTTAAATGTAATTACATACTGTCAAACGGATTTTAATCGTGATAGTTATGATATAGGGCTCGAACACAAAACTGCGATGCGACGCGATGCGAATTCGCAACGCAGAAAATTGCGATGCGAATTGCTGCGATGCGATATCGTGCGGCGTAGCGTCTCTCAGGGTGACCAACAACAACAACCACTGTGCGATGCGAATCAATTCGCAAGTTCTTGCGATGCGTCGAGGGAGCTCGCAGATTTTTGCGATGCGACGTCGCATCGCAGTTTTGTGTACGAACCCTTAATTCGAAATAGGTGACATCACTTAATATGTCAGCGACGTAAAAATTAAGAAGCTTTATGCCAGTACTTCTGCCAAAGATCGAAATATGACAATAACTAGTAGGCAAATGTTGTCGAATTAAGTCATTTTGATGCACTTGTCTGATAGATGCATATGCATATAATGGGAGCAAATACATAATCATTTTCTTACCAATTAATTAGCAAGAATTTGAATAGTTCAGTCACCTACTAGTTGGCAATAAGCTCACGGCGCGCGATCAAGCATAAAATCTCGTATGTTTTATGTGTTCTGGGGTATAGCCGGCATGGTTAGTCAATGTGCAGTGTGTACCGTGTTTACTTAGCATAAGAATGTTGTATGCAATTAGTACTGTTACATTTTTTGCATTCTGATCGAATATGCCATTATGTATAAATTTAACCTGTTAAGGGATTTCGGTCTGCGACCAACCCCAGAGTTTACGCTAAATGTTACTAAAACCCAAACTATTGCCTTGGAAGTTTCATATGTCCTTAAGATTTATAATTGTTCAAAAATCAAAAGTATGTTACCAAAAGCGCAGCATACGGCTCTATTATCTTCTAGATTATTACTGTATCTTCTATTATTGCTATGAGCCACTTGAGATATAAAACATTTAACTAGATTCAACATTCATCAGGATAAATCGATTACTTTAACGTAATCGAAGGAATTTTTAAAACGATCCTGTAGATCAAAATGTTAAACGTAAATAATAACCAGATTTACTCTGCATTGTACAGGAATACCTGCCGTTTTCATATCTTCGAAACATATGCTCAGTTGAGTATAATTTACGCACATTACATCATCACAAACGAATCCCGGCGTGTCCTTTATGCAGGCTCAGGGTTGCCTGGAAAGAACTTCGCGGATTTGTAATTAGGATATTCGAGAAAATACTCAACAAAGAATACAAAATTACTTAACGTCGGTCATTTCAACAAAATTATTTACACTTATGTTATTTAAGTACCAAGTACGACTGCAATCATTTTGAAATTAAGTAATCATTGCGGCTACAAAAAATAAGATGATTTAAATTACTTTCGAGCCTGAGCAGTTAGCTTATAAGTTTAAAATATATTCAACTACATTTTACCCGCGGTTTCACTCGTGTCAGAAGTCGATGAGAATCGATGTTTTTATCTATCCCTCCAATACAGTTTATTGGGATAAAAATTATCTTACGTCCTTTTCTGGACCCCAGACAACGTGTATACAAAATTTCATGATAATCAGTTTTGTAGTTAAGCCATGAAACCGTAACAGACACACAAGCTCACATTCGCATTTATCTATACTTCTATACTAATATTATAAAGATGCAAACTTTGTTTGTTTGTTTGATTGTAATGAATAGGCTCAAAAACTACTGGAGTGATTTTAAAAATTCTTTCACCATTCGAAAGCTACATTATCCACGAGTAACATAGGCTATATTTTATATGAAATATATTTGATAAATAGATTTTGAGGCGGTACAACGTTTGCCTGGTCAGCTAGTAATATTATATAGTCAAATTTTCTTTAACCTCTGTGACAATCCCATGTCACAGATGGTAAACTAAATCTGATTTATTTGCATAATCTTTGACATTACAGGCAACCCTGATTTAAGAATGTGGCAACCACATTTAAAAAGCTTGTGATCACACGTGATTCACCTCCGTCGACTGGTGAGTAATTCGTAACAATTAATAAACAACTAACGTGTGTAACGGCTCGTTAGTGGCGACTGTTTAATTCTTAATTTCATGTTTATAAATAAACGGTCATAAGTAAAAATATTCGACTCGCTTGCAATACCACACGCATCGCTCATCGTTTACGGGATACCGTAGAACATCGTAGTTGATTACGGGATGAAATAAGTATGCAATTTTACTATTTTTTTTATTTTTATTTATAGGTTTTTGTACACATTGAAAGTAATATAATTAACATAATAGAAATAAAGTACAAAGGACTGCTTATTTCACAATGAAATTTCTTAAAGCAGCATAGAGAACTTTTCATTATGTTTGTATTAAAAAAATGTATGTGTTTGTATGTATTTAACAGAAAATGTGTCTTACTAAATCCAGTTTGGGGTCCTTACCGACAGACTGACTCAAACTTGGCCGATTATTATCATCAATTGTACTTTATAATTAGCACTCACACTAAGTTAGATGCAAGTTATTTTACGATAGAATTAAACCAAAATAAACTTAAAAAAACGTTAACTCTAAGCGTATCTATTTCTTGTCTTAGGGCATCTCTAATAATAAACTCCTTTACTAAACCGTTTAAACTATAAAATTAAAAGCTAAAAGCGTTAAATTGCATTCTATTTAAACAACGTCTGCTACTTCTATATTGTACAAAAAAAAAACAAAGTTTACGTGTTTTCTGATCATGGGCATTTTCTAAATAAATTAGTTTATCAATACCTACTGTGTCTGTAGAGATGGAACAAATTCAACTTTCCACGGTTCATTCTTACAATGGAAAATAAAATTCAACGCTGAAATCTTTAGTTACACAAAGCTAAAAAGGTGGTAGAACCCTTTGTGGTTCGAGTCCGGCGGCACCACCGCCACACCTATTTCTACCTGATAACAACAGTGTTAAGCGCTGCTGGGTTCTGGTTTGATGGGTGTGGTAAGGGAGGCAGAGGCATACTTATCCGAGGCATCCCAGCTTAGTCCTCAGGGGTAGCGGCGCGTCTATGGCAGACCTCAGGTACGAATATCTAATCCTATCTGGTGTTGATTACGGATGGCCATGAGCGGCAGTAAATGCGGATTAAAATCGACCAAACGCGGATTAAATCGTAACTTTCCTCAATTAGCCGCTGTGAAGTGCAAATACACATCCATGTTAATCTATTAACCTAATTTTGCTGATGTGGGTTACGCCCTCAATGCTCTTGTCAAATGAGTTTTACTTTTAATAGGCTGTTATCTGATGACACTTCCAAAATTGTTGGTAAGCAAGTCTCACTTTCAGCTTTAAATTGTTATGTTGTTATGTTAGGCACGTTGTCCCTGTAGTTTCGGGATCAGAATAGGGCTACGGTATCCCCTGCCTGTCGTAAGAGGCGACTAAAAGGGGGCTTCCGGGGTTGCGGGTGGGAAGAGTGGGAGCTCGAACCGCCCAGCCAGGGGCCCCGGGAAGAACGGCGGTATGTGTGGTCGCATACCGTCATACGCACCAGACGGTGTGGCGAGCGCCAGGCTCACCTGGGCGGAGTCCGACGGGGCAACGCGCTAAGAGGGCTCCGGATGCGTTCCTTTGGAGATCCCGAAGCCCTCTACGCAGCGCCGAGGACGGCCACCGGGGTGGGTCTTCGTTCGGTAAGAATCCCACATAACCCTACGTCGCTCCCATGACACCGAGTACCTTTTGAACCTCGGTTTCCCCCTCATAAAAAAGGCACGTAAGAAATTTTCCGCAAATATCATTTTATTTTATTTTTATTTTATTTTTATTTGGGAAACATACAATATTCAATACACATAGTAACTTTCACATAGACGTAACAAAAATCAGCAAAGTTTCCACTGATATCTGATCATGATTCGTAACCTAAAGTTTTAATTGAGTTATGTCACTGTGTACTGTCATAATGGCTAATTCGCATTAAATTATTTTATTTTTGTAAGTACATGCAGGAATGATAGTTTCCGTGGTGGGTAAGGCGATTTTGATAGTAATTTAACGTGAAAATAGAGAACTTTAGGATTTACATAATATAACTATATTTTCCAAAAAAAAAAATGGTTTAAAATTGGTTTAAGTGATGCAAAAATACATGTGAGCTTATAGAAAGAAATAGTTTTAAAAGAAACACGTCGATTTATTTATCTGTGTACGACGGACTTAAAATTGCTTTGAGTTTAAAAGTTCTCACTAAGTTTCTGAAAGATTTGAAAGAACGCTCTATGAATTCCGATTAGAAACATTTCGTAGCGGTGTTGAAAAGGATTTTCTGATTCAGAGACATTTTTAACGGAAAACGATTGGTTGGTCCATTGCCAAGTTTGTGTCAGCAGAATATAAGTTTTATTGGGTCATGTTATTGCAGTAACATGATAAATACCTTCGTTTAGTGTGACTCGAGCACAACTTTGCTGCTCTTCACGTTTTAACTATTAATAGCTGAATAAAGCGAGGGTTTTACATTGTAGTTCTCTGCAATTAAACAGTCAAATTTAGCGCTCAGTGTTCTGTGGCCGAACAACGAGCTAAATAAAACATGCTTCTTGAGTTTAACTGTTTTATTAATTACGATTTGCAGACATTTTTGAGCTCCGCTCTATCATCTGCTTTATCTTTTAAATGGATTCATAATGAAAAGCCAGTCGATTCTCACTGAATATTTGTCAACAAAAAAGAACAGTACAATTCTGCAAGTGTGACTCAAACTCGTGCTATGTATGTATTCTGAACTGGATGAAATAAAACACAAAATATTTGTAAGTATGTAACACGATTATATTGTTTAATGGTACGGAACCATCTGAACGGAAATCGGAATTGAAGTTATTCGGCTTTTTATCTGTTTGTTTTTAACGTTTCACGATGTAAGAACACGAAAACGCAACGTTAACGTAGCATTGTCGTTGCGACTTCTTAACAATATTATAGTTGTCTAGTGTAGTCTCACGACAATTTTCAGTGGAGTGCACAGTGCACGAATACACGAAGTATTTTGTATTCTATAGTTTTCTGATTCCACAATTATTGTAGACGCACGGCCCTGCGTCCACCAAATTCCGGGAATATTGTTTTCGCTAGTTTTCCGTACCTACAATTAATGTGAATGCACGACCGTGCGTCCACCAAATTCCAGGAATCTTATATTATATTTTTTCAATTCAATTCAATTCGATACAATTAATTATTTGTACACAAACTTTAGCAATTCGAATTGATTAACTAGTAGTAACAATGCGAGGAAGCACAAGGAAGTAATTTAGTCAATTAGGTTGCATCGGCTACGCTCGCGGGCCCGTTGCAAGCAATTATTGCAAGTTGCAGTGTTCCTGTTTCCTGCGTCCCAAATGCAACTCCTGATGCGATGGCAACAGACTCCAATTAAACGTTTCTATACTAAGTACGCAACTTTCTTCCTGTAACATTGTCTTTTGTACATCAACTCCGCGGCTCTATTTCACGATCTTTATGAAGGAACTTTTTTGTTTTCTTCGCATTTTGTAATCGCTCATGAACAGCTTACTTTACAGTGCAGGAACAGAAACCAAAAATTACTTGGTATTTTATAAACGAACCGCGTACCAACAGTCCCGTGGCTTATGAAGATTAACTCAACTACAAAGTTAAGCAACGTCACATGTGGTCAGAAGTTAGATAGGTAACTGTTCGTAACTAAATTTCATGCGCCCTTCTATGCCTCGAAGGGCTGTTAAGCCGTTGGTACTTCTTGTGTAACCGTCAGTAAACTTTTCAGCCTTAAAAATATCGAACACGAGTTGCTCTTTAAGCCGTACTGCCCTTCACAAATCCGCAATTGAACAGTGCGGTGGAGTATGCTCCACTGTGAGAATTCATGCGCAACATAGGATTATAAAAAACCTTTTTTTATAGCAGACTTTGTATAATTAAATCTTTTTATAGGTCTGACAGTCTGATAAGTATAAGCTGAACCAACAGCTGACCTTTAGTAGCAATGTGGCTCACATTTATGAGGGCGTGGGTCAACGCTTATCCGTTTATCAGCAAAATGCATTACTCGGAGTGTAGGCTCTCTTCCGGTAGCAATTTACCCAGCAACGATTGAAAGTAACCTATATAGCCTGGAGACACTCTTAATGAACTTAGCTAAAATTTCACGTGAACAACACTTCTTGATGTAACAAGCTAAACTTGGTTACACGCGGTATGATGTGCCGAAAAACTACACTGAGAGAATATTCGTCAAGTTAATGTTTTTGGACTTAAAAAATGCCTTTGATACAGTATCTGTACCGATTCTGTTGTGGAGATTAGAAAGTCTGGGCATAAGGGGGAAATCTCTGTCTCTTTTTGCAAGCTACCTTGAAAATAGGAAACAGTCAGTCAAAATTGGAGGTTTCATAAGTGATCCTATAACGGTCAATTACGGAGTCCCCCAAGGAAGTGTGCTTGGCCCGACCCTATTTTTGATATATATAAATCAATTATGTAATATGGAACTTAGGGACGGGCAGCTGTTTTCATACGCAGATGATACTGCAATTGTTTTCGCAGGAGATACGTGGTCCTCTGTAAAGAAAACAGCAGAATTAGGTCTGGCCGAGGTAGCAAAGTGGCTAAATGAGAACTTACTAACTTTGAACATCTCTAAAACAAATTATGTCTGCTTTACGAAATCTAATAAAACACAACCACCACCTGACTTTAAAATAAAAATTCATAGATGCCCAGACTTACACTCTGACTGTGACTGTCCTCAAATAAATAAAGTATCCAATGTAAAATATCTTGGGGTTATGGTTGACCAGAGGTTAACTTGGTATTCGCATCTGGATTTGATGGCAACCCGGATTAGGAAACTAATCTGGATATTTAAGTCCCTGCGGCATGTATGTACAAAATCATTGCTAAATAAAGTATACATAGCCCTAGTCCAATTTACGATGAGCTACTGCATTCCTATATGGGGCGGAGCAGCTAAGACAAGGTTCCTTGAACTTGAAAGAGCTCAAAGATGCCTGATAAAAGTGATGTACTGCAAACCGTATAGATTCCCCACTTCTGATTTATACAAATTGTCTGGCCTGCTCTCGGTAAGAAAACTTTACGTATCAGCAACTATTCAAAAACTTCATAAAAGCTTAAAATATCAGCCGCCAGTGGCGAATAAACGTAGAAAGTATACATTGCCCTATACCGACCTATTTAAAAGTAAATTTGCATCAAGACAATACGTAAGACTGTCTATTTATCTATTTAATAAAATAAACCAGGATGTAGATATATACACTATGAAATACTATGACTGTAAAAAATGTTTAAAAGATTGGTTACAAAAACTTAATTATGAAGAAACAGAATCTCTTCTTTGTACCTTCACCTGATGCACCTTACACTTACATGAACACATATTCGTACGTAAGCACACACGTTTATTCTCACACTTGAATACGTACGCACACACACACATCCACACACACACACACACACACACACACACACACACACACACACACAGACACACAGACATAATACACAGATACTATTTCACTATATATCCACTATATTATATTATATTTATTTTATACGAGCTGACCCGACAAACTTTGCACCACCTCAGAATCTAGTTATGAAATATATTTCATATTTGCTCACCTTTTGAACCTTCCCTGGACTTCCACAAATTATTCTAAACTAAAATTATCAAAATCGGTCCAGCCATTCTCGTGTTTTATATTTGATTTTTATATATATAGATACATATATTCTTAATTATAAAATAAAATAAATTCAACATTGTTCAAATAATAATTATATTAAATTATAATATATTTGGAAAATTATATTTAGTAGTACTTAGTATTGTATAAGGGAAGAGCGGGACCCTCTACTACAGGTACTAACATACTCAAAAGAGGGTACCCAACAATATTGTAAAACAATGTACTACTTTTGATGCAATAAATCATTTTTTTTTTTTTTTTATTTATAATACTGTAGTTGTTTATACTCAACACCACATGGGAATTGTACTGTTTCTTAAGCATCGGCAAGAATACTAATTTTTGCTCGAAGTCCTTAAGGGCTTTGTTGCCAGAGATAAACTTCTTTATTGATATTGTTCTATTGCTGCCTACTGAAATACAGACTGCAGCAGACAGTGACACATTTTTAGGATTAAAAATAAAAGTATTTTGACTGTAACAATTAAAACGTTTGCATTTAAATCAAAAAGGATGAATCAAATCAATTGAAGCGAGCAATCAGGATATAGGCACAAACATTATTTAATCATCCTCGTTATATGATAGAACAATCATTTGAACGTTAAAAACTTCCTTTTTAACCAGCATCGGACAACGCCGATGTGTCCTAGTTTCAGGCAATCTGGACTAGTGCACACTTTTGCTTTTTGCTTTAGTTTCGGAGTTGAAAGCTAGATGACAGATACAGCCTACAAAAGTTATCGAAGTAGGTTAAATTAATTTTGAAATGTCTTTCGTGATATACATTTTTGGAACCATTTTTATTATGGCTTTTGAGATCACTAGTAGTAGTTATTAATAATCAATCCATCCAATTTTTGCCTCCCAAGATCGAAGTTTGACTAAAGTCTAGTATAGAAGAAATGGTCAAGATGTCGAACTTCGGTACCTACGCAAAAACTTATGACTGATAGTCATCAATAAGGTTACTGCGTCCTCTTAAATTAATTAATTATTTAATCAATTATTTTCTATTAATTTATTATTTTCGATGTATATAAAAAAGTGACCTATATAATGATTTCACAAATATATTACGGGAAATGGGAAAACCATGCACAAGGATAACTGTAATCCTCTTACTAATTAATCATTGTCTATAAATATTCAGTGATGAAGAAGTTAGAAACGTCAATCATGTTATCGCGTGCTTACATTACAACATAATATATCGTTGTAATATAAACTGCACATGTAAACAGCTCCAGTTTCCCATTGAGTGCGTACCTGTTTCATAGAGTACACGCAGGTTTACCTTGAAAATGAAACTGTGTATGGACGAAGAAATGTTTGTACAGTTTGAAGTACATATAACACTAGTTGAGGGTTAGGGAAGAGTAAAGTTGAGATACGCTTGCGATTTGCCATTATTTGATCTGAATGTCACAAGTTTAGCCACAGTGAGAGTTTTTACGGAACTGCGTCAAAAGGCGGGTAATGTTTCAATCAAATACGCGTAAGTCCAAATATGGTGGATTTCGCGTAGCAGGACGGTTATCCCAAAGGATAAAGTTAAAAACATTCAGCGAAAATCGCAATAAACGAAGTTAATACTTTCATTTTGCGTATGAATGTTTGCGTTTACCCGCGGCTTCGCTCGCGGTCAGAGGTTTTTATCTATCCCTCGGGGATGGTAGTTTTTTAGGGATAAACGGCACCCTATGTCTTTTTCTCATACAATTCACAATGTGTGTATAAAATTTCATGACGATTACTGCATAATTATGGCATGATAGTATAGTTAACACACAAGCACACTAGGATGTCTCATTCTTTAACATGTTCTACAGCCCAAACGGCTTGACGGCTTGGATTTAAACATATGAGGTGTCTTGGATTCGTCTAAATTTTCGACGGGATCATAGGCTATAGCCGTCGGGGCAATTGCAATTGTTATTTTTTTAATAACAATTGCTATTTTTAAGGTACAGAAGTAGCCCTCTTACCATTTTATAATAGAAATCGTGTTTGTTTCAGGTGGTTCCCAGGTTATTAGGTTCACTAGTGGGCGGCGGGATGAGTCCGACGCAGCATTTGGAGCAACAGCAGGCCTTAGTCAAACAGTTCGCGGAAATACTGGAATTCGTACTCAAATTCGATGAACACAAGGTATGTCTAAAACAATAATAAGTTATTTCCCTCTTATGGTGTTTCCTAAAGCTGTTTCAGAAATGAGCCTTTTATGTCGTGACTATTACTTTCTTACTATTTGAGAAAACGAATTAGGTGTAATAATATGGACAATTTATAGTTTTTTGTTGGAATCTATAAATAATAATTGACGTGAAAGATTGAAATGTTTTTACAATTTAAATAATTTGTATTTAATAAGTAACTGAGAAAAAAGTCGCTAAGATCTTCCCACAGACGGTAAACAACATTACAGCCTCTGTCTGTACAGCCCTAATATATTTTTAATAATAGTCACTTTGTTAGCGTTTTATATAAATCCTGTTATAATTACACCTATATCGTTGAGTTCAAGTAATAATAGATAATTATGTTCAAGGAAAACATTAAAACATACGACATTTATTACGTTGCCTGTAATGTGTGTGTGCCTGTAATGAGTTAGCACTAAATCGTGAAAATATTGCCGGAACTGCATAAATTAAGCAATTTAGTACCCCCCATCTTGATCTAGTAAACGCTCGTGATTATACAAACCGTAAAGTAAAACAACAAATTAAATTTAAGTTAGTAGCTAGAGGGAGGTGGATAAAACCTTTGAACTCATTTGTGGTATCCAACAAGGCTCTACTCTAGGGCCATTCTTTTTTTAATTTAATACTGAATTTCTCAACTAGTCACATCCAGAGGCTCTTCCAGTGGTTTCTATTTTACAAAAATGACATAGTTGTTCTTGATAAAAGCGTACAAGAACTATAAGATGAGTAAAGCAGTGGATAACGTGTATTGCAGAAACGTTCATTTCAACAAAAGTAAACTGAATTCTTGAAATTATTTTCGACGAATATGTAAGAAATTTCCAAAAGTGCGGGCGACCAATTCTCGTTTGGACTGTTTTATTTTTTTTTCGATTTGTATTGTTCATTTACGTCTTTAAAATGATTTAAAATAAAAACTTACTATTCAACGTAAAATTTACCAAATGTTATTTGAATGTAATTAATTGAGTGCTAGAGCATTTTATAACCCAACAGCAAAATACATTTATTTAACTTTAAATACAAACTTCATCAAAGTGTGTAGCGTAACTAGAATAGTATAGGTAATAACTCAATCAGCAATTGTGAGCCCTTTTGACCCCAACCTTGCGGTGTCGTTGCTCCAAGACAGCGCGACTATATGCATTTAAATTGTGCTATTATTTCTTTGAATTTCTTGCCATACCTTTAAAACTTTCATTTGCGAAAAAATATCTTGAATAAAGTCATGGTTCAAAGTTAAATGCAATATTATTCATAATTTGTCTTTACCTTGTTCAAAGTCGATCGTTTGAGGTACAATAATTTGTGGTTTGTTATAGTCGTTCGTAGTAAGAATCCGTATTCCTTGAAATTCGAAGTTACATTCAACATGATTCATATTATTGTTAAATCCGATTGATGGTTATTTATTATTATCATTGCATTTTTATCTGCTCAATTTTGTCTCTTTATAGCAGTAATTGATACGATTGTAACCACTCACAATTAATCATTAGACAATGCTATCAAAGCATTAGTCATATCGGCCAATAAAGTTTTGAAGATAGAAAGCGATGTAGTGACCTCGCGTTGAGTCACCCACAGCGCGGTGTGGCGCCGAATGTCTGTACAGTTGAAAAAGGTCTCCACCAAAAATGGGTGGGAAGCCCTTAACCTAAAATTGCGTGACTAACTTTTTAACTTCAAAAAAGAAGGCTCTGTATTCGACCGCTATGTGTGTATGTATGTTTTTATGTCCTCGATTTTCTCAAAAACTACTGCTAAAAATAAATATAAAGCAAGATACTGGAGCTAATGATGGCATTAAAACAAGAGAATAATTATTATTAAAAAAAAGACAAACCCACTGAGTTTCTTACCGGATCTTCTCAGTAGAGGTCGCGTTCCGATCCGGTAGTAGTTTAAGAAAATTATTGTACCTGACAATTTGTAAGTGCCGTCGTTGGCCTATACAAAATAAATATAAAAAAATAAAAAAAAGATACAATTTACATTTTAATTATTTGAAAGTATATTTTACAAGACAGGGTTTAGTATATATAATACAATATGATTTTTTGTTTAAGCACTTTTCCACGATTTCGTTTGATAGATGAGTCGCTGTGTAGTCGCTGACAAATGAGACATGCTTGTCTTAAAAAGCCAACGTAACTTTGCCTTTAACAATGTCATGTAAGAAAACAGGCACTTCTGCAGGACATTCCAACGGATGCCTGTGTGATAGAGATAGATGCCGCAAATTGTTTGCGAGTTCGTAATCCTTGACGACTAATTACATTTTAGTCATATTCACCTCAGGGCTGAATAATCGAGATGTTTTGCATGCGGATATACACGTGTTCCCGTGTATTATATAGACCACTCCCTACAAAATCCTCTACATGTCTTTAAAGTCCCTGGACCTCCAACTTTATATTGAATTCTTTACTACCTTGACCTTCCCTCAAACATTTAGCAGTTTGAAGTCCTCAAAAGATAAATTTTAACAATATTTTTATTATAACACGATTCAATCTATTTTACTCTTCATCCAAAAAATATGCTCGAGAGTCATGCTTAAGTTCAGATTCCTTACTTCTATTTTACTTATTACACAGTTACACGTCACCAGATAGATGTACGTAAATGTAATTTTCCCAGCTGCGGTTACTTAGTTGTTCTTTGTTCTGATTAATTCATTCGTCACTGTTCAGTTACGTAACCTTTTAATTGGCAAATATATATTTCCAGTATACTTTATAGATGCACGGCTGTGCGTCCTCCAAATTTCGGGAACGCACGTAATCATTATAATAAATGTTACGTTGATTAAGATACGATATAATTATGTATAAGGTCCCTGTACAGATCGCCAATTAATCATTATGCTTGTCACGAATCCTTTGCCGGAATCGTAAGCCAGAATATATTTTGGGCATAGGCCTTAGGCGAAAAGGATGATGAACGACAGACGCACAATGGCATGAGGATTACTGAAGATTTGCATCTACAGACACTATGCATTACAAATATTGCATGTTCTTGTGTATTACGTTTTGACTTCAAAAACAAAATACCCTACAAAAAAGATCTAAACAGAAGGACATAACCGTGACACACTTGGTTTGGAAAGTTTGGTCATTTGCAGATAAATTGGCTCTTGACCTTTTTAACACTCTTTAGCAGCCTTTAACACTCTTCTGAGATCAAGCCGTATCAAACGACTTATACTCGTACTTTAGGGTTCGTCAAGCTCTTTAGACTACAAGGGTCACAAACAAAGACGAGTGAAAACGATTACAACGTAAACAAAACTTCATCCAAAGAACAGTACTGTAATAAAGTAATATGCGTAGATTAATCAAAAAATATTTTCTCGTACTTAGTTTATACTTGATCTAATGCTTTCTTGTCATTTTATAGTTATATCTGCTTCGTAAAATATTTCTACGTACGAAGGTCTTTTCGATAATATATAATTCTTATTAAAGTTGTAACTCATGTTACTACCACTTATCGCAATATATTCGTATCTTATGCGTATTTCCGTTAGCTGATTCATCACGGGTTTAATTATCAGCTGTCAATTATCGAAATGTCACTCTTAATTGCGGATCATGAGACCGTTGTCCTAACCCAGTAATGGATAACTCTGGTCGGAAATAAAATATCGGTTTACGATTTTCCCCATTTCACTCTCAGTTACCGAATACTCAACATACTTCCTGAATATTTCTTATTCGTATTTGTATTCGTAATAAATGTGGTTAGGAACATTCGTGACCACGCCTACTTTTGTAACAAAAGTTAATCGCAGATTTGTTTGATCTGGATTTGAAGAATTTGGTACTCCAAAACAAATAATCTGCGATTCAGTCAGAGACACAAGAATAGATTAAACCATGTAAACGTAACAGGGATAACTTAACAAAATATACTCTTTTTCCATTATTTCTACTGACTCTATAATGTAAACTTTACAAAATATTTCTGAGTCGTTTAAAATATCGAAGTTGCAAACTGTAATACTAAGCCGCTTACATTCAAAGCCGCCCGTATCTCGTGACAGGATTCCGTAAGAGATTTTCAAGTTTTGATATCAGATTTCTTCAGTCGATAACTATATTATGCTTACATAGTGCTGTCTCGTGAGTTACGCTTGAATCGTTTTAGCGTGCATGTGCATCGAATTTAAATGTACGCTCAAAACCTAATCATTTTATAAGTCTTGAGTACGTTAACATAGACACTATCAACACTTCAAATTGGGAAGCTGGTTACTGAAAAACAGCATTCGGCATAAAATCAAAGGCATGGAAATCAAATCGTGGTGACTAGTGTCACATGATTGTTTGAGACACTAACAATAATACGAGTCTTAAATATATTACTAAATCATTTACGCAGTTAAGAATAAGAGGCGTAACTGGCTAATCTTTTGAGCTTCATGCCTGCCGTATGCATCCTACCTTGAAGCATGCATCCATATGTCAACGATGAGGATCTTTGCCGACAAAGAGTTAATAATAGTAAAAATACTGGTCTCAACTAATTTTAATCATCAATATAAGGTAGCTCTTAAACCAAGTTATTAAAAGTCACCCTTTACAAAGTGTGCACAGAAATAAAACATTGACTTTCACTGAGACTATTATCAAACGTTCAAGAAAAGTTCTGGTTACTTGTCTGAAGTTTGTATGTATACCTACGTGATGAAGACATGAAGACACTATCGCTGGATTCCTAGAAAATTGTATCTAATGTTAGAGTATAAGAAATCTGCATGATGTCATCGCATTTAATCCTACTAAATTGTCCACAATTTCCTAGAATATCATCCAGCATAGACCCGCATTTGTTATAAATCATGAGTCAATACACTCCTTTTAGATTTGTAAATAACTATGCCTAAATGATGTAACGCTCCCTGATGGATTCATCTGGCCTTATGTAAAGAACGTCATGCAACGTAGATATCTTTTAGACATCTAGGTACAATGCTATGATATCGTATTTATCTTTTATACGCCGTGTGTATGCATAAACTATCTTTAGAATGTTATGCCGGCACATTTGTTTCTTTTTACTCAGCAAATTCAAACAAAGAGAGTGATCGGTATAAATCATTCAAATAATGTTAACTTTATAAAGCCAATTGTATATGCGTGAGATAACTAGTTAATTGTTTCGTTATGTATAAAATTTGTTCAAAGATACTCCTGAATAACAATTACCGCAGGTCATGACTTTCTCCATATCAGGCGCAGTCACTGTTATTCAATCAGCGTTGTCTATAAACAATATTCATTTCAGAAGCTTGAGGTAAACAGATAACTTCGAAGGAGATAACGAGCACTTGCTTATTCAATAATATTATTACGTATTATAATAGTTGATGCAATCTACAAATAAAAATAAAGAAGAAAATAATTGTACAAAGACACTGCTTGGTTTCATAAGAACGGCTTTCAGGGAGCCCTTCGCCCAAATTGTCTCAGAACTCCGTTAATTATAATCCATGTTATTTTCCGTTCCCCGAGTTTATTTCTTATGGCTTACTTACAAGATGTTTTCTTAGTTATGAGCATAAATTTTGTTACTTAGGTAAAAAGCTTACAGTTGAAATGAACGTTAGTATTACAACATTGTCAACTCGATATCAAATAAGTATTAAGACCATTTATCAAAAACTTTAGAAAAGAAACAAGCGTGTTTTCAGTTTCACTCAGTTAAAACAACTGATACTTTATTTCTAAAAAGTGCCAGTTTTTGTACCTACCTTTGTTTTCTTGCATTATACAATTCTGCTAGGATCATTGTTGCTAACGTTACGTCATTCGTCCATAACAGATGAAAACGCCAGCCATCCAGAACGACTTCAGCTACTACAGGCGGATCGTGTCCCGCGGGGGTCTCATCAACGCGGACCTGCCGCCCGGCGAGGAGCCCCACATAGGCGCGGAGGTCGCCAACCGCATGTCGCTGTTCTACGCGCAAGCCACGCCCATGCTCAAGGTCCTCTCCGAAGCCACCAGCCAGTTCGTGAACGACAACCAGCAAGACTTGGAGAACACGACGGAGACGCTCAGTACGATGGCGAAGGTCTGCTTGCGGATGCTGGAGAATCCGTAAGTTGCATTCAATATAATAAAATAAATAATTGCTGAGCGTATTTAACGACAATTGTTCAATATAAGTCACGATCCTGAGGCGTTTATTGCCTTAATACTTAACCCAAATAACGTTACAGAAATTTCTAGCTTTACTACAACCAATTTACTACTGTAATGTGTTGTAGTTATGATACGTAATTCGAAATGAAATCAGCATAGCAAGAATCTTGGTAAGCTTCGTTCATAAATTATTTGATCGCAACTGTCTATTTAAATATACTTAGTCATAAATCTCCTAGGGACAGTAAGCAGTTTAAATCTCTACACTTCTCCAGTTATAGCACAAATATGTAAGGTATCGCCTAAACTATTTTACAGCTTATCTTTATCTGCATTAATATTATAAAGAGGAAAACTTTGTTTGTTTGTTTGGTTGTAATGAATAGGCTCAAAAACTATTGGACCGATTTTATAAATTCTTTCAATATTCGAAAGCTACATTATCTACGAGTAACATAGGCTATATTTTTTTAAATAGATTTTGAGGCGGTACAAAGTTTGTCTGGTCAGCTAGTTAAATAAATAAAATTAGAGTTCTTTCTATGCCTTAGATTAGCCACTTCCAAAATGCATAAGCTAGAATCTTAAACAGTTTAAGCGAATATTTCACTAATATGTAACAACGTTTAAACATTATTTCGCTCTGAAACCGTAGATTATCCGGTAATTTAATAAATTCCAAAGATATTATCATCCTACAAGGTGTTGGAAAACGCGATATTAAGCGGGCGTGAACAACTTGCTTCGGTATCGTCGATCCTGCGTGACCTATTTCTTACCCAAGGTCCAGGACCGAAATGGGGTCACCGCGGGCGGCACCGCATCCAAGTGGCTATCCTTGTTACAGCGACAAGGGCGTATTTATTATATTACTGCATATCATATCGCACTATCGCTCTCCACATGCCAGATATTGGATACTTCACATTACATACATGATAATATTGTTCGATGCTCACACCATACGATTATACGTATCGCATTTTAAATGTTATGAATGTCCATTTCCTTTGTACGTTTGCTTTCGTTATCCCGGCTATGAAACGAAAACAGGAAGAAATATAATATTGTTTCTGTTCGAATTCTAAATCACTGACTCGTAAAATTATGACGGGTTTCCTGTGTGAATGCTTAGTTAGCTATCTTAGGCGGCGCTGCGACCTAAATCACGTAAATTTACGACATTACATGTATGTTAAATGTCTTCATAATAGGTATTCATTTAATATATGAGCTTCCACGTTCTTATATTAGCAACTTAAATTTGTTACCAAAATATAAACTGTTACAGTTGATTGTAGGCATTTGTTTGCATGTCGTCTTAACAAATCACTTGGGTTTTGTTTGAACATGACAAAAAGTTATTAAACATACTTATCATACTTTCTATAAACACAGGCCAGAGGTTTAAGATAAAAATGAATTTATACAAATACAGATTATCTATACAACTATATGAAAATTTTCACAATTCTCAATAGGTTCGAGATAGGTTCTCGAACCTATTGAGAATTGTGAAAATTTTCGCAACATATGAATTGGTGTACTTTTCCAGTACACAAAAATAGTCGTCCCGTTAGTCCACTTACTACGGATAATCTGAACATTCTGAATTGGCTATCACTTGCTGGTTCCCGGTAACGTACCAGCAACTTGGCGGAAATACGGCGCTGTCGGTGTACGCTTATCGGATATCAAACAACCGTCACTCATTCGTACTTTTAGGACACGTAACTCACCCATCTAATGACGTGCAACGTTTCCTTATCAAGTGACACAACACTAGGTGCCAAAACAATCCTGAGGAAATCCACGCGAATATGATTGTTAGTGCATCTGCGCAATGAACAGAATGGCGTGCATGTTTTGTCGAATGTTTAGATAGATGTGTCGCCTGTTCCCAATATCGGTCCGCATAACCATTGAAAGTGACAATAGCACTGTGTGATTTGAATGACAACATCGCCGGGCACAGTTTTTAATAACCGTTGAACGACAAAGTCACGTTGATAGATTCGGCGTTTAATATGAAGTAAAATATCAATCAGACCAATTCGATTGCATGTGTGCAACGTTTTGAGCATAATCGAAGTGAGGAAAGTGACTGGAATTGCCCGCTGAGCACACAGAGTCCTGGAGTGGGACAGGAAATTAATTAAATATAACTCTTGTACCTAATATTTAAACACATTTATCACATTTCAGTTTTATAGAAACTTTATTATAAACATCAATAAATGTGTTTTTTGGATAAGTGAATTTACATAGAAGTCTTGTGGCATAATTTACGGGTCTACAGTAAATCTGTTGTTTGAAACTAGTATTTAATATGTACATTAACTAAATTAAAAAATAGTTTTTTTAATCTACTATTTTATGCATCGCCGGCGCTTGCTTACACGACAACGTTAATATGATTAACCTGCTTCGATGTTGACACGAAAAAATTAAAACCATGTCACGAAAACGACCCGTGGAATAAAGATAGGGGTCAGCTCAAACCTTAACTAGGCTGGAAAGACGCCAAGTCGGACGTTTCCAGCACCACTAGAATGTTTCTTTGGTGTAAGCGCTTAAACAGCGGAACACCTTGGAAGTGCAGTAATGCTGGCTAGGCTTTACAGCTGTTAGGCTAGAAGGTATTTTCGAAGTGAAAAGTGCCTTTGTAGTTTCCAGATAAATGTTTACTTTAGCTTTAGTCGCATCAAATTGTTTCAGTTCAGAGATAAGGCGTGTTATTGATAAACAGGTAAACCATATAAGTTACGAAAAATGTATTGCTTTATTGCGTATTGTGGTGTGAAATAAACTAAATTGAATTTTTGTTAATTTGTTTTGTTACCATGTAAATAATTTCAAAAAAGGATTGGGCTCAGTCATTTTACATTAGTAGCTATTATGTATATGGCTACTACAGAAGGAAGTTTTAATGTTACTTGTTTCGATATATCGTTTTCTATATTTTTAGTTTTATGACCTTTAAAAGCTTTGAGGATTAGTATCGTTCCACCGCATTGTCCTACATTGCCTATTCCTTTGCCTTTGTCGTTCCATTGTGAATTACTAGTCGTTCACATGCGAAAGTCATTATCTTCGCCGGCTGGATCCGAGGTATCTAGCACAAGGTACTCTCTTGCATCCACTGTGCAGTGTTCACGTTTGTGTGATCCGATTAAATGTTGGCAGTGGCTTGTGTCTGCCGTTTGTGGTTAAGTATCATATTTTGGAATTAATTCGTATTAATTCATCTATATGAAATACTAAAATTACTAAATTAGGTACATTATATTCGTAATATCTTCATCTTCAAGCAGTATCTTCATAATATATCATCAACAAACTTTAAAACGGTTGAGAGTAAATAATATATAGAATTTCACGTTTAGACATTTTTTCAAGGCCAATAAAATTTAGATATATTTTTTATTTTGGGTCAGAAATATAAACGATAGTTAATCACCAAATTTTAACTAGTTCACAATGATTTCTACCGGTTATCAGGAAATGCAGCTGACTACGGAACCCTTCAATGTATATTAAAACAAACACACTCACAACATGTCTGTTCACTTTCCCGCACTCTCAAATCTCCGTTGGAGAAAACAATAGAGAATATTTTTGCATAAACGAAAAATATGCTCGAGTTTCAGCAACATTGAGTTATTGCTTCTGATACATTTCCCAAGCTTAAATGTTTTATTTCACGCACGGGGAACCTTGGGCCATAATAGGCGCGGCGAGGGTTTATAGGCGGTACGACTTCGGTGAAGCCTTAATTTTTCTGCCGATTGGCCCCAATAAATAGCGAAAGTAATGCTTTCGTGGAATTTATTTTGAAGCTTATGCTCGCTTAATTATGTTCTCAATTTGTTTTGTAATTAGTTTTAGGAATTATGCCGCATTTTTAGGTTGACTCTTATCAGGACGAAGACTTTTCAACCTACTCAGTTCTTCATCAGTCTCTGGATATTACGTAGCGGTAGATATATCCCCATAAACTGATTATGTAACTAATATAACAAGGTCAAACATGTGATCACACCAATATACCTAACAAGGTGAATTCATGCACACCAGGGCGAAGATTCTGTGACCACCTTCTGATGCCGACACTTAACCAATCCGGTGATCGTCAAATATGTTCATTATGTGTGCTAAATTGCCGTAAAATTGCGTGTATTAATATAATAATTATATGTCCAATTAGTGTATAATGGAATATAAAGGTGACAATAATGTAAAGGAAGTTGTTCCACAGCTAATAGGTGAGTATAATAGATTAAATTGACCTGATTCCAGTATGTTCTGTCTATTACTCTGTGCGAGACAGTCCTATTACTTATACGCCACAAAGCCTATTGTGATTATGCGTTCAAAGAAGATTTATCTCGAAATGTGAAAGCTAAGTTGTCTAAGCTAAAGTTAATTATATTTTTATTTTTTCAAAGGTCGTGTCAGAACCTTGATCCTAGATTTAAAACGGAAAAGATTTTGTTATATCTCTTATCGCAATTTCAGATTAATTTTGGATATTGCGGCCATGAAAATAAATTGGGCTTTTCCTTTAGAATCACAATACATTAAAGTTTTGGCAATACACAATCTACAATTTTATAATGAACTAATGCTCGTTATCAATATCTAAAGAATTTTTACCAATGTTCACCAAAGATCGAAATTTGCTGAAAGTCTAAAAGTTTGGGCAATACAATATACTATATATATTACGAAGATTATTAATAATGAGTATCATACTCTCATCTATCATACTCATCAGACAAATTCTAACATCTCAAATTTACGTCATAAGTAACCTTTATTCGAAAGCATTTTCTGATTGTACAATACTTGAAAACCTGACGTTCACGTCAATACTTATCTGTCTGTGACGTCGGCCCGGTGCCTCCACGTCCATACACTTTATGTCGCTTCGCTGGTTGCAGACGGGACACGCAACACTGCAATTGAAATAGTCACTCGTTTCAAATACGTTTACCCTATTTTTCAGACAACTTCATTCAGATGTTTTCAACGTCGCTAAAGCTTTGTACATGGTTGTAGGTCAGATTGAAGCGTAGTAATAGGATTTAAAAGCAAATCTTCTTCGTTTCTTACATTTCTTTGCATCTGTGCTATAACGTCGTATGATCTATCTGACGCTGAGTCGGTGTACTAGGATGGGCATGGCATGGGCACGCTGTTTACGCCGCTATCAATCGAAATGTATTGAGCGCCGATTTCAGGACTATGTACTAAACCAACATTTATTTGTATTATTTTTTACTTTGTAGTGACATTAGAAGTCGGTTTTATTTTTTTGTTTAAATTTTTTTTTTCATTCATAATAATATCTCAGCTAAATAGGACCTTAAATTGTATATGTCATACATTTTCTCTATTATTGAAACAAATATCGCAAAATTTGTCTTTAATTTACTGGACCTCATTTTCAAGAGTAGCCATTACACCAACTTTTGGCTGCTGGGGCTGGCCGTTCAGGGTGTGGTGAAGGGCTAACGAGGATTGGTTTAAGAGACAATAGTAATTTGTATTTTACAGCTTTGCGAGATATAAAAGAATGATTTTTTTTTCATTTATTTAATAAAGAAGACTTACAAAATAAACATAATTTGAAATCTGCCAAACTGTAGGCCAGTTTGTCGGCAGTACACATCCAGCTCTCGTGGTCCTCATATAACAAGTTACACACACGATTACAATTGTCTCACTCCAACACAGATCTTACATAAAGTTATAAAATATATAAATACTCTTATTACTTACATTTACTCGAGTTACATATAATAATATCATAATTATCAGTGATACAGATGTGCTTTTTAAATATAGTAGGTATGGCTATAATAATATTATATAAAATGAAATTATTGTTTCACAAAATTGGGGATAGACGGAAAAAGTTTTAAATCTCGGTACTAGACGAACGTAGGATCTACTCCAACCAATTAGATACTTGCTGAGTTATAGTTTGAAAGTAGTTAGTACATAGTAGCTAGTCAGAAATATCCAGTTATTTCTATAAGTCGTGCGGATGTACGTTCTATATGAAAAGATATACGGAAGTGTTTGTGTTCATGTTATGTTTACCCAACATGGTATGGATTTACGGTTAATAAAACTTATACGCACAGATATTCGGGTCGCCCGCCACCGCCTACCTACTCCGCTACTAAATGTACGTTACGACACTATTTCTTGAAACAGTTTAGCCTATAAAACATCTTACGTATTTCCTTTGTAATCCGAACTTTGTACAGCAAATATACGGTAAATGTTTACTGTAATAACATGTTCCTTCATTCTGAAATAATAAGGAAAATCTGTTCCATTTTATTTTAAAATACGTAGTACCACAGACCTATATCTCAACATAGAACTCTTTCAATGTATGTATTTCTTTCATCAAATGGATATAGTAATAGCAAACGAGCTTGCAATACACTTCGTAGTAAATATGTTGTTCCCGCTACAAATAAAAGATATAGACATCTCTAACCAACGCAAATAAGACACTTTCAGAACCAGTAATCCTACCTAAAATTAATCACAACTGCTTTCTTACTCTTGGAGATTAAATGAACGCCTCAAAAAGAGAATCTGTTTAATCACATCTTTCCAAAAACAACAGCTATATTGGTACTATGATGTATAATAAATAAATAAAACTGCGAAGACTAACTTCACAGTTATTTCTTTCAATAGCTTGTTTAATTACAATGAAAATATTTTGGATTTCAGAAAACTAGTCGCGCAGTTCAGCCGCGAGGAGACCTCCTTGCTAGTGCTGCGCGTGATGGTCGGGCTGATCATCCTGTACGATTGGGTGCACCCCTCGGGCGCCTTCTGCCGCTCCTCCTCCGTCGACGTGAAGGGCTGCGTCAAGTTCCTCCAACAGCAACCGCAACCCAAGGCGGAGCCCTTACTCAACGCCCTCCGATACACGACCAAACACCTCAACCACCAGTCCACGCCGAAGAACATCAGGACGCTACTGGCTGCGTGAGGACACCATTCCAGCCTTGCATGTTGCTGTGGGGATTGATTCGTGACAATAAGTACGTGGGGATTTCTCGTCGGCGATTATGTTGCTCTAGTTACGCTCCGGCGGTTTCGGCTTGATCTCTCGGTTTTACGCTTAGAGCTCGAGGGGCGTTTTTCTTACGTGCGCGGACGCGGAACCGCAATACGCGTTGATAATGAAAATGTAGATAAATAACAGTTACCATTTTCAATTTACGATTTGTTTCCACTGCGATATTCTGTTGTTTTTCGCTGCGACGATGGGCAACTTGTATCGATCTTTCCGTCCTGCGGCTACTATGTAACCGCGGCGGCATAATCGCGAAAAACTGCAGTCTCGTCGGCTTTTATATAAAATTGCTGTCCGCGGCGGGGCGAAAGAAAAACGCTCAGTGAGTTCTCGCTCTTAAAGTTTCTTCCTGTCCTAGGGCGTTGAGATTATGAACAGAAATTGTATAGTATCTAATGTGCAGGGTTCCTAAATAAACGTTTCTTCGCAGTTAATTAAGTGCAGATCGAGTATTGTTATTGTTGTTAAATAAATATAATTATTTATAAGACAATTTGTCTGGTAAAAAGTATAAAGCACAATATTATTTGGTAGATGTGAAAACTTCCTTATTCATAGTATTTATTATAGCAGAGATCAAGCCTTAATTGCGGATATAGATGGATTAGAATGTAGTTTTAAATAATGTAAACGCTACGATAGATAGTAATAGTCTTAATCCACAAATATATCAGTCACATTAAATATATGTCCTCGTGTAAATAGATCGATAATAAACTCTAATATTAAAATTTATTAATGAAAATTCCTACAAAGAAAAACGATAAAATGTTTGTATGTACGTTATAATGTAAAACAAGTGATATTTTCAAATTATATATTGTGTATGTGTTATTTAGATGCACAAAGTTATTGATAAATCATTTTAAATAAATAGATATAACGTGCTTCAAAAGCAAATTGTATTGCAAACTATTAGATGTGAGAAATCTTTCCCTAAGCCCCACACAATGCAAGGTTAGTGTTCTCTGTAGGTCACAACACTCAAGAGAATTTATAGAAGTGATTCGCAAATGTAATTTAGCATAACTTTAATTGTAAGGATAGTTCGCACTAAACTTTATGGCCGCTTCGTATATCAAGTTGTTGCTCGCTAGCGTCTTAGGTATGCGTACTTTGGGCAAAGCGAAATAATCTTGAAGCGGTCATCAAGTTAGGTGGTACCCTATAACTATTATAAAGTTTTAATAAGATACTGAACAAGTATTATTTATAATGTATCAACGATGGAAGCTGCGTTGGGTTCACGCCTGCATCGTCACAGCTTCCTGCAATATGTACCCAGTCTTATGTATAGAATTTATTTAAATATTTAATGTTGATTGATATTTTTACGTTTTGGATTACATTTTAAATCCTGTCTCCTTTTCTCAGCATAATACAAACGTATTGTAAAAGAAAAAACATATACCGCGGAATAACAGAAAGGATATAAAAATGGCGATCGCTGTTAAATGTACGGTTCGCAAAAATATACGTGCAAAGATAAGTAATTTCCATTGTGTTCAACATTACAATATTATAAGAAAAATTAATTAGAATGTTATTGTTATATTGTTGTTTTTAACTTTCCTATGAACGCAACGCCTCCAATATTCCATTCTAAATATTGACATGAACCATTTGTTCTCAAAAGTCTGTTAAATGTTGAAAATGTAATAATTATTTTGCATATTGTATCATCTGCTCGGAATATGAGAGCGACTGCCAGTTATAAATCCTTGCTTTATTATCAAGCATTTAAATGTTGCATTAATGAACCTCTGGGAATAACTTCGTCGTTTGAAAAGACTGAAATATAATGCTCTTTAAACACCGAGTTGTTTATCAAATGCGCAACGGTTTTTGGATACTTTTGCTATTCAATAACATTACTATAAATTATTGTAAAACGTTAATTATTTCATAACAGCGAAACCTTATCTTGTAAGCCCGAGGCTAAATATTTTAACAAACAATAATGCCTTCTAATATAATGTTAAGTATATCGTGTTAACACATAAATTTATGCATGTACCACTGCCTTGATGTTATCATAGTAATTTTAAATGGAATTTTATATGGTATGTTTTACTATTATGTATAGATCGAGTAAGGTAACGTTATTAAGCATGTATGCTCGTTTTATTATTTCAGATATATTTACATGAAACATAATAGCGATTATTCAGATAACTTAGTTAAGGGCGATTCACTTTAAATAGTTGAATAGTTTTAGTCAGCCGCTGTAAACTCTTGTTTCACAAGTTTCATTGGAATGAGCCCATAACTGTATAGAATGGGCAAAATGTAAGTAAAAATAATTCCAACTCCTGCGCTTACTGAGACTTGCCTGAATTTACACTCAATCTGAAACTGCACTGCAAGAAATGTCACTAATATAGACATGTTTTAGTATCCATACATTTTTGTGTACACATGTACAAACAAAGTTATGACATGTTTAGCATAAATACTCGTACGTCACTACTTAGTTTTGCTGTGGTGATATTATAATCAGGAAGGTGTGGCTAAACAAAAACAACTAATCTTTTAAAATTAGTTTTAGAATTCAATGAGTTTCTACAAATTAAATTATTCGCCTTCATCTTGTTATAACATAATTATTTCGAAAACCCTTTAAATGAGTATGGTGATGTTAAATACATTTTACAGTCAAAAATAACGTGATAATAGATAGCACTCGTTTCTTTCCACACCCATAACAAGTCTATGAAAATTCCATACTGTTATTGATATATCACTAGCACAATATAATAATCCCTCTTCATGCTTAGATTGTATTTAAGTGTGATAATACCTAGATTGTTAGTTACTTGCATGTATTGATTGCACAAATAGCACAATATTGTTGTTTATGTAACATGAGTGATATCTTGTTGAATGTCTAATATTTTTTATGATTAATGTTATTTGCAATATCTTACTTTCTGCACATTCAAACCGAATAGCATTTACTGTAAGGATTTGATTATTTGAATTGAATTGTAATAATATATCAATCGCAAAATTTACACTGCCCAGAGTCAATGTTGTAATCTATTTTTATAAATGACAGTTTTTCCAAAGTCACTTTGTAACTGAAAATGTATATTACTCCAGGACGAGTCTAAACATGTGTTTAAGAAATGAATGTAATGAATGCTTTTGAATGTAGAGGTAAAGTGAAGGAAATCCGATACAGAAGATAAACGTTTGTTCACTCTGTAGGCATGCAAGTAGTGGTGTTTGAAAAGTGTATTAAAATTTACTCGGTATATTGAAGGTATGTTGTTGCTGGAGATGGGTTTTCTAAATAACATTTCTTATTGTAATTCTAGACTCTTATCTTAACTCTTAACATGTTATTAGGTTCAATTTTTAATAACTTTGTTAAATCTATTTGACATGATCTTTGAAAACAGTTTATAGAAAAATTTACTTGCTTCTTATTCACTTATTATAGAAAATATTTTAGCAAAATATCTTAGAAAATACATTTTGTAGTGTTTCAAGATTTTTATGGTTGGTTATTAAAGTGAGTTGTTTGAAACCAAGCTAAGTAATTTTTATGATTAATGTTTTTTCTTAGTTATCATATATTTGTTGTATATAATAAACACACCAAAGTTATAAATAATAAACTTAATAGTCCTAAGAAATCGTTTTATTTGTACAACTTAACATGATCTTCTAACAGTGAAAATATTATTCTTAAACAATATTTACAATATTTAAATAAATAAGGTGGTCTAATTATTGGCTGGCCTCGGCTTCAGAATCAACTTGCCAGTTTCATCGCATGACATGTTGAAATCATTGAGGACCGAGCGGGTGCGAGCAGTGATAATGCTGGGCGCTATCACTTTCCTATGTACTCCCATCATGAACAGCAACACTAAAACAAACAAATAAATAATTTATCTTTATACCTGATCTCTCCTGAATCTTTTATACCTGATCTATAATAGACATTGTGTTTGCTTTAAAGACATACATGCACTATTTAGATAGACGCAGAGTACAGATGAATAGATATGAGTAGGTATATAGCCTACTGGGGTGTATGAGCCATGAGGTACACACCAAAATGCTTTACCATGGAGTGTAAAATTATCAGTGCTAATCAAATCATAATGTGCATGGCTTTTATATAGTTGTTATTATTCAGTATGTTATTTGGTAGATTGTTCATGAGTATTTAAATATTGCATTACAGAATGCCTAATCAATATTTACCGAGAAATGTAGAGGTGAATGCAAAGAAAGGATGATTCCACAGAGACTGTGTCAGAGACACCACCGGTGTGAAGGGGTCTGTCAGCCAGTGCCACGCAGCTATGGCAGTACATACAGACACCACTGCCAACAGAACTGAAATTGAAATTACATAAACTGTAATAAGTAATAACAATGTACACTTGCATGATCCACCAGGGGTTCAACAGTAGACCCCTGTTTATAACTCCGGTTCAACCTTCACCACTTGATCTGCAGTTCGCGTGATCTGTTTGGGTTAGCCATGTCTAGAACTACAAATTATCAATTTTATACTTTAATAAATGATAACATTTGAATACTAGAACAACTGAAATTCTAAAGACAGTCAAACTGCAGTTAAGCTCACTTATATTTTTTAAAATATGTATGATATAAGTTGCCTGCCAAAGATAATTTTACAACTTCTGCATATTAGAAATTGTTGAATTTTTATGAATGGTAAGAAAACATTAGATAAAGTGGTTTTAATATCAGGCATTAAACATTATGTGCCATGATTTAAATAAAATTTTGATTTGAATATTACTTACTTCTCCATCTCATAGTTGCCGGCTGCAAACATGCTATAACTTCGGTTAGGCGCCGCTCGAAAGCCTTCAGATCTGAGAGAACCCATTGTATATTAGGATTAAATTATATACTTGATTTATGCAACAATAAATGTTTTTATTATTATCAAATCTTTGATATAACTGCAATATCAGAAATCTCCACAAAAAAAAACATACTAATAGGTAATTTTAAAGTGAAATGATGTCAGTCCTGTATAGCACCATTTCCTCTTGTAGTAGTCGCTACAGGATTTATCTCAGGGAACAGGCAGCAACTTTCTGTGAACTAATTCATCTACTACAGTGAGTAACGCATACAGGCTAGCGCGAAAGCCAATGAAGCCAGCGTTCAAGATCTTGAAGTCAACTTTTCGAAGCAAATTAATGAATATGTTATCACTAGATTGTATAAATGACCACCATGTGACCACCAAGTACATTTGTTGAACGATGCACCATTATAATAGGAAGAACATATCATCATTCTTACCATCACAAGCTGTTTGTTCAAGCGACATGTTTTTGGTCGGAAATATTTGATTATTCTTTAATTATATCATACTGATTCAACGCCTATAAGCTATGAAATATTTTTTCAATATTGATAATATAATACAAATTGAAATCGACCGTCTAGGCGTTCATGAATTTGTCAGTTTGTAACTTTATAATAGCGACAATGTCAGTGTCACCGTCACTCTGAATGTCAATGTATTTAGCAAAAAACTAAAGCCCACTCCTCATTCTCGCGAGAATTTCGCGAAAACAAGAGAGAAGCGCGAGAAACGTGAATGTGAAGCCAATTCGAATCCGTTAGAGCTGAGTAACTCAGATCTGACCCGGTTCAAATATTCAGATCACATATTATATGAGTTTGAACTGCAGATCAATCCCAAACAGATCAGGTCAATTCAGGTCGCGGTTCACGGCGTTTCGTGAATGTGAGTTATTCTTTGATTAATTGTGCAATTTTAACGTTTAACCCCTAGGATATAAAGTTTAATATCAAAAGAATGTAAGTGGTGCGACATCTGTTGGGGTTTTGTGAATATCAAGCGATATTCGATAGTCTAAGACAGATCAGTTAGATGGCACTCATTTTATATGTAACTCAATGAGAATTCGTTTTAGTTCTAGCTTTCATCATAATATGGCGTTTTTATTAAATTCACTCTTCTTATTGGGAAATACCGACTGATCAATTTATTTACTTATAAATAAATATGATTTATAACCGTCACAATATTACATGTCAATAACTTTCTAACTGACTTTATTAACTAATAATAAAAATACATATTTTAATTCAACATTACTACAAAGTCGGTAAAATAATAATAATTACAGACATTGCTTCTTTTACTTGACATTATTCAAAACATATAAGTCTCAAAGTAATAAACTTGATTTTAAATCCAGTGCCATGCTAACATCGGCGAGCCCACGAGTCCTGACTACCGTGAATCGTTTACCCGTTTGAATTGTTTGACCCGTTTGAGCTGTTTGAACTGTTTGAGTCGCGTGAGTCACCAGATCCAACGACTCGCACAGTTCGCAACGCGAGTCTTAAGTCATGCAGCTCGTTCAGATCAAACAGATCCATTGAGTTAATTTGAACTGGTCTGTGATCCTGTTCATAACTCCGGTTCAACCTTATGACTCGCGACCTGATCTGCAATTCGCGCGATCTGTTTGAGTTAGCCATGTCTAGAATCGGCAACATGAGGAGCAGTGTAAGGGGCAAGGTGTAGCCGCACCACTAACAAGAAAATGTAACCAGTTTTGACACTTTTGACACATGGATTTATGTGCGTAAAAAAGGTGTTGCCACGTCTCCGTTCTAAAATCTCCTTTAAATAGGTACTTGACAGTTATAACAATAAAATATGAACTATGTTGGATATGATAGCTTATAAGTAAACATAAATTATGCAGTATTTCGTTTATTTTTTAATACGTTCTAAGTATTTTAATTTTTAAAAAGAAATTTTCGATTTTTTATCTGTGGATTTTAAATCCCAAAACGGCGACAGTGCTGCCTCAAATGTCATGTGACGTCACTACATCGAAACCAAACAAGACAAATAATAATTAAATCGTTTGCTGTTAGAGTTGGTTGAATTTATGTTGTGAACCGAAATGAAGCCATACTATATTAAAGCTGATAGCGTGAACCTGCTTAAAGAAGATCCATATATGCAGTGCAATCAATCAAAATGGATACAAAAACTTCCGTGAGATAACCTATGGAAATATCAAATAAACAACGTAAGTAAAACATTCTTTATATTTACATTTAATCATATCGGACAATTAAACATTTCTTAACTGACTTCAGACAGAAGAAAGGTTGTCTTCAAGTAATTATTAAGATTTTTTTAAATATACCTATATTCTTATGTGAACTGTTTTAACGTTATTAATTGGTTATATTTATATTTACAGATCTTCCCGACAATCGTATAGTGACGACGTTATAGAGTATGTGCAGTTTAAGAGGAAGGCAAGTTTGTGTTTCATGAAAAGTAAAAGTATTCCTGAACACAAGGTACATCAATGAAAATGAAAATGTGATGACTGTCCTGCCTAGAAGAAGTGAGGAGCCAAAAGTTTCGAAAGTGGGCACCAGTCTGAAATACATAAAGTAAAGTACACGGGAAATAGTACTTCTTTACTTGCATAACCTACCCAACAAGATGAAGGAAGAAAAGTGACCATACAGTTCCTATTATTGCATTGCAATTTAATTCTGAAAATGACAGTGATAAAAATATATATCCATTTGTTACGGAAAATAATTTTAGTAATGAAGAAAAGCAGACACGCAAGCAGCACAAAAATTTAGCTTAGGTGATCTGTAGTAATTATTGTAACTGTAACATATGATAAATATATACAAAAGTTCTACTGTGTGTACTCACTAATAGAACCATATAAACCAAATAAACAAAGAAATCGGTTAATAAAATACTAATATTAGCAAATCATGTATTTTTAATTATACAGTCCTGTAACTTAATCAGTGCACATGCACCATCAATAATAACACAGTCATGAAATATTTTAATTGTGTCCTATTAATTACAGAATGGGCCCTTAAAATAGAATTCTCATAGACGTTTTATTCTATTCTTATCATAGACATCTATATAATATATTAAATATATGAATACTTCCACTTGCTGTTTTGTTTTGATTACGTCCCGTTCCAATGATTTGGAATTGACGAATCACTCGAGAGTTACTAAATTTATTCCTTTTTTTCAATAATACTTCTCTTACATAGATAGTATAAAATGTCATTGCTTGCAAACAGAGGATTTAAACATATAAGAATCTGCAAGTTCTTTATCGTTTATGAGATTTGGGTTTAGGAACTTGTATAAGCAAATTTGTTACGATCGTACTTGTACACATCGTCACTGCACACGTCTTATAACTTGTCATTTATTTAAATTTTAGTTAGCTTGTTTACAGTGTAATGACGTTCCGCCACAAAATGACACTTGACCGCCTGATTTAACGCGACGTTCCGTTCACCGTAAAGAAAGTTCGATTTTTATTAATGAATAGCCCTTTTTTCGAAAAAGTGATCAATGAAAGGCATATATAATACGTATACTAATTCATTAAAACACTTTCCCAAAAAGTGTCAAGTAGCCAAATATGTGAAATACGTATTTATTTATTAAGTAGTATTAGTTATTTATACGTAAATTTTCTCTTAAAAAGACATTTACTTGTCAAGAATTCTAAGAATAAATTGACCAATCCCGTCGTCTGTACCACATTACGAATTGTTTTCTTGGTAAGTCATCCAGTAGGCGCGTAGAGTAGCGTAGAGGGAATAAATTAAATGTGTATTACTAATATACACCTATAAAGAAGAAAAACTAAAAGATATTGAAACGGATTTAAAATATACAGAATTAAAATGTATTTGAATTTATATGTATAAAAAATGGAATTCTTTAAGATTTACATGCGATGATATACATATTATTTTATATATATATAATCCTGTAAGGAATGACGTGCGTTCTCCATGTTGCCGTCTAGGAGCGACTTTGTTGTCTATGGCGGGTTTTCTCCTCTCCCCCCCGAGGCAAAGGGAAAAATATGAGATGCCATAGATTCAAGATGGCGGCCGATTTAAAATTTTTAACTTTTTTATTTATTGACTTTATGCTGATGTTTGTTTCTTTTTCGAATAATATTCAAGTGGGTGTTACGATGAAATTGGAAAAAAATGAAAAACCAAGATGGCCGCCGAGATATTTGAGTTTGAAATTTTTCAATTTTCGAGGTGTTTTTGGGAGGTCGTATCTCTTGGGATTTTTAATATTTTGTTGCCATTTTTTAAAATTTTCTCGAATATATCCCCAATTTTACCAAATTGGATCTATTTTTTTTTTCAACAAGATGGCGGGTCGTCTGTTAGGCGATTTGTAAAATGTACGAAAAACCGGATTTTTTTGAAGTGAAATATTCGGAGGTTGGCAACGTTTGAGCGATTTGGTTTGTTCGGGGCGGTCGTGGGGCTCGGCCCGAAGTGTTGCCAGGTTTGATTTTTTTTCTCCCCACTCTTACAATTTTTCAAACTTTTCATTCAAAAATATGAAAAGTAGAAGGAGAAATATTTTTGATGAAAATTTTTCACTGGAATATTTTTTTTGGCTGTCGTAATGACATTTGACCATTTTCGTCGATGTCGACTGGCAACACTGGCCGCAGGAATTTTTTTTCAGTTTTACGAAAAATCGACTTCATCGACCTGAAGGAGTGGTGGGGGGTGGGTTTGATGTATGAGTGGAATTTTTTATTTGCCTCCGTGTCTATGGGAAAAATCTGAAACTTTCAAAATTCAAGATGGCGGCCGAGCTGGATTGGGCAACTTTTTTTTTTATTTTGCACCTATCCAAGATCGGTATCGTTTCCGGCTAATTTGAGGGCGACTGATACGATGAAATTAGAAAAAATTGAGAAAACAAGATGGCCGCCGAGATACTTGAGTTTGAAATTTTTCATTTTTCGAGGTGTGTTCGCGGGGTGGCACTGATGTGTTTTTTTAAATATTTTTTTGATTTTTTTCGTTTTTTTTCTCGGATATATGCTCAATTTTACCAAATTGGATTTATTTAATTTTTTAACCAGATGGCGGATCGTTCGTCAGGCAATTTGTAAAATGTATGAAAAATCGCATTTTTTGAAGTGAAATATTTTGAGGTTGGCAACATTTCAGCGAATCGCCTTGTATGGGGCGGTTGTGGAGCGTGACTTGAAGTGTTGCCAGGTTTAAGATTTTTTTTCTTCGTTCATACTTTTTTTGGAACTTTCCATTCAAAAATGTAAAAAGTAGAAGGAGAAACATTTTTAATGAAAATATTTTACATGGGTATTTGTCAGGGGGGTCGTAATGACATTTGACCATTTTCATCCAAATTAACTGGCAACACTGGGAGCTAGATTTTTTTTTCACTTTTTTGACATATCGAGTAGCCCAGCCTAAACTATTGGTGGGGGGTAGTAATAATGTATGAAATATTTTTTCGGTATATTATGGTGGTTATGAGAAAAATGGGAAACATACAAAATTCAAGATGGCGGCCCTCCTGCGATTTTCAACTTTTTTTTTATTCTGCGCGCCTATCTGAGATTGGTGTCATTTTCGGCTAATTGTAGGACGACTGTTACGATAAAATTAGAAAAAAATGGAAAAACAAGATGGCCGCCGAGATATTTGACTTTGAAATCTTTCATTTTTCGAGGTCTGTTTGTGGGGTCGTAGCGCGGTGGTTTTATTAATATTTTTTCGATATTTTTGATTTATTGGCCGGATTGTATCCTCAATTTTATCATATGGCAACATTATTTTTTTTTAAAATCAGATGGCGCACCTTGTGTCAGCCATTTTGTAAAATGTACGAAAAAATGCATTTTTCGAAGTGAAATATTTTGAGGTTGGCAACATTTGAGCGAGTCGCTTTGTATCGGGCGGTCATGGAGCTCGGCTCGAAGTGTTGCCAGGTAAAGTTTTTTTTTTCATCGTTCATACATTTTTTGGAACTTTTCATTCAAAAATGTAAAAAGTAGAAAGAGAAATATTTTTAATGTTTTTTTTTCACAGGATTTTTTTTTTTGGGTGCCGTAATGACATTTGACCATTTTCATCTTAATCAACTGGCAACACTGGGATACAGATTTTTTTTTCACGATTTTCACTTTTTGAGTACTTGGGCGGAAGCCGTAGACAGAGCATATAAGTTATGTATGGGAGATATTTTTTATTTCAAATGGACCCTATGTAAAAAATCGAACATCCAATGTTGCCATATACAAAAAAAATGTTTTCATACAAATGCATTTTCTACAGGATTATCGAAGATTTCAAGCTGTTGCCGCCATTTGGCGTCATTTTTTTGTATGAGGCGCTTAATGGCACTTAAAGACTGTACCAATGTGTAAAAAAATATTTCAGTGTTGCCATACAAAAAATAATAATTTTCATACATGTGCATTTTTGTATGTCACATTTCAAACTGTTGTAAATTTTTGACAACGTTATAATGTATGACGCGTTTGTATGTACTAATAGACTGCACATTTTGGTAAAAAAATATTTTAGTGTTGTGATACAAAAAATATTAATTTTCATACATATGTATTTTTGTATGTAATATTTCAAGCTGTTGTCTTGTATTGGTAACATTAGAATGTATAAGGCATTGGTAGATACTAATAGTCTGCACATTTTGGTAAAAAAATATTTTAGTGTTGCCATACAAAAAATAATAATTTTCATACATTTGTATTTTTGTATGTGGTGTTGCGGGATGTTGTCTCCTTTTAAAGACCACCACCACCATGCCCAGCATCACTAAATGTCAGTTTTCTGTATGAGGCGTTTAATGGTACTTATAGACTGTATAAATTGGTGAGAAAATATTTCAGTGTTGCCAAATAAAAAATAATAATTTTCATACAAGTGCATTTTTGTATGCCATATTTCAAGCTGTTGTTTCCTTCTGAGGTCATTCCAATGTATGAAGCGTTTGTTGATATTAACAGTTAAGACATTTGGGTAAAATAATATTTCAGTGTTCCCATACAAAAAATAATAATTTTCATACATATGCATTTTTGTATGTAATATTTCAAGCATTTGTATATTTTTGACAACCTTATAATGTATGACACGATTGTAGGTACTAATAGACTTCACATTATGGTAACAAAATATTTAAGTGTTGCCATACAACAAATAATAATTTTCATATATATGTATTTTTGTATGCAATATTTCAAGCTGTTGTCTTCTGTTGATATCTTTAGAATGTATGGGGCGTTTGTAGGTACTAATATTCTGCACATTTTTATAAAATAATATTTTAGTGTGGCCATACAAAAAATAATAATTTTCATACATATGTATTTTCTATTAAATATTTCAAGCTGTTGTATATTTTGACAACATTAAAATGTACGATGCGTTTGTAGGTATTAATAGATTTCACATTGTGGTAAAAAAAATTCAGTGGTGCCGTACACAAAATAATATTTTTTATACGCATGCATCTTTGTATGTAATATTTAAAACTGTTGTCTCCTTTTGAAGTTATTACCTAATACGTGGCGTTGTTAGCTACTAACAGTTTGAACCATAGATATATTATACTAATAGATTGGCAATCCGAAAGAGTCAGAGCATAGTATACGTATGTGTTAGAGCGAGATAGACAGGCGAGACATTATTAACATTATAAAAATAAATAAAATTAAAATTAGGTTAAAACCTTTCACTCGAAAAATAATGCTGGCCACATATTTAATTGGCTGTAACGCTGTATTCGTGATTTAAAAAAAAACAAAAGGGTATTATGGCGGGAAACGGCAGATGTTAAGGACGATGTTTGTGGAGGTCTTGGAAATAAATAAAAATAACTAGGTTGAAGTCTTCCATTGGAGGTACCCCCAACAATACAGCCAGTGGGATCGGGTGTGTAAAACTGCGTAAGTTAATTTATTCGATATATTTAAATACAACAAATTAAGAATCGATACAAATGTTGGTTGGCACAGATTGTTTTAAGTTTGCTATCTGAGTTTATTAAATAGATATATAGTAGCCTAGCCGGGCGTTTTTCAAGAATTTGATTTGATTTTGGGTCAAATGTTTTTGTTTTCATTTTACCTTAATTTGATATAAATCATAATAACACTATATTAAAAGTTCTTACTTACACAGTCGAGATATAAAATGGCAGTACCGTTGTTATGAGCAAATGTTATATTTGTTTAGAAGAACTTTAATGTTATAAGACAATTTTTGCAGGCTTCAAATTATTAATATTTCGTGATACATTTAACACCTCACGTTTTGGAGTATATGTTAAATATTTACTAGGGTTCATTGTGCGGATAATATCCGAAAGTAATTATTGAATTTTAAAATTATCGATGTTATATTGTTTAACATTATATTATCCGTATAATAATAATGGGATTAGGTTATAGAAAGTTTGTTCTATTCCTAAGTGTCCATTACGTTACGGACAATTGGAAATGTATGGTTACAGCTTGTACTTACTTACTTACATTTTTAAATAGAATTGCAAGTTTTATTTTTGTTTTCATGTTAATATTGGATCAAACAATGAAGAATACCTGTGGTCTTTGGAATGTAATAATAACGGACTGGGCATTCAATACTAAAGTATTAAAAGCACCTGTTACCATTTCGAAGGAGAGGAATTACGAGTCATAAGATATGAAAGAAGAAAAGCAAGACAAATTGTTTAGATTATTTGGAGAGAATTTGATGGTTATCGGTTACAGGGTTTATAAGTATATAATTAATTTATGAGTCGTTTAAAAATGTATATGATTTAATCTTAATGAGCTAACTTATTGGTATGTTGAGAATATTTGGCAATAACTGGTTTGAAATTTTTTTATGACTTGAGTTTTTGAGTATTCTATTTATTTTAGTTTAATTCGTTGTATGTGTTAAATTGTTTGTGGCTTAAGTTACCTATATGAATTTTACCCGTGATTATTCTTTTTGGAGTGTAGCTCTACCATGCACATAGCAGGAAGGGGCGTAAGATGTTAGATTCTATTCTTACGTATTCATTTATAATTATTTATTAACAGACACAGACACAGATTTTGTGGATGTGGTATGTAGTCAAATAAAGGATACAAAATGTATTAATCTTCAACATTTTTGTGACTTTAAAAGAGGGGTAAAATATAAGATTTACTAAAGAAGGGCCATAATCTATTAGGTATATTTGGATATTTTCAAAGGATGGACAGGATAAATATGATATACGATTTACAAAAGAAGGATATAATATAAGAGGTATATTTTCTGCACTGCTCTGCTCCTATTGATTGTAGCGTGATGAAAAGTATAGGTACTATAACCAGCTCAGGAGTATGAAAAATAATTGTATCAAGTTTCGTTAAAATCCGTCGAGTAGCTTTTTTTTCTATAACGGTTATATAGACAGACAGACAAAAATTTTAATGATTGCATTCTTGACATCAGTATCGATCCCTAAATACCCCCTGATAGTTATTTTGGAAATATATTTCTTGTACAGAATTGACCTCTCTACAGATTTATTATAAGTATAGAATTAATATAGATAATATAATATATAGAAATAATGTATGACGCGTTTTTATGTACTAATAGACTACACATTTTGGTAAAAAAATATTTTAGTGTTGTCATACAAGAAATAACAATTTTTATAAATAGTTATTTTTGTATATAATATTTCAAGTCTCCTTATTATGTCTTTAAAATGTATGGCTTATAGACAAAAAAATCACGACCCAAATTCTTGGTAATTTGCAAATATTAACTCATATCTTTTCCAAACAGCCCCAAACAGAATTAATAAAACTTCAATATCGGGTAAAAAATGTAAAAAAAATTTGCACGCAAAACTAAAGAAGACAACCGTTTCGCGAGCTGCTTTAGCAGCGAGCGCACACAAGCGATACCTAGTATTATTATATTCATAGTCCGTATTTAGACATAGATTAGTACTTATCTATATATTTGGACTAAACTATTATATTCAAATCGATCTACTCATTTAAGTTCAGAATTTTTTTTAGAAAAAGCATTTTTTCTAATATTGCGTGATAACGTGTGCCTCGTGAGCTTCATAGACGGAGTTCTTTAGTTGACGTTCTATTCTGAATCAACTTAAACGATTTCGCAGGCATAGCTTGTGTTAGAATATAAAAGAATTATTAGGCATGGCAGGCATAGCAGGCAGGCAGGCAGGCAGGCATAGCTTGTGTTAGAATATAGAAGAACGTATTAAAGTTGATCGAGCAGGACTTTACCACGCCATGCGAACCGTTGGGTTAATGGTTGATTAGCGGACAAATAATAGTAGTCTGCGAAGCGGACGATAAACAGTGCTAGTTCTATTTTTTTCGAGACTATTCAACTTAGTCCTCTGGGTCAATAACAATTTAGTTATGGTTGAGAAACTTCGATCAACAACGATCGATCAACTTCGATTTTGGATCGAAATTGAGAAAGAAGAAGTAGAACATAATCTAATTTTTGCTATTAAATTATTAAGCTATAGATGAGCTGGTGCTTATTCGCGGTGCTTACGCGGCGTAGTCCCAAAATTTGAATTATACGAAAAATATAAAATAACAAACATACTAATGTACCTTTAAAATAGGTAAAGATTTGAAAACGATCCTGTTTAATGTACTTTTATGTGTATATATGTATATATGTATGTATCAATAATAATCTTCCTTAAAATATTGGCTACTTGACACTTTTTGGGAAACTATTTTAATGAATTCATATACGTATTATATATGCCTTTCATTGATCATTTTTTCGAAAAAAGGGCTATTTATTAATAAAAAACATATTTTTATTACGGTAAACGGAACGTTACGCCAAAACAGGCGGTCAAGTGTCATTTCGTAGCGTGACGTCAACACATTGAAAATATAGAAATAAACTTCGACGCTACACATACTTCAGGAGAAATCTTGGGAATTATTTAACTTTTATTAGAACAAATGCAAGAATGTCAAATTACAAGGCGTGTGCAGTTACAAGACGATGTGTACAAGTACGATCGCTAAATATCGTAACAAATTTGCTTATACAAGTTCCTAAACCCAAATCTCATAAACGTTAAAGAACTTGCAGATTCTTATATGTTTAAATCCTCTGTTTGCAAGCAATGACATTTTATACTATTTATGTAAGAGAAGTATTATTGAGAAAAAGGAATAAATTTAGTAACTCTCGAGTGATTCGTCAATTCCAAATCATTGGAACGGGACGTAATCAAAACAAAACAGCAAGTGGAAGTATTCATATATTTAATATATTATATAGATGTCTATGATAAGAATAGAATAAAACGTCTATGAGAATTCTATTTTAAGGGCCCATTCTGTAATTAATAGGACACAATTAAAATATTTCATGACTGTGTTTTTATTGATGGTGCATGTGCACTGATTAAGTTACAGGACTGTATAATTAAAAATACATGATTTGCTAATATTAGTATTTTATTAACCGATTTCTTTGTTTATTTGGTTTATATGGTTCTATTAGTGAGTACACACAGTAGAACTTTTGTATATATTTATCATATGTTACAGTTACAATAATTACTACAGATCACCTAAGCTAAATTTTTGTGCTGCTTGCGTGTCTGCTTTTCTTCATTACTAAAATTATTTTCCGTAACAAATGGATATATATTTTTATCACTGTCATTTTCAGAATTAAATTGCAATGCAATAATAGGAACTGTATGGTCACTTTTCTTCCTTCATCTTGTTGGGTAGGTTACGCAAGTAAAGAAGTACTATTTCCCGTGTACTTTACTTTATGTATTTCAGACTGGTGCCCACTTTCGAAACTTTTGGCTCCTCACTTCTTCTAGGCAGGACAGTCATCACATTTTCATTTTCATTGATGTACCTTGTGTTCAGGACAACTTTTACTTTTCATGAAACACAAACTTGCCTTCCTCTTAAACTGCACATACTCTATAACGTCGTCACTATACGATTGTCGGGAAGATCTGTAAATATAAATATAACCAATTAATAACCTTAAAACAGTTCACATAAGAATATAAGTATATTTAAAAAAAATCTTAATAATCACTTGAAGACAACCTTTCTTCTATCTGAAGTCAGTTAAGAAATGTTTTAATTGTCCGATATGATTAAATGTAAATATAAAGAATGTTTTACTTACGTTGTTTATTTGATATTTCCATAGGTTATCTCACGGAAGTTTTTGTATCCATTTTGATTTATTGCACTGCATATATGGAGATTCTTTAAGCAGGTTCACGCTATCAGCTTTAATATAGTATGGCTTCATTTCGGTTCACAACATAAATTCAACCAACTCTAACAGCAAACGATTTAATTATTATTTGTCTTGTTTGGTTTCGATGTAGTGACGTCACATGACATTTGAGGCAGCACTGTCGCCGTTTTGGGATTTAAAATCCACATATAAAAAATCGAAAATTTCTTTTTAAAAATTAAAATACTTAGAACGTATTAAAAAATAAACGAAATACTGCATAATTTATGTTTACTTATAAGCTATCATATCCAACATATTTCATATTTTATTGTTATAACTGTCAAGTACCCAATTACTTAACATAATATTTTCAGATTTTTTGACAAAAAATACTAATTTCCGTAGGTGTGGCAACACTTCATCTGATTTAACCCATTCATTGCCACCAATGCAAATGGTGCGTTGATTGAAATGACTACATCATGCTACTAACGCACCATATGCGTTGAGTCACCTATTCACGTTTTTATCACTTCACTTAAAAATTGGTAGAAATTGATTTAATTACTTGGCAACAGTCACAACTTGAAATATTTTTAAATATAGAAACACTGTTGGTTTCCGGCTCGCTCTGTCAATTTTGTTTTGACAGCGAAAAGACGGTTGGTGTTAAAAACCTCTATTTTGATTTGGGAATAACTTGAGTTTTATTGAGTGTTCGTTACGTATTTGTTCATTGGGAGATAAAGGTAAGTAATAACCTTAATTCTATCATTATTTTCATTGATTTTATTGCGCATTACTCTAACGAAATCAAATCAACGCATACGGTGCGCAGTGTTGGCAACCGTACGATAATTATCGTACATGTACGATAATTTGATACCACCGTACGATGTACGATTGCGAGTCATTATCGTACGCAAATGTACGATAATTGGCTACTTCAAACTGTTTGTACTTTAAACAATGAAACGAAGAAGAGATAAGATATTAGAGCTAGCTCTTAACGATAAAAAGGATACAATGCCCGATGATAACAAAAGGTTAATTTTTTTTAAATCCTGAAAGTTATTCTTCTGTGTGTTAAAATAAATTTTCATAATATTCATAATAATCTTAAAATTCATAATGATAAGAAAATATAATATTTGTCTTTAAGTTTCTCCTAAATTGATAGATCTTTATTTTTTTAGTTGCATGACACCAAGACGACGTCGCTACACAATTCATGAAATACCGTCTCCACGAGCGTTAGTATAAACATTAATTTACATCCTAAGTTTTATTTTAAAATTTTTGTTGACTTCTCCTTTTTTTCAGATTTGTTACAGTGACAACAACTGATAGTAAAGAAAGTAAACCATCTAAAAGATCAAAACGTGCCAAATCGCTTTTCCCTGAATCACAATATAATAATTCCGAAAAATTGGCTGAACCTCTTGTTGATTCATTAGATGAATACGATGATACGTCGAATCAACGTCATGAAGACACATCTGTATGTAAAGACAGAGTTGACTCATGTGTGATTTCAACGTCATCAGCCAGTCCATATCAACATAATTTTATGTCTCTTCAAAGTCAAGAATCTTCAAATTCAAACTCAAATGTACTAATAGAACCCCAACCTTCTACGAGTAAACTTTCATCACCAGCAAATGAAAACTTTTACTCTTTAAGACGCGGTGTTAAAACGAGAGGAGGTGTGGCGAAACAGAAAGGTATTAAAATAATTAAAAGTCAGAAACTGGAAATTAAAGATGGTAAATGTAAATTGACTGACTTGGTAGAAAAAAATGCGAGTAATGATGACTTAAATTTAGATAGATCATTGCAGGATTTAGATATTATAAACGAAATGAGAAGTATATTTAAAGAGTATATTTAAAGATAATAAGGAAGAAAAAGTGAAAGTGACCCCACCCTCTAAAAAAAAACGACTCAGTGATGAAGACCTTCTTAAGATACTGGAATTGGATGAAGACGATTTACAAACAGAAGTTGATCAGGAAATTCTATCAGATGATTGCTTATTTTCTGATGCAAGTGAAGACGCGACGCAAGAGAGCGAATATGAGACGCAAATGAGTGAAGATGAGACGCAATCGCAAGTGAGTCAGGATGCGGCGCAAGTCAGTGAAGATAATAATATAAGTTCTAACGGCCCATTACAAGTAAATATTGATGAATGGAAAAGTGAATATGATCATAATATTGCACCAATAGAGTTTAATGGTCACGAAAACAACCTCAAAATATTACCAGAAAAAAATGAACCATGGGATTATTTTGAATTGATTGTGACTGATGATTTTTATAAAACGTTAGTTGGAAACATTAACGATTACGCATCTAGGTTACTATCGAATATACGAGATCCTAAGAGCAGAATAAGACTCTGGAAAGATGTAACTGTTCCAGAAATTAAAGTATTTCTTGGAATTTTATTTCACATGGGTACTATCAGACTCAACCGAATCACAGACTATTGGAAAAAGGATCCATTGTTTAATATAACAGCATTTTCGAATCACATGAGCAGAAACAGATTTTTGTTAATCATGAGATCGTTAAATTTTGGAGACGACTTGTCTGATAATAGGCTTTCGAAAATAAATAATTTAATTAACTATTTCAACCAGCGAATGGAAGAAATTTATTGCCCGTCTAAAAATTTAGCTATAGACGAATCAATGGTTTTGTTTCATGGTCGATTGATATTCCGTCAATATCTTAAAGGCAAAAAACATCCGTACGGTATTAAACTTTATATCTTAACCGACGAACATGGAGTAGTTCTGAAGACGATTGTATATGCCGGCGCGTCGGATACTCTAGTGGGAGGTGATAATCATAGTGAAAAAGTAGTTCTGAATTTATTAAATAATTATTTAAACCAGGGTTATTCTGTTTACATGGACAACTTTTATAATTCAGTAAATCTTGCACACAAATTATTAAATCTTAAGACGTATTGTACGGGTACTTTACGGGTAAATCGAAAAAATAATCCAAAGGAAGTCACACAAAAAAAATTGAAACGTGGTGATTCGATAGCAAAATTCAATCCTAAAGGCATTTGTGTCATGAAGTGGAAAGACCGGCGGGATGTTTTAATGATTTCATCACAATTTAAATCTAATATGACCAGTGTAACGAATAGACGCGGTGAAACAGTTTCCAAGCCTGAAGTTATAGAAAAATACAATAAATACATGGGTGGCATAGATCACCAGGATCAAATGTTATCGTATTATTCTTGTGAACACAAGACTATTCGTTGGTACAAAAAATTAGGAGTTCACGTGTTCCAGCAAATGTTGTATAATTCGTACACACTGCACAACATTTTCTCGCCTAAGAAAAGTTTTTATGATTACAGACTTCAAGTTATAACGATGTTGTTAATTAATAATGTACGAGACACTACGCGCGATTCACTACCAAAAAAACCAGTGCATGTTCTTCAACATTGTTCTCGTACTTATGAAGGCAACAAGAGAAAAGTTTTACGACGTCGGTGTAGGCAGTGCTGGGTATCAAAAAAAGTACGAAAAGACACTCCATATTTCTGTCCCGATTGTCCCGAACAATACGGGTTTTGTTTAAACGATTGTTTTAAAGATTACCATAATTATTAATAAAACAATTATCTAACCTAAGCGGAACTGTATTTTTATTTCCAGGTCCTTGTCGTTGTCATAAATATATTCGTCTACACTATAATAACCTTTACGTACAAGCTGTTTTTACAAGTCGCTTGAACATTGTGATGGGTAAATCTCGTATAGGCTTGGGTATTTTATTGTAAAATCGTACTCCAAGTCCCATAAAGGATCGTTGAAACTTACTTAGCCAGAATGTGTCTGTTTCTTGTTAAATGGTTATGCCTATCACTATTCTGTTTAAACATATTTGGATTGTTTTTTATGAACATTATATTACTGTAAATAATTGAACGGCCACTATTAATATCCCTATTTCTTTATATTTCTGCCGTAGAGACTCGCGCGGTTTTACATATTTTTTATTAGGAGTATTTAGGAATAAAGTAGTTCGCTAAAAGTAAAAAATAAAAAGAAACATTTCTTAACAAATAGCTAAGTTTTACCAATAAATTTATAGCTGGTAAGGCCTAGGCAGTCAGTTTATAGTGCGTTGAATCGAATCAGCTGTTTTATGTTTACGGTGGATCGAATTTCAGGATTAGGATTTTTTTTTAAAAATCTCTATATTTTTACATTTTTTGTGGATTTATGGATTGCAAATCTATTTAGCACAGACCTACCCCCGGATAGAGCTTTAGTAAAATATACATTTATATCGGGTATCAGCAGGCAATTAGGACCTATTGCATAATATCAAATAACCGTCGACGGCAAACGGTGCGTTGAGTGGCACTAACGAATAAATGTTTATTACCAGTGCCACCAACGTATATGGTGCGTTTATCGTTTTTCGATGGGTTTTTGTCATTTATGGGGTTTTAATAATTAAAAAACACAATATATTACGCCTTCCCTATTGTAACCAACAAAAACATTATATGGCACCCAAGTGATGTTTTTATAATTTAAGTGGCAATGAATGGGTTAATTTTGGCAAGTCCAAACTCCAACTAAAAGTCTGACAAAATTAATTAACTACAAAAAAACTGTCTGTGTAGTGGTTAACTGTGGTAGGTAATAAAAACTCACTACGTTTACAAAGTTTGCTCAAAGACAAAGTCACCACGAAGTGTATAGGTCAACTTAACAGGTAAGAAAAACTTTATTAGAATAAATTATTGTATTGAATAAATAAAAAGAAACCGTTTGTACAATTCAAAATAAATGAGGCTCCGAGAGTCAACAGACCTTATTAAAACAATAATATAAACAGTAATAATTAATTAAGTAATAAAAAAAAGATAATGTGTAATTTTAACATAATATGTATTATGTTTGTGGTACTTAAGTGTAATATTTAATTGTTTTAATAAGTGTGATACGCTCCAATTTTTTGTTTATAAATAGAATGTAGTTGTTATTATAATCATTATTATTAAAAATCGGTTTTAGGATGTATTTACTAAGACCGGCCGCATACAATGTTAGGAGGATAGTTCCCAGCCTCCGGACAATGGCTGGCCAGGCTGGTCCTCTTACTGATCTAAAGGTAGACAACGATGGAGTAGCAATCCTGACCATGCAGCGGATGCCCGTAAACAGCCTCAACTTGGACCTGCTGCAAGACTTGAGTAAATCATTTGATGAAGTAGCTAAGAACAAAGCTAGAGCCATGATTCTAACATCAGTACGTTTGTATCTTTCGTTTTGTTTTTTTTTTTATTAACACACTTTTTTTTTAATATCAGGTTGATTAGTGAATCATAGTACTGCTGTAAAGGTTATGTCAATGAACTAAAAGCTTCCCGATAATTAGTATGTAGTTTAGCTAGTAATCCAATAGAAATAGTAAAAACCTGATATTCCCGCCTGATGTCAAAACTGAAGAATATGAAGGTGTTTGATGTGGTTGTCAGGTGAATTCTCTCAGTTGTCAGGGATAACTTAACAACATCGGAAATAATTATCATTTGTTTCTAATTTACTGTCAATGGCCGACAACCATTGCTGACAAATGAGATTACACATGTTAGTTAAGAAGTTGATCCTACATACATTTAATCTTACCGCCCATTGACTACTATCTACTATTAATGCTACTGATAAGTTCCTTGGCAACTGTAAAGTAATTTATGTATGTACGAAGATACATAAATTTATGATGCATCAATGCTGTTTATACAGCTGAAGCTATTTTGAATGAATAAAATGAAACATGTACATCGGTGACTCAAAGAACAAATTTGTTCTAAGCTACAGCTTAATGTCGAAATTACATAACAATTGCTGAATTGATAGTAGCAATGGGCAGTTAGCCTTATAAAAACATAGTTATCACAAATATGATTAATATACACAATAAATTCTATTGCTAGATTCACTTGAATAAAAATTATATTACTCTTAGATCATAGAGTTTAAGGAAAAGCTCTGAATGGATATACAAAGTGGAAAATAATTACCACTTACATTGATGTTGAACTCATTATCACACAAACTCTTCACACCAATTAAGTGTGTTTTATTACTAGAATTTATTATATCAATTTTCCACACCTCTATGATAATGACTAAACCTAGCTTGTACATGACATGAAGGATCCCATGATTAGTTATTACACATTTATGTATGAGAGAATTTGTAAATTTAAAGTTTTCAATGGTATTTATATTTAGTCTGGAATGCACTAATGTGAAAATTGACTGTCTTTGGAGTTTAAGCCACTCATCAAGATGATGAACCTTAGACCAAGGTGTATACCCAAAAAACTAGATGGTAAAGAGTCTAACATACGACATAAACCCATCAAAAATTTAGTACACAGCTGATCACAAATTATTATTATTATTACCAAATTGCATCAGGAGTTGTTATTATTGATTAATTGTCAAATTTAGAACTTGGCTAGGCAAAAATTCGTTAAGATCGATTATTTACGATTCCTTTCAGCATCCCCCAGAAATAATTATATGTAAAGTCGGTAAGAACAAAAACTAGTCAAGTTTTTTTTTATAATATAAGAGTAGCAGACGAGCATGCAGTCCACCTGATGGTAAGTGGCTACTGCCGCCCATGGACATCTGTTTTAAACCCCAGATAATCAGATATTCCTACCTGAGGTCGGCCACAGATGCGCCGCTACCCCTGAGGACTAAGCTGGAATGCCTCGGAAAAGTCTTTCTCCCTTACCACACCCTTCAAACCGGAATACAGCAGCACCTAACACTGCAGTTATTAGGTAGAAATAGGTGTGGCGGTGGTGCCGCCGGAGTCGAACGGGTTCTACCACTTCATTCAATTCAAGTACATAATTACAAGCTCATGGATTGTATCAATATATTATAATTATACCTACATCCTGCTTAAAATTTTAACAACTCAAATAGTTTTAAATTGAAAATACTTTAATAAATTACTCAGGAAATCCAAGACAATGATATGTTATTTGGTAATGGATGTAAATCAAGCAATTATTACAGTATGTTTTTGATGCATTATATTTATGTTTATTGTTTTATGAAGGTGTTTTTAGATATTTTCATTTCATATAGGCTTCCCCAACTGTTTTTTCTGCTGGCTTAGACATAATGGAAATGTATAAGCCTGATTTGAAGAGGGCTGAAGCATTCTGGTCTACACTGCAAGAAGTTTGGCTAAAACTTTTTGGGGCCAATTTCATCACAGCAGCAGCTATAAACGTTTGTATAAATCATAATACATATATATAAATATTTTCAATTATTTACCATACCATATTTTTTGCGCCAAATATTCGGAATTTTGTTTTTATTTTTTTAAAACTTATCTTCGTTGTTTTTTACGACGAATATGACGATACCTTAACTTTAGAAATCCTTAAGAAAGTAAAAATCCACAAGATAAGCGCGAAAAACAAACGTTCCTTGGCTGCAATTTTTTTTTAACTATTCTTGTAGGGCCATTCACCCGCCGGCGGATGTCTTCTCTCGATGTCATGTGAATACAGGGCAATGGTGGCCGGCAAGTACAGCATAGGGCTCAATGAGACAGCCTTGGGTATCATTGCCCCGCCTTGGTTCATGGACACAGTGTGCCACACTATTCCTATGAGGCAAGCAGAGATGGCGCTCACCACGGGCAAGCTGTTCCCTGTTGATGAAGCTTTAAAGGTACATTTGTATTTTAATTAGCAATATTTTATAAATTTGTCGATTTACTATTCCTATGAGGCAAGCAGAGTTGGCACTCACCACGGGCAAACTGTTCCCTAGAAGATAGGCTGATAAGTTGAGCGTTTTCTTTAGGATCATATGATTTTGACAAAAATTATTCCAGGTGGGCCTGATCGATGAAATTGCGACTGACAAAGATGATGCAATAGCTAAATGCAAAGCATTCATTAAGAAATTCGACAGGATACCACCCTTAGCGCGCTCTATTACAAAGCTGAGTATTAGAGAAGGTCCTTTGAAGAGACTACAGGCGAACAGGAAAGAAGATGTAGCCGAGTTTATTAAGTACGTAGGGAATCCAAAAATACAACAAGGTCTGGAAATGTATATTCAAGCTATGAAGCAGAAACCAAAGAAATGAACAGAAAGATGCTTGTTGTATCTATGTTCCATCATTACCTATATTACATTATACATTTTGTAAATATGTGTATTGATATAAGAATACTATCTGTACATATGTAAAGCAAATATACATTTATTATATATTATAATAGTTTTTTTTGGTTACCACCCTCATATTTTGCTTACTTAGTTATAATTGGGATACTATGTAGTTTTACAATTTTAATCGACTTTTCATGAAATACGCAATTATTGGGTTAATTATTGTATATTATGTATAGTTTTATTATAATTTAATGATGCATATTACAATTTCATAAAAAAAAGTTTCATGAGGTATGTAGTCCATTATTAAAGTGAATTATTAACATTTAATTGCTTTAATTTTTTAGCGATATTTGAAAAAAAAAACCCTCATTATAATAACAATTATAATATATTATTGTCAGGTCCAATTATATTATTATATTTAATATATAAAAGTCGTTAAATCATTTATTAATCATAAAGTATATAACAGCCCGAGGCGCTCGTTAAAATTGCCGCCACACAATAAAAATTGTGAAGGAAAATATCGTCTAGTACTAAACAGTCTGAAATGTCTAAGGGATCACATTGGCATAAGATGAGCATGGCATATGTAATTAGCCGACAGAATAATGGTCCTTTGATTTTAAAAATTGCCGCTCATTAAGTGCCTGAGCGAACACCTGTGGCACGGCAGAAAATTGTTTATGCGACCAATACAATGATAAGATAACTGTATGAAAATAAAATTTAAATGAAGTTATTCGTTTTCACAAAACAAAGCGGCAGTTTATTAGGCATCCTTGCATCCTTATTTAAATTTTATGTTCATGTACCCATAATTATGTACCTAACACAAATGCATTTCAAAAGTCTTCCCCGAGTAGGGCAGCGGTCTCGGGGTCGACGGTCTCCGTCATGCTCATCTGCATATCCGCCCATTCTTCCCGCTGGTTGTCTATGAAGTAATAAATCACTAGGACTCTGTCCCGGTTGCGCTTGACTTCATTACTGTAAAAATCAAATTGAAATATTTTATACTGTAGAAATTTTAATAATTTTACTTGTATAATAATACTAGCTGGCTCTATTTGTACAATAAAGTATGGCTTTTTAAAATACGACTAGTACTCAGAGCCGTCTTAAGAAATGCCTCCTGGCACGCAAGAATTCGAAGCCCCTTGGTAGATATAATGTAAGGAAAAAAAATCAATGTAGATTTTAGCGAGTCGTGAATGTGAGTCGCTCCTCGTATGTGGGCCTCCTGTGACCTTAGGGTCAATATGAAATAACAAATTAGCCATAATCTGTTATATAGCTAAAGCTTGAAAGACTTTATAGTCTAATTCTTCATAGTTACTCACTCATTAGTTCCTTGCACAAGATCATCCCGCCAGTTGTTCGCGCGCGTCATGAGCAAATCTTCGCGAGCATCAATGAACCTCATGTGATTATCCGACGACTGCGCTACTAGATTCATCATCAAGTCTCTATCCATCATTACCTAGTGCCCAAAACAAAAGTCAAATTAAATAAAAATATTTTAATCATATACGTATAATATCCATAAAAGTAATAGGGTCGTTAAATTATTGAAGTAAGATAAAATATTACCTACGGCATGAAAATTAATATTAAGTATATTTATACTGAATATATTAAATTTTTACGGTAATGCACATTTTCTGTAAATAGTATTTTTTTTTATGATACAAAGTTTAAACGTCACATATCCAAATCTTACGAAGAGACGAAAAGCAAAATATTTTTTATTGTAATTTATCTTTAGCAAACATCGGTATGTAAAAGCAAATTTAGCTTGCCAGAAAATTCATAAAGCAATAACGTATTATTGCCTGCTCGAACGTTAAATTGGCTATTTGAGAAAGAAAGATTGAAAGAAAATAACACTCGCTCGCCTCAAACAGTTCAGGTGGCGCATCCCCCAGCAGTATCTCGTTGCCGAGCAGCTTTGACAGCGTCTCGAACTGTCACATGGACCACATGGCCGATCGTTAAATTGGCTATTTTAGAAAGAAAGAAGAAATGAAGGAATATAACGTAGGTTATATACTAGTTTGCTTCAAACAGTTCAGGTGGCGCATCACCCAGTATTATCTTGTTGCCGAGCAGCTTGGAGAGCGTCTTGAACTATCGCATGGACCACGTGACCGAACGTTAAATTGGCTATTAGAGAAAGAAAGAAAGTAACACGAGCTCGCCTCAAACAGTTCAGGTGGCGCATCACCCAGCAGTATCTTGTTGCCGAGCAGAAAGAAAGATTGAAAGAAAGTAAAACGAGCTCGCCTCAAACAGTTCAGTTGGCGCATCACCCAGCAATATCTTGTTGCCGAGCAGAAAGAAAGATTGAAAGAAAGTAAAACGAGCTCGCCTCAAACAGTTCAGGTGGCGCATCCCCCAGCAGTATCTTGTTGCCGAGCAGAAAGAAAGATTGAAAGAAAGTAAAACGAGCTCGCCTCAAACAGTTCAGGTGGCGCATCCCCCAGCAGTATCTTGTTGCCGAGCAGCTTGGACAGCGTCGCGAACTGGCTCATGGGCCACATAACCGAACGTTAAATTGGCTATTTGAGAAAGAAAGAAAGTAACACTCGCTCGCCTCAAACAGTTCAGGTGGCGCATCACCCAGCAGTATCTTGTTGCCGAGCAGCTTGGAGAGCGTCTTGAACTATTGCATGGACCACGTGACCGAACGTTTAATTGGCTATTTGAGAAAGAAAGAAAGTAACACTCGCTCGCCTCAAACAGTTCAGGTGGCGCATCCCCCAGCAGTATCTTGTTGCCGAGCAGCTTGGACAGCGTCTCGAACTGGCGCATGGACCACATGCCCTCGTGCTCGCGCCACGCGCCGAACGCGTTGCGAGATACCTCCAGCAGCTTCGTGATCATCTCAGTCATGTTCACCGCGAACTGGACCCTGGACTCCTGGAATATTTATTCGCAAGTCAAAATGGTATACATTATTTTTTATAAGGACATAGGTGTTAATCAAAAGTTACGCTTTAAATCACCCTGTAGGTAATTGTTTTGTACAATAAAAACAGTGATAGCCTAGTGGTTAAGAAACTCCATCGCTCATTCGTGGGGTGCGAGGATCGAATACTAAAGATGCACGCACCTCAGATTTTCAAAGCCATGTGCTAATTAGAAAATAATTATCACTTGCTTAACAGTCATGGAATACATCGTGAGAAAACCTGCGTAGCCTAAAGACCATAAAGTTCTGTAAAGGTATATGAAGTCTACCAATGTGCACTTGGCCAGCGCGGTAGACTATGGCCTAATCCTTCTCATTTTGAAACAGACCCGTGCCTAGCAACAGGACAGTCATGGGTTGATGATGGACTGGGAACTGGACTTTGCAAGAAGAATCATTGCGCATTTCCTAAACTAAAATTCCTATCTATACTGCCTATAACATTTTACTGTCCTAAAAATACCTCGTTGATTGGAATTAACGCTCTTGCAATTAGTATTTACCACATATTAATTCTCTTATCGACATATAACATGTTCCCAGTACCTCACATTGTTCATACATAATTGCATCTCTATGGTCATCAGTTTCTTCCACAGATCGTACAGCAGATCGTTGAAGGCCTCTCCAACATCCATTATGTTCGGTTCGAGTTGTTCTATCGTGGCTTGTTTTGTAGTGAACTTGCTAATAATCTCATTCATCTGGCCTACTAAAGGCTTTTTCTTTGCTTCGAAATCTCCTACCACTCTAAAAATGATTTTAATAAAATAATTGGATGGTTGGAATGGATTTCACAGCGTATAACATAAATGGGGGTCGGTATACAAGCAACCACTCTTTTTCGGCGTTTTTCGCTTTTTCTAATAAACCGCTATATGTAGACCGTTCAAATTTTCACAATGCGTTTACTTCTATGACTGCTAAGATATCAAATTATATAAATAAATGAATGCAAATATATATAATGAATGAAAATTTGGTGATACGGAATCCTTCATGTGCGAGTTCAACTCTCACTTGACCATTTATATAAATCTAACTAACTCCTTGCTTCTTTTAACACTGTCTTCCAAAGCATTGTCAACCAGATCCTTGAAAAGTTTGATTTCGTGTTGCCTTGTGTTGTACGCCCCTTGTGCAAACTCCACCAGGCCAGCCATTGTCTCTACGTATTGTTCTTTGTACCTGATGTAAAATAACCTTTTAATTATCTGGTACTTTTCAAGGCCTTTCTCATATATTTGTATATGCAATACCAAAACATAAAAAGCTGTTTTTTACCCGACTGCTTCGGGTAATCGGCCGAATGTTTTAAGTATGTAGGTATGTATAATTTTTTGGTGTGCTAGGTCGTAAAGTACAGCCCAAAATGCTTGACGAATTTTAATATATGAGGTGTTATTGAATTCGTTAAAATTTTAGTCTAAATTGTGTGCGTGAAAACGGCTTATTCAAATAGATAGGATTTTCATAAAACACAGAGGATAAGTATTTACTGTTCATAAAATCCGACTAGTTCTCCTCCAATTTTAAGCAGGAGTGAACCATCTGGATCCTTCTCGAACATAGATTCTATCAGCTCCGGGCCACTGAGGTATTCCACAAATGACAGAGCGTAGAATTCCACTCTGGCGTCATACTCCTCCTTAGCTAATCTTTCCTTCTCTGCTTTTTCATCCGCTTCGTCTAGTTTTCTTAATAAGCCTCTGCAATATTTATGTAATGAAAATGAAATGTCATAATGTAGGTATGAAAGCGGTAATTAAAATGGTGCTAGGCGGTGTGTAAGCGGGAGATTAAACAGTTATTATACCTAAATAACCGGCCAAGTGTGACTCGGAGTCGCGCATTGAGTGTTCCACTTACAAACATTTGTTATATGTATGTAAGTTAAATATTTTTCGGGTTCCATAAAGAAAGTAACTAAGTAGTCCGTCTGCGTTTCTGTCCTCCATTTGAAGGGTTGTAATATTTTAGTTGTAATAATAGTTGGGATAATAGTTGTTGTAATAATAGTTGGGATATTTACCGTGGATTCAATTGGGTACTTGACACTAATAACAATAAAATATGAAATATGATCGATACGATAGCTTATAAGTAAACATAAATTATGCAGTATTTAGTTTAATTTTTAATACACTATAAGTATTTTTATTTTCTAAAAGGAAATTTTCGATTTTTTATCTGTCGGTTGTAAATTCCAAAACGGAGACCGTGCTGCTTGAAATGTCATGTGACGTCACCACACGCATAATAAACAAGACAAATAATAATTATATCGTTTGCTGTTAGGTGGCTGTTAGAGTTGGTTGAATTTATGTTGTGAACCGATATAAATCCACACTATATTAAAGTTGATAGCGTATATCTGCTTAAAGAAGATATACAATGCAATAAATAAAAATGAATACAAAAACTTCCGCGAAATAACCTATGGAAATCACAAACAACTAAGTAAAATATTCTTTACATTTAATCATTTCGGACAGTTAAAACATTTCTTAGCCGACTTCCGATAGAAGAAAGGTTATGTTTAAGTGATTATCAAGCTTTTTTAAATTATACTTATATTGTTATGTGAACTGCTTTAAGGTTATTTATTGGTTATATTTATAATTTCAGATCCTCGCGACAGCATTATAGTGACGACGCTATAGGGTATGTGCAGTTTAAGAAGAAGGCAAGCTTGTGTTTCATGAAAAGTAAAAGTTGTCCTGAACACAAGGTACATCAGATGTCATGCACAGTGTCTATGATTGTATATGAAAAGGAAAGTATTAAATGGGATTACTGTCCTGCCTCCCAAGGATGCTGCAAACATGCAGTAGCATTTTTAATGTGGAGTTGTAGAAGAAGTGAGGAACCAAAAGTTTCGAAAGTGTATAGACAGTAGCTCTTTACTTGCATAGACTACCCAAAAAGATGAAGGAAGGAAAACTACAATACAGTTGCTGTAATTGGACTACAGATTTAATTATGAAAATGACAGTGATAAAAAAAATACATTCAGTTGTTACAGAAAATAATTTTAGGAATTAAGAAAAGCATTAACGCAAGCAGCACACAAATTCAGCTTAGCAAGAGCTTCAATATAAACGAAGGAAATAACAGCTTCAGAATGCTTTGAAGTGATCTGTAGTAATTATTGTAACTGTAACATATGACGATAAATATATACAAAAGTTCTACTGTGTGTACTCAATAGAACCATATAAACTAAATAAACAAATAAAAGACTAATATTAGCAAATCATGTATTTTTAATTATACAGTCCTGTAAGTTAATCAGTGCACATGCACAAGCAATAATAACACAGTCATGATATATTTTAATTGTGTCCTATTAATTACAGAATGGGCCCTTAAAACAGAATTCTCATAGTCGTCTTATAATTCTATTCTTATCATAGACATCTATATATTATATTGTTATAAATGGGAAACAACATAGATGTCACTACTGTGTCTAAAATGCTAAGCAAAGAGAATATAACCACTACGATGCTAAGCTGGCCGAATAGAAAGAAGAAATGGTTGATGACCTCGATGACGATAACAGGAATGACAGATGGGACAGATGTCTAAAAACTGTGGCGTGGTTATTGAGAATTGTTTCTTTAGAATTGGCTTATTGTTTATAGAAAAGCGTGTTGGATATGTCAATGTTGTAATATTACCGCACCATTAAATATTGTTCTGGTTTATGGTCATGTTTCCCCTAATTTATCTCCGATTCTAATATCAGAAGTGGGATAGGATCCACGTGATTCTATCCCACATGCCCCTTAAAGATTTCAGACCGCGTTTATCGGCAAAGTCGAGACCAACAGAGAAGCTGGTATCGTGGCCGTATGCTCAAGGATAGATTGGTCCGCTCAACGGAGAGACGACGGGTGGACTTGCGCCGGCGTGGATGATACTGCCTTTGTCTGAATCGGTCACGCGATCACTGACGCTTGAGACTTAAGTAAGATGTATTTGCTGGTAAAGTGAATATGCTTTCTACTGCGGCATCATCCATGGTAACATAACGCCATTCATTGGATTGGTAACACGGTAAAATCAAATCAACATTTTCATATTTCCGCTATTGGTCCAAACATGTTTATTGTGTGTGTGGTGTGTGAAAATTGTAAGGATTCGTCGAAATAATGCATTTCACGTGTGAACGCGCCCGAAAGATGTAATAATTACAAAAATACAATTATCCAGTTAACTTTTAGATGGTCAATTACAAATACCTTAAAAATGATTTATGAATATCCGATAATTGTTATGCACCGAAATTCTGTACTTTGCCGACATAAGTAAAGGTCAGGATTGGCCGAGCTATGATGATGTTAAAGCCTTTGTTGAATCCGCTGCACCAAATAATGTTTAATAACTTCTATAGTTCGTATGCTTGGTTAGTTATGTTTGCAGGTAACAAGCTCAGTCGACATATTAAACGTTTCAAGCTAGCATGTGGATCATCATCAGATGGTAGTATTTATGCTGCATGGGCGGTTCGAGTTGAGATCCCCGGTATTATGGCAATTCAAGACAAGTGTTGAGGAAATACACCATTCATGGTGCGGAGAGTGGTGTCTTTATGTTTCCGCTATAGTTTTCATTATGAACAAGCTGTAATGTATGTTGCTGGAGTTGGGCTTTTGTACTCATGTTTTTATGGACATTTACCATGTCGCCAAACGTCAAAACGTCCATGTATGATGTATGATGCAATCGTCGAATCTTCATAGAAGTTAAAACGAAATTCTTCACCATCTATTTAATTTTAATTGCTATAATAGCGCTATACTATTGCTAGTGCTATTTTATTAAGTTCTGAACCTGCATATGGGGATTTTCTGTGTAAAATGTTTTTAATGCCTGCCGCTAAATTAATTATTAACGGGTTGGAATTTTGAGATACTTTTGTAAGGTCAAAGTGACAGCACAGCTTCCTCGCAACCACTCTTTCTCATTATTAATTAAATGTTAATTCTGGCTTAAATTAGTATTGTTGTAGTGCAACAAGTATGTTAACGCACGCATTATGAAGTTGAAAGTAAATTAATTGTCTCTAATATTTTGTTTTGCACAGAAACTTATGATGACGAAGGAACTCAGGCTAAGATAGTCAGACAAGTCTACTATAAGCTGCTGGTGCTGCAGGCGTTCTCCAGTGCTACAGCCGCTGTCGAAGGCTGCAAGAGGTGTTTGCTTAGTGCTGCACGGCTGCTTGTTGTGTGAAACGTTCGCCACTGAATGCTGCGGATGCTACCTGGCGCTAAAGGCCCTACCGAACGCTGCGTGCGCTACCAAGCGGCATTCTGTGCGTTGTTGGTGCTGCCGACACTGATAAGCGCTGTCCTGCGCTCCTGGCGCTAACGGGCGCTTACAGGCGCTGTTCTGCGCTTCTGGCGCTGTCGCGCGCTATGGGCGCTACTGGCGTTGCCGGGCGCTGCCGCGCGCTATGGGCGCTGTGGGCGCTGCTACACGCTATGGGCGCTGTGGACGCTGCTGCGCGCTATAAGCGTTGTGGGCGCTGTCGAGGGCCAATAGCCGGTGTGAAAACTGACGGGCGCTGCAGATTTTTTATTTTTCCTCCATGTGTATAATAAGCTAACGAAGTGCCTATGTTATACACATATGGGACCCATGGAACCCATGATATGCGAACGACGTGCCTATGTCATGTGGTCATTTGTTTTTATTTTTTTTGTCTGTTATACATATTTAGCTAACACATGATAAGCTAACGACGTGCCTATGTCATGTGGTAATTTACTTTTATTTTGTCTCTTATACACATGTGGGTAACCCATGATATGCTAACGACGTGCCTATGTCATGTGGTAATTTACTTTTATTTTGTCTCTTATACACATGTGGGTAACCCATGATATGCTAACGACGTGCCTATGTCATGTGGTAATTTACTTTTATTTTGTCTCTTATACACATGTGGGTAACCCATGATATGCTAACGACGTGCCTATGTCATGTGGTAATTTGTTTTTATTTGCAGTACTATGTACCTAAACTATGCTAACGTCGTGCCTATGGTTTATGTCTAGTTGCGCGATTGTGAGTAACTATGCTACACAGTAATTACAGTGTGAAAACTGAGTATTCTATTTTTCGTTTTCTATTTTCAGACTTAAAAAGTAGAGATTTATGTCTATAAAACTCTACAATCAGCTGTGCGCAGACAGATGGTGAGGTTCTGCCTGGTGAATGAAGATGATGACAACACCACCGTGTCCGGGCGTGGCAACACCTCCGTCTACTACTTCAGCCAGGACTGTCGATGCACCTGTGCCTCTGCTGCATTGGTATGAGGCAGTTCCTGCATTTACGAGACGTCGATGGTCCATGAGAAGGATGTGTCGAGAACGCCACAATGTCAGGATGGCCGTGTTATAAATGGGAAACAACATAGATGTCACTACTGTGTCTAAAATGCTAAGCAAAGAGAATATAACCACTACGATGCTAAGCTGGCCGAATAGAAAGAAGAAATGGTTGATGACCTCGATGACGATAACAGGAATGACAGATGGGACAGATGTCTAAAAACTGTGGCGTGGTTATTGAGAATTGTTTCTTTAGAATTGGCTTATTGTTTATAGAAAAGCGTGTTGGACATGTCAATGTTGTAATATTACCGCACCATTAAATATTGTTCTGGTTTATGGTCATGTTTCCCCTAATTTATCTCCGATTCTAATAATATTTAATATATGAATACTTCCACTTGCTGTTTTGTTTTGATTACGTCCCGTTCCAATGATTTGGAATTGACGAATAACTTGAAAGTTACTAAATTTATTCCTTTTTCTCAATAATACTTCTCTTACATAAATAGTATAAAATGTCATTGCTTGCAAACAGAGGATTTAAACATATAAGAATCTGCAAGTTCTTTAACGTTTATGAGATTTGAGTGTTTGGAACTTGTATAAGCAAATTTGTTAGGATATTTAGCGATCGGACTTGTACACATCGTCACTGCACACGCCTTGTAATTTGACATTCTTGCAATTGTACTAATAAAAGTTAAATAATTCCCAAGATTTCCTCTGAAGTATGTGTAGCGTCGAAGTTTATTTCTATATTTTCAATGTGTTGACGTCACGCTACGAAATGACACTTGACCGCCTGTTTTGGCGTAACGTTCCGTTTACCGTAATAAAAATATGTATTTTATTAATAAATAGCCCTTTTTTCGAAAAAATGATCAATGAAAGGCATATATAATACGTATATGAATTCATTAAAACAGTTTCCCAAAAAGTGTCAAGTAGCCAATTCAATTTTTTTCGAGGCATTTCAACTTAGTCAGGCAGGTCAACAACAAATCAGTTATGGTTGCGAAACTTCGATCAACTAGTATTTTTGATCGAAATTGAGAAAGAAGAAGTAGAAAATAATCTAATTTCTCCTATTAAATTATTAAGCTAGATGAGCTGGTGTCTATTCGCGGTGCTTACGCGGCGTAGTCCCAAAATTTGAATGTACCTTTAAAATAGGTAAAGATTTGAAAACTATCCTGTTTAATGTACTTGTATGTATGTTACGTATGTACATATGTATGTATATGATTATATTGACATTTTCAGTTTACAATTTACCCAATCAATAATAATCTTCCTTAAAATATTACTTAACATAATATTTTCAGATTTTTTGACAAATAATACTAATTTCCGTAGGTGTGGCAACACTTCATCTGATTAAGTTTGGCAAGTCCAAACTCCAACTAAAAGTCTGACAAAACTAATTAACTACAAAAAAACTGTCTGTGTAGTGGTTAACTGTGGTAGGTAATAAAAACTCACTACGTTTACAAAGTTTGCTCAAAGACAAAGTCACCACGAAGTGTATAGGTCAATTTAACAGGTAAGAAAAACTTTATTAGAATAAATTATTGTATTGAAAAAATAAAAAGAAACCGTTTGTACAATTCAAAATAAATGAGGCTCCGAGAGTCAACAGACCTTATTAAAACAATAATATAAACAGTAATAATTAATTAGGTAATTAAAAAAAAGATAATGTGTAATTTTAACATAATATGTATTATGTTTGTGTTACTTAAGTGTAATATTCAATTGTTTTAATAAGTGTGATACACTCCAATTTTTTGTTTATAAATAGAATGTAGTTGTTATTATAATAATAATTATTAAAATTCGGTTTTAGGATGTATTTACTAAGACCGGCCGCATACAATGTTAGGAGGATAGTTCCCAATGGCCTCCGGACAATGGCTGGCCAGGCTGATCCTCTTACTGATCTAAAGGTAGACAACGATGGAGTAGCAATCCTGACCATGCAGCGGATGCCCGTAAACAGCCTCAACTTGGACCTGCTGCAAGACTTGAGTAACTCATTTGATGAAGTAGCTAAGAACAAAACTAGAGCCATGATTCTAACATCAGTACGTTTGTATCTTTCATTTTGTTTTTTTTTATTAACACACTTTTTTTTAATATCAGTTTGATTAGTGAATCATAGTACCGCTCTAAAGGTTATGTCAATGAACTAAAAGCTTCCCGATAATTAGTATGTAGTTTAGCTAGTAATCCAATAGTAATAGTAAAAACCTGATATTCCCGCCTGATGTCAAAACTGAAGAATATGAAGGTGTTTGATGTGGTCAGGTGAATTCTCATTTGTTTCTAATTTACTGTCAATGGCCGACAAACATTGCTTACAAATTAGATTACACATGTTACTTAAGAAGTTGATCCTACATACATTTAATCTTACCGCCCATTGACTACTCTCTTGGAATTCATAAGCAACTAGATGTAATAAGTAACTATTAATGCTACTGATAAGTTCCTTGGCAACTGTAAAGTAATTTATGTATGTACGAAGATACATAAGTTTATGATGCATCAATGCTGTTTATACAGTTGTATTTTGAATGAATAAAATGAAACATGTACATCGGTGACTCAAAGAACAAATTGGACAGCAAAGCAAGTGAATCTCTTCAGAGTTTCACTTGCTTTCCTGTCCAATTTGTTCTAAGCTACAGCTTAATGTCGAAATTACATAACAATTGTTGAAGTGTTAGTAGCAATGGGCAGTTAGCCTTATAAAAGCATAGTTATCACAAATATGATTAATATACACAATAAATTCTATTGTTAGATTCACTTGAATAAAAATTATATTACTCTTAGATCGTAGAGTTTAAGGAAAAGCTCTTAATGGATATACAAAGTGGAAAATAAGTACCGCTAACATTGATGTTGAACTCATTATCACACAAACTCTTCACACCAATTAAGTGTGTTTTATTACTAGAATTTATTATATCAATTTTCCATACCTCTATGATAATGACTAAACCTAGCTTGTACATGACATGAAGGATCCCATGATTAGTTATTACACATTTATGTATGAGAGAATTTGTAAATTTAAAGTTTTCAATGGTATTTATATTTAGTCTGGAATGCACTAATGTGAAAATTGACTGTCTTTGGAGTTTAAGCTACTCATCAAGATGATGAACGTTGGACCAAGGTCCCAAAAACCCAAAAAACTAACTAACCCAACGTTGGACGCAAAAAACTAGATGGTAAAGAGTCTAACATACGACATAAACCCATGAAAAATTTTGTACACAGCTGATCACAAATTATTATTATTATTATTACCAAATTACAACAGGAGTTGTTATTATTGATTAATTGTCAAATTTAGAACTTGGCTAGGCAAAAATTCGTTAAGATCGATTATTTACGATTCCTTTCAGCATCCCCCAGAAATAATTATATGTAAAGTCGGTAAGAACAAAAACTGGTCAAGTTTTTTTTTTTATAATATAAGAGTAGCAGACGAGCTTGCAGTCCACCTGATGGTAAGTGGCTACTGCCACCCATGGACATCTGTTTCAAACCCCAGATAGGATTAGATATTCCTACCTGAGGTCGGCCACAGATGCGCCGCTACCCCTGAGGACTAAGCTGGAATGCCTCGGAAAAGTTTTTCTCCCTTACCACACCCTTCAAACCGGAACACAGCAGCACCTAACACTGCAGTTATTAGGTAGAAATAGGTGTGGCGGTGGTGCCGCCGGAGTCGTACCACAAAGGGTTCTACCACCTTCATTCAATTCAAGTACATAATTACAAGCTCATGGATTGTATCAATATATTATAATTATACCTGCATCCTGCTTAAAATTGCAACAACTCAAATAGTTTTTAATTGAAAATGCTTTAATAAATTACTCAAGAAATCCAAGAGATGATATGTTATTTGGTAATGGATGTAAATCAAGCAATTATTACAGTATGTTTTTGATGCATTATATTTATGTTTATTGTTTTATGAAGGTGTTTTTAGATATTTTCATTTCATATAGGCTTCCCCAACTGTTTTTTCTGCTGGCTTAGACATAATGGAAATGTATAAGCCTGATTTGAAGAGGGCTGAAGCATTTTGGTCTACACTGCAAGAAGTTTGGCTAAAACTCTTTGGGGCCAATTTCATCACAGCAGCAGCTATAAACGTTTGTATAAATCATAATACATATATATAAATATTTTCAATTATTTACCATACCATATTTTGCGCCAAATATCCGGAATTTTGTTTATATTTTTTTAAAACTTATCTTCGTTGTTTTTTTAAGACGAATATGACGATACCTTAACTTTCGAAATCCTTGAAAAAAGTACAAATGCACAAGATAAGGGCGAAAAACAAACGTTCCTTGACTGCAATTTTTTTTTAACTATATCTATGTGTGTACTATTCTTGTAGGGCCATTCACCCGCCGGCGGATGTCTTCTCTCGATGTCTTGTGAATACAGGGCGATGGTAGCCGGCAAGTACAGCATAGGGCTCAATGAGACAGCCTTGGGTATCATTGCCCCGCCTTGGTTCATGGACACAATGTGCCACACCATCCCTATGAGGCAAGCCGAGTTGGCGCTCACCACGGGCAAACTGTTCCCTGTTGATGAAGCTTTAAAGGTACATTTTAATTAGCAATATTTTATAATTTTGTCGATTTAATAAAAAAAAAGTGCGATAAGTTGAGCGTTTTCTTTAGGATCATATGATTTTGACAAAAATTATTCCAGGTGGGCCTGATCGATGAAATTGCGACGGACAAGGATGATGCAATAGCTAAATGCAAAGCATTCATTAAGAAATTCGACAGGATACCACCCCTAGCGCGCTCTATTACAAAGCTGAGTATTAGAGAAGGTCCTTTGAAGAGACTACAGGCGACCAGAAAAGAAGATGTAGCCGAGTTTATTAAGTACGTAGGGAATCCAAAAATACAACAAGGTCTGGAAATGTATATTCAAGCTATGAAGCAGAAAGCAAAGAAATGAACAGAAAGATGCTTGTTGTATCTATGTACCATCATTATATTACATTTTTTGTAAATATTTGTATTGATATAAGAATACTATCTGTACATATGTAATATATTATAATCGTTTTTTTGGTTACCACCCACAATATTTTGCTTACTTAGTTATAATTGGGATACTATGTAGTTTTACAATTTTAATCGACTTCATGAGATACGCAATTATTGCGTTAATTAATATTATGTATAGTTTTATTATAATTTATAGCGATATTTGTTTTAAAAAAACCCTCATTATAATAACAATTATAATATATTATTGTCAGGTCCAATTATATTATTATCTTTAATATATAAAAGTCGTTAAACCATTTATTAATCATAAAGTATATTATGGCGTAGCGTGAGTCCAAACAGCCCGAGGCGCTCGTTAAAATTGCCGCCACACAATAAAAATAATGAAGGAAAATATCGTCTAGTACTAAACAGTAGAGGAGCGCAATATATATATCACTAAAGTGAAAAGAGAGAGAGATATATCTATTGAACTCAGTGATATATAAGTATCACTCTTTTAGCTCAATAGCTCACTTTAGCTCAGTAGCTCTGTAACGATATAAGCGACATTTTATATCAGTATTTCAGAGAATCAGATCAAAATGTTTTGATAACATTTTTGATTCTTATAATTAATACTAAACAGGCAAGAAATTACATATGAATTTTACAGCCAACTCTATTTGTATATCCCCTGTTTTCATATTCTTAGCAAAGAAAAAATATTTTAATTTAGTGTTTAATACGTAATGCCTTTGACTCAAATCAGACTCACAGTCACTCGCTCATTTGACTCATCACTCACTCGCGAGCGAGTATAACACTGTTGCGTTGAAGAAGATCTTATATCTGGAATCGTATGGACCTATGAACTCAACCATGTGACGCGGATATAAAGATATAATTCAAAATCGTCGGAGTTAATGAGTGATTAGCTCTTTGGTGAAGATATATATCTTTTATATCACTCACTCGCGAGCTACTCAATTCTACTAAACGGTATCTGAAATGTATAAAGGATCACATTGGCATAAGATGAGCATGGCATATGCAATTAGCCGGCAGAATAATGGTCCTTTGATTTAAAAAAAATGCCGCTCATTAAGTGTCTGAGCGAACACCTGTGGCACGGCAGAAAATTGTTTATGCGACGAATATAAGATAACTTATTTTTTTTATAATATAAGAGTAGCAGACGAGCAAGCAGTCCACCTGATGGTAAGTGGATACTACATCCCATGGACATCTGTAATCAACCCCAGATAGGATTAGATATTCCTACCTGAGGTCGGCCACAGATGCGCCGCTACCCCTGAGGACTAAGCTGGAACGCCTCGGAAAAGTCTGTCTCCCTTACCACACTCTTCAAACCGGAACACAGCAGCGCCTAACACTGCTGTTATTAGGTAGAAATAGGTGTGGCGGTGGTGCCGCCGGAGTCGAACCACAAAGGGTTCAACCACCTTAAAACCTATACCTTGGGCTGTAAATAAAATTTAAATTTAAATGAAGCTATTCGTTTGCGCAAAACAAAGCGGCAGTTTATTAGGCATCCGTACATCCTTATTTTAATTTTATGTTCATGTACGCATAATTATGTACCTAACACAAATGCATTTCAAAAGTCTTCCCCGAGTAGGGCAGCGGTCTCGGGGTCGACGGTCTCCGTCATGCTCATCTGCATATCCGCCCATTCTTCCCGCTGGTTGTCTATGAAGTAATAAATCTCTAGGACTCTGTCCCGGTTGCGCTTGATTTCATTACTGTAAAAATCAAATTGAAATATTTTAAAACGTAGAAATTTTAATAATTTCACTCAAATAATTATTTTAAATATACCACTTGTAGTCAGGGCCATCTTAAGAAATGCCGGGGTCCCTGGCAAACAACATTTCGGAGGCCCTGGGTAGATATAATGTAAGGAAAAAAATTGAACGTCGATTTTAGCGTGTCATGTAAGCCCCTCTTATGTCGGAACCCTGTGACTTAAGTGTAAAGACTCAATAGGTGATTTTTGTTTTTTGTGCCCAGACGAATAGGTGGAAAATTGGGCTGACCCTCAGCGGTGAGGGAGGAGTAAAAATGCATCAAAGAACTTACAGGCCGCGACGGCCGGTGCCTGCGTCGTGTGGGGCTTGTGAAAGGACCTCCTAAAGGGAGGACCATCCCACTAAAAAGTCTCCTTAAAAACTTCGTCCTAGGGGACCCTACAGCCGACATCGGATAGCGACCTCTCGTTGTGGAACGAGAGGCGCTAAACAATAGGTAAATAGCCATAATGTGTTATATAGCCATACCTTGAATGGTTTGATAGTTTAATTCATTCATAGTTACTCACTCATTAGTTCCCTGCACAAGATCATCCCGCCAGTTGTTCGCGCGCGTCATGAGCAAATCTTCGCGAGCATCAATGAACCTCATGTGATTATCCGACGACTGCGCTACTAGATTCATCATCAAGTCTCTATCCATCATTACCTAGTGCCCAAAACAAAAGTCAAATTAAATAAAAATATTTTAATCATATACGTATAATATCCATAAAAGTAATAGGGTCGTTAAATTATTGAAGTAAGATAAAATATTACCTACGGCATGAAAATTAATATTAAGTATATTTATACTGAATATATTAAATTTTTACGGTCCCTGAGGTGAGAACGTAAATGCACATTTTCTGTAAATAGTATTTTTTTTTATGATACAAAGTTTAAACGTCACATATCCAAATCTTACGAAGAGACGAAAAGCAAAATATTTTTTATTGTAATTTATCTTTAGCAAACATCGGTATGTAAAAGCAAATTTAGCTTGCCAGAAAATTCATAAAGCAATAACGTATTATTGCCTGCTCGAACGTTAAATTGGCTATTTGAGAAAGAAAGATTGAAAGAAAATAACACTCGCTCGCCTCAAACAGTTCAGGTGGCGCATCCCCCAGCAGTATCTCGTTGCCGAGCAGCTTTGACAGCGTCTCGAACTGTCACATGGACCACATGGCCGATCGTTAAATTGGCTATTTTAGAAAGAAAGAAGAAATGAAGGAATATAACAGGGGTTTGCTTCAAACAGTTCAGGTGGCGCATCACCCAGTATTATCTTGTTGCCGAGCAGCTTGGAGAGCGTCTTGAACTATCGCATGGACCACGTGACCGAACGTTAAATTGGCTATTAGAGAAAGAAAGAAAGTAACACGAGCTCGCCTCAAACAGTTCAGGTGGCGCATCACCCAGCAGTATCTTGTTGCCGAGCAGAAAGAAAGATTGAAAGAAAGTAAAACGAGCTCGCCTCAAACAGTTCAGTTGGCGCATCACCCAGCAGTATCTTGTTGCCGAGCAGAAAGAAAGATTGAAAGAAAGTAAAACGAGCTCGCCTCAAACAGTTCAGGTGGCGCATCCCCCAGCAGTATCTTGTTGCCGAGCAGAAAGAAAGATTGAAAGAAAGTAAAACGAGCTCGCCTCAAACAGTTCAGGTGGCGCATCCCCCAGCAGTATCTTGTTGCCGAGCAGCTTGGACAGCGTCGCGAACTGGCTCATGGGCCACATAACCGAACGTTAAATTGGCTATTTGAGAAAGAAAGAAAGTAACACTCGCTCGCCTCAAACAGTTCAGGTGGCGCATCACCCAGCAGTATCTTGTTGCCGAGCAGCTTGGAGAGCGTCTTGAACTATTGCATGGACCACGTGACCGAACGTTTAATTGGCTATTTGAGAAAGAAAGAAAGTAACACTCGCTCGCCTCAAACAGTTCAGGTGGCGCATCCCCCAGCAGTATCTTGTTGCCGAGCAGCTTGGACAGCGTCTCGAACTGGCGCATGGACCACATGCCCTCGTGCTCGCGCCACGCGCCGAACGCGTTGCGAGACACCTCCAGCAGCTTCGTGATCATCTCAGTCATGTTCACCGCGAACTGGACCCTGGACTCCTGGAATATTTATTCGCAAGTCAAAATGGTATACATTATTTTTTATAAGGACATAGGTGTTAATCAAAAGTTACGCTTTAAATCACCCTGTAGGTAATTGTTTTGTACAATAAAAACAGTGATAGCCTAGTGGTTAAGAAACTCCATCGCTCATTCGTGGGGTGCGAGGATCAAATACTAAAGATGCACGCACCTCAGATTTTCAAAGCCATGTGCTAATTAGAAAATAATTATCACTTGCTTAACAGTCATGGAATACATCGTGAGAAAACCTGCGTAGCCTAAAGACCATAAAGTTCTGTAAAGGTATATGAAGTCTACCAATGTGCACTTGGCCAGCGCGGTAGACTATGGCCTAATCCTTCTCATTTTGAAACAGACCCGTGCCTAACAACAGGACAGTCATGGGTTGATGATGGACTGGGAACTGGACTTTGCAAGAAGAATCATTGCGCATTTCCTAAACTAAAATTCCTATCTATACTGCCTATAACATTTTACTGTCCTAAAAATACCTCGTTGATTGGAATTAACGCTCTTGCAATTAGTATTTACCACATATTAATTCTCTTATCGACATATAACATGTTCCCAGTACCTCACATTGTTCATACATAATTGCATCTCTATGGTCATCAGTTTCTTCCACAGATCGTACAGCAGATCGTTGAAGGCCTCTCCAACATCCATTATGTTCGGTTCGAGTTGTTCTATCGTGGCTTGTTTTGTAGTGAACTTGCTAATAATCTCATTCATCTGGCCTACTAAAGGCTTTTTCTTTGCTTCGAAATCTCCTACCACTCTAAAAATGATTTTAATAAAATAATTGGATGGTTGGAATGGATTTCAAAGCGTATAACATAAATGGGGGTCGGTATACAAGCAACCACTCTTTTTCGGCGTTTTTCGCTTTTTCTAATAAACCGCTATATGTAGACCGTTCAAATTTTCACAATGCGTTTACTTCTATGACTGCTAAGATATCAAATTATATATGAATGCAAATATATATAATGAATGAAAATTTGGTGATACGGAATCCTTCATGTGCGAGTTCAACTCTCACTTGACCAATTATATAAATCTAACTTACTCCTTGCTTCTTTTAACACTGTCTTCCAAAGCATTGTCAACCAGATCCTTGAAAAGTTTGATTTCGTGTTGCCTTGTGTTGTACGCCCCTTGTGCAAACTCCACCAGGCCAGCCATTGTCTCTACGTACTGTTCTTTGTACCTGATGTAAAATAACCTTTTAATTATCTGGTACTTTTCAAGGCCTTTCTCATATATTTGTATATGTAATACCAAAACATAAAAAGCTGTTTTTTACCCGACTGCTTCGGGTAGTCGGCCGAATGTTTTAAGTATGTAGGTATGTATAATTTTTTGGTGTGCTAGGTCGTAAAGTACAGCCCAAAATGCTTGACGAATTTTAATATATTATTATGAGGTGTTATTGAATTCGTTAAAATTTTAGTCTAAATTGTGTGCGTGAAAACGGCTTATTCAAATAGATAGGATTTTCATAAAACACAGAGGATAAGTATTTACTGTTCATAAAATCCGACTAGTTCTCCTCCAATTTTAAGCAGGAGTGAACCATCTGGATCCTTCTCGAACATAGATTCTATCAGCTCCGGGCCACTGAGGTATTCCACAAATGACAGAGCGTAGAATTCCACTCTGGCGTCATACTCCTCCTTAGCTAATCTTTCCTTCTCTGCTTTTTCATCCGCTTCGTCTAGTTTTCTTAATAAGCCTCTGCAATATTTATGTAATGATAATGAAATGTCATAATGTAGGTACTAGTATGAAAGCGGTAATTAAAATGGTGCTAGGCGGTGTGTAAGCGGGAGATTAAACAGTTATTATACCTAAATAACCGGCCAAGTGTAACTCGGAGTCGCGCATTGAGTGTTCCACTTACAAACATTTGTTATATGTATGTAAGTTAAATATTTTTCGGGTTCCATAAAGAAAGTAACTAAGTAGTCCGTCTGCGTTTCTGTCCTCCATTTGAAGGGTTGTAATATTTTAGTTGTAATAATAGTTGGGATAATAGTTGGGATATTTACCGTGGATTCAATTGGGTACTTGACACTAATAACAATAAAATATGAAATATGATCGATACGATAGCTTATAAGTAAACATAAATTATGCAATATTTAGTTTAATTTTTAATACACTATAAGTATTTTTATTTCTAAAAAGAAATTTTCGATTTTATATCTGTCGGTTGTAAATTCCAAAACGGGAACAGTGCTGCTTGAAATGTCATGTGACGTCACCACACGCATAATAAACAAGACAAATAATAATTATATCGTTTGCTGTTAGGTGGCTGTTAGAGTTGGTTGAATTTATGTTGTGAACCGATATAAATCCACACTATATTAAAGTTGATAGCGTATATCTGCTTAAAGAAGATATACAATGCAATAAATAAAAATGAATACAAAAACTTCCGCGAAATAACCTATGGAAATCACAAATAAACAACGTAAGTAAAATAATCTTTACATTTAATCATTTCGGACAGTTAAAACATTTCTTAGCCGACTTCCGATAGAAGAAAGGTTATGTTTTAGTGATTATCAAGCTTTTTTAAATTATACTTATATTGTTATGTGAACTGCTTTAAGGTTATTTATTGGTTATATTTATAATTTTAGATCCTCGCGACAGCATTATAGTGACGACGCTATAGGGTATGTGCAGTTTAAGAAGAAGGCAAGCTTGTGTTTACTGTTTCATGAAAAGTAAAAGTTGTCCTGAACACAAGGTACATCAGATGTCATGCACAGTGTCTATGATTGTATATGAAAAGGAAAGTATTAAATGTGATTACTGTCCTGCCTCCCAAGGATGCTGCAAACATGCAGTAGCATTTTTAATGTGGAGTTGTAGAAGAAGTGAGGAACCAAAAGTTTCGAAAGTGTATAGACAGTAGTTCTTTACTTGCATAGACTACCCAAAAAGATGAAGGAAGGAAAACTACAATACAGTTGCTGTAATTGGACTACAGATTTAATTATGAAAATGACAGTGATAAAAAAAATATATTCAGTTGTTACAGAAAATAATTTTAGGAATTAGGAAAAGCATTAACGCAAGCAGCACACAAATTCAGCTTAGCAAGAGCTTCAATATAAACGAAGGAAATAACAGCTTCAGAATGCTTTGAGGTGATCTGTAGTAATTATTGTAACTGTAACATATGACGATAAATATATACAAAAGTTCTACTGTGTGTACTCAATAGAACCATATAAACCAAATAAACAAATAAAAGACTAATATTAGCAAATCATGTATTTTTAATTATACAGTCCTGTAAGTTAATCAGTGCACATGCACAAGCAATAATAACACAGTCATGAAATATTTTAATTGTGTCCTATTAATTACAGAATGGGCCTTAAAACAGAATTCTCATAGTCTTCTTATAATTCTATTCTTATCATAGACATCTATATATTATATTTAATATATGAATACTTCCACTTGCTGTTTTGTTTTGATTACGTCCCGTTCCAATGATTTGGAATTGACGAATAACTTGAAAGTTACTAAATTTATTCCTTTTTCTCAATAATACTTCTCTTACATAAATAGTATAAAATGTCATTGCTTGCAAACAGAGGATTTAAACATATAAGAATCTGCAAGTTCTTTAACGTTTATGAGATTTGGGTGTTTGGAACTTGTATAAGCAAATTTGTTAGGATATTTAGCGATCGTACTTGTACACATCGTCACTGCACACGCCTGGTAATTTGACATTCTTGCAATTGTACTAATAAAAGTTAAATAATTCCCAAGATTTCCTCTGAAGTATGTGTAGCGTCGAAGTTTATTTCTATATTTTCAATGTGTTGACGTCACGCTACGAAATTACACTGTTTTGACGTAACGTTCCGTTTACCGTAATAAAAATATGTATTTTATTAATAAATAGCCCTTTTTTCGAAAAAATGATACGTATATGAATTCATTAAAACAGTTTCCCAAAAAGTGTCAAGTAGCCAATTCAATTTTTTTTCGAGGCATTTCAACTTAGTCAGGCAGGTCAACAACAAATCAGTTATGGTTGCGAAACTTCGATCAACTAGTATTTTTGATCGAAATTGAGAAAGAAGAAGTAGAAAATAATCTAATTTCTCCTATTAAATTATTAAGCTAGATGAGCTGGTGTCTATTCGCGGTGCTTACGCGGCGTAGTCCCAAAATTTGAATGTACCTTTAAAATAGGTAAAGATTTGAAAACTATCCTGTTTAATGTACTTGTATGTATGTTACGTATGTACATATGTATGTATATAATTATATTGACATTTTCAGTTTACAATTTACCCAATCAATAATAATCTTCCTTAAAATATTACTTAACATAATATTTTCAGATTTTTTGACAAAAAATACTAATTTCCGTAGGTGTGGCAACACTTCATCTGATTTAATTTTGGCAAGTCCAAACTCCAACTAAAAGTCTGACAAAATTAATTAACTACAAAAAAACTGTCTATGTAGTGGTTAACTGTGGTAGGTAATAAAAACTCACTACGTTTACAAAGTTTGCTCAAAGACAAAGTCACCACGAAGTGTATAGGTCAATTTAACAGGTAAGAAAAACTTTATTAGAATAAATTATTGTATTGAATAAATAAAAAGAAACCGTTTGTATAATTCAAAATAAATGAGGCTCCGAGAGTCAACAGACCTTATTAAAACAATAATATAAACAGTAGTAATTAATTAGGTAATAAAAAAATAATGTGTAATTTTAACATAACATTAAGTATTATGTTTGTGTTACTTAAGTGTAATATTCATTTTTTTGTTTATAAATAGAATGTAGTTGTTATTATAATCATTATTATTAAAATTCGGTTTTAGGATGTATTTACTAAGACCGGCCGCATACAATGTTAGGAGGATAGTTCCCAGCCTCCGGACAATGGCTGGCCAGGCTGGTCCTCTTACTGATCTAAAGGTAGACAACGATGGAGTAGCAATCCTGACCATGCAGCGGATGCCCGTAAACAGCCTCAACTTGGACCTGCTGCAAGACTTGAGTAAATCATTTGATGAAGTAGCTAAGAACAAAGCTAGAGCCATGATTCTAACATCAGTACGTTTGTATCTTTCATTTTGTTTCTTTTTATTAACACACTTTTTTTTTAATATCAGGTTGATTAGTGAATCATAGTACCGCTCTAAAGGTTATGTCAATGAACTAAAAGCTTCCCGATAATTAGTATGTAGTTTAGCTAGTAATCCAATAGTAATAGTAAAAACCTGATATTCCCGCCTGATGGCAAAACTGAAGAATATGAAGGTGTTTGATGTGGTTGTCAGGTGAATTCTCTCAGTTGTCGGGGATAACTTAACAACATCGGGAATAATTATCATTTGTTTCTAATTTACTGTCAATGGCCGACAACCATTGCTGACAAATGTTAGTTAAGAAGTTGATCCTACATACATTTAATCTTACCGCCCATTGACTACTCTCTTGGGATTCATAAGCAACTAGATGTAATAAGTAACTATTAATGCTACTGATAAGTTCCTTGGCAACTGTAAAGTAATTTATGTATGTACGAAGATACATAAGTTTATGATGCATCAATGCTGTTTATACAGTTGTATTTTGAATGAATAAAATGAAACATGTACATCGGTGACTCAAAGAACAAATTGGACAGCAAAGCAAGTGAATCTCTTCAGAGTTTCACTTGCTTTGCTGTCCAATTTGTTCTAAGCTACAGCTTAATGTCGAAATTACATAACAAATGCTGAAGTGATAGTAGCAATGGGCAGTTATCCTTATAAAAGCATAGTTATCACAAATATGAATAACATACACAATAAATTCTATTGCTAGATTCACTTGAATAAAAATTATATTACTCTTAGATCATAGAGTTTAAGGAAAAGCTCTTAATGGATTTACAAGGTGGAAAATAATTACTGCTTACATTGATGTTGAACTTATTATCACACAAACTCTTCACACCAATTAAGTGTGTTTTATTACTAGAATATATTATATCAATTTTCCACACCTCTATGATAACGACTAAACCTAGCTTGTACATGACATGAAGGATCCCATGATTAGTTATTACACATTTATGTATGAGAGAATTTGTAAATTTAAAGTTTTTAATGGTATTTATATTAATTAGTCTGGAATGCACTAATGTGAAAATTGACTGTCTTTGGAGTTTAAGCCACTCATCAAAATGATGAACGTTGGACCAAGGTCCCAAAAACCCAAAAAACTAACTAACCCAATGTTGGACCCAAAAACTAGATGGTAAAGAGTCTAACATACGACATAAACCCATCAAAAATTTAGCACACAGCTGATTACAAATTATTATTATTATTACCAAATTGCATCAGGAGTTGTTATTATTGATTAATTGTCAAATTTAGAACTTGGCTAGGCAAAAATTCGTTAAGATCGATTATTTACATCCCCTTCAGTATCCCCCAGAAATAATTATATGTAAAGTCGGTTTTTAGATATTTTCATTTCATATAGGCTTCCCGAACTGTTTTTTCTGCTGGCTTAGACATAATGGAAATGTATAAGCCTGATTTGAAGAGGGCTGAAGCATTCTGGTCTACACTGCAAGAAGTTTGGCTAAAACTTTTTGGGGCCAATTTCATCACAGCAGCAGCTATAAACGTTTGTATAAATCATAATACATATATATAAATATTTTCAATTATTTACCATACCATATTTTGAGCCAAATTTCCGGAATTTTGTTTTTATTTTCTTAAAACTTATCTTCGTTGTTTTTTTAAGACGAATATAACGATACCTTAACTTTCGAAATCCTTAAAAAAAGTACAAATCCACAAGATAAGCGCGAAAAACAAACGTTCCTTGGCTGCAATTTTTTTTTAACTATTCTTGTAGGGCCATTCACCCGCCGGCGGATGTCTTCTCTCGATGTCCTGTGAATACAGGGCAATGGTGGCCGGCAAGTACAGCATAGGGCTCAATGAGACAGCCTTGGGTATCATTGCCCCGCCTTGGTTCATGGACACAATGTGCCACACTATTCCTATGAGGCAAGCAGAGTTGGCGCTCACCACGGGCAAGCTGTTCCCTGTTGATGAAGCTTTAAAGGTACATTTGTATTTTAATTAGCAATATTTTATAAAATTGTCGATTTACTATTCCTATGAGGCAAGCAGAGTTGGCACTCACCACGGGCAAACTGTTCCCTGTTGATGAAGCTTTAAAGGTACATTTTAATTAGCAATATTTTATAATTTTGTCGATTTAATAAAAGAAAGGCTGATAAGTTGAGCGTTTTCTTTAGGATCATATGATTTTGACAAAAATTATTCCAGGTGGGCCTGATCGATGAAATTGCGACGGACAAAGATGATGCAATAGCTAAATGCAAAGCATTCATTAAGAAATTCGACAGGATACCACCCTTAGCGCGCTCTATTACAAAGCTGAGTATTAGAGAAGGTCCTTTGAAGAGACTACAGGCGAACAGGAAAGAAGATGTAGCCGAGTTTATTAAGTACGTAGGGAATCCAAAAATACAACAAGGTCTGGAAATGTATATTCAAGCTATGAAGCAGAAAGCAAAGAAATGAACAGAAAGATGCTTGTTGTATCTATGTACCATCATTACCTATATTACATTATACATTTTGTAAATATGTGTATTGATATAAGAATACTATCTGTACATATGTAAAGCAAATATACATTTATTATATATTATAATAGTTTTTTTAGGTTACCACCCTCAAATTTTGCTTACTTAGTTATAATTGGGATACTATGTAGTTTTACAATTTTAATCGACTTTTCATGAAATACGCAATTATTGGGTTAATTATTGTATATTATGTATAGTTTTATTATAATTTAATGATGCATATTACAATTTCATAAAAAAAAGTTTCATGAGGTAGGTAGTCCATTATTAAAGTGAATTATTAACATTTAATTGCTTTAATTTTTTAGCGATATTTGTTTAAAAAAACCCTCATTATAATAACAATTATAATATATTATTGTCAGGTCCAATTATATTATTATATTTAATATATAAAAGTCGTTAAATCATTTATTAATCATAAAGTATATAACAGCCCGAGGCGCTCGTTAAAATTGCCGCCACACAATAAAAATTGTGAAGGAAAATATCGTCTAGTACTAAACAGTCTGAAATGTATAAGGGATCACATTGGCATAAGATGAGCATGGCATATGTAATTAGCCGACAGAATAATGGTCCTTTGATTTTAAAAATTGCCGCTCATTAAGTGCCTGAGCGAACACCTGTGGCACGGCAGAAAATTGTTTATGCGACGAATACAATGATAAGATAACTGTATGAAAATAAAATTTAAATGAAGTTATTCGTTTTCACAAAACAAAGCGGCAGTTTATTAGGCATCCTTGCATCCTTATTTAAATTTTATGTTCATGTACCCATAATTATGTATCTAACACAAATGCATTTCAAAAGTCTTCCCCGAGTAGGGCAGCGGTCTCGGGGTCGACGGTCTCCGTCATGCTCATCTGCATATCCGCCCATTCTTCCCGCTGGTTGTCTATGAAGTAATAAATCACTAGGACTCTGTCCCGGTTGCGCTTGACTTCATTACTGTAAAAATCAAATTGAAATATTTTATACTGTAGAAATTTTAATAATTTTACTTGTATAATAATACTAGCTGGCTCTATTTGTACAATAAAGTATGGCTTTTTAAAATACGACTAGTACTCAGAGCCGTCTTAAGAAATGCCTCCTGGCACGCAAGAATTCGAAGCCCCTTGGTAGATATAATGTAAGGAAAAAAAATCAATGTAGATTTTAGCGAGTCGTGAAAGCTCCTCGTATGTGGGCCTCCTGTGACCTTAGGGTCAATATGAAATAACAAATTAGCCATAATCTGTTATATAGCTAAAGCTTGAAAGACTTTATAGTCTAATTCTTCATAGTTACTCACTCATTAGTTCCTTGCACAAGATCATCCCGCCAGTTGTTCGCGCGCGTCATGAGCAAATCTTCGCGAGCATCAATGAACCTCATGTGATTATCCGACGACTGCGCTACTAGATTCATCATCAAGTCTCTATCCATCATTACCTAGTGCCCAAAACAAAAGTCAAATTAAATAAAAATATTTTAATCATATACGTATAATATCCATAAAAGTAATAGGGTCGTTAAATTATTGAAGTAAGATAAAATATTACCTACGGCATGAAAATTAATATTAAGTATATTTATACTGAATATATTAAATTTTTACGGTCCCTGAGGTGAGAACGTAAATGCACATTTTCTGTAAATAGTATTTTTTTTTATGATACAAAGTTTAAACGTCACATATCCAAATCTTACGAAGAGACGAAAAGCAAAATATTTTTTATTGTAATTTATCTTTAGCAAACATCGGTATGTAAAAGCAAATTTAGCTTGCCAGAAAATTCATAAAGCAATAACGTATTATTGCCTGCTCGAACGTTAAATTGGCTATTTGAGAAAGAAAGATTGAAAGAAAATAACACTCGCTCGCCTCAAACAGTTCAGGTGGCGCATCCCCCAGCAGTATCTCGTTGCCGAGCAGCTTTGACAGCGTCTCGAACTGTCACATGGACCACATGGCCGATCGTTAAATTGGCTATTTTAGAAAGAAAGAAGAAATGAAGGAATATAACGTAGGTTATATACTAGTTTGCTTCAAACAGTTCAGGTGGCGCATCACCCAGTATTATCTTGTTGCCGAGCAGCTTGGAGAGCGTCTTGAACTATCGCATGGACCACGTGACCGAACGTTAAATTGGCTATTAGAGAAAGAAAGAAAGTAACACGAGCTCGCCTCAAACAGTTCAGGTGGCGCATCACCCAGCAGTATCTTGTTGCCGAGCAGAAAGAAAGATTGAAAGAAAGTAAAACGAGCTCGCCTCAAACAGTTCAGTTGGCGCATCACCCAGCAGTATCTTGTTGCCGAGCAGAAAGAAAGATTGAAAGAAAGTAAAACGAGCTCGCCTCAAACAGTTCAGGTGGCGCATCCCCCAGCAGTATCTTGTTGCCGAGCAGCTTGGACAGCGTCGCGAACTGGCTCATGGGCCACATAACCGAACGTTAAATTGGCTATTTGAGAAAGAAAGAAAGTAACACTCGCTCGCCTCAAACAGTTCAGGTGGCGCATCACCCAGCAGTATCTTGTTGCCGAGCAGCTTGGAGAGCGTCTTGAACTATTGCATGGACCACGTGACCGAACGTTTAATTGGCTATTTGAGAAAGAAAGAAAGTAACACTCGCTCGCCTCAAACAGTTCAGGTGGCGCATCCCCCAGCAGTATCTTGTTGCCGAGCAGCTTGGACAGCGTCTCGAACTGGCGCATGGACCACATGCCCTCGTGCTCGCGCCACGCGCCGAACGCGTTGCGAGATACCTCCAGCAGCTTCGTGATCATCTCAGCCATGTTCACCGCGAACTGGACCCTGGACTCCTGGAATATTTATTCGCAAGTCAAAATGGTATACATTATTTTTTATAAGGACATAGGTGTTAATCAAAAGTTACGCTTTAAATCACCCTGTAGGTAATTGTTTTGTACAATAAAAACAGTGATAGCCTAGTGGTTAAGAAACTCCATCGCTCATTCGTGGGGTGCGAGGATCAAATACTAAAGATGCACGCACCTCAGATTTTCAAAGCCATGTGCTAATTAGAAAATAATTATCACTTGCTTAGCAGTCATGGAATACATCGTGAGAAAACCTGCGTAGCCTAAAGACCATAAAGTTCTGTAAAGGTATATGAAGTCTACCAATGTGCACTTGGCCAGCGCGGTAGACTATGGCCTAATCCTTCTCATTTTGAAACAGACCCGTGCCTAGCAACAGGACAGTCATGGGTTGATGATGGACTGGGAACTGGACTTTGCAAGAAGAATCATTGCGCATTTCCTAAACTAAAATTCCTATCTATACTGCCTATAACATTTTACTGTCCTAAAAATACCTCGTTGATTGGAATTAACGCTCTTGCAATTAGTATTTACCACATATTAATTCTCTTATCGACATATAACATGTTCCCAGTACCTCACATTGTTCATACATAATTGCATCTCTATGGTCATCAGTTTCTTCCACAGATCGTACAGCAGATCGTTGAAGGCCTCTCCAACATCCATTATGTTCGGTTCGAGTTGTTCTATCGTGGCTTGTTTTGTAGTGAACTTGCTAATAATCTCATTCATCTGGCCTACTAAAGGCTTTTTCTTTGCTTCGAAATCTCCTACCACTCTAAAAATGATTTTAATAAAATAATTGGATGGTTGGAATGGATTTCACAGCGTATAACATAAATGGGGGTCGGTATACAAGCAACCACTCTTTTTCGGCGTTTTTCGCTTTTTCTAATAAACCGCTATATGTAGACCGTTCAAATTTTCACAATGCGTTTACTTCTATGACTGCTAAGATATCAAATTATATAAATAAATGAATGCAAATATATATAATGAATGAAAATTTGGTGATACGGAATCCTTCATGTGCGAGTTCAACTCTCACTTGACCAATTATATAAATCTAACTTACTCCTTGCTTCTTTTAACACTGTCTTCCAAAGCATTGTCAACCAGATCCTTGAAAAGTTTGATTTCGTGTTGCCTTGTGTTGTACGCCCCTTGTGCAAACTCCACCAGGCCAGCCATTGTCTCTACGTATTGTTCTTTGTACCTGATGTGAAATAACCTTTTAATTATCTGGTACTTTTCAAGGCCTTTCTCATATATTTGTATATGCGATACCAAAACATAAAAAGCTGTTTTTTACCCGACTGCTTCGGGTAATCGGCCGAATGTTTTTCAAGTATGCAGGTATGTATAATTTTATGGTGTTCTAGGTCGTAAAGTACAGCACAAAATGCTTGACGAATTTTAATATATGAGGTGTTATTGAATTCGTTAAAATTTTAGTCTAAATTGTGTGCGTAAAAACGGCTTATTCAAATAGATAGGATTTTCATAAAAACACAGAGGGTAAGTATTTACTGTTCATAAAATCCGACTAGTTCTCCTCCAATTTTAAGCAGGAGTGAACCATCTGGATCCTTCTCGAACATAGATTCTATCAGCTCCGGGCCACTGAGGTATTCCACAAATGACAGAGCGTAGAATTCCACTCTGGCGTCATACTCCTCCTTAGCTAATCTTTCCTTCTCTGCTTTTTCATCCGCTTCGTCTAGTTTTCTTAATAAGCCTCTGCAATATTTATGTAATGAAAATGAAATGTCATAATGTAGGTATGAAAGCGGTAATTAAAATGGTGCTAGGCGGTGTGTAAGCGGGAGATTAAACAGTTATTATACCTAAATAACCGGCCAAGTGTAACTCGGAGTCGCGCATTGAGTGTTCCACTTACAAACATTTGTTATATGTATGTAAGTTAAATATTTTTCGGGTTCCATAAAGAAAGTAACTAAGTAGTCCGTCTGCGTTTCTGTCCTCCATTTGAAGGGTTGTAATATTTTAGTTGTAATAATAGTTGGGATAATAGTTGGGATATTTACCGTGGATTCAATTGGGTACTTGACACTAATAACAATAAAATATGAAATATGATCGATACGATAGCTTATAAGTAAACATAAATTATGCAATATTTAGTTTAATTTTTAATACACTATAAGTATCTTTATTTCTAAAAAGAAATTTTCGATTTTATATCTGTCGGTTGTAAATTCCAAAACGGGAACAGTGCTGCTTGAAATGTCATGTGACGTCACCACACGCATAATAAACAAGACAAATAATAATTATATCGTTTGCTGTTAGGTGGCTGTTAGAGTTGGTTGAATTTATGTTGTGAACCGATATAAATCCACACTATATTAAAGTTGATAGCGTATATCTGCTTAAAGAAGATATACAATGCAATAAATAAAAATGAATACAAAAACTTCCGCGAAATAACCTATGGAAATCACAAATAAACAACGTAAGTAAAATAATCTTTACATTTAATCATTTCGGACAGTTAAAACATTTCTTAGCCGACTTCCGATAGAAGAAAGGTTATGTTTTAGTGATTATCAAGCTTTTTTAAATTATACTTATATTGTTATGTGAACTGCTTTAAGGTTATTTATTGGTTATATTTATAATTTCAGATCCTCGCGACAGCATTATAGTGACGACGCTATAGGGTATGTGCAGTTTAAGAAGAAGGCAAGCTTGTGTTTCATGAAAAGTAAAAGTTGTCCTGAACACAAGGTACATCAGATGTCATGCACAGTGTCTATGATTGTATATGAAAAGGAAAGTATTAAATGTGATTACTGTCCTGCCTCCCAAGGATGCTGCAAACATACAGTAGCATTTTTAATGTGGAGTTGTAGAAGAAGTGAGGAACCAAAAGTTTCGAAAGTGTATAGACAGTAGTTCTTTACTTGCATAGACTACCCAAAAAGATGAAGGAAGGAAAACTACAATACAGTTGCTGTAATTGGACTACAGATTTAATTATGAAAATGACAGTGATAAAAAAAAAATATTCAGTTGTTACAGAAAATAATTTTAGGAATTAGGAAAAGCATTAACGCAAGCAGCACACAAATTCAGCTTAGCAAGAGCTTCAATATAAACGAAGGAAATAACAGCTTCAGAATGCTTTGAGGTGATCTGTAGTAATTATTGTAACTGTAACATATGACGATAAATATATAAAAAAGTTCTACTGTGTGTACTCAATAGAACCATATAAACCAAATAAACAAATAAAAGACTAATATTAGCAAATCATGTATTTTTAATTATACAGTCCTGTAAGTTAATCAGTGCACATGCACAAGCAATAATAACACAGTCATGAAATATTTTAATTGTGTCCTATTAATTACAGAATGGGCCTTAAAACAGAATTCTCATAGTCGTCTTATAATTCTATTCTTATCATAGACATCTATATATTATATTTAATATATGAATACTTCCACTTGCTGTTTTGTTTTGATTACGTCCCGTTCCAATGATTTGGAATTGACGAATAACTTGAAAGTTACTAAATTTATTCCTTTTTCTCAATAATACTTCTCTTACATAAATAGTATAAAATCTCATTGCTTGCAAACAGAGGATTTAAACATATAAGAATCTGCAAGTTCTTTAACGTTTATGAGATTTGGGTGTTTGGAACTTGTATAAGCAAATTTGTTAGGATATTTAGCGATCGTACTTGTACACATCGTCACTGCACACGCCTTGTAATTTGACATTCTTGCAATTGTACTAATAAAAGTTAAATAATTCCCAAGATTTCCTCTGAAGTATGTGTAGCGTCGAAGTTTATTTCTATATTTTCAATGTGTTGACGTCACGCTACGAAATTACACTGTTTTGACGTAACGTTCCGTTTACCGTAATAAAAATATGTATTTTATTAATAAATAGCCCTTTTTTCGAAAAAATGATCAATGAAAGGCATATATAATACGTATATGAATTCATTAAAACAGTTTCCCAAAAAGTGTCAAGTAGCCAATTCAATTTTTTTTCGAGGCATTTCAACTTAGTCAGGCAGGTCAACAACAAATCAGTTATGGTTGCGAAACTTCGATCAACTAGTATTTTTGATCGAAATTGAGAAAGAAGAAGTAGAAAATAATCTAATTTCTCCTATTAAATTATTAAGCTAGATGAGCTGGTGTCTATTCGCGGTGCTTACGCGGCGTAGTCCCAAAATTTGAATGTACCTTTAAAATAGGTAAAGATTTGAAAACTATCCTGTTTAATGTACTTGTATGTATGTTACGTATGTACATATGTATGTATATAATTATATTGACATTTTCAGTTTACAATTTACCCAATCAATAATAATCTTCCTTAAAATATTACTTAACGTAATATTTTCAGATTTTTTGACAAAAAATACTAATTTCCGTAGGTGTGGCAACACTTCATCTGATTTAATTTTGGCAAGTCCAAACTCCAACTAAAAGTCTGACAAAATTAATTAACTACAAAAAAACTGTCTATGTAGTGGTTAACTGTGGTAGGTAATAAAAACTCACTACGTTTACAAAGTTTGCTCAAAGACAAAGTCACCACGAAGTGTATAGGTCAATTTAACAGGTAAGAAAAACTTTATTAGAATAAATTATTGTATTGAATAAATAAAAAGAAACCGTTTGTATAATTCAAAATAAATGAGGCTCCGAGAGTCAACAGACCTTATTAAAACAATAATATAAACAGTAGTAATTAATTAGGTAATAAAAAAATAATGTGTAATTTTAACATAACATTAAGTATTATGTTTGTGTTACTTAAGTGTAATATTCATTTTTTTGTTTATAAATAGAATGTAGTTGTTATTATAATCATTATTATTAAAATTCGGTTTTAGGATGTATTTACTAAGACCGGCCGCATACAATGTTAGGAGGATAGTTCCCAGCCTCCGGACAATGGCTGGCCAGGCTGGTCCTCTTACTGATCTAAAGGTAGACAACGATGGAGTAGCAATCCTGACCATGCAGCGGATGCCCGTAAACAGCCTCAACTTGGACCTGCTGCAAGACTTGAGTAAATCATTTGATGAAGTAGCTAGGAACAAAGCTAGAGCCATGATTCTAACATCAGTACGTTTGTATCTTTCGTTTTGTTTTTTTTTTATTAACACACTTTTTTTTAATATCAGGTTGATTAGTGAATCATAGTACCGCTCTAAAGGTTATGTCAATGAACTAAAAGCTTCCCGATAATTAGTATGTAGTTTAGCTAGTAATCCAATAGTAATAGTAAAAACCTGATATTCCCGCCTGATGGCAAAACTGAAGAATATGAAGGTGTTTGATGTGGTTGTCAGGTGAATTCTCTCAGTTGTCAGGGATAACTTAACAACATCGGGAATAATTATCATTTGTTTCTAATTTACTGTCAATGGCCGACAACCATTGCTGACAAATGTTAGTTAAGAAGTTGATCCTACATACATTTAATCTTACCGCCCATTGACTACTCTCTTGGGATTCATAAGCAACTAGATGTAATAAGTAACTATTAATGCTACTGATAAGTTCCTTGGCAACTGTAAAGTAATTTATGTATGTACGAAGATACATAAGTTTATGATGCATCAATGCTGTTTATACAGTTGTATTTTGAATGAATAAAATGAAACATGTACATCGGTGACTCAAAGAACAAATTGGACAGCAAAGCAAGTGAATCTCTTCAGAGTTTCACTTGCTTTGCTGTCCAATTTGTTCTAAGCTACAGCTTAATGTCGAAATTACATAACAATTGCTGAAGTGATAGTAGCAATGGGCAGTTATCCTTATAAAAGCATAGTTATCACAAATATGAATAACATACACAATAAATTCTATTGCTAGATTCACTTGAATAAAAATTATATTACTCTTAGATCATAGAGTTTAAGGAAAAGCTCTTAATGGATTTACAAGGTGGAAAATAATTACTGCTTACATTGATGTTGAACTTATTATCACACAAACTCTTCACACCAATTAAGTGTGTTTTATTACTAGAATATATTATATCAATTTTCCACACCTCTATGATAACGACTAAACCTAGCTTGTACATGACATGAAGGATCCCATGATTAGTTATTACACATTTATGTATGAGAGAATTTGTAAATTTAAAGTTTTCAATGGTATTTATATTTAGTCTGGAATGCACTAATGTGAAAATTGACTGTCTTTGGAGTTTAAGCCACTCATCAAGATGATGAATGTTGGACCAAGGTCCCAAAAACCCAAAAAACTAACTAACCCAACGTTGGACCCAAAAAACTAGATGGTAAAGAGTCTAACATACGACATAAACCCATAAAAATGTTTGTACACAGCTGATAACAAATTATTATTATTATTACCAAATTACAACAGGAGTTGTTATTATTGATTAATTGTCAAATTTAGAACTTGGTTAGGCAAAAATTCGTTAAGATCGATTATTTACGATTCCTTTCAGCATCCCCCAGAAATAATTATATGTAAAGTCGGTAAGAACAAAAACTAGTCAAGTTTTTTTTTATAATATAAGAGTAGCAGACGAGCATGCAGTCCACCTGATGGTAAGTGGCTACTGCCGCCCATGGACATCTGTTTTAAACCCCAGATAGGATTAGATATTCCTACCTGAGGTCGGCCACAGATGCGCCGCTACCCCTGAGGACTAAGCTGGAATGCCTCGGAAAAGTCTTTCTCCCTTACCACACCCTTCAAACCGGAATACAGCAGCACCTAACACTGCAGTTATTAGGTAGAAATAGGTGTGGCGGTGGTGCCGCCGGAGTCGAACGGGTTCTACCACCTTCATTCAATTCAAGTACATAATTACAAGCTCATGGATTGTATCAATATATTATAATTATACCTACATCCTGCTTAAAATTGTAACAACTCAAATAGTTTTAAATTGAAAATACTTTAATAAATTACTCAGGAAATCCAAGACAATGATATGTTATTTGGTAATGGATGTAAATCAAGCAATTATTACAGTATGTTTTTGATGCATTATATTTATGTTTATTGTTTTATGAAGGTGTTTTTAGATATTTTCATTTCATATAGGCTTCCCCAACTGTTTTTTCTGCTGGCTTAGACATAATGGAAATGTATAAGCCTGATTTGAAGAGGGCTGAAGCATTCTGGTCTACACTGCAAGAAGTTTGGCTAAAACTTTTTGGGGCCAATTTCATCACAGCAGCAGCTATAAACGTTTGTATAAATCATAATACATATATATAAATATTTTCAATTATTTACCATACCATGTTTTGCGCCAAATATCCGGAATTTTGTTTTTATTTTTTTAAAACTTATCTTCGTTGTTTTTGTAAGACGAATATGTCGATACCTTAACTTTCGAAATCCTTAAAAAAAAAGTACAAATACACAAGATAAGCGCGAAAAACAAACGTTCCTTGGTTGCATTTTTTTTAACTATATCTATGTGTGTACTATTCTTGTAGGGCCATTCACCCGCCGGCGGATGTCTTCTCTCGATGTCGTGTGAATACAGGGCAATGGTGGCCGGCAAGTACAGCATAGGGCTAAATGAGACCGCTTTGGGTATCATTGCTCCGACTTGGTTCATGGACACAATGTGCCACACTATTCCTATGAGGCAAGCAGAGTTGGCGCTCACCACGGGCAAGCTGTTCCCTGTTGATGAAGCTTTAAAGGTACATTTGTATTTTAATTAGCAATATTTTATAATTTGGTCAATTTAATAAAAAAAGTCTGATAAGTTGAGCGTTTTCTTTAGGATCATATGATTTTGACAAAAATTATTCCAGGTGGGCCTGATCGATGAAATTGCGACGGACAAAGATGATGCAATAGCTAAATGCAAAGCATTCATTAAGAAATTCGACAGGATACCACCCCTAGCGCGCTCTATTACAAAGCTGAGTATTAGAGAAGGTCCTTTGAAGAGACTACAGGCGACCAGAAAAGAAGATGTAGCCGAGTTTATTAAGTACGTAGGGAATCCAAAAATACAACAAGGTCTGGAAATGTATATTCAAGCTATGAAGCAGAAAGCAAAGAAATGAACAGAAAGATGCTTGTTGTATCTATGTACCATCATTATATTACATTTTTTGTAAATATTTGTATTGATATAAGAATACTATCTGTACATATGTAAGGCAAATATACATTTATTATATATTATAATCGTTTTTTTAGGTTACCACCCTCATATTTTGCTTATTTAGTTATAATTGGGATACTATGTAGTTTTACAATTTTAATCGACTTTTCATGAGATACGCAATTATTGAGTTAATTATTGTATATTATGTATAGTTTTATTATAATTTAATGATGCATATTTTAATTTCATAAAAAAAAGTTTCATGAGGCATAACATTTAATTGCTTTAATTTTTTAGCGATATTTTTTAAAAAAAACCTCATTATAATAACAATTATAATATATTATTGTCAGGTCCAATTATATTATTATCTTTAATATATAAAAGTCGTTAAAACATTTATTAATCATAAAGTGTATTATGGCGTAGCGTGAGTCCAAACAGCCCGATACGCTCGTTAAAATTGCCGCCACACAATAAAAATAGTGAAGGAAAATATCGTCTAGTACTAAACAGTCTGAAATGTATAAGGGATCACATTGGCATAAGATGAGCATGGCATATGCAATTAGCCGACAGAATAATGGTCTTTGATTTTAAAAATTGCCGCTCATTAAGTGCCTGAGCGAACAGCTGTGGCACGCAGAAGATTGTTTATGCAACGAATACAATAAATGTATGAAAATAAAATTTAAATTTAAATGAAGTAATTCGTTTTCACAAAACAAAGCAGCAGTTTATTAAGCATCCGTGCATCCTTATTTTAATTTTATGTTCATGTACGCATAATTATGTACCTAACACAAATGCATTTCAAAAGTCTTCCCCGAGTAGGGCAGCGGTCTCGGGGTCGACGGTCTCCGTCATGCTCATCTGCATATCCGCCCATTCTTCCCGCTGGTTGTCTATGAAGTAATAAATCTCTAGGACTCTGTCCCGGTTGCGCTTGATTTCATTACTGTAAAATATCAAATTGAAATATTTTATACTGTGGAAATTTTAATAATTTTACTTGTATAATAATACTATGTAGCTGGCTTTATTTGTACAATAAAGTATGGCTTTTTAAAATACGACTAGTACTCAGAGCCGTCTTAAGAAATGCCTCCTGGCATAAAAGAATTCGAAGCCCCTTGGTAGATATAATGTAAGGCAAAAAATTAACGTAGATTTTAGCGTGTCGTGTAAGCTCTTCGTATGTCGGCCTCCTGTGACCTTAGGGTCACTATGAAATAACACATTAGCCATAATCTGTTATATAGCTAAAGCTTGAAAGACTTCATAGTCTAATTCTTTATAGTTACTCACTCATTAGTTCCTTGCACAAGATCATCCCGCCAGTTGTTCGCGCGCGTCATGAGCAAATCTTCGCGAGCATCGATGAACCTCATGTGATTATCCGACGACTGAGCTACTAGATTCATCATCAAGTCTCTATCCATCATTACCTAGTGCCCAAAACAAATTAATTAAGAATATTTTAATAATATACTTATAATATCCATAAAAGTAATAGGGTCGTTAAATTATTGAAGTAAGATAAAATATTACCTACGGTATGAAAATGAATATTAAGTATATTTGCACATTTTCTGTAAATAGTATTTTTTTTATGATACAAAGTTTAAACGTCACATAACGTGCAAATCTTACGAAGAGACTTTGGCAAAGGGAGATCTCCTGCCGGGTTAGGTGATCATGCCCGGGGAGCGGCCGTGCTCCAACAGTCTCAGTTCGGAGCCTGTATATATGCCAGATGTTTAGAAAACTTGGATAGCGTGATTCAGCAGCGCCATCGAAAAGCATTTTTAGCTTGCCAGAAAATTCATAAAAATATAACGTATTATTGCTTGCTCGAACGTTAAATTGGCTATTTGAGAAAGAAAGAAGGATTGAAAGAAAGTAACACTCGCTCGCCTCAAACAGTTCAGGTGGCGCATCCCCCAGCAGTATCTTGTTGCCGAGCAGCTTGGACAGCGTCTCGAACTGGCGCATGGACCACATGCCCTCGTGCTCGCGCCACGCGCCGAACGCGTTGCGAGACACCTCCAGCAGCTTCGTGATCATCTCAGTCATGTTCACCGCGAATTGGACCCTCGACTCCTGGAATATTTATTAGCAAGTTAAAGTGGTTTGTAATAGGTGTACATTATTTATAAGGACATTTGTGTTAATCAAAAGAATGAAGTGAAGTATTGTAACAAAAGCAGCAGTGGTTATCCTGCTAAGGTTATCCTAGTGGTTAAGGAACTCCATCTCTCATTCGTGCGAGTCCATCTCTCAGTAGGGTGCAAGGATCAAATCCTAAAGACGCATGCACCTCCGATTTTCAAAGCCATGTGCTAATTAGAAAGTAATTATCACTTGCTTAACAGTGATGATTACATCGTGAGAAAACCTGCATAGCCGAAAGATCATAAAGTTCTGAAAAGGCATATGAAGTCTGCCAATGTGCACTTGGCCAGCGCGGTAGACTATAGCCTAATCCTTCTCATTTTGAAACAGACCTGTGCCCAGCAACGCGACAGTCATGGGTTGATGATGAAGTAACTGCACCTGTTGCCCATAACTGAACTTTGCAAGAAGAATCATTGCGCATTTCCTAAACTAAAATTCCTATCTATACTGCCTATAACATTTTACCGTCCTAAAAATACCTCGTTGATTGGAATTAACGCTCTTGCAATTAGTATTTACCACATTAATTCTCTTATCGACATATAACATGTTCCCAGTACCTCACATTGTTCATACAATTGCATCTCTATGGTCATCAGTTTCTTCCACAGATCGTACAGCAGATCGTTGAAGGCCTCTCCAACATCCATTATGTTCGGTTCGAGTTGTTCTATCGTGGCTTGTTTTGTAGTGAACTTGCTAATAATCTCATTCATCTGGCCTACTAAAGGCTTTTTCTTTGCTTCGAAATCTCCTACCACTCTAAAAATGATTTTAATAAAATAATTTGATGGTTAGAATGGATTTCACAGCGTGTAACATAAATGGGGGTCGGTATACAAGCAACCACTCTTTTTCGGCGTTTTTCGCTTTTTCTAATAAACCGCTATATGTAGACCGTTCAAATTTTCACAATGCGTTTACTTCTATGACTGCTAAGATATCAAATAATATAAATAAATGAATGCAAATATATATAATGAATGAAAATTTGGTGATACGGAACCCTCCATGTGCGAGTTCAAATCTCACTTGACCAATTATATAAATCTAACTTACTCCTTGCTTCTTTTAACACTGTCTTCCAAAGCATTGTCAACCAGATCCTTGAACAGTTTGATTTCGTGTTGCCTTGTGTTGTACGCTCCTTGTGCAAACTCCACCAGGCCAGCCATTGTCTCTACGTATTGTTCTTTGTACCTGATGAAAAATAACCTTTTAATTATCTGGTACTTTTCAAGGCCTTTCTCATATATTTGTATATGCGGTACCAAAACATAAAAAGCTGTTTTTTACCCGACTGCTTCGGGTAATCGGCCGAATGTTTTTCAAGTATGTAGGTATGTATAATTTTATAGTGTGCTAGGTCGCAAAGTACAGCCCAAAATGCTTGACGAATTTTAATATATGAGGTGTTATTGAATTCGTTAAAATTTTAGTCTAAATTGTGTGCGTGAAAACGGCTTATTCAAATAGATAGGATTTTCATAAAAACACAGAGGATAAGTATTTACTGTTCATAAAATCCGACTAGTTCGCCTCCAATTTTAAGCAGGAGTGAACCATCTGGATCCTTCTCGAACATAGATTCTATCAGCTCCGGGCCACTGAGGTATTCCACAAATGACAGGGCGTAGAATTCCACTCTAGCGTCATACTCCTCCTTAGCCAATCTTTCCTTCTCTGCTTTTTCATCCGCTTCGTCTAGTTTTCTTAATAAACCTCTGTAGTATAATAAAATTTCATTACTATCTATAGGAGTATGTAAAGGATAAATATATGTCCCTTCGTGGTATAGGGCGGTGTGCAAGCAGGAGATTGAAGAGTTAATGCAATTTAGGAAGGTCCGCCAAAGAAAGTAGCAGCCGCCTTCGACTAGATACACTGTTTTTAGACCCATGTCATCATAAGTAACTTTCTACGCGCTTAACCCCTCACTTGGATTCCCGGCCATGGGTGTCATGGACACCTTATGTATCCAAAATAAATTCTACACGTATCCAAGTTTAGGCCCTGGCCCGTGATTGTCATAACGGTGAAGTGACCGTTACGCCACAAGGAATTATCGGAGGAATTTTGGATGAAAGCAAATATTTCCTGGCATGTAACAACTACAAATGCTGCGCTCAGATGATCCTTCTAAATCCTTGTCGAACATCGAAGTGTCTGTTATACAGTAGTTATGTGTGTGCGGGTGAAAAAATATTTTGCATCCTGTCGTTTACGTGTTATGATACGCGCACATTTTAAATTTTCTAACAAGTGTCAATAATGTCGAATCGATATTGTATTTTAATCTCACCGAAACACAGCTCTTCCGTTTTCCCTGTCATCTTCAGAAATAATTTTGTAATCCAAATATGTGACTCTGGTAAGAGCGGATTTGAGAAATTCATACGTCATGGGATCGTCGCAGCACGGATTGCCCTTAAAGCTTACTGATCGAAGTTTCCGAAACCTTCTTAGATATGCCATCTGTAACGAGAAAACATAAATTACTCTTTAGAATTACATATTTAATAACCTTCATAACATATGGTATGTTATGAAGGTTATTAAATATGTAATTTCATAACGTATGGAGAAACTCAATCTTAGCATTAAGACGTTATACCTAAATAACCGGCCAAGTGTGACTCGGAGTCGCGCATTGAGTGTTCCACTTACAAACATTTGTTATATGTATGTAAGTTAAATATAAACAATAATTTTCGGGTTCTTTAAAGAAAGTAACTAAGTAGTCCGTCTGCGTTTCGGTCCTCCATTTGAAGGGTTGTATCATTGGAATCGTGATATACCAATAGGCGACCGAATAGGCATCTCAGTTCCCCTATACCTATGGATACCCTTTTATTTTTTTTTCGAGGGGGAAACCTTCAAAAGGTACCCGACGACGTGGGAGCGACGCCGGGTTATGCGGGATTTTTACCGCACTAAAACCCCCCCGGTGGCCGTCCTCAACGCTTGTTGGAGAACTCCGGGATCTCCGGACACAACCGGAGTCCTCCAAGCGCGATGCCCCGATCGAGCTCTACCCTGGGGGAACAATTTCTGCTCCTCCCACACCATGTAGTGTTTACGACGGTATGCGACCACACATACCGCCGTCCTTCCCGGGGTCGCTTGCTGGACGGTTCAGGCTCCCACTCTGGCCGCCCGCAACCCCGGAAGCCCCCTTTTAGTCGCCTCCTACGACAGGTAGGGGATACCGTAGCTCTATTCTAGTCCCGGAACTACAGGGACAACCTATGAATACCCTGAATATAACAAATAAATACCAAGAGTGGTTCTCATCCAAGTATTTTTTCAATGTTTCAAGAAGAGACAGCCGTGATGAACCGTTTAAGTACAGATTGAATCCAACTCGCACTTGACCGGTTACATTATTATTTCAGCATAATTTAAAGTACATAAGGCATATCTTTCACCGATTTTTAAACCTTAAATTTATTGCAAATCTTTAAACTACGATAAGTGAACTTGTCAAATATAACTTCACGACGTTAATTACGCACCTCCTTAAAATCTTCAATAAGATTATCTCCAATGCTAAACACTAGTATTTTTTCTAGTGTTTCCATGTTTTCTAATTTCCTTATTTTATTGTGAAAAAGTGTAAGAACTTCCAAATTGACTAGAGCTTCTAGATTCTCAATTTTTTCAATTTTATTGAAAGACAAATCTAGTTCATTAAGACCCGTTAATTGTTCTAAGTTTTCGATTTTTTCGATTAAGTTATGAGCTAAAGTTAATTTTCGAAGTGACTTTAACATCCAGAGATGGTCTATTCGTAATATATTTTGAAATTCCAGTCTAACTATCGGCGCTTCATCTAAATGCACGCCTTCTTCAGCAAAAAGTCTTCCTGCTTCTTCAGTAGGGCCTGAAAAACAATTAAAAATTCGTAGGATGCCTTCTATAAACTATATATATATAGATATGTTCTATTAAAAATGTCGAAAACATCAATGTTATGGATTTAATAATTGGGTGAACTAATTTTCATGTTCGTGATACAAGTTTATTCAGTGGCGTAACATTTTGAATTTACCCCGACTTCCAATTTGAATTTACTCTCTAGACTTATAATTTTAATTACAGACTCAGCTAATCAGTGCAAAATAAACATCAAAAGAACATTACCATATTCCAAAATACAGCGCGTAAGCATAGCATTATCTATTACACCCGGCTCGATGTCGGGGTGAATAATTAAACTATTCAATGACCGTTTTTCAGTCATTGTAAATGTTTCGTTACAATAACCTGTTGATTGTTACATTAAGAGCAAAAATATATAAAAGATAATCGGTAGAATGAACAAAGCTAATTATTTATACCAGTTGCCTGCAGGCTATTAGGTAAATAAATATTTGTGGTTGCTAGGATACGTTTATGTTTTACTCAATTTCTCATCAAAGAAAGTGGGTCCACCCAAAGAGTATAGTAATCTGGTCCACCTCTACAACTTTTAAATCAAAACACATTTTCGTAGATACCAAAACGCAAATCAATAAACTAATTAGATTTTCTACATTGAAGTTCTAGGTCATTTCGTTTTCTAAAATACCTATTCAAAATTTGAAAACAAGTTATTATAGTTTAAAACATGGAACAGAAAAAGCAATCTCTACTATGGTTTAAAAGTTATATAAAAATAATTCATAAAATTTATTTTAAATAAATAGCAGATAGATATTGTAGTTTTAATTAAACAAAATTAAATTAACTAAAAAAAGTGGGCACTTTATGTAAGACTATTTTTATTTTTTTGTTATTGGCAAATTGGCAACTGACTAACATGTATATAATAATACTCTATGCAACTGACACTACAAGGTCAATGTGAACCAAAGAGTAAAGTAATCTATGATGTGACCTCATGTCGTCGAAGTACGAAGTATTTATATTTTATTGCTACTACATTAATAGTAGTATTCTAAAATAAAGTTTTATATTATTATATTTATAGCATTACATAATATATTTATTTATTTCAATACATAATTATTGCGCCTGTCAACATCGAACCATAATGCACACCTCTACTTCTATACAAAGACAAAAGCAAAGTAATCATCCACAGATAACAACTGTTAATTTTAGTGACAAGTGAAATCAGTGAAATTATTTTGATAAATATTCGATCATTTCTTTAAAATGTCCTTTTTCGGGGTAGGAAATCCCTTTGCTACGCCGGTTGGTCAGAAGATAGGTAAATTTGAATAAAAAGTACTTATTGAATGCATTTTCTATATGTTTCGCGAAATCTCGTGATTGAAGTTTCCTTTCGTTTTGTTGCGCACTACGAATTTAAAATTTCTCTTTGTTTCTTTCCGGCTTATGACCTTTTAATTGAAATAATTATTGCTGATGGGTTGATTGGAAGTTTCAGATGCAACTGTTATTTGTACGCAATTTTATTGTGATTTTGTGTGCCAATAATTTTTATGATCTTCCAGAACAAGCCACAGATGGCTCGCTACCTTCGGAGAACTGGGCTCTCAACATGGAAATCTGTGATATAATAAATAGTAGCACTGACGGACCAAAGGATGCCATAAAGGCAATAAGGAAGAGACTGACACAGAGTGCTGGCAAGAACTACACTGTAGTGATGTACACCCTCACCGTTCTGGAGACGTGCGTGAAGAACTGTGGAAAATCATTCCATGTTCTTGTCTGCAACAAGGAATTCATCTCAGAATTGGTATGGACTTTTCACTACCCATTTAAATAAAAAACGAATGCATGAGAACATTAGGTATATAAGATTTTGATATAACTCACATCATTTAATTTATGTAAATTTTATTGCAGCAAAGTTTTATAATTCTACATAATACATACATACACCATTGCTTATAATTGTTATGCGAGTTTATAAATCAGATAAGAAACAATTTTTATTTTAAGTCGATAAAATGATGAACCCACATATGTCACCCACCATTTATACGTTAAGCTTACTGTATTATCAATTTCATATAGTTATACAAATAAAGTTGATACTACCACATAAACCTACTATGTGTCATACCCTGTTGCAAATGATACTAAATTGTAATTGTAATTCCTAAGAGGAATGTACTTTATCAAATTGATATTTGATTAAACACTGTTTATCAAGGTTGTAATCTTAAAGTTTACAATTCATTAACACTGCCTTATCTTTGAGAAACTGTCTTTATTGAGATAAAATGTCAATTACCTCTCTACAACATCTATGAGGGTAACTGTGAAACTAGTCATAGGTGGTATATTTTTTTACATGATGCTTATGTGTGTTAATTTAGACTTTATTTTTTTCATTATATTATGTAGGACACATTCTTGACTTTGAAAATAATGAAAAAAGTTGCATAACAATATGTTGTAAATCTGATGTCACCTTGAGCGGAGTATCAATTAATAGTGTGGTTCTATTACTTAATCATATGCATAGTTTAGTATACATATTATAAACTGGTTTAATGGCAGCTTATACTGGTTCAATAACATGATTTTCGTGTTATTTGTTCTTGCTACAAAATTCATGCAAGGTAGAATAGAACATGCTTAAATGATTCATATGCTTACACATACGGTACATATATTATATAGAATATACACATACGGTGGTATATGAATCATTTTTTTGGTCCCTTATTTACACTATAAACTAAACCCATCTCACTCTGAGAGGAGACCCATGCCTATGCTTAACAGTGAGATGGCAACGGGTTGATAATGAATAATTGTTGTACATAAAAATGTGATAGATAGATGATATATGATTAAACTTTGCTCATTTCTTTTTGAAAATCTTATTCTTATTTATATTCGAAACTTGTTAAACATACTATAACTTTGGATATACATTATTACTATAGTATTTCTACAGTAAGATAATCTTTTGCTATACTTGTTACCTAGCTCTGCCTCCTTCCTTCGCGAGGATTCGTGGATCTATTTAGACAGGTAACAAATGTCTCAGATAGAATAGTGTGTGTATATGTATCCCTGAATGTTATTCTAATATCGTAAATTCAGAATCATTGGAATTTTGTGAAAAAAACAAACTAATGTGCATTACTGTCTACTAGCTAGTTATGGTTGCTAGTTTAACTTGTATGGACTTGTGTAAGTTTTTGTTATTGGTAAATAACCCTACAAAATCCCACAAAAGTTATTTAAATCACATTGTTCACCGATCTTTGATGCCATCGCCCGACAAAGTGTTTTATCAAGACTGTTCAGTAAAAACAATAGGTTTGTGAAATCCTCATAACAATAAACAAATATTGTTTCTTTATGTCAGTCTGATCCATATCAGAAAATCCTATCTAGAAGGTCAATTAAATATCTAATACCATATTAAATAATGATGGTATTCTATAAACTCTGAAAGTTAAGAAGTAACACTAATATTTTTAATTATTGTCGTAGTGATACATAACACCAGGGATCGTTCTAAATATTATAATGAAGTAGAAAAGTCACAGTACTTTTATGGCTTTTAACCTGGTGTTAGTATCATGTTACATGGTGTAACAGCATTTTGTTATCTTCTCATATTGATAGGTATGAAAGAATCGGAAATATAAATATACGGAAAGTAGGTATATTGTATGTATATAGAGGTATGTATATTATTTTGGTTCATGACATCATCATACTGCCAATGATATGATAATTATATAAGCATGTGTTTGTTTACATAGCAGGTTGTTATGTAAGTTAGTAGCAGACTTCCCTGACCTACTCATGAACACTATTTTCAAAGCTGTGATAACATCAGCAATGTAGAAAAAAAGATGTATATACATCGATAATCTGTTGGACATCTTTTTTTTTATATTAAGTATTAATGAACAAATTATGCTGTTTTGAAATTTAAAAGTAAAGAAAAAAAACTACAAATGATTGACTATTAACATTGAATAGGAATTAATGAATACTTTTTGCTTAAGAATCACATTAAAAATATTCTCTTAAACACATAATATTTATGTACTTTGTTACTAACATATGTAATGTTATGGTTGACATTGTCACTATGTTAATTAAACTACATTTACTGATGAACGTAGGGTGTAGTCATGGCGTATGCTAAAACATGCTAAGTATTTCACTAGTCAGGACAACATGAACTAGTTGCTACTTTGTAATATGGTTCTTGTTATAAATAGTACTACAACTTAAAAATGTGTTTGGTTACAGGTAAAGCTTATTGGGCCCAAAAATGATCCCCCGACAGTGGTGCAGGAGAAGGTGCTGAGCCTCATTCAGTGCTGGGCCGACGCGTTTCAGAACCAACCTGAATTACAGGTACTATTTCTAACAAAGAGCTTGACAAATCTTATTTGCATTTATTTTAATATCACTCTTAATTTGACATCTGTTTGGCGGATTTAGAATTTTCCTTAGGGAGGGCTTATCCCAGCTGAAGGTAGATTCTGATGCTGAAGTCTCCTACTGAAAATAGGAATATATGAATACAGATTACGAGTAAGGTAATACAAATTTATCATAGTTTAGAGGAAAATGAAAAATAATCGATAAAATTTGTCGATACAATAAACCGTACTTAATAACCAATAAACACCAATGACCAGACACCCTGTATATTATTTGTTAGACCGAACGCAAAGTCTCTAAAATCGTCAATCAATAACGTCAATTGCCCTAAACGACAACGCATTTATTATTCTATCGCGGAAGTGGATCAATTGGCTAATGGCGAGTCGAACAAGAAAACGACCGCTTGCCATCTGAAGGACATAAACAAGTCAATAAGCAAAAATGTTATAAAATTCGATCTTAACGTAATATTAATAGGGTAAATTTCATGTAAGATTTTGTTTTTTGACGGTACTAGCGGTACTGGCCTGCCGCGTAGGTGTTTCTATGAAGAAGTATATATGTAATGGGGCAAATTATCACTTAATTTTTGTAATCAAGGTGACGTATGCCAGTAATACGATGGATCGTATTACTGACACAGGTCACCTGTATGTACCTTATCATTTCTCTGAGGGGAGCACACATATTATGTGTCCTGCGTAATTAGTTAATCCTTAGTTATATAGCTCGTATAAAAGTAAACATGTTAAATGCGAGCAAGTCATAAAATAAGATGATGTTTAAAAAATGTAAATTGCTATTTATTTTCATAATTATACACTTACAAACGGATAACATTGACCCACATATTTTTATTACGAATAAATAAGTGATATAAAAGTAAATACGTTGAATGCCTGCAGTAATAAACAACGAAGTTATTTTTAATTTATCGCATTTGGTATTTGTTTTGTTTAATAAAGTATGATTACAACGGATACAAAGCTGTTTTGCGGATTTGGATTAAACCGTTGTCAGTGAGTCACAATGAGTTTGTAAAATCGATGGTTCTATTATCGGGCAGTTGTGGGTTACGCAGGTAACGCTATCGTGATTGTGAAGTGTCGATGAAAACGACGCCTAGGGTTGCAAGGAAATTATCGATATAAACATATTTGTATGCGATATTATCGATAAATCATATAAAAATTTGTACGACAATATTTTTTTTTACTAACAAAGTTCAAATATTCTCGATTTTGGGGACATTCATTTTCGTCGACCTGAATGACCGATATGAATATTTAATATTTTTCGTTTCGATAATATAACATCAACATTTCGATATATCGTTGCATCCCTAACAACGCCTCGATAAGCATGAATAACATGCAACGGTATTATATTTCTTTATATATTGTCAAGGGCAACCGTGCAACTGGTAACAATAAGGCAGGAAAGAGGAAAGTAATGTATTTTATTGTTGCATTATTATATAAATACCTGCCCTAATTATTAATAGATTAGGCGTAAGAAACTTTTTGGATAACTTGACGTTGTGTTGCCTGATTATCAGCAGTAGTAAATAAGTCATTTTGGATCCAAATATTTTTGATGTGAAACATCTATAGCCGCACGTAAAACCGATTTCTGGTCTGGTCGTCGCCACGCTATACATTGTCACAGTAATACCGTCCTCAGAGGCAACATCGAATATAACTATTACCGAAGTCACTGATTAAACGAATTAAGTAGTCACGATTTGAAATAAATTCGTAAATTTTTGTATTTAATGAAAATAAATGTTTATTCAATAAATAGTCATCGTTATCTGGAAAAAAATCGTAATATTTTATTTTATCATTATGACATATTTAGTTCCTATCACAATGTTCTTTTCTGCATATTTTACAAAATAATGTCGATGTTTCACATCTGCCAGGCGTCCCGTGACGGCTCACATTTTTTTTAGTTGAGTTGTAGCAATTTTACTATAATGCCTCCTCATTTACAAAGTATACTTCTCATTTACAAGTATACAACCAGTGTCCCGAATGTTTTTATCTTCAAAATCAATGTTATGATTCCAGGGTGTTGGACAAGTGTACAACGAGCTTCGGACTAAGGGCGTCGAGTTCCCGATGACCGATCTGGATGCTATGGCCCCCATTTTTACTCCGATGAGGGTAACTACAATTATTCAATTATTAAAATATAAATTTATATGTATACATATATGTATATTATATCGTATGTTATACTTGTACTAATTACTTATAATAATAATTACGATTAATAAATGCAAGAAGTAATGTGATCGATTGTATTATGAAACTAAGTGGAAAGTTTAGATAAATGGAAGATATCCAGATTCGAGTAATATTTATTATATATGCGGGCGAGTAATATTTATTATAGTTGTACGTAATTATTACGTCAATCCATTAAAATGGTTGTATATGATTTCAGAGTGTACCAGACGGCGTGGAGCAGCCGCTGGCGGGCTCCCCGCAGCGCGCGGCGGCGCCCGCCTCGCCCGCGCGCCCCGCGCAGGAGCCGCTCCCTACCACTGTGAGTAGAATAGACCATCAACTATATAGACCATAAAAGTCGCCTGGAAACAACTCCGGTCACCGATCAATGTAAACGGGTCCCTTAGATTGAACAAAATACTAGTGGATGCCGAGAAACATTAATATCGTTAAACAATGGTAGATGTCGCCATCTCTGTGGCTGTCTTTTTCATAATAAATATCGTCAACTCATTAATGTTCTACTGCTATGCTTAGGAGAAAACAAAATGATGTAAGCTTAGACCATACTTTATACAAGTGCAGATATAACATGTACTCAATAAACATGAAAACTTTCAGTTATAGCATGAAAAATATGCCATGTGTATCCATTAAATATCCAGGATTTTAATCTCTAACTATAGCGTGTTATAGACACAGTTATGGGTAGTAATGGTAATGACATCTGTGAGATAAGTTTTTTATTCTATTTGAGTATAATTCCATTGGTGATACAATATCAAATGGATTGCGTGTCCGTTAGGTAGTCTGTCTCATACAATCATCTACCCGGGAAAAAAAGAAAAAAACAACGAGTATATATTACTCTATTGTAGCAAACAAATACATAGTTAAAATATATAATATTTTGTTATGAGAAGTCATTATTATAAGTGATTTATCGTTGTGACAAATTTCGTTGCAGGTGACGTTGACCGAGAGCCAGACAAGCAAGCTGCGCGCGGACCTGTCGGTGGTGGAGGGCAACATGGCCGTCATGAACGACATGCTCAACGAGCTCACCGCGCAGCCGCCCGCCCAGCACCACGACAGCGATATCGAGCTGCTCAACGTATGTTAACAACATTGGCCTCAAGTTTATTTATTAATAGATTACTTACATAAGATGCAGTATTTACAATAAATAAATGTTAAGTAAGCTTAAAGGATACATTACAACTGGTCATCGTGTGTTGTTGGCACTATTGGCTGACCAATAACCACTTGATTTTAATATATCGAATTTGAACAATAGTGCACTTTAAGAGTCTGTAATTATATAGTTTGATCTAGTAAATAAGAATGCTTATTGTTCAAAACAGATCAGACAATGGTCAATATTTTATCAAACAACTTGCATTTAAATCCTTACAACAGTAAATTATATGTCTAAAACATCATTTCTAACAGGTATTAAACATGCCAGGATGTGCTTGCTGGGGCAGTAAATCTTATTTTCCCTATACTTACTATATTATTGACAGGCACGACCATTGATTGAACATCCGTGTTGCGATTGATATAAAGTCATTAATACACATTAATTATATACAAAAATAATATTTTATGTGCCAGCACATTTTTGGCATATTCAATGTTTGTTACATATTATAAATTATCTCATCAATGAGATGATGAATCTCATCACACTTAAATTTTACAAAATAAGGTTTACACATGTATATTGATGTTAAACGGGTGCTAAAACATGGTAAATGTGTAAACAGAAATCTGAATTGATTGGTTAATATTCGTCAAACTTTTGGACCAACACATTGGTAAAAATACAGTTTACCTATTTCTGCCTAATAGCAGCAGTGTTAGGCGCTGCTGTGTTCCGTTTTGAAGGGTGTGGTAAGAGAGACATACTTTTCCGAGGCGTTCCAGCCTAGTCCTCAGGGGTAGCGGCGCATCTGTGGCCACCTCAGGTAGGAATATCTAATCCTATCTGGGGTTGATTACAGATGTCCATGGGCGGCAGTAGTCACTTACCATCAGGTGGACTGCATACTCGTTTGTTACTCCTATATTATATATTATAGTGGGTAACGTGTGTGTGTTGCAGGAGTTGGCGGAGACGCTGGCGGCGATGCAGGCGCGCGTGGCGGAGCTGGTGGCGCGGCTGGCGGGCGCCGCGCTCACCGCCGACCTGCTGCTGGCCAACGACCGCCTGCACAACCTGCTGCTGCGCCACAAGCGCTTCCTCAACAACAGGTACGCTGTCGCAGCTTGTCCCTGTACTTCCGGGACAGGAATAGAGCTACGGTATCCTCTGCCTGTCGTAAGAGGCGACTAAAAGGGAGCTTTCGGGGTTGCGGACGGCAAGAGTTGGAGTTCTAACCGCCCGCCTAGCGACCCCGGGAAGAACGATGGTATGTGTGACCTCATAGCGTCGTACGCTCCACAAGGAGTGGCGAGCTTCATATTACCTTTTGAAGATTTTCCTTCGTCGACAAAAAAAAAGCTATCGCAGCTGTGAGTGCCGCCTGAGTTACGGATGAGGTGACCGTCTTAAGCCTCAAAATTGAAGATACATCTTGTATAAACTCCAAGTAGATTCCTACTATCCACGATCACAGCCTTCTGGTGACGACTTACGCCTTCTTTCCTTTTTTTCCGACTTCTTTCTCATTCTGTAGTTTTAAGCCCAATAGTATGGTAATAGGTTAGTGATCACGTAGAAAATGTAATGTTATCTGAACGGTAGTGAAAGTATAATTAGTCTGAGGAATTACCACTCCTACATATATTTCTGTATATGTGTAACAGTGGTCACTTACCATTAGCTATTTCTTAACACGGCTTTCTTTGGTACAAAGACTTGTGTATCTACGCTTTCATTAGGTAGATTTAATGCTGTTTAACAGGAATGCCGCAACAGGTGGGGCCACTCCATCAGCAATACTCGGAGCGGCTATGGGCGTACCCGTTACTAATGATTCACGTAAGTTTTAAATCAAACTACATTATTAGGTACAATAAGTTATCATAAATACAATTCAATTCAATGCAATTCAATTTCATAATTTACAACCTATGATAACTAATCTAAGTGATTAAATATTTATATAATTTTAATTAGTCTAACTTACAAGGTACAAACAGACCAAGTCAAATCATAATTATCACTTATGTTTTACAAGATACCTATAATATTGGAATACAATGTGGAATAAAATTTTATTGTATTTTCATTATATGTTTTCAGCAAAGAAGGATGATGATGCGCTGATTGACCTTAGTGATGATGTACCGGACGTTGCTAAGCTGTGTATGTATAATTTGTATCTGCTTTCAAATATATCAAATTTTGTAATAAAACTAGCAAACATTTCAGTATGATACTTTTAGTAAATTAATTAATAAATCTTATTTTGAAAAAAGTGTCAAATTCGGCTTAGTCGTGTACACTTTCAGAAAAACATATATTTTTTGGAGTACGCAAATAATAATACTTATTATGTTTTTGAAATCAAACAATTACTTCAATTTTATTTCTTTATTTTTTTCTATTCTATTTAGGTTACACTTATTAAACTTTTGAAGTAGTGTAAAATTAAACCTATTAATCTAATGTACCTTCCAGCGGTGAACGACATTCAGGCGGATAAATCCCCGAGTGGCTCCAAGGACGAGTTCGACATGTTTGCGCAGTCGCGTAATGTTACATACGAGAATACTAAGACTGGGTATGTTAACTGTTGCTTTTAATTATTATATTTTTTTAAATTGGTAATAATGTTCATGTTTTTTACGTCTGAATGGGTAATTTGGGGTAAATAAATGAAATGTTGTATTAATATAAGGTGGTACGTTTTTGGTAAGTAAATGAATATGTGGCGATATTTCGCATATCTTTAGGAGATGGCTCCAGTTTTTTATCATCAGTCAGAAATATTTTTATCATCTTGCATATAATTGTATAAGTACCGAAATAACTGTCGTAGTATAGCAGATTCATTGCGGATCATAGATCAGTATTTCCAAAAACCAACCTCATACTGACCAGGGGTTAATTTTTATTATTGAAGTTGAAGTTGACTTGGACGTATATCGTTATAGTCGTAGAACAAAGTCGGATTTAACAAATACCTAACTTTACAGGGCAGCCATCTAAAGTTATTCACAAACGTCATTTACTACGAGCGCATTTCAAATCCGTCGTTATACAGACTGATTAATTTGAAAACTAAAATACTTAGATTTTTTCTGTAATGCAGTAATAATATTTAGACAATATGTTATATCCAAATACGATAAAAAGTGAATTTCGTATTTTTGTCAAATCCATCTTTGTTCTACGACTATGACGATATGGAGTTGTTTATTGACGTAAGGTGTGTGTGTGTTGCAGCGGCAGCAGCTACGCGGACGGCGCGGAGCGGCACGCGCCGCACGGCCTCGCCGCCGCCGCGCAGCGCGCCGCCAACCAGCAACCCCTGGTACACACACACACACACACACATACTCAACCCTCGCCATACACACTACACACATAGCCCTCACGCACTACAGATACAGCCCTCGCTATACATTGTATATACACAGCTCTCACACACTACACACAGCCCTCACACACTACACACACAGCCCTCACACACTAAAGACTCAGCCCTCATCCTTCTCACTACACACACACACACAACCCTCATCCTTCTCACTACACACACGCACAACCCTCACCCTTCTCACTACACACACATCCCTCACTCTACACACTCACAGCCCTCACTATACACACCACACACGCATCTTACTTGCACATATACCCCTCATCCTGCACACACTTTATACGCGCATACACATCTCTCACGTACCATCACACACACACCCACACATGTCAAAAACAAAACACACCCCTACACACTCGATACACGCACAAAACACGCAAACACACACAAACACGCAACGCCCGCACTACATGTATCCTACACATGCCAAAAACCTTATACATCTCACACACACAATTAGCGTCCCTCACTCCTCACACCACGAACGATGATTGAAATAGCAACTGTTCATGTTTCGCCTGCAATATTTACATACCGAACCATATCGTATTATAATATCTCCAAATTGATACTTTTACACAAGTTTGAAGTTAAGGTTAAGTTAAAAGTCAAGTGAAGGTTTCTCTATGAAGGCATAAAACATCATTTTACTCATTTTAGGAGAAAAAAAAAACTGTAACTTTTCTGTTTAATTCTTATTTTTTTTATTCAGTTTTTAATGTAGTTTTATATATTTTCTAATGTTATGTTTTTGTGTAAATATTAAATTTATGCTTAATTTTTTCATTAGTCCATTTCCTCTATCATTTTTCTTCTTCCCTTTTTATTTATTTTATTATAATTTACCTTCCAACAGCCTACGGGAATGGATCAAAGGGAGATTGATGAAATATCCGCTTGGTTAGCTCAAGAAAAGGTGTGTTTTTTATTTTTTGTTTTATTTGTTTATTTATTTGCTCCTTGCACGCACGCGACTATGAACACTTTTATTGTTATTTAATGTATTATTGATAATAATGTAAATAATTGTAGTATCAGTACTGTATTTCTAATTTTCTACACTATTGTCACTGTTTTATTTTGAACACTTAAGCAACAATTGAGACTGTTGCATAAACGTTACCTTATGGTATGGTGCTGATTTAAGTTGTATTTAATTTTAAAGACATGGGGCTAAAAAATACCATACAGCCTTGCCATGCACCTTGGTCCAATGCTATAAGGAATCACTTTGGCATTGTAGTAACTATTACCAATACCAGACATATATGTTGTAGGTTCCACACATAACGTGTGTTATATACATCTATGAGACTTGTATGTTTGTAAGAAACCATATGAATCTATTCAAACAAAAAAAAGACAATTGTTATTTTCCTGTTAGAAACCAAAATATGTATACCATCTGCCCGAACGGTCCTGCGTTCTAGAAACTCTGAATGTATGAGTGTAAAAATATATAATAAATTACTTAATAATATAAAAGAATTAAAATGTAACATGTTTAAAAAAACACTACGTAGTTCGCTAGTTGACAAATGCTTTATGCACTAGAAGAATTTATGCAATAAACAATCTCTTATATTTATGATAAATTGTCTAATGTAAGTTATTATTTAATTTTAATTCTAATTGACTCAATTTGTACGCCACCATGTGGCAAATGTGAGATTCTTATATGTCTGTAACCAACATCAAATTGTAACCACATTGCAACAAATAAAGATTTCATTTCATTTATAAATGAGTAATATTTTTTAATATTTGTGTAATATATTCCACTGCAGGCCTCGTGCGAAGCGAACGGCACCCAGGAGAGCGTGACGAGCAGCGACTTCGACAAATTCCTAGCGGAGCGCGCCGCCGCCGCCGACGCGCTGCCCAACGCCGACGCCAGCCCCCCGCACCCCGCACACCCCAGCAACCCCCCGCTCCCCGCCAACCCCCCGACCGCCACGAACCCCACGGACGGCCAGCACACGCCGCGCCACCGCCAGATCAACAAGGACGGGCAGGACTCCATGTTCGCGCTCTGAACGCCGCGCGCACCGCAAGCGTCGCCCGACTTACGTGTAACGTGTAAGCTTGAGTTGTTGTATGGTCGCGAATATGCCGGTTCGTTTTACAAGGATATTGATATATGCTGATAAATTGGTCATGACATCGATTTATTTTAAGCCAGTTATACCTATTGAGTAGAAGTAATATTTTAGCTTGGGTATTAAATGAATTAAAATAAAATTTGTGGAGTAAAATATGAAACCATTATTGTCTGTGGAATTAATATTCGTAAATAAAATTATGAGTTTCCGAAAAAAAATCAAACCTAAAGTTTGGAATGAGAATGAGGTGTGAATTCCAAGTCAATAAAATTCTAAAAGGTAGTGAAAATAAATTTCATGTTGTCTTATTTTATTAGATGAATATATAAAAATATACAGTAAATCATTAACATATAGGAATAAATCTGTCTTTGAAGAGAGCAGTAATCAAACAATTTACACGTTTATAGTATGTATTGTAATAATAACGGTCATATTCGAGACCATATTTTAAAAATTTAAGTTATATGATAATAAATGTTGTTTTGGCATCGAATTGTAATCGCAATGGAGCCCGGTTGTTAGCTGTTTCCCACGGTGTATGCTGCTAATGTGTCGATGCTACCGATATGCCGTATGGTGCCTGCTTTTTATAGGAAACATTGAAATATTTTAAGCTGAATAATTGTGCAATATAAATATTATAATTGTCTCTATTAAGAGGAAAAATTAAATAATTTGATTTATGAAATTGCTGTATTATGAAAGGAAAGTATTCAGAAATTCATTTGCCGCCTAAAAGTAGTATATTGTTGTGGTTTTTAAATTTAAGTGGCTTTAGACTCCAATGAGTTTGAACTTGATTCATCGCGGGTAAGTTTGCAATCGACTTGGCATTCTTGTTGTGTTGTTGCAGTAAATAGATTTATACTTGACATCAGGTAGACATGATACTCTTTTATGAGTAAAAATCTCCTCATTTGCTATTAAATGCACCGAGATAATTATAATACTTGTATTGTGAGCAACTTTTGTTGTGTTATTTATAAGGATAAGTATTTTAATCGTATTTATTTTATTCGTGGACTCTATTTACTTTACGAATTATTATTGCCAATAACGATGTATTCGTTCGGTGAGATTATTTATATGTGGTTAAGGAATTAATTTATTGGAATGAAATCAACTTAAAATACTTCAATATACGAAATTGTTAGTGATAGCCGGAATAATTATGACGATTGACGCAAGACATGACTATGTATTGACGTCATTTTTCAGATCAATGTCTTGAAGGCATCTTTCGAAGTTTAATTTACTAAGGCTTATATCAGGATAAAGCTCAGTTTAAATCTATTCGTCATTGTGGGCGGATCACGTCAGCTCCTATTAGGAATATCCAATATAGGACTTATTTTGGCCGGCCAGTGGAGGCCGGATTATTAAAAAGTAAGATTGTATGCCGTTTTGTACTGTATCTGTAGATTTAAATTGAGCATAAATGCGCCTACTCTTGATAATTTCACTCTTAATCTATTGGATAAATTTGTCAAGTCGACAGATTGTGTCGTAGGTCAACCTTAAGACGAGGTCGACGTTGACTCCAAGATCGACTCCAAGACTCCAAGATATAAAAATAATTTACTATAAAATTGTACCCTTAGTAGACGTTTTTAACAGAAGCAGCGTGGCTTTACTGATACAATTCCAAACTTTAGATAGGAGTATGACAATTATAATGTTCTGCTAATGCTGCTCCACTGTGATAGCCTCACGACGAGCTCTATAGAGCTTCACAGTACAGCACTGACTTGATCCTTGTAGTATTTATACAAAGCCACATATTCACTGTTGCAAATGTCGCGCCACAATACTCCACATGTCTGGTGACATCGCTAGATCTGTCCCTTGTTGCTTCTTTTAATCACTGACTACACGTTTTTTATACTCTTATGCATTTCGTAAACCACCCTCGTTGTTGCATATGATATATAAGGGACAAGAACAGGATTTGTTCAGACACTATAATAAAATCTGTAGAAATGTGGACGTGAGATATCGTGAACCAACATCTTCAATGACTGCAGTCAGACGTTTGTTCCATAGTGAATCTGCGGCTTCGCGACACGTTAGAATAGATTTACGTTAGGTAAATAACCCTAATATATACATTTCATGTAGATTTGAAGAGACCATGGGAGCATTTATAACAAGAATATTGGTGTTTACAGCCTGGATTATGTACTACTGTATTACGATTATATAGTATTCGTCGAAAGGAAGAGAGCCTTGAATGTGATAATATTTGTTTTATATTACGATGTTTCTTAAGCTGTGTTTTTCGTAACACATATAAGTTCAATCATGGTATGTGATCGTGCTTCGGTATTAAACCATTTGTATATCTGTTACACGATTTAATGTAGCTTGCATTTTATGATATTATTTTAAGTTAATGCATTCAGCACATAACAGTATCTCGTCTCGGTAAAAAATTAAAAAGAACCCGCCTCCCCGATATCTACTAACGTCTTACCATAACTAATGTAGACTAACGTTTATTAAATCACGTTACCTTATAATGTTAACCCACGAGTACCAAAGTAGCAGACATACTAATGAAATAAATCGATTGGAAAATCGATTTTAGCGAGCGAGTCGTGGAAATAATTCTTACTATTTTCAATTTATATTTTAGTTCATTTCACGAAATGTTATCTAATGAAAGTATGAATATTGCATTTTATATGCACTATCGAAATTTAAAGAGGAGCCGCAAGATAATTTACAGCACAAAATGAAGTTAAAAAATTAAAAAGGAAATTCTATTTTTATTTAAATTTAATAATACAGTTGTATGCTACGACTCGTTAGCTATCTAACTAAACCATTCCACTTGTCTTAATAAACGGTCTTTTGGTGTTAATGTGATAATTATAAAAAAGAACAAGCTTAATGTTAATTATTTAAAAGAGTTATTTTATGTTTTAATCGTTGTATTTAAGATAATAAATTACGATATCGTATAAACAATGTTTTCTTTTTACACTCCTCTTTATTTCAATGAAAGGCCTACTAATATACTTGCAAGCATTCGGCCGAGTAACTCGCACAAAGACTAGTATGGAATGGAACGGAAGCGTCAATTTCGCCTCATTGCGCAGAAAAGCGCGAGAATGCTCGAGGATTCTCGCGTTTGAGCCTCGAGAGACGTTCAGTTGTTAGTCTAGATCTTCGACTTGACGACTGCCCCTTCCGTCCCTACCCGCCACTTCCCGCGGATTCCAGACGGCGCCGACAGTTGTTTAGGGAATTCTCGAATGAGCGAGGATCCTCGGAAGACGCGCAACCTTTTTTTTGGCACGTATTTAGTTTGTACGTTCCATAATTGACATAAAGTTCATTATGCTATGCAGAATCTGTTTGCAAAAATATGCTTCCATTCCATCATTACGCGGCAATGTAAATTGAGCCTAATCGTTTGATTCGCGCCGAGATACCATCCCGCGGAGGATGGACGGACGTCGTGACGAGTGTCAAGTACACCCGTCACGACGTCGTGACGAGTGTCGTCTATACTCGGCAAATATAGACAAGAAGAGGCGTGTACCTCTATTTACGAATATACCTGGCATTATGTTAAAGGATTCCGATGAAAACACATTGTAATTTTTATATTTTTAATTTATTTATCAATTTCTGTATCCATAACAGATACATTATACAGCAGGTTTGGCAATTTCACTAATATGTATTTACATTATAATAGTTATACAACTGCAAACAAAACTGTAGAATCTATGTCAGAGATTTATGAGAAATTAGGAGTTTCAGTGGAAAACATAATCACCATTTAATGGTTCATTTAACGTCCTACCAAAATCAGATAAAATTATGTAGAAAAATACATGAAATTGTCATAATAATAAAATAATTTGTTGTGATGAATAAGGTATAAAAATATTTTTATAAAACTTAAAAATAGGAAATTTTCACTCTCAGCTTACGCTTGTTCGACACAACTTAACATTGTACTGTAAGGAATGTGAGAAAGCAAGATGCCATCATGATACAGAAATTATAAACACACTTATAATTTTTAATGTAACTATTTGCTGCTGTTCGTATTATGAAATAAATTATGCCCTTTTTAAATATTAAGTTAATTCTGTTTATTAGAGATCCAATTATAACGAAAAATAGTAGGGCTGTACAATTTAACCGGCCAAGCCGGCTAAAAAAGTTAGCTAAATTAATTAGCTAGCTAACCGATAGGCTTAGCTAATTTAACCGGTTAACTTAATTAGCTCAGCTAATTCGCCAACGGCTAACCGGCTAATTTTTTTTTCAGCTATACTTTACTTTCAGCTTTACTGATTCTTTACTTACAGACAGGTTCAAAAAAATTTTTTTTTTTTTTATATTTAACCTAACGATAAGGCAGACGGGCTACCTGATGGAAAGCAGTCACCGTCGCCTATGGACATTTGCAACACCAGTGGAGTCGCCAATGCATCGCCGGCTTTGGAATATCACATATGATAACTACTAGAAAATTATAACAGCGCACCAAAAAACATCGGCTAAAAAACGAACTACTGTACAAATTAACGTCACCATTAAAAAAAATCAAAAAACGCGCGCAATTTAAATCTTGTATTAAAACAAATTTTATGGTAATAATTTGCTGTAGTATTTAACAAAGACTATCATTTTCAATTATATTATTTTCTAAAAACTATTATTTATACTCACATAATTATTTTTAGTAAACATAATTATTTAAATTATTGATAAAATATTAAATAAGTAAATTTCGCGACTATCGTTTCTTTAAACAAAAAAAGAGCCTTAATATTATTTTTTGAACCTTTCTATAGAAAAGGAATCAGTGAATAGCTGAAAAAAAAATTAGCCGGTTAGCCGGTTAGCCGTTAGCTAATTAGCTGAGCTAATTAAGTTAACCGGTTAAATTAGCTAAGCCTATCGGTTAGCTAGCTAATTAATTTAGCTAACTTTTTTAGCCGGCTTGGCCGGTTAAATTGTACAGCCCTAAAAAATAGAGTATTAATTTTTAAATATCAGTAGCCAAGACTTCAATGAATTGTTAAGCAACTTGGCCCATTTATAATTCATTAACAATGTTTTAGCAGCCAAGTATAAAACATGATTAGTTTGTTTCAAAGAAGTATCCGCTCCCCCGAGTTTAAAGATAGAAACAAATTCAAATACAACCTTAAACAGATAATAACATTAATAGTAGTCTAGCTGATGAAATGCACAAATTGGTGTTAAGTGTAAAGAGTAATTATAATCTATATATAACTATACTATGGAAGTCTCATGCGAGCGAACTGGTCGCCAAGTGCTTATAACTCATCTCTGGCCTTTCCTTGTTCCTCGTCTTCGTCGAACTCGCTCTGCGAAATAAAAAAATAAACGATTAATACAAGCAACTCTTTACACATAAACGTTAATGCTATAACGTAATATTATTTTTCAGATTTCATTAAATAAAATAGTAGAAGTAAATATTTAAGTGGTAAAAGTGTGATGCTATTAGTTATTGACATGTTGCTGTCATGTAATGCCTAATATTACGTAGCATTACATTCTTAACAGTTTGTAAAGCTGGGGTAAAATAACTTTCACAAGATCTTATCATTGCTATGTTATACAGATGACGTACAACATACATTTACATTACAGTAAGTACTGAAATGTATATTTACATTACAGTAAGAAATGTAAATACGATGTAGGGTCATAATTAAATATTTGCATGAGGTATTTTAGTGTGTTTGTGTGATACTGACCACCGAGGGCGTGACCTCCGCGGCCTCTCCGTTGCTCTCCACGAACTTGGTGAGAGCGTCCAGCGAGCGCTCGCCGTTGTACTCGTGCACCTGCGCAAATATAGTAACTATTGTAACATTTGCTCAACAAATTTACGTAGCCACAAATTCAGATTTCATTTTTATATAAAAAAGAACTACTTCATGAAAAAAAAAACTATTATAAATTTTAATACACATGAACGTTAAATGATCTCAGTTGGAGTCTAAGGCACTAATTTTTAATTATTCTACTTCATGTCCATTTGTGAAGTTATTATGTGTAAATGATATCTTCACCAGCTTTCTGAATGGTACCTTAAATACAACTTAGATTATTACTACTAGCTACTACTAGCTACATACATCTGGACATTCTAGAATTAAAGTTGTTGGATTTCACCTTTAAATGTAAAATGTGACTACTAATTTTAATATTTTGTAGTTCTTGTCCGTATGTAAAGTTTTTATAAGTAGATGGTATCTTCAACCAGATTTTTAATACACTTAGCTTACTTTACGCAACAAAAAGAGTCTTTTAGTCTTCAGTTGAACGGATAAATATTGAAGGTATTTTTATTGACAGTATTATTTTACCTGGTTGTCCTTGGTGTACAGTTTGATGGTTGGGAAGGAGGTAATCTTGGTGTGTTCGAGCTCGTTGACGGTGGCGTCCATCTTGGCGATGACTACGTCCTCATCCTTCTCGAAGTGCTCGCCCAACTTGTCGTAAATGGGCGCGAGCTGCTTGCAGTGACCACACCTGTGAGGCAGAGAATATTAATTCATAACAAATTACTCATTCTACCAATGACAAGAATGTGTCGGGGGCAGGTCTAAAAACGTTGAAAACGGACTACGCTTCTATCTACCAATTTCCTTTACCTGCTCTTGTTATAAAAACGTTCGTAACATTTGATCATTACGCATTTGATTTGGATTTCAATACACACCGAGCCCTCGCTATGGTTATCTTGACCAACTGACTATGATAACTAATTTTATTATTACTGAATTACTGATTGACATGTCACTATTGATTTACGGATTTGCCTTTGCCTATAAATGCATGTTTATGTAGTCTTCGTAAGAAAATATTTTAGTTTGCAATTAGTTTACGAAACAAATGACTTGTAGACACAATTTTCATCTATTGGGATACTCAGTGCTAATTAAAGCTATAGAATGTCTGATTTATAGTGTAACGAGTATTAGTAGATCATTTATTGTTTCCTGCTCATATTATTATGATTTAACTCCCACGCACGATTGCCAGTAGTGCCAGTCATCCGCCTCACGTCTAGATAACGATTATTTTAGATACGAAAACTTTACAAAAAATTCAAATCAACACGTTATATAGAAGTTAAACATGAATATGTCAACAAGTCATTATGCAGAATATTTCATTTGTACTCGAATTAATAATAATGAATATTCATTTTATATTTTAAATATATTATACAAAAAAGCAATCTCAATACAATTTTTACCTATAAGTAAAGTTATAAACTGTTCTATAAATTCAAATTGATTTTAATCTAAAAGTTTGGATTTATTGTGTTTATTTTACTAACAATGACGTACAATGGCTTTTGTCAATACCCATCACTTATAATCGGGTGTACTCAGATGTGTAATGTTTATCCATTATTCATGTTTTGTCCACGCATTTTAATATTACATTACATCAGCCGCGCCGCGTGGTGCCATTGGCAACAAGTTTACTTAGCGACTCTTCAAACAGCATTTACATAATGGATAGATGTTTTCCAAGCCGGCGACACGTCCTACGGAGGCGCACATTAATCGTGAACCATTGAATACGTCGTAATGAATACCTTTCATCGCGCACTTGTTTAAACAAAGCTGAATAGTAACATCAGGTTATCTCAGTCGTTGCGAAATCCCAGTAAATATTAATACATTAACGTTTAACTGGGGAGAATTACAGACGCATTCAGTTGGCCTATTTTCTTCACATTAAACGCTTTCGCTTTAAAACGCTTTCTACGCTCACGCTCACAGCCCCACACTAGGATTCCCTGTGTCGTGGGTGCCATGGACACACATATAGACAAATACACAAACACCCAGACCCAGAAACAGAAATCGAAATTCATCATTTAGATATCTGTCTGGCCGGGGATCGAACCCGGGACCCTTTGCGCGTCAGACCGGTATGGTAGTCGCTCAGCCACGCGGGTCGTCATTAAACATTATATTTTATTTTGCTATGCGAAATTGTTAACGTGGTAGTTTTTTATCACCATACCATGCAAGATTGTGACTCATAAACATCTTTTTATGACTTATATACCTATTTATTACGGGCGAATAAGAACGTGAAAATAATAAAATAGTATTTATATTGGAATTTCAGACACACATTAAAACTTTTATTTCTTTTTCTTTAATATGCACACGAAACACATGCACAAAATACAAACATTGAGTTATTGTATTATTTAATTATTGTTTGTATGTCAAAACGAACGTCTGATATTATTATATCGCTCAAGAACATTATACATCTTAACATACTGTATTTTTTGTGTAATGTAATTGGAGTGGCAAACTAAAATGCAACCTATGTAAAATTATGCGATAGTTACCGCCGATGGAATTTGTAAACAATTCAAATAAAATTGAATTCTTATTCGTGGTCAGTCTCATATTTATGCAAACCTTTACAGACAAAATTAGAATTCCTCATGTAAGCTACATCCTTCAAACTGTCACAAATACTGCTTTTATGAGATAGCAAGGTACTACTATCTGACTAGGGTTACTATCAAAGCTCTTTACAGAGTTACTAATTTACTATCAAAGATTTAGGTGGTAAAATGAGCGTGTAACTCACCAAGGCGCGTAGAACTCAACGAGGACCTTCTTCTCGGGGTCAAACACGACTTCATCGAAGTTGGTAGCGACGAGCACCTTGACGGGCTTGGCGGCCCAGTCCTCCGGCACCGGCTCGCTCAGCAGGTGCTGCTTCAGGGTGCCCGCGAAGAACGATTGCACGAATTCCTAAAGAAAAGAACGACATACGTCATTTCCAAATGGCTGCAAGAATTCCTACAGAAATGCATGACATTACAGAATTATCATTAACTGATGTCATGTAATAATGAAAACATATTAAAATCCCTTTGAGTTGAAGACATAAATTAATACAGAATTATTGTTATAACCAACTTTTTCACTAGGATATACAGTGTTAATAAATTTATTTTTCTGGATAAGTTTATAAAATAGGAAACTACTTGCAGCAACTTAATAAACTTCTTTATACATGCATCCGGACCTTAATTCAAGTAATTTTAAACATCCCTTCAACATACATTTTAGTTTAAAATTTCGACACAATCTAAAATTTATTAGTCAAGAAATTTATTGAAAAAAAGATCTAAATTGAAATGATCCTGCATTTAAAAATATTTTACTTAAAAATAACCATTTTATATAGGTAGGATTGTAGATCACATTTACATTCCTTAACAAATGTGTTCATTAATTATGTCCTTTTATTTGTAAAGATGGCGCTTTGTTTTATTTTTAATAATTGGCAATGAAACAAGGTGAAATAAGGTGAAGCGTAGGTCGCATATTTAATTTAAGTAAGTATTGAACGTTATTTAAATAGGTAAACTAACTTAAACATAATTCTCAATTAAACTACGTAGGTATATTATAATTATAATCGTTATTTTATGTAAATTAACATTTTATCGCATAATTCGCCGATATGAAAACAATCGTTCTATATAATATGTTTTACTTTGTAGTGATAATAAAGTCTCTTACATTTTACCTAATAGAATCAAGATGGTATTGTGAATTGTTGTAACAATACTCACGAGATTCAAAGAGTCTTCGCATTAATATTTATAGACAAATCTGAATACATTCTCCTCTCAATTCATCGTAGGAATAGTATCGACCTTGAAAGTCGGTCCATCCCGTCACAGCTGTGTTCACTTCGGTAGTAACACAGTTACTTGGTAGTAGGTCACGATCGGACATTGCGTGACTCATGTACAATAAAAAATATAGATAAGTAGTACCTAGTATCGTAGTGAAAGATAACTGTAGGCAAGCGTTGGAATTTTGCATTTATTCAACAGTTTAAGGTTTATTTAACATAGCTAGGCATATGTATGCAGTTTAATTTTATGGTTCATCGAATTGGCGAATAGGGAAATGGCTAACCAATTTTCCTATTCGCCTATTCGATTAACCATTTGGTTCAAACCAATTTATAACAATTTTTCACAGCCATAAATTGACAAAAAGTGCATATTGTATGTTAGTTCGAATATAATTATAGTACAGTTTAAAACTCTTACTCAAGCCCTAAAAGAGTCACCTCTTACACATAATACAGTGACGTCACCCTAAGGAAATGACACTGCAGTACAACAATGCCGATTAAACACATCAGCACTAATTAGCACTACGGCAAACCTTTGATTACAAGGTGTAATTAGAGAGCTGTAATTCTTCGTAATTGCAAGTGTTTTGTTACTTAATAACGCTGTGGTAGTTAAATGTGATATTACCGCTGAAAACCGTGATCGTACCACAAATCGTGCGAGCATAAACAATATGTAGGAACCAATTTCCTACCAAGTCTAATGGTGTTTTATAAATATGGATTAAGGACATGTTTTAGAAATCAATACATGTACAATCGCACCTTTATGTATTAGGTGTGATAAATTGATAATCGATCTTTTTATGCGGCATAAGTGAATATAAGCTTATGTGAATGTGAATTTTAATATTTATCCAATACTAGAAAGAAAGCATTTATTTTTCTGTTTATACGGCAAACAAATCTTGAAAATGACATCTAATTATATAGACTGCTATACAAAACCGCAATATCATTGCAAAATTCAAGGCAATCCATCGACTAGTCACACATACTGTCCAAAAACATTACCTTTCATACTCGAGTAAAATTAAGTTAATAGTAGTTACCTCAACCACGTTGGCGTTAAGCTCGTTGCTAGCGGGCTTGTACTTGGCCATGTCCTGCTCGAGGGCGATCAGACGGACAGACGGCACCTCATCCTTCTTCATGCCGAAGAACTCCAGGATTCTAACGACGTGAAGTATAATATAAGTCTTATGACACTAAAATAGAAAACTAACTTACAATCTTATAAATAAAAATAACTGCAAAAAAGTACAGAATCATTTACACAAACATTTACAGGTAATTTTTTTATTTTAGTTAGTGATGAAATTGTTTTCTAGGTAGTGATGACACTTACTTAACTTTTATAACATATATTATAAAATTTAATAGGCAAATGATATAAGCCCACTCCATTTGATGGTGAATGTTTACTGCCGGAAATGACATCTATAGTCAATCCCAAGTAGGAATGGAATCCTACAGAGGTCGTCCACAGTTCCATTACGATCCCTGAACTTCATATATAGTAACAGTTCAAGTTGGAACACCTTGTGTCAATGTTTCTATTAAAGTTCCACCTAAAGTAACAAGGTAGAAATAGGCGTGGCAATGTTACCATGAATTAGCAAAAGTACGACCACAGATTTTTATGGGGTGTTCCAACTTAGTTATTTTTTTTATATACTAGAGTAGCAGACGAGCATGCAGTCCACCTGATGGTAAGTGGCTACTGCCGCCCATGGACATCTGTAATCAACCCCAAATAAGATTAGACTCCTACCCGAGATCGACCACAAATGCGCCGCTACCCTTGAGGCCTAGGCTGGAATGACTCAGATAAGTATATCTCGCTTACCACACCTTTAAAACCAGAACACAGCAGCGCTTAACACTACCGTTATGACCAGAACACAGCAGCGCTTAACACTGCTGTGTTCTAGTTTTAAAGCTGGTTATGACGTAGAAATAGGTGTCGCGGTGGTGCCGCCGGAGTCGAACCACAAAGGGCTCTACCACTTTCAAAATGTGTGACCATGTGTAATATACGCTGATTAGCTACTCGTATCACAAAGCAATTCACCTCTGGTGGTCATCCTCGTCGGTGTTGATGGCGACGCACATGATCTTGTCGCGGTTACTCTTGGCCACGGGGCGGAGCTCGTCCAAGTACTTCTCGAAGTCACCGTTTTTCTATAAACAACCGGACTCAGGTTAGAAATTACATCTTTTGTTTCTATAAACAACCGAATTCAGGTCAGAGATTGTATTTTTTGTTATTTGTTAATTATTCCAGCTTTACTAGTGTATATTTCGACTTAAGCCAATAATAGTCGTTTTTAACAACTTTTGTATACTAAAGTTTGAATATTTAATCATTATTAGCAATAAAAACGTTAGACCGTTAGAATAATATGACTATCGCATAGATCTTTAGAATACCACGTCGAATCGTAGGTATAGCAAAATGTAGCTATCGTTTTATTTTAATGTTAATATCACATATTCTTATATAAAAAATCTCAAAGGTATGTGAAGTCTACCAATACGCACTTGGCCAGCGCGGTGACTATGGCCTAATCCTTCTCATTCTGAGAGAAGACCCGTGCCCAGCAGTGGGTAAGTAATGGGTTGATGATGATGATGATGATGTACGATAGCCATTATTTGGATGTCGACTTAAATTACACTATTTATTGTCTAGTTTGTTTAATACTAGACAGCGCATCCCTATATCTATTTTGTGTCTAATTGGGTATTTCATGTACTGTAGCCATTATTTAAATGTCTACCTCTATACTATTTATTGCCTAGTTTATTTTATACTACACAGCACATCCATATATCTATTTTGTGTCTAATAGGTTATTTCACCAAACAAGTGACTAAGGTTCATTGATACTAGCCGTCGGGTCGACAACCTACGCATACTTCGGCAACGGACGTGATATTTCGATATGACATACACAAGTAACATTTTGTATCATCACTTTTTGGTGTAAACAAATCTTTCTATCTTAAAATGTGTATTTCTATAAATAAAAAGCTCTCCTACAACCTCTTATAAGTTTAAATCCAAGATATCGTTAAACCTAATCTTTTCTATACTTGGCAATACGAAACTCGTAAGTAATAAAAAAAATCTAACGGTTCTATTCGTGAAATCTTTAAGGTTCTTATTTATATTTAATTGAAATAATCTTTAAGACGATTAATGTTTTTTTGTGAACGTAATTAAATTTAAAATTGTTAACGCGCAGGATTACGTTTTTTAGACTAATTAAAATAGCAAAAAACATTTTCAAACAACACTTTTACTTCTGTTAACTACTTAGGTATTTATAACTAGTTATTTACGACAAAAAATTCATTACAAGAAAAAATAATTCTCGGACAAGATTAATTATTCATTCGATTTCTTTTCATCGAAATAACGGCGATATGTCGACCCAAATACGGGCAAGTCCTCATTTTGTCAGATATCAGATGAGACAGAAAGTCATCTAGTTACTTTCACAGCGTTCGGCGAGAGCGGGCCGCGTCACTCGTGACCTATTGTGGTGCCATTACTTAACGCATGATTAGAAATTATACTCTCAGATCGTGTAGGCTAATAGTCTTAGTATGCGGATATGAGTATGTCACTATTGTATAATATGCTTATTTGCAACAACAAGCATAAAATTATGAATTGTTTTAATGTCTTTCAGGTAAGATGTAAGGACTCCTACAGACTACTTACTTATTTCTACTTTAAGCCGCCGCGCTGGAAGATATAGCTGTTTTTTGAAAACTACAAAATTATAGCGATCAACACTACCGATATAAAAATACACTATAATTTTTTCGATACCGATCGGATGTAGTGAGTCGTAAAAAATCGTGTTTCCGATACAGCGAACGAACGCAGTTGGTCACATAAAACATGATGCAGCCACAGTATAATATAGATCCTTGACAGTGATGCAGCTATCGCCAAATCGCGAATCGCCGCCGCTAAAAATACACTAGTCCATTAGAGCTCTCAGACAATATTTAAGTGATCATAGTAATCATTTAACAAAATTTACGATACAGTTCTGTAGACATACGCACAATATTAAGGAAATAAATGGATTACATTAGTTAGCCATTATTTCGTTCATATCAAAATACACTTACCTTGGACAGGAACAGGAGCAGGTGGTATTTGATCTGGCCACCGAAGATCTTGGAGGCGGTCTCGTGTGAGAACTCCACGATGGTGGGCATACTGTGCACGAACACCCAGGTCTTGAGGTCATCTTCATTGAATTCACCTTCATACTTGACACGTGGCTCTTCGAACTGCCGACAAAAGATATAATGTATCACATATTCTAGAAATAGCCTTAAAATTATGTTATATGTCAGAGGCCTAGGGGAGAAAGTTGAATGGAGGCCTACAGTCTAAAAAGTTGATTGATTTTACAAAATTACAAATGTCTCGCAGACTTATTCGCCGATAAATACGTATTTTAGTGATGATGAGTCCAATTTTTTTTAGTTATTAGCAACTGTTTGGGGGCCCATAGGTGGCCCAGGGTGGACCAACCCTTCCCCCTTAGTCCGCTAGAGTGTTGGGGTTGTGGTAGGTAGTGGCAAATAAGGACTTCAAAAAGAGCGGCAGTTCCTCGGTACACGTGCGTCTACCACATGTCAATTTCCAATTTGTTTCATATGCATTCGCCCGATAAGATCGCCTCACCGACTGCAGAAGCGCCCAATAGCTAGTTTTTGTGACTCTTGTATTTTGAAGTACCTACTTGATGATGTCACCTATGACCAGTTATACTTATTTTAATTCACCTGCTTGATTCTTTGACTTACAATAATATTTGACAATTTTGAAAAATGTTATTTACTTTAAAGGTTTTACATAAGATATGTAAAGACTGACTAATCGAAATTGAAATTGCAATTGGATCCGTGACTAATCGAATTTGCAAGACTATAAGTTAAAACTTCAAAGGTATTGCTTAACGCCAATTGTTAACCATCTACATAATGTTTTAACATGTAAAAAGACATAATCAACCTAATCTTTAATCTGTTTAGCGTTTAATGACAAGATGGTCTTGTAAAACCTTTTTTTTGCAATTGCAAATTGATGACCTTCATCAAAGCAAAGTTATAAAGACTATTATATGTCCTCTATTATTTTATCACTAAGCAATTATTTTTTTTTACGTGCACTATTAAGTGATAACAAAATTAAGAGATAAGAATACATTGTATATTTTAATGGGTATTTTTATTATCACATATGATAGATAATTTGTACGAATTTGTTCAAGTTTAAGTTTATATTTAATTATTAAATATTTAGATTCAAAAATATTCCACATGGCTCTCCATAACTATAAATATTTTCAAAAATAATTTACAAAATAGCCATTTCACTTTTATGGTACTTTTAATGAATGATGGCCTATACATGGGGCTTTTACTTAGGTATTTTATATTATATATAAAAATACGGATTTTTCATAGGTAATATAAAATATCTCAATATTCCATGATAAGCATGATTATTATAAACACTTAACATATACAAAATTTGATACTACATCATGAAATAAGGAACATTGTAAGACAAGTATTGTTAACATTATACCTTTCTTTCTGGGTTTCTTTGTAAATATACAAATTGAATTTATTTTTTGACTAAAGAAAATCGACAAAAAAATAATATTTGAATAGATTAATGAAAAATTTATCAACTCACGTTTTTGATCAGCACAATAGATTCAGGGGTCACTTCCAATTCTTCCATGAGTTTCTCATCATTGACAACGGCGAACACTTGGTCATCGACCAGACCGGCCAGAGCATAGAAGGTCTTCGCCTTGTCTGTACCCTGTTCGGGGAAGAAACCAAACACAACCACAGGGTTGACAGCTGTTATTTCCTTGAACTCCTCAGAGTTAACGATCAGGGTGGCAACTGGGCCAGTCTTCTTCTTCAGCCACGCAACAATGTCATCAGCTTGACGACCACCTGTTGGTACAAAAGTGATGTGTAACCATATGTCTATTTAACATTGGGCTGTAATACTTGTACTACTATTATCTGTGTCAAATATGAAACATTATTCATTCATAAGTTCATCTTCAAAGGTACATTGCCAAAGATAGATTTCCTGAAATTAGTTTTACACTAACCAGGCCTCTCCTTCTGATCATCAGCAGTTTCTTATTCTAAATTTAAAAAAATGTTTTCTTAAACAATTATCAAGAACAGAACAAGTTAATTAAGAATTTTCACATTCAATTGCTTGTACTCACTGATAAGATTATTGTGTTAAAGGCATAAGTGACCATAAAGTTTATAAAACACAGATTTACTGCGGCCATTAATAGTTACTAATCAAAGATAACATTAAATCTATTTAACTTACCGCCACATGTGATAACATATCTAGTAAATAAAACAAGTTTAACTACATATTTAAGGAATTAGGTAATATTATAAATTAATTAAGCAAATAAGTAATTGACGTACCTGAGTAGTCAATTTGGTTTCCATTCTTGAAGAACATGAGAGTCGGGTAGCCCCTGACTTTGTAGAGCTCGGCAAGGTCCTGCTCCTGGGTGGCGTCCACCTTGGCCAGCTTGATGTTGGAGCCCTCCTCCACGAGCTTGGTGGCCGCCTTCGCGTACTCCGGCGCCAGCGACTTGCAGTGTCCGCACCATGGGGCATCTGTGACGTATACACATTTGCGGTAAAAACGCCGCCCGGCAAACTTATGTTAGACCGGCCGACAAAACGATAACAATAAATGATGAATAAAACTTAATATATTAATGATAATTGTTAGTGTCGATGGAAAGTTAAGAGTTATAATTCACAAAACTTACAGAATTCAACTAGGACGAAATCGTTCGAAGAAATAACCGAATCGAAATTGGCTTTGCTTAGAACGTAGACATTGTCTTCTATGGGAATATCTTCGTCTGCTAGAGCGGCACCCAAAAGGGCTATCGCCACTGAAAATAATAGAACTCGCATCTTGAATTTGCGATTGCTGAACCCCAACTACTTGATTCACCGAAGATGAAGGACCACAAAATGCCGAATTTGCCACTTCATTCACACTCACACCGACTCACTTGACGTGGCAGCGTCGATCGTGTGTTTGGCCGTGATTGGTTGATTTTATTTTTTTTAACGCATACCGGTACAACATGATAATGTTACCAAATTTGAGTAAATGAGTTGTCAAAATAATTTTAGAAACATTTAATTATATTATATATTTGTATTACATTATTAAAACAGATCTTTCTTTTTACATTTTTAAAAATTGGTTGAATTAACTGTATTAACAATAATATAATATTAATGTATTAATACATATGCATATTCGTTCCACAATTCGAATTTGTCATTGCTGAGGTAAATAAAACAATTGTCACTTGTCATTGTCAAATTGACGTATGAGATATATAAAGTATAAACAAGGAATTTTTGTTTTGTTTACATTTACATAATACATACTGACTTGAATGCATTTAATTATCGAAGAAGATGCAATAAAACCCATAAAATGTGCTTAAATAGAAATATGAATTAATGATATTATGTGGTTTATAACAAAGGAATTAAATGGATAAGCATGTAGCAGCTGGAGTTATAAAAAGATGACATCGGATGGGGTACATAATTAATTAAAATCAATTTTGCCAATTTACCTGAGAATTTATATTAAAATCCTCAATCATACCTAGTCATTGCTTATGTGTGATCCATTTTTTATAAACTAAAGTATTCAGTAGTTATATACAGTTGTCATCAATACAGTACGTAAACAAAAATTAAAAACAATATTTTCAAAAGTGCCTGAAACTATTTTGTGCTTGTTAGTAGTTATTAGACTATCGCGACACATAAGTAAATCAAATATGCTGGCCTTCACGCCACCAGACTAAAGATTTTATTTTAGAATTTTATATTTGGACACCATCCAATTTTTATACTCAAGCACTTCCAAAGACCAGTTATCACATGGTTTTCATGGCTGCTATAGTTTAAGGAAATTATTGTACAGTAAAAGGTATCTGAATTATTTTTTAAATGTATGTATTTGTGATATGAAAAGTTTTATTCCAAATATAAACATATTATTAGGTCCTGAACATGTGTGAAGTTTAAAATTGTGAATTAAAACGATAAGTATGTTTGGATGTGAAGTTCGATTGTGTTTTTATTGCTCTTAAGGAAGCTAAATTTATATTAATTTATTTCTTTCCCCATAGAATTTTTTTACATTTTCATTCCAATGTTTCTAATCCAACAGATATTAATTATTGTGTCTGCAGATGCCAGAACTTACTGTAACATCAGAAATATATCAAGAGTATGATTACAAGACTAAAATAACACCAAGCAAAGAAGGAAGTAAGTTGTATCTATAAATGAAAGTTATTATATGAACTTCAAAATAAATTTGAGCAAAAAGTTTATAATAGTGCAATGAAAACTAGTCTTTATCTCGCCCTTTATATCATTTTATCTTTGTGTTAAATTCCTATCATAAATGATTCAACCAAAAGCCTTTGTGCACTAGGCCAATTAAGGATTATTTAAACCAATTCTTGCATTTTAATTTTTATAACTTTGATAAAATAAAATGTATTTTAATATTTCTGGTATATTTTATATCTTTTACCATCATTATATATTTTTTATCGAAGATATTTTAATTTGAAAACTACTTCTATTTTCAGATGTGATATCAGAGTTTCCATTTTTATTGTGCAGTAAGGAGGCTGTAAATAAATTTGATAAAGATGATGATTTGGATATTGAAAGACCACACAAAGAAGTCATTAAAATAGGTAACTCCATGGTCCAACTAACAATAATAGAACTACTTAGTGACAAACAATTAAGCATAATATTATTGAGATAAGAAAATAACAAAAGCCGATGCAATCAGCCTGAGACATATACCTGTAATCAATTCCACACAGGATTGAAGGTCTATATGAGTAATCTTAGGTTGGCTACAGATGTTTTGCTATCACCTGAGGATAATTCTTGTGCCTTTCCCTTACTTCCCTTTGCACTGGAGTGCAGAGTACATGTCTTTTTTCGTTTATATATTTGTAGTGATGCCTAAAAAGGGTGTGATTTTGATTATTTACAGAGCACAGTTTCCAAACAAAAATCGCCTTAGTGGGGTTGCAAGTATGGAGAGGTGCATTCCTGTTAGGAGACTTGCTGATATACCTGGGTTTGAAAGGACAGCTGGAGGGCAAGAGTGTGCTGGAGTTGGGAGCTGGCACTGGCCTCACCAGCTTTGTTGCTGCTATGTATGCTAAAAAAGTTGTTTGTACAGGTACATGTAATTATGTAGAATACTCAACATCAAATTGGAGAATACTTCCTCCTATAGTCAATTTTTTACTTTCTTACTACTAGTTGTTTTATATTTGTATGTTTTTTAATCTTTTCCATAAGTTACCATAAAAATAACTACTAACATTTACTTATTTGTACTATTCAGTTTTACTACATATTTTTTTGTACGCTCTGCACAGGTCGGAAGTTAAATTTGTAGTTAACGTTAAACTTCAGCCCTAAAAAATGAAAACCTATGCCAAAAAAACTGCTTTAATAGCTATGTCCAATGTCCATGGTATACTTTTGTAATTTGTAATTAGTGAGTATATGTTTTTTTTTTCTTTTAATTACAGATATAGATTTAGGAGGAATACTAGAACTAATAAAATTAAATGCGAAGTACAATGCGAAACTACTAAAGTCACAGTTCAAAGTTATGCCACTAGACTTCACCGACACAAACTGGGCGCCGAGTTTGGCAAATGAGATAAAAGCAGTGGATATTGTTATTGCGGCCGATGGTAAGATATGTAAAAAAATACTATTCTTTACGTCTATAGTATAGAAATAAAGAATATAGTTAAAAATAGCGGCTTTGGCATGCTATATTTCTAGTCGAGGATGAGCGAGAGAACTGCTGCTATTTTGGATAACAATTTTTATTGAAACCAATCGTAACTTTGTAAGCTATTTTATCAGGTTTTCACCAATAGCCATTTGGAGTTTTGGACCATACAGTTTTATAGATACTTCTGTTGTTATGCGTGCCCCAAGCACGTGGGTCGCGGAAAGACCTCAGCAAATTATTTCACACTCTAAGAGTCCATTCATATACTGGTATAATCCGCGCCAAACTGTTAGTCTGCTCTCAAGTTGTTGCGAGCAGGTGTAGTCATACAATTTGCTATGGCGACGCGACTCATTTCTATATTCGGAGCGGACTAGTAGTTTGGCGCGGACTGTACGGGCTATAGTCATCACTCACGATCCGGCAGACTGGACGCTTGTTTCCTACTTAATAAAAATACATCTACTATATCTTTCCAGTCATTTATGATGACGACGTGACAGCAGCGTTCGTTGCCACCTTGCAAAAGATATTAAACACGAACCCGCCCAAAACTATGTACGTTGTGTTGGAGAAACGGTACGTGTTCACGATAGAGCACATGGAGTCTGTGGCGCCCTGCTACGAAACATTCCTCACCTTGCTGCACAAGGTGAAGACAGATAACGCACATTCCCGGTGGACAGTCGAGCAGCTGCCTCTCGACTTCCCGAAGTACTTCACGTATGACCGCGTCAAGGAACTGGTGTTGTGGAAAATAACGTCCAAACACACCTGATATTGGTTACCTATTGTGATATTAAAATATTTTTAGTAACTGTTTTTGTTTTCTTCACTACTACCCTCAATGAATATTAGACTTATAAATTCTAAAAACAGAACATTAAAAAACAGCTGAAATACGATGACTTAATTCTTTATTTCAATTTGGGACCTACCTACTGTTTACACTATTCAGAAAAAATACAATTTCGATTACTTAAAATAGCAATAAATATATAAATAAATGGTTTACAAAACAACAATTTGAACATCATACATATAAAATATAATTGATAAAATAAAATTATGATCGGTAACAAGTTTTTGTAATCTTATTTCTCACATTTAAAGTATTGGCACAAATTACTTCTGCGTGGGCCAAAATTCGTTATATTTAGTAAGGAATGTCTTCCTTAGTTCGGAGTTCCTCGCCTGTTGATCCTTTTCCTTACTAAGAGTTTCTATACTCTGGCCGACGCAGAGATCCCCCGTGAAATGTATTATTACCACTTGAGTGTTGAATGATACGTTTTTGTCTGGAATCTGCTTTCCGTAGTTCTGAGGCCCAAAGTCCATCGAGTATGGTAACGAGTAGTCTTCTGCTGTGAGAAATATTACACTATGAATAATGAAATAAATATACCTACATAAGTGTTACCTACATAAGGACTATCAACTCTCGATGTTATGTAATAGCTGGCAGCTATATTATGTTGTGCATCAACACAAGTTGCTTAGTACGATTAATTAAACAGTATTAAACACATTGTTCCAAGCGACATAAGAATATAATATCTGTTATCTATAAAAATACATAAATATGTAAGTTTTCAATATTAGTTGAACTAACTTGCCTGCTTGTTATTTGAAGGTATTTTAGCAGAAAAATCATTTACGCGCTGGAAATAATTGAACCTATCAAATGGCGTATAACCTAAGGATGCGTTTATCTGTTAGGTACTTATTAAAAAATAATCTTACGCGCATTAAATTCGTCCGAGTCGTGTACGGAGGAGTCTCCGGTGCACTCAGGCCCACAGCGACCGTCCTTGAGGATTCCTCTCATGGTCGTCAGCTTGCTGATCGCTTTCTCATTGTTCTTGCTGTTCTGCTCGCTCTTGTGCTTGTCGATGTTGCGGAGAAACTTCTTCATCTGCAACCACTTCAAACTTAATAGCCCTTGTTTTTTAAATCAACAAAGTTCACGTTTAAATAAATTCAGATGCCAGAAGCCAGATGGAATGGCCACCGGCGAATTACATTTGTTAGATTAGACAACATGGCGCAATCAGCACTTATTGGATCTGTTAATAGCAAATTTTCTTTCATATCTTTTGTCGGAGTGATTTAAAAAATCTGAGAGGTTGGCCACTTAACCGTCAATTTACTTAACAATGTACGTTGGGAAAGCGTAAGAAAGCTAAATAAAGATTGTGTGATACGGCAAATCACTTTCGAGGAGCTCTGAGTCCTGGAAGAGCAAGAAGAAAAGCAACCCATTCGTGACCAATTTCCGGTAATATTGATTCAATATGGCGATATATGCCACGTTACATCAGTTGCACTTCAGGCTCGTTATAACAAGAATAAGCAAAGTTACTCACAGTCTTAGACATTTTTTTCGGTGGATCTGGATATGACATTTTGGGTTCGCCAGGATTACTTCCGACGACGTACAACGTACTTTTCGGTATATCAAAGTCTGAATACCCAGACGGCTGGCCCTCCATCGACTCTTTTTGGCTTCCGGACATAGTTGAAGATTTGCTATTACTCGGAACGTAAGCAGATTTTCCTGAATTATCAGCTTTCGTCTTTTGCGTAGAGACTTTGTTTTTACTATTTTTCTTCTGTTTTCTGCGCACGGGCGATTCGTCTCCATTCGAGAGGCTCTCGTCTGATGTAGAGGGAAACACCTCGTTTAGACTCAGCACTTCCACATTACATTCATCGAGATTTAATAGATTTTCGGAGTTTGTTTCTTGGCAGAGGTGGTCAGTTGAGTGTATGCTAATGAATGATTTCTGACTTGAACATAATCCAGCTTCTTCGCCAACGGGAGACGACTTCTTGGAAACAGTGACTAGAGGGTTTCGAATGTTAGTGAAATACTTAGGTTAAACACCTTATTTACATGATAATTACTTATCTATGTTGAAATAATAAGTATTCTACGGATACATACCAGAATAAGTACAGCTCTCTGTAGGATTACAAGGGATTACTTCGTCTGAAATGTACCAGATACTTCATTTTAATACTTGTAACGTGAATGACACTACTTAATTCAAAGGTATCGCTATAAAGCAGAAATAGGCAGTCTTTGCTGTTTCGAGGCAGAATAGGTGTAGTGCAGTAAGGTAGAAATGGTCGGTACCGTTCCATAAACACAATAAAGTGTATCACCTTGTAAACTAGTAAGAGCAAATACTGTGTATTTGTATTACTTATTTTGAGACCCTTATTAATAGATTTGAGAATAAATTATTTTAGGGGTAACTGATTGACAGAACTTCGATTTACATTGTTTTGATTCCACTTTTTGTATAGTCCACTAGATGAATTAATTAACAGGTAGTTTCAAAAGCATTTTACCTCCATTATCCATCCCAACATTTGTACGAGAGTCTAATTTATCAGATAATTTGAGTGCATTCTTCGTATGTGACATATTTAACAATAAATTTCAGTGTGTGATCTTTGTCAAATGTCTATCCATTTTTCATATTATTTGCGACACGTGATAATTCTAATTTTAATTTTTAGTCAGTATTGGGATATCCAAATGAAACTCATTTAACCATAGATTTAGGAAAATCGATGCAATATTTTTGCTAAATATATTATTGAATTTTAATTTTTTTACTTATAATATTAAAACAATGAAACATCAAAAAGGTACTGAAAATAACTGTTGTATTTCATTTTATAAGTACAAGTCATTACTGCAAGTTACTCAAAATAGAACAATACAAAAATAACAAAAGTTTTAAATTAACATTGCATAATGAAAATACATAAGACAGTTTAACATAAGCGTTATAACTTATTATAAAATATTGTTGGGTGTAAAATGTAAACCTTAACTATCGTATCTATGTAACTATAGTGACAATATCATTACGTTATTACCAAAATATCAGCGGTTGATCGAGTTTAAGGCAAAATAATTGCAGTCTTTATTCATTTATTATTCTTGCTAATCGTTCCACAACGCCGTCACCTACAATAATGATTATGAACACCAATGCTGTTAGAAATCCATTCATTCTAATATTTTTTATTTATTTGATCATATTAATAATTCATCGATTCGATACAAATTCTTGTAAGAGGTCATCCATAAATACACAATAATACGTAATATGATTTAATAGTTCCAAAATGGCTGTAATTCACATTTTTGATTCAATTAAAAATATTTTTTGATTAGATTAGGCTTAAAGAGTTTATAAACACAAAACTCTTTATAATCCCTTCTCTCTTAGGAACCCCTCTCTCTCTTTTCTAAACTTGTGCAATTTATGGACGATATCTTCTCGTAAAGCTCATCAATACTTCTCCGGTTTTCATTAACTTCACATTTAATTCTAAAATTATCTTCCAAATTATTTGTCATATCGAACTTCGACCAGACAAGAGGTAGTAATGTACAATTTGAGTCTTTGATTCACTACATCTAGCGTTCGTTTAAAAAATAATATTTTTAAAATGTATAGTCAACTCAGCAACAAATTGTACATACAAACATTAAGTCGTGAAAGATGTTAATACACCCCTATTACATATTCATAGATATATGATACTGTTAATTGATGTTCTTCGAGTACTTTGGTGAAGTTACAAGCAAAATTAGGCAGATGTGTTAATTTATCATATAGCTGTTTGCTTGAGTCAGGGATCGAACACAAAACTACTCATACTAGTATAAAAAAGGTTGGAGAACACCGGTCATATAGGAAAGTATATTAAAAGTCTTTGTTTAGAAACTAAAAAACAACCTTTGGTATTTTTACGTATTTTTTTGACTTTTGATTTTGCCATACAAAATAAAGTTTCTTATCTTCTTCTATCTTAAACATTTTTCCATGGCAACAGCACATGAAGATAAAAATATAATTATATGATATTACACAAAATATAAATATAATGTTAAAATGTAAATTATATTTCAACGGTTATACGACAGATTTTATTGTATTGTATTAGAAAATAATTATCACTTGCTAAACGGTGAAGGAAAACATCGTGAGGAAACCTGCATACCTGAGAGATTTATAAAAAAATAATCTCAAAGGTATGTGAAGTCTATCAATACGCACTTGGCCAGCGCGGTGGACTATGGTCTAATCCTTCTCATTCTGAGACCCGTGCCCAGCAGTGGGACAGTAATGGGTTGATGATGATGATGACGAAAGATTTGAAGGCAAACAACATGAACATGCAATAGGGGCTGCAGACGCGCTTAACTACTAACAAATTGTCCTATTTCTGAGTAGAATATAAAACTTCTATGTCTAATGTCTGAACATTTATTTATAAAAATCAGTCTATCCAATGTGGTGAAATTATGGTACAATTGTTACATGTTCGATCGTATTATCACTGTATATTGTTTAATAAAAACAACAATTGAACACAATGGAGATGTAAGCTAAATTACCTATATATTGAAATGTTAGGAATCATCTATATATTATGGTGTTGGAGAATGTCGATTTGTATAATCATTTTATTATATTGCCGGCATAACCAATACACCTTTATATAAAATGATATTGAATAGATTTTTAAAATATCTTTTGCTTTTACAAAATTAACTGCAACTTATTTTAGAAACATATTCAATTTCACAGAAGCAATACTTCCAGATGTCATGGAAGTATACCTTCTGACAAGTTATAAATTAACTTGCTTATACGTATTATTTTATTGCAGTTATTTTTATTGCTTACTATTACATTAGAAACTTATAAACCACTCCCTCATGACATAATACCAAATTAAGAACCCCTGACGTAATATAAAGATGACTCCTAATTACTGAGCATTGTAAACTTTTTATATAACATTGTAAAGCCGTCATAATAATGTACGAGATATACTACAGTATGCACGAGTTCGTAACCGCTGGAGACTGACCTTACCACTTTCGTATTCCATAGTGACCCTCTTAATTAACGATTATTCGAGGAAAAATACTATTAAATGTAATATTCTTATTCACCAACTGATATTTTCAAATTGACACAGATATTTTCCTTTCATGACAATACGTACTTCATTATCCTTGCAACACATATTCAATGTTCAAAATAAAATATTAACCTACTTACTTATTATAGACTAGGGTAGAAGCCTTTAAAAATAATAAAAAGTGAAATAAAATTGTAGTAGGATGAAACCCATTAGAAAAGGAAGGGAATATTATAAAAATGAAGGGAAAAATAATTTACGGGCGATCTGAGGTCGGGGAGGGGATGGGGGTGAGTCTTTAAGGGTAAAAAACGGTTTTTCTCGATTTCCGGCAAAACTAAAAGTCCTATCGAAAAAAGTCAAATGGCAAAGTTGTAGGTAATAAAAAGATCTAAAACTTTTGTATTTACACTTTTTTCACATAACCTCAAAATTTATGTGAAACAAAGTTTTTGGTTTTTTATTTTTATCTTTTACATAAAAATTTTTTTTTAACGAAATTTGGCGAAAACTTACCTTTTTATGTCCCAAATACGCTGTAATTTATTTGATTAAAAATATTTATTTTTTCACCTTATTTTGAATTAATATCGAAAAAACACCCTAATTTTCAATCGAAAACTCACCCGTCAAAATATCAGCTTTTTTCAAAAAGTTGGTATGTTTTCTGTTCGTTGAAATCTCTACTTTTTGATGGTGAAAAAAAAAAAATATATGTTACTATAGTAAATTCTCAGAAAATGTAAAAAATCAAAAAAAACTCGAATTCGATTTTTTTTTATTTTTATAAAAAATTTTGAGCTATTTATTAAAATTACCACTTTAATTACTCGAAAAACATTAGATTACATGTTACATTGATAAAAAAAATTGCAAATAAGAATATACTACTATAATTAACAAACAAATCAGTTAATAAAATTAATATTTAATAAGACATTTACAATATTTGGAGAAAGTTGTCGAATCTTCTTTAAATTATATGCGTAGATGTCTATTTATAACTATTTTAAGAAAAATTATATACCTGAGTGACCTACGAAAAATAGTAGCCCATCAAAAGGTATTTCATGAAGAAGTGGGGAAGGGGCTAGGCGAGTCTGGGTCTTACTACATACATACCTACTATTTCGTAGCAGCTGTTACAACCGTTAGCCTAACCAGTATTCAAAATACAGTACAATATACAACATCGTTTATAAAAATACACGTGCACGCTGAGTTTCTTGAAGATAATTGTGACAAGTTTACTTAAAAAAAAAAACTTTTCGAATCTGCTTAAGAAGGTAATTACTATATCTATTTTTGTCTGTATCAATCAACTCAAACATAAAAATCGTAATATTTTCTTTAAAAAATAGTATACTTAACGTAACGTAACCTAAAGATTGAAATTAAATGATGTTTTAGTACAAGATAAAAAAATAATAATCTCCTTAATTTTGCACAAACAAATTTAGTTAAACCCATGGAAAAAAAAATATTTCAAAATACATAAAATATATTTTAAAAATCTATGAAAAATATATAAAATATATATCTTAAATATATTTGTAATAACAAACTTTTGGCCGATTTTCATATATATTTTTTACATTTCAAATATATTTCAGATGTATTCAAAATATATTATATACTTGAAAATCAGCCAAAAGTTAGTTATTAAAAATATATTTACTATACATATTTTTTATATATTTATACATTTTAAATAGATTTTTAATATATTTTTTAGACATTTTGACATTTATTTCTTTAATATATTTTTTTTATGGGGGTATATTCACGATAAAATAGTGAAGGCATTATTAATTCGATTCTGTCTTTTCAGATTATCAGTATGGATGAATCTGTTTGTATCATCTGCAATAAGGCAGATGATAAGCAAGTGTATGAAATAAAAAAAGCAGCTTTGAGTCGTTTAGTGGTATCCAGCACTTCCAAATTTCAAATTCAAATCCAAATTTCGAATTCGAGTTTTTTTTTTATTTTTTGCATTTTCTGAGAAGATTTACTATAGTAACATATATTTTTTTTTCACCATCAAAAAGTAGAGATTTCAACGAACAGAAAACATACCAACTTTTTGAAAAAAGCTGATATTTTGACGGGTGAGTTTTCGATTGAAAATTAGGGAGTTTTTTCGATATTAATTCAAAATAAGGTGAAAAAATAAATATTTTTAATCAAATAAATTACAGCGTATTTGGGACATAAAAAGGTAAGTTTTCGCCAAATTTCGTTAAAAAAAAAAATTTTTTGTAAAAGATAAAAATAAAAAACCAAAAACTTGGTTTTTTGAATTTTTCACATAAATTTTGAGGTTATGTGCAAAAAAGTGTAAATACAAAAGTTTTAGATCTTTTTATTACCTACAACTTTGCCATTTGACTTTTTTCGATAGGACTTTTAGTTTTGCCGGAAATCGAGAAAAACCGTTTTTTACCCTTAAAGACTCACCCCCATCCCCTCCCCGACCTCAGATCGCCCGTAAATTATTTTTCCCTTCATTTTTATAATATTCCCCTCCTTTTCTAATGGGTTTCATCCTACTACGATTTTAATTGGTTTTAAAAATTATCGACCCTGGTCTATTAGTGACGCCATCACGTAAAAGGGGCACGAACTCGCAAACTTAATGTAGCATAGTTTAACATTATTATTTTGTATTATCTATGTAGAATACCCTGTGCTATGGTTTGGCATAAAACCCCCAGACCAAAGACAACATTTAATGCGAATGTACAACTAAAATCCATTTCACGTAAAATGATCATGTCATTGAATCTTTTTATTAGGTATGTTCGAAACAAATTTAGCGCTAGAATTACATCTACGCGTAGCATCTTCGTAAATAAAGCCAAAGAAATACATAGGGAACCTAAAAACTAGCAAACTATTTTATCTAGCATTAAAACAGTTTAAATTTTAAAATCATCTCTAACTACGGCAAACTTGCAAAAATTCCGACTAATCATAAATTAATTTTAAGACGATTTCAATGAAATATAACATGCAAATTCATAAAAAAAAAATCACATAAATCGTCAACTTTTGATTTAGCTTCACTGACTGCACGACAAAATCCCGAACTAGCAACAGACAACATCATAATTTAGTAACTTCACTATTGTCATCCATTACATGGACTTTCATTTACTTAAACTACAACATAATCGGATAGAACCGAAATTAAAATTACCTAATCACAATAGTGTAACATAATTTTGTTAAAATCGCTCGTCAATCGATATGACGACAATAATAATAAAATTATGCGGAAAAATCAACTCGCGAGATCGTTCAAGAATGATGTTCCAGTCCCCGTCACGTCGAGCCGGACGAGATTCCTAGAAACGAAACCGACCGCACTCCCCTCAGCGAGAGAGGCAGCGGGGCGGATCGCTAAACGGAGCTCTTCCGCTCGGAGATGGAGGAGCGCTTGCGGCTCTGGATGCTGCCGGAGGACATCTTGCGCTTGGCGTCGGGCGCGGGCGGCTTGGCGGGCGGCAGCGCGCAGGCCTTGCGGCGCGCGGGGGCGGGCGCGGGGGGGGCGGGCGCGTGGGCGGGCGGCGCGCGCGGCTCCGGCGCCGCGGCCGCCCAGTGCTCGCGCGCCGCCCGCAGCGCCTCGCGCATCTTCTCCTTCGCCTCCGCGTTGTCCGCGAGCATCTGGTTCAGCTTCTGCACCGTCTGGTACAGCGCCACCGGGCTCAGCAGCCCGAAGTCGTGCAGCGAGCACATGTGCAGGATGAAGTTCCTGTACAGGTTCTTCTCGAGCAGCTCCTTGCCCTTCATCTGCAGGAACATCTGGCACGCGCGCGGGATCTGGCAGTCGCCGACGTAGTTGTACTTCATCACGTGCAGGTTCCACATCTTCATGAGCTCCTTCTCGCCCTCGTTCACGTCCGTGAACTCATCGATCATCATCATCGTCTTCTGCTGCAGCCAAAGCGGGTCGGTTTCGCTTTCAGAGTCTATGTCTAGTTCGTTGGGGTACACGGGGAGGCAGGTGATCGTATGATGATATAGTCTGTAAAGCAACCGTAAACATGTCAAGTTAGCGGTCGAAAAATGGATACAGTTAGATTAATATAAGATACAAATTAGTTCACAGTCAGTAGCTTAATTACGGTTATAACTGACATCGGACATTAAAAAGCAATGAAAATAATTTAACGTGAATTAAAACTTTGTTGGTTCTCATAGGTTGCTAAAATTTTAAGACAATCAAAGTAAGTAAACGAACTTTATTAATAATCGTTGGCGTAAAAAACAATTCAATATACGTAACTTTACAAACAATATGGAACAAGCAACGCATAAAGCTACTTACCGGTTGTGTCCGGTGAGGTAGGGTCGCTGCGCGTCCACCAGGTCTGCGTCGTCGAGCTCGAGGAACTCTGCGAGGCTGTGCCGCTGCGGACGGCGGCGGGCGCGCGGCCGCCAGATCAGCAGGTGCGTGAGCGCGGCGCGGCGCGTGGGCCCCGCGCGCGGACCGCCAGCCCCACCCCCCGTGCCGCTCGCCCCGCCCACCAGGCCACCCGCCCCGCCTCCCGCCGCGCCGCCCGCCCCGCTCCCCGCGCGGCCCTGCGCCGCGATCAGGTCGTGCGGCGACCCCGTGTACGACCCGTCGTACAACTCGTTGATCGACACGTCGATGCGCGCGCCGCCCGGGATCGGCTGCACACGCAAAGTAGAATTCATTTGTTATGATACACAATTTGGAACATAGCATAGCATAAACACCTACATTCAGTTTTGGGGTGCCATGAATACTCGCATTGTAACACATTGATATCGAAACGATTCTTAATTGGATACTGACTATTTAAGATGAAACCAAGGTCCTGACGTATATAAAAATATGAGGAAATACATGAAATATGGGATAACGAATCTATTAGACCAAAACAAATTAGACCAAAATTTTTCACTTATTACAGTTTAGTCATATAATTAATGGTCATCAGATGTTATTTATTGTGCTTTTGAATAAATGTGTTTATTTAATAAGTATAGTCCTCACCAAACTGCTAGTCCGTTCTGACGTAGTTGTGAGCATGTGTAGTCATACAATTTACTATGACAAAGCAATTCATTTCTATATTCAAAGCGGACCAGCACTTTTATGTGGACTATACCTCATATTAATTTACCATTAAAATTAAAATTCTATGAGAATTTATATCAGTATGCACTTGACCAGCGTAGTAAACGATGTCATAAACCCTTCTCATTTCAAAAGAAGTAATAGAAGCAGAAATGGGTAGATATCAATATGGTAAACATTTACTAAAATCAGAGAAATAATTTTGTACAAAAAATATACTCACAAAATAAGTGAAATTAAATCTGGAGTGGCACAGCTTGAGGTGTTTGAGCAGCGAGTAGAGCGTGCCGCAGTCGAGCGAGCACCACGGGCAGTGCAGGTCGTCGCACGCCTCGGTCTGCTGCCGCGAGTTGTTGTTGTACAGGAACTGGTAGATGATCTGCTGCCGCTTCGCCTCGCCCTCGCCCGGCTCGCACTTTATTTTATCACCTGTAACATATTGAAATTTATATTTGATACTAGCTGACCCGGCAAACGTTGTGTTGCTAGCTAAAAAAATGTTAAGGGTGAACAACCCTTATCACTTAGGGGTATGAAAAATAGATAGTAGCCGATTCTCAGACCTATTGAATATGCATATAAAATTTGACGAAAATCGGTAAAGCCCTTTCGGAGGAGTACGGTAACTAACATTGTGACATGAGAATTTTATATATAGGTCAATAAAATATAATAATGAAAAAATAACCATAAAAGGGTAATGGTCAATTAATTATCACTTGCTTAAACATTGAAGGAAAACATTGTAAGGAAACTTGCACATTTGAGAGATTTATAAAAAATATCTGTAAGATATGTGAAGTCTACCAATATGCACTTGACCAGAAAGTGGCCTATGGCCTAAGCTTTCTCATTCTGAGAGGAGACCCATGCCCAATAGTGGAACAATAATGGGTTGATGATGATGATACTTTAAAATATCAAATTAAAATATGTTACAGTGCCTATTCAATTTGTATATTTTTATGCTACAAAAATTGAAAATATGTATTTTATGAATGATGGTAACAACTAAGTTAACAGAATGTAATATTGTTTATCTGTATAACACTCTAGCAGGCATGCTATTATTAGTATCAGCAATTCGCCTTTTGGATGTTGCATCAAAATAGCATATGTTGGCGACTTGTTGCTTGCGCTCACGGTATCGAAAACACACGGTTTTAGCAAATTAATTAATGCTGTAGCCCGTTTTTCACTTACAATTACGCTTACGCTTTACGCCTTACGCTTTCTACACTCACAGCCCCACACTAGGATTCCCTGTATCGTGGGTGCTATGGACACACACAGAGACAAATACACAAACACCCAGACCCAGAAACAGAAATCTAAATTCATCATTTAGAAATCTGTCTGGCCGGGGATCGAACCCGGGACCCTCTGCGCGTCAGACCGGCATGGTGACCGCTCCGCCACGCGGGTCGTCATTAACCGGGTAATTACTGCATTTAGATTCGAAAAGTAGCAAAGTGTAACCCTTCATTGCTACATCTAACTTGCGAAAGCAAATATATCACCAATCGCCAATATTAAAAGGTATCATGTGTTCTATATCATAAAAATAAAAATTTGGAGATGCTTAAAAAATGTATACTTACCGATTTTAATATCACTAGTACTGCATTTCTGTGTTGAATTTCTTTCTTTACTTGAACTAGATTCTTTCTTAATTCCATTCTCAGATGTCTGCTGATGGAGCTTTGGTCTATTCACCAGTCCGTTCGTGGGTTCTTGACTCCAACTTAGCTTCAGTTTTAATAAGGGTCTTACTTTAAATATATCAAAGGGGTTTGTTTCTGTTGGTAGATCATTATCCTACAGAAGAACTTTATATTGTTAAAATAATACATAATGGAGAAACTAGGATGTGGATGAAATTAAAGTTAAAGAAAAGAGTGAGATATATGCACTTTATTATATTTTAATGTGACTGTCAAAAATCCGCTTGGAGAATATTTAGTAGCGTATGTATCGATACAGGGGCATAGACCGTCGAAAGATTTTTTAATACAATCAAATATGTGCCATTTGTTAGTCACCTAAGCGCCAGCATCTTAAGCAATGTACCAGTAAGTATAGTTCAAATTATAGTAGCCAATGCAGTCAGCCTAACAGAATAGAGTTGACTTACATGAGGTATAATATCCCATTGTGCCATTAGCGCTTTATGGGGAGATCGGGCTATAGTGGCACTTCTCCCGCCAGGCGTCGCGTCGTGTAGCACCAGGTCGTATTCGCCGTTGGTTAGCAAGCATCGGTTTTGTTTGTCGTACACGATCAGCTCACTACCATAGAGTTTACTCCATTTGTTCTCTGTGCCGGATGAGTTCAATTGTTCCCCTGAAGACTTCAGACGTTTTGCAAGTGGTTCTAAAAGGAAACGTTTGAAATAAATTCATTGATCCATCCGTATATCATTGATGGCATTTATAATAAATTCCATTGTATAAACATACTTCAGAAAACGGTATAAAATTTATATTTCTCTATACTGGTCTGGTTTTTTTACAACTAAATCAGCAGAAATATTAGATCAAATAGATAACTATGTTAATATAATACACATAAAGATAAGCCAAAATTAGATACTTGATTCATCAATTCTTACTCTGTCTATAATAAAACTTGAAACTAACCATGATACATTGGCATTCAGAAAAGTCAATATAATATAACAAATATGCATCTTACCATCGCTTTCACCATTAGTGATTTCAGCAGAACTGGAGGCCCCATTAGCAGTGTTGTTAGTCGCGGCTCGTGTGACTGTCACCCTGAGCATCAGCATGTAAGACTTGACGTTGGGGCCCTGTGATGGACTGAACGTGTCACTGGAGATGCTTACCGCTGACGCCATCGCTGGGGGCTCTGACGTCGATGGGTTGAGTGGAACTGAACAACTGCCCACCTGAATAAAATTGTGTAATATCAGTAACTATTAAGAATTGTATTATATCACATCAAAACATATTTATGGGCATTCAACACATGTTTTATATGTCTGACAGCTCAGCTTAATCTTAAACATTATTTTTTATATGGTGGTAATTATAACTATTCACTAATTTTCTACATTGTATAAATTTAGAATAATATTCAAAGCAAACTATGTATATGTAAATAACCCACAAAATTACTTCACACAGTACACACTACGCATAAGATTTATCATTGGTTTTTAAATTTATGTTTAGCTTTAGTGCATTTTTCACGCAAAAATGATTTTTTATAAATAAAATTAAAAAAAAACGCAAATACAATTTGCAATCAGCGCTCAGCCAACATAGCATGATTGAAGATTTAGTTATACTAGGTATTATTAAAAAAATATGTGACTTTTTAATTCCATAAAATAATTTTAAATCTAAAAGAGCATTTTTAGTAATAAAATAGATATAGCTAGCAGCTTACATAAAATAAAATTTTAAAGTGAAAGTCGATAAAATGCTAACAAAAATACCATTGAATTTAAGTGTAACAATATTCTTTTGAAAGGTAACACTTACAGAAACTTCCACAATTGCAGAAGAACTTTCTTTTCTTTTCTTATGGCATATCTTCAAGAGCAATGTTTCCACCTTCACTTGATAGTCTCTAGGGTCTTCTAAGCTCTTGTCATAAAACCCTAAGAATGTCAGTGTCATGTAACCTCCCAGGCTGTTTGGCTGCAGCTCAGTACTCTTCTTCAAAGTCACCTTCTCTAACAAACTGTCCAGTTTAAACCCGTTGCGACTTTTATTTGTTCGGGACATCCGACGTTTCATATAAGATAATGTTCTACTCAGAAATATTGGCTGAAAGGCAAACAAACTTTCGTTTAGCCATTGTTACCAAAACAATAACAAAAGCAATACCGCAACAACAAAATACAAACCGACAACATGTTACGCGTCCTCAAGAATCTGTATATTTGTGTGGGCTCTGAAAAATATAATTTTATTTAAATAATTTCTGATAATGCATAAAGTAACCACAGGAGAACGCTCACTTATCAGTTGCTACAATCAAACTTACTTTCGAAAGCTTGTAAGAACAACTCATGGTCTGCTTGATCTATTTTTGAGTTCTTATTTGTTTCATTATCCTTATCACGCTTCTTGGGAGGCATTTTTTTGGCTTGGTTTGATTAACCAACTATACTGAAACCGCCAAGCGAGTTCATCCATCAGTTCGTTGACTTGACAGCGTCAGGTCAAGCCATAAGCAATATTGCTCTACTATAAAGGATACGCGCATACAGTGTACGGATTTTCGTATTATAATCTATGGTTCATAGTTTACAAATGAGACACAGATAACAAATTATATTGCCAACAGGAAGCTGTGTAGCCAGCTCAGAGGGCTTTCCCTAAATATAGGAATTATATTTAAATTCATTCAAGGTAAAAAATATTAGGCTATGAAGAATATTATAACAAGTTAGGAGATTTATGTCATTTTTGTTAACATGTAAGCTGCGAAATTTATCTCGTGTCACATCGCCCGAAATAAGAGATTATTATAATTATTTCTATTGTAATATCAAAAATTATTAATACTAGAAATAAAATTTGCACCTTCAAATATTGTAATTTCAAATGTTGATCGAAATTAAAAATGGATTAACAACAGGCGGCACTGAAGTTTGGCAAGTTCCGGTGTAAGATTAGTTTTTTTTAATTATTTTTAGGGTAAATGTAAATGACCTACCTGGCAGCACTGAAGAAATTTGTCTATTATTTACAAAAATAAACATAAGGCCATACTTCAAAGTTATATTGTAAGCAGTCAGGAAGTACACTAAGTATAAGTATTTCAAACTTCGAAAGGATTGTTTATATTTTGTGGGAAGTTATAATTTTGTATCAGCTTTTTTACAAATGTAATTTTAACTTAAAAATGGTAAATTTGGGGAAAGAGAAAAGGAGACTAAAAAGAAGACTGCAATATATACAACGGGAAGCAATTAGTGGAGGTTTAGATTTAGCTCTTTTATACCAGTTTAATTACATTTGTAATTTCAAGAAAGACTTTACTAGCAGGGATAAACATCAAAGGCTTGTAATATCAGCATCAATCTGTTTAATTCTGGTATTTCTAGTAGGTTTTGCGGTAGAGAACATATTAAGTGCAAGGTGTCTATTACCAAGTAATTACTTCGTGTGGGAAGCGACGCGCCCTGTCGCCAATTGTAATTATTGCGTGAATATTACGAAACCCACTATCCTTAGGAACATAACTAGGAAAAGCTTTAACGTAAGTGTTTATTATACAGTAAACGTTAAATTATTCTTTACTAGTGAAGTCATTTAATTCTTATTTTTCAGTATTATGCATATTCATCAAAACCTATAATCGTGAAAGAAGCAATAAGTCACTGGCGGGCAATTAAAGAATTTACATTTTATACCTTCAAGAGGTTGTATGAACAGACTGTAGGCAGCTATGAGAGTTTGGATTATGGTTGTCAATTTCTTAATTTTAAATCTGATCTGTTCACTCTGAAAGATGTGTTTAATATGCCTAAAGCTAGAGTGGAGAATGAACCAGGGCAAGAACCTTGGTATGTTGGGTGGTAAGTTTAAAAAAAATATATATTAGCTGGTAAAATTTGTAAGTTTCAAATATGTATTCTTAAAATATATGAAAATGTATGTTAAGCATATTTATTTCACAATCCAAAAACAATCATTTTTTTTAAATTAACCTTTAGTTATCTAAAGTGTCCTATAATCTGTGCCAGGCTGTGCTGCATCACCTAGTATTGCATACATTTGAGGCTGTACATTATCTTTGCTACTACAGCTGAAGCTTGGTGAATAAACCAGTGCAGGAAATTTGACTATCTACTTTTATTTTTATTTCAGGGGAAATTGTCATCCAGAAATTTTGTCAAAAGTAAGACAGTATTATTCAATTCCTGAGTTCTTACCTGAAGATGCAGAGTTTCCAGAAACTGAAAATATATTCTTTGGATATGAAATCGGAGCTGTCATGCATGTAATAATACTTACTTTCCTTTACTGTACCTATAATAAAATTTGTGAAATTATGAAAGTGAATTTTTATAACAGTGTCATAAATTAGCGCCATAGTATGATGGCTAGTAAGTATAGCATGTTTTGTAGAAAAGGCTGCCAATAATGGAATTTAAAATATTTTTTTTGATATGATATGAAACAATATGACAAGTTCCGATCATGATGTAATAACTTATATTTTGTAATTTTTTAATTTCCTAACATAGCCATTGCATGTTGTTTGCATTAATAAACACACTTCTTTATTTCTATAATAAATACACCAAAAAGAAGTGTAACTGCTTCCATGGGTACATAAGTACACACACTTTTGTTTATACCTTAAAATTTTAAATCTTATTGAGGTAATGTAATCCTTGAACGTTCTTGACATTCCAGTTGGATTATATACCTCGTCTGATGTGGCAGGGACAGGTGAAGGGCAACAAGACTTGGTCAGTGGCACCAGTACCTGAATGTGAACACGTTTGTCACAAATTTGACTACTATGTGGAACCTGGTGACATTGGTTAGAATATTATATTTTTCTTAATATCATTATTTTTTTTATATGATACAAGGTATTAACTATGTCCATCACCCATGGATATCTGTAATTAACCCCAGATGAGATTAGAATCCTATGTGAGATTGATAACACAAAAGGAATAATACAAATTATTGTTTTTGATAAAAAATAAATAATATGTATACTATGTGCTATTTTTGAATAGGGGATACTGTATTTTGTTACATTATGTTATTATTAATGACTGTTCATAAAGATTGATATTAATAATATTGTTATTACATTTCAGTGTTATTGGATACGCGCTTGTGGTATCATGCTACAACTATCCCAAAAGGCCAGTTTTCGTTAACCGTGCAATCGGAATATGGATAATTTAATCATAGGTCTTGACCTCCCCAATGAGGCAGATTTAGTACAAATCAAGTATTATTTACATTACATATCGAGATGCCAAATTTTTTATGTCTTTATTTATTGTGCATACTTTTGTAGTGCCATTTTATTGTAGTTTGACTACTTTAGTAGCTTTAATGTTAGCAATATTTTATTTGTTTATTTTTTTTACAATATTTGTAATTATTTGAGCCATTTTGTAAAGGGTTTTACACCTGTTTTATTGTGAGACGAGAAATAAACGAGTATGAGTAGTTCAAAATGTTTTTTAATCTAATTCTATTATCAGTAGTATCCAGTGAAGGATTAGTTGAAAGCTTGTAATAATTTCAAAATATTAATATAATAAAAGCCGTATTAGATAGATGCACTAAAGAATATAATATAAATTTCACAGTCCAATTTTCAATTTTTCCTCTAATCCTTCACTGCAATACTTATGTATTGTAAATTTCAAATAGAGATCAGGTTTGAAACTGAAGGGACTATAATAAGCTCACGAGTCATGAACGCTCACATTATTTGCGCTGTTACCTTCATTAAGAAATTAGCAATATTGTACAGCATATAAATTCAAATGCATAACATGCACATTTTACAGTATCAATAAATAATTTCTTATTTGACCAGAAAGTTGCCAGTACATTGTTGGACAATTTTTTTAATTGACATGGCAATAGATCACAAAAACAAATTCACATTTAATAGTACTGATACAACACACAGTTACACCATTTCTTAACTATTAGCACATGTGATTATATTCAAGAAGTTATACAATTTATTTATGTAGCGACTACCATTCATAGATTAATTAGACGTCGATACAATACAAAAATTTCAAATAGACAGTGTATATAGTTAAAACAGTGTATCCCTAAACATTGAGAAATCAAATACCCTAGCACTTTTATAAAAAGTAGCATAAAGCATGTCTTCAAAATTAAACATTGATTTTACAGTGGCTGTATATTATAGAATAGTCAATATATTAAAAAAAAGTGTGCTAGGGTTTAAAATTTAAAATCATAATTTAAAATATATTGCAACTACCCAAGTAGCTTAGGGGTTGATAGATACAGCAGTGAGAAAGTACAGACATGTAATTGTGCTTAGAAGAATTGCCACACTCCAAGAACTGCATCTTTTATGGCTTCGATGTATTGTGCTGGCACCCAGTACACCCAATACCTGGACGCTTCTGTAGGTCCTAGCTGTAGACCCTGGAAAAGACAGATAAGGCTCTATACATGGCCCCATAGTAGGATTTAACTGTATCGTGGCTGAGATGACCATATACAAAGGCAAATACAAAAACACCCAGACTTAGAAAAGACATCCAAATTCGTCATTTACATATCTCAGTCAATATCTCGGTCCGGCATCAAATCTGAAACTATTTGCGTGTCAAACTGGTAAGGTGCATAGGGGTGACAGCTTCACAACTCTGGTCATCAAAATGTTTAAATGTTACTCAATGAGCTATTTCAGCTTTTTCTATTAAATATATATCTCTTAATAATATCTATAAACTAGTATGTATCAAAGTCCCCATCCAGACACTTCTGTTAGAGATTGTAAGAGGTCCGACATCCCAACATAAGCATGGCCAGCAATAGCTATTATTTTAATAGATATGTTCAGCACGGAGACTGTTATGTGCTCGAAAAGATATATTTCGCACAAATACATAATATAATACTTCAGTATATTGTCGCATAGATAAAAATAAAACACTAAGCTCACCATGATGTGATACTCTTCATGATCCTTTATAGGCTCCGATGTGATACCTGGAGGAGAAAATGTTGCTATTTTAAAAAGTTTCTAAGTTCTATGAGGTCCGGACCCCCTAAACCCCCTCCTATATACATCATCATCAACCCATTACTGTCCCAAAGCTGGGCACGGGTCTCCTCTCAGAATGAGAAGGATTAGGTCATAATCCACTGCACTGGCCAAGTGCAAATTGGTAGCCTTCATATACTTTTTATAAGATTTCTTATTTATGCCGGTTTCCTCACTATGTTATCCTTCACTGCTTTAAGCAAGTGGTAATCATAGGTGCATGCCTGGGATCTGAACCTCGGACCCTTCGATCAAGAGGCCGAGTTTCTTAACCACTAGGCTATCACTACTTTTTATACTCTCTGCTCCTATATACATCCCTAAGCAATCTTATGTATTTATACATTATCTTACTTACTCTTAATAGATGTCATGGCAAGTTTTTCAGTGCGCTCCTTGGTACCGAGCCAGAGCTGGTCTTGTTCAGGCTTAAATGTGAGCCTGACTTTGCCCCCATTCTTATTTAGCATGCCACTTAAAGGTACTGGTGGCAGTGGTTCCTATAACATAGAAAATATTAATATAACAATGGTAAGCAATAAAAACACCACACCCTGTATGTATATAGGGCCCTTTCACTGAAACGCTACTGCTACTGGACACATCGCCAGCTACTATATTCAAGCAAAACATTGAAACATAATTAAGTGAAATGAAATAAAATATATTTATTTTGTATAGGCCAACGGCGGCACTTACAAATTGTCAGTTACAATATTTTTCTTAAACTACTACCAGATTGGAACGCAACTTCTACTGAGAAGATCCGGTAAGAAACTCAGTGGGTTTGTCATTTTTTTTAATAACTATCGTTATCTTTTTGTCTTTTTTTTTAAATGCCATCATTTTTACATACAATATAATCCAGTGAGCCATCTGTAATGTACATTTCCATATGTATTTTTTGGATGTGGTTAAAGCCGAGAATGGAGTGGCCTGTCTACCTCCTGCCTATATTTTTCTGGCTGCAATTTCCTAGTATGGGTAGGCAACATGAGCTTACATGTTTATAAAATTGTAATTAAGCCAATGTTCATACCATGAAGATATTCAAAAACTTATTGAATTCACACACTTAATATATATTATGAAACACAAATTTTTAAAAGACATACATTTGCTATTACGACTTTTTAAAAGGTTTTTAATGTACTTACCTTGACTCCTTTAATTCCAGGCATTACATCAGGGGGAATGCCTTTATCTAACACTTTCCTGTGTATCTTCTGCATGCATAGAGGCTCCTTATTTGTCTGGCTATTTGCTTTCTCTTCTAGAATTTCCTGTTAGGAGTACATTTATTCATAATGGGGTTTTCAACAATACAAAAAATGCAATACAAAAAAATCTTTCTTTATATTTAACATACATTCTGATAAGAACAGCAGACAATTTGTCTCCAGATAACACAGTTACAACTATTCCAGCTAATAACATTAATGTTTGTTGTTGTTGTATTTTGGTTTGAAGACATATTTAGTCCAGATGTTGGTGACAGATGTCTATGGGATGCAGTAACCACTTACTATCAGGTGGAGTGTTGCTTATTTACGACCTCTACAATTATAAGAGCAAAGGTGGTAGAATATGTAGTTCTAAACCAGAGGCAGAAGCATTCCTACTTTATCAGGGCTAGACTCTAATCATATCTGGTGATTAAATTATAGTCCATATGTGCAGGGGCCACTTATGATCACTGGACAGGACTGGATGTTCTTTTGTAACACCTATATTATAAACTAGATGACCCGGCAAACTTTATACTGCCTCAAAATCTATTTATCAAATATATTTCATATAAAATATAGCCTGTTACTCGTGGATAATGTAGCTTTCGAATGGTGAAAGAATTTTTAAAATCGGTCCAGTAGTTTTTGAGCCTATTCATTACAATCAAACAAACAAAACAAAGTTTTCCGGCACGATTACGATTCTTACGGCGCCAAAATTTGAATGCGGATCCTTATAGATCTCGACGAGACAAGACGAAAAGTAAGAATACATTTTTTTGATATCTCGCTTAGTTTTCGAGATATCGATATTTAAAAATCAAAAATAAAAAAAAAAAATCTTTTAATGATGTATTTCGATAGATTTTTGGAAAAGAAAACGAAAACAAAGAATATTTTTTTTCGATATCTTGCTTAGTTTTCAAGATATTAATAAATACATTATTAAAAATGTTGGAATTTTATTGAAAAAATTTTTTGAAGATATATTTTATCCTTTATTATGATTATCACTATTATTATGATAATAATAATAATAATATTTCACTTTTAAAACGCAAAAAATCGAAATTTTCGAATAATTTTTGAGTATCGATATCTCGAAAACTAAGCGAGATATCAAAAAAATTTATTCTTACTTTTCGTCTTGTCTCATCGAAATCTATACGGATCCGCATTCAAATCTTGGCGCCGTAAGAACCGTAATCCCCCCAGTTTTCCTCTTTATAATATAAGTATAGAAAATAATCTAGAATTTTGAATTTTTCATTACATGCAACAGAAATAATAAACTCTCGAGATATTAAGAACTGTTGAAATTTATATAGAAAAATAAATTTGAAATACCTTTGGTGCAGCTTTCACAGCCAATATGTCGTCCATTTTTGAGCCCACAAGCATCACTTTGCCCCCTTTCACGATCCCAGCGTTCCGGAGCGTCACGTTATCTTTGGCCATGCCTTTGATGATGAGCTTCTGCGCGGACTGCGGGACGCCGCATATTCGCTCCAAGTGCGCTTTCAGTTCTAACACGGTGGCGTCGTAAGCGAATGTGATGTCGTGTTTCATTTTGTTAAAGACTACAGTAAATTCCAGCTGTTCCGGTATCTCGCACAGCTCTGTGTCTTCTGCGGCCTCCGAGGTGCACGGCGCGCTCTCCGCGGGAGCTTCCATGTGAGACTTTCCATTATCAACAATTGGTTTCTCTTCAGTCACCTTTGAGCCGTTCGATATCAGGGAACTTGGATCTAGATTCTCGGTTGTATCTCCTTTTTCAGAAGCTAAGAAATAGAACGTGAGTTAGCAAAAATTTTAGAACAAAAGACTTGGTAACTGAGCCGAGGATTGTCAAAAATCGCTTCACCGGTTTTGATGTAAATCTGTATTAAATCTTACCAATAAAATCCATGGTGCGATCTGATTTATAAACCTATTTGTAAATAAATAACCAAAAATGACGACCGTCGCACAGTTGTTTTGAAAAAATAATTAAAAATACAGCCGACTGGCTGACGTAAAGCAACAAATTTTTCTTCAATCGACAATTCGACACTCGTTATGGACGCGTTCAAAAACATAACAAAAGGTTCAATCAGACTTAACATGTTTTTATTTTCTTAGTCGTAATTCTTTAATATTTTTAGAGACAATATTTTTTATCATTAACAATGTTTATTTTAATGAAGATGCGAATGTCTTTTAATAAATAAATATTGATATCGCTTAGACCGAGTTGATGTGTACCCTAACATTAAGTTCATTGCACACGCAAAGCTTTCATTGCAATGAACAAGCACAAAATAATTTGTATATCCCATAAACATTCGTAAATAATTCTGCAAAGTATGTAAATTTAATATAATTCTGTTTTTTCATATCTACAATGTGCGACTGCCTTATCAAAATTGATTTCCGTTTCCGTTCCAGTTTCCATGGCGCACAATTCGTAAACAAATCTATTCAAGTAATAGGTCAATATTTTCCCAAAGAACCAAATTATTTCTAAGCTTAATGTTATAAGGGTAGTTGATTTAATTTAGTTGAATTAAATTTAAACGCTAAGTACCTATAACTATGAGTTTCAATCTTGATGATCCATTAGCGGGAATTTTAAGTGATGGAAGTGATGACAGTTTCTTTGACGATGATATACTGGGAAAAAAGAAGCCTGTAAAGAAGAGCAGTACACCCACAATAGAAAAGAAAAATGCTCTATTTGATTTGGATGACGGGCCAAAAATAAAGAAAACTGATGATGTAACTAAAGACATCTTTGGTACTTCAAGTAAAACTGAAGTTGCCGTTGACTCTAATACAGCATCTAAAAAGGAGGAGGTAAAACCTACAACTCCGTCACCTTTTAAGTCGACAGTGGCTAAAGAAGCCACCAAAACACAGATCGAGAGAACTGATTTTAGCCGATCACCAGCAAAATCTAAATTAACGACGAGTGGAAACAAACTTGATCTGTTAGATGATTTAGGCGTGGAACCAAGGAAAGAAATAACTAAACCTTTGGAGAAAGGTAAAAGTTCCCAGTCCATATTGGACGACATTCTTGGCGGGCCCACAAAACCAGCTGTGGTAAAGAGGCCTAAAACAGCTATAAAGAAAGACGATTTTGATCTTGATTCTATTTTGGGCAAAAGTGAATCTAAGCAGAGCGTAATGTCAAATAAAAATATTACACAAACGCTACCTAAAATGGATACACCCAAAGAACCGCCATCTAAGAAAAAATCTAGTGACGACTGGTTGGGTGCTTTTCAAGAGAAAGACGAGATAGAGGCGGAAGATGACATTGACATGCCATCGTGGTTAGTCGGAGGTGGTGCTAAAAAGAAAAAATCTTCCAATGTTTCTAAGTCTGAACCTAAAACAGAAACGATTAAAGAAGCGCCCAAATCTGATATAGAAAATGCTGGCGATAAACACAAGGAGGAAACTGAAGACAAAATTGAAAATGCACCACAACCAATTGTTAGTAAAATAGATATTCCTTCTACTAGTAAATTAGATGCTACTAACGAGAATGTGACGATGGAAGGTGCTGCATTGTACTTACAACAACAAGAATCACAAATAATGGTAGCGCTGCAGTTAAAGGCTCAAGATGAAAAACTTGCTGCCATGCAGGGTAAGAATTCATTATAATAAAATATATATCGTTAGTTAGTTTTGCAACTGTTAAATAAATTTTATACCTACAGATTATACCGGGAACTATATTTAAATCTAAAGCATATCGATAAGCACTCTATAGGTATTCTGATTAAGTAAGATCATTTTAGATTTTTATTTTTTTAGAAGTGTACACTACCTCTCTTTTGAAAGTGGTAGAACCTTTGTGTTTCGACCACCGCCGCTACACCTATATATCATGTATATACACCCTAATAACAGCAGTGATAAGCACTGCTGTGTTCTGGTTAGAAGGGTGTGGTAAGGGAGACATAGTTTTCCGAGACGATCCAGCTTAGTCCTCAGGGGTAGCGGCGCATCTGTGACCGACTTCAGGTAGGAGTATCTATAAGGTAAGGATATAGATTTTTTTCCACGAAGTCATTAGCCTTTATGATATGTCAGTGCGGCAGAAGGAGAGCCAGCGTGTGCAGCGCGAGGCGGCGCGGGCGCAGCGCGAGCAGCTGGACGCGCTGCTGCGGCGGCAGGCCGACCAGCGCCATCAGATGCAAGCCGTCATCGCCGCGCATCAGGAGAGGATCACGGATAGGATCAAGGTATACATTTTTTTAAATAATTTATTACTCGGTATGTTAGACTTGGGACCCTTAGCGTATGATTACAGATAAAAATGTTTTTTGTGGATTCATAATTGCGTTTCGGGTATTGATATTCAAATTTGTGATTGACAATTCGACAGAGTATAAATAATCACCATTCTCAGGTTACGTTCTTAATATTTATTTAACATTTCCTTAAATTTCACTAAATAGAAGATCTCATATGTATCTTCTGTTATTTATTTTGAACACTAAGTAATTTAGCAACGATATCTTTACATCGCGTATAATTACCATTCTAATTGATTCTTATATAACTATAATTAATTGTATAACTTTTTATTTTTTTTAGTCTCTATTGGGTACTTCAAATGAGGACCAGCAGGGCGAGGTCAACCTAGACGCTGATTACGAGAACCCTGTGGAAGAACGAGACACCCCTTTTTCAAGGGAAAAGAAACAGCTCCTACAATTAGTTCGGTCCCTGCAAGAGAATCATGATAAGGAGATAGATTTAATGGAAACTTCATATAGGTATTGTATTGGAAATATTTTATTTCACCAATTGCTATTAATAAAAGTATCGTAAAATATACTTATTCTGAAATTCCCTATGAAATATTTTTAGATTTTTCATTTCTGATTGTAAGCAAATTAAGCTATGTAAATATAAGAATTAACTTTCGCAGACGACAACTGGCATTTATAGAAGTTTCCTTCAACCAAGCCGAAGAACGAATGAAGGAAGAAAGCGACAAACTCGTGAAGTTTTACACGGAGAAGATAAACTGGCTGGACGAACATCATCAGCAGTATAAGAAGTTGACGAATGATAACATGAGCTCTTTAATGGAACGACATAAGGCAGAAAATGAAATGCTCAGACAACAACATCTGGAGAATGTCAAAGTTTTACAAGAGCACCACACGGCATTGATGGAGAATATAAAGTAAGACGTTTTGCTGATTTTAAATATTTATATTTTCACGTAATAATATTATTAGGAAAGTGCCATGATAAGTACCACCACCACAACCACGAGATAACGGGTAATGGTATAACCCATGTTGGGATTATTATTGTTCTTCCAAAAAAACTCAGGATAGTTTGAAAAATAATAATATTCTTATAGCATACATAAAATACCTTTTAAATTCACCTTCGAAAAAATATTACGATAACCATAATACATTTAAAAAAATTACAGAAACGCAGTAAAACAAGAACAAGTGTTAGTTAAGGATTCGGCAGGGTTCTCGTCCGATCTACAAGAATTACTTAATGATGTAAAAGACAATAAGTCCCAATGTCAGGAACTTGTACAGAAGATAGAAGCTTTAACGCAAAATACGCAACAGAATACAGACAGAAGTGTTCAAGTAAGGGAAACGCAAATAAGTGGTTAGTATGATAAGAGTAGATAATATTAAAAGGTCTTATTAAAATCTTATGAATGGACGTAATGAATGCAATCACCAATTATTTGAAAATTTATTTCAACTGTCATTTTAGATATGATCCAACAATTAAAGATGGAGCGGGAAAATTTTGAAAAAGAGAAATCGGAAAGCAAAGATTTGGTCCATATGCTCGAGGCAAGACTTAAGCAAATGACAACGGTATTAAAATATAATAAAATTAAAGTATGTATGATACTTATAAAGTTATCACTTCAAATTATACAATTTATTTTTGATCTTTAGATGATTGAAGAAGAATCGGCGGCATTGAAGCAAAAGAAAATGGAATTTGAATTCGAAAAAGCCACTTTCAGTAAGCAAACGGAATTCGCTAAGAATATATTGAAAAAACAAGATGAAGAAATAAAGGTGACCCATTTAAGTAACTGAAAGTAATGGAAGAGAGGATAGTAAAATTATATTAGCTATGAATAGTATTTTAGGACTAATTTATGAGGGCTAATTAGGATATGTCAAGTAAAGTAGTATTAATTGTAGGTGTATTTGTTTAACGAACGAATATTGAAACTTTCAGATGTTGAAGGAAGATATTCAAAAGGAATATCAAGAGAAGATCGCCAAAATCGACGAAGAAAAAGCCAAGGCTTTTAAAGACAGCGCAATTGTTGCGAAGGAAAAGGCTTCTGTGCAAAGTTTGAAGCTGGACTTGGAGGTAAGATTGAAGATTTAAAGGTATTTGATAAACGTGAACGCACTTAATTTTACAGAATTTGCGAACGTTAAGAAGCTTAGAACTAGCATAGGATCAAATTAAATTTATCCAATGTCAAACTGCTAATAAAGAACTTGCAAATCTATCCATCTGATTCCAGAAAGTGTTAAGTCTCTACAAAACAATGTAAATACTGTTATTAAATGGGATGTAATATTGATAGTGTCATTCGTAAAACAAGGTGTTCTACCATCTTTCGAATCTTTTACTTCATAAAATTTCTATTTTTACAATTTGCAGAAAACTAGGGCAGAATTACAAGCCCAATTAGAGGAAGTGACCGCTGAGAGATCGAAACTAAACGTGGAAAAGCAGGAGCTCCACATGGAAGAACAGAGAGTATTGGCTAAGTAAGTAAACATACGCACTTAGCAATGTGGTATCGGTCAAAAGTACTGTAGAGAGGTGGCTGAGAGATCTGATTCCATCTTAGATTGGTGTTGTGCCTACTGTAGATATTGAAGCCGGTAAAGTAGGTAGAATATAGCAAAACAGTCTAATAAGAGTATTGACATTCCTCGAAAGGTGACGTACTGAACGAAATCTCAATTAATTAGAAATGTTAGGCACAAAATCTTTATGGCGCTAGAGTAGAATCCTAGAAGACGCGTCGAATCTAATTAAAATACTAGCAACTTTGTTTATGTTACAGGAGCCGCGACTTAGATTTACTCGCCAAAACAGCAATAGATAAGCAAGCCCAAGCCGAGAAGAAGCATTCAGACGCCGAGTTCGCACAACACAAGTACGAGGAGCGAATACGTAGGATCCAAGAACACGTAGTATCTCTTAACGCGAGAGAGAAACAAATTGCCAAGGAAAAAGTCGCGTTATCTAGAGAGAGACTCAGTATGCACAATGAAAGGAAGCAACTGGAAAGTAGGCAGCAGTGTTCGCTATGCAGGAATACACAATATAACGATCATACGTACAATCTGCCGGATACTTACATGAATCCAACGGTCTCTAGGGATTATAATGCGATGCCTTTGAATATAGTTGAACAAGAATTGGCTCATCTGATGGGAAGAACGTTCAAATTGCGGCATAGTGCGGAAGTTAATGCTACTTTTGAAGATAGACAGGTGGATGCCAGTGAGTTCGATAGCGTGCCAGCTCAAGCTGAGTCGGGAGCTTTTAAGGTATTATATTTTATCAACAATTTTATTATTAATACTAACGTGCTACTAGTAGTCTTCCTATTATTTGGTTGAAACCAGGGAATTGGTAAATAAATTTTGCCTTGCCACTGCATTCTTTTTGCAGTTGTTTAGTTTTTTTTGCCTTGTCACTGTTGCATTTGTTTAATTATTTTTCTTATCAATTTCAGGATTATTTGGACCCGAAGTTTATGATGTTGCGATTAGACGTTCAACAAGTTATAAGTAATTTGGACCAAAGTAAGAAAGAAGATACTGAACGGAATGAAGATCATGAGTAATTTTATGTACGTCAATATGTCAAGTTTTAATCTGATTTTCACAATATATGGACATTTTTCTTGTCACACAAGTTTGTCCGCGTGCGTACTTGTCTAAATGGTCCACTATTTGTGGATAACGTGACAGGAGATGTACCTATCTATGAAATCATAGAATGTGAATGTCACGCATGCTGACCAGAACTGCACAGGGGCACAAACCTGCGTGATAGGAATCGTGCAAAAAACTAGCCACTTTCTGATTTTGGATATTTTATATGGTCTAAATTATTATCAAGCATACTTTATATCAATTAAGGTAATTAAACCAAAATAAAAGACTGAATAAATTGTATTAGAACTGTTTAATTTATGCGGATGACTGTTACATTGGATTAATTATTTATCTTCCATATTTTTTTACATCATGTATCGTGTTATAAAATGTACACAAATGCCTATACAGCTACATGCTAACTTAACATTATAAATATCTCATTGTAAAAATATAGGTACACAATCTTTCTAAACATCTACTTTAACTATGCAACTAAATATCAATATTAGGAATAAAAAATCTACTAAATGGCTTTACTTATCATTCATAAATTATTTATTTATAAGTATTTATTTCACGATATAATTTTGGAGTACCTAAAGATGTGCACCGAATTATAATATCTTCATCTTCATACTACCTATTCCAGTCTTTAAATTTAGGTAGTAAATAATATATGGACGGCATTGCCTTCGATAACGAGTCTACAATATCATTATAATGCTGCAGATCTATGAGCCTAGTTATAAAAATATTTTCCTCAGCTTTATTATAACAGGGCTTGAAGGAACATATTCTTTATACATGAACATAAAAATTACACATAATATATCCTTTATTTAAAGTTCTATACACAATATTTACATTAAGTCTCTACGATTATACATATATAATTTCATTTATAAATATAGGTACCACCTGCCTATCTCCTGGATGGCGTGGTATATTTAAAATTTAAGTTTGCTATATATTTTATCTTTTTCAACAATCTTCACAGTGTATTTCAAATTCATGTAGGGAATAACAAAGTTTGATTAGTATCATTTACTTTCACATAAAAAAAATTGCAATATTTTCCAATAAACTTTCAATATACCGAACATGAAAACAACGTAGTCTTGTCTAGATTTTTTTGGGTAATAAATATTTTTGTAGCTTCATATGATGAGAATATAACAATATAGAAATAGACGTCATTATTACTTTTTCAAATACAAGAGGTTAACAGAAGCTAACATTTATATAATTTAGTTTCGAGGTAGTAAGGTATATTGGGTTGTACAGGGGTAAGTATCTGGGCGCAATATTACAAGTTATGTCGTAATTTCTATATTTTTATACTCTAAATATTATGATAAGTTTCTCGTATGGATCTACTTGTTTACTTATGTAGGTATTAAAATAGTCTATAGAAACGATAGTGCATTTAATTTTCGAGTTATATAACATGTAACTAAATTTCAATTTAGGCGAAGAGTTGAGCAAAAGATAAAATATTTTTAATAATTATGTATTGCACGCAAATTAATGATCTGAATACATAAATTTAACCGAATTTATTATTTAGAGTAAATGAATTATGTATATATTAAGTAATGAAATAATAAGTAGTTAGGGTAGAGTCTATAGACATCTTTTATCCACTAACACACATTCAAAATTATTTTGGCTAATTGGAATTTTTTACATGAATGTAGATTGCATTATGGAATTTACAATTCAAGTTTACCAAATTTTTTTATCACAGTAATACTATTTTTTAATATTAAACAAATTATATTTAAGACGAATTAATAAATTTACATTACTTATATAATAATAATTAGTATTTTCATGTATGAATATAAAATTTTAAGAACAGCTTCTTGTATCGATCTAAGTCAGTTTCCCATATTCAAGTTTTCACCTAGTTTTACATCTACGAATTCGTTATGACTTCTCGCCTGGTTTTTGATATTTCACTTCGAGTAATTGCGGGTAGTTTTCAACGATAGATAGTAAAATGCCGTCGATGTAATTTCTCAACTGCACGTTCACGTCTTGCTGTTCTTTTAAAGCTTTCTGCAACTGTAAACAAAAACAGAATCAAGGTAAAGATATTTTATAAATATAAGAACCACAGAGTGCAAAAGATTCAGAAACGTGCAATTTAACGGACACATGAGAAGGGTATGAGTTACGAACAAAAGAAAGAATGTATCATGAAATAATGTTCCGTTTTAATCTATACGTGCAGTAATAATGTTTGTAATGGTATTAGGAAGGTTATAGATGTACCTAATACCTAATGTTACAGGACACTCATAAAGTGTGAAAAAGGTACAAATATTGATACAATAAGGCAAACAGTAAGCAAGCAGTAGTTAGGGCGGCAAGGTACATGCACGATTAGTAAAATTTGCGTACCTTTTCCAACTCTATGCTGAGATCAGATTGTGTATCGCTACCAACGAGCTGCAAAAACGCATACATAAAATATAGTTGAATAGCAAATGAGTCTGTAATGGAGCCTCAGATGAAGCAAAGCAATGTGATGATAATGACTGTATTAGGGTTTCGCAAACGGTTTTTGTGTTGCACCTGTAATATGCTAAGTATTCCAAGTAACTCGTTGAGACACACATTGAAATTTGAACACACGCATATAAACTGTTTTGTAATACTAAATTATATAACAGTAATGAGGAAAATTGTGGAAGCTTCAAATCTATTTATGTGCAACTGTGATGATAATTGAGTAAATATAATTATGTACTATTGAAACTAAAAATACATTTATTGCAATAAGAGTGCCAGCTACAAGCTTCTGTAAAATTACTAACGGCATTTATCTTGTAGGTATTAAAATGAAATAAAAACATTGAATGCTGCAGAATCTCTTGGTTTAACGATTATTTACAAAGTATGCAATTTGTACGATGCAACAGTGTATTTTAAGAATCTTCGCCATGACATCAATGCATAATACTGGATTATCACAGTGGCAAAGTAACGAGCATTTAAATACTGAATAAGCTATTTATTATAGTCTTTAAGATTTTTTTTTTATTTTTTGGGGAATCCAATGATTATAAAATTACGACAACCCATGCTTTGTTAATGTAAATGGGTTATTAAATAATTAAATGTAAGAATTTTAAATCAGCATTAATGCTAAATTTTGTTAAAGTTATAAAAAAATAAAATGAATGAGAATGATGACTCATGAATGTACTGACAGATGTTATAAGTAAGTATTAATTATCATAATGTTTTAGTTGAATAATGCATGCAGTATTTTTGCATGTATACGAATGTAAAGGTATTTGCCGTATATTAAGCTGGTTCGATTATTTGTACGATTTATTTTTGATAGAACTTTGGTAAAGTACTACTTATTCGTTGTTTTCTGAATATATTTATTAGCAAATTGACATATAAGCCATCATTTAACATATTTGCGGCAAAGCTTTTAACATAAAACGTTACTATAAGCCTATATAGCATAGTGGCGTAAATTTGATTGAAGTAAATGCGAATCATCAGCACGCATATGCAGTGGCGTAGCTAGGTAACCAAGGGCCCTGGGGCAAATTAAAGAATGGGGCCCCACTGCTATGTAAATGGATCAGGTTTTATCAAACAAAAATATGAAATACACAAATACTTTAAAAATGCTAAGCTTTTTTGTGCACTGCAGGGCAGGTAATAAAAATATTAAACAGTAACAACATAAATTTGAATTTCTCTCAACTGAGTTGTCACGATTAAAGTGGGGTTGCAATCTGTCATATTTATTTTGAAAATGGGAGAAATTTACAAAAGTTCAGTTCGATCGAGGTTTCTGGTTCGAGGGCCCCCTGAGTTTGAGGGCCCCGGGGCATTGCCCCGCCTAGCCCCTTGGTAGCTACGCCACTGCGCATATGACAGATATATGCTTAAACCCTAACAATTATTTGGACAGCGCAACTACAGCATTAACTCTTGTCATTTCGAGACCATGGTGGGGTCATATATCCTGTTATAAGGTTTTGTATTTTTTTTTAATATAGGAATAGCAGACGAGCATGCAGTCCACCTGATGGTAAGTGGCTATTGCCGCCCATGGACATCCGTAATGAACCCCAGATCGATTTTGATATCCTTATCTGAGGTCGGCCACAGATGTGCTGCATTTACATATGACAGCCATAAAACGGCTGACAGAATTGTCAGCCGTTTGAGTCATTAATAGCTTCCTTCAATTACAAGGCGGTGAGATATCTATACTTATCTATGGTGTTAAGCTAGTGTATTTACCTCGTCGTCGCTCATCTGCGAGAGCTCGTGCGCCAGGGAGTTGGTGTGCGCGAGCGGGCCGCTGACGCCGTCCAGCAGGCTGCGGCCTTCAGACACGCCGCGCGTCAGGATCTGCGCCTGTAGCTCCTCCTGCGCCTCTGTCAACGCTGGAAACAGAAGCAATTTGTTATGCAGCTGTATTTAAATATTATGAAATTGAAACAGTAAACCGTAAATAGTGTAGTTATAACATATACACTGTCATTACTACAAGTCCCCGTTAGGTTGCAGTAATTAAGTACAAATAGGTGGGGAGTGTACTTTAAGTTAATAAAAAATGTGTTGTTAATAATACGTTGTATGATAATTTTGAGTACGAGTATTTACACTATACCTAATCTTTATCAAATAGATAACCTTGATTATGCTGTTGTTCTAAAGCATGATATAATGTCACAGTGTAGTAAGACGTGACATAGTAATACTCGTAAGAGGTATGGTTTAGGGATGGCGTTACTTTCCGAAAAAGATCGATTCAAAAATTAATTTTGATTGAAATGTAATGAATCGATTCACAAAAAAATCGACACCCAAAGAATCGATTCTCCAAAAATCGATCTCAAATCGTTATATAAATAAATAAATAGTATGGTTGGTGATACGTGGATCTGTCATGAGAATTATGAGGACTTTTACAATGGTCTAGCTACATTATAGGACAATGGAAAGTGTGACAGTAGATTTATGGAAAATTGTTCGTATTTTGTTCATTACAATCATTACTAAATAACTATAGGTACATACAAGTTTGTTCTTAAGTCTTTAAGTTAAAGCATTTTTGAACATAGATCCGTGAGATAATACTTACATTTGTTCTGCGTGCGGAGCAGCGCGAGCTCCTGCCTGAGCTCGTCGAGGCGCGGGTCGGGCGGCGGCGGCGGCGCGGCGCGCAGGCGGCGCAGCTCGGCGTCGGCGGCCGCCAGCGTCGCGCGCGCCGCCGCCGCCGCGTCGCGCTCGCGCCGCTCCGCCTCGCGCGCGCCGCTCAGCTGCGCCGCCGCCTCGCCCGCCGCCTCCTGCGCCTCGCGCGCGCGCGCCGTCGCCGTCTCCGCGTTCGCGCGCAGCGTCTCCGCCACGCCGCGCAGACGACCCACCTGGAATATTATTTGTCGTTTAACCTTTATTCATTTATTTATTAATAAATGTTAAATAGAACGGTAACAGTCATTATAAATACATTCTATAGATAGTGAAACATAAAACATATACCTAAATTTACAAAGTACATAAGTATTAATAATAATTAAAAATATTTTATTATATTATACGTTCTGATAATAAAGGTTGTCGTACATTACATGTTACGTTGCATTACGTTACTATTAATGTTATGTTATGTTACCACACAATACTACTACTTACTACTACTTTACAATACAATATAAATTATAAGTTATATAACTTCTGGAGAGATTCTTAATTAAGTATTTAAGTTATGTGGATATTAAATATTTATGATGTCCATAATCGAAATAGAAAATATTATATAAGAACACCCGCATAACTGAGCAGTCTTAAAGTTGTACAGTGCCTTATTTAATCAGCCTTGAGGACTTGTCCCTTCTTATTCCAAGAAATAACCCGTGTCTAGCAGCTAAGCAAGACAATAATGACTGGATGTAAACATTGTTAATAATTTACAAACATTGCAGCTTAACTTAGTAAGAAAATTTATCTATTTTACGAACGAATACTTCAAGTTCTGCGTGATACTGACATAATGATAGAACAAGTTTCAGATCAATAACGAGATGCCGATGAAGGCGTAATTACTGGTTGCTAACGACGTGCATAACAATCTATATCTAATCTCACGTTGGAGAAAAGAAAATCACTTTCTCAAATGCTAGGAAATCCGTACAAGCTTCTAGTTTTTGTTATATTATATAGTTAAGCATCTATTGTTTTAAGTTTTCTTAAAAGCTTGCTTAACTGAAGAGTACATTGCAAAAGTTCTGCTGATGAAGTCATATAATGAAGAGAATATAATTTTAACATTATTTCATTTGTACACAATTAGTTCTGTGGTCGGTTACATTATCTAAAACAACAAGTCCAGCGGAAATTATGTCAGAATACGACAAAAGATATACATACACATTAATTTACATTTCGGACACATGTTACACATTTAATTAATATTCAAGTGCACGGCGACGTTATGAAAATGTCTAGATTTCCTAAATTAAGCCGTTTTTTGCACAATAGCTAAATATTAAAATACTTGAATTAAATTCCTGCCTATCTATTTGTAGCCTTCCTTGGAAGCAGGTGATTCGATTTTAATGGGTATTTCCCACAAAAGAAGAAGGTTTTATGCGGAGGTGAAGGTTAATTTGTGGTTATTTTCAACTACAAAATTATTTCCCTTGTGTATATTTCTTTCTTCGTTACAAGGCGGTGAGTATAATTAATGAAAATGGTGAATGCTACCTCAAGCCACTATTGCAAGCCTACCTCAGTTTTCTGGAACATACCAATGTTCAAAAGAGGAAAAAGAACTGATGCTAAATTAACATTACATAGGTAAATAAGATTTCTTTAAAATGACCCACTCATGATATATTACTTGAAAGCTGGCTCAAGTAATGTTAAGAGTTGTTTAATGGGAATGCTAGTGATTAGGAGGCGGCCGACAAGGCCTTTTACTTCAAGTCACAGGCAAGGTGAGGCGAAATGGTATTAGTGGAATCACGCGATGCGCTACGCCAATGCGCTGTTTTTAACTTATGTTTTCTTTTATAAACACAATCTACATAGTACAAAGTATTACAAACAATGTAATGCGGGACGCTCACTGTAGCAAAGTTGACAAAAAACTATTAAATATAAATGCAATATGAAAATGCGTACGAAATAATACTGCACCAACTTTTTAACGCCATTAAGTAAATATATTGTCAAATTATGAGCCTAAGAAAATTATAACTTGTAAACATATTAAGTATAGCGATAAAAAGTATGTTTGGAAATTTCTTATAATTAGGTACGTACTTTTTAAATATATGGGTATAATTAGTATTTTTTTCTGTCAAAATTAAATTGTTTGAACGTGCCGTTAAATCGTGATAGATCCTAATTATCTCGTTCGTTAAAGATTGCTACTAGGTAACTTTCTTTCACGAAATAATTCCGTTTTTATAACACTTGTTTAATGATTCGTTCCTAAAATGCAAGACAAATTGGTTTGTGAACACAAAATTACGCACATTTGGAATGTAAATGTCTTATGTATTTTGTAAAGAACATCTATCTCAGTAAACATCGACATAAAAAGTTAATTAGTAGGTGCCTGTAGTTCTTGCGCAGACAACGTTAGACATACACTTTTTAGAGATATAAGAACAATTACTAATTTTTATAGGGACATAAAAATTATCTAATTAATGTACCTACCTGGGGTAAACTAATCTAACCACGAAATATTCATCACTCGTTTTACAGTCAAAGAAGCAAAAATAAAGTAGACAAATATCAAATATTTAGTTTGCAAAGTTTGATAATTTTTGTCACACATCTTGTAATAGTAACTAAGAAACAAATGGGTATAATACATGTATAACACCTATTATTAGAGGGTGGCATGCTTAGATACTCAACATCGTTTAGGCTATTGGCAATCACAAGGAAATACAGACACATACACCTGAATAACAATCCGTCTGTCTAAGATTCCAAATTTTATCTATCTTAAATAGATTATGAATTATTAAGAAATCAATATTAAACAGCTGCTGTGTCGCCATTTCAATTTTCTAAAGAACTTGGCTACACCCTGCCACGTTTAGGTATCTCTCACCTCTTGCTTGAGATCGGAGGCTTCAGTTTCAGCGGCGGCGAGGCGGTCCGTGAGGGACGCGAGCTGCGCGTCGCGGTCGCGCTCGATGCGCGCGATGGCGTCGCGACACCGCCGCTGCTCCTCCGCTATCCGCTCCTCGCAACGACACTCGATCTAATTAAACAAACATTTCTTTTGTTACAACGTAGAAGTAGCAAACAAGCAGTCCACGCAGTCAACAGTCAACCCCAAATATGTATTAGCATCCTACTTGACGTCGGTCACAGTTGTAGAGTCCTCAGGAGTGACAAAATTGGTGCTACCACACCCAAATCTTAACTGTCATTATAAGCTAGAAATAAGTGTAGCGGTGGTATCTCTACCATCTTCTAATAGCGCGAAAATATTATTTATGCTTCAGACCGATTAACGGTACATCATGTGCCTACATTTATTAATTTTAATGGCGATCGGGTGAACGGTATAACAGTCTGATGTGTTGCAGTGTAATCCAAGTACAAGTTACAATAAGGTAGATAACATAAAACCTTTTACATGAAGAAACACTTTATGATCGGTCAAACGACGCCATGAACAATAAATCTCAACTATATGGCATATTTTATTTATCAATACGTTAGTAGCACGTTTATTGGTTTGCCCTGCCATCTGTCCTAGAGGCCATTACAATCTCTGTGGCTAATAGGATTCAAATAGAATTGAGACGTTTCCGAAGTAATTTGTGAAGCCTTCATAAGGATTGGAAGTTGCGAACTGTATTCCCATTACTACTTTCGACATAAGATAAATTCATTAGCAAGAAAATGTAAGTCGCCTACAAAAAGACGCTAGTCCGTCTATATTTACATGTTCTAGTGATACACTGTGTTTAAGAAACAGTTTAAAACATAAACACTACCGTCACAAGACTTAGAAAGAGACTAAATAGTTTCCACAACATTGTAACAGGGGACAAATAGTATTTAGCTGGAGAAATCTAGCACTACCAGTTATACTAGTAATAATTGCTACTAAAGATGCTACCAAATAATAGCAATCACGAGCAAAAAATATAAACATTTGAGAACAAATTCTCAAATGTAAACAAAAGTCAACGATATAATTGAAATTATGTAAAAACTGTTTTTGATATGAAATTTTATACGCTCTCATATAATATTGGATCGAATATAGGCACGTGAATACAGCACGCCACAGTAACGTCTATCTTATCGCTAATAAAAAAATATAATCGCCTATCTACACAATGCACACAACGCAACCTCGGCTTCTTCGGCCACGAGGCTAGGAAAAAATCTGAATTACTTGTACACATGATTTAAGAAGAAAAAGTACAAAACTAATAAGGTATTTATATTACAGAAGAAAAGCATACGACCGGTGCCATGTAGTTACAAGAACCGTGAAGTGGTTTCTGCATCGGAATATTCGAGAATGTTACAAAAAAAAAAAAACTTAAGAGATAACTATAAAAAGAAGAATTTATGAATTTATTCATAAATAGACAAACAGATCCCCACATTATACAGTACATGGCTGATAGTTAAATTAGCTCTGAACTAATTCTAAAGACATAAATGTAAGAAAAGAGTGTTATTGAGATTTAACATAGCTTACTTTTTACTCTGAAGTCTGAATTTCTGAGGTAGCTTATAAGAATTAAATAAATCTTATCGAATATCAGCTTATTAACATAAAATAACCTCTCGAATCTGTTCATCCAGCATATGCACTCGTGCTTGCAGGACCGCGTTGTCAGCTTTCGCGCGGGTGTATCGCTCGTCGGCTGTGCTCTGCGTGTCCGCCAGGGACGTCACCTGCTGCTGGAGCAGTTGTACCTGATCACAAGAGATAAAATATTGTTAGAAAGATAAGTCTATCGAATAAGGATATTACTAGAGTTAAGAAGTGATATGAAAGGAAAGGTCTTTTAGAAAACAGCGATGGACATATTATTGCTATAAAGCTGTGGATTGAATCCGAATAATTTATCGGAATATTACACATTTAGTCATCTGTTTGGTCGGAAATCTATCATTGCATCGACTAGTATGATTATCTGCTAAACCATGCGACTTAACATAAATTCTATTGGATCGCAATTAAGTTTTAATTTGTCTAAATAGCTAATATTAAAGCCAAAAATCATTCATTTCCCGAATCAACTAAAAGCAATTTGATATCAAAGCTCATCTTTATGTACTCAAGTCTGATTAAGCCAGTAGATTCTAATTAAAAGATCACTTGAAATGTGCCTGAAATAGCATTCAGACACTCATTTCCAATTACGAGACTAGATACTTGAATAGGCAATAAAATATCTTTTAGTGCTCCTCCGAATACGTAATCGAATATCGTAACACAGTAACAGTATATATGGCATACATAAGGTATGTTGAAGCTTGCATAGTTTGCGGCTTATACAAGACGTAACTTTCATCTATAAAGTTAAACTTTAGACATAGTTGGGAGTTGTATGGGTTATCGCTAGTGGCTTTCTTACACGTTTTTGTACTTCGAAGGATACGTTATAATCCGCCCATTTCAAAATTAAAATTTTGGCAAAGGCGGATTGAAATTATCTGACATTTCTGGGGCAATAAGTGCTTTCCTTTCTATATCAAGATCAATTATATCATCAAGTATCAAGTCATCATCATCAGGTAAGTATCATTCAGGTGAGGTCATTCAGGTCTACCTGGTCGTTGTGTATACGTATTTAATTTAAATCTGTGTTTTAAACAATATATAAACAATTTTGATACGCACGAAGCACTTACTAATTAAGCATTATAATTTATATAAACCTTTGTAATTAACGTAATCAATAATCGTATTTGGGCAGTAAATAATGTTAGTACATACATAAGTATTATAAATAATAATCAGTTTCGAGGAAATAGGCCTTGGTTTCGGCCGGAAAACGGATTAACATCGGCTAAAACAACTACCAATTATTATTATACTCGGGAAACTGATAAGTTGCACAAAATCCGATGTTGGAAATTTTCATTATGCTACATATATATCCTGTTAGGTAATACTTCTTGGACTAGAAGAAAAATCTTAAAGTTCTCTTATTTGGGGATGTTAAGACTGACGGGTCATAGGCTACTTGACCAACTGGTAAACCCCCACCCTCTTTTGTAGTGGTAAAAATACCTATGTTTGGAGCTTACGTAATATTTGAATGAATTTAAAGAATCATGTTGTTCAGATTCTACCGAACATTAATGAATTAGACGTGAACATTCAATTGGCTGGCAATTATCTACGTCAAACGCACAGTAAGTAGGAATCGTGGTCAGACATGTGGCGTATGAGTAATGTCTTGGAACAGATGACAAACAGGAAGGGAACGATTTAAAGTAGCCTACAAGACCAACGAACTAGTACGCTGGAGTGACGTACATACAGATTGACAAAGTGACTGTTTTGTTAGGCACAGGAAGCCCGTGAGCTATTAATGAATTAGATTTAACTTGTCGAACTCTTAAAGATATGATGACTATAATTATCTAAGGTTTAAGGTTTAAGGAAAGACACGTATGTTTATTTTTCTTTATTAGAATTTTGGTTAGAGATGAAATGATATTATTATTTACGATTAATTAGCAAAAAAGTTTTTTCAAACAAGCTATTTCAAAAGTAGCGGAACAATTTCTTATAATTAATTAAGTAGAAATCTTAAGTAATTAGTCGAGATGGGTACAGATGACAAATTTTGGGTAGATTAGTTAGTTTCAATTAATCCATTCACGAGATAGAAAATACCCTTTGAATCACGAAGAATTGATTCCTCGCCAAAACGTGATTCACTTTCTGAGAACATTACGCATATATTTTTTGCGTATGATTGGATAATTTTAGCTGCGTGAAAGTGAGTAACATTTGACGTGAACCTGCTATGGACAACTATGGCCGGTTGAAAGATCGAATTTTGTAACCACTCCACTTTCTCGGTCAGCACGCGTTATATCTAGGGATGCCACAAGTTTAGTAGTAGCCTTATATATAGTTTCATAGTCAGATGGATTATATATTGTTCAAAATAATATAATGGGTAATAAATAAAAAAGCAGTGATAGCCTAGTGGTTAAGAAACTCGACCTCTTGATCGAGGGGTCCGAGGTTCAGCCTCTGATTTTCCAGAATTATGGGTGTATTAGAAATTAATTATCACTTGCTTGACTTGCCGGTGACGGAAAACATCGTGAGGAAACCTGCATACCTGAGAGATTTATAAAAAAAATGTCAAAGTTATTTGAAGTCTACCAATACGCACTTGGCCAGCGCGGCGGACTATGGCCTAATCATTCTCATTCTGAGAGGAGACCCGTGCCCAGCTGTGGGACAATAATGGGTTGATGATGATGATGATGATGATGAATATAATGGGAAGTACTGGATACTATAATTATATTCGTGCTAAATTTACATATGGAAAGTTTGCTTCATGAGTGCGTTACTGTTTTCCATAGATTTTTGACAAAAAAACATTACATTGTAATGATTGGTGATAAAATAAGGAAAAAAGTGTGTACTCTGTATTATACTGAGTCAGTGGAAAGAAGCGGTTGTTAAACATAGATATTTAAAAAAAAATCCCGAAAACCCGTTACAGATTGTTGAAAAATAAATAGATTTTCTTCAAAGATAAATGTTTCAACCCTAGTTCAATCTCACATCGTAGGTAACTGGTTATTCATTAATTCCGAATAGTAATAAGCGAGACAATATTATCGATGCAGTTTTAACGCGGCTTCGTCGGTTTTTTGACCGAACGCTTCGAGAGATTTGACTTTACGGTCTATCGACTTTGGATTTCTTTATTATTGCCAACACTTAAATAAGTTATCAGCGTTAAGCCAATATTTTTTGTAATTTAAAAATAAATTAAATTTTGAGCTATAATAATAAAAACTGACATTACGTTTCAACTGTAATGCCTAGGGACTAGGGTACCTGTGTAAAGAGTTCCTAGAGAGTAATAAAATTGTGCCAAAAAGTGAAATTTCGCATGCATTTTGATACAAATTCATTAGGTTATAATATAAGTAAACGCTAAGGCAATACGAATTATCAGATTATTGCTTGTAGAAAACTTTCATAACTGCATATTGAACACAAATTATTTATTCATAGCAATGTCAATGCGGACTATACATTAATGTACTACTGTACTATTTGCAGAACTTAAAAGGAACGAAGAACAAATTAAATTGCTTTTAAGCAGTACTACATATAATATTTTAATCATGACCAATCTAATCTCGACACATAATTACGTACAGTAGGTTCACAGAGTCCTGATAGTTCATTATGTAGCTCTGCTGTTGTTGGATTATCAGATGGAAATTGCAAACAATTAGACAATGAGGTCATTGTATTCTGTGTAATGTTGTCACCTAACCTCTGTCTTACAATTTTCCTTTTAATTAAATTTGTCACTTACTTAGTATAGTAGACTTTTCTAAGGAAGTTTTTCAGTTCTAAAAATTGTATAAAATGATTTTCGCTTTGAGATGAAATTTAGTAATCGAATATGTACTTATGTAATTTTCAGCGAAATTAAATGTGTCTACGAATGTAAATTGAGTAGTTAACCTTTATAACTGTGTTAAGATTTATTAAATGTAACGAATGTGTGTTACTTCTACTCTGATACTAAAGCAATGACTTATGCGTAAATAAACTCAGACGCCCACAGTTCTGATGATTTGCACACATTGTCAGTTCCATCCGCATACATATGCTTACTGACCTTCCATCCTTCGATACTGTGTACATTAAGGCCATCTGTCAATGCATACATAAACTCATTTAATTATTTTCCCAGGGTCTCTTAATTCTGACGATTCGTCCATATGCTAAAGTATTGCTCTATCTCTATGAAAAGTATACATGACAATATTTTTTTAACACTTGCCACTAAAAACTTAACAAAAGGATCTCGGGTGAAAGAGGTAGAGCCTGTGTAGTAGAAGCTCAATAAAAAAATTCAATTATCCGTTATTATGAGTAATCTTATAGTAAAGAATTACCACGTTTGCCCCTCGCTCCATACCAGACGATCCCACGGTAATTTAACTTTTTAATTGATTCGTGCAAAGAACGGCTGTAGTTAAGTGACGACCCGTTTAACACAAACTGCACAACTCATGTGCTACGGAAGGGAATTTCGGAGGAAAGCCGAGAAACAACACATACACACACAATTAGGTGTATGTGTTGTTTCTATTACAGGAAAGGCAAAATACAACGAACATGGAACCTAGAAAATAGTTATCTCTATAGATTTTTTGCAGCAGACCTATGATTGGAAAAAGATCATGGAATGGCAGATAGAAAGGATAAAACTAAACATTATTATAGTGTTAGTACGGATTAGTGTGATTCTATGGTATCCACAGTAATACAATTTGTAATGTAGGTTACATTATACTAATCTTTTAAATATTACACTAACATACTGGTGTCACAAGCTACACTACACATAACGTAGATTTTTCTTAACCAGAACAAAACTATGAATTAGTTCTTTAGACAGCTTTAGACAGAGACTGATCTTATTATTAATACCACTACAGATAAAAACCAATCAGTGATAACTATTATTGTATAGAAGTGTAGAACATAGTTGCCTTGCTTAGAAGTACGAGAGTATGGAACTAGAAAGTGAAATCGTTTTAATTTTAGTTCATTTCTCTTGCTTAATTGCAATCGGATTGCGTCTGGACATATCGATATATAATGTGATGATAATATTATTTTGAAACCGAAATTTAAAACAGATTATGAAATAGAGTATGAATATGTAAATGGTGCAAATTCGTTACATAAAGGTTATGATATAATTAATATCATCTTCCATGATATCACGTTTGAAATAAATAATAAAATGTGAATATACTTGTTTTAAGATTAATTAATATTCAAAAATAAGTAGAAGGAGACTTTAAAACGCAGAAATGCACTCTTATTGATAATCAACGATTCTAATTTCTAACAAAAGAATCTTTGGAATAATGATAAGGAAACTATATGAAACAAACAAGAAAGCAAGTAGATTAAATGCACATCAAAAGTAACGAATACATTATTTATATTTAGAAACATGACTTATAAAGCAATAACACTTACTCGTACGATGTATCCAGTAAAAATATTCCAAGCAACAGAAGCGATAACCTTCTGTAATTAGTTCGAGTACTAATCGCTAAAATGGCTAAGGAGCGATAGATTGTGAGATCATTCTTTACGTAGTTGCGTGTAATAAGTAAATTCATAAGACAAAGTAAATATACACAGTCGAATCTTGCTTGACGAGTCAGCAAACACCGCATGCCTGCATATAAAATTATTAGATACGGGTTTAACGATAAACATTGCCATTGGATTACATAGTTTTGTAACCGCAAATTTGTGTCCTAGAATTAATGGGACCTAAATTGTTTCCCTACAAATTATTGATTTTACAATAAAACTAGCTGACCCGGCAAACGTTGTGTTGCCATATAAATAAAAAAAAGTTATGGGTAAACAACCCTTATCACTTAGGGGTATGAAAAATAGATAGTAGCCGATTCTCAGACCTACTAAATATGCATATAAAATTTGGTGAAAATCGGTAAAGCAGTTTCGGAGGAGTACGGTAACTAACATTGTGACACGAGAATTTATTTATTTTTTATTTCAATTTAATTCAGACATAGTCCATATTTTGTTAGTATTTACGTTGTACTTAAAAACCTATGTTAGTAAAATTTATTATAATTAAAAATAAGAAATAAAAAGTAATAATAATAAATAAATAATTAAAAATAAGAAATAAAAAGTAATAATAATAAATAATAATTTAAAATAATTTAATATATAAGATAATATTTGGCAATATTTTCCATTTATACCTTTGATAGTTATAATCGAGTTTGTAACTATTCTAAAATGTAGCTATTTACCAGTGAATCCTGTGATTCATGACAGACAGAATAATATTAAGCGGTCAGTGCCACACATTGTACCTAACATGAAATAGGATTGGCATACTTCCTGAAGTGGATAAACACAAATTTTTACCCGACTTCCGAAAAGAAAGAGGTCATGAATTCATCGCGTGTATTTCGTTTTGCTAGCAGACTAAGATAAAACGCTATGTGTTATTCAGTAGAAATTTAATGTGATGAAGGGTGTTCTTTAGTCGTGGCTATTATTCCAATTTTGAATTTATTATTACACACATAACAATTTTAAGAGCTTAATTGGTATCTACACTGTAGTTTCTACAGTTAATAAAATATCTACCTTGTTAAGCTTTAACTAATAGCTTTTCAACAAGCGTAGACATTATAATTTAAAGGAATGCTCCAACTGGACAGAGAACAAGATATAGTGACGAGCAAAACCATGATTATTATCTATCGTTAAGTGCAATCAATGAACACTTAGCTGGATTGCTAGTGAAGTGACTTCTAGAGTCAAAGATTTCTTAGCTTGTGTCGTATTGCAACTTTCCAATGTTTGACAATAACCTAACATTGTAATTCGTATTCGTACATACTGGTGTTTATAGCTTGTATCTCCGTCGTGTTAACCAATGTGTTTAGGTGTTATGACATTAACACATGTCTCATTGTTCTCGAATATCCTATTCATCACTACTTTACACAAGTTTTGAGGATGCTAAGTATGTAGTATGTAGATTACCAAAACCAAATACATTAACTTGTATGGTTTGATATTTTCATAGTTTGCAACGAATTCGGCAGAGTATGAGTAAGAGAATAAGTCAGTTTGTCGCAGATACTTTTGAGAAAAACAAATGTGTGAAGAAGGATGGAGAATAATGCAGTATCAAAATCAAGATGCAACAAACAGAATAATCGTTATCGTTGTATACAATCAATAGGAGTCAATAGGCACTTCAGATTTGCGCAAAGCGAACGCGCGTGATTCTCGTGACTTCCCAGAGCGAGTACATTTTCTTCGCTCAATACAAATCAACTTTCCCGTATTTGTTAACAACCTTACATTCGCACATACTGATGGATATTTATGGCTTGCTTGAGCTCGGTTGCTGCAAATAGTGATAAAGGAGGTCTCATATATGGCTATTGTTTTGTACAGTAATAAACGAAAGTTCCAAACAACAAACATTATTTAAATTATATTTTTAATTTCGTTTTGTAGGTTTTAGTTGTTATCTAGAGTGAAAATGAATCATTGATGGAAATAATAATATATCTAATCAATACTTCAACAAGAGACAAACGCAATTTGGTCTTTCTCGTTGAAAATATCATGAGATTGACATCCTTCAGTGATAAGAATTTTGAGCTACCAATTTTGTTGTGTTGCATCTGCCAAGTGCTAGATAAGCATGATAAGATCGTTACAATAAAACACCAACGAATACAAAGTACAAATACAGTAAAATAGAGCTTATCTCTGTTTGTCACGTTTAAATTATTTTTCCAAATACCTATTTTTCAAGATCCTACAGATTAGTCATGCTAATAAACGCTTAATGAATAAATTTATTTCCGAAATTATAAATACTAAGTACGTAAACACCATTATTGTAGACTCAGAAGTGCTAATCGAACAAAAAATCAATTATATTTATGTAAATTGTATAAGAAGTATACTTTTAATCATATTCGCTATAGACAATTCATTCCCAGTAGAAATAATTGAATGCGCGTAAACTCGGTCGCACTCCGCAGCGGCCGATGACCGTCGAATCAATATGCATTGGTTCGTGATACATTTCAAGTCACGGGTGTGGTAACGGTCAAATGCAACCGTTGTTCGCAGGCTCATATTACTTAGTGAAATAATTAAACGGCCACTCCATACCTGCGTTAGTCGACCGACTAAATAGCTATTCTACTTCGATACTGTTTATATCAATTGACCTCTATGTAGACTTGTTTGATCACGTTGTGTGGCATACTACAGTTAACTCTCTTGATAGGATTGAAGAACCATGAGTTTCCGTAGAAGACAAGGTTAAGTGAGAAGACGTACTAAGTACTAAGGTATCCTATAATTAAATTATTAGATTGATATTTCTAGAGACAATTTTTAAAAATATAATAAGTCTGAATGACAACAAGTACAAATCCATCTGAACTCATTATATTTTTAGATAGAATTGGGAAGAGGGACATTAAAAGTAAAAAATCTAGACAATAGAATTAATATTTTGAAGACAATCGTTTTGTTTTTTTATACAAACGAATTCAGTTAAGTAAATAAAGTTTGAAGAAATCGTAATGGTTCGTTAACTTAGCCTGTAGATATATATGTTAGTACTTCATCAACAAAGGTTTTAATTTATGGGCACACGGAAAGGAGGATATAGGAAGCGTATCAATTTGCTTTTAAAGCAGCTGCACGCTACATTAACCTACATATTCGTATCAACGATATGCATTATGTACAATTGTGGCACGAGACGTACAAGGTACCAATGTGGTACGAATGTTTATCCACCGAAATGTTTAGACACTATCTATAATCGGATCAATACTTGAATCCGTTGAATTGAGGTATTGTCGATGACCGTATGCTTATGAAATTTAAAGATGGAAAAGCTGTTTTTGGTTTAATTGCAACGTCACAATACCTTATATTTTCATATTATATAGAAGTAGCAAATGAGCATACAGTCCACCAGGTTGTGACCATCATGAGACATCTACCGCCTATGGACAATTGGTCATTTATAATCAAGCGTTTCTCTTTAACCATACCCTTTTAAATTAGTCCACACCAGCGTTTAACATTTTATTATAGGGCACAAATAGATGTGAGGGTAGTGGCTCAGGTGTTGAATCACGACAGGTTTTGCCACTTTTATTTACACTTACAGCAAAATTATTCTTAGTACAGCAATCTGGTGTAATTGTAAAGGATATGGTAACGTAAACATTACTTTCCAATTTAATCCTTAACAAATAACAAAGAAATTGTGCCTCTGTTCAAATACGATTCCTATTATATTTCAAGTTAGCTTTTCCTGGGACTAATCAACAAAACGATTTGCAAATTAAACTCTATCAAGAAGAGTAATAGCCTCCTATAAATTGCTTCAATTCGTAAGAGCGGTAAGTTTTTGAGTTTTTGTCCGACATAATGTGTTATCTAGCAATCGTGTCGTAAATTATGCAAAACAAAACACATTGAACAATTCTCCTTTCACACGAACAATTGTTTTTTCTCGAGGAACAGATTATAGTATCGTTCTCATGATAATTTCTTCTTCATAACACAAAGTTACAGTCTTGTCTAAGTAATTATGTGAAAATTTATTAGAATCAAATAATTTCCCGTTTAAAGTTTTTTAACTTCGTCCTCTTCTTACTTCAAAATCTACTAATGATATAACTTCTAGATTGTTATTTAACCGGATATTTACATATTTTAATTAGGTATGTGATCAAACCTTTCTAATAATTCCATCATGTTTCTTATCGATATAAAGTACGTGAGAACTGGTAATACCATGGTGAACCAAATATGTCCATAATGAAATATCTTGCGAAGTGGCGGTAGGTATATTGAAGTTCAAAAATAGTTCTGCAAATAATCTACTTTGAAGTAAATATTTTTGATTTTGACTTTAACACTGGTCACAGAACATCCCTGGCCTTAACGCCAAATTATTCTTAACTAGTTTCAAATTAGCAGTGATAGCCTAGTGGTTAAGAAACTCGGCCTCTCGATCGAGGGGTCCGAGGTTCAAATCCCAGGCACGCACCTCTGATTTTTCAAAGTTATGTGCGTATTAGAAATTAATTATCACTTGCTAAACGGTGAAGGAAAACATCGTGAGGAAACCTGCATACCTGAGAAATTTATAAAAAAAAAAAAAAAAAAAGAATCTCAAAGGTATGTGAAGTCTACCAATACGCACTTGGCCAGCGCGGTGGACTATGGCCTAATCCTTCTCATTATGAGAGGAGACCCGTGCCCAGCAGTGGGACAGTAATGGGTTGTTGATGATGATGATGATGAGTTTCAAATTTATTATCTTGCAATAATGCAAGGATATACCTACATAACCCGCTCCTTATTCCTAACCTTACTCCTACTTAGAAGTCAGTTAAGCTACGTGAGCTCTATTGAATTTTAATTACCAATAAGAACAAGGTGTACATTTCAATAAAGTCAATTATTTGCGTTTATTTTGAAGGTTAAAAACATAGAGAATATGAAATAAATTAGCTCAATGTTTCTATTAAATTCACAAGGCAACGTTTACTACAGATGATAAGCAAATGATCGCGTGACGCTGTAGGCTGATTCGAAACCACGATGGCACGGAGACCGAGGATGGCGATGTCGACGATGTCGCTGAACCGAAAAAAATAACTTTTGATTTCGATAAAGTTCAGTTTATGGCTTTGAAATCAACTACTGTTCAAAGACGAAACAAATTGAATAAATATTACAGGGATATACTTTATTAATTCATGCAGATATACGTATTTGGATTATAGATACATGCTTAAAATTGTTGATGTATTTCACATACAATGTGAGCCATTACGCATATAATTGTATGTACATTTTAGTTAACAAATTAGTGACTAATAGTTACTATATAAGGATAAAAGTATATGAATACGTAGGTACTATATTTGTGGTCATTACGTCGTACGATGAATGTATGGTTATCCCTAGAACAATACCGGTAATGTCATCGTTACGCATGTATAGTTTACTGCCATGTATTCAAGCCAAGATCAAGTGTCATGGACATTCAAAGATAAGCATACAGACATCCAAACCTTCTTCTATCGAGTTATTATTTGACTTATTAAGAAATACTTTAAATAGGCATTACACTTTAAAACCAAACCTACTTGATCTGACAAGTTGTCACACCATTGGTGTGCTGCAGTCTTCTTTCCCCCATTGAGGCCGTTACTCAAATGCGGGGTCAATGGACTTCCAGTGAATAGATCTTCAGTTATACTGGCGTCCGAAGTAATTCGAGGGCGGATCACTGGCGGGTCCTGAGGACCCACGAAGTCGAACTGACCGTCCCACATGTCATATTCCAGTTCCAAACTGTCCTCCACTTCTATCGGTTCACCCATTGCGCCCCGCGAACGGTTAAACAATCCAGACTTAAACATTTATAATGCGATACATAACAATTATTGATTTCTTTGGATTCCTTTTAAATATTGCACTTATAACTTAGGCCTAATCGACACTCAATTTGACTTTTAAAGTGATTAGATTAGAACACGTCAGTCAGTCTTTTAATGGCACTTCGATAAATTGAAATAAACCTTTCAATATTTATATCACTTCGCACATTCAACACTTTCGTTTTACTTTTGTCGCATCACATCTTTTAAAGGTCGCTGTTCCCAGAATTATTAAACGTTTTTGTTATATTTCTTCAAGTGAACAATTGACGCGAAATGTAATTTATACATCTAATTACCGTCGTACAAAAGGATTAAAATAATGTCAGGCTTGAACAGACTTTGACGGAGTAGATTCAAAACTTGTAACGGCTGCTCTAACATTGTCGTGTCCATGAAAGTTTAGCGCACTCGCGATATAAAAACTGTCAAAGCTCCGCACTATTTGTGTTCGAACGCCGGTATTTATTGCATCGTTTACGATTACTTCACGAAAATGTTTTGTAACAGTCGAATACGTTATTTCAAGTCACTGCCGCATTCGGTACTGACTGAGCGGCGGTGCTCGGCCCGCGCCCCACCCATCGACACGACATGATTATCAGACTGCCAACGCCACAGAGCCATACAAATAAACTTTATTCGCTCCCTGCACATATGCACGGCCGCCTGATGGATAGTTCCGAGGCAATAACCCCTTTCATTTGCTCCCCCAGTCTGGTTCCATCTCATAATTTTACGGGCGAGGGGCCCCAATAATTGTTCGGACATCCAACTGAGGGTATTGCTACTGTACCCTTACCATGAGTTTTTACGTTTCAACAAATATGACTGTTTTGGTATTTGTTTACGTATTGGCCCATACAATTTCCAAAAACACATGGTAAGGGTACTGTTTAGAACACGTAAAGCTTCTTGAGATCGAGAATATGTAAACATTGTTCAGATAGCATTCATGCTTTGTTTAATAACTCAACGTGGTTTAATAAAAAGTTAAAGTACATAGTTCACTCAATAATTGCACAAAATAATCTATTGGTGTTTGTTTGTCACGATCTGTAATGCTACAAGCAACGGAGGGCAGTTTGGAATTTAATATAATTTAAATTGCTCGTTTCGCTCTACTTTAAGAGCGAACTATCAGATACATTAAGTAATCACGTGGTCAAAGTGAAACTTTTGATATATTGATATTAATAACAACTCATAAGCTAAGAATGGATAAAAAAAGCTCGGTAAAAAATGAAGTTATTTAATCCGACATCGAAATTAAAGGCATTGTTTGCGAGAGCGTGTGAAATGGAAGTTAGAATTGGATATCGCCTCCATTATTGCAAGTATCTTACAAATCGGATACTGTTAGGCAATAGCTAATTAAATCGTAATAATGGCAATTCTAGTAGTTTTAGTGAAAAGGTACTTAGTGTTCGGATGTTCGTAATGAAGTGGATTCGGACAACGAAATAGCCAAGTGTTCTCCGAACGAATAAATAATGATCTACTTTATTTACATCCAAGTGCCACTCGTACATACGCACTTATGCCATTCACCTTTATCTTCAATAGGATTTTGAAGAGCACATTACTACACAAATAGCTTTTGAAATACTAGAATGATCCCAATTTATTTTGATTAGCCTCAATTTGCTCTAGTGTTCGTTATACATACTTTGTTCTCAAGAAAATCTTTTGCTAAATTGTCTTTTACATCCAATTCTTTCACATTTCTTTGCCAATTGTACTTATCACTTGTCTACAAGCTCAAAGTATTAACATAATCTTAAAAAAATTCACGAAACAAATCCTCAGTAGGAGTCAAAGTGCATTTGTTATTATTTTTTGCATAGCCATTCACTTGACTACAGTTCGCTTACCTGTGAAACTGGTTCCCTTAGATTGCGTCGCAAGTACTTCGTGAGATAATACCAACATTAAATATAGAACGGGTTACCTTCAGACATTTCTGAGTCCAGATCGAATTGAATGCAAAAACCATGCTTTAATTTAGTTATATCCCCTCAGTCGTGCGTTACAGGATTATCGGCTCCGTTAGGGTGAATTAAGTGAGGGTGGCTTATACGAATGTACTTTATATCTATAGATTCACGTTTATATTGCGAGTTGCATACATACGTATTAGTTTTTTTCAATGGGCGCAATAAATCACGTTTTCATTTCTTAAACACTGTCTTCAAATAGATAACGCATTTGACCAACTTCTCAGGGTAGCATCGAAAATATATGATAACCGGTTTTTAACATATAACTATTACAATAAAGTTAAGATAGGTTATAACGATTTGATAAAGATATTCATGGATGCACTGCAGACTCCTCCCATGAGGTTGACAATGCATGCTCGTTGGTTATTCCTATTAGGTTAGAGATACATGACTAAAATAGTAATGATTCTACTGTTTTACAAGCTTGCTTATGTAATCTTGAATGAAAACAAATAGTCGATGTCAATATGAAGGTCGCAACAATTGAAAATAATTAGAGATGCTCAAGCATTGAATAGAAGGTCAGACTACAAAACATTTTAATTTATAGAAACTGTAATGTTTTCATCAGATTGGCATTGGTAATTTCGCTCCTGACAGGCGAGATACCTCCTTTAGGAATAAAATTCCTTACTCTTCATTGCAAAATTGCAATAATGGGACAAGAACATGAAGCTCAAATATTTTCTTCCAAAAATAAAGTCATAAAGAAAAAATATCGATTACATCATGATCTAGAACTCGATAATTAACGATAACTAACGATAACGATAACTAAAAAATTAACGATACGAGTATCACTCCGAAGTACGGTTACAGAGATATGTAAAAAATTCGCCCCCAATTGATCTTACATCATTATCCTCGTACATAACGAGTTTGTGAGATACTGTGTCATCTCACGCCGTAATTAGCCGAGTAACTGTTCGCTATCTGCGTTTTTGGTCTAGATCTTTGGACACAGTCATTACAGTCCCGATATGTGTTCGCAGATGTTCTTCGCGTCCTACAAGTGAATAAGTTATTTCTAATGTGTGTACAACATAGTTACCCCACGCACTGCACCGCGAATCTGTCTTTCCGTGGGTTACTGTTCTAGTTATGTATATGTTATAGTCAAAGTCCGATACACAGTCTCTTCGCGGAAGGACTGGTTTATCCTAGGTTTGGCCAAAGCCATCAGGCAATCCCCGAAATACATTTCAATTTCGCCCTTTGCCTGAAGTATTTTTAGTCAAACCCAGGAGCTCCTAACTTTTCAGTCAAACGTCGAAAGTAAATTATTCTGTTTCGGTTTTGGCCTAGTCAATCCTAGAAGCGACTGCAAAACTCGGTCAAACGTTGATCTGAACATGTTTAAACAGGTTCATAATGTCTCTCGCGGTGTTCCGACCGATTGTTTTGTCATTTCATGTTCGTTCATTGAGCGTGCGGGCGTGTAATTGTGTAAAATTGAAGATGAGTGAGGTTAGGTTAGGTTAGGTTAGGCATTGGCGTAGGACACAGGGGTGTTCTGCGTCAAAAACAACATCAAGCCTCGAGGTGGCGCGCGCGGTGTTCCCGCGCGTACCTCAAAGATGTGCGGATGGAGTTACTCCAGCTCCATCCCTACCGAGATGGGCCCTGATGCGGGCAAACGCCGTCGGGACTGCGGACGAGTGCTACTAGCGTACCCGTGGTCCCGATAAAGGGCGTCCAGAGGAACACCGCGGGGTTTTAGCCGGTAGGAGTCCGGCATATCCTCTCCGCTGCCCCCGCGGCCGAGAGGAACCCATGAAGGGTTTCCCCACGAAAAAAAAAAAAAAAAAGGTTAGGTTAGGTTAGGTTTTTTTAAATTATTAAAACAATAAACATCAAAATTTTAAAAATGTTATTTTTTTATACCTAATCTTACAAACTAACCTCCGTATATTCCAAAGCATTTATTTATTTATTTTATACTTTATTGCACATCGTACAAAAGGTGGGCCTAATGCCACACGGCATTCTCTCAAAGCATCTCAAATATAAAAGTGAAAATCACGTAAGCTGACCAATCAGGTGTCAGAACTGGCAGAGTTAAGCGGTTCTTAAGACTTGAAAGCTGCTTAAATGATAAAATGCTTCCAAATATACGAAGATAAGACACTTCATACCTATATCGGAGTTTGACTCGTCAAACCCCGATTTAATAAAATTGTGTTTTGACGTTTGCCTGACCAAATTAGTCTCTCCCAGGTTTGACGAAAATTGTTTAGTCAAAGGCCGAAAATTTACATTTGTTTGGGCTTTGACTAAGTCATTCAGTCTGACCTGAGGATTGACCAGTCCAACCTAGGAGCGCCGGAGCTTCGGAGTTTGCCTATAACATATACACAAATGTCTTCATTCTTGATAAGAATGTATCTAAAAATAAACTCAAATGAAGATAACAAAGTTGCGTAGAAAAATCAACTCTGCTCGATGCTTTTAGTGAGCTGTTTGCCAATCGCATAAAAATAATAATAACAATAAATAATCTACATTCTTTAAAAAAAACAAATATATTGATTCTTATAAATTATTAATTTAACTTATGCTGTGACTTATAAAAGTTAACCACGTAAACAATAACAACAGTTATGTCAAGTGTTATTCCGCTATGTAGGTACTTACTAATTAACTTGAAATTTGTTAATTATTCTTTCCTTGTCTTCCGCATGTTAACTAATTAGTACAAAGGTAATCTCGCTTATCGCACAAGTATGATACCCATGCTGCGTAACAGTTATCCACAAACAATGTTTCTCACAAGTTTTCTTACACCATTTAGTTATATGTTCCACGTTACGTTTTATTACTTTAAGTATACTTACTTACCAGCTTCACCCCAATTCTAATTAGTTTACAGGAACGCAGAATATGTTCCAAATGCCAGTAAATATTTAATTAATTATTTAAATGACATTGAAGACTCCTGTACATTTGCGTAAAATACCCAACTCAACTGACTTGGCTTTCAGAATTAGGTTATTACAAAGAAATACGATAGACAAGAAATGTTTTAAATTTAAACAGCATTATAGAGTTCTGCATATTTGCGTAAAATAACCAATTCAACTGACTTAGCTTTCAGAATACCTAAGATTGTAAGTAAGTAAAACGTAAGTAAAACAATAATTTTAAAATCTATGTTTTACGTTTTCATACTGTTATATTTATTATCTTTTATTGCATGAATGTTCACAGAATGTTAGAAACGAGTTATTCAGTTCAAATTATAATCAGACTTAATTTTACTCGTACAAAGCTATATATTTATACAATGTAACTTATGGTTTCTTTAGATAACTGTTTACTGTTTCTGGCTCGAAATGATAACAGATTATCATAATAGATGACATGACGGGATCAACAACGGCCATGGAGTGGTTTATATAACCGCTATATCTTACGAACCCATTTTCAGTAAAGTACGATACTGAATTAATCTTATGTTCACACCTTTTATTTATCTTACGTAAGGTTAACAGTAGCAGTTATTAAATTATGATATCGGCAAATTTTACGAAATTGAAATTACGATTGGTTTTCGGATTATGCAACTTATAATTACTTCCATTAATTGTCTCTACACGACATTTCTGATGCATTAATGACCGACATTTTCAAAAGGAAATTCTTATATTACGATGGGATGACACGAAAATTTATTGTTAAGAATATTTTGGTACCTAATATGAATTAGAAAAGTGGTGTGCAGATAGAGTAATAAATAATAAACGCTTTCTACACTCACATCCCCACACTAGGATTCCCTGTGTCGTGGGTGCCATGGACACACACAAAGACAAATACACAAACACCCAGACCCAGATACAGAAATCTAAATTCATCATTTAGACATCTGTCTGGCCGGGGATCGAACCCGGGACCCTTTGCGCGTCAGACCGGTATGGTGGCCGCTCCGCCACGCGGGTCGTCACCGTCGTCGACCAGTAATTAAATACTCTAAAAAGCTCACTCATTCATTCTACAAATATTGAGCCTACCTTTAATAATATGTATAGTTAACTCCACAATCTTAAATACTTTCACACGTCAAGTATTGTCGAAGAAAATGAAAGTTAAACTTATAACAAGTTTGCACCGTTAAACTCATTCGCATATGCATTATGCATTCGATAATTGACCAGCATAAATGCATCATGCGAGATTTTACGAGTTAAACTGAAAATGTGTCAATATCCGATATTCATAATGCAATATGCAAAGTTAATAGTTAATTAATGGTGCTTATTAATTAGTGCATAAAAATTAGATTTCGAAATTTTTAGTACACAACTTTCTACGATGTTTTGATTGTATGTGATGGAGTATATTAGAACTAATATAATAAAATCTTAGTTTCATGATATAGGAACATTTGAAAGTTTTATTAAACATAAATCTTATTTTAACAATACCTCTAGTTACATAACACAACAATATGTTTTAGTTTATTTTATATGAATAACTAATTGAAGTTAAACTTCCTTGGACGCGATAGGAAGTACTATTCCTAAAATAATATTTCGCAAATCCTAAAAATAATATCTTTGCCATATTGCTCTTCAAGTTTCCTTACTATGACCTCCTGACGTTTTGCTACCTTACTTACGAATCGATAAATTATACTACTATTATCTTTCTCCGCCGTTTTCTCCCACTTACAAATCGAAACTTAGATCAACAAAGAAGTTATACTTCAGTTAAATCTACCGAATCTGTATGCACTTGCCAAATAGCTCCAACCAAATTTTTTTCCGACTTTTCTATTAAGACATTCACCACGTTTATAACGCAAAGTTAATGAAATCGAAACTTTCGCACTAACGTTTAATTAATGGCTTAATTATGAATGCAGGCGATAAGTATTTCGGGTGACTCCCGACATCCTTGACATAGTTGCCGAGACCACGCGAACATCCACACCGTCCACATTATCTATTGTTTGTTCCACTTAGGTATTGTTACTGTTGAAAGTGCAATTACAATCATAATAACCAGTGCATTGTGTGCAGTTACGACTACTTTTTGTGATTACTTCATTCATGTGACTAGCAAATTAAAGGTGCTAGAACTCTTCGTAGTCCTACTGTCCATTATAATGGTGGTAATATCTTCCTTAAGCAATAGTATTTCCACAAATAAATATAGGTCTGTAAGTATTTCCATTGATTTTCTAGCTAGTTGTTATGGCATATTTTTGGATAGGAACCTTATTTTTAATCATTTTAGTGAAGACTGGTAGAATTCACATATCCTTAATATATTCATAAATTTCGCTGTCGACCATTTTGAAATAGGAATAGCTCAATCTGAGATTAATGTAGATGACTAGTTACAACAAATCAATCACGTACACAATTACTAATTAGCTTTTAGTCCTCGAAGGATAAACAATTGAGTTGTGAGATCAAAGATAATTCTAAGGGTAATCAGTAACGCCATTTCTTCATTAATGATTGTGTAAATAATAGTTCCTTCAATAAGTAAAAGATTCTGGTATGTATCAATGAACACTGAGTTCTATTCTTCTACGAATAATGCCATTTTTTAACAATGTACGGCAAAAAATAAATTGAGTGTCAAAACATAACTCTGGAAAGCAATTACACACTATGTAACATTAGTTTGTTAAAATGGCATTCGATTGTATGTAATAACTTCTGCATGAGTAGTTTGTTTTCTAAATTCTTTTCCTGAAGTTGTAAATTCGTTCTTAAAATTCAATTGTAAAATTCGAACGTGGATAGCGCCCAGTCGTAATATTATTTTGATTCAATTGTAAACTGACACCTTACGAACGCGGATTTCAGTTTTGACATGCAACCACGTCTATCACGTAATGCATTATGCATGTTTTAGTACCTTTGTCTTCGGCCTGCAGTTTCTGACACCTATTGTCCATTGCATTATGGAGTTCGCTGTACCTTCACTTTACCAAGCCCTTATTACCACTACTGAACTACCATCTTGGCTTGTAACATTCGAACCCTTTGCTAAGCTATTTAGAGATAGTTTCGCCCACATTGCCCCCAAAAGGCTCTTTCCTTGAGACTTTGCACAATTTTAAATTTATTACAGTAATTTATTAGTAGATAGACAGTGTAAAGAATAATATTAGATAAGTAACCGTATTCGTTACATACGTACTATAATAACGCAAGGTGCTAGCGACCGAAGTAAACATTATCAATATTTTGACAGATATTACGACTCAAATTACAGTATTATGTGTTTTATATTCTACGCGAACCTTCTATTAAATTCCAAGGAAGTTACTCGAATTTTATGACATTTTGATGGATCACTTATCATTTAAAAATTCGTTAAAGAATCACGTCGGTACGATAAAAATAGATATTAAATCAATAATCTGCGCGAGCGCAGTCGTTTTCAATTCATCCTGGATCGTTCGTTTATCATAGGATGCACGCATCTGACCGGAAGCGGCGCACGCGCAGTGAGGGACCGTTTCCGGCGGCCATTACTGTCGCGTTACGAACTGTCTAATGAAGCGGCGCGGCTATTGTTTAAATCCTTTCCTTAGTTGATATTGTCCGACAAACTTTTCTGTGCGTGTGGCGCATTTCGGATACTGTCCCTTTTGTCAGCTTCATGAGTTATTTTTTATATCTTATATATAAATTTCTCGTGTCACAATGTTATTTACCGTACTCCTCCGAAACGGCTTTACCGATTTTCACCAAATTTTATATGCATATTCAGTAGGTCTGAGAATCGACTACTATCTATTTTTCATACCCCTAAGTGATAAGGGTTGTTCACCCTTATTTTTTTTATTTATACGGCAACACAACGTTTGCCGGGTCAGCTAGTTAATGTAATAAAATTACGATTAAATATTAGACTTCCCACTGCTGGGCACGGGTCCCCTGTCAGAATGAGAAGGATTAGGCAATAGTCTACCGCGATAGCCAAGTGCGTATTGGTAGACTAACTCAGATATGCAGGTTTCCTCACGATATTTTCCTGCATCGTTTAAGCAAGTGATAAATAATATTTAAATAATGGGTTGATGATGATGAAATTAGACTTTAATGTTGTAAGTATATGAATAATTTTCACATTATTATTTGAGATTCGTGGTAATATATTACAAATTGATAAATACGATTGTTAAAATTTTCATAGGTAGTTTCGACAACCTAACAACATTATGGCCAGTGGCGCCACTGCCACACGCACAGAACTTTGTCGCGCACATTTATAAGCGCCATTATAATGCCATTGAACAGGCATTAAGTATATTACATAATAACAATTTTGTAACGTTTAAAAGCACACGCGTATAAAAGTAATAAGTAAAAGTATTGATTTGGATCGTCGTCAACTTATTACCGTTCCACTGCTGGGCACGGATTGATTGATTGATCAGATTGAGAAGGATTAGGCCATAGTCCACTGCGTTGGCCAAGTGCTTATTGGTAGACTTCACATATCTTTGAGATTTTTTTATAATTTTTTCAGGTGTGCAGGTTTTCCCCCACCGTTAAAAATGTGACAATTAATTTCAAACATGCACATAATTTTGAAATCAGAGGTGTCTAGGATTTGAACCTCAGACCACTCGACCGAGAGTCAGTTTCATCCACTAGGCTATCTTTGATTTGGATCACTTGTTTCTAATTTTGCGAATTACATATTTATAAATTTGGCTGAACGCCAACGCGACCTTGCGTTAGATTTGGCTCATTGATGAAAATAAATGTGACTATTATGATGCTTGTGTTGTTCGGGTTCATGTGTATAAGAAACGTTTCCTAAATTAAAATTGTAGGATAATATTGTTACTATTGTATAGGTACCTGTAAAAAATCCGACAGAAGTGAAAACTTGCACATAACGTTGTGCATTTTTGATATTTTTGAATGGCTAGGGAATAACTTTGCACGAATTGCTTTAATTAGCAGTATTAAAGTACTATCATTTATGTGGTAAAATACAATATTCATTTATTGAGCTACCTTAGGTACACAAACATGTCTGTCTTGCGATTTTTCGACCAGGACACATGATCCTGACGCGAGATTAACATTTTTGACCCATCGCAACACGTGCACAACACCGCTAAAGAAGTTTTCACTTCAATTATAAATATAAAATAATAGTTTAGCAATGATAGTATCCAGTAAATACATATAATAGTTGCCAGTCATTTATTATAGAAATGTAGCATTTTCAAATGAAGCATGTAAGTTATTGTAGAAATGTAGCATTTTCAATTTACTTAAAGCATGAAATCCAACAATTAATTAAATTACGAAACAATTGACGATGTACAGAATGTCATATACCTATATATTATATTAAGTAACATTATTTACTATTAAAATAACACTATTTTATTAAAATTACATCACATTCTTAGGGCTATAACATGTTAATGTAACACAGATGTTTCATATAAGAGTATAGAGCTAATGTGAAGATATTTCAAGACTCATTCAATTAGTCATGAGCGCGACAAGCGTACAGTGGACAACTAGTCACCCGACGAAATAGTAGAGCTGGAAACTTTGCATATATGCATGGTACAGTACTATAGTAATATTTTTATTTCTCTTTCTTTGCTAGTTTATTGTTAGGCAATTTGCAGCAAACTCAGTTTTTCGCACAAACAATTGCACTACCGAAGTGACTGACCGGGTCCGGATAAGTACAAACAATAGAGCGTTAGTTAAGTTCAAATAAAATTACAGGCTGGCAAAATGGATGGAAATTAAAGTTATCTTTTGTTTTGGGGATATTCGATAGCCATAATATGGCGTTCTTCTAAAAAGGGTCAGAAAATTTTCTCCATAAAGTTCGCCGCTACATTAATTATTTCGTGAACTTCTATCTTATAGGTATTCCGTAATTCTCCTCAATAGGTTTAGACTAATATTAAGAAAAGTTGGTAAAATGCTAGTAAATGAACCCCTCTTTATTTTTAACCCTTTTTGCTAGAGTCCTGTGACAAACTGACAAACAGCTTAGCAAAAGGTTCCCGTAGCCTCTGGCTACGGAACCCTAAAAGCCTGATCCCGTTAGTACGTAAACATAATACACATGTACGGTATTCACATCACCTTGGCATCATCCTCCGGAAGGAAGCTGACATAATTTCCTCGCTTACTTATTCCACAAACAACATGTGTGATAAAGTGTACCGCGTAATGTGACATGGTTTCTTGGAAACCGGTTGTTATCACATAAGTAGGTAACGCAACATTACTAAACTTTAAAGAATTAACGATAGAATTAGTCATAAAACATTAGTAAGTATAGTTTGCGCCAAACTGCTAATCCGCTCTGAAGTTGTTGCGAGCAGGTGTAGTCATACAATTTGCAATGGCGACGCGATTCATTTCTATATTCAGAGCGGACTAGCAGTTTTACGCGAACTATACTAGCTTTGACAAAAAGAAGTGTGTTAATAAGGAAAGTTGTAATATTAAATTGAACGTGACATGTAGAATTGTAGATCATGTGACATATATCTAATTTGATTCTTTGCAACTGTTCAATATTTCAATATACTTTGCAAAGTGTTGCAAAAACTCAATCGTTTATGTCCAAGCTTTAAGGAAAACAATTTAAACACATTTCAAAATCACAATACCTAGTTATATTTTTAATAGGTTACGGTTACGATACGATTTAACGGAAAAAATTATAAACAAAATCGACTAAGGTAGGTATACATAGTATATATAGTTTAGTAAAGATTACTCACTCCTAACATAGATTAGACTCCTAACAAGAAAATGTACCCAGTTTTGAGAATTGAAATAGTTGCGTAAAATAGTTTTGCCACGTCTTAGTGCTAAAATGTACCTAAAATATTTGAAATAATTATTTATTTATTATGTAAATTATGCAGTATTAGTTATTTATTCGTAAATTTTCTCTAAAAATGTTTTTATTTGTCAAGAATTCAAAAAAAGAACTTACTAATAAGACATTTGTTGCTTCATTCAATTTCAAGACGGCGAAGTATCGTTACTAATCTATGATATTACCTACTACGATTCTTAGTTCTTACGCTGAGTAACTATAAAAGGAGGGAGATTAATTGCCCAGTAATGTTCACGTACTAAAGCAACATGTGGATACAAACATAAAGATTTCTCTAGTAAATAAATACAAAAACTTACCCTGTAATTGAGACCCTGTACATCTTCTAGTGAGACATCAGAGTACATGTCGTCCGCCGGCTCCCCGCCCGACCCGCAGCCGGACGAGTTGAAGGACGACGACCGGTACAATTGGCTGAAACAACAGTCCCAGATCGAATTAATCTTGTTAGATTAGTCACAGGTACAGGACATCACAGTACCTTTTAAATAGGCGCCTGAAATGAGTACACGGTGAGTTGCAACTACTAGCGCCATCTTTTGGTGTGTTCCCGATAATAACATATAAGTTGGGATTTATAATGTTTGTTAAAAAGCAGGGTAGCAAGATCATTGTCCCTAAGCGCGCATTGAATATATTGATATTTTCTTACTAATTTAGAAGAAAATAACTATTGTAACGAAAATAAAGTAATTTGGGGGATGGTAACAAATTCTATGTTATGTTTAATAAGTAGTATTTTCTATCAATGTCATGTAATATTTATATGAAAAGGCAAATAAAAAATCTCTAAAATGGTCAAAAGTGTCAAAAGCAAAAAAACATTTAACGCATAAGCTTGAATATGAAAATTGATATAAACTGAAACCCTCAATGCAAAATTGCGCAAGTTGTTATACATAGCGACATCTATGATCCACTTTTTGAATCTTACAACGCCCTCTGGCGAGAAAATTACGAACTACCAAGCTATATATAAAACTTTGTAATACTAAATGTAGATGGCGCTGTACACCCTTGAATGAAACGAGCGTAAAAAAACCTGTTTTCTGAAGTTTTCCTCTCGTACAAAAGTGATGTTTATATATTTTTTTCAAAGATATGCATAAAATTAGATACAAAATCTTATATTTATTGCAATAATTACCTTGCTAAGACATTGGAGCCAATTTGTCTTTTACCAGAGCTGAAACAAAAATACACATTATTAAACAAAAGGAAAAGGAAAGAAAATGCATGGATAGTAATTAATTAAGAACGTACATTATGAAATTTAGAGTTATCGATTAAGGTAAGAAGTAATATGTTATAAGTAAAATTAACTATTTTTATAATATTTTAATCTAAATAATTTGATTTTAGTGTTTAATACAGTTCTTATACTATTATACGCCTATGTAGTTTTAATCTGTTGAACTTTTGTTATCTGTATTTGAATAAAATGAAACATAGTGTATATGAAGAATGTCGTAAAATGCTTTTATAAAATATTTTCATCCATAATTATTTAATAATTAGCGATAGTTAGTTTCGAAGAGGATATTCAACGTCAGTAACTATTTCATAGGGACAGTTGGTATCACCGGCCGCTCGTAACGGGTAACGCCTAATACATAATCGCGGAGTAAAAGTAGGCTTCACAGTGCATAAGCATCAGCAATGAAATAGCGCTGAAGACAATATGGATAGCGCGCGCTAATTACCAAGACATGCGTCCGGTATTCATTTAAATGTTATTATTTTCATCTAGTTTATTAACTTAACACCTAGCGCATCTGGATTATCTAGGATTAAATAATTGGTATAAATCATTTAAGAAAATGATAAAAATAATAAATAGCATTGTTAATAATAATTATTTATTATTCTCTACTGCATTATATATTATGGTCGTTACCTACATACGTAATATTTATATTCATATTATTATATTAATATTTATATTATATATTTATAATATTTATATCATAATAATACAGGGGTATTTATATATAGATTCTTTTATTTAATAAATACAGAAAATAATTAATAAATATTAAATTGGAAATGAACAAAAATCTCCACAGAATAAAAATAATTATTACTAAATATTTACGTCGATGCCTCATAAATTATAAATTTGTTTTTCAGATGTAACTGATTTATTTTATTTTACTCTCTTTAATGTTTTTGACAGGACTTTCACAGGAGTGTGAAAGAGAAATCGACGGGTAATGAAACTTGGCTGCGCATGCGTTGATATTGTGTATGAAAGCGAAGCAATCTGATTATAGGGACTGTAGTAAATTGTGATCGTTAACGCAGATATATACCGGTAACTTTGTTAAGGCAAGACTATTGAAGAGCTCTTGAATTAGAAATTTTCTAGTAAATTCTGCCTTTTCCATAACTGGAGTATACATATTTCATGTTACTCCTGTGGTTAGAGAGTATATCCTCTTCAGAGTATTCAGATTGGTAAGGGCGTGTATGTGTTATGTTGCCTTATTAAGATTATCGAATAGTAGGTAAATCGACCATTATTTTTTAAGGATGTAGGCATTATACAATACAAGTGTGTAAAATACACTATTTACATTTAAATGAAGATGATGGTTATTTAGTTTTACGCATTATATACGTATTAGATTGCAACATAAACAAAGCTAGAAAACAAAACTTGTAAATTATTCTATTCTTATCGTTGCAGTCTTGAGTGGAATGATTTTCGTCGTAAATTTTCTCTTGCATCGATAGAATAATGCAGTGTAAAAGTTACATTCTTTCACAGATTAATTTTCTGGCAGAGTGATCTTCATAGATTGAAAAACAGGTTGATTTCGTTTTCAACACAGCAATAAATTGAAGTGCATATTTTTGTCTTACTATTTACACAAAGAACGAAAAAAACGCTCCATAGAAATTAGCGGGCAGGTTATGTTTATTGAAGAAATAGTGCGATCAATAAAATAAAATTAATAATTACAAAATATTGTGTTTGTTTGTGACATTTTTGTCTGTTTGTCCGTGCGTTTTGTATATATGCAACAGATTATAAATACATTTATTAAGAATCGCGGTATTACACACGACTTGGTTATTATACGTGAATTACTTTCAAACCAGCCAGTAATTTCACGAGTATGAGTAAATTGTCTAAATTGTTACATTACACAATTTTCGTGGCATGCCTATTGAAGTTGTTTATTTTGGCCAAATTGACTAGTTACACACCGGAACAGTTTACAGCGATTTAGGTTATTTTTTGTCGAATCTTTTATTTGATTTTTCCCATCACGCGTATTAGACGAAGCATGCGTATTTTCTTACGTATGTGTATCAAGTATCAACGTATGTAACAATTGCATACTTTTCAGTCGTAGCGGGCACTTTTGGGAGGGCGGCGTAAAAATCACAAAAAATATGGTTAAAACTGTTACAACTAAATAAATTCAAGATTTATATTCTGTTAGTATTTTGCCGATAAATCGGCAAAATACTTACAGAGTACATAAGAAGTAAGAATAAATTCTTCGGACAGGGAACGCATCATGCGTCTCGAGCGGAGTCGAGCGGCATTTTTTGCGCACAACTCAAAAAACGATTTGATTATGTATTGAAAAATAATACCTAACCTAATATAAATTATTGGGCGGACCTATTTTCCCAAAATAGCAAATCTATTTGCGTCCGGGCAGCCAAAACCCACGCTGGGATACTGATACTAAATATCACACCTAAAAGAAGTTTGCGATTGTTAAATTACTCGAATTATCTTTGAATTCCGCGTGCCAGCTCACGTTTCCCCTTACAATGAGTTCTTGTGAGAAGAAAGTGCGAAGCCTAACGCGAACCATTAAATTTAAAGATTAATATCGACACTTTACAACATCAAGATTATGAAAAGTGAAAAATAATGACCGGTTGAATAAATTGCGATCGTCGCCTTGTCTTCCTGCGTTTGTAAACTGTCATAGCACATCACACAATACAATGGAATGGAATGAATACTAAAATTAGGATGCACACTAAAATATTTTTATCGGGATACGATTTTAATATTCATAACTGAGGTTAGTACTAATGTGAACTTGAACTCATTAGATCATATTATTATTATAATATAAGAAAAAAATATGTAGGAGCCGGCATAGAGATAGGTACTTTACATTTATAATTATTTTAGTGAAATGAAAACCAAATAAACGTAGCTCCCAGCATTATTTGAGTATGTGTCCCACATAAAATCGATAACAGATATTTCTCGTCAGTTGTAGGCTAAATTTGATCTTGGAACCGCTGAAATCAGATAAAAGAGAATATCGTTACCTTAATTCGCAAACCAGCCAACTCCACATTTTTTCAAAATGTTTTTCTTATTTATTTTGATTTCGTTGAACGCCATTTAATATCAAAATAAATAAAAAATAAACATGCTGGCAAAACAGGCTGGTTTGCTAATTAAGGTATCGATATGTAAATCGGTATTATTCGGTATTACGACCACATTGGACTTCTAATGACACTTCGAGACTTCTTAGCCATTCTAATTTCTAGGTCTAGTTAATGTAATTTGGTTTTAGACATGGTTTTAGATTGTACTACTCGTATGTAATGGTTACCTTAAAATAAAACACTTTTTTGCGTGTCTTGCATACTTACGAGTATAGATACCAAAATTGTGCTGTAAATTGCAAAGACATTTATAGCCTTGCTTTTAAATGCTTGTGAGTCCTCATTGTTGTTCTGTTTTGACTATGTACAATGAAATAACCCGCGGACTTAATAGACATTTTAATTGCAATACGTGCTGTGGGTACGCAACGCATTATGCTGTTATCACGTCATAACATAACGAATTAGTTTTATACGTTCTTTACACGATAAGCAAGGTACCTACATTATACCAAGTGTACATTATACCAAAGTACATTATACCAAATTTACGTCAATAAAGACGCAAAATCGAACGATTTTTTACACATTTTTCCGTAATTGCATTTACTATGTTTTTTTTTAATTTCTAGTATGTATTCCTGAAGCCGTCAGGAAAGTTAGGTATACCTATATAGAATAAATAAACAATTGGGTTGAATTAATTTGCATAGATGTAACCAACCATCTAAGTTTAATTCATATAAAAGTTATCAGAGCGAAAAATAAGGTTACCAGACTGTAATGTTTAGGGGACACGATTTTTTGTTTCAACTGATAGATTTTCAACAGGTTGGGAAGTAAAAACAGTGTTTACACAATTAACGTTGATGTGTTTTATCGGACTTTAAATGTACATAATATTTTTTAGTAAATAGTGAGTGTAAGTACAATTATATTTTCTTAATTAAGTTTTCTAAGAGGCGTTTAGCGCCAGTATTGGTTTTACACGCGTTTTTCTTCTAATAATATTAGGCCTTTCCCGCGTTTTCAATGTATTTACGATAACATAGTAAATTGTATGGTCTTAGATTAAATTTTTAAGATATTTTTGACATATCTTTATAAACTACCTTTTATTTTATATAGCGCAAAAAATATTAATCCATTCAAAACAGGTAGACAGTCGCTATACATCATTGTAGTGCATAATCTCTATTAGAAATAAGGTTTATTGATAACACTAACCTGTAGGGTCGCTTTCTGTAATGCATGTGAATACCGTTCCGCTCCAGCTTTACGAAAAAAATTAACACTGATTGAATCTACTAATGATATGCTCGCATTTACCGCACGCGACTGCTTTGTTTATATCATCATAATTAATATACTTAAATTGACATGCCACTGAGGGTAAGCTTTTGAATTGTTTGAATAAATCGGTGTATAGGCAATTTTGTTTTTTATTTGTGGAATAGGAATGCGTGCGACGCCGGAACGCACGAGTGGCCGCGAGGAACTGACGCATCAGCGGCCGGTGGTCGGTCGGTGACGGTGGCCGCCGGGCAGCGGTGCCTCGCCTACCGCTAACCATGAATTATCCACGAAGCGATGGCTTGCAACAAAACACGCCGTTATTAAGTTATTTCGTAGCGAATGTACCTACACCGTGCGCGGTTATGTCCGCAATTATTCTTGCGCGTGTACCTAACTAAGGGCACTTGTTACTAATATTAAAATGGAAAAAGATACATAGACAACGCTTCTTATTAACAATTTAATAATTTGATATTTTTTGTTCACGTTATGATTTAATATATGATGAAATCAAAATTATATCTCAACGTTTATCAGGATTGACGGATATTTCTTTAAATATGATGTATGTAATGAGCTCTTCCATTTCTAACTATAATCCAAGGTATATATGACAGATGCCTAAGCTACCTATAAAATTACAAAAAATAGCCATCACATAATTGGCATTAGTAACGGAAGCATGTGTAAAAACGAATCGCTAAGGTGACCATACTTTAAGATAACACGTAGGTAGTCTGTTACACTTTATCAAACATGTTTTAGTTTAGCATTGAATTAAATAGTTTGCCAAAAGGTCAACACTATTAAAAGTAGAGTATTTTTATATGCTTTTTAACTTACCTTGTTACTTCGTAAGTATGTGAGGGTCAAAATTAGCAACTTAATTTTGAACCAGTTAACCCCGATTAAGCTCATTTTTTGCATACATGTTTGGATTGGATGACAATACATGTAGCTTAGTAGCGTGATTCGAAATCCAATATAGAAATCGCCCCAAGCTGTCGGATCCAATTATTTTTTTTGCACTCCCATGATATGGGTATTAAAAGAATGGGTTTCAGAGAAGAATACGAAAACTATTAAAAAGATTTTAAAATGAAAATTTATGGTATAATACATTTGAATTTACCAGATTTTTGAAACGAAGTATAATTTTGATGGTTTAAATTTAAGAGATCTTTCTTACGAGATGAGTTTTTCGGTTTTTAAGCGTTTACTCCAAAACTATCTAAAGTGGTAAAAACTTCAGATCAAACGTGAGATCGAGTACCTAGTATCCTTGACGGTTGTTTGAATATCCTGTCTCATGTCAACCGTTACCACACGATCTTCGATTTGTGATGCTATCTCATTAACAAAACCTTGTCATCTACTGTTTGGGAATCAAATAAATACGTCCCACGCTCTAGTCGCATATAATTTGCACTAGCCAGTAGTAATTTGGTAAATCGTTGTCCGAGGTGTTGCAATAAAACATACTGTTGAAAAATGAGTCACAACTTAAGAAGTTACGTTACAATTGTTACCCACGATGTTGGTGCAATCAACACTATATTTACAAGTGTCCAATTTTAATTGGTTGATTGAAATTCAAGTTTACCTACTCTGTTTTTTGTAGCACATTTTGTAGAATTCTGTTATACGTTTTTTAGAAGGTCGTAAAGAAGATATAGGTACACTAATTTGAGCTACTTATTTGTTTTTTTTTTGACAAAATATTATCTGTGCACGACTTAATATAGTATTATTTTTTTATAATATAAGAGTAGCAGACGAGCATGTAGTATACCTGATGGTAAGTGGCTACTGCCACCCATGGACATCTGTAATCAACCCCAGATAGGATTAGATATTCCTACCTGAGGTCGGCCACAGATGCGCCGCTACCCCTGAGGACTAAGCTGGAACGCTTCAGAAAAGTCTGTCTCCCTTACCACATCCTTCAAACCGAAACACAGCAGCGCCTAACACCGCTGTTATTAGGTACAAATAGGTGTGGCGGTGGTGCCGCCGGAGTCGAACCACAAAGGGTTCTACCACCTTCAAACCTACCTATATTAGGAGCACAGTACATGTGCCCATGAATGGCAATAAAATAAATTAAGATTATTACAAGTCTACGTATATTAAGAAGATATTTAATCTGAAATTAACGTATATTAAGAAGATATTTAATCTGAAATTAGAGATAGATGTAACTAATTTAATGTGAGTAAAACCGACGGATGCCATTCGTCTTATGTCCATACTTAAAATAGTACAATCGAACAAAAATATAACAACAATTACAATTTCTGTAATTGAAATATGCACGGTAATGGGTTACCATTTACTGTTAAGTAAGGGAGCATACTATTGCATGTGTATCTCATTATATACTTTAAACGTTACATTTGTCCAGTAACATGTACCTGTCGTGAATAATACAGGAAGCGCGACACGGTGCCATGCTTTTATGTGGTGTCGTAACGACTTTTTACAACTCTGGCTGTAGATAAACCTAAATATTTTGTGTATACACCTTTATGTTATACGATTATAAAAGAAGTCACGTTGGGCTAGTCGCAAAATTAATCTATTTCGAAAGATAATATGTTAAGCTGTATGCTTATTTAATTCACGTGTTACTCACTGTGATGGTACACACTAATCTCTGAAACCTTTTAAGTGATTTTAATGAATTTACGTTAATGTGCTTGATTGGATTCAGCTTGAAAGATATAATACTTATGAAGATATAATAATACTTTTGGATCTAACAGATGGCCCTGTTTTTTGGATTATTAATTATTTTCAGGATATTCCTGCCACATAAAATGATCTGCGTAGCTCCACTAGTTTATTAATAAATATAGTTCAAAAAACTAAAAAACACGCTTTTATGATAAATTCAACTAAAAAGAAGAAAATAATTTTCAATCTAGGAATCAATTAAGGAACAGTAAATAGTATAATTGTGAAAAAAGCGTGGGGTGCTCCATTTATTAGTTTTCGAAAAGCGCTGAAACTGAACGTTCAAAGTGGATAGAAATCGGGTTCAAAGATTCCGTTACTTAGTAAGATACATACATACATAGCTAATAATTAAAAGCGTGTTAATTAAAAAGAAATAAGACAAGTATTTAAATAACAATGTCTCTCTTACTTTCAATGAATCCTAGTTAGCTTCTTCATTAGCAATCGAAATAGAATATAACATGCAACCACCCCATATTAGGATGCTGCATGTCATAACTTCATGCTAGTGTGACACTACACTACAGACAAGGATACGCGCTAATTTGGACTAGACTTTAGGTACTCGAAGGATTTCTTTAATTCCTAACAAAATAGAACACCCTGTTGTCTAAACTAATGTGAATCCAGATAATTTACTTGAACTACATGACCTATACGAATATAGGTAGAGTTTATGGCGTGCAGTGTCCATTTAACATGAGGTACACTATATGTGATTTTTATAATCATCAGGCAAAAATTTAAATTAATAGGTTTTTAAAACAGGATTGCATGGCAGTGGTGAATTGGGTTGCAAGCGCCTTTGCTATTGCGTAAAAAGTTACTTTTCCACCATAAAACTTCATCTAATGACGGTTACTCAAGCGGGTTTAAATCTGAATTGAAAGTATGATGAAAAAGAGACGCTCATTAACGACACGCGGAAACGAATTAGACGATGCGGTGCGTTCCATATTTATTAATTGCACAATTTTCAACCGCCATTTTTCAGCTGTGGTCGCAATTTTATCGGAACAAAAGTATGGCTGGTTATACAACGTGTCGGGGAAGTAGATCATTATAAGACTGACATAGAATGATGAGATTGTGGCAATTGTTCGTGTGACAAATGTATTATACCTAGTATATTACGATGTATTGGCATTTTAAGTAATATTTCAAAGTTGTAAAGGTTATGAAATAATTTTAAATTAGCGCTTTTTATCAAGAAAACCTTATAGAAGTGAAGTGGGTACTTTTCCAGGACCCTCGTATAAATTGAAAAAACTTGAAAATATTAAAATAATAATCTAAATATACATAACTCAAAGGTGACTGACTCTGCCATAGTGATCTATCAACGCACAGCCCAAACCACTGGACGGATCGGGCTGAAATTTGGCATGCAGGTAGATGTTATGACGTAGGCATCCGCTAAGAAAGGATTTTGATCAATTCTACTCCCAAGGGGATAAAATAGGGGATGAAAGTGTGTATCTTCTTAGTTAATATTTCGTAACGCGAGCGAAGCCGCGGGCAAAAGCTCGTAGGTAATATGTGACGTGTCTCTCTTGCAACATGTTTGCTATTGCCAATAATCAATGTAGACATATGTATCCTAGTATTTTCAACGATTCAAAATTAACCGTTGTTACGTAGGATATCATCAGTAACACACATTGTACGTTAGCGTTGAGCAAGCAGTGGCCAGCGAGGTGGAACAGCAGTTCACTTTCTTGATGAGAAACGAATGTGGCAGCGATGCACATACTGCTAACGGATTATTATAATACAGACAATAATCACAGAAGATTTGCGTTTGAATAAATAAATTAGTATATAATTAAGATACAAATGTACACAAATATTATTCGTTTTGTTAAGTTTAGATATATATTTTTCTGTAAATTTTAATAGTGAATTGTGTATACAGCTTTAGGGGCATTACAGGTCTTAAAAATAAATAAAATCGACTATATTTAAAGACTTTTTTCATGAAGTTAGAAAATAACAGTTGGACTATTTACTATAGATATATTTTTCAATTTAATATAATATAGACTACGTAACGTAATGTTTAAGTTATGTACCAGAACGTTTTCACAGTCATATCTGTGCATGAGAGCATCAAATGCACAGAGATGAGTCATTGATTATCTGAAAATAGTTGCCACTACATTGTTCACACTTCACAATAGCCCACTACAGCTGTAATGTGTACATTCAGAACTACACTCACGTTATTATTTGACGATGCTGTAGAATATATTGGGCATAGATAATTATTATAGCAATGCAGTGCATATTTTTAAAGGTTTCTCAAAAGTACAGGAAATAAGTATGCGTCCGGTTGGAATAGCTGAAATTTGCCAAACACACTGTCGTGCGTTTAGATTTAAATTATAATATATTAAAAAACATTTCTCTTTATTTTTATGCGCAATAAAGCTTGAATCGCAAGAAAAAATATTAAAGCTCATTTAAAATACCGTGAACGTTTTCCTATGAAATCTGCTGACTGAACATCCAAAACACTATATTATTTTTAATTTTTTGGACGAAAATATTGTACAGTCAGCGTCATATAGTACGTAGCAGTCAAGATTACCAAATACATGGAAACATTCAATATGACCATTAAGAATGGCTCAACCAAAGCGATCAAAATGTTCAGACCATCCTCCGTGTACAAATATACCGGAGCACGCACAACACCAAATACTTGATAACATCCAAGTCGGCATTAGTACCGTGACAACCACAACGCCACTGGTTGCCTAACAGCCAAAGTGTCCAAAACTATGAAGCAACCAAAGTATTCAAAAATATGTAGCACCCAAGTAGCTAAAAATATAGCAACACATAATAAAAATGGACTTTATATGACATGCAATAAAGTTCATTGTGCATCATTTTTTCCGATAAGTAAATTGATTAATCATTGACATTGGTCAAGTGCAAGTCATATATGTCAAATGAAGTGGTGCTTCAATGCTTGCTTTGATATATTTAATTCAAAAGCCGAACTAATGTCAAACGATTTCCATTGCGATTGCTATTAAGTTAGACAATAAGGGCGCAGTTTATACAAATTGGGCGGTCCTATCGCTAAAAAAAAAAAAAACTCATCGGGTGTTAAAAATATATTTTTATAGGTTTAATTATATTTATTTCCTAATTAGAATCGTGTGTAGCCACCGTCTGCTAGAATTACATCAGAAAGACGTCTTCGCATGGATTGTACCGCATTGTAGCAAAAATTGTCTCCTCTCATGGACTCCCAAATTTCTTCAGCATGAGTTCTTAAATTTGCGGTGGTTCGCGCTCGAGTACTGTCCCACACTTGAACCATTTTGCCCCATAAGTTTTCTATCGGGTTTAGGTCGGGGCTATGAGGTGGCATCGAAATTAACTCCAGGTCTCGGTTACCTTCCAAGTAATTTTGAACAATTCTGCAGTTATGCACGGAACTGTTATCTTGGACAAATCTAATCCTTTCATGTGGAAAAAAAATCCTGGCGGTTGGAAGCAAAACGTTTTCTAGGATGTCTTTATATCGGAGACCAGTCATTCTTCCTCCCACCTCGACTAGCTCTCCCGGTCCGCTTTGGGTCATCCATCCCCAAAATCCTAAGGTGATGCGACCACTGCGATTGTTAGGGAGAACATTTCTTTCATCATACCTTGTGTTCGATGTTCGGTATAGAGATAACCGTCCCTGGGCAGATGAACAAAAAACTTTTTCATCTACAAATATCACATTATCAAAATTGTAATTTAAGTAATTTCGTGCGAATTGTAAACGTTGCGCTTTAAGCCTCGGCGTTAATATAGGCTTTTTAGCTGGAATACGATGGCGTAACCCATTTTCTCGTAGACGTCGTCTTATTGTGCTCTGTGATATGCCAAATTCCACACATATATTCCTGGAGTTTATAAATCGATTACTTATAGCTCGCTGCACTATATTTCTATCCTGAGTTGTACTTGTTTTACGTGGACGACCAAACGAGACATGGTTACGCACTGCACCATCACTTTGCCATCTTTCTAACCAACGGTATACGGTGTTTCTCTAAAAGAAAGAAAAAATATTTGAATAGATGCGAATAATTCGATAGGTAGGTAGCTCATTTAAAGCGATACTTACGGATATTCCCAGTTCATTTGATATATCTGTTACAAGGAAACACCTTCCTCCTTCAAATATATAATTCGATGTTTTGTGGTTTCATTAATACGATATGTAGCCATATTTATGCCACGAAGCACTAATATTGCATCAATAGATATAATTTGTAACTTGCCTTAGTATTAAACTTGACATTGATTTGAATTATAGATATTGACATACAATGATAAATAATAGAACGACATGCCAATAACATTAGGTTGCCTAAAGAGGTTTTCATATTTGAGAAACTGTTTATTTCTATAACAAGTAAAGTAGTTTATTTTTCTAATGTTCCATATATTTGAACGCTTAGGATGCTTGGATACCATTGGCGAGATGACTGTAACTATGTTTATGGTGTTTTCACTGAACCGATGTATATGGCATTTTAAACGTCTCGGCCCTTTGAGCGACTATATTGTTGTCAACAATAAGGAACCTTTGCTTGTACCGATATTATCGACTTTTTGGTTGCGTCTATTTATTTGTATATCCTGAGTGTCTCTTACTATTTGACGCTGACTGTACTTATATTTACTTCATCTTGTTTTAATTTATTTATAAAGGTGTTTATACTCGTAACTATAAAACAATACAATACCTTAATATGTTTTGTAGTTAATAGATGAATATGGAATAAATAATAGAGTTTAGTATACAGGATGGTTCGATTATATAAAATTATAAATGGGAGAAAATAAACTAAAAACAAAATATTACTACACAGGGTGGTTCGATAATTTAAAATTATAAATGGGAGAAAATAAATTAAAAACAAAATATTACTACACAGGGTGGTTCCATAATTTAAAATTATAAATGGGAGAAAATAAACTAAAAACAAAATATTAGAAAATAACAGAAAGAAAAGAAAATAAAAGTGCTTACTGTCTCATGGAGCCCCATCGACGGTGTGGTAGATTCTCTTGGTGGCTACGAAAGAGAACACACACATAAGATAACGAAAACAAAACAAAAAGAACTGAAATATAACATAAATACAATACAAACGAATACATAACACAAACAAGAAAAGTAAGAAACAGGATAATAAATTAATGCAAATAATGTATTTACTCGTATTAAATACCTACATTTAACAGTAGGTGAGGTTTTATGTAATTTGATAAATATATAAAGTATTCATAAGTAATGAACTTTGCAAATATGGCGTTTCTTAGAGACAACTTCTGTAAACTATTGTATGTTTGTATGTAAAACACGTTTAAGTATTGTATCTACCTATTCCATAAGAACTATATACTAACTTAGATCTTTACTAAGGCACACAGTTTTAAGTGCAATAATAGTAAAAATAATTTAATTGTCACTATTTTATTCAACGAAATTAAATCTTTAAGAATTACAGAAGGTACGATGCATACCAGTTACAAGTTACCTACGATGCCATAGATTAGTAAAGTTTACTCACTCCTAACAAGAAAATGTACCCAGTTTTGAGAATTGAAATAGTTGCGTAAAGAAGTTTTGCCACGTCTCCGTGCTAAAATGTCCCTAAAATATTTGAAATAATTATTTATTTATTATGTAAATTACGCAGTATTATTTATTTATTCGTAAATTTTCTCTAAAAATGTTTTTATTTGTCAAGAATTCAAAAAAAGAACTTACTAATAAGCCGTTTGTGGCTTCATTCAATTTTAAGGCGGCGAAGTATCTTTACTAATCTATGTACGATGATTTAACAGTTAGGTACCTATACATATTAAGTTGTACTTGGATGACATACATAAAATGAGTGTCTTCATTTCAATGCGACGAAGACCCCGACAAAAAATGTAATCCTTATTTTTGGCGCGATTAACAGTAAAGTAATTAACATAACGTTAACTTTTGTGCTCTGTTACTTTGTTAGTACAAATTATAACGACCATAATATTATATCTCGTATAAGACCGGTTTAACTGTGAGAACCTTTGTTTACAATACTACAAACAAAGACTTAAATGCACGGTGTTTGTGTAATTTGTATTATTTTGTTCGTATACTCATTCACGGGTTTCCTCTAAGAGTAAAATTGGTTTAGGCCATAGTCAACTGTGTTGGCTAAGGGCGAATTGGTAGACTTCACACACCTCTGAGAATTTTTTTTTATCGAGTAGTAAATTTAAATATGGCCGTAATTTGAATAATGGTAATTCTCGGAACAAAATACTATATATTATTTTTTTATAATTCGTTTCAATGAGGTATAATCTTAGTCTAAGGTGTATGTATAAAATGACCTCCCAAAATATTATGTGTGAAAAATATATAAACACAAGTAAGAAACTAATCAATTATATAAATGAGGAATATTGTTAAAGTTCACTTAATTATTAAACAAAACTTGAAACAAAACAATACCTATGACTATGATTATCGTTGTAATTCTGTTTTATTCAGTAAATTATTCTCATATCATTTGAAAGACGCACTGAAGATTACTTTATACTTTTTAAACAATAAACTTCCTACATAACAAAGTTACGTAGGTAAATATGTATCAGGATTCATTTTCATTGTATGTACAGATATTTGTTTAGACTATTTTACAGCGCATCATTTGCTTTTGTTTTAGGAGTGTCTATACTTTGAGTTCTATTACGTTGAGTTCTATTACGCTGAGTTCTATGAGTTTTGAGTTCTATGCTCAATACCACCCAATTTTTTCTAAATTCGAATTTTTATGCAATTTAAGATACCTATTAGATATAAAGATACCTAAACGCTTACGGGTGCTATGGAGGCATGAAATATATTTATTATGTGCATTGTGCATGAAGCCCCATAACTTATTACCTAGGTGGGGTCCGCCTTAGGCTGGTACGTGTCCAGGAATGTCGATTTAAAGGGTTTCCGGGACTCCTTGTGCCGTTTTCTGATCTGTGAACAAAAATATTTTTCAAAAGAAAGTTTCATTATATTGTGGTGCAAGAATCATTCAAGAAGAAAATCTTTAGACCCATATTTTGCATAAAAATTCAATGTTTACAGGACAGGACAATCTGTACTGATTCTAGAATAACTCCTGTTTTTAAGCTCTACTCGTTTTGTAGAATACCTGTACACAATACCGTCTATTTTATTATTTTCGCAATTTTTATACGATAGAAAATTATATTCGTGCGAAAAATTAAGAACTATATCCACAGGCGTAGTTGCAACAGAAAAAAAATACTTTTATTATTTTTACAGGCTGTGATCTTCACAAGGCAGAAGGCAGGTTATAAGAACCATAAAATTATATGTTGTGACGATATTATGATTACCTTTTAGCAATAAGCATTATTTTTGCTGAACTAATTTCAGCTTAAGCAAAGAAAATAGATTACAGAGGATTAACTGGCGTAAAGAAACCTACGACACAATCGTGTGATTGGATCAAAATAAAGCTTGTATGACGATAATAATAGAACCTTGACTTTTTATTTAAGATCAGCCGGTCTGAGTCATTTAGTGCCTACTTGATCCTGCTTAGGAATACACTGATAAGAAGTATATCTTAGTCCGTTATAAGTTATTGTTAGTTTATGTTCAAACTCAACAGCACTTGTAGTCCAGCCATCATAGTAGAATTACTATGGGTATTACTATTACTATGGGCATTACTATTACTATGGGTATTACTATTACTATGGGTATTACTATTACTATGGGTATCTCGAATTCCGAGGTGAATACCTCGGAAGTCGAGATACCCAGCTGTAAGTCTGTAAATACTTGTATATTGACACCATAGATATACTACTAATGGTAGTATATCTATGGTCTATATATCTAGTATATAGACCATAGATATACTGTATAGTCTGTCTGTATAGTCTATCTATCTATATCGATGATTGACACCTTAAAAGTTGTGTTAAAACCTAAATACGGTAGGGTGTACGCAACTATTAAATTTCAAGGTCAAAGGTCACAAAAATCGTTCTTTTGCGCTTTTTTTTTTGTAAATATCTCATTTCCCATGGGTTTTTTGATATTTGTATTTATTATCAATATTGTAGAATACAAAATTCTCTACAAATATTTTTACAATTTTTTTTTATCGGTGAACCTTTCTCGAGATAGGGGGCGGAGAGCGCGCGGTCACACGATCACTTCAGGTCAACCGGTGCCTCCGGTCGAAAACGCGCCATATATAGTTGATGAACTATCGATAAATCAATGATTATAAATATTTATTAGATTATAACTATTATATTATATCATTTTTTTCCTAACCTATCCTCTTTTTATTCAGTATTAATTTACTTAACAACACTTACCTGCCCATGTAATTGCAGAATTGTTAATGAAAATATAGGAATTATATTTGAATTTTAACCTAATTTCACCTAGATGTGTAAAACCCTACGTCCATTACAGAACAGCGGTTATATATTTATATCCAGTTTGTTTTCCAAAGCTTTATAAGTGAATCACAAACTTTTACATTAACTATGCGAAATCTAATACTCGTGCGGACAATATCCATGAAAAGGAATATTCAGTTTTCGGTTCACGTATTAATTTATGGATATCAGAGCTTCTTAGTTACGCTAGTGCTTTTAATGACCCATTAGCACCGTGGGAATGTTTAACCCCCTTGAAACTCCTCATTAAACGACTTCGAAAAAGAGAGGAATATATGCTTTTTCTTTAATGGCTACATGGAGCTTATCGAAGATGGTAATAGTAAACAAATAGAAAGCAACTCTTTGTAAAATCTGAAAAACAGCCGACGCAATTTTAAACATTTTTGTGTTGAGATAGACGTTTTCAGAAATAACATGGGATAATTTTTACCCCGGAAATATGTAGAGTTCCCGTAATTCTCAAAGGTTATTTAAGATAATGGTACACGAACATTGCACATACATCGTCCACATGATGCATGTAAAGTTAAATTATCTATACTATTTTTTATGGGACCATTGACCGCTTTAATCTTATTTTACTTATTTTATTATGCCGCTTTTATATGGCTAATAAAAGTAATGTCTACGCCCGTGTGTAGCATTGCTTCCGTTGTTTATCTATGTTTATAACTAAGAATACTAATGAATGTGTATGAATTTCCACTTATTCTGATTAAAAACTATACGCCTCATTGCCATGCTAAAATTAGACGTATGTAAAAGCAGTAATTTAGGCATCAAAAACAGCAATTGAAGAAAGATTATATCATTGCGACAAATTTTAAAAGTGCGAGAGACAATCATTTTTTTTTTATCTTACTATAGGCTTATTATCAATAATGCAAATTAATTCCAAAGGTACTCTTGAAATATTTGACAAAGAATTGAAATAAATTCTTAGAGATTGCACTTCTTTTAAATATTTTTCGTGATCTCTTTTGCAAGTAATGTCGTCTGGCGTGCAAGAAAAACCCAATTTCGTGATATTTGCAAACGGAATCACAGACATTCTATTATTTCCATTCATAAACGCAGACAGTTCGGCGTCGTTTTTGTAAAGGTCACTGTATTGGAGTAATTCCAAGTGTAGCCAAGCTGGAGCCAAGGCTTTGAAAAACTTTCATGTTATATGTTTTCATTCTTTGGTTAGGCCTATTGTTAGATCAAGGTCAAATATGGGTAAAAAGGAGTAAACTCTAACAAATTATGTTTATTTGCCCTTTCAGCAGAATAGTACAGTAGATAAGGTCAAAACGGTCAAGTTAAGAACCGTCAAACTACAACTTGATTCTATTTGCCAATAAAAATAACGTTAAGAAAGCTACGTAAAGTAATTCCTACTTAGAAAACCTACATAGAGAGTGCTCTCTATAAAGGTTGTAAAGTGTGTAATGCTAATTGGCCAGCTACTTGTTCATTATTGACTAGTAGCCTTGCCTATTTTTTTTTTATTTACGAGGGGGAAACCTTCAAAGGTAGCCGGTGCCGTGGGAGCGACGCAGGGTTATGTGGGATTCTAACCGCACTAAAACCCCCCCGGTGGCCGTCCTCGGCGCTGCTCGGCTCCGGGATCTCCAAAGGAACGCATCCGGAGCGCGTTGCCGCGTCGGGCTCCGCCCAGGTGAGCTTGGCGTTCGCCACCTCGTCTGGTGCGTACGACGATATGCGACCACACATACAGCCGTCCTTCCCGGGGCCGGGCGGTTTGAGCTCCCACTCTTGCCGCCCGCAACCCCGGAAGCCCTCTTTTAGTCGCCTCTTACGACAGGCAGGGGATACCGTAGCCCTATTTTGGTCCCGACATTACAGGGACAAATAGAGTAGCCTAGCCTAGCCTAGTAATAAGTAAAATTTGGAAAAAAAATTAAGAAATATATTTGCAAAGGCACAATCCATTGAGGTGTCACTACTAGATTTTTAAAACTGCTTACGTGTTAGCGGGTGCATCTACGTCTCCTTCGCCGTAGCACTCGAAGTTTTCAGCGTCTGATATGGAGTTGCCGGGGCTGGAGTCCACTGGGTCCGACTGGCCAGCTGAGTCTGAACCGTTCTGAAAATTATAAACATTTCGTTACAATTTTATCTAAAATTGTTCTTTACATAAATAAATACTGTTTGTTTAAAAATTGTATTTGTATAACTGTAATTATATGTTTTAATAAGATTAAATATTTTTTCAAAACTTTAAAGAAAATAGTGGTAATTCGGAATGAAAAACGAAATAAAATATTTCAAGGAATATTAAATATTAATTATTTATAATGGCTGTCAAAGAAATAAGAAAAAACTTATTTGTATTAAAAAATATTAGTACCTGTAATTTTCTAGGGAGGTTTCCGGGGGATGAGCGTGGCGACTTGGTCCTTTGGAACACACTGGGCGCCATCATGACCGCCACAGGCACCTTCAATCCTGGAATGAATAACGTTGTACCAATTAATTAAAATAATAATTAGGTAAATAATAGAACGTAACGCCTTAGCGTAATCGTTTCCGTTACAAAAATCGTAAAACCAATCTTTTTTCCTATAATGGCGTGCATGAAGAATTTTCACTTCGATTAAAAAGTAATTAACACGTTACACGTAATGTTTAATTTATTGTGTTATTTTTCAGTATATAAACTACTCTGTCTTTATGCAAAGTATGACTAATTTTGATGTTTGTGGTGTATAATAATAAACGCCAATTGCATTGCATTTAATAAACAAAATGACAATAATTACTCTATAGAAGTCATTTGTTTATATACGACGATTGAAGAAAAGACATAGGTGTTTGACCTAGATGTAAACACCTCTCTACAAGTGACGCAACATACTCGAACATCAGTATTCTCCATACCACAAAAGACCCTGTAAAATATAATACAACATTTTTGACAGTTTTACGTAAATCTTGACGAATAGTTCGCGAAGGAAGGAAATAATACGAGCATTACATAACTAGCCGGAACAGTGCGGTGCTGTATGGAAAGTGAGCGAGTGAAAGACTAGTGTTTTCTTGTACAGAATCTTTCGTACACGTTGCGCAAGATAAATATAACAGGTAACGTCCGATAAGATAGCCATTGTAATCCAACGCTGATTACTATTACTCGCTGTAGATAAGAAACATCTATCAGAAGAAGTTTCAAACAAGTGTTTGAGAAACAAAAACGTGGGTATAAACTCAATTTATTAGCAGTGTAACAAATGCGTAAACAGGAGGTATTTATTTTATGAAGGACATTTAGCACTTATGTCAGACGTGTAATGTAAAAAACGAGAGTAAAAAAATATAAAATAAACAAATCTCATGTAATTGAATGCGAATAAAGATATATCAAACCACAAAATCCCGGCTGCTTGAAAATATACCCTTATTCATGTCCAAAATTTAGACGAATCTAACGACACGTCATTGTCTAAATTCGTCAAGCCGTTTGGGCTGCGGGGTGAAAGAAAGAATGCAAAGCTATGCAATGCTAAAGAAAGATGCATACGTACGTTGGAAAAACAATTAACACAGTTTATTAGCAGTATAACAAATACGTAGTAGTAAACAACAGGTATTTAATTGTATGAAGGACATTTAGCACGTACGAGTATATCAGATAAATAATATAAAGTTAAGTTACATAAAGTAGAAAGGGGGAAAGTACTCTGTTAAATCTGAAGCAATTATCAATTTCCTTAACTCTTTAAAAATATTTTATTAAGTACACAGGTACGGAAACTTTTAAAGAAGTTATTATATACACTTAATAAAGTTCAGTTTGAAATGATTAGAGGTTCAAATGATTGAAAATCTTAAGACTATTGTGAGACTGTTTGAAAATTGGAAAGGTATTACGTTTCGCGAAAACTAAATAAAATCGCACCATTAACAGCTTCGTTGAGCAATCGACACAGGCAAAGCAAGAATCGAGCGAGGAGGACCAGCGCATTCCACCAGGCCTCGAGCAGCCGCGCGGCTTCGATGACGTCACTCCGGAGTACCACCACCACCTCCGACACATACGTCAACATTGAGATACACTGTGCATTCAGTTTTCACTTTATCCACACACTAACGTTTGTATGTCATTGTATACTATAATACTTTCAGAAATATTGCTTCTACAGTTTCTTGATACTTGATCCTCAATTTACAGTTAACACTTTTCATGGTCGTTGGCATTGTAATTATCTTAATAAATAAATCGTGGACTTATTCTTTTTAAACTTTGTGCATATAATTTAATAGATCTACTTGTAATAAGGCCCTTGATCTTCAATGTATCCCTCTACAGTTTAAACTTTTCATGCTTCTCCTAATTTGTTATATTTAATTTATAGTCTGGTTTATGAGATATGTTGCTGCACTTCTTTGCTTGTAGTATGTTGCTGATTATTAAATTTTCCTTTTCTACATAATCTGTTCTTGTATTTTACATACACTTATACGTTTACTTAAAAACTCTTGTTGGAAACATCCATGTCAACATCACATTTAGTACACACATTTATTTAGTTCTATACAAAGATTTGTCTGATTAAATTCACATTTCAGTTATTTTTATCATCGTTACTGTAAATTTCAAACCGAGCATAGGAATCCGATAAGAGAACTGTGTTATCGGGTTGCGGTAAAAGGTGTGACCGGATTTGAACGCACCACGATAATATTGCTTTAAAAATAGCAGTTCACGTAAAAGGTATTTAGTCTAGCAGACTCCGCGAAGAACTGACGTGTCGCTTATCTTACCGTCAGTCTGGAAGAAAGTAATAGTTTAATGAAGGCGTTGATTACATGTCAATAAGTATACTATAATTATATGTTTACTGGAAAATGACCGGCTGGTGCAAGCTGCACTTGTGCGGCTTCACGCTCTCTGCACAGCTATCTTAACGAAATTTTCCATTGAAGTTCTTATTTATGTGCTGTCTAAAACACTAAGCTTGAATGTTCAATGGACATCATGTAACTGGAAAACAAAATAATGTAAGTCAACAGCCTCTGGAAGCCTCTTCTTACATCTTGTAGTAGAAAGGAGACATTTAGTAGGTCTCAGATTCCAGGTTGCGTAATAAAGCCGTATAAGTAATTCACATTAGGTTTAAGTATTTCCAGTAAAAGGTCTTATTGCCATGACATGTAGAGCATTTCGAACGAAACAATTTATTTACGTATCTTGTGTTGTTACATGAAGCAAGTGAAAACACCGACAAACGATTTCCTCACGAACATTTGCGTAAACATTTGGTCGTATAGACCATTCATCGATGGATTTGATGAACACAGAACAAATTTTATTAAAATATTAGAGCTTGGTTTAATTATGTCCTTGTTTTACGGATTGTCACTTCTGGGTTTTGGTTCAACATTTTATTTGATCTTGCCGTAGTCAAAGTAGACAATTCCTTCATATTTTTAGGACAAATATCATGGAAACTATCTTCATTCAACTGATATATTTTTAAACCAATAGATATTTTAAAAAACACCAGTTAAATATTGTAAAATACGCAACAGACCTGTACAAGTCATCGTACTCAACAATTTAAATTCTCATTCCGCCACATGTACTTCGGCAGTACCGCCATTGGTATTCCGGCTTTTTAACATTTGCAAACTTTCTTTTGCGTTCCGTACCCGGCCTGTCGACTGTCGTGCAGGAAGGAAATGTACCGGTCTCTACATCTTAATTAGTATTCCTGTTCGATTACGTAATCACATATTTTTTCCACACTTAAGTATTTATATCAACACCCAATATTTTTTGTAATACATATTTTTATTCCGCTTTTTCGTGTAGATTTACGCAAACTCTTATATTTTTTTGTTTATTTTGTAGAGTCCCATACACTTCAAATCTGTCTTTTTTCGCAAAAAAATATTCTTAGTTATTATTTTTTTATTCAGGGTTTATTTTTATACGACTGCCAAAGTTTGAGGGTATAATACCGGCAAGGCGCGACGGCCGGCTTCGACTGCGGGCCCTCCTCCACCGGTTGGTAGTTATGCAATGACAGCTAATATTACAGTATTATCGATAAACGGACGGACAAAAAACGCTCATTGAACTGAGTGATTGCAAGCAGCAGGTGACCGGCAATCGATTTTAAACATAAGTTGCAATATGGCCCATATTGCCACAACATTGTGGACATACTACATATTAAAGTGTAACATTCCATTGATATGAATTTGTGAAATATTATCCAGCCAGTAGCACTACCATGAGTTGGCATAGAAATGCCACTATAGAAATTGTAAATAGAAAACTATTGTCATTTTGCTAGTGAATAACATAACTACTATCGTTACGGTATTTCTTGACAACGTCTGTCAAATTAATGACTCATGGGACCGAATTTGTATGGCAATAGATCATAATGACATTCACTAGCGATTTGATTTCGATAGGTTTTTTACGTATCGAGTTACGCCACTACGGATTTTAGTTCTACGAGTAACCACCAGAGGCGCTGTACAATTTTTCATACATTTATTTTACGCACTCGCTAGCGAGTAATACTTTTGTAAACTCATGGTAGTGCTACAGTAAAAGGTTAGTGTAGTAAATTAAATTCAATTTGTTAATTACTCGTACATACCATAATTACTGTAATTACGTTGATTTTTTGAAGTAAAACAAGTTTAAAAAAATGTTTGGACTTTTTTTTCGTAAGTCGTGTTTTGAGTCGTAACATGACCTTTAGGACCTATGGATTGCGGGATCTCCGAAGGGCATAAAATTACGCTGAATTTACGCGATATTTTGCGATCTCACTTTATGAGATAGACACTATTCACTATACACATACTAGCTCTCCTTCAAAGCCGGCAATGCATTGGCGACTCCTCTGGTGTTGCAAATGTCCATAGGCGACGGTGACTGCTTTCCATCAGGTAGCCCGTCTGCCATATCGTTAGGTTAAATATATAAAAACAACTACCTACACAACTAAAAACAACTAACAAAAAAACTAGACTATTTTATAGTTAACTGCGATGTCAAAACATCAAATAAACAAATTATTCCTCGAGCTCGCCCATTAGTATTGTTCGCAACGTATAATGTACTCACGTTGCGTTTCGTAAAGCACCATTTAAGAAATTCTGCCAAATAGACCGAGAACACACGTTGCCCATTCGTATTTGCCTAACAGTTGACCTTGCTCGTTTTATGAAGTGTAAAGGAAAGCAAAATACAACTAGAATAGGTTCGTTCATTCGTTTGTTAGGAATTATTTGTTGGGAAAATCTTCGTCAACCTATTACTGTACTGGCCATGGATTTCCTTTCAGAGTAAGTGTTTTTGACATAGTTCACCACGCCAGCCAAATTAATAGACTGCATACGTATTTAGAGAACTTTTTCTTCTTTAAGAACACAGGTGTGTTGTTCCTAAAGTTTTCCTTCAATGTTAAAGCAAGTGACAATTAATTTCTAATATGCAAATATCGACAACTCGTAGCCTGGGATTCGAACCTAGTACCTCCAGATTGAGATCGACTTCCCAATCACTAGGCATTACTTTAGGAAAGTAGTGTAGATAAAAGAACAATAAGTGAGTTTGTAGATCGATTGCGCGGTGGGAGGAAACAAATTTTCTAGTACGCAATAACTTCACAAAATCATAACCTGGGATTAAAACCTAGGACCTTCAGCTGAGTTCGACTTCCAAATCACTAGGCTATCACTTTAGGAAAGTAGTGTAGATAAAAGAACAATAAGTGAGTTTGTAGATCGATTGCGCGGTGGGAGGAAACAAATGTCTAGTACGCAATAACTTCACAAAATCATAACCTGGGATTAAAACCTAGGACCTTCAGCTGAGTTCAACTTCCAAATCACTAGGCTATTACTTTAGGAAAGTAGTGTAGATAAAAGAACAATAAGTGAGTTTGTAGATCGATTGCGCGGTGGGAGGAAACAAATTTCTAGTACGCAATAACTTCACAAAATCATAACCTGGGATTAAAACCTAGCACCTTCAGCTGAGTTCGACTTCCAAATCACTAGGCTATTACTTTAGGAAAGTAGAGTAGATAAAATAACAATAAGTGAGTTTGTAGATCGATTGCGCGGTGGGAGGAAACAAATGTCTAGTACGCAATAACTTTACAAAATCATAACCTGGGATTAAAACCTAGGACCTTTAGCTGAGTTCGACTTCCAAATTACTAGGCTATCACTTTAGGAAAGTAGTGTAGATAAAAGAACAATAACTGAGTTTGTAGATCGATTGCGCGGTGGGAGGAAAAAAAATTCTAGTACGCAATAACTTCACAAAATCATAACTTGGGATAAAACCTAAGACCTTCAGCTGAGTTCGACTTCCAAATCACTAGGCTATCACTTTAGGAAAGTAGTGTAGATAAAAGAACAATAAGTGAGTTTGTAGATCGATTGCGCGGTGGGAGGAAATAAATGTCTAGTACGCAATAACTTCACAAAATCATAACCTGGGATTAAAACCTAGGACCTTCAGCTGAGTTCGACTTCCAAATTACTAGGCTATCACTTTAGGAAAGTAGTGTAGATAAAAGAACAATAAGTGAGTTTGTAGATCGATTGCGCGGTGGGAGGAAACAAATGTCTAGTACGCAATAACTTCACAAAATCATAACCTGGGATTAAAACCTAAGACCTTCAGCTGAGTTCGACTTCCAAATCACTAGGCTATCACTTTAGGAAAGTAGTGTAGATAAAAGAACAATAAGTGAGTTTGTAGATTTATTCTGCGGTTGGAGGAAACAAATTTGTAGTACGCAATAACTTCACAAAATCATAACCTGGGATTAAAACCTAGGACCTACAGCTGAGTTCGACTTCCAAATCACTAGGCTATCACTTTAGGAAAGTAGTGTAGATAAAAGAACAATAACTGAGTTTGTAGATCGATTGCGCGGTGGGAGCGGTGATGGCATCGACCTCGTTGCGCAATCCATGCCACGTTAATTTCAACTGATCATTCGATACAAACTTCGTAGTTTTGATGATTACCATTCTCCAACCGAATCGTGGAGTTAATTGTTTGCGCTTACATTTCGTGGCTTACTGTTTAGATACGGCTTAAGTACGAAAATAAAATTATAATTGATTGAATATTGTCGTACTTTTAAAGGATGCTTTTTAAACCGTCGCCGCAAAACTACATTTATAAAATGTTATGTCGTACGATTTCCTAATATTTAAAAAAAAATACATTACGGATACACCTTAAACTGTTTTAAGTATTCAAATGTACGTCGAATTCGAAGATAATCATGACTAGACCCTTCAAACCAACCCAGCAGCAGTATATGGCTACTATGAAGTAGAAATAGTTGTGGAGGTTATACTGCTTCATGCTGGGTACGTTTTGAAGTACTTGTCCAAAATATATAATTTAATCATACGCAAATGACTACGCCGGAAGGATATCGGATACGTGACATGGATTACTAAGTTCAAAACGACAGAAATAAGATGACGTATCAAGGATTGTCTATGCAATGGATGGTAATATTTTCTTTCTACAATGATTTGTATAGATTCTTTGAGTTACTAGTTGACCCGGCAAACGTTGTGTTGCCATATAAATAAATAAATGTTAAGGGGCTTATCACTTGGGGTATAAAAATATATAGTAGCCGATTCTCAGACCTACTGAATATGCATATAAAATTTAGTGATAATCGGTAAAGCCGTTTCGGAGGAGTATGGAAACTAACATTGTGACACGATAATTTTATATCTAATATATAAAATTCTCGTGTCACAGTTTTCGTTGCCATACTCCTCCGAAACGGCTTGATCGATTTTGATGAAATTTTTTGTGCTTATCCGGTATCTATGAGAATCGGCCAACATCTATTTTTCATCCCCCTAAATGTTATATGGCAAAACAACGTTTGCCGGGTCAGCTAGTATAAGATAATATCGAGTTATTTTGATGAACGAAACATTCATTATTATTAAACATTCTAGTGAGTAATAGATAACTAAGGCATAATTGTCCGTAGCTTACCGGTAAGTACATAATGTTTCTAAAACTTTGGTTAAGGGGATGGGTAACCTTGTTAAAGGGTCGATAACTCGATCAGCTGTCGTCACCACTCTTATATCTCCACCTCTCTCAATAGTCAAAATTGACCTATACAGTGCAAGTCTCATCAAAATCTCAAATCTGGGATAAAACATTTAAAGAGTTTTGGTACCGTGAAAATAATGTATTAAGTCATTTATTTATTTATTTATTTCTGATGATACCTACATGATTTATAAAGCTTTTAAACGACTTCAAAAAAGAAGTTTTGTGTTCTGTATTCGACGCTATGTATGTAAACTTGTATGTTCGCCATTTCTCAGAAAATACTAATCCAATTTGGACGTAGTTTTGGTTATTTGAAAGCTTATTTACATGGAAGGTTTTAGTACAAAGGTTTCATGTCATTCAAATTCAAAAAGTATTAGGGACATTTTAACATTTTTCCGGGAAAATCGGGAAAACACGATTTCTTTAGAAACTTATCAGTGCCTGCAGCAACACCGGGAATCATTAAAGTACCGTTGCGAGATCTTGTTACAAACGAGTACCGTTTACAGACCCTCTCGGATTGTAATCCTAGACCTCTAATTTGAGCTAACGTGACGTTTGCGTGTTAGTGTAAAGGTCAGGGAATTGTAAAGTAATTTAACGTCTATAGTGCACAAGTAACTGTTATAAGTAAGTAGCTCATTGAATTTTATCGGTTTTAAAGATGGTTTGTTTCGAAAATCCTAATTTTATGGTTTTCCAATAAATATGGAATTTGTTTTGTAAGCTTTGTAGTATTTCATGAAAAGATAATTATGCTTCTTTTCCATTCATACGTATGTTTATAAACTTCATGAGATGAACGCGTGACGAAGCGGTCACTAATGTCACCATACCGGTCTGCTGATACGTAGAGTTATGACTTAAATCTCTATCCAGGTATAATCCGCGCCGAACTGCTAGTCCGCTCTGAAGTTGTTGTTATGGCGACGCGATTCATTTCTATATTCAGAACGGACTAGCAGATTTATGCGGACTATAGACTTCTAAATTATATTTTAGAATTGTGTTATGGCTCTGGGTGTTTTAGGACTTGTCTTTGTGTGTCATGTCATGCCACTAGAAATCCTACTGTGGCGGTATGAATGTATTTTTATACATTGAGATTCTAGAATTAATTTATTTAAATGGATCAATTAAAACACCTTTTAATAATAGTTAAAATGGACCCTACATCTTAGTAAAGAGAAATTTTACGTAATATTCATTACACGCATTGAAACAAAACAAAAATATTAAAATATTTTAATCGATGCCATGTACAAAATTAATTGATTTCGGTGTCCGGAAACTGTTATGTGCTGTGGTCATGCAAATGTCGATGTATGAATAATAATTTATTTATAAACACTCGTGGGCTGGACAGACTTTGATCTGCCACAAATAATGTCGACATACCGGCCACCTCCAAAAGTAACCTATCTTTCAAGCTAGAACCAACTATACACGTGTTCTACCTTGCCCGTGCCTTTACCGTGCCCGACGACGTGGGAGCGACGCCGGGTTATGTGGGATTTTTACCGCACTAAAACCCCCCCGGTGGCCGTCCTCAGCGCTTGTTGGAGAACTCCGGGATCTCCGACGGAACACAACCGGAGCCCTTCAAGCGCGATGCCCGGATCGGGCTCTGCCCTGGGGGAGCGTTCGCTCCTACAACAGCTGGTGATTACGAGCTCCTACTCTTGCCGCCCGCAACCCCGGAAGCTCCCTTTTAGTTGTGTCTTACGACAGGCAGGAGTTACCGTAGCCCTATTCTAGTCCCGGAACTACAGGGACAGACACGTGCTCTACCTAGCGTTATATAGATTTACTATGCCAGAAACCTTCGCGAAAATGTTATTAACAACTTCGTTAAGTTTGATGTTAATCGGATGAATGGCGTAGTAAGTTATAAAGGACAAATAGATAAACAAACATACATTTTTACACATATACATTCTAATACGCTATAACACGATACCTGTAATTATCGTATAGCTAGGTAATTTAATGATTGTTCGTGTAATGAGTATATTAGTCACTTATATAGCCTACATTTGCTGTATCGTATGTCCGGCCGATCACCGGATTTAATATCTAGGTGAACTGAATGTCCGCACAGCATTGCGGAGCGTTAGGTGCGTGCGAAATTGTAAACAAATTATTGTCACTTGATCCTATGTAGTAATAATACCTAAACAATATGAAGTGAACTGAAGGTTAAGCGCCACTGTTGCACCTTTTTGCCTTATAACAGTGTTAAGAACTGCTGTTAACTAGAAACTTACAAAGGGTGTTCCAATCTACTTTTAAGGTAGGTCTCAATCCTATCAGGGGGGTTACTACCATCTCTTAAAACAATATTATTTTAATCATACTTTTACTTTTTGCAGGAAATTTAACTTTTTAATCAAAACATGACAATTTCAGTTGGTTTCATACAATGGATAAGTGAAATATTAATAAGGGTTTAAGTTTGTTCAACTGTGTATGACGGAATATTTTACTGTTTTAAGGTGGAAATAAAACTTTCCTGAACTATGTTTTTAAAAGATGGTGGTAGGCCCCCAGGTATCAGTGACGTCAGAAGCCACGTACTATCACGACGACTTTATTAAAATTTGCTACTTCTATACCGTAAAATAATAATAAAATATGCGCAAATCGCAGTTATTTAAGTTGTGGCATAAAATCAATTAGTTACAGATTAAAAATGTCTTACTTAAAAGCGGCTCAATTCGGTATTTATTTACAGCTGTTATTTACGAATTACTATTGTGATAGCACAAACAAACCCACTTCATTATTTTCTATTTGTTTTTCATATTGATGTACTCATTACCAAACTGATTCTCAATGAAATTCTGAAATCACGACTTTTACTTGCCGATACAGAGCGATTACAAAACAAACATTTGTTCGAAGTTCTTGCATTTTTATTGATGGAGAGCCGCGGTTAAAAAGTGGAAAAGTGGGTGTAATAGATACCAGTGGATCAGCTGTTTACGCTCCGTCAGACAATGGTATGGTCTCGCAGATTAATCGGTCTAATTTGAAGTGAAACTGCGTTACTAACGCACTTTACGTTACATGGACAACATAATTTATGTAGTTAGTAAAGATCAAATTCTTTATTAAAGGAATATATAACAGATTGCATGAAGTCGTTCAAAAAATGGTAGAACTCTTTGTGGTTCAATTCCGGCCGTACCACCGCCACCTACTCAGAGGTTGTCGCGCATCTGTGACCGATCTCAGGTAGGAATTTCATTCTATCTAGGGTTGATTACAAATGTCAATGGGTGGCAGTAGCCACTTACCATCAGTTGGGCTGCATGCTCGGCTGCTACTCCTATGTTATAAAAACTCATTTGGCATAAGATAACGTGTCTGAATTACCACGCTTACAAGAGATACGTCTAATCATTATCTACTTTTCAATAAGATAGATACGAATACAGGTTGATATTCTTATATATCTACATCGTATCTAAGATTTTCATCATAATAATATTATTTTTACTCAAAAACTCATTAGGGTAATTAAAAGCAGTTGGTTGAATGACATGAAATTTAGTTCGCCGTAGCATGTATCTTCTTACTAATTAGATCGCTAGAAATAGTTTGGTGTATGAGGTTTATAAATATTTTTTGTTTTCAAATTCAACATCGTTACAAATTTTACACACTTAAAAAAGTTAGATGATTTCTATTCGTTACTTGTTTTTGTAAAGTTGTAACGTTTATGTTAATTTGTTTTAATGAAAGAGTTTATCAAGGAGTTTATTTATTTATAAGACACACCAACAGCATTACATACAAAACATATTATACAAACTTATTCTATACACTTAGACTGACATGCTAGTTACAGGTGCGTACATATTCGCTAATCTTAAATATAGACCATCATTAAATAAAGCATATTCAATACTTGGAAATAAATTAGATAACAATCGAAATACACCTAGAAAATCTTAACAGTTGCTTCTCCATAGTACCTAGTAACACAAGTGTCTGAATATATTATTAAAAATATTTAATATATTACCAATAGGCAGTATTGTAATGTAATATTGCCCAAGAACATTTGAGTAGGTGTAATGTGCCAGGTCAGTTCAACCGATACCGTGTCACCCCGTATTACGTGATATATTTGTTGGTTGATTCAGGTCGACTTGCCACCTTGAATACGATTTATTTCATCTATATTTACACCTAGTGGCTGCATATTTGCACCCCAGCTCACTGTTTTACTTTAAAAAGTCAGATCTCGATTATTTTCTGCGTGAAACTCAATTTAAACGCACAGCCGTTCGTCCACCAAATTCCGGGATTACATTCTGTAAAGTCCTGCATTTTTGAGTGAAAGTTACGTCAAAATAGCTCCGACCTCTTCCAATAAGTGAGATATTTTGAAAATTCAGTTTTAAGCCCAAACGCAAAAAGAGTATTGTGAAGGGTGTTTGAAGTATGTATAGGTGTGTCTGTCACTAAAATCAGAACAGCCAATGTTGATAATGTTTTTTTTTATAAAAAAAGAGAGTTCTAAGTGCAATGATTAAAGAAAACCCTTGTAGCTGTTTGACGAGCATTTCTTTTCTAGATGGTCGGGGAGTTTTCTTGTAACGTTTTGTATTTTGTTTCGAAAATGATATTTACAATAAGGGTACAGACAGACAATTTATTTCAATTTGCTTTGCTACTCAAACACGTAGGCATACCTACTCATTTCTATATTTGTAAGCCTACACATAACTTGAACACCTTCGAAAGGTTGCCTAAATAGGTTTAAGTGGATACAATGCCGACGAAACGTATTAGTCACGCAGTTTGCTAAGAAAAGCTCAGATTGCGTATGGATAAGACCCTGTATAAACTGCTAATTACATCGATATGTAACACCGTTTGAATTGCATTTTCACGGTGTTTATAGTAATGGTTTTTATTATATCTACCCTGTGAATTTTATTGCGTAATGGAGATGTATTGTGGTCATTGAAGTGACGTTTACGATGTAAAGGTTATGGCTATTCATGGCAGTGTCCTCCTATGCCTCAGATAAGTAAAATATATAGATAGATCACTAACAAGAAAGTGAAACTAACTTCGAGAATTGAAATTGTTCCGTAAATAAAGTTTTGCCACGTCTCCGTATTAAAATGTTCCTAAAAAGCTTGAAATATTTATTTACTACGTAAACTACATAGTAAGTTATTTATACGTATTTTTTTCTGAAATAGTTTTTTATTTGTTAATAATTCAAAAAAGAACGGGCAAGTCGAGGAGGCTAAGTATCTTTCTATTTTATTTATCAAAGGCCTATGCGAATAAATATAATGTTGTGATTATTTGTGATTTCAAGATAAGTACCATTTCTATTTCATATTTATGTATGTTTTTAAACGTTTCTTTTATCTGTCTGTATTTTAGTATTTAATTCTCACATTGTAATTGGACTTTAATTTACATCTTCCGAAAGAAATAAAGGAAACTCGTTAGTGCTATTACATTAATACCAATATGATGTGAATAAAAACACGTTGCACAATAGTCATCTAACTGGTTTGCCGTGGTAAGGGTTTCCGGGTTTGATCCCGAGCAGGCGGAAATCTGATTACATGATGAATATAAGTTACTGGACTTTTTATGTAGGTACTTGTGTAATGTGTGTGTGTGTGTCTGAATGTGCTTTGTATCCACTTGTCAGGGAATTAATTCCTTCATCTTATGAGTTTCAAATTAAAATACTTGATTTGATAGATACAAATTTTAATTGGCCGTAACGAAATATGATAATTATGATATTTTAAAATATTTGCTTTGAGCAATTTCATTCATAATGTATTTCTACAGCTACTAACTAATTACATGTTCAAAAGAAAATTGTAAGTAATCCCTTATATACACTTCTTAATTCTTAGCATATTTCATCAAACAGCACAGGAAAATTATTTATCTCAATCTTAAAATTCTCCAAACTGATTCTTTAATTTTTTCCTCAATCACATTATTAGCTTATTCCATAACATCACACTTCCAAATATATTTAGTGGCGATTTGATACATACATCGTATTACTTGCATTCCGAATCGATTCGAAGATGGACCGAAAAGGAAAAGGGATAAATCTTGTTAGATCAGATAGGGCGCGCCACGGAGCACACATTTCCTGAAGCGACACAGCTGGCGCGCTGTAAACATGCTGAATTTATTGTGTAATAACTGCGTGAATATACATTAATTAAAATATGTTATGTTATAAATGTGCTTTAGTGGTAGGGTACTTATAACGAATTCGATATGAGAATTTCTAGTACATACAAATTGGCAAATTTCGTTCGTCTTGAAAAACATTGGATAGATTGAATATTAGTAAGGGACGTAAATCACAAATAATTTGTTGTTATTATAAGCCACCACATATAACTCGCCAATTTTTAAGTAATCCGCTTGTTACATGGATAAGAAGCTTATTTGATTCTTATGGTACCTACTGATAACGATAAGCAATTGTTGCAAAAAAAACCTATTGAACTGTTTCAGAAATTAGCGTTTACGAACAGAACAAGTCTCTTGTTTTATGAACATAGCTGTTGGCTATTATCTATGAAACAAGTTATGATAGTAGGTATCTACGAAAGGAGTTATCTGAAGATTTTCAGGTTTAGCTTAAATCCAATTAAACCAATTTCCGCTTGCAAGACATATTTCACTATATTGGTTAATGGTCCCTTCCAGCGGACATCTCGCGCGCTTGGCGTGATTCCAGAAGTCGGTCCCTCGCTCGTATTTCACTCAAAGCGAAATAGTCTTGCAGATATAAAGTGCACTATTAATGCCCGCTATAATTGGACCGCGGCGTCCAATAGTCTGTCCGCGATTTACAGACAAAAGTTAATTTGGTCTTCCTTAAACGCAAACTTTGATACCAAACCGCTGATTCATGAAGAAATGTGGTAAATAAATAGATTTGACACTCTTTGAACTAAGTGCGCATAGTTGTTGGGATGTGTAGATGTTAATCGATGTACCTATAAAGTTAAGTAACGTTGGGCGCGGTTAGGCGTAGGATGGCTAGTGGCCAAATTTGGTAGAAATTTAAGCAATTTAAAAGATCACTTATAACGAAATGATTAACTCACTAGAATATGTGTAGTATTGGTTAGGTACATAATTCTACCTACTAATTTGGAAAAATGTCACATAGTAGATTACTAACTACCATTCTAGCCTGAAGACAGCAGTGATGAAATCCATATAAGAATCTTCATCGAAAAGCCCACACTCACGATCCTAAAACTTAACTGTAATTGCTGTAAAAGCATTGCAGTTTTAATACTTCTACGCTGAGAGTAAAATTTTACAATTACTAAGCTACGAATTAGAAACGGAAATAAATAAGATACGCAAATAAAGATGTTAGTTACACCCTAATTCAAACAGTATAATGTATCTTGCTCAATATAGCTTTAACGAGCGGTATAACTTGGTATTCTAACAATGCGCTAACAACCGATTCTAAAAATTCCTTGTGGTTTTAACACGGGTATAATTTACCAGACCTGGCATACACCTCTACGCGGAACTACAGTAAGTAGATGATGAATGTAGGCTACAGCGTTATATTATGCGATACTGAGAAGTGTCGTGACTCATATTGCTTGTATAACATTAGCGACGTCGTCAACCCATTCTGGTACCACTGATGTGCTCGGGTCTCCTTTAGAGTGAAAGAGGTTTGGGTCATAGATCACCGCACTGGCTTAGTGCATTTTTTATAACTGGAATAGCAGAGCATGCAGTCGATCTGTTGGTAAGGGGTTACTGCCGCCCATGGACATCTGTAATCAAGTTGAGATAAGATTAAATTCCTACCTGAGATCGGCCGCAGTTATGCCTCTATCCCAAAGGACTAAGCTGGAGTGAACCAAGCTCGATAATCCATCAAATTAGAACACAGCAACCCAACACTGTTATACAGAAATAGATGTGGCGGTGGTTCCGTTGGAGTAGAACGACAGAGGATTCTAATCACCTTTCAATTGACAACTTCACAAACCCTTGAGAGTTGAATAACTCTAAGGTGTGTAGTTCCTCACGATGTTTTCCATGAGCCAATGAGCGGTCAGCGTAATGGAACTAATATAATATTCAGCCATCGTGACTTTATATCCAGTATTCTCAGACTTTTGTAGAATGTGCTCGATATTAAACACTTGAGGGATTTGGAGCGGAAAGGCCTATTTACATATAAATTAATGCTGAAATTGGTATAATATAGTACCATATGAAATACGCATTGTGTGGTATACAAACATTTTTATGAGTGGTGAAAGTAGCGGACGTAATACATATGAGTTTGAACCTATGAGGTAGATCTTCATTAGGTTAATGGTCCATAGTCCTATACCTTTTGGTTATTTATTTGATCTTTGGATAAAGAATTGTTAGCTTGAACGTATGAGTGTATAGTTTTATTATATGACATTAATAAGAATGATTCATAGAGGCTTTGTTTAGAATAGTGACGTAGTATGTCAATAGGTATTATAATAAATAATTAGGTAATACGAATAAGAATTAGGTAAGTGTACGTTAAGTTAAAATTATAAAAATTAAACAAATCATTGCCGGGTAGGTTTAATTCGTATTACCATAATGCTCTAGTACACTTAATTTAATGCAATTGATTATTTGTTGTCAGAGATATCCGAAATAATTATACGATGTAATAAATATCAGGTGAAAATTTCAACCGACTACCTATTATGGTTCAAGAGGTTGGACTGACAGACGTCTGGGCGGCTGAGCCTTACTAATAGGGTTTCTTTTTGAATATGGATTAGTAAAGCAAATATATTAGAAATGAATAATTATTTTGCTCCACTTAAGTTTTACGGCCGTCGACCTATGTGTATTGATCGCGAGTTTTGTGGGGCAAACGGAAACAACGACGCCACTACCATGCATTGCTGTCGAATAAGCAGACTTACATCAATGGATCTAAGGAGTAACATTAGATCTTAGGTTAATGATTGATTGTTAGAAGGTAGAAAGAAGGTAGATTGATTGGTAGAGGTTTTAATGCGGTAAGAGTCCCACATAACCCTGTGTCGCTCCCTCGGCATCGGGTACCTTTTGAAGGAAAAAAAAATGCTTGTTTTATTAACCCCCCTGTTTTATTAACTAACATAACATAATTAGGTAGGAGGTAAGATGCTTTTATTCACGGAGTTCCTATACTACTATGATATATATATGTTTTCCATGAAGTTTGGCTGAGGATGAACAATGATATCCCATGATAAGTGGCTATTAATTGGTTTGTGCCTTATCTAAGATCGGCCACGTTGTATAGCTACCTCTAAGGATTAACATTTTTTTATAGTATAGGAGTAGCAGACGAGCATGCAGTCCACCTGATGGTAAGTGGCTACTGCCGCCCATGGACATCTGTAATCAACCACAGATAGCATTAGATATTCCTACTTGAGGTCGGCCACAGATGCGCCGCTACCCCTGAGGACTAACCTGGAACGCCAAGGAAAAGTCTATCTCCCATACCACACCCTTCAAAACGGAACACAGCAGCGCCTAACACTGCTGTTATTTCTACCTAACTTGACGTGTTGTTATAGGTAACTGCCGTTATAAGATAGAAATGGGTGTGATGGAATTTACTACAAATTATTGATTACTTTAAAAATAATTTTGACAATAGGTAATTAATTAATAACTTGGATTCTTAACTGGCTTTTGTTTTCACATTATTTGTATATGTACTTACATAAAGTTATGATTGCTTTGCTTACTCATACTTGGTTAATTCAGTCGCATTGAAATGATTCATGACAATATCTTAATTGCATTGAGTCGCGTAGCAGAGCTAATGATTGTGTTGAGTCACTTATGAGCGAAGTGGTTATGGTTAATCTAGATCAGAGATCAATGAGCTGGTGACTTAATTAGATTTTTTAAATCGCAGTGCATCTAGAATCAAATTACAGTGATTTTAGAATCAAAGTGTCCAAAATTCATATAATTTCATTTTATTCGTGTGTTATCCAGACGCATGGATTGCGTCCAACTAATTCCTAGTTATTATACTTGAAGAAAAATACACATTTTTTTGGTGGTAACCAAAAGTTCATCTTATCTACGGAACCACATTATAAATGGTCAGACTTGTATAAATTATATATAATGCACAATTCAAAAGAGAATAAGTATTTCTGATTTATTTTTATTAACATTACATATATATTCGGCGGTAATTTATGCGTAATATCAAGTAATATGTGGAACATCAAACTTTCCCTTATTTTAAGTTATTATACAATGAGCTACTTTATTTCGATGAGAAGTTGTTAATTTGATAATTTTCATTAATGAGTAATAACAGTTTCCTTAGTATTAGTTTTTAAGTTTTTACAAAAATGTGTGTTTTGATATTTGTTTAAGTATTTGCCCATACATTTCCAATCAGTCATTTTTGTCAAAACGTAAAATCTCATACTAAGGGTACAGTAGTCTATTGCGTTCCTATTTCTATGTCATTTTATAACAATGACTGAAGTAGAATTGATTTGGCACGTTCGATTGACTAGCGTCATTATGACTCAAGAGATGAAGGTGTCACCGCAAAGATAGGACGTAATCAAGGTGTAGAATAAAATCGGAAAGTGGGAGTTGAACTTGCGTACGGAGAGTTCCGTAGAACAATTTATATTTAACACGATATATTTTTCTCTAGCTACAGAAATACATGCATTTTTAAAATTAAAGAGGTTTAATAGGTGAACCGAAAGACGCTAAAAATACTGGTATTTTATATGAGCGATACTTAATTAAATCTTTTTATTTTTGTTGTTACAGCTACCAAAGTAAATACATACTTTGTTAAAATGTCATAAGACATAATTATTTCGATAGATGGTATAGAGCCTCGTGACAGTCATGACATATAAAAGCACTGATAGTCTAATGGTTTAGAAAATCGTCCTCTCGAACGAGGGGCCCGGGGTCCAAATCCTAGGCATGCACCCCTGATTGGTCAATGTTATGTGCGTATTAGAAATTAATTATCACTTGCTTAAAACGGTGAAGGGAAACATTATGAGGAAACCTACATACCTGAAAGATTTATATAATAAAATCTCAAACGGTTTTCATCCATTGGGTACGGAACCCTTAAGCATTCAAACCTAACGTAGGTGTAAGTTATAAGGCTTTAAAATACGCAGTGGAATATTTGCATATATTAGTATGTAAACACGTAGTCCGTTTCATAATCACAAGTACGTTTTATATACGATCTGTTACGCAATATGTGAAGCACATGATTATTATACAGGTTATAATTAGAACAACACGAGCATTTCTGCAAATGTTAATGAAGAGGTTAAATAAATGTCGTTTGAAAAGTTTAAACTGGATTAGCATAGTGTAAGCTTATGTAATTATTAAACCAATAGCTTAATTATTAACTTGATATGAAATCGGGTTTTACCAATAATCCAGGAATAATGGCGAGAATTTTTAAATTTCCTCAAAATGGAACTGTAAAACTGTGTTTGAATCATGTCGATCGTTCGCGTCATCGCGAACAAATCGCTGAACAAACATAAAAAAAAAAACATATACGGTCGAATTGAGTAACCTCTTCCTTTTTGAAGTTGGTTAATAACCTCCTCCTTTTTTGAAGTCGGTTAAAAAGTAGTGGTAGCCCAGTGATTTCAATTTCAACTTTCTGTATAAGTGATCTGAGATCGAATAGCAGACTGATTTTTAGGGTTCCGTACGAATAAACAAAAAGGAACCCTTACAGAATCACTCGTTTGTTTGCTAGTCACACCAGTTTTTCTGGAAAACCGTTAACACACGGTTTCTTACGCTTATTTACCTTTCATTTACTGTTTATACTATTCCAAAATTATTTATTGATAAGATGGTAATATTTTTATCATTGTAACAAATGTGATAAAAAGTAAATTTGATAATATAAATTGTCATTCGTAATCCAGTTTGAAATATGGGTGTATTCTGTTTAAAATTGCATGCTCATCTCATTCTTATAAGTTTCGATAAAACATAAATGCTTAGTTAAGAATTACCTGCACAAAGTGTGTAAAAGGCGTTTTTTAAATCTAATGGTTATTTGACCGCTAAAATTGTGTTCTGAAGTAGCTCCAGCTCTACAAGCTCCATTAGTGAAGCTGATATTATATGTATATTGTATTTTTTGATATGTGTTATCTATGGAGTTCTTTGCTGCTGTTCTCCATAGCGAAACACCTTCCGAAGTGGTGGTAGGTTATATAGGCATCCAAAAAGAAATCGGTAAGGATCTTCTTCAATAAAATATTTTGAAACTTTATTAAAATTTGTATAGATTTTTGGTGCAATAAAGATCTAAGTCCATCTCGTAGGTTTATAGAAAATGTATAAAGCAGTGTTTCAAGGTCGGGCCAATGGGATCTCGACACGGTCAATTAGCGGCAATGGGTCAACACCGCGGGAACGCTCAACTAGTTTCTAAACAATGTGGCCTCACAGAGACATTCAATAATACGCGATTTGTTGGACGTGTGCTCGTGGAAGTTTTATTTTTATTTTTAGGCAGTTAACTTTAATTCTTGAAAACGAATTATAGTGCCGCATATAAAACTAATGTAATCTTCAGAGTCTTAGTGTAATAAGTATAAAATTTTGTCTTCATTATTTTTTTTACCGTGTGGTGCTGAAATAGATTGAAATGTCCCGCCTCAGCCTTGATTTAGCCGATTATACGATTAGCTCTTATAAAACAAAATTTAATTACCTCTTTCCTTAAACTTTTCTAGGAAGTAGGTTAAAAATGGACGTGGATTTCGGCGAAATAGCATATGGTTTTAAACAATGGAAATTATTATGAAATTACAAAGAAACACTGTATCTATATTTATTTGTACACGTCATGGCGACGTATGGCCATCAAGTCTTATGCGTCTTAAAGTTGGTTGCCAAAAAATTTGCATTTTACACTAAGACTATAGAAAATATGTAGATAGATCTTACGAACGAACTTATTTCAATAGCGGTGTTCAATAAAAAATAAAAACGCCATAACAGCTTGAACGTGTAATTAATTCAGTAAATTCTGCGATTTTACATTTATAGACAGCAAAAACGTGAAACTAGCAATCTAAAACTGCATTTAAATAAAGCTATTAATAACACAATTGACCTCGTTAAGTGGTACAGCGTGATTCGTTTTACAATGATTTCTTAAAAGGAAAGGATGATCGTACTATTATAAAATAATAATAATATTTTCGGTTCGAAAGAAATCGGTTTTTGATTATAAATAGAATTGGTAAATGAAGTACAGGGGTAATGAGGGGTATTGTACGTTATACTCACTCGTCTGATTCTGATTTCACTTTGTTACCAAAACAACGAACAATTATGTACCTGTAAGAAAACATACGTAGATATAAAGTACAATTTTATTTAAGTACACAAAGACATTTTATATTATTCGTAGATATTAATAAAACAGTAAAAGCTTTCTTTATTGCACAGGTGTGCTTGCCGTTCACCTGAGGGTAAGCTACAAGTGCCATCCATGGAAATCATAAATCAACCCCAGATAGGATTAGTCCTACGTAATATCGTCCACATATTGGGGCATCCATTAACTATGTCAGATTTTTTTAGAGATTATCCGACCCCTCCTCAACCCAAAGTAAGATTAGACTTGGCTCGACCCCTTCAACCCCTAAATGCCTCACGTAACTAATCTACGCCCCATATGCTGCTACCCCAGAGGACTTAGTTGGAACATCATCTCTACCTTAGCATGCCCTTCAAACCAGAACACACCTACGCTTAACACTGCTATTAAAACGCTATATAAGGGGAAGACAAACAATTGTCAGTATTGCTACTGTTGTTGTTTATCTAGTGGATTGTTTTCGATGTAAAAATAGATACGACCTCGACTGCTACGATCGATAGGATTACCACGTGTCATAAGGTTTAGGTATACATTAGTATATTTTCGGGGAATACAATTGTTGATCTATTTAACTTCATAGAGATCGTAGATTAGACTAAATATGTAAGTTCATCATGTCAAATCGCATTTAGCCAGCGCGGTGGACTATGGCCTAATCCTTCTCATTATGAGGGGATATCCGTGCCGAGCAATGGAACATTAATGGGTTGATGATGATGATTATTTACTTTAAATTGGGAAAAGATGTTATTTTCTAAGCTTTTATACCTAGATCAGTGTGTGAAGTAACAGGCAAAATATTCAATTTCAAAGTGCGATGATTAAAATCAAAATTAATTGTTACTTAAGTAATGGAACTTAAATTATGGTTTAGTAATTTTACAAATAACGGATATGGCGTAATAAAATTCTATCAATGGTCATTTGTACCTGAGTATATGATATTATGTCTCTACATAGCGACTCTAGGTTGATCATATCAATGAAAGAGGAGCCGCCATTCGATTTATCATAAAAGTTAATAGTCATGAATTACTGCCACTGACAAGATGATAATACGATAAGAAATAACACATTGGGTGAGTTTCAAGATTGATATATTGATGTAGGGCACTTTCAGATGAAAGAAACTAAGACCCTTAATAAGTTTATTTTAACTTATCTTTATTGTAATAAGTAGTATATTATCATATTTATTTTTAAGGTATATGATAAACCTTAAACGTACAAGTTGGGATGATCAAACGATTGTAGCTTTTTTTGCAATAACAGCGGTATTATTCCAATGGTGGTCTTGTACGCGTTCTAACTTAGTCCTCAGGGGTAACTTACTCCTTAGCAACCTCAGATCTAATGTAATTTGGAGGTGATTGCAGATGTCCTTGCGCATCAGAGACCTTTTAAAATCAAGTGGAATTTATTGTTTTTATCATCATCAGTTTACTATTTAAAATTTCGTAACATACATCAACAAATTGTTCTTGATAGTATTACGGGAAATCAAATTGCTTTGTAGTTCCGTCAAATTATCTAAACGGTAGTGAATCATTAAACGCTTTAAGAGCGTTGTGCACTTTCATCTGGCCGCTACAACGATAAAGTGAAATGGGTCAAGCGCGGTTCTACAGTGGGGTATAATGATTACTTTTATTTTTGGACAAGCTTCCGTTACCCTTTAACATTAAAAAAAACAGATATATCATCATCAACCCATTACTGTCTCACTGCTGGGCACGGGTCTCCTCTCTGAATGAAAAAGATTAGGCCATAGTTCACCGCGCTGGCACAAGTGCGTATTGGTAGACATTCTTAGAAAAATAGATATCATATACTTAAAAGTAGCCTGTATCCCTTAACAAAATTACTCTGCAAAGTAGATATACTTTTATATGTTGTCCTATGAAAAACTATACAGCCATTAATAAATTTAACTTGAAAAAATGTACAATACCCATATTTGTGCAACCCATGTTTTGTAATTCCGAACTTGGAATAAAGTGTTAAAATTACTCCACTCATAGTAAAGCGAAATTTAATAATGTAAATCTTTTAGGTACGTTCATCTATACTCGCATATAAGTGTAACACCTGCACAAACAAAACTTTACCACTTGTGAGAACAATAGGTGTAATTGGTCGCAGATATTGTAGCTTTTTGTTTTTCAAATATTCTGAAGCATGTTGTTAATGATGAATAACAGACAGACATTCAATATTACGTAGCCGTACATAGGTATCTAAATGATAAATAGGGAAAGAGTCGGGGAAAACACTAAAAACTTTTAAATATTTCATTAATCCTTACTAATATTATAAATCCGAAAGTAACTCTGTCTGTATGTCTGGTTGTCTCTTCTTCACGCCCAAACCACTGAACCGGACTTAATGAAATTTTGTACAAAGATAGTCTGAGACCCGAGAAAGGACATAGGATAGTTTTTATCCCGGAAATCCCACGGGAACTAGGGATGGCGATCTAAGATCAATTAATCGGAGAATCAAAAAATCGATTATTTTAATCGATATTAGTAAGGATTGAATCCTAAACTATGCATTTGTTCAAGTGATGTTCAATGATCTTTAGCAAAGTTGAAGGTACGAATTTTCAGTTTTATGTATATTAGTATGTTATATTATTTTCTTTTAAACGCGGGCGAAGCCGCGGGAAAAAACTAGTGGGGAATAAATTATATTAATTTCAATTTCATCATAATACGAGTAGATCGGATCGTCTTTGCCTAAAGAACATAGCTTAATTACGAACTTTTTATGACTTGGAAAATGCTTTCAATATGACATTACACATGGAAATCCCCATTTAAATTCAACATGGGATTTATATTCTGCTTCTACATTTTATTTCGTTGCTAAACACTTATTGCCCGCATTGCTGTGGCCCATTTTAAAATGAAAGTGCCTACGGGCTTAGCGATAGCCACATGAAAGCTTAAAGGCGTTTTGCATAGCGCTGCTGCCAGGAAATTATTAACGCACATTTTAAAATGCAATTAGTAAAGCGACCGGAAAGTAGGGAATGATACTTATGACCTTCATGGACAAAGTAGTTTTTGAAACAAGTTTTTAGTAACGTCGTTTATTTTTATTTTCTTTTCAGCAATCCCTGTTATTTGATATCCATATCATGAGAGCGCATAAAAATAACTAGTCCGCCATCTTAGGGCTTTCGCCATATTGGATTTAGAATTACGTCACTTTGTTAATCATGTCATCAAAATCAAACGTAAAGGCAAACAATGAGGCTGCAAAATTTCAGCCTCATTGTGGTTAACTGGTTTAAAATTCAGTTACAAAATTTAACCCCTACACACATATCAACTCACAAAGCAACGTAAGTTCTTAGAGATCCTCAAGTATTAGCCGTTTTCAAGATTATTCATCACCAACAAATACGAACGAATATAAGAAAAACGAGTGATTGAACTTTGATAGCGTGACAATTAGCGGTATAACCTTAGAACACAGCCACTACTCGCAACTAGTAATTTTAGACTACAACGTTAATACAATTGCCTATTCAATTCAAATAATGATAATTTAGGCAGGCAATGCATTAGGCACTATGCATAAAACATAGATCCTACCTGTGATTTCCTTTAGTGTACAAGAAATAATAAGAAGATTACTCCATAGAATAATCATACAAATTATATATAGCACTAGCTAACCCGGCAAACTTTGTACCGCCTCAAAATCTATTTATCAAATATATTTAATATAAAATATAGCTTATGTTACTCGTGGATAATGTATCTTGCGAATGGTGAAAGAATTTTTAAAATCGCTTCAGTAGTTTTTGAGCCTATTCATTACAACCAAACAAACAAAGTTTTCCTCTTTATAATATTAGTATAGAAGTGTAGATAACACAAACAAACTTTTCAAGAATCAAATTTATTCCCAAACGAATTCCGCACGTACGAAATCATTCAATTAATTTCATAAAAACATTCCAATCTCATACGTAATCGCATTGAACGATAAACAATTAATTGCTCAAACCAATCAATTTATTTTTCAATGGATTTTTCAATTGGTTTTCTTAAATTGATATTATTAAATCGATACGGCATTACGCAAGTGCCGGTGACTTGGAGAAAATTGCGTGCCTGTAACAATATAATTGCAATGTTTATTGGTTTCTAACGGTATCTAACTGTACCTTGTCTGTCGTGAATAACAATTTTTACTTACTCAAACCTCAATATCGGATTTAACAATTTTAACAATGTAACAAGGACAATAGTTAAATTTGAATGACCTACACATGAACAATATGAAGTTATGATTGAAAGACCTAATTTATTTATTAACTGTTATGTAATTTAATAACTAAGTGATTGGGATGATTTAATACATATGTTATTATGTTTTTACAATTTTTAGTAAACTACCAAGCAGTCTATCTAAAGCACAGAGTCCCACAAAGACATAATTATGATCCAATATGACAAATAACTAAATGTTTTATTCCTTGTAACTCTTTGTTATGCTCCGTCTATATATTAAATTACCTGATATTTTCGATAACAAAATGTTTGATATTGTTTAATTTGTCGTTTTATCGTTGTAATGTGATAGATGCCAGGCTTTGCTACGCCCCCAGAGTATCGTATTTATCGTTACTTGTGCATGATTAAATATTTTATCATCATAAAAATGCACACAACTAAAATGGGCGTACCTCTACCAGAAACTGCACAGAGATTTTCAATGGTTGAATACAGATGTCCATGGGCGGCAGTAGCCACTTACTATCAGGTGGACTGCATGCTCGTCTGCTACTCCTATATTATAAAAAAAAAAGATTTTCAATTTTAGCAACCTTCAAAAATTTGTTATTATTTTCTATGTAGATGCTTATCTTTAAAGGATCCCATTCAATAACTCAAAGTACAAATAAAAAGAATCCTATTGACATAAGTATGTAAAATTTCTTGCAGTTCCAGTAAGATAATCACCAAAGCAGTTAAGCATACGTCATTGTATTCAAACGATTTATTTTATCGCATTCATTACTTCGTTCTTGTACGGTATGCGGTTTCAATTACCACGGGAAACTAATGTCGTGAAAAGATAAAGAAATGTCACGAACACAATATCGTCGCAGAATCTCGGCAAATTATGAGATTCTTGGAAACGAAAACTATGTAGAAAATGTACTGTTCAATCAAGTTTGTATGAAAAGTAAGGTAAGGTATATTGGCAGAAAATATCTCGATGGACTCATATGTTTGTAGCTGGCTTGCCATTGTAGCGAGATTTAATATAAATAGGTAAGTTATAGGTTTGTACAACAGGAATTACTGTAATTGCATTGTAAAAGATGCCGAATTAGCCTTGAAAGTAGAGAAATAACATAATTCGTTTTAGGCGGATTCTGCGTATTTTCCTAGTCTTAAGAAGATGAAAACAATGGGCGATAAGAAAGACGAACATATTTACTCTGTAATTGGAAAAACCATTGTAAAGCTTATTACACACAGCATAATACATCAAAATTAGGATGTGTTACTTAGACTTCGTTTATTTATTTTATTTTCATGGGTCAGTAATTCTATAAAATTCCATGATATTTAGAAGACTGGCAGATAAATATTGAACACTATGCGTCCGGGAAAATAAATTATACATGTTCTGAGGGAACAATGCAAAACACTATATTAATATACACAAGTAGTGGTGACTTGGTTAAATGAATTGTGAGAAACGCAAATATTTGTATGCACCTATGTATTTTAATTTGCTCGGGACAGTCTTTACCCTAAACGGTCTCACAGATTTATACAATTTCAAATGTTGTAAGTTCTGTTATAGACAAATCTAGCAAACATCAAATTACATTAGATAAACGCAACTTGTGATAAAGTTATAGAAGCTGCTATGTTAGTCTAATCTTGAGTGGATCGCAGGCTATATCTATAAAAATATCGTCAGGTAGAATCTGCAAGAATTTAAATCGTGACTGTTCACCTACTCCCCTTCTCTTTTAGCACAGTCGGGGTTTTATTCATAAAATATCCCTATTTTCTAGTTCACTCAGTATAACCTGTGCATTACGCTTCAATTGTATTGTGGGTGTGACAACAGTGACAACGTTCAGATATGACAGAGAAAGCTCTATTGTTCAAGAGCCGGATTAACTGTGCCTTGCTCGCACTCACATGTGTGAGAGCCTCAGTAAGGTGTATATACTTCATTACTACAGAACATATTGTGATGTTGCAGCGACTTTCTTAGAAAGCCTAGGACTATAAATCATTAATTAATCGTACACATTGTTTTATCATAATTGGATGTGCTAAAATTCTCAAATCGAATGCACGGCCGTGCGTCTAATTGGAACTGCTGAAAGATCCAACCTTGTCCAAGCCACTGCTGTGTGTCTAGATTAGAGACGGCAAATTTCTTAAATATAGTTGCAGAAATTATTACAAGTTCCTAATTCTGTGAGAATTATGCAAAGCTACTTTTAAATACAATTAAGCATTCGAGTTCAGAGCTCTGCTATGCGATGAAAATTTGTCAAAACTTTACTAAACTATACCTTCTCCTAATACCACAGAACTGATAAGTGCCTGACACGTCTGTGCCTTTAAGCTAATAAAGTTACTACGTAACAAGTTAGGCTAAAAAAAAGTTATTAAATTTTACATGTACTTAGAATGAAAGGTTCATCTTATGTGCACATAAATTATACAAAAAGTGATTAAAGGACTTAGCGATGGGATAGGACAGAACGTGATTATAATCACCCGAGCTGGGTGGTATTTACCCATAATAATGCCCGGAATGTTAATACCCTTCCAACCCTAATCCACTCCAGCACGGCGGAAGCAAAAAGATGGTAATGTACATAATATATTGTTTCTTGTTGTCATTATCGAGTAATATTGTCAAGCTATTGCTAGAGGAACGGTGGTAAGAAATTCATTATTGTTCTAATTCTATTTCCGATTATCACAAATTGCTTTAATACTTTCGTCGTCGTCAACCCTTTACTGCTGTCATTTACTGTGCCCACTGCTGGGCACAGGTCTCCTCTCAGAATGAAGGATTAGGTCATAGTCCACCGCTCTAATCTTGCGTATTGGTAGACTTCACATACTTTTGTGTTTTTTTTGATGTGAAACATCTATAGCCGCACGTAAAACCGATTTCTGGCGTGGCGACGCATGCCGTGGCGCCACGCTATACGATGATATATATATTATATATACAGTCTATATGCAGTAGTGTGTACGGTGTGGCGACGCGTCGCCATGCGCAATCGACTGTGCGATTCTGGCGTTAAGCCATCTTTCTCGCTACACTGAGCTCGAATACTATTTTATTTTATCATTATGACATATTTAGTTCCTATCACAATATGTTCTTTTCTTCATATTACTTTTACAAAATAATGTCGATGTTTCACATCTGCCAGGCGTCCCATGACGGCTCACATTTTTTTTTTAAAGAACTCTCAGGTATGCAAGTTTCCTTACGATGTTTTCCCTCTCCGACTTTGAACAATCGAAGACGCGTAAATCGGATTTGAACCTCTGACTCTTCGATCGAGAAGGCGAATTTTAACCACTAGCCTAGGCTATCACTCATGTATTTATTTAAGTATATTTATCTGTTGTTATAAATTATATCATTAATCCAAACAGGTTATTTCTACCTAATAACAGCAGTGTTAGGCGCTGCTGTGTTCCGGTTTGAAGGGTGTGGTAAGGGAGACAGACTTTTCCGAGGCGTTCCAGCTTAGTCCTCAGGGGTAGGAATATCTAATCCTATCTGGGGTTGATTACAGATTTCCATGGGCGGCAGTTGCCACTTACCATCAGGTGGACTGCATGCTCGTCTGCTACTCTTATATTATAAAAAAGAGGTGAGTTTATGAATTCAGCATTTCTTATAAGCAAATTGTAATAAGTCAAAATTCTTATTCTTCTTAGTATAAATTAGTGTGGAGGTACTTCTTTATCATTAAACAAAGTAAGGAAGGATATTGAGTAAATTAAGGCCACGTGTTATCAACTATACCTTGAGAATGTCTGTCTCAAAGGACCAATTAAATTGTATGAAATAATAACGTATATGTTCACGTTTACGTAGCGATAAACGTAGATATAAGCGGGGTCTTACGTGTAAAGTAATCAATTGTCAACATTTAACTTCACGTTATGCGTCCATAGTTTCTTAAATAATTAAAAGAAGGCGATTCTGTTAAAGTGCTTTCAGAGTAAATGTATAGATACATGACTTAACCGTTATTTTCTTATTGCATAGACAGACAATCATCGGTATTTTATCACGCTAGACAAGTGTGGATCTTGGATAACTATGGAGAACTCTCACGCGTATAGGATTCCTCAGAATATTAATCCCCGTTCTACGAATAAGCAAATTCTATCAAACACAAGACTTCTAAAATTAGAAGTGCGTGTCTGGGATTCGTTTCTGTGTAATCATTGAATTATTATTGTAACAAAGAAACGAATTAATGAATTATTCAAATACCAATCAATATATTTGGCGTGTTTCCTTCCGAAACCCGGTATTTGTTCTGACGACCAAGGTTGTTCGCATACATAAATAGAGAAAATGGCGCGTACGTCCGTACGTACGTCAGCTACGCTTGTCTGCTTGTCTCGTCTGCTTTCCCTGGTTATAACTAGGGCTGCTACAAATTCATTTTTTGTGCAAAAGAAACGCAAAAGCAAATTTACTGCTTTTACTCTAACAAACAGATAAGCAGTATGAAGTAAAATAAGTTTGAAATAACAAACAGGTGATGACGAGAATCTTTTCATCTACAACGTTGTAATAGAGTGCTTAATCTTAGCCAATTTTTATCATACCACTTATAATTTATTAATAACATTGATTATGTAATAAATTTACCGCAATTATCTAATATGGAGTTATTATTATTTCAAAATATTTATTTCAAATTAATTGTACATAATAATTAACTTTCAAATTATTGGTACTATTATAAAATTTAATTTCCATAACGTTATCTAATCTCACGTATAGTCCGCTCCAAGCTGCTAGTCCGCTCTGAAGTTGTTACGAGCAGGTGTAATCATACAATTTGCTATGGCGACGTGATAGCGATTCATTTCTATATTCAGAGCGGACTAACAGTTTTACGCGGACCATACTTAGTATGGAATTTATTACAAAGTTTTCTAAAATACTGTTCTATTAATAATGCTCCTATATCATATCACGATAGTTGATAACCCTAACAATAGCTGACAGTTTTAATCATCAAGTGGGGACGACGTAACCATCATTACGTGTACCACTAATAGTTATTTCGGTAATGAGGAATTCGTTCGTTATCCATTTAATGATCGCTATTAGCTGCAGTGTGCAAATTGCAATGATAAACAGTAATTGCAGTTTAAGTTTATGAGTGTATACTTGTTACTATAATCGATAGAAGTTAATCGCTTGCCTATTTGGCAAAAAATAAAGTTTTACAAGCGTACGACGAGGGACGACGACTGTAATATTATTAAGAATTATTTTACGTTTAGAACTCTACCGATACTTTAAAGTTTAAGAAAATTATTTTGTATGCATTTACCCTGAAAATATTTAAGCTTGTATGTCAGTGGTTCGATCGGGTGTTATCTGGCACAGGTTAGTTCTGGAAGGGTGTGGTCTTTCACTTACATTAGATATACTTTGTTAGCCCTAAGGTGTATCAGTATATCTGTGGATCAAAATTCCTTTCCTGAGTTTTTAAGTCTATATGCGGTAAATTACCGATATCTCTCGACAATTATTACTTATTGAAAATTAGATGAACTACAGTATTACTAATATTTTATAAAAATATTAAGAATTGTCGGTGAAAATTGTAGTCTTTGTACATAAATGTGAAATGTCAATGGTTATGCACCCCAGCACAGTAAGAGCTCATCGTTCCGTTACAAGCCTTCCGGTGTGTGCAGCGGGAACGCCGCGCCCGTGGGAGGAACTGTCCGTTTTTGTACGGTTTCCTGGAGCTACCGTGAGAAACCTATTTACGGTTTTTGGTTACTTTCTCATCATTTTTATCTATTCGTCGTCTATCCATTACTGTCGCTCTGCTGAACACGAGTCTTAAAGAGGGGTTGATAGCTTTTTCTGAACATACAAAATTAAATAATGAATAGTTACTGAACTGAGTAGTCGAAGGTGGTAGAACCCTTTGTGGTTCGACTCCGGCGGCACCACCGCCACACCTATTTCTACCTAATAACAGCAGTGTTAGGCGCTGCTGTGTTCCGGTTTGAAGGGTGTGGTAAGGGAGACATACTTTTCCGAGGCGTTCCAGCTTAGTCCTCAGGGGTAGCGGCGCATCTGTGGCCGACCTCAGGTAGGAATATCTAATCCTATCTGGCGTTGATTACAGATGTCCATGGGCGGCAGTAGCCACTTACCATCAGGTGGACTGCATGCTCGTCTGCTACTCCTATATTATAAAAAAAAAAAGTAACTGTAACTTCAAATGATTTGTCGTTTAAGCTCATACTTCTGCAAAATATGCAACGAAACCTGATTTTAAAATTTTAGATCATTGGGGCAAAACTTGGAAACTATTGAACCAATTTCGACGTAATAATGAGTGTCACGTAAAAAATAATGGCTTCACATATACTCGTGGTAACATAGAGTTCTGTTATTGCGATAATATCTACGACACCTACACGAATAGCGTGATCTATGCTATCTATGTGACATAAAATTTATTTTTAGTTCTAATTAATTAAAAAATATATTCCTATATACATATTTCTTTAAAGGAACCGAAACGAACGCGGAACTAGTTATAAACGAAGGACTTTGAATCATAATTAAGCGAATTTAAAAGCATAAGTTTTTATAATAACGGTATACTTGTTGACACGCTAATGGCGTGGGAAAACAACTCCAACGCCACACCTATAAGCAGAAATAGTGTGTTTAAACCTGCTGTGTTCTGGCTTGAAAGCGTAAAGGAAATATGAGCGTTCAAACTTAATTTTTTTTTATATTAAAGGAGTAGCAGACGAGCATGCAGTCCACCTGATGGTAAGTGGCTACTGCCGCCCATGGACATGTGTAATCAACCCCAGATAGGATTAGATATTCCTACCTAAGGTCCGCCACAGATGCGCCGCTACCCCTGAGGACTAAGCTGGAACGCCTCGGAAAAGTCTGTCTCTTACCACACCGTTCACACCGGAACACAGCAGCGCCTAACACTGCTGTTATTAGGCAGAAATAGGTGTGGCGGTGGTGCCTCCGGAGTCGAACCACAAAGCGTTCTACCACCTTCACTTACTTAACTTAATCCTGATGGGTGGCAATAACGCGTATGTGGTCAACCTTAGGTAGAACTTTCATCCTATCTGGTGTTATTAAAGATGTCCAGGGGGTGGCAATTACTATTTACCTGTTACCATCAGGCAATATGTACATAACTTTGAAAAATCCGAGTCTTGTACCGGACTCTAAGACTCATCGAGGCGAGACAGAGTTTCAAACCACTGGGCTGAGCTTATTTTTTTATTTCTACGTGTTTTATTTAGAGGCAAGCAGTTATAGTTGCTGGTAAATCTTGTGAAAGGAGTTACGAAAGAGAAATCCTTGACCAACCACGGACAGTCAACGCACGTGAACAGTAGCTTAACTCAGTTTCCTAATTTCTACTTTATTTTTTCTGGAATACTTTTGCAACGATAAAAGTTAGGGAAAGAAATATTAGGTCATAATTATAATGGCTTGATAGGTTTCAAAAACAATATTGTAACTGCAGGTGGGTCAAACTATTAATAACTAGCTGACCCGGCAAACTTTGTACCGCCTCAAAATCTATTTATCAAATATATTTCATATAAAATATAGCTTATGTTACTCGTGGATAATGTAGCTTTCGAATGGTGAAAGAATTTTTAAAATCGGTCCAGTAGTTTTTGTGCCTATTCATTACAATAAAAACAAACAAACAAAGTTTTCCTCTTTATAGTATTATTACTAGCTGACCCGGCAAACTTTGTACCGCCTCAAAATCTATTTATCAAATATATTTCATATAAAATATAGCCTATGTTACTCGTGGATAATGTAGCTTTCGAATGGTGAAAGAATTTTTAAAATCGGTCCAATAGTTTTTGAGCCTATTCATTACAATCAAACAAACAAACAAAATTTTCCTCTTTATAATATTAGTATAGATAAGTATATAAGTATAGACTAAGGATTAGAATAGTCTAACTAAGAACAAGAAGTTAACGTTCTCGTGACGCTTTGAAGGTTTCATCGCTTTCGTCTAGTTTTCGGTATATACTAAGTAATGGGGCTTATGGAAAACTGTTGGAACATGCCTCTGCAAACTTCTGTTTTCTTATGGTATGCTCGTCTCTTAAGAACCATGAGAAAAACTTTATATGATTACTTAATTATTGACGTTTTGACGATTATTATTATATTTCCATTTTATTTATTCTTCTGAAGCGAGAAAATCTGTGATACATAACTACTATAATATTTTGTTAAAATTGTGAATTAATCTTGCAATATTCTTGCGATATCAATAAGTTTAGGACGTGACAATTGCTTGTTAGTGGCAAAATACGTCACATTTGTTAACAACACGAACATTTTTTTGATAATAAAAATCAACGGGTTGCACTTCGAAAGTGTCGGCAGGAGTGAAAACTTTCGAAATCTAACCTGAATAATAAAAAAAATGAATCCCATTGATATATTTTTTCTATACTGACATACGATGACATCTTGACTTATGCAGTTTGTTTTGCCGTCTTACGAAATTTCGATCAGGACACGTGATCCCGACGCGAGCTTAACATTTTTACCCATCACAAAAAGTGCAGAACACCGCTAAAGAAGTTTACTTAAAAATATCATCAAAAACACTTCTTTTAGATGTCCTTATATTAGACAAGTTGCAATTGCAGGTAACTTGAAAATGACTCTTTGCACGGTTCCATCGGTTTACGCAATCACTTGCATCTTGCGCGAAACTATTATCACTCAACTAAAGATTGTGTTTCACTAAAGTTGGGTGGTGATTGCATAGCTGGTTTTTGCTATCTTTTTTGGCGTTCACGCCCGACAGTTGAGCAAAAACTAAACAGAGCATGGACTTAAATAGCTAGTCTGTCATTCAGCCACAACTGACAGATGCAATTGCTGCTATGGTTATATTAAGATGATCAGTTAATATCACGGTGCCTTATCGTTTTGTTATACTATGTATCTTTGTTAAGTGAAACTTCATAACTTGATAAGCTATCCTAATAATGTTTTACAATGGCCGTTGTTAATAATCTATCTCTTCAATGTTTTTTCTAAATAAAATTTGACAAATTCCGTCAACTAAAAATTGACAAATTTTAATATTTGCTAAGGAAAAAATGCCTATGTTGAATATCGGCCGTAAATAAATATTAACTTTTCGAAAATAAGTTAACTTAGGTTGAATACAAACTGCTCTCTCTGAATGTTTAGGGTCGACCAGATCTTAACAATGCTTTTCGCTTTCCCCAGCCATGCGCGTTCATCAATTACTTCAAAGGACCCTGAATAAGTGTAAAAAATTAAAGAGTTCTACTACTCTCACTTGCTCATTGCTGCTTGGCTATAGCATGACACCGTTCTAAAGGAAATTCATGAGCTATGATGACTCCTATGGCCACAGATTTAATGGAAATCTCTGCGCAATATCGGTACTGTAACGGTATATATTATAGTGCTTCAAGCACTACAGAATCTACAAATAAAATCTAGAAAGTGAACAATAATGCTTATCTCTATCTACTGAGTGCTTGAACCAAAGAACCCATTAACCTTGTACCCAAAAAGAAGTTTGCAGTATATATTAATAAATACCCTTACTACATAAATACTACTTGGCGTTGAATAAAATATAAAAGTAGGTTAAGTAGGTGAATTTTCTAAAAGAAATAGAACGCTATGTCTTTTTTTTAGAGTCGCGTGAAGAAAATCAGATGCCTGTATTAGTAGACATGTTATTTGAAAAAGTCAGTCAGTATGTAAAGCTTATTTGCAGAATACCAAAACACAAACACCCTCGTTTCTTTGTATCTAAGGCCGCTTTCCAATTAGCTGCTACAGTTTTGCGGTTATAATGCATCAATCTATGCAATTATTGCCTACCAATCGAAATTTGTCAATCTCCTAGTCAGCAAAAATTATCAAATTCGATCTTTTGTAGGCAATATATTGAATAGGTTGATTATTAATAACGCGCACTTATCTGATAACAATATCTGAATCTACTGTAACGGAACTTAATGGTAAGAATTGCTCCGTCTTTTTTTGTTGACAAGGGGGGAAACCTTAAAAAGGTACCCGGTGTCCTGGGAGCAACTCCCGGTTATGTGAGATTTTTAATAATTAAAACACCCCTAGTCGATCTAAGTGGAGGACTCCAGGAACGAACTCTCGATCGGAACACAACCGGAGTCATCCAAGCGCGATGTCCATATCGGGCTCTGCCCTGGAGGAGTAATTTACTCTCCTTCCATTCCAACTATTTCTGCCTCATAACAGCGGCGTTAGGCTCCTCTGTGTTCTGGTTTCAAGGGTGTTGTAAGGAGATATACTTTTCCGAGGCGTTCCAGCTCAAGGGTAGCGGCGTATCTGTGACCGTATCTCAGGTAGAAATCTCTAATCTTATCTGGGGTTGATTACAGATGTCCATGGGCGGCAGTATCCACTTACCATCAGGTGGGGCTTCATCGTCTGATACTCCTATATGTAACAAAATCTGGAGTATACGACGATATGCGGCCACACATCGCAGCACGTGGGTGCACGTGGACGGCGGCCTGCGGATGTACACAGTAGTAAAAGAACTATAGGTATAAAATCACGTTTGTGTAAACGGCGGGGAGAGCATGTGCGTGGGTGACCACCGCCCATGTTTATAAACGTACCGGAGTTTGTAAACATACATGGCCATTCTGAAACGAGATGTGTTCATGTTTTTCAACAACTGACATGATTAGACATTAATGGACTAGTTTAAATGTTTTATGTACTGAAGGCACGTAAAAGATGAATGAAGTTGTTCATTATGACATACAATCAAAAAACTTTTTAACGAAGTAAATGACTGCAGGTCGCACTAATTGGGCGCAGATCTCGTAAAGCGACCTCGTGGATGACGTGGAGTAAAAAAAAAAATTATTTAAACTTTTTAATTAAATAAAATTCCACTCACTATACTCACTCACTATACCATGAAGTTTTCCTTATGATTTAGACTTTAGGAAACTTTTCACAGAATTTTGACTAAAATGAGAGCCGTTTCTCACGACGTCGGTCCCAATGAGGTCATGGCGGTAATGGTGAAAAATAACTGAGAAACATTTTTATACGTCATTTAACTTTATATTTGCATTGTCCACATCATGTTCTCACACGTAAACATTTACATAATTTATTTTTGTTGCAAACTTTCTGCGGCTATTTTTACATATTGAAGAGTATTCACCTCACTCGACAGTGAATCTGAATAAAGTCTAAGAATATCTTCGTCAAGTGTTGAATGTCGTTTGTTTTGCGAAGAAGCATAATTAAATATTAGCGTAGAAAAGTTTTATGTTAATTTAATTTATACATGTGGATGTATACACAAATAGTATATGGGTCCTATTGTTATCTTATAAACGAGACATAACAATGAAGTGATACAGCCGGCTCTACACTTGGTGCTCTGATGCACTGTTCAATATTCGTTATTCGCTATCCCGAAGATCAATATAATATGGATTAGTTGGAGTCTGACAGTATTTTATTTTTGTGTTTCTACACATAGCGCCAAGTACCACTTAGAAAGTCAAGTGCGTCTTAGGCATAGGTATTTGCCGTATTCTCTTAAGTCTCTAAACTACCATTGTATCATTTCGAACTAGCTTTTGTTAGCGGCTCCTTCCAAGACGCCTTCATTATAGATTTGATAATCCAGGCTACAAACTATCTGTGTGTCAAATTTTAACCAAATCTGGTCAGTAGTTTTTGCGTGAAAGGGTAACATATATCCTTTTACATCTCATCCTCGAAAACTTTTACGTTTATGATAATAGTCAGATCTATTACTAATTATTGATATAAAATGTGTTTTTTTATAATATAGGAGTAGCAGACGAGCATACAGTCCACCTGATGGTAAGTGGCTACCGCCGCCCATGGATATCTGTAATCAACCCCAGATAGGATTAGATATTCCCACCTGAGGTCGGCTACAGATGCGCCGCTACCCCTGAGGACTAAGCTGGAACGCCTTGGAAAAGTATGTCTCCCTTACCACACCCTTCAAACCGAAACACAGCTACGCTTTTAACACTGTTGTTATTAGGTAGAAATAGGTGTGGCGGTGGTGCCGCCGGAGTCGAACCACAAAGGGTTCTACCTTCAAAATATAATAATTCATTGTTTAATAGGTAATAGTTAAGTTAAAAAATGTAAATAATATTTTTTGTATATAAACTTACATTGCGAATGTCTTGAAAATGTACGTATTGATTTCTTGAAGTTTTGAAGGTGAGCCATATGTCGACATTGGTAATCCAACTTGGCGCCTTAATTCCCCAGACAGACAATCGATATACTTGTACTTAATGTTTTTTACCATTTTAAAAGTATATGGACTATTTCTAATCTTTAATTATTTGCGCACATAAGAAACTAAGTTTTCTCGTATCTATAAATGGAAATTACTTTACAGTGACAATCATTAAATGTTTTGTTAACTTTGTTCTCAAGTAATTCATCAGTAAAAATACTCTGCAAAACATTCAGTTTGTCCAGTTTTTATTCTGTTTGTGCAACCCCACCGCAATACTTGAATTAGAGCCGCACTGATCTGCCGACATCGGTCGCTGTCAGCAGAGGTTCCCAACCTTTTCTTGTTCAGGGACCACTTTTATGACATTCTTGTTAGCAGGGACCACTATATAGAGGTATTTACACTAATATTATAAAGAGGAAAACTTTGTTTGTTTGTTTGGTTGTAATGACTATTCATTATGAACCTATGGCTCAAAAACTACTGGACCGATTTTAAAAATTCTTTCACCATTCGAAAGCTTCATTATCTACGAGTAACATAGGCTACATTTTATATAAAATAAAGTTGATAAATAGATTTTGAGGCGGTACAAAGTTTGCCGGGTCAGCTAGTATATTATAAAATTCTCGTGTCACAATGTTAGTACCGTACTCCTCCGAAACGGCTTTACCGATTTTCACCAAATTTTTAAATAGCATATTCAGTAGGTCTGAGAATCGGCTACTATCTATTTTTCATACCCCTAAGTGATGTTCACCCTTTATTTTTTTTTATTTATATGGCAACACGTTTGCCGGGTCAGCTAGTAGGTACTTAAAAAATTAACTGTAAAAATCAAACTGAAACTTTAACTTTTAATTAAAACCTCAAAAGGACCATACAAAAAAAGAAATAATGATGTTGTAATATGAATAATGATGGATAAACTTTTGTAGTTTTGTATTAATGTAACTTTTGTAGGTAACTTTTTAGGACTAACATTGTTAATTTTGTAGGACTAACATCAACTCGAAAGTTACACGCGAATCATCACTTACTTTCAAACGGCTAAATTTTGAAATTGTTCGCAGACAATAATTTGGCTTCTGCGGACCACTGGTTGGGAACCCCTGCTCTATAGCATTAATAATTGGCACACAAAAGTAGCAAACGAGCCAGTTCACAAAATCGTAAGCGACAATTACCGTTTATGGACATCTATAAATAATAATAAATCCCTTATACGATCTGCTGCCGTCTAGATTAAATTGCAATGCATCTTATAAGTAAGAGAGACACTTTCTTCACCATGCAGTCGTCAACAGTCGTAATGTCTATCCAACTTTACAAAAAATAATCAATTCTTCCCGAATATATTTTTTTTATTAATTTATTGAATCAGGTATGTTCAGTGTACATTCAGTATCAAAGTATTTTTAAACTCGATTTGTTATCGCTATTTTATTACCATATTCGTGAAGTACAATCATGCAAAATAACTATAAACTGTATATTTGATTATGTTTTATATGGTATGGTGCAGCAGTACCAACATTGCCTACAGTATGAGAATTTTCCTGTTCACGTATCGTTACATACAGATATATGTATATGAAATCCAGTTACCTTTGTATTAATGAAGTAGGCGCTACAGTCATTTTACCGGTAATACACCCGTACATAAATTTATTCATACGAGATATAAAGACTAACAGACCACGATTGCATGAAGAATGTATGATGATTTAAACGTGATTGTTATACAAACAACTAATTCAACAAGTTTTTTTACGACGTAAAGAACTAAAGCCATAAACTGGATTTCCATTATTACTTTTGTGTTTGTGGCAGACCTCTTTGTGGACGAACAGCATCGCCACACCTATTTCTGACTTAGTCAGCGGTGTAATGGTAATGCGTTCTTTGATGTGTGTAATGAACTTAAATAATATATTTCATCTTTATCAAAATCCAAATTACACCTATTCAAAATTGATCCGTAATTTCCATCTAAATATATATAACTCAAAGGTGACGGACTGACATAGTGATCTATCCACGCACAGCCCAAACCACTGGACGGATCAGGCTGAAATTTGGCATGCAGGTAGATGTTATGACGTAGGCATCCGCTAAGAAAGGATTTTGATCAATTCTACCCCCAAGGGGATAAAATAGGGGATGAAAGTTTGTATAAATCTTCTTAGTTAATAATATTACTTCGTAACGCGAGCGTAGCCGCGGGCAAAAGCTCGTTAGTAATAATACTAATACTCAATCCATACCAATGTTTACCCACCAAACTTTTAAATTAGTATTATTTTCTATGCAATATTTTTCAAATTTCAACTTTGGTAGGCAGAACTGATCCAGATTGAATATTACTAATAAGTAAGAACGAATTTCAAACGTCAACAACACTACTTACTCTTTGGACGGTATTTCACTTTCTAGGGAAACCGAAGTTTATCTCCACATGCTATTAAAACAATTTAAACTTGTATTGTAAATTTTTAAATAAAAAAAGTTTAGTTCATTGTGTTTTTGTGACGTAGGCTCGAATTTTTATCTCCACGGCGCTGTGACATCATGAGACGTGGTAAGTCGTGAGTCAGACATTCCTTTGCAGCGAAACGATTGCATGGTCACGGGCATACCGATTTGGGATTTGGTTTTGGTTAACCAAATTTAAGATTTTGTACTTATAACAAGTTAAGATTTAATATTAAAAAATATATTTAACTAGCAATCTCCAGTGTTAGGTAGTCGCTGGATGTGCGACTATTTTTGATTTTAAACCGCTTTCGAATGTTTTTGAAAATTTGAGCATTTTAAACAAGTTTTAAAACTGGTATTTATACTGTATAACCAATAAAAATCGTATTTACGAAATAATGCTACACATTTTTAAAAATTGTGTTACAATCTTAACTATTTCGGAATAAAACGTAACATTTTCTGTCACTAACTGCGGAACTCTACCATTTCCAAAGATTATTTTTGTTTATTTAAGAACTTTAAACAATACCATTTTACATTCAAGCCTAGTTAATTAGGTTTAACCCTTTACACCCGAGATGATATGAGCGTGAGTTTCACTTTAAAAAAATTCCCACGTGATAGCTTCTTATTTTTCGAAACGCAACCGATGTCGATCGATCGTGAGGAGAATATCGCACGTGATACCGGCTAAGTGAGCGGGGTGCAGGCGGTCAGTTGTCCTAGGGACTCGTCCAAAGATGGCAGATTTTTTCGACCCGCGCACTGTCACAGGTATATAATTATTTTTGGTATTAAATGTTAAGTATCTATTATTAATTATTGCTAATTTAAAAGCTAAAAGAACACTAAATACGTGGACTTTAGTAGTTTATTCGATTAACTTGCAATTTAGATACAATTAGGTTGCAAATCTCAACTGTTACGATCGTGTGCCTACGGGTGTTGGTGCAGAATAACGTTTGATGAAAATGCTTTTATTGCTATTACCAGTTATGTGTAAGTTTCGTCAATAGCAATTTTGTTTGTTTCAATTTTAGGGGTACATTTAAATGACGATCAGATTTTGCCAGTGCGGGGTGAGGAGAAATATATCGGACATTGAAGATCTTCATGAAAGTGAAGAGCTTCAACCAAATAGATTAGAAGAGTTTCAATTTGAAGAATTGTGCCCTGAAACAGATCCAGAAGCACATGCAGACCCTCAAATAGAAACTAACCTAGAATCGGATCTGGAACTTGAGCCTGAACCTCAACCATCTACTTCAAAATCATCCCTAGAAATTTCTCGCCGCCGAGCACCTCCACGTCCAACACATCGAAAAATAGCTTGGAAAAGAATACGTTTTCTGTCTTAAAAAGGTCTATACATCCCTACCAACATCTCCAGTAAAGTTTACAAAGAAATATTTTTATTAATATTTTAATTGTGAGGCTCTTGATATGTAACCAGATGCACAAATTTATATTATCTAAGAAGAACCGGTCGAAAACTTAATTTAATTGCAATAGATATGGCTAAAGTTTTCTCTATCTGCATTATCATTTGATGTATTCCCTAGCCAAGAATACCTACGCCTTGGAGACCTGGATTGAAGACGGAGGCAATAACGGAAGAAAGAAAATGTTGATTTTCATAGAATTACGTAGTTTAGGTTTCATTGCCAAGACAGATTTTTTATAAAGACTAATGAAAATAAAGACAGTGATGTTAAATATCTCCAAATTGTTTTAATTTTGTAATATTTTTTGATAAAAAACTATTTTTTTTTGCAATTTTCACGATCGTGAGTGTGACAGTTCCCACCGGAGACTCACGATCGTGCGGGTCGATTTCTGGATTAAGTATAAACTCTGGATTTTTTTTCCTATTTTTTGTGGATCCCTTAAGCTATATAAAAAGCCGTAATAAACGTTTTGAATCGGAAATTGCGAAAAAAAATCTTCGGGTGTAAAGGGTTAATGACGATTATTCCATTAAATGTTCATACCGTAACGTAATATTTTTGCTAAGGCTAATGTTATTACCATACTGAGTGGATTACATATGCGTAATGTAACGCGTATCATGTTAAGATTATGTAACTGTTACTTATTATGTAAGGTTTAATCGGATTTCTGATGTCATGGAAAAAAAAACTTTTATTATTTCCCTTTGTATGATGGTGTATTGGTCTCTATTAGATATAATGACTAACGACTCTACTTTCGCACGTTAAATAGATACCCAATATCCTACCCACTTAAGACACCTTTTATTTAATAAACCTTTGAATAATAAATTTGATTGTAAGTTGTAGATATTCAGTTTAAATTGAATAGATGAGAGAGCCTTTACTGTAGCCTTTATTACAGATAGAGTTTGGCTCTACTAGAGGAGAAGTCAATTCCTTAATTCAATTTTAATTATTCCCACTGAAAAATACATGTTAAAAAAATAATCATTTATTGTTACTTTAATGTTATATCATGGAGTTAAACTCAAAGTTTACTGCATTCAAAATTATTTAATTTTATTATCAAACTATATTAATCCCAAAAAAAAAACTATTTTTTTCTTAGTTTAAAAAAACGTGCTATTTCTACAATTAGATTCATATTCAAACCATATCCATAACTTAACCGCCAAATAACCAATAAAGTTCCAAATTGAAATATAATTTTTACGCGGTAAGTTGGGCTATAGAGCTACAAATAACCCTATACGTGCGCAGGTAGCGGGTTAAACAATGATAACTCCCCCACAATATAGCACCTGACGCAAAACTAACACCTGATATGCTTTAAATAAATATTAACCTGTTACAATCTTACATGCATCACATACACAAATAACTAAATAAAGTAAATATCTACCTAACCAAAGCGTATGTCTACCTCTATAAGGATTATTATCTAATATTTACGATAATCGCTGTTATTACAATGGAAAATTTAATGTCGTGCACTGTCAGTAGCATTTGTGAAACCGTTAGGAGGTACCAACAGTAAATTAACTTATTTATGTGTTACTTGTAAGCTTTCTAACTGTTTATATCCGTACACAGGACCAACTTTTACATGGGATTGTTGATAGTTCTCTGTAGTAAAATGACTGCTTTAAAAGTACATAGTTTGTTATATATTTATACTAAAACATATAATAATAACATAAAACAGTAAACAACCATAACAATGTAGTAAGGTTCTACCGAATGTAAAGTTTTGGTAGTTAGAATAAATGTCAAATAAATACCTTTCTCGCTAATTGGCTACGGAACGAGAAGAGCACAGAAAGAGCGTCGTTGACGACGATAAAGCCTCCGATTCAAGGACCGCACACACCACAAGAAAACTTGTTGTCACTGTTTCGAAACGCACCACTTGGATAATAACCAAAGAAACTCTAGTAAATAACCACACACTGTTTCTAATCACTTTGTCGTTTAGTCTGTAACAGATTTCTGAACTTAAAAAAATCAGAATGCGATTTTAATATGATACAAACAGGTTTTATTTACGAACGTCAAACATTCCGCACACCGCAACACACCTGTGAAACACACTAGAGTTCCGCGGTGACTGACTGTGTTGCAAGACAGAGACAGCGTGATGACGCCAGAAAGAGATACGCTGTGACGTGGGAGGGAGGACGACCGCTAAGCTTCAAGAACGCACATTGCTCCACTTTCCCACCGCGAATGCTTAAAATTCAATATAATTTCTAAGCATTTCGTGACTGTCTTGGTAATTAAATTTCATAGTCTTTGTTTAAAGCAAATTCTCAATAAATTGGCTGGCCTGCTTTTTGTATTCCCCTGCTGGGCACTGGTTTCTCCCTATAATTCTGGAAAACCTAGACCATACTTTACCAGTGGACATTCTTTGTATGATGTTAGCATACCTTATCGGAAGTCATAAGGTGGTGGTAAGACGTGGCAAAACCTTTTTACGCAACTATTTCAATTCTCAAAACTGGGTACATTTTCTTGTTAGGAGTGAGTAATCTTTACTAATCTATGCGTCTCCGTGCTAAAATGTTCCTAAAATATTTGAAATAATTATTTATTTATTACGTAAATTACGCAGTATTAGTTATTTATTCGTAAATTTTCTCTAAAAATGTTTTTATTTGTCAAGAATTCAAAAAAAGAACTTACTAATAAGCCATTTGTGGGTTCATTCAATTTTAAGGCGGCGAAGTATCTTTACTAATCTATGGCTGTGACAAAGCGGTTTCGACGCAGTGTGCAGCGCCGTACCTCCTGTTACCTGGCACCGGTGTCGGCCCCCCGCACCCCGCGGCTTCGCACGTTTCAAATTTTAAACTTTACGAGTCTTTACAACATTATAGTAATGGACTCAAACAAGAATTACATTCATAATAATGATCTTGTTTCTCGGCCATTTGATTATCTAGTTAAAATGACTGCGACACCGTACAGATAAACAATTTTATTGGTCTATTTCGCATGCTTTGTAAACTTTTAAAGATAGGTCGAGGGTGCATTGAGCAACAGGTAGAGCGCCTGCCACGGGTTATGGGTCTTGGGTCTTGCAAATACGTGGTATATTTTGATATATTAAGTTCCCGCGTGAAAACATAGTTACAATTAGCTGTGACTCTACATTTTGGTAATGTAGAGTCACAGCTGATTGTTACTTATTAAACTCCAAGGTAAAATACGTGTAATGATATGATAATGTAATGGATAAGTATTTAAATTAACGTATGCATCAAGTATTTAATAAAATATTTAATTAATAATTATTACCATAATAAAAATTATTTGATAATTAATGGAGGAATTACAAAAAATCCATTTATGAGGTTTTTTTTTATCTTCATAAAATGGTCACACTAGTGTTAATAGTGTTTCACTATTTTACGTTACGTAGTTATTTTTGAAATAAAATAAATGATAATGTTTAAAAAAACTAAAAAGACACGCTTTTATTGCTAATCAAACTAAAAACTACAAAATAACTTTTAATGACAAAGAGTTTAAGGGTAAATCCTTTCAATTCAGAGTAAGAAGCGTGGGGTGCCTGATATTTTAAATTTTACAATCATTCTATTGGCAATTATCTATGAGAGAATAGTTATGAACTGCAGTACAATGCACCCCGCGGGTGTTAAAAATGCCTACATGGGTAAGTAAGTAAAAGAATATGAGATAAAACATGTGCACCTTGCCCAAAGACACTGATGGTGACAATTTTTTATGGTAGTGTTTTTGTTTTTATATTTTTGTTTTTCATTTTTGTATATACGTAAATTTTGTAAATAAGTTGTTTTATACCTACCTACCTATAGTTACCTATAGCTTATTTTATTATATTTAATTTTCTATAAGTTTCATTATAATTGTAAACATTTTTCAGTTAATCTATTAACATACATGAGAGAAAATATATATTTCAAAATCGTATTATCTTTCCTAACAAAGCACGATTAAATGAATTCAAACTGATAATAAGTCCCTTATTAAGAGATTTATATTTCTATAATACCTAGGTAAAGCCTTAAGTAAGTAAAAACTCGAAAAACTATAGATTAGAAAAACGATAAATATAACGTGATTCAAACGACACACCACAATACATACTATAAAATGTTAGAACAGAGAGATTATTACGATCGTTAATAACCAAACTATCCAATGTTTTGCCTATCAAAGATTGAAAATTGACAATTACTTCATACTAGAATTTCTTATCTTTAGTAGGCAACATTTCGACAGATTAAGTATTAATAATCGGCGTTAGTAAACGAATTGGATGTTCACATGTGCACCTAGCTCCCTCTGTCGCAAAATATAGTACATCAGTTATCTGTACAAAATATTAGTTCTTATTATGTGATACTACAGACACAGTATCTACAGACTTACAGAGTTTAGGATGATGCGATAATAATACAAAAGTGGGTTACCTGTCATCTCTTGTAAAGTTATCAAACCATTCAAGTTCTTGTTATCAGCCAATCATTGATATTATCAGATACTTATCAGTTATCACTAAATAAAATATGTTTTTCAAGGTTGTTGTTATGCAGATTTGCTATTTATTATCTATGATAGCGCCTGTTGTCTCTATCTGTTTGATGGAGACCTCCCATAGCTTTACATGCATCCCCGTGCATGCATATTCTATCTACGAATAAAAAATCTAGAGTTACTGGTTTAAAGGCTTCTTTATCTTTACGAAAAATGTCGTTATAATGAGTAGGTACATCTTTTTCCACGATTATTACATTTTAGGAATAATTTTCGTTAAACTTTTAATTGCATTTTAATGACTTGCGTCATACAATTAGGTAACAATTAGAGGATAGGTACTATGTGTGATTGTGAAAAAATGCGAATCACATATCTAGTTACGTATGGCATTTTTGGTAATGTGATTAAATCCGATAATGATAATTCCTTGTGGATTAGAATTAATTATCAGAATCCGGTAGACCGGTCGGTGTGTATTTTTCTATGAAAATATTTAAAAAATATCTTTATATATTCTAAAGTGTTTATTGTGTTCAAATTAATAATAATAATAATGTTATAAACAAAATAATTATAGGTACATAATGTATTTGAATTTAAATAGAAGTAGTTGGCTTGTAGCGCCATCTAAGAGCGAGTTACAAGAAACAAAGTAGACAGCAGGAACATGCCCAAGAGAAAAATGATTTTAAAGTTAATTACTTATTAATGATCAATTTATCTAATGTTTTGCCTGCCAAAAATCGAACTCTGACAATAAGGCAAAGCCTTAAAAAAGTTGAATATTAACTGCATTATTATGGGCCGATACTGATCCGATGGTGTGGGATCTTCTACGTCTATAAATTTGAAAAATATAGCAATTTCAAAATTGTACCCATAATAATAAAAAATGGATGTAGGTATATGTATTAAGGAGTTAGTACAATCTGTAGTTTTAATAAATTATATTTAGTTGCGTTACATTGTATGTGTGTACCCTATACCATGACATTAAACTTTTAAATTATTCTATTGAAGTCAATTGTCCATCGCGGGGTCTGGCCGGAGTATACCGTAGTATACTGCGATAACCAGCTGATAGTAGTCGTGTACATTACTGACAATACAATAATTAATCGAACTTACGATAATTTATGAATACCAAAATTGATAATGGTTGCTCTGGTACAACAGTGACTCGCCAAATATAGAATTGGGTGTAAGAAAGTGGAATATTGCGTGTGAAATATTTGTTTGTAACTTCCATTTTGTTTTTCGGTATGTATTATGTATATTATTTTTAGTTTTTTGTTTAATAAGATTTTGAATAACACCTTAATTCACCATATCCTGTCTGAATACATCCTCCTTTTCACGATGCATCCTTAGGGACCATAATTCATGTGGCCATGTAATCGTCTATAAGTACATTGGGGATATTGTAGTATGTAACATGTAGTAAGTCCCGTTATTTTAAAGTCTAAATTGTAGGGCTAAATGATAGTAAAAAAATCATAGAATTGCGTCACTTATATATTTGCAATTTAAGTGAATTGTCTCCACTCTTATTATTTCAATAACTAATACCCTACATCCATGTACTTAATTATATTTCAATAGGTACTGTCTTTTATAAATTAGACAAATACCTATTCTCAGTGTTTGATAGATATTAACGATTAAAATATCTGAGTCTATCTATGAACGTAAAGATCAGACTCAAGTTGATATTCTAGACAACGTATTAATGAATTAATTTAAATCCTGGGCGGTATTTAAACAACTATGCAAAAATTACTAAATGAGGTATTATTGTAGTGCTCTAATTATGTCAGTAATGGCCTATTTGGTGTACAGAGTAATTATCATTGCTCTTAATTTGGTGCAACGAAATATTTAGGTACTACCATGGGAGTATTAGGAAGTTAATATCAGTTGGGCAAATAGCAGATATCTTTATATATATATTTCTTATGTGCGTGTGTATGTCACTGAACTCCTCCTAAACGACTAAACTGATTTTGATGAAATTTGTTGTGTGTGTTCAAGAATGGTTTAGATTCACAATTTAGTCCGTGGGAAAAGGTTTTTTTAATTAATTTTTAATTCGTAAGTAGTGTATAGAATCGGAAACTGTGCATTTGATCAAGTAATGATCTTTAGCAAAGTTGTTGTCCAAGATCCCACGAGGGTTTAGGAGTTGGTAAGACCAATTTTCGACAGATGGCATCACTGTCATTCCAATGCAGGGACAAATTTTCCGTTTAACGTATGTCATATTATTTCTTTAAAATGCAGGCGAAGCCGCGGGCACCACTAGTAAAATAATAAAACTTTAGCTGATGAGATACTATAAAAACTTTAGTTTTAAAAGTGTTCATATCAAACGAGCACGTAACCTACTTGATGTGAGGCCACTAAATCTCTCGCCCGCTTCCGGACCTCGGAGGGCATGTTAAACCGTCCATTCCGGTTCTAATCATTGGACATCAGTCGTAACTTGTCGAGTAATTTATCGTTAACCCATTATTGACCCACTGCTGGGCTGGGCTGCTGCTGATTTCCTCTAAGAGTGAGAAGGGTTAGGTCATAGTACGTCGCGCTGGCTAAGTGCAAATTCGTAGACTTCACAACTTTGAAATTAAAGATTTAAAACATCCAAAGAATTGGTTATTGATAAGAGCCAGTCACTACCAATCAGCATTAATAATTTTAAGAAGGATTCATGTTCAGTAGTGGGCTTTATAGCAATAAAGTAAATATTATAACATGAATACATTTTAGTAAATCCATTTGTATAACTTTAGTAGCTCTACATCGTGTTATAAGTGCCTCGCTTAAACTTAAGATCTCCGCTATAAAAATAGGGTGTTTTCTTAATGTCCGTTTATTAGGACATATCTCAGTATAGTTTTTATGTCAATCTTTAGATGTTGTCTCGGATGGCTGGTTGGTGGCGACAGTCGCTGAAGCGACGGCCGGTGCTCACCAACACAGCGGTGTACGCCGCCTTCTACACGGCAGCTGAACTATCACAGCAAACGTTTAATAAGATGTACTCGGTAAGCCGTATGTAACTGTAGTTTTAGATTAAAAATAAGGTTCATAAAAACGTTTTAGCTTCATAGTCACATACTATAGAGTTTATACTTATGGAGTCACATCTGTAGGTCGTAGGAAGATGAACTCACGAATACGTGTCGGACAAGTAAGTAAAGTCTTGGTGAAGTTGTCAAAATATGTGGAATGAACTTCTTTCTAAGCTTGGTTGTTCGGATATGGATATATCGGAGCGGGGGTATTTCCCGTACTAAAGATCCTTCTGCATTAAACCCCAGAAGGAACGTTTTCGTTGCTAGCGATCAGAATAGGGGCTCTGCTTTTTGTCAGCACAATGCTCAGCCCAGTGGGAACATTGTCGTTCTTAATGAATCAAGGGCTGGGATTATATTATGTTCTCGGGCGAACCTTAGGGCATCACGTAAGGGTGCTTCCCTTTATATTTAAGTCCGGCTACCAACGGCTGTTTACCTGAGTACAAATCTGGCATAATCTGATCATCTCCCAAAACATTACAAACATAAGTTTATTAGGTAATTACGTGACTTATATTGCAATTGTTACCACAGGTACCAACCACAGTATTATGTCAAAATTATCTAACTTACGTGTCAAATATCGGAAACCGCGTACAAACTGGACCAAGGAATCCCAATCGCTATCACCAGATTTGAATCATTTTCAATCCAATATTATTTTAATGTAGTCTTTTACTCTTATCTCATACCTACTTATTCAAATATTTACAACTAGCTGACCCAGCAAAATTTGTACCGCCTCAAAATCTATTTATCAAATATATATCATATAAAATATAGCCTATGTTACTCGTGGATAATGTAACTTTCGAATGGTGAAAGAATTTTTAAAATCGGTCTAGTAGTTTTTGAGCTTATTCATTACAATGAAACAAACAAAAAAAGGTTTTCCTCTTTATAATATTAGTATAGATAACAAAGTAGTAAATACGTAGTAGGCATGTATAGTAAATTACTATACATGCTTACTCTTAGTAATTAACTGTAGTTGCAGAGATGTTTATTTTATTTTTAAATGGCATGAAAAGTAGGTATACGAGTACATGTTGTACCTATCGTTAATTTATTATAATGTTTCATTTTCTCGATATTATACTCTCTATTGATACTTACTTACTTAGTACTTGTTTAAAAATTATATTATTTTTATGTATCTACACATTAAAATCAAGTACAACATAAAGATACATTCGTTTTTACGAATTATATACAATAATCTGGTCTTCTAATATTTTTGCGTGATAAAGATAAAAAAGATAAACTACTTCGATAGACTAATTGATAATACTAATGTTAATTACTAATATATACTGTTATTAGTAATGTTAATTACTAATATATAATGTTAATTACTAATGATAATACTAATGTTAATACTAATGTTAATTACTAGATTGTACTTTATCACATCGTAGAACTTAATACGATTATTATAAATATGAATGAAAAAAATACTTATCACCCTACTTTTAATTAAAACAAACGTGAACGTGTTATAAAATATGAACAACATTTTATTTAAAAATGAAAAAAAAAGTGTTTATGGCAGCGGTGGGATTCGAACCCACGCCTCCGAAGAGACTGGTGCCTTAAACCAGCGCCTTAGACCGCTCGGCCACGCTACCAATGAACGTAGAGTCCGAAAATCAACAACGCGTTCCCGTGATAAGCATATTACGTCATATCACTACATAATGTATACGTGTATGTATATATTCTCAGTATGTGACATACGGGTACATATTAACTATCAGGTATTGGAATAAATCATTGTATTTTATTTTGTAAGCGCGATATGAACGACTCTACATTTAAAACATATGAATTGGCATTGATTAGGTAACATTATAATAATTAACCAATATGATTACTGGAAATATAATACTATAAGACCATTTTGTATAATTTTTAATAATTAAAAATAACATTTGCATTTAACAATAAATATTATGCACTCAAATGTTGTTAGGCTATTCGAAAATAGTGGACCAACTGTGTAATAAAGTTCTGAAATCAATGCTATAGTGAATTAGATTACTAGGCAGCTATAATTATTATAAAATATTATAGAAATACTCCTAAGTGCAAACATATTAAAAGAACTATGTTATTCTTACTTACATACAATGCGTGCTGTCTTTGTAGACTTGATGCTGTATTAAATTAATAAAAATATGTTAGCAATATTACTAACTATGGAGTAACAGACAATGAATGGTATTGTCACAGACCTGTATCGTATTGTAATAGTTAAATAACAATAGCAGGGGTATGACGTGTACTGGGTAAACAATGTTAATAATGTAATGTTTTTCAGGCTGAAAAACCCCCGATCGACGTGGCATCCGCGGCGCGTATTGTCACAGTTGGCAGCTGTTTGTATGCGCCTACGTTGTTCTACTGGTATGTTCTGTGATGTATTACTATAAAATAAACTAGCCGATAAAAATGCCATCTATTACTCTTGTGAAGGAATGATATTAGAGTTACTTTTTACAATTCCTTGTTTTTTTTTATATAATATAAGAGTAGCAGACGAGCATGCAGTCCACCCGATGGTAAGTGGCTACTGCCGCCCATGGACATCTGAAATCAACCCCAGATAGGATTAGATATTCCTACCTGAGGTCGGCCACAGATGCGCCGCTACCCCTGAGGACTAAGCTGGAACGCCTCGGAAAAGTCTGTCTCCCTTCAAAGCTGAACACAGCAGCGCCTAACACTGTTGTTATTAGGTAGAAATAGGTGTGGCGGTGGTGCCGCCGGAGTCGAGCCACAAAGGGTTCTACCACCTTATACCTTCTGTTTATTTTTAATCGTAATTAATATGTTATAAATTATAATATATTTAAGAAACACAACATAATTCTGTAAGCGATATAATGAAAAATAAAAAAATGTGAAGAGAAATATAGGCTTCAGGTAGAGCTTGTTCTGACCTGACCTGAGTTGAACACAGGTGCCCAAGGGCGGCAGCAACCACTTACCGTTAACTATAAGTTCGTTTACTCCTCCAATAATAAGGCTCAAACAGTTATGGTGAAGGTATTGCCGTAGGCTAAAGTCAAAGAGCTCTACCGCCTTAAATCAGTCTTCTGTTTCTTAAAAAAATATAATAACGTATTTTTAAAGTGTTTGGAATACACAGGTACAGGTTCCTAGATAAGAAGTTCATTGGGACGTCGGTCAAAGTGGTGATGACCAAGGTAGCGTCTGATCAGTTCATCGCAACTCCTATATTGCTCGCTACATTTTATACATGTAAGTATTTAAACTAGCAGTGAAAAAATAGCAGTGATAGCCTAGTGGTTAATAAACTCGGCCTCTTGACCGAGGGGTCCGAGGTTCAAATCCCAGGCACGTAAAGGTACGCAGCTAAAATTAATTATCACTTGCTATCAAAACATTGTGAGGAAACCTGCATATCTGAGAAATCTTAAAAAAATGTTTTCAACGGTATGTGAAGTCTACCAATACGCACCTGGCCAGCGCGGTGGACTATGGCCTAATCCTTCTCATTCTGAGAGGAGACCCGTGCCCAGCAGTGGGTCAGTAATGGGTTGATGATGAAGTATCTTAACTGGCAAATTATTTTGCATAAACTATGATAACTAAATCGAAGGATCCTAATATCAGATTTTTGCTATAAGCTTATAAAGTATAGATAATTTTTAACTCTTAGTGAAAACCGGTCTACAGGATGACCATTGACCATATCTATTTCTAGAGTGAAGAAGCTCTTCATGTATTTCAGTGGAAGGTTTTGGATGCCAGCTGACTTACACATTAGGCGAACAATTTAGTACCTAGGAGTAGCAGGTGGAAACACATCTGTGATCGGCTTCAGGTTAAACTGTTACAAAGAGTTCTACAAAGAGTTGGTTACATATATCCGCTGGCGGTAGTGGTCACCTAACATCAGATGAACTGCATGCTCAAAAAGTATATACTTATTGTTTCTTACAGTGTTAGGAATATTGGAGCGTAAAGAAGACGTGTTTGAGGAGCTTCGGGAGAAGTACTGGAAAACTTTTATTGCTAATCAGGCCTTTTGGATTCCCGGACAGACGATCAACTTCTTCTTCGTACCATCCAATCTTCGAGTAGTATATGTCGCTTCCGCGTCTTTCATATGGATAAATGTACTTTGCTTTATCAAGCGGCAAAAAGTTACAGAGAAAGAATTAAATCAATAACACTAGTTTAATTAATAATATAAGTGTTAGAAGTATTTTATGATTTATAGTACTCAAGAGAAAGGTAACTAGTGCAGTAAGTGTAGCAGAATCACAGCATAAACTATGTTGTACATAATATGAATATAAAATTTAGGCGATTTTCTGAAACGCGTCAAGAGATGGCGCCACATGTATTCTGAATCATGCTACATGCAGATTTTTTATACAAACTCCAAACTAAGAGTGTTAGAGCACGGCTACTCCCCAGTCATGATCATCACTCTAGAGTTAACCTCATTCATGACTGCAGAATTTGAAGCAATTCCTGTTTACTTTCAACTTATATCATAGTAAGCGCCTACAAAATTACAACGGCAAATAAATGAATGCGCACATCCTCGTATATTAGCAGGCGCTTCTATAAATAATGCGATTTAATTATGTTTATTGTTTTTTACTAACTATTTAATTAAGTGAAATCGTTGATTGATGGTGCGGTGTTATTTACTAAATTAAATAATTATTAACTGATACCTTATAAATTACACTGATAAAATTATTGTATTATATTATACTATTTTAATAATAAACCTGTCTTTTCTTACAACCTTGCTGTTTTCTTTTTATTCATGATTTAATAATAAAAACTACCATCCGAATCGAATACTTATATCCGTTTACAAAGTTTCTAATTACGAAATAACAGGTTGATTTATACACGTTTATATATTACCTAGGTTCACTGTAAAAATAGATAATTAAATCAAGATTTCAATGTCTCAGACTTACATGGCTTCACTTGCAAGACTAAAATAGCAAATCTGTAGTTTTCTTTTTAGCGCCACGGAGACCAGTTGTCATGAAAAATGGAATATTTGGAAAGTTCATTTAATTGTTCAGTGAAAACAGACTTTCAAATCGACGATATATTTAACCTAACATCAGATAATAGTGAAGCGCCAAAGTTTGGAGCTAGCTTCAATACTATCACTGGAATTATTTTAGTGTTTTTTATAAATGTTGTTCTAAGCAAAGAGGTACGTAGTACATAATAATTTAATATTCACATAATTAATGCGTTTAATTAACCGGATACGATAGAATTATATTTAATTTCAGCAAAAGAAGCTCAGATATTACTACACGTTAAGAAACTACGATATAAACCTATTATGGAGAATAATAATTCTAATATTATTAGTATGTATATCTCCTATTATAGTTTTGTGTCTGGCAATGGCTTTGGTATATAAACTTATTTGTTTTATGATTATAAAATGGGAAGATGAAAACTTTGTTAAATTTCTGGATAGCTTTGATGTCTTTTGGAGTTTAGAGGATGACACAACTAAAAGTATAATAAACGTATTAGGAGTTATTGAATCAGATTGTCCAGAAAACCTCGTTGATTGTATTGAAGAAAAATTGCTGAATGTGTCTATCTCTAATGAAGGTAAGATCTTTTATAGAAGGACAGAAAAATATGGTTTTTACTACTGGAGAAGACCTGACTTTATTGATATGAAAGAATATATTCAATTAGTCGATATTCCAAATATTTATGACTATTTACACGTGGATGACTTGGAACAGATGTTAACAAATATATCAGACGAATCACTCCCATTCAACGGAGAAAGCATGTTCCAAATTTTTATAACCAAAAAGAGGCTGGATAGCGGCGAAGAAAAAGGGAAATACGCATTAATATGCAGAGTTCATCATTCGGTTGGCGATGGCATAACACTAATCCAATTTTTATGCGAAACATTAGGGGATGAAATGAGCAATGATACGAGCTATCTCAAAGCAGGTGCAAGCTATAACAATATCACCAACAAGTCACCAAGTGATTTGATTGAGATGATGAAGAAATTAGGTGATATATTAATTTCCTTTACAAGTGTATTACAAAGAAAACCTGATGATTACTCACTGTATGGACCTAAATTGATTGATGAAAGCATATTTAAATGGATTGATGAGGATGAAAAGGTTTTCATTATGATAAAAGCTATAAAAGACAGTGTTGAGGGAGTAAGTTTTTCAGATGTTATACTTGCAGCAATGTCGCAAAGCTTACAAAATTATTATCTTAAGGTAATTTTCGTTTATTTTTAAGTACCTAAATACTTACTTACGATTAGAGATAAGTTGATTATCCTCATAATAAGACAGATACATTGCGAAAGAGTGCAAATGTGACGCACCTATAACTCTAATCTGCTTAAACTACTACATTTAAAAGTTTTTCGTAACTCCTTTTTTGTATTAATCATTGAAGCAGTAATATTTGCAAAGTGTCCTAACCATACGAAAGTGTACCTAAATCAGAATTATAGCACATTTATAGTCTAGTAGGATACTGAAACTACATGACATGTATATTGTCATGGTTTCGGCTGAGATACTAATTCACCCAAAACACTAATAGTGAAAACTAATTACGAATTAAAATTTTAACAGACCATGGACTGTATTCCAGAACATGTAGCAGTTATCAGTCCAGAAAGACATTCTAAGACCGGTAGAAATCTAGATTTAGATAACGATTTATCTGTAAATCTATTCGATTTGCCGATTAGTGGAAAGGAAGATATTGGTAAACGTAACAAGCATTTATGAGAAAGTGCTAATCCTTTGGTAAGTTAAGGAATAATTTGGCCGCCTTACTCCACTTATTAAATCAGAGCACAGAAGCTTTGCATTGCTTTTCTATACTAATATTATAAAGAGGAAAACTTTGTTTGCTTGATTGTAAAGAATAGGCTCAAAAACTACTGGACCAATTTTAAAAATTCTTTCACCATTCGAAAGCTACATTATCCACAAGTAACATAGCCTATATTTTATATGAAATATATTCAATAAATAGATTTTGAGGCGGTACAAAGTTTGCCGGGTCAGCTAGTTTAATATATAGCGCAATAGAAATAGATGGTTGATGATGTCGCCAGAGTCGAATAACAAAGGGTTTTCAACTTTCAAAATAAGTGATATTCATTTTGTTTTTCCAGGTACAGTTTAATGGCACTCTACTAAGTGGGATTCAGCGTTAATCTCCGGACCAAGAGATCTAGGCTGGCTCCTAGACGACGCGGTGACAGGGGTCAAACAGCTACACGCACAGTACACAATGTAAAGTACTGGATGGCAGAGCTTTGCACTGGCTACTCAGCACAAAGGTAGTTTCATGCCTATTTTTTTGCGATATCAGCGACTTTTGAGCGACCGTTGCCTTCTTGAGCACTTGAGTAATTTTATTACCTTTCGAACATTACACACCACATAATATACTGTCTGATAAAAATCGACGGCCCTGAGATAGAGCAAGAGGAGCGGTTAGCCGGTTTCTAGGCAATTTTTAGACCTATCTAATTTAGTCTAAACTATGCAATAAGCGAAAATGTTTGAAAATTTCGTTGAAAAAACAATATACGTGACCTAAGACCTTTGAGAGACGCTCTACGCTGACCGAGGCCCTTCATAAACTACCATGTTGCAATGCGATGGCAAATCCTTAACTTATTTGACATATTTAAGATCTGTTAATTAAGTTGAAGATAGTGGTGAAAGAATATTTAAAAACTAGATTTTTTTTCAGATATGGAGATAGTCAACACAGAGCTCTTGATAAAACATGATGGAGTATTTAAAATTATGGGTATCCAATAGTATTTTTCGTAATTTGTATATTTTTTACTATTTGTAAATACATTACTCACCTTGAAAATAAATCATTGAACACTAAATTAAAACAAGTGTTTTTTTATGTATGAAAGTATGCATGTAAAACCTAAATAACAGTTTATGATATAGATAGAAAATTCAAAAATAATATATTATTTCGATGATAATTCTTCCAGTTTGACTTTCAGTCTTATGTTTTCCAGAAATAGTAAGTTGCATTTCTTGATCTGAAAAATATAAGTTGAGTGTAAATAAAGTACAGAACAAAAATGAGTGTAGGAACCTGTGGTAGCGCTAGTGTCTTTCGACTGGAGATATAGTTACTAATACTAGATTTAAGTTCTTACTAAGACACATGGATCAATGTAATCTGTTAAATTAAATTAAATTATAGAAGAAACAGTAAGTTCATCGGATGTTTAATAGTCAAATCTACATAAGGTATAAAGTCCTACAAAAAAATTATGACATATGCGTCGGCCGCCGCCGGAAACGCTGGAAAACGTCACAATTACAACAATCCAGAATGACCAGAAAACAATAGTTCCATTCTGTTATTACAAAAATAGGTACCGCCCACCCACGAACTACATAGAATTTTACCACCTACAAATCTGCATATTCCAGCAAAAATTATTCATCTAAAATTCTGTTCTGGATTTGGGCGAATATCCATCGCACTATGTAGGTATGGTCCACGTAAAACCGCTGGTCCGCCCTGAATATACTCGTAGAAATGAATCGCGTCGCCAAAGCAAATTGTATACTCGCAACAACTTCAGATGCTTGCTTGCAGTTTGGCGATAACTTTATCTTAGTATAGAGCTATTTATAGAGTATACCTCAGAGAGAAGTAACGCGATAGCTGTATCGTGTTCGGAGCTCAAGTTTTGCGAGATTTGGTCGTCCAACTCGAGCCGCGCGCGCTCCACTTCTGACAACATCTTTCGCATCTTTTGTCGAAGTCTCTCACATTTGTCTTCATAGCAGGATTTCTAATGTTGCAATGAAATTAATAAAGAAATGATTCCTGAGATAAGTCACACAAAAAAATATTGAAACATAATGATGTATGAATTAAGAAACAGTCAATCGTCAAAAGGATTCCTTTGAAGGGTTTTGAATGGGTAAAACAAACCACTGTGAGGAAACCTACACACCAGAGATTTAAGAAAAAAGTTCTCGCACTTGACCAGCTACAGTGCATGGTGGGTTATGGCCTAAGCCCCTATCACTCTGAGAGGAGGCCAGTATCGTAATGAGTAGACGACGAGGTAATTACTTGAGTCAATTTCTTGCAGCGAAGTTTCAAATACTTCTCGCCAACAGTAAGCAACGCTTTATGTGTGCAAGCGAGTTGATCTTGTGCAATCTTAACGCGGTCTTGCAAGCGTTGCACCGAGGCGTCGCGGGCGTTCATCGCATTGCAACGCTCGTGGTACGCTTGTAGGAGAGACTCGTAGCGTTTTGATAGCTCTTCGTATCTATAATATCAAAAAATCTTTTTCATGGATCTCGGTAGTCCAAATAACACCTATTACTCTTCCAAAAAGTCATAGGAGGCAACTAAGGACAATGTCCATTTATTAATAGTTAATACTTATAAATAAATATAGATAAGTACTTACTGATATTGAAGACAAACAATACTCATCGTTGACCAGGACTCAGCAAGGTCTATTGGACTTCTTAATGATGACGCCGACGGCTTTTCTGCGAATTTCAGGTTTAGGTATACTATAAGTATGTAGTTGAATGAGTTTGAACGCAAAACTACTTTTACATTATTAAACTATAATGAAGCTGCAGAGTTCCAAAATACTACGATATGTAAAAGTAATTTGAAGTTAGCCGTAACAAAATGATGAAGATTTAAAATCAATTAGGTACGTATTTACTTATGAGCAGTTAGATACATGAATGATTTAGTGTGTGATTGATACATGATTTTGTTAAATCATGTATCAATCACACACTAAATCATTACAATTGCAACAGTGCAATATTTTCTACACGTTCCATCAATTGATATTGAAAGACCTGATTTAGATGATATTGTTTCCTTCACTTCCAATTGACCCATGTCATGGGGTTCATTGTGAGTATGCGCATGAGTGGCCTTGCACTGCAGTAGTCTCGTCTCATACTTGTTCGTTTTCTGTAAACTTCGGTCTAGTTTGTTAAGTAGATGTCGGGCGTTTTGGATGCCTTGCAGAAAACTCTTCTTATTGGACTATAAGGATCAAGCAACAATTAGTAGTTATAGTAGCGTCAAACTTCAAGTCCGCTCTGAAGTTATGCGCGCAGGTGTCAGTCAGAGTGCCAATGCGGTCGCACACAAGTATATGCAGTATATCTGCATATACTCTGTAGCAATGTAAGGGCACACTAACGCAGCTACGTAACCATGGGCGAGAGCGGGCAGCGGACGGATGCCGGGGGAACCCGCGCTGTCTTCGTCCCGCTAATATCTACAATTTGCTATTGCGATGCGACTCGTTTCTATATTCGGATCGGATTAGCAGTTTGGCGCGGACTCTACTCTATTCTAATACACGCTTTTGTATTTTGTCAGATATGAAAACTATAGCGAAGATATATTTTTTGAGTAATCAGAATTATTTGTCGGACTCTTTGGAAGCTCATGATGCACCTTGTCCAAGTAAATCAGCTAGTAATTTAAATTAATTAGCGTACACACCTCTGCTGCCAGATACCGGTACGATTTCACAGGCAGGGAAGTCTACCTACTTCCTATGGGTATATAATATAGGCATTAAACCCTACAAATGATATAAAATTGTCTTGACCAGGGATTAGAGCTGTCTGAGTACCACTGTAAAGAGCTTTGTAACTAATATAGCCGATTTTAATAAACTTACTACTTTTGATTTAGTTCCTGTCTCGTTGCTAAAAGAACTTGTGTGAGAGCCGTGCATTTATACACTTATTTATAACTACCACCAACTGGATTCTGGATCAACGTATTTCTTGTAAGAACACCAGTTTTATTCGATTCCGTATTATTTTAATTTGAATTATAATAAAAATGTCCTTACGTAGATACCTTCTCCAATTTTGTCAAATTAGTCATGTCAACGTTCATAAATATAATAAACTAAGTATAGACTATTCGCTCTATACTAAATTTAAAATTTATTCTGTGGTATCGTGTAATGAATTCATCCCGTAAGAATACCTTTTTATTGTCAAAAAAAAAAATACAATTAAATCGATAAAATAAACAACACTATATTAAGTCTCTTTAACATGGTGAAAGCAAGGATGAAGAAATAAAATACGAATTTCGTGTAAACATCTACGATGTCTGGGTAATTTTGCAATAAAACAAACAAAAACTTTGTCAGATGGTTTACTCAACTACAACAAAAAGCATAACTTTTAATAACTAAATCAGTCTAAAAATATTCTACCTCCTGATATCACTACGACTTAAATATTCCATCTAAAAGGTTTAAAATCTATAACTACATCGTGTGCAATATTTTCATAATGCCTGAAGAGCATTGATGCACAAAACTAGAAAAAAATAACGACTTGTATACATTTGTACACTCAATGAATACATAAATACATGTACAATTATACAACAATACATATTTATGTAATCATTGCTATTAGATATTACTGTCAACTGCCAACAAAATAAAAAAGCAGTTGTCATTGAGAAATTATAGTGAGAAACATGTAAACTAAGCATTTTGTGTAAAGAAACCAATATTCCGAAGATTTGTACAAATTCTTTGATTAATGTTATGGAAGACTTTATTCTGCTTCGAGCACTAGAAGCCGTGAAAACACAAGTAAGTAACAATTCATTATTATTGCTTTTAAAATTGTATAACAATTACAATAACAATTCATATTTTGTAAAAAGCTATTAAATGTTCAACTTCAATACTGACATAACAACGATATATAGTAAACATTTGTAAATAATGTGATGTTTTCTTTATTTATTGCATACATTTATTGCTTGGAGACAAGTTGCTATAAAAGTTTAAGCTAAGTATATACTAGCCTAATATATTATGAAGACTATTACCTCATATTAAATTATACTGAGGTTGATCTTATTTGCATATTAAGTTTTGTTCTGCGGTTAAGAAATATTAAAATACAATTTAGAAGCTTCACAACATAATTTAACAGTCAAATTTGTAATTATGGAGCAATTATTTTATAACATGTAACAAAGTCCATATCACACCACATTATGTATCTACTAGTATTTTATAGACAACGGTGTTAATTTAAAGCTGTCGTAGGCATGCAAGTCGTTATACAATTTATTTGAAGTAACTAAGGCACAATGAACATAACAAGGTACAAATGAACAATATAGAGCCAAATAGCTTTAGTTGCTGTATTGCCAGGGTTACATAAGGGTAGTTTTCCATGCTAAGTTATAGTAGTTACGTTGTTAAAGCCGAGTTCAAGGGTCCAGCTCTGAATCACCACACATTTCGGAGATAACTGCCACATGTTACAGTCATCTCTTAAAGTTACAATAAGTGGTAGTATACATTGAGTCCTTTTAACTCATTTAACTTTACTTACTGGTGCAGTAGTCAAAGCAAACAAAAAGACAGTTCTATCATCTTCAATGTACATGCAGTTTTTGAATAGTTATAATACGGTTATATATTAAAGTTCTAGTTTAATATTTAGTATTTAAAAGAATTAAAGATATATTGTATGGTCTATAAAAGTAGGTATTTGATATAAAGACCAACATGTGGCGATTTGTAGGTAAAATATTCTCGATTTGAAAACTCTTAAGTAAATGGAGAGTATCATCTTTGGATACTTCTATAAGATAGTGTAACATTATGTTATTTTGCTTTAAAAGTAGGCTTCATGTAATCCCGGCATTATATTACAGCATATATTACAAATAGCATGAATACATTATTGAGGCACTTCGGATTAAAATTTTTGGCGTTGTAAGGCTAGTCTTCCATCTTAATGGCTAAAGATGAATGGCTAATATTTAATGCATGATTCCACTTATAGCATAGTTTATATTTATTTCGATCCAAAATACATCCCTTCCAAACATTGTATCAATAACGAAAATAAAAACAAATTTAGGCAATAACAATTAAATTTAAAGTTTGTGTTCTTGTTCTTTGGTATTGTTTTTTTTTTAATAAAAACTTCATTTTAAAACTATTGCGATAAAATTTTCAGAAACAAAAACTATAACATTCATTCAACACAACAATCTTAAAAGAATATTGGTTTGCAACTTACTATTCTAGTAGTAGTAGTAGTTGCAAAATATATTGAGCTTCGGAAACCTTCTCTTACTATATTTTATAGGTATCTACTGAGATCCACAATCAACTGTAGGTTACTAAATTTTATACATAAACCCTTTGTTGCTTTCTTCACATGGATTTTTAGGGTTCCTAGGATTATTCGGATTTGTAGGATAAAACGTAACCCTATCAATAAGCCTCCGCTATCTGTCATAGGGTCATCTCTTGAACTCGTAATAGATGACACTTGAAAATGTTTGTGTGTGAAACTATGGTTGATTTATCAAAAAAATAATACATGTTAAAAATAAAGAGGAGACCTCAGAAACTTTACTGCTATAGCTGCTATGATAACAAATAGTTAAAATAAAATTAGGACTATAACAGGGGAGATATAAACAGATATTTTAAAATTGTAAACATAATAATTTTAGAGATTTTAAAACAAAGCTTTTATGGAGTTTTCGAGTTTTACTGTCTTCTACTTTTTCTCTTCTTTTTATTGTCACAAATACTATCACTGGGTTTAGCTGCCATTGCTATTTTAAGCTGAATATTTTACAGTTCAGTGATTTTGATGGTAGTAGATAGATTGTTATTCTTTCAAATTTTCATACAAAAGGCACAAAAAGCGTTTTTACACAACTTGCCATCTCACAGAAGCCTAAATATTATTATTCTTTCATTCATACAGAGGATATTGATATATGATATAGCTGTAATAATAGAGTATATAATCATATCTAAATATCTATTACTGGTAATGAATATAAACAAATTCATACATTGAGTAAGGTCACTCAGTTACTCTTTATTTATATACATAGTCGCTTACTTAATCAAATCCAAAATATTATGGTACCTACTAAAACTATAAGATATCTCTGTAAGATGTCGAAATCAAGTGATTACAGATCTAAAACTTGATTCGATACTTATCATATTTTTATTCACAAAAAATGGCATCATAAAAATATTTGGCAATGTAGTAACATTACAATTTAGTAAACTGCAATTGATTGTGACTTACGCTACCGTACAATTTTATGTTCCCAATATATGTCGCATGGATTGTATTGCTTAGAGGGAATTGGTGATGTTCTGGAAGAGGCGCTTGCCCCACCACGTCTCCAAGTCGAAAGGTTTGAAGTCATTGAGAATGGGGCTCGGTGCGTCGTCTTGGTAGTAGAGATTGGTTGGTGGTGCGGGCGATGAGCATGTTGATCCTGAAATGTTAAAAAGAAATATGTAATATGTACCCTCATTGGAGTACCAGTATAGTTCGGCCAGGAAGGTATTTTGCCACATCTATATCTTGCGGGAAGTGGTTCTTGCAATTGGGTGTAAAAGTTATGGTATATTATGTGTAAAAGTTAAGGTATATAAGTGTATTGGGAATAAAAGTGGATGCCAAATCATTTATATAAGGCTACCATCTTAGTCCTCAGAAGTGACAATGTATCTGTGACTAGCTTCTGGTAGAACACTTGTTCTATATTATGTCCATGGGCACCAAGTATCCCTTAACCACGGACCAAACGGACTGTACACACATTTGCAACTTCAGTGTTATAAAAATATGAGATGACACATAGTTGTTGTATGTAACATATGCCACATCCAAGATGCAGGGACACTGCCAAGTTTATGTTTAATAAGCCTTCATTCTATGTTGTATATGTTTATTAAGAAATGAAACAACAATTAAACAGAGCTCCTAAGTTATGACATTAGACTTAATCTTATATATAAAATTATCATGTCACAATGTTAGTTACCACACTCCTCCAAAACGGCTTTACCGATTTTCACCAAATTTTATATGCATATTCAGTAGGTCTGAGAATCAGCTACTATCTATTTTTCATACTACTAAGTGATAAGGGTTGTTCACCCATAACATTTTTTTATTTATATGGCAACACAACGTTTGCCGGGTCAGCTAGTCATTATATAATTGCCTAATAAAATACGCAAATATACTTTAATAGTATAATATTACAAAGTAAATTGCACAATATGGTTAAAGAGACACATAATATGATACTATCTCATGTCTATATCGCATAATATTTACACACGTGACTGATTTTACCTTGAACTCGCTATAAATAGCTGCTGAATGCCTACAATGCTTATAAAGACTAGCTAAAAATAATGGAATATTAGCTGGCATGGAGTATAATACTGCATGTATTATGGCAGTAAACAATATTTCGCTTCAAAACTTAAATTTAACAATGATATTTGTGACTACATGACTACTTTAGTTGAAAATAGATAGTCTGTTTTAAAGAAAGTGCATTTGTATAAAATATATTGCTATAACACCAACCAAAAATATACCAAAAGTATTTATGTCTGTATTACTTATAGTAAAGGACAATTTAAGGTTTCTCTGAAAGTGTTCAGATCAGAGTATGTTTTAAATTCTATTGCAATTTCAAAGATCTTTGGCTAAAAGCTCCTACACACCATTAAGAACGTAATGAATTGAGGTTACTCAGAATAATAGTACATTACGATACGCGTGGCCAAAGTAGCCTATTTTTGCACGGCGTGAAGTTAGCGCCCGAGCGCAGCGAGGGTGCTAAACGCCGTGCACATAATAGGCTACTTATGTCACAAGTATCGTATACTATTTTATAGCTCGTGTGACATAAACCCGCTTATACTTGTGAAATAATATGAAAAAATATGATAATTATTTTGAAACTTATAAATGATTGAAACTAAAAATTATGAACTAAAAAAACAATAAAAATGTGACACAACCAAAACCATTGAAATTTGATGTGAAGAAGTCTTGATTTAGAAAATTTAGTAATTATTCTGCTCTTGTGATAAAGACAAATCTAACACCACACATACGTCTAAATCTATCAAGCCATTTAGGCTACATACAGGCGTCTAGACCACTGACTTATAATGGGAACTCCACCTAAACGTATTAAAGAAACATATGATAAGCAATCACATAATGTACTAATACATGACTAATACTAGTGATACAATAGAAAATCGATCGATCGATTATCCGGACTTCAGTTATAAATATTCGCGATTATTCGGATTGACAAACGTGAACAAGTAACTTTGTAATAACCCTTGCAAATCAGTCACATTTTGTGTGACATGTGCATTTAAATTCCGGAAAGTCGCCAAATCGCAACTAAAAAGTTACTATAGAAAACAAAAACCCGATTGCTAAATATATAGCCTAGTATGTTATCTCCACAATTTAGACGAATCCAACGACACGTCATATGTCAAAATTAGTGAAGTCGTTTGAGTTTTCCAAAGAATGAAAAATACATACGTAACAAACATATAGTTGAAAAACATTACCTTCCTAAATCGGTTTAAATAGCTTTTCTTCATAAACTCAATTATCCAAATTTTCGATAATCCGAATGCCACAAATACGACAACAAATAGGTCGCTTAGTCGAGATTCTACTGGAGTAGTATTATGGCTAATTTTGATAATTATTCCTAATTTAAATATCTCCTACTATGGTGTGTAGCGAAAATACACAGTCTAAACAAACAATAAAACTCGATAAAGCCCAACAGATAGTCTTATAGTGATGCTATTGCTTAGTATATACACAATGGCAAAAACATTTATAAATACGTCCAAAATAAAATATTATCATAATTATAGCTTTAAACAAAATACTCATTACTCACTTTTAATTTTTAAATGGCATTTAAAAGTATGAAACGTTCATAGCTATGTTTATTTTTTACAACTGTGAGGGTAGTGTATTAATATTCGTACGGTGTAAAAATCGGCTACTTTGGACACAGAAATGCGAGGCTAAAATGCGGGTTTAGGTCACAGAGTGCTATAAACTAAATTTATTCCTAATATAGATAAATTAGGCATGCCTCAGCAACATTATGCAAAGTTTAAATTACTCAAATTAATTATTATTCTTTTATGCTTTATATAATGATTTTCATAATTATTTCATTTTCATTTTCATTTCACTTCATTAATAAAGTCATTATGTTTCAAACACATCTCTGGAATGTGTCATTGCATGCATTGCATGATTTATGTATTTATAGAGGAAACCTGTAAAGGGTCATCATAATTTTAGGGCATCTAAATATGTAGTCCTAGTATATTTTATTACATGTATTATATTGTGAAAATATGTATATCTAATATATAAAATTCTCGTGTCACAGTTTTCGTTGCCATACTCCTCCGAAACGGCTTGACCGATTTTGATGAAATTTTTTGTGCTTATCCGGTATCTATGAGAATCGGCCAACATCTATTTTTCATCCCCCTTAGTGATAAGGGTTGTTCACCCTTAATATTTTTTTATTTATATGGCAACTCAACGTTTGCCGGGTCAGCTAGTTATGTATAAGGGTAGATATATCATTTTAATTCACATATGATTATGGTTTATCCAAATATGATATTTATAAGAATATCTTACCGATTGTACTTGTCGGAGTGGATGGCTCGCTGTCACCATTTGCTGTTTGTGTCCAAGCTGAAAAAAATATTAATCAAATTAAAGAAATATGAACTTTCTTTTTGCTGAGCTGTAAGCTATGTATTTGTTGTTTGTTGCTGTTATCACTTTGTATAACCGTGACTATGATCATATATTCCGGTTAAAAGTAGGAAGTAGTAGTAGATATTGATACCTTAATTCGCAAATCACCCAACTCCACTTTTTGTCAAAATATTTTAATTATTTATTGTGATAGTAAATGGTGTTGAACAATATCAAATAAAAAAAAAACAACGGACAAAGTGGAGTTGGCTGATTTGCAAATTAAGGTATCAATATTTTGATTGGATTATTGTTATGGTGGCCAGACATGTTAAAACATCCATCCTCATGTTTGGTTAATTTAAGTGGTTTGTAAAGAGAGATGTTTGATATATGTTTTTATAATGTTTAATCTGATATAAATAAAGATATTTATGAAAAAAAATATAATTACCCATAGAAGTGAATACTTACTTTCACTTATATATCTAATTATTTCTTCGTGTTGTGGAGTGATTACATGGTGTTGTATTCTTTGATGCACTGTCTTTTTGCCATTGGAATGAAACACAGGTCTGGGCATACTGAAAATTCATAAATTATCACTTAGAACAATAAATTTGTTTATTATTTTTCAAAGCAAATTATTCTTATATGTGTTTAAATCAAATTAACCGCACCACATTAGTAATTTTGTTAACATAAACGAGAGTGTAACAACGGCCGAGGTTATGTAAAAACAGTGATGAAATATTTGAAACTAGCCATGCAATTCGTGTACATTCAAGACCACTCACTTAATAATTTCGCCATTGTCAGAGTCTGAAGACTTCCTGTTATGGTCTTTGCGGCTATCCAATCTTTCCAAGTTTTGTGAGAGACCTGCAAATCAAAATAATCGGGTCTTATGACTGCAACCAGGTTACGGGCTAAACCAAACAAACCGCTTATATCATCCTAAAACGTGTACCTCTTCGTGTTTTTGCGACTATTTTGCTGGGTCCTTTAGAGACTGTATACATTTTAAATTTTCACACAATTTTATAAAAAATATTCTAAATTTCACACTTGAAATTATGAAAGGACTGATATTGAAATATGTCAGATTATTTCTGATCGGATTGTGTTGTGTTGCTAGTTATAGATCAAATTGTCAGCTTGACAACGTGTTGACAACGTCGTGAAACAATGGTATTAAAATAAATTATTTAAATTACGATGTAGACTACTAATTAGTAGTATTAGTGTTAGTAGTATTAGCTAACAATTTCATTAACGTAAGTTATTATTCTTTAATTTCGTGTATGAAGTAGAATATTTTCAATATTAATTAAATTTTTTGCTGGTAACACTCAAGAAGTTAGGTTCTGCTTACACAATTGACTAAACAATTTAGTTTTTGTTTCACAGATGTAATGCGTTTAAATTAATTTATATTAAAATTACCTGCGCGATAAAATACATATTTAATGACGAAACGTAGAAGAGTGTATTGTATTAGTCAAGTAACGACGTAATAATTATAATTAAGACATTTATGATATCACAAGGTATGATTTCTGAAGAATAAAATTCAAAAGCATTTTTCATAACAATTTATTTTAAAATACATTTTTACCACATACGTGTAAGATATATAATGTAATGAACCATCTCCCAAAATATATGATGTGATAGATGTGAATTTTCATTCACCACACTAGATGAGACAAAACAGTTCATTCACAAAAATAAGATGTGTCTGCTGTTGTCATTTTTAGGGTATGTACACATTATATGAATACCATAATAATATTTATTAATAATTTAATTACCTGTTTTATCTGAAATACATCATAATTTCTTCAACTCATAACATAGCGCGAATTTCTTAGTCAGTCCGTCAGTATATTTTGTATTATTAAATACATTTTACATTTTTCAGTTTTTTGCGTACAAAATACTGAAAAATATATAATATATATGGCTGCAACTGCAACACTCTTGCAATTATTTTATGTCCCAGTCTTAGATTAGTAAGGATTACTCACTCCTAACAAGAAAATGTGCCCAGTTTTGAGAATTAAAATAGTTGCGTAAAAAGTTTTGCCACGTCTTCGTGCTAAAATGTCCCTAAAATATTTGAAATAATTATTTATTTATTACGTAAATTGTACATTGTAATTGTAAATTACGCAGTGTTAGTTATGTTTTCGTAAATTTTCTGTAAAAATGTTTTTATTTGTCAAGAATTCAAAAAAAGAACTTACTATAATAAGCCGTTTGTGTCTTCATTCAATTTCAAGGCGGCGAAGTATCTTTACTAATCTATGGTCCCAGTGCTGTATTTCACGTTATATTTGCTATTGTTTTTAGGTAACGCGGAAATTAGGCCGCGTTAGCGACAAACTGCTTATCGCGTGGCGTTCTTTCCGTAGCGTGCGTCTTACAAAAAGTGGAATCATTGAAATTCAATCGTTTTTGCGTCCAATTACCCACTCATACATAAATTGTCGCATAATTTATTTAAACACGCAATGTTCAGTAGTACACTTCCACATTTCCTGACTGATTATGAAACGCATATGTTTAGGTAGATATTTGTGTTTGTAGGCATTTAATGTCAGGAAATCATTTCATACATACATTTAAAATCATTACATCGTGTTGTATGCATAATTGTATTCATCATAATTTTTAAGAGGTCGATGTACCTATTTATAAAGTTAAATACAAGCGTTGTTGTTATACTTCTTGTTACGAATAAACGAAAACTGTTACGAATAATGTTAAGAACTACTTATTATCTATATTATTAATATTGAACTGATTTATTGATTACTTATAATAAATACATAAAATCGACTAAGCGCGGTCGCTTAGGGAGAGTTCCGTACCCAAGCCATGAAATACCGGTTTCATGCATGGATGCCCTATTACTTTACTTGTTTTATTTCAGTATTTTTGTTATATAACGGCCAAACACTGGCTTTAAGAAATTCAAACGTCTATAAGAGGTAGAGCCATCTGACAGACAAACTTACAGCGGAGGCTTAGTGATAGGGTCCGTTTTTAACAATGATTCGGAACCCTAGAAATAGGGTGTCTAAAAATAATTCATTGTAAATTACATGTAAAAATACAATTCTTTAAGATGATATTTGGATTTTGAACAGTATACAATACAATATAATATGTTTGTCTATGTCTCATCGTTATGCATTTTTTAAATAGCAAATATATTTCTTCTTTATACCTACCGGCACAAATGCGGCAGCTCCGTCACGTTGGTTCAATAGTTTTTTAACGGCCTAATGCATTACATTAAAATTAGTCATAATTGTTTCCGTGACCTTCAATGTATCGTAATATGTAAGTGATCGTGCCAAGGTTACAGCGGCATTTTCATACACTTAGCTACTAGTATTACATTCAAACAATGCAAGTGCATCATCCTAGAACTAGTTTACATCTAGGTATTATCCTAGGTCTATTTTATAGACCTAGTACCTATACTTTATAACAAGTAGTAGGTACAAATCATGAATATGTTGGTTTCTATCACAAATTCGCAGAAGAAAATTATTCACGAAAAATAATTTCAACATGCATTTATAAGTTTATAAATTATATTTTACTTTTAAGTCGTATAGTTTTACGACGGACTTAAAAGTAAAATATAATTTAAACTCGGTCGGATATATCGCTACTCTCAGTAAGTTTTGGCGCCTAGACTAAATTTTGACAAATATCTCCCTTACCGGAACACAGCGGTAGGTACTTAAAACTGTTGTTAAAATGCAGAAATAGGCGTGGCTTTGGTGATTGCGGGGTGGTCATATAGTTCCACCACATTTAAGATTGATGGTTTGTGACTTTTCACAGTATATCTACACTAATCTACTTGGTTGAAAGTTAGATACGATTTTTACTGCACTCTATTTGAATATTGCAAATAATTAGTTTTTTATTGGTGTTATGTGTAAATAAGCTTGAAAAGACCTACCAGCTACTTTTGTCATCTCCTGCACAATTTACACTCCACGGCACTAGCACATTAACTGAAGAAAAATGGACTCTCTTAAGGGCACCTTAACTGCTATGTCAGAGCTCTTTAACTCTCGTATGGCAGAGTTCCAACAGGAGCTGCATAAAACCAGCACAGTGGCACCGTCTACTTCAACCCTGGCCGCCGAATTTGCAGCATTTAAGAGATTCATTGCTTCTGCACTTGAAACTGTGCAAAGGCAAGTTGAATTTCTCGCAAGAGAGTTTGACCGTCTTGAGATGAAAGGGCGTCGCAAAATGCTGCTTATACACGGCGTCCCTGAACAGCAGTCTGAGGACACTACTGCACTGGCTGTCGCTACGGTCAACAAGAAATTGAACGTGACAGAGTTTACTCAGTCCTCCATCACCCGTTGCCACCGGTTGGGACGTCCTTCAGAGAAGAAAACCAGGCCTATTATTATCAAGTTTCGTGAAGTGCCCATTCGCGACAAGGTGTGGTTTGGAAAAACGAAGCTCAAAGGCTCTGGGCTTACGTTGTCAGAGTTCTTAACAAAAACGCGGCATTCACTCTTCATGCAGGCTAGACAGCGACTTGGGGTGACTAAATGTTGGACTCGTGGTGGCATTATATATGCCCTGGCCTCCGATGGCTCCCTTCAGCAGGTAGAATGCCTGGCGGATCTTGACGGCATTGCAGGTACTGGGGCCACTGCTTCCTCAGTGCATCCCTCAAATCAGGCGGATGATAAAACTGGACAACGGCCCAAGAGGACGCACAGAAAGTAACCATTTCAATTATTTCTTTGCTTGTGTTTTGTAACTTTACTTTCATAACTAACTGGTAACTCATTCTCACTCAACATCTTCTGTATTATTTTTTCACTACTAACATTTCACCATTGTATTTGATTTTGTATGCACATATCTGTTTTAATTATTATTATTTGTTACATTAAATTAGCAAGTGTTGTTTTGTAGGTTATCAGTTTGTTTTGTTATTGTTATGCCTATGAATGTATAGTGAATAATTATATAGTCTATGGCAATGGTCAACGATACACTTTAATCTTAATACTGTAGTGGATACTTAGATTTTGGCCATTGTAATTTAGCAGTTTAGATTGCCTTGCACCAGATGTCACTACTTATGTTCATTAACTGACACTTTGTACTTGTTTATTACCGTTGAACAGACTTTTGGTTTATTGTTGTTATGTAATTATTCATTTTGCCCATACATTCATTAAATAATGTTACTCGCATTATTCATCAGTTATTTACAATGTATAGCTGGTGGGTTGAATTATGAAGCGTAATTAGTTTTGCTTTTTAGTTTTTAATTGCCTCTTCTTATTGTTGTTATTTAGATTAGTATTATTGTTATTTTATTAAATAAGCAACTACGATGGTAGCCCATAGTGAAAATGACGAAAGCGTATGTTCCCTTTCTTTTACTTCTGCGTCTGATGGGGAGAGCAGTAACGCCAGTTTTGAGAGCATTCCTCCTTTAAATGTCACTTTAAACAACTTATTTGTGGATGTTAATAAAAATTTTAACGTCTGCCATATCAACGCCCAAAGCATACCGGCACATTACACAGATCTGATTTCTACGTTTGATAGCAAACACATTCACGCTATACTTGTTTCAGAATCATGGCTTAAATCATGTCTTCCTTCTACTTCATATTCACTTCCGGGATTTCATTTAATTCGCAACGATCGCTTCGAACGGGCGGGAGGCGGCGTTGCTATTTATCTCCGTTCCCATATTCCCTTTTCTATAATTCGTCAGTCACAACCCGGCAGTGAAGCCGAATATTTACTTGTTGAAGTCCTCTTCTCTCATACTAAACTTCTTCTAGGGGTATTTTATAATCCTTCATTAACATTTAATTACTATTCCGTATTAGAAACTTTATTAGAAGAAATTACTCCTGTTTACTCCCACTTGATTCTTATGGGGGACTTTAACACTTGTCTGTTAAAAAATGACAGTAGATCAAACCACCTTAAGTCAGTCATTGAGGCAGCTAACCTTCATAATCTTCCACTCTCTGCAACACATTTCTTCCCCAATTGTTCTCCTTCTCTATTAGACTTAATATTCGTATCTTCACCAGACAGTGTTGCAAAACACGGTCAACATGCTGCTGACGGTTTCTCTTACCACGACCTTATCTACCTATCCTACAAATTGAAACCTCCTAAAGCTAAGTCGAGAATACTTCTTCGACGCAATTTTGGTGGCATAGATATTGAACAGTTTCGGCGTGATGCTGAGGAGGTTGATTGGAGTGTAATACAGAAGGCGAGTAGTGTGAATGAACAAGTGGCTCTTTTTACATCACTTCTCATTCAATTATTGGATAAGCACGCACCTGCTCGACCTGTCCGAGTCAGACACCTACCTGCTCCCTGGCTCACGGAAAGCATTAAAGTACTTATTGCCAATAAAAACAACGCCAAGACCAAGTATAAGTTGAATCCTACTGACGAAAATCGAGAAGTATATAAATCTGTCCGAAATCACTGCAATAAGGTGTGTAGAGATGCACAACGACGCCATATCTACAATTCAGTTCAAAACCAAGACTGTGCTAAAGTGTGGAAATTTCTAAGATCCCTAGGAGTTGGTAAGGCACGCCAAGATTGCCCGTCCAATTTAGATTTAAACCTTCTTAATCAGCATTTTTCCTCTACTTCGTGCATTGATAGCGCAAAAAAACAGTTAACATTGAATTCTCTTTCTAATGTTGCCACTCCTGGATTTCCTGCATTCCAATTTCGTGCCTTCACTGTTCCTGATGTTGAACTGAGCATTAAAAGCATCCACTCGGACTCTGTTGGTTGCGACGGTATTAGTCGTAAGATGATCATTCCTATCATCGACATTATATCTCCTACCCTCACCTACATCCTTAATCAATCCATCTCAACATGTTGTTTTCCTCTCACTTGGAAGGAAGCTCTAGTAATTCCTATCCCGAAAAAGCACAATCCTTCTGATTTCACGGACTATCGACCTATATCCATCCTACCATTCCTATCAAAAGCACTTGAGCGTCTGGTTCACCAACAACTCAGTTCTTTTGTGTCCAAACATAACCTGTTAAATCCCTTCCAATCTGGTTTCCGCCCTGGTCATAGTACGACGACTGCCCTATTGCACATCACTGACGACATCCGGAGAGGTATGGATGGCCAGAGGCTCACGGTGTTAGTTCTCCTGGATTTCAGCAGTGCTTTTAACACCGTGGACCACGACATCCTGCTGGCCATTCTTCTTAGCTCGTTCAACATATCTCCGACAGCGATAGGTTGGTTTCAAAGTTACTTGCATGGGCGCCGGCAACGTATACAGGTCCAGGAAGCGCAGTCTGCTTGGTCTGATGTATCTGCCGGGGTACCGCAAGGTGGCGTGTTGTCTCCTCTTCTATTTTCTCTTTTTATTAACTCTATAAGTCTCAATTTGTCTTCTCTCTACCACCTTTATGCAGATGATCTTCAAGTGTACAAACAAACCGCATTAGGAGACCTGCCTAAGACAATTTGCTCCTTAAATGAAGATCTTGCTCGCATTGTAGGCTGGAGTGAATACCATGGTCTCAAAATCAATCCTAACAAAACGCAGGTTATAATAATAGGCAGTTCCCGCTTATTATCCAAAGTAGATCTGAGTTCGTTACCAGATGTAACTTTTGACGGCGTACGTATTCCATACTCTGATAAAGTTAAGAACCTCGGCATATACTTGGATAAACATCTATCATGGTCTCCTCAAATCGAGGAAGTAAGTAGAAGAATGTTTTCCGTGGTAGGCTCACTTAGAAGACTCCGTAACTTTCTTCCTATTGCTACTAAAATTGCGTTAACTCATTCATTACTCTTTCCTATTCTCGACTATGCTGATGTTTGCTATCTCGACCTCAGTGAAGAGCAACTTAACAAACTTGAGCGTCTCCAAAATTTATGTATTCGTTTCATATTTGGTCTTCGCAAATATGACCACATATCCGAGCATCGTACTAAACTCAAGTGGCTCCCTATCCGACTTCGCCGGAATATGCATATTCTTTCTGCGCTATACTGCGTGCTGTTCAGCCCCATCGCCCCTACCTATCTAAAAGACCGTTTCCAGTACCTGTACCTTGCACATGACCACTGTCTTCGCTCCTCTGTAAATCTCTCTCTCCAAACTCCCGCTCATTCTTCGTCCTTCTACAAAAACTCTTTCTCTACAGTTGCTGTTGGCTTATGGAACAAATTACCCATGGCCATACGTCGTGCTGAATCACTCGATTCATTTAAAAACCAGCTCTTTAAATATTATTCTAAATTATGATTTCCACCTTGTTTTCGTCGTTTTCATATGTACTTTGTCACAGTTTTCTATGTGTGCTTTTTTTATCATTTTCTGTTGCTTGTATTTAATTGTTTCACATATTATTGTTTTAACACTAATGTACTACATGTATCCTGTCCTTCATAACCTATTCCTTCTCTAACTTCGCGCACACTAACCTTCTTCCTCCGCTTGTCTCTCTTTTCTTTTTCATGCATAGGTTGTCTGGAAGAAATCGCTACTTAGCGATAAGACCGCCTATTGCATACTGTTTGACCTGTGTATGTATTTTGCTATTAGTTAAATTCAACTGTAAGTGTGCAATAAAGAGTATTCTATCTATCTATCTATCTAATCTACACTAATATTATAAAGAGGAAAACTTTGTTTGTTTGTTTGTAATGAATAGGCTCAAAAACTACTGGACCAATTTTAAAAATTATTTCACCATTCGAAAGCTACATTATCTACGAGTAACATAGGCTATATTTTATGAATGTATTTGATAAATAGATTTTGAGGCGGTACAAAGTTTGCCGGGTCAGCTAGTTACTTAATACAATTAAGTAGTTATCTTTGTCAATTATGACATAATTAATTACGGAAACGTTATGTGTTTGCCTGAGCTTTGTTTGGCGCGTAAAACAATACAGTACAGCCTATAATGTGAACAAAGATCTATTATTGACCTATGACCTACAAAAAGACAAAACCAAATGCATTACTGCAAGCGGAACTTGCAATTTATTTATATAATGCATCACACCCACTACGACAACACTCCGCTTCTGTGAAGTGACCAAATTAACGCTCTTAGTATGGACATTCCACAATTTCAAAACACTGACAGAATAGAACAGAATGGAGAACATAGAACTAGGGTTTGTAGAGTATGAGATTGCTCGGAATAGTCTCCCTATTTCTTTACTTACTACTACTGTAATAGTGACAGTCCAGTGGCTTGGAAGTCAGCCTCGCAATCGGAGGGTTGGAGGATCAAATCCCATGCACATTGCACGTACCTCTGATTTTTTAAAATTATGTGCGGATTAGAAATGAATTAGACCAAATTTCAATAACAAACTACCAAAGCTAATGAAGTTGTGAAAAATTTGTAATGCGAGTACAATCGACACCGACTTTGTGTTTTTTTTATGATGTAAGAGAAGCAGACTAGCATGCGATTCACTTGATAGTAAGTGGCGTCCGCCGTCCCCGGACATCTGTGATCAACGTCACATAAGATTGGACTCCTACCTGCTGCCGGTCACAAATGCACCGCTACCCCTAGGGACTAAGCTGGAACGCCTCGGAAAAGTATGTCTCTCTTCAGAACACAACAGGGCTTAACACTGTTATTAGGCAGAAATAGTGGCGGTGTGGACTCCGACCATAGAGAGTTCTACCACCTTTCGTGAAACATATCCGGTTGTCTTACACAGACATTGTCACCCGAGGTATAAGCAAACTTGTAATATAATAAGTGTTTACTTGTTGCAATATCGCGCTCAATGTGTGTTGAGTTACAAATGTTACAATAGAAATAACATTGACTTTTAGAAACATACGTATTTAGATTCGTTGACATAGTGGGTACCAATTTAGTGTAATTGTAGCGAAACTAATGACAGGCATATCGTGTTTATGGTCATTTGAATCACGCATTTATCTATGTACTTAGTATGTACTTCTGTGTTATATAGGTCTAATATCATCTGTAGTTTCTTTATGAGTCTACATTGTAAGTTCAGAGTTTGCGAATTAATATATACCATTGCTAGTTATTACCTATACGCTTATCAGATAAATTTCGCCATACTTTACGATAAACACCAATGTATTTCGATAAAAAGTTCAAACCATTTAAGATAACTGAAACGAAAACAAAATTGGGCTTATGCCAAAAATATATCTACTTAAATGCCCACAACTACCTACGCAAAATAGATTTTTTATGACTTCATTTTCCTTAATATTATATGTAAGTTTTGTGCGAATTAATAAAATTGAAATTTCCGTTTTTAATATCAAAATATAAAAATAATTATTCAATTTTTTGACGGTTCGTTCTGGCTAATCTCCGAAAGTAGTCACCATATGATAAGTTTATTTTTTTTTTTAAAAAAAGACTAAACTAAACTTGGATTAAACCGCGCGCACAGCTCGTGATGTCATATTATTGAACTGTTATCGAAGATTTATATAACTTCGATAACTCTCTTCCAAATTTTACCTTTTTCGTTTAAGTGGAAGTAGGTGAAAATTTGTTGCGAGATTCGACCTACTTATATTACGAGCAAGTTAAGGAAAAGTTAAAAGAATTAAGTCCTACATTATCAGCGTTCTATAAAATGTAGGTAAGTAATATCTTATAATCCTATACAGTTTTTTTTGTGAATAAGTCCTAAAATTTTGTTTTCAATAGTGATAATCTCTTCAAAAAAAGCAGGTTTTTCTGTTTACGCCGTTATCTAACGAAATATATTGAGCGCCGACTACAAAACTATATACGAAATCAACACTTACTTCAATTACTTTTTACTTTGTAGTGACATAAAAGTCGGTTGTATTTTTTTGATAATTTTTTCTTCATCCTTTTTTAAGTATTGAACTGTGGCGACTTCCCGCTACCAGTCGGGAGATTCTGATTACGCTATCGATGTTTTCTAAACATCTTGTACATTTATACGATTCCGAACTGAGACTATCGGAGCACGGCCGCTCCTCTGACATGATCACCTAGCCCGCCGGGAGATCTCCCTTTGCCAAGAATTCCATGAAGAATTCATATGTTCTTCGAGGTAAATAGTTATTTCACTATACAACATCCACCTGCGAGTGAAATCCACCAGTCTGTCTCCGAAATGATAACCTGTCGCTTCTTTTTGCTGGTTTTACTTAAATATATGCGTTATCTTTTATAGTTAACGTCGGTTATGGAATTGTTAATGAAATTTCGCATAATGAAAATTCTTATTATTCTGCATCTTCGTTATATATAGGCTAGGGCCTATATAGGTACAGAGGTAGGCCTCTAATTATTCATAGCATCACAAGTTCCTAATGTTGGAATAATGCGTAAACGGCTTTAGTACCTAAACGCGCAAAATTATTAAAATTCTTTGTAGTAAATTCGAATACAACAGCTTTACTATCTACTTTTAATAACAATGGAGACTAATCCATTTGTCAACAAATCAGCATCTATTTGTCTCCCTGAAGTAGCACGGGGTCCCGTTACGGCATTCGACGTGGGAGCCATGACGTGAAACGCCATTGTTAACGGAGGCACTGCGCCGGCGTTTCGAGATCTATTTCTCTGATTGCATACTCCAAGTTGCCAGTCACATGCAGGTTTCTTTTTTTTATAATTTTCCACATATTAGGCATCCGTGTCTTAGAAAACTGCGTCAAAAATGAATGGAATACCTAATAATTTTTATCTAAACATTTTTTTCATATTTTTATCTCTACATATAAAAATATTTGTAACATCAAATTCATTTGCTTAGTGAAGCAACATTTAAAATGTATTATTACACAGCTAAGAGTGGAACTCTATCAAAGTTTCTTTACACATCCTGAACTCTATATTATTATCTTCCTACTCTAATGACAGAACATAGATTTTTAATGTCATTGAAATAAACATATATACGGTCGAATTGAGAAACCTCCTCCTGTTTTCAAATCGGTTAAAGTAATTTCTTCCCTCAGAGACCTACTGTTATAATTCTATGCGTCGCATAAAAAATGTTCTACCGTGCCGTCTTGGCAGTGCGCGCAGGCCCTAAGAGTTACTTGGTATTTTCTAGGCAAGGTAAGATACATGCTGCTTTCACACTTACTATTAGATCTATCTGAACCTCATAGTAAACGGAGGTTAAGACGGTATGGAAATCGTCTCACGATGTATTCCAACAAGAGATTAATCGTTGGCAATGCAAGCGCACGTAATCAGATTCCGAGGCCTGGTAATTTCGTGCTCTGATTTTAATTAACTATGTCTTAATCTACTTTTCAATAACCGCGTTTAAAAAATCGAAAAAACATAGAGCTATTGTAATTTTATTGAAGTTGGTCTTTGATCAAATTATCATCGTAAAATATAGTGATAGTATTTATTGCTAAATCAAATATATCTGTATTTAAAATAGGGCCAAAAAACGAAGAAAGTCCATGCTTTACAAGTAGGTTTTAACGTTTTTAATGCACTCTAATGGTTTTTTAGTCGCGTAGTTATTTGCGATTCAATTCTGACGATATTTTGCGACGTGAATAAGTTCGATGGGTTTTTTTTTAGGTGGAAAAACTGGGCTACCCTTTACGGAGGGAGGAGCAAAAATGCATGGGCTCGTGAAAGGACCTCCTGAAGGGAGGACCAACCCACCAAAAGGTCTCCTTTAAAAGCTTCCACTGTACTTAACGAGCGATTAAACGTTTTCACGTTAACTCTTATTTTGAAACCCTTACAATCAGAATTCTTATTTTAAAATACAAATTTAATTGCAGAGAGAATCAGAGCAAATAACTCCACTTAAGGATGAGATACGCACTTTAGTAGTACGGTTCTCTTGTACCAGTTCTGTTTTAATGAAATCGATAGTTATCGAAAGTGTACAATGGAGCATGGACAGAATTAACAATAAACAAAGACACTTGTACACTTTTCTCGGTCACTTGTTTTGATAAATACACGTAGGTATTTGATCCACATCTCATTTAAGAATCTCAACAATAGGTTAAAAATTCGGCGAGTGTATTCTAATTTTAAAAATATGGCTATGATATTGTATTTTTAAATCATTGTATGGCACCGTTTGCAAAGTGTGGGTGAAAACAAGGTTGTCGACCCTACCGGATCACGGAAGCCATTCAAAAATAATGTCACTATTATTATTTCAATGTTTATTATAGTAAGTCTATCAAATCGTCGGATTTTGAAGTTTCTCTGCTGGACATAGGCCTCCCTTAACTGTCAACACTTCAGCCGATCCTTAGTCTTCTGCACCAAATATACTTATAGTAAGAATCATAACAAAATCTGTGAATTTTAGGTTGACAAGGTTTGAATGTATGTAATCGAATCTCTTCTTTCGTCGTCAATCCGTTACTATTTTACTATCGGACACAGGTCTCCTCTCAGAATATGAAGGGCATAAGCTAGCGTCCACCACGTTGGTACGTTGGTAGACTTTTCTAAATTTACAATATACGCATAACTTTGAAAGATCCTAAGTCAACTCTGGAATTCAACCTCTGACACTTAGATTGAGTGGGCGAATTCCAAGTCACTAGTCTATAATTGCTCCTATTGTCTATTATTTATCAACAATGTCACAAACCATTTAAAATGCCACACCACACAACTAATTTAGCCGAAGCGCTATAAGTAGCCGAATATTTAGGGCCCGAGCCCTTGAATAACACTTGTGGTTCTTCTTTGTATTAATTAGACGTTTTATGGTGACAGCCCTAATGCAGAGGTGGCCCATTTGTGTAATCTGTAGGAGCGATTTTGGCTTCGTCGCCGTTGACGTCACGGAAGCGAAGGGCTATTCGTGTATTCGCCTATTAATAAAATCGAACTTTACTCGTATCGGTAAGTACCTATGATTAAAACAGTCAGGTGTAGACAGAAGACTTCAAAGGAACTCCTAAAAGGTAGAGCGGGAATATTTTTGTAAGAAACATCCAAAAAAATAAAATAAAGGTATTTAATGTCTTTGTAAAGATACTTCATTTACCGAATTTTATATTTTAAGTGGTATATTTACATGTACATTTCAATCTACGCAACGTACCTACATTGTAGCGAAGCAATGTACCTTCAAAATGTATTTGCTTAACTACATATGTACGGAGTAAGTCAATAATTAAATGCACATTGGACTTGAAAACAACAATACTAGGTATTCATGATTTCATCTGACTGTAATAAAATTTGGCTAATTGACCTCTTGGTGAATAACTAACATCTTTGACTTCGTCAAGTAGGTCCAATTAACGCCTGACATCTCGTGCCGATGTTAGTTGTTATGATATAACTAAAGCATTATATTTATGTCACTTTTATTTCATAGATTAGTAAAGATTACTCACTCCTAACAAGAAAATGTACCCAGTTTTGAGAATTGAAATAGTTGCGTAAAAAAGTTTTGCCACGTCTCCGTGCTAAAATGTCGCTAAAATATTTGAAATAATTATTTATTGATTACTTAAATTACGCAGTATTAGTTATTTATTCGTAAATTTTCTCTAAAAATGTTTTTATTTGTCAAGAATTCAAAAAAAGAACTTACTAAAATAAGCCGTTTGTGGCTTCGTTCAATTTCAAGGCGGCGAAGTAGCTTTACTAATCTATGCTTTTATTACAGATGTTTGAAATGAGCGTATCCTTTAAAAGCAAATAATTCCCTTTATTGCATTAGTGTAAGTAGGTACAAATAAGACGATAAGAAGTTGACTTAAAATTCTGAGTAATACATTGCCAGCTTAGCAGTATCCCCTGGAGACCGTAATCTCGTATAGAAAGCGATATGAATGTTTGCAAAACGAAAGTCGAGCAATTTAGTAAATATCGAAAGTTACATAATCAAGGCACGGATCTCCCGCCAAACGGAGTTGTTGCTGCGAAGTGGCCGCAGTCGTCCAATCAGAGCCGTTCGCGCCCTACGCTCGCGCGCGCGCCTTTATCAAAATCGTGATAATGTGTCCCGAGCGGTGGTGTTTAATAAACAATAAAAATATTACTTAAAGCCGACCGTTATCGACGGCCAAGCCACAACACACGCAACCTCCGCGCCGCGAGCACATCCTCCGTGCGTTGCAAAAACAAATAGAATTAACACAAAACGACAAATACTGCAGCGGGCCGGTTTAGTTCCCTCGCCTTGTTTCGACTTGGAGACGAAAAATAAAGCAAATTTAACCGTCTGGCGTATGTACCCACCGTAGGGCTATGAAATTCAGTTACGAGTAAGGAACTCAACATTGCAAATTGGAATAACAACATTCGCATGCGATTACATTTCGCGCGCCCGTGGTTTCTCACTTAGCTGAGCTTAGTTCATGTACAGTAATGATTGAAAGTGATAGTTGTGTGAAAAGTGACAGTAATAAACCCCAGTAACCTATATAATACGAGTTCGCTACCGCATAAGAACTTTTTGCCGTAAGTATTTCAAACATCCAGTTATAACTTCAAGTGTAACCGTCAAGGACTGTAGTTAATATATACGGTTTGTTTCGGCAAAATGTTAACCTTGACTTTATAATCTTTATTTCATATTTCGTAAGTGGATAAGCTATTCAATGATCATTGTAATATATCTAGATACGTTAGTAACGTGATTTTTAATGCAGTGAACATTAAGATTGTACATAATCTGTTTTTTGTTGTGAATGTGGATCTCGCTAAAGCTTGTGATTAAATTATGTAAAAGGAAATAATGTTATTGATGAATTATGAAAACGCATGTTTATTTTATCTAATTTTGACATAATGAGCATGATCGGAATGTAGAGCTACTTAGTATTGTTTGAAAATAAGTCTTTAGGTAGAACTGCCTTATTTAAATTTTGTCATAGTATCTCATATATGGAATTTTATTAATATATAGAGTGACAGATTTAATGCAAGTGATTCTTATGAGTAGTTGTGATCAAAATATTTATCAATAATATGAATATATCATATCTGTAATTTTAAAATTCCCGCTACTTTTTTAGCTCGTTACGAGGATTTAAACGATACTGAAGTTTAAAAACTTATTTTAAAATATTTATCTGTGAATCTTGTTTGTGGGTGAACCATTACTTACCCGTCAGAATTGTTTCGTTGAAATTCAAATATCGTTTTAAATGTACAGTTTTGGATAAAGTTTCAAATATACATCGAAATAGTGTTTAAATTAGCATAGTAAGTGCCTAACTTCCTTTCAAAAAAGATACAACAAAATAACGAGCGTTTTAGCGATATTTGAAGGTTTTAATTTTTTTTTATAAAACCTTATCATAATAATGGCTGTTTTTATTGGCTTGTAACAAATGTAGAAACCGCCTCCATGTAGGTATAGGTATGTGTCAACAGTTTCAACAGATAAATATATTTTTTGCACACAAATTACAGTACTTTGTTTTTGTTATCGTTTGTGATAGTATTAAACATAGGTACTTAACTTATTTTGTTTCTGAATTTACGATTTTATATTTCTTTGTTGATATTCGCATGAAATAATTTTATTTAAACTTTTCCTTGCCGACTTGTTTATCGTATGTATAATTTACGTAATACACAGATACAGTATTATCCATCACGATTAAGTTGCAATGCCGTATTCAATTATTACTATTCACTTTAGGTACATCTGAAGTCTAAAACTGCTTTTAGGAAAATAGGTGTCTGGTTGGTTTACAGCAGTTGAATTAGGTATTTCACCAACATAAGACTCGTATCTCTCTATTATTGCCTATGAACTGAATGAATATTGTAGATTGTAGAGTGTACCTATAACCGTGTGCCACATCTTTACTCTTTACTAATATTATAAATCCGAATGTAACTCTGTCTGTCTGTCTGTATGTCTGTCTGTTTGGTTGTTTTTTCATCACGCCTAAACCACTGAACCGATTTTAATGAAATTTTATACAAAGATAGTCTAAGACCCGAGAAAGGACATAGGATAGTTATTATCCCGGAAATCCCACGGGAACTAGGGATGGCGATCTAAGATCGATTAATCGGAGAATCGATCTTTTGGATCCATAACATCGATTATTTTAATCGATATTAGTAAGGATTGAATCGTAAACTACGCATTTGATCAAGTGATGGTCTTTAGCAAAGTTGAAGGTACGAGTTTTCAGTTTTATGTATGTTAGTATGTTATATTATTTCTTTTAAACGCGGGCGAAGCCGCGGGCAAAAACTAGTATTTCTATAAAAACAAAACTTTCTACTACTTCCACTTGCAATTAAAATTCGCATGGCATTTCTGTCGTAAATCGACACTAGGACACGGACGGAAGACTTGGCGTGTGTGACAGTTTGATAATGTTCCGTGAATAATTTGATCATTAATGATCAATCTTCGGAAAATTAATAATAGTTAAAGTTGATAACTAGTGAGTACCTACTGTAAGTAAAATATGTTACTAATAACTAAATATAATGCACTTTATTAGAGTAAACAAGTATTAGGATTCTTTTCGACTAGTACTCGCCTAGTGCTCAAAATTCGACTTTTATTGATAACACCACAAAGAAAATCGTTTAATAAACCAAACAACGTACGTTACTATTGTTGAATCTTCTATAGTTGAATGGTGGTAGAGCGAGTGCGGTTCGATTAGAGGTAAGACGGCCACACCCATATCTAATGTGAAGCAGTGAAGTATTTGGATAAAGATCTACAGCTTACTTACAAAGACCATCTTAGGAGGAGAGGAGACCAGGTTAGGAGTGGCTACGTACCTGTGAACGGCTTCAGGTAGACCATAGATAGTATAAAATGTCATTGAGGTAGACGCTATCCTTTATGCAAGGCTTCTTTGTAAAACAAAAGCCATATTACATTGTTATTTATAATCCGAGCACACTACCTGCATAAATATAACAAGACAAGGCACTTTTTTACTCTCATTTTCTACGAAATCGGAAAAAACAACAAACTTAGCCGCAGTTATTGCTTCTAGGAATCGCTTATTCTCTTAAACTTGCCGTCTCTTTTCTTTAATTCATATAACCTGCTTTTATTAGACCAATGCCGACACTAATTAAGTAAAGTACTTTAAGACTTTAACTTTACTACTATTAAAATAATAAAACTACAACTTTTATCATTCCCGCGCAAAATACAACTCGAACGTCAAGAGCGTTTCTTTCCTTTTTTATGCTAACTCCTACAATCGTACCAGCCAGTGACTATATAAATGAGAATTATTATTATAAAAATAAAACAAATAACATACAATAATAAATTAAAATAATACTATCTAATCATAATATAATTTGAATAGATTTCCAATACTTTATTTTATTATTTTTTACGAAAGAGAAATATAAAATTGATCGCTGAGTCGTGACACCAAACGGTATACGAATTCATATTCATCATATCAGCTGATCGCGTGCTCGGAAATATATCCTACATGTTTAAGCGATGTTCCGATATAGTACGATGGGTCCCGTTACTGGGTATACGGTTCGACAATTTAATCGGACGCATTGTTTGTGAAGTGGGAAAAATTCATACGATTTTTTTTTATAATTTCATTGTTCATATGGATGGAAGAAAAATTATGTATTATATAGAGTTGCCCAGTAACTCTCAATGTAGAGTTGTACTTAAAAAGTTACAGCAACACTCCACATTATACAAAATTTTGTATAAGACAGGAAATATCTTTTGATCACTAATGTAATCCTATTATTTACTGAGGAGGAGTTTTGTTATTGGGCAAGAAAAAATCTACAAAACTCGCTATAATTATGTAAAACTCGCGCAAAATCAACAGAAAGGCGAAATTTTTAGTTATTCTTCACCGTCAACGCGAGTTATTTAAGACATTTTTAGAAAATTTTTCACGGTTACACGTGTGTTACTTAATTTCGTTGTAAAACTACTTGATATAAGCGCTATTTCGTTGAATAAGTTATAACATGAAACAACGACTTGCATCGTTGTCATAAATATTGTCATAACGCGTACGTGAGTCGCGTGCTGGCGTGAAGTTCCGATTGTACGACGCGTACCGTTACCGGTCACTAGGGTGCACGGCAGTGTGCCTGCCAAGTTCCGACTTAAGCCACACTGAGTATGACATACACACAAAAAAAAATATTATGAGACAGTGGGCCAGCCAAGTCCCAAACTAAGGCACACTGAGTATGACACACAAAACATTATTATACGTATTGCGAATCGTAAGTGTAGCCTTTTTTCCAAACTTTTTGCATACGCTACTGTAATAATTGAATAATATGCTGCATTGAATTTAATCCCTTTTTATATACATTGGTTTAAGAGAGTAATTGTGAACATTCTTTCAATTAACTTTTTCATTGGTATTTTATTAATAACTTTTGGTATTTTATGGTAGGTAGGACAAAAGTTCCCGTTAAAGTAATGAAACACTAGACTAAAATATTCATACAAATACCAAGTAACAAGAAGAACTAAAACAAACCATATAATTATAAAGCAATTCACTTTCCATGTCATTAGGACTTTGTCTTTATTTCCATGTTTTAACTTCGATACGCTAGAAATATTTCTATCTTACCTATCTGCTATTGTCTTCCTGAAAATATGATTATCTGTCATAATCTATAATCACAAGTGTATTTTTTGTTGAATGCAATAGAAAACCACTTCCATTTAATGGATTGCGTTTGCTGCGATCTTATCGTGTATAGAGAAAAGTTGCACGCGAATGACGTCATACTACTATTTTATTACTATACGAGCTGTACCAGCGACTTCGTTCAGAATGTAACGTCAATTATACATCGCCAAAATTATACATCGCCATCGGCAAAATTTATATTTATTATTTTTTTGTGGAAACCAGCAAGCGTAAATTAATTTAATATATTATTTTAATAATTTATCATTTTGGAGTTAATTAAAGCATTTATTTATAGTTAATTGAATTTGAAGGAGATTCAATAAAAAAGTTATAATAATTGTGTATAGAAAAAATAGTTTTCTTTCCAACAAAGAAAAAGTATTTGTGCAATGCATCGTTAACTCATATAATAACAAACAAACAGAAAGATGTAACTAGCGGTATCATAATACACGAGGAAGTAATCGTGTCGTACGGTACAGTTGTATGAGTAGAGTCGCGTGTGCGGAAATTATGTCGTCAAACCATTACGGTCCCACTGCTGGGCACAGGGGCCCTACCACCATCTTTTAAAAACAATCATAGTTCAGGAAAGTTTTATGTCAATGTTGCATTATTGCGTCAACATTATCTTGTTTCTTACCACGACCTCCTTAAAATAGTTTTGTTTTAGTCCTGTCGAGCTATTTAAACTTAAACCCTTATTCATTTTTCGCTTATTGATTGTATAAAACCAACGGAAATTGTCATATTTTGTTTAAAAAAAATAAATTTCCTGCAAAAAAATAATGAGTAATTTCGACCGACATCAAACAAAACTGTTTATTGTAATATAATAAAAACAATCCTATTATAAAGAGGTCGTGGTACGAAATTTCAATGTATGATTAAACTAATATTGTTTAAGAGATGGTAGTAAGTCCCCAGGTCTTGACTCAGGTGTTTAGGTCATAGTCTATCACACTGGTCAAGAGATTGGTAGACTTGTTATATCTTACAGACATAGATTAGTAAAGATACTTCGCCGCCTTTAAATTGAATGAAGCCACAAACGGCTAATTATAGTAAGTTCTTTTTTTGAATTCTTGACAAATAAAAACATTTTTAGAGAAAATTTACGAATAAATAACTAATACTGCGTAATTTACATAATGAATAAATAATTTATAATAATAATTTCAAATATTTTAGGGACATTTTAGCACGGAGACGTGGCAAAACTTTTTACGCAACTATTTCAATTCTCAAAACTAAAATAAAATGTACCCACATTTACTTGTTAGGAGTGAGTAATCTTTACTAATCTATGCTTACAGATTAAAAAAGAAAACTCAAGCGAGTAGGTTTCCTCACAACATTTTCTTCACCATTAAAGTGAGTGGTAATTAATTTTTAATACGATCATAATTTCGAAAAATAAGACGTGTTTATATGGTAATATGTAACAACTATTAAATTAAAAATATATGGGTGCGATTTATAATGTGGAATAAAACCAATAATAACATAAAAAATGTATTGGATACATCAACTTTCTCGTAATATTTATTTTACGATTTACGAGGAGATATCCAAAAGTTTACGAACTTTCTCCATGTCACTTTTAATTTAGATGTAGCCCAATGGCAAGGATATGATACTTTCTTATTGATAAACCTACTTTTTTGAGCCTGAGTAGGTAGGAAATAATTAAATGTATTTCACTCACTTAAGAAAGATTATATGTACTTTTAAACGAAGACTATTATATGTAGATGTAATTGCAAGTGATAAATATATGGACAGTTTATATTCTATAGGAAGTCATGATAAATAAGAGAATTATAAGAATTCGTTGAAAGGGTTTCTGGAAATTTAATTTAATTTTTTGTCTTCTCGGAAAATAATTTCTTTTCATACTTGTATGTTGGACGTAGGTAGGTAGATGAGGATACTCAGTTTTTGTCGTCAAAATTACAGCTCAATCGGTTGGGATTAACTGATTTCAAATTCAGTTGCAAGATTTAAACCTCTCATGCAAACGGACTAACATCATCATCAACCAGACATCAACCCATTATTGTCCCATTGCTGGGCACGGGTCTCCTCTCAGAATGAGAAGGATTAGGCCATAGTCTATCGCGCTGGTAGACTTCACATACCTTTGAGATTTTTTTTACAAATCTCTCAGGTATGCAGGTTTCCTCACGATGTTTTCCTTCACCGTTTTAGTAAATGATAATTAATTTCCAATACGCACATAACTTTGAAAAATCAGAGGTGCGTGTCTGGGAATTGAACCTTGGACTCCTCACTCGAGAGGCCGAGTATCTTAACCACTAGGCTAACACTGCTGTGATACGGACTAACAAAGAATGGTAAATACAAGCCTATAATTAAAATACTCAAGTAGAATTTGTTCATCAAAAACTTTAACTATAGTCTGATTCATAATTAGGTGTCCAAAATGTAAATAAAGGTGTTGACCTATCAAGAAAATCAGATTCAAATGGTAGTTTCTTATTTTTGACAATATTAAATTAATACAACGGTAATAATATAATAATCTAAATAAATTAAGATCAATTCACATTTTCAAATATTTATATTACCTCTATTTCGTTCCATACAGTAATAATAATAAAAACAAGGTTTATGGTAGAAAATTAAAATGTGATAATGGTAACACAACCGGAACCCATAACATTTCTTGTGCCGTCATTTTTAAGTTTCGTAGCTGATGTTATTCATTTTCATGACTGTAATCGAACTCAAATGTATTATCATTTTCATAGCGCGTTTGTAAAAATGTGAATAATTGTAAAGTTTTCGTTTTTTGTTGAGTTTGTGAAAGTTTTTATTTCTTGTTAATTTTGACAGTGACATTTGTTTGTTTACATTTTGGACACCTAATTATGAATCAGACTATAGGTAGTCATAAATAATATCAAACACAATAACCTATCGTTATATCTTCATAACTACATTTTGTAATACTGACGCATTACGCCATACCACAGTGCTATTATCTATACAGATACTTATAGTGTGGCCGTACGGTTGTTATTGTTAGGAAACCTTATGACAGTTGTACCTAATTGACGTGTTTCAATGTAAATACACCTGTCTGTTTGTCTAAGTACTAGGTTTAGTCAGGATGTACTATCATAACTACTGTTATTAACATTAATGCCTGTCGATTAACTCGGGTAGAGTCTTTTACTTCGTAAATCTATATTAAAAATGGCAGAGATAAAACATTCGGTATTACTTTCTATTTTGCGTATCAACCGGTTTTCTTGTTTATTTTTTTTTGTAACTATTGACAAGTTTTAGTGTTATCAATGAAAAATGCTAGAATTATGCAAATTCATAGGTTTTCCTTTACTGTTCAATAATTACTATGGTAAATGGTTGAATATCGCCTATTGAGAGAAGATAAGTATGCTTACCTGAAATATTAGGTTTAAAGAAATTTATTCTCATAAAGACAGTTGTCACTTTCACTTAAAAACCTAAATATTTGTTGTAGTTACTTAGATAATCATTAGTTTTTCGACATCCTTCAGGTAAAACTCGAGGTTTCGGTCAACTACATAACAATTTATAATAAAGGAATAGTGTATCTAAAGTAATAATTTAAATTATATTAAGTAGTGTGATGATACGCCTGACCGTTTTTGAAATATTTCGTCTTTGAATCGTCTATTACTGAAAAATATAAAATATAACTACGTATTACCTATATTTGAACATATAAGAAGCGTTAGACAAAGGGTAAACCCAACGGATTCCACTTGTCCACACAATTCTGCAGTATTTATATTTGACGTAGGTATTCTACATGGCCATTGATATCTGCGGTGTTTATGATATGGACTAGGTTTAACATAAACTTGTGCCAGTAACCGCGTAATAATGTACACACATTATCTTCACGCTATGGATTTTAGTCGTATGCTCTTAGGCTGCCTATTTGTTACTATCACTTGAACAATTGATTGTCGTCAACCTATTATACTTCGCTGCTCAATTCTCGCGATTAATATTAACATATGTAGTACTGTTTCAGTTCTACGGCCATTTACACGATGAGTTTAAAAAAAATAACGGTAATATTAATCTGAAAACAGATAAAAAACACTAATAAATAGGTTTTACTTTGATATACATCACATTTCGTCCTTAGTGACAGGTTGACATATATAGCTTCATAAATTCTGTTTTCGTGTCGCGGCCTCAACACGCAAAAAAGTAATAGTGCTTTAAACATGGGGAAGAAACACGGAAGATACCTAGATACTGATGGATATGCATTGAGAAAGATTCGCAAGCTGACAAAAAATAGTAATTATAACTGATACACACTTGGTAAGTGTTCAAGAGTTTTGAGGAATGGAAGGAATGTTGAAGTCTTATCTTTCAAAACGATGCGAACAATACATTGGGATTGTTACCTTCACGAAATACGAATTCTTATTTTTTCTGTATCGACTATTTATGGTGCGAGCAGTACATATGGGGACTGCTACCTCCATGGTAAAACCTTAATGGTTTATTGGTCGTATACAGTAATGTGATGCGAATGATATAATAGGATCATTGCCTTCACAAATCTGTACTAGGATTACTGAAATCGAATAAAATGTCAAAACAATCGGAAAAAATGCTGCATCCTGCACCTGTCCGGTACCTGGTACTAATGACAGTCAATGTTCAACTGTAGAGGAATCTCCTCTTGATTATGGCACATTGCCCTTATTAAACAATTCACCTACTGAACATTGGAATCTATAATTGGAAAAGGGCTTCATAGTGTCATACCTAACAAACTCATAAAGCGTACTTTATGCCATGCAGATTTTTTGATGTCAGATAAATCTGACACTAGTTAACATTAAGGAAGCACATATAACGCCTCTAGGCTAATATGTGATTCCCATTATATCGATACAAAGATGCGGGGCGTTATTTCTTACTTCCACTTTAAATAATAAATTTAAAGGACTTTAAACGACACCAAAAGGCATTCTTTCCTATTTGGTGAAGCCTTATCCTGTCTTAGAAGTAACTAAGGTAGAAAAATAGTACCGGAGGTTCATCTGACGGCGGAGACGACATCACCATCGCATCGACAGGACTTTCACGCAAAGAGACTGCATATAGGTTTCAATCTCAGCTATGTCCCTTGCAGGACGCAAAAAAGGATTTTTTTGCCTTAGCCCCGCACTAGGTTCAGGGGAACCATGCCATGAACAGGCATGAACAAATATACAAATACCTAGATCCAAAACGTCAATTTGGGTTCATCCTTTGGATATGTGCTTGGCCAGGAACCGAACCTGGGACCTTCTGCGCATCAGACCGGTAACCATTTTGCCAATCGGGTCGTCATGATCCATCTTAGATAAAATCACAATAAATAATTTATTAGATAAAGACGCGATGTCTCCATGTCGCCGAGTAGATGGTGACTCTGTTGTTTCGATTACATTTTTAATTAATCATAAACCTAATGACGACCTTAGGTTTATTTTAAGTTTGAAAACACTCAACTAATTTATTTAATGCATTACATTTCAAAAGTAAACATACCTGTGAACATATTAAATCCTAACAATAAGTCTTAATTGGTTTAAATACGAATAATGATAGAACTTCACATACAGGTAAGTTCGTTTTATCAATAATTACTGTCCACTGCTGGGTTGCTGGTCGAGCTACAACCCCTAGGCTAGGCTATCACTGCCGTGAGGAGCTATATGGAGCATTTTTTTTTATAATATAGGAGTAGCAGACGAGCATGCAGTCCACCTGATGGTAAGTGGCTACTGCCGCCCATGGACATCTGTAATCAACCCCAGATAGGATTACATATTCTTACTTGAGGTCGGCCACAGATGCGCCGCTACCTCTAAGGACTAAGCTGGAACGCCTCGGAAAAGTATGTCTCCCTTACCACACCCTTCAAAACGGAACACAGCAGCGCCTAACACTACTGTTTTAGGCAGAAATAGGTGTGGCGGTGGTGCCGCCGGAGTCGAACCACAAAGGGTTCTACCACCTTCAATTCGTAGAGAGCTACTAAATAATGGTTAATGTGACTTCCAAAAGTAAAGTCATACTGCTGTGCCTTAAACTCAAAGTTAATGCATCTAAACAGACGCATAGACACTATTGTTGGCAGATTTCTAGACAAAAGTCGAACAAGTCCCGCTCGTTTGTCGCTCAAACTACAAATGGTGTGGTAAGGGTGACATACTTTTCGGAGGCGTTTTAACTTAGTCCTCAAGGGTAGCGGCGCATCTCTGGCCGACCTCAGCTAGAAATATTTAATGCTATCTGGTGTTGATCACAGTGTCTGTCAATAGGCGGCAGTAGCCACATACCATCAGGTGGACTGCATGGCCGTCTGCTACTCATATATTATAAAAAATATATATTAATTATGATTACTGCATCCATAGACCTTATTAGAATTTAGTGGTAATATGGTATTTACATATATTTTTTTGGTACTAGGTGAAAATGTTCGGGCGCTGGGTGGTGTTGAGTTTGGTTCTATTGCATCTAGTCCTATGTAACGAAGAAAAAACTGGAGACTCACCCAATGTATATGAGTAAGTATTCGTTAATATCAGCAACATTTTATTTACCAAATTATATTTATGTACTACTCATATCAGAATTAATAAGAACTCTTCGTACTTAGTTCGATTTTGGAGGTACCACCATCATATCTATTTCTGTCTTATAACAGGTCCTAATGACATACAAGAATGAAATATATACGAGGAATTCCAACTAACTCCTCAAGGCTTAACGCATAATCATGTATCTCCTTTAACAGACTCTTTAAACCAGAACACAGCAGCACTTAACACTGTTGTTATACGGCATAAATACGTGTGTCCATGCATTCAAAGTAGAACAATGAAGAGCTCCACCATCTTTAAACGTGATAATTTATTTCGACCCTTCTCTTCCACAGACCATCATGGGTGTTCAAATGTGTGGTCGACGAGGGTTGCCAGCGGTCCAACAGTCCGCAACCAGCAACGAATGCATCAGGGCTGGTGTTCGAGAGCCTGGAGGTGTGCCGGACGGTGTGTGGCCGTTTCGGTGGTCTCTGGCCGAGACCGGTGACGGCAGCCCTAAGCACGCAAACTGTGCAGATACATCCTAATTATTTAAGGTCAGTTTTAGAGTTTATTCAGATTAATTTATATCAAAAATAGTTTTTAAGAATAAGCTTTTTAGTCACGTCATTGTATCGTATTTTTCTCAGAGAACCCGTTCGAATCCGAAGGGGTGCATATTTTTTTTGGATTGGATTACATTCAAAATGACATCACTGATCTAATCGTGCATTCTCATCCAAATAAATTTGGCAAATAAGGGTACATAGTGATAATGATTCTTGATAGATAGATGTTAAAATAGGATTTAAGATAATTATTTAACGTAACCTTTTTATGGGTTAATAATTACATAAATACAAAAAAATAATAGTTTTTGTACGCTTATATTGACTGGTAATATTTAATTTCCACATGTTCATAAGATACTAAGAGCACTTTCTTATTCGTATGTGGCCTCAACTTGTGTAGAATTTTAATATTGTAGGTCAGTCAATGTGACAGTGAGACTACGTTAACAAGTGTTTGTTGACAGGAAGAACAATAGGCAGCTTGTTCCAATAATTGAACTATTTTCTTTTAATTTACTTATTTTATTTTATTTTACAAAATCCTAAGCCTTATAAATCGTAACAATCCAAGAACAATTTGAAACCCGTAAATTTAAAACGTGTGCGTAGTTTTGGATAGCTTGATAAACGAGACCAAATTGACTAAGTGACTTAACAATCTATATAGTCTGATTCATAATTAGGTGTCCAAAATGTAAACAAAGGTGACCTAATTGACCTATCAAGAAAATACGTTTCAAATGGTAGTTTCTTATTTTTGACAATATTAAAGTAATACAACAATAATAAAATAAAACTCTAAATAAATTAAGATTAATTCACATTTTATAATTAGTACATACATATATATTATATTACCTCAATTTCTTTTCATACAGTAATAATAATAAAAAACAAGGTTAAAGGTAGAAAATTAAAATGTGATAATGGTAACATTCTGAATCCGTAACATTTCTTGTGTCGTCATTTTTAAGTTTCGTAGCTAATATTATTCATTTTCGTGATTGAGATCGAACTCTAATGGTTTCTCGTTTTCATAGCGCGTTTGTTAAATTGTGTATAGTTAAGTTTTCGTTTTTTGTTGAATTTGTTAGTTTTTATTTCTTGTTAATTTTAACAGTGACATTTCTTTGTTTACATTTTGGACACCTCATTATGAATCAGACTATAGTTGAATATCTTTGAGACACAGTCACGAAATGACATTGGGACTTAGGACGTGCAACACCATATTCAACGTTTTTTCACGCTCTTTAAACTAGAACAACAACTATGTCACTCGTTATAATCCTGATTATACATTCGTGACCAGAACAACTGTATAAAGTTATCTAGAATGAATTACTGAGAAAATGTTATATAGTTACCATAGTATATATCAACAGTGATAACTGCACAAATTTTTCTACGCATATCAATAATTATTATTTATCGTTTTTAGGGTACACTTACCGATACATGTCGATTCAACTGAAAACTGTAAATTCTTTATGTACAAACATTATTATTTAACTCTTTAGTGTTCCGTATCCAAAAACGACAGTTTGAAAAACGGTACCCTTTTAATCAGCCTCGGTTGTCTGTGTATCTGTCAGTTTCTCCGTCAGTCATAAGTCTCTATCTTTGAACCGTAATAGATAAATCCTTGAATTTTTTAGTATTACTAACGAGCTTTCGCTCGTAGCTTCATAATCCTTACTTCCTTACTAATCCTTACTTCCTTACTAATATTATAAATCCGAAAGTAACTCTGTCTGTCTGTCTGGTTGTCTCTTCTTCACGCCTAAACCACTGAACCGATTTTAATAAAATTTTGTACAAAGATAGTCTGAGACAGCGGGCACTAGGGATGGCGATGGGATGATCTAAGATCGATTTATCGGAGAATCGATCTTTTGGACCCAAATCATCGATTATTTTAATCGATATTAGTAAGGATTGAATCCTAAACTATGCATTTGATCAAGTGATGATCTTTAGCAAAGTTGAAGGTACGAATTTACAGTTTTATGTATGTTAGTATGTTATATTATTTTCTTTTAAACGCGGGCGAAGCCGTGGGCAAGAACTAGTATTTAATAAAGTAGTTTTTTCTTAAGTCCTGAATAACCTAATGTCAAGGTTTAGTCAAAAAACATACAGACGCACAAAAAGGTACTTCATTGTTTTTTATTAAGTTTTGGTACCATCTAATCATTGTTGATCTAGTAGTGTAGTATTATCAAGCAGTGATGGCGGATAGAAGTTTGATTTCTCAATCCAGGGGATCAATCTCAAACGTGGTAAGGTTTGAATCCTCTGATTTTTCTATGTTGTCCAAGGGATCTGCAATTGACGGGCGGTGGACTGTAACCTAAACATTTTGAGAGGAGTCTCTTGCCCCAGAGTGGGACGATAACGGGTTACATAATATAGACTAAGCTAATAGACTAACCTCATAGTAAATGTGAGTTTTTATCCACTATATCTCCCATGTAGGTAACTTTCGTTATAAATTGTATTTAATTGAAATGGTATTAACAATTAAATATTAGCGTGTCGGTTAATATATTGTTATGGTCCGCGAACAATCACTTTCACGCAGGTTTAAATACGGTAATAAACGTTACGGTAGTACGCGGCTTGTACTACCGTAATATTTATTAAACCAGAAGTGTTTTTGTCTGATTCGGCTCTAAAAAGTGTCGTGTATACTGCATAACTACACGAAAAGATATACTTAAATGTATTGTTAAAGTTTAGTGAAGAATAAATAAGAGCAAATTATTTGTATTTCCACATTTGGGTTCCTTCCAAAATTTAATAAAACCAGATGCTTATTAGTAGACCTCCACTGACCGTCCGTCTGTCGCAGGACTTTATCTCTGTAAACGTAACGGATATGAATTTAGACACTTAAATTAAAAAAAACAGTGTATTTCTATAGTCGCTCTGATAACACATATTAGAAATTAAAAAAAGGAGTCCCTGAATGAATAAGTGTTCCTATTTTTCGGCGGTTTATTCGTTGAACTGTAATAGGTAGATAGGTAGATTAAACTGCCACAACACAAGTACTTCTTTAGCTGCTTATCACAACACGTCAATAAATATCCAAAATAATTAAAAATGAAAATAACTCGGCACGGAACCCGCTTGCAAATTCGACTCGCACTTACCCAATTATTTATTTATATTCGCTGCGTATGCATATAATACAGTACGTATGTTCATATCTTTACTAGGAAAACATGATACATGATACTTTATTTATACACGTGCGCCCATCGATGCACCTAGGTCTTATTTTATTGCAACCTACACAACACATTCATAGGTACACATTTTTATTTATTTATTTATTAATACAAAGTCCATTTATATACCTATATATTGCTAATTGGTAAATAAGAATGTATATGTAATATTGGTTATAGAATTGTAAGAAAAAGGGAAAGTAATATAAGCTGCAAAACAATTTTATAACTAAGAATAGACGCTGTTTACGAAAATTAAGTTTGCTTTTATGTATACAGATATATGATGAATAAATCTTTCTTTAGGGTCCCGTAGGCAAAGGGTAAAAACGGAGCCCTATTACTAAAACTTCGCTGTCTGTCCGTTTGTCCGTCTTTCCATTTGTCACAGGGCTCTATCTTTCGAACCGTAATAGATAGACACTTGAAATCTATAATCTATACAGAGTATGTATAAAGATGGACGCTATAACAACAAATACTAAAAATATATAAAAAAGTTGAAAATAAATGGGGTTACCATACAAGAAACCACTATTTCGTTTTTCGTTTTATCTATTGAACCGTAATAGGTAGGCAGTTCAAATTTTTACTATGTATTTACTTCAGTGGCTGCTATAATAACAAATAATAGAAATTATAAAATAATAAAAATGTAGGTGTTACGGAACCCTCCGGGTGCGGGTTCGACTTGCACTTGCATTATCTAACCTATCCGAGTGCCTAGTAAAGCGCAGAAGCAACAAGTGTGCCTTGACACGGAGCAGGCTAATTACAGGAATCACGTGTTGAAGACACATCAGATATGCACGTCCTAGTTCGGCAGTATCAATTTAACATGTGTAGAACTGTGTGCCTGTGTACGTGGCTATCAGAGCGAGGGACATTTATCTGATGACTGCGAAAAAGTAGGGTTAGATTTGAGCGTGCCCGGATGTACTCTTTACTTTCTGGCAGTTATTTTTTTATAATATAGGAGTAGCAGACGAGCATGCAGTCCACCTGATGGTAAGTGGCTACTGCCGCCCATGGACATCTGTAATCAATCCCAGATAGGATTAGATATTCCTACCTGAGGTCGGCCACAGATGTATCGCTACCCCTGAGGACTAAGCTGGAACGCCTCGGAAAAGTCTGTCTCCCTTACCACACCCTTCAAAACGGAACACAGCAGCGCCTAACACTGCTGTTATTAGGTAGAAATAGGTGTGGTGGTGGTGGTGCCGGAGTCGAACCACAAAGGGTTATACCATCTTCAAACGGCTATCACCGCAGTGGCGTTGATAGCCTAGTGGTTAAGAAACTCGGTGTCTCGTACTCGAACTCGAACTCGGATCAAGGGATCCGAGTTCAAATCCTAGACAGGCACAGATTTTTCAAGGTTGTGTGCGTATTAGAAATTCATTATCACTTGCTTATGATGAAGGGAAATATCATGCGGAAACCTGTATATCTGAGAAATCTTAAAAAAGTTTTTAAAGGTATGTGAAGCCTACCAATTCGCACTTAGCCAGCGCGGTGGATTATGGCTTATTCCTCCTTATTCTGAGAGGAGACTCTTGCCCAGTAGTGGGACAGTAATGGATTGAAGATGGTGGTGACTCTTTATATTCTTCTAGCGCACGTTATTCATATTCAATCTGTTCAATGTTTTGCTTACCAAAGATCAGTAATTAAGGAAGTACGCATAAGTCAAAGTGTGTTTTGATGTTTATTTAAAAATCAATTTGTATTTATCAAACAGGTCAAGTGTAGGTTAAGTACTCACAAAGATAACAGTTATGGAACTAATAAAAGTTTCCATTATGGAGATAACACTGTATTCCGTACATGACAACATAATTTGTTTCACATATTACACTCATATAAAAATACAACCGACTAGTATCATTACAAGTAAAATATTGTTGACAACCCATTTGGTAACCTACTGGTCTCCTGTCAGAGAGAGGGTTTTAGGTACTCGTATGTTGCGCTGGAATTCACGTGATCGGCATAAGAACTCACACTTCACACATTTTTAGGAATTTTTCAGGAGTGCTGGTTTCCTCTCGACGTTTTTCTTTGCCATTTAAGCAAGTGATAATTAATTTCTAATACGCACACAACTTGAAATAGCAGAGGTTGAGAACGGTTCTAAGGATTCAAACCCTTGATTGAGAGGCCAAGTTTCAACCACTAGGCTATAACCGTATTTTTAAAGTTTTAATTAATTCAAGTTGATTCAGTACATACATCGTTGAAGATGACCAATAACGTAACTTGGATGATGTTATAGCCATTTTTAATACTATAAAACCTCCTCCTTTTTGAAGTAATTTAAAAATACCTTTATGATTTCAAGAAACGCACAGCTCGGAAGCGGCAATTATATGAATATGACTAATTATAAAATAGCAGTACGGCCGGCAGGTTTGCTATTTATAACTAAATGTCGGCAACTACCCGACTACTTATATGATAGCTGTGATAATCTACGAACAGGTTCCACTTGCGTTAAAGCCTTAACTAATCAGTTACACTAATTGTATGACCTGCCTGCTTTTTCACAGTTTCGCGCATTTATACGCGTGAGTATCTTTGTTTTTTGTTCACAAGGGGGAAACCTTCAAAAGGTACCCGATGCCGTGGGAGCGACACAGGGTTATGTGGGACACTTACCGCACTAAAATCCCCCAGTGGCCGTCCTTGGCGCTCCGTAGAGGACTCCGGGATCTCCAAGTCAAAAATATAATAGTACTGAGAGTTCTGTAATAATTGCCCAAGTGCGAGTTGAACTCGCACACGAGGGTTTCGTACCACCAAATTTTTATATTTTTTCATATTTTTTAGTATTTGTTTTTGTAGCAGAAGTAAATGTATTATGAAAATTGTAGCTGACTAACTATTATCTATGGTTCAATAGGTATAGCGAAGAACGCTAGAAATAGCGCTTTCTTGTATGGCGACCCACATTTATTTTCAATTATCTATTACGGTTCAAGAAATAGAGCCCTGTGATAGATGGACAGACGGGCAGATGGACAGACACACAGCAGAGGATAAGTAATAGGGTTTACCATTTACGTACGGAACCCTAAAAAATAAGTAGTGGGAAGTCTACCAAATCTTTTCTATGCACTTGGCTGGCGTGAAGAATTATCCTCGTTGATTAATCTCTTCTAATTTTTGATGAAGACAATAGCTTCAAAAACTGTTTTTTGCTTCGCATAAGCACGACTTGACCCTGTTTGAATGTTGCGGGAATTATTTTATTGTTGTCTATACTTCATTGAAACGAAGATCCTGTTGCAGTTGCACAAAGAATTTCCATCGTTTTGTATAAGTTTTTGTCGTATAAAGAGGATGCGTGGCAACCTCTGTAAATGAATCACAGTCCAAATTATAATACCACCTAAACAAAGATATTAGTGTAAATATAGACTCAATTTAAAAGTCTGAATGGTGACATTAGTATTTTTTCAATACTGGATTAATCCTTATGTATATACTAAAATCTGTCTTGTAAAATATGCTTTCAAATAACTAAAACCCCATCGAAATTGGATCGGCAGTTTTTGAGAAAATCGCTGGCACACATACATACCTTATTTTCGAAGTCGGAAAGAAAATGGCAATTAATTTCTATTATCACGTATCTATGACTTCAAACTAGCATTGTACTAACTCTAAAAGTCCAATGTACTTATACGACCAAATTTCGTATTACGACGCAACTACATCTCACAACTACAAAATACAGTTGCAACATTTACGATGGCTAAGAGGAATGACGTTTGTTCTTACGTATTCGTGACGATGGTCTCGCTGTAAAGATACAACGCAGGTGTCTCCGACGCGTCTGTCTATTCTGAGCAAACTCTCATTGCGTCAGAGCGAACGATGACATTGTCGTCGACAATTTATTGGACGAGAAACGAAGTAAATTGGGTGTAGTGGAGTCTTTGCTGTAAAACAGGGGAATAAGGTTTCTTCCACTTTGGTCATCTGGGTAAACAAAAGTGGCACTTTAGTATCCTTTGATCACTTGTAGCTATGAGTACATAGTTGACTTTAGTAAAATTTTGACTTACCCCTTTAATCTTATATATTCGAAATCTTATATATTCGATATAGAAATTCTCGTGTCACAATGTTAGTTTCCGTACTCCTCCGAAACGGCTTTAACGATTTTCACCAAATTTTATATGCATATTCAGTAGGTCTGAGAATGTGCTAGGTACTATCTATTTTTCATACTCCTAAGTCATAAGAGTTGTTCACCCTTAACATTTTTGTATTTATATGGCAACACAACGTTTGCCGGGTCAGCTAGTAAAGAGATATAAATTCACTATTTTTTAATACGTTCATATTAATACGATTATCGTGTTCAATTTTCTTGGTAAGCTGTCTACAAATTAAAAGTTTCTTTTAAATTTATTAAGTGAAGTTGGGCAGAACTACACGGAAAACGATTTCGGGATTTACGTCGGAATTGTTGTTGTTGGTTTTTGCATCAATAAATCGTCAAATTGACTTACCTATTTGTAATTCGTTTTATTGGCCAAGTTATGTTTTAGTTGAATCATTTATGTTGCCAGGGCGGCAAAAATAATAAATTGTCTTGGCTCGGTCGCCGGAGTTCGTCGTAAAGTCGCAACAGTTTGATTCATTTCAGCAACTATTAACTCCTAGATTGAGTGCACTTACGGCAAATGTCTTTATGAAGAATTGCCGTTCCACATTTAATTTTCAGAAATTACCTATACTCTGATTCATAATTAGGTGTCCAAAATGTAAACAAAGGTGTTGACCTATCAAGAAAATACGTTAGAAATGGTAGTTTTTATTTTTGTCGATATTTAAGTAATACAACAATAATAAAATAATAATCTAAATAAATTAAGGTTAATTCACATTTTTTAATATTTATATCACCTCAATTTTATTCCATACAGTAATAATAATAAAAAACAAAGTTTATGGTAGAAAATTAAAATGTGATAATGGTAACACAATCGGAACCCAAGGCATTTCTTGTGCTGTCATTTTTAAGTTTCGTAACTGATATTATTCATTTTCGTGATTGTGATCAAACTCTAATGTTTTCTCGTTTACATAATGCGTTTGTTAAATTGTGTATATTTGTTAAATTTTCGTTTTAGTTGAGTTTGTTAAAGTTTGTGTTTCTTGTTAATTTTGACGGTGACATTCACTGTCAAAATTCTTTGTTTACATTTTGGACACCTAATTATGAATCAGACTTATAGTGTGTAGAATGTAGTGGATGAAAAATAAATCAACTTTTTTAAATGCTCGTAATTTCTTTGATCTCGTAGATGTAGTTGAAGATTAATTTATGACCAATTTTTTAATAAAATAATCGATCGAACATTTGTGAGATGTTGACATAATTATGTTTCGAAATCAGCAATGACATGAATATTTCGCGTACCTGGCATCCAGAGCCATAATAAAATTAACAACTTTTCTGATGCGGCAGTAATAGTGGCGGCGATGTTTTTATTCACCTTTTAAATTAAACTTCAAACATATTCAAAGATCAATTAGAATGTGTGTCTCCCACCCGTCTGGCTATTCTCAGTTCGATACTGCTGGGACAAGTGCCCAGTACTTCATTGTTATTGACCACTTATTTTTAGAGTTGGTGAACCCTGAATGGCTAGGCGTGATTAAAATTGAAGTGCTACTCTGTCAGTGACACATTTGTACCAAATTATGAAACCGTAGAAATAACATAGACTATTCATTTACCTCGATGTAAAAAAGTAAATAAATATGATTATGAATAATTAGCCATTTATTTATTAGATATTTGAGTTCCGTAGGCGAAGGGACTAAAACTGAGACCCTGACACTCTGCTGTCTGTTCGTTCTTCAGTCTCTCACAGAGTTCTATTTCACGATAATTAATTCTAAAAATATTTAAAAAAGAAATTGAAAATTTGGTGGTATCGAACCCTCCGTGTGAGAGTTCCACTCACTCTTGGCCAGATTATTAAGTATCGTAACAATACGATATAACCAATATTAATATGTTGTTATTACAATATTCTTAAATAGATAAAATCGCAAAAATAATTGCATATTCGAGTCTACCGTATCTAATCTGATATAGGTATCGATGTAACGACAATAGAAATTCTCTTTGTTTTTTTTTAGATAAGATAGAGCTATCTCTGTCATCGATTTTCTCGATCGATTGATGTCTTAACTTATTACAGATGCCTTGTATAGCAGTTTTTCGATATTATTCCTATATCAGTGCAGATGATCTACAAGAACACTTATTAACAAAAATAATATGTATTCTTTTATATAAAATCTATTAAAAGTACGATTTGAAATATACGAGGTCGATAGTCATTGGCGGGTCATCTACCCTAGTGATCATGTCATTTATATGACAATATTTGCTTAACATTAGAGTAAATTGGTTTAGCAGACTTCGGGGTGAACGACCGGACCATAAGATGGTTAGCGGTAATCTAACCTTCGATCCTTGTATGCCGTTTACGTAAATAAATCGTGACCCCTTTGATTCTGATGCCTTTGATGGCTGGATCCACTCCACCCACATTCACATTTTATTGTTCGATCCTTAGATAAGTGAAATAGAAAAATACTTCACCGTCTTGAAATTGAACGAAGCCATAAAAGGATGATTTTATCATTTATTGCTTGAATCCTTGACAAATAAAAACATTTTTAGAGGAAATTTACGTATAAATAATTAATACTACGTTATTTACGTAATTAGCAAATAAGTATTTCAAACATTTTATTGACATTTTAGAATTGAGACGATAACACATCATTTATGCAACAATTTCAATTGTCAAAACTGGTTACACTTTCTTGTTAGGAGTGATCAATCTATGTATTTTACTCATCTAAGGTTCGATCATACCTTTTTAAGATACAATATCTTTTCCAGTCAATCGTAGGTGTTTAAATTGTTTAACTGTACTCATCGCCTTTTGTGTCATCAAATTACAGTAAAAATTTATCACCCCGCTGTTAATAAGGCGTGGGATATTTTAACATAAACATTTTTAAACGATTAGATTTTAGAGTAGGTTTTTTAGTTGAATCTTAGCTCAGACTTAGGAGTGACTGTACGAGGTAAAACGTAATAGAGGAAAACATTTTTGAAAATGGTACAAGTAAATGACTCAAGACAAATCGATTCTAGAAAATCATAATACATAATTATAATATCTATTTAGTAGGTACATGCATACATTTGGAGTCAAAATAAAATTTAAAAAACCTATTTTAGCTCATGAGTTCATGTTATTGGGTTTTTTGTTTGTTAAAAAATTATATGATATTAAGATTGACGAGGTTTTTTTTTTTTTTTTTTTTTTTTTTTTTTATATAATATAAGAGTAGCAGACGAGCATGCAGTCCACCTGATGGTAAGTGGCTACTGCCGCCCATGGACATCTGTAATCAACCCCAGATAGGATTAGATATTCCTACCTGAGGTCGGTCACAGATGCGCCGCTACCCCTGAGGACTAAGCTGGAACGCCTCGGAAAAGTCTGTCTCCCTTACCACACCCTTCAAACCGGAACACAGCAGCGCCTAACACTGCTGTTATTAGGTAGAAATAGGTGTGGCGGTGGTGCCGCCGGAGTCGAACCACAAAGGGTTCTACCACCTTCAAAATAATAATATACGCAAATACTTAGTACCCACAAAAATAGATAGGCGCTTAATTAGCGCTTTCTCAAAACAGTCTTTCATCTTCGTCTATTTACTGGACCCTGATAATCACATGTGTAGGTAGAATGGATTGCCAGAATGGCAGTAAATGTCGGCTGCATTCGTCCGCATTGTGGCCCGAAGACAAATATACGAGTAGAGGAAGCTTTGATCCGTATCGCTTCGTAGGAGCATAAATCTTGCGTACTAACGCTTGATTTAATCTCGTGTTTTATTTTTACTCGTACAATTTGAAGCGTTTTCTGTATGGTGCATTAGAAATCAAGCCTTACTTTTCTATGAAGAGGCTTGTGTCCAGTAGTGGAACAGTAATTACTATTACGATAATATATATTGAGTTATTTTTCAACGTGAACTCTCGCATATGTGCGAAGAGATTCTTTGCTAGAAAATACTTTAATTGGTGACGGAAATAATACTTTTACGAATACCTATAGAACTAACACTTCTGTAGGTACACCTGGAACTGACACCTAAAAACGCATAGATTTCTGCCTAACACATTAAAATATGGATCATTTGAGAAATTCGCTGCGCCAATCTAGTCAGCAAATTCGAATTAGAAACGCACATACAACAAACATTTTTTTTATAATATAGGAGTAGCCACAGACCTATATGAGTAGCAGACGAACATGCAGTCCACCTGATGCTAAGTGGCTACTACCGCCCATGGACATCTGTAATTAACCCCAGATAAGATTCGATATTCCTACCTGAGATCGGCCACAGATGCGCAGCTACGCCTGAGGACTAAATTTGAACACCTCGGAAAAGTATGTATCCCTTACCACATCCTTCAAACCAGAACACAACAGTGTTTCACACTGCCGTTATTAGGCAGAAATAGGTGTGGGGGTCGTGCCGCCGGAGCAGAACCACAAAAGGTTCTACCACCTTCAATTGTTCAATTGTTTTTATTTGACATATCTCATCTCTACCAGGTATGATCTCATCGACGTACCCGTGGAGGCCAGAGAGATGGTGGTGCAGATGACTCATGTGGCGAGCGGGAACCTCGTGGACGAGTGCGACGGCAACGTCACCGAGCTGGTGGACACGCGGGTGGTCGTGTATATCACCGTCAAGACCGCCAACACCGACCTCACGTGGGACACCGATGAGCAGTACATGCTTGATGTGCAGACCAAAGGTGAGAACCTAATTATTAGAACCTAAATTACGAGATATTCCAAAACTTGACATCAAAGTCTTGAACATAAAGATAGAGTTTTAGAAGACACGAAATATCTTAGCGCAAAGGTTTTATGAAAATGATTAACTTATTGCATTTAATTGTTTAATAGAAAACTTAACTTATTGCTTTTAATTGTTTAATAGAAAATATCGTTATCTTGAAATTATTATGCACATTTCGATTTTATTAACAGGGTTGGCTCTTGAAGTCATATATGAAATGAAAGGAACCGGTTAAGCGTCATTAACTTCTGTTTGCTAACATCCTTTGTATAGACAATTATTGTCTTTTCAGATGGCAGTGTAGCGGTACACATCGTGGCTGAAACGGTCTACGGAGCTCGTCATGGGCTGGAAACGTTCACACAACTCGTCGCTCCGAACAAGCCTCCGTTTTCAGACAATTACAAGTGCAGTCTCCGCCTCGTCTCCGGAGCCAAAATCAGAGACAGACCGGTTTACAAGCACAGAGGCTTAGTTCTAGACACTTCTAGGAACTTCATCCCCATAGACGATATTAGGAGGACCATAGACGGCATGGCGGCTTCCAAAATGAACGTCTTCCATTGGCATGTGACGGATTCCCACAGCTTCCCGTTTGAATCCACTCGTGTGCCTCAGTTTACAAGGTAACTCTTCTTCTTTATGGAAATCGTATGGGAAATCTAACTCTTTGTACTTGATTACTTTTAGCTTAGGTTGTTGAAAATTGGAGTAATTTATTCCTAAAGTTACACGATATCTACATGACGTTGAACATAGTGCCGACAAACATATCCTTTATCTTGTGTAACCCTAATTGAATACATTAACTGTTATAATGCACTTAAATTTTTAGGACTTCGATAAATATAGTGCCATTAAAACGACATCAAATAAAAATCTTCACTAATAGCGATATAAGTGTCTATTAACTATTATCTTGTAATATCCGTGTTTAATATTGAATACTCAAAAAACATTTTATCGTTCAATACATATCAGCTGTAAAAATGTTTTCGCAAAATTAAATCGGCGAAACACAAAAAGAGAATTAAAAACGCCGCCATTAATTAATGTTAGTCGATCGGGAACGATAAAAGTACGCAACGAATGATTTACGATGCCGGTGCTAATAACTTCTTCCTGGTAGGTGAAAAAGTTTGCATCTTTAATGTTCTACAGTGCTATGAACAGAAAATGCATTACCTAAACTAAAGTTTAGGACTTTAGTTTTAGCTTTTAAGTTTGTATTTATGTATGTATGTATGTATGTATGTATGTATGTATGTGAGGTTCTCTTGCAACTGAATTTTAAATTCAACTACCCCGATTTTGCTGAAAGCTGAAATTTAGCATACACGTTCGATTTGGATGACGTCATTCAAAAAAAAATCAAATAAACACGATATGGGTATGAAATGAAAGGTTGCCTTAGGAGAATACGCTTTGAACTAATTGAATCAATTCTGATTGGAGGAAAAGAAACTTATCTTTATAATGTGTATACACATAACTTGTCTTTGTCAATCAAACCAACTGAATAATGGGTGCCGATTTGTGGTTTTAATTTTATAGAACGGAAAAATATCTACCAAATGCTATTACCATATTTTATTAAATCAACATTTCACATGGATCTTGATAGGAATCGCTTACAATAGTGCAATCAGTTGAGAGAGCCGTTGCATAGGTACTTTAGTTCGTTTTCTTTGAAGTTCACTTCGACGTTCTTTTGTCCGAGAATAAGTACGTCATTGGTATCAATTCATAAACACATTACTTAAGTATGTTTTGAGCGGAAACGGTTTTTTCATGAACGATTCGTGTGATTTTTTAATCTTTTACTCAAGTAAGATTTTTACTTTTCGCGTATTTACAAGTGCTTGGTCTCTTCAGCGTAAAGGAAATCAACGTTAAATGTTAAAGTCGTGTCAGCTATTTCTATTAAGATTTGCCAATACAGATGAACAAAGACATAGCAAATGTAGCAAAACAAAAAAAAATAATTGGCCAAGTGCAATTCGAACTCGCACAGGGAGGGTTCTGTACCACTTAAATTATTATAGAGATAGAGCCCTCTGACTGACCGACAGATTGTCAGACAGACAAACTGATAAACAACGGATTCTTAGCAATAGGGTTCCGTTTTTACCCTTTGGGTACGGAACCTTAAAACACATTTCCTTTACATTTTGGAATCGGGCAAAGATTGAATGACTTAGATTTTAGAATCACAGCCAGGATGTAATTAAGCATTTTTTTAAATGCTTTTTGTAATTTTAGATATGGCGCATACTCTCCGTACGAAATCTACACGGCAGAGGAAGTCCGCGAACTGATTAATTACGCGAAAGTTCGTGGTGTGCGAGTAGTTGTGGAAATTGATGCGCCTGCGCATTCCGGCAACGGCTGGCAATGGGGGAAGGTGAGAATTTTTGTAATTTAATTAATAAGTAGTCATTGTGGACACGTTTATCCGCCATTATTAACGTCAAATAAAATTATTATTTTTTATTAATATATTTTTCCAACGAAGAGGTGCATGCATAAGCATGCAGCCATATAAGATAAGAAGTCTATCTGAGATCGATCATAGATGCGTTAAGCCTGAATTGGCATACCTTGTGTAGATAGAGATCTAATAAAGGAAAGCCTTAACCACATACTTCAAGCCAGAACATAGCAGCGCTTCACCTTTGTGAACAGCTAGAAATAGGTGTGGGACTATGGAGTTGTCGGCAATTACTTATTTTCTCAATTAATTGAGTACATTGGAAACTGTAAAATGTTCCTAAATAAATTCAACAGTGAAATCATAATATTAAGTAAACATTTTTACACACTCATTATTATTGTTCCAAAAGATGTTAAGTGTAATGCTAGCATGTTATTCCCGATAATTCAACTCAATTTCTTCAATGATCCCAGGAGTACGGTTTTGGAGATCTGGCAGTGTGTGTGAACGCCAAGGAATGGCGACGGCTTTGCATCCAGCCGCCGTGTGGACAGCTGAACCCGGCCAATCCAGAAATGTATCGTGTCCTGAGGGACTTGTACCGGGACATCGCTGAAGCGTTGCCCAAGCCTGCGCTGTTCCATATGGGTGGAGACGAGGTTAGTATTCAAATTAGGCCGGTAGCGATACAGTGCATGATTAGTTCAGCAACGGTGTTCAGAATCCAATATGACAGACGTCCCCAAATGGCAAACCAAATATTTTTTATGAACCCACTTATATGATAGTGATACTTCAGCTGATACCCTTTTTCCGAGATTTTTAACAGAGGAACACGAAAAAGCTTGTTAATTTTTTTAAATATAAATTATTAAAATTTTTGATTTAAGTTCCCTTGCATCTCCAGGTATTCTTCGGATGCTGGAACGCTAGTGAAGAGATCACGTCGTACATGAAAGAGAAGGGCTACGACACTACCGTGGAAGGGTTCATAAAGCTATGGGCAGAATTCCACCAAAAAGCTCTCGAGATTTGGGACGAGGAGATGATAGCGGCTGGTACTGTGAACCCGCAGCCGGTGATGCTGTGGTCCTCGGAGCTCACTCAAGCGCACAGGATATCCAAATATCTTAATAAGGAAAGGTGAGTTAATACTAATTTACTTATGTTATGGATGAAGTAATTTGTACTTCCTGTTACTATTGTGCAAAAAGAATAGACGATCCTTCTTGGAAGAAACTAGAGGTTTTCTTTATTCATTACTTTTAAGGTAACCTAAGCAATATAGGATTAAAAGTAATTTTAAATTAACATAGTCTAATGAAGTAATACTCTTCATTGTGCCGTTTATCACAATTATTTACTTAAAGAGTTGTAATTACAACTATTGATAAAGCATTTGACTTAATTAAAACAGTTTATCAAAAGTCAATGAACTTGAATGTGCAGTGACCGTATTTATCAAAGAAAAGATACGTCAGCGAAAATTCAACTTGTCAATGAGACCAGGACCGAGGCTATTATAATAATGAACAAGATATATAAATTTTGCACGCCCAATGTGGTAGAACATAAGATAATTGTTATAAATTTAAGGTCCTTGTAAAATACTATGTTCTTGCAAATAAATGATTTGATTTGATTTGATAAAATACTAGCTGACCCGGCAAACGTTGTGTTGCCATATAAATAAAAAAATGTTAACGGTGAACAACCCTTATCACTTAGGAGTATGAAAAATAGGTAGTAGCCGATTGTCAGACTGAATATGCATATAAAATTTGGTGAAAATCGGTAAAGCCGTTTCGGAGGAGTACGGTCACTAACATTGTGACTCGAGAATTTTATATATGTCGGAGAAGGACGGCTCTCATCGACATCATTGATAGAATCTATGGGTTTTGTGGGCGTTGTCATAGGGTAGATGCAGGCACAAATACAGTAATCACAGTATTATATAAGATTACTTTTGATATTTTATTATTTAGATTCATTTCAATTTGATTGTTTGTGCATGTATTCGTTATCAATTGCAAAAGGTCAATAAACCGTCATTATAGATAAACGTCATTTATTGCTTCCTAGATTAATACGATGTCAATTGAAATGACGTCAATTGGTTCTGAGCGTGCAAAAGTCAGAGGACGGAATTGTATATTAAAGTGAATTTTATCAAAGAGATTAAATATATAGCAGACTTATTAACAGTAATATTAATAATAATATATTTAGTTTAAAATCGACATAAATATGAAAAATTGCTAATAGCTTGCGCATGACACTTATCCTCTTTATTATGTTTCCTCTTATGCTTTTAGTTCCAATGTCGATCTTAAACCTTATAACCTCATATTTCAGATACGTCATAGAAGTGTGGGAGCCGATATCCAGTCCTCTACTAACCCAGCTCTTGAGGCTTGGCTTCCGAGTGGTATCAGTACCGAAGGACATCTGGTACTTGGACCACGGCTTCTGGGGCACCACCAAGTACTCGAACTGGAGGAGGATGTACTCGCACATGCTGCCGCGGGAACCCAACGTGCTGGGGGGCGAAGTTGCCATGTGGAGCGAATATGTTGATGCGCAGGCTTTGGGTAAGTTTAAAATGAATAAAAATAAAGAGGAATAAAACAATGGAAGGAAAAAAAGGTCTAAACGAATTCTCTCACTTATTGCCTTTAAATCATGCTAATGTTAAGAATCATCTATAATTTCTGAAGAACCGATATTCATTGTGGTAACGAAACAAACATTTATATGTCGTGTCGTGGTACGACACCGTGTCGTAGCTTTATAATTTTTTAATAGCTATAATTTGACGTTTTCAATTTGTTAATGTGCGTGTATTTTTTAATGCTTGAAATGATCGCTTTCTGCGTACAGGATTATTTTTAGCGTCGTAGTCACCTTTGCGTAAAGATAAAGGAAGTTTAATCTTACACTTGAATACATAAGTAAACGTGAGCTTCCATTAACTATATGTACCATTGATAACCTTTAATGAGTCCACGTAAAAATAAAACACCCTTTCCTTCCAGATACGCGCGTGTGGCCGCGCGCGGCGGCGGTGGCGGAGCGGCTGTGGGCCGACCCGGCGCCGGGCGCCGCGGCCGCCGAGCCGCGCCTGCAGCGACACCGCCTGCGCCTCGCCGCGCGCGGCCTGCGCTCCGACGTACTGTCCCCCGCCTGGTGCGCACAGCACGATTCCCACTGTTTATAGCGCCCTGGTACTTTGATAAGTGATGTATAAGCCTGAGTGTTGATGAGGGCTAGATACATTGACTCTTTCTGCTGATAACGTCCTTGTATATTTCGCGTGAAACTGCTAGTCCGCTCTGAATATAGAAATGATTCGCGTCACCGTAGAAAATTGTATGACTACACCTTCTCGCGACAACTTCAGCGGACTAGCAGTTTGGTGCAGACTATACTTCACTTGCCGACGATACAATTTCTTTCTATTATTTTAGAAATCCTACACCAACCCATACACTCTACTATTTAAAATTACTTATCATTTATTGACCAGTACCTTAAAAGGCTGATGAGTCATTGACAGGTTATTGTACCATACATTAGAACTGTTCATGACGCAGCTGCATTGTTATCATCTGCGCCTCGCCGCGCGCGGGTTACGTTCTGATGTACTGTCCCCCGCCTGGTGTGCCCAACACGACTCCCACTGTTTATAGCGCCCTGGTCCTTTGCTGAGTTATTTATAAGAGCCTACATGTTTGTGAGAGCCTAATACCTTGTTCTACTATTTATAACGTCCTAGTATGCGCGACTCTCACTGCTTATAGCGCCCTAGTACTTCGTTTAATAATATAAATACATATAGAAGCCTGACTGTTTATGAGAGCCTGGTACATTGCTTACTTGAATACTGTCCTATTGCTTATTTAAATCCGGGTAAAAGATTCGATTAAAAATTATTGAATTCTTCTGTTCATGAAAGCCTAATAATAATGTCGAGCCCCTCTACTTATAACGTCCTAGTGCCTCGCTTGAGAATATAATATAACGGACTTACTATTAATAAGGACTTAACATTGACTCTTTCTGTTCATAATATCCTAGTTCTTCGACTGACGATGATACAACTTCTCTCTGCTGTTTTAGCTACCCAGAACTGGTATACCTATAAAATCGACTATTTATAATTACTTACCATTTATTGACCAATGTACCTTAAAGGGCTGGCGAGTCAAATTGACAGGTTATATTATACATAAGAACTGTTAAAGTAGTAGCGTTATCGTCTCTGGCTTGCCGTGCGCATGTTACGTTCTGTTGTGCTGTCCCCGTCCGGTGCGCGCAGCACGACTCTCGCTGCTTATAGCGCTCTGGTACTTGCTAAATTATGAATAACAGTCTGTCTGGCTGTTCATGAGAGCCTAGTACCTCGCTCGAGTCTTACTATTTATAATGTCCTAGCATCTTCCCTAGCATGAAGAATTTCACTGCTTATAATGCCCTGGTACTTTGAGGATATTATTTGTAACGGTCACTGTTTGAGAGTCTGATACATGTCGCTTCCACTTTTTATAGCGCCCTAATACTTTGTTCGATGATATACATGCATACATATAGAAGTTTGACTCTTTTTGAGAACGCCACGTCTCCACTTACTTATAGCAACCTGGTACTTTGCTCAAGAATATGTAACAAACTGTCAGTTGATGAGGGCTTAGTTTGATTTTCACTACTTATAATGTCCTAGTACTTTGTGCGACGACGGTATCTCCATTCAGAACTGTTATACGTATAATACAATGTACTATTCACTGTTACTAAGGCTTTATCGACCTTTAAATGCAGATGTGTGAGTCGATGGACTGTTTATAATATCATAAATTACTATTGTTAATTGCATGGCTGCAGCCACGGGGTTGCCAGACTGTTCATAAGAGCCTGTTCATAAACCCGTATATTTTATAAAGACATGGAGTGATGTACCAGGGCGCTTATAAATGTATAGCTCCTAGTACCACTCCATGATACTATACTGTATAAATGATATCGCGACTGTTCATGAATGCCTAGTACGAATCCTATTGCTTATAGAGCCCTTTTGACAGTACCTACTCTGTTATCTTATACCCTCTTCTCTAGTACCTTGTTTAACAATACCTATTCGCAGTTTAGTCCCTATTACAGCTCCTATTTACTGCTCATTGCATATTTAGTGCATCGTGCGTTATGTTTGCTTATTATCCTTTATTAACTGATTTTTCACATATTACTAAAGATACTACAAAATAATGAGATATGCTCTACATAACTACGTCTGTTTTATGTCATGGTGCTTTTAAATAATAAATGTTAAGATTGATTTTAAACTGTATATAGTAAGAAATTACGTTTTGTAGAAAGGAAATACTACAATAAAAGGTTTTTTATAAAGACTGTCAATATTACCATTTTTGAAACATATCGCTACTTATTTTGGTAACTTTTCAAATTGAGGTTTATTCTTCATTGATTTTATATAGGTTAAGTAGATCTCATCATAAGACTAAATAACAATGAATTAAAAACATTTAAGTGAACGTAGCAATACTTCTATTTAATCGAATTCATGAGTTCTACATATTATCAATAATTAGGATTAGGTGACAAATAAATTAAAAATTCATTTACAAAGCTCTTTGAAAGCAAAATTCATATTTATGTTGAGTTTTACTATGTTATGACGTACTTTAATAAAATTATTATGCATATGTAACAAATATTGTGTAAGAATTAAAAATGAAATATTTTTGGATGTATTCGTTTGTATAAAATATCATTGATATGTGCATAATAAAAGAAGAAGAAGTAATTTTGTAATTAATTTCTATTCTCTTATTTATGTAAATAGGGCTTATTCAGTATAATTTATTGACTGATAGTATTAAACATTTTAGAGAGTTGTATGCCTAAATAAAAATAAAAATGACTATTCTACAATAGCCAACAATTAACTATTTAATTATTATTTCATTGTAATATAAATTGTATGAAATGCTATATTTAATAACCAAAAATTGTAGAGAAAATAATAATCATTGTAAAAGACATTTTTGTATTGTGGATAAATTTTGAATGTTTTTGAATGAAGATAGACTGAAGAGTCTATGTGTGATACTTAATAATATATAAATTATTTATTATTGACGATATATAATGATAGAAATAAAACTGTTTCGTACTAATATGGTTTTGTTATTTTACAATCAAATTTTCCAGTAATACACTATGTACATCTAACACTATGACTAGTTAAGCAAAGTTATTTGACATAGAAAATTATTATACGGTAAATTACGCTATCTATTAAGATAATGATAATTTATTTATAAAACTAATTTAAAAATACATAAATAAAATATTTTTGGTATTTTACGTATTGTACGCATTTTGCAGACACAAAACATTAAATAAACAAATACTGGTAATAATTGACCCAAAGACCTATATCTAAAGGTCTGTGAAATGACCACTACATCAAACACTCATACAAAATCTTTAAATATTTCATGACTTCATACACACTTAGTTTGAAGTAAGTTGAGTTAAATATAATGCTGCTGTAAGTGAACAAATTTGGCTCGGGCACGTGTTTAATAATGCAATTATTTTGTGTCTAGTTTTTTTGTGCGTTTCAATTATTATTAAACGCCAAATTACATCAACTGTTGGAGCTATAATTGTTTGAGCAATCATAATTTTACTCCGTAACTCATCAACAGATGGCGCCACGTGTATTCTGAATGACGCTATCGAAGTTTTCTCGGCTTTGCATACCTATATATAACCATCCAAATACAATGCTGGTACCTTTGCTGAAATAATTATAAGCTTGTATCTGCATTGACTAATTTATAAAGGTAGTTAGGTTAGTTGGGAATACTGTTAAGTCTAAAGAAACAGAGAGGGATCCAATCGGGAATGGATTCATAAAGAATCTCTAGAGGGCAATCTGTACGAAACTATAGAAGATTTTTTGCCCAAAATCAGATACATTATGATCCAAGTTGTTAAAGGTTAGAGCCGTAATAGTCCTAATTGATAGCATATTTTATGTAAAAAGAATTACGTTTACACTATATTAAATTCTGAAGCTAAGTATGACTATTATTAGATTTATGCATAAGTCTATTTTACTGAGTTTTCGTACACGTTCTAATATAGGATACGAATACTAATGAGTAAAAATAACAATAATCGTATACAGAACTAAGTCTCTATGAGACGATTGATTACTTGACTAGAAACTAAAGAGCACATAGGATGTAACATTATTTAAATTACAAAGACATGTTATTCCTACTGATATTCCTGTCATTCCCAATATTCTTAGCCGTGTTTAAACTGAGATCGTTCGGCACTAAATCGTGGAGGACCGTGTCGCTTCTGAAAATGCTTGTGGCTATTCTGTTAGCTAGTCGCTCTGATTCGCGCAAATCATCGTCTTTGGAAGAGTGGGACGTGAGATCGATCTCGGTATCGCTGTCGCTGTCACTCATTTCCTTCTCCCGTCGCGGACGATAAGCCAAGTTCTGCGGTTCTTCCAATTCTTGGGACGTTGCGCAGTGACATGGATTTGTGTTCTTTGACGTCATTACACGCAAGTCTGTTGGCACGATCTCATTGTTGTCCATCTGAGGAGGCATGAGTAGAGGTGGAAACGGGAAGGCTGGTTGTTGAAGCATTCGGCCGTCGTCATTACCATACGGCATGGGTGGCGGTATGTCGTGGACTGTCGGTGGCATCGGATGCGGCTCCAGCACGTTTCCATTGTGGTGGTACGGATCTGGACGAGGCGATTTTAATTCGCCATTACTTTCCAACGCTGGCGGTTCTGGTGAAGACTTTTCAGTTGGCGATTCTCCTCCCTCAGGCGAAGAATCGGGTGGTTTTGTGTGGCCTGTAAAATAATTAATTATCATTATAGTTATTCAAACTACACCGCTGTAGTTTTTAAAATATTGACATCACATTTATGATCGGGTTTAACTAACATAATTAAATATTTTATTTGACAAGAAAAAGAAACAATTATAATGCGTTCGTACATTTAACACTTGTCGCAAACTTCAAACCACTACATACTTGGCTTAGAGAATCAAAGGCACAAATGCTTGCAAATACACACCAACTCAAACGCTTTATCCGCACGTTTGAATTTGTGACGGTTTGTAGTTTGGGCAAGGGTGTGGACGCGAAATAACATTCGTGTTACTTATAAAATTATGTGTATCATTTAGTTCCGATTGATAAAAAGGTTAATTATGGTTATTAAATTTTGGTTAAAAAATAAATAAAAACATGAATTTATTTCAAGGTTTAATCATTTACAACTTAAATATTCAAAGATACAAGATTGAATAAAAGTAATTATGATCTTCGTAATTAATCATGTTTTTTTTTTTTCCGATTCGGACTTCCGAGCATGAGGACTTTGTAATAATGTTTTTCTTAACTGTTTGAAATTATAATTAGTGCCTATGTTTTCGCTTTAAGCTTTAAATTTTATTATTTAATTTTATGTTTTAATTAAACTGTTTATCGGATATGACTAAATATAAAAGACAATTTCATGAACATTGATTGTTTCACCTACTTCTAAACGCTTTTGCTACGCAATGAAACATTGCTATTTTTCGACTATTGTAAGAGTACCTCCCTGTTATTCTAAGACGATTAAGAGGGAACCATATTTGAAATACTAGATTAGGTTAGGTTATATAATAGGCTAAGATTTGGTTATAAAATTGAAACTTAATTTACGATTAAGTTTCAAGCCGAAATAAAAATAGTTTTCAACTACAAAATTGTGATGAACGTTATTAATTTCAAAAGTGTGAAGCCAAAAGTCAAAAGACTACCCTTTTTATCTTTTGACTTTTTGTCCTTTAAAGATGTACCCCCGTTATCAGGGGAAGCAAACTCGTCAAGAGCGATACATCGCGATTAATTTAAGTAGAGTCGATCGTGGCAAGGCAAAAAAATCATCTATCCCAGTTGGAAAAAATAAATAGTAAACAGTATGTAATCGTTTATTTGAACAAGATCATTAATTGATTTACCGTTGAGCAGAACTTTTGGCGTACCATCCGATGCAGTTAAAGTCGAAAGGACGTTAGGTAATCAGAGTGTGAAAGAAGCTGGGTATTGAACAAGTAGCTGCAAAAAACAGTTACATAAATAGAAAGAAATAATATGTTCGTTGCAGATCGTCGATTGCTAACGTCGACTAAACTGTCTTTTCTTTTCTGCCCTGCATGTTAAGACATGTAAAATCTTAAAATACTAACCAGGCATTCCTAACGGTGGTGTGCCGAGTCCAAGACAACGCATCCTCCAAGCATCTTGCAGTAGTTGGAGTCGAGCCTGCTTGCGCCACTTAGCTCGCCGGTTTTGGAACCACACCTGGAATTGCGAACTTATGAGTTTCCAAGGATAAATAAAGGACAAGCCAGGAGTGACTTTCTACTCACTACTTACGTGAGTCCTACTCATTCCTGCCTTGAAAAGGTCTCCTGAAAACGAGCAAGAGGGTCCCACTACCGTGACCTGATGACTTCATGAAGATGACGGGAAGCCTGTATTCAGACGGCTTAAGACTGATTGGTGCAGCGCAGATTGGGGTATATATATCCAGCAGTAGATTGTATAAGGCTGATGGATTGATGGAAAGGTAAATGATCATTAAGAGTTCTAAGGTTTTATCGGCTTGCGCTGTCATCATCATCGTCTTATAGCAAAAGTAACAGTGATATCAAAGCGTTTTAACATAATCCTTAAAAGTATCAATGATGTGTGGTAGACGTCCATGGGTTGGGAACTGTCTTAAAGTAGAACGTGTCTGTTTGCTAATTCAAAACCAAAAAAAAGTTACCAAATAAATTGATGTGACCTTCAGAAGTAATAACGCATCTAGGATCTGCTTCACAAAGAACCCCTGCTATGGAGGTGGTTACATATGTCCATGGACAGCAGTAATCAATTACCAGAACTGCATGTTTTTTCCTACTTTTATCCCATAATTATGTTGCTCCATTACGTTTTCCCTCTCAGTGTTCGAGTGCTCAATGAATCAGGAACTTTTCATTAAGGAGCGGCATTAGATCGACTTATCGAGTTGTCAATTAACCGTTATAACTTGTTGTAAAAATTAGTGTAGATATTAAATTATAATTAACCTTAAGATTTATTCTTATGTAGCTTAGTTGCTTCAGAGATAACCTTAATTATACATAAGATCCTATTTATACAAATATTTACAAAATACATAGTAGTATATTATTAATTCAAAATATATCTGCGTTTTTCAAAGATAATGGAATAATTCTAATAAATTTAGAGATAATCGGTCTTCAATTATTTTTACATCATGTTGAATTACTTAAATACAGGCTAAGTTAAGGAAATCTTTCGAGTTATTCATCAGATTCGAACCCACATTCTCACTTACCTATTAGAGCTAACTTATCTAAAAATCTTAAAACAGTTCAATGTTATTGGCCGTACTGGCATTGAATAGGGCAAATTGTTATTATTAAGATCTATATTATTATCAAACTTAGGTACCTACCTGTACTCTCGCTTCCGAGAGGCTGATCCTCAAAGCGACTTCTTCTCTCAAAAAGACGTCAGGGTAATGTGTTTTCTGGAACAACGACTCCAGCTCGCTCAGCTGCTGCGGTGTAAACGTGGTTCGGTTCCGGCGTTGACGACGGCGTCCAAACATGTATTCAGTCAGGAGGTCTCCTGGTAACGGCGACAAGTATGGACCAGCCATTATTATTCCTTCTTTAACCTCTCTTAGTTTAGTGCATCATATTATTCAAAGTGTATGAAAGCAAATCTGTCAGTACGAAGTCACTTTCTTGTTCCAAACATTTCACTCCGAAACTTTTCGCCCGCGAATTTGTTGGCACAACTTTACTGTGGGGTCTTCTATCAGAGATGATCGACACTGGACTACTCGAATCTACGAAAATTCAGTGATGAAAACCCCTCTGACTCCACCCCTCGGCAATAGAATGCGCACATTTGGTTGGCGGAGGGCGCTAGGGGTGGGAAATCCAGCCAATCGCGACGCCCGCCGAGGGGTAGTATTTCAAATAGGTGTAGATTAAGTTATGGCGTATCCGTAAGTATAAATTTTGTATAAATGCAGTTAATTTTGTACTGAAACTTAACGAGATATCGAAAGCTGTCAACGCGCTGATTAAAACGTAATTAAGCGCTTAACCATTTCCATCATCAATGATTAAATGGAATGGCTTCGTATTCAGATTTAATGTGATGTTATTTTTTCAAGTTGTTTAAACTTTTATTAACCGCACTTACTTCAAATTTAATTAACATTGTATTTAATCTGGACAAAATTAATTTCAATTTGTAGATTAGTATCTAATAATTTTTTTCACTCTTCAATGAATTTATTATTGAAGCAAATTTGAGCTTCAAATTGTAAGTAATGTAACTTCTGAATAAGTTTAGCAATTCAGTCAATGTAATACGTTGAACAGGGGATCTACCTGATGTAGATCACAGTATGAATATGGTGTATCTCCTCATGTGACGGTAAGTCAGTTGGCATTCACACCCTTTCACCGAAATGTACAAAAGTTGATCATAGATATCTTGATGTTATTTGGATTTTTAATCCAAATAAGTTTAATAAAATAAGCAGTATTATTTTTTTATAATATTGAAGTACAAAACAATATAATTGGCTACTGTCGCTAATGCGTGTGGTAGTTATACGCAGTCAAAGAAAAAAAAGATAGACGCGGGATTGTAATTCAATAAATTTAAAAAATAAACAAGAGTTCTATCATCTTTAAATAGATATATAAGTACGATTTAGTTGAGCACCCTCGAGTGCTTATTTCATCTTTACTTCATTACTAGTATCTATTGAAGAATCCAAACTTACCTATCTACCTTCTGGTCCCCTCAAATTTTCGTATTGTCATTGTCACCATTACTTACAGACACACATACATACATACTTACATTACATACATACATTACATACATACTTACAGACATAGATTACATACATACTTACATTGTGAGTGTAGAAAGCGTTTATTACTTGATAAGTGTTCAAATAATACACACACAGTCTACTAATGTAATGGGTGATTAAAGTTTTATTTCATTTTATTTGTAAAAACTAAAATGTAGCACTGTTAACGCCATCTGTTATGAAATTCCGAAAGCTTGAAGATAAAATATTGGCGACAAACTTCATCATCCGCACAAGTATTATATTCCATTCCGATAAAAAAACACTAACATAATATTGCACCAAAGTGTATAATTTGTAAGATATATAATATGAACTTATATATACTAAAATGTGGTATAGTTTTAAATAATAACGTATAATAAAAATAACTAGGCTTAATGACATGATTTGTATTGTTTTATAGAAGGTTCTTATTATTAGAATGAGAAATTTATTGATAAGCAAATGATTCATCTTCGCTCGGAATAAAGGGCAGCACCAAGTAAATTATTTATTTAATTAATTGTTATTTTATAAAATAAGTCTCTTTCAAATTATACGAATAGCATGAATACCGTAAGATGGTAAATGGCAATTGCCCCCATAGAGTCTTAGATAAGAGTCCTAATTAATTACAAATATTAAGGTATTCACTTTATCCAGGATTTAGGTACAAAATAGCAAGCATAACCAAGTTTCTTTTCACATGGTGATTATTGTAAGCTCATTATTCCTGAAATACTATTTCATATAATAACAACTCCATTATTTATTTATCGGACAATCCATTCTATGACATCGTATTCTCTAAAACAATATAATATCCTTCTTTCTTTTTAATATATATTTCCTGCTAGATTGCCACTCACCCGCAATTAAATAGACTCTTATTAACATAAAATAATTAAAAAACTATTGTAACTAAAATATACCCTTATACTGTCAATAATTAATTTAATATCGACTCAAAAATCACGTTGTCAATTTTGGCGCAAAACCCGAGATTTTAAATTAAGCGTTTAGCTGTTTTCACCCTGTTACCATGGTCCGGCTCCAAGGACCAAGCCCGATCACAATCTATAAAAGTACTGATCGACGCCATTATAGCCTTTAAACGTGAGGGGTTACGATTTCTATGGGTTAAGTTCTGAGTTTTCTTCACTATTAGATCAGATAAATTATACAGATTTTTGTATGATATAAAAGCATACAAGCATACAGTCTTTTTGATGATAAGCGAGTTGTGTTGCCCATGGATATCTTTAAACCGTAGATTATTATCTACGGTTAAAAGAATCCATACGGTTTAAAGATATCCATGGGCATGGACCAGTCTCAGATATGACTGTAAACTGTAATCCTTTACAGTCATATCTGAGACCGGTCACAGATGCGTTGCTAGCCTGATGACTAAGAAGAAACGCCTCATATAAATTTATCTTACTTACCGCTTCAACCAGAAGACAACAGCGCTTATCACAGTTATTTTAAGAAATAGGTGTGGCGGTGGTGTCTTCCGAGTCAAATAACAAAGGGTGCTGCCTTCAAAAATAGCGTCTTAATATAAAATTTATTGATATGTTACATGTGTATTCAAAATTATCTTGATTGCACAGATTTTCTAGAAGTCAAAACACAATTATGTTCAAATAAAGATTTTTTAAACGTACCTACAGGATACTAAAAGTACCGAACGGTCTAGCTATGGATTTGATTGATCAAAACCTGAATTGAAAACTTCCACTAATGGTACTGTATTGAACTTCTAAAAGCTAATAGGTACATTCTTTGAAATTCCAAAGATTCTTACCTAATTAAATAAACCACTAAGATGGAATAACGACTAATAATAATCATACATTAACCGAAATACGCTAAAAAACTAAATATTAGCATCATTTGTCGACTTAGCTGCTCTAAAATGCGACAATGGTGGGTACACGATATTATGTACAAAGTCCCAAAGGCAACCCTGTTAGCTGGGCGGGCGGCGCGCCCACCGCAGCGGCGCTAAATGAGTTTCCGCAAACATTTTAATGAATAACACCTCCCCGCCCGCCCCCCGCCAGCCTGCAATGCGCTAATTAAACATTCGAGGCATATTGTTTCAGTAACGATGCTGCAGATTTCGTAGTCCGGATAATGCGCGGATTAAATCCGTTCTGCAAATTATTTATGTTTTTGTGCACTGTTTACTGCTTACGTTCTGTACCGGATCTTAATTAAAAGTCTCCGCTCACAACATTTTTGGTGTAATGTAAAATAAATATTTTTTGTGTGATAATAGTTTTTTATTTTAGTAGTATAATAATTATAGACTTTTGGTCTATTATGTTTGGGTCTGGGGTTGGGATACCAGGCATCTGTGATTAATGAAGTTGAAGTAAAGTTTATTAAAAAGCTATATGTATATTGTACACACGTAAAAGTTTTCCTTCTAAGGCGTTAATTAAAAAAAGGTATATTATCCGCTTTGACAAACAATTTAAGTGAGTTAAAATAGGCATCAAATAATTATAAAATGAATGACTAATGACTATAAAAATAATAAACTAAAAAGGTAAATACTGTAGTCTACGTCACTCCACTTAGACAAATCCAACAACTCATATGTTAAACCACGTTAAGCTGTTTGAACTGTAAGGCGATCCTATAAAGAAATATAGTAAATTCATACATACATAGATAATACAAAAAATCATAATTCTTCACAGTTGGATAAAAGACATCGTAAGGAAAGTTACATTTCTTAATCTATTACTATAATTCCCATTTCCATTTTGATATGAAGTAACATTTAATTTTAACCCGAATTTCTCCAGATAGGTACTGTATATATTTACCGGTGCATCAAGAGAACATCCTTTAACATCAATACATCTTGAAATACTATCACTTGACATTTGCTACGGCTTCTATTCAAGACACTATTAGCAATAATTAGAAGCAATTTAATTAAGACAAGTAATTTATCATGTACACTATAAGAACAGCTAATAAAAAATATATTATACTTAACTTTCTTATGAAATGTATGCACTCAACGACCATGTCTATCTTTCATGTTTTCTTTCACATAGAATTTACAAATGAGCCACTTACCATGAGATGCATTCTCATGGTAAGTGGCAACTGACGTCCATAGATAACAAACAATAATGATAATCAGCTCCAGACAGAATTAGGGTCCTACCTGATGTGGGTCATAGGGTTTTTATTCCTCGTGTACCTCGTGTTCCTCCCTTTAAATCAAACGCAGTAGCGCCTTGATTGTGGTGGTTCCACTCCCTTTAAAGTTATTTGCTGTTAAGTTGTAGCTATGCCCTAAAGATATTTGTAAAGAATTACAATTTCCTAAGAAGCAATCATACAATTATTTATAAATAATTATTTAAATAGTGAGCAAAACATCCTAAGGTATCATATTACTTTATTCGTATTACGACAAATAGTCTGGTCAGAGCAACTGCTTTCGAAGCAAAACAATCTTTACTCCTTTCTTCACATGGTAAAAGTTTCACAGATAATGTCTTAGTAATCGAATTATATAGAGTTCTGAAAAAAATATAATTAAGAGCTAGTATTCATTGAGTTGTTAACTGTGGTAGCAAATTCAAAATACGATAATCAATACACATTTGAAGGTGGTAGAACCCTTTGTGGTTCGACCCCGGCGGCACCATCGCCACACCTATTTCTGCCTTATAACAGGAGTATTAAACGCTGCTGTGATCTAGTTTGAAGGATATGGTAAGGGAGACATACTTTTTCGAGGCGTTCCAGCTTTGTCCTCAGGAGTAGCGGCGCATCTGTGGCCAACCTTAGGAAGGAATTGCTAATTCTATCTGGGGTTGATTACAGATGTCCATGGGTGGCAGCAGCCACTTATCATCAGGTGGACCGCATGCTCGTCTGCTATTTTCATATTATTATAAAAAAACTTTTAAAATCAAGAACCTACTGATAAGTAGTAAAATTTGGCAACATTAAAACATCAAATCAATTACTAATTATATAAAATTTAATATACATTCGTATCTCAATCAATCCACGAGGAGTCCCAAGTTCATTAGTCGGACAGAATGCACGCGAAAACAGCTTGGTGAGGCGGGTGGTTCAATTAGTTAATTAATCTTTTTTTCCGCGTTAAAATAGCATTTATAAACGAGACGCAAACCAGTGGGAACCGCCTCCCTGTTACAGCTTCCGCAGGGTTGCTACCTTTCGTACGTACGTCGTTTCATAATTTTATTAAATTACCTAATTTAATAAAATTATTAGGCCTCGAGTACTTATATCTAAAAATCATGTTTTCTTTACAATATGTTGACAGGCACAGACCATGTTTGTGCGGTTGTGTTATGGATGATATAAAAGTACCGTCCTCTATTGTATATTTTAAATTTGTGTAGTTCAAAACCTCTATATTTTATGACAATATGTTATTATATGCAATATGCAAATGAGCATGCAGTCCACCTGAAGTAGGCCACAGAAAGTTTGAAGTCTTGTGTAAAAGTAGATCTCGTATAAAGTACTCTCCAAACCAAAACACAGCAGCGCTTAATACTGTTGTTATTAGGCAATAAGATTGGTGGTGGTACTTCCAGAGCCGAACTATGAAGGGTTCTATAATTAGGGCTTCGTCTATATTCACTTGCACTAGACACGCGAAACACTAGAGTTCCACCCCATAACTCAAAGTTCTAATCATCACATCATCATTATGTTCGAGTATGAAAGTACCGCAAAGGAACACCCTTTCATAAGAAAAAAGATTTTTGATATTGGTTAAGAAATACTCAAGTTATTCAAGTTTATAAGAAATCAGGTTTTTCCAATTTTCCGGAAAAACTAGCATTTTTTTTTATTTTCACGAAATGGGACCCCCTTTGAAACTAGACGCATACAATGGTGTTTGAATCATGAAGTCGGTTAAAAAGTCCATTTCATATTTCTTTCTATAGGTACTTTCCAGGTTTTTGTTACTATTGAAGACTTCGTAGAGAACGAGGCAAGCCAAAAGATTTTATCATTACTTAAGATCGGCCGACTATTAAAAGAACGATCGGTGCGCACAAAAATAAATGTCTTTAAAACAGTCAACCCTTTTTTTTTTTTTTTTTTTTTTGTTGACGAGGGGGAAACCTCCAAAAGGTACCCGATGCCTTGGGAGCGACACAGGGTTATGTGGGACTCTTACCGCACTAAAACCCCCCCGGTGGCCGTCCTCAGCGCTGCGTAGAGGACTCCGGGATCTCCAAAGGAACGCAACCGGAGTCCTCTTAGCGCATTGCCCCGTCGGGCTCCGCCCAGGTGAGCTTATCGCTCACCGCACCGTCTGGTGCATACGACGGTATGCGACCACACATACCGCCGTCCTTCCCGGGGCCGTTGGCTGGGTGGTTCGAGCTCCCACTCTTGCCACCCACGACCCCAGAAGCCCCCTTTTAGTCGCCTCTTACGACAGGCAGGGGATACCGTAGCCCTATTCTTGTCCCGGAACTACAGGGATACCTCGCCGGGGACCGCTAAGTACGGCCGCGGCGATTTCTCCTCCGAGCGGGTTCAGCGCGCTCCCTTGCTCGCTCGGCGTCTTCCTTCGCACACATGACCATGTCGCAGAAGGTGATCATGCCGTCCCAGGCTTCGCTGCGCTGAACCATCGCTCCGACGATGGCCGACGGAGAGAGATCCGGTCCCACTTTTTCGACGAGGATCCGCCGCTGCGACTCCCACGCCGGGCAGAACTGCAGCGTGTGCTGTGCGGAATCCTCGTCGTGCCCGCAATGGTAACACCGGGCCGTCTCTTCTCTTTGTATCCTTTTCAGATACTCACCGAAACAGCCATGTCCGGTGAGTATCTGAGTAAGGCGGTAGGTCACTCTACCCCTGCTCTTCAGCCAGGCCCGAAAGTTCGGTAGGATAGCGTCAACCACCCTTTGGCGTATGTTCCTAGGCTCGTGAAGCCGTTCGCGCCAGCACCTCAGAGCTCGCCATTTGGCTCTCCTCCGAAGCGCTCCGATCGTCTCTTCGTTGAAGAGTTCAGTCCTCTGACGGAGGACTCGGATCTTATGAAAGACCCGTGCGTCCATATCCGCCAGAATGTCCAGGGGCGGAAACCGCCCCAGGACTGTCGCCGCCTCATACGAAATGGTACGGTAACCTCGGGCGACTCTGATTGCGATCGTACGTTGCGCGGAATTCAGTTTCCGCGCACGACGCCGGCTGGCAGACAGTTTGTCCGACCATACCGGCGCACCGTAGAGCGCAATCGAGCGTATCACACCCGCGTAGAGACGGCGGACTTCTTCTCTTGGTCCCCCGAGATTCGGCAGCAGTCTGTGCATGGCACCCGCTACCTTATGAATCCGAGGGACGAGACGATCGAAGTGCTCGTCGAAGCACCAGCGGCTGTCCAATATTAGGCCAAGGTACTTCATGAACCTGCCTATCCGGACATCCGCTTCGCCGACACGCACTGAGGTCTCAGCTGGCTCGACTCTTAGCCTACGGCCGTGGAACCATATCGCCTCGGTTTTCTGGGACGCTACCTGTAGGCCCAACCCGCGGATCTTCGCTATGACGCGTGCTACCCCGAGCTCTGCTAGCCGAGCCGTTCTCGAAAAAGACACCCCTTCTGTGAGAACGAGGGTGTCATCGGCGTAGCAAACGATGCTCACTCCTAGTGGGAGCACCGTTTTCAGCACTGCGTCATATGCGATATTCCACAGTAGTGGACCCAGTACCGAACCTTGCGGCACCCCGCGCATGACGTTCCTCTCGTGAACGCTCCCGTAGCGACCTGGGAAGCGGATACGCCTGTCTGATAAGTAGGCCTTCAAAACCTCCTGTAAATAGGAAGGCACTTGATGCGCAGACAGGCCCTCCATAAAAAAAAAAAAAAAAAAAAAAAAAAAAAACAGTCAACCCTGCCGTCTAGTACAGCGCGGGGAGATAACATAGTTTACGTTTTAGCCACTACTTAGATCGATGGATTATTAAAAAAACATTCGGCATGTGGACAAATAAAGTCCTTCTAAACAGTCAACCCTGCCGTCTAGTACAGCGCGGGGAGATAACATAGTTTAGTAATTCGCCGGCAGTAGCGGAACAATGCGGTTGGTACGCGACGCTTAGGTACGCGTATTGCATCCCGCGGCTGCGGCAGCGCAACTGCGCAACTGACAACCCGGCTAATTAATTGAGTGACTGTAAGTCTACGCATTCAATGTTATATTCTATCGTGGTTCAGTACGCTCGTTCAAGGTTTGAATTTAAGCAAGAGACCTGGACTTTTGTGTGATAAAGAAGCTCATTAGTCACTTTTCAAATTTGAATTAACGCTAGATTTAATTTTTATGAGAGAACAATTTGCAAACAAAAATCATGATTATATTATAGACTTCCTAAAATTTTGCCATTTGAAAAAACCACACACGGTGTACCTAAGCACACAGACCAGAAAACAAAAATCATATTTATAATTTAACCTTCTCTCAAAGTGGAGAGATATAACTTACAATGGCCAAATAATTTGTAAATATGCTATATACGAGTATTATGTACCTATTTAAGTACACCTACGTTTTTACAATTCATTAAATAATCAAATCTGTTTACCTGTGTGTGACTACCATAAATATTTTAATAGGTACATTTTTCTATGTATTAACGTTCAAATTTACCGCGTTTAAGAGACAAAGGTAACTAATCCGTTAACTTCATGTTTAGTGAGACGTGCGATGCTTTGGCAGTTGCTGCTTACTAGTTAAGTAAGGCTAGCCGCCCATTGGGTACCTATCGCATGAGCGATAAATACTCAAACCTTGTCGCCTAAGCCGCCAACTTTAGGACATCTAATTAACCTGTTATTTGAATGACTGACGAGCGGTAGCATGTGGTTTTTATTAAAATATGTTAATTTTCCGTTGGTAAGAACCTTTTCGGATGCTAACCACTGCTTAATATCTAACGCTCTGTAATAATAAAATCAATGATAACCAATTTTTGCGTACAATACTTGGAAATTTCACAAAAATAGCGTCAATCTGTTAGTAGCTCAAGCGAAACAGCCACTAAACGAACAGCCTACATATTTGCTTTATCAATCTTTAACAGCCATTGATAAGTAAGTAACGAACCTAACCTAACCCAACTCGTTTTTAAAAGAAAAAAAAAACATCTCAAAAATAGCGTTTTTCTCCTTATTCTCCTAGTAGCTCAAGCGATAACAGCCATTGAGCGAGCAGCCCAACTAATCTCTAACGCTGGTTAATAATCATAAAATCAATCTTAACCAATTTTTACTGACCACATTTCCTAATGCCTCAAAAATAGCGTTATTCTGCTAGTAGCTCAAGCGATAACAACCACTGAACCGACAGCCTAACAGCTAATTAACTGAGTGTATCAGTGTACGAGAACGCTTGGTGTGCGGACAGAGATAATAGAGTTTAGTAATTTGCAGCCAGCCTACGGAGCTGGTAACTGCAACGGTAACAACTGACGGGGGCTAATTAGCTGAGTGATGTCTGTCATCGGTATTAGCTCGTTGAGGGGCTTTGTAACTCAATGCACTTTGCACTCAATTACCGTATTATTTTTCTAATTTGCGTTTTCGTGCGTTATTAAACTTTACCTGGGACTGACAAATAACTAAGACTAACCTAACCGAACCACTACGTAATCTTTTACGCTAGTTAATAATAATAAAATCAGTCCAAACCAATTGTCTCCCATGTTTCGCAACTTATCAAAGTTAATGGCGTTAATTTGCTAGTAGCCCAAATGGTAACAGCCATTGAGCGAGCAGCCTAACTCCTAATTAACTGAGTGTATCAGCGTACGAGAACGCTTGGTGTGCGGACAGAGATAATAGAGTTTAGTAATTTGCAGCCAGCCTACGGAGCTGGTAACTGCAACGGTAACAACTGACGGGGCTAATTAGCTGAGTGACGTCTGTCATCGGTATTAGCTCGTTGAGGGGCTTTGTAACTCAATGCACTTTGCACTCGATTACCGTATTATTTTTTGCTGCTATTTTGTTTCCTAATTTGTGTATTAACGACATGTTTGCTTTATTAAACTTTAATTGTGACAGGTAATTTAAATTGGTTGGTTTAAAAAACATGAACTTTTCGCAATTTTTCCATATATAATTATTATTATGCACTCGAAAGAATTATTATTATTAAATTTAAATTAGTAAGTAGAAATTATTATTACACAGGTATAATAACAGGTAATTATTAAAGCCCATCCTATAAGAACCTTCGTTCCTTCCTGTCTCCATTCTCAAAGATAAGAAAAGTTAATACTTGTTATTTTGTATTTTAAAAAAGTTAAATCACACGTTTATTTAATATTTGTAATGTTCCACTATTATATTATTATGTAAGTAGTAGATAATGTTATCCTTTCTGTAATGATTTAGGCCAGCCTTAGGTGAGCATAACTGAAAAAAGGTATTTACCTAAACTACATTGAAAATTAAAGTTACAAAATTACAGAAATGGTATAATATTTCTTTGCACTCACAGAGCAAACTAACTTTGTTTTTAACACACTTTTATTAGCTTGGGTTGTATCTATGTATAAATGTATGTAACGGAATCTTTGAACCCGATTTCTATCCACTATGAACGTTCAGTTTAATTCAATTTTTTTGTTAACAGATATGTCGCTCTTTACTCTATTGGAATAATTGTCTATTTATGAGCATTTTGCGTTGATCTCTTTTATGTATTCAGTTAGTTGGCATTATGCGTGACAGTGGAAATGACGCTCGGTGTTATTTCCATAACATGGTGATAGCGAACTATAAACATCCATCTCATAATTTTTTCGTAACACGTCAAAAGAACTTCAAAAATAATTTCATAGAAATTGACAGCCTTCAGCCAATTTTAGAGATCAATAGTCCTAAGCTCAAAGCAAGACGCGTTATAAATAAAGATGGATTCATTAATCAAAATATGTTACCCGTTCTCTGATTACTCGTGTAAATCGCAGTATCAAAAGGCTTGTAATCCGAGGAACGCGTCGCTTCCTTCCTTTGTCCGAACTCATCCGTTTTGTTTTAACACCCCTTTTAACTTTCATACACTCATGTGCATGCCTCCTTCGAGCTTTTTTGAGCCACTTACACACTTGCTCGAAAATATGTGGAGCACTTAAAGTGTTTGCTAGACTGTGAATTAAGAAAAGTATGCAGGTATGGTGTTCCTTGAATAGTGTTACGGACCTTATTTCATGATATCGATCCCTCCTACGTATAATATCGTAACACACAAAAGTACATTTTCGTTTTCGTTGTATAAATTGCCTTATTCTAATGTGTTTTGTCGATACCAGTAACGTTGTAAAGCGTATGAAATAAAATATATATACCAATTTCATAGAGATACTGCAGAAATGCAGATTATATTCGCATATTCGAAAGTTTGAAACTCTCCTGTAAAATTGTCATTTTGCAGTTACGATATAACACGTAGGAGGGCTCGATATGTTGCTAAAGATTCACTTGCAATAAGGTATAAAATGCCAAAAACTGCGCCTGCGCAAGGCGCGACATTTGCAAATAGTATTAGCTTTACCTGTAAAAATAATACCAGACTATTAACGTAATAATAGCAATGCTTATATAAATAATCGGAATATAATAATAATGATATAGTTTGACATAGAGTTTCTTTCACCGCAACATCTTTACATCAAAGCATCTGTAAAGCTTAGTGATATGAGTTGAGACTTAATTAGTAGTTGAGATTAAACTACTATCATATTGTTAACTTCTCTTATATATACATAGAAATCGTGTATGTGTACGATCGTTACAAAAAACTTATTTTTGGAAAGCAAATCTTCTCTTAAAATATAGTTTAACAGAATTGTAATAATGAAAATAATATGAAGAGAATAATTTCAAATTTAGAAAAATTGTTCTCGTTGTAAATTTACAGTACAAAATCTAAACTTCGGTAATTTTGTACAATTTTTGATGTGACGAGGGTTACAAGGAAGTTGAAAATCTTCACCTTGTTCTAATACGCGTAAAGAAGTTAAACTTCGTAATTCAAGCAGCCGGCAAGTGTGCACGCCGCTTTTGCGTCTACGCTTGATATATTTATGATTAAGCTGAGCGTCCAAAGCGTCTTACCTTGTTTTAATACGCGTAAAGAAGTTAAACTTCGTAATTCAAGCACCCGGCAAGTGTGCACGGCGCTTTCCGCGTCTCCGCTTGATATATTTATGATTAAGCTGAGCGTCCAAAGCGCGCATTGTCTTTGCGAGCCCCTCTGTGGCGCCCCATCCGTCTTGCTTTCACGCCACTTCCCCCTTTCTTTGCAGGCACGAGATTTTTTTAATTATGACGTTGGGCCTTTTTGTCTTAACTACAACACGGTGCCCTGTGGACCGGTCGTTAGTTTGTTAGTAGAGGCGAGTTCGATTCTAGGTTAGAATGGCAGTATATCTATTTGGGTAGCTCATAGTTACATTGTGTTTTGCCTAAGTAATATTTAATAAATCCAAATCAAAAATAATTTATATAAAGTACATTTTTATATAACTTTTTTCAATGACAATAACCTAATTTAAAAAAATAAAGACGTGAAGAAAACGCGAATTAAAACTAGAAAGCAAAGAAAATAAATATGTAACACAAATTATGTACTAACTATGTATTTGCGTTTAAGGTACACATTTATTTATATGAAAATTTTAGATGCATTAGTATAATTTATCTTAATCAAATTACCTGCTTCTGCTTAGAAAATATTAAACCTCGCTTAATATCTGTTACACAATTAATATACTTATTTGATTTTTTTTAAACCCATTGATATTGTACAGTAATATCTTATTCAAATTCTTTAGAAGGAGAGGTATGAATAGATTTGACGCATATCAAAGAACGGAAACTTTGAAAGAAGTACAAAACTTCAACCAAATAAATATCTTTCGCGAGAGTGAAGCTACGGCGCGGCGGTGCGGGCGGCGCGCTTACGGAAGTTCTGATTATGTAGAGGAATTAATTTTCAGACGCGACGAAACTGTGTAGTGCAGGGTGGGGTGGCTGGGGGTGCATGATGAAACAAAACTACGTCGCCCGCACCTGAACAACGTAATAACTACGAGAGCGTAAATCAGTTTGCTACGGACTCGGCTTGCGAAAAAGTTGGGCCAAACGTAAATTAGTTCATGCCGACCGAGCCGAATTTACGCTTCCCGAATTTTATATCGGACAGAGTTTTGACGGAATGTAATTATTTTGAGTAACATATTGTTGTAGATTTTTTTGTTTTTAGTTGTCAAGAAAGCTAATTTTTCTAAAGTTTAGGAAACCGTACCTAACTATGTTGCTACAACAAATGTATTACGGATGATATGTAATGAGAGGATACCTGAATAATCTAACTTCGCTTTATCTTCTTTTTTACCCGACTGCCAAGGAAGGGTTATGTTTTTCGCGCGTATCTTGTATGTTTGTCTTTCTTTATTTGATCCGATCTAACAAACGGGTGGATGAATTTCAACATTTAAGGTGTCATTATATTTGTTTCAATGACCCGAGTGTCCTTAGATAGGTGTTAGTAAAAAAAAATCAAAATGGCGGATTTTAGGCGCGAAATAGGAACACATTTAAAAAAAAAAGTTAACCGAACCTATCGAGTAGGGTATCAAATGAAAGGAAATTAAACGGAGATTATAAAAACATATTTGTATATATATAAAACAACAAGGTGACTGACTGACTGACTAACTAAATGACTTTTTCATTTTTCAGAAATCAACGTACAGCCTAAACCAAGGACCTTACAGTTCTGAAATTTTGCACATAGGTTCTCTATACAGCGTGAATAAGTACTAAGAAAGGCCTTTTGGAAATTCTACCTTTTAGAGGGTAAAATAGGGGAAAACAGTTTTTTTTAAAAATTCATTAATTTTGAAGCAACTACTATAAAATTTTATATTTGGCTTTCTATATAAGAACAAGGACGCACTAATTTATCCCCCTCCGAAAAATCAACCCCGTAGAGGGTAAAATAAGGCTTAAAAGTTCATTTGAACAATCGTCAATTTTGAAGCAAACACTGAAATTATGTATCAGGCTTGTTAGATAAAAATAATGAAATTCTACCTCTAACGAGGTAAAATAATGACGGAAACTTTGATTTAATGAAGTTATATATTTTATAGATCGTAAATGGATTTTTTCGCGAAATAGTAACACGTTTTAAAAAAAGTTAACCAAACCTATCGAGTAGGGTGTCAAAATAACGGAAATTAAGAGGAGATTACACATACATTATATATCTTATATATAAAATTCTCGTGTTGGTTACCGTACTCCTCCGAAACGACTTCACCGATTTTCACCTAATTTTATATACACGTTCAGTAGGTCTGAGAATCGGCCACTATCTATTTTTTTTACCCCTAAGTGATAAGGGTTGTTCACCCTTAACATTGTTTTATTTTTATGGCAACACAACGTTTGCCGGGTCAGCTAGTACATATATACTCGTATATACACATCGAGATGACTGTCTGACTAAATGAGTGAGTTCCTGTGCCAGAGATCAACGCAAAGAAAAACCGCTGAACTTAAGCGTGCTGGAATTTTACACATAGGTTCTTTATGTAGCGTAAATGAGCACTACGAGGATAAAATAGGATAATATTTTTTGAACATCTTTTGTTTTTGAAGCAGACACCTACTATGAAACTTTGTATTTGGTTTTTTGGATAAAAATAATGAAATGCCTATTTCACTGCTTTTGGAAATTCTACTTCAACCTTTTTGGTGCAGTCGGGTTTTTGATTTTTTAAATTAATTACTTGTTTATAATATAGGTGTAAATAAATCAGTTCATTCATAAATCAATTTGCTACGGACTCGGTTTGCGAAAAAGTTGGGCCAAACGTAAATTAGTTCATGCCGACCGAGCCGAATTTACGCTTCCCGAATTTTATATCGGACAGAGTTTTGACGGAATGTAATTATTTTGAGTAACATATTGTTGTAGATTTTTTTGTTTTTAGTTGTCAAGAAAGCTAACATTTCTAAAGTTTAGGAAACAGTACCTAACTATGTTGCTACAACATATGTATTTGGGATGCTATGTAATAAGAGTATACCTGAATAATCTAACTTCGCTTCATATTTAAAGCTTTTAAGATATATCCAATAATTTATATTACGAAGTATACACACTATATGTTGCATAATACATGTGTTATTAAAAAAGCAGTGATAGCCTAGTGGTTAAGAAACGCGGCCTCTCGATCGAGGGGTCCGAGGTTCAAATCCCAGGCACGCACCTCTGATTTTCAAATGTATGTGCGTATTAGAAATTAATTATCACTTGCTTAAACGGTGAAGGAAAACATCGTGAGGAAACCTGCATACCTGAGAGATTTATAAAAAATCTTAAAGGTATGTGAAGTCTACCAATACGCACTTGGCCAGCGCGGTGGACTATGGCCTAATCCTTCTCATTCTGAGAGGAGACCCGTGCCCAGCAGTGGGACAGTAATGGGTTGATGATGATGATGACATGTGTTATTTCCATTCCATCGGTGTTATTTCCGTAAAATGGTGATAGAGAACTATAAACATCCGTCTCACATTTTTTTCGTAACACGCCAAAAGAACTTCAAAAATAAGTTCATAGAAATTGGCAGCCTTCAACCGATTTTAGAGATCAATAGTCCTTAGCTCAAAGCAAGACGCATTATAAATAAAGGTGGATTCATTAATTAAAATATGTTACCCGTTCTCTGATTACTCGTGTAAATCGTATACACAATATATGTTGCTTAATATGCAAAATATCTATCATTCCACAATTACAATTAACATTGTCATGTCTTTATCAATAGTATTAATCTTAAACAGGTAGGTACTTATTTGTACTTTTATATGAATAAATTGGAAATTCGTGCACGCAACTGATTTATTAAGGCAAATTCGTTTTAAAACAAAATCACCTTGCTCAATTCAATAATATATTCGTAGACCTACGAAGTCATACATGGTAAACGTGGTGGAATATTAATAAATTCTGCAGGAACTTCACGCCCAAAATCGTCTTAGTCAGAAGTCAGATTGAAATAGCCACCATAGAGGCATACCAGCAACCAGTCCACTTGCACACACATATAGCACAGGGTTCGACATGACGGTGTTCGAAGACTAAAATAGTCGCCTCATGTAAGTATCCATAATTCCACACCTTTCCACCAAAACGCATGAGCTGTTTCACATCACATATAGGTGTACTTTTAAACTGAACTCAAGCTTGATTTAATCAAATGTGTATACGTACATATTTTTATTTTATTAAAGAATTATTAATAAGTCGATCCTAGTAATAATAGAATAAATAAATACCGAAAGTTGTGATTAAATGGCCATAAACAACATGTTACCTCGTGAAGGGTTCTCCGCCTTTGTGTGCACCTCTCGACATGCTATTAATATGAAAACAATTCGTCCCTCGCCTGTTTCGTTGGCGCTACACCGCGGGACATTTTAAGTAACGTGTTATTTATATTTTTATCTAGGTTTATTTAAGTACTTTTGACTTTTGAGGACATAAATTAATTAATAATAGCAACTTCATAAATTGAGGTATTAAATAGTTTTAAATAATTATTTTGTGTTGGGTGAATTAAAAACATATTTCAAAGTGAATTGACGTTTAATATTATCTACACATAAAGTAAGTAAGCTAACACTTAACATTAAGACAATATCTTCGTACTTGTAAAATATTTTATTATACATGATATAATAAAATAAGTTTATAAATAAATTATTATACACAGGGTACAATTATAATTTGTTATTATTTACAAAATTCTGTCTCTGTTTGTAAAAGTACCATAAAATAAATTGATTTGCTTTTGAAATCAACCCCGATAATTAGACGGAAAGATTTCTTGCTCATTTACAAGAATACAAATGCAAAATCATTATGTAAATAGCGATTAGATAGCAGAGTAGATACTAATATCAACTTCATGCATGATTTAGCCGCGCTATTCCAAACAAGTCCTACAATGGACATAAAACAACCGACGATTATGGAATCACTCTACACGTAAATGAAACTCCGCACAAAAAGTATTAAAAAGTGAATTGCGAGTAACGGCTGACCGGCGTTAATAAATGGCAGCACAAAAGAAACACGCAAAACAATTTTCATTCAAAAACCGAGTCTGATAAAGCTGATAGTTATTAAGCTCCGCGGTACACGCTAAGTGATCCCCAAAGACTATGCATATGCGCGCTGGTTGCAATCAGCGATCGCTCCCATTGTGGCTCAGATTAAAATTTTAGGGTTCACCCGCTAATGTGATTGCACTCTTTTCTCACTACGGAACCTCGGCTCATGCAATTAATCGCAGCTATTATAGGGGCGGTCTGTTAGTTTTAATCACATTCGAGATTTGCCTTCGATGGATTTGCAAATAGGGTGGCCGATGAAATGCCCATATGCAAATGGGTAATTTGCGTTTTGTAATGTGATTGGATTATTTGTTTCTCGAATTTAAATTTATTTCCTTGCGAAGAGTAAAACTATATAGATTTTAAAAATATCATCAATTTGAGTTATGTATTATGACATGAAATTAAATTATCCATTACAGGCAGCATCAATTTGTCAATAAAATATTTCAGAAATTGTATAAAATTTCTAAACTTAAATAAATCACCTCCTACTATTTTAAAACAAATTAGCGTTATTAAGAATAATTAGACGTCATACTGTCCCATTCATTGATTTAAAAAGCCCTTATGAGAAATCCATTCAAAAACAAACACACAACACACCAAAAGCTTTACAATATATTAGAATAACGTTTCAACATAATACCAATACATTTACCGTAATACAGGCTTGTATTGAAATCTCTAATACACAATCAGTTGTTTGTTGTCTGTTTGAAAATAATAATTCATATCGGTACAGACGGGAATGATTGAATACACAAATTGATTGCATGGAGCTGTATTGTTGCGCGGACGCTATCGAGCTCAAAGTTGATTAAACTGGACGCTCTTCGTAGTCTGTAGGCATTCTGATTTATTTTGATCGTTTGTTGTGTTTGCGTTTTATAATGTGATTGGATTATTTGTGTCTCGAATTCAAATCTATTTCCTTGGAAAGACCATAAGTGTACAGATTTAAAAATTATCATCAAATTTGAGGTAATGTATTTTATTTCATGAAATTAAATTATCGTCATAAGCTAGCCATAAATTTGCCTACAAAAATATTTAAAAAAAGTTTGGGTGCACGACTCATAATGCACATTTAATTATGAAATATAAAAAAAAAAAAACTTTAGTCGTTCAAAATGAATTGCCGAAAAAACCGCTGTAGTAGGAAGAAGGTACTGCACAAGCGCCCCTGGTGGAATAAATGTACATAATAGATATACAGTCTTGTAGTTTTCGTTTTTTATTAATTACAATTAAACGACACTGAATTAATTAACCATTCGCATTCAGTGACCTACAATCGTCGTTTAGAATTAAAAAAAAAAAATAACTCAAATGATGGATTTTTTCACAAGTTACAGTGTTTTCAGGTTTCACACATGACGGACAGGAAATTTTTTTGACCTATTTTGGTGTTTTTTTCCAATTCTATTGCAGTAAATCAATTTTTAAAAAGTATGGAATTAATCTCCATTAAATTATCTCGACAATAGTATGCAAAATATCTTGATTCCGTGAACTATCAAGGCTATAATAATAAAAATAGCCGCCAAAATGAAGTGAAAAAATTTTTTCGATCGTAAAGCACTCTCTGATGCTTCGCATCATGAGTCGTGCAAAATCAAAGTTAAAATAATCTAAACTTAATTACTTCACCTTCTGCCATATTTATCAAATATAGTATTATTAAATATAATTAGACTCCATACTACCCCATTCATTGACTTACAAAGCCCTTATAAGAAATCCATTCAAAAACAAACACACACAACACAGCAAAAGTTTTCAAACATGTTAGAATAACGTTCTAACATAATACCAATACATTTACCGTAATACAGGTTCGTATTGAAATCTCTAATACACAATCAGTTGTCTGTTGTCTGTTTGAAAATAATAATTCATATCGGTACAGACGGGAATGATTGAATACACAAATTGATTGCATGGAGCTGTATTGTTGCGCGGACGCTATCGAGCTCAAAGTTGATTAAACTGGACGCTCTTCGTAGTCTGTAGGCATTCTGATTTATTTTGATCGTTTGTTGTGTTTGCGTTTTATAATGTGATTGGATTATTTGTGTCTCGAATTCAAATCTATTTCCTTGGAAAGACCATAAGTGTACAGATTTAAAAATTATCATCAAATTTGAGGTAATGTATTTTATTTCATGAAATTAAATTATCGTCATAAGCTAGCCATAAATTTGCCTACAAAAATATTTAAAAAAAGTTTGGGTGCACGACTCATAATGCACATTTAATTATGAAATATAAAAAAAAAAAAAACTTTAGTCGTTCAAAATGAATTGCCGAAAAAACCGCTGTAGTAGGAAGAAGGTACTGCACAAGCGCCCCTGGTGGAATAAATGTACATAATAGATATACAGTCTTGTAGTTTTCGTTTTTTATTAATTACAATTAAACGACACTGAATTAATTAACCATTCGCATTCAGTGACCTACAATCGTCGTTTAGAATTTAAAAAAAAAAAAATAACTCAAATGATGGATTTTTTCACAAGTTACAGTGTTTTCAGGTTTCACACATGACGGACAGGAAATTTTTTTGACCTATTTTGGTGTTTTTTTCCAATTCTATTGCAGTAAATCAATTTTTAAAAAGTATGGAATTAATCTCCATTAAATTATCTCGACAATAGTATGCAAAATATCTTGATTCCGTGAACTATCAAGGCTATAATAATAAAAATAGCCGCCAAAATGAAGCGAAAAAATTTTTTCGATCGTAAAGCACTCTCTGATGCTTCGCATCATGAGTCGTGCAAAATCAAAGTTAAAATAATCTAAACTTAATTACTTCACCTTCTGCCATATTTATCAAATATAGTATTATTAAATATAATTAGACTCCATACTACCCCATTCATTGACTTACAAAGCCCTTATAAGAAATCCATTCAAAAACAAACACACACAACACAGCAAAAGTTTTCAAACATGTTAGAATAACGTTCTAACATAATACCAATACATTTACCGTAATACAGGTTCGTATTGAAATCTCTAATACACAATCAGTTGTTTGTTGTCTGTTTGAAAATAATAATTCATATCGGTACAGACGGGAATGATTGAATACACAAATTGATTGCATGGAGCTGTATTGTTGCGCGGACGCTATCGAGCTCAAAGTTGATTAAACTGGACGCTCTTCGTAGTCTGTAGGCATTCTGATTTATTTTGATCATTTGATCTGTTTTGATTTTGTTTCTTTATATAAAGCGGTGGAAGTTTACGTAGAGAGTACAGGGTTATTTTTAAAATACATATGTTACTACTAATTTTTATTTTATTCAAAGGTAATGAATATGTTCGTACCTTGATATCCTTTTTTTGTAGGTATACTACCACACATACCGCCGTCCTTTCCGGGGCCGCTGGCCGGGCGGTTCGAGCTCCCACTCTTGCCGCCCGCAACCCCGGAAGCCCCTTTTTAGTCACCTCTTACGACAGGCAGGAGATACCGTAGCCCTATTCTGGTCCCGGAACTACAGGGACATCGTACCTTGATATCCTATTGGTGTAAAAATGTATTAAATTATTTCTCAAAATATATATTATGGTCGTCTTTATTAGTAGTATATCGATGATTATGGTATTGTACTCAAAATTTAGAGTTCGAAATCTCAAAACCTGTTGTTATAATGTTTTCCATTTCTACAATAAATTACAAATATGTATAAATTAGAATAAAATTTTGTATAGGTACGAGTACTTACGAGTATCAATCATTATAATTCTTAAATTCAACGTTGACCAATACCACTCTACAATATAGAGACTCATGTAGAGATGTTATTTTAATATTAGAGCCTGATTTGAGTTATTTAACAGTGTGTTAAAGTCTGTGGAAAAAAATATCAATTATTAAAAGTAAAATTAAAAGTATTTTAAACTTAATTAAATAAAAAGTTCCGCCTCTAAAATAATTGACGAAACATTTTAGTGGCTTTTAGTGTATCATTTATGCGCAGTCTAATGATATTTACGATGTTAGCACCTGTTTAAAGTTTATAAACAAATTGAAATTAGGAAAAAAATTGAAGTAGATAAATGAAATTCATAAACACATATTTACAAACCTGTTTCGTTTATAGGATTGTGAGTAGGCACCGATCGGTATGAAAATCGGAAAGTAAATTATCAATAAACATAATGCGAACATCTCATTTTGAATAAAATCTCCGGGGAATTTCACTTGATTTTCGTTCGGCTCGCATTTTAGCGTTCGCATTCATTCAATATTTTGGTATAAAATAAATGTATTCAATATTCGATATTAATGTATTCAATGGCGTCGGCCCGCAATTTTCATTTTGTAATTTTTACCGAGTGCGCGTTCCATGTGCCCGCCAGTGGCTGTCAACATTCGGGAAAACGCTCGCCTGCTTAAAATATTAATATTCAAAATTGTGTAATGTAACGCATAACGATTTGTGTAATGTAACGCAGTAGTTTCATAATGGCTGTAGCAAATAAACTTTGGTTCAAACATTCGTGGTCGTGAATTGATGACCCATTTCGAATTATTGACGTATTCAATATAAAAGAAATAATAATAATAATATTAATAAATAATATAATATTAATATATAATATAATATTAATAAATAATATTAATAGGAAATGACCTCAAACGAGATTTTTTTCCATCCATCCATCAGCTGTATGAGGTACATTGCACTCCTAATTGGCGCCAATCAGTCCTATGCCTTTTGAATCCTATGGTTTCCCGCTGTATTCTTCAATGGTCGACCTGGTCGAAATTAAATTATTCAGAAATAGAGAACAGTTTTCCATATTCTTTTTTAGTAAGGGAAAAAGAAGTATATTAAAACCAAGAAAAGATAACCAAATTCGGGTGTCCTCAGGAAGATTACAAATAAATTACTTTAAATTAATTACTTACATCGTACTCGTACATTTTTTTAACAAAAAATATAACCGACTTCTATGTCACCACAAAGTAAAAAATAATTGAAATAAATGGTCGCCCCTATGATTTTTGAAAGTTCCCCTAGATGTCTCTGATCTGCCATCATTAGATCCTAATTTCCTTATAATGGGACCAGCTCTGAAATTTCTATTTTCCAACAAAAAAATCGTCAAAATCGGTTCGTAGACGATTGAGAAACCTCCTCTTTTGAGGTCTGTTAAAAATACATCAAAAACCATTTCTCGTCGCGCTTCTTCAATTAAAATGTAATACAAATAAAGTACCATACCTCAGCTGTACAGGCGCGAAAAATATCGTACTCACTCAAGTTTAAACACTGAAAAATTGCAAAAAAAAACGTAAATCATTGTCTCTCATAAAAGGCAGGTACGTTCATTATGATAATGTCTTTGTGAGGTGCGGAGCGCGAGTCTTTTCACTCGTCGCTCATTCAGGTCCCCTTGTCTTCGTGTAGTTATGACACCGTTAATTAGTAAGCTACGGTATGTCGCGGGCGCCAGCGAAGTAATCAATCTTGCACCTGTTTAAACAACGAACTAGGATTCTTGGATGTGACCTGGAATTTGCATTATACTCATAATAATTCATTATTGCATAGAGTAGGGCATAGATTAGTAAAGATTACTCACTCCTAACAAGAAAATGTAACCAGTTTTGACAATTGAAATTGTCACTGTTGTCTATTTTCGTGATTGAGACATATTAAAAAAATGAATTTTTAGATCATTTACGAATGAAATTTCTTCACAATGATATTTCTTCACACTTTTTCTTCGATTTCGTGTTTTTGCACCACTTACCTGCGCATGTCGGCATTGTTCCGCGTAAATTACACTATGACAGCCATTAAATGGCTGACAGAACTGTCAGCCATTTAATAATGGCTTCCTTCAATTACAAGGCGGTGAGATATATATCTATACTTATCTATGGAATAGGGTTAACAAAGGGTCTTAAAACTACAATATTCTCTCATTCTACCCTTTCGGAGTGCTAATTTCAGGCAATAATAAAAACGCAATATAATTTGTTATACAAATAAATGTAATTGCGGGTTTATTTGAAGTCGGTTAAAAAAAAATACGCAGGCTCGCAATTCCAAAACTACTGTTTTGCATTCGACCGCTATGTTTCTATGTAAGAATGAATGTATGTATGTAAGTTTGTATATCCTCAAATTTCTCAGAAAATACTGAACCAATTTGGATAGAGTTTTGGTCTTTTGATTATAATATAGCAGTAGCAAATGAGCATGCAATCTATCTGATCTGTATCTCTAATCAACCTCAAATAAAATTGGAGTTCTATCTGAGGACTAAGTTGGAACGTCTCGGATAAGATATTTCTTACAACACCTTTCAAACCAGAACAGTGCAGTAGTTAATATGATGTAAAGTAGTAGGTGTGGCGGTCGTACCTCCGGAGTCGTACCACTCGTAACTTTGGTAAAACATCTGGTCCTGCATTTAATTAATGTATTCCCACTTCTGGGTTTTTTATATAACGGGGCAGGTATATTTTAATTTCAACTAAGTCCTCGGTTTTAGCTAATCATTTATGACCAACCTTAGGTACGACGCGAAACTTATTTGGAGTTCAAAGAGAAGTTAATTGATTACAGTGGCTATTTACGATCACAGGAACTTATTAATTTAAATAGATAATTATTACAAAAACAGAAACTCCGACTGTTCAAAATAGAGCCCCAATTTACTTCCACAACTTAGACTTAGACTAATATAATAAACAACTCCTCTTAAGTTAAAATTCGTCAAGCCGTGTAGGCTGTAAATTTATGGAATTAGTTAGAATAGAATAGTTACTTAATTTATGGTAGAGAAAAAAAAACATTCCATTAAAAAAAATACAAATGAAAAGGAAATTAGTATGAACACTACTACACACTTATTTCTATCTAATAACAGCAGTGTTAGGTGGTGTAGCTTAGTCCTCAGCGGCGCATCTGTGGCCGACCTCAGGAAGGAATGTCTAATCCTATCTGGGGTTGATTACAGGTGTCCATGGGCGGCCAGTAGTCACTTACCATCAGGTGGACTGCATGCTCGTCTGCTACTCCTATATTATAAAAAAAAATCTACTATTCCAGACAGCTACAATATCTGTGACTTAGTATATTAATGAGTTTGTACACCGTGTACCTATACATAGCGTCAGGTACACTCTGTCACAGTGATAGAGCTACATATTCTATTGTAACGAATTGGAAACCTACCTAATATGTAGACATCCAAATTATGTAGAGATCTCGTATAAGAAATATACAATAAAACACTATACTTAAATACTTCTGCCTTACACCAAAAGACGTGATAATGACAAGTTTTAAAAATTATTCTTAGATAGGTACGTCGAGTGTCCGAATGATGCACGTAAATAAAATAGGTAATCAAAGTAAAACCGTCATTGAATTTAGTATACGAGTACCTTTTTTTTTATTTTGTTGACAAGGGGGAAACCTTCAAAAGGTACCCGACGCCATGGGAGTGACGCCGGGTTATGTGGGATTTTTACCGCACTAAAACCCCCCCGGTGGCCGTCCTCAGCGTTTGGTGGAGAACTCCGGGATCTCCAACGGAACACAACCGGAGTCCTCCTAACGCGATGCCCTTTTGTCGGGCTCTGCCCTGGGGGGAGCAATTTACGCTCCTCTCACATCCCCTGGTGATTACAGCGATATGCGACCACACAAACCGCTGTCCTTCCCGGGGTCGCTTGCTGGACGGTTTGAGCTCCCACTCTTGCCGCCCGCAACCCCGGAAGCCCCTTTTAGTCGCCTCTTACGACAGGCAAGAGATACCATAGCCTATTCTGGTCCCGGTACTACAGGGACATAGTATACGAGTACCTATAGATAACTTAAAGTGCAAAAACATCCTTTTCTATACTTTACTTACAAATTTGTAAAAAAAATGTACTTAGGAACTTTATTTAGTTATTTATTTGTATAAAATATAAAAACAAGGTATAAAATATTCAAATTACGTTTAAAACTACTCTCATTGTACTATCAATCAAAATATTTTATTCCAAGTCAATTGAGCGGGAGCTGCTTAAGGGCGTATAGTTTAAGGATCAAAAAATAATTTAAATATATTAATGATATTTGATAATAGAAAGAACATGATTGATTGTATTAGACGGCAAAATATTTTTTTTCGTAAACCAAAATCTCATCCAAATTTCATCATTCGTTTTTTGAGAAAATCGCGGATATACAAACTTACATACATAAATAATGTCGAATACAGAACCCCCTTTTTTGGAGTCGAAAATCTCTGTATTCTACAGAGAAAAGGTTCGTGATGTGACGTGTAAAAGACATTTAAAAAAATATCGGTGACGATCCGAAACCTTACAGTAGTTAAAAGATCCGAAACTTTTATATGGGTACGGATAGTTTTAATTAGACAACCTCGTAACATCTTAATACCGTTCACCACCGGTGTCTTCATTTTGTATAGCAATTTGCTTTCACACGCTCAACTTATGTGTAAACATAAGCTTGTACTATCAATCAAAATGTAGCTAAGCTAGTAATAATGTACATAAAGATCCGAACAAAAAATCAAAGAACAAATTATTTCGCTTATTAAATAGTAACCTTAAGCAAAAGCAACAAAAATGATAAACCAAAATGAAGACACAAGCAAAAAGTAATATCTAACGAGATTACATTAATTTGTCTCAAAAGGACTCGGCAATCACTCCGAGACAAGAATAACAAGAGCACACACCCGCTCCGCATTGTAAGGGAGAATGGAAAACAATTTTATAATACCTAAAACGAATGAATGTGCAACTCCATTGTTGTCCCAACAAAATATCCCAATTACGTTGCGGTGGAAAGAAGAATATAATCAAAAGTGATCCCGCTCCTGTTACAGGGAGGGGTAAGGGGGAAATGAAAAATTTTAATTTCGAATGCAGTTTGTTAGAGAGCGCACAATAACACGCTCCGAAGGAATATTCTGCGGAAAGTAGATAATGTACAAAAGGGGTCCTGTTTTTTGTTTCCGATCCTTGATACTTACTGTTGTTATTGCGGCTTTATGAAGTGATGTCGTAATCAGAAAAGCTTTTATAAAAACTGTCGGTTTTATATATTGTATTTAAGAGACGCTTCTGTCTGTGACTTTGAATATATAATAAATAATATATGTAGTACATAATACAAATGATATTATCCAAAATTTTTAATACCCATTTTAGCCTATCAGGGATGGAAATTCTAAAAGTCCTTTATTAGTATATGTCTATGTTATACGCGGAATAAGAATGAACGAACAAGACAGAAATCAGAAAGACGAAAGAAGGAACAAGATGGAAAGAAAACTAGATGTCATATAAGGAGTCTGTGTCGCTATATAAAAGTAAGCAAAAACTTTTATATACCGATATATAAAGATAACATTAATGTCTTCTCAAGATCAAAAATAAATGCAAATGAATCTTTTTTTTAATCAGTAATTTATAATTTACATAGTTATATACTATCTATCATCGTAACTTAACATTTCGAAAATCAGACCGTTCGATGTGACGTGTATTCAGCCCAACTTAAATATTACAATATCTTTCATTAAAATCAGTCGATAAAAAGTGATACATATTAATCGTATGAAATCTGTAGACTCCGATAACATCTCGTCCTATAACATTACAATTTAGTTAATAACCGAACTTATATTGAAGAGGTTAATATTCTCAAAATAAAGTAACGAAGTATTTAAACCACGTTTTAACAGATTGAACTGCGACGTGGAACTAGTAATTGAATGCACGTTAATGAAAGTTGGGTTTGAAAAGAAAACCAGTTAAAGATTTTTCAGTCGAACGCGTTCGGAAATGGAAGGAAAATAGAAAAAGTTGTATTCGGTCGCACACCTCAGCACTGTGCTGCTTCGAGCGCTAACCGTATCCACCGCGAACTCGTTTGATCCGAATAATTAGATACGTGTACCGTACCACGGTTCTCTATCTCGATTTTTATAAATTACTATTTATTAACCACGTTTGCTTGAGTGCACTTCTGATTGATTCAATCGAACGCACGTAAATGGATAAGTACTTAATGATTCACTATTGATTCATTTTATCCTAACCTAACCGTATCCACCGCGAACTCGTTTGATCCGAATAATTAGATACGTGTACCGTACTGCGGATCTCTATCTCGATTTTTAATTATTTATATCTGTTAACCACGTTTGCTTGAGTGCACTTCTGATTGATTCAATCCAACGCCCATAAATAGATAAGTATTTATTGATTCATTGTTAAGTACATCTATCATCTAGCTTCTGTGTTTTTTGACTCACTGTATCGTTACGGATTGGCATGTTTTCAGAAATGTAAACTCGCATACGATTTTCCCGCCTGTTAATTTCGGTTTTTGTTAAAAGCTGCTATATATAACTTGTTTTGTTAGTTCGTATGTATGTGAGGAACATGAAGGTATGGAACCTCATTTTAAATCAAACTAAATTATTACTTAAACGTTCGGTTTGGACTACAATTTATTAACGTCTTCGTTGGTGACGTCATCCTAAATCTAAGCTATGGCAGACGCTCTAAGATGGCGGCCCAATCATTTTTTATGAACCCTCATGATACGAGTTTCAAATAGAATTTTCTGATCGGAATACGAAAGACAAAATGACGTTACTAATAAGTTTCTTGATCTCTTAAAAAAGTGTTTCATGTAACTTTAAAATATTGCAAATATATTTTGAAAGTGTCAAATAGTAAAACTAACAGGCTACACGGATAGTACCCAGCGGGCAGCGGAAAAACGGGTTCCTTTAATTAAAGCGTACCTGCGGTCGGCGCCAAAGACACGGGTTAGTAGAGGGTTTCAAACTCATTTTACAAATTCGGGACAAAATTGGACAAAAATAATTTAGACGCCAGTAAAAGGCGACAGGATTTTTTACGGACTCTGAAACAAGACAGTAAAATATACAATTTAAATGGTTATTCTGTAGAAAAGTTTTGTTTGCCTTTTCAATTACATTACACGTTAGTAATATTCCAGTTAGTGGTCGGATCTGCTGCCGGATATTTATCGGTTTTTTTTTTTACTGTAATAGGTAGATGGTTTAAATTTTATCAATACCTGCGGGTACTCCTATATCCGCTAGTATTACAGATCCTAAAAAAAATTGTAGTAACCATGACGGTGACATGAAAACGGGAAAATCTATTCAAGTTTCACACTCATTCAATTTTATCATATTTGTTAACATCCTCAATAAAACACGATTTAAATTAGAGAAAATGGTGAACCTATCTAAACTAATTTCTATCGGTTCATTTCGAGTAATTACTTTTAAGCCTCACTTCTGCCGCCTAATTTTCAGACGTTTTAACAAGCGGCCGCTCAAAGTTATCTTTTGCTTCCATTTCATTTATCTTAATTAAACTCACTCTATCTGAATATTTGCTTGCATTTTGACATTTAAATGCCGAAACTCTTCCCTTTCTGATTTCATACGAGCCTTAGATTTAATCTTTTGGATTAGCTTTTATAACGTTTCAAATTGAAGTGTATCTTTATTATTATCTTTAAGTATAAGTTGGTAGTCTACAATTTGGTGTATTTTGATAAGCTAGTTTAGTATATTGATTTATTTACAGCATTTCAGATCTTCATACATCTTTCAGTTATAATTTCGTTTAAAAAATAGATTTTTATAAAACCATACGACGTTCTTTACAAATAAATCAGTGAGGGTATGTGAGTGTATGTATATGGATATTGTGGCTTAATTTGGATACTTGTAACTGAAGACTTTATGTATTATATTACAATCATTTTCAAATAATTCGATAATCTATTTACCATTTACTATTTGTTACCTATATGTTTATAGCTATACCTATAAACCTATACCTATATACCTAGGTTTATAGGTATAGCTATAAACGTATAGGTAACAAATAGTAAATGGTAAATAGATTATCGAATTATTTGAAAATGATCGTGATCGTGACTCGTGATCCAATGTTACTCGTACATTTACTGCGTGACGGCTAGTTTATTTTACGCGTACAAAAACTCATTTCGATAAAAAACGGACAATTTTCGTATCAGTCAGCGAGTTTAAAGCGAAAAGCAGGTAAGCTCTAATGAAAATCAGTTGGCTTTAATCAGTCCGTAATGAATTGAGACCCGCAGTCGCCGCCGCAAATCTGCTAAACGTAAATCGGTAAACATCCCTCGGTTGGCTTCAACGAAATTAAATGTACTCGTATTTCTGGTAACATTTTCCCCTGAAATATTTTTTAAAAATTCTTCAACATTGAAGTATTTTAATTTATATATATGTTGGTTTCAATACATTATGTATTAAGGTCTGTAATAAATTAAACTGTATTCAGCTTTCTGTTATTTTAAAATAACTGCTTACTGATTCTCGGGTACTTACTATCGGTACCTAAAAAAATCATTTATTTCCGTAGCCGTTAAAGGAAGTGATAAATAATTCGTAGTTTGGCACGTGCATATAAATGCGGAAATAAATTAGCTTCAATTGACTCAATTAAAATATGGCACTGTATTATATTACTAGTACCTATCTATAATCTGTTTGTCTATGTAATTCAATCCATTGCAGGACACAGTTGATCGTATCTAAACCTAATTGAGGTCCACAGGAGTGAGCCAACGCATTTGTGATCTGCTACAGGTGGAGCGCGACTTATAATTTAAATATTTTAAATTAATTAATTAATATCCATATCATCATTTAACCTATTGGTAAAAAAATTCTAACGTCAAAATATACTCGTAGTATAATTTTATGTGATTAGATATTTGTCGTTTATATAGTGTTAAGTGTCAACTATTTAGAGAATCCATTGTAAAGGTTACCTAGAACAAAATTTATTTATATGAAAAATCTATGGAAGGTAAGTATGTTATATTTACTCATGAGAAGCCAAGTGTTAGTCTAGTGGTAGAAAACATCGTGAGGTAACTTGCATGTTTGCGAGTTCTTAACAAAGGTCTTAAAAATTATTAAGTTTACCATTGCTCAATTGGCCAATATGGTGGACCTCAAACCCGTCTCTGAACGGAGATCTGTGTGTCAGAAGAAAAACAGTAGAGGTTTGACGACAACGTTACTGATATTATGTAAACTGACAACTAAATTATATATCACAGGATTCCAGTAGGTATATAGTACCTTGATCGAAATTTATTTAACCAAAACATCCTTCGAAAGTGTCAGATCTAAAAAAAACTGGTTTATTCTGAACAAATTTTAATATAGTAATTGTCATAATTTCATTAGGGCGCGGCAGAACCACAGGAATTGACCAACTCCCTAGATAGGTTTACGTTGCGCCCATTGAGATGCGATCATCTGTGGCGGGGGGCTGGGGGTTGGGTGGCAATTATTCAGCAAATGTAATAGCGGCATTGTGATAGAGGGCGCTGTGCTCAGACGTAGAGCGGCGTTGATTAGTGCGCTCCGAGTGGTGTGGAGTCGCCTTTGATTTATTTTATGATTTGATTTGTGATATCTGTATATATTTTAACATGAAAAATAAAATGGGCCAACTTAATAATTCAGTATAATGAGCTTGAAGTTAGTTTTTGTGGCTGTCATATCTAAATATACAGGGTGGATTATTCAAACGGGCCTTCAGGGCCAAATCCGAAACTATTAGGAATAGCGAAAAATGCTGAAAGGAGTTACGAGGCCGATTTTGATAAAAACTCCATGATAAATAACTATGTTAGTGGATACATATTTTTATTTATGAATCTATGATAAAATATCACAGACGCAAAGCAAGGTAATAAGGTAGGTTTGTATAATAATCGATCGCGTATCAACATAAAGTGGAACAAATACATTCATTCGTAGAACAATAATTTTTATATAGTCCCTCCCTCAAAGGATGCGTGCAGATGCAAAAATTAAAAATATACACCACCATACATACCACCACCAACACGTGTTTCGCTTCAAAACGGAGCATCATCAGGGAAAGTTGACACTACGACGGTTAATCGTTAAGTTACTTACTACAAGTTAATCTGAAGGGAGGGTGGTACATACTGCATGGTTTTAAAATATGTACCATCATACATATTTGTAGCGGATTGTTGCGAAGTAGTTTTAATCTTAACTTAATAGCATGGATTTCCGCAAAGTAACGCCTGATACAATTAACTAGGATTAAAAATATTTTTTCAAGACAAAGGTAGCGACTCCACTGTATTTCCAGTGCTTGATTATATTTGCGACGAGCCACGGACACGCCCCCTTCCATCCCCTATTATATTAACCATCGATGTCAAAATGGCTTATTGAATATCCATCAATGCGTCAATCCCAATCCTATTGAAATCACAACAAGGTTCAAATTGAAATAGCTAGTTTTGTACTATGTAAGCACATAATTCTATTCTGTTTGGATTTGTCTATAAAATAATACACTTTGAGCCAGTTTGAGCTTTGTCTGCGAATCATTGAAAAGCAAGTGATGTTTTAGCAGTCAATGAATTTAATTAATTAAAATCCGCTTTTTGTTGATTACGATTTTGTTGAATATTCACAAAGGCGGTGATTTCGATCGTTAAGTAATTATAAGTCTAGGTATTCATAAGTTTGTTTAGAGATCGATAAGTCACTTATAAGTACTACAATTTTGATGGTGAATGAAAATGTTTTGAAAATATTTCAATATATAATATAATTTTGTTGTAATGTTGATCTTAGTTCAAAAATTACGTACAGATAAGAATCTGAACTATGCCCTTTATTAATAACCAATCTATCCAATTTTTAAAACATCAAAATTTTACAATTTCTTACAATTTACATAACAAAAGAAAATCGACAAGCAATCAGAACTTAAAACTCCTTTTCTTTCAGCACATCGTTGCATTCTAGTATAAACAATTTCTTGGTAAATTTTTATATTGTCCGAGCATGCATTCTGTAAATGTTTGTACATAAAAGAACAATGGGGAGGCGCGTTACTTGTATTGCTAAGAGGTTCTATTGTTTAATGCCACAATTAGCTGTGAATTCTGCTTCGGATGAAAGAAACTGCCCAAGTCGCCGCCCGGACCGTGTACTGCGCGCACACTGTGTTGATACTTGAGAATATGTTGATATATTAACAAGCTTTCATACAACATATGTTTAAGGTGATGACTATATAAAAAATACCACCTAACGCTTACTTTTACGTTATATAAAAATAACATAAAAAAGTAATGATTGTTGCAAACTTTGCCATGAACTTTTTCTAAGGCGTTCGAACACAGCTTCAATAATCGTTAATCCTGATGATCCTGATAAACAAAATTGGACGAAATTATTAAAATCATTTGAAAATTATGACCGTTCAAAGGGGGTAAAAATAGAGTAAAAAAATCCGTTACATACATACATATAGGTCAAGCTATTACAAGCGTGGTAATATCTTCAGTGCAAGGTTTCAGTTGCAATTATTTTATTTAACTGTGATAATAACATGAAAACTTTAGTAACTATCTAATGAAAGCTTATGTTTTTGAAGATCCACTATCATAGTAATTTGTTATCACATATCTATAGCCACAAATTATATTCGAATATTATACATTCACATTTATGTCTCAGGTTAAGTAAGTATATTCACTATTCTCAAAATGGTAGAGTCGCTGTTATAACGATTATTTATTTATTTATTTACAACTTACATCTAACATTACAGGAAAAAAATCCTAATGCGTTAGTGTAGCTTAAAAATAACAATAATTGACGTCCAAATTACATAAAATATACAATATACATAATATGTATATACAAGTAAACTAATTAATAATTTTCAACTACATGGAAGGCTACCCTCGTGAACTCTCCAAGTGTGCAACAGAACAAGTCGATATGGTCTGCTATAGTGTTAAGTGTGCGCAATGCTCGTGTTAAGGGTGCGTCGCGCATCAGGTTGGTGCGTGCGTGTGGCAACGCCAGAAGACGCGGACGTCGCCGGCGCTCCACACTTCTATCCGGCACACACAACTTATGTATGTACTATTACATTACATACAGATTTATGTCTTAATTTATCGCATACTTAACTATTTACTATCAGTCTTCGCCACATAATTGAAGTGTGTACCAAAACATCAAGACAGCAGAGTCGTGGTAGCGCGCAATTGGGCGGACGGACAGTGCGGAAGGCGGCCGCTGTGTCCGAATGACGGCGAGATGCGGCGTGCAGGGGACGGACTTGCATCGAAGTTATTACCTACCAGTATTACTTTTTGTGTTCTCAAATATATATTTTTGGTATTTATCTTTTTATAAATCTTGTTCCAAAACTGACTATTTTTTACATAATAAACGTAAGAGTAGCAAAGTAGCTTACAGTCTCAAGTCGAAACATTGTCGCTGTTTGAAAGGTAACAAACCAAGTACTGAAAGTTCAATCGGGGAGGTGCCGCTGTCACATTTATTTTTAGCGTGAAAGCTGTGAAAATGTGAACTGTGTGCTGTGTGTGTGTGAACTGTGTGCGTTAAACTGTGGGACTACTAAGGAGTTGAATATAGATGTCAATGATTTTATGAATATCTGTTATCGACGCCAGACAGCCTTACAGCCCTACTTAAGGTTGGCCATAGATGCGTGGCTACCTGGACTTCGGATAAGTACGTCTCCTTACCACACCCTTCACACCGAAACCAATCAGCGCTTATCACTGCTGTTATTAGGCATGTATCTCGTCAGGTTGCACAGAAAATCTGTAAAAACACACATAAAAACAAGACCAAAAAATATTTTTACAATCCTCGGAGTCCGCCTCTGGCAACACAGTAGCGGGCAGTACGTCCAGTGTATTCATATTCGTAAAGCAACTGCCGAAACAATGATCAATTAAGCAATCACAACGTGCAATGCTGCCTTCCTTGTGCATGCGGATGTCAGGGCTGCTCCTGATTCCCGTTATAAACAATACCTTATCAATTTATTTGTAGTAATATTTACTAAGATTGAATTTTATGTCTTTATTACGTCATTCGATTCCAAATTTGTCAATACTTCTCTCAAGGGTGATAATATTAGGTTAATTATTTTTTAAGAAAACGACGTGAGTACGAGTACCTCTAGCTTTTTAAGTTACTGAAAGCTATTGTGCTTTTTTTAATAAATAATTAATAACTAATTCATAATTAAATTACGTAGTTTAATAATGTATGTACTTACTTATTAATGTCAAAACATATAATTTAAATTTATATACTTTCAACATACTGTTTAAGTTTTAACAACATAGATGTACTCTAATATAATTCCTTAAGTTATTATTTACATTATGCTGCAGATATACCTACTTATATTTACATAACAGAATGCTAATTTCCATGAATTAATTGTTAAAGCTAATCAACATAAAAAAATAATTTTAGCACATTTATCTCAAAGATTATTTTATCAATCTATTAACGCCTGTTCTCGGGTCATGATAGCTCGTAATTGAGTACTGATAGTAGATCAAAGATAACCACTTCAGTCAAGTTCAGATCGGTAAGTTCGACACTGTTTAAGAAACATTATGAAGAGAGCTCACATTGTCTGTAACAATTAATTTTGAATATTTATTTATTCGCTGCGATAATGTATATTTGCCATATCCCAACATCGACAAGATTACAAATTTGTAGCTTGTAAACTCTTTTTATTTATTTAACAGACTTGGGAAGGTTTCCAGCCCAGTGTGATAGATTATGATAGTCCCTTCACATTCGTACAAAGACCTGCGATCAGTAGTAGCAGAATAATCAATCAATATAATGGTTTTACCGTGGCCGTATCATTAAGAAAGTAAAAATTAGAACATGACTGTTAGTTTCAATAAGAAATATGAAAACCTGCGTCACGGCACCCCTACTTCCAAAAATATGTCTATTTCACGTTCACCTAGACTCTATTGTTCATTAAGCCAAAAAAGTTTCCATTTTTCCATTGTTATGCTCTTTTGTTTTATGGAATGCAAAGCTTTGGACTCGGTTGTTATTTAAATTGGGGAAGAGTTTCATTGACGTTATGTAAAATGTATTCTAAACAATAGTTCCTGTTATGTATTGTATCTATGCTACACTGTTATATAAGTTTGATGTAGGTTGATCGATGTTTAGAAATATTCTGGTTTGAACTTTCAGGTATTTTGGGTTTGTTGTTTTTGCAACTGTAACTGTTATAAAAATGTGTATATTCTAAATTTGCATTGCTATCCTGGGAAAACACCATCATAACTTAGGTTAATAAATCAATATGAATAATTTATATAAAACATATCTAATATTTTTAACGGAAGAGGTAAAAAATAATCCATGTACATTTAACTTTTTTGTACATCCTAAAGGTTTATTGGTAGAAACTTTTATAGAGAATTAAGTACGCATTATTTATTGATTAATAAAAAGTTAATAAGTAAATACATTGGAACATAGTATGTTACATAAAGAACAAAGACTTGTTTTAGTAACTTATATACATTACTATACATTATGAACCTTTCATAAAAACTAACATATTCCACATAACCAAAATAGAAACAAAAGCACACATACAAACACCTCGCGAGTGTAGGTGTCGCACACTGAGTAGTGACGTCATCAACTAATGCACTATCCGACCTCATCAACCTCTGCAGGTGTTCTCGGTTCGCGCCAGAGAAATAATTACCGGCGAAAAGATGAGATGCGCCTCCTCATTATTTAAGATGGTAGACGATGTGTTTCAAATACACGTATTATGTGCACGTGCCTACATGTAACCCGCGGCACAATGAATTATTCTTTTCTTTACCGCACTCTGCGAAGTACACATTGTCTATTTACATGAGCAACGCTGTTTCTTTTATCGAGAACTTTTGCGCTAGTGGCATGTAGTGTGAGGTGTTGAAATTATTCAAGATTACGAAAATAACTTAAATTAAATATTTTTCTTTTCTTGTATGCTGTTGTTTAGATTCTTGAGACATCACCGCCACACTGATACTGCTGAATAACAACAGTGTTAAGCGCTGCTGTGATTCTGTTTGAACGGAGTGGAAAGGTAGAAATACTTTCCGAGGCGTTCTAACTTAGTCCTTAGTTGTAGCAACGCATCTGTGACCGATCTTAGATAGCATTCTAATCTTATTTAGAGTTGATTACAGGTATCCATGGGTGGCAGTGATAGCCTAGTGGTTAAGAAACTCGGCCTCTCGATGAAGGGGTCCGAGGTTCAAATCCCAGGTTCAACGCACCTTTGATTTTTTAAAGTTATGTGCGTATTAGAAATTAATTATCACTTGCTAAACGGTGAAGGAAAACATCGTAAGGAAACCTGCATATATAAGAGACTTATAAAAAAAAATTCAAATGTATGTGAAGTCTACCAATACGCACTTGGCCAGCGCGGTGGACTATGGCCTAATCCTTCTCATTATGAGAGGAGACTCGTGCCCATCAGTAGGCCAGTAATGGGTTGATGATGATGATGATGATGATCCATAGGTGGCATTAGCCACATATCATCAGGTGTTCAATGGTCACCTTTCCTGCTCGTGTTTCCGTTCCATCTGATGTTAAGTGATGATGGTCTTCTGCCAGTCCGAAACAATGTCACCAAAATCCTAACCGACCAGTACCCCTACCATGAGTTTATACGTTTTGACAAATATGATTGTTTTGGTATTTGTTTACGTATTTGTCCATACAATTTCCAATCAGCGCCCCTAGCGGATTGTGTCAAAACTAGGATATCGTATGGGCCAATACGTAAACAAATACCAAAACAGTCATATTTGTCGAAACGTAAAATCTCATGGTAAGGGTACAGTTCTGTCTTACGTGGGCACTTTCAGAAAGTTAAACGCCTTCAAAAAAGGTGTTAATTAAATATTTTCAAATTTACAATCATTTAATACTTAATATTATCATTTGTTGTTAGGTTTAGGTTAGGTTATAGGTAGTATAAGATTTAATTTAATTTTAGGTCCATAAATTTTTAATTATACATATAGATACTACAGTTATTATTATTAAACATTATTTAAGTAAAACTACACGGTTCCTTCTATGTTGTCCCATATTAGTAGAGTTGACATGCATAATATGTATTTCGACCATTTGTCTCACTAAATTAGTCGTATCAACATTTGTGTGTACCATAAATTCGAACATTTTTAACTGCTCTAGAGCCTTCCAATCATCTCTGTGTTTCACTGCAACGTTAAACAGTTCATTTATAACATCCTTAGACTTTTTAACCAGACTTAAAATGAAGCCAACCTTATATGGTGCTTCATCACTATGTCTTTCTTTTAGTTTTTGAACAAATCGTAATTTTCTCTCAGTATCATGAATTGTTTGTTGGACTAATGTTGTAATTTTGTTTTTTAGGTGCGCGTCCTTGTCGTTCTCATCTTTATCTGAGGGTATTTCGTGAGCTGCTGGTACATCGAACTTTGACGTCACTAGCCAGTACCGTCTCTGCGCATTTGGTGATGTACTTATGGTAGTCTGTTCCTCAGTTGTAGTTATTTCTGATTCTTCTGATTTATCTACCTCTTTATACTGATTATGGTCTTCTTTATCTGAATCGTATTGTTTTTCCATTGAATTCATATCGTCGCATTTCAATATGTGTATAATACCTAAAAGATTGTATGACTATAAGGTCTCGGAAGATTTATAGGTACTTGCATATATGTATAAAATACCTGTATGTATAAAATAACTTGAGCGAATCAAATCTAAACTTAATATCAACCGGTTAAATTGTATTCTTCGGTTTAAATTATTACTTTCCACAATTTATAACATCTATTTTTGACACATATAGGTATTACAAGAAATATAGACACTGCAATTAAATTTACATAACCACTGGATATGTTTCTAAAAATGTCAGTATGTCCGTCTTAATGCTCAGGATTACAAACACACCTGCACTTGACCTCAGGTGAACCTTCTACGTGGAGTTAGTTACAAAATCTATGAGATACAATAACCACTTATTATCAGACAGACTGCAAGCTCGTCTGTTACTTAAAAATACTAGAAACCTTTGAAAGTGGTAGAACTCTTTATGGTTCGGCTCCGGTGGCGCCGCCGCCACACCTATTTCTGCCTAATAACAGCAGTGTGAGGTGCTGCTGCGTTCCGTTTCGAGGGGTGTGGTAAGGGAGACATAATTTTCCGAGGCCTTCCAGCTTCGTTCTCCGGTGTAGCGGCGCATCTGTGACCGACCTCAGGTCTATCTAATCCTATCTGGGATTGATTACAGATGTCCATGGGCGGCAGTAACCACTTACCATCAGGTGGACTGCATGCTCGTCTGCTACTCTTATATTATAAAAAAAAACTAGAAAGAACAACTTACCTAAAGAAATAACTAAAAACATCCACATGTTACCAGCGCATTAAAACATGATGAATGAGATTTATGTTGATTGAGTAATTATAATTATCAAGTACCTACATTCGGATTAATGAATGATATTACATAACGTGATATAATAGTGTTTCTAATTAAAATGCAATGCAAGCAAATAATCCCAAAATACCTATAAATTAACACCAAAACATAATGATATATTGGCGTTATTAAATAACATTTTGGTTATGTTCAGTTTTAATCACGAATATGTTACTACAAGGTTATTTTAATAACACTTTTACGTTCAAAATTAATTTAATTTATCGTTGCAGCTCAGATTTAAAGGGTTAAGAAACAGAGCTACGAGATTCCAATTTAGTCTTCAGGGGTAGCAACGCACCAAGGACTTACTCAGGTAGTAATCTAATACTATCTAGGGTTGATTATAGATGCCTAAGGCCATGAGCGGCAATTGCCACTTAGGATCAGGTGGACCACAGTAAATATACTGAATAAAACTTTTCTTTATTTATTTCAAAACCTTTTTTAAGTTTAATTTTAAATATTTTGTAATCCTCAAACTCTTTCGGTGTTCCGTAATTATTTTGATTTGTCTTTTTGCCTACTTTTGACTTTGAATATGACAACTTAATTGACAAAATCAGAAAGTAGTTTTAAATTCGTAGTTTTACTTTCAAAATGGTATTTAATTTAACTAAACTGTTGCGGTTGACTTCCAACAAAGTGGTTTTAAGAGAATGTCATAGTATTTTCGGTTTAAAGGATTTAATTCAACAAGAAAAGGTACCATAATTATGTGTAATGAATGTAGCAAATGATCCCATAGTGTATCCGATGTTTAGTGTCCAGTGTAGTGTGTGTCACCTATATTAAATTCTACTTCACACAGAACAATGACGTGAAGTGATAGTAATAGAGCCCTTTGTGGTTTGACGATGGCAGTACCAACCAACGCCATGCTTATCCACCTTACAACGTCACCGTTAACACCGTTAAGTGCTGCTGTATTCTGAAGGGTGTGGTGGAATAGAGATACTAAATTGTGGTGGTCATAATCAAATCCTTAATCCTCAGGTTAATAACACCCCCATAATCGACATAAGTTAGGACGCTTACTTAGGGCCTTTTTGCGGTTAGTCTCACATCGTCATATTCACATAAAAGCTATATAAATTTGCAGTTAGTCAAAGTATCAGTAGTGCCTGTCCACAAAGACAAGCATGCGCTGGCAATAGACATTATCAAGGAGTACTTCCTAACAGAGCATGCTCTGGTCTGCGACCGCCGGATGAACGTCCACGACGACAGAGCCTTGGACGAATACCTCGGAACTTTGCTCAAACAAGGTTGGTATTTTATTATCATCATCAGCATCAATCCCATTATGCCCCACTGCTGGGTACATGTCCCTTTCTACGGACAAGTGCTATTAGCGTACCGTGGCCCCGACAAAGGGCGTCCAGAGGAACGCCATAGGGTTTCAGCCGGTAGAAATCCGGCATATCCTATCCACGGAGAGGATATGTTATTTCTCGGTAAAATGACAAGAAATAAGTTATAAATTTGTTCCCAAATTTTAATAATAATTGTTATTAACTTTATTCTGGGTTTTACGACAAAAAGTCATAGAACCAAAGTTGTAGACATGTAGATAATTCAATTTGGTACCACAATTGTTCTTACAAATTTTCTGTGCGATAAATAGTTTCCCTGGTAGAGCGTGAAAACTCTTTTTCAAGATGGCGGCCGATTGACAAGAGTTGTGGCCCCACAAACGTGGATTTAGCTTCAGACTAACACCCCGTTGCCATCCAAAAAATAAAAATGTATTATCTGACTTTTGCACACTGACCAAAATTTATAACATATCAATGGATTATATATATTTCCAGGCAATTCGTTATTTGCAAAGACACGTGATGGCACAATCGCTGGCCTATGTGTTAATTTCGCCTCAAGTCCAGTTGACCCAAAAAATCTCCGTAACTATGCCTTTTATAGACAAGTGAGTAATTTTTAAACTATTTTACAACAGTTAATTTTATCTATATATTTTTTGAAAGATTGAAGTAAGAAACAAGCTTGCAGCCCACCTGATGGTAAGTGGCTACTGCCGCCCATGGACATCTGTAATCAACCCCAGATAGGATGCGATATTCCTACCTGAGGTCGGCCACAGATGCGCCGCTACCCCTGAGGACTAAGCTGGAACGCCTCGGAAAAGTCTGTCACCCTTACCATACCCTTCAAACCGGAACACAGCAGCGCCTAACACTGCTGTTATAAGGTAGAAATAGGTGTGGCGGTGGTGCCGCCGGAGTCGAACCACAAAGGGTTCTACCACCTTGACTCCATATAGAGTAGTCTATACTCCGTATAGAATCTGATCACAGATGCGTTGACCAACTCTGAGAACTGAGAAGATCGCCTCATATGTAAGGTAGCTAGCACCCATAAACATACTTAATAATAAATTGAAGCATTTTATTCAACAGGATCCGAACACAAAAGATTTTTTGTATTTCACCGCTAAGTTACAAGAAACCCCGAATCTTTGGAGCATGTTTAAGGAACCCAAAATCTTTCAGGTATTAACACTAAATAACATTTGGATGTAGATAAATAGACACTTAGGTGTAGTCAGTGCAAGGGTATCTGCGTAAGGTCGGACATTGACACGTTGTTATCTAAAATTTGTACCTACTTAATTTAATTCTACCACCTTCACAATCATATTATAATGATTTTCATTAATACTTCATTCGCCTCTATAACGTAGACCTCTTCAATACTTAAAATCTCAAAAATCAATATATTATTTCAGATAAACATGTTGACGGTGTTGCCTGATTACCGTAGGCAAGGCTTGGCCACGATGCTGGTGGAGAAGTCCCAGGCATTAGCGCAGAGCCAAGGCTACAAGGTTATACGTATGGACTGCATCAACCCTTACGAGTATGTTTCTTTTTTAACCATCCATTAGTCCATCAAGCCTTGTAAAGACAACCGCCGATTGTCGGCGCCTTTTCATCAACGACTGTTGCTGTAGTAACTCACTGTCGCTCGTGTGTTTCCACCCTTAGAAATTAATCTGCCTTAGAAAATAAATATAGTTCAAAAAACTAAAAAACACGCTTTTATGATAAAATCAACTAAAAAGTAGAAAATAATTTTCAATCTAGGAATCAATTAAGGAACAGTAAATTCTTCAAAATTTTGAATTAAACTGAACGTTCAAAGTGGATAGAAATCGGGCTCAAAGATTCCGTTACTGTTACGTACATACATAATTACATACATACAAACGTACAACCCAAGCTAATAAAAGCGTGTTAAAAAAAAGATATAACCGGAGTAAACGCACATGGCTATGTATTGCAGAAGATGTTTGATTTAAAAAATACACGCTAATTCCTTATTTACCCTTAACGATACCCATAGGAAAGAGAATTCTTCAAAATTCTTATTCACTTCATTTTGTCCATTGGCTGAGTGCTATTTATTTACATTTTTCAAAAATATTACAAGTTCATTACTACGTTTAATAGTCATTTCTATCAATTGATGCCTATTTAAAAATCGACACGAACATAAAAATAAATAAATCTAAGACATACCTAGCAGGTGTAGATATAGATTATTTAAAAGAAATCAGTATTTGCTTATCGCTTAATTAGATTTACTATCACTTATGTAGGTATATACCATGAGTCTAGGATATATATCCTAGACTCATGGTCGTGACCATGATAACGCAAGATACTCATCTGAAGTACACCTAGACTTGAATACTAAAGAGCTTTGTATGTTAGGTTAGGAAATGTGGGTTAGGTATATTTGCCAATCATGTGGCAAAATCAACACGAGTGAACAAGCAAACACTTGCATTACCGCCGACGAAGATTGTTAAAAATATAGATAGAACACAAAAACTTAGCTGTTGTAATAAAGAAAAAATATGACAAAAAGTGTTCTTGATATAAAATACATACCTACATACATATAATTGTGCATATTGGCCAAAAACATTCAGTTACAGAGATTACACTGTTTATTTTATATTATGTATACGCTCGAAAACAGGTGTAAGCAAATGTTTTCAATATTTGGAAAGTGCTAGAGCTCTTCACATTTCGATGACCGCGTCAACAGTGTCGCAGTCTTCTTCATGTATAGGCACCAAAGTAACAGTAGTGGAAAGTGGTTGTATTATAATTTAAAGAGCTTTGTAAAGCAAATATCCTTATATACTTAAATTTAGTGCCAGTACACGAAACGCATCTATGGCTTACAGGGCACAAAACCAACCATAGGTAGAATTTTGTATTCTATTTCTATTTAAGGCTGAATATTGTGACGTGTACGCTCAATGGATTCTTAAATTAACATAATCATATTTATTACATTACAAACATTGAGCTATATATTAGCTTGTAATTTAAAGGTCAATGAACAGGACAAATAAATTACTATTATCACATCGCAAAGTTGCGTTTCGTTTAGATAACAAACCCAAAGGTCATGACATTGTTTGTTAAAACTTAAATTAAATTTGGTTCATTTATAATGTTACTATTGGATTTTTACCAAATCTAAAAAATAGCAAGTGATGCTATTCCACTATTTGATGACATTAATCATCGTGGACATCATCATTGCTGGGCGCGAATTTCATTCCTAGAACAATTATTTAGGGTATAGTCGATTGAACGTTGACCATATGCAGTTTCGTAAACTTCGCGTCTTTTAACTGTTTTTACGTACGTTTCTTCACGATGTTTTCTTCGCGGTTAGGTAATAGTCGGCGCTAATATTAGACACGCGGTTATCCAACAATATATTGAGCGCCGATTTCAAAAACATGTAGTACTAAACCAACATTTATTTCAATTATTTTTTACTTTGTAGTGACATAGAAGTTGGTTATATTCTTATGTTCATTTTTTTTATCCATATTACACGAGGTATTTTTTTCTTATAGCTACAAACTGGCAGAGCGTTGCATGCTGAAGTGTTTGACGAAATTCCCACTACATAAGCTGCGCGGAGCAAACGCACCGTTCATAAAACGGAGTTCCGAATACAACCGATGCATTCGTGTCTACGTAAACGCAAGACCCCAGATTGACTCTGACAAGGAGATAAAGCAACAACTGAGTGAATTGGAGGACATTTTGGGTTAAAAAGTACCTAAAGATAGATATAATTGTTTATGTACCTACTTGTGGATGTCAATGTATAAATTTGCCTTCCTAAGCAAGGTACAAAGTTAGGTATGTCTGTCATTAAAAATCAATCTATGCAATTTTTACCGACAAAAGATAGAAATTGACAATTTCAAAGTACTAAGACAAAAAAAAAATAAGTCGATCTTTAGGTAAAACATTAAATAGATTGATTATTATAACGGGCGTTAAGGGTTCCACTAATGGTACAACTGCTACACATATTTCAGCAAATAACGGTGATATAAAGTAGCTGTGTTCTAGATTATGATAAGGAAATAAGCAAGAGTTGTCTGGTTTAACACCAGTAAGAAGTCTTCCATCCATCAGACATAGATAGGCTTCCTAATTTGCAACACCATAACCTGTCCTGTGCCTACTAAATTCAATGGTTTCCTGCTGACCTTTCAAGACATCTGTACGCAGTCGCCTCTTGAGAACCAAGGGACGTAAAAAAACAATAAAAAATGTCTATATTTTCATCAGATCTAAAAAATCTATAAAAATCTATCTATAAAATGCTCTGATGTAATTCTATAAACTTACATAAGCCACATGCATTCATTTATAGATAAATTACTGTATTGTAAGATACCCTTGTCGTTTTAGCTTTATTATAATTTATTTTGTTGTATATTGGTTTTGAAGAAATAATAAAAACCGTGGGTATAAAATAGTTTTATTTGTAATAAATGAACATTTATTAGCCTCCACATGATGAGAATTCCATTTTGATTAAAGCATTGATTAAATCATATTATTCTTAAATATCACATAGCAGATCATAAATATTTAATTATACCTATAAAGGTGAGTTTAGACTAGGGCATTAACTTGTAACAAAACATCTAGCTTTAAAGGAGGCGATTGATTTGTAATGTTTGGTTGCAATGTGTCGCGTTACAACTCTACCATCGCTATGGTTAATACAGCATGCAGAATAAAAAAAATATATATACAAAAAAATGAATGTTTGTCTATATGTCCTTTATAGGATCGTAAACTTTGCATTTGGTCATGTGATCTTTAGCAAAAGGTTTCGCAGTCAGCACGACAAATTTTCGACAGATGGCATGTCATTCCATTGAAGGTACAAAAATTCAGTTATATGTATGTCATGTAATTTTTTAAAACGCCGCGTCACTATTAGTATATTAAATAAATAAACGTTTAATTTACATAAAACGCAAACGCCTTAATCCTCAGGAGTGGCAACTTCAGATTAGACCCCTTTTCTATATGAAGTTAGTTACAAATGTCAATAATGATCACTAATCAGACCGAATGAGTGCTCATTTGCAATTTGAATCTTAAAAAAAATCTCAAGAAAATGTCCTAGTCTATACTCAAAATTGTAATCTCATCTTAAATTATTGCATACATACATTCTATTCGTTAATGAGTATGATAACACAAATGAAATCGTTAATAAGTATATCAGTCTGTAATGAAAGCAAAGTTAATTAATGGTTAATTAGATAAGGTTTAATTATGTTCCTCTGAAACCATTCTTCTGAAAAGCTCAGGTGCTGACCAGGAGTTGACAGAAATACTAGCTTGCCGGCTTCGTTCATCCATTTCAGCCCTAATCGATCCTGAAAATAATAATTTGACACTTATATAACATGTCTTCTTTATATTTGAAAGTGTGTACTGTGCACGCACCTCTGATTTTTAAGTTATATAGGAATTTGAAATTAATTATTACGTGCTATACTGGTGAAGTAAAACATTGCGAGAAGCCTTCATACCTGAGAATTCTGTAAAAGAATGTTCTCAAATGTCTGGCAGTTTACACATGGCCAGCGTGGTGGGCTATGGCCTAAATCCCAATTTAAGTGCCCAGAAGTGGGATAGTAAGGAGTTAATGGCATGTAATATTGTTTGATGTTGGCTTGTCTAGATTTTAACGGTGGTAGAATCCTCTGTGGTTCGACACCGGCGGCACCAAAAGGTCACCATACTTCCGAGGAAATCCAGTTTAGTCCCCAAGGACAGCGGCAGCCGACCTCAGGTAGGAATCCGATCTTATTTGGGGTTGATTACAGATGGCCATGGGCAGTAGCCACTTACCATCAGGTGAACAGTATGCTCATCGCCTGCTCTTATATATCTAATAAAAAACTGGCTACTAAGCTATTACAATACATACCTGAACATAAAGATCGGATTCTTGCAACGTGATAATCTTGTTCGCTTGACCGGGAGCGTAGAAACCGAACCATTCGGTCTCTTTCGGCTGCACTATGGTGTCATTATCGAATTTGACCAACACGAAGTGTTCCAAACTATTCAGATTGTCCACATATGTTTTGTTTATACGCATTTCATTGTTGATATCCGCTAGGAACTCGCTGCGTGTTTTATATGTCTCTTCGTCGAGTGGGTCGTGCCAGTACGTAGCTTGGACGAGGGATTTTTGCACCCAACTGCAATAAGGAAGATACTTGATCAGAATGCACGTAATCGTTATATCTTCAATTATATTTGAAGGTGGTGGAATTTTTTGTGGTTCGACTCTAAAGGCGCCCCGACATACCTGTTTCTATTTTATAACAAAAGTGTTTTGCGCTGCTGTGTTTGATTTTAAAAGCTACTTGCAGAGATAATACGATATCTTTAAACAACTGTTTTAAGCTTAGAAAACTTTTTTTAATCACAGAGATTTTATATTATGTACAACTTTTTAACACAATACTTTTTAAATGTAGGCGATATATAAGAGAACGGAAATGTTGGCATATAACACATACCAGTATCTAATTCACATTTACTACAGGTAAACACTTTAAGGCCTTTTATAAATGACGAAGGAAAACATCGTGAGGAAATGTTATTTAAATAATTTCCAATCTACATTCAGATAATGTTACGTCTCTTACTAAGCCTAAAAGAATCTAAGCTAAACAACAAAGCTAGAAACAAGCCTAGAAATATTTGGCCAAGCTACACTTGGCCAGCGACACGGATTAAGGCTTAGTCCTTATTATGGGAAAAATATATGTTCTGCTGTAGACACATGGGACTATCTATTAAAAATCACAATATAGTTCAACGTAGGTATTTCTAGGGTTCTGTACCCAATGGGTAAAAACGGAACCCTGTTAAGCCTCCGCTATCTGTCCGTCTGTCACAGAGCTCTATCTCTGGAATCGTAATAGATAGGCACTTAAAATGATCACAGAATATGTATAATGGTGGACGCTATAACAAATACTTACTAAAGATAAAAAAGTCTTCGAATTAAATGGGGGTCGCAATACAAGAAACCGATATTTTTTGGCGTTTTTCGCTTTATCTATTGAACCTTAGTAGGAATTTGTTATACCTGTTGTTATTTGAATTAACGACCTCAAGGTCATTATGGATTTATAAGCATATCCGTGAATGCCTTGTAAAGTATTACGCATTACTTACATATTACATTTTAATCCAACTTCTTGTTAGTGTAACAGTGACGCAACATGACGGACGCCTCTCTCTACAATTTAAACGATTATCTTAAGCCTGTCAATACGGAAATATGTTTCTACAATAATGTATTGCTTTGTGCAATTTAATCTTCATATCATACAAGCTTACTTTCATATATCTCGACTGCCTTATGCCAGTCATTAATTATTAATTTATGTTATGTTTTGCTATTTTCCCACTCTTGCCGCCCGCCACCCCGGAAGCTCCCTTTTAATCGCCTCTTACGACAGGCAGGGATACCGTAGCCTATTCTAGTCCCGGGACTACAGGACCAATGTAATGTTATGCTATGTAATGTTATGTTATGTTATGTAATGTTATTTAACAAATTCTATCTACTAAAGTTCCATGGCATTAACTTCTATGTCTAAATATTAATGAAATTTTGGTGGCACGGAACCCTCCGTGCGCCAGTTCGAATCGCACTTGGCTAATTATTCGTAATTTTTTACCGATTTACGTGTAAACATTTAAAATATTTGCGCAGAGTAAGGCTTCTTAATTTAGTAACATTAGGTACAAGTTCTCTGAACTAATTAAAAGTAACCTATTATAACATTACACATTTACTTGTGTAGAAATTGATAACCTTTACTCTGATACTGAGATATCGGCGTACTGAATACAATTTTAAACTTGGCTATTTTATTACAAATTAAATAAAAGGTAATTTGCTTTGTTAGTCTGTATGTAAAGGTCAAATCTTGTAACTGAATTTCGAACCAGCAGTTGATGTAGCTGAAATTTTACATAAATGTTTGCTTTGGATGATATTGTATGATTATTGAATTAATTAGATTCAGGTCGACATTCTGGCGAACCAATTATTTTTATGCACCCACAATCCACATGATATAAGTTTAAAAAGTTTGCATCAGAAAGCACGAAATACAAAATAGTTACTGAAAAATGTGTTTTAAAAAACTTTTTTACTAAGTATAGGCATCTCTTGATTTATATTTGTTTCCGTATTCTACTCATATACTCACTTCTTATTTTAGTCAATAGCCAAAGTACTTCTGTATTATGGCGTAATTCGCATAATAGGTAGGTATATAGACCATAGATAAGTAGTAAACTTTGTTGACGTATTGTACCGCAATTTCCATATTCTGGATTTTTACGTTATTATAACTCGAATAATATTTGTATCACCTAGGTATATTTTTCAAGGATACCACGTCGATCAAGTGAGGTACGTAAAAGTGGATAAGAATAATAAATCGGCCAGAATGGACTCCTATTAAATCATCGGTAATATGTAACAAACATTTTGAGGAAAAACGTGTTATAGTTACCAAGAAGTTGTCGTATTAATTTATATTTCATAATACTTGTTTCATAATATTAATGAATAATCATCTATAGTATTTTATTAATTTGATAATTTGCATACGAAAGCTATTGGTAATGCGTTTAAACTGACATTGTGTATCTTTGACATCCTATATCTATGGGTAGGTATATAAAAAAATCTCAAGATATTTTGTTACCTGTAATAAGCCGCGTAGTTGAGGAGTTTGCGGACATAGTCACAAGTCTCATGCTGTAGGGCTCCACAGTTGGGCAGCCCATACACACCCTGATGCTGTCCACCCAAAGATATCAGATTCTTCACTGGTCCCACTCGATTACCACACCGCTGAACTACAGCTCGTCTAAAATAAGAATTTATAATTAATTTATCCACACACAAACTAAAAAATATGTCAAAGCCAAAAGGCACAAACACAAATGTATTTTCAAGAAATGTTGTACCTCAAAAAGTAGTTGAAAACAGCACCCCAAGGGAATGACACCCTATAAAGTGAGCCATTTTTACAGTAAAATTTGAGATTTTAACATTGTATTTATTTTTCTTGTGCCATAAATGTAAATATATAGTAATTATTTGAGGCTGAATTACCTTCCACATAATTACTTACTTTTGTTCCATTTATCATGACATAAATTTAATAAAAAATAATATTTATTTATACATAAGTACTGAAAATAAAATCTCAATTATTATACATAATATAGGACTTAAAATGTCATATTTAAATTTGAATCACCGTCACATCAGCACCATGCAGCACATTTACAAAATAAATATGTACAAAATAAATCTCCTAGTCATATTACATTCAAATAATTAAATAGGAACTCACAAAAACTGACTCCCTTGTGAGAAACCAATAGCATTAAATCCATTATGCAGTTTTGGGTCTAACGCCAGTTTATCACACACATAATCAATCTGTTTGTTTGGGTGCATGAAGTAGCCATTCTCAAAGTCTTCGATAGCCGAGTTACCAATTCTGAGTGATGTCACGTACACACCAGGTATTGATCTCTCCAAGTACTGCTTGAAGTAACCCAGGCTGAATGATACACAACATGTATCACCTAAAATATACAAATTATATAAGATATCTTACATATGCACACATAACATTCTAATCTTAAAGGTAGAACCTTTTGTGGTTCGACTCCGGCTATTTCTGCCTCATAACAGCAGTGTTAAGTGCTGCTGTGTTTGACGGATGTGGTAATTGAGTCATTTCAGAGGCTTTCCAGCTTAGTTCTTAGGGGTAGCAGCACGTTTGTAGCCAACCTCATGTAGGAGTCTAATCCTATCTGGGGTTGATTACAGATGTATGGGCAGCAGTAGCCACTTACAATCAGTTGGACTGCATGCTTGTCTGCTTCTCCTATATTATGAATCAAAAAAAAATCACATCCACCCCAAAGAAATTAAATATTAGGGTTATTGAGTGGGTGTTAACAAGATTTTATCCAAAAGTAATGTAACATATCGACGGGTGAAAGGCTATTTGCTTTAAGCGACATTTTGGCAACTTTACAGGAGAGCCATTTAAAGTTGAAAATTTTCGAAAAAAAATCATAACAAAAAAACTACTAAAGCTATTTGAATGAAATAAACTACATTGAAATTAATTTAAAATTATCAAGTTATTGATGTTAGTACGTAATGAATTGGCCTTTAAATTACAAAGATAATTGTCGCTTAATGTAAATTGTCCTGAAATACCTATTTTCCAGAGTAAGGAAAAATGCCTTAAGTGACTTCTTAGACCACAATCAGTGACTGGTGAAACCATTTAAGCGACTCTGTAATACATTTATAGAGCAAGCCAAAACGCCTTATGTCATGAAGTCCAACATAAATAGGAGGAAGCTATTTATCACAACAGCCAATTGAGATTAAAATGACGTGCAGGCTAAAATACTTATATGACATGTAATAGTGAAAAAGTAATGTATGATGTCACATGTTTTACTGATAATATGATCAGTGGCTGTTGAAAGTGCAAACTAGATCTGTAGTAATCACTGAAAATATTAGGAGCTTATAATGAATAATCTAAGAAACATAAACAACAGAACATCAGTAACAGAATTATTTTTGGTATAATAATAGTCACCAATTTTGTATAATAATAGTTATGTTTTTGATTGAAACATTTTGTTCAAATGAATCACGGCAATATACAGTTTCTGATAAACCCTGCGCTTTAAAAAAAATAGGATAACACTGTTCAAACGACATTGAAAAATATCTAAATCAAAATGACTATTTGGTTAAAGTACCACACTGAGTAAAAAATAGATGCAGCCGAAAGAACTTAACCGACATTCCATGTCATATTTAGGTAAAGGAAAAATAATATAAGCGACATCACACCGTGTAAACGGTGGAAGTCAAAACGCTTTATGTTACATCTCAATAAAAAATAGGAATATGAAAAATGCTTTAAGCGTTATTGAGTTATTTATTTGCAAATGGAAAATTGGTTTATATCTCGGATCTTTATATTATTGTTCAGTTCAAATGTCCTACTTAAAAAAAAATACGTATTTAACGTCGGTTAAATACTACTATATTGCTAAACTTCCCTAAAATAGGGCCCTTTTAAGCGCCAAAAAAATGCTTGGATTTTAACGAAACCGGGCTCATTCGACGCAGAAAAATTTGCTGATTCCGAATATGTATATAACTCAATATCGGCCAAAATGTCGCTTAAAGCAAATAGCCTTTCACCCCTCGATATATTAAAGAACAACATATTACAAAATGACTCAAATTCAGGGACGTTTCCTCCACAACACCATAGTTTTCTAAATCCTTTGACCATGCTCCCCAAGATCGTATCACTCATGTTATAACGCGTTAAATTTGTGGGAAAATAAAAAATTAATGTGCTTAGTGGTTTTTAGAAATAAGACCCATGACGGAGTCGCGGGCGAGAGATAGTATTAATATAGGATGATATTCATAGTAAAAATATAACACTCACCCATCCCATGCCACAAGACTATAGGCGTTGGAGTTGCCGCACAAAATTTGAACAGAAATAAGAGTATCCACAACGACTTCATATTTTCTATGCCACTTACTAAAATCACAATAAATGTCGTTAATTTAAGAAAATATTTAAACTTTATAGTTTACTTAGTAATGATAGTAAAATGTGAAGTCTATCTTTATTTTTTTAAGTATTTTTATATTACAGTGCAAACACTATGTAAGACCTCCTTATTCGTCTGTCCTGTACTGGCGTAAATATACTTCTATTGTATGGAAACTGATACGGCAATGGCGCGCTGTGCCTCGCAATTCAATTACGCTTGGTATATACTTATCGAACAAGCACTATAAGCAATCAAAGTAGTTATAGTTTTGTTTTCCTTCCTGTCTTGTTTGTATATGTTTGTATGCCATTTTGACGGTTTTGACAATTTCATTACGTTATGACAAATGATATTGACATTTATATTGACAGTGACAGTTTAAAATCCGTTTTTTAACAACCTTCCAGCCTAAGATTCTGTATTTCAGAAGATTTCAGACTATTATTCTTTTTTCATACATTTTTATCCTAATAAAAGTGGACTTACCTGTACATGGACAATTCAGTAGCTGCTTTTTAATAAGAAGATTTTACCATTTATTTTTAGTTCTTTAGTTACAATGCGCTATTACATTTAACTTATTTTTTGACACATTAGTATTTTTTTGTTACAATGAACCGCCTTCGTTATTAAAATTTGTACCACAGTAATAACAGTTGTAATATAATTCGTACTTAGCGACATCTAAGATCCTCATCCATTCCTCATCGGTTTCAGTTTTGAAGTTCCTAGAAGCTTCACAAAATGGTCTTTGGGTAAGCGAACATGTGTTGTTAGTTTTGAAATCATTTTGTAGATGTCGCTAAAACCAACGTTAAGTTCGTCCAATTTAATATCCCGTAATTATTCGCATTTTTTTCTTTATTTACTTTATTTTAATACGAATTCGTAGTCATGAATTAACCAAAGATACTACCTATTGATTAACTAGTTGACTAGACGTAGGTAGGCATTAGGTTGGCCGCAAATGTTCCGTTAATATTAAACCCACAAAGGATTACGTTAGATCACTTTGAAACAGTCCGCAAAGCATTTTAATATTGCTGAAATTATGTTGCTACGAAAGGTTTGGCACCTACTGCTACTAAAATAGAATTTAAATCAAAACCACTACAGTATCCAACATTAAGAAAGTTGATGCTGTTGGATCGTGTCAACATCACAGAACACCTATACTCCTAACGGAGGTCAACATTGTGTACGAGTCTTCTATCCTAAATAGGTCAAGGCTAATCACAAGAGAGTAAGTAAAACGAATGGAATTAATAATTTATTTTTTATTTGTGCCAGTTGGTAACATTAACACGCTGTATTATTTATATAAAGGATGATAATTGTATAATGTAATTACATTTTTTGTTTCAACATTTACATTATTTGGGCTCTTCGTTTGCATTTTACATATAAAATATAATTAGATATATTATTTATACGATATCTATATGATACATACAAAATATAGATACATAATTGATAAATTTGAACTTCAGTTTCTTAAATGCAAAGTTGGAAGATTTTTTTTTCCGATAAAATACAAATATTTTTTTATTTAAGATGTTTATTAACGTTTTTCGTTTTGAACACTATTCTGTTTGGGGTTTAGTAATCTTACATAAGTTATCGAAATATGAATTGTATTATTAAAATAAATAATACATTATTATATAATTATATTAAACAAACAGGAACATCTTCGCACAAAATTTGTATTAATTAATCTCCGTTTTGTAATTGTTATGTTTAATTATTGATTCTTGTTTCACAAAGGATTATATTGTAATTGGTGAGTAATAATAAACATATAAATAACGTATACAGATCAACTTATGCGTATATATATTTGGAAACGTTTGCTATTTTAGTAATTTAAAATGTTATAACGATCTCTGATGACAAATAACAGTTTTTGGGGTTGATATAAAATAGGATAAAAATGATTTGTAATCCTTTACTAGCGTGAATGATTTATGCAGAAGTAATAAGCTTGAAAAAGATTCAACATCGCTTACGATAGACATTATAGTAAGTAAAACATTACAGTAAGGTAAGAGTTCAAAATATATTTTTCAATTCTTAAGGACGATTGTTAGCTCTCTCGTATACCGGCATGGCTACTACTCTGCATGATGCAATGATACATTTTTTAAGATATACCTACAACATAGGTACATTATATGTATTCTATACATCCATCCAGATTTCCATAACACACTCTAGTCTTCACGGATTGTTACAAAATAATTTTATCCTAATATTATCACAAATTTTATAATGTGCCTTTGCAAAGAAATATATGCAACTGTAGCTATTGTTTATTGATTCAAGATTTTGTTTTACTAATCTGAGTCAAATTCTATTAATAGTAGAACTTACATACGTATAAAGTCAAGACAAAACAAAAATTTCTTTGTAAATATTATCTGGTCTTAGTAAAATGTTATATTTCCATGCTAATGCTAGCTAGTAACATCCTAAAAGTTAAATTAGTCTTGAAATTCAGCAAAATCTAGCATAGATCAGCAAAATCCCCCATAAATAAGAAGTGTTTATCAACATTTAATCCAAATGTTTTCGTCATACGTCACAAAATCGCAAGTCAACCTAAAATCAGACTAGCTTATAAATATGCCACTTGATCAGAATTCATATTTTCAATATTTTCAGAACTTACAATCTAGATCACGTTTGTTTTATTTCTGTTAGAATAACTTACATTTAGATTAAAATACATACATACTTATTAATATTATTCTAACACGATCACAGTCTCGTAAGGTAAATCACTAGTGGTCCGCACTGACCACATTGTATCACTACTTTTGTAATACAAATATCTATGCTTCACATCGCCGACAAGAACTCGTCCTGTCGCGTTCGTAATTCACGAAATATGTCTAAAAGACAACTAGATTGTTCAGCCTCCTGAAGTAGGTATAACTTAGATGATTACAATTATAGTATCCTCATTGAATCCGAGTGTTTGATGATGTTGCACTCTATACTTCTTAGTTTCCGCGGCGCTTCGAAGAAATCGCTTGAATCCGAAGAGTCGGCGAGTCTATTTCTGCTGTAAGACATTATCCGTCTTGTCCTGGTGTCAGAATCGTAAGTGAGCATGAAGTTGCTTCCTTTTCTTGATCTAAAGGGGACGCGGTAGGGCGTACTGCTTTGCACGTCGGACATGGATCTGATGTGCCTTCTCATCTTGGACTCCTTTGTGAGAGGTGCGAACAGCAACGCTCCTTGTATGTTACGTCCCTTATCTTCTACAGACCTGGAATTAGAAATAACAACACAAATTAGTTTCGCTCATAAAAAATCAATTCTGCGACTGTATTATAGACAGATTGAAATATGTCCCTTGAGACAAAATTTAAATATGACAATTTAGTTATCAGAAGTATAAATAGGTAGTCAAATATAGACATTATGGTAACGTCTCTTCTATATCTTTTATCTGATATGAGATACGTAAATAATCACGCAATTACAAGGCGCCGGCAAGATTAATTACCACACCCGCTAAGTATTGAACAATGTACCTAATATGGAATATTCCATCATTTCGCTAATTAATTCACGAATTTGTAATTGAATTATATAACTTTTATGCAGATATTTTGAAAGTAGAATAGTTAGTTTTTATTATGATCTATATCTAGATACCTAATTGGTATTTTTAGCTGACTTAGATAACTGTCTTATTTTCAATAACAAACGTGAAATCTGGTTCTGTTCTGATAAAATCAGGTTTTTTATCTTTTTCTCTGTGTCTGGACTTATTTTGACGATGAGCTTATAGGTACTTAACAAAACGGTTTTTTTGTATACTATAATTTAACTTTTACTTCGCATTCACACCTAAGGTTCTTTTATAAAAGGTGAAGAACTTAACAGGACAATATCCGGCACTGCGAGTAGAACAAAATTGAAAATAATTTACAATCATAAAAGGAAGTCAATATCTACGGAAGACAAGAAGAATAATTTATTGCTGTACACAATTAACATTAAAGGAACAGGTGTTACAATAAGTAACACGTTTAAAACAAGAAGTGCAATAAATTAAACGTTACTGCGATTAGATTGAAGATGACGGTCATCTTAGCAATTAATTCACGCAAGAACGCGTACTAGAATATTTATCGTTTGTATAAATAGATCTAGACTTCTTTTATCTTCTAGGCACTTCTTGGGTTCTAAAACTAGTATTTAGGTAAATGTTACTTTTTTTTATAATATAGGAGTAGCAGACGAGCATGCAGTCCACCTGATTGTAAGTGGCTACTGCCGCCCATGGACATCTGTAATCAACCCCAGATAGGATTAGATATTCCTACCTGAGGTCGGCCACAGATGCGCCGCTACCCCTGAGGACTAAGCTGGAACGCCTCGGAAAAGTCTGTCTCCCTTACCACACCCTTCAAACCGGAACACAGCAGCGCCTAACACTGCTGTTATTAGGGAGAAATAGATGTGGCGGTGGTTCCGCCGGAGTCGAACCACAAAGGGTTCTACCACTTTAAAAACCTCTGTGCTAAGAGTAGCATGGTCATAAACACATATATAAACGATATTACATACAAAGATAAAGAAATAGATAACTAATTATATTATTAAATCCTGACTGCGGGGAATCAAATGGGTTTGGGAATTTTACATAACATTTCACAATCATTACTTATAAACAATATACATGTAAAGAACGATAAATTATTCTTATCGCTAAAACAGTATAGCAATCGCATGAACTTTGGTATTTTGTATCGAATTGTCCTTCAAAATACATATCCGACTAATGTTGCCAAAACAACTCCACCGTCTACTTTAACTAAGGAAGAGGAAGTTACTTTATAGCAAATTCTTAAGCGCAAAAAGTATAAAGTCGCTACTTTTGGTCCAATTTTATTTACCCATCTGTCATAGGAAGAAGGTACCTAATGTATTGAGGTTATGTATGGTTTGAAAAAATGTGAATTTTGGGTGATTTTGTGTAACCAAATTGACGTATTTTTGAAGTATGAGGTAAGTGGATTTATCCTAATTTCTGGACTGCCATAACCGCAGTGGCGGATTTACTAATAGTTTAGTAACTGTGTTCGGCTGGAGTGTACGAATACATAGATTTTAAGGGCGGCAAGATTATCTTGAATGGTATTGAGCTAATTATAAGGGGCGGCAACAAATAGTGATTTATATTGACCTGTGATCTCATGTGGATGTGTGTCTGGACAGCCCTGAATAGGGATGTAGAATTATAGAGGTTAGTTAGGTGCGGCAAAATTTAAAAAGTGCCCATCGTTTCCCACGATTAATCATATAGACAAACAGGCAAAAGAGCAACAACGTGTTTACATGTTTTGGTACGTTGCAAATGATCTCATAACAGACACGTCATTTTATTTATATAGATAGTTAAAGATATTTACTTGAGTGGGCACTTGGATGCGTTTTTATAAAGGTGCGGCCATTAACGTTGCCGAGTTCCGCTCCGGATATCTGTTTTATGTTACACTACGCATTCTTAACAGGTTTTAAAATCTTTACTACTCAGGCTGATGTATAATATCTTGGTACTCACTTTATCATATCGGTAATGTGTATACCAATTTGCACTTAGCCAGCGTAGTGGATTATGGCCTGAACTCCTATCACTCATACCCAGCGATGGGACAATAATAGGCTGACGACTATGATGAAGCTACCTATTTACTTAGATTTAATTTATTTTTACGAAATGCATTTATGTATAAACATTATACATACTTTGTTTTTAACACAGTTTAAAATAACGCTTTCTACACTCACAGCCCCACACTAGGATTCCCTGTGTCGTGGGTGCCATGGACACACACATAGACAAATACACAAACACCCAGACCCAGAAACAGAAATCTAAATTCATCATTTAGATATCTGTCTGGCCGGGAATCGAACCCTAATAAGAAAATAAAATAGGATGTATGATTATTTTTATTCCATTTTACACATGTTTTTGTTGTTTTTATACATGTGTTTGTTCTTTTGTGTATGTTATGTAGTATTTTTAATCATTATTAGGCGGGTTACATCTCGAGAGGGGAGTATTAGTAATAAAAAATCCACCCTCACGAAAAGTCATGCACAATTCTGCAACCATTTTATCTCATCTTTAAGGTTTATTATTTTTTTATCAGCAGAAAAAATAATTCTATAACAAAAATAAAATAATAATTTATATTAAACTGACTGTCAAAATTATTAAACTGACTGTCAGAATTTAATTGAATATTTTCATAAACATTTCTGTGAATTAGTAAGTGTCTCATTTCAGTCAACATATACCAAGTGTACAGTAATCAAGTACTTGGAAATTACTCTTCGGTTACAAATATGAGTTGTTTCTGTTTATAAATATGCCTAATTTTGATGACAACATGTAAATAGAGCTACCTATATATAAATGGACAAAGACAAAACATTTCATTCATTTATCTTGTTTTGTATTTGAAAAAAAAAATGATATAGGTAATACATGTAATTATGACCCTTTTCCTTTAGTTTGTCATTTATTTATTTTTTAAATTTAATGTGACTGTTTTATTATACTGAATAATGTATATAATAATAATAAAAATATGATACTAATTAAATTAAAAATTAACTAATATTAAAATAGTACATTACGATACGCGTGGCCAAAGTAGCCTATTTTTGCACGGCGTGAAGTTAGCGCCCGAGCGCAGCGAGGGTGCTAAACGCCGTGCAGATAATAGGCTACTTTTGTCACAAGTATCGTATACTATTTTATAGCTCGTGTGACATAAACCCGCTTATACTTGTGAAGAAATATGAAAAAATATGATAATTATTTTGAAACTTATAAATGATTGAAACTAAAAATTATGAACTAAAAAAGCAATAAAAATGTGACACAATCAAAACCATTGAAATTTAGAAAATTTAGTAATTAGTCTGCTCTTGTGATAAAGACAAATCTTACACCATACATTCGACGTATGCGTCGAAATCTGTCAAGCCATTTAGGCTACATACAGGCGTATTAAAGAAACATATGATAAGCAATCACATAATGTACTAATACATAACTAATACTAGTGATACAGTAGAAAATCGATTATCCGGACCTCAGTTATAAATATTCGCGATTGTTTGGATTGTGAAACGTGAACAAGTAACTTTGTAATAACCCTTACAGATCAGCCACATTTTGTGTGACATGTGCATTTAAATTCCGGAAAGTCGCCAAATCGCAACAAAATAGTTACTATAAAAAACAAAAACCCGATTGCTAAAAATATAACCTATGTTATCGCCACAATTTAGACGAATCCAACGACACATCATGTATCAAAATTAATGAAGTCGCTTGAGTTTGCCAAAGAATGAAAAATACATACGTAACAAACATATAGTCGAAAAACATAACCTTCCTAAATCGGTTTAAATAGCTTTTCTTCATAAACTCAATTATCCAAATATTCGATAATCCGAATGCCACAAATACGACAACAAATAGGTCGCTTAGTCGAGATTCTACTGGAGTAGTATTATGGCTAATTTTGATAATGATTCCTAATTTAAATATCTCCTACTATGGTGTGTAGCGAAAATACACAGTCAAAACAAACAATAAAATTCGATAAAGCCCAATAGTTAGTCTTATTAGTGATGCTATTGCTTAGTATGTACACAATGGCAAAAACATTTATAAATACGTCCAAAATAAAATATTAAAATAATTATAGCTTTAAACAAAATACTCATTACTCACTTTTAATTTTTAAATGGCATTTAAAAGTATGAAACGTTCATAGCTATGTTTATTTTTTACAACTGTGAGGGTAGTGTATTAATATTCGTACGGTGTAAAAATCGGCTACTTTGGACACAGAAATGCGTGGCTAAAATGCGGGTTTAGGTCACAGAGTGCTATAAAATAATAGTACATTACAATACGAGGACGAAAAATTTTTTTCTGACAAGTGTGAGTTTGCAGGCCGAGCCGCAGGCGAGGACTGCAATCACACGAGTCAGAAAAACATTTTTCGTCCGCGTGTTGTATAAAATTTTATATTACGGGGTCGGAAATGGGGGTTTTGCGCACGCGAAGCGTGCGTAAAACGTCAATTTACGCACGCCGTGATATAAATTAAATTAAATTATGTAATTATGCTTTTTCTCAAATTTTCAAATATTTTGATGGATTGCCGATAACTGGGTGAACACTAGTATAATATGGTAAAATTCGTCTAGTATTTCAATCGAGCAATAAAATAAAATAAGAAGGTTGTGCTACATCAAGTGAATGATGATAAATGATGAATAATGCAGACGATCTGTCGAATTGAAGCTATTTATTATTAGCCCAGAGCAGAGCAGCCAGCAATTCCTGGTTTAGTGAGACAATCACGGAAATTAACATAGCATTCTGTTTTTTTGCTTTATTTCATTTTGCACTCGTGCATTATTTTTTAAATGTTGATTTCGTCCAAGTCACCTAAGTATATTAAAAATTATTTTTTGTTGGAAACTTTTCACAAGTGTTCCGCATTTTTACATAGGAAGAGGAACCTTATACATTGAAATAAAAATATTCATACATAGCATCCAGTAATGTTTCTTTTTGTACTCCGAAATCGCCGTAGAAATCAGTATCAAAGATAAGGCAAACAAAGCGATCTGAGAAATTTATTTATTTGGATTTTTTTAGTAAAATTGAAGTCGTAAACGAATAAGCAGTCCACCAACCATGTAACTAGCTCCATATAGACAGAGGTTCTACCTGAAGCCAATCACAGACACGTTGACAATTATGAGAACTAAGATAGTCACAATATTATATTATGTAAATGGGGCAGACGGCAGTATACACACGCTTCCAAAAATACAAGAACTACGTCACGATAGAAACAGGTGCGGCGGTCTTTCTATCACTTTAAAAGTCATATATTACTTAAGCCTTTATTCTATGCTATAGACCCATTTCTATCTATTCAGCTTAATAAGCCTAATTTTCATCGATAGATTATATCAATTTATCCTAATGGTTAATAATGTCCCGTATATTCTTTTCAAATTGCTGGTTGCTTTTATGTAGAGTCCATAGAGCCACATTAGCGTCCAATTGATCGCTATCGGGTAGAGTATGGTGAAACGGTCATTCAACTAGTAAATTACGGTCGTGGCGAGCCCTGTACTACTTTCCACAGGGGACTATACTTTATGTGTGCTCGCCTACTAACTTCAATTTAATTAATAAAACTTTTATACATAAAAGTACCGTTCACTAAGTTTAATTTGTAAATGTATGCTTTCAATATTCATTAAATAAATAACGTGACCTTTTAAAGCATGTGTAACCGATTTTTTAAGTTAAATCTTCTTTAGCGGCGTTCTGCACTTTTTATGATGACTAAAAGGTCTTGACGCGAATTTAAGATTAATTCGCGTCAAGACCATGTGTCCTGATCGGAAATTCGTAAGACGGCAAAGCAATTTAACATTAAATTCGCGTCAAGACCACGTGTCCTGATCGAAAATTCGTAAGACGGCAAAGCAAACTGCAAAAGTCCAGATCCGGTATCAGCAAAGAAAAAATATGTCAATGGGTGTCAGTTTCATTTTTTATTTATTATATTTTATTTAGGTTAGGTTTAGAAAGTTTTCACTTGCTGGCATACCCGGTGTGCAACCCCTTGATTTTTTGTTTGGTAGCTGTCTAAGAACTTCATATTCAAATTCAAATTCAATTTTTTATTGCTCATGCATACAGTACATAATTATGGTGTCACAAGTAGGGTATTCGAACATGCATGTACCCTGCTAGGGCATTGCAATGAAATACATTCACATTAGCTCATATTTATCTTAACTTAGAATCGTCATTGTTTACATAAAATGGAAAATACATTATTATTACATTTTAATAAGTTCATATCAATAAAATACTTTACTTAATGTTGTCATTAATGAAACATTTATTACGAATATGATCGACTTCAGACCATTGGGCGTGCGTGACAAATACACAGTACCTATACGTATAGGAAGGTAGGTACCTACTCACTGTAACTGCCTTTATCGTCAGCCAAATATGATTCAATGCGTTACTGTAAATAATTACACAATTACCTATAATTGTAAGACTCAATATCCGTGACGTAAGTAATACGTACAAGTGTGTTTTAAAATTGCAGTAAAGTTTGATCTGTCATTGAAGTTCCGGGACCAGAACAGGGCTACGGTATCCCATGCCTGCCTTTGGAGATCCCGGAGTCCTTTACGCAGTACCGAGGATGGTCACCGGCTAAGAATCCCACATAACTCTGTGTCGCTTTCCACGGTACCTTTTAAAGGTTTCCCATTTATTAACAAAAAAGTTCAACTAGAACTTGCACTACGCCTATTCAATTATTTATAATATGTAGTTTTGATCCGATAAAATGAAATACAATAATGAATGGTATAGTGTCTCCGTTACAACTATAATGATACCCATTTTCCGTAATAGTCAACAATATTTTGTCTACCAAAACTCGTCATTTGTCATTTATTCATTGATAGATCGATTATTAATAACGGCGTATAGGTTTGTGAGATCTACCAATTCACTCTTAGACAATCTAGTTAAAGGTAAGGCCCTAATCTACATTCTAAAAGGAGACCCGCCCACTAGAACAGTAATAGAATGCTGATGATGGAAAAGTAAAATAAATTTTCTACAGCAGTCCAAATCACGGAATAAACCCGAACATAATCCAAACCAAAATGCAATTGGATGCAGTCCAAATAACCGAAGCTTATTATGAAGCTTTTTAAGTATTTGGAGCATCTACATTTATATGTTTACATTTAACTGTAGCTGTAAATACATTTAGTGTTATGATTCCATTCTATTGCTTACTATGTTCGAAATTATGGGTATTCCTTACAGGCGTTAAGTGATTTTTAGGGAAAGTAGAGATCTCTCTTGAAAGCGAAGGTTAAGTAAAGTAGACCCTTAATTGAGTCTTATATTTATTTATTGTATATTTATTATTGCGTCACCTCTAAAAATAAATGTACAAAAGGGCAAACATAATGCCTGATGGCATTCTCTACCAGTCAACCCTGGGTAGATGTAGAGAATTTGCAGCAGGTGTTACAAAGCAACAAAAAACGACAAACAATAATGAAAACAGCGGATATTATAAATATGTATTAGGAGTAAAAAAATACATATTAAAATGATTTAATAAATATATATTATAAAATATATATGGATATATACCTATATATAAATACATATAAATAAAGTCATACATAAAATTTATTATATATATTATTAAATAAATACACACAAATAGTAACAACAGGTGATTAAGAGATCGATGAGGAATTTAGATAATGTTCTCGGACAAGCTTTTATATACCAAATTACCAAATTTATATGCTAAAACTCTACATATATTTTGTGGTACAAACGATTGCTTTGATTATAAACTTAGATTGAAAGCTATACTTCGCAGTATATATTTCTTGATACAAATAAATTTTAAACTAAAAGCACATGAGCATATTAGTATCTACTAATACGATAAAATATCTCAAATGCAACAATTGAAACGCTCTATGTAATACATAATGTAATTAGTGTCAGTGAGTTAATTTAGAGCGGAAGCTAGACTTTCTAATCGGATACGCATCGCAACACACTACCTTACTGCTGTCAACTTCCTTAAGTTTCTTAGCACCATAAGTTAAATCACATCGTTAAATAATTAAAAATGTTAAGCTAAGGTTAAGCAATCGTTGGTTGAGTGATCGATGTTCGTACAAGACTTTTTGGGTTTCAGGAGTAGTTAATATGTCCTGTCAACATTTACTGAATCTGTCTCTGATCGGATTGTTATCGTTAAGTAACAGTCATAAAACTGTGTAAGCTTTTTAGTGGTTAAAAATATGGGGTCGACTTTAAAGGTGACACAACTCCGTGATTCATACGTGGCGGCACCATCATCACATTTATTTCTTATTTCTGATTTGTTACCCAGTATACGCGCTGCTGTAGCTCATTTTGTAGTGTGTGGAAAATCGATACTTTTATTAATTAAAGTTCAATTTCTCCCTTCCTAGATAGACACTTAATTATACCGTTAGTTACATTAATAACTACAAAGGACTTCTTTTAGTTTTACTCGCTTTTTGTATCTATAACATCGAGTAAAATGACCAAGTAACTCATATACTAAAGTCTGAGACACAGGTACAAGTAGATACCAACTTTAGAGTACATTTTTAACCGACTTTATATTTTAATGTAAGTTCGATTACATTTATTCAATGTTCAAGAACTCGGAAGTTGTTTAACACGTGAAAGAGACCTTCGACTTGTTACACATGGACTGAGTCAACCCACGACTGGTTTAAATGGTTTATCTGCGCTGCCGAGCGCTGCTCTGAATCATTCACACGTATAAAGACTAATTGTATCCAAGTAACGGTGTTGATTCGTAATTTATAGTGGTAGCTTAGTGGTTGGGAATATCGCTTCACACTCCTGGGGTCTAAGATTCGAATCCCAAGGAAATTATTTTGATTTTCGAAGGGATGCGCGTATTAAAATTGTTTATCACTTGTTTTAATGATGAGAAAAACATCATGATACATATATACGCGAGACTTTGAAAAAAAGGCGTGTGATGTCTATGCTAGTGTCAATCTGCACTGTGCCAACGCGTTAATGACCTAAACTCATTTGTTTACGGAGACCTGTCCCCAGATGTTGGCCAATAATGAGTTGATAATTATCTACTCGTATCTACAAACACGTGAAATTATATTTGTAAGTTCTAAATACTAAATTATAACAGGGCGCCTTTTTAACCGACTTCCCAGAGAAGAGAGGTTCTTAATGATTCACTTTTAGTCACAGGTTTCTTTCCCAAATATGGAGCTGACCACGCTGGTCCAATGCGTATTTTCGGAAGAAGGTATGGATTATTGACCGACCCCTGTCAGACGTTATCAAGCCGTAGCGACCTTCAACAAGGCTTAGGGAAGGCTACCCAAATAACGGGAACTGATGACTATAAATGCCCTCTGAAGCTCCGAAGCACGGGAGCGCCAATCAAATTTTGTTACTAGTGGACTTCTTTCGAATTTGTAGCCTCGTTTTACTTTTAACATTGTAGATCTACATAACCTGCTCGGCTATTTGGTAGTAGGCGGCTCAATTCACGCCAAAGAGGCCACAGCAATCAGTATTGATTTATTGTATTGTATTGAGGAGTCAAGAGCGTTACAAAAACGAAAATATTATATTATGGTTTCATAAGTAACTTTTCATTTCACCTTTACTGCTACAGTTAACTAATCAGTGTGATTGTTGTAGATTTTAAAGTATGTTTTATAGAAGTGTAGTCCACGTAAAACCGCTCTGAAATTTCAATGAATCACGTCGCCGTAGCAAATTTATTACAATACTACACCTGCTCGCAACAACTTCAGAGCGGACTAGTAGTTTGGCGCGGACTATAAGAATCATTACGATATTATAAGCTTTCCAAAAAGGTTAACAATAAATAGCGTAGAAAAACGTCTCTACACTCAAGATTATAATGTTTGTAAGACAGTTTTATCCTCCTATATCTATACAAGTCCTATAAGTTTAATTTTATTTATTAACCTGTTTATATCCTCAGTTTAACAGATAACGCGAAGTTTCTGTTTAATCCCTTATCAAATGAGAAATACTTGGAAAATGAGTCATCCAAACATTTCAATCAGTGTCAATGTAACAACATTATCGATATATTATAAAGTTATTATGCTGTAAGTTATTTATTTGAAGTCATTTGCTTTCAGCGCGTAAGAATCTCCTTTTAAGGCGCAAAGCGCGCGAAAAGATTTTCCAATGTTTTGGTGTTGCTATTTAATTGCAATAAATGGGGATCAAGGACTTGATAATTGTAATTAATGATTTTGTCGTTTAGAACAATTTGCACTTTAATGCTATTTTAAAGTATATCAAATTAGTATATCCTGTAAAAAAGTTCATAAGATGAACAATATAAATGATGAACAGCATCGTTTTCCCACTAAGTTCTTGACTTTTTTCCGGGGAGATCCATATCCAGCAGTGCACAAAGTATTTAACGAATTGATAGACATAAAAGTAAATATTTTGAGGAAAGTTACACATGTGAGAGTTCTTCACAATGTTCTAAGGTGAACGAAGAAGCAACCCGCATTAAGCGTCATGAAGAAAAGAGTTGTCCAGCAGAGACATTAAAATATTTACGACGATAGCGTGATGTTTGTTCATTTCGTTGAATATAAAATTGAGGGCGATCCGATAGCCGTACATAAATTTTACAGTAACCATTAAACCAGAGCGACATCGATCCAAATGGCCATAAACATTTGAATTAATAATTAGAGGTTTCGTTATATCAACCGGTTCGTCAGCCAACGTCATCAATTATTACGTACAGTCTAAAAATATCGTGAGAGTTCGACCGCGAACGAAGTGATAATGGACTTCGATACTTGCACCACGCCAGCTGATGCATTACTTGGCAGTGTAGAACACATTGTTTTGCTAATAAATACAAATGCAATTGTTGCTATGATTCCTAAATATGTGCCTTGCGGAATAACGTATTATTTTGTCCTAAGATGGAAAGAAAACATTGTGAGAAAACCAATACGCCTCAGAGATTATTAACTAGAGTTTTCGAAAGTGTGTGAAATCATCTGGGAAGGGCTAAAGCCCAAACTTTCTGTCTATTAGAGACCTGTGCCCAGCAAACATAGATTAGTAAAGATACTTCGCCGCCTTAAAATTGAATGAAGCCACAAACGGGTTATTAGTAAGTTATTTTTTTGAATTCTTGACAAATAAAACATTTTTAGAGAAAATTTACGAATAAATACCTAATACTGCGTTACATAATAAATAAATAATCATTTCAAATATTTTAGGGTCATTTTAGCACGGAGACGTGGCAAAACTTTTTTACGCAACTATTTCAATTCTCAAAACTGGTTACATTTTCTTGTTAGGAGTGAGTAATCTTTACTTATCTATGCCAGCAAAGGGATAGTAATAGGTTAACGATGAAAAAGTATTAGTAAAAATTACTGAACAGATTTGGATGTGACTTTTAGCAAGGAGAGCTTTGCATATATACATTTATTACTTACTTTCGATAAATAATACTAACAATAATTAGTAAACTTGATCGAAGCTTATTACTATTATGTTAAAGAAATTTTGGGTACGTGAAAATATAAAGGTGTCCATAGTCCACACGTGGCTCAAAACGTGTGTAGTGTTAGTGTAACACAAAGTGGCCGTGGTTATGGCACTGGTGACCGAACAAACTAATTTGAAACACATCAATCTAATTATCAACAATCATAAAGAAATTGACGTCACGTTTTCGTGCACGATACACAAATTATACGCTTATAAATACGGTTGTAGAATCTTTATTTCGAGTTGTTAATAATACTTATGAGGAGTTCTATTTTATTCAAATTCAATTTAAAATGGTTTCATATAAGAATATTCACTAGCTACCTCTTCGCAAGGTGTTTCGCTGTAAGGAAAGAACTTGCAATCCACTTGATGCTAAGCGTCTACTGTTATCTGTCCCAATAGGATTGAAGTGCTATCTTAGATCATAGTTAATAGATGCGTTGCTACCCCCTGGGGGCCTACCACCATCTTTTTAAAACCACCATAGTTCAGGAAACTTTGTAATGTTATGAAAACAATCTTACTTTAACGAGGTCGTGGTACGAAATTTCAATGTACTTATGATTAAAATAATATTGTTTTAAGAGATGTTAGTAACCCCCCAGATTTTAAATTAGAACACCACGTTTATGTTTCTCTTATAAGTACCAACAGACATTGCCCTTCCCACTTACATAAGTTGTAGATTTATTTAATAGTCCTAAATATAAAATAGTTACGACCATACGACTATCTATAAGTTACAACATTACACAAATCATAAAAATAAGTCGTGTTTTTATTACGAGTTTGTTATTCATTTTAAGTTATTTTTAGTATTCTTAGGAATCTATTTGCATTTTGAAGCACTAAAGAATAATAATGATTGCAAATGGAATTATTAAATATCATAGCCATGGACCTAATATTATACAAGGAATTTAATAATTATTGTAACATAATGCTACACGAATATATTCCCCGTTATTTAATAATACGGTGATAAACACCGAAATTTGCCAAACAATATAATTAACGACTGAATACATTTAACTTCCTAACTAATACTATAAATGTGTATGTGAGTTTGTTTGTTTCTTTCAATACAGTGACACGCCTCAAACTTATAACCGATTGTCATGAAATTTTGTACACAAAGACATAGTACATCTTTTATCCCGGATATAACTCCCGAAAACACAAATCCTCTGACCGCGAGCGAAGCGACGAGTAAAAGCTAGTACCTAATCTTTATATATAGATATTTCTTATGTGCGTGTGTACGTCACTGAACTCCTCCTAAACGACTGGATTGATTTTGATGAAATTTGTTGTGTGTGTGAACACACTTGAGGGGACTTGAGAATGGTTTAGATTCACAATTTAGTCCGTGGGAAAAGGTTTTTTTAATTAATTTTTAATTCGTAAGTAGTTATAGAATCGGAAACTATGCATTTGATCAAGTGATGATCTTTAGCAAAGTTGTTGTCCAAGAGCCCACGAGGGTTTGGGAGTTGGTAAGACCAATTTTCGACAGATGGCACCACTGTCATTCCAATGCAGGTACAAAATTTCCGTTTTATGTATGTGTTTAAAATGCGGGCGAAGCCGCGGGCACCACTAGTAATAATATAAAATTTACTTGTTATTTTCCTTATAATGATGAATCAGGTGAGCGTTACTTTTGATAAGCCATATTTAGACATTTTGCAATATGGTTTCCTAATTATATAATAATTAAATTATTATATAATAATTAACGTAATATGTACCTATGTACGTAAGATGCTGTATCATCCATCACTTTCACAACAAAAGTCAAGGCAGGAAAAAACTTTATTCTTAATACTTGTAATGTGGTGCAAAGGTTATTTCATTGCAATTTGATTGATTGCACAGAGATAGAGACGTATTGTTAAATAAGTACTAATAAATCTCGCAAAGATGGTTCTAGGTAAATTATGAGGGTTCTGTACTCAAAGGGAACAAGCAGGACTCTATTACTAAGCCTCTGGTGTCTGTACATTTGCCACAGGGCTGTTTCTGAACCGTAATAGATTGACATTTTTTTACAGAAGTGTGTTTTAATAATAAATAAAAAAAGTTAAAAATAAAGGGGCATCTATGTACAGACAGCAATATTTTGTGGAGCTTTTTCATTTATCTATTGAACCGTAATAGGTTTACATTTTCACAATGCATCATCTGTTCTAGCTGCATTGCTAATGGTGGTACGGAACACTCTGTGTGCGAGTGCCAAGTACAAGCGATTACTTTACAACAACTCTTGAAGGTGGTCGAACCTTTGTGGTTCGACTCAGCGACATCACCGCCAAACCTATTTCTGTCTAATAACAGCAGTGTTAGCCTCTGCTGTGTTCCGTTGTGAAGGGTGTGGTAAGGGAGACATATTTTTCCTAGGCGTTCCAGCTTAGTCCTCAGGGGTAGCGGCGCATCTGTGGCCGACCTCAGGTAGGAATATCTAATCCTGGGGTTGATTGCAGATGTCCATGGGCGGCAGTGGCCACTTACCATCAGGTAGACTGCATGCTCGTCTGCCATTCCATATTATAAAAAAAAAACAACAAGCTACAAGTTATTACTTTAAGCAACCTTCCTCAATTCACGTGTGATCAGGTAAAAGCAATAATATGACGTCAGTCGTCAGACGTCAAAATAATTAAAAAGTAATCGTTTGTTTAATTAACCGCAATCATTCAACCTCGTTCCTAACCAGCCACGTTTAAAACAATAAGCACGTACTTTTATACCTGTCCTTATATGTCTAACTATCTAGACGTGTATTTCAAACTTAAACAGCAATAATGATTTAATTCAAGCAATAATATAATGGTTTAAAACGTAATAAAGACGTCTTAACAAAATTATCTAAGGTATAATATTGAGGCCATACAAACGGCCGCGCACGATGCTCACCTACTCCAATCAAGCACACACACTCGTTTATACAATGCAATGACACAGAGAGAGAAAGAGAGAAAATTACATGGTGAGATGATAACACTTATTCCTTATGTTACTATTTTTAACAACTCTACTCCTACCTCAAGCCAATAAAGGAACTTCGTCCCAAAATCCTATAAGTTGTTTCTTTTCGTCCTTTCTTTTTCTACCTCGCTAGCAGTAATCTTTCAACCTTGCTTCCAACTAGCTTCTAAAACAGCACGTATTATAATCCTTATATAAATCTAACTATCCTAACGCATTAACCTCGTGTATTCCGGACTTAAGTAACAATAATGAGGCAATAGCCGACGTATGAGGTAGTAGAGAATCCGCACGCGTTGCGTATTGCATACTAAATCGCAGTCCTTCAGAGTATTAACCCTCGTTTATAGTTAGCGATGAAGACAGCGAAGGGACAAGGGCACTGTTTTCATTTAATAACTATTTGCACAGACAAATATGATTACTGATGATCGTTATCCCAGTGAGATACACAGGCATCACGTGTGGATTGCGCAGAAAAATAGAATTTTACGTTTGCTCTTATATGTCCCGGGAAATGCAAGATCACATTTACATAGGATTTTTGATGCAATAGCCTTATCTTTTTTCGGTACTATAGTGCACTAATCCACATGACGTTAAAAAACCCGATGGTTGCTCTAGTATTTTTTATTACAGAAGCAGCAAACAGCCATGCAATTTGTCTGATGCCACTTCCGACCTTATAGACTTAGGCACCTAATATATTGAAATTCGTCAATCAGTTTGGAATCCAGGGCGTACCAAAGAATGAGACGTACACTACACGACTCTACAAAAAAAATTTCGTTCTTTGTCCTAAAGTTAATACTATTATTTTCCAGTTAGTTATGCACAAAAACGAAAAGAAAATACCTTTTTTCGGTATAAAGTTTGCTTTTGTGACATCATGAATTTTGAACAACGCTATCAAGGCCAATACAATGAAAACATGATCGGCGACTATATTTGGGGTTTATTGAGAGAAAGTAGCTATGAACATAAAAGAAAAAGTATTTTCCACTTTTCTGTAAGCTAATTTGATAGTAAAACTTAATAAAAATAATAAACATTTTTATTTCAATAGTTTTATTTTCAATCAAAAATTAAAATCCGAGATTTTTTAAAATTTCGTTCAATCAGTCTTCTAAGCACAAAAGCAAAGTTTTTCATGCCATATATTTTTTTTCCGTCTTATTACGACCTTAACTACCGAAATTTAATGCTTTGCAATCAAAGTCAAATTTCATGTTGACCCGTGCTATACATACGCTAGAAGAACTTTACCTACCCTCCAATCGGGGAAAACCTTTGTACAGAAATTCCGATTACAACAACACAAAGTTTATCGATCCAGTGAAACTTCAAATGAAATAGCCATCATTCTTAGAAATAACATATATCAAAACATGTTATCAGTGTTTTGTAATTGTTTGTAATAAATGTTATTATTTATTAATAAGGGTGATCTCACGAAGATACGTGTGATGATCTCATCTTCCAAAGATCTAAGAAGCTCTTTACTTGACAATATTAGAAAATTACCATTCAGGGTAGTATCATCAGTACATACTTTCCCACTACTGGATCTGAATTCCCTCCCAGAATGGAAAAGTTTATGGTCATAATATCCCAAGACCTTCACCCATAAATCAATATCCGTACGCAGAATGATAGAACTTTAGATAGATAGATAGATAGATAGATTTTTATTTCAAGAACTTAAGCAACAACAACAAATTATAACACACAATAAACAATGAAATCCAAAAATACACATATGGAAACACAAACTTATTGACTAAATTTTCTTAAGAAATAAAATTACACAAAATATATAAAAAAAAACTGAAAATAATAAAGTAAATTAAAAAATAAAAACAAACAAAATACATAATCGAGTGTTGCAGCTAAAGTCTGTGAAAAAGGTTCCGGAGCTCAGAAAAAAACCGAGATTGGATCTCGGCAACTGATTTTCAGCCCGGACCGTATGCGAACGTTGCTCGGAAGGCTGTGCAGTATACATCGTGCCAAGTGTTGTAAACGGGAGAAAAAAAGAAAAAAATCTTCTACCCTTTTTTTATTAATTTTATATTAACCTCCTATAAACATTGTGATGCTCAATAAGTGCCGTTTTGTGTTACAAAAGTGAACTAATATTAAGAAAATTACGATTACGTGTAAGAACGAGTATGTTACTCATTTAAGGACTCATAGCGAACTTTTAAACATGCATTAAATTTCTTCCTACTATAGTCCATCATCAGAACCTCTAATAGTTCAATAAGCAGTCAAGATCTCCAAGAAAAAATGCCTAGAGACATTTGAAGTAACTTCTTACCATCGTCATGGGGAGTCAATACTAATCCCATGTTATTGGACTACCTCTTTGGAGCAAGTATTATGACATAGTTTGTTTAACTAATCCTTCCTTTCATCAGCTCGTAGAATTTACTGTTGATGTGCATAGGATGCAGGTCCGATATAGATAGAGCATATAATAATAGTGTGTTTTGGTAGAATCACCGAGATTAGTAGTACGTGTTAGAGATAGAAGTAAAGTATATCTTCACAGAAAAAATACGATAGTTCCTCTTCAGGATTTCATTCCTTAGTTTCCTCCTACGATATTCACGGGAAGAGGGGAATGATACTATTCGATACATATGTCAAAAATTCAACAATTTTGAGTACTTCCAGATTTCGACTACTATTCGATTATTAGATTTCTGAATGTTTAATGAAATGGTACTCATTTTTACTCACACTTCTTTATAAACCAAATGATCTGCATGTTAAAATCGATATCAGTCATTAAAAAGCAATTTATGAATGTAAATTCAAATTCTTAATGTTATGTTTTAGTACAAATTCGTATACTCACATATCTTTGACTTGTACTACAACACGACATTATGTCGTTAGAGTTGTTATAGATTATATTCTAGGTGTTGAACTAACTTAATTCAGTAGTATTATATGTAATGAAGCTAGTATATATTTGTTGTGAAGAAAATGTGTAGTGAAATATTACTTTCGTCTAAGAATATACCAGACACGTAAATAAAGATTATAGGTACTTAAAGCATCAAATTTATGTCGCGACACAGGCAGCCTAATTTTGTCTTGAACGAGTTGTCATTCAGTCGGAATAACCTTTACGGGGTCAACAAACTGACTAACAACCAATTGATAACAGTGGAAACCCTGAAACTAAGATAAAAGATGAATTTGTTTAACATTCTATATTTCTGATCCTTTAGAGAACTACTGAGATATTTTAAATTCTTTTAAAACTCTATTTGGTTTGAGATAAGACCTGTACCAAGTAGTAAGGTAGTTAAGAGTTGATGATGATGATAACCAATAAGGAGGAAAGGTCATCGACTGACAACCACGTGTAGGCAAAAGGAGCTTACGTCGCCCCCCGACCAGGTGTACCGACGACCTGAAGAACGGCAGGAAACCGCGGGATTCCAAGGGCACGGGACTGGCTGGAGTGGTGCTAATTAGGGGAGGCCTATGTCCAACAGTGAACCTTAAAAGGGTGATGGATGGATAGATAGATGGATGGATGATGAGAAGCCTTTGTATTGTAGCTAGGTGGTAAACCTATTTGAAAGTTATATTAAAAAATATATTTAAATTAGTATAATATAACAACTTAGAATACATATAGGATTAGCATGTACTGTTGAAAGAATAGATATAGTTTACGAAATAGACATATTGAGATATTGGGAAAGAACAACAAAACAATATTATTATTTATCTTTGTTATCGTGCTTATTATCTATCACTAAATGTCAATCGATATTTTATCGAAGATACGAAATTACGTAAAAGCGACATAAACGTACTTGGTACAAAATGGGCAGTATTGAGAGATCGTGGCGAAATACTTACTTACATAAGTATTGAATGACTTCCACGAAATTAATTCCGACACATTTTATTCTAGACAGAAGGAACGTATTCCAAACATTCTCTATTTCAACGCACTTAATTATTAGGTACAACTGTCAACACTAAAAATAACTCAATTAACTTATAATAGAACTCTTATTACAGTTACCAATTTATCAAGGAATTCCCCTCTTACTATCATTGTACCAACAGAAGGTTAAGATGACAAATAGGCGGAGTGGAACATAAAATCGTGCTGACATTTATCTTGGTAGGTAGTTGCATTTATAAACGAGTTGAAAATGTCACCTTATCCAGCGATAAGAAAACGTTACTCACTTTCCCTTAAAGTAGTCCGATATCTGGCTCATTTTCCAGAAGATTTGTAGGAGCAGCATCAGCAGCGTGTGGTTAATCCAGGTGTATAGCTTGTAGCAGCTATCCATCGCGCCTTCTCCCTCGCGGTCGCACACAATCCTCAAAAACGAAACCTCAGTCATCCGTCACTCGTGTATTAGCAAGTGAAATTCGAAAATATCCACGTTTATTTAAATGCGCGTCGGAATTTAAATACGGCAAAAGTTATCAGCGACGGAGTAGAGAAACCGAGTGTCGAGAAACGTGCGACGTGCCGCCAGTGCAAGGGTAGTTTGCCGGCTTATCAATTGACTAGAGTGCCTTGAACGAAAATAGCGATAGTCGAAGCACCCAACGACGAGTTTGACCGCGCTCGATCACCGGTGCACGCGAACTGGCGGCCATGAGAATTCCACCAAGCCGCGGCAACTGATGACGACAGATGACTCAGTAGTCTCAGTACCTATCGAATGTTTGTTTCATATCGCGGCTAGCGCGGCATTCAGCTCCCAATCCATCAATTAAAAGTCAAAACAATAAACAAAGACGAAATTCTTAATGAAAGGCGTTAGTGTGTTTTTAAACATTCATTTGTGACTATCAACACGCAGTATACAATAAAATTTGTGACTCGAACATTCCAAATTTTAATGAATCCTCAACTAACAATATGTAGTTCTAGAACATTTCCATTATTATTCTTTTGTATCCAATAAAGCATGCGAGACACATTGGTTTTAATTGACGTAATTATATTTTTGTACTGACTTATGTAAATTAGTACTAGCTTACTTAATTAACTAAATGTAAAATTCCTTGAACAATACTGAAGACTATTATGAAATTGGTATTCAGCTAATGTTAATTGGAATTCACAAAACTGAGTTCATTACACAATGTACGAAAAAGAAAATAATTTAGTAAAGTTTTGTTAAGTACGAGTAAATGTAAAAATACTTTGCTTTTAGTACAACCAATAATCTTTGTACTGAGTGTAATATCACCTCTTAAAATAATATTATCTTTTTATAAAACTTCTTTGTCACGTTTTTAAATATCTCATCCCAAGTTTTTTGTTTTGGTTCCAGTTCGTGTATTTTTATCGTTTAAAAATTGTTTTTTGGCATACATTCAACTTTTTTGATTAAATTTTATATAAAAGTAAGATTAAATTTGAAATGAATACAATAAAAATTATGCTGAAATTTAATATGAGTGAACAAGAACGTTATTTTTGGTACGAAATTTCTTAATGTGACTTGTAAAACTTGAATGTAGTCGTCACGTAAGGAAGAAATGTTTTGTCCTCTCCATAGCACTTGCTTTAATCATCTTTATCGTCATATATTAATACGCGTGTGTGGGTGAGTGTCAAAATTCGACCAGAGAGCGTCATGCGCGACCGTTTGTATAAACTCAATATTAAACGTGTGGAATTTTTATTAAACATTTTAGCAATTTTAGCAATCTTCGTAGGTACTTTTATTTATAGGATCACACTTTCAGTATTGGTTTAATACTCACAGGTAACCCAGATACTGTATTATCTCTGATTACTCAATAGTTTACACAAACAAAAGCATAATTATGAAACAAACATTTTCTTTTGAAGGATTTGACCCATTTCGATTAAAAGATGTTTTAAGTCAAAATATGTGCAAAATTAGATATATTTTATACTCTTATGCCTGTTTGGTTCTGAATTATCTGAATATTTGTCTGATGGGTACTAGAATATGTTCATCAAATAAAGAAATTTTAATGTAAATAGACATACTTAATGAGATTTTATGGCCAGAAATGAATACGGTTATGAGAGTGTAATTACAACACACGTCATATCATTTCCTAATTTTAATCTCTTAACGACATGGATGGAGTTAATTTACTATTGAAAGATAAACTCATAGATAACTGTAATCACCTCAAATGTAGTTATGTTCATATATTATTCATATTTACCACAAGTTTCTTCAATATGTTTTTTTAAATTGAAATAATTATTTTTGTTATAAAAAATAACGCTGCCAGTGTTCTGGGCACTATGCCACAAGAAAGGGTTTTGGACGACATTTTTATTTTATAAGTCTAATTTTGTTATTATTTATATTTTAATTTAAAATGGTTATGTTTAGGTAATTTAATTATTTGTATACAGTTTAATTTATTTTAATTAGTATTTAATATAGTCATAGTTAGGTACTAATATTTTGGTAGGAACAATATTTTATTCCAGAAGTTAGTCTCCAAGTGTTGTTAAATAATTACTTCTGTCTACAAAACTGCTTGTACTTATTTAACATAAGTGAGGACTCCTACCTTAGGAGTACTTCTAATTTAGAAATTACTTCTAACTTAGGAGTAAGTAATACTTAGAACCATAAACGAACTTTAGTATAAATATTAAAGTGTTAATCTTTATATCAAATCATTTTATTTCCATAAAATTGATTAATTATCTGTAATATGATTAGCCTAAAAAATAAGCGTACATTCAGTAATCGTACAATCATTTGCTAGTAATAAAATTAGGCCAGGGCTTACGAACAAGTACATGATAAAGGAGGCTGTCGTAAAAATATTTAGTGTTTGCATAGCTCAATTACGTATGATTTCCTTGCATGACAGGCAATGATCTCAGCTAGAAGGCTGAAGTGGTCACGGCATGAGATAATGTAGCAACAGACTAGCTTTGCAAGGGCACTACATAAATTGATTTACTTTGAGGCTTCTTATATTAAAGTAATTAAAAATTTTGGTGCATTGGTGAAACATGATTATGAAGGTGGTGGAACCCTTTGTTGTTTGAATCCGGCGGTACCGCCACACCTATTTTTACTTAATAACAGCAGTGTTAAGCGCTGCTGTGTTCTGGTTCTGAAGGGTGTAGTAATGGAAACATACTTTTCTGAGGCGTTTCAGCTTAGTCTGTAATATCAGATGGACTGTATGCTCGTCTGCTCACACAGATACAGATCAAAGTATATTTTCAACATGGGATAGAATGTTTCCATCGGTGTAACACGTAATTTATTCGTAGTAATTACTTTAGAGTATTCATATTTTGCTCAGTTTAAATTTATTTTAGTGTGTTAAACTAATTTTATAATGAACGCCAAATATAATGTATATAATTATCTACTATGCGCGTATACAAATTCTTTAATGTTCAGTCTTCTGTCAGTTAAATGTCGATATCACCAGTGTTAATTATCATCAGCTATTTTTAGCACACAAGTATATTTGGGTGTAAGATCGTAGCTCGAAGCGATAATAGTGTTGCTATTTTTAAAAGGATAAATTCTTAAACCCCGTTAACTTTTGTTTACATTGTTGCAATTTGTTTACGTTCATTGCTCGGCATTGGAGCGTACTCTACCAGGCTACCCAATCGCTATAAATGCTCGAGAAATCATGTTTTCTACTTTATTAACCGACTTCAGGAGGAAGTTCTCATACGGCTGTATGTATTTTTCAAAATTGTAATTTAGTTATGTATTATCTACGAAATTTAGATGTGTCTGGTACTTACATGCAATACTAGGGTTCTGGGGTTCTAGGTGTCTTTATATTCCGTCTTTATCTGTATGTTTAGGTATGTAGTATGTAAAGTCTAGTATTTTTTAAGGAACACTCTCTTCAAACTTTTGCAAGATATTTTATAAGTCGGTATCTTGCTAATTATTCCGAACTAAATGAAAAACACATTTTTGTGAAATATATAACACAAGTACTCGTATATAAGACATGAAATGGAAACCTGGAATCAAGTGAACCAGTGCAATGTGTCAAAGATAAAACTAAAGGATCAAAAAAAATATATACCTAATGGCCAATGCAATATTTATATTGTATATTCTACAATTTTAAAGTAGTAGGTAATGCGTGTCCGATTACTTCAATTCCTTTACACCTATGACAAAGCAATACATCAAAGCCATCCCATAAATATAATAATGTTTATTGTTGTCTTCCTCCATAATTTCAGTGAGGGATTTGTTTCCACGCCACATTTCTTTGCGAAGGTGAGCACTATGTAAATACTGTGTACTCTGTTATTCTTGACACGCTATTGCAAGTGCGCAATGTAAACATCAATCTTCAAATTAACTTTAAATTCTGCTCACGTTCTTGGAGAATCCATAGCTGAGACTTTTTGCGCAATCACTATCATAAATGTATTGGAAATATTTAAGAGTTAGCTCTCTGGTATTCTACACACGGAAATACGTGTCTGAAATTAATTGTAAAATAAATATTTTGAACGTCAAGATAGCATTTAATATTAGAAACCTTAGAAATTCATTAGATTTGCTCTTTTCGGCAGATAGACGTATTTCGGTCTCTCTGTTTGTCCACGTCCATATCTTCAAAGAGAAGACTCAATTTTAAAAAGGTACTTATGGAAAGGTTACCTTTTTATGTAAGAGGTATTTTAACCCGCGACTAGAGTCGCCTTACAGTATTACAGGTAAATACAATGTAAAACTGATTAAAATCGAACTGTTGCCTACAATGATTACTTTACTTGACTTACATGATGGTAAGCGGTCAGTGTCACCCATGAACATGTGTAACCGTATAAAACAGAGGTTGTACTTGAAGCTAATTACTTCAAGTACTTATTTTCAAGTTTTCATTATCGCTGATAGACCTAATTATGTAATGAACTCAAAATAGGAAAGGAGCTTTGTGGCCAACCACAAGCACTGCTGCTTTTGATAACTAAGTTGAAACATCTATATCTTTGTTTTACCACAATCTTAAACATAATGCACTCGTGATACTAAAAAAGCTAAAAACAATTATTACTAATGATAAAGGTACAAACATGTTTGTAGAGCCAACCTTGGTATTATAGAGGGGCATATCAAGGCTACAGATCTATCTTGTTAGTAAAGTTTATAAAATACTGGACTAATAAGAAATCATCTTCATTTGAACTTATTTTAATGGTTTTAATGAGTCCAATTTTAATATATACTTTAGGTGATTAGTGGCTGAATGATGGAGAGTGGAACTCTAAATACCTACTATATTTTGTTGATTTTTAAAACTACAGCAACATATTTTTTTTACTCAGCATTTATTTGAATTAAACAGAGTAGTGTATTATTTGTGTAATATTTTAAGCGTTTAGTCATTAGTGTAATCTATTATATGCCGAGATTAAACACATACTTTTAGAATACAAATGTACTAATCAATTGCCACCGAATTCGTATAAACAGAAATAGATATGGTATAAAATAAATGGAACATAATAAAAAAAATCTCAAAGGTATCTGAAGTCTACCAATACGCCAGCGCGGTGGACTAAGGCCTAATCCTTCTCACTTTGAGAGGAGACCCGTGCCCAGCAGTGGGACAATAATGGGTTGATGATAATGATGATGATGATTACATACCATTTTCGCTCTGATATCTTCAATTGTAAACGATTAATTTAGATAAATCGAGCAACAGTATATCAACTAATTAAAACATTGTTCTAGAATAATACATAAGAATAAAAATATTAATATTATTGTCGGTGGCTTCAAATTTATTAACCGCGTACCCAAACGAGGAAGCAATTTATTGACTCTCGCTGTTGGTGACCTCACAAATTGATGTGATTCAACCGGCGATTCATGTGGCTTATATCAATCTTTATTTATTTTTCACTTGTCCGACTAAAACACAGGCATAATATGTTCAGATCATGTATCTTTACATACATATAAATAAATTTGAATTGTCTGTTTGTAATGTCAAAATAACTTTTCACTAAATGCATACTATATACGGTGCTTATAACAAATTATAATTATTTTTTACTTTCTGTCTGTGTATCTGGTTGTTTGTTCTAGGTATTCTCCCAAACGACTTGACGGATTTTGACGGGCCCTACACTGGCAGTTACTGATGGTTTAAGGCAGCGTCTCCCAGCCTTTTTCAGTCCACGGACCCTTAGGAAATCAAGCACAGTTTTCACGGACCCCCTTAATAAAATAAACAGCAAAAAAAAACGGATTAGGTATTTATTTTAGTTATCACAGATACAAAAAAAAACAAATACAGAAAGTAATTATAACTGTTTATTACGAAAAATATGAAAAAAAAATAATGTGAAGGTTGGTGTTGCTTTTTTGCAACTAAAGCAGGGATTGATGTTGCTACTAAGCTGTAATCTCAAATCAGATTCTACTTGTAATCTGTTTCTGTATTTGTTTTTTGTATAAACAAGAGAATGCCTTTCACATAGGTATGTGGTTAAAAAAGCAGTAAAGCGGCCCTTTTGCATTTAATGAGCGATTTATGTATGGTCCGCTGAGATGACACCGCGGACCCCCATACATATACTCGCGGACGCCAAGGGGTCCGCGGACCACAGGTTGGGGAAAGCGGGTATAAGGGATAATTTTATTTTTAGAAAAATAATTAGGGTTGCGTAACAAAAATATCAAACCCTCGAAATGTCCAGAGTATCTATTTAAAACGCGGGGCACAGCTCGACTTTCTTAAATTCAAATTCCGTTATCATTACGATACAATATAATGTGGCAGTTTGAATAGATATGTGCAGGAAACAGTTGCTGCATAACCTTGTACTTTAATCTTATGAGATTAACGGTGTTATCTAATTTAAATTTAACATTGAATGTTCTAATTTTAATAGTTTAGCTACATATAATTTAAATCCTTTATGTTTTCTTATAATATCAGAGAAACAGACGGGCACGCAGTCCACCCAATGGTAAGTGGCTACTACCGCCCATGCACATCTGTGATCTACTCCAGATAAGTTTAGATTCCTACCTGAGGTCAATCACAGGTGTGCCACTGCCCTTGAGGACTAAGCTGGAACGCTTCGGAAAAATATGTCCCCTTACCACACCTATCAAATCAGGACATAGCAGCGCTTAACACTGATTCTACAATACATTCCTGATATAGAGGATTCTGCCACCTTTAAAATAACAAAATATATACATATCGTTTCAGATTTGAAGCTGTCAAGTAATTTATCACGTTATATCATGTCATGATGATGATAAAATATGATTATTGCAATTATCCGATAATGTGATCGGAACATACGAGTAGTATCAACAAAGCTAGCATTATGCACACGCGAAGAGTAATATTTACTCGATTTATACTTGATAACAATATAATTTATAACTTTCAATTCCTTTACGTGACATCATCATAGAAGTCATTAATGAGTTCTACTTATTATTTTCTACTCGTAAAACTTACAACTACAACTGCGCAGTTGTTTGTTTACATAGACACTACACATAGTAGGTTTTCCATATTGATTTTATTATACCGACATATAAGTACCACATAACCTGTTTACATATTGGGGCCTTTTTTAGGGTTACTTAACTACTAATATTGCTATGCGAATAATTTACGTACAATAGAATAACGTAGGGTATTACAAATTTAATAATTTCCTCTTTTCCCTGTGGTTTAGCTTATGGTCAGAGGTTGATAACAATAGTTATTTTATGTACTCTCCGGAAACAATACTTTTTCCGAATAAAAGGTATCCTATGTCCTTTTCTAGACCCCTGACAAGGTGTTTACAAAATTTTATGACAATCTGTTACACACTGTCACATAGACGATATGATTTTGTTTTGCCACGAACGGTGGCCAACTGTACGATGATAGATATTCTTTTTTTTTTATAATATAGGAGTAGCAGACGAGCATACAGTCCACCTGAGGGTAAGTGGCTACTGCCGCCCATGGACATCTGTAATCAACCCCAGATAGGATTAGATATTACTACCTGAGGTCGGCCACAGATGCGCCGCTACTCCTGAGGACTAAGCTGGAACGCCTCGGAAAAGTCTCTCTCCCTTACCACACCCTTCAAACCGGAACACAGCAGCGTCTAACACTGCTGTTATTAGGTAGAAATAGGTGTGGCAGTGGTGCTGCCGGAGTCGAACCACAAAGGGTTCTACCACCTTCAATAGGGAATATGCACATTCTTATTTTATTATTTTAAACCACTTATTACATCGTTTTAACATAGTAAAAAATATAAACAATTTTATTAGTGTTTGAAATATTTTTTTAAAAATTATTTAAAGTATCAATAAAATTTGACACATTTGAACGCCGCCATTTTACGCGCTCTTTGAATGACGTCACGTAGCGTGATTTGTATTGATAATGATGATAACTGTATGCACATAAAGGTATTATTAAACGTTTTCAGGTTTCATCGCTATTTACATGGGAAAGGCTAAATAACCACTTTATAAATATTTCCTAGAGTTATTGTGCAAAACCACTACTATAAATACATTATATAGTGTTTTTTCCTTTGCAAAAGATGCGAAAATACGAAAAATGTGGTGCAAGATTATAGGAAACAGATAAAGTATCTCCAAAATCGCATTAACATTTGATTTACTGTAACAAACAATAATTTTAGGTAAATAATTTTAAAATATTGCATTGATCATCTACTTCGTTAGGTGTACTTATCGACTTCTACATCAAAGGCTATCATTTGAAACACACAAAATACATTATAATCTATTATAATTTACAATATTATAAAGATAGGTGAAGATAGGTGATAGTCAGTAGCCACTTACCATCAGGTGGACTGTATGCTCGTCTGCTACTCCTATATTATAAATATTAACAAAATAAGTTATGATCAATTAAATATTTCTGAATTAAATAATACCAGTTTATTCATTTTCTTATTCATAAAACCAGTTTGTTCATTTTGCATATTTTAGGTAAATAGTCCGATTGTGCTTTGACAAAACTACTTTCAATCATTGTTCTTGATTATTTCTAATAATACTATGTAGAAAAATCGCACTAGGTAATAAATAACACTGTAGGAATATAGATAAAAATAATTTTTCTCTCAAACAGTTTGAATATTGACGCCGATAAACATCGTAACACGCTACGTGACGTCATTTTTCGATTCGACCAATGGGAATGCGTTTTGCAAATTTGAATTTCGCGCGCACAATTTACGATTTTTGATTAAAGTTTTAAACAATTTAATACGAAATAAAGAAGAAATAATGGTTTAGATGTAATTTCAGGACCGTAATGTACCAAAGAAAAAAATAACAAGCAAATCTAAATCACAGCATATTCCCTATTCATGCACAAAGCGTAGATTTCCAAAATTTGGCCAGCAAAATATAACGATGTTATTTTCGTGCTCAAACGATTAGCGACTATTATCGTAGTTAAAACTTCCGTAGCATACAGTCGAGATATTTCACAGATGGCGTCATACTACGTGGTAGAGGAATCGTACAAACTCAGAATGACCCTAGCCGAGTGCAAGTCTAGTACACCTGTACCAAGTGATTCATCTGGCCGCTTATTATCAACGCAATAACAGAGTTTTTCATTGTTTTATATCGTAATTAAATCTGAATAGAGTTAAGATAACTTAGGTACTTAATTCAGTTTTTACTGTTTGATTAAACCTTGGCATTTATGTTTTATTTTTACACCCGACGCAAAAACAGTGGTGTTATAAATCCGACACTTATGTCTGTTTGTTGGTATAACATGTAAATAGGTATACTAATTAGAATGCGGTCTTTTAAATACTAAAACAGGTTTTTTGTAATGGTTCTTCGTCAGGATTAATGATACATTATTTTGTCATCAGCTCTATTACATGGTGGCATAGAAATTTCATAGGTTTTTCATTGCATACGGAGATTTCATTGAAATATTAGTAAACACATTACGCATGTATAGAATCTTAATAATCAATGTAACAAAAATAATAAGTAATGAACATAGCCTATTTTATATAACTAAGCATTCGTTTTAACTAAGATAGTCCCTTGGGTACTATCTAACTGTTATCAAAGCATTAGCAATTTCTTTACTGGGTATGAGTGTCTTCTAGCAATAAGCAGTCTTCAGCTCATCTGACCCAGTAGGACTAGTACACACCTTTAGATCATTATGGGAAGGCTACAGGCATAGGCATTCGTATTACGTAAGCAGAAAAGAGTGCCACGTAGCTTTGGTGTTTACGTAATTCTTGAACCCATTACCCTACCCAACCGCTCTGTTTTGACACGAATTGGTGCAGAAAGAAACCTTCAGTTTAAAATAAGTATACGGATAAACTAGCTATAACTATAAAATCAAGAACCCAACTGCTTGAACAAGGTAAGTGACATTTAGACGAATCCAACGACTTTATGTTAAATCCCTCAAGCCTTTTGAGCTGCAGGGCGTCCTAAAGAATAAGACTCACATACCTATCGAGCTTATCTCGAAAAACATTCAAGTCGGGTAAAAACTTAGAATACCTAAATAATATTAAAATTCCAAATAACTATACCTCGTTCACCTTTAGAACGTAAAACACGTTCGTATCGTTACGAGCAGCTTAAAAAAGAATTTATTGTTTTTTGTTGTTGCCAAAACATAAAACAGCGTCTGGGAAATGAAATATTAAGAAAAAAACTGTAAAACGGACAACAGACACCGAAACGTGTTCGTTTATGACGTTTATTTTAAACGTAAAGTGATCTGTTAATTGCGGCGTAAATCATTAAAATGGCAACATAATTTTAGTATTTAAGTTCTTTTTATAATATTGAAGTGACGAGTATGCCTACTGTTGGCAAGTGGCTACTGCCAATCTCAGATAAAATTAGAGTCGTACCTGAAGCCGGTTGTAGATGCGTTGCTCACTTGAGAAAAAAGTTGGAATGCCTCGAAAAGTATATTTCCCTTAACATACCTTTCAAATCGGAACATAGCAGCGCTTAACATTGCTGTTGTTAGGCAGAAATAGGTGATGCCTCCGGAGTCAAACCACAAAGGGTTCAACCACTTCAAAAATTCAGCTATATTTACGATAAAAATGTGTTTATTATATTCAACATTATTATTGGTTATAGAAGGTAGATAATAATATACAATAAGTAAACAAGTGCTAGTTCTTTGTAAAGTTAATTATGCTAATGATGCTGTCACGTGTTCTGGAGACTGGTCTACCTTATGTTTGGTTTCTCATTACGAATAACAGAATTTAATGATGATAGAGTAGACGAATAAAATACAATATAGCTCTGGTGTCGCCAGGACTATTGAAGATGGACAATTTGTATTTACAAGGGTTTCAAACAATCCATAGCATTAAAATCTCACTGATACCTAATTGGATTTGGAGAGTAAGAAATTAATTTAAATCCGTTGACAGTTAAAGATTGGTTGTCTTACAACATATTATTTCTAATCAAGAAAAGGTAGTAGAACTCTTTGTGGTTCGACTCCGGCGGCACCACCACCTCATAACAGCAGTGTTAAATGCTGCTGTGTTTTCGTTTGATGGGTGTGGTAAGGGAGACATACTTTTTCGAGGCGTTCCAGCTTAGTCCTCAGGGCTAGCGGCGCATCTGTGACCGACTTCAGGTAGGAATATCTAATCCTATCTGGGGTTGATTACAGATGTCCGTGGGCGGCAGTAGCCACTTACCAGCAGATGGACTGCATGCTCGTCTGCTACTCCTATATTATATAAAAAAAACCTTTTATCCGAAAGATACGAGTATTATACGTTATTACACAATAGTTTAAAATCGGTCTTAAAATGTAGTGGAAAATTATTGAAATGGAACTTTATCGAAACGAGAATTCGCTAATTGAGATAATTGCTGTTGAGTAGTATCTAACTACTTTAATCTGGTTAGAACAATAATAGCATTAGTTTACTATGACTAACTCAGTAGTAGCTACAGATTGCACAGGACGTCATTGTTAGCAAATATAATAATATTTGCATATCACCTAGGCATATGCCTATACGCATATTATATCATTATGTACCTACTTCACTGATGTAATGTGTTTTAGCAAAATAGCTTGAAGTCCATCTGATGATAAGTAGACACTGACGCATAAGGACATTTATAAATAACTCCATGTATAACAGGGGTTCTACCTAAGGTCAATCACAGATGTGTTGCCACTCCTTAGGGCTAAGATGGTTTCATACCTATATAAAACAGACGACATCCATACCTTCCTACCGGAAAGCATCGATTAGTAAAGATACTTCGCCGCCTTGAAATTGAATGAAGTCACAAATGGCTTATTATAGTAAGTTCTTTTTTTGAATTCTTGACAAATAAAAAACATTTTTAGAGTAAATTTACGAATAAATAACTAATACTGCGTAATTTACATGAATTTACATAATAAATAAATAATTACTTCAAATATTTTAGGGACATTTTAGCACGGAGACGTGGCAAAACTTTTTTACGCAAGTATTTCAATTCTCAAAACTGGGCACATTTTCTAGTTAGGAGTGAGTAATCTTTACTAATCTATGCCGGAAAGTAAGCACTACTTAAGGCTACTAAATAGCTGTGGCGGTAGAACCTCCCCGGTCGAACGGTACTGGTTCTACCACCTTTTAAATAAGGTATTTAAGCAATATCTACTCTCACTCTCTCAATGGTACTTCATCAATAAATACAGGAGTTTTAACTTGCATGGAATGCCCGGCTACAACAGCAAATTTCTTTATTTATTCTTTTAGGAATTTTAGGGAGCCTATTTAGGTATTTTTTATATTAATTTTCTAAGGATTGAGAGTCGATATAAATGACACATAATACAAATTATCAAATCAGTAAAGCCGCATGCAATTAGTCAGCAATTCACGAATTACGCAGCGATCGCGATACGCGTGTGAAATATTTGACTCGCGTTTATGATACATGCACACACGTTATTGTGTGCGAACCATGAACTCATTATTATTATAATTTTATTCATTGCCCGTAATTCACACGGCTCGTTTGTGTAAATCGAGCCGTGAGACCAATCAAAACAATCACAAACGTGGTTCGTATTGGAACAAATATGAATTTCCGAGCGCAAATCGGGTTTTTCTTTTGATTTATGATTTATACTCGTATTCACGGTCGGGGAAACTTTCCTTGACACTAATTTTCCGTATTTAATTAACGATACGCTTTATGTCTCTTTTATAGTAAATATTAGAAATCTAACAGAAACTTATCCAGAATGGTTCATAGTGAATTGTGATATGAGAGAGCCATTTGTGTGTAATTGTGCAAATAATAATTAAAATACTTAATTCTGATGAAGTATATAGGTAATAGATTCGATATACCTATTTATAATGATAACGCAATATTATAAAGAGCCTACTTAGAGATAAATTCCAATTAACTAATATAATTAACATATTTTGGATCTTTGAATTCATGCTTCTTCAACTACAATGGTCGCTAACCATTTGTTACAAAGTTTTACTATAGTTACGTTGCAACAACAAATAAATCACTAAACTTAGTCTCCAGAGCTTAAACACATATGTGGTCAAATTTAAATAAGACTCTTGTTCCATATCGGCTTACTTATTAACTTTCAAATGCCGAAGTGACTTCCTAACAAAACAATTCCTTTATAACTTCAATGAGCCATAAATCTACAGTTTAACTTAACAAGTTTTCGTCACCAGATTTCATTGCCTTATAACAGTAGTGACTTGCTCACATTAGATTTCGTAATAGGGCCTCAAATTCTCGCATAAACAACGGCTAGAGATGTGCCGAGTCAGGTCGACTCGAGTCAGTACTCGACATAAACTCGCATACTCGAGTACCAATAGTGATACTCGAGTACCAGTGATACTCGAATACGGACGATACTCGTACACTACAACTACTACTCGTACAACTAAAAACTTGTTTAATTCTGTGTAGTGAGTGGCGTTTTTTTTTTTGCTCTGCCGTGCTATTGGACTGTATGTTGCAAAGTACTCGAGTACTTTGTGAATACTTTGGACTCGAGTACTGACTCGATTCTTTTTTATATGAGTACTAAAGTACTCGAATACCAAAAATGGCCGACTCGGCACATCATTAACAACGGCTGACCCCACCTGTCACCTCAAGTGGACGTATCCAATTATCTCGTTGGTTGAAATGGATCCATCCGGTGCAAGTCCAGTGTATAAGCACTGGTAACAATGCTTTTACTGACCTTATCTTTGATATTTATCATTGAAACCACACATTGTATCTACTATTTAGATATGTGTATTGTGTACTACATGTAAATATCATGTGGACATTGTTTTTCTTTCGATGTATGCGTGATATTGTTGTAAACAGCAAGGCCAATTGAATTCATTTTACTAGCAGAAAATAACATTCATTATAAATTTTCATACTATGAAAAAGGCAAACTTAATTTGAAATAGGTAGAGCCAGTGTGGTTCGACTTCGACTGGTTATACCTAACCTTCACGCCTATTTTGATGGAAGGGTGTGGATTTCAGGGGTACCTAGTTAAGTAGTAACCAGTCCTCAAGACACATCTATATATAGTATATAACATTACATCGCTTGAATGTCGAAAATCAACACAAAATGAGGGCAAGAGCTCGAGGTCAACACTACTCACTAATTTAACATTTTCAATACATGTTTTGTAGGTAAAAAGAATTATGAAAATTACCAAAATAAGGATCTACCATTTCAAACAAATCCAAATTACAACGAATATGTAGAATACCAATATTACCAATATGTACCTTTTTATTATAATAATATCTTAGTCATAATATTGTTATGCTTTGTTCAAATACTTAAATATGGAATATTCATTCATGTTAATGTAATGTTACATGGAAAACGTTGGAAGTAGTAGATGAATCATTATACCAACCAAACCTTATACCAAAAGGAACCGAAAACATACATCATCTTATCGTGAGGTCAAAGTTTGTTCTTCATGTCTTAAATAAGATCTTGCGTAGTTCAGATATTTGAGGTAAAAAATATTATTTGGTACATGCTCCACACGTCTCCATTATGTCTCTTAAATTAATATTTTAACATTTGACTAAGTACCTACCAGCACATTTATTATTCTAAGTATTTGCTTAAAAGTGAACTCTACAAATCGTAATGTTAAATATTATTGTTTAAAACGACTATACAATTTGAATGACGTTGTAGATAACATATTATAACGTCATTGAATAATGTAATATTGAAAATATATTGCGAGAAAAACATTTTCTTTTATTTCTTATCGCTGTGACGTCATCATCTCAGATGTTTATATTATCAGAATTATTGCTGGTTGTTGTTCGGATATATTTCTTATTGTTTTTAATATGGCTTATATAGACATTGTTACTTCTTACTTCTTCCAAAGAATTACGTTAATGATAAGGGAAGAGCATAAAATCAATTTATCTACTTTAAAGATCATTGACTCCTCCTAACTGCCTAATACTGCTTTGGGACCTGTCCCGTAGCTAGGGCTGACCTAAAAAGAGGATTGCTTCCCCCAGTCCCGAATCCCGCGCGTTTTCTGTTGTACAAATAAATAAACGCCTTCTTTTTCGCTTGGTATTTTAGTTTGTTCTTTTGTAAAGTTGGTGTAAACGAGCAGTCCACGGTAAGTGGTCATTACCGCCCATTGAAATCTGTAATCATATAAATAAAAGTTTGTAAGAACAGGCATTCTACCAGAAACCGATGCGTCAACCATCCTAAGGACTAAGAGAGCCGCTACAGATGTAATAATTAATTAATCATTTTCGACTTAATTGTTAACATCTTCTGTTGATAATGTCTTCTATGCTACACGCCCCTCCGTCACTCATAATACTTTAAGGACAAGCAAGAGGGCGCCATAATTGAATCCGTTCTAATTTTAAGTACTTATATATTTTCAATATTCTAAGTGATTCTTTTGCTCAATCTTGATGACTACCCAAATACAAAGGGTATTTGAGTAGTAAGTAGTTTGTAGTTTGATTTGAGTAGTAGTAGTTCCTCAACGATGATCGGTGGTTTTTAAAATGCTCTATTATTCAAAGTGATTCTTTGCATAATTTCTGCTGAAATACCTTTTTCCTCAACGATGATCGGTACTTTTTAAAATGTGGTCAGCTCATCGCCAATTCAGCTCAATAATTCTAAGAACCACGGTTCTTATGTAAGGTCACCGTTAAAAATATATTGTCATAAGTAGACCCTAAATCACAGCCTAAGATTCCACACACAAATAGATATGTATAATAAGAATAATTAGCACATACCACGTACGCGCATACATTAGAACGTACAATATAATTATTACGTAAGTATGATGGAATTTAAAAATTATTATGCTTTTCTTAATACAATTTGCAAGCTGGCTGATTCATAATGTTACTATTGTTTTATACTTCAAACCACTGAATCATCTCAGCTTTATTATTTACTAGTTTTTGCCCGCGGCTTCGCCCGCGTTTATAAATATAACATACTAACGTACATAAAACTGAAAATTCGTACCTTCAACTTTGCTAAAGATTTACGATTAACTTGATCAAATGCATAATTTACGATTCAATCCTTACTAATATCGATTAAAATAATCGATGTTTTGTTTCCAAAAGATAGATTCTCCGATTAATCGATCTTAGATCGCCGTCCCTAGTTCCCGTGGGATTTCCGGGATAAAAACTATCCTATGTCCTTTCTCGGGTCTCAGACTATCTTTGTACAAAATTTCATTAAAATCGGTTCAGTGGTTTAGGCGTGAAGAAGAGACAACCAGACAGACAGACAGACAGACAGAGTTACTTTCGGATTTATAATATTAGTAAGGATTTTATTGTAAATTATAGTACATAGGTATATAGGTACTTATCGACATTAACGCAATGTCCAAGAGTGGTTTGAGGGTGGTTAAAATTTTTGTGTTTCGACCATAGATTAGTAAAGATTACTCACTCCTAACATGAAAATGTACCCAGTTTTGAGAATTGAAATAGTTGCGTGAAAAAGTTTTGCCGTCTCCGTGCTAAAATGTCCCTAAAATATTTGAAATATTTATTTATTTATTATGTAAATTACGCAGTATTAGTTATTTATTCGTAAATTTTCTCTAAAAATTGGTTTATTAGTCAAGAATTCAAAAAAAGAACTTACTATAATAAGCCGTTTGTGGCTTCAATCAATTTCAAGGCGGCGAAGTATCTTTACTAATCTATGGTTTCGACATAGGGGGCACACCTATTTTTGTCTATTAACAATAGTATTAAGCGTTACAATGTTCTGGTTTGAAGGATGTGGTGAGGAATAGACACTGATAAAGAATTAAATCCTCAGGTAGTAGCAACACATCTGTGGCCGACCTCAATACTCTAATCCTAACTGAGGTTCATTACAGATGTCGGAGGACGGCTGTTATAGTCCGCTCCAAACTGCTAGTCCCCTTTGAAGTTGTTGCGAGCAAGTATAGTAATACAATTTGTTATGGCGACGCGATTCATTTTTATATTCAGAGCGGACTAGTAGTTTTACGCGGACTATACCATTTAAAATTAGCTGAACTACATGCTCCTTTTTTTTCTAGTCTTATAAAAGAAATGTGTGTATGTCTGTATGTTTAATCAAATATTGTGTTAATCTAAAACACCGAACTGCACTAAGTCCTCAGTGTACCTACTCAGTATAAATTCGTTCGCTTGAGTGTTCAAGCGCTTTACTTCCGCTTCCCTATTCATTACTCTGGCATTGGCAGCACTAGTTTAAGATTATCTTTACATCTGTTTAAACTCAATAAACCGCAACAATTAATATTAAAAGACGTAAACTATTTCATGTATCCGTGATTGATTAATAACTGTTATTTTATTTATAATAACTATTATTATTTGGTTCGACTCCGGCGGCACCACCGCCACACCTATTTCTACCTAATAACAGCAGTGTTAGGCGCTGCTGTGTTCCGGTTTGAAGGGTGTGGTAAGGGAGACAGACTTTTTCGAGGCATTCCAGCTTAGTCCTCAGGAGTAGCGGCGCATCTGTGGCCGACCTCAGGTAGGAATATCTAATTCTATCTGGGGTAGATTACAGATGTCCATGGGCGGCAGTAGCCACTTACCATCAGGTGGACTGCATGCTCGTCTGCTACTCTTATATTATAAAAATATGCAATATAGGTAGGTATATTGCATAATTGATGGATATACTGGATTGCCTGTTAAACTAGTCTGAAATGTGTAGTTAATGGTATGTTTAAAAAATAGTGTTATCCAATAACCTCGGTGGTTTAAAACAAATCAGAAAATTTTAAAGCAATTAATTTTACGTATTTATCCTATTTATGCACTGAATATTGAACACGTGTACATGAGTATATGCAGGTGTTATTAGGTAGGTAGTATCATCACGTTCAGACATATTTTTAATCATACACGTGATATAGGCATATCAAACTGATAAACATAATAGCATTCATTCGATTCTGACTTATAATATTCATAGTGGAAATATTTACATAGACACAGTTGGTATGCACTTTTTAAAAACTACGTGAGATTTTACTGTGATAAGTTGGTAGAATAAGTATGCATAACATTAATACAGCTAGCGCCACCTGTAGACGAATTGTAGAACTTACGATTTAAAATAACCAACTTATATAATGTAGATATAAAAGTTACAATAATTACAGGAAATAGATTTAGCTTTAAAATAAATAAACAATATTACTTTACTACTAATACTTTAATACTAGCTTTACTATTAAGAATTAAATCAATTTTTATCTTGGAAGGTGAAGACAAACGTACTTTAACAACAATAACGTATTCATTAAAATAATTCATGAATCGCCTTTCGTCATTTAAGAAATATAAATAAAAGTGTGTTTTTGAATCAATAATTTCAAATAAAAACAAATGTTCTTACCTAAAATATTTATTTATCTTTTACATGTTTTACATGAAGGCACAACATTATAATTTTTTCTCATAAAACATTTGCTAACATTTTAATTTGAAATACACGTTTTGCTTTATTTATCTTAAATTTAATACTGGAAATCTAAATTTTATCTACTTTTCTAGTCAAACAGTTAAGTATAATTCTATTCATAGTAAAACATAGATTTTTATTAAATGATATGAGAATATTTTGTTATTTCCATTAATCAATGGAATGAGATGAAATAATAAATGTAAAATAAAAAATTACCTACTTAGTAAATATTCAAATGCATAACTGCTGATATTCTGTTTATTAAATTTTGCAATTATGAAAAAAATATATAACACGCACCCACCCATAAAAATAGAAGTGACGCCTGCTAATATATTCATAACTCCAATATTATGTTTGTATATTTGCAGCTTTGTGTAAAAGCTAATAATTTGATAAGGTTCCTTTAAAATATCTATTATTTTTATGTAATAGAGGAATTAAAGCACTAAAGCATGGAAAACTTGCCATACTTTGAACTAGTCTAGTATCCACAAAATCACCCCAAGTCGGATAACGATAAATTCTACCAATTTCAAATACGCACAATATAACATAAGTACAAAATTTTTCAAATGTATAACGCAAAGTACTTACAAATTATTTGTTTATATTTTATACATAATTTAGGCAAAGTGCTAATTGCATTGTAATAATGAATTGGCTACTAAAAACTGGAAAGTAATGAACTGGAATGACAGTGAGCTATGTTAACAATTTCAAGATGGTATATTGCTTTGTTTTTGGCTGCCGCTGCTGAGCGATGAAAGACACGTTGGCGTGCTGTGGTACCGGACTTCGACTGCCAATTTAACGACCTTAACCCATTAGTACTGTACTTTATTCAACGAACAATTTGGTGAATTAGCAGTAGTTGTACTGATGCATTAACTGATGCCAGTCAAAGATGTTATTCACTTGCTATTCTCACATTATTATCATTATGAAGTCCTGTGTAGTGGCTACATGGGTGCAGGGCTATTTTCCGCCAGAGATAATTAAACGATCAATCTAGATTTCTATTCTAGACCTGGGTATTAATGTATTGGTCTGTGTGTGTATCCATGTCACTCAAAACATAGTATAATCGTGGAAAGGAGCTACAAATTGCGAATTAAACTCAAATGGTCAAATCGTTTAAAACTACAGAATGATCAGCAGTAAAATAGTCCTTATAATAACTAGCACGCAAGACCGCCGCCCTCGTTGCGTTCGAGCTCACGTCTCACGTAGTCCGCCTGTTTCTCACTAAGCCCTAGGCGAGAGACCTCCTGTTCGAACTGTGTTCTTCCCCCCACACCCACGAGGTAACCGTTCAATCTCGCCGCCAGATGGGAGGTCTGCAGCTTCGACGAGTCCAAATTCAAACTCCGGCAAAGGTCCTTGTGGCCTTGCAATCTGTACTTCTGGTGGTAACTGAAATGTTATAAATATACGGTAAATTAGTCATATAATTCAATTCAATTCAATTTATTTATTTATCAGATTACAGAGATCCATATTTGTTAGTAAGAGATCCACTTAATTGTAATATTAATAAAAACATATTATTATAATATTCATAAAAAAGGAATTATAATTATTTTTAAAATTACATTAATTCCGCTTGAGTAGAGTTCCACTTTATGTTCTTATTACTATTAATAATGAAAATATGTATACTAAATAAAAAAAACACTTAACTAACATTAAAAATCTTGTAAAATATGTTAGTAATTAATTAAATTGAGTTATAAAATAAAACATTAAATTATTACTGATTTAAAAAAAAAATTAATTAGGGATTAAAAACCTTGCTTGCATTCGGGTTTCAATGCTGGTCGTATTTATGGCACTAAAATAAAAAAAAATCTGAATGGAAGCTTGGGCGGCTTGGCGCGCAAAAATGGAGGAAAAGATAATATAAAAGTTATAGTTCTTATTCATAGATAAGTATATATATCTCACCTCCTTGTAATAGAAGGAAGCCATTAAATGGCTTAAACGACTGACAATTCTATCAGACATTTATTGACTGTCATGGTGTAATTTACGCGGAACAATGCCGACATGCGCAGTTAAGACAGAATCTATACTAACCTATGTTCTTACTCTTATTATGTGATGTTGATATTTAAGTTTGAAGAACAAAAAAAATGTGTTTAACTATATTAAAGCAATATTAAGGTAATTTGGTAAAATATCTAGACCACCAATTGGTGTACCACAAATAATAAAGCATTGGTCTCAATCAGAATGTCCAGACAATTGATTGAATATCACATCAATCGAAGTACTTTGTAACGAGACGGCGTCGTTTGTAAATTTATTAGCCTTTATTCTGGTCTTCACGTGCCGTGTGACGTAAATCTATTGATGGATATGATCCCGAGATCAAATCTATTGTACTTAATATTGGAGTCTTATTGATGATCATGTCTATTGCAAGGTCACTGACCTTCAAAAACCCTGATTGCTTGTAAAAATTAATTAGATAGACAATTCATTTGTAACTTTAAAGACATTTAATATTGAATGACATAATTATTGTGATTCCATTAATAGCTTTTCAGTTTTTTCTTATTATACAACATGATTCACAGTTTTTTAGGTTCCATCTAAAATCTAAAATAATTTTGAGCTTAAATGTAACGTAACGTTTCGTGACGCTTAAAAAAAGTTTAAAGTGGATTGAACCCGTAAATAAAACAATTAGTAATAAAAACCAAAAATAAAACAATTACTTATATGTTTCATATTGGTTTTGTAAAAAAATACAAAAGCAAAGAAAAGAGCAAGATATGTTATAACCACAGAACTTTAAAGCAATGTAGAGTCGATGGTAAATAAAACTTAATAAACAATATTTTTCTCGAAGAATCTAAATTAGGTATCCAGGTAGTAGATACGTAAACATTCATTATAGGAATATTTAAAACAAAACGGGAAGGTCACATTAATTAGTTACCACGACCTCCAAATGTATTTCGTTTTAGTATGATACCTACACTAGATAAGAAGGAAAATCATGTGTGACATTCAAAGTGGAGGTTATACAGGACAAGTGTCACTATTATTCTTATGGATTAGCCCTTGACATGATTTTTGCAACAGTTAATGGGAAGCTTATATTTATGTATATCACATACACGCTTCCTAAAAGGACCTGGGGGCCATCTCTTAAAACAATATTAGTTTAATCATACATTGAAATTTCGTACCACGACCTCGTTAAAGTAGAATTATTTTAATAATATTACAATACGCAGTTTTGTATGATGTCGGTCGAAATTATTCATTCTTTTTTTGCACGATTTTTTTTTTAAGCAAAATATGACAATTTCAGTTGGTTTTATACAATTAATAAGCGAAAAATGAATAAAGATTTAAGTTTACATCGCTCGGCAGGAATAAAACAAAACTGTTTTAAGGAGGTCGTGGTACGTGGTTTCTGAGTGTTTTTAAAAGATTGCGTTGGCTGTGAACTAATAATGTTAAATTGAAATGATTAATGGCGTATTTTTTGTGGAACATCAATAAACTAAGGGATCCAAATTAAAAATTTGAAGATCATGGAACCCTTTGTAGTTCGTCTTTGGGGTGACCAACGCCTTTTTTCTACCTATAACAGCAGTACAGTACCTACTACGTTTCGGTTTGAAAGGAAGGGATCTTTTTTTTAATTAACTTCAAAAAGGAGGTTCTGAGTCGTTAAGCAGGTCCGCGATTTTCTTAAAAACTACTGATCCAATTTGGATTGGGCTTTGGTTATTATAAAACATATATTTTAACGCTTACTCAATTGATCTCTATTTATTCGTAACTAATTTAACATTAAAATATGAAGCGGCTTACTCTTCAGCTGGGTAGAAGGGTCCCGCGGGAGCGATCTCTGTTCGAAGCTGTCCGTTGCACTGAACCTGCATCTTCTTGTGGGACGCCTCGGCCGCCTCGCGCTGCTCCTCATCGTGGTACAAGATCATAGATTGGTACTAGAAAATAATAAAAAAGTTTCATGTTAGATATCGTTAAAGATTCAACAAAAATAAGTAAATATGATTAATGTATTTTATGAAACTGGTGATTAGCGCTTTACGCCTCTTTGAGGTAATATTTAGACATATGACAGGTAGGTTTAGTCCGCGCCAAACTGCTAGTCCGCTCTGAAGTTGTTGCGAGCAGGTGTAGTCATACAATTTGCTATAGCGACGCGATTCGTTTCTATATTCAGAGCGGACTAGCACCTTTGCGCGGACTACATGATATTCATTAATCAATATTTTATAAATCTAGGAACATTTACTTCTATTAAATCTTAGATATATAGAAAAACGCTCTAGCTACCACAGAGGACGAATATTCTACCTTTCATAAACCAAATTCCATAACACAACTTGTCCCAATAAATACCTAAAATAATTCTCATGGCTCAAATTCTTCACTGTAGGTACTCATAAAACGAAACGCCTTGAGAAGCTAAGTATACATGTTGACGGTCAAAAAAATTGTGTAATAAATCTACTCTGCATAAAGATGTTGATTTTAATTCTCCGAAATTTTAATTTAATCCTAGGCATAATAGAGTCAAGGCAAAAAATGGACAATAGTTAAAGTTTGGTTACTATAATATTAAAAATACCTAAATAATATACCAAAGGCTTTAGTTATTCGTCTCGAATTTTTTAAATTAAAATTTACTTGTTTTTGTTTATAAAATTGTTAATAGTTTGGTATACAATTAATGACATTTATATAGCATAACATTATAACATTAGATATTATTTTATTTATCTTATCGAATTAGATATTTAATGAAACTAGTAGTTTTGTAAAAAACCTATATTTCACGTTTAACAAGTGCGCGTTGGTCAAAGTCAATGTCACTACCTCGTAATAGCTGAACGATAAGAATATATATTTTAGTAAATTCGTTAAAATTATATAAATAGTACATGTTTTTTATAAAAATGGAATAGGTAGGTATAAATCTTTCATGAATTTTTCGTCTGGGGTATTTAAGAACCTTAATAAGTACACACATGTTGATTGTGTGATTAAATAAGCTCCAGCTCCACATGTACCATTACGTTAAGTTAACATTGTAAAAAACATTTTTTTTTAAAGATGTGTGTTATTTAGTTTCTTTCGCCGCTTCTTCTCCATAACGAAACACCTTGTGAAGTGGTGGTAGTTGTATTGACATTCAAAAAGTGTTCTATAAAGAACCTATTTTGAATTTAAAAAAATGATTTGATTTGATATGATTAGATTCTAACGACATACCAGCCATAGTGTTAGAATTTATTTGCTACGCTAATATGTATGATACCAGCTTATCTGCATAGTAGTGCCACATTATGTACCTATCTAGTTTCAATCCGTTATTTTACAAATTACTGTAACGGTATTCTCGTATGTCTATGTTCTATTACACTTTTTGTCGTAAGTAGTTCGTAGTAACTTTTTATACTACCTACTGATTACAAGAAATATGCGATGTGTCATGAAGTAAATTCGCAATACAATGATATAATAATTATATCTATAAATATTAAAAATTTCGCAGGTAAGTATGTAATGCATTTTAAAATATTCACGTTAAGAAATATTTTAGAATATTGGACGTCAAATCTCCACCACTATTTAATTTAGTTAAAAGAACAGTTTATTTAAAGGTCTACCACCCTTCGGAGTTCGACTCCGAAGGCACCACTGCTACATCTATTTTTGCCTAATACCAAAAGTGTTTTAAGCAGTTGTATATTCTTGATTGAAGAGTGTGCGAAAAAGAGTCACTTATACCAATCAGGTATATACTTAGTCCTCATTATGATGATCATGGAGCTCATAAAGATTTCTAATTCATTCTGAGATTGATTACAAGAACGGGCAGGAGTAGCCCCTTACTACGTGGTTTGCATCTTCTATATAACACGTCCAACAAACTATCACTAATTAACTTAGTTAATATTCAACTTTATTACCTGTCTCTTTAACTTAGTAGTGAGTCCATATTCATGGTTCGCCCAAAACATATCGAGCAAATCTTCATACGTAACAGTCTTTGGATCGTAGTCTAGCTCTATCACTTCTGTGTGGTCGCCTCTGTGAATAACGTAGTAAGTAAATGATTATTCACCATTCTTAATTACGCAAACAATTAAAACAAAACAGTTTTACGTCGTTTGATTATTATACTAATTACGAAGAATACAATGTACGTAAACGATAAAAATGTTTTTCTTATACATAATACGCAAATGCCACAACTCTACATTTTAAAAATCGTGTATTTTTAGCACAGACCTATATCTAAATAGATCTGTGATTTTTAGCATCTGCCTTAAGGCCATTAAGTATTTAAATTATCTTATAACTTCTTATTTATATTTTATATTTATAAGTGTTAAGTTAATAGATTTTTACCAAAATGTTTTAAAATTCTTTAATAGAAAAAGTCTGTCTACTCCTCTACCATAGAGCCATGTTCTCAATAATTATAGACACTTGGCGCTTTGTTTTATACTTCGTGTTTATTCCTGATTGATAGCAAATTACATAAATTACAGAAATATACACAATCTATACTTTATTGCGAAATATGAGATTTTGTGAGGAATTTCATAAACCTTCAGCGATGCATGTAAACCCCTCTTAAGTACCACACATATAAAAACGCCTCACAAACAAGACTTAAGGGTAGAGTTACATAACCGCAGCACGTTTCCGTTATAAATAGACAACGTTCGTACGAGTGCGTGCCACAATAGATGTGATCTTGGCCTTCGGGCGTAGACAACCTTGCCTTCCGCAATACGCAATGCCCAAATAGCTGATAGCGATTAGCTATATTTCCCCCTTTTATTTATAGCTGTTATAAGTTAATGCGTGACTTATCTTTGTTTTATTGTTTGATACACGTGCGAGGTAACGCGCGTTCTAATTAACATGTTGTAAACAAACAAAATTAGAAAAATAAAAATCGAACTGCTTAATTATATAGCCTATGTTACTCCCGAATTAAACGAATTCAACACATCATAATGTGTTAGAATCCAGCCAGCCGTTTCGACTGGTTTGTCAAAGAATGAGATATACTTATATACACTCGAAAAACTTTACCCTCCGCTGTTTGGTAATTATAAAAATTCATGTACCTATAGATAAATCTTGTAATCATAGGACATCCATCTAAAGATAAGTTTGACAACCTGATCGATTATTTTTTAATTAAGTAATTTATATCAATTAATGTTACAATTAGATGGTCGATGTCCTTGAATAATAAAATACAAATTGCTTTTTAGTTCCGATCAATTTGCTTAGATAACTAGAAATATTTTATGTTTACCTACGTTTAAAACTAGAAACGACGTCATTAAAATAATAATTACGCAAATTCAACCCGTAAAATTAGTTACACGTGCTACGAATCGTGAACTTAACTACAAATTATATTCTGCAAGTCGTTATACAATCTTTTATAGATTTAATTGAAAACAATGCAGGTAAACGGCTTCATTCGCCAGCGGTTACATAAATTCCAAGTAAACGTGTGATGATGGACGTCATCGAAACGTGTATAACTTGTCTCATTAAAATGTAGTTCAAAATAGTGGCTTTAGTAGTACCTTATTTATACATTATGGAAAATGCGAACAGCGAGCATGATTTCGTCATTTTGGATTACAAAGTTTATTCACACAAGTAATATATTGCGAACAACTCGAGTTATGATCATTTTATTAAAATAATTTATTTTTATTATTTTCATCTATTGATCAAATAATATAACATAGTTGATAAACAAATTGATTAGTCTGATAATTAATAAATAAATTAGAAATTATAATATTTAAGACTTTTGCAAAATTTAATTGTATACAAACAATATAATTATCGTTTTAAAATTTAAAGTAACGACGGTAGAACAATGAAAATATAGGTAGCCCTAGGAGAAATAAGCGAATTGCACAATATTTTGCAACGAAGGCTAGAAAAAAGAGAAACACATACATTAGATATTTTTTGCAAATCATTGCTATTGTTGCAAATTCCGAGCCAGGCACGTGTAGATAAGGAGTATTTCGTACATAAATAAATTTATCATCATTTATATTTGAATAGGAATTCTAATCTAAGTGCAAAGGCGTAGTATTCCTTGACCGACATTGTATCTCGTAATATTCTAATTAAACTACAATTTTGTATTAGGTCAAGTGCTCGTATAATTTTATAATACAGCTTCATCGTTAATGGCCCACTGCTGGGCACCGGTTTCCTAAAAATGTTAAGGCCCCAATGTTTTCGCGCTGGCCAAGCGCCAATTTTTTTTTTTTTTATAATATAAGATGGTAAGTGGCTACTGCCGCCCATGGACATCTGTAATCCACCCCAGATAGGATTAGATATTCCTACCTGAAGTCGGCCACAGATGCGCCGCTACCCCTGAGGACTAAGCTGGAACGCCTCGGAAGTCTGTCTCCCTTACCACACCCTTCAAACCGGAACTCAGCAGCGCCTAACACTGCTGTTATTAGGTAGAAATAGGTGTGGCGGTGGTGCCGCCGGAGTCGAACCACAAAGGATTCTACCACCTTACCACAAAGGGTTCTACCACCTTAACCACAAAGGGTTCTACCACCTTAACCACAAAGGGTTCTACCACCTTAACCACAAAGGATTCTACCACCTTAGAATTAGTAACTTTCCTTCACCGTCATCGCAAATGATAATTAAATTCCAATTCGCATGTAACTAAGAAAATCAGATGCCGGAATTCGAACGTAATACCCCTCGATGCCCAGCTTTCACTGCACTAGGGCAATATCAATAATTAACAATTGCTTATCACTTTATCAGATGATCTCGCGATGAACAATCCTGCCCGCAAGGCATGATGAGCCCATTTTCTTGGTTTCTTAGTAAGTATGACATGCTATCATTCGTTAATCCTTACTAGACGGATTACTAAGGCAAGTAAAGTGATTTTGCTATATTTCAAGTATTAACTACGTCTTTCTGCTGATATATTGCAGTAGGTAGGTACTTGATTTTATTAGACAAATTATGTTTCTTTTGATATGTAATTTTCAAAGAATTTTAAGATAATAGTTTTTTACTGCTGTAAATATACGATAAGTGTACCTCTAAGATAGCAATTTGTGAATAACTGTTCTTGGTTTGTTGAACCTCCTCGATTAGCCAAGAAAAATGTAGAGTCGATTGTGATGCATATCTACTATTTCATTTTAATTTAACGTTACATTTTTTGTCATATTTCTACTACATAATATGTTTTTGATTATTTTACTGTAGCTATAATATATTTAAATGTAAAGTCAATGTTATTTTAATCGTGATAATATGTACAAGGAATATCACTGTATAAAACATTTCATTACTCAACAATTAATCATAATACTCGTACAAATCATAAAAATAAAATACTTTGTAGTGTTAGGAGTATGAAAAAACTTACAAGTTCCTGTAATATGGGTTCTTTGTGGTACCGCCGGCGTATCCCACCCGCGTGCGAATGACACCGAGAGTGGCGCCGAAGAGAGAGTCGTTTGACCAGAAGCATCCCATGCCAAAAGTAGCCTTTTTTGTTGGAATGTCCACATCGTGAAGTAGGATGGTCTGGGAAAATAAAAATAATATTTAAATAAAATATACTATGTTTTATTTTAGAACTGAAATGCACGTGAACTCTGCAAAGAAAAAAATATTGCAGCTTTTATCATAAAATTTTGTAAATAACCTTTACATAATTTATTACAGTTAGACAAATGTGAAATCAAATTGATTTTGAAGGTCGTTAACATAGACTTTTGTTTATATTTTATTTAACGCTATCTTGTTGTACAGACTACAGAGCCCTTATCAAAGTCATAATTATTATTGTTTACCTTTACTTAATATTAAACAATCTTTACGATAAGTACCTTATTATTTAATCGCCTAGGTAATTAATTTAAGAACACGACCTAGCAATTTTTATTTACGTGAATACTCACATATGCTCATGCGCATAAGCGCGCGGCGTGCATTTGCTACGGGTCAATATTTTAAACTAGGTACAATTGAATTTTGACTTTATTTTCAAGAACTTTCAAGGATAGATTGAGGATTTTCGTTGAAGTAAAAATTATGGATTTACGTCCGACATAAATTATTATTATAATATAGAAACAGAAAACTTTTTACAAGCTACATACCTATGTAGAGTTCTTGGGGAAATAAAGAAACTGAAACGGTGGGACGCGGGTAATCAAACACATGAAAGAATCATCTAAAAGAAAATTCTGTCAAAATCTATGAATATAAATTTAATGTTAACGACAAAGACCCAACCAAATAATTACTTTGTTTGTTTAAAAGAGCTTATTTTTATTTCCTAGAGATACCTTATTATCTATATATTTTACAATACATGTAACAAAATTAAAAAAATAGTACTTATGGATGGGGTTGTATATAGGTCGAATGCTTCAGTTATGCGTCGTATTCCAATAAACTATATCACAGTACCTGCGTACCAAAACATCATCCTCACTGGACAGCTAAAATTGACCTTGCATTCCCACCAAAGTCATATCAAACAGGTTCGTAAGCAAAAAAGAAAGTCTTGTACTTTTTGTCCCTTTTTACTGGCCAATTGAAGGGTTCCCGAAATCCTACTGCTTAGAAATTAATTGTTCAACTTTTTTATTGACTATAAGTTCAAAATTTGAACGAAGTCCTGATAGTCTTATAACTACTAAGTTGAAATTAATTGTTCCACTATTTCACTGGCTAATCTTTGTTTAATTCTTAATAAATTTATATGATACCTTTATACTGGTGTAATATATAGGTACAAAATGTACAAATAGATATTCAAATAGAAAAGTTAAATCAATTTTAGATATTCAAAAAAACTCCAAATCAGTATAAATGAAAAATTACAATGTCAACATCCTTACTCTCTAGTTAAGATAATGTGGTCTATGTCCAACATTTATTACTGTTCAATGTAAAACAGCACTAGCAGAGTAATTGCAACAATCAACAATAGCAAATTGTTCATTAGTTCATCTAATCGAATAAACTACAATGAGTCCGTCTTCAACTATCTTAAGGTCAGACCTTTCATTACAGTGATCCTTCAGAAATATAGGTTAATGCGTTTTAGTATTATCAGACCCCTCCTAATACTAATCAAGCATATGAACGCGGACAATTAGCGATCTTTACACTGAAATAATTTAATTTGCGCGTAATGACTGTCTCTTTATGTTAAAAGGCCTGACAGGACCTAAGACTGGGCTTCTTTACACGGGCGAAGCTTTGTTAAGAGGGATCTGAAAAGTTTAGTAGGTAGATGTTAGCGAAAAAAGAAACGTTGTCTAGTGTGATTTTCTCTCATTCGAACTAATGTTCGATTCCGGACTTCCCCTAATGGGGGAGTCCGGAATAAATTATCTCTTAAATTTGTCTGCCAAAAACAAAGTCGTCTTTATTAAATAATTTATTTACTCGCCTAAGCTATGGGATTCTGCAACGCCCTCCTCCTCTCCCATATACGCTAATGCCCAGCCAGCCGCAAATATTCCTCGGATAAGGTATTATTACATTATGTTAGTGTAGAAATTGTAAAAAATTATAAAAATATTTCTTTTCTTTTTTCAAATAATAAAAAATAATTTTATTGAGAGGATAGCTTCAGAATAAATATTAATGACAAACGGGAAACTAGTTACTACATCTAGGCGTCTTTACGTATGGTACTATTTACGGCGTCTTTACGTATGGTGACGTTATAATTTCAAGCATAATAAAATTAAGTCATCAATTATAATATACAGGGGTATTAACGATTGTTCTGAATAAGGATTTTAAAGTTACTTAGACGTTATTCTTCCGTACTTTAAGTTTAAATAACTAGACACACGGCCGTGCGTCCACCAAATTTATGGAATGCACGCAATTCCAGGGGGCCTGCTACCATCTTCTACATTCTGCTACATTCTGCTAAAAACCATCATAGTTCAGGAAAGTTTTATTTCAATATTGCATTAACATTATTTTGTTTCGTATCACGACCTCCTTAAAACAGTAAAATATTCAGTCATACGCAGTTGAACAAACTTAAGCCCTATTCATTTTTCGCTTATCCACTATACTATTTAGTATACAACCAACTGAAATTGTCATATATTGGTTAAATTTCCTGTTAAATTTGTTAGTTAAATTTCCTGCAAAAAAGAATTAATAATTTCGACCGACATAATACAAAACTGCTTATTGTAATGTTATAAAAACATTCTTACTTTAGGGAGGTCGTGGTACGAAATTTCAATGTATGACTAAAATAATATTGTTTTAAAAGATGGCAGTAACCCCCCAGGGCACACGTTGTGTATACTACACTAATGGTGTTAGCGTGTTTTTACCCCTATCATATTTTCGTTATCTTTCCACTTATGAGAGGTACCCGTGAGACTTGAAATTTTATTTAACATTTACATTTTACAACTTAAAATAAAGTTCGCTCTTTTACAATGAGAGTAAAATATGCGAACTACATTGTTCTATTCAAGGTCATCTATTTTCTTCTGGCAACCCTTGTAAAGGTGGATTAACCCAGAAAAAACGGTAGGTACTTAAGAGGAAAAGAAAGTTTAAACAATAATATAAACAACAAAAACACTTGGATTTTTATGCGCAGTTTGCATACAATATTTGCAATAAGTAATAAACATTAAGGTAAATAAACAATACTTTAGCCTACTTTTAATTGTTTCGCAATATTTAAATAGGACTAAAATTTATAGTAGGTATTTACTTTTATATTACTGCAACGCACCAAAATATTGTAGCTATAAATAAAGTTACAAGAAACTGAAACGAAAGCTTATTTAAATAGTAGATAAATTAAAACCGTAACTTTTTTATTTTTTTATACTCATCAATTTCTAAGTTTCTTTTTATTAAAATAAAAATAGTACATTACAATACGAGGACGAAAAATTTTTTTCTGACAAGTGTGAGTTTGCAGGCCGAGCCGCAGGCGAGGACTGCAATCACACGAGTCAGAAAAACATTTTTCGTCCGCGTGTTGTATAAAATTTTATATTACGGGGTCGGAAATGGGGGTTTTGCGCACGCGAAGCGTGCGTAAAACGTCCATTTACGCACGCCGTGATATAAAATATATTTGAGCGTATTTAAACAATACTAGTGCAATAAAAACATTAAATTATGTAAAACGTAGATGGCGAAAAAAAACTTACATTAGTCGGCGGTTTCATTGTACAAAGGGCTCTTATAAATTTCAGCATACACGGAAAGCTGCGCAGATACTTTCCGATGTAAGTTCTAGTGGTGTTACCCGCCGCACGTTAATGGTTGGTTCTGCGGGAAACACCGCGTGATATCGATCGACCGCGTGTGGAGTGAGGCCGCGACACGTTATTCCCCAGTAGCGGTCCGGCGAACACTGCTCGGAAAACCGTAGTCATAGCGCACTCTCTGGCCGTTATCCACTATACATTGCGTAGTAAATACCATGATTTGACGAACTAATGTGTGTATTAGAAGTTAATATGTTATACACTTGTTTTAACGGTAAGGTGAAACGACATCGTAGGGAACTCTACATAAATCTATTTAAAAGTTCCCCATGACATTCTTAAAAATGTGCGAAGATTCAGGAAGGTGGATTACCTATGGCTTAATTGCGGTTTTATTAACTAGGACCCTCATGCCCAGAAATATTGAGATTGATTTAAAGATAACGAAAATTTTAAGAAAATATAAGTTATAATCAATACAATACAAGTATGTTTTAACCTAGATATATTTAACTGTAATTTCTTGAATAGCACCTTCGTAAATGTGTAAAATGTATATTAATTTCAAGACATTATGTTTGGTACCTTCAATTAGCTCAATTTGTAGGCTCCGCAATACAAAAATCTGGTATGGCCTATCTGATATAATATTTATCACTTAAAAAAAAAACATGGTACGGACTCGGTATTTAAGGATCCATAGTGAATCGCCGAATATCATTACACAAAGGTTAACAAAAGTTAAACCTACTTTGTAGTAACATTGATGTGCTACAAATGAACGCATGCGGAATGATGCAATATACTTCTGCCTTGCATGTGTGTTATAGTGAGCTGATGGTATTTATGACTTTCACCTCAACACCATTAAAAGTTAAAAGTTATAAAACATTTTTATTATTACACTTATAACTGTAAATAACTTGTAGCACGATATTTGTGTAACGTTACTCAACCTTACGTCATAACCAATTTTGCTTACTATTAAGTTTGAAATTTATTTTCTCAATGCAATAATAAATTCGGGAAGAAAAATTGGCGATGATTTATTATTACCTACTACTTAGTCTTAAAAATGGATCACGGACATAATCGACATTGGAGCAACATGTGGTAGAATATGCCCAGGACCATTCCCATTGTTGGACGTTAAGAATTGCAGCCAGCTTGAAGTTGGTCTGAACCCTTCCCTTTGTAAATAAAAAATATTAATGTTATTGCTAAATAACCAATAAATATAGTATGATCGTTATAATGGAACCTTTACATATCTAAGCGCAGAAAAGAAGTAAAGTAAAGGTAGAAGGTAAATAATAGTATCAATAGATAATAGTTCGAAGAGAAAAGTAATAAAAATAAACGTCTAACACGTTTGTTTACAATTGCGCCTCGTGCGATGTGTAATATACTAATAATAGATCAAAAATAAAACATTCCTAAAAATAACAGTCTTTTCTCTATCTATTTTCGTTAATGCGAATTGGATTCGTTGACTGACACTCACCGCTAATGACGCGTACGGAGGGTACGTACTTCAGGCCGTGCATTCTTCAAGTGTTTGGCAGTTGGTATTTGTAACCTAGGCCGAGACGGACAGAGTTAATTAAAACTTAAAAATGAAATAATTATGTGTACTTGTTCTTTTATTAATTTCCGTTTACTGCACAAGCTATCTTCAACCAATATTGACAGGTCTTGAATTTAAAATTTTACCTACTTCACGGAGAATAACTAGGCTTTGTTAACAAAAAAGTATTTTGGTTTTTTACCTAAAAAAAGATAGCGTGAAAACGCACGTTTGCTCTCTTTAAATTATTTTTGTATGATATTCTTTCGTATTTTAGGGAAAACAAATAATAGAAGGAACATTTTTATAACAGATTTATTTATAATAATTTTCAAGGAATAGGAATCTCCAAACTACTGTTAACTTTACTGCTTAAACGTCGGAAAATTATAACCAACACAGATTTATAGAGTTTTAGAACGAACACCTACTCAAATTATTTTCAATTGAAACATATCGTATACATAATATTTTATTGCATTGATATTGCATATAAATATTATTAAATTTGTACCTCGCGTGACATTTAAGCAGTGAAGGAAACGTTATATTATTAATAATAATTATACTCATCATGTATATATTATATTAAATAAAGTATTACAATGGTATACAGACAATTCCACAACTTATTTAACAACAATATCCAGTGTAGGAGTATAAATCACAATTAAATTAGTCTCAGTTTAAAGTGATATAATATAATAGTCTAGTTTTGAACATAGTAGCGCATATGTACGAAAACTATAAGATCAAAATATAAGTTTTTCTAATTGTAATAATAAACAAGTGCTTACCATTTAAGAGCCGTTTTATATTTTTTAAGCCGGGTCATAAACACATTTTTTTAATCAAAAAAATCGAAACTACTTTATCATAATATTTTGATATAATTTATAACTCTACTAGGTGTTAAACTTGATTTAAAAAGTTTTTGATACAAACTTATCCGAAAAATAAATTACCCGCGCAAAAAATATATATTTTAAAGATTATGGCAGTTTCCACCAGCTTTCATTTAATACATTTTAACAAAACGCCAGACTATAAAAATAATTGCGTAAAAAATGGCCAAATAGTTTTCGCACTCACGGCCCAAGTCTACATGCACACGTATGTTAGAAATGCTTTCCTGGGGTTTATTATCCAAATCGTACTTATGAAATACTTTAATAATAAAAAATACTATGAGCTGTAAGACAGTAAAACGTATACCAAACGTAGGCAATTTTCATAAGTAAATCACACTATTGTAATTTAAATCAAGACGTATTTTTGTAACAATACTGAACTGAAACACTATCACGTATACATAACATAGACAAATTACATAGATTTTCACATTCTAATAGTTTTGTTCCTTATATGTATAAAAATAAATAAATTGTGCTGAAAATACTGTATCATTTTTGTAAAATACTCTTTATTGTGGTCCAATACGAGGCAAGAGTGGCAAGGTTAGATATGTCCGATAACAAATCAACTAATATTTGTAATAGATACTAAGATAATCAATTTAGGAATCATTTTATTTCGCTATCGAATACGACCTTTAAAGATATTTATAAACATCACATAGTGTGATATAGATTTAAGATTTGAAACGTTTTAAGGAGTGTTCATATATTACTACGTATTTTCTGTTACTGTATTAATATTCCTTATTTAAGTTGAAGTATAACATTTAAAAAGTCGATTATTTCTATTTATTCAAAATAATGTTTTAAAATTTCGCTACAACATATTAATTTTTTCAGTATTTAAATATATTCTACGAAGTTTTTTTACAACACATTTACTGTTCCAAAGGTAAATTATCCGAAAGGCAAGACTCAATAAGGGCACTATGTTTTTTAATAATTATCGTCTTGTTGATCGAATAAATTAATGTGTTACATTTTTATAAGTACATACGGATCAGACCATATTTTAAGATATTTTCTAATCTTATGACATAATGACTTTTATATCTAGACAATATTTAGAATTGATACTTTAAGCACACACAATATATAATTTAATCTTAATAAAATAATAAAAAAACATGCTTTAAAACAAAACTTTTGTAACACAGAATAATATTTAATAATATTTATTATAGTTTTTTGTTATAAATGCTGATTTGAAACTTGTTATATAAAACGATTTGATACGATGCCAAATGATCACCAAATGCTTTCATCTATTTAATACTGTAAAATTAAAGAATAAAATAAACAACCAAAACGACTTGTGCTTCTTAAATGTTTACAAGGCCATTCAATATTGCTGTATGCATCGTGTACATCGTAGACGAAGTAACGAAATCAACTCTTATCTGTCTTTAACTTTCTTGATTAAAATATTGTTTTTTTCGTTCATTTTATTATCATACATATGACGTGTGCGTATTTTTACGTATGTGTGCAATTGTATCCTTCTCTTTCACATAATCATAGTTCTCTGTCTGATGGTTGTTGAGAAGATACAGCTCTTAGGCAAAGTCTGTGTGTTGTTAGCCCTGTTTTTGTTTCTTTTAATCAATGGACTGTGTGTAACATCTCCTATCACAGAAGTGTTACCACTTGTGTAGACTATAATGGTCGCCTCACAAAAACATTGAAGTTATTGGAATTAATGGGATTTATTACATATTTAGATGTCACAAATGTACGAACGAAAGATAAATGAATTTGACAGACTAAATGTTACCAAAATCATATGATTTATATTAGAAGTCTACGTGGTTACTTCGTCTACGATGTACACTAACAATGTACATATTAATTATATTCAAGTGATTATATACATAGTTGAGACATTTATAATTTAAGTTTTTTTTTTTATATAATACACATTGATTAAGTACTTTTTAAGTACTAAGATTATAACCGATCTAATGAAATAACTATCGACTAAACTAGTGACTACGATATGGACGAATGGATTACTACCGGATGGGAACTAATGACATGGCGTTTTCAAATTAGACGATTTGTCGACTGCTCCCGTACGACAGTAGGACGGTTGTCTGTATGCGCTCGGATGGTTATGACATGATTCTTTGTACGAAACGGACTGTACTTTTTGGTCTAGAAGGGTAACATAATTGCCATTCATAGAATTATTTTATACTCGTATGGTGATCAATTTTAATTTAAATGTTTAAAAACAAGGTCTTTTCATATTCTTCTTAGAAAACCCTTTCATTAGATACCCATATCATGTGTATTTAAAATGACGTCAATAAGCGAGTTATAATGACGTCGCTGCTAAACAATCAATGTCGTCCAAACCAACCGTGTATGCAGAACTTCAGCTTAATCTGTTGGGATTAACTGGTTTAAAATTCAGTTACATCTTAGGTAAGTTAAAATCTTAACATTTTTTTTATAATATAGAAGTAGCAGACGAGAATGCAGTCCACCTGATGGTAAGTGGCTACTGCCGCCCATGGACATCAGTAATCAATCCCAGATAGGATTAGATATTCCTATCTGAGGTCGGCCAGAGATGCGCCGCTACCCCTGAGGACTAATCTGGAACGCCTCGGAAGTCTATCTCCCCTACCACACCCTTCAAACCTTAGGTGTGGCGGTGGTGCCGCCGGAATCGGACCACAAAGGGTTCTACCACCTTCAACATAACATAACCACCCTTGTGCAGTACAACAATCAGAACTATCTTACGACAGGAGTCCAACTCAAATCGTTCATTGTGAAAGCGCCCTATATGATAAATACATCTCCAAAAGCTTATTTACATAAAAAATATATAATTTTTGTTAACATGAAGATATACAAAGGAATGTAAACTGGCGAATATCAAGTTAAATTACCACAGACAGTGAACACTGGACTTTTATTGTTATTCAAAATGACCACCTACTATATCTACAAGCGATCTCATTTTTTTCTAAAAACAAATCGATTATACTCCGAATACAATACAAGAACGCAAGTTGAACTTTTGAAGTGAAAACATTATCAGCGTTGTGCACTTTTTATAATTTGTAAAAAATGTCAAGTTCGCGTCAGGACACGTGGCCTGATCGAAAATTCGTAAGACTGTCATGTTTGTGTACGATAGCGCTATAAATGAATATTGTATTTTACCACATAAATTATAGTTCTTTTATCTATACTAATATTATAAAGAGGAAAACTTTGTTTGTTTGTGTGATTGTAATGAATAGGGTCAAAAACTACTGGACCGATTTTAAAAATTCTTTCACCATTCGAAAGCTACATTATCCACGAGTAACATAGGCTATATTTTATATGAAATATATTTGATAAATAGATTTTGAGGCGGTACAAAGTTTGCCAGGTCAGCTAGTACCATATATATTGATTTGAGTAGTGTACTAAGTAGGGAATAATTTTGCGTTACCATTATTCCCTAACCATTCCAAAATATCAAAAATGCACACCGTTAATATTAAAGTTTTCACTTCCGCCGACACTCCACGAATTGCAACCCGTTGATTTTTTTCATTTGACAAGAGTTTAATCGCTGTGTTTTCAAATATATTCTATAAGAAGTCTCGCGTAAGAAAATCGCGTATTTTTTTCGAACTACGCTAGTAATTTTATTCTAAAAGGGGTTTCTATTCAAAAAAATGTTACCATTACAAAAGTGACATCAATTCCGTACATTTCAGTTCGTATGATCCTCGCACAATTATATATAGCAATTGAACGATTTGATAAATATTGGCACGAATAGAGTATTTAGCAGTAATAATATGGGAAAATACGAATGATACGAGCTTACTACAGATAGGAAATAGATAAATGGTAGTGTAATTTGGTATGCTAATGATTAAATATAAATTTAGTCACAATTTTTGAAACGTGCAACACAAAAGCATTGAAAAACATGTTCGCTTAACATATACTTAGCTAAATATTCAACCAAAAATAACCAAATGAATGTATGACGATAATATTTTTAGGTTATTTACAATTGTTTCATAATTAGTATGCCTACGGGACCCCGCATACCTTAAAACGACCCTGAATGTACCAAGATTACCAGATTTTAATTCACTTGTACCTAAAAATATATAATATAAATATAATATGCCAAGATTATCACTGAAAACTATGTAATATAAAGGCCTAGTACAAACTGTAATTAGCTGCCTGCATTACATTGAAATACTTAAATTATTGCGGTTTCAAAATTTTAGTTGCAATCATGCTGTAATGATAATTAATAAACAGTTATATACATACATATATTCAGATAGGAAAAACTACTAGAATCATATCCATCTATCGTATGTATTTTTAATAGGTATGTTTATGTAACATTTATGTAACAAAAAGATAACTGCAAATTTGAACTCTTTTTAACCGACTTCAAAAAGGAGGTGGTTATATAAATACAGCTTAATATGCCATTGAAATCTAAGTACTTTAATTTTACGATAATATATTAATTATTTTGTAAGTTTCCCCAATTTTTATTTTGAATATGGTTTTAGGAACCTTGTTTATAGACTATAGGACCGGAATAATTCAAACGAATTTTTAATGAAAAAATCTGTCGAACGAGTACAGATTTCTCATAAATACCCAAATATTCATTATAAGAAGCATAAAGAAAGGTCACAGACTAATGTAGATGGCGGACGTTTTTTTTCATCTTTTCTAATAAGGCAATTATTGTTATTGTATTGAATAAACACTCTGATCGCTACACAACATACTTCCTTAGGATAAAGTAGTGTTATTAAAGTATAATTTTATGAAAATATGAACGATATTTTTAACATGATCTACATGATCCGATTTTCATAGAGAAAGAACGAAAGATATGTTTTATTTTCGTACATAAATTGATTAATATATTAAATTAGAGAATAAAAATAAAAGCGTATTAATATGATTGAAACTGTAATTATTTTTTTAAACTTTGAAAGTTGCAAGAGATATATTAAGACCATAGAGTTAGGCCAGCCTGGTATACTACAGTAAAATTTTGAACAAGTATAACAATTATAATCCGACAAGACGACTCGCAAGTTAGAAGAAAATATAAAAATATATTTTTTACGTTCCTATTAAGAACATTGCGTGCTGAAACGTAATTACTATGTAATTATTCAGTAGGTTTAATATTGGAATGTTCAAATTATTCAATAACTTAACTTTAATTAAATAATTATATATAGATGCCTTTAAAAAGAAAACACACGATACCGATTTTTTTTTTTTATAAAGAAACGCAAAAAATAACATTCCATTTACTTTATTATTTGTCTTGTCGGATTATATTTCTGCACTTTTTAAAAAATAAGAAAATATATCACATATTGTTTTTTCATCTGAAACACTAAATGCTTTTAATACCTATATTTTATTTTAGAACTTTCCATCACAATAACGCAGGCACTTTCCGATATTGTACGTATTCTTATCAATCAGTTATTTTTTTTAATTCTTTCATGTTTAACAAACAGAATATTATTCACAATACAGCTGATAATAACATAAGCATTAACATCACTAAAACAATCAAATAATGGAATGTTCAACTAGGAAATGGTAAGGCGAAACGATTCCTAACAATATTACAATACTTAAATACACTACGCAAAATTACTCCAACAATAATATTAACTTTCACACTATTTAAAATAATAGCAACCATATATTTTCCTTACCCCTACGAAATAATCATTGAGCTCTTACAAGACTATCACACGTTACCCAGCACATTGGCAAGCCCTTGCTTCTCGAGCAAAAATGGCAATATCCGTTCTAAATCACCAGTAAGGGTGCCCACACGTCAAATGATCGATCGTTGGTCGATGCTCTCAGTCTATGTCGATCGACATATTATTGGGCTATTCGACGAATACTCTTCGATAAAGATTGCCGATTCATCGCCGATCGATGATTCTACCAACGTCGATCGATGAATAACTTGGACAAATATCGTTATCTACAAGAGTGGTCTTTTAAAATATTTACGTTTGATCCATTCTATCATCGATCGATGGGAAAGATAGATTAGAGGCGTAATAACTACGATCGTAGTCGAATAAACGATTATACTACGATCGACGTTTGATGATTGGCGTGTGGGCAGTCGAATAAATATTTACGTGGCGGGTCGCCACACTTGCTAATCATATACAAGGATCGCAACCCGATTTTTAAAAACACTATTACCAAATCAATACCAGTCTATCGGCGAGTTCTAAGGCCGCATTTATATGTACAGACACTGAACGTATTGTGTCAGACAAATTCATATTTTCTATACAATAATTAGACAGGCACAGCCCGTCAGCACATTTGTGTTACGGAAGAAATAAATACGTTTTTACACATTGTATTGAATATTATTTTGTTATTCCACGGCTCATGTCTGACACGTTACACGCCTGTACATATCATTGCAGCTTTAGACCGACCGTACTACGCCCACTATGTTATTTGCTGTAAGATATTTGTTAATCTATCTAGCTTTGTATCCTTTATTAAAAAATAAATAGAATTTTCGAATAGACATTCAGTGCCACAGGAAAAAAATATTAATTAAATCGATTTTTAACAATATATTGAACTGTCTCGATAATCGACTCGTTCCATTTCGATTAGCGATTCGACTTACATTCACATTAATGCTCATCTAGTAGTAAACAACATAGTGAACGGCACACAACAAAAACCATTCTGGAATGACAATCAGACTTGTAAGCTCGCTTTGTTCCATCTACCTTCCGACTTCAAACTCCAATCCCTACATGACAACACAGCACCTGTGCGACTTAGTGTCTCCGACCACATCGCTGGTATGACCAGAGAAGCGGGGAACAGCGGGCGTGCTGACTGGAACGTCTTGTTTCATACCCTCCGGTAGCGAGCTTAAACTGTGGTTGTTCGTGGAGTTCAGGCTGTTCTCCACGGGGCTGCCGTTCGTTCTGATCTGCGCACGTTGCTTCTTCAAGTCTGCGAGGGTGCCTGGAAAATTCGCACAAGCTTTGAAGCGCAAGGTTTGAATGACGTTTTAGTTGTATTTTTAGATGATACATAAATTATGTCACATTTTTCTTTGAGTCCCTTCCCCTCCTGGTGTGATACATTTGCAAATTTACTAGTATATACACATTGACCTAGTAACAATGTTACCCATGTAAGAACAAGTTTGTAAGTCAATGTAGAATATACAATTTTACTTTTACTGAAAATATTTATAATTACTTTATGTAATGTAGATTCTTATGTCCCCTTGTGTTCTTAAAACTTGTGACATAATTCATAGGTGATTATTAGACCAAACGGTGCAACTAACATCAGTGTAAGAAATTATTTTGACAATTGCTTTAAAATTCATTAGGTTTAACTAAGTTTTATAAAAATTAAGAAACAAACAACCAGTTAGACACAGCCCCCATTTGATCTAATAGCACTTGCGTTATTAGCAAAAGAAATTGATAAAGCCAAAAAGTACTCTTGCAACGAGATAGGCATAACAGTTCCAGTTATTTCACAAAACAACTTTCACGTTATACGTTTATTGTTATTTAACGTTATGTTTACCTCTGTTGGAGTTATTTTAAGATATTTTACAAAAACATAACAAGCTAAAATAAAAACATGTGTAACGAAAACATTTAAGATTGCTATATCACATAACTAGAAGAAAACATTAAATAATAATAGAGTGAGTATAAGAAATGGTGTAAAATAAGAAAAAGAAAAATTAATAGATTAAAATACAAATTAAGAAAAGAAAACATAAATATAAAATTGATAATATTTAGTGATGTCGACGCTTTAAATAGGTACATTTCAATGTGTATATATTTCTTAAAAGCTTATCTGAATCAGTACAAATATTTATTTATCAGATCAAAACAAATATTTGCCAATTTTCATAAAATATTAATTTGCCAATATTTTACTTTAAAAGAACAACTCGCTTACGATTACTTATACTAATATAGGAAATTGATTTTCTAAAGAAATGTACCTAAATTATAGTCCTACTATATCACAAGCTAATCTATGTGTATCGAGTGAAGAAAGAAAATAGAGTGAGGAACATCGGACACAACAAACATGCAACTACAACCAGAGACCGCTTGCCTCAATATGCATCCTCGAGAGCTATCCTGGACGTTCCCAGTCCCCACTTGCAACCTCCGTTACATATAAACCATCACTGTGCAGAACTGTTAGAACTTTACTCATGAAATGTTAAGACACTGTGCTATAATATATTATTATTATATAGAAACGTATTATGTGCTTTATTACAAGTGAAATGGAATGTTCGTAAGGATGCATATAATTACCTGCGTTAATCATGACGGTGACATGAACATTGATTTTACCATTATTGTCGGTGGAGTATGTCGCCGTGCCGGCCTCAGTGAGCGCGATCTGATTGGGACTCACTATCACGTCTTTCCTACCGTCTATTGCGTCCTCGGTTTTGAGCGTTTCGTTGTCTTGCCCCTCGGGCGCTTTCCGGACGCCGTTGGGCAGATTCGTTCGCTCGTACAGTTTCTCGTTCTCGGCGTGGATCGCTCCGGGAGCGTAGTGGGAGGCGGCGTTCACACCGAACAGCGGGTTCGTGATCTTCGGTTGGTTGTAGGTTAGGTTCTTGTCGGAGTCTGTGGATTCGTTCGTCCGGTGCGAGGTGCGTTGGTTGAACGCGTGCTTGGGCACCGCGTAGTCGACGTTCCCCGAGTCGTAGCTCTGGTTGGACGTCGTGGAGCTGATGGACAGCCGGTTGTGGGCCAGCTCGCCCGGCAGATTCGCCGTGTTCTGGTCGTTCTCAACGCCATTCGTTAAGCCCTGCAAATTATATAAACACGATGTTTAGGAACTTTAGGTCATTTTCAAGATATTATTATTTTATTTATTCAGTACTATCTGTAGGAGGAAAAAAGAAATTGACACGTATATTTACTATATTCTCCAAAAATATTTCGTTTATAATTTTATAATATTTAAGAGATCAATATTTTACGCGTCTCGCGAATTCCCACGAGCGGAAGTTCGTAGATACAAGAACTAATAAATTTACAATGTTTACATCCTCTGGCATTTTATCTTGAAAACTTTAAAATGATCTCATTACGGTGACATCATCGTAAACAATTACACTAAATTCCAATCACCATGTAAATATATCCACGTTAAGAAAAAAAATTATAAAAGATGAGGATGTTACGATACCACAAACTAAATAAACCTAAAAATGCATAAATAAACAAAAATATGAATATAAGAAGAACCTATTTATTTAGATTAGCCGTATTAAAGAGATATTTTCAATATGGTAGGAAACATTTAAAGGTGAACTTATTAAAATACAGCTAGGTAAAATATAAGGATTTAACAACATGATATTATTGATAGAATGAACAAACAAGCTCACAATCTGTTAGATAAAGAAATAATTTGGAACGCCTCGTGTAATTCTGCTTCATACCAGATCACACCCTTCAAACCGAAACAGAGATAGGGTGGTGATATGTTGTGACGGTGATCACGCCGTAAACAAACTTAAAAAGTTTAATGTTACCATTACAAGGTATGATGCACTGAAAGTAACAATATCACTCACTGGAAGTGATGAAAGAAATCACTTAAAGTTTTATAACTTTTGCAATATATAGCTATAAAAACGTAATAATATAACAGAAATGTTCAATAGTGCTGTTATTTTAATAAAAAATCGTAAATATTTCAATGATAACAAGTCTATATACAAATAAATTGTATAGAAACACAATTATAGAAATACTGAAGTACAAATATGAATACAAATACAGAACTATAGTAATTCAAAATAACTTATTTCATATATTATCTGTACGACGAGAAGACACAAAGGTACTTGTGTGTACGTAGAAATTTACTTATGAAGTGAAGTGAAAAATTACGAGGGGATGTGCTTAACAATTTTAAAAGTGTCTTAAAGCTAAGTAAAAAATATGAATTCGCATTAACCAGAGAATACGATTACCATAAGGGAAACCCGTGCAAATCGCATTTACCCAGCGAATTAGACTATGACCATAAAGGAAAACTGTGCAGACAAACAGCGCCCAATACGTACCCTGTATCGAAGGCCTAGCACCTGCGGCTCCTTGCGCATCCGGTTCAAATTGTCATTAGTCAAAAACATAATATCCAGCGACATCGTGTACCGTTTACGTTGCGAACAAACCATGGAACATCGTCACTGAATCACATAAACAAATTTTTGTCGTACAAAAATCGTCAAGCCGAGTTCGGCGCGTAGGATATTTTGGGTGTATTTTCTTTTTCTAACATCGTAATGCATTATCGGTGTGCGGTTGTTAATTAGCGAGCGGTGCGTGCGCGACGGCCGCGCGCGGACTGAGCGGCCGCGCTGCGTGACAAATGCGATGCGAGGGAAATCGCGGGAAAACTCCGCGGCGGGCCGTCGTCAATCAGACCCACCACCGGAACGACATGCCAGGGATAGGGTTGCAGTCGAAGTAATTATCGATACGAATGACAATGTTATCGAAGGCCTAGAAATATCGATAAACGATATCGAAAATTTCAACGCGAATCATCGATAATCAGATCTTTATAACACAAAATGTACATACTGGCCTCCAATTTTTCGCAGAGTAAATTTAGAGACTACTGACTTATTACATCGATGTGGATTTTGCAATTCGAATGATTGTACATGGATAAAAACATTGATATTTTAGAGTCGATACCAAACTTTCGATACAACGTACGTCGCTAGCCAGTAGTAAGGACGCTCGTTCACGTTTGGATCACAACCAATATCCTCTCTACGAAACAACGCTACTGTTTTTATTTTTCCTCTACCCCCAATTATTTTTAGGGTACTTTCGATACAACGGACATCGCTAGCCAGTAGCCAGGACACTCGTTCTCATTTCGATCTCCACCAATCGCCCCACTACATAAAAACGCTACCGTTATTTTTCCTCTATCCCCAATTATTTTTCACTCGTCACTGTCTCTCACCTAACTTACGATCCGTTTACCACTTTCGTTTCATACTGACTGCTCATTCTAAATTCTTTAAGAGTGAAAAAATATAGGCATATCCGTAGTATCCGTAACAAGATGAGTTACGTGCGAAATGATTATTTATTTATTACTGCCACCGAATTATTGGTATAAAATTGTCACGCGAACTAGTTAGGAAAGCTAAGTGGATATTGAAAACAGCAAAAGAGACGTGATTTCATTTATATCGGATATAAAATATATAACGATTTCAGTTATAATTTAGTATCACATTATGTAGGTAACGTAACATTAATATCGTTGTCGGTGCCGTATTCCGGATAAGCGACATCTTTAAGATAAACGTTGTAAAAGAGGTTGCAGTTCACCTAATGATAAATGATCTCTCCCTATCATGGACCTACCACCACCTCATAGAAAATCGGTTCTACCTAAAATAATTAATAGATGCGTTGTCACTCCTGAAGACTGGCATCCACATCCTACCACCAAAACGCATCAACTTCTTCACGATATAATTAGTTGCTGCGGTGTTACTTCTCGGGAAGAACCATTCTAGTTCTTAATTCCATATATTTATACATTTAGCCAAACTTCTTTCAAAGATATAAGTAATAGAAGTAAGTAGTAAGTAAGAAGAAAAGGTTAAGTAAAAATGGTTGGCATAGCGGTTAAGAAACTCGGCCTTTTGATCGATGGGTCCGAGGACAACCATCGAATTGTTATAATTCCACGCAGCTCTGATTTTTCAGTTATGTGCCTTTAGAAATTTATTATCACTTGCTTAAATGGCGAAGGAAAACATCATGATGAAACCTGCATACCTGATAAATCTTAACAAAAAAAATCAAAGGTATGTAAAGTCTACGTCCTCTTTCTGAGAGGAGACCCATGTCCAGCAGTGGAACAGTAATGGGTTGATGATGACTAAAAATATATTTTACATAAGAAAGAAACTACTACTTTACCTATTACCAACATCAGTGTACCTAATATACTCGTACAATAACGGGCGCATTGAAACTCAAACGGAGCAACGATCTAACTCCACAACGCTAATAGGCATAGACGGTTCCATAACATGGGAGAACACTGTACAATTAATTATCTAAGTCCGGCTAATGACTATCGGTCTCGCGTCGAAAGCAGAGAAAGTACGGCCGCCACGTAAAAACGGCACCCGTTTAAATTATTCACTCTGAAAATACCAATGTTATGCGGGGCGTTCACGTTATACGTAATTAAAGTGAAATGAGATCGAATGCATATGATTATTATTATTTTTAAGGACCATTGTTTACTTCACTAATCGGTTTGTCGTTCGGCACTACGTGTATTGCGATAGAATTATAAAAACAAAAACTTCACTCCTTAAAAATACAAATTTTGTCACTACCATTATTCAGATGAATCTAATGACGCTGCATATACTAAAATCCGTGCGGAAGCTTGGGCTGGGCTTGGCTTGAGCGTTCTAAAAATGTGACACAAAAAATATCAAAAATCAAAAATAGCATGTAAACGGCAGAACATAAATTTATCTTAATACCAAGATACGAGGGTAAAATGGAGTTGACTTTTACGAGTCGAAATAGTTTTTCACGAAGTAATTTAGATACGGTTACGCTCAAAAAATATAGACCTTTAGTACACAGGAACGTACCTACGGATAGATAGACGACGTACACTTTAATCACAATGTTTACCGTGCAATTTCAACAGTATGCGGATTAGAACAAAATTGTGCGTATAAAAAGTAAATCTCTTATTGCAATTGCAATTAGGCGCGGCGCCGGGGCGCGGCACATACTTTCAGCCAATTATTTCTATGCTCGATCTCGATACTTGCTGGCGCATACAACTCATGAGTTATATCCACTAGCTGTACTATGAAAAATGTTACAGACACTACCGGTACTTTAGATTTTCTAGTATGATGGATTTGTTTTTGTTAGCCGATCTATTAATTATAATTGAAGTTATTCTATGTATGTATGTGACAGGAAGTAACGTCAAATTGTAAATTTTGAATTTACCACTTTATTCATATTAGTGTTTCGGCCAATACTGTATGTATATGTATGTGTGAATGTATGTATCTACTATACATGTTTCTGTGGTAATTCACTATTACACGAGCATAACAAAAACTTGACGAGACACAGACATGCCAATGTAAATAACGATCCGATTAGAATAAATCAAGTAATAAGAAACTGAATCACAAATAGGCAATTTAACGTAATGTCTTCTTTTATCAGTTGACCACACGTCAAGTATATTTACACAACACACGTTAAGTATATAGTAACGATTTGTACCTATATTAAATAAAAAATAAAAAAAGTGATTCGAACTACCTTATACAAGTTGAATTAAGTTGAATTAAGTATATACCAGTTAAATATTCAGTAATAATTATTTTACACAGAAAAATCGCCAGTTCCAATAATCCAATACATGAATTTAACCGAAAAAAACTGTCTTATTAAAATAACCGCTACCTTCGAAACAATAAAATATTATCCCAATAGAAAAAAAAAAATAGATTTTTAAATATTTGTTTGTTCGTCTGCATATCTATTACTTAGAGCGTACAAACAGAGCCGCGAAGGAAATTCCGTATATACCAATATTATACCTATAAAAATATTGCTTAACAATTTTATCCTAAACCTGTTTGCTACGTTTAAAAGTTGGTAGCAACGAAAGCAAAATAAATTATACTGCATATACAAAATTATAAGTCACATTTCAAGTTCTACTTTCGTCTAATGTCACACGCAGCAATCGTCATCTTGTAGCAACGATGAAGCACACACAACACACATTTGTCATGCGCATATGAGTGAATTAACGTAAAAATGTATCTCCAACTGTATGAAGTATGAGTAATATCGAGAAAGTACTACTTCGTTCGTAAATAATACGTGTGGTGTCTAAAAATATACAAAGTCATATAGTGAAGTATCTATGGGTGACTTTTAAAAGCAACTATTCTCCAATGTATTCATAAATAAGTATAAAAGTAGTGTGTTTGGTTTCCAATTATTTGTTTAAATTCTTTATTCGAGTAGTCAGTACAATCTATTTAATTTAAATACCAACTGATCTCTAGTAGAAAGTTTATATCGTACGTATGTATTAATTTTTACTAATCACCCATACTTGTAAAAGGCCGTGGATAACATGTTTGTTTGTTACATGTCTATACTAATATTATAAAGAGGAAAACTTTGTTTGTTTGATTGTAATGAATAGGCTCAAAAACTACTGGACCGATTTTAAAAATTCTTTCACTATTCGAAAGCTATTTTATCCACGAGTAACATAGGTTATATTTTATATGAAACATCTACACTAATATTATAAAGAGGAAAACTTTGTTTGTTTGTTTGGTTGTTATGAATAGTCTCAAAAACTACTGGACCGATTTAAAAAATTCTTTCACTATTCGAAAGCTATTTTATCCACGAGTAACATAGGTTATATTTTATATGAAACATCTACACTAATATTATAAAGAGGAAAACTTTGTTTGTTTGTTTGGTTGTTATGAATAGTCTCAAAAACTACTGGACCGATTTAAAAAATTCTTTCACCATTCGAAAGCTACAATATCTACGAGTAACATAGGCTTTATTTTATATGGAATATATTTGATAAATAGATTTTGAGGCGGTACAAAGTTTTCCGGGTCAGCTAGTATTACATAAAACTACTTAAGCTCATACATTATAGTACATGTACCCATATGTACATTAACAATGTTTCTTACACAACTACATCAAGATCATATCGGATGGCCGCAAAATTCATCCGCGTACTACTAACCGGCGCGGTAATTATCATTTCATTGTTATGTGCAATCTTGTAGCTACTGCATCCCTGCTTATAGCGAGAGCAACATTGTGAGAATGTAATGTAAATTATACATGCGTCTACATGTGTAACATTTGTTAGCTTTTTAGATGATGTATTTTTTATAATATAGAAGTAGCAGACGAGCATGCGGGCCATCTGATGGTAAGTGGCTACTGCCGCCCATGGACATCTATAATCAACCCCAGATACGATTACATATTCCTACCTGAGGTCGGACTCAGATGCACCGCAACCCCTGAGGACTAAGCTGGAACGCCTCGGTAAAGTATGTTGTATGTAAAGGCGTTCCAGCTTAGTCCTCAGGGGTAACAGCGCATCTGTGGCCGACCTCAAGTAGGAATATCTAATCCAATCGGGGGTTGATTACAGACGTCCATGGGCGGCAGTAGCCACTTACCATCAGGTGGACTGTATGCTCGTCTGCTACTCCTATATTATAAAAAAAATCTCCATAAACTTGAATAAGCAAAACATCACCTATATAGAAACTAATTTAATACGCATTACTACTACTTTATTTGCATAAAACTTTCAATGCCAATTACGGCACAGCGATGCTATAATAATATGCTTATTACTTTTGCTTAAGTTTTAATGTTAACATTGAACTTTAGTTTTGTAACATGAACCACTCAAATGAATTATATAAAACAGCAAATCATTTACCGCGGATTCGTGACCGAATGATATGGTTCTTTTCTTACTATTATTGGTTAAAAACTTCAGTTTGGTGTTAAGTTAAGACTTTATACTAAGTTATTAAGATATTTTATCAATTTATTTATTTCATTCAATGTTCAATATTTTCTTTAAGAATTATAACGGAAAAACAATAAAAAAGCAGCTTTTTTCTGGCTTATAATTTTTTTTTTGTATGCCAGTGTATTTAAATTACATAGCCTTCCAATCAGTACGTAAATTCGAGATATTTATTTTTGCTGTTGACACAATGGTATTAAATTAGAGGTCCAAATGACATATGCACGTTTTCTAATATTTCGAAGGTTTTCCCCCTTTTATGGTGCGCATAAAGAAAAATAACTTCAATAAGTTATCACCAGTTAGGCTCCGAAGGAAAACCTCATTACCTCTGAAATATACGCTAAGATAGAGAGTACGCTAATTTGCCACATTAATTAGATACAAAAGGATATTTGCAATATAATTAAATTTATTGTATTATGGCCATAATCATGATACAATTCTTTCGCAAGTTTCGTCTAATGAGTTTCCAGTATATCGTTACAAAATAGCAATAATTGTTACTCGAGAAGCATCGACGATGCATACAATTTCCCAATAGTGTTGTTGCAAGGTATCTATGGTAGCTTAAGCATCAAACAAGCATGAAGTGCAATGGATGTTATGATACAGTTTGCTAATCATCTTTGGCTAATTAATAAAAACTGCGTTGAAACCATCTTGATAGATACTACTAATTATCCGCTATGATCCGATATCAAATGTATGCCGCTTCATAAATATAAAGCAGTTATAGCAGCAGTATATACGTTTCAATATATCGATTAGAAAATTTAATTCTGTTCGTTTTAGGGAAATACTTAGGTGGAAGAGTTGTAGATGATATGTGGAAATGTATTTATTAATATTGACACGATAGTTTCCTTTAAATCGGTCGAATCCTAAAGGTCTCAAAACTAAATATATTATGACTTAACAGACTCAAAAAATAAGGTTATATATCTAACCATTATATACGTTTGTATATCCGCGATTTTTTCAAAAACTACTCATCCGATTTGGATGGGGTTTTTGTTGTTTTAACCCAAGTATAGTAAGTACAATTACACTTGTAAATTTTATCCAATCGTATTATTTGGGTAAAAAGTGTATTTTCCGCAAGAAAGCAGAAAGAAAGGAGATTTGCATCAAAATATCATGTGTATAGCGTATTCGTTTTAAGATGCACAAGATTAAACACAATTATGATAATTTTAATTAGGCGTCTTAAGTATGACGGAATGCGAATAAATGATTGTACAACCGATTATTTCCGCATTATCTTTCAATTTATTGAAACATAATATTAATCTGTCAGTTTGTATCTGTTAATAAATGTACATATTTTGTACATTTGCATATGGTTTTGCAAGTGTATAGTTTTGTGTAGTAGTTGTATGTATAATTTTGATGTTTTCCATAAAGAATGATACATTGTATAATTTTAAATTCACTCAAGAATTGCACTCAACAAATAATGCACCTACGCACTATTTGCTCAAAAAATAAAATATTGTTATAATTAATTTCTCAGTGTGTATTTAATATTTTTGAGAAAAAACAGAATCTTAAGATATAATAGATATGATAGATAATAGGCCTAAGCAACGAACATAAACATATAAAACCTATGGCGCTATCTAACGCCGTGTTCATTAGCATAACTAAGTGCCTGTAGAAAGTTTAACTTTATATTGCCTCAATAATTTCACCTCTACACGCAAGAGAAGCCGCTGACAACAAGCCTGTATCACAAATAAGAGATTTTTTTCACCTGGGATTGATTTTTTAAGGGCCAGTCACCGTGTGACATTGACGCAATTTGGGAGGGAAAAAACCCTCCGTCAAGGGTCAAAAATGTATAAAATAAATACAAAAGGACAACGGGCAGTGCGCTGAGAGGACTCAAGTTGCGTTCCTTTAGATACCCCGGAGTCCTCTACGCAGCGCCGAGGACAGCCACCGAGGGGGTTTTAGTGCGGTAAAAATCCCACATAACCCTGTGTCACTCCCACGGCACCTTTTGAAGGATTCTCCCTCAAAAAAAAAATGCCAAGAAAACTGTTGCAACTCAATTTGGGAGCGAAAAATCCTCAGTCGAGGTCCAAAATGTATATTATAAATGCTAGGACAAGTCAGAAAAAGCCGGCCCGAATTTTATGAAAAGTAACAAAAGTAAAGACATTTCGTCTGTACTTCATCCGTTGTACTTAATCTGTTTCTCGAAAATGGTATTTGATTTAAATTTTGTATTCCAGTAAAGTTTTCCTTTTCAAGTTTCACTACACAAACCATTTAAATATTAATTTGACGTTTGTACCGCCATCTATCGCGCGAAAGCTGAAATACTTATGCACTAACATTTTTGCAATAAATTGTGCAAAATTGGTAAAAAACATACATATGTCTGTATCTATTGTCTGTGCGATGGTTGCGTAGATTTCCACCTCGTCGCTTCAGCTGCTGACTGGCTCAAATCGCGACCGCATTAGTTGTTTGAGCGACTCCAAAAATTATCAATAACAGAGTCTACGAGTGTCTACAGATGGGTAAGCGAGTAATAAATCGCCGAGCGACTTTTGACACGCTAGTTTTGTCTTTCACGTTAAATACTAGCTCCCAGTTGCTCAAGCGACAGTTCTCAATGGGCAGCTTTAAGGGTGGCCGTCAGTGTACAAAGGCTATTAAGCTACATTTAAATAAGATATGATCCTGACCTGGTACTCATCATCGACAGCAGAGTCGAAGGTCTCGCGAAGTCGTGCTTCGCCTCTCGCGTCCGCTTTCGCCGCCATTTGCTTCTCACGCAGCGACGTCCGCCGGACTGACCGCACCCTGCGAAGTAAGAATTATTTGTATTCATACTGTTTGAAATAGTAGATTTGAAATATAGGTACTAATAAAAATTAGATTTGTATAAATTTTACACCATAATAGCCCTTTGACAGAAGAAAGTCTTAGACAGAGTTTTTAGCCTTTGGGTATGAAATCCTAAAAGAGAATTAATTAGCAGTTATGCTTAGCGTAACGCTAGAGTACGTGTTCTATTGAAAGATAAGGGGTGTCGACGATGTGGGGCCAGGATAGAGGAGAGGAGGATGGTGCATACCTTTGAAGATGGTAGAATCCTCTGTAGTTCGACTCCGACGGCACTTTCACCACACATTTCTGCCTAATAACAACAATGTTAAGCGGTGCTGTGTGCTGATGTGAAGGGTGTGGTAAAGAAGATATACTTATCCGGGGCATTCCAGCTTAGTCCCCAGGGGTAGTAGCGCATCTGTGGGCGCCGCCGCACGTGCCCTGCGCGGCGGGGCGGGGGGGGGTACCTGCTGGTGCTGGCGGTGGAGGAGGAGCGGCGCGCGGTGCGCAGGCGCTCGCCGGCCGCCAGCGCCGCGCGCCGCCGCACGTCCTCCTGCTCGGCCGCCAGCCGCGCGATGCGAGCGCGCATCTCGCCCTCCTCGCAGATATCTGCGTGGAACACGTACGTTACTCTGTGATATTGTCTGACTTAACTTATGTATACATTAACAGGCACTATATAAACATGCATAAAGTAGGAGGATACGCCCATGGATAAGTCCGAAATAAATGATAATGGACGATTTGACGTCCGGAGGTGCCATCGCCACACCCGATTTTCGCCCAATAACAACAAATACATATTGCTATGTTTTACTTTGCACAGTGTAGCAAGAATGACATATTAATCCGAGGCATTCCAACTTAGTTCTCAGAGGTAGCAACACATCTGAAGCCAATCTAACAAAAGATTACAGATATCCAAGAGCAGCAATTGCCACATAATCCTTACATGCCAGATACTCCTTAAATGCTCGTTTTATGCCCACATTATCAAGTCAGGCTGCTTGCTATAAAAATATACTCATATAAGACAAATATCAAAAAAACTATTAAATGAGAACATGCTCTGTTACAATGATTGTAATGTAGTTAAATTATTATTATGAAAAAATATTACCTGCTGGTGTTTCATCGTGCTTGTTTCTCACGTTGAGATCAGCCCCATATTGTACTAATAGTTCTAATACTTCTAACTGCAACAAACAACATAATTTTTATTATAATATATTTTTTTTACTATACAAGTAATTTTAAATGATTAGTATACCTCAAATTTAAAAACACATTTTTATTTATAAAAAAATGTGTCTGATATAAAAACGAATGGATAGTGTTATTGATGATGATGATGGTGATGATCATGGAACAGAAAAAACAAGTGGAAGTGCAAAGTAGGCGTGGCGCGGCTTCCACTACTAGGCGTTGTTACTCTCACTTGCCTTCAAACGAGTCTACTCATGTTTGAGCGTCGGTCCGAGACAGATGTTTGTCAAATTCTATAAAATAAATTATTAAGACATATTATGCTATTTTGGAATGTAAAAATGATAGCAGAAAGAAGACAATTAAAAATGGAGGTGTTTCGTACCATCACTGAGTACAATTTTATTTTATATTTCCTAAAATCTTAAAAATATCAAATTTAAAAATGATTTCCACATAGTCACGCTAAAATCAACCTTAATGCTTTCAAATAAAGTTAATTTTTTAATTGATTCCACCATACCAAAACGTCTAGAAGAATCCACGCTACTCAATAAGTGATGGGGGCAAGTATAATTTTTCTTATCGATATTTTATAATATACATTATTATAAAGGTAAAATATTATATTTAGAAAATAAAATTATATAAATCTAAAATTAGGTTCTTGCGGCAAAAAGTATCGTAATAGCTACTGAGGTGTACTCACATATCATATCTCTCATGACATATCTCATTATTTTTCGATGGCTTGGATTCATGAGTGCTACTAGTAAGGAGAAATAGACCGATGCTATATAATTGTTAAGGATGCGAACAATTACTAAATGTTTAACATTTATATATTTACTTCATATCATTTACAAAATATATCTATGTACAAAAATACGTTAACTATGTAGTACGTAGTATTTAGAGTCTTGAACATTTTAACCTAACTATTTTTTTATAATATATTTTTAAAACAAATTTAAAATCTGCGGCAGCTTAAATAGCTAAAAACTTCATCTGTTACTCTATATATGTAACAAAATCTTAAGCTTCCCTTTTCAACAGCATCGGTCTGCTTTCGGTAACATTTTCGTTTCGTGCATTCATTTTTAGGACTTTTATTTACGTAACCTACGTTCATGACACATAACCTACCTATGTAATACTTATATTTTTTTTATTTTACTTTTTAATAATTAATCCTCGCTTAATTTTAATTCTACATTTATAGCTCACAGTAAATCGATGAGTATCGATAGTTTTATCGTAAATAAACTCTTTTCTGCTCTATTCCAGTAGGAGAAATATTACGCAAGTTTGGTCCGTAAGTTTAAGGTGCTTAGGGCTATAATCGCATTAAGCCCAATCACTGCCATAGATGGCAGTGATTGGGCTTAATGCGATCATGAGTCAAGTAGCGGAACTACATTTTCAAATACTAAATGACGTAAATTCTTTTATGTGTTGTAGCAAAATAAACCTTAATATTATATGCGCCTAAGTTGTTTTTACATATTCATTCCGTATATTTTAGAATACTTTTGAGTTAACTATAAACGACCAATAAAATGATATTTACTTTAGTAGTGTTATATGTAACAAGAAAAACGCAAGTGTGAGTTTGGGGACAACGGTTCCGATACATTCGCTCGTACTTACCACTTCTACTTGATTTTCTTTTCTATGGTAATGATAATGATAATTAATAATTGTAAAGTAACGTGTCCCCAGCAGGCGGCGGCATGCACCGGCTGCCACATGTGGGAAGAGACCCATGCCTAATAGTGGGACGGTAATGGGTTGTTGTTATTGATGACGATGATGATGATGATGATGATGATGATATATTGTTAACTAACGTGTCCCCAGCAGGCGGCGGCGTGCACCGGCTGTCACATATGGGAAGAGACCCGTGTCTAACAGTGGAATGGTAATGGATTGACGATGATTATGATGATGGTGATGATGATGATGAATAGTTAACTAACGTGTCCCCAGCAGGCGGCGGCGTGCACCGGCTGCCACATGTCGTGGTCCACCACGTCGCTGGACGCGCGGTGCTCCAGCAGGAACTCAACCACCTTCAGGTAGCCGTTCGCAGACGCGATGTGCAACTGGTGAACACATCACATCATTAGTATATTGTAGTGTTAGTAGACTGCATACAACAATAATAGAACATTTAAGGTATCAATAATGCAAATTGAGAAAATAAATAAAAGTTTCTATGTCCGTCATATTAACTGATGTTGTAAGATGTTGGGTTCTAAGGACATACTCCTAGAAGAAAGACATAATAACCATCTAGATTTTTAAATTTGGAACCTTCTACACGGATATCATTTGGTATAGTAACTAGTGTCACCATGTTGCCGCGCGAAACGTCATATAATGCGATAATTGGTCATCCACCCATGCAGCACAAAGGCCATGTACACAAATGTTTAATCTACCCACCCACTAGATCAAAAAAAAAATATCGCTAACGCATATTATAGGTATTAATATAATATTTTTGATACAATTTAGCGAAAATTTTACCCATAGGAAATTAGCGACATCTACACGGACATTTGATCTACCAGCCATTACAACATAAAACACACTCACCAACGTAGCTCCCTGGCTGTCCCGCGGCTCGTCCAGGTCCATCCCGTCCTTGACGAGCTCCGCGACGTCCAGCAGCATCCTCATCTCGGTCGCTGCTCTCGTCTCGTCTATCAGCCGCTGAGTCACCCCCCGCGCGGCCATCTCGCTCTCTATAGCGTCCAACGTCCTCTCCTCCTCGCATATATCGTATGGCATGTTTCCGTCTCCGTTCACTGCTAGTAGGTTGGCGCCTCTGCAAGTAAAAAATATTGTTATGAAACAAATATATGTTGCCTATGATAGAAATGGAAGTCTAAATACAGGTTTGGTAACGCTTCAAAAGGTTAAAAATGGTATTTTTTTAAAGAAATAGCAAACAAGCATGCCGTCCACCTGATGTTAAGTGTCACTGCTGTCATTAAACATATAAATTAAACTCCATATACAACAGCGGTTTTACCTAAAGCCAGTCACAGATGTGTTACCACTCCTGAAGACATGGCTAACAAACGAGCACTCAATACATCTAATGATAAATGACTGAATAAATGATCCATGAATGTCTGCAATCAACCCCAGAACGGATTAGAATCGTAAAAAATCCTCTTACCACGCCTTTTAAACTAGGTACAATACAACGACGATTAACATTGCTGTTATAGTGTAATAGGCGTGGCGGTGATGCCTCCAAATCCAGAGTCGAACCGCAAAGGTTTCTACCATCTTTCCATTCCAATCAGTTCTATTAGCCACGTTAATACCAACATTACGAGCCGATACCAAGATTACTATCTAGACAACCAAGTAAGGTTTAATTCACCTCTGTATAAGTATCCGCACCAGGTTAAGGTTCCCACAGGTGGCCGCCGCGTGCAACGGCGTCCACTTCTCGCTGTCCTCAGCGTTGACGTTCGCGCCGTGGTCGAGCAGCAGGCGCATCATCGCCTCGTTGTTGTCTATACAACACTGGTGTAGCGCTGTTAAACCGTCCTCGTTCGTCGCGTCCGGTGTTACCCCGCGCGCGAGTAAACGGCGCACTGCAATTGAAATAGTATAACAATTTATTAATTATCATTTTTAGAATCAGTAAATCCTTAAAAATTAAATTCCTACGCCTACCGCCTTACGTCTTATTTGAATATGATTTTTCAAATGGGCCTTCAGGACCAAATCCGAATCAATTAGGAGTAGCGAAAAAATCTGAAAGGAGTTACGAGGCCGATTTTGATAAAAACTAAAACTGCATCATTAGATTTTTAAAATACTTTTTGGCCAGCCGGGAATCGAACATGTCATTTGAAAAAAAAAATACACTTGTGTTACTTATAAGGATCAAATTCTGGGAAGTAATGATAAATGACAAACTAAAGGAAAAGGCTCATTTTGAAATTCACCCTATGTACTTTTCCTATAACACAAATATAAATGACACAAACGTACATATTTTTTAATTTTTCTTTTCTGTATGTACGGTGTACATGATTTATTTATACATTATATTCATTCATAACAAGGTAGTGGAATTTCTGAGAGTGGTACAGGTAAATCCCCGAATATATATCATTTTCAAAACGAAGTCACTCAAAGATCAGTGATCGGTCTAGCCATCAGGAAATCGGGGCAAGTGGATCTCAAGCAGGCAAATTTGATAAAGTGATGATTATTATTTATAAGAAGTTCAATAACTTGTATCATCTATGAGTAGACATATTATTTATAATATTATTTATATTGATTCAATATACATTTAAGAGAAGGATTAAAATCTAATTTAAAAACTTGTTTATCCGACACTTAGGCGTTGACAAAAATGACGATCGAGGGGCGTTTGCTTCCTACGCTGTTTAAGAGCCAAGGTCCCTTATCCAGCTACACCAAACTGAGTTACCATTAAGAAATTCTAATATTATGTATCTGATGTCATCTCTATGTGCTCGTGAGTGATTTCATTATGTGATCATTATCCGCCTAAATAAATGAATACTGAATACGTATAGGATTAATTAAATTATCTATGTACATTAAGATTATCGAAGCGATGAAAATTTAGATAAAAATATGTGTTTTCCTTCAACTTCCCTGGCGTATTTAAGTTTTTGCAACATACTTAATGAGTTTTTAAAATCAAGTAATTCTTGAGATTTTGTACATGTAAATCAACTAATTTAGATTTATTTAAATATAGAAAAATAGTAAATAGGAAACAGTCCGCCTGATGGTACTTGAGTTCGGCCACTGATGCATTACTACCCCTGAACCTAAGTTGGAACGCTGGGGATAAGTATATCTTCCTTGCCGCATCCTTCAAACCAGGCCACAGCGGCGGTTAACACTACTGTTATAAGGCGGAAATAAAGAACATAGTACTGAAAGTTATCTATATCGGTGTAAAATCGGTTTGTCCCTACATATACTACTTTCTAGCCATAATCGACGGCGCATGATGTCAAATATTCTACATGTGTTCCAATATACGTATAAAATATTAGTGGAAATGGGATCGAACAGGAAAACAAAGACTCAAAAGCAACACGCACTGTAGAACGTATAAAATATCACTCGATGGCATGGGAATGGTCGCGTCGCCAGATGAGATCATGTTTACATGTACTGTAAACATGTAATCGACGATCTAATCTGCACCGCGAGCATAAGCCGATTCCGTCTAGGACAGGGGTAACCAACTTATGGTTACTTTTACTATTTACTGATTAAACTCTGTCCGTTCTATCGATCGCAAATTGTTTCCTTGCTCCCCTTAGGAAATTTAGTTGGCGAAGAGGGCAACGGCGTTAACCTCAAATTCTGTTTTAAAATTTGATTCTCTGGCAATTATTGACGAAAAAAATCGCCAAATTTTTCTTTATCTTGCCACAATAGACTGAACTTATCATCGCGATTGACCGGTCGATTGCGATCAACGGGTTGATCACCCCTGGTCTAGGAGAACACGCGAGAACGGCGCTTCGGCTCACGCTTCGTGTAATATATAGATCGCGGATAAACATTTGTCGATAAGCGTATTAAATGCTTCTAGTGATTAAAACCATATTGGATTAAAAGATTACGAGCTAAATTTCTCACATAGGAACCTTCAAAAATTTAATTTAATTTCATAATGTCTATCTATGAAACTACTTGTAATGGCCTTACATCCTGTCAATATCAAATATTTTTGGGTTACGCACAGAAAGGAATCCTATCACTTAGCCTATGCCGTCTACACGGGTTATATAGTCTGCACACATCATGGACAAAATACAGATTTGACCCAGAATATACGATACACATCAAATTAAAAAAATCATTAAATTTAGTATCCCACTTCTGAACACGAATCCCCTCTCAGAATCAGAAAGATTAGCCCAAAGTCTACCGCGCTAGCCAAGTGTAAATTGGTAGAAAGTTCAAAAAATAATAAATTATATTTTACTATTACAACCATTAAATCGAATATACCTGAGTGTTACAATAAATTCTTGTACAATATTCTAATGTCACCCACGGAAGTGCTCTTATCAAATGTAATCAAATTACAGGAAGCTTACAAAACGATAAATACGAGCGATACCGATTAACGACAATTACGAAATGGTTATGTAAGGGCTAATACGGCGCTTGACATTAATTATTTATTTACTACCCACAAATAATTCACTTACTTAATTATTTCACAATTATTAACGGAATTACTCGTATATAAAGATTGACATCTGGCCTATAGTTGTTGTATGTTTTTAACCCACTGCTACGCACGGGTCTCCTGTCAGAGTGAGAGGTTAACGCCATATTCCTCAGCGCTGACCAAGTGCAAATTGGTAGACTTCACACACCGTTGTAACTCTTTTGTTGAGATTTTATCCTTCATTGTTTAAACAACTGATAATTGATATCTAATACGCTAACTTTAAAAAATCTAATCTAAGGTATCGCGCATCTGAATTCGAACCTCGGACGTCCCGATCGAATGACCTAGTGTCTAACTACTGGACTATCACTGCAGTTCCATATTTAAATACCCGTGTTTATTTTCATGATACCAAAACATAATGTTGTTTACACTGGAAACAGTCTTCCTGTTGCCAGAAAACATTCGAACCCATTCGACTAAACTTTCACGTAAGGAACACCATAACAGGAAGCGCTATACCGTACTTTTACCTTGAAAACTATAGATATATGTGCAAATAGAACACATGCATGCACTAGAATAAACGTCGCATTTAAAATAAGCATGTTGTTTCAATAAATTACCTTCTTCAACGTCATTGCGGGCCGCGGCTTCTAGTAACATCACGCTGTCGCTGAAATATATGTTTCGCTTGTTGCTCTTCTCGCGTTTCGCCCGCGACCTCGCCCACTCCTTCTCTCTTTGCTGCCATAGTTTCAGCTGCTGCATGCGACGCCTGGAAAATGACGCACATTTTTAAGGGTGAAACTTTGCAGAAATTCACTAACCTACATTTTGTGTAACGGTGGCATAATATGAAAGAGAACGTTGGAAGATACCAATGCGTTACTTATTTGTATCTTATAGGATATATGATCGCAGTATCATTGGAATGATAAGGTAAAGCAAATGAGTAATTAAGGTGTTCCAGCAACCCTAAATTAAATAGAAAATTATCGTAATTAGAAGGTTCAATAAGGAGAAGAAAAACTGTTGATTTACCAGCACTTAAAACACGTCTAAAGTAGAAATATATTTACAAACAATAACAAAACTACTTCTGAACCTTAAAACTTATATTTCACTGTAAATAGGAATCACCCACGCATAGCAACTTAACATTTAAAATCGCACTCGCATCAACAACTCACACACATTTGCAATCACAATAACAAATACTAAACACACATACACACCCCCAGTAATCAGAAATCTTGAGAAGAACGATTCCCGAGGCAGCGATTGGAATTTTACCCATCCGGCAATATGTAAACGGAATTCCTTTCCAGGCAAGATGTGCGCTTCAACTCGAACTAACGACGATTGTCACACCTTATATATTTTCTATGGTAACACGATATTTGCAGGACATTTAACATGCTAGATGTTGACATCGCACTTTAAGTACGACATAATAATATAGCACACTAAGCATTCTAATACTTTATTTTGATAATACCACTAAAGTGCCCGTCCACGTGTATTGCAGTTTTAGGCCTTAACCTTAGAAATATTGAACATTTAAGATTTTTAGGTTCTTCAAGTATTTCAGAACAAATCAAATAGAACATGTTTGTAATGAAGAATTATTTTATTAGGGTTGACATATAAACAAAGGATCTCTTGGTGATCGTAGTATCGTCGGATCAGATCTATTTTTAAAATAAATATACGTAGTGTGTACATTACTATTTACGTCGTATTAGTAGTCTGGTATTACACGTAAAAATAACATTAATAACATTGATTAAAGACGTGCATATCCCATGTTAATTCAACCGATAATAAAGTAGTCTTAGGCGTTCAAAAGTAAGAGTTTTCATACGAGTTTAAATACTAGATTTAAATCAAACTTAAAATAGTTGTGCAACCGTATGAGAAGCTATTTTATGACAATGTTATCAAACTTTCGGTGTAACCTTCCCGCAAGAACGCAAACTGGTCCAATGAGTAATTTTTCCCCACGCTCAATAAAACGAAATTTATTGCATTTATAATTGTGCAGTTTATTTCGTGTACTCGATGTCGGCTGTTCAGAGCAAAGCTTATGTGTAACACCGGCGGAGCGAACCGGTTGTAGAGCCCGCGTGTGCGTTACCTCAGAGTAATGATTCGCATAGAGTACGCCCATGCCACAAACACTTTGTACGAATCCTATAGTCGTCACAATTTAATAGGCCCAATTTGACACATGCCATCCCCAATGTCATTTCTTAAACTCAATGTCAATGTCTTAAACTAACTTTTTAGTAGGGAAATTACGACCACGTGACGGTTAGAGCTTGCAGATTCAAAGAATTCGGAAGAAACCATAATCGATTAACTTTCAAATAATCGAAACTTATAATTAGCAATAACTAATTATTTTTCCCTTTTTCATTATAACAACAATAAAATAATCAAAACTTTGTTTCTTAGTGAATGACAAAACGAAAAAAAAATACAGTTTTATCGATGCTTTATTTAACCTTCTAAAAAGGATTAAATTTTTAAATTACACTAGAATTTATTTTCTTTTCTTCTTTTTATTGAATATTTAAATGATTTAGAAAAATATAGAATAAATATTCTATTTACAAAATATTAAGTAATTTATACAATACGACGTGTGGTTGTAATCGATTTGTCGTAAAAATTGGTTTCTTTGGTTATCGATTTGTATGTCACATGCTTAGAGCCTAGCGATGGCATGTGTCAAAATGGGCCTATTAAATTATGACGACTATAGGTACACATGTTATTGTCCCTGTAGTACCGGGACCAGAATAGGGCTACGGTATCCTATGCCTGTCGTAAGAGGCGATTAAAAGGGGCTTCTGGGGTTGCGGGCGGCAAGAGTGGGAGCTCAAACCGTCCAGCAAGCGACCCCGGGAAGGACAGCGGTTTGTGTGGTCGCATATCGCTGTAATCACCAGGGGATGTGAGAGGAGCGTAAATTGCTCCCCCCAGGGCAGAGCTCGACAGAAGGGCATCGCGTTAGGAGGACTCCAGTTGTGTTCTGTTGGAGATCCCGGAGTTCTCCACCAAACGCTGAGGACGGCCACCGGGGGGTTTTAGTGCGGTAAAAATCCCACATAACCCGGGGTCACTACCATGGCGTCGGGTACCTTTTGAAGGTTTCCTCTCGTCAACAAAAAAAAAGGTACATATGTTATAGAAGCGGTAGAATCCTTCGTGGTTCGACTCCGGCGGCAGCAGTTTTACGTGCTGCTGTGTCATGGTTTGAAGGGTGTGTTGGAAGAGACATACTTTTGCGAGGCGTTCCAGATTAGTTCTCAGGGTTGCAATAGCAACCCATCTATGGCCGACCTCAAGTAGGAACTAAATCTAATCTTGATTGCAGATTTCCGTAAGCGGCATTATCCACTTACCATAAGGTGGATTGCATGCTCGTCTTCTACGTCCATATAATATTATTAAAGATTAAAACAAATAAATTAACAAACTCTCTCCACTTCAATGTAATGACTGTGCGTTCTACACCGAGCATAGTATAGGTGTTCTGACGTGTGCCTACTGTTCCTACCTGAGTAGGCTCGATCTAAACTGAATTACTCTGAGGCCACAACACACCGTCACGAGTGTGTTCGGGACAAATAAGTGTGTCATTAAATCTTATATCGACGTAACTAGGACGCTTACAAAACTCTGATCAAATGCTATATAATAAAATCCACGTGAACGTTACTAAAAATTCGAATAAACTGATTGCAACCTATGATTATTTTAATAAATACATTATGACCGTACTATTAAGAGAACATATCATAGGAATGCAAACATTGATAGCAACTTCTATAGAAAACTTTATCAAGTCTGAGAAGTGTTTAAAGAAAAAAATAATTCAAGTTTGAAAACTAGTTTAAGTAAAATTTGATGGTGACTCATCGTTATATTTGATTGTCCGGTTGGTTAAGTCAGTCTGTAGCACTATATTATACTTTTATGTTTTACCACGCCCTTTCAATCAAAACAGGTGATGCGTGTGGCGACTGGCGACGCACATTCAAATAACAAATTTAACCATCGATATAAATAGGTATAAATAATACATAAGTTACAAATGCGGTCTGAGGTTCCTAGTCAGAAAAGATCCTTAATCGTCATTGCAAAAAGACAGTCTTATGGTGGGGACATGGGCGCTCTTTCTTTACGTGACGATATCTACAATTCAACTCTTCGTTCTAATATGTCAAACTACATCACCAATTTCCGATCTCTAGACATAATCACGAAAGAAACTGTAAAACATTTACAAAAAATATTATTAAATTTATTCGTGTACAATCCATTAGCGCAAAATTGAAGGGTACTTGAATAGATAGCGCACACACATAGATGTGAAGTTGTGATTGTTACTATTCATATATAATTGACACTGTGTTAATGACCAAGACTTACATTAAGTGTACGTATCTGTAATACATACGTTAGTGATAACAGTAAGCGTTTACTTACAAAATATAAAAAGAACTCTGCATATGGATAGAATTTTCACGTTCTATTAATGTACGAGAACGAGTTTACATTTAGCAAACACTTATCACCTGTACTATTTTTATTTATTTTCGTTATTTTCGTATCGATTTTGATGGTCACATAAAGATAGTATACATAACAGGAAATGGCTTATGTATGTGATATATTTACCAAAAATCAAAGATCAATTAACAAATAAAGGTTACAAATAACAAAAATATTTCGTTAAAAAATCTGAAAAAATCGCTTTTATTACTAATCTGTTGGATTCGTCAAAACGAAATATATGAGCCCAAACACGAGGGGCTTACTAGTATCCACTGAAGAGTTCCCACATCCACCTTCCAGCTCCATCATCAGATCAGCTTGGTGATACCAAATTATTTTCAATCAAACCATTTCACAATCAGACCTTTTAAAAATATTTTATTGTAACGAGCCGTATTCCAAGAAAAAATGATAACCCGACTTATTAAACTTATCTCATGTGATTAACTATTTCTTATCGGTCCTTAATTTTGCGGTCCGATGCAAATTGGTCAGGTTGTCAATTAGACGAACTAGGTCCACTTGACGTATTGCAAAGCAACTTGCACGTTCACATTTACATAAATTAAACATACCTACTGCATTTACTAAGTTACTCACATAGGTAAGTATTTCTAAATGTCATTCACTTATTTAAAATATACAAATAGAAAATATTTAATAGATTTAAAACCCCGACAAAGTAACTAGATTAATGATACATAGACACCTACTTATTTTCAGATAAAGGACAGGTCATTATGAGTTAGAGTTATAGTTACTATAAATCAATCTAATGGACCAAAATGAAAAGCTAAATCAAAATCCTTGCGTACTACTTGTATATTAAAATCCTTCGGATTAAGAGACAGTATGTTACTCCCTTAAAACTCCACACATTTGTCGAAAGTTCAATTTAAATGAACTCAGTAGACTCTTATCGTTATTGCAATGATTTCCATAACTTAACAATCAATGGCTATTGGAAAGTCTCAAACAAACACTTCAACTTTATCTATTAGTATACATGTAGATATCATATCCGTGATGCAGTGCTAGGAAGAAACCGAGCGTATTTCCGACTGCAAAAGATTGCATGTCCGTTTTCCCGTCACCAATAAAAGCCATAATAAGACTGGCAGCGTCACCATATCACCTTGATCTATATCTATGTATTATAAAACTATAGCTTGTTTGTTTGTTCAAACATCTCGTACAATTTCTAGATAGGTTTTAAAAACGTTTTGTGTTCGAACACACACTTTTAGTGTTTTCAACACCTAAGAAAAATATACTTATGTTAAGGTCTAAGATCTTATTCTGTACCTATTTTTTCATGCATCCCTCACCATGAAAATTTAAAACATAATAAAGCCTTTAATGTGAATAAATTCCCCATTCTCAATTCTCCCATATTCTAATTTCGTGTTAGCCGTACGATGACAGTATTTATATGCTCCATAAACTTCATACTAGCAACAAAAACAAAATGTGTATATACAAAAATATGTATAACATAAGGCAATACACGAAGAATACAAACATGCGATACAGGTATCACCTTTATCTAATGTTTTCAGATAGTGATGTCGTTCTAGCCGATATTTGTCTAAAAGTTTAGTGGAGTTAAAATAATCTTGTGTAAGCAAAATGATGCATGCCTTCATTGTTTTTAAATGAAATAATAGGGGCTAAGGACCTTTTTCTTATCACGCGAGTTTGTCTCATTGCATGCGTGATTAAGGTGCAGTCTCTTTGTGTCATGCGTGCGTGTGGCCTATTGGACAAGAAAAGTATGATTACTTGTTATGATAGGGTACGTGTGGCATGTATTCGATCCAAATCGTGACAGGAAGAGGGTCAGCGACTGGTGATCAGCGACCTTTAATCTGTGTTACTAATTTACTATAACTTCTGACTTACAGCAACAGTTAGCCAATTAAAGTTTTTCGAACACTTTCCTATTTTCCGTTGATGATTATGCACGCCTAGTCACATTGAATAATTACTTTAATATTATTATACACGGAAAGGTAATAGATCGCATACAATCAAATTATAAGGAATAAATCATTACAGATTATTTTAAAATTAATTAATTGAATAAGAAAAATGTCCAACTTGTCTATTCGTGTAATTTGAATGCAAATGGTATTGTCTTATTATGACTAAAGAAAATGTAAATCCTGAATCCTCACTGTAGAAAACTTGTGGAAGCACTCAAGAATATTAAAATTTTATTTTCTTGACAAGAATAAATGAATTTTTAAGGTTTGTACAATAATATAATTAATACTGTACTTCTAAATTAGCAAGTAAGTACCAATGAAGTTCGAAAGTGCTTACACTTATTGAATTAACATAGAGATATGTTGTTGAATGTCACATAGATTGAGAGATTTGTACATAACTACATACTATATGAAGAAGCTTATCTTTAACTAACCAAAGGGACAAGCACAAACAATTTGGCCGTCATCCACAAGTACCCCAAAACTGAGTTTTATTTTTAACTTCATTGTATGATAGGTGTAATTTACTTTATTTTTAGGTCAATGTGTTAAATTAAATCTACAAACATTTCACATCATGAGTTTGTCTGTCCGTTTATCCTATAAGCATTACTACACCCTTCCGACCACTATGAAACATTAGGGTATGTTAAGTATAATCAAGTGATTTCTATGAATTATTTATTTTTGTGGCAGAGCACATCTGTCCGGGTCCACTAGTACTCACATAAAACATAAAAGACCTCAAACATAATAACTTCACTGTCTCCTTGCGACAAGATTGATAACTCAGGACGTTTCCGCGTCATTGAGTAACGTGTTTACCTTTTTCTACACTTTAAAAGTCATATAGTCTCGCCTATCTGTAACACGATCGACAATTACGCCCATTTCAATTTTCGTAACACCATTTTGTGCGACACGCCTAATCCCACATGGGTTTTTTATTAGAGTTGTCATGCGATCATAAAAAGTGAAACCGTTTTCACTTCGTATCATACGGTTAACTGTTGCAAAAAAATTAAATATAAAGTATGCAAGTATTTAACCTGACCTCGACTGATCAATTAAATTTTATACAGTAGTGTTGTATAACTTTTTTTGGTAACTTCAGTTAGAATCTCGTTACTTACTATAATTAGCTAGATGTAAACACAATGAGGAACTAACTGTTCAATGATTTATTTTTCTCGAGGGTTAAAGCATGCACAATAACAAAAGTCTCAATCAGTATTAGTCTTTTCCCGCGACTTTACTCGCTTGGTCTTTATTTTTATATGTACATTGTTCATTTCAAGTAAAATTTTTCAAGTAATTTCTATGCTGCCTTCGAATACATTGATTTATTTTCTATTATGTCATCGGTGAAGTCATAATTATATTTTCTGATCATCTGATAGTAGCGTACGTGACCTATTAAAAGAGACCCTTAAATATGAAAGTTAAAATGAAATTGAGATAAAATATATTACTTCTGCCCTATAAACAGCAGTTATAAGCTTTAAGTACTGTGTTCCGCTTTGAAGGGTGTTGAAGGGTGTCATGCTCATACTTATCCGAGGTGTTCCAACTTAGTCCTCGATTCAATCGTCTTTGCATGATGCTCGAATTAATAAACATACAAAATACAGTTGTTTTATACTCAGTATCAGCTTACAGGGACAATTAATGATTGACCACTACATTAAGCACATTTATAAATAGGACAGCAAAAATAAACTGCGACCTACTCATTTTAAGTACTCCAAACCACGGAATGAAGGTCATAGGACGTTGGAACACGATAACGTGGGCATTCAGCTGATGTTATATCATATTAATAATAAAATTGGCCAAGTGCGAGTAGAATTCGTATATGGAACATTCTGTACCAGGTACCTATATAAAACGCACCCTCGTATTGTTTATATTTTTAGCATTTTTTGTGTTAGCAGCTATGGTCATGCATTTCGAAAATTTAAAGTGTCTACTTATTACGGTTCAATAGATAAACCGAAATATCCCTCCTTCTTTAAACTTTCTATACAAATTTAAATATTACAATCAGAGCCCCTAGCGGATTGTGTCAGAACTAGGAAATCGTATGGGCCAATACGTAAACAAATACCAAAACAGGCATATTTGTCGAAATGTAAAAACTCCTGGCAACGGTACAGGTCCCGATTTACTCTTCTTTTGGACACGGAACCCTAAAAACGACGTTGCCAGAACAAACATGTGAAATTACACCGATAGTCGGAGAGTAGCCATTATTACGTGGCTTATTGCGCTTATCGCACAGCAAGCAGGCTCATCCGGACAAAGGATTAGCTGGCTATATTTGGAGTAGGTACGAAACATACGATTGTGTACTTCTGATAAATCTCGTGTTGACATTGGCACAACTACTTATCGGACAGCCGCTCCGTAGAGCCTTCGCACACACATCTGTTTACCTATTATGGTAGGTTTTCGTGATAGTGCATAATACCCAATATATAATTGCGATTGTGAATAAAAGTATGAATGCGTTTCGTAATAAACTTTTTATTTATGGCAATTTATTCGGATTACGTCATCACGTGATATTAACGACAAAATATATAGTTAGTTGCGTAAGAAGAGGAAGAAATGGAATTAAAATTTAACGTAAATATATTTTTGCTACACTCTGGTGGACAGTTACTAGATAGAAATCATTCAGCTAAAAAAACAAAGACAAACAGTGAATAAGAACCGACAACAGATATTTCAGATATTTCACAAGCTGATATATCACAAGGAGATAATCTGTATCAAAATAATCTGTACGAAGACACGTTTTAGAGACGACATGTTTAAATCCTTCAATATATCAACTTTATCTTTTGACATCGTTGATAAAGGCGCAGACTTTAGGTAATATCTCATAGGGACATCGTCACTGAAGGGTGAATTTGGAGAAGCAAATATAAACCGTATTAGTATGTATGAAAGGGCTACACGAGTTGGTCGTACAGAGCGATTAGTGGATTACTATTTCTACCTAATAACAACAGTGTTAGGCGCTGCTGTGTTCCGGTTTGAAGGGCGTGGTAAAGGGAGACAGACTTTTCCGAGGCGTTCCAGCTTAGTACTCAGGGGTGGCGGCGTATCTGTGGCCGACCTCAGGTAGGAATATCTAATCCTATCTGGGGTTGATTACAGATGTCCATGGGCGGCAGTAGCCACTTACCATCAGGTGGACTGCATGCTCGTCTGCTACTCTTATATTATAAAAAAAAAAAAGATTAGTGGACCTTCTATCAGTTAAAGACTAAACCGTCCTTTCAATCAAACAAGAGGTTTACAGACACGGAAACATTGTGTAAATGGCCTATTAGCGATTAGCTACTGATGACTGATCGCGTTGATACATATCATTTCCGTTATACTAGTATCACTTGTAAGCTTAATCTTTATCTGTATCGATAAAAAGATTTTTACTTGTCTGACATTGATACACTTTTTCATGCTCTACTATTTAATTATGAAATGTCAAATTCATGATATCAAGATTTGACAGTTTCATATAAAGAAATGTTAAATAGAAATTATATTGGGTTATGGAACAAATAACCGATTATTATAAATATTTATAAACTTAAAGCAACCGTTACGGTATTACGTATTATTATGCAATTAAATATCTTGTGAAAAGTCCGCTTATGACCTAAAAAAAAAAAGCCAATGACACTCACAAGTTGACTACAAATATAAAAACGCTTCATACTTCAAAACCCGAATCCACAAACCTACATTCCACCGAAAATCATTACCCTCCTTCTGGCGCAGTCGGGTAAAAATGGTACCACATTTGTAGATGACAAAGGCATAAAAAGTCTGTAAAATATACGTTCACATTTTCACTCTGTGGTCAACTTGGACCTGTGGTCGAGCAACGAAGACTACAAGCGGGTTGCATAAAAAGCCTGTTTAAGGTTTGCGTTAAAGTTAAATTTTACAAGAACTTTGACGACACCGATGGAATGTAACCAATCTGTGTTGCACCAATTTATTTGTCATAAATGTCGTTTGTATCGCTGTCACCACAGTTTTTAGTCGACGTTGACAGAAACGGAAGTTCACAAATACAATAACTTTAACCGATCGAAATCGAACGGTTAATGTTAAGTGTTAATTTTGACGTAATTTCAACCTCAACTAGAATGGTGACACAAATTATTTTTTAATCGTGGACGTTTGAAGCTCGATTTAGGCTTTTGTAAATGTTAAAGTTACACGGTGCAACCCACCCTAAGTATCCATACTTTTACAAACTGGCAGTCATGATCGCAAATCGATTTCCAAGCTCGAGTAAAAGCGTTACTAACCGAACACGGAATAGCAAGTGACATCTTTAGCACAGACACTGTCACTTTAGAAGAGGGAAGTGATGGTAATACCAACTATGAATTGCAGTAAAATATGTTAGACAGAAATTAACATTTATCACTATAATTATATTTCTTGTTAATCGTGGGAACGAAACGTGGAAAATAATAATCGTAACGCTAAGGATGGACAATTTTTCTCATTAAATATTTCTAGAGTGAGACTAATATTATAATATCTTTAGCTGCAGCCAATTTCATATCCTACTGCCGGGCACGGGTCTCTCACGACGACGGCTTTGGAATTTAGCAACATAGTCAGTTAAAAGAAGAAGGATAAGAAATTATACTGCTTAGGTTTAATAAATAAAATAATATTGTATCATATTAATGTATGCGACTTCGTCCCAAGCTAAAATACAATATATTTTTTTATTTTTTTTATAATGTAAGAGTAGCAGACGAGCATGCAGTCCACCTGAAGGTAAGTGGCTACTGCCGCCCATGGACATCTGTAATCAACCCCAGATAAGATAAGATATTCCTACCTGAGGTCGGCCACAGATGCGCCGCTACCCCTGAGGACTAAGCTGGAACGCCTCAGAAAAGTCTGTCTCCCTTACCACACCCTTTAAACCGGAATACAGCAGCGCCTAACACTGCTGTTATGAGGTAGAAATAGGTGTGGCGGTAGTGCCGCCGGAGTCGAACCACAAAGGGTTCTACCACCTTCATAATCTATTTTTCCTGGTACGTTTGGCGTTGAGTACAGACTTATTGTATCGTCTTTATTTGTCGTTTTGAAAAAAACACTTACCATTTATTCAAACGCCCTAAAAGAAGTATAATTTCAAAAATCCCTTGCTATTTGGCTAAATCGCGTCTTTAATAACTTTACCACATCTAAACGAAACCCATTAGTAATCTGAAGCGTAAATAATCAAGAATATGGCTCATTAAGTAATTTTACTGTAAAGTGTTCTGAATTTGCCATAGCTATAACTCAAAGAGTTCTCTGCATTATTCATAGCCCGCACATGCACAACAATTATAGGAATTGCGTGAATTACAACAAATAAAACGTGGCATACTTATTTATTTAGAAAATTGCAAGGCAATGTAATGTAATATAGTTTTTGAACAGTTTAATCTAATTAGCTACATAAATAAATAGAAATCAGCTTTTAGTTTTAGTAGCTGAAGAGTGTGGATGCCGGCTACTTTTATAGCAGGCAATCATCTTAGTCCTCGGCAATGACAACACAACTAGCTTCAAATAGAAGACTCTACGTGGTATAGATGTCTATGGGCAGCAAAATTGAAAAGTAATGTTACAAAACTTCTAGCGGTAAAATTGAACCTGACTTCGGCACGTGTAATCATTATTTTATTCCAAAAGTAATTTTTATTTATAGTCAAAATCTAAACCCTATCTCTAAGGATAAACATAACTTAAACACACATGAAGTTATCCCTAATATAATTATATTTTTAGAGTAACATGTAAAAATACACGAGCGGGACCGCGCGCGGAGCCTAGTTCTGTACAGAATCGATAGAGCTAATCAGTGCTTTACATAAGTACGCACTCAATAACTGAAAGCGTAGGCGTTTATACCAGCTATAAATTTTTCACTTGTGTATATAAACGAAATCACACTTCAAAGGCGTGGAGTGTGCGCAAGAAGGCTACTGTATCATTATTTACGAGCCAAAGATTTTTCATTTGTTACGCAAGAGGCTTTTTTAGACGAACGGGAATCCTTCAAAAGTGCTATGGAATAGACATGGTTATGTGGGATGTTAAAGACGCCCGATGGCCGTCCTGAGCGCTGTTATATACAAGCTGCTATATAATGTAGTAGTAATAGTAACAGATAAACATACAGTCCACCCAATGATACCTAAGTGGCTACTGCCGCCCACTGAAATCCGTAATCAACCCAGGTAGATTAGATTCCTACCTGAGGTCGGCCACAAATGCGCGGCAACCCCGGAAGACTAAACTGGAACACCTCGGAAAAGTATGCTTCACTTACCACACCCTTCAAGCCAGAACACAGTAGCGCTAAACACTGTTGTTATTAGGCAGTAATCATTGCGGTGGTGTTGCCGTCAGAATCGAACCAATGTGTAAGAAGACTCCGGGATCACTAATGGAACGCAATCGTAAGCGTGGAGCCCTTAACGGGTTTTGCTTAAGAAAAACACGTTTCACTCTTTCCATATCTTCGGGTGTGTAGGACTGTACCCTTACCATGAATTCTTACGTTTTGACAAATATAACTGTTTTGGTATTTGTTTAGGTATTTGCCCATACAATTTCCAATCAGCCCTAGTGAATTGTGTCGGAACTTGGAAATAGTATGGGCCAATACGTAAACAAATACCAAAACAGTCACATTTGTCAAAACGTAAAAACTCATGGTAAGGGTACTGTTTACGACTACGTATGTAGTCGGAACGTTGGAAAACTAATGTAACAATTGTGTTATATAATATGCAGTCAATTGATGAGTATCATAAAAAGATAAATAAATTAACATTTTACAACTTATTGCACGTCGTATTTTAATAACTATTAACTATTAAGTACTTAACTGTATATTAATTGCATGTTAATAAATCTCTTTAGAGATGTTGTAATAATCCAAGTACTATTTATTCATAATTATTATTATTTCTAAAAAATAAACCTATTTAGGTTAATTGATAATCCTTTTTTTTTTTGTTCACGAGGGGGAAACCTTCAAAAGGTACCCGGCGCCGTGGGAGCGACGCAGGGTTATGTGGGATTTTTACCGCACTAGAACCCCCCCGATGGCCGTCCTCAGCGCTGCGTAGAGGGCTCCGGGATCTCCAAAGGAACGCAACCGGAGTCCTCTTAGCGCGTTGCCCCGTCGGGCTTGGCCAGGTGAGCTTGACGCTCGCCACACCATCTGGTGTGTACGACGGCATGCGACCACACATTCCGCCGCCCTTCCCGGGGTCGCTTACCGAGCGGTTCGAGCTCCCACACTTACCGCCCGCAACCCCGGATTGATAATTGATAATCCTACCCATTCGAATCGAGTACTTAAATTCTTTATGTCATTTGAAACGACAAATCCAAAACATACAATTGTAAGATCATTCAGACGTACACAATTACACACATAACACGCAATTTCAGGATTAAATCTAGAAGCTGACAACAATAGAAACTTGATATTGGGCTAATTTATACAAATTGTACACTGTGACATATAAAGTGGTCGTAACATATCACACGTTACAAAACAATTACATCTCCTTGATCTTGTTGCACTCGCCAATTGAAATGTAAATCAGAGAGGGAAATAAGTTATGTAATCAGTAACCATTTGCACTCGTATATCAAGTAGTGATAGGTTTGTGGTTGAAACTCGGACTCTTAATATGGGGGAAGGGGCAAGGTTCATATCCCAATCATTTCCTCAGACCTCCAGACCTTATGATTATTTAAAAATTTGGTACCCCTAAACCTATTACTGTCCCCCTGTTGGTCACTAGTCACCTCTCAAGATCAGTCTAACGCGCTGGCCAAGTGCGAATTGGGAGACTCCTCAAACTTTTGGGAGTTTTATTGTAAGAGCCTCTCAAGCGTATAGGTTCAAAATTTAGTCCGTGTTAGAAATTCATGATCCCTTGGTTAACCAGTGAAGAAAATCATGGTGAGTCCAGATAGGAGACCCGTACCCAGCTGTGGGACAGTAATGGGTTGATGACAAATCATTTGCGGTTATGTCCATGCGCAATATAAATTTATTTCACGAATGTCACCTTGTACGTATACATAATCTGGTGAAAGTTCACAAGCAGGCCTGTTTTATTTGTTTTACACCTATAGAATGTTTATCCCAATGCAAGGAAGGTTTATCTTTTTCGCGGTTACCGTTGTATATTTGTAATATTCTTTACTAAATCATATCTTTCAAACTAGGAGACGGATTTCTATAATTAAGGTATTGATAACCTAAGTGACCTTTGAGATACCATTCTTAAAAGTACCTTTTCTTTTCAAACACTGCAATAAGCAATAAGAGTGTCAAATTATAGGGGTCTTTATAAAGATCCCCCTAATACGAAAGAAATGAGAAGTACACTTTATAATCTAAATATATATAACTCAAAGGGACTGACTAACATAGTGATCTATCAACGCACAGCCCAAACCACTGGACGGATCAGGCTGAAATTTGGCATGCGGGTAGATGTTATGACGTAGGCATCCGCTAAGAAAGGATTTTGATCAATTCTACCCCCAAGGGCATAAAATAGGGGATGAAAATATTACTTCGTAACGCGAGCGCAGCCGCGGGCAAAAGCTCGTACTACATAATATTATTATTTTAGCGACCCAACACCATGTAGATATTATGCAGTTTTTTAGTTTTTAATAAATACTGGTTATTTAACGATAAGTTAAGCGGCAAATGCATAAGATATTCGATTTGTGTGGAAGCGAAGCGGTTAATCTCGCTGAATTACTTTTGCGGACAAATCCTTGAAAAACCAATAACCCTATTCGGTATTCTTAAATGTCAAGTGTCTTGATCACTTTTTAATTTGGTTAGACCTACACATAAAGTTAGTCGTGTTTATCGATAAATAATTGCCCAAGTGCAAGTCAAGCTCGCACCCGGAAGGTTCCGTAACACCAAAATTTTCATTTTTTTAAGTTTTTCAACTTTTTGAAGTGAAAACATCTTTAGCGGCGTTGTGCACTTTTTGTGATGGGTAAAAAATGTCAAACTTGTGTCTGGACACGTGGCCTGATTGAAAATTCGTAAGACAGCAAAGCAAACTGCAAAAGTCATGATGTCATCCGGTGTCAGCATAGAAAAAATATTCAGGCCACCTTAAGATTTTTAATCAGCTACTTATTCCTTTGCGGCTTTAGTTACATAAGAAAATAATGTAAGCGTAGCCGCTAAAGTAAATTACTCAATAAATGCCTTTAAAAATTTTGCTAACCAAAACAAAGTAACGGTAGTATCAAAACCCACGCATCATACCCATAACTTTTGTTTTCATCATAACAGCTTATAAAGATTAGATTATATAGTTTCGACCTTCCTTAAAAATTACTTTCTTTATTGTTGAACGAACATTTATATACATTTGGCCTTTACCCAATATGCCCTCAACCGGGCCCTTAATACATGATACTTTCCGCATGAATGAAATTCGCTGTTATGTTACCTTATGAACCTTTTCACACAGTCATAACTACCACCAAAACATACAGGACGACACGAAAGAGATATATATTTTCGATAAAATGTTGACTATTACAAAAAATACTATTGTGAAACGCACATAAAAATTGGCCGATAAAATACGTAGCCTATAATTATAAACATAGTTTTTTTTATAATGTTAGAGTAGCAGACGAGCATGCAGTCCACCTGAAGGTAAGTGGCTACTGCCGCCCATGGACATCTGTAATCAACCCCAGATAGGATTAGATATTCCTACCTGAGGTCGGCCACAGATGCGCCGCTACCCCTAAGGACTAAGCTGGAACGTCACGGAAAAGTCTGTCTCCCATACCACACCCTTCAAACCGGAACACAGCAGCTCCTAACGCTGCTGTTATTAGTTAGAAATAGGTGTGGCGGTGGTGCCTCCGTAGTCGAACCACAAAGGGTTCTACCACCTACAAATAGTAAAACAACTCAATCATAAGTTTTTGAAAAAGAAACTGCGTAATTAAGTATGTATATTAATAAGAATATTTTTAAATCACTCGGATTGCCAGTTGAATCTAACCACACCCTCTTATGTTTTAACTCATCTTTTCGACTACTTCAATACGACACACGCCTTAAAACCTCAACGATGGTGTTGCAGCGAGTTTGTGGAGATACGGTTTAGTACCGACGACCTCCAACAAGGTTTTATGAGTTTTACAACTTAACTAATCACACCAACTAGTATAAACGACTATTTTTAAACGTTGAAGCAAGGAAGGTATTATATTCTTGGTAATAAACATGTGGCATACACAAATTTCCCGAAGAAAAAGACATGCATTTAGACCTTATACATAAAGGTGTCTATCTCAATTATTGCAAACAGCTGTAACGAAATATGATACGCCTGTAATTTATCAACACATTTAAAGTAATTGAAGTTGATTTTTCTAATCAGCGTTGATTTTCAATGCTACAATTATTTTCTAGAACGTAAAATCAAGCAATTTATACACTAGGTTCCAAACGTTAAAATGGGCTTATAATTTGTAATTCATTGTAACTACGCCTCTTACTGTTGTCAGTACGTAATCGATGACGTTCGTTTTGAGTTTTATACAACTACGGAGGGTAATGTTTTTCGACCTTATGTATAAGTCTCATTCTTTAACACGTTTTACAGCCTAAACGGCTTGATGGATTTTAATTTATAAGCAGTCGTTTACACGTACAATTATCCTCAGAAGAAGAGTAAATTTTAAGAACGTACCCTTAGTAACTGTTATGTATAATACATTTGGACATACGACCTGTCCAAATTGGTATTTAGTTCATAACAGTCAGAAATAATACGCGTAATACGATTAGACTTACTTAAATACGTCTAATCGCCTTACAATACCATAATTAACACAAAAACAATTCTAGTTCATTTGAATACGCTTTCTTACGTATTGGCTTTTGTAAATATCGAAATTCTTCGAACCATATTGAATTAACAGCGGAGCCGAAGCGAAATGTACACTTTTAGGGTTCCGTAACCAAAGGGTAAAAACGGAACCCTATTACTAAGACTTCGCTGTCTGTCCGTCTGTCACAGGGCTCTATTTTTGAACCATAATAAACACTTGAATTTTTTACAGAGAATGCATAACAGTGGCCGCTATAACAACAAATACTAAAAATAAAATAAAGTTGAATATTAAAGGGGGTCTCCTTACAACAAACCGGTATTTTTCGGCATTTTTCGATTTAACTTTTAAAGTGATTTAGGAAGACAGTTGAAATTTTGTACAATCAATTGTACAAAATACAAATAAGAACAATAAAACATATTTTAATGTGTTTATTTTATAAAAATAGGTAAAATACATATATTGCACTTTTGGTGGTACGGAAGCCTCCATGTGCGAGTTCGACTCGTACTTGGCGAATTATTTGGATTAAATGGGCTTCCACGATAAGCTCGTTTTATGCCGATATTTTGACCCAGTTGCACGGTATCGCGGCAAAAGTTAAACACCGGTACAATAAATTTTATTCTTAACGAGCTCCCGCACGCGGCTTCGCTTGCCCCTTCATTCACGGTGCTTAAATTTTATGCATTTACATTTTCGTTACAAAACAAAAAACATAAAGGGATTTTTATGTTTTAGTGTCATAAAAATCTTTACGACTTTTAAAGGTCATTTTAACATTTCACTACATATCGACTTAAATACATTTACTTTTCCATCTCAATTGTAAGACCTATTCAAAGATAACACGCTAAGATACAAGATTTTTCTAATCCTTCGTTAAGATTTAAGAAACAAACATGCAGACCACCTAATGGTAAATAATCACTGCAGCCCGTACACATCTGTAACTAACTCCACACAGAACATATACCTGAACAGATACCTAAAGATATTGAGATTGTCGCCTCATATGTAAGTCAATACATGTATGGATGTACCATACCATACCATGTAATTTAATTGATGTCGATAATATCACGGTTTCGGAACATACATAGTGCCAATATTCGCCAAGTAAAACGATGTAAGATACGAATGTATGTATGTGTAGACGGACGGACGGACAAATATAAGGTTCAATTCAATTTGCTCACGAAACCGTAATAAAAAGTAACACGTCGCCGCAATGACGTGCAATATAGCCGTATTTGTATTTACATCGTCCCTACAAACGGAACCTACGCACACACGATCAATACACAGCAGGGTACTTGTTAAACGATTCATTAATGCCATAATGAGGTATTCAATACTCATAAAATATTCAATTATGTACCTATGTGTGTATCGCTAGAGGAATCATACATCTTCATATATTATGCTATGCATCGTCGTTGTGAGATAAGGCTGACCGCCCATTATCCAGCGCTTAAGCACCTTATTAATCGATGATTTGCCCCCAAAGCATTGACATTATGAAATTTCTGTACACCAGAAGTGTTCAAATTTTGATCTTGTGTGGTTAAATATTGAAACTAATCTACGAGTTGGTCAAGCGATAGTAGCAAATGTGTAGTCAGCCTAAAGCTGTTTACTATTTATAATCAATACTCAAACCTTAACTTACAATTAGTCAAAGATTCAAAGGCATTTTGCAAACAAACATTTTGCAAGAAAAACAGCTGTGCAAATTATGTGTCTATTAATATGTTTGTATTGTATTAAATATTAGCTCCTAAAAATATTGTTATCAGCTACTACTATTGCTAACTGAAACACTATTTATAAAATAAATATTTGTTTCACATATGCATAGAAAATTCAAAATATTCCATTGTTAAAAGTTATTAAACTTCAGTGATTTAAAAAAGTAAAAATAGAGTTTTATAGTAATTAAAAGTAGTACCTGCGAGCCAAGTGGAGCCGTTCTTGTGTTGTGAGGTGCTCCACCTGGGCCATCTCCGACACCAAGTCTGCATGCTCCATATTTCCTTATCTACAATCAGAAACTCAAATCATATTTCTTGCTTAACAATAATCTACATTTTATATGTATATCTAAAGTTAATAGAAGAAGTTCGATCAACCAAGTTCGATCAAGTATTAACTCTACACCTATTTTTATAGTAAAACATTTCTTTCAGTGGAAAAGTGTGGATGCCAGCCGATTTAAATTTGAGGTGACTTAGTACTTAAGAGTGACAAAGCATCTGTGACTTAGGGACGTAGGGATCCCTTGTTCAATATAGACTTGGTTACAGATGTTTATGGGCTGCAGTAATTACTTACGATCAGGTGGACAGCAAGCTACCACAATCTTATACAAAATATACATATATAAATAAACGTTTTTCACACTCACAGCCCCACACTAGGATTCCCTGTGTGGGTGCCATGGACACACACATAGACAGATACACAAACACCCAGACCCAGAAACAGAAATCTAAATTCATCATTTAGATATCTGTCTGGCCGGGGATTAAACCTGGGACCTTTTGCGCGTTCGACCGGTATGGTGGCCACTCTGCCACGCGGGTATTATAAACTGCTCTATAAATGTTGATGAAATATTTATTTATTTATTGTAACACTAACAGAAAGTTAAGCTACAAAAGGGCAAACATAATGCCTGATGGCATTTTCTACCAGTCAACCCTGGGTGAATAGAGAAAGTTTAGTTGGTTCCAACTTAAAAATATGTCCTTAAGCCCCAATATGTGGGGTAACAATATCTAAAATGTTTTTTATGTTTGTAAAATGTATTTCCGAGCCCATTTGTAATCTATAAATTCTGTGATAAGTTTAAAGTGGTCTCTAGCAACATTGTTATTGCACTGTTTCACTTAGAATACAGATATGTAAAGGGTGCATACAAATGAATGGTGATTGCCCATGCCTGTATATTTACCACACAATAGATGAGGTTATGGTAAATGTAAATATTATGCATTAGCATTGAAGAAATATAAGTCTATTTGTTGTGTTTCTAATATAGATACCTCGGACTTAGCGATTGGTGGAACCGAGTGGTAACCGCATAAGTCGAATTCGCGTAAGTCGGGATATGCATGTAAATAATATAGTATGGTATGATTCCGAATGTGTTGACTCGGCGACAAATACGAATGCTTACATGAATAATTGTAGGGATAGTAAGCATATTATTTATAATCGGGAGTTGCGGGACACTCAAACCTAAGGAGAATCGACGAGATATGAAAATCGCGTAACTCCGAATTCGCGTAAGTCGGAGTAGCAAAAGTCGAGGTATTAGTGTATATTGAAATAGGTATTTAAAAAATGCATTTTAGATATTGTTCACAGTAAGGACAAATTTAATGATTTTGTTTTTATTAAATGAAAACACCGACGAGCATACAATTCATCTAATAGTAAATGGTCACTTTGCCTCTGGTAATCTTTAATCAGCAATGTAGAATTCAGTCACTACTTAAAGTTGCTCTCAGACACATCGCCAATTTAAAGGACTACATTTGACACCTATTTTTTTTTTATAGTATAGTAGTAGCATACAAGCGTGCCGTCCACCTGAACCCCAGGTAAGATTTGATATTACTACCTGACTTCGGCCACCATATAGCCGTGCACTAAATTATGTTCTTGTATCTAATATGATCCTTATCCTTTAGTTGTGAAAATGACATAGATAAAATGGGCAGCCAGACAAATAAAACTTCTTAATTGAGAAGTTATTACTTGGCTAATTAGTAAAGGCGCAAGAATCTCGAGCGCTTCTCTTGTTGTCTTCCTTGACCCATGAATTAGTTTACATTTATCTTATATATAAAATTCTCATGTCACAATGTTAGTTACCATACTCCACCGAAATGGCTTTACCAATTTTTACCAAATTTTATATCCATATTCAGTAGGTCTGAGAATCGGCTACAATCTATTTTTCATACCCCTAAGTGATAAGGGTTGTTCACCCTTAACATTTTTTATTTATATGGCAACACATTGTTTGCTGGGTCAGCTAGTATTACAATAAAATAGTGAAAACATTGCACAACTTCTTTGCTATAATTATTACTATATTTCTTAAAAAGGACTTCATACAGTGAAAGTATGTAAAAACAGGCTTTTTCCTAATGACTAAATCTAATCTGGTGTAACTATAGCTTCACTATGTCTTATTTCGCATCTTTTTTCTGTTGTTTGAAATAAATATGGATGTAATCTAATCTTGAAAATACTTTAATACTTTCCATCAATGTAATTTTTCTTTTAATTTAAATCTTGATGCTGTTGTTTTTTATAAAATTGTTGTACTCAAACTTATTTGAGTAATAACTTTACATATATCATATGACATTTACATCAACTTTAAAATACTAGATATATTGGTAGCAACATATTGACGTACAGAAAACTTAGTTTACAATAATTTATAGATAAGTCAAGAACTGATAAGATAAGAATAAAGTAGCATTGAAAGGTGCTTAATCGATGAATGATTCCACACTCAACGTAATTCAAAATAGCAAGCCGTGTGGCACTCGCAAAAACTTTGTAAACAAAATCAACTAAGCTCCCGCTATAAGAAAAAGAATGTACACAAAACGACTTTTAGAAAGGGACCCACACTTCCAAAACTACGTCATAACGGAAACTATAAATATTATAACTTAAACCACAAAATGTATACATTAATCCAATCTATTTTATAAAACATTTCAAACTACTTACCGCTATAATTAATTACTACAAAGAATAAGTATGTTTCATTCTTGTATTAATACGTTTACCACACATAATACACACTGGCAAATTATGTTCGTACGTTACATGATTCAATGAGTTTAGATCTGTTTAACATAGGATTTTACAGTTACACCTCATTTTCCGTTATTTTTCATGAAAATTATAAACAAGAAAAATCACATTCACTCACAAACAGTACAACAAGCTGACAAGCGATTCGAATAAGAGAACTAGTGGTGGGTGATAGTGACAAATAACGTCAAAGTGACAAATCACAGTGAACGCTGTTTAAAAATATCACAGTGAATCACCAAAAAATAATATCGATTAATAGCCACTACTAAAATTGTTATTTCATCGTAGTTAGCTACAGTTATTACCGCATTGTACTTAGCTAATTGGATTTTTACTGACTGGAGTTTTTATTTGCGGTACATAAATCCATACATATATTTTTTTCTTTAAATACAATTTCAATCTTATACTAATAATTATAGAATTAATGATAATTGCTCTCACAGATCCAAATGGAAACATAACTACATAAACAAATCAAATGTAACGTAAGTTTAAAATCGAGTTCATTTGAGCCAAGACTGAACATCTCTTAACTCGATGACGGCTGACTAGAATGCCTAGTATTTATAACCCCTTACTTTGGACAAAAATCTTTTTATGTTTATATTTAGTTACGTGCTTGTATATATGGGATATTTCAGGTTTTTTTAATAAAAAGACACAAACAATTTAATTCGCCTTTCCTACCAACAAATAATCCATAATAATAACTTATTAATTCGATGTGATATAGTTCAGGTGATTTATCACAGTGATTTTTGGAACGGAATCACAATCATAATTGTAACGCTTTCTTCTTATTGAGAAGGACAGATTGTATATTATATGTCTACAGATAATTTATAACCAGGTATAGTGAGATGCCGATACAAGCAAATAGAGACAAAAAAACATTTTTTACTACGTAACAGTGTCCATCACGTGACAATTAAATATGAGTGGTCAAATACCTCATTTTTATGGTAAATATTTTAACTTTTACTCCATAAAATACTACGATGCGCTTAGAATAGCTTTGTCACTATTATTGTAAAATTGAATTAATTATTATACCAGATTGTTATAGATGTTGCCAGGTTTGATTCCTTCACATTGACACGTGATTGTGACATTACCAATTCATTAGGATTACCATCATAATAAAATGTATAAAAATAATCGAATGTGTATTTTTGCCTTTTATGTATTACAAGATTACAAGAACCTGAAAGCAAACTGACTTATAACAAAAAACTTTTGATCTAAACTACTGATACGTGAATCACAAGCTAATAATAAGCGCCCGTGATTTGTGATATAGGAACTTATAAGTTGCTTATTATTTAATAATTTTCTATAATGTTATCGTGTATATATTTCACGCTATTCCACGCCACGCTTTGAGATAAGAAGCTATATCCTTCCATTCATATGAGGTTTTACGACTGATCGAGTCGCAACGCCGCAAATTCGCCCATGCAGTCCAATTACATCTACGAGCAGCGCCCCTAGTGGATCGTATAGGAATTAAAATTTGTCTAACATATCGGAGATTGGAACTGTCGTGTCGATCCGTAGATTCGACTGATCGAGTCCTCAATTGGAAACTTATAATAGAGTACTGTGTGAAATTTAACAGACGTGTCATGATTAAATATTGTGGCCTGTAACTACTAAATTAGAACCCGCTTTATAGCCCGAATCATTGACCAAAGAGCCAACACTAAAGTTATCATGATTAATATTGTTCAAGGTCACTTTGTGAAGGGATTAGTGAAGGGTTATAAATAATAAAGAGAAAGGAAACAATTAAGTTACAATGTTTATTTCAAAGAAGTTTTACATCATCTATTTTCAACTATGTTACATTAGGTTTAACAATTATAGTTATTTTAACAATGAGCTGCGATAATCTAGGCTAGGCACTATTTTTATTCAATTGACACACCATAGTTTTTTTCAAAAGCAAAAGTTTCACGTTAATGAGCTATTTTAATCAAATATATTTTTATATAATTAATTAAAATAAATCATACTATACCCGAATTACTAAATGTCATACTTGGTACCTGCTATAAGTAGTAGGTAATATAATACCTAAGTAGGTAATTAAGTTGAAGGTATGAAAATTTATCTATCGTTTTTTTTTATATAAATTGTTTTAATAAATGTAAAATATTTTGCTTCTTAACATTGCTTGGTAAGTAAATTTGTTGGCATTAGGTACGATGGTCACCATCAGTGCCAGGTTAAGAGGCACCCAACGGCGGCCCTAATGGGGCCCTATCCAAAATACTACAAATAAAAAGCTCTCTTGTTCACACTAGTTACGGACCCCGGGCTGGTTTTATCTGGCACTGATCCGCCACTGCTTGAGCCAAAATCAGCAAATTATTTGAATACCCATTGTCAATATGCCTATTAATCAGATTATTGATTTAACATCAATATTGAATTGATGGTTTACAATCAATATTGAATTAGATACAATTCCAAATAATACCTATATTTAACAGATTTACAATGCAGATTTACATCGATCCGGTGTTAAGCGATAAATTAAAACATTTCCTTGTAAGAAGAAAATAGTTTATATTAAAAAATGTTATTTGAAGATGCGTAATATTCACGAACAAATAAGCGCGAATAGCGATATTTAAGTAAGGTATTTTAGCGAGGTTCTGTTAATTATTAAGACCAAATCTATCTTCATTACTCTACATTGAAACCTACGAAACATTTCGTAGAAATCATTTTTTCATTCGAAACAGACCTATCACTTATTATCAAAATTGTTCATTTAAAACTTCCGTTAAAAAAAGATACGTAATATAAAAAGAAAGTTCTATCACTATTATCAAATCCACTGTTTGTGGTCAAATCCGTATCTATGCTCTACGTTCTTTCTACAAAACACACGTTTTACTTATCAATTAATTATATTTAAAACCTTCTCTACAACATTATTTACAGTATCACAACTCCCGTGATTAACAAAATTAAATCAACAAAACTTAAAAGGTCAAAATAAGTAGGTAAGATATATAATAACAGACAAACTCGTAAACTAAAACAAGGTATCTAGGTACAATATTTTAAATTAAATTTGTAAACTTTTGTCGCATCCATTACATTAAAACCCAATCAGTACCTCACTCAAAATCTCCATAACCATGAAGTTTATGATGTCTGTCCGTTAGTTACATAATTATTGATGGAATTGTATCAAGGATAAATAATAGCGTTATTTATAGGTCTAGGACACCGCTTATACAATAATAATTATAAGGCTTAGGTATTATAATTTTTGTTAACTAATTTAACTGAGTTTCGCCAATTCCAAAAATATCCCCATGATTGTCCGCCTCCGTGTCACAAAAAATAAAGGGGAATTTCAACAAGATAATGCACGGTTAGATTTTTTTAAATTTCCTAATTTGAAAAAGTGCAAGACCAATTCATTTTATTACAATAATTCGCTAACACTTGTACAATTATTTAAAGATGTAGCTATAATTGGAATATCTATAATATTTTGTGTAAATAACAATTTGCATTTGATTAGGTAATTATATCATTTAATAGGGTACTTGGTATATAGGAATAAAAGTCACAGACTCAAAGCACCTGAATTAAAAATTGATTTAAGTAGTTAATTAGGCCATTACATAACCAACTAAGAATAAGACAGTATATTATAGGTATATTTGTGCTATAATGTAAACGATGTAATGAAACTCAATATTTAGTTTAAACTACATTTTTTCAAAAGTCACACGCAATCACATAATATCGCACCTTTAGATAATTATTGTAATCAATGAAGAAAATGCAAAAAAAAGCATAATATTGTACAAAAAGATTTATAAAGGGCAAAACTATTTAATGCAACATTGACTCTCGTGTAATTGCCGTAAATTTCGCTAGATGGAGCTATGTAATATCAATGTCGAATTCAGAGGAAAGAAGACAACATTTCAAATACATCTTTTGAGTACCTAAGTACTAAGTATTTGCACTTATATAATTATAATTCTACAGGTGCGATATTTTTTGTATACAATTAATATAGTACCAGTGTAAGGCGAGTAAAAGTAGGATTAAGTGTGGATCACAAATTATTAAGCAAAATAAGCAATACGTGTAACTACACGGGACTATATTATAATTAATACATTATTTACAGCGATTATCAGAATTAACTAGTTCTATTATTGTACTAATTTTACGAACATTGCTCGTTATTGTTTTATCTAAGTGGTTTAACAAATTAGCTAGTAACAAGTCAACATTTGCGTTTTATCTATCTTATAGGTACAAGCCTTTTACCTTACATATATTCTATACTTATAACTACATCGTATTATTATAAAAAAAATCCAATTGCCAATGACATTCCGAATGTATATAATAACTTTACATAATAGTTGTATAATATTCAGCTATTCGAAAACAATATCACCCTTCATGAAGCAAGAATATACCTGACTTCATCTCATTGCAGTATGTTTTAAAATTCAATTAAACTTCAAACCAAAACGCAGCAGCGCTAAACACTGTGAAATAATTTCCCTATTTTTTATTTATTTAACTAATCAATTATTTCATTGAATTATTATCACCTAAAATGATGATCATGAGGTTTTACAATAAGTGCCTATACCTATATCTATAATATATTATATTGTCATTGGCAATACATAGAAACCATATTAAATTAGTAAAGGAGTAATATTTTGTGTTACATAGTACAGCTGTTATTCTTGCATTATTTCGCAGAACTTTTCATTTAGTAATAATATAAGTAGTTTGTTATTGTTAATTTCTATTAAGATATAGTTACAAAGTTCATAGAAAAATATTGTTTGATAGAACATTAGTATTAGCAGTTAATATATATCTATGGTGGCTACCTATTAGGTATTATTATTCATGTTAGGTTATAAAATATATATCTATTTTCAGCTATTGTAATTTTGCATACGATATTTGTAACACAACAGTAACTATTTTCAAGGATACATAATAATAATAATAATAGGAAACAAAATGAAGACATCCTAGTTACTTAATACCGTCCAGTAAAGAAATGTCTAACTACTAAACTCTACAAGTCATAAAGTCATCAGCGATGAATTATAGTAATGTAATTAAAAACAAAACTGAAGAAAGACCAGTAGTTGAATACTTATATTTGAAAAAATACAATTGGCTATTTTGTAGCATAAAAATCCTATTCTTTACTATTTGATTTTCAGAAACAAAACTGGTTTACGTTTTCATTATTTTGTAACGCATTATTTTGCCAATTTTCCGATTTAAGGTTCAATTCCTTAAATCTGATGCTACTGAAGTTCTACGATTTTTTTATTAATAATGATTCTACTGCGAAGATCTTTCATTCATTCATTCAAAGCGTATTGTTACTTTAAATGTAACGTGATATGGGTAAATCAGAAAACGTGATTAAAACGTGAGGTATACCTCAGCTCAAAGTTCAATCACTTTTACTGGAGATATGAATTGACACAACTCAATTTGTACCTGTAGACATATTTATTATTAGAAAACATCCAGCCTTTATTGGTTGTATGACTGTATTCAAGTTAACGATTGCGCTGCAACACAACTATGCTTTATTAGATACTTGAACCAGGTCGGAGCTGAGGAGCAAATACCTAAAATAGTATTGTGCGCTTAATCAGACTTTCTGATGCTGCATTTTTACAGCTTAAGCCTTAAAACGTGAATGACCTGAGAATGAACAAAGCGCACTAACTTAATAATTAAATTTAATTATTAAGGCCTGGCCTCACAGAGCGCGTATTCTAGCGCCGCGCTAGGGCGTTAACGCTAGAAGTAAATCCTGACGCCGCTGAGTTCTATTGTACTGTATAGACTATACATGTAAATACTATACATGTATAAATGTAAAAATGTAAATAAAGAAATGTCATTGTCAAAATACGATTACAGGTATTGCAAGCCCTAATAAATTAACAAGAAACGAAAACTTTCACAAACTCAACAAAAAACAACAAATTAATAACTGCACATGATAAAAAAAAACGCGCCATGAAAACTAGAAAACATTCGAGTTCGGCCACGATCATAAATAATATCAACTACGAAGCTTAAAAATGGCGGCACAAAAAATGTTTTGGATCCCGATTGTGTTACCATTATCACAATTTAATTTTCTACCATTAATCTTGATTTTTATTTTTATTACTGTGTGAAATGAAATTGAGTTAACATAAATATTGGAAAATGTGAATTGATTTTAATTTATTTAGATTATTATTTTATTATCGTTGTATTAATTTAATATTGTCAAAAATAAGAAACTATCATTTGAAACATATTTCCTTGATAGGTCAACACCTTTGTTTACATTTTGGACACCTAATTATGAATCGGACTATAGTAAGCGGTCACACAGAGCGCGTACGCGTACGCGAGTTCTCGTACGTCAGCAAGCGTCAGAATTTTGTTCTAGCGCTGACGCCTAGCACGGCGCTAAAATACGTGTTCTGTTTGGCCGGCCCTTAAACTTTTAAGTTAGTCGATTTTCCTTACACTGATGACACTAAAAGTTTTTATCATATCAAGTTAACTTAACACATGAAACAAAAACCATTTGATTAAAAAAAACAATTGAATTTAATTTTAATAACCTAAATGCAATATACAATACCTACTATTAACAATATAACACCGTCAGTTTAACACGCGAAACATGCGAACACGTCGAAAACTGAAATCAGCTTAGTATAACAGATGTCTACGCTAAAGCATCTTAAAGTACACCACACTTGAATTCACAGCACAAATTATTAGTGTAGAGCGAATGTAGTTCATTCTAGAGTCCTATACTTAAGTAGTGGCAGCCTGTCAGGGTCACCACGTCGGGATACTCAGGTGTTCTCGTCGGAGGAGTCGTCTGAGGATGAGCTGGTGAGGAGATTGGAGGCCATGGTGAGCTGTCGGATGAAGGGTTCCCGAGGGAGGCTCTGCTGGCCGAGCGCGAGGCGGCGGACACCCATCCGCTCGCTCTCCGGCAACGACTTGCTGCATTTCTCTTCAGTTATTGCGTCACGTGATAATGACCTGTAATGTTCGTAAGAACTATTGTTTACTAAAATTATCGTCCTACAATTATTTAAAAAAACCCATTAAGTTACAACGATTTCGCCTTTAAAAACCAAAATTACGAGTAGATGTCAATTTCACATCCATCTTAGCACGTTTCTTATAGCGATGTAATCCCTTGCATAGCTTTTATTTTACTTAGAAACCCTCAATATTCTCAGGGTAAAAATAGCTCATGTATGTTATTTCTTATCTACTTACTCGTAGTTTATTATTTACGTGACAGTTTCATTTAAATCATTACTATCCAAAAAAGCATACAAATAAGACAGCAGATAAAAATATAAATCTCTTTAAATATGTATTAAAAAGTCGCGTACAAAGTTATTATATCATACCCGGTGAGCTCCAACATAGATCCCCGCCTACATTGCCCTCTGTGTGGACCTTGCATGATGCTGGCAGGTCTTGACGAAGCGCCGAGAGGATCTGAATGCGCCACATCTTCCATTAACAGCACTGTCGGCCCACCAAGACTCGTACTCCTCTTCGACAGCAAATTAGGACCTGGTCTCGCCGGCCCGTATCCTGACTCCCCCTTGACTGACGAACTTTCGCCTTTACTCGAGTCAGCTTTGCTCTCAGAGTCAGACACCACCGGCAATTCTGTAACGCCTTGCGTAGAACTTGAACTCTCTCTTCGGAAGAGACCTATGATAGATTTTGGATGTTTTGGCTTCTCTATACCACCTAATAGCGGGAGATGAAGGGTACAATGGATAGGGGAAAAGAAAAAATATCAAATCAGAATAAGTTGAACAATCAAGTGTAGTAATAACTTATACACATTAAAATGCAGGACGGGATGAAAGCGCTTGTCATCTACCTGAACAAAAACTTCCAAGGGTTGTAATAGAACGTGCTCTATAAAAAAGTGCAAAATACCAAATTAATGTATATAAAAATAATAAAGTACTTTAAAACATCTAATTAAATATAATTTTATGTAGAGTTTGGTAAGTGTTAATATTCATAATGGCAATTGAGATAAAGTCGTTTTTATTTTAAATAATTTTGTTGCGTGCGACAAGTAATTAAAAAAGCCGAAGAAAAAAGAATAAGATGTTTTCTAATATGTCTGAAATATCGTTAAGTAAAATAAATAACTGTTAGGGAAGTAAACTCAGTTCTGATCTAAAGAAAATTGAGCTAATCGATGCAAAAACAGTTCCGAGGAAAAATTGGCATCATTGCGAGAATTACATACTAGTACTAGTACCTATGTTCAGGGTTGGCAAAGACAATACACGTTTCTATAACTTTGAATAAAAGCATGATAAGTCTGGGCAAATTGCAAAGTAAGGCTAGTAAATTTATAACTTTAGTTTAATATCCCATTATTCCATTATTATTTTCCCAAAGATAAAATTTAGCAATTTAAATATTTTCTGAATAAATGAATACTAAGCAAAACCGTTCCAATAAAAAATAAGGCAGCATCTTTAATTCTTGTTTTTTTTTTAATTTGTGTAATTTGTGTTATCGTTCAAAACCTAACCTAAGCCTAATAGAGATGCATTCTCAAAAAAATGTTTGTAAATGACAATACTGTGTCAGAAGTGTTTTTTTTTTTTGTAATATTTGCATTAAAGGCATATTTACCCAAGAAGGTAGCAGATGGCGAGCTATAAGCCAGATACTCCTTGTTGGAGGCCCACGAGGGGAACTCCGATTGTTTAATAGCGGCCGTGCCCTCCGCCTCCTCCCGTTTCCATGGCAACATTGTCTCCGTAGCGGTCGGGGTGGCGACACGCGCCTGCTCCGCCACGGTCATGTACGTGTCTGTAACGTAAGAAGAAACAACGATTTAACTAAATAAACGTTTTCATCTAAATAAAGAGCCTGCCGCCCATTGACATCTGTGGCCAACCCCATATAAATCAAGTTCTACCTAATGCCGCCCATTCTCCGGAGGACTAATGTGTTCGCCTCATAATTAAGTCAACAAGTATCCACATCCTTCCACCAAAACGCAGACCTACTTCACGATAGAAATTGGCTCTACCACCATTTAATGACGCGATGTCACAAGTAATTAGACCAGTTTTTAAAAGACTGGTATTTGAAAATAAATGTGTGTTAATTAAAATATACAAATACTTTTTGGAAATATTGTGTGTGTGTCATTAACGTACCGTTATCATCCGACATTCTTCTTTCATCTTCTTCTAGAATATCCTCATTGGGCACTAAATAATAAAGGAAGAAATAATCATTAATTTTGAAGGAGTAGACATTATTTTAAAATACACTATTTAATATAAGTTAAAAAAAGTCAGTCATGCTTTATTACATAATTAGTATGTTAGTGGATGTTTCTAAAAGTGACAAATTTTATATTCATCCGATGCACATTATCATTTAATCAGAGAAAGATATTTTTAATACTTATCTTAATTACTTACCTCTCTAGTCAAACATTTACTAAATCTAATAAAAACACCCTTTATTGAAATATTAGAAACAATTAGGTAGGGACAGGCAGGCAGTGATTAGGCAAGCTGTGGTAATGATACAATTCATGCTACATGTCTAATTTCTATCTAACTTCCTTACATTGAAAACTTACCAGGTGTAAAATCATTTAAAGACACAAATTTATGAATCAAGGATATCGCCAGTTACAATCTATAACGGCAAATTTTAAAATAAGGAACCAACATCTGAATCATTGAAATATTTCAAAATTAAATGCTTAGATATACCTTTTGTCGATAAATTGGTGTCTTTAAAGTTATCGACATAAAGGGTTTACAGACAACACATAAATTAGTGAAAATCCTACGTGTGGTTTAGGTGCAAGAATTTAAATTTTAAAATTTTGTTCGGACGGCCAATCTATGCTGCGACTTAACAGCTAAGGAAAGTCAAAATAAAAAATAAGCAATTTAAATAAAAATTTCTAAGGAAGATAGATAGATTGTTGCTTAAATCGCAGTTCTTAGTAAACACATACCAAAGTTATACGTGGATCTGTCCCTTCTCCACGGTAAAGATTTCTCAACAGCTGTAGGCAGTATTTCTTCAGGCGTTTTTGCATACTGCTTAACGATTCTCGCTTTCAGTGGATTGAATCCGGGTAGGTTAGCCAACTGGTTTAGAAGTGAACTACTATTCTCTTTATGCGAGGACGTCGGACTGACTTCTTTATATCCAGCTGATAACGTTATCGCCAGTTGTCGAGAGTATCGTAATTGCGGTGCCACATGAAGGTTGCCAGAAGGGAAGAAAATGACAATCAAACACAAACAATTAAACAAGCAGAAATGGAGAGCAATTTAAAAGACATACACAAAACATATAAGGACGTTACCAAATGGAATAGCAGAATTGACATTTGAAAAGGATAGGGTAAAACAAAAACATTTGAAACGTAACACAACATAAGCTAAAGCAAAATATAAATTAGTATTATTTTTAATAAAATGAAATTTTTTTTTTTTTTTTTTTTTTTATAATATGAGAGTAGCAGACGAGCATGCAGTCCACCTGATGGTAAGTGGCTACTGCCGCCCATGGACATCTGTAATCAACCCCAGATAGGATTAGATATTCCTACCTGAGGTCGGCCACAGATGCGCCGCTACCCCTGAGGACTAAGCTGGAACGCCTCGGAAAAGTCTATCTCCCTTACCACACCCTTCAAACCGGAACACAGCAGCGCCTAACACTGCTGTTATTAGGTAGAAATAGGTGTGGCGGTGGTGCCGCCGGAGTCGAACCACAAAGGGTTCTACCACCTTCAAGAATACGAAGAATTTAATAAATTAGTACCAAAAGAAATAGATTTATTAAGTACAGAAGTATTAGAACATGCCATCACAAATGCACATTCGTAAAATAGATAGTTAGTAGCCATATCAATAAATAGAGATTGGTCCGGAAACTTAAAATTTAGAATGTACCTACGTACCATATAAAAATCCAATTAGTATTTAGCCCTCTTATTATAAAATTAAAAACGTGTACAGTAAGTTGCAAATACAATATCTCACAACATCTATACATATTTTGGATTTGAATATCTTGTGATAGCACTTTGACCATTCCTTCAGTTTATAAGAAGTTATTTAAGATTAAATCAAGTAAATAATAAAGTAATTGGTCTTTTTGTTAAAAGCTTGTATTCAAATCCAAAAACATAGGATCTCACACAACGTGGTCCATGCAGAATACCTACGCGGGGATTTGGCAGTAAAAGTAATACCGCCATCGTCGGGCTCACGACGCGGCTCGCTCCCGTCGTCCTCTTGCAGGACCTCGTCTATGTAATCTATAAACAAATGTTTATTTACGGTTTAAACCCCCCGAATTACGTATTCAGAAAACCCGCACCAAACTTCTAGTCCGCTCTGAAGTTGTTGCGCGCAGGTTTACTTAGCATACACTCCGAAACGTAAGGGCACACTAACGAAGCTGAGTACCCGTCGGCGTGAGCGGACAGCGGAGAGGCACCGGCGTGCGGCGCTGTTTTCGTCCCGCTAATATCTGCAATTTGCTATTGCGACGCGACTCGTTTCTATATTCGGAGCGGACTAGCAGTTTGGCACGGACTATACCATAAAATCAATCTTGTAGTTTAACAAATTGGTAAAAAATCCGATATGGATTAAAAGGTATACTGATAAATTTACGAACGTTCATTTTATATTCAAGTTCGATTTGGAAAGTAAAAAGGGTTTAATATTATTATTTAAAAACAGTATTCATATTAATATAAATATTTAAACTATTACAAATAATATACCTATAACTATGTGTGGGTGTGCATGCAACAAAAATAAAACATTATAAATTAATAAATCACACAAAACGCTTACATATAAAATAACTTAAAACCAAAGTATTAATTATTGTCTGTTTATAGAACGAAGCTTGAGTAATAAGCAAAATAATACAATATTTGTGTACAGGCAAATTATAGTTAAAACTGATAAATAAAAAGAAAATAGTAAAAATAAATTACTCGAACCCACACGTGCATGCGACGACACTTGTGATATTAATAAGGAAATAAAGTAAGTACCTAATCTATAATATTTTTTTTTACCGTGCGTGAACTGTTTGGCCGAACCGTTTTGCTGGAATTCAGGGAATGTTACATGATTTTTGCCATCCTGAAATTGAAATAAAAAACATGAATATACGAATCTTTAAAACAATATTTAATTCAACTTAGACATGAAAATCTAATTATTCTTATCATTATTATTATATTATTATTATTAGTATTATTCTGGAGAGATACATACATTTTGTTTTTTGTATGTTGGATTTTTTAAACGTATCTGATTAAATAATCATAGCAATGCTAGCAGATCTTGTTTATATTCTTAAAAACAAAACATTATGTCATTTGAATAATAACTATAAGATTAACTACTTCATCAACTATTACAATTCCTTAGTGAAGGTACGATTGTATCTGAGTTTTGAAAGATTTCAGATTACTTCAAAGTATATCGAAAATGAGTATACGTGCAATTCCATCAGTACCTGTTTCCCACGTTTACTGCGTTTGTGATGATGCTTCCTGTCGCCCACGAGGCGTCGAATGTTCATATGGGTCTTGTAATTCACCTGCGTACCCAAATCTCTGTCATTAACCGCATGACGACTGTAGCTTAAACGACGATGCTACAACAAATCATTCAACTTCAATAAAACCACACACATAAGAAAAACAAAAAATTAATACTTAACATTTAATAAACGAAATTGCTGCAGATGATAGAAAACCAAGTGTTGAACCAAGGTCACTTCATTCCGTTTGTATTCGTCAACTTAAGATGACAAGATTACATTGCAGACAAAACAATAACCCACAAAAATAGTTTTTTATTAGGTAATTTTTTTTTTTTTAGATTGCACTTAAAAATAATATATTCCTCCCATGGTTTGTCAATACAAGACTTCAAAAGTCAAAATATATATTACACTATGGAGGTTTTAGAAAAAAAAATCAAGAACAAACTAGGATAATTTCATCTTTGTAATTATAAAAGTTGGCTCTAGATACCGTCCGTTTATAATCAAAGTTCACTGAACGAATTATAAATAGCGACGATTTAATTAGATATTAATTAAATAGATATTTGTTAGAGATAAGAACATGTAAACCAATATTTACACATACTCGTCGATAAGGCTTGCACAACTCTTCAGCAAGCAAATGATGGATTCTTGCGTCAGTAAGATCCTTTTTGGACGGATTATATTCCAATTCCTGCATGTCAATATTCCAAGTCGAAGAATCTAATTGACTAAAGCTTGGGCTGAAACAATCGACGGTACCGCATTTTATCATAACGTCTTTTGAACAAAACTGTTTGGAATTAAATCTAAAATTTCCAGAACGTACCTTCCGTTGAAATTTGCATTAGTGTAATTCTTAAATATAGCTGACATTGACTCAGCACCGGATATGTTGCCAATTGTAGATGCATTCCTCTGCATGTACTCTATGGCATCTTTCATCGCTAATTTTGAATAAGTCTCCAATATCTTTGGCTCAGCCCCCTTAAAATAATTCATTTATGAATCTCCCCTTCTGTTCTCCAACTTAAGACACGAAATTACACAATTTGATTATCAATACCTGATAGTTCCTAAGCAAAAAGGGTCTAATAAATCTGTTATCAAATCTTTTAAACTTGTCTCTCATATGGTGATTGCCATGTTTGCCTAAGATATCCTCAACACCAGCCATCAAATGATCCATGAACTGAAATAAAATATATCGTTATTTAATTTGTTCTTCCATATTAATACTTTGGTTAGGTATATCAAATTCTAATAAATTTGATTTATATATCATGTTACCCTTTCGTGTATTCTCTCATTCATAGTTGGCTTTCTCTTCTCTGCCGTTTTGACGTTTAGTATCTTCACCAAAGGCTTTATTGTTATCCCTTGAATGAATACTGTGAAATAAATCACAGCGATTGTAGTTGTCACAAACATCGGCTGTAGTTTTACCACTTCAGGATCGATTAATAGCACCAATGCGAACGCAACTGCACCTCGAAGGCCTGAAATCGTACAACGTAAGTCATAAATAAAATAATTCATATTTTTTTATGAGGAGTATTGTCATTGAGATCGTAAACTTACCTCCATACGACATAACAAATTTTTCGACTCTATTCAATTTATGCAAACGGAACTTATTCGCTACTGCACTAAATATACACACGCCTGAAATGGAAAACAAAAGTTAAAAGAGTTCTAAATAATCTAGAAACAAATTTAATAAGCGTACGTATATACTTTCTAAATACCTATTATTCGAAAGATTGAGCAGAAAGTGATGGTCAACAGCACAAACCAAGTGTTCCAGTTATGACTGTTGTTGACCGTGGCAACGCCAAGGAACATGAAAATAATTGTTTCTGATGAAGATGACAGCATTTTCATCGTATACTTTATCGTAGTGTGCGATTTGTGCGAAATATTCGCTTCCACGTAGTTTTTCATTGTAATACCGCAGAAAGTTATTCTGAAAGATAAACAACCTTTGAATTCAATTTTACTACATGAAAATATAGAATCTAAATATGTATATATAACTCAAAGGTGACTGACTGACATAGTGATCTAACAACGCACAGCCCGAACCACTGGACGGATCGGGCTGAAATTTGGCATGCAGGTAGATGTTATGACGTAGGCATCTAAGGCTAAGAAAGGATTTTGATCAATTCTACCCCCAAGGGGATAAAATAGGGGATGAAAATATTACTTCGTAACGCGAGCGAAGCGGCGAGCAAAAGCTCATTGTATAGTAAGACGGTGTACATTTTAAAAATTTAATGTTGACATTTAAAAATAAACCGTTAATGCATGCTGTAAAAGTCCCAAATATATTACAACCAAATGTATACGTTTATCTTACAAAGTTTTATATATGGGTATATTGCGGCAGTAAGAAATTTAATTAGACGTTGAGATTGAGTAATATTATGTACATACTCGTGTGCAATTCATATAACTGTAGGTAACGTGATTACGTCATGAACCTGACCGTGTGGAAATTAATCAGCTTTATACGAGTATAGGGTTATGTTCAAATTGATACTTACGCCAGAATCCCACTCATGTGGAACATTTCTGCATTAAGATACGCTAGATACGCCATAACGAAGATGAAGATGGGCTCAATGACCCTGACTTCATGAGTGAATCTGGTGACAAGGCCAGTGGCGAAGCCCCAAATCACGCCAATACAGGTACCTCCAACTGCGACCACCAGGAACGAAGCCAAACCAGCTAGGAAATCCGTGTACATTAAGCGTGATGGACCCATTTCCCTGTAACATGAAGGTATTTTAAGCATTACAAAACTAACATTAGTATCGTAAATATATGTATTGAAAGAATAAAGCTATTAAGTATATCTTTAAACAATTTAAAACTTTTATGTTTCCCGCTAAAAATACAACTCAAACGTCAAGTCACGTTCTTTTTATTTTTTATGCTAACTTTTACAATACTATTGTAGCCAGTGACTATAGGTATAAATGAAAACTTATTATTATAAAAATAACACATCATGGATTAACACATATTAATTAATTAAAATAACGCTATAATAAAAATAATTTGAATAGATTTCTAACAATATTGTTAGAGAATGAATGAAATATATAATACAATAGTAAAACAATACTCACGTGTAAGCCTCAAACATGTGATATAATACGACAGTAACAGCGTCATTTAATAGGGATTCTCCGAATACCACAATATACAAAATTTCATCAACGTGTATTTCCTCGAAGACAGCTAGCACAGCTACTGGATCTACTGCTGAAATTAAAGCTCCAAACAGCAGCATGTCCAGAAGAGGAGTGGTACAACCAAACATACCGGTTTGACCACATGCCCACAACGATGCCCCTGAAAAAGTGTTTAATTTTATTTATTTTAAAATACATTTATTGTAAATAAAATTGGGCTTTAAACCATGACAACTTGATGGTAACTTACCGATCGTGACTGTATTGAATACAGTGCCGACTACCGCAAATAAAAGTATTGTGCCAAGGTGGTCAAAAAATAGTCGGTTTGGCATGAAGTACCCAGCGTCCAGAATTATTGGTGGTAACATGTATAAGAAGAAGGTATCTGGAGTAAGGGGCTGTACGTGCACACTGTGGGTACTCAAAAGTAAGGCTCCAATCAAAACGCCCACGAATATTAGCAGACACGACTCAGGAAATATCTTCGATAATTTTGGCGTCATATGAAAACCTGCAACAAGACATTGTATTAGAGAAAAAATAATTTGACTTTGTCACGTATGATAGCATTTATGTTAAATTATTATATCATGACATACATTTTTAAATTATAAAAATGTTAAAAAATCTTATTATTCTTGGAAATTCTGCAGTTAGGCTCATATAGTCGAATTCTTTAAAACCATTGTTTTGTGCGTGGAAACAGTGTTTGAAACATATTAGACCATACATGAAAAAGTCACCGCAATTTTTAATAAGAAAACATGCATTCAACAAAGGCTGAGCTACCTCAAGCAAAATCCTATTCCAGTATTTATGACCTTATTGGAGCTTCAGAGTTTAAAAATATTTCTGGAAATAAACGTACTTTGAAACACGTCGGAGATGTATTACTTTTTCAGTCCTTAAACGAAGGCATTGAGAAAAGGAAGTTGGCGTCTAAAGATTCAGAACTACTCAACGAAACATCATACGTAACAAGTGAAAGATATCATGCTTTAAACAAGAAGTCAAGTGATAAGTCAGTAATACGATCAACAAGCACTTTTTTCTACGATCTGGATTCTTTAGCTAAACGTCATTCATATCACTGTGTCAGCGGCCTTTCAGAATCTAAAAAAAATATAAGGACAAACCACAATGCATTAATTAGAAATGGATTCGGTGCTAAATCTGAAGCAATAGTTCAAGAATGTGCCACTCAAATTAAACCGAAATTAGTTACATCTAAATTTACAAAAGAAAATAAAAAGAAAGGTCCTAAAACTTTTCCAAACGTTTCAATTCTATCGTCAGAAATATTCTTACGAGACAATGAAGGTGCATACACTTCTTATAAACCTCAGTCAGAAGATATATCTTTAAGCGAAAGACATCAGAAATTTTGGTCATTTGCGAAATATCGAACTGAATATACTAATCCGGTTTCTGAAGAAAAACATTCTAAAAAGAAAGATCGGGGTAAACGAATGGAAGACCCTTGCCCTTGTCAGTTATTTTCATACGCTTGTCCATGCACGAATAAAAAGTCGTTAACTGAATTAGCTAAAAATAGCAAATCCTTAACAGTAGCTGATCAGGTAACAAGTACACAGCAGGTATTTGTTGAGGAACAAAAGTGTAAAAAACATAATAAGACGAAGAAATCAAAAAATGCAATAACGTATGAAGATAAGCGAACGAGTACAATAGATATAATTGAAAAGAAATCTAAAGAAGTATTTTCAAGCGAATCGTACACGCGCATGTTACATGATAGTATAAATAGAAAACAATCAAATAAAATTTGTGAGAACGCAAGAAGCAATGCAGGTTCTAGAAAACCTCGTCAAATTTTATGTCCTAATTGCAAAGAAATGGTTGACGTAATGAGTACTACGGATATTAATGAGAGCTTAAAATCAAAGAGCTCTCCACTCTATCGCGCCAATGAATTACCGGCTACCGCTACATATACATATCGTGATATAAATGATAACAAAAGCAAAGTTGTCGAGAGTAGAGATACTTGTAATCATGAACCCCAGTGTGAATTGGTGCCTGTATGCCAAATTCTACCAACTGATAATGTATTTGCAAATCCTAATATGTCTAATAAACAATCCCCACTTAAACCAAATGCTCGAGTTATCAGGATAACCAAGGGCTGTAGACATCATCCTCCATGTACTGTGGTTCCATCTTGCCAAAGGATTAATGTATTAAACAATAATTGTGAATACATACCGCCTTGCTTACATAGGCCTCGCTGTGTTAATTTACCTTTATGTGCACCACTTTCTAAGAGCCTTTATTACGACGAACCTTTGAATAAAACTGACGAAGATCTGGCTACTACAGAATGTCTTAATTTACACCAAAACAGGTATATGCCATCTCACCAACAAAATTCATTAGAAAATCAAATTACCAGAGTACAAAATACGTGTGAGTATCTCAGTGAATGTGCACCAAGATTTGTTATTAATTCTACCTTAGGGTGTATATCCCCAATACCAACCCCCTGCCAACCAATTTCTCACACACTTTGCCAACATTGCAAATCGGAAAAATCATGCCAGTATGATTTTATTGACTGGAAACAAAACTTGACGAGCTCAGTCAGAGAAAGCTTAAGCAGTGATGATGTGATATTTATCAGGGATGTTGGATGCCAGTTTAGAAACAAAAACTACTCTCCTAAAGATTCTCTAATACAATCCAAAACCTCAAGCGACTCTTTTAACTGCCTAAATATGAACGTAGACAAATATTGCGCAAATGTTCATACGTTGAGATATGAAGATAAATTTACAATTCCGATATCTGGAGAGGAGATATCAGTGTCTACTGTCACACAAAGCTCTACGGAGATTGATACTCAATGTCCAACCCATGGAAGATGCCACAAGGGAGATAGTGTAAAAAATCGAACTACAGGGTTTGTACCAAAATCTACAAATGCCCCTTTCGTGGCTTTCACACATAATGATCCGCTCACAAATTTTTATTTTTCTGCGAACGACAACTTTAAAAAGAAGGTTGGAAATAATAGTGTTACGTTTAATACATCAACGAATATTTCGAAAACCCGTCAGAATTTAATTTCAGTTAAGTCGCGAGGTAGCTTTTTCAAAGGGAAATATAAAAATATGTTTCCAGTAAAAAGAAGAAGAAAGTCTAGAGGGAACAGCGTTAATAAATGGTCCCAAGTTTGAAAAGCACTATTGTATTATAAATGTCAACATTTTATCTTTTTTACGTTATGTATTCAATAATATACATATTTATTGTATAAATTGTTTTGATTTATCTTAAATTAAGGCTTGTGTTCGCGAACCGTTTATTTTATTGGTGTATAAGTCCCCTGTTTAATTTTCTATCATTTCGGAGTACTTAACTGTATATTTGATATCCGAATACCCCTCCTTACTTCAAGCAGCGCTTTCAATTTCTCTACTTATCCCATGATCGATCCTTTCCCTTTACTGAAAACCTTGCTCTCTGCACTCTTACCCACTCTTCTTCCTTCTACAAGAAATCATTCACGGTAGTAGCCATACGACATCGGAACTCCCTTCCTCTTTCCATACGTAACGCTAAATCCTTATACTCATTTAAAAATCTGGTTAAACCTTATTACTTACAGCTTTTACTCTGGTTTTATTTAATTACTTTTTTCTCCCATGCTATTTTATACTTCAATTATCTCTTCTATTATATTTTTGTCTCCTTCTTCGGTGCTATATTTTATTTATTCCCAGATGTTTATGCTACTCGTATCGTAATCCTAAAATTGTTATTTTGAACCCTACTTATTTTTCTATTCATCCCTACTATAACTCCTCACCTAAAGGTTGTCTGGAAGAAATCGCTAATCATCGATAAGACCGCCTTTTGTATTGTTTGTTAAATTGATTATTCATTAAGAGTATTTTCTTTTGTTGGATACGATAAAGAGTATTATTATTATTATTGTTGTAAGTTAACTTGACTAAAATGTCCTACTTTTCATATCGTTTTCGTAAATATTTCCATACTATCCGTCTACTTGTAGCCCATATACTATGTGGGTTATTTTATCGATTATCGATAAATTGCAAATAAATGCAAATTTTGTTGCCTCATTAAAACTGAAATCCTCAGTTTTATGCCTGTACCCCAAGACTCAATTATAAATAAAGCCTTTAATGTTTATTTCTCATTACCCTAAATATATTCTATAGAAATACGTATCGATAATAAGGACCCGGCGACACACTTGTAAAGTAATGACCCAAATATCTAAAGAGCCTTAACTTTCGAGTCACCGATACCGTTACGAAGCCTTACAGGCCGTTACCCAACTTCCCAATTAACGAACGACGAACTAAATAATGCCACGAGCTGATGAAGTAAACGGATAAGTTTTCACTTCGTTTGGGAATGAAACGAATATAATGTAATTATTTTTGGATTCCAATTAGAATTCCTTCTAACTTATATATATATATATATATATATATATAAGTTATAAGTTATATATATATATATATATATATATATATATATATATATATATATATACGTATATAACTAAGTAAATAATTCATGAAATATTTAGTATACCTAACCTGTATATTAGCTAGTTAAAAAATAAAATACCTAAATAATTTACATAATATATTCTTAATGCTGAAGTAAAATTGTAAGAGTACTTAGGTTTCTTTTATTCAATGGTGTTTGGTATAATATCATAATACAGAAGATGTTATATATGAAACAGTTACTAGCAATTAGTTTTAGATAAATATTTTTGGCAAATATATAAAAAATGGAGTTTCGTACAAAAAAATTCGAACGAATACAATATTAACAACGATAGATGTTTTACACTAAAACGTTTTTAACCCTAGAAAATACTTTTTGGAGACAAAAATTACATAAAAGCCCCCGACACATAAAGTGGTTCAAGGACAAGTGCTGAAATATGTAGATTCTGAAGCACAAGGTTATGTATTTGTCTTGTCAGCGAGGATAGAACTAGTTAGGGATACCTCCCTCGGCACTTGTCCTAAAACGAAACTACCCTAACTTAATATTGACAAACCTTTTATAAAAGGTGAGATGCGAAAAGAAATGAAGTGTAAATAGAAACGCAACTTTGGGTTAGTCGGGTATAGCATATAATAAAGCAATTAATGTTTAGTATAAATAATAGTTTTCTTATTACGCGTCTTTTGAAAAGTAGGTAGATAGAAACAGTATGATTCGACCACCGCTGGTCAGTATGATCGCTTGATCGTATGACTTTCCGACTGCCTGAAAGTTGTCTGGCAGAGAATGCTTATAACATCATGTCCCTCTTCACAGACCTGTACCCTTACCATGAGTTTTTACGTTTTGAAAAATATGACTGTTTTGGTATTTGTTTACGTATTTGCCCATACAATTTCCAATCAGCGCCCCTAGCGGATTGTGTCAGAACTAGGAAATCGTATGGGCCAATACGTAAACAATAACCAAAACAGTCATATTTGCCAAAACATTAAAACTCATGGTAAGGGTACTGTACCTACTTGTTTTCAGATATAGGTATGTGGCTCTCTTGGTATCTGTAATTGTTTTCGTTAAGGAACAAAAGTTTAAATAAGTAAGTAAAGAACCGCCTATCGTAACAGCATTAGTAGGTATTTTCACATTAGCGTAATTAAGGTAAAGTCACCTAATGCCGAGGGGTTCTGAAATTGGCACCATATTCCGTGGTATTTACAAAAACGGCTTTTATAAACTATTTACCAACTCATTTTTAATAAAAGGTATGTTATTCAATAGATAATTTATCACTCTATGTCATATGGCTATCGTAATAGTATTATGTGTATGTTTTTTTAAATAATCGCATAGTTTTGCATTTGAGCCTCCATCAAACGTGTGCTTCATACATTTTGGGCCTTTTGCACGTGAATGTCACGATTTCTCAAATAGTGATTTTTTCAATAAATTTGCATGTGTGTGATAGTGTTTCGATGAAAACATTATATTGATTATATATGGAATCGATAACATTTAAATATTGTGCTTATTTCTTAACAGATAAGAGTAAAAATAAGTTTAAAAATACAGCGGCATTAGGTGCCAAATATTTCGGGCTGTCCCTTAAACCGAGGTATACCACGGAATAGCAATTTCATAGACTTGTTTTTAATTTCAATTTTTGTAGTTGTTTTTATGAATAAGCACGTCTTGCTTCGAATTTGACAAATTTAATACTCAATTAATATCAAAATCATTTTCCGTGGTACTGCATTATACTGCATTACCTAATTATATAATGTCAAAGATGACCTATCTATGTACTTTCCTAATTTCTTCTATGGGACAACTAAGGAGAGAAAATGAAGTTCATCCAGATATGAATGTAATATTGAACAAGTATTGTATATTATTATGTACATATTTTAATAAAGCATCTTTCTGCCTATAAATTGTGTAAAAGTCTGTTATTATTTAATAATCGGAATTTGGAAACGTGATTTTTAGTTATGAAACGCTATTCCGATGTATATAAGTCGGAATTAGGTTATATGGGCACATTAATCCGCGGCATAACCATAAAATACTATACAGGGTGTTTAAAGTTTTCATCGGTTTTTAAGAAAATTTCTATTGTTTGTATCAGTAATTCGTTTAATCGTAATTAATGAAGAATTAACATTGTTATACGATTTTAATGGATATTTAAATAAGAACTAAAACATTTTACGACGTTTTCATTTGATTAAATTATTCAAAATGAAATAATTCTATAAACCTCAGGACGGTATTCCATCCAATTATTATTATTTATGATGTACGATAATAAACCTTAGTCAAGTACACAAAGAAGAATGTCCAAAATTGTATTGCAGATACACGAACTGACTGCAGTTTAAAAAAAAATACATGATATACATTAGTAAAATTAACCAATTAAGGAAAGATACTATAAAAAAGTTTTATTTCGGCAGCTTCCCTTTAATCATAGCTAAGAACACTTTTGATAAAGCTACTCTTTAACTAATAAAAAAAAATTCAATCGAAATTGAAACTAAATTCAATAAATAACATTTATTTTTATACACCATGTAGCAGTCGTTCTATCTCTTTCACTCCCTTATTTTGTATACTCGGAATTAGGAACCAAATACATCGGAATAAGGATTTTTACATCGGAATTAGGGTTTTCTGACTTGGTTAATATTTATTTTAAATACACATTTAAATCAATATTTAATCGTAAAATGTCGAGTCTCTTTCAAGAGTACAGATACTAAAGCTTCTGATAAAATTATCTAATTCATTATTAAGCCGTAGCAAATGCTTAATATCTGACGCTCTTTCTAGTTTTGGTGAAAATACCGCGGAAATAGGTGACTTTACCTTACTACTTGTTTCCAAAACACCTTTTGAAGATTGAACTTGTTTACGCGATGAGAAACCATTTACTCGTACACGTGGAGCAACGTTCGAAATAGCTCTGCTCCGTAATAAATAGTTTATGGAGGAAATGCAGATGCTCGGTCCATTACTTCATATTACTAATGCTAAGCTTACTTATGTTTACGCTCGTAAAAACTGCAATGAAGAAATTATCTGCTAACTTCACTTTTAATAGGTCGTTGTACTGAGTAATAAATAAATAAGAAAGCTTTCTACACTCACAGCCCCACAATAGGATTCCCTGTGTCGTGGGTGCCATGGACACACACATAGACAAATACACAAACACCCAGACCCAGAAACAGAAATCTAAATTCATCATTTAGATATCTGTCTGACCGGGGATGAACCCGGGACCCTTTGCGCGTTAGACCGGTATGGGGGCCGCTCCGCCACGCGGGTCGTCTAAGTCTAATAAGTTGGAACGCTTCGGATAAGTATGTCTCCTTTACAACCTTTAAACCATAACACAGCAGCGCTTAACACTACTATTGTGACAGTGAAGTCCCCGGATTCGAACCACAAAGGGCCATCTTCATTAAAGTTTGTGTATGTTACGTAGCAGCTACAAACGGTTTTTACATGTGACGTATAATCTTGATAACTAAACTAATAAGTACACCACTTACTGTCCACCTAAAAACTTAAAACTAAAAAACTTACTCGTACCTCATGAAGTTTAGTTTAATATACCGTACATACGTTTCGTAATAAAATCTATTATTAGAACTTTCATAAAGCTTTTATTTACTGTCTACGTTTCATATCCCTAATGCATATTCAGTGGCAATTTATGTTTGCCGGGTGATCTCAACTCAAATCATAACCTAGTTTTCTTGATAGTACCTACGTCCATATTATGAAGTGTGAGTCATCTTGACAGTTGAACTGTGGTGGCACCGCCACCACAATGATTATTGCCGCGAAAACATTTTTATAATATACGAGCTTTTGCCCGCTGCTTCGCTCGCGTTACGAAGTAATATTTTCATCCCTTATTTTATCCCTTTTGGGATAGAATTGATCAAAATCCTTTCTTAGCGGATGCCTACGTCATAACATCTACCTGCATGCCAAATTTCAGCCCGATCCGTACAGTGGTTTGGGCTGTGCGTTGATAGATTATTATTTCAGTCAGTCACCTTTGAGTTAAATATATATAGAAGTAGGAAAATAGCAAACACTTTTGCATGAACTTCCACTTAATGATTAGTAGCTACTGCCACCCATGGACTTTTATGACCAACCCCTGATAAGATTGGAGTTTTACCGGCCACAGAAGTGTTGCTCTTACTACCGCTCTTGTAGTTTGTTATAAATACCATATTCATATACTTTTACAAACATTTAGTAAAGAACTTTTAGTTTAACCTTACAAACGTCGTAAACAAGGTGGTAGAACCCTTTGAGATTCGACTCCGGCGGCAGCACCGCCACATCTATTTCTACCTAATAACTGCAGTATTAGGTGCTGCTGTGTTCCGTTTTGAAGGGTGTGGTAAGGCGAGACGTTCCAGCTAAGTCCTCAGGGGTAGCGGCGCATCTGTGGCCGACCTCAGGTAAGAATATCTAATCCTATCTGGGGTTGATTACAGATGTCCATGGGCGGCAGTAGCCACTTACCATCAGGTGGACTGCATGCTCGTCTGCTAGTACTATATTATAAAAAAAAACAAACTGTCAAATATATGTCTATAGATAAACTTAGATAAATAAAATAACGACAAGAATTACTACTTAATTTAAAGTTGTAAGTTATGGAAGTATATGCGTATCTACTATGAGGTATAGTTTCAATGAAATTTGGCCTATCTAGGTTACATTCCGTTGCGGCATACCGCGATGCCTAATCAGCAGACAGTAGCCTGCATTCATCTCAGCACTGGTAACTAAATGTTATGCTTTGGTTCAAATTAATGCTGAAATATCAACGTCTAATTTACTTTAATACCATTTACTAATTTCCAATAAATTACTAATATGATTCGCCGGAATGCACCATAAAATGCGTCTAATATAAGCGCCAACTCAAAACGATGTAATAAACCAACATTTATTAAAATTATTTTTCGGTTTTATTTTTTGTTAAACTGTCTGTTTTTTTTTAATAATACTAAGCATGAGTCTCTATTGTATTAATTGATTTATCTACAAGCAGCTAGGATATTCAGGGTTGCTCAATATACTAACACTTACAAAGCGCAGAATTTAAGTATATATGCTTGTAAGCTACTCTACGTCGTCTATTTTCGTGAGCGTCTCACTTTAACAATGTAGATAAATTGTGAAAATAGAAGGAAAGCCATAGATTAGTAAAGATACTTCGCCGCCTTGAAATTGAATGAAGCCACAAACAGCTTATTAGTAAGTTATTTTTTTGAATTCTTGACAAATAAAACATTTTTAGAGAAAATTTACGAATAAATAACTAATACGGCGTAATTTACATAATAAATAAATAATTATTTCAAATATTTTAGGGACATTTTAGCACGAAGACGTGGCAAATATTTTTTTACGCAACTATTTCAATTCTCAAAACTGGTTACATTTTCTTGTTAAGAGTGAGTAATCTTTACTTATCTATGAGGAAAGCGAAGAAATGTGTATATCTTATCCTCTTAAGACAAAAGTAAGCGTATAATTAGTATGTGTTACGAATGAGCACTGATGTGCTTGAAAGGAGCATTATATGATCATTACTGTTTCACTACTAAATACAGTCTCCTTACCAAATACGTTACCTTTTTTAGGAATTCTACTATGAACATAGCTTCAAAAAACCTGGTGTCTGCAATTCGAACCCTAAATTGAAAGGTTGAATTTTAAGACACTAGACTATCACTTTGGTAAGCGTCTTAAGGCTTCGTGAGGTACCATGAACATAATACCAAGAGACAAAATGTAAAAACGTATAATGATTATTGACTGAATTTACATAATTAGCACGCTGCAGCGCAATAATTGGGTCACATCGTTCGAAAAATGACAACGAAGTTGTGTGCCTTCAAAAGCGAATAAATGGATGGATGGCAGCCAAAATGTAGAGTCGAAACCGTCTGTCATTTAAAATTATGGCGGAATACGTATGCATTCAAAATTGGTAGTAACGTTATAAAATCGTTTATTTAAGAGTAATGTTCAACTAGTGATATACTAACACATTGGACTACATTTACTAACGAATTAGTCATTCCTGTAATGTTAATGAACATGATGTAATAATGAATAAATAAGTATATAAATAACTTATCATAAAATTTCAAAAAAAAAAATTAAAGTTTAATTCAATTTTGTTAGTAGCTACCGAAAAAGAAAAAAAAACAGTTAACAAACAATAGAACAAAGGTATTTGCCTATAGATATATGTTACATTATTGAATATTATTTCTAAGTAAAGTCTTTATATATTTGTGAAAGTATCTAAGCATAAAAGTAAGATGGAACATTATAATTAAGATAATTATCACAAAGCAAACGTGATGATCTTACTCAGAAAGCTTTTAAACATAGCTTGAGTGCATAGCTCCATTTAAAATACACTTTGTTTAAAGGACAACATTTTCTGTAACATAACGTTCATTAAGCTAAAATAGTAAGGTGAGATAGTTCCAGTAACATTTGTCATCAACCCCAGATAAGTTTAGATTCATATCAAAGGTCGGCCATAGACGCGTTGGCCATAGAAGATTATGCTGGAGCGCCATGGATAGATATATCTGATTCGCCTATCATTTCAGTTACTTAACAACAAATAAATGGAAAGAAAATAATTGTTGTCTCTACAACAGTTAATAAAATATTCCACTCTCATAAAGTATCTGAGAAGTTTCATTATGTACTTAAAGTGCATATTCCAAGCATGTGTTCTTTGTGAGTACAAAGCTTCGTAGCTGAGCGAGAATTGCAACTATTGCCTTTATAAACGGATAGACAAGTCCTAACATATACAGTGAATTATTTCGCAACAATATTATAGTTGTAACATTTATGTTGCACTAGTGATGTACGTAGGAAAACGATAACAAAGTATATACCTACTGTTTAATAAATAATTGGTTTCAGTGCGAAAGGAGACAAATATAGGTAGATTAAAATTAAGTAACAAAATCGTATGAACTAGTTTTAATGGCTCGTTATTAATGTCATTAATTTTATTAAAATAATTAAAAATATCATCGAATTCAAAAGTATTATAGTAGTTTACAAAGTTAATAGTTTTAATTCTTGCAATGGCTTGTTGGATTCTTGTAGTCATAAAACATAACGCCTTCGGGGAAGTCGGCTAAAAACGAGACTTCAACAACGCACATAACTCAATTACCATGTACCTAAATATGTACTACTCTCTAAACTACTACATACTACTACACTACTCTATTAAAAGTACGAAGTTTAATAAAAAACGCGTATATTATGCACATACCTATTTTTGCGATGCTGGCGAAAAAAATCCATAAGCCGATCAAAAATGGAGTTTCGACCCGATGGAACTCAACAGCCGCTATCACGAAGGTCCTTTCTTTTTTGGGCTTCTCAGTTACTGGGGAGTCGGTAGTGGTCTCCTGCCGTTGACCCAGCTGGGTGCCAGGCGGCTCGCCGGGCAAGGGGGCCACGGGACCCATGGGCCCGAAACCCAGCCCTGGGTAAGTAGATATCCCATCGACAGCAATGGACGGAGTCGGTTTCGTAGTACTCTGAAAGGGGAAAATAATTTATTTAAATATTTCGTGAGTATAAAAATAATTTGAAATCAAAATTGATTGACTGATACTCGTAAATGAATTTTAGTTTCGATAAGTCTTATTATAATGGATACTACTTACTAACTACTATACTACTTATAATATTGGGGTAAAACTTATTTAGGGATATTACTATATATTTCAAGAATTTTAGTTGATCCTGTGTTGTATTACGTATACAATACAAGATCAACCAAAAAATCTAAGCGTAATCCTTTCAAAGCAACCATAAGTTGCCCTTATTACCATTATTTAATACATGACTTATCACATTTAGGATGGCAGGATCTCATTGATTGATCTAATTATCAAGATTCTAACTTTCGCAAACTGGAGTAATTGATCGATCGATAAATAGGTATGTCGGAGTTCTATGGCATTGATTTTCTCGTTTAACTGCCATCGCAAATCATATTAAAACGTAATGACAATTATAGCAGTACTATAGAAATATGTGTTTTGCAGTATATGAAGGACTTGAGGTGGTTTAAACCGCTTATATGCAGTTTGAGTGAGTTTATGTTATTTTATATTTATTACAATACAAAACTGTGTTTTTTGCAGAAAAAACAAACATTATTTTTAACGATGCATTTAATAGTAGGTAAGTAGGTATTAAAAGAATTAAACTATTTCTTCGACCAATTTACCACTGTTATTATTAAAATAAGTAATTATTTAAAATAATAATATAATTACCTCAATAATTTAAAAATTTTCTCAACAGTATTTATTTCTATGTTAGGATTACAGTTGAATTTATTTGAATTTCAAAATAGCTGCCACATTATAAGATCCACAGACTGTCTGTTTGTCTGACTGTCATAAATTTGGCAACGAATACTTAAATTTTGACGAGTCTGGCGCAAGGACATAAACTACAGAATAGAAATTATGTATCAAAATGATTCTGTTATACGAAAGCTACACTTTTATATCGGGACGCTTAGAGCCTTCATGAGCATATTTAACGAGCTGACCCGGCAAACTTTGTACCGCCTCAAATCTATTTATCAAGTATATGTCATAAAAAAATATAGCCTATGTTACTCGTGGATAATGTAGCTTTCGAATGGTGAAAGAATTTTTAAAATCGGTCCATTAGTTTTTGAGCCTATTCATTACAATCCAACAAACAAACAAAGGTTTCCTCTTTATAATATGAGTATAGATTACTTGTATTTTTCTGCATAGTCTAGAAATAATAATGTAGATATGTAGTGCACTAGGTACATGTATGTAGAAACCTTTTTTAGCGGCGTTGTCCACTTTTTGTAATGGGTGCAAAAAGGTAAACTCGCGCTATAAATGAATATTGTATTTTACCACATACATGATATTACTTTTATACGGATAATTTAATCAATTTGTGCAAAATTATTCCCTAACCATTCCAAAATATCAAAAATGCACAACGTTAATATTCAAGTTTTTACTTCTGCCGCACTCCCGGAGTGCAACCCTTTGATGTTTTTTTTCGAATCTGACTGGTACTTCCAAAGCTAGTACCTACTATTTATATTTTATATAGTTGTATTTTTTTGATATAGAATAATTTGGCTGTAGCCCTTGTTAAACGCAGATCACCGCAAACTCCCTGTCAGCTATGTATGCTGCACTGTAGCTCATACTATAGCACGAATGATGAACGGTTGCCAACACGGATTTTGACTTCTAACCTTGTCCATGGCATTGTATCGATCGCACGTCATCGTGATGCGACACATTACACAATGGTGGATATAATCATAACGTAATGTTGTAAAGTAAAACAATGGCGTAACATATATTATGCCATTTCTACACCAAGATATCTGTGAATTTAAGTATTTGTGTAAAACTTTCATTTAAAATTTATTTATTTATTAAACTTTATTCTAACACATTACCTTGTTACTTATATTTTAATAACATGCTTAAGTATGTATGTTATTCAGTGTCAGTGCTCAATTCACAATCTCATGCTTATTTCCACGCAATGAAAACAAAAAATCGCTTTGAAATTTTATTATTTTCTGCTGTGATTTTAGCTTGTATATTCCTATTACGCTAATTATTGAACAGGGTTTATTGCAGACGAATTAACATGCAACATTTTTTACGTCGAAAATATTTAATCCGGGTTGAAAATAAGCAAAATGCGCGCAGTGGTGCACGCAGACCACTTATAGAAGAAAATCTTTAAAATCTATCGTTCTTAATATAAAGAAATACAGCACTATAAAGCACAACCAGCCTCAACAAGGTACCTAACCTTGTTTACTTTTAAAATTAAATGGAGACAGTGTCGAGACGTGCGCCCCGCGCTTATCAAGGCGCAGTGGCCCTTTGTTGTCTGAGAATTAGATAAATCAGTTTTTGAAGATTTTACTTGAAAATAAAATGCTTGAAAAACAAGTCATGTAGCATTCCGTAGATATTTGACTTTAAGGAATTTTCCCTATACAACTCAAAATAAATTCATTCAACCAAAAAAAATATTCGTAGTACTTAACTTCTTATTAGTTAAAAAAATACACGAAATGGAAAGTTACATGAAAGGATTCATAAGAAAAAGGATTTATCCGCAATCACTTAATAATGTAGGTAACCGGAGTCTTAGTTAATTGTTAAAGTAATAAAGATGATATAACAGCTCCACTACAATATGATTCCTTGTGTGTATGGATGCCGTAGACACACACAAAGGCAAATACACAAATACTTAGACCCAGGTGATCGAACCCAGAATGGATATGGTGACCGCTGCCGCAACGTACACTGAAATTATAATGGTACCATTCTTACAACTGTAAATTCGATTACATGGCATGAAGAAAATGTATATGTAATATGCTCATTTTTTTATAATATAGGAGTAGCAGACGAGCATGCAGTCCACCTGATGGTAAGTGGCTAATGCCGCCCATGTATATCTGTAATCAACCCCAGATAGCATTACATATTCCTATCTGAGGTCGGCCACAGATGCGCCGCTACCCCTGAGGACTAAGCTGGAACGCCTCGGAAAAGTCTGTCTCCCTTACCACACCCTTCAAACCGGAACACAGCAGCGCCTACCACTGCTGTTATTAGGTAGAAATAGGTATGGCGGTGGTGCCGCCGGAGTCGAACCACAAAGGGTTCTACCACCTTCATCTAACATATGCATTCTTTATTAAATTACAGAGCTCTAAAATGTTCGACAAAAACTAAAATTCAACTTAAAAGCTTGATTTATACAATTTCAAGTCAGTCTAACATTATCATAAGTTAATGGAGATTGAGTTGGGGAGTTATGACGTATGCTGAAGTCTTGCCAACGCGGGTCTCTTGACCTTGTGCGCGACCCCTTTGTCTCCGATCACGACCTTGATATTATCTCATAGATTTAACGTCCACTAAATCATGTAGCTTTTATCTTAAAGTACCTATCGAGCTTAGGGATGGCGAGCTGAAATCGATTAATCCAAGAATCGATCTCTTGGACCAAGAAAATATATTACATTAATCGATCGAGTAATGGATCGATTTCAGTGAATCATCTTTTATTCTAGAAAATCGAAAAGATCGTTTTGAAGTTGCTTGAATGTGTTATAGACATTTTTTGCTGACGGGTACGTAGGTATTTCAGTGCTGATTTCACTATTTGGTCCTGATGACCTTTTTTCGCTATCTTCGCCCTTTTGCAGCTGAAAAGATAAAGATCGATTTTTGGAGAATCGATTCCTTGGGCCACGGTTTTTGTGAATTGATTTATTGCACTTCGATTCGAATCGATTCAAGAATCCATCGTCATCGTCATCCCTATTCGAACTTTATGTATTCTGCGGGAATGGTCATTGCCCTTGGTTGCCGCAGGTTAAACTCAATTGTTTATGCGCATATTAAGAAAATAAACCTAATTCTAAGAACTTAGAATTAGGTACTAATTAGCAGAAATTCTATAGAAGTCTACAGAACAATACTATATAATCAGTTACAACCCTAACAAATCATCATAAAATACAACATTAATCAAACCAGATTAATCAGAAAAGAATAAAGCGTGGCATAGCGTTTAATATACCAGTCTGCTATTCAATGGGTTCCAGATTCGATCCCCCGCTAGACAGATATCTAAATAATTAATTTAGATTTTGGATCTAGATTTGGTGCTACCTTTGCGTATGTGTTTGCACAAGGCACCCACGACACAAGAAAAACCAATTGTGGGGGCATGAGTGTAGAAAATATGATTCATTAAAACCTGCCTTTTATACAAGTTGTAGAGCCGTTTCAGGCGTACCAAGAGTATTGCCGCGTTTATTTTTTTTGTATTCAGTCTTAACAAAGTACTTAATACGTTTTCAATTATAAAAGAAACAAATTACATGAGTAAAACAATTCCAAACTTAATCATAAAAATGCTTAACGTAAAGTACTGCCACTCTAAACGTAATGTACGTAATGTAGAGTTCTTCCACGTTTAAATTTTATAATTAGCCATTAATAAATTCATGTTGAATTTTCTTTTTAAACGTTAATTGCTCGTTTTAATATGAACAGAACAACAGAACAGAACAATAAAGATAATAATTTATAATCGATTATGCACTGTATAACGGAGTCGTTTTGTTTACTGATAAGCATTTACGAGTAGTACAACCTCTACTTACATGTACGAAGTTATCAGATTTAATTACAATTTGTACTAAAAGCTTAATGGTCTGACGAAATGAAACACTGCGAGTTGAAAAGCATAAATTTTGTACTGCTAAATAGATTAACTATTTTAATGTAAAATATTTTTTTATACAGTGAATAGTACATTACAATACGAGGACGAAAAATTTTTTTCTGACAAGTGTGAGTTTGCAGGCCGAGCCGCAGGCGAGGGCTGCAATCACACGAGTCAGAAAAACATTTTTCGTCCGCGTGTTGTATAAAATTTTATATTACGGGGTCGGAAATGGGGGTTTTGCGCACGCGAAGCGTGCGTAAAACGTCCATTTACGCACGCCGTGATATAAAAGAATTTATTAAATTTAAAACTCTGCATTTAACTTACAAAACAACTTCATTCAACAGTTGTTTTTCTTTATTATTTATAAAAATATTCTATGATAATGCGATGCATTTTCATTAATTCTTTTAATTTACTCTTTTTTCTTTTAATATATAAATACTAATTTATTCTTTTAATATATAAATACATAACAAAATTTGGTAATGAATGATATTTCAACAAATATTGTATAAATATAAGTAAATCGTTCGAAAACATTATCGTACTCTTAAACGAATCGTATTATACTCATAAAAGATCATCACATTATGTTGCAAAAAAACGGTAAAACAAACAATCAATTATTTGTCAAACAAGCTCAAACAAGCGCGTGTAAGGTACTGAAATAATTGCCCCACGTAGCAACTGTAAACACCAAAGGCAAAGTGACGCTTGTATTCGAGTGGCGAGAAAATGTAAATACATTCCTAACACGTACTTCAGGGCGGACGTAAAAATATTGTTGCTGCAATTTTAAAATGTAGCGTGAGGATTAAATAGTCAATTAATTGGGCGGTGATGCCAAAGCTAAATAAATACTTCTATTTGAAGTGGAAATGCTACAAATTAATGAATTATTTCATTGGCCGAGTGCGAGTTGAACACGGCGGGTTTCTCACGAGCTCATTTTCTTTTATTTTTTTATTTATTTTTTATTTAAATACTTACATTTAAACGTTTCGAGTATCTATTACAGTTCAATAGATAAACCAAACATTCTCGAATATAGGGGTTATATTTTAGTAGGTATTCAAATTTCTAATACACACACACGCACACATTGTAAAATTTCAATTCTATTTAGATACACGACACAAAGCCCTGTGACGGACAGAAAGGGAAGGTCCGGTCCGGTTATTACTCGGATAGAGAACCCTAAAAAGCGATTACTTTAGTTACCTTTAAAATTGATTTTTCTTTTGTTTAATAAAATGCTGGATAATATAGAAAAATGCGCATTAAACGAATACTGATAGAGTGAGTTTTACTTGTAGATTCGAATCAAAAATTTGGACCGGCAGCCCGGCACGTTTCCGCCCCTTGTCTCAATACATTACGTATTCGACAACAGTACAAAATTCAGACAAGACGCAGCTTGGGGCAAGGTCAAGGAGAAACCCTTGATAAAGTTCCGCTTTTAAGCAACGCTATATAATACTATATATGCAAAGATAAGACAACCATTTATACTCATTACTTACACGTTAAAAGCTCCAATATACTTATTGATTCTATAGGATTACTACGAGTATATTTAGATATTTTCTTCATGCAAATAGCTTAGGTAATTATTAAAATGAAGCTTCCATAGCCAATACAAATGGCGTTAACTTACGTAACGATTTTTAAACGGAAATGGTTACTCTGGGGTGTTTAGCAATAAGAATAATATTTATCATTGTAACATAACTATAATATGATATGACATTTATTGATAATATGAACGAATACTAAGACTAAAATAATTACAAAATATTTAATGATAATATTTTGTAATTATTTTAGTCTCGTAATAAGAACTTTTACGTTTTGTGCGTGTATACATGTAAACATAGTGTTTTTACTATTTCTATATTTTTTATGTTGATCATCATTGCAGGTGATTATTACCTAATTTAGGACAACCGAAGGGCGGAGTTAAAAGTAATATGTAGTGCTATTTTCTGTCATTCAAGCCCGGGCTTTTCCTACGTCAAAGTGGACGATTCCTCGCACATTTTCCAAGAAAATCGTCTGTGACAGCCGGTGGGACACTTGAGTGATTGTATAAAGATTCTAAGTACATTACTTTACGCAAATATCAAGGGATGAAACTTAAATGTAACTTCTGTGTACATATGAAAATAATTATATAAGAAGTTATTCTTCTTTAGCATTAACGAATTATCATTTCAAAGCGAAAAAAATCTACATTAAAACAAACTTTAAATGAACAAAAAACAATATACGAAAGTAATTACTACAAGCACTATGTGTTACATGGTCACATGCAACTTCATGCTACAAATAAAAATGTGTGTTACAACGGTACGTGTAAGTTCGTGTGTAGCTCCTATACTATACTACTCTCTTTATTTTTTTTATTTTTTATTTTTTTATATTTAACCTAACGATAAGGCAGACGAGCTACCTGATGGAAAGCAGTCACCGTCGCCTATGGACATTTGCAACACCAGAGGAGTCGCCAATGCATCGCCGGCTTTGAAGAAGAGTTCTTTTTACACTCCTCTTGAATAGCCCCATGTCATAGCCCTAAAGGAATACCTCAGGAGGCAGTTCTTTCATTCCACATATTGCAGTACTTCCTAAACGCACCAAATCTTTTGCACAAAATCTACAAATTATTTTGCAATACTTACTTCGACAGGATTGCAGTGCACAGTCGACAATAGGGCGGCAGCGACCAGCAAGGCCACGCTGTACCTGCACGCGCGCCGGCTCAGGTTGACTCCGTGCTTAAGAGACGTCATGTTCTCCGCATACGGCCGAATCACCTCGCACACATTTACTCACTTCACAAAACTATTTGATACATAATCTTTTAACACTACCTCAATTTACATACGTTACTTTGACGAGCGCACTCCACAGGAAATAAATCGTAAGTAGCCATTGGCATTAAAATTGTTAATGGCGTTTACTGTTTCTAATTGAACATTCGCAATGCTGATAAGTTCTACCTACCTACACATCACGTGTAGGTCGATGCGACATTGAATTGTTTATTTCGACCGATATTAAAAACTAACCGTGAAATAACATAAAAATTTTATGGGCCACTGAGCTAAGTGTATGTCGAGATTATTGTGCCTATACACTCACCATAAAAATACGAAATGTGTTAAAAATTGCATACTTTTTATTTTACTAAACGTCAGAAATGTACTATGAGTGTTTCATTTTATCTTTATATATATATTTCTTATGTGCGTGTGTATGTATTGTATTTTCGACAGTTGGCACCACTTTCATTCCAATGCAGGTACAAATTTTCTGTTTTATGTATGTCATATTATTTCTTTAAAATGCGGGCGAAGCCGCGGGCACCACTAATACCTACATAAAAATGTTAATACTCTTGTGAACAAGACTACTTAATATAATAAAAATCACCGTCAATTATGTACTTTGATAAAGTTTAAATTAGCCTTAATTATTCATACTAAATACCTTTGTGACACGGGTTCGTTACTGCTTCAATTTAATTCAAAAGTTTCGGTAGCGAGTGACACGAGCTTAGTGGATGGCGAGATAAGTTTCAGGGACTTGTTGATAAATGTTGATAAACCCCATTCCCTGGACCATTGTACTACTACAATGGTCCAGGGAATGGGGTGGAACGTTTATGGACATGGGGGGCGACAGGCGACTCGGCGCCTAGATTATTGCTCCTCTAGGATCTTAGGGTTGCTGAAGAGCTATCATAATTATTATTCAAATAGAAAAATGGGGCAGTTTTTGGGGACTGCCGATAGAAGTTACAACTAACAGACGTGTAAATTGTATCGTCGAGCTATAAAATTATTATTTTTGAATAATTTTTAGTTTGTAGAGAACTGTTAATTACCAATTTAAACTTTCATTCTTGATCATAAAGCATGCGGGAACGATGACGCGTGTTCCATGATGTTTGATCCCAAAAAGTGCTCAATGCGCAAATCTTTGAACATCGTTGTCAATTGCTATCACACAGCTTGACACGGGTCTCTTGTCAGAGTATCTAAATGGGGATGGATAGACTACTTTTAAGAACTTAAGCGTATAGGTTTCTTCACAATCTTTTCCTTCACTGGTTAAGCTAGTGATAATAGCTAGTGATAAAGTAATTAATCACAGACTCCTCAATTGTTTCGGGCCAGGTTTCTATTCACTAGGTTATCATTGCTTCGAAACATTGGAATATTATTATCCAGATGCCTTATTAATTCTCAAAAGCTAAGTTGCTAATCTATTTAGGTATCATTATTAGAGGAGACCTAAAGTAGTCCGCTTAGCTTCGGTTTGTTGCAGCAAGTTATGGGTAAGAGGCTGACTTATGTCGGATATTTTGTTGTTTAAGAAACTTGGATGCTTTCAACCTGTCTTTAGTTCTCCGAAGTTTGACTACTAACAACCAGGACAAGCGGATTAACTTCACTTTGAACGGAAGCGAAGGAAATCACTATCTAGTCACCTACATAAACTTTTGTTCAATTATGTACGAGTATGTAATACTTACTTAATTCAGTTTAGAACTATATAGTAGTTTAGTCTAGCATTAAACCTATATTCAATGTACGTGCAAGTAAAATATCTTTTTAATTGTAATAAGATTATTTGTAACATTACTCGTTTATTATGGCGTTCATGTACCAGCCCTACGTTTTTAGGACATATAACAACAAATTCCTCACACGAACTTTATTAGTTCATCGTCTTGTGACATCGTTGGTATTTATATTTACTCTATATTATTAAACTCTAATATATTAAATAAGTAATATTTATTTATTTATTGTATATATTATATTGCTCGTTAATATTCTGTATATAATTTCTAATTTTTACGTAGTGCATTTTACGTTCATTTACTAGCATATTTTTACAGGCTTTTCCTCATCTTCATTTATTCACATTTATGCATGCTACTGTTAAACTTACACATTATGCATTTTAAATGTCACAATTCTGCATTTGTACACATCCAATTATTACGTGCATAAAGTACTCTCACATAAATTTTAGCTTTGTACAACGATCCGTTAAACGTCAAAAAGCTATTACTTTGGTCCAGAAATAAACTAGAAAATGGTGGCGCTCTATAAAGCTACATTAACAATACGTTGAGGTAACTCTTATGGAGTATAAGGGACGTTCATAATGGAAATAGCCAATACAAAGAACGTTCTCGGACAAATTACACTGGAGCTACATATTGTTGTGGATCATAGTAATGTGTTGTGTTTCGTTCGTCTGTTTAATGAAACGAATTATAATCAATCACTGGTAATCATTAATTTTAGGATAAGAAGAATAAAGGCTTTTCAGGTTAGTCAGAATATAAATTATGCTATATTATGTTGTTTATTGAGATGAAGTCTAAAAGTCTAAAGTCTGGTCGCTGAGAGAATGCGTCCTTGAAGGCTGGAAAATTTGCTAATATCAGTTGTAGCTCCTGAATCAAAGTATAGCATTAAGGAAATAAAAATAAGATAAATATATTATACCAAAAACATGACATGCCTAAAATCGTTCAGGATACTAAGATTTTTCTCCGTAATAACCTTTCCATTCAAACAGAACATTCATCGGAACTTCCTCCAGACCGCTTTTCCCTTGACCGAGTTGCCGCACCTAATTCTTCTATTATACTTACGAACATTCGACACGATTTATGGATGGATTGGAGCGTACCATTTCTTAGACGTAGCCTATTTGTACTACTTTCCCTCGAGTACATTAACGATTTGTTTTCGTAAATGCGTACATTTGTGTTGTGCCAAAAATATTTGTTTAGAAATAGAGTGCCCATTCAGATGTAAACTGATACATTATTAGACTAGACAGTTCATAATTTATTGAGGCTCATAGACAAAGTTGTGTAACAGTAGTTATTATTTATTGATAGTACTATGTATTTACTCCGACAGAGTCTAATTACCCTTTAAAATCGGCTGAAAATCAGTTGCCGAGATCCAATCTCGGTTTTTTCTGACCTCCGGAACCCTTTTCATAGACTTTAGCTGCAACACTCGATTATGTATTTTGTTTGTTTTTATTTTTTAATTTACTTTATTATTTTCAGTTTCTTTATATTTTGTATAATTTTATTTCTTAAGAAAATGTAGTCAATAAGTTCATAATTAAGTTTGTGTTTCCATATGTGTATTTTTGGATTTCACTGTTTATTATGTGTATGTGTGTGTGTGTGTATTTGTTGTTGTTGTTCTTGAAATAAAATAATCTATCTATCAATCTATCTAAAACAGTGTAACAACATTGCTCGCTTTTCAATAGGTTAGAGTCCCGCAAAATAAAAATATAAACGATGAACATATATACCACGTATCCGTTCTTCACTTCTATCACCATCTATGAGCACATGTATAAGAACGGTAATTTTAAGATGGTAAAACCACTAAAACCTTCTGTTCGACTCCGGCGGGACCACCGGCACGCTCTGAAAACGAAGTTTGAAATATTCGTACCCGAACCAGAAAAACTTGAAATAGGTGACTCTCCGAAGTCGAACTTTTTTTTATAATATAGGAGTAGCAGACGAGCATACAGTCCACCTGATGGTAAGTGGCTACTGCCGCCCATGGACATCTGTAATCAACCCCAGATAGGATTAGATATTCCCACCTGAGGTCGGCCACAGATGCGCCGCTACCCCTGAGGACTAAGCTAAAACGCCTCGGAATAGTCTGTCTCCCTTACCACACCCTTCAAACCGGAACCCAGCATCGCTTAACACTGCTGTTCTGTGCTGTCCACAAAGGGTTCTACCACCTTCAAACTACAAAGAGTTCTACTACGCCTTATGTGTATTTAAGTTTTTGGATACCAGAAGGCATCGTATGCTTTAATACAAGTATGTGCTAACATTTCTCCCTCTATTAAGTCATAAAAATTCCTTGAAATATGATTAAATGCCACGACCGCGGAGCGCGTATTGTTTCTTCACTTGAATATACACAACAATGCATGCGAGTAAACGCGAATTTCTTTGTCAACAAAATGGCGAAATCAAACAATATAAAGACGGAAAAATACTATTTGTAGTGTCATGACGTCACAGCGCAGTTAAGGTCAATGCAGCGCAAACAAGCCGTGACACTGGAAAATATTTATTCATGACAGAAAAGATTGGACATCGACTTAATGGGATACGTATCATATTTTATTTATCACTTCAAGAAGTAGTTTTCGATTACTCGTTGCTACTATCGAATATAGTTGGCGCGTGTAACCTACATTCGATTCGGAGCGACACGCTTTCGCTACGATTTTCGAGTTTGGCATTAAACATAGTCATTGCGTTACTAGAGTACTTACAAAGTCTTTTTGGTAGTATAATTTTTCATAACATCAATGTTAAATAATGACTATATATTATTATACAATACCGCACTTTTTACCACGCTTTTATTAGCTTGGGTTGTATGTATGTACGTATCTATGTAACGGAATCTTTAAACTCGATTTTTACCCATTTTGAACAGTCCGATTAATTTAAAATTTTGAACAATTATCAAGAACCGATGACAATACACGATTTTAATAATTTTATCCCATTCTCTTCATCAGGATCTTCAGGAATCAGGATTAACGATTTTCCTCGTTCCGATTTTAGCGTATTTTTGTTTTTAAACTATGTATAATTATTTATTTGTTATATATAGAGCATAATTTATGGAATTGTAGTGGAATTATATTTTTTTAAAGTATATAATGATTAAGTCGTATTATTAATTATAATTCCTACAGTGTTAGTAGATATAAGCAGATAAGAAATATCACAACCTGAGATATATGATTAATATTTGAGTGATATACCCTATACCTATGCAGAATACCTTGTATAACCGACCATCGCAACTCTGTCAGTTGATGAGGGCTAAGTTGCCTCTACCTTCGTCAAACGATAAAGATGTTTTTCCAGCGTGCTAATGAACGCAAAAACCAAACTTAATCACATAAATTGCTTCTATATTTAGTTTAATTCCCAATTACAGGGTCGTTTTACATTAAAGTAGTTCTACAACACCTAAAAGGTGGTAGAAAATCCTTTATCGTTCGACTCCTGCGGCACCACCGCCACACCTATTTCTGCCTCATAACAGCAGCGTTAAGCGCAGCTGTGTTCTGGTTTGAAGGGTGTGGTAAGGGAGACATACTTTTCCGATGCGCTTCAGCTTGGTTTTCAGGGGCAGCGGCGCATCTATAGGCGACCTCAGGAAGGAATATCTAATTCTATCTGAGGTTGATTACAGCTGGCCATGGGCGGCCAGTAGTAGTAGTCAGATGGACTGCATGCTCGCCTGCTACTCCTATTAGAGATGTGCGCGAGTCAGGTCAACTCGAGTCAGTACTCGAGTACTTACATAAACTCGCATACTCGAGTACCAATAGTGATACTCGAGTACCAGTAATACTCGAATACTGACGATACTCGTAAACTACAACTACTACTCGTACAAGTAAAAACTTGTTTCATTTTGTGTAGTGAGTGGCGTCTTTTTTTTTTTTGCTCTGCCGTGCTATTGGACTGTATGTTGCAAAGTACTCGAGTACTTTGTGAATACTTTGGACTCGAGTACTGACTCGATTCTTTTTTATATGAGTACTAAAGTACTTGAATACCAAAAATGGCCGACTCGGCACATCATTAACTCCTATATTATAAAAAAAAAACTGGTAAAGTGTAAAAATGTAAACTATTATTTTTAGTAGTTCTTACTACACCTGTCTACTACATTTCACTGCATTCCATTAATTTTAATGTTAATAGTAAATAGTCACACGACAAATGAACTACTTATTTTTAAAGTCACAACGATATATCAAACTCTTAAATTAAAAATTATACGTATTTTGCAAGGAAACTCCTTGAGTTAATAACGAGATTTGGCGGACAAACAAGATAGGATGAAAAAGATATTTCAACATGCTGAGCAGAGATAACATTTTCGTGCTGCAACATAATCTTAAATTCAAGCATACACCAAGTATAAATCAACTTCAATGACCTCTACTCAGCATTTTCTCTTAAATGAAATTTTCCGTAGGTGGTTACGAAACTTTTGGAGACTTTTTGTGTAACGACCTAAGTCATTAAGGCTAACCTTCGCAGCGATTTAGGAGCTAACCCTATGTTTTATATTATGAGCTTTTATAAGCCTTAAATTACTCAAAATGCTACGACACAGCTACGAGATGCGTAGACCTTTTGCGTAGGTCATTCATTACTCCAGCCCCGACGACGTCACTTCTCCCATCTAGATAATTTATGAGGACTCTAACGGAATAATAATAAGATGAATCATTCTGATGTTTTCTTATAAAACAGACTTGTAATGTAAACTGAAAGGAACATTATTTAAGCAAAGTATTACATACTTTCACAAATGGAGTTTATTTACTAATATGTCCCGATTATGGTTAGACACACATGAGCAATAGTGTAACATAAAAAAAAATATGTACGATCGTGTTACCAAGGAATATTCGCAACATTGCAACGATTTGAAACAATGTGTGATTTTAAACAAATATATAAGTTTTAAAGAAAATTCCCCTTGTAAAACGTTACTTTAACGGCTGCGAACGATGCTCCTCTTCTCGATCGTCGATATTTTCACACACACACACACACACACATTTGTATGTAATAGAAAGACACGTAGAAAGAATAAAGTCGTATGGAAAGGGCTTAACGCTATTTTCTTTCTCGACAATTTTTACCATGTATCTCTTACAGCATGCCGCATTAAGGATCTTCGTTCTGCAACCTGTACGCATATATTTATATGTATTTCTGTTTAGTAATTATAAAATTGGCCCCTATATCTTTACTCCAAATATTTAACAACGTGTAAGTGATTAAACTGTGTTCGCCCACTGTGTGGTTCAGACAGTTTTTAATTAACCCGCTTTATGAAATACTCCGTTGTTCTTACTGTGTAGTGGAAAGTTTGTAAAGTCTCATACAATGGAAAATATATTAGTTTACAAATGGAACTTAGGACTCTCGTACAAGTATTAATTAACTGATATTCGAGCGAACCTTGTATTTAAGAAGGCTTGAAATTAATACATATACTTAGTATTCGAAATTGATTTAATTGAAATAAATTAGTACCTACCTATAATTATAATTAATTAATTAATTTATATTAATCTCAATATAAATTATTTTAAACCATACCAATTTTAATTTACGAGTATTCGTCCAATGGTCAAAATTCGATCATAATCATACATTTTTCATTTTTCATGAGCATGCGTCATATTAGATTTGATGACGCCCCTGACCCTATGATGTAATGTCATCTAAACCAAATGTGTATGCAAAGTTTCAGCTCAATCGGTTGGAGTCAACTGATTTAAAATTCTGTTGCAAATTTTTCCCCTTTAACATGCGAACAAACAAGACAAGTTTTGCAATTAATATATCCACTAAGAAAGCTACAGTAAATTAAAGTGATTTATAAGTACTTATATACGATAAAACAGCTACGACAAATCAAAAACATAACATCAAAGCATCTAAAACTTGTATAGTGTTACAAATGTCATCGAACGCCGAGGGCCAAGGTACAACCGGGAATGAATATCAAACGAGAGAGTCGAGCTTCATTTGATTCAACGTTATAAATAAACGCATGTTTATCGTGATCTCAGATAACTTAATAATAATTGGTTTGCCATAATTCTGCGTCGTCGTATTGGATTTGGAATGACGTCACTAATCTTATGAAATTGCGTGTATGAAAAATTTTAGCTCAATCAAAATTTCACCCTTACATACATACAAAAAACAAGACAACTTAAATTAAAGCTTGTACAAAAGTTCTGAACTAATTCGTCTTTGTCCATTCATATTTAGATTAAAAGGTCCACCTACCACAAATCAACCATATATCGCACATAGCATGTAAAACTTGTCTGATGTACAAATGTCATCGAACGCCGAGGGCCAAGGTACAACCGGGAATGAATATCAAACGATAGAGAGTCGAGCTTCATTTGATTCAACGTTATAAATAGACACGTGCTCACACTGCATTCAATTTACCATACCAGTTGATCCGAGACTTCGGTCACAGTAGAAATATGGACAGTACGGAAACTCCCTACAAAGCGCTCGAAACGGCACACTCACACAAACAAGCGCATCTACGAGGCCCCTAAGTGGTTCTCCCGGTGCTTCAGTAGCGAGTGTCGCATCAAAACGAGCGGTCACGTTGTTATTTATTTGCTATTTTTTTCCGCGATCTTTTTAAAAATGCCACGAAAGTATTGCGTGGTATATGGCTGTTTAAACTCGGCTTCATCAAAACCGGAGTTATCATTTTTTACACTTCCTGGTGATTTTGAAAGATAAGAAATAAGATGATTTATTGTTATAATATTATTATTATAATTTGTAGGTGTTTTAAATCATATGTTTCTAATATTATATCATTATAAACAGCATTCTAAACTAAATTATATATATTATTCCAAAGTAATTTAATTATTATACACATAAATAAAAACTTTATAAAAATAGGAACTATAATTAAATTAATTTGTAGGTACTTACTAGAATTAGATAAAATCAGTTTTACAGTACCTTGTCCTTGTTTCCCAATACTTTATTTAAAAAAGCTGTTCATAAGAATGAGAATCTTTTATACTATAAAATTTGACAATAAAGAATTCCGGACTTGTCGTAGCAGAAGAAAATATTTTTCAGTAAATAATTTGTAATTTATAAAGAATAAATCATTTTTTTATGTAATGGTTTTTTTAATTACTAGATATCATACGCATTTTTGACATAAAAATGCGTGACAAACACCTAAAGAGTGATGTTTAATGTTCCCTGCCCGCGCGTCCGCTCCGAAGAGCGGACGAATCGTCTTCGTCCAACCGCGGCTCGTGTATGCTGCCGCCAAAACTCGTAAAAGGTTACGCCGTAATTAATACTAAGTTAAAGATCTACAAAAAATCAAAGTAAGTTGCATCACAAGTTGTATCAATTTTTAAGTGTTTTCCGTAATTAAAAATGTAGATAATAATAATGATTATCGTCTTTTGCTGGGATTAGCTGACGCCGTGAGATTACCTACTTATATTATTTGTAAACTGCGTAGTTATTGAAATTCGATTGATTGATCATTACAGCACAGTAAATGCTAAAATAGAAATAAATAACACAATTATTAAAAAAAATAGTGACAACCCTATGCTTCGATGAAGTTTAGGTAGTTATTTTATAAATTAGGCTTAGTTTCCATACTGTCCATATTTGTACTGTGCTTCGGTAGAATGTGAACAGTTTTCAACGTATTTAATAAACACGATAAAACGTTTGTTTGTGTGTTAATTCGAAATTGGCATTATCTAAGTACAAAGTTCATGTCGTTTATGCAAAACTGTTCGAATGTGGTTTTATAAATCGTTTAACTACAAAATATTTGAAGTTCAGTCCTGAATAGTATCTATTATTGCTTACCTACGTTGTTAAAGAAAAAAATATCATTATCCAGTAAATATTTACAAAAATTATTGCGTACAGAAAGTCCATAATATACCAAAGGATTATTTGGCAGGTAAAACTCAGTGGTCTGAAATAGCTCCAGTACCCTTACCATGAGTTTTTACGTTTTGACAAATATGACTTATTTGTTATTTGTTTACGTACTAGCCCATACAATTTCCAAGTTCTGACACTATCCGTTAGGGGCGCTGATTGGAAATTGTATGGGCAAATACGTAAACAAATACCAAGACAGTCATATTTGTCAAGACGTAAAAACTCATAGTAAGGGTACAGCTCCACATTTTCCTACACTTTAAACATGTATGTAATAGAATGTCTTCCGACGCTTTTACATAACGAATCACCTTGTGAAGTGGTGGTAGATTATTGACGTTAAAAATAATTCTGCAAAGATGTAATTTAAATAAAAAACTGTTAAATTTGATGTTGTTTATCTCATATGCCTAGATAGTCATGACCATTTATGACTACAGCAAGATAGAGTCGTTCTCTCAAAGATTTATGAAGCATGCGCCACGAGGTTTAAACTTCATTTTATTGCAATACTTATCTCAGCTCAGAAGGGCTTAGGTTAAATCTTGTTTAATAAACCACTTGACACGTTGGCTCGCTTTTACAACCTTCGGGGCTACTTTCTCACGCTGACTTACAAACATTAATGTCTTACGGGATTACACTGTAAAAGTCTTGGATGTATTTGCTTCAATTTGGTAAATATATATTATGTTAATTTGCTTCGGTTTATAAAATACACATTATTATGTAGAATTAAGTTATACACAAAGTAATATTCATTGAAGCTGTTAGTTAACTTTTATTTAATTATTTTTTACAAGATAGGTGATAAGGCAAGTTTAACATCTATCCATTACAGTCTTACTATTGAGTCTATAATACATCTCATTAATTCAGGTCAATCAGTATTTATAGCTTAGATTTATAGATAGAACTTTGTAGAGATCTCAAATACGATACGTTTTAACCGATTATACGAATAGTTTCTCAATTCGATCTCATATTTTATCACGATATAAGTATTCCTTCATCGTTAAAGTTAGCTAAGCTCCAATTCTAATAGACAAGTTAAACAGAAGTATCTCAAATTATAGAGGCCTCATTACTAAATTATAAAGCCCAACGGTTCTAAGGTTTTACCTACATACATCGATTAGTAAAGATACTTCGCCGCCTTGAAATTGAATGAAGCTACAAACGGCTTATTGTAGTAAGTTATTTTTTTTAATTCTTGACAAATAAAAACATTTTTAGAGAAAATTTACGAATAAATAACTAATACTGCGTAATTTAACTAATAAATAAATTAACTAATAAATAATTATTTCAAATATATTAGGGACATTTTAGCACGGTGACGTGGCAAAACTTTTTTACGCAACTATTTCAATTCTCAAAACTGGGTACATTTTCTTGTTAGGAGTGAGTAATCTTTACTAATCTATGCCTACATACAACATAATTGTGAGGTCTACAAAGTTGGCGACGTAGGTAATGACAAGGCTTTATAATCGACGCTACATTAGTTATGTATTGTGGGAAATAACAGTTTAATATGTAGGTATAATTTGTTATATGCCTCATTTATAATGTACCGAATGGAGGGCGGGGAAGCAATTAGGGGTGCAGATAGGCTGCCATTAAAAATACATTTTAAACGAAGGCATATTGAGTTTTATTTAATAAATGGGCTTTTGTCCGGCCGGACAGAATGGGGAGCACATCACTCAATTTTTAATTAAAATTTTCGGGGTAATGTTTCCTATTTAGGCATAAACGTTCATAAAATCGATTCAGCTAGTTTAAACAAATATAAAATGCTAATCAACAACAAAAAAACATTTTCTAACACTTCTATTTGCCAAAGATGAAAATTATTTTCTGGAATGCAATTCAAGATTGCTCTAATATTGCAATTAAAGAAACAAATATTTATTTGAAATTTGAAACTTAGTGTACAAGTTGAGTCTCATGTAAGATGAAAATATAACGTGGCATAATATATTTTGTACGCAATGACAGCAATATCTTTTAACTCGTAGACGGTTTTGCATTAGAGAGCCTATCTGCATAATTTACATACTCATTACATGAATTACTTTGTACATATTATTCCTATCTCTAAGGATAGTACCACCAAAGCTAATTAAATAGTAAAAGTAATCCACCAAAATATTTCTATTCTTGTATTCATTTGTTTCAATGAATAATTGCGGGGCAGTGAGGGATAGTGCCGCTTTCCCTTAGAGTGAGAACTTACGGTGAAAATTAAAATAGAATGTGAAAATTAAGGTGAAAGACAGTTATCATTTTCAAAACAAAAGACAACTATTCCGCGTCAGGGCACCAGGGCGGAAGAAAAACGCTTCGTAAGTTCTAATTCTTAGAAGTCGTTGGGTAGTTTAACACTATCTTATATATAAAATTTTCGTGTCACAATGTTAGTTACCGTACTCCTCCGAAGCGGCTTTACCGATTTTCACCAAATTTTATATGCATATCCAGTCGGTCTGAGAATCGGCTACTATCTATTTTTCATACCCCTAAGTGATAAGGGTTGTTCACCCTTAACATTTTTTTATTAATATGGCAACACGTGTGCCGGGTCAGATAGTAATTAATAACAAGAGAAATACCATATGACACTTTAGTATTAGTAGATGATAATATCAGTAGTAATTGTACCTTTCCATTTGTCTTCAGACTTTTTGAGAAATAACAAACGTAACTAAGTAACATTGCCATTTTACTTAGCCGCGAAAAGTAGGTCGAGTAATTTATTCAGTACATTTTTATTATAATTGAACATGACCTTAAATGTCACATAACTAAAATTAGGTCCCTATACAGTCACTTTTTCTGCACTAACTATAAAAATGCTAATAAACTAATTGCTTGCCTTTTATTTGTTTTCCCTAACGACTCCATTACATTTAAGGACTAAACGAAAAGCGATGAATAGACAAAGTTATACTTCTTATAATTGGATCAAAGAGGTTAACTGATATCACTGTCGAAGTTTCTATCTTTATTAGAATGGTTAAAGAAGAAATGTGTTTTAAAGCTTCATTCGAGCTTTAAAACACACTTCTTCAAATAAAGTCTGTCAATGAAATACGTAAAAAGACAAACACATAAACTTTAAGAATGGTTGAAAATCATTTACAACCATTCTTCAAGCTGTATATCCTGTAAGTAGTTATCTAGACATCTATCTAGCTAGAAATTGACTCAGCAATGCGATTTAAATGTCCATGTTTATATGTCCACGGTTATGAAAAAGAAATAGAAATATTTATATTTATTCATTTAAGTAATAAATCATTTACGGAAATTACACTGCATGAAACATCAACTTTAGTTCTTTTAAAGACCATGAAATTTGTCCAACACAAGCCGTGTGTTTAGATATTAAATTTCATTGTTTTCAATTGTTTTATCAATATCTTCATCATTATTTCACATGTCATACCATCTTCAATTTTTAATTAACAAGCATAGCGAATTACCGACAAATTTTATGTGACATACAATTTCAAACAACTCTTATTAACCACAGAATGACAACGAAGCTCTTCGGTCCCAAACACACAACGGTTATATACGTGTATTAGGATCCACATCAACACTGGATTGTAAACAGAGAGTTAATAATTGAAATCCACGTTCCAACACGTCTAATTTGGCTTACCACAGCAATTTCAAGTGATATTAAACCAAGGTAGCATACCACATAACTACGCTACCTTTACGTGAAATTTACGCTCCTCCAAGGTAAATTCTAAGTATTCATATATTTTAAAGAGGTTACTTCAAATGAGTAACTTTACAGAAGAATGTAAGCAAAGCAAAATGTACTAACAATTTATCAATGACCCAAAAAATTTGTCTGTCTATACTGGCACTGGTATACAGGTATGTGAAATCTACCAATACGCACTTGACCAGCGCGGTGGACTATGGCCTAATCCTTCTCATTATGAGAGGAGACCCGTGCCCAGCAGTGGGACAGTAATGGGTTGTTGATGATGATGATGATACTGGCTAATCTTGGAATTGGAAGTGTGGTCCAGTTTGTCATTGCGTCTTGGTAAGATTAAATTAATTTATTTACTTCCTATGTAACACTAATAGCAAAATAATCATATATCCCATCTAATGTTAATATTACATATTTTTTCCCTAACTCCCGAAATTCTTATCGATAGAGCGTATACTGTAGTAGGTACTGGTTTTACGTAAACTAGATTTAGGAAGGTCGTCTAGGTACCGCTCTAGACGTACCTACCCGTTACACATCAATCACCTTGTACCTGTCTCACTAAACGGGTTTCAGTCTAGATATTCTTAGGTTGAAGAATTTACGGGCCAGTAAACTAAAGGAAAATACCATGGATAAACGCAACGCAGATAAGTCAAGTTACAAAGGAAACAGTACTGCTAAAAGGCCAAAAAACATTATTTGAAAAATGTCGGCAAAAAACGAAATACAATTTATGTAAGTGCGCTGAAAAACTTGCTCTACACTAATCAAGGGATAGAGTCAGCGCTGAAGAGATCTACTACCCCCCTGGCCAGTAAACTGAGTATTTAATCCTTTCCTTTCTTACAAAGACAAACTCAGCAGTGAGAATGGATTGAAGATTTAATTCGAGAGTTAATACGTACTTACGAGTACTAACCCTGTCACGGCTGTGTCACTTCAAAATACCCTCATATCGATTTATTATTGAAAAACCCTCTTAATATTTCTAAAAATGCTATTGGAGATGGAATTCCTTTGCTATTGGAGATGAATAAAACACTTTTATTATAAACTCCCCATAACATTTACAAAATTTTCCCGAAGAATCTTTATACAAATTCCCAATTAATATGTACATTAATATCCTTCATGAATACTGTTCATGTCTTATAAATTATAAATATAATAAAAGCGACCGGCCAAATGACCGTGACGCCCGACCTTCATAATAACATGCCGTGAATATTTTCATTACCGAAACGCCATTGGGCAATCCCATTTTTAGGGAACCGAAATACGTAATCCTGTTAAATTGACATAAAAATACAACATAGGATATTTTTGAAATTGAAATAACATATTGTCTGATGGTAACTGCCTCCCTTAGATATCTGTAGCCAACTCCATATTGAACAAGGATTCTACTTGAAGATCGCTGTGATGATGGTATCCTATTCCTATCGGTTTTTAAAACGCTTTTATTAGCTTGGGTTGTATATTTGTATGTAACAGTAACGGAATCTTTGAACCCGATTTCTATCCACTTTGAACGTTCAGTTTAATTCAAAATTTTGAACAATTATCAAAAACCGATGACAATACACGATTTTAATAATTTTGTACCATTGTCCTTATCAATATCTTCAGGATAAACGATTTTCGAGGCGAGAGAAAGCGCCTTATGGAGCGTTCAGGCAAAGTTACTAGATTGATTTTTAGCTTTGGAAAATAATAATGTTATTTCCCTATAACTCAAATGTACTGAAACATATCTATAATGCCATCTTGTAGAATGATTTTTAGGATTCCGTACTCAAAGGATAAAACGAAACCCTCCGCTGTCTGCTCGTGAGCCACAGGGCTTTATCTCTTAAACCGTAATAGATAGACACTTGATTTTTTTTACAGGCGATGCATAATGATGGTCGCTATAACAACAAATACTAAAAACAATAACATAAATATAGTTCAAAAAACTAAAAACACGCTTTTATGATAAAATCAACTAAAAAGTAGAAAATAATTTTCAATCTAGGAATCAATTAAGGAACAGTAAATTGTATAATTGTGGAAAAAGTTGTCGAAAATTGATAAGTGGAGCACTCCACGCTTTTTTACAATTATAAAATTTACTGTTCCTTAATTGATTCCTAGATTGAAAATTTTTTTCTACTTTTTAGTTGATTTTATCATAAAAGCGTGTTTTTTAGTTTTTTGAACTATATTTATTTTTTTATAATATAGGAGTAGCAGACGAGCATGCAGTCCACCTGATGGTAAATGGCTACTGCCGCTCATGGACATCTGTAATCAACCCCAGATAGGATTAGATATTCCTACCTGAGGTCGGCCACAGATGCGCCGCTACCCTGAGGACTAAGCTGGAACGCCTCGGAAAAGTCTTTCTCCCTTACCACACCCTTCAAAACGGAAAACAGCATCGCCTAACACTGCTGTTACTAGGTAGAAATAGGTGCGGCGGCGGTGCCGGAGTCGAATCACAAAGGGTTCTACCACCATCAGAATGATCGGAAGATAACTACCATCTTCCAAATCTCAAACATATTCTATTACTATTATGGTGAACAAAACAATGAAACATGTAATTACGGGCACATATACAACGAACTGATTAGAATACTTAATTTTAATAAGTACTTATTTTTGAAGTTATTATAATTCCCATATACCTACTTATATCTACTACTAACTTCTGAATGTCCTCCATATTCGAAATTTTGTTTTACTGAAAATTCTTGTCTACCCAAAGCAGTAAAGATTGAACTAGGTACTTAAGTCTGTTACGAAAAAATGGAAGGACTATACTACCTCTAAATTGGCAAAAAGTATAGATTCGGCGCCGAAGGTTAAAAGTACCGCAGGACGTCGATTTAGCTGTAACTTATGTATACATAGTTTCGTGTGTATTACGTATGTTTGGAAAGTTTAGATAGCATAATAACAGTAATTTATACCCAAATGACCTTTATTTATACGTCTATTATTATAAGTCAAGTACCATAACTCAATACTGAAATTATAATCTATTCTCACGGAAAATGAAATATTTTATATTTACATTGATATCTTGAATGTGATATGTTATATTTGATATTTACATTATATATTGAAATATTTTGTATTTACATTGAATATCTTGAATGTGATATTCAATGTAAATAATATATGTGAATACGCCTTTCAATAGTCACTAATGGTCATTTTAAATGAGCTCGAATGTTTTAAGTTGCATGTCATATTTCAAACTAACCTTGACCGTGCTACGATTGACATATCGATTCAAAACAATTCATTATTCATAAAATAATTTCCAACGTAACGTCCTTCAGACGTAGGTATATTATTTAGCTTTGAATAAATCTTAGACCAAGTGTCTGAAGATGAGTAGACGCTCTAGGAGAACAAAACCTAACGTTGCTACGTAAGTTACCACGATGTTGAGACCAGGTTATCTTCTTTACATTACGTCACAAGGATAGCGTTATATAATAACAAAAATAACTTAACAGCATCGATACATTTGCGACTAAACAGGGCAATTGATCACAGATGACATTAATTTCAAAATTTGGCTCCAAAGAACATGCTTGGAATTTTATCATTTAACTATTTGTTACTAACTTGAATGACTATGTACAGGTTAAACTTGTTGTTATTGCTCTTATAATCTTTAGGGTTCTACAAAATCGGCAGTAAATCGTTCACTGAGAAAATTAATATTTTATCGATTTTCAAACGCGTGCCGCGTAACATTTACGTAACGCTGGTAAATCATGAATACATACGTAGCAGGAACGCACTCGTACACCAAACGACGTTTACGTTACCAGGAATAGTTCACAACCGCTGTACTGTGCTGGGTCAGATCATGTGTTTGCTATGGTGGCCATATTTATGGTGTTGACTTGAACCGATCAGCATAGCGAATGTTCACACTAAAACAAGCTGTGTTATTTACGTAGACGTTGCAGCGTTGATGGTTGAAGGATTTTATTTACTTGAATGAGTTATTTGGTGTTTAAGGTTTAATCTCGGTATTGATCGCGGCGCGGTGAGGTCGCGTGGTGCGCGCTCGCGGCTGGCTTCGCCGCGACTGGGCGGCCGCCCGCCCGCCTAGGGTTGCAAGTGAGTGAAATTGCCGATACAAACATCGATAGCTATATCGAAGGCAAAATATCGATAATACATAATATTTCATAAAATCAACGTGATATTAACGATGTACCCATAATTCAAAACTTTCATAAAATATTCAAGTACTTTTTCATTTCTGAAAACAAATTTCAATTACTATTATTTTGGGCATTTTTACACCATCTATTCGTATTACTATAACAAATATTATACATTAACCAGAATTACAAGTGTGCAAGTTGAAACCATGGAAATAATTAGAAATGATCAAAAATTAAGACTACCTTACTAATATGATTAATCCTAACATAGTCGTCAGTAGTCATCACCGTAGCACTTCATATGTGATCAAAAAAGATATTCCTATTTTATACCGGCATTATCTCCAGCGATTTAAAATTTTCTACATCAATTTTTTGTAATGACAATGTCATCGGTATCAATATCGATATTTTCGAACTTCGATATATCGTTGCATCTCTACGCTCAAGATACGCCCTGTACGACTGCGCGCCGCTGTTTTGTTTTGACCCTCCGCTGCTGGGACTCGAGCAGACGAAACCGTCCAGCCGAATTAAATTGTCAATAAACTTGAATTGGCTGCGCTTTTATTGCTTCTCGTTTATCTTTATCTGTGCTCTGCACGTTTTAAGCTTACGGTCTGTGTTTCATTAAAATTTACATCACAAAACTGGTTGCTACGAGTTACAGAAGTCGATATCAAATTCAAGTGTTTTTACAATAGCCGCAATATATTAGGAAATCATATTAACATTACGTTCCATTCCTAAGTATTATTATATTTTAATGCTCTCCTAAAATCACAAAAGCGAAATATTAATAAGGATCAAAGGTGGTTTAAACTTCCGAGAACTTTTCTAGTTTCGACTTCGCAAGTATCACCACCGCACTTATTTCTGAATAATAACTGTGTTAAGCGCTATCTCGTACCCTAACAATTCTGGTCTATTGTATAATTTGAAGGTGGTAGAACCCTTTGTGGTTCGACTCCGGCGGCACCACCGCCACACCTATTTCTACCTAGTAACAGCAGTCTTAGGCGCTGCTGCGTTCCGGTTTGAAGGGTGTGGTAAGGGAGGCAGACTTTTCCGAGGCGTTCCAGCTCAGTACTCAGGGGTAGCGGCGCATCTGTGCCCAACCTCAGGTAGGAATATCTAATCCTACCTGGGCTTGATTACAGATGTCCATGGGCGGCAGTAGCCACTTACCATCAGGTGGACTGCATGCTCGTCTGCTACTCCTATATTATAAAAAAAAAATACTTAGTATAGTAAATAATACACAGACGCGTGTCTACTTATTGCTCAGGGTAGCAACGCGTCTGTTGTTGACCTCAGTTAGGACTTCAATCAGTTTCACCGCAGGCACGTTTGCTTTTCTATACTAATATTATAAAAAGGAAAACTTTGTTTGTTTGTTTCATTGCAATGAATAGGCTCAAAAACTACTGGACCAATTTTAAAAATTCTTTCACCATTCGAAAGCTACATTATCCATGAGTAACATAGGCTATATTTTATATGAAATATATTTGATAAATAGATTTTGAGGCGGTACAAAGTTTGCCGGGTCAGCTAGGTCTCTAATAAAAAGACAACATGTTTAAAAATATATAGTAGTGTATATGTATAGTAATCCATCTTTTTATGGGTAGCGTAATAGACTGAGGATTAAGAACATAATTTTATGAAAGGAATCCCGAAATATAATTAATGATGGGCCAATAAAGTGTTATACAATAAAGTATGGCACATTAATATACATACAACAAATACACACATTTTATATACGAATATTATATTGCGATATTTTATTATTACACGCTTTTTATTAGCTTCACCTGTATGTTTGTATGTTTGTTTGTATGTTTGTAACCGACTTCTTTGGGCGCGATTTTGACCCACTTTAAACGGCCAGATTTCGTTCAAACTTTGTAGATTTATTTCACAATTATACTATTTACTGTTCCTTAATTGATTCCTAGATTCATTTAGATTTTCTACTTTTTAGTTAATTTTATCATAAAAGCGTGTTTTTTAGTTTTTTGAACTATATTTATTTTATATTGCGAAACTCTTTGGCTGTGCTACGAATAATTGAATTGGAAACAAAAGAGATTGCGGCAGATTTTTGTACGAGTACCTAAATTGTGGCGGAGTTGGAACAATGGCTCCAAGGCGATATTTGGAAAGAAAATATTCCGCAGTGAATAACAGTGTTGGCGGTCTAAAATCTATAAACATAAATAATACTGACGTGTCTGTTTGTCATGCTAAAAGAACAGCTTTTTATAATGCATATGAAAGTATATACTGATGAATAAAGTAACATTAAATAGAACGACGATTTCTTAATCTACGAAATACTGATTGGTTTTTGATCTCTCTCTGGCAGGTATTGAATATTATAAGGCGTAACTCAAGCTGCTAAAATTTTAGAAAAAAAAATAAGATTCCACTCTAAAAAAAACTGATGAAATCTCCAGAGTACACTTTTAAAGGCGGCTGAAACCGCAGGGCACAGCTTGTGAAACAATAACATTATCAAAGAAACATCAAAAATATTTATGTTGCCATGCCTTGAAACCTCAAAAGTAAACTTTCTTCTTCTTGCTTAACTTCTCAATTAAGCTACTGAATCCATATCACGCTTGAAAACACAATAAACTCTTTAATAAACTTGGAAAATTCTTTAACAACTGATATTTAGGTTTTTTTCCGTAATTCTCAAAGGAAATAAGAACGTTCTTGGATAAAATGCAAAAAAATCTTTCTAACAATAACGAAATGCTATTATAATTACGGTGCAAGTGAAATGAGCTTTTAATCTAGTTAATTTCTCGGGTACCTATGTGTTGTTCTAAAAATCATGCAAGAGAAATATGTTACTATGTGCGGATATTCTTTCCTACAAATAATTGGCCAACAAATTTTCATTTTTTCCTTGTATTCGTTATCATAGCAGCAATAGAAGTAAACGCTTTGTGAAAATTTAAACTTTCTACCTTTTGCCTAAAGTGAAAAACGCACAAAAACACCAGTTTCTTTTAGGCAACCCACATTTATTTTCAGGCTTTTTTAGTTTTTGAGTTTGTCTATTACGGATTTAAGGGATAGAGCCCCGTGATAGACGGACAAACAGCGGAATCTCACTGTTCCAAAACCTGTTGGGTACGGAACTTCAAAGGTCTAAATTGGTAACGAAATGTACTTTCACTCATTAAGTCTAAGCCCGTTCTTATAAGCAATATTTACTAAGCAGACAGCAGTACGTAGTCCAACAACCGTCTTTATTATAATTCATCTCTTTTGTGAGAAAAATTCTTAATAAAATTTTAAGAAAGCTACATAAGAGTGTCGTGCCACAATTAAAAGGCGCATGCCTATCTCGCTTGTTGATTTATGTGTCAATGGGCGGAAGTCACGAGGCACGATATGCTTCAAAGACACGGGATGAACGTAGGAAACACCACGACTACGTATAGGTCAGTATAATCGCGTGATTGTCATGTCTTTGACACACTGTAAGGCTGCCGATATGGATGTAAATAAGAAATAGAATTTAATTGTAACAAGTGGATTCCTGTTTGCCTTTTATTTGTTTTCCCTAACTAGCTAATATATGCACGATTCACACAACTGGGCTCGAGTTTCTTCAAAGTGAGAAGGGTTGAGGTCTTACTCTACCGTACTAGCGAAGTGTGATTTTACATACATTTGAGAACTATTTTTTTTAAGAAATCATGCACGTTTCCTCGCGATGTTTCCTTTGTCGTTATAGCAAGTGAACATTAATTTCGAATAAGATCGTAACTGAAATTTCAGAGGTATCACTTTAATATATAAATCAATCAGTCATCGTAGGTACCTATTACACACTCTTATACATTTTGTTTCTTTAAGTATTATTTATTTTCTACCTTTATTGTAATGTAAAGGCATATAAAATAATTACGTATCAATATCTGCATATAAAATTTCCTTCTTCTTTATTATTTATTTTCTACCTTTATTGTAATGTAAAAGCATATAAAATAATCACGTATCAATATCTGCAACTAAACTAACTTAAAGGTATCCTACTTGAAATAACAGATGCATTCCCTATTATTTTCTATACATAATTTGTTCTACGTAACCAGTTTTCCTTTTCAAAGTTAAACGCCTTCAACGGTATCTACCTACGTAATGCTATTTCCTCCCCTTGGCATTTTCAAGATGACGTCCTAACAATACACGTGTATTGGTTACAGAATTCAATTGTTAAATTTGCGTACTTTGAAAACTCCCTCACGCAAACTCCCGAACTAGACCTATTTATAACTATATTTTCCCCCACTGACGTCATTTTGGTCGGTATGACGTTATTGCCTGTACAAGACAGGATCTTAAATTTCTATTTCTATATTTGCAACTGTCCGCTCCAGCTATGGAAATAAAGCTGAGTGTTTATTTATTTTGGATTGCTCCCAAGGCTACTTACGTATTTAAACAGATAGATTACATAAGGGTTTCAGTATATAGTTTCTATAATATCTACAAATTTCAAGATAGAAATCATCACAAAGATCACATCAAAAAGATCTTGCTGAACGTTTATGACTCAATTATAGTTAAGTGTTGCATGTTTAATAAAACTAAGATAGTCTAAGACTATGTCAGTCGACACGTCGCCACAACGTCGTCGCCACGTCGGTACAACGACGATACGTCGCCGATCGAACCATAGGTACTCATTCTACCACCTTGGAATGTATATAATTTAATATGAGGTTAGCATCATCATCAACCCATGGCCACCCGCCGGGCACGAGTCTCCTCTCAGAATGAGAAGGATTTGGCCAAAGTTCACTGCGCTGGCGAAGTGCGTATAAGTAGACTTCATATAACATTGAGATTTTTTTGAATCTCTAAGACATGCAGGTTTCCTCTAGATGCTTTCCTTCGCCGTTAAATCAAATGATAATTAATTTCTACCAAGCACATAATTAAAAATCAGAGCTGCGTGTCTGGGATTTGAACAAGGGATAGGTACATCGATTGAGAGGCGAAGTTTCAACTAGGCTATCACTGCTTAGCAAAGTCACAGTAGACACTGATATTCGAGCAATGTAAATCTGTTTACAATATATAAGCGCTTTACACAGTACAGCGCACACCTCGTTTATACCTTCAGTTTATTTACGGCGTGTTTCGGCGTACATGATCGTTGGTTATTTATGATCCCTGGAATGAATAATGCCGGCTTTATGTAAGAGTAACATACGTATACAATTTATTCAAGGCTTCTTCTAATCGAACAGATGGTGGGTTGTGTTAAATTTGTTGTCAGTACCCTTACCATAACGTTTTGACAAATATGACTGTTTTGGTATTTGTTTACGTATTTGCCCATACAATTTCCAATCAGCTCCCCTAGCGGATTGTGTCAGAACTAGGAAATCGTATGGGCCAATACGTAAACAATAACCAAAACAGTCATATTTGTACAGTACAGTCATATTTGTACGGTACAATTCTTAGTTCAAACTCCCTGTAAGAATCAGAGTTAGACTTCCAAGATTTCGAATTTAAAGTTATGTGAGTCCTCGTCGTCTTCAACCCATTACTATCTTTACCTGCCCGACGTACCTAGCTCTCCTTTCTACATGGAATTGGTCAAAGAGGTTTTTTAAAAAACTTTCAGGCGTGTGAAAACATCGTAAGAAAACCTACGCACTTGCCAGTTCTTAAACATTATTTCAAAGTGAAGTCTATCAATTCAAACTTAACCAGTACGGTGGCCTATGGCCTAAACCCAATCAAAACGGGTATTGAAGTAGGTACTCGAAATATGTGTAAAAATAGATAAGTGTACATATGTATCAAGAAACTGAACCTCCAGGCTAATGATCTTAATGCTTACTAGACTGTAAGGCTAATTAAATACAAAATGGTTTCTGCAAATATTTAACCATGGAGAAAATGTTCCAAGAATTCGTTTCTACTTAATTATGAAGAACTCCGTAAAATTATCACGTTGGATATGGAACTAACTAGCTTACACGCTAATAAAGGGTGGCATCCTCGCTCTGTCATAATTACTTTTAAATTAAATTAACTCACACCTATTAATTACTTCTCAGAGCACCTCGTCGTTTCACTGTCAATACTGTGACAGCATTCCTTATAACCAGTCTTAGATTTTACGGCTAAAAACTAGAGTTAATCGGTGCTAATGCCTTCTGGGGTGATTTTCGTTATTTATATCCCAACAAGCAATTATGAACATATGTTGAAATTCGGGAAACCAAAGGACTTGGTCCTAATTGACGATACGAGTACTAAACAATGTTACTTGGAAGTTGAGTTACGAAATAAAAAGTCTAAAAGCATACCGATCCATTTAACCCAGCAATACTACAATGATGGGTTTAACCCTACGTTAGACAATATTACTGAAGATGACGAATTCTTTACAATGGAGAGCGTAAGTAGAGTTTTATTTTAACTGGGAATCTCGTTAAGAAATTGAAGCATCTATCACAGATTGAATTGATTAATTATTCTTCTTGAAAGTTCAACGTTATTGAAGATCAATTTGTCTTAATTAGCAGTAGCTCTTTTAGGCACTAATTACTAGTTTTCCTGATCTTTACGAGGGAAATTAGGTATTGAAAAATTTTATGAAACCATAAGCAAGTTTAATAAAACTTATGATGAATATCAAATGTAATTAACATTAAGTAATATTTTGTCGTTAGATTATGTCATTTTTTGTACGTAGGTAGATACCTAATTTTATATTAATGGATAGATGTATTTATTATTGTTCTTTATAATTTAGAAGCCACAAACAAGCATACAGTTTATTTGATGGTAAGTCAGTACTGCCGCTCATAAACATCTGTAATAACCCCAAATAAAAATAAAGTCCTATCTGAGGTGTGCCACAGATACGTTCACACTCCTGAGGATTAAATTATAGAGTTTTGTCATATCTACGGTCAACATGTATAAAATATTATTATATAAATATGTGGGTAACATATAAATTGTGCATACAAAATATTAAAACATCTATAACGCTAACATGATCTTAGAGAGACGCCTACCTACTCTACTGCGTACCTACCTAACAACAAACAATATAATAAAATTATTTTTACACAATGTCTTTCCTACAAATAGATATTGCAAGAGTTACTCAAGAAACTTCACGTAGAACACGTAATTTGGACAAGTGATAGAACAGCGAACTATTACAAAGTGGTCTTCCCTCTGCCCACTGGAGACCAGTGTGAGACGATGCTGCACTGCCTCACGCAGCTCGGCATCGGAGTCTGCTGCAAGTCAATTGTCAGGTAATTATAAAACTTTAAGTAGGGCATAATTATAATCTAATAATTATTAGGTGTGGTGAGGGAGACATACTCTTTCGAGGCGGTCCAGCTTACTCATCAGGGATAGCAAGCCATCTTTAGCAAACCACAGGTTTTAGCAAAGCACTCTTATTTTATTTCTTGCAAGTTAAGTGAACATCTGCTTAATGTTATAGGGATACGTAGATATAAAAAGATTCTTAGTAAACCATTTCACATACACTTGTTCTGTTTTAGCATTATGAACCTATGTGAATTATTTTTCAAGGTTCTTTTACTGTTTTCAGTGTCTTGCCGTGTAATGTGGTGCACTCTGCCCTTGAAAATGAACAGCTGGATGACGAAACTATACTGTAAGTATATTATTGTATTTACTTCTAAAAAAATAAGTAATATGTTTTTTTCTAACCAATCTATCGTCATTGCAAACCATCTTTTGAAATATCGTACTTGAAACTCGGTCAGAGATACTACAATCACATAAAATCAGATGATGTTTCAGGATTTGATATCGATCATAAATAGTAGTAAAGTGAATAAAGAATATTAAAATGTATTTATTCTAGCTATTTTCTGTTTCAGACAAAAAACTGAAGAAGCCAAACGTTGGCGAAATTTCGTAGAGTCAATTCGATCTAAACTGACAGTCAAACAAGTGGTAGATGGTGTCCGTGGTGGCGGAGAGCTATCCTTTGATTACCTTACACTAATTATAACAGCAGAGTAAGTCCTCTCTTACCGTGGCGTCATCGTCACCGAACGGTTTATGATCAAAGATTTAAGTTTAAATTGATCATTAACACTTTACAAAACCAAAAATAATAATCAAATAGCTCAACGATACAATTCACAAATTGTTTAGTTTTCACTTCTATCGACAGTTTTCAAAGACTGCCCCGTGTTTTTTTTTTTCAAAAGATTCCTGAAGGTTACTACAATCTATAAAATAAATTTATCATGTATTTGCCAATCGTGTTTTCTTTCGCTCATTTCTGAATCTTTAACGCGCGCCCGACTCACATTTTATTTCTTAGCCATCTCGTACTGTAATTTCGTTTATTGTAAATTGTATTGCTGTGCTCCTTTCTTTTACTACTATTACTTTTCCAGCTCCCTTGCAGCGCTCGGCCTTGTGGAAAATAATGCTTCAAACATCGTGGCAGCTATGTTGGTCTCGCCACTTATGGGGCCCGTGATGTCCATAACTTTTGGCACTATAATATCAGACAGAAGTTTGGTTAGAAGTGGGTTTGAGAGTTTAATTCTTGGGATGTTGCTGTCTCTACTATTTGGTTTTATTTTCGGGTTAATTCTTGGAACCACGGAAATGCCCTGGGGATTTGGAGACTGGCCTACTGAAGAAATGAAATCTCGGTAACATTTTTATTGTATGCTATATATTAATTTTTATGGGATATAATATTCTGCATATCTGCATAATCATAATAAATTCTTCAACCAATTTCTGAAATCACTAAATTTAAAATATTTAATTCCTATTAGAATAATTATTGCTCATTTATTATTTAAATGTAAAATATGATAAAACTGTAAGTAAATGAGATAAATTACTAAATATTGCGTCTCTGTGCTACCATCATTATTCCAAAGCCTTCTACACTACATTCGTTCACTTATTAATCATAACTCGTTGTGTTCACCAATTATACTATTGTGTAAGTAAAAGTTCGGAACCTCCAGATTCACTTTTGATTTTTCAGTGGCAATGTGAGAGCTCTATGGATGGGTGTCTTATGGGCTTTGACCTCGGGTACTGGCGTGGCTCTGGCATTGCTGCAAGGGAGCGCCGGCCCACTCATTGGCATCGCGATATCAGCTTCCTTACTCCCTCCTGTTGTTAACTGTGTATGTTATTTTTGTTTCTAACAACAATATTTATACCGAACCTATTTTTTGTAAGAGCTATATTTGTAATACATAACAGGTATTGAGATTGAACTTGCTATTTAAATAAAATAGCAAATGAGCATGTTCATTTGTCGATAAAAGACAACTATTCATGGACACCTGTGATCAACCCATATAGAGCCTTACCTGTGGTCGGCTACAGATGTATAGCTACCTCTGAGGACTGTCTGTGTCTTGCAACAGCGGCGCTTAAAACTACTTTAATGGAGCAAAAACAGGTGTGGCTTTGATGCTTTCGAATCACGAAGGTTTTAATCACCTGTAAAATTGAAATATTTAAATTTAAATTTCAGGGTCTGTACTGGTCATTGGCGTGTATTTGGCTACTATATCCAGGTGTGAAAATACCTCACCTCAAAGGAGAAGCGTACTTCGGAAACTCATCCTACACACCACTGTATCACGAATATCTTCCTATAGAATTTGCTATTAATGGTATAGTTAATAGATAATTTAAAACTATAGAAGAAATTTCTAAATAGACTCCTGATATGATATTTCATACTACATAAATGCAATTTAACTCTAACAAACGCTTTGCATTGCAATATGGAGTCAATAATATATTGGCGTGACTCTACATACGTTTACCTACTTGACTGACGTTAATAGGTACTAGGTACAGTACCAGAAAAAGTTTTTATGTGGCTTTGAAATACCCTAAAATAAAACAACATACCTAAATGCTTTAAAGTATCGTAATAAGTGCATAATAATAATAATTACATCTATTATTTTACACCCTTACATTTCAGCTGCAGTTATGCTAATCAAAAGTAATTACGTAAACAATATGAATAAACATCTTAACACGTTACAGGAATTGTAAGCTGTTGTCTTACCATCGTGAACGTGATCTGCATTTTTATTACGGCGATAATATTCCTTAAAATAAAGGAAGTTGCCGCGCCGTACACATCCACCCCAGATCTGAGAAGGTTCTGGGAACAGGACATTAAGGTGGCCCGTGAAGCCAACCGTGCCAATTTACACAGGGATGAGGAGGAGGAGCGAGCAGGGTAGATATTTATAGTTTTATAATACCTACTTCTAAATGTTATAGCCTGCCAAAGATATTATACAGGCGACCCCAATGTTTGTAATTAAAATACATACATAGGCCTTACTTTGATCGCTAAACCTAAAAGTCTCTATCATAAACATATTATTATTTGGCGTAATCACTGCACTTACCTGTGTATGTTGGTCGATTATTTAAATAACTTCGCATTACGACTTGTTTTGTCCTACCTAGACCTATATGCCTTTACGGACATATGGAGCCTCCCATTTGTAACTAAATTCCATAAAGGAATGTATAGACCAAGGAGCAAACTGAATTTAATTTTTTTCAATGTTTTTGTATCGTACCGTCAATGAAATAAATAAGATAAGCCATGGCTATCTAATGTTATTATTATTGAATAAACGAGCCAGACGTTTAACTGCCCACTCAATGAATTTAAATATCTGCTTAGTCTTATCTGAACTTAGAAGTTTAGCGACTCGTATGCAGTTATAATAATAATATAAAAAAATGGGAAAATCCTTAATGTTAATTCTGGCGTCGACCTATTTCATGAGAGCTTCAATCCCTATTTCAATGTAGAGCTTATATTAAATCTATAAACAAAATATAAGATCATGTAAACAACACTTTCAGATTAGTTTTGGATGACCTGAACCAAACTGATGATGAGGATCTTAAGGGAAAGCTGGAAGCGGCTGTGGAGGAAGCTCTGGACGATGAGACGTACAGAAAAGTTAAAAGAATGAGTTACCAGAGCCATAACGCTGATGAGGTAAATGTGAAATGACATAATTCTATCTTTTGAACTTTCGAGTACCTTTTAAAGCAATAGAAATCCTTGTAGTTAGTATTAGCGGGGAAAAATGCGTTAATACGGAATTAAAATTTAATTCTCTACTTTATGTTTACTACCTAGTAGATATCGATCTATTTCGGAATTAAAGCTCTCAGTATCTTTGTTTTTGCGTTTAGCAGCACATGAAGCGGACCTCAAGTAGGGCATATGTCAGAACTGTAATATTTAGGTTTGATTTAAAACGTAAATGAGATTTATAACGTGCAGGAACGCAAAATACAATTAAAGGAAATCTCTTAATCTGTCCAAAGTCCCCTGACAACTTATTTAAATTATAAATCACAATAACTTCGCATTTTATAGGTAATCCGTTCAATCGGACTCCAGTCACGAACGCCCGTCTCTGTGCGATCCAGTATAATTAATTCAGGGACAACAACGCCACACGCAAGCAAACATGCCAATGAAAGTAAATATCCCAATGATATTGCTGCATTAGACAAGCTGCTCACATCTTTACTTGGTCTACGAGAGACCAGAAGAGGAAGATCCTTCCGTTCACATCTAGGCACGCCACGGAACAGTAGAATGCAACCATTGGAAGAAATCAGGCATAACAGGCGGTCGGAGTCATGGCCAGAAAGAATTTTCGAGGATTCAGTCATCCGCAATGTTATACATAATTTAAGATCGAATCGGAAAAGTTCCCTAGTTGAGGAACCGTTCTTAACACCAAAATAAAACCATGGCTGCAACACTCAACATGGCTGCAAGATCTGTGGATTAGATTAGATTTAGATATAGGCACATATTTTAAGACAACAAATTGCCTAAATGTTTATAAAAAAAACTACAAATAACAACGATAACAATATATTTATTAATTGACTCCATTCAGTTTAAAATGTAGCTAATGTGTTCAATAAAAATCACAACTACGTTTACAAAATAAATAATGCTTAAACAAATACAAACATACATATTTTATTTATATTTACTCTGCACCTACGTAATCACAGCATTGCTTTTATGGGTAAGTTGGAGCTAATTAAGGAACTGAACAAGTAAAACATGAAACTTAATGAAACGGCATACATTCTTAGTATAAGAATCAATGCCACTTAGGCTGAGGGGGGGTAGAGCAAGAACGGTCACAAAGTGAACAAAGTAGCAAGGAGCGCTAAAAATTCAAATTAGAAACACAATTTATGGTGATTTTTGAGCGCATTATTAATTTTTTCTTATCGAAATACAATTTACGTGAAGTAAAAGTTTCGTTCCAAAGACATATCGCTCTACCCTGAGAAAGGCTGGGGCTGGTGCCAATAAAAGTAACATTTTTAAGACCATAGTCTCAAAATGCGGGTAATAATGTAATTAATGAGGTACATAGGTAAGTACATATGATATTAGTACAAACTACAAACATAACAGTATGCGATTTATCGCTTGGTCCGACGACATTATAACCGTGTTTATATCTAAATAACATTAAATTTGTATATAGTAATAGGTTATACATGGATAGTTATCAAAATTGATATAGATAATACAATGAGTACATACGCCAATTTTTATACAGAAAAATGAAGTCATACAGTCGTGATTTTTTTATATAATAATTAGGTTCCTTTATTGAGGTCCATTCATATAGGCACAGTAGTCAATAAACCATTTTTTTAAATCGTAGTTTATTCCTTACCCTCCTCTACTTTTAAATTATATTTTTGAATGGACTTTCTTAATTCATATTCAATTTTATTTATAGTTTGTTCTTATACAATTCTCATTTTTCTGTTATATTTAAGTACCTTACTGATCACCTGAATTATATAGGAGAAATAGAAGAAGTTGACCTTAATTAATTATCCTTAGCCGGTCTACCTTACAGTAAGTACTTTTATTACAATTTTATGTAAACATAATCACGTTTCTAGATAGACTCTACAAAAATGTGTATATTTCGTACAATAATAATCGAACAATTCTTGTAAGTAACATACAACTGGTTTCAACGGAAACAACTAATCATACAGATACAGGTTTTTAATAGATAGATAGTCTAATTCATTGTTAGGCTAACATTATCTTATGGAATATGTTATAGAGGTTGTAGTATTTTCTGGCACTGTTAGCGTGGTTACATTTGCTTGATCAAAAGCGTAGCATGCTACGTACTCTCGGGACAATTTTGCAACAACCCTTTTTGTCAACTTAATTCTGGTTTGGGTTTTAATGGTTGTGGGGTTCAACATTTTAAAAATGGTTGGTATCACTAAACTCGATTGATCTACCTATTATTATATTTCTTGGGCCTATTGACCTCCGATTTAGTTCGGATTGTGGAACAGCTATTGAAAAACCAGAGTTGCCCGAAAGGAACTATTTAATAATAACTAAGTTAAAGGTTTTTTTACATTTAAATGATGACTATTTTTCCACATTAGTTACGTTTTTTATTGACTGTTTATGTTTTACTTGTGATGTATAAACATCGTATCCTAAGGAAATTGTATTATCATAGAGAACTCTGTACCTAGTTGGTAGATAATAAAAATTAATAATTTGCGCCGGCGGCCAGACGATCCACTCAGCTCGGTACAACGTGATAAATTTCTCTCTTACCTCTTCTTTAAAATTTTCTAATGGATTTTCTTCTAACAACGCTAAACTCCCGAAAAATGTTACAATCATAATGGGAGAAAATATTAATTGATCTAGCAATAATTTTTTGGTTACCATATCTATAGTTTTGCCTATTATAAATCTGTCTAAAACTTTGTACCAATAGTGACAGAGGACACCCAGGCTCGCCCCAGAGAAAGCCATATGCATTGTCCTCTTGGGATCATATTTTTCTTGGTCTCCAGTGTAAACTTCATATGTTTGTTCTATCACATCACCTAGTGATGACAAACTTATTGATATAGAAATATTTGTGTATAGCAAATATTTGTCACTGAAGGCCACTTTGACAACTCTCCTTAGATGCGACACTGGGCCTGATGCTCGCACATTTGTTGCTAGTTTCCGCCATGTTACTCCAAGCGCTTGCATTTTCTGTGTCTGAAATCAAAAGAGACATCAATGAAAAATATTTGTTACAAGATTTATATGCTCAAAATTTGAAATGCCATTAATATAGGTACCTATTATCCCAAGAAGTAAAACAAACAGCAAGAACCCTAAAATTTTTCTTATTAAAATAAAGTTAATAAACTTTACTTTTTAAATGACTATTATTTCTTTTTAAATAAAAAACAACACTATAAATAATTATATTTATTGACAGTACAAATTAAAAAAAATATTGAGATTAATTAGTTTATGATTAAGATGTATCAATTCTGATAAATAATCAAAAATTTCATTTTCTCATGATATTATAAATTAAATTAATAAAATTTAAGCTTTTTCAATCATAGTGTTATCAGCTTCTTTGGGTGTTTTCTGGTGTTTTACATGTGAAGTATAGATATCATAACCAAGTGATATTGTATTGTCATATACAACTCTGTATTTAGTTGGCAAAAAGTAAAAGTTTATTATTTGCGCTGGCGGCCATACAAGCCATTCTGCTCTATACAAAGTCCAAAATTTTTCTTTTACTTCGTCATTGAAGTTTTCTAACGGATTGTCTTCAAATACAGCTACAGTTGCAAAGAATGATAGAATCACAACGGGAGAACAGATAAACTGATCCAAGAGGAGTTTTTTAATAACCATATCAAATGTTCGGCCAATGATTACTTTATCTAGGAAATTGTACCAATTATGGCATATAATGCCAGCAGTGCACCCAGACACTGCCATTTGACCAGTTCGGTGGGTGTCAAAGCTATCAATGTCTCTAACATGCCACTCATAGCATTGTTCCATAATGTCCCCAGCAGTGGATATCCCTATAGACAGCAAAACATTGGTGTAAAGTAAATATTTGGGACTAAAAGCTTTATGGGCCGTTACTTGATAAATTGAGTACGTTTTGGACAACAGTCTTCGAATTTTCATAACTTAGGATTAAGTTTTTTTTACCTAAAACAAGCATACCATAATTAGACTATTTACAGCAATGTTTTCGTTATTATATTTACTATTATTATGGTTATATTAACACTTATGAGATTCAGATATTAGTGCTTTATAATATTGAATAGAACTACAGTGAAAATGAAAATTTAAAGGAAATATAGAAAAGTACTTACATATTGGGATTACACAATGTTATTTTTAAATTTAATTATAAATAAATAGAGGCAGAATTTTTAAATACTATGAATGGTCGACTGCATAGCCGTGTTATAAAATCAATTACGACGCAAAAGCGTACTTATATTTTGGCAATATAACACGATATTCAGCTAACCTATAAAATAAAACATTGTTATCATTTTGGCGAGGGAGGAGAGGATCTGACAGCCTGAAAATTGACCCTGACAGTGACTTTAGGCAACGACCAGCTGATGCGATCTCTGCAATTTTTTGTTTATGGTTAAGTTAGGTATGCAAAATTATTAAATTTAGATTTTAAATTACCTATGGAGATTCTTATATTCTACTTAATTTGCACTTCATACTTTAAAGACGACATAGCATAAGCAAAAACCTATCAATCATCTTTTAAAATCTACAAATCAATGTAGCCAACTTATTAAAACTCCCTGAAATTGAGGATAAATAAAAGTGATACATAAAAAATACAATAGTATAAGTAGTAATCTTGTAAAATTACTTTTATCTTCTTTTAAAATTGATTAATCTTTATTTTAAATCTTATAAAATTAATTAATTAAAAAAAATATCTTGAAATGTGTATTAAAGCGTTAATTAATAAATTAATTATATTCATACATTACATATCCGTAAATAAAAAATACGTGTAGTAGTAAGGAAACCTCCTAGATTGCACTGCGCGGCACCAGACCATTCGACAATACAAAATCTTGCTAGCGGCAACACTGACCACGGCTAAATGTCTTCAGTTCTTTCATAAATAATATCTTGTCTGTTGCTCAGAGCAAAAGGTCTTGTTGTCTATAGAAGATGCCAATGCCAAATTGCCGTCATCAATACGTCAAATGGGATTAAACTTAAAATAAGTTAATGTTTCATTATTAAACTATACAAAATATTATACATAAAAGTGTCTAAAATACATTAATTTCTGCTAGCATTTTTTATTAAGTAATTCTTAAATATGGCAGGTAAGGTTAGAAACTTTAGAAAACAAGCCAAATTCAAGAAACGCTATATTGCCGCTAGACGCTTCATCATTTTTCTATTAAAATGAGTTTATTTACAAATTCCTTTTTGGAATTCACTTCTTTATTAAAAGAAATTTTCAAAACCACACTTAACGTAAGAGGTTATTTAGTACTTTTTTTAAATATAAAATGTTTATAGACATATTTTATTTTCTCTCAAAGTACATATCCTCCTACTTTAGAAGTGGTATCGTTCAAAAGGTATCATCCTGAGGAATTGCTAAACACAACCAATGCCTATACTTTACTCAGAATAACCTTTTTTTATATTTTTCAGACAAGCTAACTCTTGATAGACATGCTATGAAAAGCCGCGCCACTGCCCACCTTCGGATCTACGTCGGTGGTTTACCGGACTCCGCCACTGTTGAGGAGTTGTACGAACATTTCATCCCTTTCGGCCAAATCAATGGGATAGTGATTAATAGAATATTTGGATTTGTCCAGTTTGACAAAGAGTCGAGTGTCCAAGATGCTATAACTAAAGCTGATGGCAGTGTCTTTCAAGGGAAGCAAATTATGGTCAGGCCGGCGCAAACACACAATGAAAAACCAAGGTATTCTATACATAAAAGAATTATAATAATTGTAGTTATTCTCCATGAAATAATTACAAGATGTAGAAGTATTATTCTGAGATAATAACCAAATTGAGGCAAATTGTATCAATAAAAAGTCCTTGAAACCCTGTTCTCTTATGCTAGTAATTCATTTACACCAGAGAACTTGCAAAAATATGCATGGAAATTCTTACTATTCATCATCTCAAATCTATTATCAAATCAAATCACATTTATTGTGGAACATGGGTACAATCATAACATTTTGATTACAGTATATTCCCGCCACAGGTGGGCATACAATAATTGTGCAATAAAATATAAGTAGCAAATCAATCAAACATTTAAAAATATTAATTATACAATAGAAATAGATAGAACTACTAGAAATAGATTATATATAAGTATAGAATGGCCTTCAACTGATTATGACAATGTTCTTTTACAAATTTTTTTAGACGCGAAGAGGTAACCATACAGTCTGATCTGCCCCCAGCTGTTGTTCTAACTGACAACTTGCCGGTTGTTCCCGATGACAATAATGATGATCTGTATGACAGTTATGGCAACTATGTTGGAGACCAAAGTCAGGGTAATGTGTAACACTTGCTATATAACAGGTTATCACTTACTGAAGGTGGTAGAATCCCTTGGTTTGAACCTGGCATCACCAACGCCACACCAATTTCTGCATAATAACAGCAGTGTTAAATAATGCTGTGTTCTGGTTTGAAGGGTGTAGTGAGCTTAGTCCTCAGGAGTAGCGCCGCATTTGTGAAGTCTTCGGGGGTTGATTACAGACGTCCATGGGCGGCAGTAACCACTTACCATAAGGTGGGCTGCATGCTGATCACACATGCATTACCACTAAGATGGATGATATAACATAAACCCCATTGCTTAATAATAATAATAAACTGAAATGTAAAACAATGTATCCTATGGCATTCTCACAAATTAGACAAATCCTTTTAATAAAATAAGTAAATTTAACTATAAAAAGTGTCCAACAATGTAGGATTCTTAAAGCTATATTCAAAAGAAGAATTGACCCTATATAATGCAAATGACTTAAGAATTTACCTTATTTTATTTTAATGTTGTTCGATGTCAACTATATAATTTTTTCCAGTGGTTTCTATATGTTGTAGAATGGTTTCTTTATAAAAATTACCTGTTCTTATTATGCTTATGTTCATTAGGTTACAGGGATGAAGAGCATGAGGAAGGGTATGCTAAAAGACCAGAATGGCCAGATAGGGGACGTGGGCGGGGAGCACCGAGAGGGAGGGGCGTTCGCGGCCGCGGCGCCCCTTTTCGGGAAGAGAGAGGTTTGCATACATTAATAAAATTTTATTTGATTTGATAGCAATACATTAACAGTGTGGCATTCTAATTTCATTCAAACCCCCATGGTTTGCACGTTTTGTTTGGTTTAAACAGCAGACAAGCACACACGCCAAGGGAATACATTGCACTACAAGAATTTCGACAATTTTTTCCACAGGTTTATTAGCTTTATTTTACTACATAGTCATATGCTATGTGTGTTACGGTTTTATGTCTGCGCTAGGAGGACAATTTGCTTACTATTACTATGATTATACCATAACTATTAAAAGTCTATGTCTTATTTTAATTTCAATAATCTACTTGATCAATATAACGTAGATAAAGGAACAATAAACTTGTAAGTTTCATTCATAAAATAAGGCACCCCTTTTGATTTGGCATTGTTCAGTTTTAAGTGACAAACATTTATCAATTAGTAGCTATTGATTTCTTAAATCAACTTAATAGCCACCAAACAAGCAGTAATGTTTTCTAAAATTAATCTTTATGGTAGGATATACAGTTATTTTTAATATTGAAAGAGAACTGTCTAACAGGTGGTGATAGACCAGAACGGCCTGGCTATGGCTATCCACAGCCGGAGTACCCAAGAGCTCTGCCTGTACCAGAGAGAAATGACTGTGAAATAATTGTTGTTTCGAAAGGTCTTACGTAAGTTACTCAACTACTTGAATTGATTTTTAGTGATAAATTATAAGGTAGTAGAATCAATTTAAAGCAGTAATAGCCAAGTGATTGAAATTCACCACCTCGATCGAGAGGTCCGAGGTTTAAATTAAATTCAGAAATTAATTATCACCTTAATGGTGAGGGAGGAAATCTGCATACTTGAAAATCTTTAAGGTAGGAATCTAATCTTATCTAGGTTTGATATCTAAATGTCCATGGGCGGCAGTAGCCACTTGCTATCAGGTGGATTGTACGCTCGTCTGCTATTCCTATATTATAAAATGATAATAATGAGCGCCGGCTCTGTAGTAGAGCGAGAAGAGCAGACACTATATGCGCCAAGTAGTAAGGGTCGCCAAGTAGTAAGACGTTTAGAATGATGATTATTAGTAAGAAGGTTAAGGTTATGTTTTAAACAGATCGTTTAAATAATTTCAAAAATGACTGTTCTGTTATCATTTTCAGAGAATATGCAGAGTATATCGAAGGTCGTTTGAAACGTTTGGGCATTGTAGTCGATCTACTATTTCCAATGGAAGATGTTCCTATTGGGAAAGTGTTGGGGAACATCGCCTCACGTGGTTGCCTCTACGCTATTCTAGTCATGCCTCAGAATCAGGAGAACAGATCTTTGACGCTAACTATCCTGCATGGGCTGCCTCAAGGTTAGTTGCTTGTTTAGATGTTGTACATACACTTTTTATAATATTTATCATAACTACAATCAAACTACGAGTACTCTCATAACTAACAGTACAACAACTCGTATATGTGAGGACTATACTTGGGCTTTCTATTTTTACATCTATCAAGAAAGCAATACAAACTATTGTTATGTTCAAAGAATTCACCTGAACTGGCCCGTCTTTCCAGCCTCTGCTACGACACTGAACAATTAAAATCTTATTAGATCAGCCTGCGATTTGATTCATACGGTTTTACCTCAGTATTTATTTTACCCCAACTAGCCTTACTAGTCGTTAAACGATAACTACTACTGGGCAATGGCATCTTCTCGGAGGGAGAGTGGTTTACGTCATTGTCGCTGGTGCTGGCTAAATGCGAAGTGGTGGAACTAGCAAACTGGTGGTGGAACATGCAAGTGTTCTACTAAACTTTAAAATATCATTGCAGAGCACCGCAACATGCCTGTGGACGACGCGCTGCAGCTGCTGTCGCGCAACTTCCAGGAGGTGCAGCGCGGCGGCTCGGCGGGCCGCGAGGCGGTGTACGCGCTGCTCGGGCAGCTCGCCGACGGCCGCTCGCTCACCGTCATGCAGTACGACAAGGTCATCGAGTACCTGCAGGTGGGTGCGCTCTCGTAGCCCAACGGCTTGTGTAAGGTCCACGCGTACCACTTGTGAATCACATCATATAGTTTATACGCTGTTAACCCGTTACACCCGCCGTTAACCAGTTAGTTAATACCCGTGTATATTGACACGGGTAACGATAAAACAGCCTGTTAATTCATGTATGCAGATGGGACACGCGGGCGGGATACAAGCCTGCATGAAAGGAAAAAGACCGATTGATAATTCCACTCGAATCGGAGTCTAAAGAAACGGCCCATAAAAACATCCAAAAATAAAAAGTAATTTTGGAAGTGTGAAGGCGGTAGAACGCCTGTTTGACTGCTTAAATGCTTATATGTATAAAAGGAAGAACGCTGCAATATTAACACGATACATTCAAACTCAGATCTGAAAGACCGTGTGGCCGTAGACTCTAATCCTGTCCGATAACTACAGATGTCCATGGGCAGCAGTACAGTCTCTCGACCAAATGGACTGCATGTTCTTTTGCTACTTTCAAAAAAGTAAAGATAAATATATTTCCCTGATATACTACAATTTGACCTGACCACGGTTTTTTTATTTTCATTTATTTATTCTTTTTTGACGTGACAACGTCTTATAATTCGAGGGAACCGGCTGCACGCACCAAAAAACATGACTCATGCGGCGTTACCTCGCTCTGAGGCGTTCCATTTAAGGCTTGAAGTACAAGCGAGAGCGCGGAACGAGCGACAAAGAAGCACAATCGGCCCCCGCGTACTTACCTCCTTCTCTATATCCATACGAAATATCTATCAAACAAATAAAATTGAAATTTTCTTTTGAAAGATGCGACCATTCCATCAGTATTTTCTTATGACAACTATCGTCAGTAAACCGACTTTACAGACAACCGATTTTTTTTGTTAACAGGAGCGCAGAGAACAACAGGTTAAAATAGAATTAGGAGAGCCACTACCAACGCCAGCGACCAACAAAACGCAAGTCGATCTTCAACAAAGAATCCTCAGTATCTTGAACGACAAGAACGTATTAGCGAAGACCGAACCCCCACAGGTTGTAGAACCGCAACCCGCGCCACCGCAGACCCAAAACAAACTATTAAACGACCCAACCGTGAGAAAAGCCTTGGATTCTATATTGCAGAAGTTTACGTAACGTTATTTTTTCTGTCATAACTTTCAAGATATTTTGACCTAGTATAACAATTTAGATAGGTATGCAAAGAGGTATAGTGTTATTATAATAGTTTGTTTGGTACAGAAAATTCAATTGAAATAAAAATATGTCTACGTTTTTATGAATTTCAACAGCGGTCATTATAATTGTGCTTTTATTAAAGCATATTTTTTATACAAATAATAATGTGACCTAGATAATACTTGACCCTAGTACTACTAAGTTATTTATAAGAATTATCATTAAGATAATTAAGTGAAATAAAAAGTTTAGTAATTATATTGCATTCCTTTCTTAATATCCTGTAAAAAAAATATCAAAATGTGACTGGTCATTTTCTAATCGCGCGAGGTTTTGCCTGCATACCAGCACACGCGGGTTAAGTCACGCGTGCAGAAGTGACAAGCATGCCTAAATAAACCCACGTTAATAAAATAAACAAGAAAAAGTGACCGCTAAATGAAGCAGAAGCGCCATGCACGCGCGCCTGTGGGATGGGTTTGTAAACGCGCGGCGGGTGACCGCTCACAGCTTTAGTTTTTCCAAAAGAGTTGAGCGCCGTAGTTATATATCGTGGGTACAAGATGGCAGCTCGTTACAGTTCCTAGGACCACAGCAGACGCACGCTTAACGCACTTGCGCAAAGTTTAGCATACACCCTAAATGTCTAGTGTTACCAGCAAGAGTCATATTTTACTGGTCAAATAGTAACAGTAAAAAATATAGCCCAATACATTTTTTCATCTTTTATAGTCTAACCATGAGTAAATTATTTATTGCGCTCTATATGCACGAATTGGTAAATTTAGAATATATGTAAAATTAAAAAAAAATAGTCTGAAATTAAATTTAAAAAAAATGACTGGAAGGTAAATAAAAAAACGATATAATAGAATGATTTTTATACGTTCACATTTATTTTAGGTGGTCTAAACAAGTCACAGAGCTAGCAGTTCATTGGTGATTTGAAGAGACAAACGGTGCTATAGTTTTTGTACATACATACATAGACACAAACTTAACTTTGTGGACACACTAACAACTAAGGTTCGAGATACTGTTACATAACAACTTTACATTATTTTTAGTCTAGGTGATTCAATTATAAAATTTTGCAACTCAGAACGTGAATTACATTTGTCATTTTTATCAACTCATTGTGTAAAAAATTAAAAAATAAACTGCATGCATTAAATAAACATTGATTTGATTCACATAAGCCTAGTGACTGTCAAACACCGCCAGCGGTTGTATATAATCATCTCAGGTTTTGCAAATTTTAAAATATCTATAAACACAAGGCTCTTATATGCTTGCTATTATTTTTGTAAGTAAATTATGAAAAAATTGGAAATAGTTTGTATCTCATAATTTGTTATTGTATTACAGTAAATTTCAACGTCCAAATTTAAATAATTTTACGTTAATCATATTATTAAATCAAAAACACCACATTGAGATCAAGGCCCTGTGTGTTTTAGGTCTTTAAGAAGCAACATCATCTTTAGTTATATTTCACTATTCTAGGTATTATTAGCTATACAAGATATAATAAACTAGGATATTGTTAGGAATATCCACATCTTACTCTATATAAACAAGTCCACATACGCCCTTATTTCTACAGCAACTAAATGCCATCACACACCTATCAATCTCCATAAAGCTATATTTGGAAGATTTGGTGTCAATCGAGAGCTCGATAGGTGAGCGCGATATTTACAACGAGTCAGTCAAGTATGACTACATCGCCTACACACAGATGGCGAATTCGTAATCTTTAGTCCTGCGTTTGTTCATTTACATTTATGTAGACCTCTCAGGAGGGTCTTCCTGCTTTGAGGGGTCAAATCCTTCCTTTATATGTCCACCCGTACCTTTGGGATCTAAATCCGTTGCCCAACTGAAGTGCATAAGAGCTAAGTGTGAGTTACCCAGTTTATTGTGAACTTTTCCAAGTAAATAGTACACTAGAGACTCTCGTGGCGCTATATCTTTCAAAAGGTGTAAATCTGTCAATGCATCCTGAGGACGACCAGCACGTAATAAGACCGACGCTCTATGGAAACGACACAAGGGGTTTTCTGTGTCCAACGCCACCGCCCTTTCTAGAGTAGCCAGAGCGCGGTCCATCTTACCTAAAGCTGCTTGCGCTAAACCTAGCTGACACCTTAGTACGCCTGAATGTGGGTGAATGGCAAGAGCGCGTCTTATATGAACTTCGGATGCTTTCCAACGTTCCTGTCGCGCGTAAACAGTCGCAATACCGAACCACGCCACATAGTTTCTTGGGTCAATACTAACTGCCGTTCGGAAGCTCGCCAGCGCCTTATCTGTTTCTTCAGCTACCGCGTATTCGTGACCCAGCAGCGCGTGAGCATACGCTGCGTCAGGTTCGATTTGAACGGCGCGTTTGAAGAATTTCAATGCAGTTTCGCGCTCCTTATGCAATGAGAAGCAATTGCCAGCAGCCAACCAAGCTATTGAATTACTTCTATCCAATTCAACTAATTCTTGCGCTAATGCAGACAGCTGCGCTTCACGTTGTAAGTGCCATAAACAGGTACTGTATATATCCATCCCTTCTGTGCGATTCGGGTAGTGTTTCCGAATGTCTGTAAATATTTTAGCGGCCGCTTCAAACTGCGCAAGTTCATAGTGCGCTCGAGCTATCATTGTTTGGACCCAGGGTGAGTTTAACTGTCTGATAGGTATTTCTTGAAAAAGTTTGATCGCATTTTTACAGTCCAAAAATGCGAGAGATTTGTATGCTTCTCCTAACTCCCTTAACAAGTTCAGTAAAGCTAACCCATTAGAATTCTTAGGTGTAATGGTAGGTGTGATAGATTCAATGTTTTTATTCCTTTCGTTTGAGTCAACAGAATTTGTTTTTAAATTTTTCGCAGATCGCTGTTTGTTTTTTCTAGAGGGACTCTTTGGTGCTACAAATTTCCTACTAGGAGACTTATTGTTTTCTTTTACAGAATAACTACTATTATTGTTACTAAACAACCTAGATGATCTTCTTGGTGCTGGCCCCAATGTACATCTTGGTGCAGGGCTGAACACAGCATCTTTCAGTTGCCCCATTTGCACTCTTAAGGAGTTTACAATCTTGGGTATTGCTTTTTGCTCATTTGAGTCTGTGAGTGTTGGTGTGTACATAACGGGAGATTCTTCCATAGGCAACATTCCGAAGGATGGTGAAAATGGTATTGGTGCCATACCACTGAACACACTGTGCATTCTTTTAACCGGCACCTGTGTCTCAGGTGTGATACTTGTAGACATAGTCATTGGAGTCCTGAGGGCTACATTATTTGGTGTGACAGTTGGGTTCATACCAGTATTATTAGGAATGTTGGTATTGATGATTGAAATGTTTTCAGAGTTGCTGACTAGATTGACTAATGTTGAAACACCGAAAGAAAAGTCACTGTTATTGATTTGAAATACTTGATGAGGATCCACCTTCTCTCCCATGTTGCAAAGTTGAGCGAAGGATTTCCACATGAAGGGATTTAATGATAGTGCCTTCCGATGAGCGTCTGCAGCTTTGTTTCTTCTCTCTGTGATATTGTAAATTTTTGCAAGCAGTTGTAATGCATATGGAGCCTGTTCACCAAATTCTGATGCCACTATGTCTAAGTTTGATCCCAATGCAACTTCCGCATCTTTGTAACTGCAACAATAAATTACTTTGCCATCAAAGTTACACCAAAAATTTAAATTTGAAAAATGCAGTTATTGATATAACATTTCGACAATTCTATTTTTATTAAATGCACCTATTAGTTAATAGCCTTTATCTATACATGATATACATGATCCCATGTACTATGATGTTGTGCCGCACATTATGTTAGCTATAAGGTACACGCATCTAACTATATAATCGTTTAATCGTATAAATTTCGGCACGTATTTACCTACTACTTATAATGTTAATCGCGCAAAAGTAGGTAATTGTAGTAAAACACTTGTTAGATGCAGATGCATTTAGTTCGTAAGAATAGCATGCTATTGTAATCGTTGTATGTAAATCGCTAGATATTGTAAACGTAATGTTAAAACGGAGATCATCTTAAAATCGCAATATTGTAATATTTTAAATCGTTAAGAATGCACGAAGGAGAAATTGCGTCATAGAAAGGATCGCAACAGTTGGTGCACATGTTTAAAATATATTAGGGTTTTTGTTGCTTAGGGATCTTTCGTATTTTGTTTCAATTGGTTTCAACAGGAACTCTTACAGTTAAGTGTAGTTTATCGCTCCTCTTGACAGCCTTGCACAATAGTTGGGACCAAAGCTGGCAGTCATAAAATAGAAATCGTTCTTTGAAACAATAGATCCTTAATAGAGAGCCAAACAATAGGTCAACCCTAAGAATCGTTTACTTTAGAAATAGTCATTTGAAACGAAAACACATGTGCAGCCAAAGTACCCTATCCCACGGTACCTGCTTGACCAGAGGACCCATTTGTTATTAGTTTGTAGACTGAACCGTAATCGTATTTGAATAGAGTTTACAATAAAGCCGTTAACAGAGTTTAACGGCTATCGGGAAGAAAGTGAAAGGGGAATTGAGGATTTAGTATATTAGGAGACGCATTTCTCCCGGCATCTCATCCAGTATTTACTTATATGTGATCTGCAATTTGCTAGACGTGCTCTTCAATTATGTTGTTGTTCTTGTCAGCTTATTTTAAAAACAATATTTTTTCAAACTTATAAGTAACTAGTTTCTGTCCGCGGCTTCGCCTGCGTTTAAAAGAAAATAATATAACATACTAATGTACATAAAACTGAAAATTCGAACCTACAACTTTGCTAAAGATCATCACTTGATCAAATGCATAGTTTACGATCCAACCCTTACTAATATCGATTAAAATAATCGATATTTTGGGTCCAAAAGATCGATTCTCTGATTAATTGATCTTAGATCGCCATCCGTAGTTCCCGTGGGATTTCCGGGATAAAAGCTATCCTTTGTCCTTTCTCGGGTCTCAGACTATCTTTGTACAAAATTTCATTAAAATCGGTTCAGTAATTTGGGCGTGAAGAAGAGACAACCAGACAGACAGAGTTACTTTCGGATTTATAATATTAGTAAGGATATCAAATGTACCTATGTTTTTATATTTTTATATTGTACCACTCCCTAATTATTCTTCTTATTTCAAGATTTAAAGAGAATAGGATTGAAGCAGATAATTTTCAGACTAAACCAAGTGAATATTTCAAATGTAAACATTGAAAAAACCTGCATACAAATAATACTTACGATTTCAAGTCAACAGAGCATTTTGCAAGAAGAAACCGCGCCTGTGGTAGAGTTAAAGATATATTTTGTAGTAAATGATGCGCCTCATTTACACGTCCAGCTCTATAATAACATGTTCCTAATAGAAATGCACTTTCTTCTGATGTCACTGGAAAATTAAATAAAACTCACTCAAAAACCATAAGTAAATAGTCATTGAAAAAAATCGAAACTACATTGATTGATTGATTTTGATGACTTAGAGAGTAATGTTAAACCAAGTTTAATTTACTTAAGTTAACAATATACACTTAATGAAAAGTTAAAACTAATTTTACTCTATAATAAACGTTCTTCTACTTCCACCTGAAAAGGCCTAATTCATACAGGACTGTAAGATACCATGTTAAGTAACTGTAAGATACTAAATTGATTTATTATTCAATGTTGTCCCACCAAAGGATCAAATTTCAAAAATGCACAAGCTATATGTAGTACGATCGTTAAATTCGGTAAATTTATTGTTTTTAAAAGTACGGAAGATGCCCAACTGATGTGTCAATAAGCTAGAATGTTCTAAGTTAAAATTAAAAAATAGTTTAAGTTATTGATTGTTAAAAAATAATGGTTGAGGGTAAGCAACAGGATATTTATAATTACCTTCAGCGTGTAATCTCTCAGCCAGAAATATAGCATTGTCGTATTCATAATTATTGAGACAATCCCAAATGATAACCTGCGAAAATTTCAAACGCTGTAGTGGATTATATGAACAGGGTTGGAATACCTTGATTGACAGTTCATAATTTTCTTCAAATTTCACTTACTTGTATAGGCTCTTGAACAATCATTTTTACAAATCATTAACACTTTTATCTATGCAAATATTGTAAAACACTTTACATATCTAGCCACGATCCTTACACAGTCACAATGAAAAATAAAAACGTATCTTTTACGACGGACATTTTCATTTCAGTTTGTTGATTGTCTATGGTCAGATGATTGTTGTTACGAAAGCGATCGCTCCCTCGCTCGATAATGTTTTGCATTTATTACAGGCATAGAGAATTCTTAACAGCTTAAAAACGTTAAAAAATACCTTTTACTAGTGGTTTTATTTAAAGATTTATAATCGAGTATAATATATAAATATAATTTAATGACAATATATGTTGTACATATATTTAAAAATACTCGGAATGTGAATTAAGGCGTTAAGTTTAAATGAGTTAAGGCGAATATACAAGTATTTTTCTAAGTATAATCAACATTTACAGAGTAAATTATCTATTTGAACACGACATAGTAATCAAACAAAACACATTAACATATTTAATTGCATTAACAACGATTTGATATATGTTATATGATTTAATAGTTTTCTCGGTAACTTATAGTTTTGTAAAGCAGTAATCATAAAATACTTTAACCATGAACACTAGGCGAAAATACTTTTATTCACAAATACGTACGAACGTAAGTTATTGTAAATTAAAAAGTATAATAACCTTGTTTGTAAACGTGTTTACTTTTCTAAAATCATAACTATTTAGTGATGGTAAATAATTTAAATCAGTTTCTTAATGAAGTGTCCTAAAGTTATTGACGAAGTCGAAAAGGTACTTAATTTAAAAATAAATAGCTCCTTTGTTACATTTTTAATGCTTCTAGCTTTTTTATTTTAACTGGAGTGGTAATCTCTTTCTTTTAAAAAGAATATCCGCCTCTCAGAGAAAATATTTATTACACTGTGGTCGGCCTATTGTAGTGACATCTATGTTTCTTGTTTTATAATCTGTATCAGCATATGTGTAGACAATAGACATTCATGTTATTTATTATCTGTTCGAATTAGATTAGCAAATAGCGAACGAATCGTCACGACTTCGCGTGAAGTGCAGTGAAAAATATTATGGGAAAAATATATGTACTGAACGATTATTTCCTTTTTTTCGCGTAGTTTTTGCATTGTTGGTTAATACGACTTATTGTTTACATTGTACGCTTAGACAGCCATTGTTTTGACTTAGCGTGGAGAAAATCGATGAGATCTTGTGTACAGTGGTTCAGATAATATGTGCAGTGTTGATTACGAATGACATCTGATTCGAAACAAAAGGAAAACGTAGCTAAGAGGATTTTCCAACCACAACAAGGTAAGGTTCCGTCACATCGTCAGAATCAGAGTCACCGTGTTTCCCAGTACGTTGATTTAGTCACATATGATCGTAGTAACGTGTTCCCTTCACTCTCACTAATAACATTACAATAAGAAAATGTCAAGATTTGTGACCTCCAGTATATAAGTTCCGCCTTAAGCTGTTGCTTACTACGATGTTATAAAACTACTTTACGAGAATCGTAACATACGTGTGAAATTACGCATCTTGCAAGCATTATGTCCTACTTATCATGTAGGCGAATCGAAATGGTGATTGAACATCATAACTACCACAGTTTGCTCCACTAGCAACTTACTTAGTTTTCAATATGCTGCGAACAATTTTCTTTCCTATACTCAACCAAAAAATACTTTATACAAAACCACTTGTTTACACAGCTGTTGTTATTTAAGCTTTTATGTTGATTTCAGTTCATAAATATTTCAATTTTATATCGTCCAGTATTATGAAACATAATTTATTAGTGTGTAACTTATGTATACTGTAGGATTTAATGTTGCCTATACTTTAGGATTTATGTACCCCAATAGTCCTCCATTTTTTGATGACAGTCCAACAAAAATACTTCTGTCGAAAATTGACCCTGAATAATGAATTCTAAACGAAAGACATTTCTAAATCATAGACAATACTTAGACTTTATTTGTGTAGATAACTCAAGTATGCATATAAATATAATAAGTATAAATAAATCAGCTCTTATCATACAAGTAAATAACTAATGTTATCATTTTCATTAACTGATATAGGAATTAACATATGAAATATCTCTAATTGATGTTTATCTTAACAACATATGAACAAGTTCATTTTGTATGGAAAATGGAGATAATGTTCGATAATAATTAAGTTTGCATTAAACAGTAAGAAACTTGGCCTTTGTCTTGAGGTATCGAGGTTCAAATCCCAGGCATGCACATGATTTATGAAGTTGATAATAAAATTAGGTATCACTTGTTTGAACAATAAAAGCTTTCTACACTCTTTATACACTCACAGCCCCACACTAGGATTCCCTGTGTCGTGAGTGCTATGGACACACACATAGACAAATACACAAACACCCAGACCCAGAAACAGATATCTAAATTCATCATTAAGATATCTGTCTAGCCGGGGATCGAACCCGGGTCACTTTGCGCGTCAGACCGGTATGGTGACCGCTCCCCCATGTTGGTCGTTAATAAAACAAAACATAGTGTGGATAACAGCATGCCTAAGAGTGGTTTACACCAATTTACACTTAGTTGAAACGGTGGACAGTAGCCTAACACCCCACTGAACATGAGAGGACACTTGTGCCCAACAGTGGGACAGTAATGGGTGCAGATCAATGACTAAAAATTTAAATAAGTGGAGAGATAAACCTAAGTGATATTAAAGTTTGAATTTATGTTTAATATTAAATGGTTGTAAATTCTAAATCTTAAAGTGTTTAATAAACCATGTTTCATAATGCAAATTCCACCCAAATTGCTGAATCAACAGTAACCAGAGATTAAAAGTAAATAATATCTGTTGCAACATTAGCTAGGAATTTATACTGAGTCATTATAAAATACAGAATGAGTGTATTAAACTTTAATGATCTTGGTACTTGGTAATTAAAACCCATTATTAATGTTATAAAAGCATTATTTCTGGTTTTGCATTAGCTCTCACAGTTCAGTAACCTAATTCAGTCCTCGATTCGGGTCACTTATTAATATCGAATTTAAGACTATAAACGGACCTATGATGTAGGAAGCCCTGTTATTAATTCAGATTTTTTTTCTACGTTCCAACTCTCATTTTGACATTTCATATATTTATATGCATTACACATTTCATTCTATGAAAATAATTACTCATATTTTCGAAATAGTTACATATTTATTTTGTAATAAATGTTGATTAAACAATAATCCATTATAGGAGTTCTCTCTAATACATATATATTCGCTCTAAGGGTATATATTTTGACTAAGTTTAAAAGCCATAGTAGTTATTGATATTGTTATTGATAGTTATTGATATTGACTCATATTTCTGATTTTCACAGCCTTTTATACTTTGCAATTCATTATCATAAGTCTTAATTAAAGTTTAAGGTGAAAAAAAGCATTGATATAACAAATAAATAGGCTTTATTCAGTCCCAATAATTTTGAGAGGAGATCCTTTTCCAATAAAGGTACAGGAGCTCACAAATAAGTAACAATTTAGCAGTAATATTCCCCAAAATCTAAACACAAAATTTTCCGAAATGTTTTAACTTTTAATACAATGCACTAGGTAGGCAAAGTTGGCACAACTAGATTGATATCTCGGATATTGTTATTGCCTTTATTGTACATTGTTATAGTACATGCCTTGATTCACGAGATGTACAGAATTGAAAACAATCACATTGTTTCCATTCAATCAATGATATCATTTTATGATGATGATGTTAATTGATGAATGTGTAATGTAAGTTTAAGGTCTTTAACACTAAAATATATGCATGTTAATGGTACACAAATTTAGCAAAAAAGAAATATATATACACAACAAATAAATAACCACTCTTTAGGGAAATCAGTTAAAAATCTATACATAGGAATAAAATTGGAATGTCTGTTTTTATAATTGAAATAACCACTTTTTACTACATGCATATGAATATACATACGGTACATACACTAAAATAACAATTTTTACAATTTTTGTCTGTCTGTCTGTCTGTTTGTTCTGGCTAATCTCTATAATGACTGGACCGATTTTGACGAGACTTTTATTGGCAGGTAGCTGATGTAATAAGGGGTAACTTAGGCTAATTATTTGTTAGAATTAGCTGTGCCCCTTCTTCTTTTTAACGCGGGTGAAACAGCTAGGCACAGCTACAATTAAATATTTTCATTTGAAATTTGAATAAAATACAAATGCAGTTTAGTTTGAGCGTCTTTCACAGAAATTATAATATGCATTGTTTTTTAAAAATAGTACATATTAAAACAAATTGTTCTATACAATATTTAGTTCTGCTTTAATTCACATTTTCATGTATGACTTCATACATATTGAAGTGTTTGTCTAAGTTTTATTATTATATGTCAGTATGCATTTTCCTAGACGAGTCTGATTTTATAATAACTTTTGTTTCACAAGATGATAGGATTATAATGAAGTATAGTTGTTTTCTGTTTTACAAGAGGAAAGAAATAACAAACAAAATTGTTTAAAAAAATAGTCCACGGCTGAAGAACAAATTCTTTTTTGCAGGATGAGTGCAGAGACTATAAACTTGACTGCGCAGCCGATCTCGGACACAGTCCACGAGATCCTGAAGCCTCTGCAGGAGCCCGTCTTCCTGCAGACGCGGACCGCGCAGGTCATAGCCGGCATATTCGTGTGGACAGCCCTATTTATCACTTGCCAACAGGTATAACTCTTTACAATATTTACAACAACTAAAACTCAAGAGTTGGGCAAATAGGGAAGGGATCATTCTGTTGCTTTTTGCAGACTGTGTGAAAGTGTCTTCTAAATCATTAGGAATGTAAAAGGTTTAGGAAAATTCAATCGAGCATGACTTCTAAACATTCATAGGACTAGATAGATATAAAGATTATTTATTCTTTTAGTACCTATGATTGTGAGTGAAAATATGAGAATGACCTTCCCTTTTTAAATGCAAATAGTATCTGAGAAAAAAGGCTGTAACAAACAAATGAAAATGTAACATTGATACTTGTAATTTGTTGTCTCTAACAATTTCATATTTTCAATAGCTATGATCGATTCTCTAGCGCGAACAGAGTTAATACATCGTTCAGCCGATAATAGCCTAGGCGCGATTACCATTAGGTCAGCTCTATTGGGGGTTGACAGGGGTAATTTTCTTCGCGGGTAACCCTGCATGGACTCCTCTCTGCCGCGAGGATAGCAGAGACAATATGCCGGACTCAGCAATTAAAACTAAAGTTAAGAAGTTCGAAAATAGTGGTTTAATATAACCGAATTTCCCGTGTGAAAAAAATATTATGCTGCAGTCGCACCTGGCACCTGGTTCAAGTTTCACTCAACCAGGTTTTTAAATTACGTGTTTATTTATTGAAAGAAAGTGCAGGCTCATATTATTCTGTCCATTATGGTATATTGTAAACTTGCTGTCATTCCGGTTGCCAGTTGAAATTTCATCCGGAAGAAAGCGTCGGAACCGGCCCTTCCATAAACGTATACCTAAACACTTCCAAAGACGGTATACGTAATATACTTTGCTATGTATAGGGTTAATAAACAGCCATGTAAAAGTAAAACAGCTTTAGCGATGTGTGATATTTTCGGTATGAATTTCCTTAATGTAGCTTGCGTTAGGAATTGAATGGCTGAAATCGTCACGTAAGGCCACGCGCCAAGAGGACTCCTGTTGCGTTCCTTTGGAGATCCCGGAGTCCTCTACGCAGCGCTGAGGACGGTCACCGGGGGGTTTTAGTGCGGTAAAAGTCCCACGTAACCCGTCGTCGCTCCCACGGCGTCGGGTACGTTTTGAAGGTTTCCCCCTCGTCAACAAACAAAAAAAAAACAAAGCTAAAAGCGTTATGCGCCTCCATAGGACTTTCTATCTCTACCTTTTCTGTTTTATATGCGTGTGCGTGCGAGTATCGTGGTACGAACAAACAAGCACCATGCGCGGCCGATTTATTACCTCAATACCGATAAGAACGTAAAAAAGTTCGTACAACTTATTTCTTTTTGTTGCAAGTCAAACGGAAGTTATATTTTCGTTATTCTACGCGTATGTTCCAATGAAGATTAAGTAACTTTATTCCTGACTAGGGTCACCCGACCGCACACATAATTATAATAATTCAACAATTGCCAATTACTGGCATTAAAATTGCAGTATTGTCCAGTAGAAACACTATTATTATCGGTCGATCGTTATGTTAAACAAATTACACGTGTAATAAGTATGCAAAAAATATTGTTGGTTGCAAATTGTTGTTCACATTTCCTGAATCGATACGAGTGTCGTTTTGCTGATTCTAATGCTACGAGTTCAATAGCATGGTAACATTATACGAGTAATACACATATATATATATATATTAGAATTATCTATCAGATATTGAATACAGTTGTCACTACAGTTTATATAAAATTACAAATTAATTCATACGACCTATGAATACATCATCATACATTGAACTTCTGGTTATTTTGGAAATCTAGTCTAATAACGTGTTTGAAACGTGTATTGGTGTGCGTTCGGGACGCCTGCTAGAAAAGTAGTTTAAGTAAGAGATGACTTAAAACAAATATGTTTTAAAGCACGCGTGCGTTCAGTATTGAGTTTATACAACCGGCCGCGCACGATGCTTGTCTGTTACGCACACACTGTTATGTACTATAAATTGACACAGGGAGAAGTGACGTAAGAGGTATAAGCCACATAACGCTTTTGCCTTACATTATGGTTTCTACCAGGGCCGGATTTAGAGGTCTGGAGGCCTTGGGGCAGCAAAGGAGTGGAGGCCCCCTGGCCCCAAATTATTTTCCGAATAAAATGATTTTTTTTTTCAGTTGAGTTCAATAAATATTTTATTGTGAAACGCAGGTAGATTCTTCTAGTATTCATGTTTGTACAAAGTACTGTAGATAAAGGTAAAAAGGCGAAAAAAAAATCAAAGGAAAAGATATTTTTTTATTACTAGTGTTTACTAGTCGGAATTAAAAAAAAATCCGACGTCTCTATTGTGAGGGCCCCTCTTTTGTGGAGGCCCCGGGGCTGCCGCCCCGTTTGTCCTCTCTTAAATCCGGCCCTGGCCTCTACCATTACTCTTACCGCAAACTGCGTTAAGAAACTTCCTTTTAGAAGTAGGTATTACACGTCTACGTATTGAAAGGTTTATTGTACGTTACTTTTAATCATACCTAATATTGGTTACATGACATCACGGCAGGCGTCATACCGCACACAGGAGCGAGAGACCCCTCTAGAGACCGCCTGTATCTTGTTCGCAATACATTATTCCTATTAGGTTACACACTGCTCATATTACTAATGTACTTGATCGTAGATACGAGTAGTATGTAGGTATTTGCCTCGTTTCGGCTTTTGAAGTAGTCTAAAAGATGAGGGATTCCTAGGAAGGTATAATTCTTTTGAAGATGGTTCAACGAAGTTCGAAGGTGGTAGAACCCTTTGTGGTTCGACTCCGGCGTCACACCTATTTCTACCTAATAACAGCAGTGTTAGGAGCTACTGTGTTCCGGTTTGAAGGGTGTGGTAAGGGAGACAGACTTTCCCGAGGCGTTCCAGCTTAGTCCTCAGGGGTAGCGGCGCATCTGTGGCCGACCTCAGGTAGGAATATCTAATCCTATCTGGGGTTGATTACAGATGTCCATGGGCGGCAGTAGCCACTTACCATCAGGTGGACTGCATGCTCGTCTGCTACTCTTATGTTATAAAAAAAAAATCTTATCTGGGGTTGATTACAGATGTCCATGGGCGGCAGTAGCCACTTACCATCAGGTGGACAGCATGCTCGTCTGCTACTCTTACATCATAAAAAAAAACTACGAAGGTTTCGACACCTTAATCTGCCACAACAAAATTTTAGAGGTATAATGAAGGAGAGAGGTTAAACTGCATGCTAAAAGAAAATACTTTGAACTTTTACTATCCAATCTTATGTTTGTCTCATCAAAACCTAAATATTCATAGAGTTTGTTATTTTATGAAAATACAGTTTTTAATTTGTTTGGTAATTGATATTCATTGATTAATCTGTGTTTTCTCTGGTATTTAAATGAAACGACTTTGTAGGACACTTAGATTATCTTTTAAAACGTTATACCAAGTTGAGTAACACCACGGTAGGACGACTTTAGGTACATTGCAGAGTAGTCAGCTCGTAGTCACGAGCACCAACATTTGGATGTACGAAAGCTACATTGAGCAATCCTAACCAAACCTTGTTAAGATTTATCGATTCCAATAGAGAAAGTATTGAATGTTCGGGGTCTTCTTAGGTGTAAAACATTGCGCGACTCCTGCTGGCTATCGAGCAGAGTTGCCCCAAAAGTACTCATACAAACAGGAATTGCGTTAACTAGACGATCTGATAAATGTTTAACGCCGTAATATCACTTAATACCGTCACGCACGGTCAGTTAATTATAGCTTTACAATATATAAATACCTCTAAGCATTTAACATCCGTTTCAAGTGCGGGTTACCCAGATTTTTTGTAATGTAATGCCATGGTTGGTAATGTACATTAGCAGTGTAACGGTATTGCTCGGTCACGTATCTTTTTTGCGCGGAGTTTGTAAAAGAAAATATAATTTATCTTTCTTTTCTTCGATTTCTGCGTGTTGTACGTGTAAAGGTACTAATATAATTTATTTCTAACGAGATTTTGCGTGTGGCTTCGCCTTCGTCCCTTCATGTGAACTGTTTAATCTTTGCACGGGAGTTAAAGTTTTTCAAAGTTTTACATTTACGAGTATACCTATAAGGTTTCGCCAAAATGGGTTAATTATTTTTAAAATACAGTTTCTTTATAGTATTGTATATCATAATTTAGTTTGTCTTCGATCTAGTTAATTTTGTGAGGGCAGATGAATGGACGTTTGTTTCCCTCTCACGCACAAATTGCAAATTAGTTTTGGATGAAATTTGGCGCACAGACCTGACCTGAGTTTATGACCTGAATTAATACATAGGATAATCTTAATCGTAATCAAGGTCCACTCAGTAAAGCAGGGTTCCAAAGTTAGTAATAATATACTTCATCAAAACACGATTACGGTAGGGTAAATGTTGCCATAAATGCACCTTTTCTGACCATCCATAAGAAGTTTGAATAAGGTGTTTTCCTAAAACGGTTATGTTACGTTAATGGAAAATTCGTTGAGAATGTTGCACCGCCCCGTTACGAGCGGGTAACCTCCTTACATGAAGGCTATTTGCAAATTCGTGTTTGCAATAGGTAGGTATTATGTATGAGATGTACTGCTCAGCGCCGATATGACGACGAGCGCGCCCTTGTGGGCGAAATAATTTTAGCCCTGATCGATTACACCCACCTTCTTCCCCTAATTAATTAAGCGAGAGTAAATTACTAGCCAACATTTTGCCAGTAACGATAATGTGATGAGGCCTATCATTAGCGGTCGTTATACCTATTCCGTGTATACGTAAATCCCTATAAATATAAAAGTAAATGACACAATAAATTATTATTGATAATTATGTGTAATGAATTTTGTTTTGAAATCATTAATTACACACAGGTATACATCAAAATTATATGAAACAATACAGTAACCGTTTCTTTGTAATTTTGAAATAACCGTCTTATTTTAGAATACTATAAAATATTGTATTTTATATAGCCTTCCATTTATCAGAACATAAGACTCCATGTTTATTTATATGGATAAGTCACAAAAAAGTGTAAAAAATTAGGACTTTACGTGATCTGACAAAAGCTACATTTTATTTTGAAAATAAATTGTGTTGTATAAAAAATTGTATGCCAATTTGTACACATTTATTATACAGTACATTACTAAATACTAATTGTATAATTAGATATTCATTTGGTCCTAACCTGATTTGTGCTAAATGTTATGTTATAGAAATAAGCAAGCGTTTTTGTGAACGCGACATTTTTAAGCGAAATAATTAATTCGATCCTTGCTGTGGCGGCCTTGGTAACTCGAGACCAGTTTATGTTGCCAAGTTGATATCTAGAACAATCTGTATTGCACATTTATAGATCTTGTCACAGATATTCAATATTTGCGGTTCGATTTGTAAAATTCTGAATAGATTTGAAGTTAGGATTTACTTTGGTTACTGGATTAGAGCGTGTTAAACGGGTGATGTGACAGACTAAAGTATTCTCCTATATGACCGTAACACAGGTACACATACATAACACAGTATGGGAAAATATAATTTAGTCTGTCGGGGCCCTAGTCTGCCACGTCTATAGATATAAAAGGGGCCTCATTTCTAGCTTAACTTTTTGTGATTTTCCGTCAAATGTTTGCCGTAACGCTAAAGTAATTTTATGGATACGGCTGTGAGAATTTTTAACATAGATTTTGTGACTATGTTGATATATTATATTCTCTATCACTTCCGTGTTTTCTGGACTTACGAAGTTTCGACATTGGCCGTTACGTAAACGTCTCAGGGCATGTTTTGCAAATGAGGTACATTAGAAAGTTTCATCATCGAAGAAGACGCGTTTATTACTTTTTACTGGTTATATGTTTTGATTCGATTAATTGTATGTTTCTTTGGTGTTATACGGATGTAAAGTTCATATACAGCAAATGGAATAAAAAATCGGCCAAGTGCGAGTTGGGCTCACACACTGATGGTTCCGATCATTAATTAATATGTATTTGTTAAATAGTATTTCTTGTATTTATTCGTTGTCATAGCGGATATAAAAGTACAGGCACTGTAGAAATTTTAAATGTCCATCTATTACGGTTCTTACCTTAAATGCGATGTTCTTATTCGATTTTTTTTGCATAATGGATCAATAATCACTATAACGATTTGATATGCCCGTTAGTGATTCTTAGTCAGATACAAGTCAAGGAATGTACAGATTTTTGATGACGCATCATCTTCTGGTTGTTTCCTAGATGATACATCATCACGTCCACTAAAGTTGCCTTTCATTTCGTGAACTTTCCGTCGTTTTTAAGGTTAACCGTAGATAAAGAGATATACGAGCATTTGAAACAGGTTTTGGTATCGTAGAAATAATCGTGTCAGCTTATAACCCGGCAGTTTAATATCATAGACATACATTTAGTAAAATTTTGTTAGTTACACGCGTTTGTTAGGCATGTGTACTTGATTTCCCTCAGAAGATATGTCAAACTTTACATTAGAAACGTGAGTCGTCTAGGCCATCGAAATTTGGCCTCCAGGTGTTTTCCTTGTAACTTATGTGCCTACAAATGATCACGGGTTTACGACCCCGACACGGTATTGTCATGGTTCATGTCCATCCACGTGAACCGTGCCCGCGCCACTGTGGGAAAATGTTTGGGAAACATCTGAATATCCATGGCATTTGACTACTGAAACGGCCATATTGCAAAGTTTTCGGAGCTCGAGTTGAAAAACATTGTTGTGTTCGTATCAGTGAGCGCAGGCCCCTATGAGGGGCCCAAGGTGGTACCTTGTCAACGTGTGTTTACGCTCTAAAAGCCGTTTTATCGCAAATTGCCTGTTTCCCATAAGTAACGTGTCGTAACATATTTTTAACCCATTGCTGATCTTGGATCACCTCTGTAGCCTCTAGAGCCGTACTTCACCATGCACGTGGGATAGACCTGATTGCTCATTTAATTATACAACTACCAAAATATTTGTATACGCAAACATAAGACAATAAAACGGTATACTGAGGAGTAACCAACATTATTTGCTAAATCTGAGAAGTGCACACATATACGTGTAAAGAATCATGAGTCAGACTTTACGGATATGTGCGAAATCATGTAGATTGAGGTGGCAATGTAGTGTTAACGAATTCAACTGGTATTTGGCTTTGTGCCACATTCAGGTCTGTTTACAAACTGATAACGCGCCATTATCGTTTGTTGTGAACAAACCTATTGATTGTGTGGGAAATGTGCGGGCTTTCTACGCGGTGGTGTGAATGGTACTTTCGGACGACCCGCGTGGCGGAGCGGCCACCATACCGGTTTGACGCGCAAAGGGTCCCGGGTTCGATCCCCGGCCAGACAGATATCTAAATGTTCTGTTTCTGGGTCTGGGTATTTTTGTATTTGTCTATGTGTGTGTCCATGGCACCCACGACACAGGGAATCCGTGGGGCTGTGAGTGTAGAAAGCGTTTATTTATTTATTTATTAATTTATTACCCATTTCTAGAATAGAATGATTGATAGGTAGCTACTGTAATGTGCTGATAAGTGTAATGTGAAGGTTGCGCCTTGAAAATTTACTGTAGGTATTCTAGTGCAATCTATATTCAATACGTATAAATAATTTTTTATAGCTAAAAAAAATATTAAAAAAATTGTATGTCTGTCTGTTTGGTCCGGCTAGTCTTCGAAATGACTGGGCCGATTTTGTCTTAACTTTCACCCATAGTTAGCTGATATAGTAAGTAGTAACTTAGGCTACGTTTATGTTAGAAAAGTAATTAGGGTACCGTGTCAAAAATTTTAAAACCTATGAATTCTATGGAGAAACAGCGGGGCACAGCTCGTTTTGTACAAGTCTTTTATAGCAACGTTATTAGTATTATTACTGTGGGAGTTAATGTCTGATTGTATTATTTTGAAGTGTAGACATTTTAATTTTATTTATATGTGTGCAATCAAGAATTACCCAATACGGTTTTTTCGCAACACACCTTCTGTGTCGTAATTAGATAACAATACATTTACCTCATTTGAGGAAAACTTGTTTATTTACGTATATTAGATGAATACGACGAGACAAGAATTCTCGAATATATTTCGAGTTTGGGTACAATAAAAATTGCAAATGATTTCGATAATGTCATTAGGTACATTTGATTCGTTCGTCCTTAAAAATAACCCAATTTTAATGCATGTTAGCATGTACCAACTTCGATTGTATAAACATAGAGATAAATGTTATATTAGACTATAATAAAATGTATTTTGTGACAAGTTAATGGAGGAAAAGTTGTTCATGATAATTCCATCGGCCTCTTACTCAAAACCGTATTAAAGTCTGTTTTTATCAACTAAGGTTTATTGCCGCGATTACAGACAATATGAGGAAAGATATCAGCTAAGGGCCCCCACAAACTCTCTATTTTTTATAGGAAGATAGTTTGATCGGATCGGGAACTGGGCCGACTGTTTTCTAGCGCACTATCTAGACAACAGTCTGTCAGTCAGTCGACTGCCTTCGAGAGATGTCTTAGTATGCCGATTTTAGGCAGTGTGGTTACCATTAGTGCGAGTTACTTTATATTGCCCATAAGTTGGTACACTGAAAAATCGGCAAGTGCGCTCGTGATAAGAACACCATTCGAACAAGAATCGTTTTAATATGTACATATAAATAATTTCTCATACTGATTAGAGGCCCGACTAAAGTATCGCCCGATAAAAAGTTCACAGTTTGTGGGAGTCTTAATGACTAATGCGTTATCCATTGCAGATCTACCAACACTTGCGCTGGTACACCAATCCATCGGAGCAGCGATGGATTGTTCGGATCCTGTTCATCGTGCCAATATACGGATGCTACAGTTGGATATCGCTCCTCTTCTTCAATGGCGACTCGTATTATGTCTACTTTTTCACAGTCAGAGACTGTTATGAAGGTAACGAGAACTTTTTAGTGCTTACTTTCCTTTAAAGTAAAAGCCAATTCTGATAAAATCAAAACGAAATGTTCATTCAGGAAGCTTTATTTATGACGCTATGTTTTCAGTATGTTTCTTGAAAACGTGCGTGGGAAATGTTAGCATAATTAAAGTTTAAAGTTAGTAGCAGAATCTTAGGTGTTTAGTTTTTAGCAGTACAACCCAACCGCTACGAATATCCTGACTTATAATTAAGCCATATTGTATACCGTTTTAAAAAGCGTGTCTTTACAGAAACTTAAAACCAGTATTCAGGTTTAGCTTCATATCTGTAGCCGACGTCAATTAGCTCTCCAGTCTCATTTAGTGTTGATTATGGATAGGATGGATGGTAGTATTTATTCACTTACCATCAATATAACAGCACGCCGGTTTGTTGGTACAATTACATAAAAAATGAGAGTAACATATGGCAACACTTGAATATATTCTTAATTACGCTGTTGAAGTTTCGAACTGAAATTATGAAGACATTCGCGACCCACGATCATCCAACATGACTACCTTTGTGAAAACTTTTTCAAAAATATTTACTTGGTGTCTTCCAGCGTTCGTGATCTACAGCTTCCTGTCCCTCTGCTACGAGTACTTAGGTGGAGAGGGTAACATAATGTCGGAGTTGCGCGGGCGGCCGGTGCGAGCCTCGTGCGTTAACGGCACGTGCTGCCTCTCCGGCGCCACGTACACGATCGGCTTCCTCAGGTTCTGCAAGCAGGCGACGCTCCAGTTCTGTCTCGTGAAGCCCGTCTGCGCTTTCATCATTATATTCTTGCAGGTATGTGTGTTGTGATCTTTTTTCGTATTGCTATTAACTGCTCTATACCTACCTATTATTCATGTCACTCTGACTCGCAGAGTTGGAAGGTTTTGGCAGTAGTGCACCATGCTTGCAAAGTGCGGTTTGATGGGCTTTATACTTTTTTGACAGCATTTTTGGCAGGACCCCATGGCATCCGCGTAAAAAGAATATAATTAATTCTTAATACACACATGACTTAGAAAAATAAAATTTGAATCCCAGAAGCACAGGGTGAAAGGACAAATTTTAAACCACTGCTTTGTTGTCATTTTCTATCATATATCAATACATCCTACAGGGGTTCGCACTAAATACTAAGTTCTTACACCAATTTCAGAATGTAGAGAAGTAGAGACTCTACCACGTGGGGGAGCCACGTGGTAGAGTCCCATGTTCAGCTTTAGGAAATAAAAAAGGGTTTGGGCAGGTCAATATAATCGTTGATTCATAGTATGAACGATCGCGTGTTACTACGGCTTTTTTAATTCTTTAGTTTGCGTTTGAGTGAAAGTACATAATTGGTTGTCTATAGAACTTAACGTATTGGTTATTAGTCGATACAATCACTTTTTTCTATTATTGCTATCGTTATCGTGAACATAACAAAATTGGCATAACTAATACTTGTAAGTGTTAGTTATGTACTATCTGTGCATGTAGTTTAAGCTTGACCTTGGCAATACCAACTTTAAGGTGCATTTTTAGAGACGTTCGAATAGTTAAGCTAACATGTGTGTCATAGCACGTGGTAGCCACCAATAGGAATGCTTGATTTTCGTTCAATGAAATTTCACAATGGATTTGACACAGATTTGCTTAGCTACCTTAGACATATCTGGTTATAATTCACTCTAACAATACTTTTATTTGAGTCATCTTATTCTTGGTTTTCTACTCATCTTAAGTCACATAAATAAGTTTTAGCCAAAGATCGAAATTTGATAATTTTAATAGACATTAATTGACAACTATGTTGATCTTTGGTAAGCATACATTGGATAGATTGTTTATGTATAACGGGCGTTAACCTATCTTTATGTATACGAAACAGTGGCTTTATTATATTACGTTGTGTTAAAGGTCAAACACTAATGTCTATCGTGATATTTCAAGTAATTACAAGCTTGTAACGATCAATCTAATAGTTTTACTTGACAATTATCGTGCAAACAATTAAAACTTATCGCTCTAGATAAAAGTGGTTGAGTTTTTACCTTATCTAAATTCATGAGCGTGATTCATGTACAAAATAATGACAGTATTTAGAATTAATGTTAAATCTTTGTCATGTATTACTTAAATCCAATCTTATATATAAAATTCTCGTGTCACAATGTTAGTTACCGTACTCCTCCGAAACGTCTTTACCGATTTTTTCCAAATTTTATATGCATATTCAATAGGTCTATTTTTCATACCCCTAAGTGATAAGGGTTGTTCACCCTTAACATTTTTTTATTTATATGGCAACACAACGTTTGCCGGGTCAGCTAGTATTATGTAAAAATATGATTCAAAGAGATTTGTCCCTTTGGTACCTGAGTGAATGAGTTTCACTTGATCTATAATGTGGGTTGTTTTACTTCCAATAAAACAGGATATATCATACGTAACAAACAAAATTTGTACCTTAATATTACACCAACCATTTTTATAAGTTAAGCTTTTTTGGTGAAAACAATGTTTCTATATTATTTACGGAATAAATCTAGACTATACAATCACCGTTTTTTGTGTGGAAATCTAACCAAAATAACTATAGTATTTTTAAGAATATCCCTTAATAACGAAATTATTGTCAAAAACTAATTTTGGTGCCGTGCAAATAGATACATGATTTCAAAAATGCCAAATATTAGAAGTTGTAGACAGAATTAAATTGTAGTTGTTTGTTAAATGTTTGTTGTATGCGTGTTTGCAATTAATTCAAGTGGAGTTCACTCAAGTGAATCTAATTTTACATGCATAACCAATTGAGTTTCTGTTAGAATAACATTTAGTTAACATTATGAATGTATGTGGTAAGCTATTGAAATGAATCAAATATTATTATGATTTGTTGTTAGGGGCATAACAGGGTATATGTTTTTTAATTAAAAAAAATCTTTAACAGCTCGCTAAATTTCTTAACGAAAATATAATTTATTGTTAAGAGCCTTGTTATGTTTGGTTTAATTAGAAAACTGATATAATATTTTTCACGTGACAACGTCTTATAATTCGATGGAGCCGGCTGCACGCACCAAAAACATGACTCATGCGGCGTTACCTCGCTCTGAGGCGTTCCATTTAAGGCTTAAAGTGCAAGCGAGAGCGCGGAACGAGCGACAAAGAAGCACAATCGGCCTTTCTTATGACGTTGTCACATTCAACTATCGTCAGTAAACCGACTTTACAGACAAGCGACTTTATTTTAATATTGGAAGGTTTGATTTTCATTAGGCAGTAGGCATTGGACATTTGTTACACCTCACTAACAACATTGTACATGAAAGTGGATAAATAGATTTTATTTTCGAAAAATGTCAACTATGTATTTACTTATTATGAAATGCTAGGAAGCTATGATACATTCACTTTGATGTTCTTGTTTAAATAATATTTTTTAATTTTACAATTTCGTCCCAAAAAATACTTCATTCATTCGTTTCATTCATTCTATTCTATTATTATTTTTAATAAGTCCTGTTAATTTTCCAGTCTGCCGGCCACTACCACGACGGCGATTGGAGCCCTGACGGTGGCTACCTGTACATCACGATCGTGTACAACTTCTCCGTGAGTCTCGCGCTCTACGGCCTGTTCCTGTTCCTCGGCGCCACCAGGGAAATGCTGAAGCCCTTCGACCCGGTGCTCAAGTTCTTCACCGTCAAGTCTGTCATCTTTCTGTCGTTCTGGCAAGGTTAGTGTGATTTGAAAACTGTGATTTAAAACTGATGTTATCGTACTCAAAATGTTATGCTCTTTAATTTTGGACGGGGTATTAGAAATAATAAATAGTACATGATATAATAGATATAATAAATCTTAAAATTTTTAACATTTCATTTCGTTTTAAATAAGTGTAGAAAGTTTATAAGTAGAGGAAAACAATGATTTTGGATCGATTTGTTTTTAATTTTTTGTAATGTGATATAGCAGAACAATTAATAGAAATTTTATATAGTACTCCGTTGAAAACATTTAAAATGTTATTATTACTAAGCTATTAATGGATATAAATGCACGATATGTAACGAGGTGATTGCGAAATCAAAGATTGCCATTAACGTGTGTATTTTACCGACTACACCAATAGTACTTTAATTTTATGATTAATTATCCACGACATACTTAACAATTAGAGTGATTGAATGTACACGCAAATCACTAAACAAACGTATCTGTTTGTATGAACGTATTTGTGCAAAATATGTATCAACTTTATTTATACGTGATCCACAACCACTCATCAAACGTATCTGTTTGTATGAACATATTCGTGCCAAATACGTATCAACTTTATTTATACGTGATCCACAACCACTCATCAAACGTATCTGTTTGTATGAACATATTCGTGCCAAATACATATCAACTTTATTTATACGTGATCCACAACCACTCATCAAACGTATCTGTTTGTATGAACATATTCGTGCCAAATACGTATCAACTTTATTTATACGTGATCCACAACCACTCATCAAACGTATCTGTTTGTATGAACATATTCGTGCCAAATACGTATCAACTTTATTTATACGTGATCCACAACCACTTATCAAACGTATCTGTTTGTATGAACATATTCGTGCCAAATACGTATCAACTTTATTTATACGTGATCCACAACCACTCATCAAACGTATCTGTTTGTATGAACATATTCGTGCCAAATACGTATCAACTTTATTTATACGTGATCCACAACCACTCATCAAACGTATCTGTTTGTATGAACATATTCGTGCCAAATACGTATCAACTTTATTTATACGTGATCCACAACTATTCAACAGACGTATCTGTTTGTATGAATGTATTCGTGCCAAATACGTATCAACTTTATTAATACGTGCTCCACAACCACTCAACAAACGTATCTGTTTGTATGAACGTATTCGTGTCAAATACATATTACAGTAATATATATTTCTTATGTGCGTGTGTATGTCACTGAACTCCTTCTAAACGACTGGACTGATTTTGATGAAATTTGTTGTGTGTGTTCAAGGGGACTGGTGAAGAATGGTTTCGATTCACAATTTAGTCCTGGGGAAAAGGTGTTTTTAATTAATTTTTAATTCGTAAGTAGTTATAAAATCGCAAACTATGCATATGATCAACTGATGATCTTTAGCAAAGTTGTTGTCCAAGAGCCCACGAGGGTTTGGGAGTTGGTAAAACCAATTTTTGACAGATGGCACCACTGTCATTCCAATGCAGGTACAAATTTTCCGTTTTATGTATGCCATATTATTTCCTTAAAATGCGGGCGAAGCCGCGGGCACCACTAGTAATATAGTATTATTTATTTGTTCGCAGGTGTGGCGCTGGCCATTCTCGAGAAGGCGGAGGTGATCTCGCCGATAGTGGACGCGCACGGCGTGCCGACCACGGCGGGCACGGTGTCGGCCGGCTACCAGAACTTCCTGATCTGCATCGAGATGCTGGCGGCGGGCGTGGCGCTGCGCTACGCGTTCCCGGCGGCCGTGTACGCGCACGCGCACCGCGACCCGCACCGCTCTGTCACTATGCAGTCCATCTCCAGCAGCCTCAAGGTACGAGTACTTTTTATTTATTTATTTATTTATATCATAGATTTGTAAAGATTACTCACTCCTAAAAAGAAATGTACCCAGTTTTGAGAATTGAAATAGATGCTTAAAAAGGTTTTGCCACGTCTCCGTGCTAAAATGTCCCTAAAATATTTGAAATAATTGTTTATTTATTATGCGGTATTAGTTATTTATTCCTAAATTTTCTTTAAAAATGTTTTTATTTGTCAAGAATTCAAAAAAAGAACTAATAAGCCGTTTGTGGCTTCATTTGATTTCAAGGCGGCGAAGTATCTTTACTAATCTTTGATTTATATATTTATTGTGACACAAACAGAAGGTTAAGGTACAACAGGGCAATCTTAATACCTGATGGCATTCTCTACCAGTCAACCCTTGGTGAATGAAGAAAATTTCAAAGTGATAGATAAACCCTATACGGTTCGAATCCGGCGGCACCACCGCCACGCCTATTTCTACCTCATAACAGCGGTTTGAAGGGTGTGGTAAGGGAGACATACTTTTCCGAGACGTTCCAGCTTAGTCCTCAGGGGTAGCGGCGCATCTGTTTCCGACCTCAGATAGGAATATCTAATCCTATTTGGGGTTGATTACAGACGTCCACGGACGGCAGTAGCCACTTACCATCAGGTGGACTGCATGCTCGTCTGCTACTCCTATATTACAAAAAAAGCATCACGTCGTCAACGCATTACTAGATTACTATCCCTCGGCTGGCCACGACTTTTCTGGCAGAATTATTGCGATTGAGATGATTCAGTTTCATAAGCATAACTCCTATCAGAGTTAATGAGGTTGGAAGCAACTGAATTTGAAATGAGTGAAATGATGCATTAAAATTATACTATGCTGTTCACTATCTACTTTCATCTGTAATACTTTTATAGCTACTAATAGCGTATGAAATTGTATTAAAATGGGTACTCATATCAAAGATAACACTGTGCTATTCTGATTCATATGTTAAACTACAAAACTTTAGTATGGATCTAACAGTTAATTACGCTTGGTAAAATATCAGAGAATTGGCTTCTTATTATATTACATCTTGAGCTAACCATGAGTATAAACTATAAAGTATGAATACGAACTTGGAAAGAAGTGCTAATATAAGCGACAACTTGACGACAACAGCGCGACGACAAGTTAATACTAGTTTTGTATAATGAAAATAGTAGTAAAGTTTACATTGTTGATTTTCAGGAGACAATGAACCCCAAGGACATAATGACGGACGCCTTCCACAACTTCCACCCGCAGTACCAGCAATACACTCAATACAGCTCCGGTAAGACTCCCATACATACATACATACATACATTAACATAAAAGTTATTCGAGTATGTCTGCATGATTTCATCGGCTGCCTGATCATTTTATTTGCGTATAGTAAAGTTTTGAGCTAAGATTTTTTAATAGTAATGTTGTAAGTTCAATGTTTTAGATGTGAATTCAGAGTTTTATAATAATTGGTCGAGTAGGAATCCAGCTCGCGTACTGAGGGTTCCGTGCTACCAATTTTTTTATGCTTAATATGTTAGCTCCCATAGAAACACGTGCATAGTAAAAGTTTTAACTGTTTCGTAGATAAACGGTTCATTGGGACACTCGTTTATTGTTTTTTATTTTTAGCATTTTGTTAAAGCGGCGATATGAATAAACACTGAAAATTTCAAGTGTCTTATCCATTACGATTGGAGAGATTAACACACAAACAGACTGACAGACAGTGGAGGCTTAGGGTTCCATTTTTACCCTTTAGGTAAACTGTAGGGTTCTGATAATTTTAATTTAATTTCATTTTATATTATTACTTATAGTGCAAAATTTTATTATCACTTGTAAGCAAGTGTCTTCTTATTTTTTGGTTTTATTTGTTTTCAGATGTCACTTCTCAACTGCCTTATGAAAAACTTTAAGCTCTGCCATAGCTGCATGAAGTGCATTGATGTTTTGTTCATTATGTACATTAATAATATAAACATATACATATAATGCCCACGCACCGTTTATGCGACTGGCAACCATTGGCAAATTAAAATTAGTAGTATATTAAGGGTTCTGTGTTTTTGCTTTTTTCGTACGGATCCCTAAGAATAAATAGTTTCAAGCTTAGCACATAGATGGTTAAGAAAAAATATGTTATTTGTGTTTTTCTATGTTAATTATAAACATATATGTTATATTATAGATATATAACCCTTAAACTATTTAGTTTTAGATTAAATATTGCTTTAAAATTTAAAAATATATACATTTTTAAAAGGTTGAAGAATAAGCATATAGACTATCTAATGGTATGTGGTCACCGTCGCACATGGACACTTGTACTTCATATAGAGTTGAGGTTCTATCTGAAGTAGATCACAGATGCGTTCCCACTGTTAAGCACCAAGATAGTCGTCTCATTATGTTAATTAGCTAGCTTCCACACCTTTCCACTGTAACATAATTGCCGCATGCTAAAAATAGGTGTGGTGGTGGTACCTCCCTATAATCATTTTTTTTATATAATATAGGAGTGCAGACGAGCATACAGTCCACCTGGTGGTAAGTGGCTACTGCCGCCCATGGACATCCGTAATCAACTCCAGATAGGATTAGATATTCCCATCTGAGGTCGGCCACAGATGCGCCGCTACCCCTGAGGATTAAGCTGGAACGCCTCGGAAAAGTCTGTCTCCCTTACCACACCCTTCAAACTAGCAGAAACACAGCAGCGCCTAAAACTGCTATTATTAGGTAGAAGTAGGTGTGGCGGTGGTGCCGCCGGAGTCGCACCACAAAGGGTTCTACCACGTTCAATAATCATATGACAGTTAAGTAATTGCTGTCAAGTATTTATATATATTGTTAGCACTAGATAATGGTGTACGTTATTAAAAAGAAAATTTATATTTTTTGTATGTTGCCAGTCGCATAAAATACCCGCCGAGCATGGAAACACCACTAACATTAATTGAACGTTTGTTATCATTTCATTGCCTAGTAATTAATAACTATATAACAACTAAGTCTATGAAAAGTCCTTATTAAAATGGATTCGCGCTAGTTTATTTTCGTCCACCGATTTAAGCGTAAATTAATATGCAATACATATTGAAGGATAGGTGTATGTACTGATGGGTATTGGTAAATATTCCGAGGGAAAATAAACAAAATATATATTTTTTAAGTTTTTTCACATTAAAAAACTGTGATTGGAACAAAAACATAGGCTGTTATGGGAATTGTTGACAGAAGTCCACTTTTCACTAGAAAACTATGTTATTTTATTGTATTGTTCATTTAATATTATTTTTTTTGTTTCAAAATTTTACTAACAAACAATACTATATAGAGAATATATTTCCATATATTTGTTTTTCTGAAAAATATACTGGAAAATTTCTCGTTTTCTAAAATTTCGGAATATTATCCATTAGTACGTACGTAAGAAATATTGCTTATATTATTTAAAATATTTTCTTTAATGCATCTCCAAAAACAGTATTTTTATTTTTTTTTACTATTTTGTTATTAAAGTCAGTCAATTTTTAAACTAACTAATATTTTGCGGTTTTTGGACTAAAGTACTACTAGCATATAGGTGCGTTCGACGAGTGATTAATTCAGTGCCTTTATTTTAATAATCTTTATATTTTTTATATTAAGATAGTAATACCCGCAATCTTTCGCGTATGTTTTTACAAAAAAGAGAAAATGTAAAAAAAAAAACACGATAATATAAGTTCTGACGAAACTAAATCATAAAAAGTAATGTTATTTGTTTCTGAAATTATTGGTTTTCGGTGCTCGGTCGCTAAAGAATTATTTTTGTTGTAGAGTAGATTTTGTTTTTTTTTCAACTGATTCGGTATTTGGATAGTCCGAATTTCATACTAGCTGATGACTTCACGAAATAGAAACGTAAATTCGACATTTAAATGTTTCAACGAAATCAAATGTTTTTTGATGAGAAATTCGACTAAGTTTTGAGTTTAGCTGTAGTAACTTCGGACTAATCATTGCCGTTTCATGATTTTAATATTGACCTACCAAAAAAGGGCTGCGGCTTACAGTGAAATGTTTGAATGAAAAACATAGTTTTTTTTTTACCAATTAATAACACGATGGCATTTTGTTCGCTTGAACAAATAAATAATATAAAAAAACGCCTATTGAATACATAAAATCAATTTATTGACGCATTCAAACTAATATTAAGTAAGCAAACGATCAACAGACTAAAGTACACTTCACTACAAATAAAATATAATGTATTACTTCGCCGCGCACACTTCGGGCCAATCACTAAATACCTGTTTTCCAAAAAAATCCTGTTGAATGTTTTCTTAGGATTTTTTTAGGTAGCGCTTCTTCTTTCGTGTCCGTACAAACAGATCAGAGTGTATTTGAAGTTGCGTGCGCTGATGTAACACATAACTTATTTGTTTTTTTTTTACTTTCGTTTATGGATCGTTAGTTCAGTTGAAATTTGAATGCATATTTTTTTTCTACCGACGTCTATTTTTTGGTAGATCAATGTTCAGTACCTTTTTTATTTGTACTTAAAACTACCGTTTCGATTTTAGATAGTGTGTAAATGTTTTATTTTTATTCTGTGATTTCTTTTTCTTTTTTTGTACTTGTATAATTTTTGTTATATGTCGTTTATTTATAGGATGTAATCCGTTAGTTAATGCTAGGCTTGTTTCAACATAAAAAACGAGGTGAATTTGAAATTCGAGTAAGATTTTAGTCTTGGAAACACTGATTTTCCTCATACAAGAATTTATTACGACACATAATTTGTAGACTGTACAGAAATAAAAATTTGCCAAAGACCGGTCTATCCGGTAAAGCTTGTTCGTATGGCAACACCAAGGCAACAATGTTAATAATCGCTTTGTATTTACGCGCCTTGTAAAATGAGATTTTTTTCTTGTCTTTTGTTAATTCTAAAGCTAACATAATATAGTAACGCTTTTTTTATAAATAAGTTGTGTTAAGAAGTTTTCTAAAGTTCTAATTTGATGAGAATACTGTTACTTCTGAATAGGTTTAAGTTTAAATCGTTTTTATCAGAACGTAATATGAAACCGACTTTGTACTTGACATCTCACTAATAAATAAACGATTCTACCTGTACTTTTAGACTTTGATATTAAAACTGAAGTTTGCGGGAAAGAGATAACGCTCGACGAGAGAGGTAAGATTTGAGATATATGCGAATGAATGGCTTTTTTGTATGATTTGCAGCATGCGATCATAACATTATTACACGATTTTCACATACATTGTTTGCTCATGTTTTGAATGCGTGAATCATAAATTAAGTGTTAACAATTTTTGTGCATGTTGTTGTTTATCACTGCAAGTTTTTACGTAACTTGTTGTAGTATTTTTGATTGAAGAATTTATTCTTACATATTTAATTGACAATTACCAAAATTGTGAATTATATCATTGATTTCTTTTTAATTTTTGTTTGGGAACCACTCTTATTTGACTCCGTTTTCCCAACATTATGAACTGTGTTATTAACCAACTTCTTATAATTCTAAAATTTAGTATATGGTATTTAACGGATGAGTAGACTTAATAATTGCTAATAGCAGTTAATAAGCTATTAATAGCATTTGATTCATGTATATTTTACGTTTATCAGGTAACTTAAACACCTTTATCGAAAACACATTCTCACAATCCAATTATGTTGTATAAAGGATTACTACACACATCCAAAAGAAAAGCACATGTCGCCAAGACATATTCCAGTTGCATTAATATCATACCACGTATTATGTACATACATATATGCACGTGCATACACGTGCACTAACACGTGTGTGACGTCACAAAGCTCATTAGTGTGCATATTTAATATAGTTCTCATACACACGTGCACTAAAAATAAGCCAGTGTTTACTATATGGCGCTCACGACCTTAGGTTTTACTCTGAACACTAAGTGGAACATTACAATTTAATTATTCATTGATTACGCACTTAATAAAATGTAAAGCCACAGACAATAATAGTGATAATGGACAATACGTGTGATATAAGAGGTGTGCTATAATAAATACTCTTTATTTTATCCCAACTATGGAGAGTATGTATGTATGTTTCATTTTTTTGAACTTGATATTGTGTATAACGCAATAATATGGTTTTAAAAAAATCTTCATCATTAAAACGAAGCCTGGTACGTTATAAGTTCTACTAAGTTTATTACAAATGTGACACCCTGAGGATTCAATTGCCTCATTATGCAAGTCAACCGGCATCCATACTTTTCAAGTAAACGTAAGCACTGTTAGACGCTAGAAAAAGATGTGGCTACGGTAAGAGACCAATTTTACGGTTAGACGGCTGGAGAGACCAATCGAACTCCATACTTTTTGCACTACAGACAAAATATTAGCCATTAAAAGTTCCATGATCTTATCAGATTTATGATGCCAATGGACATCTGTAATCAGCCCCAGATAGGTTTAGATTCCTACCCGAGGTTGGCCATAGATTCGTCGCTACCCCAGAGGACTAAGCTGGGACGACTCGGAAAAGTATGTCTTACCCTCATAACACAGCAGCGCTTAATACTGCTGTTATTAGGCAGAAATAGGTGTGGCGGGGAAGCCGTCGTCAAACCACAACGGGTTCCACCATCTTCGAATACACGATTCTACATGTCATTTAGTGATATATCCATAGATTAGTAAAGATTACTCACTCCTAACAAGAAAATGTACCCAGTTTTGAGAATTGAAATAGTTGCGTAAAAAAGTTTTGCCACGTCTCCGTGCAAAAATGTCTCTAAAATATTTGAAATAATTATTTATTTATTATGTAAATTACGCAGTATTAGTTATTTATTCGTAATTTTTCTCTAAAAATGTTTTTACTTGTCAATAATAAAAAAAAGAACTTACTAATAAGCCGTTTGTGGCTTGAAAAAGTATCATAAACGCATAGAATAGTAAAGATACTTCGCCGCCTTGAAATTGAATGAAGCCACAAACGGCTTATTTTAGTAAGTTATTTTTTTGAATTCTTGCAAATAAAAATATTTTTAGAGAAAATTTACGAATACATAACTAATACTGCGTAATTTACGTAATAAATAAATAATAATTTCAAATATTTTAGGAACTTTTTAGCACGGAGACGTGGCAAAACTTTTTTACGCAACTATTTCAATTCTCAAAACTGGGTACATTTTCTTGTTAGGAGTGAGTAATGTTTACTAATCTATGCATAAAAGTAGCAAGATAACCATGTGTCACAGTGATGCGCGGCGCGGGCGCGGGCGCGGGCGCGGAGGGCGCGGCGCTGGCCCCGCGCCCGCCGCCGCGCGTGGCCACCATCAGCCACACCAACTACCACGAGAAGACCACGCTGCTCAGCTCCGACGACGAGTTCCAGTGAAACACTTGCCGGCTAACCACTCATCTTACCAGGCGTGAATAGGTTAATAAGTCGGAAATGTACATGAACCTTTAGTTGCTAAATGCAACTCATATATCAACCTCAACTTATACACTTGAAGTGAATCAGATAACAAGTCGAAAATGTATATGAACCTTTAGCTGTTAAATGCTACTCAAATATCAATATCAGACGTGAATCAGATAACAAGTCGAAAATTCACATTTGCTGCTACTTGTGCTCTTTAGCTCATCAAATCTATAAGTCTATAACTCTAGTTATTTCAAAATTTACAAGTTGCATTTGTACGGTAAATAAAACCCGTTAACTTCTTATTTATTCACCCCATAAACTAAACAATCCGTTTGGATTGGTTTATTTTATTATGATTTATAATATATAAATGTATATAAACCTGTTTGAATATCTACGTCAACTTATGAACATATTCACGCCTGGTATCTTAATATGATACGGTCTTAACTTACGATGTCATATGATACTTGTTACCGCTACGACGAGTTCCAAGAGTGGGTTGAGGTTTAAATCAACACCCGTTGTTGATATTTAATCTATCCAAAATATTGCTTACTTAAGTAAGATGTTTGACAATTTCTTTATACCAGACAAGATATGGTCTAATTTCGACTTTTGGTATAGGCACATATTTTCAAATGTCAACAAAACATTGGATAGATTGATTACTAATAACGGGCGTAAATGAACACTACGGGACATTAGCTGGTTTAGTTTGAATTAAGACTACTTAAAGTCATCTAAAGGTCTCAACCATGGAGACTAACTAAACGAAAATTATCAACATTGAATTTTAGACTTCAAGTTAAAACATAAATGTGAGACATTTCTGTAAACCAAAGAGTACTAATGCTACTGCAGTATTATTTACTTTCTTATAATTCAAATAGGCAGGCACTTAGGATATTTTTCCTGTCACGCCAGTCAATGTGAATTAACTATACAGTCTATTCTTAACCCCGGGTGCGTGTGACACGCACGACAGGAAAAATATTTATGAAATGACAGGCCGCTAGTGGTACACATGCGGTCCAGATCCACACCCGGATACCAAACTGTGACAGGAAAAAGGTCTTAACTATTACATTATATTTATATCAAAAACTTTGACTATAATATATCAATATAAGTGTTCCCGTGTCATTTACTTAAAAGGTTATTAGGCCCGTAGCGTAATCAATTATGATCAGTCGAATTTAAATATGAAAAGTAGTCTTTCTATTTAAATAAATCACTTAAAGGCTACTTGAGAAATTGCATGCCGTAGTAAAAATTAACGAGTTGGAATTAAAATATTGCCTGCAAAAGTAGATTTTACCAAATGTAAAATTTATATTTTGTTTGTAAAAGGTAATGTGGCCATCGAATATGAATAGACAAGAATGGCCAATTTATGTAGATCCGTGGCTTCCAATTAAACCTTAGACGAGTAAAACTAATTTAACTGGATAGAAGTAAACTGTTCATAATTGCCGGATATGCCTATCCCACTACGTATAAAATGGATTTCAATACGAGTTAAAAATATTATGTGATTTATTAGTAAATAATAGTATGTATAACGATAACATACATATGATATGACTTGCCATTTGTGAGTAGAGCGGTCATTCAGGAGATATACACGACGACTCTGGCGCGATATTCCTAAGATTTGTATAGTTATGTATAAGAAATGTTAGATAAATTACACACTATATTCTGTGTACAGAAAATTAATAACGTGCATAGAGATTTATATTATATCTATGTATTGCTGTTCAAATGTAACACGGCAATTTATGTATTGATAACTAATTTTAGTTTTATATAATAAGAGTTATTATTTTAAATATAATAATATTTAAACTTCTATCGCTATTACGTATTCAAATTTATGTTTTGATTAATGTCTGTATTTAAAGTTCTATTTCAATATATAAGTATTTAAGTAAGTCCTCTGTAGATCGTACAAAATTATAACAACCATTTATAAATGTTTAATGTGCACATCACGCTTAGCACAGCCTGGTCACTGCCTAAATAATTCCGATTGTACTATAAAATATCTGACTAAGCCTCTTATCTCATCACTATAGAGACTAATCTATATGTAAGGGTATCTCACATCAATTATTGTGTAGATACGTTTAGATCTTACAATCGGAAATGGACCATTTATTTCATCACTTTTGTGTAGTTTATAGTGATTTAATAAACTTTAAAACGTCTCCACGAGGCTTGCTTTAATGAGAAAAATTGCTTCGCCGTCCAATTTGATATTTTTTACGCCTTTCCGTAAATACTGGTCTATTTCTTGAGTGAACTAGCCTACGTAGAATCTGATTGAACAGAAAAAGCTGCAGTTTTATTCTAGAGGTGTTCGTAGTATAACGAATAGCAGAAAGAACATGTTGGAATCGGTTTCCGAAATCGTCTGCACATGAGATTTTTTTAGTACAATGTTAATCGGGAATTAATATAGTTAGAAAATAGTGGCCAAGTTTTCTCCAGGTCGGCTATGCTAATTCATATTTTAATATAAAATTTTACCATAACATTTTAAATTTTGTATTGAAATTTCTTGCACAAAATTGACTTGCAAAACTAACTCTTATATTATTATGTAGTACAAGATTTTAAAATAGGCAAAACATTTCGGCGGTTAAAATAGCATAAGTCTCTACCAAAATTTCAGGTACCTGTTTCAGATATTAAAACCATAAGGCTGTATATTATTTAAATTATATGATTCAATTATTTAAGCATTTAAGTTCATACCATCTGTACCTATTAGATAAGATTTAAAATATAGAAACCAGAAAAGTTGGATTATTATGTCTATTGTACCTATGTATATTCCAAAGATGTGTATGTTTTACTTAATATTCTTACACGTGTAAATGTAAATAACACAACATGGATATTTTGTTATTATATGTATCTAATGTTACTCATTATAGTTAGTATATCTGCTTCGTAGTGTTGTCATTATTTATTTGTTAGATAACTTATGTTGTAGAACTAATTCTTTTATTTAATGTTTTATAGTCATGTAATGGTCAATTAAATTTTCAACTTAAGGCTTGATTCTGACTAAAGTAACAGTATTGAAAACGCAGGTATCAAGAAACTACATCTAGTAAAAGGTACCTAAATAAATTTGACTTAAAATTAAATGTATTCATAATGAATTTGAAAAATACATTAAATTACTTTAAATTTTTATTTTACATTACTTAACGGTTTCTGAATTCTATTTATAAGAATGCCATAGATACCTATATTTATGGCGTCTTCTATCTATAAAGTGTTTCGTAGATATGCATTTATTGTCCGAATCGAGCCTTAATCGACATTAAAACGTCTCTTTTCGGATATAAATAAGTAAAACTGAGCGTTAAATAGGCCGATATTTTGTAGAACTTTTCCGTTTTAACGTCTATATAAATAAAATTATTTTTGTAATGGAAATAGTATGTGGATGGTCATCGATGGATTTTGTCAGAACCATTGTTGAATGAAAATGTAACTAATATAATGTTAGATATACTAATTGAGATGTTCTAGCTCCAAGTTTTTAAGAATATAAATACCTACATCATAACATTGACGTAATGGGACAGTTTGTTTTATTTTATCAAGTTAACACGTTCAATGCCAATACGATTTTGTTTATTTCTTCTGAGGTGTCGCCTATACTACATACTAATTCAAACGGACTCGCCCGGCGAGTCGCCAGCACATGAACGAAATGCATGTCGACTCGCAAACCGAGTCTTTGGTTATGAACGTGTTAACCATCCTATATTAACCTTTTTCATCTACCAATTACAATCCCACTACTAGTGTCCAGGGTTTCCTCTAAGCATTTGGTGAGATTATGTTGACGTTTATCTAAAAGGTTTTTGTCTTGTGAAGAAATAAAAAAATAACACATTCTGGTATTAAACTTTTATATTAAAAATATATACAGTTATAACCACAATATTATATTCACAATTTGATCATACAATAAGTAGGTACTTTTTATTGCTTCCATATTAATTTGTTTGTAACAAAATTTGTATGCCAGTCTAGAAATAAATATTGTTCGTATTAAATCGGAATTAACAATTAATTTAAACAAAAAATCGGTGCTTGTGCTTAGCAGTAATATTGTACAACGTTCTAAATCTGCTATTATTGAATTGTTTTACACATTCAACCACATTTTTATAAAAATGGACAAAAATAGTGCTCTTTAAACCTTTCATAAAATATTGTCATTCTGACTTAGTCGTACGTTACGAGTCAAGCTTCAACACTGTAGGTAGAGAAGGGCTTTGCTAATCGTGTACATTAATAAAATAGATACTCAGTACAATCGAAATTCAACTAAAATATATTAAATAATTATAACATAAAAATATTTCTTCAAAAAACTTCACAACATACAATATATTACTTTTAATCATATTTTAGAATTAATATCGCTTTCGCATTTCGTGTGAACACAAAAATGTGTTACACGTTCTTACAACCTAGTTGTAAGACAGCTGCAGTGGCAGCGTTTCATGGAAATAAAAAATCTAGACATCTACATTTACCACCGCGCTAAAGGCATCTAAATCACAATATCTAAAGGCTAAGCCCTAGCAAGAGAGTGAGAAAAAGAGATATGCAAAATTCACAACTTGTTATTATCCTAGGACATTGAGAGAGAGGTGTGTACACACTACTGTGATGGCATGTGCAAACTACGTGTGGGCGTAGCTTAATGACAACTTTTGCTAGTTGAGACAAATTAGAATGTGGTATAGTTATCGCCAAAACTCTAGTCAGTTCTGTTGTTCTGAGTAGGTGTAGTCATACAATTTGCTATGGAGACGCGATTCATTTCTATATTCAGAGCGGACTAGCAGTTTTACGCGGACTATAACACTAAACGACATTAGCAATCATTTAACGCATAATTTATTTAAGAAATCTGCTAGCATATCCTTAGCGTGAATCTATCGAATTTAGATCAGACAATGGTGACACTTACACTACCATCAGATCATTTTTTAGTTGTCTAGGCAAAATACATTGTAACGATTGTAAGCAGAGTACTGTACCATATGTTTGGTATAAGGTACATTTGTTAACACAAATGTGTGCTATGACAATAATTTGACAATGATATTGTAGATAATATGTGGATAGCTAAAGCAGTCAAATGTAAATGAACATGTGGATTAATTTACATTTAGGTACAAACATAGAGCCTGTCAGACTCGTGTCGTGGCAAACAAAATAGCTCGTACTCGGACCTAATTTTCGGTACTTTACAATAAAAGCAATAACTTTGCAATATTAGTTTGTTGACAGTTTTCAACCACGATCACATGTATATGCCACTCTATAAATAGAGAGTACGAAAATAATTTATCAGCTACGCCCACACTAACAAAGGAACATAATGTGAACGGACTAAATTTACAACTTGAGCAAATATGGACAATTTGTTGCATTCGTGAATTAACTTGATATATAAAAATCGTTGCATTAAATGACATTCGAACTCTTACTTAGCCACTCCATAACACAAGCAATGGATCACTGAGCCATGTACACCATACAATACCCATAATAACGCTTATATACTTAGCTACAGAGAAAGAATTTGTGAAAAAGTTTAGAAATATGCTAGGGATAGAATTATTAAAATGGAAGGCATAATTGAATTACAGAGTTAGTTTTGTAAAGTGATCACTGTTATACTTTTTAAATTTGAGATTAAGAGAGAGAATGAGAGACTCAAGAGTTGCGCACCTTTGAAATGACACTTCTACTTTATAGGTATATCAAAAAAAATTACATTTGAACTTTTTAAATTTAATATGGAAGTAGCAAAGGCGCATGCAGCCCATCTGATTGTAACTAGATGCCGCCGCCCATGAACATGTGGAACCATCTACTTACAGCACATGGGTTCTATTTGATCTCTATCAAAGATGCTTTGCCACAGCGGAGGAATAAGATCATCTCATACCTATGTAAGCCAGGAGCTAACACAATCAACCAAACTCGGTAATTCAATAATGCCTTCATACAATTCAGGTTTAATAAATACGGGTAGAGATTGTACGACTCCGTGCATTCGTGGCTTGTCGCCAACATCTTACCAAATAAATTGATAGTCAACTACTTTTGCAGAATAGTAAAGAGTAAATTACGTCAAGGACCAATTGATTTATTTGATACAATTACAAAAAACTGTTTTGTTTGCGGTGCTTAACAACACAAAATCTACCATTTTAGCAACCAACTGATTATGTTGCATTTATATATTGTATTTACTCTAAAGATACAGGAAACCTGTGCCGAAGGCCTCTGACATAAAAGGGGTACCGGATAGCCAATATATTAATATTTGTGCGAATCCAAAATGCATAAGGTACAAATAAATCATTTAGTCCAAGACGATGTCAATAACAATGCTTATAATTATTACTTATATTACACAGGCTTAGTTTATCAGGACGAGAAAAACCTTGCATAATAGTAGGTACGCCAGAACATCACATTACGAATTTCACTTATTGATCTTTCATCACATTAATACATTGACGAAGACGAGATTGAGCAACTCGGGGCGGAAAATTAGTTTGCTGGTCGGCAAAAGAGGTTTTTCTATTTGTGAAATTTTGCCGTCCCCAAAACGCGGCGGGGCGCGTAAATTCAGTTTTTAAGGCCTTCCAGTAGCAATAGAATAGCTATAGAAAAAATCTTGCTTTTTTTTAATTTTGCCTTCCCTGAACAGTGCCGCCCCATATCCCTTGACACGCTAAACCGTTTTTTTTTCAAATGTTTTCAATAACGCCAACATCAAGCGAGGGTTTTCTTTTCCTGATTCATTCATTCATTTCACGTAAAAAATTCAGCTACCTATGTGAAATCTGAACCAGCCAGATCTTTTCTTATGCGTTTAATAGTATTCCTTATCAATATATAATTATCTCAGATTTCTCAATGCACTTAATTTGCCATTTCCTTAATTAATACTTACAAATTACAATAAATTTCTCTTCTTTTGGTATAGTAGCTTGTACTTTCGCTTGCATTATTATTCGTTCAATTTGTATCTTTTCAACAATAACATTTTAAACAACTATATCGTAGGTATTCATTTGAAATACACCTACAGGTACTAATTGTAGGGTGCAAAGATATAGGGTAGTAGCGAGTCCTTTAATTATTTGATAGTGTTTTTATCTTAAGAGGAGCAAGAGAATGACTTTATTTATGAGTAGGGTACCTACAGATTTAATCAATATAGGTACCCATTATCTTTCATTGTTCTATTTCGTGATCTAATTTTTCAAGCGCCTACATATTTTTATATTCATAAAATATCAGCCCGAATCATGAAGTATGTATAAAAATATGATTTTTATAAACATAAATAGCCCAACATATTTCCTATTTATATAATTGAAACAATAACGTACCCATTTTGTCATTCGTCAGTTTGGTTACTAATTAATATAAGAACATCAAAGCTAGCATACATTTTCGTTGTTTCAAAAGGTACATAAACTTTTTTGGTACATAACAACCTCGGGAATGTTTGAGTACAAATTTACGGCACTACAGATTTACGCTCAACTGATCCCATATAGTACATTAACTGAATATAACGAGTTACAGCAATAAATGAAAGTTTTTGTCTTTAATTTTAAATTACCGTCGTTTAAAGTCATACAAAAAACACAAAAAATATCTTTAAACGTTTTTGATTTTTAGTTTGTAACTGGACCCATTTGGACGGGACTTACATTAAAAGATAGATAACTTCACTGCGCATGACACAGAGTACCTAATATTTTGAAAATAATATCGCGTAAAAATCAAAATCTACAGCTACGAAACCGTAGCGTAAGTACTACGAGCTACGGCTACCTTAATACAAATCAACTTGAATGAATTAAATTAAAATATATTTTTATTCATCTTAAATATATGGGGGATCCGAAGAGCAGAAATCTTGCATCAGTAATGAAATCAACGTCATAATTATCAGTTCACACACTTACGTATCACATCACATGGTATCGACAGCAATATAAAGCGTATGCATAGGAATCAGCTGAACACGAAATTTAAGAAAGATGCGTGCTAGATCGGTTACTATGATAATTTATTTTAAACTAGATGGCGATGACTGGATACATCAAAAACAAATAAATTATGTGTTACATCGCCTCGCATCATTTCTCTCCATCGCTAGAAATAGACACTGATCTGTTATTCCAAACTATTCACATATTTCAGACCAAGTTATTAGTATTATATTTCGTGTCATTATTTCACACAAAATAACATTATTATCACATAGACTGGTTTATTTATATTTATAACCAGGACATCTGCGATGTATTTTTAGCTTATTATATTGCATAATATAAATTACATTGTTAACTATGTAACAAGCTTACTATCGAGTCAATAAATATCTGTCAAACCTTTGCCAATACTGTTTTTTTCGTATCACGCGTGAAGTGTTCGCGTGCGATTCTTGTCCACATGCGTGCCACTCGCAGTCTGTCGTTTCATAGATACTTTTGTTTCGCGTATACCTACACCTACACGCAGATAGCGAATACTACAGCGGATTCATTCACGCATGCAAGTGACACACGCACGCAGTTGTAACTCGCGTGACAGAAAAACGTACTTATTCGTTCACTGCGCTCCGCAACACAACGTAGCTCAATAACATATTAAAGCTATGATTCTAATATCACTTCGTTTTAGTAACACGATCTAGCACGAATCGTGTTCGTAGCTGCTTAGAGAAAAACCGAATCGCTGGTAAGTTGCGTCAGGTGCGTTTAATATTGTGCGAATAGTACTGGGCGGATGTTGGACGTGCGCCGGTTGCCTGCTACGAGCACCGCTGCACTGCGCGGGACCTGAAAACCAACGGATACATTAACATCTACAGGCAAAGAACGTGTCAGACGCGTGCTGTGGCAGACATAAAAGTATTTAGTATGCATATTGTATTGACGTACTTCTATCTACCGTTACACAGCTTGTAGACACGAGCCGTGTCTGTCAAAATAATTAAAAACAAATCAATTTATTAGTGAATAATGTATAGAAAAATATAATTTTGTCTGCCACGGCCCGGATTTAACACGTCCAATGTATGTAGATTTAATCAGGGCTAGCTCCATTTATATTTACAAAAATTGAACACGAACATGAAAAATGAAAGTGATTGTGATGACTTTAATTGGCTATAATATTAATTAAATAAGGCAATTTGAGGGACAATATAGGGACAATGATAGAATATAGGGTATATTTTACCAAGTTTATCCAGAAAAATCTAACATTAAAACTTAATCATTTATGATACTTAAATAGCAATGATAAGATTGATAAGAGTTCAAGTTATAGTTAATACAGGACAAATTTAAATTTTTTATAACCTTACATTGAGTAGGACATTTGTACAAGTACTTTTTTTTCAATCATTACACAAATATTAACTAGTGTGTAGCTACGGCAATGCTACGACAATCAAAAACAAACCACACTAAGCACTTTCGTAAAACGGAATGTAAATAGATACTTTTATTCTACTCTACATTTAAATTCTACTGTATATTTTAACAAAAGCGCTATTAATCTCAGTACTGTTGTACAATTGAATTGTTATTTAGTTCGAGACCAACAATAGTAAACATTCAAAGAATTTTAATCCGGAGGTCGCTATTGTGTCGTATAAAGGAACGCAATCTATTTACTACAGAAAATTCTGTGTAGGCTGTATTGTGTCCGCCTGTAACGAGTAAACACAAAAACCAAGTTTAAAAATGAGAAAAATAATAATCCAACTGAAATACAAGCATGCAAAGTTTCTAAATACTTTTGTTGTCATAAAATGGATAATCCAAGTAAATAAGTGAAAATTTAAACTCTGCAAACTTTAAATACTATACGATATAAAAGCTACCAACTAAAAGTAAATTAAAATTTTAACCAGGATTGAAAATAGCGGATTTCAGACAAATACGTTTCAGATATATTTGTTTCATTCATTGCTAAGCAGCTTCAACCGTAAGAATTAAAAATTAATAAGCTTACAGTAAATGCATTTTAATGATATTCTTACATTTTACAAGGGAAATTACATTTATGTATAATATTTATGGGATTTATGTATAATAACTATAAGTGTAAGTCAAGAAACATTTATCGTAACTCAACTCGGCAGACACGTGTCGGGTCTGTCGGTTCAATATCACTAAACATAGAAGCTTTAATTGAGGTTAATATGCTTCAGGGCTATAAAAGTATAAATAATGCATATTACACTTTCTACATGTATATCTATCTATGTACCTAATGCTTATAAAAATATTGAATAAAACCAACACACTTTACATAATACATTTCTCGCAGGGAAAAACGCTAGCTAAAAACACATTGTGCTCTTTGTCCCAAATAAATATATTACCCACCTCTATCTATTATTATCTTACCTACCTCTATCTATATCTATATTTGTACTCAAACCTCTACGTTTTAATCTGAAACTACACACAAAAACCAAAAAAGAAACAAAATTGTAACCTTTGAGTTCGGTCAGGGTGTAAGATGGCAAAGCAGCTGATGGCGTGACGTAATCACATGGACTCGGGGTCCCATTCCAGGGTGTGTATTGTCCATGAGCAGCCTCCTCTATTGCATAGAAAATGAAAAAGCCATGCAATTAAAGAAACAATGGTAGAAGTGAAGACAGAAAAATATTCAAAGTTGTAAAAGAATTATTAAAAGAATGAAAGAAAGAAATAATTATTAAAAGTAAAGCATGGTTTTAGAGTGACAAATCGATTGTATCACAAGTTAACAAATAAAAATTGTTTTGATTTTCAACACATACTAACTTAGTGAGTAAAAACAGACAATAGGAAATAGTGTTGTTAAAAATAGTGCTGAGTTTTTTTAAATATAAATAGTTGAAAATGGCGTATTATAGTTTAGCGTTCCTGTTGTATAATATGTAAATATTTTGTTTTTTAATCACTACAGAAACTACATTAACGAATAAAAAATGTGATCGCCCTATAATTTTAAAATTGGAAGTTAATTACAAATTCCTGGCAATTATATTAATAAAGAAATAAGTATTGTATTTTCTTATACTAATAGTAACTTCGTTTGTCTAAGGGAGAACATTAAAAATAGATCCTTTTAAATAAGGTCGTCTTAGTGCATCGATTGCGACGCTCATTAGCGTGGTCGGGGTCGACAAGGTCTATGAGCTCTTTGAGCCGCCATTTCTGTGTTTCGACAGATTGAAGGAGATAACTTTTCTACAAGGCCGAATTTATTGCCGTAGTGTGTAAGGAGAACAAAATAAATTAAAGAATATATGTACTTCTGAGAGACATGTCGAATTGCACAAACGTAATTTTCACTTTAAGAACTTAGAGTTCATTTATTATAGTGAGCTTCTACTTTAGTGTCCGCCTTGCTTATTATAGTATGGGAACAGGATGAAAAAATAGTGTTTTTCAAAATAGAAGGTAAGTGCTTATAATGAGATATTATCATCAAAGTCGCGTCACACAAGTGTACTAAAATAATATTCAGCCGATTTTGAGATTAGCCGGTACAGAAAGATAGACAGCCAATCTAAAAGTGATTTTACATTTATGTATCGTGCAAATATACATAGAGTTTAGAAAATTGCAAGTACATATTTTGAAATCACAGAAACATCATACTAACCATAGTTTAATATAGTTTTATTGAGAAAATCTTTAGTCATATATTATATATTTCTTTAGATATGTGATGCGAAAAAGCTCGTGTTTTAAAGTTCATTTTTATAGTCAATTGGTAACAAATTGCAACAATTTATTCGTTTATTTTTAGAGAAGGCCGCTTGTGCTTTTCGTGCGAAGCCTGCACTGTGTCTTGTGCCAATAATTTCGAAATTGTTAATCTTACATTTTACTTCGTTTTGCTGCAATTTTTGCACCGCTGTTTAGCGGCTGGAATGAAAAATATAAATTTGTTCGGTTATGAAAATAGAAACAATAAAACAATGCCTATGTACAAAGAAACACACACAAAAAATCAATAAAATTGCAGACGAAATAAGAAAAAATATAAATTAAAAAGGGAGGTAACAAAAAGGCTTCTGAAATATTCGCGGGTTTTCGTTTTTGTATGGTACCTATATCGCTAATGAATATATTAGAATACCTTTCCGAATAAACGCTTAAGTATAAACAAACTACTTTACAAATTTTGCACATCCTATATCACTTTGTACCTAATACCTATTCGATTTTCACTTAATGTTGGTCACATACACACATGACTTTTCCTGAAAAAAATAAAATCGACAATACATGTACAAAAATAATTTCGCTTAGCATGCATATAAACGTGTAAGAAGGTAATTACTTAAAATTAAATTAACATAGGAAAGATGCTAAAGTAATTATGAAGTGAAGTATGATATGGAAATATTGTTGTATTGTTATCGGTCATTTACCGTTCGGAAACATAAATAATATAAGTTTATAATAGGTATAGTCCGCGTAAAACTGCTAGTCCGCTCTGAATATAGAAATGAATCGAAGAAATTGTATGATTACACCTGCTCGGGACTTCAGAGCGGACGAGCCGCTTGGTGCGGACTATACTTGCATTTATGCACACCGGAACCTTATTTAAGACTTAGAGGGCAGGTAAATATTTATATAAATTGCTATAAACGGCGTATAGTTCAATTCGTGTACTTTAAAGGTTTTGAATTGAAGAAAACTGAATCGCCCAAAGGTTTACAGGCACACCAAGACATCGTCAGAACCGTTGAGCCACTCAAATTAAACGTAGTATACGTTTAATTTGAGTGGCTCAACGGTATGCAGTTGATATCAGAGTTCCTGGTAAGATAGCTTTTAAGTTAGAACAAAGCCTATTGGTTTCAGATTATATTTTGACTTCGTCGGAAACCATCGTGTGGTATCACTTCTATTTAAATTATACCCATTTGCACAACAACTGTTAGCTAGGTAGCTACCTAGCAACTGTTTGTTTTTGCTGTTAACAAACAGTTGCTACATATTATTCAGCACTTTGCCCTGTGTTGTTTTACCCTAGCACTTCAGGGTAGCGGTGTGGAAGTTTACACCGGTCGTCATGTGTCGCTTGCTAATAAACAGTTGCTAAACATTGTCCAGCACTTTGCTCCGTGCTGTTTTGCTCTGGGTTTGCTACACCGTGTCGTGTGTCACCTGCTAACATACAGTTCCTACGTATTATCCAGCACATTGCTCCGTGCCGCTTTACCCAGGTTTTTTACACTGTGTCGTGTGTCACCTGCTAACAAAGTTGCTTAGCCTTATGCAACACTTCGCTCCGTGCCGCTTCACCCTGGATTAGCTACACCGTGTCGTGTCACCTGTGCGGCGCGCGGTGCGGCGAGCCGGGCGGCGAGGCGGCGGGCGAGAGCGCGGGCGTCGCGGGCGCGGAGGCGGCGCGCCGCCGCGAGTACTCCGTGCCGCCCACCGCGAGCGCCGTGCCGCCGCCCACCGGGTCCGTGATGCGCGTCACGCTCAGCCCGGACGCGGAGCGGGTCGGCCGCGACGGCGCTGCAAGTGCACATCTCAGCATCCAACACTAGTATAATGTCTACAAGAATGTACGTACTCAACTGATTTGCTATTGCTATTCCGCTCCTGGGCACGGGTCTCCTCTCAGAGTGAAACAGTCCACCGTACTGACCAAATGTGAATTAGTAGAGTTCATTTACTTTTGACAACTTTTGTTACAAGTTCCAAGCGTGTAAATTGCCTTATGATGTTCTCGTTTACCGTTACAACAAGTGATAATTTAATTTTGAATTTTTAAGGTCTTCTATCCCATGAAAGTAAAAGTTAAAATCGATTTAAAACTCGCTATGAATAATATGTGAACACATACAGGAAAAAATCATAAGTATAATGTAATCGTACATATTGTAATCGTATCCTAGTTTGACATAAAAGTCTGACAGTCTGACAGGCTAACTATAGTGAAGTCACTTTCCGAAGAACACGCATCAGCCCATCCCCTTAATTTATTAATATTTAAACATAGAAATAAAGTGTGTCATTCTAAGAGGAAAATCCGTACCCAGTGAATAGCCAATCGTTTGACACTATATATAGGCGTGCTAAAACATGTCTACAATCAGATACTTACTCCCAGTATAACTATACAATCCAGCTGGCGAAGACCGAGGCCTATAGCCGGACGCAGTGGACGTAGTGGACAAGGTCGAGGGGGACCTCTTCAGGCCCCCCGGACCCCCGACCCCCGCGTCACTCACCGCGGTGGATGGTCTCCGAGGACGCGGCTGCCTCTTTGATCCTGTTCTGCACACACCTAATAAAAAAACTCACATCACACACAATAAAATGTGTTAAAATAAGTAAATGAGAACATTCTTAACATATAAAATAAATCCATTATTATACGTTTCCATAGAAAATATTCGACCCTAATGTAATGCCTGAATGCTATGCTTATTAGGTTAGGTTTTGTATTGTGTACATTGTTGTTATACTATATCATTAAATACCAGGTATTACCTAGTAGTAATATTATATTTTTATACAACTACTTTAAATTTAGTAAATACCTACAGTTAACTTATTTTTAGATTGCGTAAATACCTCGTTACAAACACAAAGCCGGAATAAATGCGCGCGACATTTTTCAGAAGCCTTTTTGTTATTATCCCATTAATCTTAAGTCACTTGACTTGTTGTCTTCTCCAAATAATAAATTGTGCCTCCTTTTGTTTTTGTGTACCGTAATAATACCACACTTAAATTTATTGCCTTAAGAATTCAAGAACTTATTCAATATTTCTATCGCTTTGAGCACACAGGCCACACTTGAATGGGTTTCACACTAGACCTAGATCTAGTCTAATCCAATTGCTTGTGAACGGAGATTAATAAGGAGTATATATACATATATGGAATAATAATATTGTTGCTTTATCTACTGGAATACCTGCACAAAATACTGATATGTAATTTTTATTGTTAAACCTAGCGATAAGGCAGAGGTTCTACCTGATGAAAAGTCGCTTATTTATGGACATTTGCGACACCAGAAGAGTCGGCAATGCATCGCTGTTTTTGAAGAAGAGCTCCTTTTGCACCTTTTTTAAGAGCCCCATGTCATAACAGTCTATATCGAAAAAAATAAGGCAGAGGTTCTACCTGATGGAAAGTCGCTTATGGGCATTTGCGATACCAGAAGAATCGGCAATGCAACGCTGTTTTTTGAAGAAGACCTTTTTGCACCTTTTTTAAGAGCCCCATGTCATAACAGTCTGGTTCGGAAGAAGTTACGTACGTGGCCACACAATCGTAGGAGTCCGCGAAGTTATATGGATAAAACTCCACGAAATATATTTTATATCACGGCGTGCGTAAATGGACGTTTTACGCACGCTTCGCGTGCGCAAAACCCCCATTTCCGACCCCGTAATATAAAATTTTATACAACACGCGGACGAAAAATGTTTTTCTGACTCGTGTGATTGCAGTCCTCGCCTGCGGCTCGGCCTGCAAACTCACACTTGTCAGAAAAAAATTTTTCGTCCTCGTATTGTAATGTACTATTTATCATATTTCAACTGTCACATTAAAACCACAGGGGAATTTCAGTAGCTCCACGGTTAAAATAACCCAGGCGACAATTTTTAAAACTAGACCGACCGTTAACTCAATTGTGGAGTTATCGTTCAGTTAGCCGAAATAACTTATCGATCACCTAAATCAAAATTCATTGGAACATAAAATAGGTTAATAGGCGGCCTCTTCTAGTACGTAGGTTAAAAAGAACGAGAGCTCATTAGTTTACTCAACTTCTTTCTCTGTAAAAAGTAGTAAATTCACGCTTTAAAATGTATAAGTGCTTTCGAGTTCAAGTGATGGCAATTTCGTGTGGCCGCGAGGTCACTGTCACTCAACGTTAGTGTTGCCAAGTGAAACCACTTGAATTATAGGACGTCTTCAGTACCCTTACCATGAGTTTTCAAAACATCCCACAATTTTACGTTACGTTTACTCAATCGATTATTATGTTCCGTTTGCTTCAGTAGACTGAGTAAACGTAACAATAAGTAAGTGCTCAAGTCTTTTTGTCTGCCTCAAATGTTCGCAAAAAAGAGAGACAAAACATAAAGCGCCATTTTGTCAATTTAGACATTTAATGTTACGTTACTGACACTATAGTTCTGATACAATCCGCTAGGGGCGCTGATTGGAATTTGTATGGGCAAATACGTAAACAAATACCAAAACAGTCATATTTGTCAAAACCTAAAAACTCATGGTAAGGGTACAGATACCTCGAAAATGTATTCCAAAAATAAAATACATTCGAGGTGAGTATTTCGGTAATTTATTTAGTTATATATTTAACTAAGACGGAAATTTTATATACAATAAGAATATGAAGCGTCATTATAATATTTACAACTTACCTTACTAAATAGTGATAAATGAAAATATATATTTTTTGTAATTGCAGCTTATGATATAAGTCGAACCTCTATAATTCTGGATAGAACGACTACAGAAATCAGTGAAGCTATTTCTGATAGTGTTTGAAAAAAATCGAATTTATTATAATGAGAAGTACCAGCTCAATTGTCAAATTTCGATCATTATTATTATTTGAAAAGATATGAAGTTTCCAATTTTTTACTGATCACACGCTAAAAACCAGTAGAGGAAAATTCTTCTGAACTGTTTTGCCTTTGCCTATTTTTGTATGTGAGCTACAACATTACCATTGAAGACAAGATTCACGCTTAAACTAATATGTCATGCGTACAACCACTTTGTGAAGTGTTCGCCTCGTAATTTCCTTCATATATCTGGCGACACGCTGGCGAACTAAGGCAACTATTTATCACAAGACTAATCTCCAGATGCCAGACGCTTTTCGGGCGGAAAATAGCTCTTTGTGTCACTTGATGTCACAGAATACTCGGGAAACCTACACGGGTAATACTTCAAAATTTCTTTGTGTAATTATCGTTCTTTCCTTGTATGAAATATGCAAACATTTTGTCAAAGATTTATAGTGTTTTAAATAATAATGAATCAGTTTACATAAAGCGAAGTTTTAAGTAAAGTGCTGGAAAAGCTGTAAAAAATATTGACTGGCTTAATATTAGTATCTATTTAAAAGCTGTTACATATAGCGTGTAACTACATACAATTATGTACCTATGATAGCCCGGCACAGTTTTTAAAGGAACTTGTAATGGTACAAAATTTGGCTACAAAAATAACATCAAATTAGCTACACCTAATGTCGATGTCAAAGATTCAGTTTCAGGTCTTACAATTAGGTACGTTATACGGCTAGTTTTATTTTCAGAATCTACCCGCTTCGGGCACGTATAAAATATGAATTTAGAAACCTCTTCTAAATGATTGTACACTGGCCTTTGTTCACTACGGCACCCTTAAGGAATATACACACTACCTCTGTGTCCTATTTTGTGCTAAAAGTGGACAAAGCGTTAAGATACCAAATATCTACACTTATAACTATTTAGTAATTAATTTAAATGTGTAATATCACCTGTAGGACATTGCCTGCCCATCGCGCACTTCCCTTCGCAGATGGTCCGTTGGCTGAGCATCGTCTGGTACGAGTCCAACATGACTCGGCACTCCGCGAGGTCGTTGTCGGCTAGCGCCAGCGACGGGTACCGCTCCTTCAGTCGTCTTCTTTCCTTTTTTTATGAAAATAATAATCAAAATTATGAATTCGTTTTATAGAAACTACCTAAATAAATGCACAGAAGGTGTTAGAACCACCATTACACCTGTTTCAGTGTTAAGCGCTGCTGTGTTTCGCTTTGAAGAGTACGAGTTTGTTAAGGTAGACTTCCCGATATATAGTAGATATTTATCCGAAACTTTTCAGCTTAATTCTTATTGCACCTGTGACCGATCTTACGTAGGAATATGGGTCACGTAGGAATATAGGCTTATGGGTTGATTACAGATATCCATGGGCGGCAGTGACCATTTACCATCAGGTGCACAGCATGCTTTTTACTACTTCAATATTAAAAAAAAGAGATTAGTAAAAGAAAATAATTCAGGTAAGAAAATCTTATTTCTAAACTTGTATGAATATTGCTAACAAATTATTTTCGTGTTGATGTGAAAAATATTTTAGTTAAGTTATAATTAAGTGTAACACTTTGATAAATTTGATGGACAGTATTTCGATAAGGTAATTTTCATATAAATTAACTGTCCCCGTGACCCGTTGTTTATACCCTTATTATAAACATTATGATATTTTATAATGTGATACAATTACACCCAGTATGTTCACGTGCTAATTATGTTATTGCCCATAAAACAGTTCCCTTGTGAGCAATTTCCTTAAAAAATTAAAATATAAACAATTTAAACGATAATTAATATGGGAAGGGTCATTTAGATTATAATAAAAGTAATTTGGCGTAATTTTCAACTATAGCGAAAGCAAAAATATTCATGCTACTACGTCCTATGTTAAACAAAGACCGTCTTTTGTTGGTTGTCAGAGATTCTCACGAACTGCCTCAGGGTCTTACAAGACTGCCCAGATTTCTGTTACTGTACAAAGTTACAAAAGAAAAGAATACCATTGACACAGTTGTATAAACCAGCATAGGCGATGAGTCACGGACATATTAATATTTTTAGCAAGCCGACGGCCACGGATGTAACAATTCTTACGAAGATTACTTACATAACTTATATTGTTGCAGTAACTTTTGACGAATGTAGAGTAGGTACTCGTATGAACTGATATGATTCATAGAAATCATAGGCGTACCTATCAGTATATTGATTTCTTTCCGTCCTACGGCTAGTACGTAGTTAGCCGCGGCGACTATTTAGTCGCGAAAAACTGCGGTCTCATGGTTTTTTACAAATTACAGGTCTACATACGCGATGGAGGCTCAAGAAAAATCTGTGACCACCAACTGTTTCCAACATCTTCTTCAGGGTCAGCATTGCATGCACGGGCGTGCTATAAGCGTGCAACAAAAGAGGAATTCCGTGGGGTTTTAGCCACTAGGAGTCTGTTAGGTCTTCGCTGCCCTCGCAGCTGAGGGGAACGAACCCATGCAGGATTTCCCCACGGTAAAAAAAGATTAGCACTGCATCCGTGACAGACCCCTGGCAGATACTGGTCAATCCAAACACTGTAATTTAGCATTAACTCACCTCAACAAGCTTATACGTCTCGAAGTCCTGCAGTTGCCGCTGGAAGCCCAGGTTGGGGTTGGCGACCGCGCGGCCAGCTCGCACCACCTTCAGCGCCTCCCGCCACGTCAGCGGCGTCACCGACATTATGTACGCCACCGCCACCGTCACACTGCGCGACATACCTGCCAAACTAGAAAAAATATTTATGATGTAAATATATGTATGTACATAGGACATATATAATAAAAATAGATATAGTTAAAAAAAACTAAAAAAAACACGCTTTTATGATAAAAACAACTAAAAAGTAGAAAATAATTTTCAATCTAGGAATCAATTAAGAAACCGTAAGTAGTATAATTGTGAAAAAAGCGTGGGGTGCTTTTCGAAAACCAATAAATGGAGCACCTTGCGATGAACTTTCTCTAAGGCGCTCGATCAATATCGCCTCGAAAATCGTTAATCCTGAGGATGTTGATAAGGACAATGGTACAAAATTATTAAAATCGTGTATTGTCATCGGTTTTTGATAATTTTTCAAAATTTTGAATTAACTGAAGTTCAAAGTAGATAGAAATCGGGTTCAAAGATTCCGTTAATCTGTTACGTACATACATACATGCATGCATACAACCCAAGCTAATAAAAGCGTGTTAATAAATAAAATGAAATAAAATTCCTTTATTTCAGGCAACTAAGGGCCCATAATATGTGTTAGTAACAGATTACTTAGAAACTATGTTAGTATTATAATTCATTACCATTTATTAATTTATTTTATATTAAATTAGCTAATTATCATGTCATTGTCATAAATTATAAATTAAAAAAATATATAAAATTAAAATTTATGACAGTAAATTATATCATAATATAGGTAGATGGAGCTAAAGAAGTTTTACTTCAGTCGTGTGGTCTAAAGCACACTCGTATGTTTCTATTCCTTACAACCATTAGTGTGGTAAAGGAGACATACTTTTCCGAGGTATTCTAGCCTAATTGTGGTGCCATATCTAATTCTGCATAATGACAGTAGTAGCTAGCGCTGCTACGTTCCGCTTTGAAGGAAGACATCTATATATATAAAAGCGAAAAGATACTCACGTTCAAAACGTATTAATCAAGGTTTTGACTAAACTACTGAAGCTACAATCATGAAACTTGAGATATAGCTGTATTTTATGATGTAGATGCGCACTAAGAACGGATTTTTTGATATTCCACCTTTAAGGGGGTTAAATGGGGGTTGAAAGTTAGTATGAAAGTCCATCAGTTTTAAAGCAAACTGGTTGAAAATTGGTATTTAGCTTTCTGATTTAAAGTAATAAAAATCTAATCTAAGGGTTTTTCCAAAATCAACCCTAAAGGTGGTAAAATAGGGGTTGACAGCTTATTTTAAATTTTGCCATTTTGAAAGCCAGCACTATGAAAGTTAGCCATTGCTTTACTGGTTAGATATAATAGAACTTTAGTTCTACCGTTTTTGGAAAATCAACCCTTATGTGGGTTAAATAAGGGTTGTAAGTTTGTATGAAAGTCCCCCAGTTTTGAAGTAAACTGTATGAAAATCGGTATTTGGGTTTTCGATAGAAAATAATTAAACACCTATTTCACCATTTTTGGAAAATCAACCCTTAAGTTGGTAAAATAAGGGTTGACAGCTTATTTTAAAATTTGCCAATTTGAAAGCCAGCACTATGAAAGTTAGCCATTGCTCTACTGCTTAGATATATTGGATATTTAATTCTACCGTTTTTTGCAAATCAACCCTTATATGGGTTAAATAAGGATTGTAAGTTTGTATAAAAATTCCCCAGTTTTGATGTAATCTGTATGAAAATCGGTATTTGGGTTTTCGATAGATAATAATTAAACACCTATTTCGCCATTTTTGGAAAATCAACCCTTAAGTTGGTTAAATAAGGGTTGACAGTTTATTTTAAAATTTACCAATTTGAAAGCCAGCACTATGAAAGTTAGCCATTGCCTCACTGGTTACATATAGTGGAACTTTAATTCTATCGTTTTTTGGAAAATCAACCCTTATTTGGGTTAAATAAGGGTTGTAAGTTTGTATGAGAGTCCCCCAGTTTTTATGTAAACTGTATAAAAATCGGTATTTGGGTTTTCGATAGAAAATAAATAATCACCTATTTCATTGTTTTTGGAAAATCATCCCTTAAAGTCGTTAAATGGGGGTGGAATTTATTTCAAACTCCGTTAATTCGGAAGCAAGGACTATAAAAAATTGCATTTGGCTTTCCTGTTAAATAATAATAGAACTTTTTTAACACTATTTATGGAAAATCTACCCTTAAGAGGGTAAAATAGGGGTTGGAAGTTTGTTGGGAAGTCCGCAGATTTTGAAACAAAGTCTATGAAAATTGATATTCAGCTTTCTGATTGAAAATAATAGAACACCTATTATACCGTTTTTGGAAAATCAACCCTTAAGATCGATTAATAGGGAATAGAACTTTATTTTAAAATTCGTTATTTTGGAAACAAGGATTGTAAAAATAGCATTTAGCTATCTGGTTCGAAATAATAGACCTTCTTTAACACCGTTTATGGAAAATCTACCCTTAAAAAGGTAAAATAGGGGTGGAAACTTTGTTTAGAAGTTCACAGCTTTTAAGCAAAGTCTATGAACATTGTTATTTGGCTTAATGATTAAAAATAATAGAACACTTATTTCGCCGTTTTTGAAAAATTAACCCTTAAGGACGTTTAATAGGGGATGGAACTTTATTTTAAAAACCGTTAATTTGGAAGCAAGGAGTGTAAAAAATGGCAATTGGCTTTCTGGTTGAGAATGATAGAACTTTTTTAACACCATTTATGGAAAATCTACCCTTAAGAGGGTATAATAGGGGTAGAAACTTCGTTTAGAAGTCCGCAGATTTTAAAGCAAAGTCTATGAAAATTGGTATTTTGCTTTCTGGTTGTAAATAATATATCACTTATTTTTCCATTTTTTGAAAATGAACCCTTATGGTCGATAAATAGGGGTTGGAACTTTAGTTTATAATATGTTAATTTGGAAGCAACCACTATGAAAAATTATCATTGGACTCAATGAAGCATCTGAGGCACTGTTTTTTTAGATCAACCCTTAAGACGGCTATAAAAGGGTGTATGCATTATGCCTTTCTGTTTACACATCAGCATTTTAACAACTCAACAATCAACCCCATTAGGGTACTATAAGTAAAGAAAGTTTCTTTAAAAACCGTTATTGAAGTTACTTCCTTTGGCGTGTCTGGAAAAAGAACAGAGTGCAGAGAGGTTTAGTGTAGGGCAAAATTCCACGGGCCGTCGTAACATATATTTTTAAAACGGGAATGTATTGCGCGTGCTGAAGTGCAGAACAGCGGTTTTTTAGGGTTCCGTACCTAAAGGATAAAAACGGAACCCTATTACTAAGACTTCGCTGTCTGTCCGTCTGTCCGTGTGTCACAGGGTTCTATCTCTGGAACCGTAATAGATAGACATTTGAAATTCTTACAGAAGATGCATAACGGTGGCCGCTATAACAACAAATACTAAAAATAAAAAAAGTTGAAAACAAAAAGGGGTCCCCATACAACAAACTGCAATTCGATATTTTTCCAACTAACTTTTGAACCGTTAGAGGTAGACCCTCAATATTAAATACTAGAAATTAAAAAAAAATGAAAATTTTGGTTGTACGGAACCCTCCAGGTGCGGGTTTGACTTGCACTTGGCCAATTATTAGTAACGCGCAGACCCGCGGGCTACAAGGGAAAGTCGCGAGCCACACACCACCCGTGAGTGTTGGGTTGCCGACCGCTGGTGTTGAATATTAGCTTTCAAAAATTTACTGATAAAGTATTTATTGATGCATATGTACATAGGAATGTTTTTGAAATTCTACTAAGGAGGTAAAAGTGTTATATGTATGTATACGGGAATCTTTTAGGTTCGAAGTTAGAAACGTGAAATTTCAGATAACGTCTATTCAGATAAATTCACGACGACGTGGACGGGTGCAAATGTCATATATGCGTATATTCCCAGAGCGCTATGACAAGGGGCTCTTCAAAGAAGGTGCAAAAATGTTCATAGGCGACGTTGACTACTTTCCATCAGGTAGCAAGTCTGCTTTATCGTTAGGCTCAAATATAAAAAAAAATTGCCCTACATTTTGGTATACTGATTAGTACATCGCAACTACTTTGCACACACTGCGTGCCAATATTTTGTCCTGCAGTGGGGTATGGTTGTGGTTATGCGTGGATTAGTGATGGTGATGTGGTAGACACATAGACCTTGGATTAAAATTTTGGGCTAGAACAGGGCTACAGTATCCCCTGACTGTCGTAGGAGACTAAACCACTGTATGTAAGGCCCCATATAACATGGACGGTTCCTATGGAATAGTGTAAATAATTAATAATTATTGTATCCTACATGAAACTTATATTTTAAAGAAAGTTTCACTACAGTCACTTATTAGAGTTTTAGTGTATGTTTCTGAAGAAAGCTTGACCAATTTAGGTACACAGTGACGAAAAACAAAGGTTTTATTAATTAAATATTAATGCTACTTTATCGTTAAAATTGTTATAGGTACAAATTTACGATTACAGTTACTTTTTATGTCATATCATATTTTTTACGCGGGCGAAGCCGCGGGTTCTGCTAGTACTTACATATAAGAGACGTTGTAACTTAATACCTCAAGGGTAGCGGCGTATCTGCGCTCACCATTAGGTGGGAATTTAATCTTATCAGGGGTTGATGATTACAAATGTCCATGGGTTGCACTTACCATCAGGTGCACTGTATGCTCGTCTACTATTACTATATTAAAAATACCAAACACTAAAATAACTATAACACTAACGAAGCTACAACTGTATTTGCAGTTTAGAAGCAATGTTTAGTCAGTTAAGCGTTGCGGTTAGAAAAGTGAGGAGGAAAATAGCGTGGACTTCAATATATTTTGTTAAAACAATATCATTCAGATGCGAATATCATTCAGATGATCGAGATGATGATGATGAAAAATATATTTTTTTTTCTTAACGGCTACTCTACCATTTTGATTTAGAAAATAACCTCAGAGTATTGCTTGTATTTCATGTTGTGACCATACACAGAATGTACTTAAGCCGAATAACTTAATTAATTTGTCTGTCATTTCAGAGATTCAGCCTGGAACCCTGAGCCTGTCAGACCGTTCTAACCACGGTGTATCACAGATCATGCTCATAAAAATCAAAAGTATTTTTATTCAGAAATTTGACCGAGTTCATTCATTCAAGATATCCACATGATAATTTTCAATTCAACTTTTTAAATAGGCAATGATGAATACCTACTTACAGATAATTAAGGGATTTTATAAATGACCACAAGAGCGAGTCTTTATGAACCTAATAGAGGCGGATAGTTTATCCCTGATGTTATTTATATAATCTCGTCTAATAGATTTATTAACGCTTTCGTGAGCCCGCCTCTGCGCTGGCGTGAACGTGGAATTATCTACCGTTAATAATGACCATATTTTACGACATACATACATAGATTAGTAAAGATTACTCACTCCTAAGAAGAAAATGTACCCAGTTTTGAGAATTGAAACAGATGCGTAAAAAAGTTTTGCCACGTCTCCGTGCTAAAATGCCCCTAAAATATTTGAAATAATTATTTATTTATTACGTAAATTACGCAGTATTAGTTATTATAGTCGTCACAATTTAATAGGCCCATTTTGACACATGCCATCCCAATGTCATTAATGTCTTAAACTAACTTTTTAGTAGGGAAATTACGACCACGTGACGGTTAGAGCTTGCAGCTTCAAAGCATTCGGTAGAGATCATAATCGATTAACTTTCAAATAATCGAAACTTAGAATTAGCAATAACTAATTATTTATCCCTTTTTCATTATAACAACAATAAAATAATCAAAACTTTGTTTCTTAGTAAATGATAAAACGAAAAAAAAATACAGTTTACGACCGATGCTTTATTTAATCTTCTAAAAAGGATTAAATTTTTAAATTACACTAGAATTTATTTTCTTTTCTCCTTTTTATTGAATATTTAGATGATTTAGAATAAATATTCTGTTTACAAAATATTAAGTAATTTATACAATACGATGTGTGGTTGTAATCGATTTGTCGTAAAAATCGGTTTCTTTGGTTATCGATTTGTATGTCACATGCTTAGAGCCTAGCGATGGCATGTGTCAAAATGGGTCTATTAAATTGTGACGACTATAATTCGTAAATTTTCTATAAAAATGGTTTTATTTCAAGGCGGCGAAGTATCTTTACTAATCTATGCATACATATTACATAACATATTAAAAGTAATGCATTTCCAAAGACGCCTTATACACAAAAATTCATTATTTGAAAGACATTATATTGGCTAATATTTTAATAATTTGAAAAAGTTATTAATCGTCAAACTTGAAGTAGTTATCAGATTAAGATTAATTTACGGATATAAGATATAATATTATTACGTAGTTACCTCGTCTGGCCATGTTACAAATAGATAATGTACGAGTATATATTGTAACATAGGTAATCGTTGGCGTTACGTTTGAAGGACGTGATATATAGTCATATTTACACAATACGTAAATTGTATTCTTAAGACAACGATTCTGTAGCCCTGTAGTTGAACTAAGTATTTACAAAATCCAATTCACATGATCACAATCTCGACCCAGACATTAAAATGTAATTAACAAATCAAGCCCATCCCGCCACAACAGAAAACAACAGAACAACAAACTGCCGCGCTATCTAGTTTGGAACACAATCAAAACCAAATTATATCGCATGAGTAATGTAATTATTGTCCCCTGCGGACACGAAACAATCGATTCGTGTTTTATGAGCGCTATGAAAGTAGTCCATTAGTCCGATGAACTTGTAATAGGACCCAGTGCCACAAATTTGTACTGTTCGAGATTGAAAAATCACGGAATGAACTCACGAAATGCAATTAGGAGCGAACACGTTCCGAATAAAATTAGTCGTTAATGTAATAAATTGTTTAGTTACGAAATAAAAAAGAATACAAGCTGTATAAATGTACAAACAATTAATTAAAATGGTGTAAGAAAAACCTTATACGAAAATGCTTTTTTGGATTGTATAATTCCGAAGTATTCTTAATTTTTTTTTTCGATTTTAATATTTGAGTATTAGGATATCCCGAAAGCTTAGCACTTTCATTCCGATCATGGCGCCACTGTCATTCCAACGAAGGTACTGATTTTCAGTTATATGCATGTCATGTATTTTTTTTAAACGCGGGCAAAGCCGCGGGCACTACTAGTAATCTATAATTAAATATTTTCAAATATAAAACCCGTCGGGCAATTTTAGTGAATATGTACAAGGTTCAAGGTAAAGTTTTTACGCAATCAATAAGGCTTTGATCAAACGATCTAATCGCCGCCGAGCAATTAGTGTTCGCTAACTAATAAATGGATTAATTGGTGTCTACGATTCACAGTTTAATTACAGTCGAAATCAAATTCATCTGCAACGTTTAACATCTAGTTTTAGATGATCAACGTCAATTATGTGTACCATGTCTGTGTTTAATAAGTTGTGAAGGTGGTAGAACCCTTTGTGGTTCGACTCCGGCGGCACCACCGCCACACCTATTTCTACCTAATAACATCAGTGTTAGGCGCTGCTGTGTTCCGTTTTGAAGGGTGTGGTAAGGGAGACAGACTTTCGAGGCGTTCCAGCTTAGTCCTCAGGGGTAGCGGCGCATCTGTGGCCGATCTCAGGTAGGAATATATAATTCTATCTGGGGTTGATTACAGATGTCCATGGGCGGCAGTAGCCACTTACCATCAGGTGGACTGCATGCTCGCCTGCTATTCCTATATTATAAAAAAATATGTAAGCCGCGCTTCTGGTTAATTATATACGTATTTGAAACGTTGCGTACATCATGTGTAGCAATTGTGGTTGAGTTTGATAGGTATCGCATGGAGTTACTTCTGTCAATCATAAAGACAGAGGTGTTTGAAGAATAGACTAAGAAATGTTAATTGTATCAGGCGTTACTTTGCGGAAATCCATGTTATTAAGTTAAGATTAAAACTACTTCGCAACAATCCGCTACAAATATGTATGATGGTATATATCTTAAACCATGCAGTATGTACCATCCTCCCTACCACAAAGGATGCGTGCAGATGCAAAAAATTAAAAATATTCACCGCCATAATTTATTTTTCAATATTAACTAATTTGCACTTAGATACTTAAATAATTCAAATTTATGATTTACCTACATGAATGAATTTCTTTAACTCAACTTTCGAAGCCTTAAAACTTCGGAAAAGTCAATTATACATTATTTATGCCAATATAACAGAATTACTTGAGTAAGAAAACAAACACATACAAAATTATATCATAGCTTTAAGTAAAATGGAAAGCTTAACGCTGAAAACAGATGCATAAACGTCGAGCATTTAAAAGCTGAGAGCTATATATAAATGGGAGCAGACGCATTAAACCAAGAGAACGTAACCCAACTGCATAACATCACGTGTATTTGAAGTGACCATAAGTCCCGTTTTGAACGGGACCGTCCCTTTTTAGATTCTTCGCCCCGGTGTCCCCGAAATAAACCTCGGGACACAAAATTGACCCATTTTCACTACATATTTTTAACTACATATTAAAATCAATAATCAGTTCCAAGATTAGTCCCCCTCGTATATACATACAAGTTAAAAAAAAAAACAAAAATGCTTGTAAATACTGTAATATAATAAATGCTTTCCTCTGATAAATATAAAAATAATTAAAAAAATATGTTACACAAGTTTTTAATTAGTTAGAAAAAATATAATTTAAATAAGATTAAATTTGGAAACATTTTTCAATGGGGCTATTCATAAAATAATTGACATAAATAAATCGATGTCTCGTTTTGAGTGAAATAATAAAAGGTCACTTTAGTATATTATGTGGTTCACTCGATGAATGAGTAACCTCACTCAGCGTACTCTATTTTATACACGTAACATGCATTTATCATCCTTTACGATTCTATTTTGATAGCTTTCCGCTTTTATTAAATTTTCCAACTTTTCCGACTTTCAAGATCTATACTCAAGCTATTATTTATGATGGCAATGGAGTTTACAAGGGAAATGAGTTAGTAACTAGTGGTTAAAGCAACCGTCAACAATTTCTTGGAGCCTATTTAGTAGGATAATATTGATATTGGTAAAATAAACTTATAATAAACAGAATATTACTAAAAGAAAAGTGAAAGAGTCGGTATGATATGACCAGAAAAACGTCACCGCCAAAGCACGATCTATTGTGAAACAGTTATGAGTATAGGTCTCCACCAGCTAGCATTCAGACCCCTCCGGGTCTGAATGCTAGCTGAATTCCTTATGACATCTTAATCCTCAGGAGTATCAATCCATCAGTGATCAGATTCACATAGAACTTGTTCCATAAGGAGTCCAAATCCAATCCAAAATGTCCAAATGTCTATGGATGGCACTTACCAATTACCATTAGGTAGACAACAGGCTCGTTTGTTATTCCTATCTAATAAAGAAGTGCACTCACCAATGTATGAGAACGTTTCCATCTCTCAGCCTCGCAGCGTGTATGAAGTCGTTGCACAAACTGAAGTACTGCGTGAGGTTCTGGTCCGGCGAGTCCGAGGCCATTATGCAGAGATAGTGTTTGTCCTGGGAACAAAAATGTATTTCGTTATATTATAACTACAGTTATACTATACATAGTATTTAGTTCTAAATTATCTGAGTTAGTAGTGGAGATATTGTCCTGTCACAAAAAAACCTCTCAAAGCTGTTTATGGGACCAAAGGTGTTTTATATTTTAGGATGAGACCAACCATATGTTCTCACAATATTTTATTAAAATATTAGTTAAACGGTCCATCTGTGGAGACCAGAGGTGTTTTATCCCTTAAGATAATCTCTTTTTGAAATATTGCTTAAGAAGTTTCGAAGATTAATATGTATTAACTATGAACACTGTGATACGTAGTTGTCAACGTAATTAGCCCACGGCTGGGTATGGATTTTCTCTCAAGTCACATAGTTTTAGACCACAGTCTACCATGCTAGCCGACCACTTCACAACATTTCTAGATACTATTTCCAAAATACAGGAAAGTTGTATTCAAGTAATCGTATAGTGAAACTATTAAATTTATAACTACATCTACGAAAACATCGAAAGGTTACGTTAAACACAGTTTAGCAATTTTACGTCATCCCAGACTCAATTTGCTGTTTATGGCACTATAAATGAGCTTAATGTATTGGCTTTTAGGCGCTTGCAATTCAAGCGAGTAGTAAAATAAATTGGGGTCCCGTGAGGGTAAAACTGAATTCTATAGAATGAGAGTTTGTGGACGTCCGTCTTTAACGAATATAACTTCTTTATTTTCGTGGTACCATAAATTGTTACGGTATTATATCTTCTATAGATTGAAGATGATATAAGAATTTTACGCCATTTTAAAACTATTTAATGATTTCGTTGAAAAGCCCTTCATTCGAACTGTGTATTATATAAATTATTTTGCTTTTGGAATGCAATGAGGTATGAATCACTTTGTGACCCTGCATTGCATGGGAATCATGGGATCCACAGTTTGTGAAAAAAAAAATATATTTTAGAAAAACTAAAAAACATCATTATGATAAATTCAACTAAAAAGTATAAAATATTTTTTTTTATCTAACAATCAATTAAGGAACAATAAATAGTATAATTGTGGAAAAGCGTGGAGTGCTCCATTTATCAGTTTTTGAAAAGCGCCCCTTAGTACAAAGGAGAGTTACACACAAACCCACAAACTCACAAACATACATACATACAGGTGAAGCTAATAAAGGCGTGTTAAAAAGAACAACCAGCAACAAGTACAACAGGCCTATGTTGAGATTTAAGAAATCTATTACCATTAAGCTATTGCGGGTGATAGGACCCTTAACCATTATAAAAGATTAGAGCTAGAATTTGCGTTTTTGCCACTCTTGGGTTCAGTAAAAAGCGAGAGACTGCAAACACTGTACAACAATCCGATTTTATAGAATTAGACCTTTGGAGAGAACCGATCATCTTGCAAATGGGGTCCGACCTTTCAATTTCGATAGGGTCACTTTTGCCGTTAAACGTTTTAGTTTAACGCAAATAAAGCGAGTCTTTACGACCATAATTTAAATTGGCATACAGAATATCGCAAATTGGAATCGAAAGTAACTTTTTACCCGACTACAGAAGGTATTATTTTGGAGCGTATAAAATATGTACCTATGTCTCATTCTTGGCTCCCACAGCAACCCAAATGCCTTGACAAATTCTAACATATGAGGTGTCCTTGAATTCTTCCAAATTGTAAGTGTTAGCAAGGCCATATTTTAAAGTGTCCAGTTTTTATTTTTACAATAATTCTCTAGATTATTGCAAAATTTTGTAATACGACACACGACGTATACGCAAATGTAAAGAAAAGTGTTTTATTTTTTTTCATTATGTACCTCATAGATTAGTAAAGATACTTCGCCGCCTTAAAATTGAATGAAGCCACAAACGGCTTATTTTAGTAAGTTCTTTTTTTGAATCCTTGACAAATAAAAACATTTTTAGACAAAATTTACGAATAAATAACTAATTTATGTAATAATTACGTAATTTACGTAATAAATAAATAATTATTTCAAATATTTTAGGAACATTTTAGCACGGAGACGTGGCAAAACTTTTTTACGCAACTATTTCAATTCTCAAAACTGGGTACATTTTCTTGTTAGGAGTGAGTAATCTTTACTAATCTATGATGTACCTATGTTATTTAATATCTTGTACATGCTGTATTTGTAATGATCTAGCTTTTGGTTTAGACTTAGTTACACCGAAATTGTGTCAAATGCAAAAAAATTCTTGTTCAAAAATTTGACCGTAAAATTCCACGAAACGAAAATTGGCTTCCCTTTCCCGGAAATTACATACGAGGTAATAGTGTTGCGGCATTAGACTATCTACGTCACTGTGACTCTCCAAAAATCTAGGTAAATAAAAATAAAATTGAAGGTTACCTTAAATTAAGGTTATTGTCTGCCATTTCAAAATATTTGCCTTTTCCTAAACAATAATATGCTTATGTATTAGTTTTAAATTACAATATCGATCATAACTCAAAATTCGTTTCGCGCACATTCATAACATTAGTATTTTTAACTGACTCCAAAAAAGGTTATATATTCGACACATAGCGGTCGATAATGTATGTCCACGGTTCTCTCAAAAACTACTGATCCAATTTGAATGGAGTTTTGGTTATTTGAAAGCATATTTTTACACCAACGTTTAATACTGTTGATTTAAGGCAGAAGTAGATGTGGTGGTGCTGTCTTATTGTGGTCGAATTACTAATACTAAGAGTTCTACCACCTGTTTTCGAAATAAATAAGATCCTTAATTATTCTTCACCAATAAATAGTATTAATCTTCTATAATAATAATAATAATCTTTATTTCATAAAATAACACAATTTAGTACACAAATTGTGTTGTAGTGTGTGTGTGTGTGTGTGTGTGTGTGTGTTTGTGTGTGTTTATGTGTGTGTGTGATGTGCTACGCAGTGTGATGAAATGAGGATCTTAGAATAGGTAAGTAAATAAATTATACGTGACATTTTAGAACTGAGAGAAGATTTTCGGCGTCATCATAAGTAAAGTTATTAAGAATGTTGGTGATTTCTTTTTTCTATACACGCAACTACAACAAAATAGACATAATATAATTTGCAAAATAATATAATGTTACATAAGCTTTCGAAATGATAGACGGATATTACTCGAATGAGTATAACTTGTCACTATAAATCATAATGGTATCATGCGCAATATCTGCCTTAAGGCCATTACATTATTTTTATATTTGCCTATTTTTGCACGCACACACAACGCTACAACACGTATCCACATTAGCAATTCAAGTATTAGTTACCCTGTTGTCATGGGATATTAAAACCAACGGGTCCGGAGTTTTTACGTTTTGACAAATATGACTGTATTGGTATTTGTTTACGTATTTGCCCATACAAATTCCAATCAGCGCCCCTAGCGGATTGTATCAGAACTATAGTATCAGTAACGTAACATTAAATGTTTAAATTGACAAAGTGGCGCTTTATGTTTTGTCTCTCTTTTTTGCGAAAATGTGAGGCAGACAAAAATACTTGAACACTTACTTATTGTTACGTTTACTCAGTCTACTGAAGCAAACGGAACATAATAATGGATTGAGTAAACGTAACGTAAAATTGTGGGATATTTTAGAAACACATGGTAAGGGTACAGGCCATGTAGAACAGTTCTACTTAAAGTCGATAACGTATGTGTCGCTACTACCGAAGAGTGAAAACTAAGTTTTAACACCAGATACCTTCTCGAATTTGCTTTTGTATGTACCTCGTATTACCTTAATACAACCTTTAAATTACAAACATTACATAATTATGAGAATCTGAAAGAGTTATTGCAGTAATATCACCACATTTCTACCACAAGGAGAGCATCTACCTTTGAGTATAAATTACCGATTCCGATCAGTGTCAATCGATCATAATATAGTGATAGATCGACGAAATTGCAAAATGTAGGTACTGATTTTACAACATGTATCTATTGACGAGTCAAAGACATTCGGCAAGTTATTTGACCTCATAAATTTTAACATTTGAAACAAACGATTTAAAACTTTGGCTATGATAAAATTTAATTGAATATTCTTAATGGTAGTTGAAAATGGGTGGATGGGCTGGATGGGACATGAATAAGCGATAAGCTTCGACCGAGGCAAGTGGAACAGGGTTCAAAGTACTCTCAGTACAGCCATCAAAATTAATAGCTGTGTAATAATTGGCCAAGAGCAACTCGCACATGGAGGGTTCCGTTCAATATTTTTTTATTTATTTTTTATTTTACTATTTGTTATCGCTATGATGTCGCCATAGAAGTAAATACATTGTGTACATTTGAAATGTCTACATATTACAGTTCAATATATAAAGCTAAAAACGTCGAAACATAGCGGTTTCTTGTACAGCGACTCCGATTTGTTTTCAAGATTTTTTCATTTAGTTATAGGGGCTACCGTTATCCATACTCTGTAAATCTTCCAAGTCTCTATCTATTACAGTTTAAGAAATAGAGCCCTTTGACAGACGAGAAGGACAGGCGAACAAACAGCAGTCTTGAAATAGGATTCCATTTTTACCCGTTTGGTTATGGAACCCTAATAAAGCAGGAGTTATGATGCGATGAAGAATATTTATAAAGTGAGGTCAAATTTGAATCTGCCTTTCGCAGACAGATTTATTTGAAACGCGAAAACCCTTGCGGTAAATTTTATTTACGAGCTTCCGCACCCTCGAGCTCGGTTATTCATTTTTTACGGAGCCCTAAATATTTCTGGGCTTTTGCCATAAAAAAAAATATTTTTAAAATTTGGGTGACGTATCCTGTCAAAAACGGTTTATTTGAGTTTGCCGACCAAACTCGTTTTCAGGATTTTTTTTTCAGAGTATAGAGTATAAAAAAAAATATCACAATAGTAAGTGACCAGAAAAGAGCTTTTTAAAGCGGAAGAAGTTTGCATCGAAAGTCTTAACTCTGAGAAATTTGTCTATGCCATTAAAATATTTGTTCTAGTCTCACCCTTAGCCTGACCGCCTGTAAGCTACTATCGAGTGAGTGATAGTTGGCTTGGCGTAGGCTACCATCTTGCCACTTAAGCTACTGAGGAGTTGCCTAATTCTCTGCTGCTCGGGCATCTAACCTGTCGTGTGACCGTCGACCGGAACATGTTTGACATATATATTCTAAATATATGTAAAGAGTCAATTGTCTACGCCGTCTTATAGATAGCTAGCATTTAGTTTCTATTTATATAGCGGTCACCTATATGCCATTATCTGTAAAAAAATCCTATCTATTACGGTTCCGGAGATAGAGCCCTGTGACAAACGGACAGTCAGCGAAGTCTTAGTAAGAGGGTTTCGTTTTTACCCTTTGGGCACGGAGTCCTAAAAAGCCCACTCAATAACCGCCAAGCAACATTTGACAGCTACGGTAGCAACTTCTTAATCACCAAAGCTGCTACTTGCTCAAGTGATAGTAATAAGTACCTAGTAGTAAGCGACACGTCATTGGGTCGTCAGTCTCATAAAATTATATGACACAGGGTCAATCGTTTATATGATATACGCTCATTACATATTTGAAGTGTAAGCTTCTGTCCTTCATTTCGATGCATGAATATTCATGAAGTCAGTTACGAGTTTCTGAATAGCTCGTTGCGACAAGGGAGCTCTTGAGTCAGCGCGATTTAAAATTTAAGGACTTCAACTAAGCAGCCTTGAAAATTACACTTCATTTGAAGTTAAATTGCAATTTTAGTATTAATTCTAGTATAGTCATAAAACATATTGTAAATAACAATTTGTACTTATGTACACACTTGTATTAGAAATTAATAATGTATGACTTGTTGTAATGGTGTATGAAAACATGTTAGGAAATACTCCCTACCCCTACTCCCTTAAGAATTATTTACAAATATCTTTAAAAATGTGAGGTTAACTAATTCGCATTTTTCTAGCCAAACTAACTAGCCTATTCATGGGATAGTAATGGGTTGGTGACGACGAATAGACCGATGCATCACCGACCATCGACCATCATCATATCGTACATTCATATGCATTGCATGCGTATGATGCATACATCGTCGGGAATTGCAATGCTGGCACAACGCTTTGAGATCAAATGCAGTTAGCGTCATGCTGTAGAATTAATTGAATAATCCAGATAATAGAATACATACATTGTACTGAAATACGTCGACAGATTTTGTTGTGAATATTGTATTACAACCATCTATTTTAGTATACAATATTTTCCGTTTTTTTAATGTTTTAACCTCCGGTACAGGTATACTTATATATCTAAGGCAAAAATTACGTACGCATAGATCTTATTCCATTTCATTATCTTACAGGACCTGACGTACATTTGTATTGTACCGAAATTTGTGAAAACCATTAGTTTTAATGTGGTAGAATCATTTGTGGTTCGAATTCGGCGGCACTACCGCCACACCTATTTCTACCTAACAACAGCATTGTACAACGCCATTGTGTAGGCGCTGCTGTGTTCTGATCTGAAGGGTGTAGTAAGGGAGACTTACTTTTCCGAGGCGTTCCAGCTTAGTCCTCAGAGGTAGCAGTGCATCTATGGCCGACCTCAGGTAGGAATATCTAATCCTATTGATTACAAATATCCATGAGCGGCAGTAGCCATTTACCATCAGGTGGAATGCAGTCCACTTATTCCTATATAATAAAAAAATAAGTTTTGTTTATAAGTACTTACTGAATGATGTCTTCGAGCGGCGTCGTGTATAGAGAGTATGTGTGTTATTTTGAACTTTTCCAACTGCACAGGGTCTTTCGAGTCCCGGTAGTTGCCAACGTAGAGACCCGAGAGCACCTGGAACAACGAAAATATCAATTAGTTTGAAATTACTTAAAAACATTAATGCGATTTGATTTAATAAAAATGAAATCTTCTTCTTTAGGTCGAAGGTCGTTCATCCAGGTACCTACTAGGTAATATAAATTGTTAAAATATGCTGCCTAGACTTAATGTTATGGCCGGGGATCTGTTTCTCGTTTAAAATTATCGACCAATAATCTAAGTGGTTACAGCAATTGAAATTTATTTTTTGTCAAGTTTGTTTTCAACCTTTCTCAATTTGCTTTCACATTTCATAATTATTATTGGCACTAAATTCAGCGTATCATAAACATAACACATTGTAAGAAAAATTAAATTAACTAAATATACACACACACTTGATATTTTGAAGGTAGTAGAAGCCTTTGTGGCTTATACTTATCCGAGGCGTTCCAAATTATTCTGTGGCTGATTTCAGGTAGGACTCTGATCTTATCTGGGGTTGATTACAGATACCCATGGGCGCAGCAGCCTGCATGCTCGTTTGTTACCTCTGTAACTTTATAAACAAAGAATTTTGGTCATCATTAACCAATATAACTATGTTCTTGCTTAATAAACTTAAACAGAAGTGCTGTAAGCAACATTATTCAGTATCTCCAGCACATTGTTTGCTCCGCTTATGTAAATTAGGAGCGGTTTAAATAAATGCAGCCTAAATCCAAACAAACGATGGATGTCAAGGGCGGTTAAAGCGTTGACCCACTTCATCTCCGCCCGCCGTTTGTTCGGAAATCCAACAACAATCGAAGTGGAAAAGAATTCTGAGAGAATGGAAATTCAGCCCGCTACGTCAACCTACGCTACGTGGCGGTGATATTTCATATCTACGGAGTTTCGTAGCGCTTTGCTACGACGTTACGGCGCAAACGTGTTTTTATGGCATTGAAGTGGAAAAGTAGGAAATGAGATGCAGCGACTTCTAGCGATAAAATCTTTTGACGATATAATTTTATCGTGGAAATTCTCGTGATACGTCGCATGATTTATATCAAAAATGAATAATGTTAAAAACATAATCATTATTTTTAAAATTTACTTTGGACAACTTTTGCAAAACCTGTCTTCCTTAAAACGGGATCTTGGAGTCCTGAATTTAAATGAAAAATCATACACATAAAAAATTTAAATCACGTAGTCAAGACCTTCCATCGGAGCTGTTCGAGTAATCTTATATATAAATTCTCGTGTCACAATGTTAATTACCGGACTTCTCCGAAACGCCTTTACCGATTTTCACCAAATTTCATATGCATATTCAGTAGGTCTGAAAATCGGCTACTATCTATTTTTCATTCCCCTAAGTGATAAGGGTTGTTCACCATTGACATTTTTTTATTTATATGGCAACACAACGTTTGCCGGGTCAGCTAGTATGTGATATAAAATACTAAGCTACACCTTAATCCTTAGCTCGCATCCATAACTGAAAACCTTAGCTCGCACTTCTTCATATAAAAATCATAGCTTATTATAGTTCCCAGCTAAACAATGAAAATCAAATAATCCTCTATTTGACAAAGAAATCAAGGAAACCTCAATTTGACACACATCCATAGCTTAGGTACCTCTCACATGTCTGTTGGAAAGGCACCCTCATTGTACAATAGGTTGCGTGCCACAAGGCGTGATTACATGACACGCCACACACAGAAAAAAATATGATGCCATACATAGTTATTGCTAATCTTGATAAATCGAATAGTAAAGCTATTACAGAGCTTATCACTTTTAACGTAAAATCTAAAAGATAATAAAAACACTTTTTAGTAATAAAATTTTTGCTCTGTTTTTGTAACTGAACTTTAAAAATATAATAAAAGTTGTGTTATTTTGTGTAGAAAATTTACATTAAGTTATGCAATGAATAGTACTTAGCTGTCTACTTTACACGACACGGCTACACCTCCGCAATTTCCAGCAAAAAGTAAAAATGTTAAGGGATGAAAAAGTAATGCAAGTTAAACCGTTAAATTTAAAATTCATAGCTTCTCATCACCAGTCACCGTTTAAAGAACTTGAATTTATTTATTCATACTTTATATCAAACCCAACCTGGGGATTACAAAGACAGATTTAATGGGCGGCGGATTTTTTAAAATTCGTGCTGGTGAAAAATTGCTCTTCGTTTAAATTCAAGCAAAATACTAGCAGTTATAGATTAGTGGTTGAAGCTCGGCCTCTCATTCGAGAGGTCTAAAGTTCGAATCCCTATTATAGAGCCCTAAAATTATGAACTAACTGTTACTTGTGACTTACTGAAAAATATAGTTGTAAATTCTAAGCTATGTAAATCATAATATTACGCAGATAGTTACTTTTTTAATAAAAACTTATATCTGTATAATACCTGTATAATATTATATTCCGAAAATTAGTAATGCATATCTACCAAATAAAAATGTTTTTACGTATCTATTCAACTGTAACATAAAACCATTTCAGTTTCAAAAACACTAGGGAAGTATAATGGGACGTTGAGGGGTCATACCGTGCAGGGAATGTGAGTACCCTTACAATGGGGGTTAAGAGTGTCCGGAGCGATGGTCTTGATACCACACGCACGACATCAAGGTGAACATTGTTGAGAAAATATTGTGAAAATTGTGCTGCGAGATCTTTTGTATCGTCTTATATCGTTTAAAAACATTTTTTGACTTCGGAAGTTTCTTCTGTTATTATAAAAATAGAATTTTATTTTTTACGCTTTCCATTATTAACTTTGAATAGATTTTCGTTGTTTTCGGTATCACAGAAAATTATACGTTACAGGTATACCTGTAACATGTTCTATAGAAGAAACACGTCAATAACTGACAAGGTGACGATGAAGGCAAATAAATGGTTTGATGGTTTGGTCATATATTTACGTATTACAGTGTGACAAACTCTCTTAAGAATAAGGGTTCTACTATCTTTATCACCTTTTGTATTATAAGATTTGTGGAATAACATAAATAAGGCCAAGCGCGAGTCCGACTCTTACGCGACAGGTTTCCGTACAACTCAGTTTTCATTTATTCTTTTGTTTTTACTATTTGTTTTTATAGCGGCCTCCGTTATGGATACTCTCTCTCAAAATTTCTAGTGTCTATATATTACGGTTCAAGAGATAGAGCCCTGTCACGGACCGACACCGGCGGCTTAGTAATAGGGTTCCAATTTTACCCTTTGGGTACGGAACCTTAATAAAAGACAAACATGACAAACAACGTATTTGGGACCCTACCCTAATTCCTTGCACGGCACGTGATTTGTAAACAAAGGGTGGTTCGCCGATGCATTAACAGAACTATGGGTTAAGGTCAAAAGAAAAAATGTGAGTCATTCCAAAACTTCCCTCCGAAATGAAAAGTAATCATTGTCACTAAAATAAACAACAAACCCCGTTAATAAAAGATGTAGACGTATACAATTACATAGGGGAGTTAATGTAAGTGATGACTAAGAAAAATAAGTTAATTACGCGGAGCACAGAAAATTGTAAGATATAATTACTATAAAAACATTTTCTATATAAGTTTCTTATGTATTACGTATAGCAGAACCTAAGTAGCATGCAGTTTACATGATGATTGATTGGCAATTACCGCCCATGGTTAACCGTAATCAATTCCGGAAAGGATTGATAGACCGTTTGACGGAGCGGTCATCATACCGGTCTGACGCGCAGAGGGTCCCGGGTTCGATCCCCGGCCAGACAGAAATCTAAATGAGAATTTAGGTTTCTGTTTCTGGGTCTGGGTGTTTGTGTATTTGTCTCTGTGTGTGTCCATGGCACCCACGATAAAGGGAATCCTAGTGTGGGTCTGTGAGTGTAGAAAGCGTTTACTTTGAGGATCGAGTTAGAATGGCTTATATAAGGGTCTTTTTCATATAACATCCAAAGCAGACCACAGAAGCGTTTGCCGCTTTATATTACTGTAAGAAATTGCTGTAGCAGTGGTCCCTATGGAGTCGAACTACAAATAATTCTGCCACTTTATTATCCTACTAGCTGACCCGGCAAACTTTGTACCGCCTCAAAATCGATTTATCAAATATATTTCATATAAAATATAGCCTATGTTACTCGTGGATAATGTAGCTTTCGAATGGTGAAAGAATTTTTAAAATCGGTCCAGTAGTTTTTGAGCCTATTCATTACAACCAAACAAACAAACAAAATTTTCCTCTTTATAATATTAGTGTAGAAAAACGCAATAATAAAACTGAATGAATCTCACGTGGACTAAGACGCAACACTATACCGATTTCTTAACTGAGCTAGCTTTGTATTCTCGCGTTTCAAGTCGGTAATTACAAACGTAACTATACTGCCATTATTCTACGTAATCAAGTTGACCTACGTCATTTAGGTTCCACACTTCGTTACTTCGAACAAAGCGACAGTAATACAATACGAACAAAAGTAGGGGTCATGAGGAAGATGTGCCCTTGTGATTCATCTAGACAAGGAATTGTGCCTCCAACAAACTGTACATTATTAACCCTTTACATTATTAACGTCCCAATGGATCAAGTTGAAGTTTTAAAGGTGGTATTATTCGACCGGGAAAGTTTTATTTTCGTAAAATAGGAGTAGCAGACAAGCATACAGTCCACCTGATGGCACGCGGCCGCTGCTGCTCATGCACTTCTGTAATCAACCCTAGATAGGATAAGATATTCCTACCTGAGGTCGGCAACATATGCGCCACTATCCCTGAGGACTAAGCTGGAACGCCTCGTAAAAGTATATCTACCTTACCACACCCTTTAAACCAGAACACAGCAGCGCTTAACACTACTGTTAATAGGCAGAAATAGGTGTGGCAGTCCCGCCGATGACTATCACCTTACATATTTCTAGAAATAGGCTACTCTGCGTTCCGATGGAAGGCTGTGGATGCCGACAGATGTATATATGAGGAACCATTTTACGGAAAAGCAATGAATCAGTGATCGGCTTCAGGTCAGAAATATATGGAGTTGGCCACAATTGCCCAGGCAGTGGTAGCCTAGTGGTTAAGAAACTCGGCCTCTCGATCGAGGGGTCCGAGGTTCAAATCCCAGGCACCTCTCATTTTTCAAAGTTATGTGCGTATTAGAAATTAATTATCACTTGCTAAACGGTGAAGGACAACATCGTGAGGAAACCTGCATACCTGAGAGATTTATAAAAAAAAATCTCAAAGGTATGTGAAGTCTACCAATACGCACTTGGCCAGCACGGTGGACTATGGGAGGTGACTCGTGGTAAGTAGTGGGACGTTAATGGGTTGATGATGATGCCCAGCGGTAGTGATCAGTAACCGTCAACTGGACTGCAAACTTCAATCTTAGAAAAAAATCAGTAGTAACAGACATAGGTTTAGGGCGTTAAGGCCAATGTCCGCAACGTTTTTCAAATAAATTATAGTTATTGCAAAGATGACGCTGAAATCGTATAACGTAGAAAATACACATAATGCTTATATTTTAATTTAAGTGTTCCATTCTTTAAACTTTTTGTAGTATTTACTTATTATTTTCAAACTGTACCATTATGAATGTTAAAATCTTTTTAATTTTATTTCATTGTACATACTGTACCTACTACCTAAAAATCCAAATCCTTCGTGAAATTGTCCCTCGCCTGCGGGCTGAGATTTATTTTAAAAGGCTAATGGTAAAATAAATAAGGAGATTGAAATCCATTTTCCCGTCGGGTGCCATTTTCACGCCACTAACACCATTTTTCTATTTTTGTTTGTACTCGTTACATAAAAGTGGAAAAGGAAAACTAATATTTTTATTGAATCTCTCTGTAATTTCACATTTTATGTTTTTATGTTTTCCAGTTGGTAAATAAGATATTGTTGTAGTATTCAGTAGAGATTCTTTTATACAAGTAGATATATGATATAGCTGTACGTTTATGACGTCACTATTCAAAATATCGAACCTAAAAGTTCTTTTTTAAATATTTTTCAAGTTTCCATTGAAGTCATAATCCAGATAAAACAGCTGCTGATTATGGATTTAACAGCAACCTCAACATTTCTCGATTTAATTTCTAAGCGACTGTGATAATTTACTTAGATACCAATTGTTCTATTTTTCAAAAAATATTTTGTTTGTTTTCTAGTAACATTTCTAGTACAATTTTCAAGTATATTAAAAAGAAAAATTGTGTAATATTTCTGTACAACCTGTTTAACTATTATGCAATACTTACGTTAGTTTACTTAGTCAAAACTTGCGACATAACACGATATCTCACTGCAGTAGTTGATATCGATAGCTTACATTGCTTTTAGTTAGATTCACCGAGCCTGTATTTCGAAAATGTAGTGCCAGATGCATTGTCTATGTAACCTTGACTCAATTATGTAGGAACGTAGTCTCAAATGAGGATGTAACTAATAAACTAGATGTGTTTATCAAACGCTGTGCTCTGGACTATATAATTGAGATATATTCCTGATATAGTTGAGGATTAGCGTGCTATAATGTTACGTAACTATACCCATATGGAATGAAGGTTCCAGGTTCGGTACAAGGTTGGGTAGTTCGGTAGGACTATTCTGGGTCCAACTATTTGTGCATACCTTTGTCTTTTTTAGTATTCAGCACATCAAAAATAATTGAAATAAATGTTGGTTTAGTACATAGTTCTGAAGTCGGCGCTCAATATACCAATTTCGTTGGATAACGGCGTAAACAGCGTGTCCAATATGAGCGCGGACTTCAGAAATTATTTTTTCCAACAAACAGAAATCATTACAATCAGTTCATAAACGACGAAGATATCCGCGAACAAACATAAAAAACATACATACTCGAATTGAGAAACCTCCTCCTTTTTGAAGTTGGTTAAAAAGATCGAAAATTATGAGTTACAAGCGTTTAATATTATATTATGTATCTTCATATTAATTTATTAGTAAGTACCTATACTCGTATACGAAGCATATTGGTAATTCTGTATGGTATAGGTATACCTAATATATTTTACTTACATAAAGCTTACAATAAATAAAAAATTGCTATATTTTCCTTCGTAACCTACTTATGAAATACAACATTTCAATGTCAAACGTTGATAAACATGATAGTATTATAATTCAGTCATTCTGTGGGAGTTGTTTACGAAAATAACCGCGCAAAAGTATAGACGTTGTTTGTGCTCAAAGAGAAGTGAAAAACACGGCTTTGGGACAAATAAAGAGGGTTAATGAAACAAGTGGTGCCCAAATTTAATAAGATTTCCGCGCTTTGTTTGTTATTTTCGTTTCGTTTGTGAATGGGCGTAAAAGATGCTTTTAATAGCCGAAATTGCAGTAACTTAACATCAGAGTATCCGATGTTAAGTTTGCAGGTGGTTCGACTCCGGAAGCTTCATCACCACACCTATTTCTACTTTATAACGGTGTTGAGTATTGTTGTATTATACGAAATGTTCTAACTTAGTCCTTAAAGGCATCTCTGGCCGCCCGTAGATAGGACTTCAATTCTATCTGTTGTTAATTACAGATGGCAATGGGCAGCAGTGGCTACTTACTCGTACCATCAGTGGATTGCATGCTTGTATTCTGTTCCCGTAAAAATCCCTTTTTTAAAAACTATTTTTCCTTTCTGTGTTATACATATAGACTCTAATAATAAGGTATGGATTTTTAATTAAAACAGCAAGAATTTTCAAATTACAGATAGACATTTTAATTCTGTTTGTATAGATGTAGGTACCAAATAAAAGTTGAACCCGAGCCAAAACTACACACAAATATACAAAGATCCACAGAAAAGCAAAGAACTTTTATGGAGTTGCCCATAATGTACCGACTACAATAGAATGATTTATTATATTTTCGTTCTTCTATCGAAAAATCTTCTAGCACAATAAACATATCGTTAAAATACGTACCAATAAAGATAATATTAAGTTTTGTACAGAATACAATGATGATAGTTTTCAACAGTTAAGAGATAATGGTTAGAAAATCAATAGCGACATAGTTTTCACAAACTCGCAAAGTTAATAATGAAACAGTTAAATATTTCAGAATGATAACAGTTTTTAACACCTAAACACCTAAGAACATAAATACCTAAGTAGCGACAAAGTATACAGGAACTCGCAAAAAAAAAGCAGTGATAGCCTAGTGGTTAAGAAACTGGGCCTCTCGATCGAGGGGTCCGAGGTTCAAATCCCAGGCACGCACCTCTCATTTTTCAAAGTTATGTGCGTATTAGAATTTAATTATCACTTGCTAAACGGTGAAGGAAAACATCGTGAGGAAACCTGCATACCTGAGAGATTTATAAAAAACAAAGAAAAATCTCAAAGATATGTGAAGTCTACCAATACTCACTTGGCCAGCGCGGTGGACTATGGCCTAATCCTTCTCATTCTGAGAGGAGACCCGTGCCCAGCAGTGGGACAGTAATGGGTTGTTGATGATGATGATATAGGTAGACTGTGTGTGTATGGACGTAATGAAGGACGCATGACACGGAAACCTAGTATGGAGATTTGTATGCAAGAAGCATGCAAATTAAGTAGTGATAGCCTAGTGATTTGAAATTCCGTCTCTCAATCTAGGCTATCACGGTTCGAATCCCAGACATTTCGGATAAAATAATATTAATTGAAGGGATAAAGAAATATTCCTTAGGATATCATAAAATGTAATAATGTATTGGTACAAAAAATATCATAACATTATTTTTAAAAATTTCTTAACAATTCGAATAATGGTATTAAAATATTTTGAATATTTTAATTTCATTATTGATAACTGTTTCTTGTGAAATATATTCAAGCATAAAACACTTTTCGCTAAAACTTAACTTAAGTAGCATAATAGTGCCCCTCTGAGGCGCGAATGTAACCTTGTGCCTAGAGAATACGCCTGTAAAGAGTCTCCTTCGCTCTAAGAATAAATTGCAGGATTACCGTGAGTGAGGATTGTTCAATTTATATTCTTATGCGTGAAGCGAATGCATTATGTGCCAGTACCGTTTATTTTAATTTCTGATATCATTCCCACGTGTCATGTAGAATACAAGGTTCAAGTGGACTCCAGTGATGATTTCGGAATGCTACGGATGCTACGGCTACGAGCGGGCTACGTTAACGTTACGTAACGTGCACTCCGCAGATTTTGTAATAGCATAGTGTGCTGTGCTATTCACAAAATAATTAGAACTACCTTACCTTGTTCATTCCATTCCCCATCTTTGCAGTTGTCACTTACGCCTAATTAATCAACAAGATTATTGTCAACTATTTAATAATACGCGATAATAAATAACACTGAACTTTTAACATGTTTTACAAAATAATCGTCATTTTAACACGATGCCTATATTGTTTATTGATAAGGACATAGTATTCAATTACATTGAATCGTTAACTGTCAAATCGTCAACATGATCGCGTCACTATGACTACATTGTTGACGCCGGGTGCGACACGCGATTCTATCGATGACAGTATCGGCACTTTGCGTAAAAATATGGTCGAAATATTTTGGAGTGGCACGGACGAGCGGGATCGTAACGTGGATGAGTTTGTTTTTTGTTTTGCACGCGGTTTTATGTTATCGATCGTTCGGAGCGACTCGTGGAGTGCGGGAAAACCAGCTGTTACCCGCGCGGTACAGCGACACGCGTGTTCTCTGAGGCCGCGGCGCGCCACTGCCGTCTGCCGTCCCGTGCCGGCGTCACTGCGTCTATAAACCTTCTGATTCTGAGGCACGGAATGAACAGTGAGCTATATCGATATTTGTTACTTTCACCCTGACTTATTGCTTGATACGACCGAGCCAGGACAACAATTTGTAACACGTGTAGTGTCGTACGCGCTCCATTAACGAATCAGTATTAGACCCGCGTTAGAAGTATTTTTCTTCAATTGATTCATTTATTTCGTTTAGTTCGATTGCCCCCGCTTTTCCTATTTTATACAAACTCTAAAATAATTCATGTATAAAAATATAATATAACGTAGGTATAAATTTTATGGACTGGGTCGATTAAACTTAATTTTTTTATACGAACAAAATTTTTTTCACGCCTAAAACAAATAAGCGGTATCATTTTTATTTTATAATTAATATTATTGCTAAAAATTATATGTAATGACAAAAAAATTACGATACATCGATATATTAATTCACTGCACTATAGTGGGAGGGCCAATTTTATATGCAATGTGCCCTCACGATTAAAATGTTTTTTTTTATTTTTTATTTCGGAGTATATTATAATTGTTTACGTTAATATTGTTTTTAATTAATTTATAGTATCTTTATTATTTTTTAGTATTTTACGTAATTTCGAGCAACTGAACGGGTATCTAAAAGAATTAGAGTAAAAGATTCTGAGTTCCTAATTCCGTTATTATCGTGTTGCACCTTTTCGTAAGTCCGAAGACTACGAAGAGTTTACATTCAGGTCGAAAAAGGGTGCATTGCATATTCCCGTTGAATTTGTCAATTATACATATAGCAAAATGCTTAAGATGTTTAGTAAGTTGTCTCTTCCCACTGGCCACTTAACATCAGGACGTACCGGTTAAGTTAATCAAAGATACATTGATTAGGTTCTCAAGTAACGGTTAAAGTGAAAGTTTTTGTGTGTCGAAATCGAGTCTATATTGTTCTAAGGTACTTAAATAAATAAAACGAAAGAAGACAAAAAATAATTTTATTTTTAATAATCATCTATATAAATAACGTTTTGTCTAATTATAAGTACATACGTCTATGCAATTTTGTTAACTTTGATCAATGATTAAAAATTATGGAATGTCTTTAATACTTCACATGTGACTAGATTACAATGTAAATCGCTTTTATAGACTAATTTTGTTTTATCAAAATGTATTCGTACAAAATTTTGGTATATTAAAATGTTGTTACATTTCAATATATCAAAAACGATTAGCGATCTACTTGTAACTGATATTTAAGCGTAGTTTCAGATGTTATGCATCAAAAAATAATTTGATTTGTCTAATTATTTACAGTTAAGAAATATGTTTTTGTCTTTAAATAAGTTATAATACGCTTTAAGTACTCATTTCACTGAAATAAAATATTTCATAGCAAAACATTACGTTTCGTCTTTTTATTTTGATTAAAAGATAATAAATACATATTTAGATTAGAGCCTTTATCTTGTCACGCGAGTTATATCCACGTGCGTGTATCAAACGCCAGCGTGATATTAACTCTCTGCGGGTTGCAACATGCGTGCGTGTGACATGCATGAGACGAAACGTATCTATGAAACGATAGGATAACATTTCTACGTTAACGATATATCCGCATGACAGGAAAAAGGTATTTAAAGTAGGACGCGAAGAATAAAACAATAAAAATAATAGTTTTTGAAAGTCGTTATTCAGTATGTTGTTTAGTATCCACTTTGTGACGCGGTCGTGCCACGAGCGTCAAACCAGCAGTGATGAGCATTGCCCCTACCCACCACCGCCATGATGCGTCCTCTTCGAAAACAGCTAAACCGATAATACCCTGTTTCAAAAATAACTTTTATTGTATGATTTTTTTTTATATTTAGGAAGCAAACAAGATTGCAGTCAAACTGATTGCAAGTGGTGACTGCCATTCCATCACATTAGTAACCAGCTATATATGGCAGGGGTTCTACCTGTAACCAGAAGTGTTGCCACTTCTGAGAACTAATATGATTGTAAGCAAGCCATACTCCTTCACCGAATCTCAAATGGGGACATTTAAATATTGCCAGTAAGAAGAATTTTAACAAGTTTTAAAGCCCCACCCTTTGTAAGCAAAATTCGACAAGCTATTCCCTCAGCTCTATAATTATTTTTACATAAACACTGGAATTAAAACAGTCCTTTTCAGTTTATGTAAAACTTGAATGACTCTAGAACAACTGCATATTAAAAATAATTTTGGTGATAGTATGAACCAAATTGGATCAATCTTCTAATAAAAATTACATGTCCATTGGCTTAATACAAATAATATGGATTTTTGCACAATAATAGAAAAGTATTTACAGGTGCACAAACAAAGAACCTTGGTAGAGTACATACAGACAATACATATGTGGATGCAGCAGATATTACTGTAGGTTTAACAGAGTTGGTTGCTGCGTCCAACGAACGAAGATAGTGTCTGCAGCCCCAGGTGTTAGCCAGCACCATGAGAATTAGGAGCACACCTGAGATTAGGTAGCTGGTGCCCTGGAAATGACATTAATAGTAATGAACTATACACAACGCACTAAAAACAAAAGTAGTATATATCAAATTTTAATGATATAGGAATGTGTTACAGATGTCCAAGGGAGTCAGTTCCATTTACATATTTAATTGGTAATTGATAATTCAAGGTGGTAGAAACATCTGAAGTTCAACTCCGGCGACACCACCGAACACCCATTTCTGCCTAATAACGGTGTTAAGCGCTGCAGTGTTCTGGTTTAAAGGGTGTGGTAAGTCAGACATACATTTCAGTGCATTCCAGCTTAGTCTTTGTGGTAGCGGCGTGTCTGTGGCCGACCTCAAGTGGGAATCTCGCCGTGTCTGGGGTAAATTGCAGATGTCCTTGGGCAGTAGAACCTTCTTAATAGCAGGTGGAATGTATGTTCATCTACTACTTCTATATCATAAATATAAAAATGAATTACTTATTTCAATTTTCAAGTGCACTTACTAAAAAAGCAGGAGGAGCTCCAGATAATTTTCCTAAGCAACTTCCAATGGAGGCCCATAAACCTGCTAAAAATGCCTCTTGCAGCATTTTGATTTAACTTAAGCAAGTTTCTATTTAGTAGAATCGAAATAGAACACACAAACTGTGCAGTTGTGAGTATATAAATAAATCTTTAACTGTTAAGTGTTATTAGTGAAACTTAAGTAAACTTTTAAAAAGTTTTAAAACATTTCTAATGTTTATTTACATTTGTACATGTCACTGTCAATCTGGCAGCTGAGTGCCCCACCACTTTTTTTTACATAAAATAAGTAAAGTTTAAATATTCAGAAATCAAATATGAACTTTAGGAATATTCTTAAAATGATTTATTAAAACATTTTCTATTATTTATACGAACATTTTGCTGCTATGAAAATGGTATTTAGTTTGAATTGGATTTTGGATATATTTATCTTTGTCAATGAATCTATCTTAGTCAATAAAGAATCAAATATTTAGTTCAACATTATTGTCAATGTCAAATAGGAATTGTCAAATGAAAAAGTATAAAAAGTGACGAAACGAAAATCAACACTTGTAACGTATAAAAAGTCTGGGACTTCTGGAGTATTCTTTGGCTCACTTAGTTTGATTCGTCTTAAATACATTAACACACGCTGCGTTCGTTCGCCGAAATTTTATCATAATAAAACTAGTTTTATAACTATCTGTGATCTGTGATTCAGTTTTAGTTCTGATTTTGTGAAGATTTCATTGTAATATTCGTACAATATCCACGCTGTAGAAGTTGGTTACATATATACTGACAGCAATTATTCCGTCAGATATAAATACCTGTGTCATTTTCATACAAAATGCTTACTATCGGCAAAGGGGATAACGTTTTGATTATTTGCAATAAAAACGAACAGGAATCCCTGAAGAGTTTATGTACGGACGTGCAGAAATTAACTAATGGATCTATTATTTTAGAAGAATCTGAAAAAATTACTTCCTGTAAGTATTTCTGTGATTAAACAATCTCTAATAAGTTATAATGTAAGGTCAAGTATGGTGATATGAGTGCTATAGTAAAGTAGTATAATCATACAGTTTCAACGTAATAGCAGGTCAGTTCGGTAGATTGAAACAAAATGGCTAATTAGCGTGTTATTTAATTACTTTGGTTCTACCCCTGCACCTGCACTGCAATAGTGTCCTAACTTACCTTATTTGGTTTCTGTGTTAGACTGTTGAAAATTCCTATAATTTACTTTAATGTTTTTTTAGTTGTACATTGCTGATAATGCCCCAATTTCCATTTTTATTTGAATCTGCAATGTTTTCTGTTTTAGCCTCACATCCCGTTTCATCATTTGATGTGGTGATCACAAACCCACAGCCTCCACACAGTGTGGAGCACACAGATAACTTACTAGCACTCATTGTCAAGGTATTGAAGCCCAATGGAAAACTCATTGCAAGAGATAACAAAGATATAAGTTTACCACTCAAACTGAATGGCTTTATAAATGTGCAAAAGAATAATGATGACACAATATCAGCACAAAAACCATCATTTGAGGTATGTTATTTTCATAAAACGCTAAAATGTTGTAAATACTTGTTTCCTAGTTTGAAGGGTGTGATACGGGAGACATACTTTTCCTAAGCATTCCAGCTTAGTCCTCAGGGGACGGCGTGCATCTATGGCTGACCTCAGGTAGGAATATATAATCCTATCTGGGGTTGATTACAGATGTCCATGGGTGACTTCAATAATTCTGTTAAATAAACCATTTTGTAGACTGCAATAAATATATTTATGATATTTTAAACTTTATTAGGATGTAATATTAACATAATATACATTGACAAACTTCAGGTTGGCTCTAAAGCTGTTCTAAAGTTGAGTGACAAGGCCAAATTATGGACAATTGACAATAATGATGAAGATCCATGGTACAGTAAGGACGATGGTGAGCTCATCGAACAAGACCTGTTGATTGACCAGGATGATCTGACGAAACCAGACAAGCAGTCTCTCAGAGGTAAGTTAAATACACCCTGACACTACAATTATTACAATTAAGTAATGAAGTGCAAAATAATCATCAAAGTGACTTATGTTCTAAAAACACTTAAAGCTTTTTAAAGTCGGTCAATGACTGGCAAACAATGATGTAAAATGAAGTGACTTGAAGTATAAAAAAGCACTTTTTAAAGTGATAGACTATCCAGTGCAAGATGGACTCTAGTGTAATTGGAAGTAGTGGTAATATCAGATTACCAGATATTGGATAGTGGTAATAGCAGGAATTTAAATCAACAATGACAGCAATGATGCAAGTTATGAATGAATACATGTACTTATGTCATTGCAATTGCAAAGGTGTGAAATAGTGTAAATAATGCTAGATACTAGAGTTTTCTATCATATGTATGAACTATGAAGTAAAGCTTAAGTTAAAATTGATATAAAGTTGTTGCATTAAATTTATTAATCAGAAGAAAACTGACCTATAATACAAATTATACCAAAATATAATATATCATATACCAAATAAAAACTTGACCTAAATCATGTTTATTATGATTACTATTTTCAAAATGTCAATATTTATTTTTATCACAACTGATGATAGATAACAAAGTCGGTTGAGGTTTTGTGTTTCGAGTGCTGAGGTTTTGCGTTCCGAGCAGTCATACTGAATGAAGGTCAATGTTCCGTTTCACTTTATTGCTCATTCTGTTGCGGTTGGGAAGTGATCTCAGTTGAATATTCAATAGTTGTTTATTTAAACTGTTGAATCATTAAAATAGTCAATGAAACAAACTTCAAGAATATTAAATTTAATGAGTATGTAGAAAGTCTTGAATTGCTATATATGATATCATCTTTTTAACTATGAAGAATTAACTTGTTCTTCTGTTCAAGATCCTATAATAAGTAACTCCTGCTGAATTTATAAATCATCATTAAATTATTTTCATTGTCTCAATAATTTGCAATATTATATACTTTTCATAAACAGTGTGATACCCTACCCTTAACATATAATTATTGTAGTCTTTTTTTATTACTTTAAAATAGAGAAAAATATTCTGTTAACCTGATATTAAGTGAATATTGCATTGTCTAGAAATCTTGTTCAATCCCAAATAGTTTTTAAGTTCTGTCAGAAACAATGTATGCTATTTCTGAGGAGTAAGATAAATGTTATTATATGTTTTTGTGACAACTTTAACCAACACTATACATATAGAATAATCGAAGCCTATTGGAAGTTGCATTGCCATTTCTAACGTCTTATATGATCGTCAGCCACACCATTCCACCAAAAAGCAATTTTAAATTAAAATCCCTTTCATAATAAAAGGTGCAATTTGTGTATTTCAGTGTGTGCCACGACTGGCAAACGCAAGGCCTGTGCGGACTGTAGCTGTGGCCTAGCCGAAGAGCTTAGAGGCGAAACGAAGGAAACTCCCAAGTCTTCCTGTGGCAGTGTATGTATTAATTTGTTGTTTCTTTAACTGTATGACAGTGTTAATAAAAACTTAGGGATAGAATGTTAATAAGTGGTAATGACTACTTAACATATGAGCTACATGCTCGTTTATTACTGTACTGTATTTTTTCTACTCTACTGTATTATTATAAAAAATAGTATAGAATTGTTAATGTCCAACTATTGAGCTTTATCCCATTGGCGGGCTAAGGAAGGGAGCGGCAGGGGCGGTCCGCCCCAGGCTGCCCCAGGTGCTGAGCCCCACCTAGTCTTTTTTATAATATAGGAGTAGCAGACGAGCATGCAGCAGTCGCAAGTCGCAATAGCAGAATCAACCCCAGATAGAATTAGATATTCCTACCTAAGGTCGGTCACAGATGCGCCGCTACCCCTGAGGACTAAGCTGGAACGCCTCGTTAAAAGTATGTCTCCCTTACCACACCCTTCAAACCAGAACACAGCAGCCCTTTGCATTGCTGATATAAGGCAGAAATAGGTGTGGCGGTGGTGCCGCCGGAGTCGAACCACAAAGGGTTCTACCACCTTCAAAAGTTCATACTTCACTTCCCTTGTAGACGTTTGTAAAGCTATTTCGCCCTGGGCCTCCGAAGAGCCTACCCGCCAGCGTCCTCAAGTATTTTGTAATAATGACATTTTTTTTCTTTCCAGTGCTACTTGGGCGACGCGTTCCGTTGTGCGACCTGCCCGTACCTCGGCATGCCGGCGTTCAAACCCGGCGAGACTGTCAAGTTGGATCTAGACTCAGATATATAGATTAGATAATTATAAATTACATACCAGTTACTGTTAGTATTACAATTGTTGTTATTTATAATTTAGACGGGCTGTAACTCACACGGTTCATTACTATTACTATTGTTCACACTTGACAATGACAAGTGCAAATACATACTGCTCGTAGTACATATTAATACTCGAAAAAATGCTTTCAAATCAGGCGTTTTTGCCTCGCTTTCTACTTAATCCAAAATTGCGAGAGTGCCATCTAGCGGAATTTACACGAATTTCAATGTAGTATTGATTAATTTATCCGTTTTTAAAGTGTTTTTATACATAAGTCGGATATTTTTTTGCGCTTAGCTCAATGTTATTCTAAAGGTTAATAACATTCAGCTTTACTACCAGTGTAGTGTAGCTAAGGACATTAATGCGACGACAAGGTTTAAATTCTGGTAGATACATCGTTATGTATTGATTTTATGTGAGACTCTTTTGGGCGGTAATCAACCGCATCTTAGCGTAAATTTGTGTGAAAATAGTCTATGTCAAAATTCATGATTTATGTATGATTGTCCTAAGAAATTAAGTCGAAATTCTTGATGTGTATGTAATTTTCTTACGAAATTGTCCATGTGAGGTCTTTAATATTTGTGTAAAAGCGCCGTCAAGATATGGTCAACATTTCCTAACTTAGCCTATATAGACAAAAATTTCAAAAAAATATTATTCCTTTGATATTATGAAAATATGTGTATTGGACACAGAATGTAATGTCATTTAAGTTTTTTGGCAATGTATTTTTACAATTTTATCATTCTATTAACCAATAGAAGAAATGTTTTATGATTATTTGAGTAGCCATGATGGCATATACTACATATTTAAGTTATTCTTTGCGTTTTCTACATAATATTCTGTATTTCTTTTGATGTATTTGTTCAAAAAGTGTTGTGTTGTGTTATTTTGATTTTCTTTTTCTATGTATATTTTTGGTACATTGTGAAAATAGTAAATGAAAGGGGATTTCAAATTAAACACTTTTATAGCAAATATTCAATTATACATATTTTCTCTTTCCTTTTTACAAACAGTTAACTTAGTTTTAACATATCTCGGTCTATAACATTTTTCATTTACATTATTCTGAAATATTTTTTTCATTCCGCTATACAATAAAATATACATATATATTTGCCATATTTGTTATATATTTATATAACAATTTTATAATTATTTATCTATTAATTAAATGACACAACATTTTCCATTCTACATTTTGCTACATATTGAAAACCGTGTTCATATACTATTTTATTTTATATAACATGGTTTAGAGAAACAGAACAGTTCTCAATATGTCGTCAAATTGTTTGTGGTAAGATGTAATAATATCAAATATTGTTTTCGAGGCCGCGCCTCGAAATTGGTCGACATCTTACCAAAAACACCGATAACCTACAGATATCTAAAGTCTGTTAAGGATGGCACAATCATTTGTGTCAAAATATGTCGTTACGAGTCAGCTATTGGGCCCCGATCTCACTGGGACGTCATGGCTACGTTGCCAGCGATAGTATAAAAAAAATCTTCCCTGGCGACGGTTTGGCAACGTCGCCAATTTGGTAGATACACCGCTGGCAACGTAGCCAAATCGTCCCTATGAGATAGGGGCCTTATAAAATAATATTACGGACTATGGAACCATTACTGGCCGTACCTAACATTGGCAACATCAAACAATATTATCTTGTAACGTTCGTCGTTTAACGCGATTTAATGTAATTAAACCTACATGTCAGTCACGCAGAATACTTGAAATACACCCACCATACGCTCTGCCAATATTCCCGTGTAATGATTAAAAAATTACAAATATGTAGGCAAACAGCGTCTGTTCACGACGGTCACACACGACAATATCCATCGTAAGGGAATAGTGGAATTTAAGAGCTTGTCCAAAGGACATCTAACCTTACTGGAATACCCACTTTTCCGCCATATTGAAAAAAAATGTGATGAAATGTTGTAAATAATGTAGTTTCTGAGATATTTCACTTCTTTTGTCGTCACAGCTTTTATTTTCAAAATGGCGGACTTGTAAGTATTCCAGGACCCATACAAAAATGTTAGATGTCCTTCAATAATTACAACGTTTAGAAATACATTCAACTTTAACTGAGAACCAAGCATTTCCAGTGTCAGTGCTAGTGCAATTTCGTCATAACTTTGTAAATTGCAACGAAATTGCACCATAATTTAAATAAATTGACAATAATTGAGCAAAGCATAGTTCAAAGGTATCGAAACTGGAAATATAACAAGCATTCTAACATTAAGTATACATTTTTAATAAAATACAGTGTATTATCATATTTATCATCCTATTAGCAATAACGGTAGCCTGCAGAAATATGGAAAATTATGGTATATTTGGTACATGAAAATATATATATTTTACATTTAATTATATTGTCTGGTCGTTATACCTACTATAAATGACAACATGTCAAACATGCTCAAGGGAATGAACTAATTCTGAATGCCCATTCAGCCGTTCACTGCAGGGAACCATGCATGTACTAAATATAATTGACACACTAAATAAATAGGAAGGCGCGGAAGAACTTTGATTGTGCCGATATATCTAATGAAACGAACTTAGGGCATTTCTGCCAGAAATGTATGAGGTAACTAGGTTATGGATGTCTGTCAAATCCACTGATAGGATTGCTGCATTTTCATTGTTCGAAACATTGTATGCTTACACAATACACATATAGCTTATCTACCTCGCATATCTCTGGGAAAGCCAGCCTAAGTCGCCCTTAACAAAGTATCGTTCGGAATCGTGCTCGAACCACCCACGAACGTTATAGCACCCTTCACTGATTAAGTAATACTTTTTGAATTTGGATTTTGGGAAATAATACTTTTTGTAAAGAATTTTGTACTAAACGATTGTCCATCCTGTCTGAACCGGAGCTTTGCGAGCTCCATTACGAAATAAATGCTCCTATTTCATAATTTAAGTAATATCCTCGAAGAAACTACTATCCCACAACATTCAGTAAAGCGTCCCAGTCTTTTTAAAAGTTTATTTTCATCAAATTGAGATCTTGCTTAGACTTGTTGCGACCGGGCCGAGGCGACGCGGCCCCAGGGCCGGCCTTAAAGTTTGTGAGGTAGGCTTAGTCATGATCTAATGAAAGCGCCTTGTTAGAAAATACCGATTAATAAAATGAGATCTTTCATTACAATTACAAATAATAATATAAAGACGATAAAACTAGAATTACATACATTATACAACAAATTATTAACTTTTTACAACACCGTCGTCGACGGTGCGTGCGTAATCTATGATAGTCGGTTATTATAATAATTAATAACATACAATTAACAAGCACGTAACGGTTTACGGTACAATGAAACAAACTCACAAATCGAACCATTCACATCCACGTGTCGGCCGGGCGAACCCGCGGCGGCATTGCACCTTCAGTTATGGGTTTACAGTTAACAGGCTCACTGAGAAACATCAGAAAATATTACAATACAGTTAGTTACATAGATAATCCAATGTTACAGTCGGTTACTATTGTATTACGTTCATATTATGCAAAATAAATTTAGAAAAATCAAACGGAAGACAATTTACAAAACGTTCACTTAATAATATATAAAATTAATTTGATTTTGATATGGCCATGCGTTTGTCGCTATGTTGGATAACGATATATGTATATTAATCACAGACTCTACTTGTTATATCTTTCAGATTTGTTTTCTGTGTATGACTTTCGAGTATACAATAACTATACAGTTTCTTACCAATAACACACTTAATATTCTAAACATATATATTTCTTTATTCAAGCAATACTTCATACCTACTCTGTCCAATAACTACAAAATATCACAGACTGTGTGTTTATTATGTATACATCTTCTCATAGAAAAGTTATGTGTATCACACATGGACGTCAAAAACCAATAGAGATGGCATCTAATAACCATGACCATTAGACATATTTCATTTTTACAGTATATAGTATCAACAATATTTATATTAACATGAATTATTTATTTGTCAAGAATTTCCCAGTTCAGAAACGTATCGCTATTTACACAGCAAGGTTTTGTTCCGATTACATTGAATGCCCGCGTAACGTATTGTAATAAATAGGCGACGGCGCCGCGTCGATGGATATGTCTGCAGTCACAACCATAAGGAAGAATGAAACGACATGACTGCTATAATAGTCAGACAAACTTTTGTGCGTGTGGCAGGGGTGCTACTGCCGATCTCAGTATTGCTAGGGAGTCAAAACTGGCGAAGAAACGGGAAATTTTAAAGGTTCTAATTTAATCTAACATTACGCTGACCTATGTAATATGTTGAAGGTTACATTTTTTGTCAATTAACATGAGATCTAGATTTTAAGGTCGTTGTATTATTAAATCGATGTGTGGCGACTTCTCGCTACTCGTCAAGAAATGGCGCCACAGTATTCTGAATCACGCTATCGTAGTTTTCTAAACATCTTTTACATATACAAGTTTCGAACTGGAATACATCCACTCTTAGGGCATGATCACCTAGCCCGGCGGAAGATCTCCCTTTGCCAAAAATGTAAGAACTAAAAAACTCTACCTGACCAGATATACATACCTACTATAAAAAAATGTAGCCAAGCCGTATTCGAAAACCGCCACACGCACAGACAAGTTCGTCAGACTGAGCCCCAAGAACCGGAAAACCCACATAACTAGAATCAGTCAAGACTTAAGCACATAACATTCCATTCCTATCTACTACCTAACATTCATTGTACCTTTAACTTTTGTCTAAAAGATGCGGCCATCTGTCAAGGTGACTGGCTTTAAATCTCATTAGTTATCACAATATCTAACCTAGTATAAGATCTGGTAGAAATTTACGCGTATTTTGTGCTCTTATGACAATTTACAGCTCTGTAGCCTGCAGGCCTCACAAACATCGTCTTAGGTGAACGATTGCGAAGTGAAAATGTATCAAATTATATTTATATCTATCGGTTAATATACGAAGTCGCAATTTTTTTCCGAAGAGACAACGGTTGAAATTATTTACAACTTCAACAAAATTAAAGAATATATTTGCATAATTTTATAACAAACTATTATAACAATACCTATAGCATATTATAATTTAGTAATTTATATTTTAATCTAATTATCGTTCATAAAAATGGTATATATTTGGTTTCCATTTCAAGTTACGGAATATTTCAAATTAATTTAGCTTGAATATTGGGTATACCTATCTTATTGTTATTTCTTTACAAGGTTTTTGGAATATGAAATCTTGGAAACACGATGTTTACCGACATAGCTAGAATCTGCAAGCAAAATATACGTTGAGGGTTATATTGTTTAATACTATAACCCCTCGCTCACCTAAGACAATGTGTAAGCTTAATATCGAGTTATTTACATACTGGTATATTTCAGTTACGCCAGAATTAAACACGTATACAAAGAATAGCTTTTGCATTATTTTTTGCAATCAATATACCACTTTGCGGTGAAGTTTATAGTATTGTATAAGGTGATTATTGAGGAAGATATTGAATTCACTTTGGCTTTTAGTTTAAATATACACTGCAATCATGTGAGAAAGGATGTAGCGAATTATTGATACAAGTTATAATTTTGACCTCACGATAACGGCATTGCTTACAAAATGATATTACACATAGCGATCTGAGACATCGATTTGTACTGAACGAAGCTGGCAATATACACTTTAAATAAATGTTAATAATAAAGGAAATAACAAGTAGTTTCACGAAACATTTTCCTTGTATATTTAAAGTGCCAAGTGGAGATAAATCTTAACAATACAACATTTATTAAACTTTAATTACAATATAGAGATTTATCTTTTACGTACATTTGATGCAGTTTAACCACTTGATACTTGCCAGCTGCGTGCACCTACGTTCATATAAACCGCTTTTTGTGACACATCTCGTTAACCATGAAGTGTAATCTGATTTAAGTTACATATTTACAATATTGTACACAAACGCGTATAGAAGCACCCGACAGTAAAAAGCACCTAGAGTTCCCGAGTAGAATATTATAAGCGTACGATTGGGTTACCGATCGCTGCGGAAAATAATTTTAATTATCATCGGTACACATAGAAACACGAGTCAACTCACTGGGCGATCTGTCTACCTAGATCAGTCGGCGCGACTGGAATCAAGCGAAACACCCTATATTACCAATAATCACTTAGAATTTAGTTTAGTGAATTAGGTTGAAATCGTAAGGTTCGTCGATCGAACTTGCATCCGTAGCGATCGATCGCTCGATGGCGTTTCAACGCTTCTTTAGCGGCGGGCGGTCGTCCTCGCCGAGGTCGGAGGCGGACCAGCGGCGTTTCCGCGCGTCCTCCTTCACGCTGAGGTTTTCTGGATGCGTCTGTGGAGGCGCGGAAGCGGGAGCGGGAGCGGGTGCGGGAGCGTGCCGGCGTGGAACCAGCGACACGCACACGTCGCCAACTTGCAGCCGCTGGACACGCAGTCCGTACCGCGCAAGCGTGTGCTCTGGCTTGCACGACGCCCAACCACGACCGTACACGAAGAACGGATGCTCTACTGTTGACTCGAGCTCCACCTGCAATTACATATATCATGCCATGTTAAAAATTATAATATCAAATGACTCAGAAATTGTTTATGATTAGTTTCGATTATCAACAAACTTTTTCACATATTGTATGAAATAGAATTGTATTTCGAAGAATGGGCGCTACAGGATGTTCGTTCCGACCAAGTTGTTTTTAGATAATAAAAGAATAAATCGAATTTGGTAGTAAAACCATTCTGTGGTTCGACCGAGGAAGTTTCACCCACGTCCCACATCTATTTCTAGTGTAAGCAGTTGTGCGATTCGGTAGGAGGATACAACGGCTCAATTTGAGACAACCATCTCAGTCCTTAAGAGTGACAACTCATCTCTGATCGACCTCAAGAATATCCCCTATTCCGTATGAATCTAGTTACAGAGGACTACAGTGACCTCTTACTAATCTAGTCTCCCAGAAAATTCACACCTTTTTATTATAGGAAGTATAATTTCGTGTTGTCATTGTCATTGTTCGTGGAACCCACCTGTGTGCGATTCCTATCGTATGTGAGGGTGAGCGCGAGCCGATCCCCACGCTCGTCCAGCCGCAGCAGCGTGCACTGCGTGAGCGCGAGGTCTCCACTGCGTTCCGCGCTCATCACGAAGTCCTCCGTCCTCATCTCCTCCACACGCCGCAAGGAACCGTCCTCCAGCCGAATCAGCGCCCCGCGGCAGAAGTGCGGGGCTGGTGTACTGCGCTCTGGGCTTAGGGGCGGCTCCTGAAATATTGAATTCATTTATCAGTTCCAGATTCCACAAACTAAATTGCAATTAACTACAGAAGTATTATCGTAACATCAGTTTCAGCTGCTAAAATAGCCTTATTGAGCTTTATTTTTTTACTAGCTTTTAAGATTATCACTAATTCTTTATTAAATTAATCATTTAATAATTTATTAATGAAGGAATTCTTACTTAGGTTTATTATAAACGTCTTTTATTTCTGGTTTTCTATTTCTAGTATCTCTGAAGTCTGAACACTAAGTGTAATTGAAATTAATGGATTGTACTGTTTGCTTCTTCCTTACAAAGAAAAAGAAACCCAAATAGAAGGATAAAGGCAGATTCAAAGAACGTACCTCTCTGGGTGGAGGTTGTGGCTGCGGCGCGGGCACAGGCGGCGAGTGCGGCGCCGGCGCCGGCGGCACGAAGCCTGAGGAAGGGCGGTGACGGAGCGGGTAGGCGGGCGGCTGCACTCGCGGCCGCGGGTACAGGTAGGGCGCGTAGGACGCCGGGTGCGACAGGAAGGGCGTGTAGGCCCCGGGCACGGGCGTGAAGGGCGCGGGCGCGGGCGGCGCGGGCATGGCGTCGCGCGGGCGCCGCGGCGCGTAGCGCGGGTACGGCCGCGGCGGCGGCGCGAGGAACTCGGGCGTCATGGTGGGCGGCGGGTAGAGGTGGCTCAGCTGCAGCTGCCCCAGCTGGACCAGCGCCTCGCCGGGGAGGCTCGCCGAGATCATTGGACGAGCTGGAACAATCAACATCACATTTAATATGGATAGAGACAGAAATATGAATACAGATAGCAGCAGTATTATGTAATAGTAATTGTATAATGAGAAGGAGTGAGTTATAGTAAAGGTGTGTGACATAATGAGCCATGAATAATGTAGGATATGTATCCTATCTAATATACGAACATCTTTTACTTGTGCCTGCTCGTTATGAATCATAAGCGGTTAAAGGTGTTAGGACTCTACAACTCTACAAAGGCATTAAATATAGCCGTCATAAATGCTTGCAATGATGTGTTCTAGTTTGAAAGAGGGATAAGTTCTTCATAAGTTACTTAATATAAGGTACACTGAAATATTTATCACTTGCATGCCTCTGCTCTATATCACCTTTCGATCCTCGTTTAAAAGTATGTAATTACCGCAAATTAATATAATTATGGCATGAGTTGCTATAAATAAAACCAAGATACTTAACGATAATTATTAACATGGCGATTGTAATTCTATTCATTGACTACAACGCATATTATAATGTAATAGGGAACATGATACTGATGTAATATGTTAATTATGAAAACAATAGCTAGAACTGTATTGGTCAACGTTCCAGATCGTTACTACTGTTAATAGATAATGCTTTAACTGTAGCGGGAAATACATTATCACATTTTATTATTTTTATATCGCTATGTGGCAACGCGTTGCAGTACCCTTACCATGAGTTTTTACGTTTCAACAAATATGACTGTTTTGGTATTTGTTTACGTATTTGCCCATACAAATTCCAATCAGCGCCCCTAGCGGATTCTGTCAGAACTAGGAAATCGTATTTGTCGAAACGTAAAAACTCCTGGTAAGGTACTGGAATGTTTGACGCATTATTAATACTTTGTAATGTTTTCTTTGTATCTTACATCTTGTAGAAAGGTAGGTTTAGTAAAATTCGTAAGTACAAACAACAATTTCTAGCTGTAAGTTCTGAAATTCGGAGAATCTGGCCAATTATTTATCTATGAAGCGACTATTTTAGTTTTCAGAATTGGCAGCGCATTTCTGACCAGATTTAGGTAGAGCCTGTTCGATATGGATAGGCCTAATGACCAACTGAAACTTACATTTGAGGCATATTATTCGTGCTTACAAGTGGCAATGCATCTGTGATCAGTTTCAGATTCTATATAAACGGCCCTAATTGGTAATTGATGGTTTTTTTTATAACCAAGTACCTATTTATTCTATTATTTTTATATCACTAGTCGGTGTGGAAACACTACATGGAATGCTTGACGCATTATATCATTTAATTGATTTAGTAACAGACACTTCGTTCATTGCACAAGTACCGATGTTGGACCGATGGAATGTTTGAACACAATAAGATCCTTATTCGTAATGAGGTCTCATTCGCGTAGTAAATCCAACATCTGTCGGTCCTTGCGTGCGCCGCGTTTGAGATAAGAATATGGAGCGAGTAACGTCAACCTTATTAATAGAATTAATATGCACATATAATTAAATTGATGTGTCCATGTGATTTAGGATTATATGGCGTTTTATATTTGTAACTGGTTACCCAAAGGAAAGAGGTAATCTACGCGTAGACATATGTTAGGTACAAGATTTATATTTTCTCAATTAAATTATAATTCGATTGGTGAGATAGACTACCTGATGAAATGCAATTAAATTGCAGGCTTTTTATGGATCCGTACAAAAAACGAAAATAAGAACTTTTATTAACAGCAAATTTTCTCCGAAACTGCTGGACCAAATGTGTTAAAATTAGGCATCCCCTGTTTTGAATAATTCTTTATTATAAAGAAATATATAACTTATTTAAGAGATTCTAAAAAATACAAGAACTTTGTTACAAATTGAGGTCCTTACGTAGTACGCAGTACGCACCTGCTTTACATAGACTTTTCCTAAAAAATCTAGGGCGCTACATAAAAATCTGTAAACAGAGCAAGTGAACTGCAACTTATCTTTGTTCTCGTATGATGCATATGCCAGTAATTGTGCCTACATGCACTGACGTGTTCAATTTGTAAGCGAGTACTACAGTGCGCGTAACATAAGATCTATAAATAGAGTTGTGTTTATAGACTGCGAGCTTCTGGGGATAATATGGATTGTTCGGTTTCCAATTCAATTAACAGGGTTGTCAGGTCTATATTTATCGTTGTTCATTTGTTTGTAAATAATCGGAGGCTTACCAACATGTAACATAGTAGCATACATTTTTGTACGTATACAGATAATGTTCGGTTAGTTACTATACGTTCATTGAGAGTATAAATGCTACAAATATAGAAATAGGGTTCGGTAATGCAATTTCATTGTCAACCCCTTATCTTTTCAATTACAGAACAAGTTTCCTTGCAACATGTCACTTTGAGATCATATGGAGTAGTATATCGAAAACACACCTTCATCGTTATGATAAATAATAAAATAAATAGACCGGTTTTATCAGCTCTATAATTATATTTTTTTTATCCTTAAATCAGGTTGTTTCGGTTCTTCGTAACATTGAGTATGACAGGGAATAAAAGAATGTGCGGGGAAAGATCGTCAACATTCCTGCACGTTGTTGTGTGTGTGTGGCGATAATTTGGAGAACAAAGAATACACCGACGCACCTGAGCAAACAGTAAGCTCTCGTTTGTTAGCACGCGACTATTACGTGAGCGGAGCCGTGCCACAAACCATTTAATGTACCCATAGAGTCCGCATTCTGGCAGCTTGGAGTATGCCCTAGGTTACCTTCAACTGTGAGAAGAGACCTATGCTCAGTTGAATATAAAAAGAGTTGCAGCATGAATAAATGCAAATAATCACTTCAAAAGTAATAGAAACCTTCGTGGTGAGATTACGGTGGTACAACTATTACACCTATTTTCTTAAGAACTTAGTAAGGCATTATATTGCTTATTTAGTTCTTAGGGATACAAAAATTTCTGTATCAAATAAGATTTCAGTCCTATTTTAGGATAATTACTGATGTGTAAAGACGGAAGTCCTAATAATTCAAACATAGTTAACATCGCATCAAAAGTAACACAGCGTATACATACAAAGAAAGATTTTAAGCCCCCAATAATGACAGGCAAGATATAAATAAGACTTAAATATAAACAAACAATCACTACACCGAAATTAAATACATAAATGTAGTAATTAATACATAACACCATATGTAACGATAGAGATAAAGACACGTAGCTTATCGTATCTTTAAAGACCTAGAAATAACACTTTGAATAATTATTGCAAGATAACAAATTACCAAATAAGATAAACATGGTATGATAAAAAGCGTGAATCAACTGTTGCCGTAATTGGCGACCTAGGGAAGAATTACGCAACTTTTATCAGTCGAGATTTTTAGAAATTCCAGTAGAAATCGCATTTCACAAGAGTAACTTTCCAGGGCCTTCGTCGACCTTGTACTCTTACAATAATCTATTGAATAGTTGATTTTGTGCGCAATTGCAACATTTAAATTTAACAAATTATTGAAAAATAAATAATAGTCAATAATCTCTAACTGGAGCATAGCAGATCGTTATCAATAAAGCGTGTTTACTAGCGAAGTGCCGATACCGAACGAAGATAACTCGTGAGTGATTTATATAACACAATTTCAATGCGTGGCAACAAATGCCGCCGCCATTTTTCATTATGAAATTAAAGTAACAAACAAGCGTGTAGTTCACCTGATAAGTGGCCACTGCTGCCCATGAACGTCTGTAACCAACCCCAGATAGGATTAGATATTCCTAACTGAGGTCGGCCACAGGTACGCCGCTATCCCTGAGGACTAAGCTGGACGCCTCGGAAAAGTATGTTTCTCTTATCACACCCCTCAAACCAGAACACAGCAGCGCTTAACATTGCTGTTATTAGGCAGAAATAGGTGTGGCGGTGGTGCCACCGGAGTCGAACCACAGAGGGTTCTACCTTCAAATATATGGTTGGCTTATATAGGTATAAGTTAGCCGGCACCCACACCCTTTCATCAAAACGCAAGAACTTCACGCTAGAAATAACGTTACACCCGAAATCAATTGATTAAGCAATAACAATGATATTTGACGTTCATTACTTATGGCTCGAAAGTATTGTAAATTTTACGCTCTACTTTATTTGTTCAAACTCTACCTATATCTAATTTTATTATATTTGAATTGAGCTGTTATTTCTTAATATTCACGCAGGTAACCCACTTTAGTACGATTTTTATAAAACATGGTACAACTTAAGAATGTAGAACACAAACGATGAAATAATAGGTAAAAATAATGGTTCAATGATAGTCTTTCTAAAGAGTAGTGCATTATTTCGCATATGTAAAACGTTTTATTTGCGTCAACCGATACGGAAAATTACACAATAAAAGGAATTTAGTATAACAATAAAAATATGAGCACTTACCTAGAACCATTGATCAATTTACGTTAAAAATAGACCTCAGTGTATGTTTAAGTTTGCCTTTTGTCAACAAGGAGTCACGAACAAGGTAAAATTAAGATTCTTGTTGCGAATGTGACTCACAAACAGTGAGATGGAAGATCGTGACTAAGTCTTTAAAAATTCAAGCCAATTAGCTAGTTTCAACGGACCGCCGTCGTTCCGACAGTCTGTAACTTAAAATAACATTTCTAACAAAAAATACCTTGAAGCCGATATCGTTCATAAAATAAATCAATGAAAATACCTCCTTATTTATCTTGTTGATGGATTATCCGCCTTTAATACAATGTTTGTTAATATTATCTACTCCTACACTGAAGTGACTTACGTCATCTGATAATGAAAATTGAAATCGTGTACCGATACTAGCGATCTTAAGCGATAACAGTAACATATGAATTTAAATATAAACCTGTCATTTAGATTTGATAATTGATTACTTAAAGGTGGGGTAAGAAATCGATGGTTTCATGTAAAAGTGATAGGCGGACATCGCGCCGCATTGCGTCTGGTTTACAGAATAAGCAGCTATTATAGATTATAGGTATATTTAATTTTTGAAATCTTTTCCTCATTACAAACCATATACCGTGCCCGTATTTTTTTCAGATTGAGAGACATGCTTAGCCATGGTTTAATGTGCTACAGTGTCATCAGCCTTTGTATACCTTTAAGAACTCTATTATCACAATTAATTATCACACAAGAGGTGAATAATTTTTAAACCGTACGGTTTTGAAATATCTAAGGCACTCTGGACCCTTGTCATGTGAGACAGAAATACCATTAGGGTTTGATTTAAGATATTTCCGTTCATACACATAACCCTAAATATACCGTATATCTATATACGGTGTAGACATAATACAAATACGTCACATCAGAACATGAACCCAAATTTAAAAGCTTTCAAAAGCGAGAAAAATACGAATCGGAGCTTGTAATACCTTGTCTCGTACACTAATATAAACATAGAATGCCATTCAGGCCCAGACGTCTGTAATAACGTAGTTATTTATTAAGTAATGTAAACATGGATAGTTGTTCTAATTCTGAGCTTGGCGCTTGCAGTCCGGCGGGCCGGCGTAGGCGCAAGGCCGCGGGTTCGCCGCCCGACTGCGAAAAAACTTTGCAATGAATGGCGCGGATTCGTATTGATAGTGTTGCCAAATAATGAACGTTTGCAGGACAGTCCTATTACAATCGAGTATAAAATAAATTTAAGAAATTCTGTGAAATGTCCGTTATTAGGTATGCCTTGTTGTGATTTTTTAACAAAACAATTTTACATTATCTACGTTTTAAAGGATATTGGTGAAATATATCTATTGATCTATTTTTAACCTACTTCAAAAAAGGAGGTTCTGTATTTGACCGCTATGTATGTATACATGTTTCTATAACCGTAATTTTCTCAAAAAAGTACTGATCTGTTATTTATAGCATGTCCTGTATGAAAAATAGAAGTGTTGGCAGCCTACTGGAACATGTTCCGCGGAAACGCTTACATCACCCAGCAACCAACATGGGGCGTATCGTTGAACCGAAACCAACGCTAATTAATTTCATAATTGCCATGTTTGCAAACTACACGGCTCGTACAAGCTTTTCTGGAAATATAAACAAAATACGTAATGTAATAGCTGTAATAATATTACAGAGAATATTACATTTACAAATATTTAGGTACCGTTTTTATACCAAATGGCGGGCGTATCTAAGGCGGATAGTTGCATGTCCAATACAAGTTACGAATTATGACTTATATTTTTATTTCATTCGATCACCTTCTTATAGATATCCGTTATTTTTTATAATATGAATTTATGACGTCAGATTCCTTACCTACTTGTTGTTTAACAATTTATTATTAAGAAACTTTCAATCCAACAATTTTTTTAATCCAACATTACTCTTATCGGTAAATTTATTTTCAAACCCGAGAGGTAGCCAAAGCACTGGTTTTAAGAACTCTTTTTTGAGCGACGTTTTAAAAAGTCCGCGGCGTGCTCGAAATGCCTGTAGCTCGACGCAAAAATCAATCTGTAAATTTGGAGCGCATTTTTTGGATACTTGTCAAAAGAAAAATAAAAAACTAAATGTTTGCCTCTGATACCTATTTTAAATAATAATTATTTTATACAACATAAGTGAACACGTTTACATAATTATATTCTTGCGGCATTCCTACCTACATATATATGTATCTAAATTATATTTTATAAGCAGCAAATGTCATGTTTAAGCAATTATCCTTTGTCTTAATGGTTATACATATGCTATGCGCTTAAAGCTAGACGGCTACAGTATTTTTAGCCTAGGCGCCATTAAAAATAAATAAGGCGCCATTAAACCACTCATAATTCCTCACGTCCACGGCATGTATGTTAATGACACCCACACTTAGGACTATGTGCTCTTAATATCATGATTACATGTTTCGTCGTCAACCCATTACTATCCCATTGCTGGGCATGGGTCTCCTCTCAGATAAAATGGAATAAAAATTAGGTCATAGTCCACCGCGCTGGCCAAGTGCGTATTGGACTTCGCTCACCTTAAGAAAGGAAACTTTTTTTAAGATCTTTCAGGTGTGCAAGTCTTTTCGCGATTTCATTCACCGTTATATTATAAAACACCGTTAAGTTATAAATAATTTCTAATATGCACATAAATTTCAAACATCAGAAGTGCCTAGGCTTTGAACTTCGAACCCCTCGATTGAGGGGCCGAGTTTCAACGACTAAGCTATCATAACTATGTTAATAATCTCCACACATATCACACATATACTCGTATCATCATTACATGTTACGTGTATATTACATAATGCTATCTATACTATTAAAGTTTTTACTTAGAGATAGGATAAATTACCAGTGTACGAGTATTAACCTCGTTTGAAACATTTATAAATGTTTTTACCTTTTTATTCCGTTTCCAAAACGCTTTGTGTTATTTTGCTTTTGTTGTTATGTTAATATTTTATCACAATATCTTTATTGGTTAATGTAAAGGAATTGTATACCAAACTTATAATGGTTTGTAACTGTGATGTTATATATTATCTATGCTTTGTTAATACAAACTAAATAAGGCAATCTATGTCAATGATTATATTATTACTCGTAACTACAGGATAAATATTAGTTTTATTATGACGTCAGACTATAAACGTATTGTAATTCAAAATGACAAACTCTACTATCTTATCTATTTACGTAAAATACGTTAATTAAGTAACAATCGTCGTATTTCCGTTAACGGGTTAATAAAGGGAACCTATTCAGTTAAAGTTTTTTGAAAGATGTGTGTTATGGAGTTTCTTTCGCCGCTTCTTCTCCATAACGAAATATCTTGTGAAGTGGTGGTAGTTGTGTTGACATTCAAAAGGTGCTCTGTAAAGAACCTATTTTGAATTTAAAAAAATGATTTAATTTGATTTGCTTTGATAAGAAACGTAAGATTTGATATATTATTATTTTATTACGAATATAAATGTATTTACATGATTATTTTAATAACATCAAAATCGCCACTATTGCACAACGAAATTAAATAACGCACGAGTCACGACGAACTTGTAGAGACAGGCTCTACCCGTTGTGCGTTAAAACTAACGCATTAAGTCTCGTAGTTATTACTCATTCAAATATGATATTTTATATGACCTATTATACCTATGTACCATTGTATATACCATTTACATAAGAAATATGTGTAGTTTATTTTATGCTTTCTGCTTTGTGTGTACACCCTACCTTCTTCATGTCTCATATATCTTTAACTCCGTCCAAACGTTGTCTGGAAGAAATCGCTCATTAGCGATAAGACCGGCTTTTTGAATACCGTCTCTAATATTTTTATGTGTTCCTTGTATTGTGATGTGCAAATAAAGAGTATTTGTTGTTGTTGTTGTTGTTGATGATGATATTTTATGACGCAAGAAAGTCCCGCCGACTATCACTGTAAGACTTTTATACATCAATAAGAACAAAACATTTTTATCTAACATTTAGACAGAATCAGATACATTGTCCCGAGATTTGCTATCATCACATACATAATGCTATCATTACTAAAACCATAGTCAATGACAGTTGACACGCGGTCCACTAATTGCGAGTGTCATCGGGGTAGCCGTAAACATCAACACGGGAGCGGGGCGGGCGGTCGATAGGGCGCCGCCCGTAACCCACTTCCGGCGCCCGTGACCTTGCCGCCGCCATTCACGGCGCATCTCGCCACCCCACTCACACCACCGCCCAGCTTAGACTTACGCATTTTCAACGATTTCTCCTTCTGTCGCGTTTGTAGGTTGTGTTGTTTTTACTTTTCTTATGACATAATGTCAGTCGATCCAGAAATGAGTGGGTAGCTGTAAAGCCGTAAGAGACTGGTTAGGAATGAAAAGTAGTATAATAAGTACATGGATATACAGACACGTATATTACACTACATTACATTGCACATACAAGTATTAGCGGTAACTATATTATAAAGATTATGGTCAGAAATGAGATCTGTAAAATTACAAATATTACAATTAACGTCACTAGTCCTTAGACAGTTACAGTTATGCTCATTAATTAACATAAAAATTAGTACGAAAAGATCGTTTGAACTACATCGGTAGTCAATACGTAGTACAGTAAGAATTATGTTGAATTGACAGTAACTGCAGATAATACAGAAACTGCAGATTTCATATGGGAAATGCAGATAAGGGGAGGCCTATGTCCAGCAGTGGACTCGTAAAAGCTGATGGGTGGATGGATGGACAGTAACTGCGTTTTAAACTATAACTGAGCGATCTCTCAACAAAGAAAATTATATTATGTAAGATAAAATATGTAGTAATAACATAAGAATTACGTACAACAATAGACTTATGTTATCTACTTACTTCCAAAGCCATGAATAACACAGGCACCTTAATTTCAGCAACTAAATCAAACTTATCATAAGTCACGAGTAAGGTAACTGATACGTCAATTACTATAATAAACAGAAAATTGAAATCACTTCTAAGTAAAAATAAAACATTACATAACGCTCGCTATCACATTTCGATAACGTGATAGAAATTGATAGCGCTATCCAAGCTAAAATATGTGGATAGCGACACTAGTTATTTACGTAAGCGCTCGCTAGGGGTGTGCAATGTTCCTAAACGTATATTAACCTTGCTGTTTTATATTGCATGTATTAATTTGCCGTCATTGTTCTAGGATACGATTTTTAGTATAATTATTTTAAGGTAGGTAAAATAGCGCTATTCAAGCTAAAATATGTGTATAGCGACGCTAGGGGTGTGCAATGTCCCTAAACGTATATTAACCTCGCCGTATTATATTGCATGTATTAATTGCCATCATTGTTCTAGGATACGATTTTTAGTATAAATAGTTTAAGGTAGGTAAAAATGATAGCGCTATTAAAACCAAAATAACTGGATAGCGACACACTAGTTAACGTAAGCGCTCGCTAGGGGTGTGCAATGTCCCTAAACGTATATTAATCTTGCCGTATTATATTGCATGTATTAATTTGTCGTCATTGTTCTAGGATAGGATTTTTAGTATAAATATTTTAAGGTAGGTAAAAATGATAGCGCTATTAAAACCAAAATAACTGGATAGCGACACACTAGTTAACGTAAGCGCTCGATAGGGGTGTGCAATGTCCCCAAACGTATATTAACCTATAATTATTTTTCTCCATTTACATTAAATGTTATTTTTTTATATTTATTTATTTTTTATTACAATTTTGGTTAGTCTGAGACGTTTGATATTAAGATAAGTGAAATTTTAATTCGAAAAAAAGACTCGACATTCAAGACACCACTTCCCATATGAAATACCGTTTGCATTTCACGTATGTATTCAGTATGTCGGTATTTTTGAGACGTCAGTTCATCTCATATCCATTCCATTTCACCTTAAAAAGCGCGGTACCACCGAAGCTGTCGACTTTTACGTTATACATAATCAATCTTGAATCGTTTTTAGGGTTCCGTACCCAAAGGGTAAAAACGGAACCCTATTACTAAGACTTCGCTGTCTATCCGTCTGTCACAGGCCTATATCTCCGGAACCGTAATAGATAGACACATGAGATTTACAGAGGATGCATAACGGTGGCCGCTATAACAACAAATACTAAAAATAAAATAAAGTTGAATATTAAAGGGGGTCTCCATACAACAAACCTGATTTTTTCGGCTTGTTTCGATCTAACTGTTAAACCGTACTAGGAAGACGGTTGAAATTTTTACAATCCGTTTACTACTATAACTTTATTATAATAAATACAAATAAGAACCATAAAACATAGTTTTATATACTTATTTTAATTTTATTATACGTTGTTTACGTATCATTCATCATCACCTCAACGCCATCTATTGTTGTGTCATATAAGTAAGTATTGTTGAAAATAATAAAATAAAAATAAGTAAAAATAATGAACATTTGGTGGTACGGAAGCCTCCATGTGCGAGTTCGACTCGTACTTGGCGAATTATTTCTCAAATATCGCAAAATTACAATATGTAGTCCGTTACTAATTCTCAATTTATCGAAATTTTATCTACCAAAGATCAATGTTTAAATATTAGTAGGCAAATTGACAAATTTTCTACTTTTAGTAGTTTGATCATGGGATAGACTGATTATTAATAACGCTCGTGACTGTCGCCGTGAATTAATTAAATAATTATTAGTAGCAGACAGCCGTTACGCGACACCTGTTGTGCCCACTTGTGCCCAGCTGTTATAGTCGTTACGATTTGTAATTTGCAATAGATCTAGAAAGTTTAAATAGCTAATTAAAGTGTTACAATAACTGTAGAAAGAAAAAAAGAAAACAATTATTTTACATGATATACACGTTACAACATATAACAGACATACAAAAGAAAATAATAACAATGGAAGCGACACAATAAAAAAAACACGTATGGTAAACGATACAGTATAGCAGCAAAAATGGTCGCACTCAGTCTCTGCTGGTGGCTGTGAGATATAACCGGAAAATTTATTTCTAAATCAATATTAGTGTGTTTATATGCCCTTAAATATTTCATATCTTTACCCTAACGCACGTATATGTCACAACTAGAAAATATTAATGAAGCTTTAAGCTCTAATGTAGAAGAAATTGTTTATAAGTTATAATTTAATATATATGTATAGGTAATGAATGAAAAATGTACGGAAAGGGTATATTTCTTTCGTAGAGTTCTATAAAACCCTAACTTATGATCAACCCTTTTTGAAACTAATGGCACAACATAATTTTATAATGGTTTAATAACTTTACTACTAATACTACTTACTGTTTCACTATTTTGTTGTTAACTACAAATATAACTTAATATTTGACTACCAAACAACATTAAACGTGGGTCAACCAGTAGACAGATCATTAGGTAATCAGGGACATGATTGATCACTATTAAATGCAGTACTAATAAACATTGGCTAAGTGCGAGACGAACTCGCACTCGGAGGGTTCCGTATCATCAATTTTAATTTATTTTAAATCTTACGTATCTAATAATCTTATTATAGCAGCTATAGAATAATCCTAATAATACTATTCAATGGATAAATCACAAAATGCCGATATAATAATATAATAGGTACCGCTTTTTCGTATAGGCGCGATTCTTTATTTTTAATCATTTTGTTATAGTGGCAATAGTAATATACCTTGTATAAAAAATTAAAGTGTCTGTATTTACGGTTCAAAAGATAGAACCCTATGCAGACGAATAGACAGCGGAGGCTTAGAAACGGTCTGGTTTTCCTATTTAGGTACGGAACTCTAAAAACTATATAACGTAGTATTAGTCAAAGCACACAGCGATTATAATAATTGTGGAAATCGGTCAATTGCGTCTCATGAAGCCGTTATTTTCATAACAATATCGTTATCCATTCTGTTTCCTTCCTCAATATTCTGCACTTAGTTATTACCATGTATTATTTATGTAACTACATATTCATTGTTACTGTATGAATGACGAACACGTGGCTTTTTATAAGTTTGAAGTAAAAAACTTAGATGTTATAGACGACCCGCGTGGCGGAGCGGTCACCATACCGGTCTGACGCGCAAAGGGCCCCGGGTTCGATCCCCGGCCAGACAGATGTCTAAATGATGAATTTAAGTTTCTGTTTCTGGGTCTGGGTCTTTGTGTATTTGTCTGTGTGTGTCCATGGCACCCACGACACGGAATCCTAGTGTGGGGCTGTGAGTGTAGAAAGCGTTTATTTATTTATGTTACTATTTATTTATAATTCACTCGTTGGTTAGTGGTTACTGCGGCTCATGAACTTCTTTAGATCCATATTGAGAATGGATTCCACTTGAACTCGACACAAGCATTGCCACAAAGATGTCTGATGACCAAGATGGTTCTCTTCCTCCAAAACGCAGAACTACTTCAGGCAATATAGGTGTACCTGTGATTCCTTTCTGGCCAAATCCACTAGTTCTAATCACCCTCTCATCAAGAAGGCCAGATTCCCCAAAATTCAAAATATCCATAATTATAATGGAGCGTAGATAACACTACAACGTTAAGTAAATGTAAATAAACACCCACACATAAGAATTGACGTGTACCGATAATCACTTAGCAACAACTTTGAAGTCTTATATTACACGTGTTCATAGCGTATAGATGCTAAATTAGATAGTGGAGCTGATGGATCGTATTTTAAATTGATTTTCATTGAAGTCAGCTCATTTTTATCGTCCGTCATCGTTACCTACTATCGTGGAATTCCCAGAACATCATAATAGGTTTTTGTGTTGATCATGCGCAACTACTGCGCATGTGTGCCAGTTACGAACAGTAGGTGTAATATCTAATACAGAGTTAGATTTTCTACTACAGTAATGGCCTTTTTTATAATATAAGAGTAGCAGACGAGCATGCAGTCCTGATGGTAAGTGGCTACTGCCGACCATGAACATCTGTAATCAACCCCAGATAGGATTAGATATTCCTACCTGAGGTCGGCCACAGATGCGCCGCTACCCCAGAGGACTAAGCTGGAACGCCTCGGAAAAGTCTGTCTCCCTTATCACACCCTTCAAACCAGAACACAGCAGCGCCTAACACTGCTGTTATTAGGTAGAAATAGGTGTAGCGGTGGTGCCGCCGGAGTCGAACCACAATGGGTTCTACCACCTTAAAAAAACCAAGTACCTTAAAAAAAAAGGTACCTTCAAACCCGTTTTGTTACCTTCAAAAGGTACTCGACGCCGACGACGTCCTTGGGATTTGGTGGAGAACTCCGGGGTCTCCGACGCAAGATAACCGGAGTCTTCCAAACGCGATGCTTTTATCGGGCTCTGTCCTAGGGGGAGCAATTTACGCTCCCGCACATCTGGTACAGTAATAGGTTAGTTGTGGAAATTCGGTCTCTCAATCGAGGTTCAAATCCCAGGTAAGAACCTGTTATCAATAGGAGCTTGAGTTTCAAATCCCAGGAAAACCTCTGATGTCAAAGCTAGTGCGTATAAGAAATTATCTTGATTTAACGGTATAAGAAAATACCGCGATAAAATCCACTCTTTAGAGTTTTTTCTAAACAATTTTCAAAGGTGTGTGAAGACTATCAATTCGTACTTGGCCAGCATGGCCGATTATAGTCTAAACCCTTCTTATTCTGAAAGGAGACTCGTACCCAGCAATAGGACAGTGACTTGACGATGCACAACTGTTTGCACGTGTGCCGATTACGTGGTATATCTACTACAGAATTAGAACTGACAAAATTAATTGCACCCTATCTAAGCGTCTAGACCAGGGGTTCCCAATCTTTTGTAACCCGCGGCGCAGTTACAAGTTTAATATTCTTTCACGGCGCCCTGTGCCCTGTCCTAGCTAACTATTTGAAGAAGACAGTCGAAAGTAATAGGTAACTACAATAATAGTAGTTACCTTAGGTTGATCGAAACGATTTTAAAACACCACAATATGAAATTGTACAATACGTTATTATAAAATAATTTAAACGGAAAACAAGAAGACTTGAGAAAAAACAAAAATTAAATACGATATTTATTCAATCAAATCAATGTGAAGGGTGAGCTAAGTGATCTCCGCGCAGTTTTTCAAAGCGGGGAATATCACTTGACACTGCTACTCTAATTTCTTGCTCCACATTGATCCTTAGCGATATTTGTTCTTTATCACTGCTACACCTGAAAACCCAGCTTCACATAGATATGATGTTGCAAACGGAATGAAAATTTTAATGCTTTGGATGTTAAATTTGGATATTCATTTTGAATCGATGACCAAAACGCCAATATTTGTGGTGTCCAATAATTAGAGGATCGACTCACGGCGCCCCTCTTTACTTTCTACGGCGCACCAGGGCGCCGCGGCGCACACTTTGGGAACCCCTGGTCTAGACATTTATATAAACGCAGAGAGAAATGTTGTTCACAATCGACCCACATTGCCACGATGACATAAAATTGATTAAGTACCTACTTGTCGCATTAGCGTAAGAGATGTTCAGCTTCTACTATAGTTCAGGGTATCGGTAAAGCTGACTGTCCATTGCTACTATTAAACGATACCAAGCTACTGAAGCTGCTTAAGCCGCTGAATTATCAAATTTGTTGCTTGAGAAACCAATGAGCGGTATGTATTTCAATTTATATTCGAAATATCTGTCAACAGTCGATTGTTTACGCATTTGTATAGAGATTAGATAGTCGAGTAGTTTGACAGCAGTTTTGACAGTCGCGTTAACTACTTCTCCGCCTATTATTAATCAATGTTTTGCCCACTATAGATCAAAATTTGTCAATTTTGTAGTCATTATTGATATGTTGATTGTTGGTAGGTAGAAAAATTGGAAATACTCGTATTAATTATAGTCGCCGAGCAATTTGACAGCAGTTTTGACAGTCGCGTTTACCGCTACTTAATCGTTACTACTACTACTTCAAGCGATAGAAGCGAATAGGCGGTCATCCTAAGACGCTAAATATACGAGTGCAGACTCGTTCACGCCATATAAGCCGCTTAAAAGTAAATTATCGCTAGTAACAGCTCCGTCAAAAGAGCACTTAGTGAGGTAAATGTACAGCCAGCTCCAAAAGTAGATGAACATATTAAGGTACTAAAAATATCTATACACCTCGTTCCTAGTAGCTGAACACAACTAACAGCATAATTATATGGACGACATAAAGTTTCAAAGGTATATATACACTATAGTGTCAAAAGAAGCTGAACAATAACATATAATAAGTAGTCACGTTATTTTGTAGATATGATGTTCAGTTTGAGGCGTTAGTATTCATCTAATGTTGACGCTTTACGATGTTAATCTAATTATGATGATGGGGTATTCTGCTATTTATAAATGCTTGGGTGTTTAGGTATTTTTGGAACTTTAATATGTTCAACTACTATTGGAGCTGGTTTATTACTTTAGGTATTTTTGGAACCCCAATCTGTTCATCTACTTTTGAAGCTGACTATACATTTGAGAGGTGGGAGGTTGAGTTCGGGTAAGGCTGAATGAACGCGCCGAGTCACGCGACGGTTACGTAAAGACGAATCCACAATGCCATTTATATTACACGTTTGCGGTAAAAAGGTGGCTGGCGTGTTAATTGTATTGCAAATGCTAATTGCATATTAACATAGTGTTACGTGTCAATAACGGGTTCCGGTGTGGATTTTGGTGGACTTTTGTTTGACAAACACCGAAAAGGTTGAAACAAAAAAGCCAATTCGTCAGTCGCCTGGGGCTGGTCCTCAAAAATCAGACTCAGACTCTCAGAATGAAAGGGGTTTAAAGTGTCCACCACGCCTGTCAAGTGCGAATTGGTAGACTTCATATAACATAACACTTTCTTATAAGAACTCGCAGGTGTATTCTCTTCGTTGTTTTTCTTCATCGCTTTAGAAAGTAATAGGTAATTAATTGCCAATACGCACATAAATTTTAAGAAAAAGGTGAAGGCCTGGGATTCGAAGCCTCTATTGAAGTGCTGCGTTTCAACAACTAAGCTATCACTACTCGAATCGAACAATCGATAACGATAGCGAATACGTTACGCAATCATACGCGTCTCATCTCAAGACGGTTTTCGTTTAAGCGGCCAATTTGGAGTCTAACAACAGTTTTATTGAGTGGATCACGCAATAGGCGAGCCGAGGCAAACAACCCCGCCTACACTCGCAGCGGACGTTCGCCACACGGACACAATCGCGTATTTACATACTGGCCATTATGTGTGTTGTGCGGCGCCCACGCATCGCCGAACTGCGATGTGAACCTTGGGAATTAGGCGCCACCGTAGCTCTTTAAGCCCGATTATATATATAAACATTGAATGGATAAGACTAGATTTTTTTTACAATATTTTGACAGGTAAAGCCCGTGTCTCGGTTGTGTTACGGTAAGTTATAAACATTGTATAGGAGAATACTTTGTTTGCCACGGCACGCGTTTGACGCCCTCTATGTCTGTAGGTTAATGAAACCTTAAGATATGACAAATGTGTTGCCGAACAAAATTTCAGACAATTTTGAATTCTAAGTAATTTTTTCCTCGATGCTTTTTGGTGCAAGAAAAGTTGTTTCTTGCAATTTTTTCAGTTGATTTGAAATTCAACGAACTACGAGTAAGTAGGTACTTACATGCGAACGAAAAAAAATTGAATAAAATTGCTTTTACATCAACATTAATTAACGAGTTCAATGACCTGAGTGAAACTATTACCAAATATTCCTTAAACAATAAAGTATTGAGTAGCTGACGTTGCAATGTACGAATGAGTAATAAGTCTAAACCAGTGATAACGCTTCGTTTGCAAATGTGATATAAATAAAGTTAAGTGCTTATTACCTAGTATTTTACGACGTAAATACTCAATCAGCAATTTTCTTTTTATTTTTAAAGTAGCAAGCGAAATTGCATTTATTTGATGATAAATGGTAACTGCCGAAAATGGATATTTATTAGAGATGCGCCGAATAGTGGTTTCACCGAATAACCGAATACCGAATAATATTCGGTTTACCCTTAACCGAACCGAATATTCGGCCGAATTATTCGGTTTACTATTTCTCTATAGTCAATTATGTGTATTCATTAATTATCAGTTATGTGTATTCATTAACACTTTAAAATGTTGATTTGAGTTTTAAAAATAAATACTGATTTAAGGTTATAAATAAATGTTGACTATACTAACTATAGATTAAGTAATAAATGTGTTGACTTGAGGTTTCAAAATAACTGTTGATTTGTAGTTTGATTAATTTATTTTATTAGATTTATTCAACACATTCTTCATAAGATTTTAGTTTAACTTATAATATAACATAAATCTTATAGACGTTTTGTGTTTTAGTCCTTGTACCATGTCGTGTATACAAGAAAATAGAAATAGTCGAACCGAATATATTCGGCACCAAAACCGATAATTCGGCCGAATACAAATAGCAAAAAAAATGCCGAATACGCCGAATACCGAATACCAAACGAATATTCGGCGCATCTCTAATATTTATATAAACCCTAGATAGTAATAGGTTTATTTAAGGACTCTTACCTTACCTTAGAATACAGCGCTAAACTGTGCCCTTAGTATGAGTTTTTATGTTTTTACAAAAATTACTGCTTTTGTATTTGTTTACTTATTTGCCCATACGTTTCCAATCAGCGCCCCTAGCGGACTGCATTAGAACTGGTTGGAAGTGGAAGTAAATACGTCAACAAATAAAAAACAGTCATTTTTGTAAAAACGTTAAAACTCATACTAAGAGTACCTACTGTTATTACAAATAAATACTTGAGTAATAAATACATTTATGAATAAATCAGTCTGTTTCTCATTATCACAGACATAATAAATGTAACCGCGCATCGATAGATAGTGTTTTGATTGCGAATTATTACAAATTGCTCATGTCGGTGGTGGTAATAAATTCATTGCTGTTACACCATCCGAGATCACAAATGGCGGCCCACGCACCGGTCGTTACACTGCACAAAGATACAAAGTACAGTCTACTTGTTATTAGGGATGGCGATTCTTTAGAAAAACATCGATTCTTGATTCGATTCGAGGTGTGATGAATCGATTCACAAAAAAATCGATGCATACAGAACCGTATTTCTAAAAATTTCTTTTTCGATTCAGGGGTGTAGCTATGCTATTAATTAGCTATTAATTAGCGAAAAAAAAATCTCATCAGGACCAAACAGTCACTGAAATACGTGTCCGTCAGCGAAAAATGTCTATATCACATTTGTAAAAGTTTGTAATATTAAATAAACTTTGAAAAAAAACTAATTGCGATTTCCTAGGATGAAATATCGACTCACTAAATCATTACTAGAGATTCATTAAAATCGATTTTTTGGTCCAATAAATGCGATGAATCGCATCGATTAATCGATCTCAGATCGGCATCCCTACTTGTTATTAGGTACGGTAATAACTGTATACTGTATTGTAAGTATTAACGAAGTAAGCATTCAATGTTTATGTTTAAATTGAGGTAATGATGAAAGAAATATTATTTAATTATATCGATAATGAATTGATAGTTATCTAGTTAACACTTAATGAGCACAATGAAACGGAATGTAAATAAATTAGTAATTAAGCCGCTTCGAAACTCTTTTTTTCAAATCTTTGATTTTTTTGATAACGTTTCTGTTTCGTTGTGCGAAAGTCCTGTCAAAGGGATTTTTGAATATCAACGCATATACAAATAACCAAAAAAAAATAGAGTTTAAATTTTTTCATGTAATAAGCAAACATTTGGGATAAAACATATCAAAATTTATTCAACGACCGGCATGGCCGAGCGGTTACTGTAACACGGAGTGGTTTCGATCCTTGCCCAGACAGATTTGTAAATGATGTTTTTAAATTTAAATTCTGGGTCTTGTTTATGTATTCATCATGTGCGTACATCCACGACACAGGATTTTTCAGTGCGAAGCTACAAATGAAGACAACGTATTTTATTTCTTATGTATATGACGTAATGTAAGTATATTTCCAAAGTAGAACACATAATAGAACTGAACGAAAATGGAGCGCAGTTACTGTGGATGGAAGTGTCTGTCAGTTGCCGCCTACGACGCCTGTCTAAAATGCAGCTATTTTGGATGCTCTATATCAGCGGTTCCCAAACTTTTCTTGGGACCACTTTATGTCAAACTTATTAGCAGGGGCCACAATGTAGATAAAACAAAAATAAACTGTAATGATTAAACCGAAATTTTCTTTCAAAACTCAATAGGAACAAAAATAAAAAGAAATTATAATATTATAGGAAAACCTTTTATAATTTTGTTTTAATGTGTTTTCTGGGCATGCGTCATCTTCACTATTTCGGCTATTATAGGACTAATATTGTAATTCAAAGCTAACACTACACGCAATTCATTGATTCCAGCAACTTTCAAGCGACTTAACGCCCGCTCAATTTAAAATCTTTCGCGGGCCATATGGGCTTTTGCGGACCACTGGTGTTCCACGGACCACTGGTTGGGAACCGCTGCTTTATATGCACGAACATACCTTTCGGAAACCAGGTCGATGTGGCAATTTTAACTCACCTTCCGCCTTTAAGTCATTTATAAAAGTTTAAATAATTGGGTCAGAGCGAACAGATAGCTATTTGAAGAATGCAGGTCATCTGCAGAATAATGCAGTAAGAGATTATAAAATTAGCAGATATGCCGTGACACTTGTGACATTTGAAAATAGAAAACTTTAAGCGCGTTTGAAACTTGTGTATGTGGCCGCGGATAGTACACAAAATCGACAGGATACATTTTATCAATAAAACATTACGCAAATCAATAAGAATGAAAATCACAAAACTTACACGAGATCTTTTCAGGCATGAATCCTGAATAATTTTCCTGTAAAAGCCACCTGGGCAAACGTCTGTAAAATTGTTTAACATACCTGATATAACACACTGCTATTACGAGTATTTGGTATTAAAAAAATCCACGTATTTTATGCCAAAAGTGGCCAAATTATTTTACGAACAAAATTTAAATAAGAGCGAATAATTATTTGCTTAAACCTTAAATAACCGTTATATAAATATACAGTTCAGTGTAAATTTCCTGAAAATTCCAGAAATTCTAATCTCTTCGTAAATTGGAGCGATTCAACCATGAAAATTTGTTCGCTCTAACGCACATCCATTTAAGTGTATAAAGATGTATAACTGTAAAGCTCTAAGCTACATAAATTAAGCTGAAGGGTATCAATAAACAAAGGAAAATAAATTTCTTATCGCATCCTATTCAGAATTAAAGGTAGCATTTTCCTTTGTAGGTAGAATTCTTAATTTCGAAAAGTAACTAAAGTAAATTCATATTGACTTAATAAATAACTAAACTAAATTTGTAAATGTAGGACCGATTATTGTAATTGGACTAGTATATTCAATAATTTACTTCAAATGGACAATTGCCACTTATAATAAAAACCCTTAATATAAACCTTGTTTTTATTAAAATATTAAGAAAATTTGTCTATTCTCTGCGTTCCTTGCGTAAGTATTATGTACACTTTATTTAATTTTATTATTATTATATACATACAATTATTTTTCTTGCTAATAGTCGCTAATTAACTGATTGGCTTCAATTAACAGTCCAATATACTTTTTAGTGTCAGGTAAAATAATTTGTGGAGAATGACGTCATTTAAGTTTATTATACAATCTACTAAACGTACAGTATCTTAAGTTCTAGTTATTTTTGTATAACGAGCAGGCTAACCTACGCGTAAACTAAATAACAGTTCGTATTGTTCCCAAGGTTGTCTGGAATAACCTAACTTGCCGATAACACCGCTTACCGCTTTCCAACCGGCTATTTTAAATACTACTTAATTTTATATTCAACTAGCTGACTCGGCAAACTTTGTACCGCCTCAAAATCTATTTATCAAATATATTTCATATAAAATATAGCCTATGTTACTCGTGGGTAATGTAGCTTTCGAATGGTGAAAGATTTTTTAAAATCCGTTTAGTAGTTTTTGAGTATATTCATTACAACCAAACAAACAAACAAAGTTTTCCTCTTTATAATATTAGTGTAGTAATCTACACTCGCTAGTATACTAGTATACCGCAGATTCGACCGCGTTTTAAAAAAAATCAAGGGATTGCCATCCGTGAGTGCCGGCATAAGTGAAAACTCTAAAACCTTACCTGAATAATAAAATATAATAAATAAAAAATGGAAGTGACATCAATTGACGTAATTTTTCTATGGTGAAACCGGATGACATTTTGACTTTTGAGTTTGCTTCGCCGTCTTACGAATTTTCGATCAGGACGCGTGACCTGACGAGATTTTAACATTTTTACCCATCACAAAAAGTGCACAACGCCCCTAAATAAATTTTCACTTAAAAAAAAACATGACACATGTAACTGAAAATTTTGTAACTTCAGTGGTGCCATCTGTCGACATTTGGTCGTACCAATTCAGAAACCTTCGTGGGCTCATGTACAACAACTTTTTTAAAGACCATCACATGATCAAATGTATAGTTTACGAGTCTATAAAGGAGATACAGACAAACATTCATTTTTATATATAGATTGTACTCACTTTATAATTGTTTAGGAGTCGGCATTGAGGCCAGTTTTAGTAATTCACTGTCTATCATTGAAATGACATTTCCGTTCATTTGTTTCCTCGTATCGTTTACATGTGATTTACTTTTTGGATTCCAGAGTGAGGATAAATTTAAATTAAAATGTTTATGTAGAGGTTGTGTAGAAAATATGTGAATGTAAGTTGTGTATAGGTAGAGTATAGTACATTGTCTTCTGATACATAAATCTTATCTTGAACTCTACATCAATTTCACTTGAAAAGGTTGAAATAGTCGTACAGTGTGTATCCACGACTATCTCTTGAATCGCATGAGGTAGGTAAGGGTTAAACAGAACTAGTAAATCGTATGGGCCAATACGTAAACAAAAACCAAAACAGTCATATTTGTCAAAACATTAAAACTCATTGTAAGGGGCTGTTGACAAACAAAAAAGTAGTAATTGTGCCTTTAAATATAATGTTTTGTCTTTAAATAACGATGTATTGAACATTTAGAAAGTACCTACCAATAAAGGCTATAAGTTCGATGGTCCTCAGATAGGAAATACCGATTAGAGCGTACAATCTCCAGGCTGTATCTATTTAAGCGTTTATTGTCAACGTGTGCATACTGAACGAGTTTAGCGCTCGCATGTGACCTTTCAGGCGTAATGATATGTCAATCTATATAAATTGTATTTTAATTAATTAAATCAAAGGGTCTGTCTACGATTTAGAAACAGCTTAATTTATTTGTACGGCTACTTATATTGGAAAGCGCTGAGTTTATTTGGGAAACTTCCACTTAAGTCGAGTAATTTGAAATTAATCTATAAGCATTATTTTATGTAAATAACTAAATTTAAATCTTACAGTTTGTTTGTTTTTTTTTTTATTATATAAGAGTAGCAGACGAGCATGCAGTCCACCTGATGTTAAGTGGCTACTACCGCTCATGGACATTTGTAATCAACCCCAGATAGGATTAGATATTCCTACCTGAGGTCGGCCACAGATGCGCCGCTACCCCTGAGGACTAAGCTGGAACGCCTCGGAAAAGTCTGTCTTCCTTACCACACCCTTCAAACCGGAACACAGCAGCGCCTAACACTGCTGTTATTAGGTAGAAATAGGTGTGGCGGTGGTGCCGCCGGAGTCGAACCACAAAGGGTTCTACCACCTTAAAAACTTTGTAAAAAAAGACTAAAAAACCGGTATAATTTTATGAGCTTAAAAGTTTCATCAAATAGCATAAAGTTCACTTAAGTATATAAATTTCATAATTCCACAATTTTAAAGCAATAAGAAATAGAGTAAGAAGTACAGTTATTATGAACAACTGATCTAATCTAAGTCATGAATTAAACATAATAATTAATTAAACGACTATATTATATGCAATCGATAGTTAATGAAATTACGACTTATTAATTTCGTAAACTGCGTGACTCGTGCTGTATTGACTTTAGGGCTCCTGCACACTAGCGTTTTTCTGGCGGTCGATGGACGCATACGACGTTACCGCAGCGTCATTTATAATCATGTTTAATAACAGAATATTTTTATTATTAACAATAATTTTTAAATGATAGATTTGTTATTAAAGTAAAAACTCCTTATTAGTGATCGAAGGTAAAAACAGAATTGTTTACACTGCACTACTCAGATACGTACCTACACAATACACATGCCGTTTTTTTGCGGCGTACGTGCGTGCGTTGCGCCTATGTCCATTAAACGCCTAAGCTTTAGAAACGCTAGTGTGTAGGAGTCCTTAGTACCCTCTATACGTCATTATGGTCTGTAGAATAGGAATCTCATGTATACACGAGTGTATGTACTGTACTATTTGTAAGTTCTTTTGGCAGCATATTCAACTGTTTTCGAATGGAATTCTAATTTCATTGAATATAATGAGCTCTTTACATTACCAAGGCAATTATGGAATTTATATTTGGCGTGTTTACTTTAATACTGTTAAAACGTTATAATAATTGCGGTTGAATATTAATTATACCAGTTATTTACTTGATTAAGAAACATCATAATTTTATTTTTGGTTATCGACAGTAAACTGTGATGGTGTATTTAATCTACAGACACCGTACGTGTCAGGCACGGCCCGTCAACAAAAATCATTTATTGATCTATATACCCTACCTAATGTATATAAAGGTATTTAATTCTGTCACATCATGAGTATGCAGACACGAGTCGTACTTGTCAAAATATTACAGAATAATTGGCCAAGTGCAAGTCGAACACGCACAGGGAGGGTTCTGTACCACCAAAATGTTCATATTTTATTTTCAGTATTTGTTATTAAAGCACCTATTGAAGATTGTGAGATACATTCTGAAAATTAAACTGGCTGATTTTTTTTTGAAAATTTTGTATTTATTATTATAGCGGCCACCCTTATACATACTCTGTAAAACATTCAAGTGTCTATCTATGACGGTTCAGGAGATAAAGCCCTGTGACAGACGGACAGGCGGAAGGACGGCCAGACGGACAGCGGAGGCTTAATAATAGGGTACCGTTTTTACCTTTTGGGTACGGAGCCCTAAAAATATTATGTATTTGATTTGATACAACACGTTCAGCGTCTGTAATACAAATGTAGTCTGACTGAGAATTTGTGCGGAATACAACCAAGCATGTGCATCAGTCAGAGACATTGATATCTTTCATGATACAAGCGTTGGGTTAAAATAGAAGCTAACCAAATTACTAATGTAAAATTTAATGTCTTTGTATTTATGTTATTTATGTTCATTAATTTACCTCATAATATTTCTAAACCGATATTTTTTAACCGTTAAAAAAGCAATAACTTGTCATATGTGTAAATGCTACACGCCTATAATTACATACAATTAAATTGCCATTGCCATTTAATTGCCTTACATACATAGAACAGTTGTATACGTATAATATTATAGTTTATATGTTTTGTTTGTTAAGCTGTTGGCGTGGTAAAATAAATAAATAAATAAATAAACCCAGCATAAGTTGCCAAAATTCTAAATAACGCGTGTTACGTTGGAAAAGTCTAACAAGAATAGCAGGTGCTCTCTCAATCGGTCTTGTCAATTGACGCTACATCTTGCCAAGTGCTTTCCCGTGAAATTTGGCGCGGCAGCCATCCGGCCTTTTCTTCACTTCCAAGATTAGCATACTTGAGATCATTCATTTGTTTACAGAGCGTTCTTACGATAACGCATTGGCAACTGTCACGTGTCCCGTGTTGAGTACGATTTGATTATGCCCGTTAGTAATAAACAATCTGTACCCTTAGTACATGGATTAGTAAAGATACTTCGCCGCCTTGAAATTGAATGAAGCCACAAACGGCTTATCAGTAAGTTCTTTTCTTGACAAAAAAAAACTATTTTAGGGAAAATTTACGAATAAATAACTAATACTGGGTAATTTACATAAGAAATACATAATTTTTTCAAATATTTTAGGGACATTTTAGCACGGAGACGAGGCAAAACTTTTTTACGCAAATATTTCAATTCTCAAAACTGGGTACATTTTCTTGTTAGGAGTGAGTAATCTTTTCTAATCTGTGCCTTTAGTATAAGTTTTTCCTTTTTTTACAAAAATGTCTATTTTTGTATTTGTTTACGTATTGCCCGTACATTTCCAATCAGTTCTGATACGGACCGCTAGGGGCGCTGATATTATGTATTCGTATGCTAATAAAACCCCTCATTAAAGTGTTTAATTGTTACGAAAAACAAATGTAAATGTTGAGAGGTTATTAATCGAAAGTGTCATCTCAGGATTTTAACATTAACTTTCGAATGCAATACATATTTACCATTATCTAAGCCGGAAATCAAATTCCTAACACGTGAAGACTGTGAGAAACCGCGGCATGAACGTACACTGACCGTATAAGCCCAACTTCGCATGTCCTATTTCGTATTCGCAAACATATCAATGCCGGCCTCGTGTGAACAGTTATTGTTTCTCGATTTAGATTCCATTCGTGACTCTTACACGCGTAGGTAAGTCTGCGCTCCGTTGAATACTAAACGCTAATCTGAGCCGCGTGACTAACCCACCTGCAGGAATTACCACCGATTGTATGCAAAGAAGCCGAACCAGTACCTACGCACTCGATTGATTTGCGATCACTCGGATGGAAACTAAATCTAATAATTTTACAACTGTACTGTTCCTTGTTGTACCAAAGGAGTTATTCTGTTAGACTTTGTTGAATGCTCTGTTAACTTAAGGTATGTTACGATCCCACCATACTACTACAACTTTTAGCAACAATATACAAGACACTACAATCTTTTGAGAACATAACAGAGACATCTCAGATGTAAAGGTTTCTTTACGTTTTGTTTATCGAATTGAAGCTAGTTATAATGTCTTAAATGCATTTTAAAAACATCACAGTGTTAACCGCTTAGTATTCGATTTCAGACCAGAAATAAATCAAAATAATATTTCAATCAACAATGACATCACAGCATACTATTAAACTGTGTTAAAACGTAGTGTGGAGTTAGCAACCAAAGATAAAGTTGTTTATAAATAATGATACAAAGTTCATTATTTTGTTCACGAGTTGAAGTAATAAAGTAATTATGCAAAACAAAGATTACGCTAATGATGTAACAAGACCGTTGGTGTTTCCACAACAAAGCTAAAGATGGCGTATTATCTGTTCCGGACATTCTACATAATTAAGAAATAATCTACTTACTCTTATTAATAAATTATTGGTACAAAAAACTTACCTTAAAATGCTTCTATTAGACATATGCGATATATTGGAGAAAAGCTTTGAAGCGAAGCTCTATTATGTTTTTTGAAAAGCTCTAATAAATAACATTCTTTTGCTCCTCACCTTAGGGTTGCCTGGAAGAGATCGCTGATTAGCGATAAGGCCGCCTGTTGTATTGTTCTATATTTGTATGTTACTTTGTTATTTCATGTTGTGGGTACAATCAAGTGTATTATTATTATTCTTCTTCTTTTGCCAGGCAATATGACATGCCTGGCAAAATAATTTTATTTATTCGATATCTACAAGAAGCATTTGTAGGCAGTAAAATTGTTTTATATGATAGGTGATAGAATCATTCTCTGTCATGACAACTTCTAGAGTGAAATAGTCCTTGCGTTTCGGTGAAAGGATGTGGATGTCCACTGATGTGTACATATGAGGCGAGCATCTTGGTCTTCAAGAGTAGCATTGGATTTGTGACTGAGCTTAGAGAGAAGCCTTGTTCTACATCGAATTGGTTATAGATGTCCGTGGGCGGCAGTGGCCATTTACAACTGACTGCATGCTCTTTTCTTATTTAAATATTAAAAGTAACAAACTGGGGCGCTAATTCATCAAAAACTTTGCAAAACGAACTTGTCCAACCGACAATAATTGTTTCGTACCAATATTGCCTTTTATCAAAGTGATTAATTTTTTTGGCCGGACACACCAAATTTCCGATTCCGATTTTAGTTAAAACGAAAACAAATATTGTTATCAATGTTCAGTTAATTAATAAAGAGCACTTGTTTCATGACGCGTACACAAGTGTCAACTCGATAACAAACTAGTTTATGTAAATATTATTAATATGAATCTATATTTATAGAGGTTACGATAAACAAGCAAATGAAAAAGTAAAACTTTCCCATATAAGTCAGATAGTACTACTTTCTTCTGAAATTCTTAATAAGTTTACTTTGGTAGCGATTTAATAAGATTATTAAGTCAATTGTAACAAACATTACCTAAGCAATATAAGTTTGTTATAATGTTAGCAAATCGTTTATTCTAAAAGAATACAAGACGTGAATATGATTTTTCTTTACATAATGTTTTTATTTGGAAATGTTATTATTTTCTTCCTTCATTCGCTTTTTAAAAACGCTCCAACGAAAAAGTTTCGGCCTGAAATATATTACGTGACCTGTCAATCAATGTAGATGGCGTTAGTGTGTGTTAATTAGAGCTTTAGGGAGGAAAGTTATTTTTTGAAAATCTTAACAATGTCCACCCGATAGCCCTATATTTAATCTCCTTGTCTAATCCCAAAATAACTGACATTTTCTAAGATTATTTACAATGTTTGATCTGCAAAAACCAGCATATTTCAGTAACACTCGAGAAAAACAAGTTTAATTACCCAATTTGTTAGATAATTTGGACTTACTTATAAGAAGACCGTTTAAATATAAACCAACGTGATAACACAACTGTCAAAACAGTAATAATAGTCTGTAAAGTTTGTATCATAGTAACTCGGGAATAATGTTTACATTTACGGTTAGGTAGATTGTACCCACGTTTCAACTCCCCCGCTTTATGAACTACTAGTTGTCCGTGGTTTTGCGTGGGCTGCTATAAATATGTAATAGTTTTGACTTCGAAACTAAAGTTTTCGTGGAATGTTTAGTTTGGGAGAAAATTCTCTTCGTAGGCTTCATCGTTTTTCAAAAGAGTGAAGCACACAAGTGGTCAATACCGCCAATAGTTCTAATCAACTTATATAGGACAGGAATTCTGCCTGAAGCCGATCGCAGATGCGAAACCACTTTTGAGGAGATCATTGCATCAAAAGTAGACCCGTATCCATACTATTAAAATGCTAGAAATAGCTGTGTGGTAAAGTAACACTACTGGTTCTATGGCCTTTCCACCTTTGGGTGTGGCTATTTATTAAGTATAGTACAATATATCCCTTAGAACTGCCAGAAGATGGCCACAGGCTCGACACCTTATTTGAATTAGCTTATATTAGTGCTTTGCCTTAATTGTACGATTGAGTGACTTTGTTTTAACATCCCTTTGATCCCCTTTTAACTAAACTACGAGTGAAATTCACAAGTAGTTTTTACATAAGAGAAGTTAAACTTCTTTTTGGAATATTGACGAGTGTTAATTTTACACACCGGCATTTAAAATGGACGCTAATTCGTGGTTAAATATCGCATGGTTTGCAGAAAAGGCTAAGGTAAAGGTAATTAAAAAATATATATTTTTCAAATATGAAACGGATCGACACGATACGATGTTGCGATACGTACAGTTTGTAATGGAAATAAAAAAATGTAAATTCACTTCTTGCGTGTACACATTGATTCACACTTCTTTTTTTATTAACAACGCCAAAGAAGTACCACTTCTTACATATACAAGAATACAAGAAGTGTAACTTCTTACGTGCTTACCTTAATCTCAAACGATTGTTTATGTTATCAGCATAGAAAATTGCTATTATTTTTAAATTAGTACACTTTTAAAATATTTATTTGTTCAAACGTGTGTATGATAGGAGCAAACCACATGGAGCATCGTGACGTCAAGACTTGGTACGGAAATTCCAACACCAAAACGTCACGCTTAATGTTGCTTTTAATTTATATTTAGATCTGCTATGATTTATAATGAGCTAGACGATGTTTTTCAATGCTTTTGTGGGAGATACGTGGGCGGAGACAGGACACAACTAGCGACATTATTATGCTTCAGTCATTCTGTTGAATTTAAGAAGGAAAATATAGAATCCCGTTAATAATAAATCTATCCAAGTTTTACCTGTTTTAGTAGGCTTAACCTTTGATAGATTAAATATCAATAACTGGCGATACTAATTATTCAAGAAATGATTTTTTATCTACCATAATCTTGCAGTTATGCTTTTGTAATATTATGCCACCATATTTGTGTTAATTAAAGGATGTTTCAGTTTGTTGACATACGCGCACGCGCACTTCATGGAAATTTCAGTGAATGGACGCGAGACAGACGCGCGCTCTTGTTTTCAAAATCTTTCAGAGAACACCATCCGTCTTAATGGACGAGTAATAATATTTTCCTCAGCCCAAGAATTTTTCCCTGGAAATTTTAAATGTTGCCCGATACAAAAAGCAAAAAATAGATAAAAGAAGTGATTCATTTATTGTCTGTATTACATACAATGGTGGGAAATTGGAAATGCCGTGCCATCAATCTTCTATTATAGTAACAACGGTTACTTGTATTGAACTTTTGATTTAATAGATGTTTTACCATTGTCTATGGTTCTATAGACTATAGAGTTAAAAGTATTTTTTATCTGTCTATAAAATTATTAGGTAGGTACGTATAGAGTTAAATTTTTTTGGTGAAGGAAAATATGATTTCTTTGTAAAAATTGGAGTGAGTTAATCAGTAATTTTCTATTGCATTTAAGCAGCTACAGGATAGGTCGTAAACTTTTACAATAGTTTCTCTATTAATGTCCTTTGGGCGTACAATATTGGGACATTAAATAATAATATTAATAAAAATAATAACAAATCATTGTATACTTATTTACGAAGGGTAGGAAATAATCATGAGTACATAGTGTAGTATGTGAGAAAGTTTTCATAAACATCACTCTTTATATTCAGTACGCATAAAATATTACGTAGGTACTTTTAGCCATTTTAGGGCTTAAGTGTAGGTCTTATATAATAGCGTAGGTATTGCGGGTAATACACAAGGTCTCTTTTGACATGAAATACCTGACCTTGAACACACGAATTAACTTCGTAGGCTTTGTGGCAACTATTTTCGGTTCAGGGTTTTTCTTTATGGAGCATAGCACGCCAAAATTCAACGTGATAAATACCTAGGTTTTAGGATTCCGTACGTAAAGACTAAAAACGGAGACCTACTATTTAGCCTCTGCGTTTGAAGGTGGTAGAACCCTTTGTGGTTCGACTCCGGCGGCACCACCGCCACACCTATTTCTACCTAATAACAGCAGTGTTAGGCGCTGCTGTGTTCCGGTTTGAAGGGTGTGGTAAGGGAGACAGACTTTTCCGAGGTGTTCCTGCTTAGTTCTCAAGGGTAGCGGCGCATCTGTGGCCGCCCTCAGGTAGGAATATCTAATCCTATCTAGGGTTGATTACAGATGTCCATGGGCGGCAGTAGCCACTTACCATCAGGTGGACTGCATGCTCGTCTGCTACTCCACTATTATAAAAAAAAATGTCCGCTTGTCCGTCTGGCATAGGGCTCTATCTCCTAAACCGTAATAGATAGAAACTTGATTTTTACAGAATATGTAGAACAGTGGCCGCTATAGCAACAAATACGAAAAAATCCCCTATTTTTCGACGTTTTTCGCTTTATCTATTAAACCGTATTAGGTAGACAGTTTAAATTTTCACAATTATTTTAATTCCATGGCTGCTATAATAAAAAATACTAAAAATAAAATAATAATTAAAATTTTGCTGGTAATCATAATAATAATGAAAATTTGGTGTTTGGTGGTGGTGGTTCGCCAATTTTTTTCCTCGCTCGATACTACGTTTATCGTATACACGTCCTTTGCTTATCTGCATTGTTAAGATAACATGTTCTAAATATTTTGCACAACAATGTGTAGCGATATGTCAATAAATGATGAATATGTTAACTAACTTTATAGTTTTAATCGTACACACTGAAACAACTAGTGACATGAAAATTAATGACTTCATATTGTGTAACATGAACTTATATACATTATTTATGCATAATTGAACCTAACTAACACGAATTTACGTATTGGAACTTAGCTTAGAACGTACGAATTTAAAACCTACGAAAACCAAACGGAATAATGGCTAAAGAAAAATACGACTAAATTCGTTCTGAGCGTGTACTATTTCAGCGCTAAAACTAGCGTCCGATATTCTAAAACGATTTTATAGTTCTTAAGACAAGACTACAAAATACAGACAAGCGAGAACGCTTAGAAAAGCGTGTACTATTTCAGCGTTAAAACTTAGCGTCTGATATTCTAAAACGAATGTATGGTTCTTAAGAAAAAACTACCAAAAAACGTGTACTATTTCAGCGTTAAAACTTAGCGTCCGATATTCTAAAACGAATGTATGGTTCTTAAGAAAAAACTACCAAAAAACGTGTACTATTTCAGCGTTAAAACTTAGCGTCTGATATTCTAAAACGAATGTATGGTTCTTAAGAAAAAACTACCAAAAAACGTGTACTATTTCAGCGTTAAAACAGCGTCCGATATTCTAAAACTAATTGATGGTTCGTAAGAAAAACACTACCAAAAGCGTTCTCAGCGTGTACTATTTCAACGTTAAAACAGCGTCCGATATTCTAAACGTTAAGTGAACGTTAAGCTGATGGTGTTCAGCATTGAACTTGAACGTGCGTGAGTGACGTACATGCGGGGCGGGGAGCAAGGCCGCCGCTATCGCCATCGAGTAACTAACCGTGAACGATACGATACCCGCTCTAACTAACCTTAGATGAGTAAAACATAGATTGATCACTAAAAAAAATGCAGAATTGAAATTGTTGCAACATTTTTATATTCTATTTTAACAAAGCATACAATATTCTATGAAATTTACCTACGCAGCATTAACGGTCGGAGTTTTCTTTTCTTAAGATAATTATTTTCTTTTGTTCATCTTAGATGAGTAAAATACATAGATCACTCCAAACAAGAAAGTGTAACCAGTTTTGAGTGTTGAAGTTTGCGTAAATAGTATTGCCACGTCTAAGTACGTTTTAAAATGTCCCTAAAATTTTTGAAATTCTTATTTATTTATTACGTAGTATTATACGTAAATTTTCTCTTAAAATGTTTTTTATTTGTAAAATCATCCTTTTGTGGTTTCATTCAATTTCAAGGTGATGTATCTTTCTATTTTACTTATCCTAGCCGACTGCTTTTTATTGCTCGTTCAGGTTAACGAATCGCTCGGAGTTTAAATGACAATTGACTGTTGCAACGTGGCTTGAGCGCCATCTGTGGCGTGTGATATCACAGTCGCGGCTTGAGGACGTGGAACGTTTTTAACATGCTTTTATTATCTTCACCTGTATTTATGTTTGTGAGTTTGTGTGTAACTCTCTTTTGGACTAAGAGTCCGTGACTTACTGTTAGTATATCCCCCCCTTCTTCGCTTCGGTCTTAGCTGACGTCATTGCCCATGTATCAGTTTTCGAAAAGAGTCCCACACTTTTTCCACAATTAAACTATTTACTGCTTCCTAATTGATTCCTAGATTGAAAATTACTCTACTTTTTACTTGATTTTATGATATAGGCGTGTTCTTTATTTTAATTATATTTATTATGTACTAGCTAGTCTTCACTAGTACGTGTACGATGTACTAATAATAAGTAGCTTAATCGGTTACTTCTAGGCAATACATAATTAATATAGCGGCATTAAATTCTAAGGTACTGTACTAATAGGTATTAAAAGTACTATAAAGGAGTACTAGTACATTATATCGCTGTACTATTACAGTGCAAACGAACTAAAAAAAGTGTCCGATTAAGTACAAAACTAGTACAAGCATTCTATGTAAATTACCACGTTGACAAATGGCGACTATGATTAGGACCTATGTATAGTTAAAAGACGCTTTCATTTATATTTATTTGCAATCAAGCAATTAATAGATTTATAAGTGAACAAACAATTTTCGTGACATATTTTTTTCTTTTGCATTCGGCTGGAAGAGTACAATTGTAAACGTGTAAGTTTAAGGTATTACTGTACCTACTTGTGTGTAAATATAAGGTTTTTTTTTATTATACAGGAGTAGCAGACGAGCATGACCTGATGGTTACTGCCGCCCATGGACATCTGTAATCAACCCCAGATAGGATTAGATACTCCTACCTGAGGTCGTTCACAGATGCGCCGCTACTATTGAGGACTAACCCTCGGAAAAGTATGTCTCCCTGAATGCAGAAATAGGTGTGGCGATGATGCCGCCGGAGTCGAACCACAAGGTGTTCTACTACCTTCTAAATAACTAATTAAATTAAGGTACTAAATTAACCTGTATAAAAGCACTATACCTATTCAATTCGTAATACAAGCGGAAGGTACAATTATAGCCCTCATTTTACATTTACTACAACTAACTTTTAATAGACTATCATTCGTATTCTAAACCGGTCACAAATGCGAACAGGTAGGTAGAGCGATAGCTTCATTAAATATAATTAAGATTACCTTGAAATAAAAAATAAAGGCATTATGAAACACCTAATCATAAGCGAAGCATTCATAAGTATTACAATGTCTTCATTGATCGAGGGCAGTGAATTAGTCGCAAAAACTTTTTCAAATAACTATTCACAATGGTATAATAGGATAATCATTTATCGGAAATTAGTTTTATTTAATGACAAAATTCTGTATAATATAGGTACGTTTCATTTAATTGTTCACTATTACGTAATTATTTTTCAGTATTATTAGTTATGAACGTCATTAATCAAATTTGGCATGGATTATTTATTTTTCTAGATACAAAGGTTTTTAAAGCTACAAAGGTATAGCGGTTATAGTAATACACACTGTAACATTTTAGTGTCTAGCAACCTACCTACTAAAGACAGACACTTGACAATTTCTACCTATTACAAATTGTCAAATTTCTACCTATGGTAGGGAAGAATTGTATAGATTCATGTTTAATAACGGATCTTAAGAGATAGAGCCCTGGGACAAGATGACATCGGCTTAGTAATTTTATTTTATTTGCTCCAAAAAGTGAGCAAAATATGTGCGGCGGTGGAACCACTGCAGTTATAAAAGGAAGACTTTTTTGAAATACATATCAGTTAATAAAATAACGCTTTAATTAATTTATTACATTTGTGCATGGTTGCATTCTTCATATCGCAAAGCGTGGTGTGCTTTATAACTGTCGCTACAAACTTTTCTTATGATAAAGTCATATAATATCATCTCTACACTCGTGCTCCCATAAATATCTCTGATAGAGTCTTATTACATAGAGGTACGATAAACTTTACATCATTATAGAGACACTGTTATAGATTTTCATTTCGTAGAAGTTGGAAAATCTTTTTAAAGTACAGTAACTGACTGTATTTTAGCGTGAATCGGAGTTGGGGGTACCAATGTAACACATATTTCCAGCGTGGGGCGAAGTTGCGGCACCAATGTAAGACATAGTTTATTATACCTATAAAATAATAAAGTATCACCATTATCATCACAAAGTACTAAGCATGATGTTGTCATTCGAGACATAGAAACAAACTAATTATGAGTTGTACAGCAAGCGAGGTGAAAGGTGTATTGATACGTGGTAGTAGCTGATAATCTCTGACCTTATTATATGCATCATATACGTCATGTGATACTAATTATTTAAATTATAAACACCAATATACTTATACTATATATATTTTTTTATATACGCTAATGATTTCAATGATCTTTCCCAGAATTTTTAGGTAAGATTAAAGACTACATTATTTGGTAGACCTACACCATAGATTCGTTAAGATACTTCGCCGCCTTGAAATTGAATGAAGTCACAAACGGCTTATTAGTAAGTTCTTTTTTTAAATTTTTGACAAATAAAAATATTTTTAGAGAAAATTTACGAATAAATAACGAATACTGCGTAATTTATATAATAAATAAATAATTATTTCAAATATTTTAGGGACATTTTAGCACGGAGACGTGGCAAAACTTTTTTACGCAACTATTTCAATTCTCAAAACTGGGTACATTTTCTTGTTAGGAGTGAGTAATCTTTACTAATATATGACCTACACAATTAATTATTAAATAATTATAGGGAAAAATAATTTAATTTAAAACACAAATTAAAGTAAAACACTGTTTACATGAAATTATTAACAACGTCATAGTTTCAAAATTCTTCAATATATTTTGAGTTTTAAGGGCTGATATTTGCTGTAGGATCTATTTTCAGGAATAAATCGTTTTAGAAAAGTTCCACGAGCTCTTAGGTAAATAGCTATTTCTATTTTAATAAAATCTGTTCTACCGCTTCAACGCATACTGAACATTTCGTTTTTCCTATTACTTTATTTCCTCCATGCGATTATTTATAGATATCAAGTTCTATATTTGCCTATAACTTTTTATAGTACACAAGCTCTGCCTCGAGATTTCAGTTGCGTTTAAAACTGTAAATATTTGGAAAACATGTGTTTCAATTTTGCGCAGAACTATAATTTTTTTTTTAACAAAACGTCCTTTTATTAACCTAATTTACTCCTCATAACATCAGCCAACTACCACTGAAAATCCTATCAAAATCGATAAAGCCGTTTCAGACATTAGCCTTAAAAACAGACGGAAAAATTGTACACCTACTTTCATATGCATTTAGTAAAAAGCTGTTTTCTTGATATAACACACAAACGCTTCAATGTAATCGATATATGTATGTACTTAGGTATAGTCCTCGTAAAACTGCTAGTCCGCTCTGAATATAGAAATGAATCGCGTCGCCATAGCAAGTTGTATGACTACACCTGCAACAACTTCAGAGCGGACTTGCAGTTTGGCGCGACAATAACGCATAAGTAACCACGAAATGTTCGAGCAGTTCGAATAATTTCGCTACCAACAATAAGCGACAGAAAGTATATGTATAGTATATTCGGTGGCCTGTAAATTTGCGTATCGCATTCTTGTTGCATAAGACGTGTATTTCGCAAATACAGTGTAGCCGCGAAAGCTGTGACGCAACGTGCGCAAGCGCTGCCCATTGATTAGTTGTGAATGTAACCGGTTACCTAATCCTAGCAATTCCTATTCTTAATTCACAACAAATATCTCTAAGTGTATAAAAGTAGAATGGCCGCGAACTCGGTCACTTGGAAAATAATGGAATGGAAAAGAATTTGCGGAATTAACCGGTTTGTGTGATTGGCAGGTTTGATACTAGAGCAATATAGAATATATTTTAGTAATACTTATACTTCAAATACTAATTATGCACGTATGTACGTATTATCATAATTTTGCTATTAATGGATGCTTAATATTAGCTAAGTGGTTTCATTTTTAAATAAGTTTTTTAAAATAAACTTTTTAGTAACGTAATTCTGTTTTCCGTACCCTCAGAAAACTTTTTCATTTAGCATCCATATCTTAGATGCTCTATTGGTCCACTATATTGCGACACCTGCCATATTGGAATTAGAATGACGTCACTACGCTAACCCTGCATTCTAATGAAAACCAGACTTGTATGCAAAATTTCAGGTAAATTAATTCGGGTTAGATTAAAATTCAGTTGCAAAAATCTATCCTTACTTATTATGTACGAGTTAAGAAGACAAGTTAACGTTTTCAAAAACACTTCTTTTTACCTATATTTACATTAAGATTAAAGACATAACAACAGTAGATACATGAATGTTTGTTTGTTGTACAAAACATGGAAGCATTACAACTGTAGGGCCGAGTTTATAAACAGCACCCTTGCTAATATTCATTGTTTACGAATAACAATGTGTTTGTACTGAATATTATTTATATGCAAATTAGTTGCTTGACTATTGTGCTCAGTACTTCCCAGTAACAACTGATATGGTGGTATTTAATGGTACTCTGTAAGAGGTATATGCTGTATAATCAGATAGGTTTAGTACTCGTTTGTTTTATTTGTTAAAAGACTTTATGAAATCTAAGTTTAACTTTTAAGGTAAATAATTATAGGTTTTCATTTGTATTTATGTCCAAAACCTACAAATTTATACCAATTAAGTTGTACTTAAGTAAAACATTTAATTCATTTTTAACCGACCCAAAAAGAGAGGTTATGTATTTGTTGTTTATGGATTTTTTTAATAGTGAGTATATAAGTTTACAACGAGCTCACATAGTTACAGAAATAAATATAATTTAATAAATTTGTAGACCGATTAAGCTTACAATTTTACGATATATTATAATTTTTTGGGAAATAAGGAAAGCAATTTCTATTATTACCGTTATATAATTGAAGAGAATTCCACTATGTAGTACGTATCAGTTAATTTATGTAGCTATGTATGTATGCATGCTAATGAAGTATAATTATCGACGGCGTGAGGTCGCCGTGGAAACGATAACACTGCAAAATACTGTAACATGAAACACCGCCATTGCCGTAACTCAATGTTGACATATACAACGAGATACCGTTCCACCCGTGAGAATATTATTCATTTGTTTCGTGAAGCTCTCGACGCATTTCTTTATTTTCGTTGCGAACTGTACCTACCGTTACAGCGAAATGTATAAGTCACACCTTCTTTGTATCTTTTTTTGTTTAACCTAACGATTAAGCAGACGTGCTACCTGATGGAAAGTAGTCAACGCCGCCTATGGACATTTGCAACACCAGAGGAGTCGCCAATGCATCGCCGGCTTTGGATGAGAGCTCTTATTGCACCTTTTTGTAGAGCCCCATGTCATAGCGTTCCGGGAATACCGGGAATACACTGAAGTAGCAAAGGAGTGTACAATCAACCTGATGTTTTCTGATTATAGACATCTGTAACCAACTCCACATAGGACAGGGTCTACTGAAAACGGTCACAGATGCATTACCACTCATAAGGACTTAGATAGTTGCTTCATATATAAGTCAATCGGTATCCATACACTTCCATCGAAATGAAGAACTATGTACGAATTTAATCTCTCAAATATATTCAAGACTGTGTATAGCCCGCGTAAAACTGCTAGTCCGCTCTGAATATAGAAATGAATCGCATCGCCATAGCAAATGGTATGACTACCTGCTCGCAACAACTTCATAGCGGACTAGCTTGGCGCGGACTATTCGAGTGTTATGAATTCCTTTTCATGGTACATTTGCGAATTTCATTGACGTACATGTTATTTACCCACACGTATGTCACAAGTGTTTCCATAACACCAAACAATAGGTGAGGCGTTCATTCATGTACGTGCGGTAAAGGTACAGGTATGTGAATATTATCGAGGCTAATAGTTGATAACGATAGATATCGTCGTAGGCGGTAGCTGGCGATAAGCCGCGCCGTCTGTGTGCGTGGCACGTAGGGTTGTTTAAAATTATTGGTATTTATATGAAAGGTTTTAATATCGATATTATGGTGAGATTATTGAAAATCCAACGCGATATTATTGATTAATACAAATCGAATCAAATCAATTTATTTAAATAATAAATAAGGTCATTTTTAGTTGTTAAACATTTTTGTTACATAGTCATAAATATGTATTACAAACACATATTATAACGTGTTGTTGGATTCGTCTTAATTGTGATAGTGACATTGGCTTTATTTTTAAGTATTTAGTTGTTTTTTTTTTGTTTTCATCAAAAAGCAAAAAGCGCACCGTCGAATTTGAGGCTTCCGCTAATAAAATGTCGCTGACAAATTTCAAACACTACAAATTTTTATGACCTCTTTGATTTACCGAGTCATTTTACAATACCTTTTCTATACCAATATTCAATTTTGTCTGATATCGCGATATCATATCAATATTGACATAGATTTCGGTTTCGATATAAACAAAATTTCGATATATCGTAGCATCCCTAGAATAAGTCCCTACAGTCCTGCACTATCGCCACAAGTACTGGTATCTTTGTTTTCTTTGCAACCGCCGCCCGTTATCTCACAACTGGTCGTTTATTTAATTTAGTTTAGTTCATACCCTTTATACGACGACAAATGGACACGAATAACACCGGTCAACCTTACGCCTCGATTGAAAAACCCTTTGTGGTTCGACTCCGGCGGCACCACCTATTTCGTCCTCATAACAGCCGTGTTAAGCGATGCTGTGTTTTGGTTTGAAGGATGTGTAAGGGAGATACACTATTCCCAGACATTCCAGCTTAGTCCTCGGGAGTAGCGGCATATATAGCCGACCTCTAGATCTAGATTCCAACCTGAGGTCGACTATATATGCCGCTACTCCCTTAAGACCTTAAGACTAGTCTTATCTTTTTTTTTTAACAAAAAAGAAAGTCTTATCTTGGGTTGATTACAGATATCCATGGATGGCAGTAGACACTTACTATCAGGTGGACTACATCAGCTACTTCTATCTTTTATATATAAAAAAAATAATGACACCGACATCTTAAGGCTCGATAATTATTATAGCATGTTTGTTAATAATATGTGAGAGGAATAAATAAGTATCTCCGACACAAGGAGAGCAATTAGCCGCGATGTGTATCGACTCTACATTCATCTTGCACTTGTGCGACAAATAATTTACTTTTTAAATTTTTGATGGATTGCTTATTTTATTTGTATCATTAAGTTAAAGTTAGTATTATCTTTTGTGAATGGCATCCCAAGCTTTTAAATAGCATCTTCATTTACTATATGTAGTCTAAATAAACTCTACGTCCTTAAAATAATTGTATTCTATATTCTATATCCTTAAAATAGTTATTTCCATACCTAACATTTTATTATTTATCTAGTGCTAAAATAGCAATATATTTTTTAATGTCTTAACGCCAATTTTAAAATGACATTCCATAAAACTCATTTCATTAAAATGAAACGGTATTTTCCTTGATAAATTACAAAAATAAATATATGTATGCATGACATTCTAAGTCAATAATAATTTATTCTTAAAAATGAATTTGTATTATGTTTAAAAGTGATTATAATTTTTAACCGACAAAAAAGATTATGTATTTGAACGTTATGTATGTAAGCTTGTATGTCCGCGATTTTCTCAAAAACTACTAATCCAATTTGGAGTTTTAATCATTTGAAAGCATATCTTGCAAGGAAGGTTTTAGTATAAAATACATGAGGCATTTGTTTACATTTTTTAATTATTAAATGTTTATGAAAATATTTTAATAGAGTTCTAATTTTAGTAGTTCATACTTTTTGCAATTGATTCAGTGAATCACGAGATATGCAAATATGATCAGATATGCATGGAAATATGCAAGATGTTTGAGGAAGGAATATTTGTTCGCTTCTCTTAGAAAATCAGAGTCACAGCCTCACAGGCCAATATTTATTATAGGAATAGGATTAAAACTAAAAAGAAAATAATATTGCAATATTGCAAGGATGAAATAACTCATATAACATTTCAATAAGAAACAGGACCTTGTCAAAGGATTTTCTTCTTTCTTATATGTAAACCGATGAAGATATTATTATTTATATACGAGTATTTATGGCGCAGCGCTAAATATGAGTTCATCTTACAAACATGTTTAACAAAAAACCTAAGTAATCCGTCGTTTAATAATAAATTTATTGCCCGCAATAATCTGTATTGATGCATACTTATTTTTAATTTTCTTATTTTCTTAACCGGCTTTTTGTAACACGGAGAAGATGAAACATTCACCCTTTAAGTACTCTAGTAGTAAAACTATTAAGTGTAGTATGAGTAAGGGGTCGGCGACAAAGGAATGGTTCATAAAGTGATGCTGTTCTTATTAAATCTACTCTTGTCTTTTTGAAAACAACGTGCATAATATGACATCTAATTTAAAATACCAACTAAGTTTGATAGCTCTTGTGCGCTGTATTCCCTATTTCATCAAAGGACTTTGCAGTGGATTTTCCAAACAATTTCTGTACATTAGTTTTAAAACAAGCAATATAGCGATATAATAGGACAGATAGTCGAATAATCAGAATATTTAGTTGGTTTACCTTCAACATGAAGCCTAAGAGGAAAACAGCCAGATATAAAATGTATCTGTACGACTATCGCACATTTGAACTCATGTGATATTTATTTATTTGAGACCGAAGAGAATAAAATAAACCTTCTGAGAAGTAAACTGGAAATACGTAGGGTGTCGGGAAACGACAACAACAGTTACTATCTATATGCATGTACACCTACAGAGATATCTACACATCTATGAGTTATGCAGCTAACAGCTTCACGAAAACCTTTCCTATCATATCACGTAACTTTTACATAGAGCGCCATATTGGCTGCCTTTTGTGTTGTGAACGTGTAAGTGTACATACTACGTAGGGTCGAAGTTTATCGGTGTCTTCCAGTGCCGCTCTACGAGTACTTTTCCTTCTAGTTCTAATTTTAACTCTTTAATTAGGTATTCTTCAAAATACGCGAACGATAAGCCGGTTCTATTGTCTTGTTAATTAATTTAATTGTCTTATTTATTGCCCTGTTCTTGTTCTCGTTCTGATTTATAACAATATGCTCATGTGTTTCATTTTAAAGTAAATTTTGTATTTGACAATTGCAACTTTGTATAATTGCATGTATATTTTACAGTCGTATCATTAATATGTCCATTGGTTAATGTTACTTAATGAATACAGAGGTCGAACTCGCCTTGACGTGTGGTGAAGGAAACATACATTGACAATCTAATCAAATTGATGAATGGTGCACGCCATGGCAGGAATTCATTGTTTACGTCGAAAGAAGGTCAGGTTCGTACACATAGAAAAGTTTCCTCAGATAGCTTAGAGGACAACGTGAAGGTCAAATTAGGTATTCTACATACTTATACATATTGTTGAAGGTGTTAGCGTTTTACACTGCGGCACTCTAGCGAATGTAGAGTCCTCTCTGTATAGATAAAGCTGCTAATATTTACAAAAGAGCACCTTTAGAATTCATGCAGATTGACAGGAACAGTGTCTCATAAGTCCAACAAGTTATGACCGTAATGTGTCAAAGTGGAGGGCTCGACGGTAAGCTGGGCGCCGAGTGGCACGGCACCACACGGCACGGCACAAACAGGTAGAGAACACGGAATATAGAGCGGCGGGCGGGCGCCGGGCGGAGCGGTACCGACACGCTCAGAAACAACCTAAATAAAGCAGGCCAGCAGGGAGTAGCCGTCTCGGCGGACGCGGAACGCGCACACACGCGCCCGCCGGGCCGCCACACTCCCGCACCGCTCACACGCTCGCCGCACGCACACACCTCTCGCCAGACGAAAATAAAATCCACGCGACGACGTATGCGCCATGCGAATAGGAAGGCGGCCGGGCATATTAACGCGAGCCGCCCGAATGAACGAGGAGATCCTTACGTTTCGTGGCACTGTCGCGAGACGGTCACGGGCGCAGCATCTCAGGCCGCGGGCTGGCGTCTCTCGCTCGGAGATCTCATCCGAAGGCGATGTCCGCCACTCCGAACTGGTTTCGTGGGCGCGCTCGGATTCCGGTGGAAAAGTACACGGGTGTGACGTCCACGAACATTCGGCACTCGCGATATCGCGCGCCTGCCGCTGCGGTCACTCGGCAGGAAAATCAACGGGCGGAGATTAGCATGAATGATATCATAGGTCGATGTCACGATCGGTGTAACGCGAACGAGGTGCGACGTCGGCGCAGGTCGCAGCGCGACTGGCGGCGGCACTACGCGGAGCCCCGTGCGTAGTGAGTGGCCGTGAGGCGCGGGGACGAGGAAACCCGGCGCGAGTACGGCGCGCCCGGCCGCGGCCCACGCGAGAGGCGGGGCGGGGGACGGGGATTAATCACGTAGTAAGTATGCCCCCCGGGGCCACGCCGCCTCACCCGCCTCACCCGCCCCGCACATAGAACCTGCGCCCGGCCGATACTCGAATAAATACTAATGCAATACGAACGCTCGTCGTGCTAGACTGTAACCGGACACTTCTCGAACTTAAATGAATTCCTACGTGAGCGTTCCCACCGAATCTTGCCCCCGTATGTCGAGTGCCGTCGGCTGTCCGGCTGCGAGGCGCCGCTTTTCTGCTCGCCACATAAACTTGTGATGCAACTCGTTAAACACTTATAAGAAAGTTATCAATCGGCTCGAGAAACTTTACTTATTCGTTTTACTGGGCGCGTGGATTGACTTATGGCCATGAAAAGTATTAAATTTACATTTTAGGCAGAGAGATTAGAATATCTCCTTTTTACTTTTGTAATATTTCAGAGTTTACCTTTACCCATCACTCAATAATAAGCCAAGTCCATTATTATTGACTCTACATTTTTTACGTTTTATTGCGACATGATCCCACTTCAGTAAAGTAGAGCCCTAAAGTTTTTAAGCTTTATCCATAGCGTTGTTACGGTAAAAGGAATATTATATTCTCAGGTAATTGACTCAGTTTTAGAAAGTACTACAGGATTTACCAGAAACGCGACAAGTTTAAGCGAAACTACCAGTAGACACTGAAGACTCAGTAGCCGGTATACGTAATCCTACCATTATTCGAGCGGTTCCTAAGATAAGCCTTAAAAAGGAATGGGACAGTCCTCGAGAACAAATAGTCCGGCTATTACATGTTCTTTTGTTAGAAAAATACGTTTCGCTTATCTTGATTAACGTTTGTTTTCGGACATAGTCAAATTTCTTTGTAACCCGCAGTGATTTAGTGGATGGATATTTTACAAATAAATTAAGTTGTAGCTACGTAAATAATAATATTATCAATGTAGAGTTTCTTAGCAGAAGTATTTGATATTGAGCTGTCAATGAGTTTAGGTAAATGATTGGTGACTATTAATATTGTAATTCATTATCGACTCTACTATACTAGTGATGCAAGAGTTTCTTGTCAATATGAAAAATATTATCCCTAAATTCTATAACACTTTAGGTAGAGTTCACGCGTCTTAAAGAGCATTATGAACAATTAATGTTCATATTATTATAACAATATATAATTGTTACCGAAAAATAATCAAATGTCACCGATTTAGCATGGTATAATTATTAATTCAGTAGTATTCACGTTTTACATTTTAGTGCACAAACAATATAAACGGACTTACGCTCGCATAGTTACAGTCTTTCAAAGCTAACTACATCATATTTTTTTCTAATCCTACGCGCAGCCAATTCCTTACGAAAAAAACTTACTCTCATCCTTTTTTCACGCTCCAAAACAGTATACCTTTCAAATGATGTAGATTTGAAAAGTAGAGTCATCAACGCGTTGAACTCTTTGGTAAGGGTCGTCGATCGATTAGTTACGCTTAAACGCAGGAATAGATTTAAACTTGTTTTTTATAACCACAATTGTTGCTCTCTTTTTAAGACATTTAGATAAATAATTACATTGCGTCGATCGGAACTCTTAAGTAATGTTATAAATGTGAATTTTTGAGCTACGTTTTGGAAGATTGAAGTAGGAAGCGAGCTTGCAATCCATCTGTACCCTTACCATGAGTTTTTACGTTTTGACAAATATGACTGTTTTGGTATTTGTTTACGTATTGGCCCATACGATTTTCTAGTTCTGACACAATCCGCTAGGGGCGCTGATTGGAAATTGTATGGGCAAATACGTAAACAAATACCAAAACAGTCATATTTGTCGAAACGTAAAAACTCATGGTAAGGGTACTGATGTTAAGTGGCCTCTGTCCCTCTTTGTCGTGACTTCATATAGCTGCATATAGAAAATGGTTTCTACCTGAAGTTGATCACAGATAATTTCCACTCTTGTGGACAAAGATAATCACAGTATTATGTACATTAGCTGGCATCCACAAATACGGATATAACTGTACCCTTACCACGAGTTTTTACGTTTTGACAAATATGACTGTTTTGGTATTTGTTTACGTATTGGCCCATACAATTTCCTAGTTCTGACACAATCCGCTAGGGGCGCTGATTGGAAATTGTATGGGCAAATACGTAAACAAATACCAAAACAGTCATATTTGTCGAAACGTAAAAACTCATGGTAAGGGTACTGATGTTAAGTGGCCTCTGTCCCTCTTTGTCTTGACTGCATATAGCTGCATATAGAAAATGGTTTCTACCTGAAGTTGATCACAGATAATTTCCACTCTTGTGGACAAAGATAATCACAGCATTATGTACATTAGCCGGCATCCACAAATACAGGTATAACTGTAAGACAGTATCTGTTTTTTTTTAATCTTAAACTAACTCATTCATATAAAGATCTAGGGGGCGTTCGGTGTCTTTAATATAGGTAATTGCATCCAAAACTATCAGATTACAGGTTTACCTTATTTTATAAGGGTGTAAATATTTTTCAAAATGGTTCGTGTAAACTCACACAGCCAATCCGTTACCCTTTTCTTCCGAACTGGCCACACTGCCGCGAGGCATATCTAGATATGATCTGTGAAATCAGACTTGTATTCTGTGTCATCAAGATGTAAATTTTATAAAGTATCGAAGTACGCAGATACTTACGTATAATTGTATGATATGAGTCTGTAGGTCGTGTAGGTACTGGAAAAGTTTAAGACTGGGTGAGAGTCCCATTATAAAGTAGCAGAATTTTGTATTTTTTGTTCTACAATTGTTAATTACAATCAGTTACAGTCATAACCAAAGCTATATGAAGTGGCATAGCATCGTGCAGCCCATGTCATGGTAAGTAACCACTAACACTCATGGACATCTATAATCAATCCCAAATACGATCGGAAATTACCTGAAGGTAATCAGAGACGCATTTTAACTTGTGAAAAAAGTGTGAAAGACATTTCACCTTATCACATTAAATACAGCTATAACAGTAAATACAGATTATTTAATAATTCATTCTATAATGTCACTAGCTGATCCGGCAAACGTTGTGTTGCCATATAAATAAAAAAATGTTAAGGGTGAACATCCCTCATCACTTAGAGGTATGAAAAATAGATAGTAGCCGATTCTCAGACCTACTGAATATGCATATAAAATTTGGTGAAAATCGGTAAAGCCGTTTCGGAGCAGTACAGTAACTAACATTATGACACGAGGATTTTATATGTAAGATTAACTTGTTTAAATGAATTCTACATACACAGCAACTATCATTTATACTCTGAAATAAAATAAAGCTTAACGCAACTTATTTTAATCAATTGCAATACAGTGTTATGGCCATAATAGCGTCATTATCATGTTCGAATATGAATGAATGATGCAAAAAGTAGTGTAGGAAGGTTAAGTCAATGTATTTACTGATAATCATCGTTGCATATCGAATGGGTTTCTTTTTTATCGACATTTATTACGTGTCTATAATGAAGCACTTATCGTGTTAATAATATTGTATGAACGAAGGTTTTTTTTTCGGAAAAAGGGTTTACTTAAGCCCTTCTGTCTCACTTAAGCATGCACCTCTGATTTTTCAAAGTTTTGTGTATTACAAATTAATGATCACTTGCTTAAAACTGTGAAATAAAACATTTCGAGGAAACCTACATACCATAATCTTAAAAAAATGTTTTCAAAGGTATGTGAAGTCTAACTTCTAATCCTTCTCATTCTGAGAAGAAACGTGCCCAGCGGTAGGACAGCAATGGGTTGATGATGATGAAGATGATGACTGACTTAGAAGTTTGCTTTCAAAATTACATAAAAATATTTTATTGTTTGGTCAAATATAAAGTGTGTTAGCGTGAAAAAATTTATTATTTTGCTCTAACAAGACATTTATTGCGTTAAAGCCAATCAAAGTAGTTTTACAACAAAACACTGTAGAAACATGGTTAGGAACATCGCTTAAAAGTCAACTTACGTAATATTTTTGTTTCAAAAACCTCTTGAAACATGTTTCTGTTTGATTTGTGTGTCGTAGCCGTGGGATGGGCGTTACGCGTGGGTAGGCCTTAGGGTGCCCACAAACCCATCGGTCGACCGTCGATCGCTGGTAGAATCGATCATTAAACCTCAATCGTCAATTGTTACCAAAATAATAGATCGATGCCGTCGATCGACGAAAGAATGGATCTATCGACGTACACTTTTGAAGGAACTACAATTGCAGGTAGTAATGTAAATAGTAAATTGAATCATTGCTTGATGATGGTTCAAATGTCGCTTGATCGTCGATCATCATTTTATGTACCGGTATCCGTCAAATAGTCAAACCACACCACTTCGATCTTTGCCTTCGAATGACGATCGATCGATTGGTGTGCCATCAAGTAGTCAAACCACCACACCACTTCGATCGTTGCCTTCGATCGACGAAGATCGATTGGTGTGTGGGCACCCTTAAAGCTCGGCCGACCATGACAGCGACAGGTGCGCCCGCACCGTTCATGCGGTGATCTACCATGTCACTGCTTCCCACCGTTCACTAAAATATGAACGGACTAAAAAATGAATGAACACATTAGTGCTTCACTTCATACTACAATGCCCGTTCAAGTTTATACACTAATAAGGGCATGTGAAAAAATTTGTCCAACATTTTTTCTTTAATAAATTTAGAGCGTTTGGACTTAGTTTAATATAATGATACCTTGAAGTTAGTAGAACCCTTTATGGTTCGAATCCGGCGGCACCACCGCCACTCATATTTCTGCCTAATAACAGTAGTGTTAAACGCTGCTGTGTTCTGGTTTAAAGGGTATAGTATGTGTAGAGTTTTAGGTCGCTGGTTTCTAATCCGAAATATAATTTGGAACCCTTGTGCACTAGTGACGATAGTGTAGTTGAATATATGTATAAATACCGTAGAACTGTGCGGTGCTCCCTTCGGCGACCGATCAACCGTGATGCACACACACTCGCGACTTCCAAATAGGTCCCCAGGACCCCCGTAATAAATATAAATTATATTATACGTCCCGTGACGAAATCTGAATACCGACTGTATGTATTTTCCGTGTGAGTAGTGGAAGAAACGTCAATATTTAAAATTTTGAATTTATTCCTTTTATATATAATCAGTGTTTCGGCCAGTTTAGTCCGAAATACTGAACATACCCCCGCCCGAGAAAGGCCAAGCCTTTATCAATCAAAATCCGAAAACTAAACCTTACACCGAACATATAATAATTTAAACTTAAACAAATAAATTTGTGACAGCCCTATTCCAAAGGCAGCCTACAAATCTTAACTACAGGTCGAATAAATATACCTGACGTGGTTTTTACTTTTACTACCCTAGTAATACCATCTTTCCCTGGCAGTAATTCCAAAATTCGACCTAATTTCCATTTTAAAGAAGGCAAGTTTTCTTCTTTTAATAAAACTAAATCTCCGATTTTAGGTGATCCTCCAGGTTTAGTCCATTTACTTCTAGTTTGAAGCGAGTGAAGATATTGACTACTCCATTTTTTCCAAAATCTTTGATGAAGAGCTTGCACCAATTGATATCTCTTCAATCGATTATTGGGTACCTCTGTCAAGTCATATTCCGGCACCGATAATAAGGATTTTCCTACCAGAAAATGAGCTGGCGTTAAAACGTCAAAACCATGAGGATCTTCCGTTACCGCACATAATGGTCTAGAGTTGAGAACTGCTTCCACCCTAGTAAATACAGTTTCCAGCTCTTCATAAGTTAAAACAAGTTCACCGATTACTCGTTTCAATAGAGTTTTGCTGACTTTACAGCCGCTTCAAATAAACCACCAAAATGAGGTGCCGAAGGTGTATTAAATAACCATGTTATACCCTTTATAGCAGCGTCATTACTCAATACTTCTCGATTTTCTTCTCGAATCAAGAATTTTTGTACTTCATCTAGATACCTTTTTGCGCCTACATAATTTGTTCCACAGTCCGACCGAATGAATTGTGGAAGACCACGCCGAGAAGTAAATCTAGTTAACGCTGCAAGAAAGGCTTCCGTTGTCAATTCGCTGACTATCTCTAAATGTACAGCCTTCGTAGCCGAACAAACAAAAACACAAAGATACACCTTTAAAGTTTTAGCATTCCTTAACCGTGAAACCCTTATTATAAAAGGACCTGCAAAATCCGTTTGCACAGTGTGAAATACCCCGGTGGTATTCACCCTATCAGCAGGTAAAGAAGCCATTAAAGGCTCCAAAGGTTTAGCCTTTAACCTAAAACAAAATATACATTTAAAAATACGACTCCGAATCAATTGACGAGCTGATAAAATCCAAAACTGTTTAAGCAAAATAGCTTGTAAAGCCGTTGCACCGACATGACAATAAATCCTATGAAAGTAATCTACAATTAATATTGTTAATGGATGCCGTTTAGGTAAAAGCAATGGATGCTTATGTTCATAAGAGACACTAGCATTGTCAAGCCGACCCCCAACCCTTAGCAATCCGTTACCATCCAAGAATGGCATAAGTCTTTGTAACCGAACAGTAGCTTGTCTACCCCGTTTTAAGTTTTCAATGTCAATAGCAAACTCTGTCGTCTGGACTTGTTTTATTAATTTGTGCAAAGCACCCTTCCGTTCTTCTGCCGAGAGATTACCTACCATTTTAATTGCATTTTTCCGAATATTATTAATAAAACGCAAACAATAAGCTATCACCGATTGAAGCTTAATAAATGAACCAAATCTATTACATAAATTATCTGAAACCGTTTCACTAACATAAGTCAAGATTGCTTTCTTCTTCAGACCTGGTAAATCTCCATCGACTTTATGTACTATTCCTACAGGCCAAGAGTTTGGCTGTTCGTAAAGCCAGAATGGACCCCACCACAAGGGATGCTCGAGTATTTCCGATGCTCGACAACCTCTGCTTGCCACGTCCGCGGGGTTCATTTCTGATGGTATATGTTGCCAGACTACCTTCAATCCTGTATTATTTATTTGAGAAACCCTGTTTCCCTCAAAGGTTTCTAAAAGGTATGGTTCTGTCCGTAACCATGCTAAGACGATTGTGCTGTCTGTCCAACATATCATATTTTTAATCTCAACTTCGTCCTGTATAGAATTTATAACGTATTTCATTATCCGAATCAATAAAACTGCTCCATTTAGCTCCAGCTTAGGAATAGTTAACTTAGTTTTTAATGGCGCGACTCGTGACTTCGCCATTATTAAACTGATTTTTATTTCACCATTTTCATCTTCCGATCTAAGATATACTGCAGCACCGTATCCGCGTTCAGACGCATCTGAAAATCCATGAATCGAATATTCTCCTTTATCTGACAGTGTATAACGTTTCAGTTTATAATCTATTAAAGCCAAATCCTTTAGAATTGCGTTCCATTCTACCACTATATCTTGCGGTGGTATATCATCCCAAGGTAATTGTAATGCCCAAACCCGCTGCATCAATAATTTACCTTGTAAAATAATAGGTGCAATCCAACCGAGAGGGTCAAACGTCCGAGCTAATACAGATAAAATAGATCTTTTAGTACAATTATTAATATCTTGCAAACGCGTATGATATGAAAAACAATCACTTGTAAAATCCCATTCAACCCCCAAAATCTTTACAAAGCCCGGTCCATCCGAAGAATGGAACACCCGTGGTTTTTCTAAATGTTCTGAAGGTATATTTTGCAGCAACAAAGAGCTATTAGACACCCATTTACTAAGTTCAAACCCTCCAGAATGAAGCAAATCCGTCAATTCTTCTTTCAATTTTTGGGCTTCAGCTTCAGTTTGTGCTCCACCTAATATATCATCCATATAAACCGAAGACCGGAGCAACTTAGCCGCGGCAGGAAACCTTGATTTTTCGTCTGCTGCGAGTTGCCTTAATGTTCTAATAGCCAAATATGGACTAGATTTCATACCATATGTTACCGTATTAAGCTTGTATAATTGTAGGGTTTGATGTGGTGATTCTCTCCACAAAATAAGTTGATACTTTTGATCCCGTTCATCTATGTTTATTTGACGAAACATCATCCTTATGTCTGTCGTGAAAACATACCTAAACAACCGAAACCTACAAATTATTTCCATAATATCCTTTTGAAGCTTGGGTCCAGCAAACAAACAATCATTTAATGAAATCCCGTTAGTAGTTGCGCAGCTTGCATCGAAGACTACTCTAATTTTATCCGAACCAGATTTAAAAATTCCGTGATGAGGTATAATGTATCCCGTATTACATTCATCTACATTGGTTTCTAAAAGTGACATATGACCCAAGTTAAAATAATCTCTCATAAAATTAATATATTTTTCTTTAAAAACCTCATTTGAAGCTAATCGTCTTTCCGTAGCAAAAAACCGCTTTTTAGCTAATGGTAAAGAATTACCTAACGTAGGCTTATTTGTTAAAAATGGTAAGCGAACTACATACCTCCCCGTCTCATCCCGACGATGATTGTTTTTAAAATATATTTCGCATTCCAAGTCTTTTGGATCCGTAATGTCACAAGGTATATCCTCAGTCTCCCAAAATTTTTCTAATAAATGTTCTAGTTCTACATTACTAGTAAAAGTCTGAGACACATTCATATTCTGCATACCTATGCTATTATTATTCTTTACCGCGTATCTAATTGGCCCCGATAAGACATAGCCGAAGATAGTGTGCGTAGCATAAGGCAAATTACTATTTATTTTGAAAATATCTCCGAGCATAACTTCTCCTAACAAATCCGCACCTATTAAAATGTCCACCTCTCGACTGAGGTAAAAATATTCATCCGCAAGAGGTAGTCCTTCGTAGTTCCTACAAACATCTTGAGGTATATTAAAACTAGGCAACTGATTCGTTATTTTATTTAAAATAGTAGCGGTAGTTACCAATAATGGTCGAGATGAAAACCGCGGGCGAATTGTTATAAATACACCATTTTTACCACTATCTACCGGTATACCACTCAGTCCCGTGACTGTAGTAACATTTGTTTTAAACCTCCTTAAACCTAATCTATAAGCACAACTCTCTGAAATAAAGCTACCTTGACTACCGTTGTCCAATAACGCACGCGCTTCTTGATATTGCCCATGTGCATCCTTAATATGTACCATGGCCGTAGACAGAAGAACCGTACCATTAAACATATTAGATTCAATCATGTTAGAAGTCAACGAAGCACCACCTTGATTCGAAACCGTAATATTTGCCCTGTTAGGCCCGCTAACAGATGAAGTACATGGATTATCCTCCACCCTATCCGTGACAACATTAGAGGTATGTGCCCTACTGTTACCGGTCACAGTAGGTGTCGCCGCCGACCTTGCACTGCCCGATGCTGTCTGGTAGTGAGGTAAATCCATGTGAATAAGATGATGATGCTTAGGTGACTTACACTTAAAGCAAACCCATGAAGATTGACAGTCCGCTATCTTATGAGAGTTAAAACATCTAAAACACAGTTTATTTTCTTTAATAAAGTCTTTCCTAAGACCCACCCTTAAAGATAAAAATTTATTACATTTGGAAAGATGGTGTATTCCCTTTTTACAACATTTGCAGCCTACCTGCCTATTTTCCTGAAATGCCGCATGAGTTTTAGTAGTGCCATATGCCCGATGTGAATCACCACTTGACTCTAAAATCCTAAGTTCATTTTCCAAAAACCTTATTAAATCCTTAAATTCCGGAAAGTCCTTTCCTGTAAACCGTTCTTCAAAACCTTTTTTTAGACTATTATCTAATTTTTGAAAATTAATATAAAACAATAAATGAGTCCACTGATCAACCGGAAAATTCATCTTTTCTAGCGCTTTCGTATTTTCTAATAATGTATTTAAAAATAATTTAATAGAACTTAAATGTTTGGTGACATGTGAAATATAAAACAAATTATAAAATAGTTTATCTGCTAACAATCTTTTATTATTATATCTATTGTTCAATAGATCCATAGCAACCGAAAAATTATCTCCCGAAATAGATAAGTGTTGCAATAACACCTTTGGCTCTCCAGCCAATGAACCTAATAAGTAATACATTTTCTCCGAATCAGATAAAGCATTGTCTTCACATATCAAAGAATTAAGTAAATCCATAAATGAAACAAATTCTTCTATTTTTCCCGAAAATGTAGGAATCTGTATCCGTGGTAAAACCACCCGCTTCCGCTTGTCACCATCATCCATTGACCTGAACTCCGAACCATGTTCAGTCTCCGAAGATGATATTTCTAAAAACTTCCTCTTGATATCATAATATATTCCATTATATTTTTTAAAATCGTCCGAATAATCCACATCAGAGCCTTCGTCCAATTCCGATTGCAGCTCCAAAAACATCGACGTAAATTCTTCATAATTACGATCCAAATCATGATACCGTATTTTAAAATTATTTTTATCTATTTCAGATTTAGGTTCCCGCTGAGAAAGATCGTAAATAGAATCCAAATTATGGATTGCTAAATCGTATTTTAATTTATTCAACCTTTGTTTAGATTTAGGAGCCATTTCAAAAAAATTGAAATAAGAAAAAATAAAATTAAATTTAAACCGATAGAACGCTGTCACAAAATTATATGTCAACCGACTTGACAAATATGAAAGCACAAAATATTACCGAATGTAAATTATAATCCGCAGTAATAAAAATCCAAACCGAAATAAAACCGACCGAAATAATAGAGTAGACAACGACCATGCAGTCCACCTCCACCTGGTGTAAATGACCACACGTGCGCTGTTACTCTTGAGGACTAAGTTGGAACGCCTCGATTAAGTATATCTCCCTTACCACACCTTTTTCAAACCAAAATACAGCAGCTCTAAACACTGCTGTAATGGCAGAAATAGATGTGGCGGTGGTGCTGCCGGAGTCGAACCACGTAGAGTTCTACCACCTTCAACCGACACAACCCGAAACAGGAGAATGCTCAATACAAGCCCGACCGAAACACTAATAATAGTCCGAAAGAACGCCTAAAACCGTTGACGTTTCTTGTAGTACCCGATGTACATAAATAAAATAGTAACCGAAATAAATACGTGTATCCCTACGTAATAATTGTAGAGTACACAGTTTTTTGAATTTGTCCAGCCGCTGTAAATACTTATAATCCGGCAAAGTATTTACAAACGACGTGGACGTGTACCGATGTCTACACTACTGTTCACCAACACAAAAGAATATACTTGCGAGCACGGAAACCCGAATCCCGACTCGAAGTGACCAAAATGTAGAGTTTTAGGTCGCTGGTTTCTAATCCGAAATATAATTTGGAACCCTTGTGCACTAGTGACGATAGTGTAGTTGAATATATGTATAAATACCGTAGAACTGTGCGGTGCTCCCTTCGGCGACCGATCAACCGTGATGCACACACACTCGCGACTTCCAAATAGGTCCCCAGGACCCCCGTAATAAATATAAATTATATTATACGTCCCGTGACGAAATCTGAATACCGACTGTATGTATTTTCCGTGTGAGTAGTGGAAGAAACGTCAATATTTAAAATTTTGAATTTATTCCTTTTATATATAATCAGTGTTTCGGCCAGTTTAGTCCGAAATACTGAACAGTATGAGAGACAATATACTTTTCAGAGGCGTTCCAGCTTAGTTCTCGGGGGTAGCGGCGCATCTGTGGCCGACGTTAGGTAGGAATATCTAGTCCTATCTGGGGTTGAGTACAGATGTCCATGGGCGACAGTAGGCACTTATCATTAGGTGGACTGCATGCTCGTCTGCAACACCTATATTATAACAAAAACATAATAATAATGAATAATACAAAATAAATGTTAAAAATAATAACATTTTGCGATCATAAATACCGAAAAATATATTTAACTAGCTGACCCGGCAAACGTTGTACCGCCTCAAAATCTATTTATCAAATATATTTCATATAAAATATACCCTATGTTACTCGTGGATAATGTAGCTTTCGAACGGTGAAAGAATTTTTAAAATCGGTCCAGTAGTTTTTGAGCTTATTCATTACAATCAAACAAACAAACAAAGTTTTTCTCTTTATAATATTAGTATAGATAAAATTTATATGAAGATAGTATTGCCTGCGACTCTACATAACTTTAATGGGAGAAGGATAATTTCTATTCAATATTATAATTTTATCGCATTCCAATCAGTACGGCTTCATAAATCACCTAAATACATCTCAAACATATGCTTCACACGTTTATTTATTGGCCTCATTATACATGATTTAACATATTATCTTTCGTAAAGCTTTTAAAATTTGATGACGTAAAATAATGTCAATCAAACGGCTGATAAAAATTCGAAAAATTACCTTTATTTTATGTAAATGTCACTTACCTACAAACTAACTTTTAAAGGTGGTTTTAAAGGTACCTTTGTGGACGACTCTGATGGCACCACCGCCACAAATATGTCTGTCTAATAACGCTCCTGAGAACTGTAGCCTTACCATGAGTTTTTACGTTTTGACAAATATGACTGTTTTGGTATTTGTTTACGTATTGGCCCATACGATTTCCTAGTTCTGACACAATCCGCTAGGGGGGCTGATTGGAAATTGTATGGGCAAATACGTAAACAAATACCAAAACAGTCATATTTGTCAAAACGTAAAAACTCATGGTAAGGATACTGTTAACTTAGTATGAGTTTTTACGTTTTTAGCTTTTTAAGTTTTTACGTAAACGGTAAACGTTTTCGAACAAACGTTAAAACTCATGCTAAGGATACTGGTTGTAAGGTCGTTGTCATGTCGACGGGTCCTACGTAAACTGGTGCAAGTGCGTTTTCACAACTTTACAGTAGAGCGATTTAAATGTTCTAATGCGTGTAATTTTAACATTATTCAACGTACATGGTTAAAATATAAATTGGTATAATTGAATCCTTTTGAAAAAAAACTGCATTATACGTGAATAATGTTAAAGTTACACGCATTAGAACATTCAAATCGCTCTACTGTAAAGTTGTGAAAACGCACTTGCACCAGTTTACGTAGGACCCATCGATGTGATGGGATGTCCTTAGTCCTCAAGGGTAGCAGCACGTTTGTGGCTCAGATAAGACTTATCTTACTTGAAGCTGATTGCAGCTGATAACAGTCTTCTATATAATCAAAGAAACTGCATCTTTAATTCTCGCTACTTCGAAACGACTTATCTACAATCTTAAGTTAATTATAGCGTAATAGTTAATTGATAAAAATAGTCACATAGATAATGATCATCTCAACGTGTTAGGAATGCAAATGAAAGAAAAGGTGTTTAGTAAAGCAGTTGCAGGTAGTGCGTGATTGCAGTTTGTTGACACCTCTCAATTAACGGATGGAATGGGAGCAAATTTAATTTATATTAAATTAATAATCATAAACTTCTTCATTCCTCCAAACACTACCTTGGAGAAACTTACAGAGAGCAATAAAAAATCGGGTAAATGCAAGTCATTACTGCAAACGGAGGATTCCGTACTATTTTTAGTTATTCTAGCAGCTAGAAAAGTATAGGGTTTTTACCTATTTACTGGTCAAGAGAGAGCCCTGTGACAGTTGGACAGCGGAGGCTTAGTAATAGGGTCCTGTTTTTACCTTAGGCACCCAGACATAGTTAATTCATTAATAGCCGATCCGGAACAGGACAAAAAATCTTCTGTAATGTAAGGTAATAAAGTACCTCTACATTATATGACAGAAGAGTATACAGTGCACTTGATGATAAGTGTCCACTCGCCTATGGGTATCTATGTAATCAACTCCAGATAGGATTGGAACCCTAGTTGAAGTCGGCCACAAATGCGTTGCTGCCCTGTAAACTAAGCTGCAACATCTAGTACGTAGTGTAGCTATGTTTAGTTTCGTTAAGAAACACTTAACAAATTAATAGAAATATTAAAAAATATAAATAATCCAAACCCCTTTCAAACTAAAAATCTTGTTAAAAAGCGTTCAGGGTAACGCCCTTACCTCACCTCTCATGTACCTTATTTTTAGTCTTTTGTCTAGCTGAGGTTCATCTCCTAGATGTCGCTAGTCTAGTCAAAACGCTTCCAGCTAGACGTCTGCAAACCCACGCGATGTCTATAATTGGAATGCTCTTCTGCATACTATATTTATAAAATAAATCATGAAGTGTACAATTTAGTTCTGTACTAGTCTTACAATTTCTAACTCAATATAGGGTTAATTTATTAAGCGCCTTACAAGTAGCAAACGACCATGCAGTCCAGCTGATAAGTGGCTACTGTCGGCCATGGACAATATGGACATCTTTAATCAATCCCAGATACGATTAGATTCCTAATTAAGCGACTGATTATTTGCTTGATTTATGTCTCTTTTACCACACTCTTCGAAGAACACAGCAGCGCTTAATACTGCTGATTGTTAGACTGAAGTATTTTTGATGGCAGAGTCGATCTCCCCCATTGTGTTATATAGGGCACAGACATGTGTAGGACACACGTGCGAGCATACCTCGCGTGGTAGGGAAATGGCCCTTAGTTGATAGGTCCCAATTGGCCAAACGCAAATGACTAGACTTCACAAACCTTTAATAACTCTTATCCGTAATCTATACCGATATTCTGACAGTAATTAATTTCTATCTGCATTTGGATGTAAAGTTAAGATTAGTAAAATCAAAATTTCCCAAGAGACATCAGGTACCTTATCAAAAAACAATTTTTAATGCATAATACTAATATTTTTTAAAGAAAACGTTGTTCACGAATCTCAAATTAATTCTATCCTAAAAGAGATCTGTTGGCTATAAAAGCGTTTACGAGAGCACCATCGTAAACAAAAGCTACATCTTACACAAAAAGAACCGGTTTCAGTTTTATCAATGTTTTCATTTAAAGAAGATTTGAAACAAATCAGTAAGATCATGTGACGGTATGTTGAATCAATAATATTCTGTAGGTGGCTATTTAATTTATATAAGCTTCCTCGCGTAATTCTTAGAAGTTATTATAATTTTATGCGGGATTACAGGGTATATAATTGGTGTAAGACTTCACCCTTTCTTAAGTAACTAAGTATGTATATGTTCGTTAAAATTCCGTGTTAATAATTTCCATGTTTCCCAATGTCAGACCTGTATTAAATACGGAAAAAAAATAAAAAAAATGAGACAAAAATATTTTTTCTATAGCGTTTTAACACTTAGATTTGTAACTACGAGTATATCTACCTATCGAAATTATAATAAAGGACTATAATAATTATAATAAAAAATATAATAAATTAATTAAGAAGAATAATTAATTAAAATAAGAATTATAATAAATGTTAAGAAAAAAAAGGAATCATAATAAAGGACTTAATATTCAATATACGATTGAAATAATATTCTCATACACGACGTGCAACACGTCGTGTATGAAAATATTTTAAATATTGCAAAAATAATTTGGTGAACTTCAGTATTTTAATTTTACTCTCATCACAATAAGTTTTACTTAAAATATTATACCCATTTTCATAATGATAAAATACGCATAAGAATAGAAAATAGCAATTATTATGTAATTATAGACGGTCTGTCTGTGATTATTTGTATCTACTGGTAATTTATACACAATGGTTGCCTTACAGTTGATTGTGAATGATGCGCCGTTATGAACAAGAATCGAAGTCAGTAGCGCGTTGCAATGAGTGAATTGATTAGTTATTAACATTTTTTATGGAAGAGATATAGCGAATCGGCGTTCGACTGTAACTTATGCTGGTTCTGCGAAGCACTTTACTTACACAGCTTATCAAAAATGCGAAAGATAGAAACATTGTTGCGACTTAGAAAAAAAACGACCCGCGTGGCAGAGCGGTCACCATACCGGTCTGACGCGCAAAGGGTCCCGGGTTCGATCCCCGGCCAGACAGATATCTAAATGATGAATTTAGATTTCTGTTTCTGGGTCTGGGTGTTTGTGTGTTTGTCTATGTGTGTGTCCATGGCACCCACGACACAGGGAATCCTAGTGTGGGGCTGTGAGTGTAGAAAGCGTTTATTTATTTAAAAAAAACGTTTATGGTATTAATTTCAGCCCTTCTTACTTGAGATCAATTTAACACGGTTTGACAGCGAAAGAAAATGTTGTGAAGAAACCTTCTTGTCTAAGATTTTCTCATAACACTCTCAGGAGTTGTAAAGATGATAAAAGTGTAGGACCATATGCACCTTAATAATCAGCTTGTTATAGTCAATCTATTTACTGTCCCATGGCTGGGCACGGTCTTCCTCTCAGAGGGTAGGTAATGGTCCATCGCAATGACCATGTTCTAATTTTTTTTTATTCTATGAGGAGTCTCATGCTGAACTGTTTGTGAATGGAATAATAAGTTGGTTGAAAACAATATAAGTTAAGGCCATTTTTGGAGTTAAAGTAAACCAATTGTTATTAGGAGAATTTTGCTACTTCTCAATATTTAAGAATATTTTAGAAGGCTTGTTTTAACAACTTGATTCTTCTTTACATATCACTAATTAAATTGCAATAAATACAATAACTTCATAATAGGAAAAACCCATAATGGTAAAATTCTTGGAAGAATATCGACTAGGCGTAAAGAAAATTCTATGTTCATAGAAGCGACGTGTGGCGGGAACACGGCGCTTCTTTTAACAGCTTGCTTTTAATAATACATTAGTATTATGAGTATTTCATATGCATTTCTGGTAGGATTTTTTTTTTTTTTTTTTTTTTTATAATATAAGAGTAGCAGACGAGCATGCAGTCCACCTGATGGTAACTGGCTACTGCCGCCCATGGACATCTGTAATCAACCCCAGATAGGATTAGATATTCCTACCTGAGGTCGGCCACAGATGCGCCGCTACCCCTGAGGACTAAGCTGGAACGCCTCGGAAAAGTCTGTCTCCCTTACCACACCCTTCAAACCGGAACACAGCAGCGCTTAACACTGCTGTTATTAGGTAGAAATAGGTGTGGCGGTGGTGCCGCCGGAGTCGAACCACAAAGGGTTCTACCACCTTTATAATTTGTTTTACCAAGAAATTCATATTAACTTTATGTAACATAAGGAAAATAAGGAAAAAAAATAAGTTATACGAGAGAAGTTTACATCAACTGGATATACTCGTAGTTATGTTTAATTATTTCCTGTGCGTTACATTGTAATGCATTAAATTTTCCTAATTTATACTTTATAAGGCAAAACAAATTTGTGTTAGATCCGTGATGACAAAACACTTTATTCTTTAAGGGAGACATTTCAGCTTAACTTCATGTGTAGCAGTGCATTCAGATCTCAGTAGGAATATCTAATTCTATCTGAGATTGACTTCAGATGTACATGGGCGGCAGTAGGCACTTACCATCATGTGGACTGCATGTTCGTCTGCTACTCCTAAATTATAAAAAAATACTTGCTTCCAAAATACCAAAATTTCAGAGTGCCAAAAATCAAATTCTACATGCACGGCATTCTCGTTATATCAAACCTGTCGACGGTAAAGAAATTTACAGGAAGTAACTACTATCCGAAAGAAAGGTTATATAAGATTGCAAGACACGCCAGGGGAAGCTTGTCTAAAAATATAAATTAAATAATTGGCCAAGTGCAAGTCGAACTCGCTCACTGAGGGTTCCGTACCACTAAAATTTCATATCTTTTTTTATTTTTAGTATTTGTTATTATGGAAGGCATTGCAGTAAATGCATTGTGAAAATTTGAACTGTCTACCTATTACAGTTCAATACTTAAAGCGAAAGACGTCGAAAGATAGCGTTTTCTTATATGACGAGTCCTATTTATTTTCAACTCTTTAAGTGTCTATCTATTACGGTTCAGGAGATAGAGCCTTGTGGCAGACGGACAGACGGCCAGCGGAGGCTTAATAATAGGGTTCCGTTTTTACCCTTTGGGTACGGAACCCTAACATATACATACGAGTATACATATCACTCGTAACCGCTGGCCAGCTCATTAATAACCCCTTCAACCCACATATCAGACGCCGCAGCAGCTATATGTAATCGAGTGTTACGTCTGGCAGCGTTAGGAATAGACGAAATGTCAGACTAGAATAGAGCACGTAATATTAGTGTGCTGTGGCTTAATTGTGCAATCGGTCAAGCTGAGAACTGCCCAAGCAGGATACTGGGATCCGTTAGTAAAATCAATTTTAACCCAATTTCGCCTACTTAAGTTTTGTTGGCAATTTTTCGAGGGCATTCTTGTAAAGATCAGTTAAAATGTATTATTTCTAATTAGTCTTCATTGTTGAAATGAACATGTTAAATAAGTAAGCAAATCAAGCTCTAGGTTAGTCGTAAGAAGTAAAGTTTTATTTAAAACTTGTGAATATTTTTCTAAAGTTTCATTACAAACAATTAATTTTCAATTGTACTGTTCAATTGTACTTTAAACACTCCACTTTCAAGATATCTATGATGAACTGAAACTTATTCAAGGGAGACAGACTTTTCCGAGGCGTTCCAGCTTAGTCCTCAGGTGTAGCGGCGCATCTGTGGCCGACCTCAGTTAGAAATATCTAATCCTATCTGCGGTTGATTACAGATGTCCATGGGCGGCAGGAGCCACTTACCATCAGGTGGACTGTATGCTCGTCTATTTCTCCTATATTATAAATAAAATATTTTTCCTATATATTTGTTTTAATTTTTCTTGTAAATAGATATTTTACATGACATTTAACATCTTCATAACGATTATTGCTTTATGTACAGCGTACACTTATATCACAAATTTTCGTAACTTATTCACGTTTTTCTGCTTTCAGTATTGTCTGATGTGACCGGACGTTTTATAATAAACCTGACTCTGTGTATACGCTACAGCATGTGAGTTGCGCCATTTGTGACGCGCAGAGCTCATGAGACTAACGAACTTTGTCAGCCAAGTGTGGCGTAGAACGTGTGGAATGATGTTCGGTGTTTATTGGTTAAGAAAGCTGGCGCTTAAGATTTTTGTTTGATCCCAACATGCATGTCATTAAACGACAATAACCTTATATTGAACACAGTTTGGTAAATATCTGAAGTTTAATTATGAGTATTTGTTAAGCACTCTTCGTAACTTTTCATTAATTTTGAGAACATCGGTTATCGCTGCGGTCTTATTAACTTTCTCGCTCGACTGGACCAAACTATCGACTTTCCACACAGATTGTCCAGGGTGTAGAAAATAATAAAATTTGTCGGAGCAAAACGCAAATCTACTCAGGAATACACGTCTTCAACAACAACGAAGAAATTTAATCTGGTTCAACTATTTCACTGTTTTTACGTAGTGTCTTATTCCTGTCACGCAGGTTTATCTTTATAGCCGCGTGTGGATTTGGACCGCATGCATGCCACTTGCATTCAATCGTTTCGTAGGTATACTATACCTATCATGTAGACAACGTGCATAAGGAATACGGTCACGGACCCGTGGGTTACGTGGATTTCGTTACGTTTCACGCATGCGGGTAAGACAATCACGCAGTCATAAGCCCGCGTGACGGTAAGTAGGCCCTTATTGGGTAACTCGTTAATTCAGGGTTTCTCATCTCTAGCTTCTTTACGTGTGGAATATATTACATGTAGCACAATATTATAACTCTATTTCTGATTTTAATTAACAATTTTAATTGAGTTGTTAATAACTAAAAATGTAGTTCACGTCTAGAATAAATTGACACCACCTAAGTGGTGGCTTTGCTCGACGTCTATATTTGCGTAAATATGCAAAAATAAATATTTAGATACACAATATATTCTAAATAATATGCAGCAAATTCATCAATCAAGCATGTTGGTAGTGGCAAATGTAATGAATATGAATTGGTATTTTAATATGATTAACATTAAAGAAACCTTTATTCTTCGTTTACATCTACTGGAATTTTTATAGCTGGCATTACATCATTTCATGTTAGTTTGTCAAGAACATAAAAGTGGTAAATACAATATGAGTATAAGCACATATCTTTTCAAATAATATATACCAACAGTTAATTTCAAGTTGATCAGGTACGTAATTAGAGCCATAAGCAAAAGCCTAAACTCTAAGTAAAACAATAGTTTGCTTTAACAGACCCGATTGAGCTCGCAACTTGTCTGGGCGCTAATCTTTTTTAGACGAAACCTACGCATTGCCGTCTAGATTATGTTTATATCCCACATAAATGTAATCATGGGCGCTTGTACAACTTGCTTTCAATACATAAATAAGCTAGACGTATCATGTTAGGTACGAGTAATGTTAGGTAAATCACAAAACAAGCGACCCCCGGAAGGACAGCGGTTTGTGTGGTCGCATATAGCTGTAATCACCAGGGGATGTCAGAGGAGCGTAAATTGCTCCCCCCAGGGCAGAGCCCAATAAAAGGGCATCGCGTTAGGAGGACTCCGGTTGTGTCGTTGGAGATCCCGGAGTTCTCCACCAAACACATAACCCGGCGTCACTACCATGGCGTCGGGTACCTTTTGAAGGTTTCCCCCTCGTCAACAAAAATAAAAAAAAAATAAAAACTAGCGTAGGCTAGTACCTACGCAGTATAATAGTAAATATGTAGGTAGCACTGGACCTTTGTCGCTTTATGATGCAGCTTTTTAGATCCGAGTACGTAGGCACAGGCTTACATATGAGGACATCATCTTAGTCCTATGAAGTGGTAACCCATCTGTGATCGGCCTCAGATAAAGTCTGTTCGATATGGAGTTATCAATAGGCAATAGTGACCATTTGCCATCAGGTGGTATTCTATTTCTACCTCATACCAGCAGTATTAAACGCTGCTGTGTCTAGTCTGAAGGGTGTGGTAACGGAATCATACTTTTCCGAGGCGTTCCAGCTTATAGTCCATATACCTTTATAATTTTCCCAAAGATGTGTAAAGTTTATTGATGGGACTTCGCTCACTTGAACGCTTTGGATTTTTAAAATCATACATTGATTAAGAAGTATCATTTCAAATAAAAAATATACGCGACGAATAGATAACCTCTCTTCCTTTGGGAAGTCCGTTAAAAATTGTCTAGAAGAACCGCAGAGTTCAATCCAGCAGGTGATTTTAGACGTTTATGAATGATACGCCAATTGGCCGAGAATTAGGAACATTGTTAACCAATATTATTTTCAATAATACTTGTGCCAAATTTCAAAGAGGAAGCGATCGTAACGCACGCTCGTAACTGCGCAAGCTAATGAGCACGCGACGCTTTGAACTCGAAATTATTTCAGGAGAACAATGTTGCATTGTCGTTCTGAGAAAAACAAATCTTCACACGCCGCGTCCGATTGTTTACTATGAAACCTGGCTCGTGTTCTGTTACCATCCATGTGGCAGGGATGGCGATTCTTTCTGAAATATCGATTCTTGAATGGAAGTGTAAAAAATCGAGGCCCAAAGAATCGATTACCCAAAAATGTCTATAACACATTCAACTAACTTCGAAATAATAAATATAGTTTTAAAAACTAAAAAACACGCCTATATGATAAAATCAACTTAAAAGTAGAAAAGTATTCTATTTCATTCTTTCATACATGCAGGGTAAGATAAGGATGTATGTTGATCTCTTTCTACTGAAAAACGGAGTTACTCACTGACAAACATACAAGTGAAGCTAATATAAAGCGTGTAAAAAGATCTTTCGATTTTCTAGGATGAAAGATCGATTCACGGAATCGATCAATTGATTGATTGATTGATTGAGGGGATCGATTAAAATAATAGATTTTTTGGCACAAAAAGCTCAGATCGCCATCCCTACTGTGTGGGCTGCACTGTGAGTGTATTTGATGAACTTCCTCGCGGGGTCGTTAGATGAACTTACTTACTGCCATAGTGCAGTACAAAATTACGCGAATAGAATAGGTACTGGTAATTTATCAAAAGAATTTAGGGTAATTTCGGAGTTCACAAATATCAAATCCAAATCTTTACGCGAAATGTGGAATTAAAGTTGGCCAATAAGTTCCAAGTTTTTTCAAATTGATAGATAAATATAAAAAATCAATATGTTTTAATAATATTTAAGTATAGGGTAAAACGGAATAATTTTGAATTTACAGGCAGACTGTTCTATTATATTTATTTGTACAGAATTACTGATGCTATACTGTAGGTGCAATTCTCAATGCATGTCTGTGTTACTATGATACATGTAGGTATGTACTCGTAGGTCGAGCCGTCCAGCAAGCAACTCCGCGAAGGACGGCGGTATGTGTGGTCGCATACCGTCGTAAACACCAGATGGTGTGGTGAGTTTCAAGCTCACCTAGGAGGAGCCCGAAGGGGCGGCGTGTTCAGAGGACTCCGGTTGCGTTCCGTAGGAGATCCCGGAGTCCTCTTGGCAACGCTGAGGACGGCCACCGGGGGGGTTTTTTTTGCGGTAAGAATCCCACATAGCCCAGTGTCGCTCCCACGACACTGGGTATTTCTTGAAGGATTCCCCCTCGTAGACAAAAAAAGGTATCTTTAGTTTATATAGATCCTTATTGTCAATATACTCCTTTAAAAGTTTATGCCATTTTATGAGATTTGTGTAGCAAATCAGCTTGTATTCCACCTTTCTTATTTTTTATAATATAGAAGTAGCAAACGAGCACGCAGTCCAACTGATGGTAAGTGGCTACTGCCGCCCATGGACATCTGTAATCAACCCCAGATAGGATTAGATATTCCTACCTGAGGTCGGCCGCAGATGCGCCGCTACCCCTGAAGACTAATGTCTCGGAAAAGAAAATTAAAGGCAGAATACATTTCAATCTATAATAGTATTGTTATCTATGGATTATTTCTTAGAAATAGCCAAAAACAAGTTCAATTGAAACATCAAAGCTACTTTGTTTACTAAAGAGCTTTGTTTAAAACCATTAGAGACTAACAAACCGGTTTATTTAGGTATATTTACGTAATTACCTTAAAATAGTACGTATGGGCTTATTGTATCAGCTGTCAAAGCCGATGAGTTTAGATCAGGGGTCGGCAACCTGCGGCTCTTTTGATGTGTGTACTCTTTCGCTAATATGATTTAATTTATAATAAAAAAATCTACTATTTTTCGATCACGTGACCCTGCAAAACCTTTCGTTCATATTTCAACTAAATTCTTTGTTATTGAAAAATTGAAAATATTTTTTTTTTACCTAAATGTAAAGTGTATATCTAATAATACAATATACATAATATCTAATTTATTGTCAATATACACTACTTATGAATGAATAAATAGATACTTTTCTTATGCATAAAAAGATTAGTTTTTTTCTATCAAAAATATTTATTTATGCAAGTACTATTTACTGTGGGCAAAAAATAATTATGTGGCTCATTAAATACTTTGAAATTTTGTAAATTGTAATTTTTGACTCTACCCTCTTCTTTGACTTTTTGAATTTGATAAAAGGTTGCCGACGCCTGGTTTATACCCAGCCAGATGGGTGTTAAATCCTCTCATAGTATTAATAGAACCCCTTATGACTACACGTAATACGTAATTTAATGTGTTATTACAGTTACAACACCCATAGGTTTAGAAGAAAACTACAAATGACTTTTTAAAGTAAAGAATTACATACAGCCGAGCAGAGAACCTCCTTCTAAATAAGCCGGTATAAAAGTGACCACCCGAATAGCGCGGCGGTCATCATACCGCTCTGACACGCAATGGGTTCCGGGTTTGATTCCTGTCCAAAGATAAATAAATTATGAATTTGGTTTTCTGCTTTGGGTCTGGTGTTTGTGCCTTTATGTGTATCCATGACACCATGCCACAGAAAAATCCTAGGGACTATGACTGTAAAAAGCCTTAAAACATAGCCGGTATTACAACCTCTGTATTCCCGTATAAAGTAATAACAACTTCATTAAACCGTTTCTAAGAAAACCAAACAAAGAAACAGATAAATAACGCATAATCATAAAATGTGTAACACACACTCTTATTTTTTTATAAATAGGTATATTTTAGTGAATCATTCAACAATGACAAAGTAATTAAGCTCGTAATTAATAAATATAGAACACAAGTACAGATAATGTGACCAAACGGAAACAAATTTTAGTCTTGATTTACGCAACCCTCGGTATAAACAGATTGCTTGCTCGACGATAGTTGTACAAACCATTAATCATCGACGTAGATAGGAACAATAAGTAGAAGCGCCGTCAGGCGCGGACTGGACCCAATGCGATGATTGCGTTGCGCTATCACACCACACAAATGCTTTTGTGCGCGGTGCTTACAGCCAAAATCGGCGACGCGGCCGGTACAATGTAAAAAAATCATCTTTTTGAAGTTTTTATAGAAATTGTCTTATCGAAAGGCAGCTTATTCGAAAAACGGTATCTTCGTGATATGTCAGTGACAAGTTTTGCGCCGGATGCAACGCATTGTATAGCTTTATGGTCTCCTCATGATATGGCAGTAATAAGTTTTGCACTGAATAACGCAAGGTGTTGCGTATGTCAGCTTTTTGAATTCTTTTCTACAAAACATCTGAAAGCGGTAAGCCCTCGCTACGCGCTCACTCAAGTCTATTAACATTGAACAATGAACATGTCTATGAAGGAAGAAGGATGGGTCGCGGCCGCGCCTTGTATACGCTCAGCTTGTCTATATGACTTAATATCATACTCGTATATACTAAGTTATTAAATAATATAATCATTAAATATTCCTACATTCTTCTTAAGCCGTTCTATAGGGTGTTTTAATATTAGGTATATTACTTAACAATAGTTTAAATTTAGTACAGAATATCGAGGGTGATAGAACCCTGTATGGTTCGAATTTGGCGACACCACCACATCTATTTCTGCCTAATAATAACAGTGTCCAACGTTGTTATGTTCTGGTTTGAAGGATGTGGAGGGAGAGAAATGTTTATCCGAAGCATTCCAGCTAGTCCTTAGGAGTAGCGACTTATCATCAGGTGGACTGCTAGTCTGCTGCTCTTATATTATAAAAAAACGGTATCGATGTAATCATATGACTTGTAGCAGTTTACAGTACTTACTATATATGCGAAGCCAGGCGCGTAATTAAACAAGACTATAAAGAGACCCACTTTGCGATTAAAAATCTTCACTTTAACGGAATTATCAATCGCATTTTTATGGAGACCCTATCGTTTCCCGGTATACGTCGAACGAACTCTTCTCGGAAAGATATTTGCGGTTTTGTATTAATTAGCCGCAGCATAAACTTCCAACTTGATAATCGTGCCGTGTAGGTATAAATAGGGCCTATTCACACGTACTACAAGGGTACCTTCACATGTAGTACAACCACGACAGTAAAATGTCAGCAGTTACGTGTGAATAGCATCGCTGCATCTTGTATGTGGGAACTAAGGAAACGTGTCTTTGTGATAGAGTAATCGGCCTTTAACGGAGCATCCTAGTGGCCACTGATGGTTCAATTAAAATGCATCGTGTCTCGAGTAAACTTTTATTAATACCAACTTAATTTTACAGTAAACCTATCTTTTATAGGGCGTCTTAGTTTCTTACATTAGTGTTTGCTTTGTGGATGCAATATGATGTAATGCTTTATTAATTAGGTATATGTAAAAAATATGGCATTAAAAAAAGATAATAATTATTATTAAAAAAAAGACAAACCCACTGAGTTTCTTACCGGATCTTCTCAGTAGAGGTCGCGTTCCGATCCGGTAGTAGCTTAAGAAAAATATTGTATCTGACAATTTGTAAGTGCCGTCGTTGGCCTATACAAAATAAATATATATGTATTTCATTTCAGTTCACTGTTAATTTGTACGACGAAATGTGTTCTATGTGAAACCTTTTTCATACATTTCACCCCTCTTCGTAGCTCTCACTGTGGTACGTGTGAACAGATACATAATCGTACAGACTTACAGAACTGACATCATCTAACCAAAAGAAGCCTAATTCATTTCTCTTGATTACAAAATTGGCTCTTAGTTCAGTAACATATAGCACAGAACACTATGTAGGGTTGTAGTAAATAAAACCTTATGTTACGAAACGGAGTTAAGATGTGCGTACGAGTCGTGAATAAGCCAATGCAATTAATTGTGCTATTGTTGTGTCACATAACAGGACCAGCGATTTATCAGGTCAGTTTAGAGTTTATATTTACACACGATAATTCGTCTTTGAAACAAGTTAATCTAATGTTAACTATAGTCTGATTCATAATTAGGTGTCCAAAATGTAAACAAAGGTGTTGACCTATCAAGAAAATGTGTTTCAAATGGTAGTTTCTTATTTTTGACAATATTAAATTAATACAACAATAATAAAATAATAATCTAAATAAATTAAGACCAATTCACATTTTCTAATATTTACATTACCTCAATTTCGTTCCATACAGTAATAATAATAAAAAACAAGGTTTATGGTAGAAAATTAAAATGTGATAATGGTAACACAATCGGAACCCAAAACATTTCTTGTGCTGTCATTTTTAAGTTTCGTAGCTGATGTTATTCATTTTCGTGATAGTAATTGAACTCGAATGTATTATCGTTTTCATAGCGCGTTTGTTAAATTGTGAATAATTGTAAAGTTTTCGTGTTTTCTTGAGTTTGTTAAAGTTCTTGTTTCTTGTTAATTTTGACAGTGACATTTGTTTTTTTACATTTTGGACACCTAATTACGAATCAGACTATAGTCCAAGAAATGGTAATGCTTCGTCGTCAACGCATTACTGTCCCACTGCTGGGCACGGGTCGTCTCGTCTCTCAGGGTGAAAAGGATTAAACTATAGGCCACTGCGCCGGCCAAGTGCGTGATGGTAGTTCTTCCCATACGTTGAGAACTTTTTTTTGTGATCCGTGAGGTATGCAGGTTTCCTCTCGATGTTTTCCTTCACCATTGAAGCAAGTGCTAATTAATTTGTGATAGGTTTTAAAAAATGAGCCTGGGGACGAGGGGGAAACCTTCGAAATAACCCGACGCCATGGGAGTGACGCCAGGTTATGTGGGATTTTTACAGCACTAAAACCCCCCCGGTGGCCGCCCTCAGAGTTTGGTGGAGAACTCCGGGATCTCCAACGGAACACAACCTGAGTCCTCCTCACGCAATGCCCTTCTATCGGGCTCTGCCCTGGGGGGAGCAAATTACGGTCCTCTCACATCCCCTGGTGATTACAGCGATCTGCGACCACACAAACCCCTGTCCTTCCCGGGGTCGTTTGCTGGACAAAATATTGAGAATACAATGATATCCTCAATATTTTAAAAGTGCGAATATTCTTCGAATACGAAGAAGCACTTGGGTATACGTTTACGCCCTGATATAATATGTAGCAGTGACATTTCGAATAACACATCGCGAGATCCTGTCGCTAGATATAATCGAATGGTGTTACAATTTATTTTGCATATAAATACGTTGCTGAATTCCTCGATCATTCGTAAGCTGCGTGTTATTGTTCTGTCAGTACATTTTATATTGTATGAAATTGGTTTCATTACAGTGTAGGTATCGTTTTTATTGATATTTAAATATTTTAATTGGTATTGGTCTTGGGCGCAGTAAACTAATTTTAGTATATACTTATACTTATATAATATCAAATCAATTTTTTTTATTCAATAAGGTTCTTTACAGAGCACTTTTTGTATGTCAGTAAATCTACCACCACTTCACAAGGTGAATTGTTATGGAGAAGAAACGAAACAGCGAAAGAAACTCCATAACACACATCTTTTAAAAGATATTTTTACAATGTTAATCTTAACCTAATGGTACATGTGGAGCTGGAACTATTTCAGACCACACCGTTTATAGCTTTACATTTCATAAGTTTCGTACCCTGAAAACTGAATAGCGCATGTCTACGATGGTAACACCGCTATATTATATACCTAGGTACTTTTTTTTTTCTTTTTGTTTACGAGGGGGAAACCTTCAAAAGGTACCCAGTGTCGTGGGAGCGACGTAGGGAATAACAAAACAACCATGAAAGCTTTATTGTTAAGCTTTAATTGTTGTTATGAGGTTTTTTGTGGTTATGATTATGATTGAGGTTAATTTTATTAAAATTTGATCTTATTATGAAGTTTTGAAGGTAGTAGAACCCTTTGTGGTTCGACTCCGGCGGCACCACCGCCACACCTATTTCTACCTAATAACAGCAATGTTAGGCGCTGCTGTGTTCCGTTTTGAATGGTGAAGTAAGGGAGACAGACCTTTACGAGGCGTTCCAGCTTAGTCCTCAGGGGTAGCGGCGCATCTATGGCCGTCCTCAGGTAAGATATCTAATCCTATCTGGGGTTGATTACAGATGTCCATAGGCGGCAGTAGCCATTTACCATCAGGTGGACTGCATGCTCGTCTGCTGCTCCTATATTATAAAAAAAAATCTAAAGTATAAGTAATTCTGAAGTAATTGTAATCATCCTTATTTGACGCATTTGGAAAAATAGATCAGAGTAGGTACATTTTCGACGTACGACGAAGTTGCGCGCGCCCACGCTTCACATAATGTACAGTATTATTCACTTTAGTCTATTCATAGTTTGTTTTGTTAAAAAGTTGAATCCATAATAATGTTTTATAACGTTTTAAGTAACCACGAAAGGAGATATTGAATCGTCACCGGCCTTGCGTGTAACCCTGAGTTCTAGAATTAGGGCTCGCTTTTAACTAAACTTCTATCTCTAAACATGGCATCCTACGAAGAATAATTTATTAATTGCTGAAATAATTTGTATTTAATTCCACTTTAATGATAAACATCACGAAACTGTATCGTCAATACTAACTTTGAATCGCCATTAACGTCACCGTATAATCTGGTCTTGCCAAGGTGAAAATAATTATTGTTCTAAAGTAAGTGTGGTGGTTGTATTAAAGTTAAATTATTAACAACACGTAAATGGTTAATATTGTAATTGACTTCAATAATCGGCAGGTATTTTATCGGAAGGAATAAACTACAGATATTCCTGCGAACTAAGAAATGCCTCAGCAGTAGCAGTGATAGCCTAGTGGTTAAGAACTCGACCTCTCCTCGACTCGACCTCGAGGGGTCCGAGGTTCAAATCCCAGGCTACCTCTGATTTTTCAAAGTTATGTGCGTATTAGAAATTAATTATCACTTGCTAAACGGTGAATGAAAACATCGTATGGAAACCTGCATACCTGATACATTAAAAAAAAAATCTCAAATGTATGTGGAGTCTACCACTGGCCAAGTCCAGTGGGTGGACTATGGCCTAATCCTTCTCATTATGAGAGGAGACCCGTACCCAGCAGTGGAACAGTCATGGGTTGATGATGAAGAAATGCCTCATAAATATAAGGTTGACACCCTTCAGACCAAAAGACATTACTATAACTCTGCTACTACAGACTAGAAAAAGATAGTCCGAACAGAAATGAAGTTCCCTTTTCTGAACAGCCATCTTGAGCAGGACACCCGAGGAATATGAAGGCGTATGTTTTGCTAACTAACTAACTAACTCTTGGACAAACACGGTTGCCTCATGCGTATGTCAGCCGGCACGTACACACTTCAACGGAAACGCAAAAATTTTTCATGGTAGAAATGGGTGCAGGGGTTGTGACTTCTTGATGGAATCACACTGACTCTACCTTTCAATGTTAGCGATGTTAGCGAAATATTACGTCACTTTGTTACGAATTACGAACTCATGACCTTTACGTAATGGCGATAAAACTTTTTGTTGAAATACATTTTGAAGTAAAGTTAATCAAAAACATTCCTGTAAAAAGTTTCGAAACACTTTCGATGTAACAAGTTTCAGAACCCGAGAAGAGCACACTCAAGTTTCTTATTACTTTTCGTTATGAACTTAGGAAATTACTCGTGTTATTAAAATAGACAGGCACTTTAAGAAATAGTTTATAAGTAATTAATGGCTAGTTATTGTTATAATATGGAAAAAGACGTACCTACGAATGTCTTTATCAATAGCTATGAAAAAAATCAACGGGTTGCACTCCGGGAGTGCCGCCAGAAGCGAAAACTTTCGAACCTAACCTAACCTAACCTGCATAATAAAATATAACAAATAAAAAATGAAACCGACACCCATTAACATATTTTAATGGCAACTGGTGCTGAACCCGGATCACTTGACTTTTGCAGTTTGCTTCGCCTCCTTACGAATTTTCGATCAGAACACGTAACCTAACCTAACCTAACCTAACCTAACCTAACCTAACCTGCATAATAAAATATAACAAATAAAAAATGAAACCGACACCCATTAACATATTTTAATGGCAACTGGTGCTGAACCCGGATCACTTGACTTTTGCAGTTTGCTTCGCCTCCTTACGAATTTTCGATCAGAACACGTGATCCTGACGCGAGTTTAAAATTTTTTACCTATCACAAAAGTCCACAACGCTAAAGAAGTTTTCACTTCAAAAAATATAATTATGTCTGTCACCACCACTGTCTTTGTCTTTGCCCAAAGACAGTGGTGGTGACATTATTTTTATGGTAGTGTTTTTGTTTTTATATTTTTGTTTTTCATTTTTGTATACATGTAAATTTTGCAAATTAAGTTATTTTATATTTATAGTTTAATTTATTATTTTTAATTTTCTGTATTATAATTGTAAATATTTTTCAATTATGTCTGAAAGGACACGTTCAGTTTTTACATAAACGGAGCCGTACCCGTGCAAAAAATTACCTATTCATAAATACTTGAAAAACAATAACGTTAGCCTATATTACGAATTTGGGGTAACTGACGTAAACAAGGCCGTATTTACGTCGAAATAGGTCAGGCCGCGACATCTACGCGGGCTGCATTCACGACCAAGGGACCACCCTAAGATACTGTTCCAGATTCAGTCATAAACAGTATGCGTATAATTGATTTAATAAGTCGAGATAAGTGTGCTGGTTTTCAGAATGTGTCTGTTTCACGTAGAAATAATACTTAGTATTATATATTTACTTATAATATAGGAGTAGCAGACGAGCATGCAGTCCACCTGATGGTATGGCTGATGCCGACCATGGTCATCTGTAATCAAATACAGATAAGATTAGTTTCCTACCTGAGGTCGGCCACAGATGCGCCGCTACCCCTAAGTTGGAATGCTTAGGAAAAGCTTATCCCTAACCACACCCTTCAATCCAGAAAGCAGAAGCGCTAACCACTGGTGTTATTAGGCAGAAATAGTTGCGGCGGTGGTGCCGCCGAAGTCGAACCATAGGGGGCTCTACCATCTTCGAATAATATACCCTTTTTTTTTTGTTTACGAGGTGGAAACCTTCAAAAGGTACCCGGTATCGTGGGAGCGTCGTAGGGTTATGTGGGATTCTTACCGCACTAAAACCCCCCCGGTGGCCGTCCTCGGCGCTGCGTAGAGGGCTCCGGGATCTCCAAAGGAACGCAACCGGAGCCCTCTTAGCGCGTTGCCCCGTCGGGCTCCGCCCAGGTGAGCTTGGCGCTCGCCACACCGTCTGGTGCGTACGACGGTATGCGACCACACATACCGCCGTCCTTCCCGGGGCCGCTGGCTGGGCGGTTCGAGCTCCCACTCTTGCCACCCGCAACCCCGGAAGCCCCCTTTTAGTCGCCTCTTACGACAGGCAGGGGATACCGTAGCCCTATTCTGGTCCCGAAACTACAGGTACATCGAATAATATACCCTAGGTCACAATTATGATTACTTGGCAAGTTAAAAATCAACTACGAAATTGTTTCTTAAATTTTATTATTTTGGGAAAAGTCAAACTATACTAAGACTTATACCGACCACCACTTGTACCACAGAATTGTTCTGAAATTAATGTAAACATTTCATTTTCTCCTTCTTTTTAAATCTCTTTTGACCTAAAAAAAACCTAAATGAGAGCTTTTATTTTTAATGAAATATACAGAAAATATACTTTGTGAATATGGAATTACTTTGAGATTTAGGTACATACCTAGTATATTGTACGCTACTTTTACCGTAGGTATATGTAAAGCATTATCCTTACTAATATATTATATATAAATCCGAAAGTAACTCTGTCTGTCTGTCTGTTTGTCTTTTATTCACGCCTAAACTACTGAACCGATTTAATGAAATTTTGTAAAAAGATAGTCTTAGACCCGAGAAAGGACATAGGATAGTTTTTATCCCTGAAATTCAACGGGAACTAGGGATGGCGATCTAAGATCGATTGCGGGCACCACTAGTTTATTATATTATAGTAGTTGAAATATTTGAAATCTTATAAGATAGAGGATTTAGTATTTTTTTTTTCAATCTACTCAATCTTTGCCATAAACAAAACATATTGCATTATCCAATATAGGTCAGGTCACGTTACGGGTTGCAACGGCGCCTACTGACCCAAATACAGAAACCACCCCCTCCTTACATATTTTCGGACCCCTCGCGTATCCAAGTGTATCTTGGGTGATAAACAACATTGTTTGAGACGTATTTTCTTTTTTACATTTTTTTAAAGAATACTTAGGCGTGTAGTTTGGAACTTGTCTTTAAGCCTTTATAGCACGTTATTAATATCTAATGCTCATTAGTTAAAAAAATCTTAGGTGTATGTGTAATATATGAACCTTGGATTCCTGGAATGAAAGGCTAATTTTATGTCACCAGGCTAACAATACATACCTAATTATGAAGTGTATTCATCTTAAAAACCTTTGTATTTTGGTATCCTTCCCCTAAATAATTTCCCAAGCTTTTAAGAAACTAAAATATTGAAATGTTTGATTAACTTCGTTTTTAGTGTTCTATAAGAATTTAGGTTCAAAACTTAGGTATAACTACTAGTTGTCCCTGCAGTACCGGGACCAGAATAGGGCTACGGTATTCCCTGCCTGTCGTAAGAGGCGACTAAAAGGGGCTTTCGGGGTTGCGGGCGGCAAGAGTGGGATCTCAAACCGTCCAGCAACCGACCCCGGGAAGGACAGCGGTTTGTGTGGTCGTATATCGCTGTAATCACCAGGGGATGTGAGAGGAGCGTAAATTGCTCCCCCAGGGCAGAGCCCGATAGAAGGGCATCGCGTTAGGAGGACTCCGGTTGTGTTCTGTTGGAGATCCCGGAGTTCTCCACCAAATGAGGACGGCCACCGGGGAGGTTTTAGTGCGGTAAAAAACCCACATAACCCGGCGTCACTTCCATGACGTAGGGTCCCTTTTGAAGGTTCCTCGTCAACAAAAAAAAAAGGTATAACTACTAGATATAGTGAGTATTCATTTTAAATTTGATAATTAATAATAAAACGAAATATATGTACAATGTACATGAATTTACTTAAAAGATTATTTACTTTGTAATATATCAGAAACGTAGTAAATTAATTTTCACAAAAAAGTATAAAGTTTATACTATTTTAAACTACTGAAACTAGACAATGCGCCTAATTAATGCAATTTAGATACAACTAACAATATCTAGACGCGAAACTAAAATTTTATTTGATGATTCCTTAATTATTTTACTTAGAATTTTGTAAACGAGCTTGATTCTTAAGGCTTTTAGTGTGAAATAAAATCAGTTTAAAGTTAAACCGAATTTTAATTACTCTAAAACCGTTGCAGTAATTACCCGCGGTGTATGTAAAAGAACGTAATTAGTCCACGAGTCAAACGAGGTACAGTCAGCGTCGAAAATATATGAACAGATTAATGTTTCAAAATACCTATACACGCAAACAGTCATAAGAAGCTAAACAGCCCTAGCATCGTAATTAGATGAACATTATAAAGCGTCAAAATTAGACGAACACTAATACGTCAAAAGTAGCTGAAAACCGTATGTGCAAAATGGCTAACGTCACTAATATGATATGTCACTGTTCAGCTACCTTTGACCTTTTTACTACATTAATTTACTTTTCAAACTTAACGACGATCATCGAATTATGGCGCTAGTTGTGTTTAGCTTATGAACGCTTGGTTGTATACGTATTTTTAAAACCTTAATCTGTTCATCTACATTTGGGGCTGACTGTACATTGTTGGGAGCGCTCGGTTTCATGCTAGGTACTTAATTAAAAATGTTTATCTTTTTCAATACAACGACCTGTGAGCAACGATTCAGATAATGCAGCCAGCTTTGTAGTTTTTATTATAATATTGAAGTAGCAAACGATGCACTTTACCTGATGGTAAGTGGTTACTGTCGCCCATGAACTGTAATCAACCTCAGATATTATTATATTCCTACCTGAGGTCGGCCATATGCATTGCAGGACTAAGTTGGATACCTCACAATATAAAATATATCTTCCCTACCACTTCCTCTTGTGCGGACTAAGCGTTATAGCAACACATTCCTGCTGCTAACCGCCAAAGAATGGAACACACTCCCGCCTTCGTTGTTTCCCGATACATACGACCTGGGATTGTTCAAGTCAAGGGTGAATAGGCTACTTCTAGGCAAGCGTGTTTTATCCAAGGCTGCATCTCACTTAACATCAGGCAACGTTGCAGTCAAACGCAAGCCTATAACAAGATAAAAAAAAGTAAGTGTGACGTTGGTGCCTCCGAACCACAAAGAGTTCTACCACTTTCAGTTTACTTGTCATCTGATGGATTTTAAATGTAGTTTTTGTTTTATACTTTATTCGGACGCTCAGTGCTTACTTATCCAATCATGGAGAGAGCTATGACTGATATTTCTTTAGACGTAGTAAATAGACAAGTTTGCAAACACTTGATTTAATCCCTTAATCTAATGGTCGCTAGAAATTTATCTCTTGCTTAAACGGTGAAGGAAAACATCGTGAGGAAACCTGCATAAAGAACTACGTACTAAATTCGTCTCACTCTGAGATGAAACCCTTGTCCAGCGTGGAACAGCAATCGGATACTCAGACCCTTGTCCTGCACGGGACAATAGTGAACTGTTTACACTCTTAGTCACCTTTCATGAAATCCACGGAGAATACAGTATCCTACTAAGACCGGCACCACACACTATAAAGTAGAATTAAATAAAATAACTCCCATAAACGCGCACGACAATTTACAGAAGATTAAAGAAAGAAGCGCCGTTTTCGTACAAGTCGTACAGATAAAGCTAAAACGACATTGGCGTGATTCTAAGAATTTGTTCACCAAACAAGTTGGAGTGTAACACACGCATTGACAACCTGTACTACAATTTCACGCACACATGTGTTCTGGCTGTTACACGACCCGGCAGCGAATACGCGATGACTAAACGTTGAAGCACAGCCGGTTTGGATCTGTTATGGAGATGTGATCTACGGTGTTTTCTTATCTGATATTTTTAGGGCACAAAACAACAAAGTTACAAACAACAACAACAACAGGTTACAAAGTGTCGTAATGTTTACCACCCGTCCGTTCACGTATACTCTGTCTTACTTAAAGGACCATTCGAACCATGTCGGTTGACACTTTCACAGAATATGTATATGCTTATATTATTAATTGGTATATGTGCCGTATTTAAGTAATTATAGGAGACACTTAACAGTGGATAATTAAAAGCGGTCTACATGTAACAAACGTGTCAATTCCATCGTTATTTCTAGCTAAGCTCTATCTCAAATAAATATAGTTCAAAAAACTAAAAAACACGCTTTTATGATAAAATCAACTAAAAAGTAGAAAAGTATTTTATTTCATTCTTTCATACATGCAGGGTATGATAAGGATGTATGTTGATCTCTTCCTACTGCAAAACGGAGTTACTCACTGACAAACATACAAGTGAAGCTAATATAAAGCGTGTAAAAAGGAGACACAATAGATTTGATTGCAGTACATATCTAAATAAGACATCCATTAAAATTGACCAATTGTAAGTAGAGTTTAGAAACGAACTTAGTAAACAAAATTCGCCATAAAGAATCTATCCGCAATAAGGCTACACCAGCAACACACAATGACAATGCATCAGTGTGCGTATCAGTGTTGCGTGGGCAGAGAGCTTTCTCGGCGCAGCCTTGGCCGCGACACGTGCGACTAGGGACAGGCCCTTCAGGCTACGATTCTTTATAAGCTTCTACGAACGGTTCCGGTATTTATATTAATGTTACGATGTAACGTGATTATTATGTCGTATTGATATTTAGTATGTAGAATGGCGTTAACTTAAATCTGTGAATGAAGTGGGAGTCGGTTAAGATATGACATTGCTTCAGACAATTATCAACATCTCTCAAAATTATTTGAACTTGTGTATTTAAATTCTGGTTTATTTCGCACTCAGGCTCTTGTATTTCAGTGGGTACTTTAGTTTAGTTCACACCTTTCTACCGACACTCAGATCTGCTACACTTTAGAAATAGACTTAGCGATGGTTCTTTTTTAGTCAAATTATACTGACTCTACCTTAAATAAGGATAATTTACTTCGCTATAATTTATAATAATCCTTAGTTAGTGAAAAAGAAATAATACAATTACTCTATAACTATAAATAGAATACGTACCATTACGGGCGTATTGTTTCTAAGAATAGAGAAAACAAAGAACAAAATTATTCGATAACAATACCATTTTATGCCGTACTATTTCTAAGAGGGTAAACAAACCTCTCGATAATCCCGGGAAGTGTTACATCACTAGCGGGCGGGGGTGACCCCACCCTCGCCCCCTATCAGCTGAGCGTCACGTGTATGTAGCTAGTACACTCCACTCAGTGTAGTCAGGTGAACCCCACACACTGTATCATAAGGCTAACCGCGCAATAGCTTCTATCGCTTGAGGAACTACGATTTATGTCCGTTATTAATCAATCTGTCGATCGAATTTTTGTCAGGGAGAAATTGTCACAATTCGATATTTGGTAGGAAAAATATTGGATAGATTGAGAAGGATTAGGCCATAGTCCACCGCGCTAGCCAAATGCGTATTGGTAGACTTCACATACCTTGCAAAACTTTTTTTTAAGATTTATCAGGTACGCAGGTTTCCTCACGATGTTTTCTTTCGCCGTTGTAAGCAAGTGATATTTAATTTTTAATAAGCACATAACTTTGGAAAATCAGAGGTGCGTGCCTGGGGTTTAAACGGACCGCTCGATCAAGAGGCCGAGTTTCTTAACCCTTAGGCTATCACCGTAAATAATGCTTGGAGGATAGTAACCAGTAAGCGGTCGGCCTTAGAGAATTACGAGAGTGTACGATACATCATAACGTCATCTATCATAGACTTAAAGACAAGTTCCAGGTATATCGCTGAAATATACCCCAGCTGACGTTATATATACAGACCATAGATTAGTAAAGATACTTCGCCGCCTTGAAATTGAGTGAAGCCACAAACGGCTTATTTTAGTAAGTTCTTTTTTTTAATTCTTGACAAATAAAAACATTTTTAGAGAAAATTTACGAATAAATAACTAATACTGCGTAATTTACATAATAAATAAATAATTATTTCAAATATTTTAGGGACTTTTAGCACGGAGACATGGCAAAACTTTTTTACGTAACTATTTCAATTTTCAAAACTGGGTACATTTTCTTGTTAGGAGTGAGTAGTCTTTACTAATCTATGATACAGGCATTGAATGTGAGACAAGGGCCGTGTATTTTCTTTACAATATTTTGTGTTTATATTAGCGTGGCTGTGGTTAATAAATAAATACGTAATGAAAGGGGTAAGGATATATTTGAGAATATTTTGGGATATATTTTTTCTAACATCATAAAACATTTTAAAATATACATGTAAATAAGAGTAGATTTAATTGCTGGTGAGTAGCAGTCTAGCGGGAATGTATTAAAAATAAAGATGAATATTATAATGTTTAGAGATCAAGCACGTTATAGTGTCATAGAATTGATTGTGAGAGAAAATAAGGAATGGAGCTTTTTTATAATATAGGAGTAGCAGATGCATGCAGTCTACCTGATGGTAAGTGGCTACTGCCGCCCATGGACATCAGTAATCAACCCCAGATATGGTTAGATATTCCTACCTGAGATCGGCTACAGATGCGCCGTTGCCCCTGAGACTATGCTGGAACGCCTCAAAAACGTATGTCTCCCTTACCACACCCCTCAAATCAGAACACAGCAGCAGAAATAGGTGTGGCGGTGGTGCACCGGAGTCGAATAACAAAGGGTTCTACCACCTGTTATTGAATCTTTTATTATATAAAATAGTTTTTATTAATAATTAGACAACAATATTTTATAGAGAAATCCTTTTTATCTGTCTGTCTATCAACCTTATGTGTGTGTAAAAATGAATCGTTTATTGCTATACATAGAAGTAGACGTGTTGATAATTTATAAATAAATGAATGTTTTTCCTCTGTTGCCATTCACCATTTGCTATTTTGAAACTTGTTTCCTTGTAAAGTGTATAAATTTCCATCTATATAATCTATAAACATAGTCACTTAATATTTATTTATTTCGTTTCGTGTATCCGAAGTAGAGACTACCAGGATTCATAAAAAGACAATATCCCAATACACATACAATACGTCGTATACAACAAAATAAACATTAAATGTACATACTACAGCGGATATTATTACATTCGTAACATAAGAGATTCGGTCCTCACTATGTTTTGTAACCCGTCGATCTGATATGCGCGCGCGCATGAATGCATTCGCAGTGTGACGGCTTCCCCATATGGCCAAGGCTAGGCCTTTTATGGCTCACATAAGTGGCCACTCACCCACCGGCTGAACGAGCCAGCAATATCAATGAACCGGCCATCAATAAAACATGTGGCACTAAGATTGAGGACTCACGGAGCGTTTTTCTTACGCCTTAGGTATAAACGTGGTAATGTTGTTTTGTTTTAAAACTAATGAGACCGCAAAGTGGCTGGATTAATGCGCGTTTTTAATATTCAATCTATCCAATTTTTGTCTACCGAAAATCGAAATTTGACAAGTTCTAGTAGATAGAAATTGTAGACGTAAATTACGTAGTAGCCGCAGGATAGAAAGAGGTCGATATGTTGCTAATCATCAAAATGGACAGCAGACAATCACGGTATTTCCGACGCAGCAGAAATAAATTGCGCCGGGAAAGCGCAACCTGTCATTTACGTACCTTCGTGTTTCTTCACGTGTTGTACACTTCACTGTGGAGGCGAGAAATAAACGCTTCGTGCGTTCTCGGCCTTAGCCAGGAAAGGAAACGGCGAAATGAGAAAAAGAAATATTTGAAAAAGGTATGCGATGCGTACACTTGATTGTTTGTGCGATTGGAAAGCATTCAATGTAAAGCTCCGCGTACACTGTATGAATTATTCGCCGTCGAAGGTTTTTGTGCGTCGCGCTTACTATCTTCCATATCGGTCGTGATTGATTCCATGTCGTTACATAACTCGTATCGTTGTGTGGCCTGACATTCTAATGGGAAAAACATAAAAAGCCACTCCGAACGGCCCAGCACAATAAGGTTCCTGACACATTTAACCTCTGAACCGACGCAAGATGTTATTTCGATAGGTAACAAAAATAAGTACTAAAAGGGATCTCGTGGGAATGTCGTCGCTGACCGGTCACGAAACATTCCGTAGCGTCGTACGTACATAACTAAGTTTTCGTGTTAGACGTCTTCGCATTTTAAGTCGTTAGCGTTATCAAACTTATACGAATCGGGTTCGTCGATATGGTTGCACTGAAAAAACTGGTTGGAGGTGTCAGTGAGCGTAATTTTGAATATTTTAGTCCGTAATACGTAACATTTCTGAATAAATTTGTGTTATTTATAATATTATTTAGCGCTTTAATTAGATAGGCTTCGAACGTGGCCCACGGTACCCTAATAAGCGGTTTGCGCAGCTGCATTCCGGCCGGGCATTTTCTGGGAACACACTTTTTTAAACCGAGATGGAATGTCAGTTTTTAGAGCAGTGCGTATGATTTTTCATTGAAATTAAAAAGAAAACGCTTCGCTCGTGGAGCTGTAATAAAAGCAACACTCGGCATGCCACCGCCGGTTGCGTTTTTTTACCGTCGCAATCCGTAGCCTGTTTTATTATGTGCTGACAAATGCCTGTATCAAAGGTAGATGTGATTAGTTCGCTAAAAGAAATTAAAATGCATTGTCGGGTTCAAAATTACCGGGCGGCCAATTTGATTTGTCGCTTTTGTGTCCTACACGACTTCTTACTACGAATAGTTACTTTTTTAGTGCAATGAGTCGGCTTTGGAGTCTAACTTGAGCAAAGGATTAATAAATATTCGTTTTTAGCCTATTCCAATATTGCAAGTCTTCAATATTTTCGAGACATTCCATTCCACTCAAAGTTTTTTATTATTAACTTGATACTTACATAGTAAAATTTTCCATTTAAATGTGCTTGAAGCAATTCGATAGATTCGAAGAAAGCCACACTCACCCCCACACCCATGAAGCAGTTCTGCGTTTTAGTTATCTTACACATGATATGAAGCACGTGGACTGCAAACTAGTTTGCTATAAAAAAAGCCTAATTGGGTTTCAATTACGAATCCTAATGACCATTAAACTTTTTCCTACCTATTTGAAATTTGAAATGTTTCCTACCTATTCCATATTTGAACATTTTCCTACACATTCGACATTTGAATTTTTCCTACCTACTCATAAATATCATTTTGACACATTATAACGCAGAATTACGTCACAAATTTTCGACTACTATGCGTTAATTCGCTTTCGCACGGTGAACTGATCACAAGAATGGATGCAGTGATTCCCATGGGAGGCATCGGGATGGAAGCCACATTGGAGGCAATCACGCGATGTTGCTGAATGCACGAACCGCGTGAGAATTTTTAAATCGACCTTAAAATTCTGATCCATATATGGAACATTTTAAATTAATAGTGATATTGATTTCTATTATATGGGTGTTAACAAGAAAAATTAAGGATCACGAAAATTATGCTTTCATAACCGTGCATTGATATTGTTTATACTATTTTTCGTGAAAATACCCTAAAAACACCATACGCAGACATACAAACAATAAGACAGACAGATAATGATGTCGAAAAATCAACTTGATTCTTCTTCTATCTTCTTTTTATTCTATCTATCTTATCTATCTACTTCTTAAAAGATATACTCTTCGTAACGCAGTTTGGTCATCATCTTGGTCTTTATGGCACACAATAATTTTATGTAAGTTTTTTTCATAAATACGCATTAAATAAATATAATAATATAATAGTAATATGAATTTCCCAAAACGCGTCTTATGAAATCACAGGACGACATTTAACTTTATTTATTTGTACAGATTTATAATCGTGTCAGAGTCGTATAATGTAAACTAACGAGCCAGGAAGAAACTGAGGGATGTTTTATTCATTATTTTCACCGACGTGGTTTTAAACTGACGTCTAATCGAATCGATTACATTTGCGAGCTTAATGTGATGTGCTCTGTAGACTGCATATGACTACTTTACATCAGGTACATCAGGTATAGGGACTACTATAAATACAGGTAGTGTTTACATACTCTTCAAGTAACTAGTGTTCGTATTGATAAGCTATTAAAATTATTGTAGTAGCTCTACACAAAGAAGAGACTAAGAGTCATTGCCTATTTAAACATATAAAGATGAAGTACCTAAATTATCTTATTAAAATTAAACAATGTATTCACATCCTTAAATTGTTTGTATCATGGCTGATGTAGATACACATAAAAATTGTGTAAAAGTCGAGATACGGTACGCTTAAATCTTATCATTTAAGACGCTAGGACATCCATCCAGAAATGCAATCCTTGATTCATGCGTATCATAATGTTAAGATGAGCACACTAAGCGACAGTCAATAGCCAAAATTCAAAATTACTGAAACCTTAGCAGCATAAACTCACACTTCATAAAAATATTCATACCTACTTCTTTAATAACAACATTTTCCCTGTCCTTCAAAAATGTGGTTTTACCTGATGTATTTCGCATAAATAGTTAAACAACAAAAAGCTTTCCACGTAGTAAATTGAAATAGACAATGTCACATGTCTGACTCTATCAGAGCCGCCGGCCCTGTCGCCTTAGTATTTAGAATCATAATAAGGAGTGACGTAACACGCTGTCACAAGAATATTCTCCATATCAAAATTGTATTTACGCTACACGTGTGTTAAATCTAATACAAAGTGATCGCGGGATTGCTCGTAGGTATCCAAAAAGATGTGTATGGTTAAACTGAAGTTAACATTTCATTTTAATTTGGATGTTTTTTAATAAGTTTTAATAGTTTATATAATGATTATATCATAAAAAAATTAAGGTACCGTAAAAAGGGGTAAAAACGGGATCCTATCTCTAAGCCACCGCTATCAGTCTGTCCTTCTATCCGTCTGTCAGAGCTCTATCTCTTACACCTTAATAGACAGATACTTGAAGAAACCGGTATTTTTTGCGTTTGGCTACTTTTCCAAATTAACTGCAACAATTTCTATATTTCAATATATGTTTGGATAACACATGCCTTTGAATTTAACTTCACCAAACGTCCTTAGCTCAACTTACAAAGAATTTTTGATTGCGTCACAAAAATGAAGAATATTTGAAATTTTCTATTTTCAACAGAAAAAAAATTCAATTATGTATTTTGAACACGTAAAGCATGTACGAGTACGAATCAAACAGGAATTTGCCTTCACCAAGTGCTTTGTTTAACGCCTATCACCGGCGTAATTGTAATTGCGGTTATTATTCCAATTACCCCGCGGTGCACGAAAATAACCGATAAAGCAACTAGCCGCTTCGTTTTTTATCATGTTTGCCTAATTAACAGCATTTTTATCTACATCCTTAATAACTCAGTCGTAACTCCGCCGAGATGCGATAATAATAGTACTGCATTAAAGTAGGGCAGTCTTAAAATAGCGAGGTTAAAGAGTGGTGCGAAACGATGATACTTATTAAGTGCGCCGCTAAACAAATGATTGCCGACAATTAGTCAATTATCGCCGGCGGCAGCGCCAGCCGCGGTCGCCACGACACGCGTAGCCCAGTAGATACAGATAGAGGTCTATAACTATTTCTGCTTTATAACTTTACTTTACCTGACTGCGAACATAGATTAGTAAAGATACTTCGCCGCCTTGAAATTGAATGAAGCCACAAACGGCTTATTAGTAAGTTCTTTTTTTAATTCTTGACAAATAAAAACATTTTTAGAGATAATTTACGAATAAATAACTAATACTGCGTAATTTAAGTAATAAATAAATAATTATTTCAAATATTTTAGGGACATTTTAGCACGGAGAGGTGGCAAAACTTTTTTACGCAACTATTTCATTTCTCAAAACTGGGTACATTTTCTTGTTAGGGGTGAGTATTCTTTACTAATCTATGACTGCGAAGGGTAATTTTTGATGTGAAACATCTATAGCCGCACGCACAGACCTATATCTAAAGGTCTGTGGCCGCACGTAAAACCGATTTCTGGCGTGGCGACGCATGCCGTGGCGTCGCTACGCTATACGATGGTATATATATACAGTCTATATGCAGTAGTGTGTACGGTGTGGCGACGCGTCGCCATGCGCAATCGAATTCAATAAATAGTCATCGTTATCTGAAAAAAAAAACGTAATATTTTATTTTATCATTATGACTTATTTAGTTCCTATCACAATATGTTCTTTTCTGCATATTACTTTTACAAAATAATGTCGATGTTTCACATCTGCCAGGCGTCCCGTGACGGGACACATTTTTTTCAAGCGCGCATATTATATATGTCTCAATCCTTGGTTCACTCAGCCTAAACTTAAGAGGTGTCGTTGAATTCGTCTTTCGTCTAGTTTAAACAACTGCATATTAAATATGAGATTGACTTTTGGTTGGTCTTTAGTATGGATGTATTAAACAAATTCAAAGTATACTAAACATTGCTTAGAAAGCTGTTTTGAAAATGGTTTGGGAATCATCTTTATATTAACTTCATAATTTTACTTGCTCGGTTTATTGTTTTGTAACACTCAGTAATTAATTTATTGTTAAATGATATCAAAATGGAAAAGTAAATTACCGTTTGTTATGTATTATATGATGAAACAGGATGAGACCAAAATATATTTATAAAACCGTGTTTGCCCATGAAGATAAATAAATTAATTAAAATTATATCTATACAAATAAATGAAATAATTGTGTCTGACTGTAATTTGAAAGTATGTTGGTTTTATGCTCATGTAAGTTTCATTGAAAAGTAGTGGAATGAAAAAAAAACAATTATTTTTTTATACTTTTTACGAGCTAGTTACTCGTGAAAGCTGTTTTTAATCGAAACTGTCACGAATTAAGACAGGATTAATAGCGTATATACTCGAAAAATTATATTTTTTACATGGTTTATGTCCACATATTTTTACCCTAAAATTATTTATAATTTCTTCCCAAAATCGATTATTATGCGTCGAATACACGCAAGCGTAAACGCACTGAATAGCTTGTATTTAACAACAATAGTGTTTTGTTTATGAGCGGCAATTCTGGAAATCACAACCACACGAAATACAATATTAATTAATATTTCTACCACATCATTAGCGCTCTTAGCTCATCACAGTTTTCAAACCTATTTTCCTTCCATTATAGTATATTAATAATGAATTGATATGTTATGTATAATTGAATTGAATATTTGTTTATGTCACGCTTTAGGCATAGTAATTATTATTTGTTATTTATTGGTAATTGACTACGGTCCACGGTGTGGAAATTTCCACTTATACAATTTTTGCCTACCACGTTTTGATATTAGACATTAATTTTTAACTTTGAGTGGCAAAAACTAGTTCTATAATCGATTATTAATAATAGGGGCGTAAATGTACAATAAAATTTCTACTTGGCGCTACATTGGAATAATTACGAATTACGATAGATTTTTTTCTGTTAGCAACAATAAATGTAGCAAAAATCTTAATCAACTATTTTCGATTTATGTCATGTTTATGTATAATCAAAAACAAAACAGTTCAGTCAGTATCTTTTTCTCTTTTGTTTGTGAACCGATATTATTCAATTTAAAAGCCTTAGTAGCATCAATTTATTTTCGAAATTGAAAATGGACGAATTTTTTAATTGAACTAACACTAGAATCCAAACTTTACTGTCATCGATAAAAACAGTTGTCTATGGTTGAATTCTGCTGTCAAACTTGTCAAATCGGGAGCATTATGCACTGGCTATAAGCTAGACATGTGACTGCACGTCACAAGGCCGTCGACCCCGCAACCTTGAGCGCACAATTAATTTCAATTACGTTTTTTCCACCACGCACCGAGCTTCGCTAAGCTTGTTTGTGTACCAAATATTAACTTACAGGTCTATTTTTTTAATTACGCTGAAGCTAAGGAATCATTAAATTTGTTTATACCCAAAAGGCCATTATTGGATCGTGCGGAGATTAAGAAAATAATAAGATACTTAACTATTTTATTTTTAAAAAGACGAAAATATTTGGCATTTTTTCTGTATATAAAATATGTATAGTAATTATTATGTTATATTCATTCCATGTTTCATTACAGCCAATATCTGTAATCGACAGAATAGGACAGAGATTTCTTCATATTAGTATTTTACAGATGTGCTGCTAAAATGATAATGCTAAACCATATTTCTATCTCAATTAGAAATCTGTAATCAACATCAGATAGGTTTGAAGTCCTATTTGAGTTCGGCGTCAAATGGGTAACCATCCCAGGGAACTCGGAAATCTATCTTCCTCACTACACCCTTTAAACCAGAACCCAGGCGCACTTAACACAATAAAGTAAAAAAATAGGTGTGATAGTGGTGTCTCCGGAATCGAACCAAAAGATCCACCTCCAATTTTTTTATTTTATCTTTTTCTGTTATAATATTTCATTTCTGTTGCAATTATCCGAATAAATGTTTCTTTCTTTCTTTCTTTCAATTTTAAACCCGCAATATTCTCGTACAAGTATTTTAAATTCTAATAAGGTGCGCTATTAAAGCTCATTTTCACACCGGATTTAATCTTCTTCGATGGTACACCTTATATTTGAGGCTTTATGCATAACGTATCAAGTGCATTGACCTCGACAACCTTGATACTCACAAGTAATTTTAATGATGTTTTTGTTTGTTACGCTCTTAGACTTTTGTAGTGCTTCTCAAAGTTTTTTTTAAAGTAGCAATGAGTATGCAATTCATCTGATACTAAGTGGCCACCGCCGCTCATGGTACCAGCTACATGTAGACCAGTAGTTCTACCTGATGCTGATCACAGTAAGAAAAAAATCAACGTATACTCCGGGAGTGCTGGCAGAAATGAAAACTTTCGAAAAGTAACCTGAATAATGAAATATAATAAATAAAAAATGAAACTGACACCCTTTGACATATTTTTCTATGCTAGCTTCGGATGACATCTTGACTTATGCAGTTTGCTTTGCCGTCTTACGAATTTTCGATCAGGTCACGTGTACTGACTCGAGTGTAACATTTTTTACCCATCACAAAATGTGCACAACGCCATTAAAGAAGTCTTTAAAGATATATACGAGACCTATACTATACGCTTATTGTACGATGTTGTAACTGCTGTAGACATTGCTCTACATTGTCATTTCAATTAAATGTACATTAGATTCATTCTACACAAAGGGAGAGGTTCTCCTTAACCTTTGAGTTGTTTACACGTCTATTATGAAAGAATCAATATAGTTCAGCCGAGGTGGTACCACCGCCATATCTATATTTCTAACGTTAAGTTCTTCCCTTTTAGTGGAAGAGTACGGATCGCGGCTGTCTTACAAATGAGTTGACCATCTTAGTCAGTCAACGTATTTGTGATCAGCTTCAGAACCCCTGTTGTTTGTGAAGGCTAGGTGTGTTAAGTAGACTACATGCGCGTTTACCAGTTCAACCGTACCAAAAAAATCAACTGCTTGCACTCCGGGAGTGCCGGCAAAAGAGAAAACTTGAATATTAACGCTGTTCATTTTTGATATTTTGGAATGATTAGGAATTAATTTTGCAGGAATTTTCGATCAGGTCACGTGTCTTAATGCGAGTTTAACATTTTTTACCCATCACAAAAAGTGCACAACGCCTCTAAAGAAGTTTTCACTTCAAAAACGTTTTTAATTGACACACCATAACTACTCATGTAATTTAGTGTAACTCATATTACCTTAACCATTTATGTTTATATTTAAACCAATATACTAAAGTTTCGCTCAAACAATTACCCATTACACATTGTGTAACGAGTTATGACCGTAAATTTAAACACATTGTCATAATCTTTCCAGTTTCGCTGCCGGGTCTCATATCAGTCCTTTTATTAAGGTTATTACTATTATAACTTGTTCAGTTATCTGCCTCCATTGACAACTAAGGTTGAAAAGAATAATTCGCATATTTATCTCATTAACACCAGTACAAATATAGCAAGGAATAATGTCAATATTAATCGTATTTAAATACTACCTTGATAGGCAGGTATGAGCAGTAATAAATATTTAACAATAATTACATTCTCTTTTAGCCAAAAATATCAAACTTGTAATTGGTGTTTTCGACAAATACGTAAAAAGTTAAATTCTTTACTTGATTTTTATATTTATCTATATCAACAAACAATTATTTTTAAATTAATTGTGTGCAGTTATTTCACTCGCGTTTAAAAATAGCCAGTAAAAACATAAGCGTGAAGTTACATAGACTACAAATAAAATCTTTAATCTGATAAGTGCCTTCACAGATAAAGGCGTTTAAAAAAAACATCTCTTAAACTTTTATATTATTAGAAATAGATTTAATATAAAACATAATTATCTTCTATTAAACAAGGGTGATGAACATATTATTTTCTATTTAACAAACTTGATCAGAATCAATAGACGTCCGTTATTAATAATCAATCTATCCAATGTTTTGTCTATCAAAGATCGACATTTGACATCAACTTCATACTATACGTTGTCAATTTTGAACTATATAATACAAAATTTGTATGAGTGTTAATATGACAGGCGATAATCAATAAACTATTGAGAGTATCGAGTACCAGGCTCGCATATAACACAAAGAGCTCAAAACGCGAGCATCCGAGTCGAGCGGCGGGTCGGGGCCGCGGCCGAGCAGTCACTTTACTACAATTTTACTATACCTACCGGCCGAGACTCAGGATAATGACCTGCAAGTCCGTGCGCCCGCGCCTGTGCTCCGTAAGGCCCTATCCAAAAGCTCGACAATGAAAAGGACAATTTTGCGTCATCATCATCGCAGACCCGTTACTGACCCCCTGCTGGGCACGGGTCTCTTAAAACAACTCAAAAGTAAATTAGGGAATGTTACACACTTTTGATGACAATACAGAGAACTCTGGCATATGGAAATCCTCACGATACTTTCCATCGCTTAAAACAAGTAACCCTTAAGTTATTATGCACATAAATGACTACCACAAAGTACTTATTATTCTGTGACCACAACCCGAATAAAACGTTGGAATTGTATTGCCATAATTCTGATTTGCTTAAACTCAATGATGTAAGTACTTAACTTTAAGGTTTTATACATATACCTACCAGACGCTCTCTACGGTAGTAGGTTTCGCATTGCAATTATTAATATTATCACTTTAAGATACAATTTTATTAAAGCAAAGTTTAAGTTATTTTATTTCTAAATGAGGTTCTAGAATTTTCTAGCATTTAAGATATTATATAGGTAATAATATTTAGAACCGATTTTACTTAATTATACCGGTAAATTAAGCAGAACTAAATTACGTGGTATAGACATGATTTGTGATTTAGGTAAACCATGAACCTTCGCGGATTCCAAGAAATTATTTAATGTATAGTTTATTTCTACCTAATAACTGCAGTGTTAGGTGCTGCTGTGTTCCGGTTTGAAGGGTGTGGTAAGGGAGAAAGACTTTTCCGAGGCATTCCAGCTTAGTCCTCAGGGGTAGCGGCGCATCTGTGGCCGACCTCAGGTAGGAATATCTAATCCTATCTGGGGTTTATTACCATCAGGTGGACTGCATGCTCGTCTGATACTCTTATATTATAAAAAAAATAAAAAATAAATAAACAACATACGAGGCATTCCATCTTAGTCCACGGTGGTAGCGGTGCATCTATGGTCGACGAAGGAATCTGGTCTTATCTAGAATTCATATTTGATTGCAAATGTTCTTGGGCAGCAGTAGCCACTTAAACTCAATCGACTACATACTCATCTGTTACTCCTATATTATATATTAAAATGGAGTATAAACACAAAATATTGCCCGTCTGGTCATAGCCTAAGCAATGCGTACTACAAGCCAGCCACAATATACACTGTCTGAACGCACCCACTATTGTCACGTAGACTGTAGGGCCACAGGAATCGTGAACGCCCTTTGTTCCACGTCACATTTGTAGGTTAAAGTCCAATTGTCAAGTTCACGCTTGGTAAGTTCCGTGTACTATTTATATCTCATTGATATGTAAGTTTATGTATCGTTTGAAGTACAGGATATAAGAATGATCGGCCACGTGGTAGTGTAATCGTTTTACGTAAGTTATTAAAAAGAATTGTATCTAATTTCTGCCTACCAAGGACCGAAAATCTACAATTTTTAGTAGGAAAACATTGGAATAATCGATTCTTAGTGGGCAAAACATTAGATAGATAGATTATTAATAATGGGCGCAGGGCGTTGCTAATCTGTCATACAGGACTCGGCAAACACCCTTAATAACTATAAATTATTATTTATCTCTTGTTACTTTTTATATTATAAGTAGACTTATAATTTTGTATGTAGATGGTACACACGACATTATGAAATCTAAGTACACAACTACGATTATAAAGTGCATTTTAACCTGATTCCAAAAGGAAAGAGGTAACCTAGTTGCAAATATATTTATTCGAAGCTTTTCAAAGGCTGTATAACAAATAAAAACTTAAAGTTTATTCCTCAAATTTTATTACCTACATCTATCTCTCAAATTTCACACAAAAACGATAACTGGAAAACCCAAAGGCATATTTTACCCACAAAATATGAAGTATTCTTCGTAATAATCGAAAATTGAATTCAAGAGAATTAGCCGTGTTCTGTTTGGCCATTAGTACGCAATCTGATACGCTCGGATCGTTGTCTTTCCTCGTCCAGCTGTTTCTGGGAAAGACAATAATTACTATACGACGACCCAAGTTTTGTATACATTACACGTTGACGCATACGATGCCACCTCACGTGCCACGCTCTGTGTGAGTACTGTAACGGGGTGGACACACACAACTAATATCTAATATTAGCTGACCCGGCAAACTTTGTACCGCCTCAAAATCTATTTATCAAATATATTTCATATAAACCATTGCCCATGTTACTCGTGGATAATGTAGCTTTCGAATGGTCAAAGATTTTTTAAATCGGTCCAGTAGTTTGAGTCTATTCATTACAATCAAACAAACAAACAAAATTTTCCTCTTTATAATATTAGTAAAGATGGATATTTTATTATTTAATCTGGTAATGTCTTTCGAGCTTATTATTATATATGTCTCATTTTTTGACAGTCCATATAGCGTTGATAGGCTTTTGAGATGTCGTTAGATTCCTCTCTCTTGTGGGAGTGACATAGGTAAGATGAACCTAATCTTTCGCATATTTATCATTAAACGGTCAGTTTTTTTTTGTAACACTATTACTATATTTTATGTCCCACTGCTGACACAGATCTCTCCACAACAACTACTATATTAAACGATATTGATTAAAGGCTCTGTAATTTTAATCAAAATTATGTTATACATATTTACAGTTTGTTAGGTTTTAAATCAATAACTGGTTGTATGTTGATACTAACAGTGATGTGATTAATTGCATCTCTGACGTATATATTTACTCCCTTTCTATTTTTTCTCTGTACAAGGAAACTTAGGGAAAACTTATACTTTAACTTATCTTAAACTTAAACTTATAAAATCACCAACTTCAAACTTGCACAGCCCAGAGCAGTTACGTCAAACAATTCATAAGGGAAATCCAGCAATACAGCTTAAAAGCCTAATATTTGAATGGACTCCGCAGTTTATATAATTTAGTTGTTTCTAAGAATGACAAATTTTCCACGATTCAAATGCAGGATTATCTATTCTATAAAATGGCAGAATATTTCCCTATTTAAATGTAATCGTGGTAGTCAATTGAGATCGTCAATTGACCTCAAGTGAGACGGATATAGGTATTATATCAATTTCATTTATTTACACAGTTTTTTCATGGATTCGAAATAGAAAAACAAATACTGTTATTTGTTCTTCTCATACATGTTAAACTTTATCGGATATGCTAAATAATAGTTTATAGAATATTAGTAATTTGACCGTCACGATAACAAAATCACTGCTGTTTTCGATTTTTTTTTTAAATATAGGTGTAGCAGACGAGCATGCTATCCAACTGATGGTAAGTGGCTACTGCCGCCCATGGACATCTGTAATCAACCCCAGATAGGATTAGATATTCCTACCTGAGGTCGGCCACAGATGCGCCGCTACCCCTGAGGACTAAGCTGGAACGCCTCGGAAAAGTATGTCTCCCTTACCACACCCTTCAAAACGGAACACAGCAGCGCCTAACACTGCTGTTATTAGGTAGAAATAGGTGTTGCGGTGGTGCCGCCGGAGTCGAACCTCAAAGGGTTCTACCACCTACAACTCATTCAACCTTCATATCCGTCATCATCAGCAGTTGGATGAATGATCGCCAGTAACTAAACTTATGAAAATAAATGTTTTCTATAAAGCCTAAGATTCCTATGAAACTACTCAACCCTCTGTTACTTAACCACTTAACTCCTTATCACTGCAAGTCTGTTTAATTTATCCAATAACTCCATCATATTCGTACAGTATGCACGCACTCTTACCTTACACATAAAGATTATTACGAGTACGCACAGAAGCTCTGCCTACAATATTGCAGCCACGTCACTGTTATAAATATCGTTAAGTTGTTTGTATATCGCCTTAATTCTTTATGTTTGCCTCGAGCACACAGCGAGCGGTGGTGAATTTTTGTTTTATTCTCAGGGTTGAGTTAACACAACATGTGTTTTGCTTTTGTACATCGCATTTTTCGTTTTACGACCTATTAATGTACGTACAAACTAAGAGTCATGTGTGATTTTATGAGACTGAAAAATTAAAAAAACACGCAGTTTGATGGTAAATGGACACTGCTATCCATGGACATCTGTAGCCAATCCTATTTAGAACAGCTCTAACACTCCTGAGGAAAAGAAATGTCATCTCATATGTACGTCAGTCGACTTCTACACCCTTCCAGCGAAATGCAAGGACTGTTTCAGGTTAGAAATAGGTGTGGCGGCGGTACCTCCCCAACAGAAACATACTCGAACCAGAATGTTTACACATATGGTCTTGTATGTTGTTCAAAGATTGAAGAGTAGGGTATGTTTATAGAATTTCTCATCGTACACAAACCTTACGCATAAAATGTCGATTCCTTACCACTACGTACATGCAACTGTTATAATATTACAGTAATATAATAATTAACAATATAATATCAATCGATATAATGAAATTGTACGAAATTTTTAAAAGTAACTCAAAAAACCTGAACTTAGGAAAACTCTACAAAATTATTCGATACCAATCCTTCAAAAGCGATATTTCCCCTTTAATGTTAATCATAAAAACAATATTTATTTCATAAGAATTTCTTCATGGATGATGCAATTTATGAGTAAGTCTCTGATTCAGCTAAGAAACATTTATCCTCTACATGCTTTGTCTATACGTAGTGAAATCAAATGTAAGTCATCTGATAATGGGAAAAGAATTTATTTGCTAAATGTGTAACACAGATGTGTGCAAAACTAACATGTTTGCTATCAAAACAACAATAATTTCTTATCAAGATGACTTTTCAAGTGAGATTTCTTAATGAAATGTTATGTTAATACGCATAAATACTGTTCATTTCTCAATCTTGGCATAGACCCGCTCATTCTTAAGATAATGTTCCTATTCGTATCGTAAGTCGATCACAAATCACTGCAGCGGGTGACCTACGCTATTTTCGCTTTAAATAATGATTGCTGAAACCGTCGCCGTCCTAAAATCCGAGTTGTTATTCCGTCGGCATCGGCGATATGAATGGCAAATTCCTCTGCCCACTTACCGGGCTGAATGATTTCGACATTCTTGGCGCAGCTCCGATAATCCAAGAAAAAACAAACGAGCTGCAACGTAAATAAGCACTCCGAGTTTGAAAGTGCGCACGGTGGCACGAAAAATAAATCACGTCGATATGGTACGTTCGTATAACGTATTTTTACGCAACGAGCTCCCTGTTTATATATAGTTAGTAATGTCGGCACAGACGGCTGGTTATTCAACCGGGCGCATTCCGCGACGGCTCCACTTTTTGCTCGCCGTCCGTCCTCCTGGCCGAAGAAAAACGACCAATTAGAGCTTTTAGGGCAGGAATTAACGTCGCTCATTGTCCGCGCCTCCTATTCGGAGCTCCCCAGTTTTGTTTTTCTTTTTACAAATGCTCTCCTCGGCTACGATATCACCTCGTGGAATTGGTGGATCTTAATGACGCCTTTTGTTAAGGAGAGTATCCGGGCGACCTTATCAAGAAGAGAGTTATAATGCTGGCTATTAGATAATTTCACTTTTACAACCTACGAAAGATTTATGAACGAAACGTTTTATTAACCTAAATGTTTTAAAGGTTATGGTGACCAAAGGTTTCTTTCATTTAGTCTTGGAAGAGTTGTTGTCTAATCTTTGTGAAGACAGCTTATTTTTACAAATGATAAGCTGCTTAAAGTATCTCTTTGAATAGATAGAAGGTTACTAAAAGTAGTGGCGCCACCCGGGCGATATAGTGTTATTGTTTTGTCTTTTTTATGTGTCTAAATGACGTCGCCGGACCATTGAAGTGTGTGAGGCTTAAACCGTCGACTAGTCAAGCAAAAATTCTTGAATCGGACCGAAATATTTCTTAATGAAAAAAAGAATGGATCCATGAAGCATAGTAATAAACTTTTTATATTGCCCGTTCTTTTGAACGTCCATGCTGCCTCGATTAATAAGAAATTTAGGTCGTAATCGTTAGCTACGTAAATACTTGTTTTGTGTATAGGAACACGTGGTTGCTTTTGCTCTATGTTCACTAGTTAAATCATCAAGCGTATCAGTACCTTTGTAAATACCTACCGAAATGTACCTTTGTAAATCCAAATACTTTGATTAAGAGTTGGAACTCAGGTAGGCCTAAAGTTGCCTGATGCGTTCCTCCCCCACAAAACTTGTTCTCGTCAACGTATGAACAGTCATACGTTATCATAGTAATATGGTACAGACCATTGCTAGGCACGGGTCGCCGGTTGAAAGAGGTTTAGACTATAATCGCCATGTGTGGACTGGTAGAGTTCCTCCTCCTACAATAATTTATTTTCTTAAGAAGTCAGGTTTATTCATTTGTAAAATGCATATTATCGAAGAATCAGAGGAGCTTGCCTGATCTCCGACCCTTGAGTGATGGAAAAATCTTGTTTTGCCTGCACCCTGAAAACTAAATGAGAATAATTTAAGGATGTATTTTTTTTATTTTTTAAGGTCTCATAGCCCGGCCAGGATTTTCTTAGGCATTCACGATATATTTTTAACAAACAAAATTTGATATAAAAACTTAAAAAAAATCATAAGATGGGTCGGAGAAAACGGATTGGTCGTCCCTAACTCGGATCTACAATACACGCGTACGCTGGGACGTGAGTCACACAATGAAAGTTCCTACCACCTTCAGTTGTAACGTGGTTCTCTTTTCACATCCATCAGGTTTTAATCTCATCCTAGAATCGAATAATAACAAAAAAACAAAGAAACCACTTTACGGGCGTAGATGGCCCCCGAACACGACGCCAATACAACCAATCGACACGGAGCGGACAAAAAACGCGGGGCACACCATCCACATTATTTACATTTTTTCCCATTCTACGACCAAGGTGTTGAATTACTATCGTGGAATTTTGGTAGGCGATGCGACTAAGAAAACTGATATCTTCGACTATTAAATACAACATGCTTAGTAGTAACGTGTCACTACGTTAAAAACGTGTGTCGTAAAAAAATCAGAAAAAGAAAACAATTTGTAATAATCCCTTGGAAGTTGGTTGAGTGTTATAAATTTTACTTCTTGGTGAGGTTAAAACTGAACTTATCTAAACGTACATAATATTAATTACTCGTATATACATAATTCTAATGATTAAAACGACTACATAATATAAATTAGATTGTATGAATAATATGCACAGCACAATATAAAATACTTGTGTTTTTTTGTTTTTAAGTATAAGGTTTATGGGAGTATCGCAATAAAGGTCATTGAACCTGTCATTTAAGAGTGACGATTTGCACAGTCATATAAAAAGGAGATTAAAATTTCTCACTTGCCCAAGAAAGTGCAACTTCAAATACCTTTGTGTCATAATGCCGATTTATATGTATTCGAATTGGACATTTTTATTATTAAATCGATATATGTAAGTAGTAAATATGTTACAAATAGGTGTTAGAACCATAAATTTGATGAAAATATATTTCGCAAAGGATAAATAACATCTAAATTAACAAGGAAAAGTATGAAACCTCAAAATAGTAACTCAAATAAAACATTAAATTGTAACACGATATTTAAGTTACCTTTACACGCTATTTTTAATAAAATTGTATTTTTTTAAAGTATAATCCGGCACAAGGCTGAAAGCTATCGAAAATTAACTAGTTGTTAATATGCATAACACTCGAGGATCTTATTTGGGAAAGACCTTTTGGGGACACCTTAAAATATACCTGTGACGCCAACCGCGGCGACTACCTCGAACCTGTTTAAACGGAATCTTACTACAAAATTACGTTTTTACAAAAAAAACGGTGAAGTGCGAGTCGGGATTATATAATAAGTGGCCTGTAACTATTTATTTTATCAACTTTGTTTGTTTGTTTGGTTATAATGAATAGGCTCAAAAACTACTGGACCTATTTTAAAAATTCTTTCACCATTCGAAAGCTACATTATCCACGAGTAACATAGGCTATATTTATATGAAACATATTTGATAAATAGATTTTGAGGCGGTACGAAGTTTGCCGGGTCAGCTAGTTTAGTATAATAGTAATTTATAACATTCAATCTACGTTTTATATTGTTATCGATTATTCTCGATTATGTTGTAGGTACCATTAATATTCATTTGGCTTAGACATAATTTATATATTTTTGTGTGGTGGTCCGGCCCTAGAGTTACCAACACACCTCTCTCTGCCCTATAACAGTACTGTTATATTCCAAAGTATTTTCCATTCTTGAAGTCATGCATGTAAAAAGCCTATCAATAATATAAACAATTTCAACACTTTCCGAATCTCATAGCATCAAAAATAATTCGTAGGACAAACAGAAATATCCACAATAATTCTAAGTTTTTCAATTTCTCTACGGAACTCTACAAAAAAAGAGAGCGAGTAATGTAGCGAACAGTAAGGTGGCGCTTAACTTTGAAAAGATTACAAAAATGTGCTATTGAACCTCTCGCAATAATGCGTTGAATAGAGTTTGAGTGCCTATTATATAGTGGAGTACGCATCTACCTGCACTTTTCCCGGTATTCGGCAATCCGTTAAATTTATTGTCGCGTCCTAGTGGGTGTGCTGTCGCCTTTACAATGACGTACATAAAATTATTAGTTGTATAGATATGGATTTAGTACAATTAGTTACACTATTAGTAACGTAGTATCAGATATTTAGATACATTCGATTAAGTTCATGTTACTAAAATAATATAAATAAATATAAATGTTTATTTCACTTTTGTATATATTAAATTATTGCATGGTTGTCTGATATCGGTAATGGCTAAACCGATATAGTTAAGTCTCAGGAATATACAAGATTATGACGTAATTACTTACGTCAAATCTTGCTTGTAACTAACCTACTATACACTGTTTTAGTCAATTATAGGAAGTTAATGCTGATACGTGTACAGAATATGCACGTATCTGTGCATAGGCCTAATTAAGAAGTAATTATGATCTGAAAACAATACAATACAAACCCATGTTAAATTAATACCTGAATACAGCATTTCATCATTAAAAAGTTCAGTTTATACAGCGCCCGAGATTACTGTAACATATCACCGTGAGAAATCTTTTGAAAAATGTTATTTATAACAGTGAAAACGAAACATTATAAGGAGTTCACACCAACATTCATTAGGATCAGTTCACAAAGCACAATGGACATGTTGGGCCCATGTGTGCCAAACGCTCCACAGACCGCATTCACAAATGGCAAATGAAAAAAAATCTTCAAATGTGTCAAAAGCCTGACACCGACTTTTGCACTTCATCAAAAATAAATTTACTTCGGAACAATAACAGGCTCAACCTGCAGGATTCCTTTGTTATCTGTACACAATTGTCACAAAAAACTAAACCTTTCTTATCTATTGTCAATTCAAATATAAGCCTGAATTATTGTTTTGAGGCGACTTTTTCAATTGCATTCTCAAGTGGTTTGTGGATGTTCTATTGAAGGTTTTTTGCGTCTTAACGCCATGTTGAATATTTAATATTTTGAAAAAAAAAAACAGTTAGCTACTTCAATTAAATTCTTATATTTGTGTTAAGTACCAAATGCTTTTATTTGGTAAATATCTGTTAAATTTCAAATACCTACAATATAAATATTATTGTGGATTATAATTAGGCTATATAGTAAAATAAGTTTAATTAAACGCAAATAATCAGTAATGGATTTGGCCACATTTATATTTATTAATACATTTCATTTATATTACAAATAGCATTAAAACAAATTCCTGTGTGTTTATTTCCTTATACATATTACAGTTATTCATATACCTACCGATACATATTATATTTGCTTTGTTTAAAAATTATAAGAATGTATACATTTTCCATATTCCATGATTTTATTTTTAACTAGAATGTTGTTTTTATCATCATAAAACATTGTTTAATAACATTGTTTAATAACCAACATACCTTCATAGTATACTTACGAATTTATCAAAATGATATTAGTGCTGCCATCTATTGGAAATATTCTGAATTAATTCAGACATAAAGCGTGCGTCTTCTTCCGTTTCGTTACCTCCGCCCAGCATACTTCACTGCGTTGTAGTACTAACAAACGCCGCTAGGTGGCGCTACAGTGACATAAGGTTAGTTGTGTTATCACAAACTATAGTAATATGAATACCGATAGAACTGAAGTGGCTTCTGAAACACCTTAAGCCAAGGCCTAAACTCTCAGAATAATGAGCATGAAAATTAGTTCAATCTTCGACATCATTATGACATGATACATTCTATCTCGTCCTATGCCTTTAATTTTGAATGATGTTGATTTTATAGAGTATATTTTTAATAAGATTGAACTAGTAAACGAGCATGTAGACCATCTGTTGGTAAGTGGCCACTGCCACCCATGAACATCCGTAACCAACTCCATACCCCAATCACTATTAGTCAGCTGTCAAACATAGGGACTCGTTTTACGTAGCGACCCTCTTAGGAATAAGTAGAAATGTATCTACAATCGGGTTCTTTTATTTATTATTTAACTAAATTAGAGTATTTATCACACAGCGTCTGATGTTCTAATAGTACTAGAAATATTATGTAGTACTTATATATTAATTAATAGTTATTTTCCATAAGTAAATTTAATTTTTATAAACTTAGTATTAAATTCATTCCAATTTATACCAATAATTTTTATCTGCAATGTTACCAAGGATATGGTCGTGGAAAACTTCAATAATGCAATATGTCACTTTGACCATTGTAAATTGAAAAAAATACGTATTTAAACATAAAAACATGTAAATATTAATTTTCGTATGGAATTTTATGAGCAAAAATGTAGAATAACGAAACATCACATGAAGATTAACTTAAGAAACGATTCTTAAGTGTATAGGACAAGTGATGTCAGAAAACTTTAATAAAAATTGCTATACAGCTCGGAGTTCAGGTTACAAGTACAGAACATTATCCACCAACACTGGAGAACGGAAACGACGTGACAGCAAGGAAGATAGTACATTCGATAGGAAATTTAAAGAATTAAGACGTGAAATAACTTCACGGATATTCAGTCAGGTAGATGAGATGCATCGTGCGCGCGAGTCAATAAAAGATAAATTTGACAAAATCGATTCCAAGATAGATTCGATGATAGAATTGCAGAACACTGTAATCTCGCTACGGGATGATTTACATGTTGCTGAGAGTATACTTACAGGAATAGTTGCGAAAGTGGAAAAATTAGAAGCGTTCGCTTCTGGTGATGAAGCTTACAGCCTCCGGTCACGGAAGAGTTCTTTCCGATCTGCTGCTCCTATAGTCGAAGAGAAAGAAGTGTCCGACATAACACAAAATACTGCCTCTTAAATGATCTTGTATTCTTCTGTAAATCTACTATTAGCCGCTGGATATCTTAAGAATTAACTACGATGAATCAAAAAGCTGTGTTTATTAGTCTATCTGTTTTAAGCTGTTACTATCTGTATTCTTCTTTCAGTGATAAGTAAATTATTACGCAGTGAGCTATAAGATTATTTTACTCTTTTCATTTAAATATACTTGTATATTTTGAAATTTGGAAAACTATTACTTAAGAAATCGGTAGGAAAAGGCAGTTTAATCACTGGCATGTTAGAAGATTGTAGTGCATACTGAATCTTGAAGAACATGTAAATAGTCTAATCTTTGTACCCTTTTCACAACTAACCTAGACTTAAACTCGTTTCTAACTAGAAACAATTTTGAACTAAATTCGAACGCCTCGTACATTTAACAAAGAGGTTTCCACAACCAGATCCATAATCGGTATATTTTTAAAGGATGAGATAAAAGAGACACGAAACGTTAACTTAGTCCTTAGGGGTAGTAAAACATCATTTGCCGACTGCTGGTAGAACTCTGGTTGAAGGTGATAGAACCCTTTGTGGTTCGACTCCGGCGGCACTACCACCACACCTATTTCTACATAATAACAGCAGTGTTAGGCGCTACTGTGTTCCGGTTTGAAGGGTGTGGTAAGGGAGACATACTTTTCCTAGGCGTTCCAGCTTAGCCCTCAGGGGTAGAGGCGCATCTGTGGCCGACCTCAGGTACGAATATCTAATCCTATCTGGGGTTGATTACAGATGTCCATGGGCGGCAGTAGCCACTTACCATCAGGTGGATTGCATGCTCGTCTGCTACTCCTATATTATAAAAAAAAAAAAAAACTCCATGTATATATGATTACAGATGTCCATAAGCGGCAGTAGTCACTTATCACTTTAATCATCAGGCGCCCTCTACCTATAATTTTATTTATCTAAAAATTTTACCTTCATAACAATAAGATACTCTAAAAAATAACGAAAATTTACTACTTTTTAAGACTTTATTTACCTTATTAATAATATTGTCCAATTTGATTTAGCATCACCTATACATTCATACTACTCGGGCACTATAAATTTCGCCCTCATAAAATATGTACTGTAAATTTTTAAATAACTTTTCAACACAAACGTTTTTAAACATCATATTTATTTCATTCAGAATCGGGTGGTTACATAAATGCAGCTCAGAGCCGAACACATGAATAACATTAAGTAATACATTTAATGCAAATGATTTCTTTATTTAAGTAATCGTTCTGAACGCTACACGAATAATACACATAAAGACACAAATAGACGAATAGATAAAACATTTATTATATTTCTTTTAGAATTTACAAGTAGATCTTCGATCTTAAGCTTTTCGAGTCGAATAGAAATTTATCATTGAGAACGAACGTTTGTTGCAAGTACGAGTAACAATGTTCAATCGGAAATTGAAGACCAATTATGTATTATCTTAAATCTCTAAACTATGTATAAACATTCATTTATTAGTAGATAATGCCAATAGAAATTTTAAAGTTGTGTTCAGAAATCTTTGTAGAATAAGGGATTTTATGAAAATATTTAGTCTCATTTTATACACATTTAGAATATCATGTACGAGTAAAAGACAGTAATTACAAGAATTTTAGTACCTATATAAAATGAAGTTACGTTATCTTAAATACTGTTTATAATAAAACGACATATAATAAGTATGGCACGGTCAAAAAACTAAATTAGTAAAATTACATTTAGCAGAAATTGACGTTGAACACATGTATCAGAATGGAACATGAAATAAGGAAAGCTAAGCTATAATAAATTTGCTACATTTATTGAATGCTACTTAAAATGTATAACGTTAAGCATGTACTTAAAATACGACTAGTAAAATATTAAAATTATATTACTCATTGTGTAAAAATCCTACTAATTCGCCTACTAGGGAATTGTTCCCCTTTTGTTAATATTAACATCTTTACAAACATAAACTTAATAAATGCAACATAATCTAAAATACAACAATTAAAATAAATGCTTATGCCTACATTTAGAACGTTTGTGCACCAACTAGCCATTGGACTAAAGATAAAGAAACACAAATTGTTAGACAATTTGAAACGTCACAGTGACGAAATCTTCATAAACTTTTATCCCTTGAAAGTGTTTGATTATAAGCCAGTCGGTTATATAAGAAAGATGTATCACAATATTTGAGATTAAATTGAATATAATTCTAAGGATAATACTTTGATTTAAGCAGCTGAGCCACAAAATATCTAACATCAACTAAGCAGGACCTGATCTAGCTGATTACCCACTCTGGGCAATAATAATCTTTGCCGCCCTTTACAGTGACACCTTATAAGTCATAAGCAGTGCCGTAGTGTTTTTGCCGCCCGGGGCCAAATTTGAATTCGCCCCTCTTATTTTTGCCGCCTTGAACAATTATCTAGCTTTTCCTTCCTAGATCGAGCCCTGCAACTAAGCTACAACACTGAAGTAATTAGAAATAACATTTAGCTGCGATTTTGCGAATAAAGATTGTATAAGTAAATAATATCGAGCAATTAATCGCATCACTCAAAAACCAACTCCTGAACCTCCATTACTACAACATTTACTAAATTTCCGTACACTCATTTCTCCTAGATTTTCAATTACGATACAAATGTCACATTTTTAGGCTCTCAAATTACATTCGTTTATCTAGATCTTGTAAACATATCCATTGCAATTTGTAAATGTTTAAAGGTTAATTTAATATTTAATAATACAAAAATAACAAAACACAATATTTTAACGATACAAGAAAAATAAAAGCGTGTAAAAAATTAAATTACACCAATTTTGCAATAAAATCACTTCCAACTCAAACATGACATTACCTATCTATTTCCCTGGTCTTAAACTCTACACGAATAACAGTCCTCATACTAAAAACAAATCCCTCGTTGTTTCGCGTTTCCTCCTTGTTTAGTCAAAGAGACAAATAAGAGCTCTGAGTAAACCTTCGCCAAAGCATGCACAGCAACCTTTTTTCTGGTTTTTGTCATCGGGCTCAAAACAGGGCTGTTTTGGACGTCTGCGCTTGCGTCCACATAGCTTAGTGGGAACGGGCTCCTCAACTGGAGGTAGCGAACGGGAGCTGAGATGTACTGGTAGCGCAGCAGCATTCGTTGGCCGCGGACGAGCCCAGTGACGCAGCAACGCCTCTTGATCCGCACCTACTGGAATGGGGGCCGACAGCTTACGTGCTCGTGCCAACACCAAAGCACGTTCCATTGGTTCGAGCAATTCCAAGCTTAAAGCCCGATCCAAATCTTCTCCCTGTAGGAGCAAATAACGAGGGCAGTAAGATAAACCTCCGAGCGCAGCACGTTTGTTAGTCGGAGTTAATTCCCGCTTCGAACGTTTACATACTGACGTACTCCATCTGAACAAAGCCTCTGCTATTACGAGCTCGCTCGATACCCGCAACGTATCGCGACGTACTATGAGTGCCAGATCTTCGTAGGAAAGTTCCTCGAGCCTTTCATCAGTGAGGGCTTCGTCGGCGTGCTCGTCAAGAACGAGCAAAGCATTATGAGCGAGGGAATCACACCAACGCGAGCACTGCGCCAATGCACGAGCCGCGTGGTCGTTTGTCAGAGCAGGGAGTGGAGGAGCGGAAGCCGCACCAGGTAACCTCGCGCAGAGGTAGCGCAAGTCACGAAGAATTTCAAGCGCTATGCCAGCATCCAACAATTCGTCGAGGCGACGGGCGCAGCGCTCTGCTAACGGCGGGCACAAGAATTTGTAGGCGGCGTCCAGCGCACACCGGGCAGTGACTACAGAGTTTAGTTGTGTAGGTTCACAGTAATGATAACGTAGTAATTGTTCGAAGCCTCGACGGTCGACGTAATCAACAACAATTACGTCGGTTTTGGCTGACAGTAAAGCTGCAAACACAGGGCTGGTGGCAGCGAGGACGCGACGGTGTCCAGGATAGCGCCATGTATCACCATTTATTCCGGCAACAAAGATAATATCGCTTTGTCTCTCATTGTCGTACAATCTTATATGGTCTTGGACGATACTTGTGATTTCCTCTTCAGGGGGTGGCGCTTCTGGCTCGATCACATCCTCTCGTCTCTCATCTTCTACGGGTGCGTCCGTCGCACTGCGGGCTGGATTTGTTACGACAGTCATGGTGGGATCTTCTTCTCACTGAAACAATGATATACAAAGAATGAATGATAATAATTCATAAGAAAATGAATTACGCTTAATGAAAGGTGATTTTCATTAAGCGGATTGGCTTTTGGTAATTTAAACCACTTTGGTTTGGTGGTTTTAGATCATAGAAAAATATTGTGAAAATTTAATATGCTGCACATATAGCTCCATATCACACCAGAAAGACATCAATCAGTAAATTCATTGGAATAATTATTGTCAGGTGCAATTATCTTTATTGATTATTATAACAAATAAGACACACGGAGAACACATGCGAATACACCAACTACTTTATTAACTTTTGTTGTTCATGATATGATTGATTGATTTGACAACAAAGATTCTTCAGGGAGTGACTAGGCTTTTAAGACTGGAGCGAAAACTGCTCCCCCAGGGTAGAACCCGATCGGGACATCGTGTTAGGAGGACTCCGGTTCCGTTGGAGATCCCGGAGTTCTCCACCAAACGCTGAGGACGGCCACCGGGGAGGTTTTAGTGCGGTAAAAAACCCACATAACCTCGCTCCCACGTCGTCGGGTACCTTTTGAACGTTTCCCCCTCGAGAAAAAAAAAGAAAAGGCTTTTTGGACTAATTGACTTACTCTGACAACATTTCGTGCTCCTTAAATAGAACTATGGCTTACCTATAAACAGCTGCCAATATACTGTATCAAACACGTAGACAGGTCAACAGAATACTAAGTTCCTACGTAGGTTACGTAGGTATCCGCAGTGTTTCATTGTCAGCCGCTAACTAGTTCTCTTAGCGCCCTTATTATATGTGTGTGAGGATATCAGTGCCATATAAAGAATCATTATTACCACAGTTTGTTTTATGAATCGTTCTAGGTGTTAAACAGACGACCAAGGTAATTGGCGTGTGTGCGTAATTTTGTGCTGTATTTTGTTTTATTTACATTTCCGCTTATCTAGGTTGCAGTCTATTTAAAATAATGAAATTATTTTTTTAATGATGTCACTATGTATACGTTGCAACCTTAAAATATATAATTAATTCCTATTTCATCTGATAGTAAGTAACAACTGGTGCCAATTGACATCTATGGTCAACCCCAGACAAAGGGATATAACCCGAGGTAGTTTCTTATCTACAGTCGACAGTCGTCTACAGATGCGTTGTTACCCCTGAGGACTAAGAAACGCCTCGTATAATTGTATCTTTTTTATCTCACTCTTCAAACTACATCCCAGCAGCGCTTAACATTTTTATTATATGCTGGGAATGGATCCCCATTATCAGTGAGAAGGGTTTAGGAAACCGCGCTAGCGAAGTACAAATTGGTAGACATATTGTTATTAAGCAAAAATAAGTGCGTTGGCCCGACCGGATTCAATCCAGGATTAATTTTACTCATTAAAATATTCAATTACTTTTTACCCAGCCGTTAAATTTTTTATTAACATTTATATTTCGCTAGTCATAAAATAAAAGGTATTTTTTCCAATTTCACGATTGACGCGTCCTATTAGCGCTTATTACAAGTGTATAGTTTCAGTTTAAATTCACATGAATTGTGACAGGAAGAACGTTTCAAGAGCCGTGCGTCAACGTTCCACGATGCGTCACTGTTCGCATTCCCTTGCGCGTAAACAAAAATATACGCGCCGATCGCCCGCGCATTTCATCATACTCATATCTTCCTTTTACCTTAGTTCTCAGAAATGGAAATTTGAAGGTGGTTGAACCCTTTGTGGTTCAACTCTGGCGGCACCACCGCCACACCTATTTTTTTCCTAATAACAACAGTTTTAATCGCTGCTGTGTTCCGTTTTGAAGGGTGTGGTAAGGGAGACATACTTTTCCGAGGCATTCCAGCTTAGTCCTCAGGGGTAGCGCCGCATCTGTGGCTGACCTCAGATAGGAATATCTAATCCTATTACAGATGTCCATGGGCGGCAGTAGCCACCTACCATCAGGTGGACTGCATGCTCGTCTGCTACTCCTATATTATAATAATAAAAATAAATGGAATCTTTAATGTCAAATCATGTGACGATTAATTAATTTTTGATTGAAATTTGAAGAAAACAATCGTTATGCGTGAGCTCAGGATAGTTACATTGTTTCAATATTTTTTAAGTTATGTTATTAAAGAGGCACTCATATCGACACATGTCTATTTGTTGTGTCCACGAACACACATTAATACAAGAAAACAAATACTCATTGAAGCTCAGAAATATATTTCCCTCAAGAAGATACCAACATCAACCAACCTACTTATAGGTCGTATGATAGAAACGGCTTGCTCTGCTGTTTGTATGATATAAACGATCTTTAAAATTAAGCAACGTCAGATGCGGTCGAGGTTTGGATGGGTGACCGCAAGTGGTTATTTCATACGCGCTTCCGTGATTTGTAGAGTACGTTGAGGAGTAAGTCCCAATGGGTATCAATAAATAACTCCAATGGATAGAATCCTAATGGAACCACCGTTACCCTATGTTTTCTGCCTAATAACAGCAGTGTGAAGCGCTGCTTTGTTCCAGTTTGGCGAGTGTACCTAATAAGGGCGACCAGAGATCTAAGGCGTTCGAACTTACTCCTTAGGGATGACAACGCATTCGTAGCTGACCTCAGGTAGGACTCTAATATTATCTGGGGTTGATTACAGATATCAATAGACGACACAAGCCAAGTAGGTACCAGCGGGTTAACTGCGACTCGTTTGCTATTTCTATTACAAAAAGGTATGAGAAAACCTGTGCCCACGGCTAGTCTTGACCATTTAATATAATATTTTGCTGAACACAGTATCTCCTGGGGGGTTACTACCATCTCTTAAAACAATATTATTTTAATCATACATTGAAATTTCGGACCACGACCTGTTTCAAGGAGGTCTTGGTATGAAACAAAATAATGTTGATGCAATATTGAAACAAATCATTCCTGAACTATGATGGTTTTTAAATGGTAGTAAGCCCCCTGAACTAAATATTACGGCGTGTTGCAACCAAATCCGCGGCAAGTCTATATTTATATCTGATTCCAGAAATGCATTATGCGATTTCGAAACTGCAGGGACATTTACGATTGTACTATTTCTGATGGTTCCTCCTAACCCACATACATTCGCATAGCTTTATGGGCCAAAATGCACTATATTTAGCAGAACCGGCAATGTTTCGAAAGCATAGCTGTAATCCACACTATAATAGGCGAACATTGTACGAGTAAATTATATTTTACGCGAACATAACTCGTGTATTTAAATACTAGCTGACCCGGTAAACTTTGTACCGCCTCAAAATATATTTATCAAATATATTTCATATAAAATATAGCATATGTTACTCGTTGATAATGTAGCTTTCGAATGGTGAAAGAATTTTAAAAATCGGTCCAGTAGTTTTTGAGCCTATTCATTACAACCAAACCAACAAAGTTTTCCTCTTTATAATATTAGTGTAGATTCCTTTACTAGGTTTCACCCGTGCCTTCGCCAAGTCAGTCTCTTTCGGAATAAAAGGTACCCTATATTTGTTTCGGAACCCCTAACAATGTCTGTAAAAAATTTCAGGTAAATCGGTCATGTAGTTAATACAAATATTGGAAAACTAGTACTTATAGTTACTTTGTCATGGTAACTATTGTTATCATAGAAGTAATCTTGTAAGTGTAAATTCTACAATGTGTAATGTATGTACTTGTATGTTAATTAAATATGTAGCTTTAATTTAATAGACTGCACTTTACAGAATTAAACATGATCTCAGACGTCACAAAATATTCAGAAGGAGCCGGTCTTTTCATTGGTCATATTGCAGTCTTCTCAAGAAATGGTTTGGTTTTCAAATATTTTTGAAGTTATTCTTGTTGTGGCGTGTTTGAGAATAATTAATGATGGTGGTGATTTTTATGTGCGCGCACATCAACAGATAAAAACAACACCATAAATCTGTAATCAACGCCATCTATTATTGAAGTGTCCAATTAATAATATATTTTTAATAGGTACTTGCGAACGGACTGAGTAATTTAACATTTAAAGATGATGTTGCTATTATATAATAGTTTATTTGATGTGATTTTATTTTTCTTTCAAATGAAATTTTTGATTTCACTTTTGTTTTAATAATAATAATAATAATAATATGCTTTTTTTCTTTTATGGGTACAATACCCATAAAAGAAATGTTTTACTATGGTAAAGAAGTATAACTTCTTAACACACACACGTTTTTAGGGTTTCGAACCAAAAGGATAAAAACAGAATCCCTATTACTAAGCCTTCGCTGTCTATCCTTCTGTCACAGGGCTCTATCTCTTGAACCGTAATACATTTTTACAGAGTACCTACGTATAACAAAAAATACTCCGACTGGCACTTGGCCAATTATTATTCTAAGTTTATAGCCCAATCTAAAACAGACACGGTTGGCAAGTGCCCTCAGCGGTACTCATGCATATTTCCTACAACTTGCGTAATAGGTTTAAGAACTTCCCAGTTAACCTTGTCCGTGGTAACGCATTTAATTAGACCATATCGACCATATCGTGTGCCTATCACTTTGCGTGAAAAATAAAATAAGACAGTGATAGCCTAGTGGTTAAGAAAGTCGGCCTCTCGATCGAGGGGTCCGAGATTCAAATTCCAGGCACGTCTGATTGTTCAAAGTTATGTGCGTATTAGAAATTATTACTTGCTAAACGGTGAACGAAACATTGTGAGGAAACCTGTATAACTGAGAGATTTTTAAAAATAAAATGCCTACAATGATATGGCGTGAAAAATAAAATGAACACAGCGCCGTATCAGTAAATTACGACAACGTAGTACTTTGTCTTAATTAATTGATTGCATAATTCGTCAATTAAACCTTATTAACGAACTAGTGGTGCCCGCGGCTTCGCCCGCATTTTAAAGAAATAATATGACATACATAAAACGGAAAATTTGTACCTGCATTGGAATGACAGTGGTGCCATCTGTCGAAAATTGGTCTTACCAACTCCCAAGCCCTCGTGGGCTCTTGGACAACAACTTTGCTAAAGATCATCACTTAATCAAATGCATAGTTTTCGATTCCATAAAAACCTTTTCCCACGGACTAAATTGTGAATCTAAACCATTCTCAAGTCCCCTTGAACACACACAACAAATTTCATCAAAATCAGTCCAGTCGTTTAGGAGGAGTTCAGTGACATACACACGCACATAAGAAATATATATATATAAAGATTAGTGGTGCCCGCGGCTTCGCCCGCATTTTAAAGATATAATATGACATACATAAAACAGAAAATTTGTACCTTCATTGGAATGACAGTGGTGCCATCTGTCGAAAATTGGTCTTACCAACTCCCAAATAGAGTTGCGCAAAATGTATCACTAAAGTGAAAAGAGTGATATATATCTTTTGAACTCAGTGATATATATCACTCTTTTAGCTCAATAGCTCACTTTAGCTCAGTAGCTCTGTAAAGATACGCGACATTTTATATCAGTATATCAGAGAATCAGATCAAAATGTTTTGACAACATTTTTGATTCCTATAAGTAATACAAAACTGGCAAGAAATTATATATGAATTATCACAGCCAACGCTATTTGTATATCCCGGTTTCCATGTTCTTAGCAATAAAATATTTTAATTTAGTGTTGAATACGTAACCGTAACTGTTATATATCTCAATAAACGCATTTGACTCGAATCAGGCTCACTACTCACTCTCAGTCAGTCGCTCATTTGACTCATCGCTCACTCGCGAGCTAGTATAACACTGTTGAGTTGAAGAAGATCTTATATCCGGAATCGTTTGAATCTATGAACTAAACCATGTGATGCGGATATAAAGATATAATTCAAATCCGTCGGAGTTGATGAGTGATTAGCTCTTTGGTGAAGATATATATCTTTTATATCACTCACTCGCGAGCTACACAATTCTACTCCCAAACCTTCGTGGGCTCTTGGACAACAACTTTGCAAAACATCATCACTTGATCAAATGCATAGTTTCCGATTTTATAAAATGTATATAGACAAATATTCATTTTTATATAAATAGATAGATGATCGACTAACATGGATAAGTAAAGTAAATGTAGGTAAATTATGAAAAAATCGAATTTCGATCTTCTGGCTTGAAAGATCGATTCACTGAATCGATCCATTACTGGAGATCGATTAAAATAAACGATTTTTGGTTCAAAAGATCGATTCTCCGATTAATCGATCTCAGATCGCCATCCGTAGTTCCCGTGGGATTTCCGGGATAAAAACTATCCTATGTCCTATCTCGGGTCTCAGACTATCTTTGTACAAAATTCCATTCAAATCGGTTCAGTGGTTTAGCCGTGAAGAAGAGACAGACAGACAGAGTTACTTCCACATTTATAATATTAGTAAGGAAGTAAGGATTTGCTGACGGATACATAATTTCAGTGCTTGTTTGATCCTGATAACCTTTTTTTTCGCCATCCTCGAAAAAAGATCGAAGATAAAATCGATTCATAGGGCCTCGATTTTTTTGTGAATGGATTTATTGCACTTCGATTCGAATCGATTCAAAAATCGATATTTTTCGGAAAGAATCGCCACCCCTAATATAATCCCAATAAATCTATATAAATAAATATAATGTTGCAACCGTCTCCGCTTGCAAGAATTGATATTTTTAAACTCATGGTTATTTAGAGTATGCCAAAAGACCCACAAACGTAGGTAGGATCCATTACTGGAAACCGATTAAAAAAATCGACTTTTTTTGGTCAAAAAGATCGATTCTCTAATTAAGACATCTAAGATCGCTATCTGGGATAAAAACTATCCTATGTCCATTCTAGGGTTTCAGACTATATTTGTACAGAATTTCGTTAAAATCGGTTCAGTGGTTTAGGCGTGAAGAAGAGACATACAGACAGACAGAGTTACTTCCACATTTATAATATTAGTAAGGATATCGATTAAATAATCGACTGTTTGGTCCAAAAGATCGATTCTCCGATTAATCGACAGACAGACAGAGTTACTTTCGGATTTATAATATTAGTAAGGATATGAATGTGACGTGTACTTTAGTGTACAAAATTATAGAATACTACAACGTGATACTATTATGGGGGTTATTTTTAGGGTTCCGTATACAAAGGGTAAAAACGGAACCATATTACTAAGCCGTTAGTTATTCGTTTGTTACATTGCTCTACCTTATGACACGTAACACGAGTAGATAGACACTTAATTTTTTGTATATGACGGTGGCACGTGAAACAAAAAATACTAAAAATGAAAATAACTTTGACTATAAGGGGAGGTCGCCATACTGGCCGCTATTTTTCGGTATTATTTTTTTAATGGACTGCAAAATTTCAAATTTTCATACCGCATTTATCTCTATGGCTGCTATGAAAAATAATACAAAAAATTAAAAATAAACGATAATTTGGTGGTCCAGAACCCTCTACATGCAAGTTTGCCTAACACTTGGTAATTATTTAAATTTTTCTTTAGGAGCACGTAAGAGAGTAGCTATAGATATCCGACATGGAGTTGCACAAATAAAAACATTAAATCTTTAGAAACTTGTCAGCACAAAATGGAAAGAAGTATACTCAACATAAAATTAAAGGATAAAGTCCACTAACAACAGTAAGAAAGAGAACAAAAGTAATAGATATAAAGTACCGGATCCTACAACAAAAATGGAAATGGACAGGACATTTGATTAGAAGTCATACTGTAAAATGGGCCAAAGAAGTGACGGAATGGTGTCCTAGATATAAAAAGAGAAGAAAAGGTAGACAATATCAAAGATGGGAAGATAATATTAAAAAAATGGCAGGAACGACTTGGATGAGAAAAACAAGAGATACTCGTAGATCTCTGTGGAAAACTCTCCGGGAGGCCTATGCTGGAAAGCAAGACAATCAAGAAACTGGTGTCTAAAAAATTAAATTAATTTACTACAAATGCTTAAAATAAATTATGTAAATGTAAAAAAAAAGGAATGAAAACATAAAATGTTAGGAATAAGATTGTTAATAAAGGCTATCATTATCATTATCATTAAGCGACTTACAAATGACGTACTGTATGTATAATGTATATGTACGTATACGAGTATATACAGCTTTCTATGCACTTTGATGTGAGCACTAAGGCGGGATCGTCTCGGGCTGGAAATAGAACGGTGACATGCGGAAATACTTACCTTCTATTGGCAACAGAGCTAAATCAACTCAAACCAAACCAATCGTATATAGGTAAGAGTTTTCATTAGAACTCTACATATGTCTCGTAGTAACTTTTATTACAGCTCTACTCTATTTGAAAAAAAATAATAACAGTCGTAAGTCTCGAAACATGAGAAATAAAAAAATAACTTAATTAAAAATAATAATGAGAAATAAAAATAACTTTAAAAAATACCTTAATTTGCAGTAAAAGTTGAATGTTAAAAAACGTCACGTAAGAAAAAGCGTTACACTGTCTCCATGCCACTTTCTCTCTCTGAGTCTCTTTCGGGTGGTTTAGTTTAAAGCTATTTGCTATTTCTTTTTATTTTGAATCGTACGTTACTTATACGAGTACCAGTCACTATATTAAAGATAAAGGACCTTCGACCACAAACGTATAAGTTATTCGCATCAATCGTACAAGATATAGCACTTTCATAGGCTTTGTGAAATAGTCTCTGAAATTAGAATTATGAGATCTGTCGTAAAATGGCGGAAATAGATGTCGACCGCGCCACACGGAAATGGTTTTGCAACGACAAAAATGACTACAACTACTTTGTCGTTTACTCGGTACTTTGTCATAGACAAGATTTAAAAATAGCATTTTCCTCCTCTTTTTATCCTTCTTCTCCAAGACGTATTTCCTTTTAGTGTACCTATGTAATACCATTTACATAAGATATATGTGTAGTTTATTTATATACTTTCTGCTTTGTGTGTACACCCTACCTTCTACATGTCTCATATATCTTTAAGTCCGTCCAAAGGTTGTCTGGAAGAAATCGCTCATTAGCGATAAGACCGCCTTTTTGTATACCGTCTCTTATATTTTCTTATGTGTAAATTACGTAAGCATAGAAACAATATGCACGTTTTCTTATAATAAATATAAAATTACTGTTATTATATTACTAAAAGTTATAACAACATATAATTTTTAATGTACACACATAATACGCATGTATGTGATGCATCTTGTATATTTTTTCACAGATATTTTGCTGTAATAAGTAAAGTAAATATTTAAAGCAAATATTAGTAAAAACACTTGTCGTTTCGTAATAGAACCTTTTACAGTTCATTTGGCATTGAAAAATGAAGACTTGTAACTAAATATTATGTATATTACATATATGCGTGTATTGTTTGGTCACAATGAGCTGAAGTACTCGTACTGAATTGGGCAGAACATATAGATTACAATAAGAAATACAAATAATGCTCCACATTTATTTTAACAACTTGTTAACGTTGCCTACCGACGCTTTATATTATAATTCTGTTAAGTAGCCTCCGAGTTTGGACAGATGACGTCATATGCAGGTAGCCGTAATATTTGTTAGATACTATACACACGGTAGCGTGTCCGACAAGTTGTCAAAAAATAAGAACTGAAAAAAGTACCGTGTTTCAAATCAGTCAAATCTTAATCTTGAATTATGGGATGTTAAATAAATGATTTATGTAATAATTGAGTGTTAACATTTAAGACGTTGTACTTATTATTAAATGGAAAAAAATTAGTAGCGAAAAATATGAAAAATATTATTGTAACTGAAATTTCAAGAATATCTGCAGAACATGGCACTCTTTTAGATTTCAATTCTTTTGTCAGCGAAGTCGACAATGATGCATCTTTATATTGAACTTGGCTCTCATTTTCACGTTTATGTTTTTGATGGGATTCTGATTTACAGGAATTAGTTCTTCACATTTTAATTCATCTTTTATGAAGAACAGAGAAGACAAGAACTAAGAATCTTTTGGTAACATAGAGCCCCAATAAATTCTTTTAATGTATTTTTTTACTGTAATCCTTACAGCATTTTTAGGTATGTTTCCTTGTAAAATTGGATTAGGCTTATAATTAATATAAAGTTGTTAATCATTATCATAGGGTGCGGCGACTAAACTGGAACTTTCATCACATAAAAACGATGGAGTTACTGTATTGTTACGGATATAGTTTTGAATTACATTATCCAGGGAGCATTAAGTTCCTTGCAGTGCGTGAATGATCGAACGCCAATTCCGGGCTTGGGCGGCAGCACGGCCCCGGTTGCCCGCCCTAAATATGAAATCTAGGTCAAGAGTAACCCGTGTACGGTGGCGATTTACATTAAAACGATGTTCGCTTGTCTAACCATTTTGGACCAGAACCAAGAATGTCTCGGGTTGAATTTTAAAATTTGTAAAACAAAATTTTCTTGCCACGACATGGTATGCATTTGTAACAAGACATGCATAGATACTCTACCATATTACTTTGTCAACCCATTACCGGCCCACTGCTGTGCACGAGACTTAGTCTTACATGAGTGAATCTTAGACTTCACATATATTTGAAGACTTTTTATAGGGATGCATACCCAAAGAATATAAACGGAACCCTATGTCTAAGATTCCGCTGTCTGTCCTTCTGTCACGGGACTATGTTTTGATCCGCAATAAATAGACACATTATTTTTTTTACAGAGAAGTAAAACATTCTTACTGCTATACAAAGAAGAAAATAAATGGGGGCACCATACAAGAAACTGGTACTTTTTGATTTCTAATATAATTAAAAAAAAATCAGAGATGCGTGCCTGATTTTGGAATTTCAGACCCTGACTGAAGCCAAGTTTCAACCACTAGGATGTAGGCTTTTGTCCCATGTTACGTCAACGCTAACTACTGAAGTTAATGCGAATTAATCTCCCGCTCCGAACATGTTATTGATCTCGGAACAAGGAATAGTAAACTTACACCAGTACTAACCAGGAGTTGTTACGTTTTGACAAATATGACTGTTTTGGTATTTGTTTACGTATTTGCCCATACAATTTCCAATCAGCGCCCCTAGCGGATTGTGTCAGAACTTGGAAATACTATGGGCCAATACGTAAACAAATACCAAAACAGTCATATTTGTCAAAACGTAAAAACTCATGGTAAGGGTACAGGCAATGGCCTGTAATTCAGGACACCATCACGCGAACACCTACTACAATATTAACATGCATGTCACAGTAAAACAGTCGTTAGAGTAGTTGTAAGCTATAAATTCATTTTATTGCTAGTTTTTCGATTTGTGTTTTGAACGTTAAAATGACCATAAAACGTTAAGGTCAAAATCCTTGATGAGCAATAGTGATACAGATACATAAGCCATAAACATAAATTGGTACATTGCTCATCGGACCGAAAATGACTCACGAAGTTTAGGTTCAGAATATGCAATATGTTTTTTGGAAACTTACATATTGTTTTTCTTTTATAATATGGGAGTAACAGACGAGCATGCAGTCCACCTGATGGTAAGTGGCTACTGCCGCTCATGGACATCTGTAATCAACCCCAGATAGGATTAGATATTCCTACCTGAGGTCGACCACAGATGCGCCGCTACCCCTGAGGAGTAAGCTGGAACGCCTCGGAAAAGTATGTCTCCCTTACCACACCCTTCAAAACGGAACACAGCAGCGCCTAACACTGCTGTTATTAGGCAGAAATAGTTGTGGTGGTGGTGCCGCCGGAGTCGAACCACAAAGGGTAACGAACCTTAAGTAGCCACTATCGCCCATGGACTTTTGTCGGCCACAGACGCGTTGCTATCTCGAGGACTAAGTTGGAACGCCTTGGATAAGGATGTCTCCAGTCTCCACTATTACACCCTTCAATGCAGAACACACTGGTACACGCTTAGCACTGCTGTTATTAGACAGAAACAGGTATGAGAAGATGCCACAGAAGTGGAACCACGATGGGTTCTACCACCCTTGAACACTTATATACTTCTAGGTACTTTGAGAAACCATAATCGGAAGTTTCTTGTCAATAATTCAGACAAAAATAGGGAGTATAATGTTTTTTGACATTTAAATGTTACATATTACTCATACCTTTGGATACTCATACCCATTTTAGATATTGGATATTTTATTTTGTATAACCATATGCTTACATCAATAAGATATCAATAAATAAGAAAAGATAAAAACATCACTTTTAACGCTTAATCCGATCATTTAGAATCAAAACTGGACAGGATTATAAAAACTTATCAAACAAAAAAGAAATACATTTTATAGACCATTGAAATATTACATTTGGGTTGCAATTGTCAGAGGATGCAATTTATTTGATTGGATTTAAGGTTAGAGATACAGATCTTATATATAAAATTCTCGTGTCTCATTGTTAGTAACCGTACTCCTCCGAAACGGCTTTACCGATTTTCACCAAATTTTATATGTATATTCAGTAGATATGAGAATCGGCTACTATCTATTTTTCATACCCCTAAGTGATAAGAGTTGTTCACCCTTAACATTTTTATATTTATATGGCAACACAACGTTTGCCGGGTCAGCTAATTTTCTATAAGATAATGTTAAATTTGTACTTAATTTAACGTATTTAACTAGTACCTTATAATCTTAACATATATGCAAGTTCTTTATTGCAATTACATTAATTTTGTATGGTATTGATAACATACCAAAATGTAATTTAGAAACAACGGAAAGTAGCCGCGAAATATTTTCAATTTCTTAGGGGGTCATGGCATGATAAAGATTGAGAGATACTGGTATTACGCTATCGGTGTTCCCTCCTACAATAGTTATTTCATAATATTGCTTTAAATCTTGCGATGTATGTGCAAACTATATTATTGCAATTGTCCTTAGATGACGGTAACTACTTTCTATTACGAGACTCATCTACCCTAGCATTACGTTAAAAGTTAGACATACACATCACTAATTGGTCTTTGTTTGTAGTAAAGTCTAGGAAAAAAATCTGCATTAAAATTCTTATATTATTTTAGTATAAAAACAACAAAGTAATATAGTACTCACAGTTTTCTAGCAATACAACATGCACGCAAGAGAGCATACCACACAATAACTAAATAGTCTAACGTTACTCGTATTAATATATCGGGATTCGATCCTATTTGTTCGCATTATTCATTATTTCCCGATATCCTTAATGGAAAATATTTTATCATGGAATACAAAGGATTTGTAATAAACTTTTCCACGGTGGAAATATTCAAAGTTTGACCTTTAATTTGGCCTGGATTGGTCAAGTTCTTAGGTAGACACTTCGTCATCGCAATAGGTAATGTGTTACGTAGGTTACTCGTAATATACCTAAATCGGCGTCATAAGATGACTGATCCCACCTATATGGAAATAACTTGAATAATATTTAATATTCATTAGTTGCGGGCCTGGGTTTTAGAATTCATAATAGTTATGCAGTCTCTTTGTAAGTATTAAGTTTATCGGTTTGTAATCATACCAAAAACAAATAAATATACTTACTTTAATAAATTACATTTAAGGGTCCGTTTGCAATGTCAAGATAGGTAACAGCTATTTAGTAAATTCATCTGAAATGCGTATAAAACAAGAAAATATAGGGACTATAAATATAGGGACAATAAATAATAGGGATAAATAAATATAGGGGAATATAAATATAGGGACGTACTTAATAACTTAATTATTTTTCCGATTCGCGCTTCTCCTGTTATTCTTAGTGTCAAATGTAATTAACATGAAATGTTTACACCAAAGTACCTATTTAATATAGCGTAGATGATTTTACACAAACGAGCTGGATAATGGGCAATTGGGTGTATACTAAATCACACTCAGACAAATGAGATGACACTACAGCATAAATAACTAATAAAAGGTGTTATAAAGCGTAATCTAGAGGCCTTGTCTTGAAAATGGTTTAAAAACCAACCAATCTAATTACTACTATGGAAAATACTTTTCAACCAACTCTTAACAAACCAGGCATAAATAAATTAAGTTCAAAAAACTAAAAAACACGCTTTATGATAAAATCAACTAAGCTTTCGTTATTCCATTTCATTCTTTCATACATGCAGGGTAAGATAAGGATGTATGTTGATCTCTTTCTACTGAAAAACGGAGTTACTCACTGACAAACATACAAGTGAAGCTAACATAAACCGTGTAAAAAATGGAAATAATTGATAATGAATCTGAAATTCTAAACATTACCTACCTACTGCTAGAGAAAATACTTTTTAACCAACTTCAAACAAACCAGATCTGAATAATATATAACGGCGCGGGCTATTATTTTCAATTAATTTTAGTTAATTTTGAGTTGAAGCTATTTAATCTTATTTTATGATTTCCATTCAAATTACTTCATTAACAATTATTTTAGTAGACTATATTTTTGGAGCGGGTAACTCCGGATGGGGTTGCAAGTGTCGCCTTTTTGTTATAAGAACTATGATTATTGTTTCGTTTTTGAGAGTGAGTTGACAATTGACGTTGATGGCGTGTGGACTTGTAAATCCATCGGCTCCGAATTTATTATTTTCTTGTGTGCTTCTTTGTTGGAACCGAAAGCAGTTGGTGCACTATGAAGGAACGCCATCTGGCATTTCTATATCGGTCAGACGCGAGGCTCGGCGATCTGACATCAGAAGCGGGACGCCCAGGAGCTCCACAGCGTAGTGAGAGTGACAGTTGGAAAATTTTATTTGAAATGCAGAAAAAGCAAATGAAGGAATTCGTTCGTGTAATTAGAGAACCAAGCTCTTATAATTCTAAGGTCACATTTGGTGCACGGAAGCGACGCACGCGTCTGGTGTAATATAGTGGATTTAATCTTTGCAAGAGAAGTCATTATCGGTTATTCATGTTATTATTACAATGAGTAAAGCCCTCAAAGGATCTACGACCTCATGGTTAGCACAAAATAGCTTTACTGAAATAACTTGGCCTCAGTTGGGAGACCTATTTTTGGCAGGTTTTGTTAAAACTCCGGCAGCCTTTGTGTAGATTGTGTATTGAGACCCCTACGGAAGGAGAATGCCTCTTCCTGAATGAAGTCCTCGTATGCCACTCGTTTTCTTAGTACACTAATGAGTCAGTGGCGATCTTTAGCGGTGGAACAAATTGCCATTGCTGTTACAATAGCACATGCTTCCAAATTGACACAACTAACTTGCCTAGTGATGCGAAGAAACCACGAATGTATCACGCTAGAAGATGATATAGTTGTGGCAAGATGGGCCACGTTTCTGCTGAAATTTCTGCGTTTTTAATAAAAGCAAAAGAGATGTAATAACTAATCCCCGTTCTGAGTTTTTAGGTAATCGTACGCCACAACAAACTATGAAAGCAGTAGCCACTAAGAGACCCCTTTTATCTGCTATTCCTGCGGTGAAAAGGGTCACATGGTGACACACTGCCCGAGGAAGGTCGATTCCGGTGCTGAATGATCCTTACTTAAAGAAAGTGTAGCTAACATATTCTCAGGTGAACGACAAAATACCAGAGTTATTCGGAGTGGTATTTAAGGACCCGCGTGGCGGGGCGGTCACCATACCGGTCTGAGACGCGGAGGGCCCCGGGTTCGATCCCCGGCCGGACGGATGTCTGAGTGATGGATTTAGGTTTCTGGTCTGGGTGAATCTATGTTTGTCACTGTGTGTGTCCATGGCACCTGCGAAACAGGTAGTAAGCTGGTGTGGGGTTGTGAGTGTAGAAGGCGTTTTATTTTTTTCATTTATTTATTCAAATGTTAACTGTAACTTGCAATTATTAGCGACAGTAGGGCATTGCGTTTATCTAGTTGTTTCACGTTGTACCTAACCTGTGTATTTCACATGATATTATGATAGGTAGACATTTACTCTCATTGGGGTTTTCCTTTCAAGTATGTCAACTTATTCTGAAGATACGACGACTATACCGACTTAGCCCTGAAGAGCGGCAAATGGCCCTAAATAAAATTAACGAACTATTGGACTCCGGTATTTTACCAGAAAGCTGAAGAATGGTTCTCGAGTCCTATTCTATTAGTTAGGAATAACTTATAATTTAAAAATAAAACTAAAAAAATACACTTATAGTTAAACTAACAGGTAATGATTTTTGCAATCTAGTTACGAACTTTTATCTCAATAATAATTAACGCCATCTAGCGATTCGGTGGTGAACTTTGTGGATCGATAACAGCATCACTTGGTTAATTAGTTGTAATTTTGTTGTCGAACACTGCTACGAAAATAATGTATTATCATAGGACCTTGATAGTTGTTCAAAATTTTGAATTGAACTTACCGTTAGAAATGGGTGGGTATCGGGTTCTGAGATTCCGTTACATGCATTCATACCTAGATACATGCTGGTAAAGCTGATAAAAGCGTAGTAAAAAGGGTGAGTGTTCATTATTTCATGTCCCTGAATATGGCGAGCGAGTACCACCAGATTGTCGTTCATAAAGACTCTATTGAGCGTATTGTTTCGTTATACCTGATGGATAGTTCGAATATCTCTCCATGCCTTCTGGTTTACGTAAGGCTCCTTAATAGAGCCATTCGCTGTAATTTACATTGATTGTGTTATTGTCCCGGCTTGTACTGTATAAGAAGCTTCTGACAGGCTTCAGTAAGTTTTAAAAGCTCTAACAGAAAATAGTTTATCATTGAATTCAAAACAAAAATGCTGGTTTATGAATCTAGGGTTGAATTTTTAGGATACGCTTCATATTTGAGATTGTACCCAGTTTCTTTCAAAAGACAGGCCATTTATATAGGTGAACAGGAAAAGGCAAATGTAATTGGACACCCAACGTTGAAAACAATAGGAAAGAAATAGCAGTGATAGCCTAGTGGTTGATAAACTCGGCCTCTTGATCGAGAGGTCCGAGGTTTGAATCCCGGGCACGCACCTCTGATTTTTCGAAGTTATGTGCGTATTGGAAGTTGATTATCACTTGCTTAAGCGATGGGAAATATTGTGAGGAAACCTGCATACCTGAGAAATCTTTCCAAGTGTAAATTTGATAAGCGCGGTGCATTGTGACCTGGTCCTTCTCGTTCTGGGAGGAGACTCGTGCGGTGGGACAGTGATGGGTTAATGATGATGATGGTGAGAAAAAAAAATTAAAATATTAACAGACAAACCGGTCGTATCGATTTTATTTTTTTGATGTCGATAAATCAATCGAGCTGCACACAGATGTGAGTGCCGATGGGTACGGAGCCGTTGTTCTCAGTCACCAGACAAAACAACAATCTAGCAATTGGTTACAAGCAAAACAGAACAAGATTCTTAAAATAAAATCAATAATAATCAAGTTAGAGGTAAATGCCAGATTTTCATGTTCCAACAGAATTAGATATTGGCCTGGAATTATCTACTGACAGAGAATCAGGATGCACCGATAACGGCGATGGTATGTTATAGAATATTGCCTCCTATTTAGGCAAGACCCGTATCTGAATTAATCGTATGATGTAAGTATTCTTGCTGTGTGGTATTTTTAGCGAACGAAACTTTAATGAGAAGTGTAACTTAAGTGGGGTGGTGCGGGAAGCCTGTGTGGCATAGTAGCCTGTGTGGCATAGTAGCCTGTGTGGCATAGTAGCCTGTGTGGCAAAGTAGCCTGTGTGGCATAGTAGCCTGTGTGGCATAGTAGCCTGTGTGGCATAGTAGCCTGTGTGGAATAGTAGCCTTTGTGGCAGAGTAGCCTGTGTGGCATAGCAGCTTGTGTAGCGTAGTAGCCTGTGTGGCATAATAGCCTGCGTGGCAGAGTAGCCTGTGTGGCATAGCAGCTTGTGTAGCGTAGTAACCTGTGTGGCATAGTAGTCTATGTGGCAAAGTAGAATGAGTGGTATAGTGACCTGTTTGGTATAGTGGCCTGTGTGGTATAGTAGCTTGTGTGTCACAGTAGCCTGTGTGGCACAGTAGCCTGTGTGGCACAGTAGCCTGTGTGTCATAGTAGCCTATGTGGCAAAGGAGTATGTATGACACAGTGGTTCTGAATATATATCGGGTGAGTATGAGTTGTAATCGTAACGACTTAGTGTTTTGTGAATTTCTACAGTTTATAGTAAGGGGTAAGACTCTTGTCACGTAAGTTTATACGAGATTAATACCCAGTATGTACTTTGTTTATAATTTGCTCTCTGCCTTAATTTAGTAAAGGGTCAGTATGGCCGAGTGTATCGAGGTACGCAGTGTGGTATTGTTTGTTTTCAAAAGGCATCGAAGAAGCACACACGAGGACTTGTGATGATGCAGGACGGCCGTAACGGCGCGGGCTATTATTTTCAATTAATTTTAGTTAATTTTGAGTTGAAGCTATTTAATCTTATTTTATGATTTCCATTCAAATTACTTCATTAACAATTATTTTAGTAGACTATATTTTTGGAGCGGGTAACTCCGGATGGGGTTGCAAGTGTCGCCTTTTTGTTATAAGAACTATGATTATTGTTTCGTTTTTGAGAGTGAGTTGACAATTGACGTTGATGGCGTGTGGACTTGTAAATCCATCGGCTCCGAATTTATTATTTTCTTGTGTGCTTCTTTGTTGGAACCGAAAGCAGTTGGTGCACTATGAAGGAACGCCATCTGGCATTTCTATATCGGTCAGACGCGAGGCTCGGCGATCTGACATATATTTAGAAGTAATTGGGGGTTAACAAGTATCCAGATGGAACCACGTATACCTTTTTGAAGGTAATACGTTTTGAAGGTAGTAGAACCCTTTGTGGTTCGACTCCGGCGGCACCACCGCCACACCTATTTCTACCTAATAACAGAAGTGTTAGGCGCTGCTGTGTTCCGATTTGAAGGGTGTGGTAAGGGAGACAGAATTTTCCGAGGCGTTCCAGCTTAGTCCTCAGGGGTAGCGGCGCATCTGAGGCTGACCTCAGGTAGGAATATCTTACCCTATCTGGGGTTGATTACAGATGTCCATGAGCGGCAGTAGCCACTTACCATCAGGTGGACTGCATGCTCGTCTGCTACTCTTATATAATATAAACAAAAAAAATATAATATAAACCTAATAAAATTCTACCATCTTCTATACTTAAGACATTTGCAAATATATTTCCTATAAATAGATTTAGCTCCTAGTTCCTCCGCCTACATGTTTACCTCTTTCCATTTGTAGTACCTGAGTGCTATTGATTTTCCCGAGGAACTAGTGTCTGCTTAGAACATGTCTCTACATGTTAGATGCATAATCTAAGATTATGTTGTAGTAGGAAATTCTGTATCAAACATTATTTTATTAAATAATTCGCCAAGTACGAGTCGAACTCGTACATGGAGGATTCCGTACCACCAATTATTCATTATTTGTTACTTATTTTTATAAAATAACCATCTTGTAATATGTGTTATTGTTCTTATTTGTATTTGTTATAATATCAGTTACAGTAGATGTAAGATGTAACGGATTATAAAAATTTCAACTGTCTTCCTACTACGGTTTAACAGTTAGACCAAAAAATGTCGAAAATACCGGTTTGTTGTATGGAGACCCCCTTTAATATTCAACTTTATTTTATTTTTAGTATTTGTTGTTACAGCGGCTACCGTTATGCATCCTCTGCATCCTATTCATCCTCTATAAAAATTTCAAGTTTCTATCTATTACGGTTCCAGAGATTGAGCCCTGTGACAGACGGACAGACTGCAAAGTCTTAGTAATAGGGTTCCGTATTTACCCTTTGAGTACGGAACCCTAAAAACGAAAAGTAATAGATAATACCTGACTTACTTAGTGATGAACTTAAACATTTAAATCCATTCGACTAGTAGCTACCTTAAACTGAAGATCTAACTTGAAGAAGAGCATTTTTTATACGACATTTGTTAATAAAAGTAAGCTCGCTAACTTACTATAATTATTTGTCCAGCTAAAACTAGAAGTTGCTCTTTGTGAAGCCTTCGAGTGCTATTTCAATCGCCACATGGTAGCTAATACTTGTATTGCTTAAAAATTGGTCAAAGCGAATCGAACTCGGGCACGAAGGGTTCTGTACCACCGAAAATAGGGGTCGTCGTACAAGAAACCGCTATTTTTCGGAGATTTTCGCAGTACCTTTGAACCGTGACAGGTAGAACTCCTCCAAAATTAATAAAATACAAACACGTGACAATTTGTACACGTGGCTTTACGGAAGGGTCGAAGGAAATTGCGTAGACTAACTTTAATACGTCAGTCCTTCAATGGAATTTTCATCTGGAATTGTCTCGAAGATACCTAATAATAGACGCGGACAGAAATAATTTATTTATTTATTTACACATATCTTACATCTTACAGGGTTCCCTAATGCGTTAGTGTACTTCACCTAATACCTTAATCAGTTACAATTCTCCGATATTATTATTATATATTATTAAATTTAAAATAATTACAAATGGAATGAATTACAAAACCAATTTATATCCATTAACATATTGGAAAAACTAAATAGAAGTAACAGACCATTTATATTTCTTAGAACCACTGTAGGTAGATACTTACAGTGATTCAAAACAATATAATTGGCGATATGCCAAAATGCATAATCCAAAAAGTGCATAATGACTAACAACTTGATTAACTGACTTCATGTTTAATTCTGTCTGTTATAATCAAAGACATTCCAGTATATAATAATATTAGACTGGACACAAGGGAAAAACTTCTTCAATTCACGACTTATTACCAATACTCAACTATATAATAGTATTACGCTGGACATGAGAAGTAAAAGTATAATTCACGAGTTATTACCAATTGGTAAGTTTTTAAACGTATATGTCAAACGTCAATAAATCCTAGATGGTGTCCGTGTGAAGCGAGGTGAAAGTTTTGAATGAAAATCTTTAAAATGTCCGCTCTACAAATTCCATGCTTCTTACAGAAAATAGCTTAAAATTCCTTTATCTACACGTTTATAAAGCGTACTGAGATTGTGCGACTTGGTAACGTTTTATTGTTTTTCAAGAATGCAAAGACACATGCCATGCCGTTGCACTTCTGAAAACACAAACAGCTGAGGCTAATATCGCAGATTCCGGCGACTTGGTTAATAAACAATCGAAAACATATGCCTACACAATTTAGTTAAAGATATACTCGAAATGTGGTTAAAATTCGACCTTAATGTTTGTAGAAATTTTGATGACATTTTATTGATAAAACTGAAAATCGTCAAGAGCTACCAAACCAAAAAACAGTAGACAAAGAGAAGAAATTCCTTAACTGTTTTGTTAAGACTTAAGCCCTTTTATAATGATGATTATTAAGTAGGTGTCTTAACATACCTAAGTATATTCGAAAAGTATAAAGCCGTAAGAACTGAAACATTTTAATTCAGTAACGGTGATAAGATACTGGAACAAAATTCAGTAAATACAGGTGTGTGTAATTAGCTGCTTGATTAAATATTCCTTACGAAATTTCTATTTACTTTTTTAGTTTACCATTATTGGCTTCGATTATTTACTTTGCTTAGATAAGAACGTTTACTAAAATGTGCTACGTGATATAAAAACAAAAAATGTATTGTGTGTGGTATATTCGAAAGCAATTAATTACCTGTTGGTATATACAATGCCGTCGGGCACTTCACATTTCAGGAGTGGAAACTGATCCAGGTATGCGACACGACCACAGCACTAGTTAAAGAAGTCCAACGTTTCGCAGATAATGCACTGTCATTAAATTATCTTGCTCCAGCGTATCGAGTCGTGCTGGAAACGTGCAGTAGTGTGTATGGTGGCGCTGGGATTGAGGTGGGTGAGTGGCGCGCGCCGCCCGCCCTGCGGCCTCGCCCGGAAAAACCCGAAGTGAAACGTGGAGCGCCGCGGAGTGCGCTCGCTCGCGGCGCTTTCCCGACCCGATGTAGCTAATATTAGGTGTTTGAGCGTCGAGGCGCGCCAAGCCTGCGCTGCTGAATGCTATCGGCACGGCCGGGCCGCGAGCCGACGCCGCCGCGCATGCGCTCCACTCCGACAACAATAACAAACAAGTAGCCACTGAACAGTAGCTACGGCATATTGACTAACTGAGCTTTCAGCCTGCGATGAGATGAAATCGTAATCGTAAAGCTTCCCTTATTTACTCTTACAACAGACCTAACCCCTGTAAGTAAACTGACTATGTACATAAATACATACTAAAATCTACTTTGTATTTTTGATACATGATAAGAAGATTAACCTACTTTTGCGGGGTCACCCTTAGATCTTCTTTACACATACTTTGGGATATGCAAAGACGCTCATATCATTACCTCGTACAAATACCGAATACCGTAGACTTATGAAATATTGTTCCAAAGGTATGTTATTTGATCAGGGATTAAATAATAACTTTTATACGCTGATTTTGTAGTAATAAGAAATATATATGCATGTTCTTATATGCATACTAAAGATACCTAGGACCTAGGTACTTAAACTACATCTACTGTAAGGAACTGTAAGGACTCTACTTTCTTTTTCATTACCATTTATGAAATTAATATTATAAATACTTTATGTATGTACTATATCACATAGCTGTTATTTATCTCATATCATAAATCAACCACCTAAATCTAATCGACCTTGCTGCTAAGATGGTATAAAAAATCCACCTGTTTCGTAACTTAAGTCAAAAAAACAGACAAACATGTTTTGATTTCAAACAGGTATTCAAATTTTAATAATCATATTTATCGAAAACATAATACACTACAATTTTATTATTTTGTGTTGGAATCTAAGCTCCTTTTTTATAAAAACTCAATCAGACAATCCATTTAACGGTTATCAGTCACAATATCGATGTAATTTATATAACTAAAGGTATTCTTACGTGACTCGGGAGACGGACCCTTCGAACTTGAAAACGGAAGTAAATGACGGTCAAATTTATCGAAATTATAATAGTTTATTAAAATACAGTAAATAAACAAAATAATAACCGCTTAGATTAAAACCTCGAAACCGCAATGTTGAGTTCAATGCTTTTCTGTTATTACAAATATAATAGTAGGGGAGCCCGCGATGCTAAATGTGTTCAAACTCGAGCGTCATTGGTACTTATACGATTGTGTAGATTAGACGTTAGAATGAAGAAAAGGTTATAATGATATTTTTTGGTTCAGTGGGCGGTTTTTTGACGATTTGAAAGAAAAAAATTGTATGAGAATAATGTATTTTCCTAAACATTTGCGTTTTCCTTTAGTTTGTGATAAATCATTACTTCCGAGGGATTCATGCTAATAAGTGACACTATCAGATAGCATAATAATAGAGGTTGTTTTTTTTTCAAAATGACTATTTTTTTTCACCACTTCGACGTGTGGTAATCGTCATATTATGATGTTACCCGTTTTCTAGCATTATTTTCTTTATATTAAAAAGAAAATTGACCGCACTCAAGCATGACCAGTGGTTGGTTTTTTTTGTGCTAACCCCTCGACATAGAAAGCTCAAATTTTATGGTTTAGGATGCACCACAGGGTGTAAGATATCTCCCATATGTTAGTCTGTTGCGCTCGAGAAAATCCCAAAATCCTTTCTTGGGCACCCCAACTATAATTCTATGAGTCACTAGAGATACGGTAGCGTTTACTACTTAGTTAAATAAGCTATAATGTAATATGATACGTGCTTTATATTGTTTCCAACACATAAATCAAAATAATAAACTGTTTCACACAATAAGCTCTTGTATAGAGTTATTGCGTTTGTTAAAAATAGTTCCTTTATTCGTTATTAGTACTTGACCGCGGCGATACCTGTGTTTAAGACTTATTTATTACTTTTGTTACGAGATTGTTTAATACAAACATCCTACAGTACGTTAGTAACTGAATGGTAGAAATCGTTACCTAAGAAAAAAGCGATATGCTTCCTCCATGTGACTTTCTTTTTTATCTATAATATAAAGGTGACAATCGAGCATACTCCTAATGGTAAGTGGCTACTGCCGCCCAAAACCACATGTGATCAACCCTAGATAAAATTCTTATTCTAGGGCTCTTGTCTTACCTGAATCCTGAAGTCAACCAAAGATGCGTTACTACCCTTAAGACCCCTTGACTTGGAACACATCGGATAATTACATCTCTCTTCCCATACCCTTCAAATACAGTAGAGATGAACACTGGTGTTATTGGGCAGAAAGGAGTGGAGATGGTGCTTCGGGAGTCCAATCATTAAGTTACTTGTTTTGACTTAAAATTTGTGAGTTATATTGTCTCATTCTTGCCAAGTTGAAATGAAGATTATGGAACTTCGATGCGTCAGATTTCGCTAGCGTGGGTCTTACGACGGCAGAAATATAAAGGTTTTTTCTTATCCTATGCAAATGACAAGAACTTGTAACTTGTTCACTATATTAAATAATCAGAAATTTGTAAGCAACTCAAAATAAAATTGTCAAACTTACAATTCATATAAGTCAACTAATTATTGTTACACCGCTGGGCTCGGATCTACTCTCAGAGTTAAAAGAGTTTAGACCATACTCTACTAGGCTTACCAATTGTAAATTGGCGGTTCACACTCTATTGAAAAATGTTCTTGTAGGTTTTCCTCACGATCATTTCCTTCATTGTTATAGCAAACGATAATTCATTTCTAACACCTACATAACTTTGAAACGGCAGAGGTTCCTGGGAGGCGTGCTCAGAACCTCAGATCACTCGATTGAGAGACTGAGTGTCAATAACTACGCTATCATTGCCCCTACAATATCTTAGAACATAAATTGTACCAGTTAAACAAAGTTAACACGAGTAAACATTTCATTAAGGTAATTCGCTATTGTAGTTTAATTAGCCTTAGATAATTTTCTGTTATCTGCTATAAGTAGTAGGGATTCACCGGTTCTGGGGCACCGATTTTCCCCCTCCCCTCTCTATTCACCGGTTGTGGGGCACCGACTTTCCCCCCTCGCTTCCCCGTCCCCCCGCTGCCCTGTTTGCCACGATCGAGGGGCGAGCCCGGCTAAAAAAAAAAAAAAAAAAAAAAAAAAAAAAAAAAAAAAAAAAAAAAAAAGTTTGGTGTCAAAATGGGGGTTTCCGACCACGCCCGATCGATTGCACGCATTTATTTTACGCTATCTCCTTTGCTTACGAAGTTAGCTTTTATGAATAACGACCTCTAATTCATTATCTAATCACCTCCTTATCTCATTAAGCTCGCTATGTCCATATAACAATACGGACCTTACTTATCTAATCACCACTCGCTGTCCTCACAACATAATAGGGTCATTATCACTGTGTCGTTAATGATGGGGGTATGCGCATGGTAATGCAATAAAAAAAACTTCGTATTGACATTGTTTATTATTTCCAAAACAACCTTTTGAACAATTGCGATACTACAATATCGTTTATCAATTTATCCTCACAAAACAGGCTTAAAAAATCTCTGAGTGTATTTCCATAATACATGTAATGCAAGTATGTAAGACTATATTCTCCACAAACTGAAGACCAATCAAGTTGTATTCTATATCTATTAAAATCCCAATGTTTTGCGTTCCTTCTGAAAAAGGCTTTGTGATGGCCTGTTGGTGGTCGACCGTATGAATCAAAATACCCACCGATGCCATTTCTGTCTATGTACATGCCTACCCAGTGAGAGCCTGGTTCACTGTCAGGGTCCAAATTACTTATCAAGTACATTGGAGTCTTAACGTATAGCGGTAATCGGTTTGCTGCATAGACATTGTTTTTCAAGCTACAATGAATTTTACTTAAATGCTTCTGAATCTCGATTGTATCCATTGTGCATGCCTACTTATCGATACCTCTGATAGGTACAATACACTATTTACAAATGCAGAGCAAAATTATCCAAACCTTATATTTAAAGGGACGCAATATGGTTTAACTCGAATGAAAGACTTCAAATAGGTATAATATATTACATTTATTAGGCTTTTACTTACATCTAAGTATATAAATTTATCTTAACTACTGTAGTCGACGGTTACATTTCGGTTCTTATCAATTTCAATAACGTTATCAAACTCTGCATACACTATACAATTAATAGTTTCGGTTAGAGTTGATTCAAACCGAACTTCTACCCTTACACTGCCATGCTTTATAAGATTCCAATGAGTCATGGAATTTGATGACAAATCAGGAGTTAGGTCAAACGCTAATAGGCAGTAACCTTTTGCATATTGCTCCCTAGATATTCCATTACCTTCATTTAGAAAATGTATACCAGTCCCCGAAAATAAAGTGTGATAGGCTGCAGTAAAAATATCATTCTCGAATGATGGTTGCAATGCTTTTGAAGGTATTTGTTGGCCATCAATATATAAACAAAATGTGTTCATAGCATAGTTTTCAAAATTGAATGGATTTTTAGTAAGACTTCCATTGAATGCTGTGTTGTTTACAAATCCAACTATACATCTTTTAGGTACTTGCCCCAGAAAAATGTTGTCAAGAGTCTTTCCCTGAACCCCTGATGGTATAGTTAAAACTTTGACTTCAGCTCGAGTAATAGGATATTTTGCTGTAGTAGAGGCTAAGACTTTTTGATGTGCGAGGAGTACAGTTGGATTTATTCGTGCTCTACGAACAATAAGAGTTGCATCCGTAATGCATACTTTACATTTTATATCAGTAGAAGAACCCATCAGATTAAACGATTCTCTTGAGCGAATTAATTTGACACTCATTTGAACCCCATTAATTAAAAACTTTTCTTGGTTAAATATATCACCATGTAGATGTCCAATCATTTCTATTTCTTTACTTTCAGATGCTAGTTTTTGTCGTTTCAGAAATCCAGGATTTGTGTTGTCTGTTGAGTTCATTTGTCCAGCTGCATCTTCATACCAAAGACCACAAGTCAAATGAGATTTCTTTGCGGCAGGAGAGTAGTTCAGCAGAGTTTCCAAATAAGCACGGTAAGCATATGTATTATTAGGTGGTGACACAAGTTTTTGATTTAAATATACATCTAACTGGCTGAATAGTGAGTGTAACCAGTTATTTATTGGTGCTATTACTGTGGGTGTGCTCACTTTTGATGAATCTAGGTTAACTATCTTTGCTTTAATATGTATTAACGTATGCGATAAATCTAGGTAATCGTCACCAGATCCTGGTACTTGAAATTCTATTGGTCCATCATCAGCAAGAGACGAAATTGGTTTGTAATGAATCCAAATACCATTTTCAATACTTGTTTGTGTTGATGGCAATGCAAATAAATCTAGTTCAGACTTTATACATTCACAAGAATGACTATGTAAGAAAGACATAATTCCTTAAATTTATTAGTTATGAAAAAATATCTTTTATGTTGGCACGAGAAACTGCCAATTTTTTAATGGCTTTCACTTTAGCAGCTGAGCGTGCACTGAGTGAGGAAAGACGCTTTCTCTTCGTTATATACCCCGATCCAGACATGTTTATTCTATCAATTTTTTCATCAACTTTTCGTTTTAAATTGGAACTAGCGTCCTTGAGACGAGATTTTATTGAATCCTCCATGGGTCGTGCATTCACTAAGTCCGACAAAATACCAACTCCAGCGCCTAGTGCTTCTTTTCCTATAACTCTAGCACCCCTTGAAAGCAAAGGTAAAACTGATCTAAACAAGCCTCCTAAAAAACTGCCAATGCCATGACCACGTTGAAACGCGGCTCCTTTATATATTACTCCAATACCAGAACCAGCTTGATGGGAATAATAATGTTCGTAGGGGCAAGTCATATTATTATTATTATTATTATGAGAAAACATTGTTGTGTTTTTTAAAGTGAAGTTTGATACACACAGTTCCAAATTGAAATGGTATCTTTTGACCAGTGGTTGACCTTATATCTATTTCAATAGTGTCAAATTCTCGTCGCATGATTGGTAAATAGTGAGGAGGTGAAAAAACATGCATTTTATTCGCCCCATAAATATATTTCATTGGATCTAATGGTATAATTCTTAGTAAAGGAGTCATGACGTCACCTACTATCTGTGGTTCAACTATATCGCAATATACAAATAATTGTGATGGTAGACCTAAATGTAAATTTGCAGGACACTTTCCTGTGTTTCTTTCAATGAGATTCCTGTCAGGTTCAAACCCAAGTTGAAACGACAGCTTAGGAGATAGCTTCACTGATCTTATTGATTTATCGGTAACAGAAACACAAACTAATTTTGATACTTCATCATAACGAAATTTTATATTTTCCTTTGTATTATTTAAAGCTACCAAAATATGATCTATGTTGTCATAATTCGTCGCTGGAATATGAGTCTTGTAATATACTAAGGATGGTATTTGATCGCCTGGCATGGTCATGGATTTTGTAATATATATAATATTTTCATGTTCTTGTACAGTAAACATGGTACATGGATATTGAAATTCGGCAACTCCAACTGACCATTCCCCATCTAGCGTTAAGGATTTTGGTAATTTTGTTGAAAACTTCGTTGTTTTGTTATCAGGAAAGTACTCCATAGAACTGTTACTTAGCAATGTTAAATAGAAACTTTCTTTCATCATATTTTTTCTAATTCAGAGGCCAACACCCAGCTATTAAATTTATCTGGATAACCTTTCCACTTCACCAACACTTGCTTTCTGACACCAGAATATCGCGTACTGATTATTTTATCTATTTTATAACTTGAGGTAGGATTATAAGATACCTTTTGTAACTCCTTTTCATAGAAAGTCCCACTTATTGTTTCATTTTGTAAGTCTTTCAAAGTGTATACAACCCATGGAGACCGATCTATAATTGAGGATATAATAAATATTTCATCACTCCAATTAGATTCATATCCTTTTTGAAATATATGCTTATACTTGGTTATTCTTACATAGTCACCGATGTGGAAGTTAGGTAATTGTGTTGTTGCTTCTGTTTGTTTCTTATCTCTATCATATAAATTATTCCATACAGTCATAATATTATGTGAGTTAACATCACAGGGGCACATTTTAATACTTGAATGATAACTATGATTATATGCATATACCAAGTCTTGTAAAACATCAATATATTTATAAGTATTATTGTGTGTAAAATAACGCCACATCTTCATTTTGAGGGTTCTTTGAAATCTTTCAACAATACTTGCTTTAATATCGGGATTATTAGTAGTATAGTAATTTATATTTTTACTTTTTAAATAACTTTGCACATCTTTGGAAATAAATTCTGTACCCTTATCAGACTGAATATGTATGGGTGTTGCATTAGCTTCAATGAAAATACTTTCAAAACATTCTTTAATATTAAATGAATTTTTATTTTTCATAGCTCTTACAAATGCATATTTGCTAAATACATCAATTACACAAAGAATAAAGTTAAATCCATCATTGTACTTAGAATATGTTCTCAAATCACTTAAATCCGCTTGCCAAAGAATATTGAAATTTGACAGTATGTATTTGTTACGGGAAAACCTTCTTGTTACAGGTTTATGTAATGTGTATGTTTCTTGTGAGCGTAGCCAATCTTTTACATCTTCTCTTTTCATTTTACCTTTCATAGCTTTGGCTAATTTATTAATACTACCGAATGCAGCAGGATGAGAAGGGTTATAATAAATACTATTTATTTCTAATAAGGGCTCCATTTCTCCCAGACTAATTTTTTCTTGGGTTTTACTTTTTCTCTTTCAGTACTAGTTGGTGTTGAATTCGGATCTTTTCGAGGTGTAAAGTTCTTATGCTCATCTAATATTAGCTGAGTTATAAAGCCAGTTCTTTTAGTATTACCAAGGTAGGTAACTGGTGTATTGATATCTTTCAATAAAGTTGCAAATTGTTGCCATCCTACTGGATCAATTTTTCTACTTGGTCTAATAAAATCACTCACCAAGTCTATGATGTTACTTCCAGGAATTTTAACTTTGTCTATGAATACAGTACCCTCGCCATCCCAATTAATTTTATCCTTGTGATCAGACAAGAGACCTAGCAACAGCTCACCTTTCTTTAAATATGTTTTAGGTATCACTCTCAATATTTGTTTCGGTGTATACGTTGGTGAGTTAACCTTTTCGTGTTAATTTATATCAACTGTTGTTCGCTTTGGAGTCTGTTCAGCAACTATATTAGTCTTAGCTTCTTCCTGTAGTTTTATATCACTAAAATCTTTCTTTAAATTAAATTTATTATTCGTATCTAATTCCAGTTTATTATTATCAATTTTCATTTTGATATTATCTGTATCACCAGTATTAACATCAGAAAAATAAGTAACAATAGGTAACTCATAAGGTTTTCGGTCTTCTTGAGTATGGTGTAGGTACCTTTGTAAAATTTGTAAATAGAGAATACACTTTTCTCTATCTTCAATATTACTTTTTAATATATTTTGCATTTCGGCATCCAGTCTAGACATGGGACTGTCTAACATTGTTTGTTGATTAATTTTTTCTATTATACCTGGATCTATAAGTAACATTTTCTTAGCGTGTTCCATGTTCATGTTAGGGTATTTACTAGTGCACTCAGAACTGAACCTAATATTATTGGTAAAAATGATCCTCCTTTTTGAATTATAATATTTTTACGGACTTTGTTTGTAGTTTTACGCACCAGTTGTCGAAGTAAGTGTTTGTATTTCTTTAATTTATTCTTCTCATTTTCTGGGAGTTGTACTTTACCTTGTAAAACGTTATAGATACATTCACAAATACAATTTATCTCTTGTTCGTTGCAGGATTTTAAGAGTGCTTTTTGGTATTTTGGTTTAAGAATATGAAGAGCTTCTAAAAACTTTTTATGTGTCTTCAAGGTTCGAGACATTATTAATAAATGACGGAAATTTCTTGTTGCTTTGCATATTTAAACCCCTTTGTAGGTAAGTATACAGTACAGTAACAGTCAGAAGGGAATATTTTTGTTTTTAATCTACATATATCACTAGTATTTTGTTTTAAATCTATCATTAAATATCCATGAGGTTCTTTCGTTGCATCTTTATAAGAATCTTCCATGAATTTAGTATTTTCAGGTGATACTTGTCTCGCTAAGTGTCGAATCTGTGTTTTATCACGTGGATTTTTAAAATATATTATATAACTCGAGTTTAAGGAAATGTCCCTCTGACCTCTACCTTGATGAAACAAATTTTGAGTTATATAAAACACACTCAAATTTCTATGATGACTTCCTTTTGTAAAAATGTCAACGATGCGGCCATCCGATTCTCTCATAAGATCATCGATGATAACAAGCTGGGGACCTTTCCCATCAAACATACTAAGATCTGGCATACCTTGATGGTAATTAACAAGTTTCAAGTTGTATAAAGGTTGCATTTCATCAAAACACCATGTAACTTGATCGAAACTTGTACTACAAATATCTTTTACATATTTCAAGAAGTTTGTAACGAATTGTGACTTTCCACATCCACTTGGACCAGCAACTATTGCAGTAAAGGGATGAATGAAATGAAACATTTTTAAAACAAGTTGACTGCACAACGTATTATTTAACAATGAACATAATTTAATGAACAATACACATTTATAATAATCAAGTATAATTTGTCTTAAAACTAGAACACATACATGAAATGGTTTACAGGAACAAACATTGAAATACATTACCAAACTAACAATTATAAACTAGACATACACATTTATAAACACAATTAAGATAATATATAGTTCAAAGAATTACATTAAACATATTTGCAAGTAAACCAATATTTCACCGTTGTTATCTAAGTTTGTAATGACCCCAAGCTAATGTGTCAATACCATTAGGCAAAATATGGCAAAATTTCTGGGGCAAGTACCTAAAAGATGTATAGTTGGATTTGTAAACAACACAGCATTCAATGGAAGTCTTACTAAAAATCCATTCAATTTTGAAAACTATGCTATGAACACATTTTGTTTATATATTGATGGCCAACAAATACCTTCAAAAGCATTGCAACCATCATTCGAGAATGATATTTTTACTGCAGCCTATCACACTTTATTTTCGGGGACTGGTATACATTTTCTAAATGAAGGTAATGGAATATCTAGGGAGCAATATGCAAAAGGTTACTGCCTATTAGCGTTTGACCTAACTCCTGATTTGTCATCAAATTCCATGACTCATTGGAATCTTATAAAGCATGGCAGTGTAAGGGTAGAAGTTCGGTTTGAATCAACTCTAACCGAAACTATTAATTGTATAGTGTATGCAGAGTTTGATAACGTTATTGAAATTGATAAGAACCGAAATGTAACCGTCGACTACAGTAGTTAAGATAAATTTATATACTTAGATGTAAGTAAAAGCCTAATAAATGTAATATATTATACCTATTTGAAGTCTTTCATTCGAGTTAAACCATATTGCGTCCCTTTAAATATAAGGTTTGGATAATTTTGCTCTGCATTTGTAAATAGTGTATTGTACCTATCAGAGGTATCGATAAGTAGGCATGCACAATGGATACAATCGAGATTCAGAAGCATTTAAGTAAAATTCATTGTAGCTTGAAAAACAATGTCTATGCAGCAAACCGATTACCGCTATACGTTAAGACTCCAATGTACTTGATAAGTAATTTGGACCCTGACAGTGAACCAGGCTCTCACTGGGTAGGCATGTACATAGACAGAAATGGCATCGGTGGGTATTTTGATTCATACGGTCGACCACCAACAGGCCATCACAAAGCCTTTTTCAGAAGGAACGCAAAACATTGGGATTTTAATAGATATAGAATACAACTTGATTGGTCTTCAGTTTGTGGAGAATATAGTCTTACATACTTGCATTACATGTATTATGGAAATACACTCAGAGATTTTTTAAGCCTGTTTTGTGAGGATAAATTGATAAACGATATTGTAGTATCGCAATTGTTCAAAAGGTTGTTTTGGAAATAATAAACAATGTCAATACGAAGTTTTTTTTATTGCATTACCATGCGCATACCCCCATCATTAACGACACAGTGATAATGACCCTATTATGTTGTGAGGACAGCGAGTGGTGATTAGATAAGTAAGGTCCGTATTGTTATATGGACATAGCGAGCTTAATGAGATAAGGAGGTGATTAGATAATGAATTAGAGGTCGTTATTCATAAAAGCTAACTTCGTAAGCAAAGGAGATAGCGTAAAATAAATGCGTGCAATCGATCGGGCGTGGTCGGAAACCCCCATTTTGACACCAAACTTTTTTTTTTTTTTTTTTTTTTTTTTTTTTTTTTTTTTTTTAGCCGGGCTCGCCCCTCGATCGTGGCAAACAGGGCAGCGGGGGGACGGGGAAGCGAGGGGGGAAAGTCGGTGCCCCACAACCGGTGAATAGAGAGGGGAGGGGGAAAATCGGTGCCCCAGAACCGGTGAATCCCTACTACTGCTATATACCAATGGATAAGGTTATCTGTTTAATTTTGTTTCCTAATCAGATCAATGCAAACATTTAAAGCATCTTACTGCCTTGATCTTACCCGCATATAGTTATTTATTTAATTATTTATTGCACCTCTATAAAAATAAAAAGATACAATAGGGCAAACTTAATGCCTGATGGCATTCTCTGCCAGTCAACCCTGGGTGGAAGGAGAGAATGGCGGCAGGTGTTAATTATATATACATAAAATAAATTATATTATATTATATTATATATATACATAGATATATATAGTTCAGATATATATCAAAATATATACAAATACATACATATTATATAAACTAAACAATACAGATGATTACGATATTGCAGCGGTGTTTAGAAAATGCTCTCGGACAAGTTTTTTAAACATTGTTTTACTTGGTGCTTTCCTAATATGCACGGGCAGAGCGTTCCAAAGCAGTACTGCCTGAACAGAGAAAGAAAAATGAAAAAAACCACTCGTATGCGGTGGAATATCTGCCCTTAAGTTACGAGACGACCGAAGCATTTTGTCATGGGTTAAGAACCTGTACTGGAAGTAATCCTTGAGGTAAGGAGGAGTATTATTATCATTCATATGATAGTTAGTAGGTATTAACGTTATTGTTACATTAAGATTAAGTACTTACTAAAATAAAATCCATTGCATTGCGTGGTATTATTTCCTATTATAATCAAAGAAAATAGATGTTATTTAATAGGTTTTATTTAATATTAACCTAAGTAAGTTTAGTAAACCCAATTTTTCTCCTATATTTACGTAAGTTGCGATCGATCTTCATTATTTTATGTCACAACAAGATAAAACATTATAAAAGGAAACTATTATAAACGATATATTTTTATTTTTGTTTATCCCACATTACGCATACCAAATTATAATTGGTAAGTAATAATTACTCTCTAATCGTGATTAAATCGAAACCAGAAAGAGAGGTGCTTGCTAAAAGCTGTAAAGAAGTGTAGGTATCTACTTAATCATATTTGGAGACAATTGGCAAAATCACTAGTACTATCACTATAAAATCCTTATCCTTACTAATATCTATTATAAATCCGAAAGTAACTTTGTCTGTCTGTTTGTCTCTTCTTCACGCCTAAACCACTAAACCGATTTTAATGAAATTTTGCATAAAAATAGTCTGAGACCTGATAAATGACATAGGTATATGTTTTCCCGGAAATGCCACGGTAACTAGGGATGGCGATCTAAGATCGATTAATCGGGGAATCGATCTTTTGGACCAAATAAATCGATTATTTTAATCGATATTAGTAAGGCTTGAATCTTAAACTTTCTTATCTTAAACTATGCATTTAATCAAGTGATGATCTTTAGCAAAGTTGTTGTCCATGAGCCCACGAAGGTTCCAGAGTTGGTACGACCAATTTTCGCCAGATGGCGCCACTGTCATTCCAATGAAGGTACGAATTTTCAGTTTTATGTAAGTATGCCATATCATTTTCTTTTAAACGCGGGCGAAACCGCGGGCAAAAACTAGTTTACGATATGTAGTAAAATGCTTCTTTTACTTTGCCATATAAAATAAATAAAAGATTTTGCATGGATGTGGCTACAATCGTTTCATAAATACACTTTGCCTCGTAGGCACTACGTATTTGTGTTGGATAGCATTATCTCCGGATTAGAGCGAATTAAGCCCAAGCACGCGCATTGTAGGCACGAGTCGGTAGCTTTGGTTTGGATTCTAGTATGGCTCACCTACATTCATAATTAATCTATGTGTAGCTGAACTAGGTAAGCTATTTTTCACGTCAACAATTTCAATTGGTCTTCATAACACTATAAGAATTATTTATTATGCTATGGAAGAGCGGGGCTTCCTGTCACAGGTATAAATATACTTAAAAGGAGGCCCCAACAATGGATTACTTATGTAACTGTATTGATACAAATAAAATATTTTCATTTTCATTTTCATTTACTTATTAAAGTTATGTTATAAAGTTTGTGTCTGTAGAATATCCTTATACAGGGTGGCTCAAAAATCATCACCCTATTTTGTTTATGAATAACTTTCACCATCTTCCACCATCGTTGACACAAATTTGCGCTTGATTTTCCACGACTTTCCTTAAGACTAAGAAGACTAGAATGCGAAGTGTTACTGGCGGAAATCTTAAGGAAAGTCATGGAAAATATGGTAAAACGGGCGCAAATTTGTATCAACGCTGGTGGAAGACACTTGACAGATATCATATTTTCTTATTAGCAAAAAAAGATACAGGCCCTGGTAAAGATTTCTATTATTCAAAATCGCTTTTTTTATTCAGTACAAATTTAAAAACAAAATAAGGTGATTAGTTTTGCGCCACCCTATATCACCCGACTGCGGTGGTAGGTAATGCTTTTGGAGAGTACCATGTACCGTATGTATGTCTCCTTCTTTGGCACGTCCTGTAGCCCAAACAGCATGACGAGTTTTAACAATTTCGTTGGATTCGTCTAAATTACGAGAGTGACATACCTAGGCTATATTTTTAAGCAATCGTCTTTTTGATTTTACAATTAGTCTCTACTTCATACAATTTTATAATACATTTGATTAGGTTATCTTCAAAATGACGCTGAAATAAGCAAAGATTTTCATACCAAAAATGTTTTTTTCTGGTCATTGCACTCAATTAAGCATTACCATAGGTAGGGTGGCGAGTAGCTAGTTAACTAGTTCAGTTAATAAGGTCACCGATGCACCCTCACTCAGTCGGTGAGACTACGCTTAGCTGGGTACCTATTGCAGACATTTTATTATCCAAGAAAATATTTTAAAAGTGAACAGCTGTTTAAATGATATTTTAACACTCTTTTATTAGCTTGGTTATATCTATGTATGTATGTAAAGAAATCTTTGAACCCGATTTCTATCCACTTTGAACGTTCAGTTTAATTCAAAATTTTGAAGAATTATCAACAACAATACACGATTTTAATATGTTTTTCCATTGTCCTTATCAACGTCATCAGGATTAACGATTTTCGAGGCGGTGTTCGAGCGCCTTAGAGAAAGTTCATCGCAAAGTTACTAGATTTCAACAATTATTACTTTTTAGTTTCAATAACTGATATAGCGTGATTTTTAGTTTAAAAAATAATAATATTATTTCCCTATAACACAAATGTTCTGAAACTTACCTAGAATGCCCTCTTGTGGAATGATTTTAGGATTCCAAAGGGTAAGACGGAACCCTCCGCTGTCTGTTCGTGTGTCACAGGGCTCTATCTCTTAAACCGTAATAGATAGACACTTGAAATTTTTACAGAGGATGCATAATGGTGGCCGCTATAACATGTGGCGCTTTTCGAAAAGGGATAAATGAAGCATCCCACGCTTTTTTCACAATTATACTATTTACTGTTCCTTAATTGATTCCTAGATTGAAAATTAGTTTCTACTTTTTAGTTGATTTTATCATAAAAGCGTCTTTTTTAGTTTTCTAAGTATATTGATTTTTATACAGTGTAATTAGCTAAGGCAGCCTATCTAATTTGTAACTAAGATGATATGGATATCCGAAAGTAATCAGTTCCATAAGATTGGAGTCCTGAGATAGGCCATAAATATGATGCTACCCACGAGGACTGGGTTAAAACACCTCGTATATAGGTGTCTCCCTTACCACTCCCATCCAAAACACTGCTGTTAAAAAGCAAAAATAGTTGTTACCTAGTACCTCCGTAACAAAACCAAAAAAGAGTTCTACCATTTTTTCCCTATCATTTTCCTATTATTTTTATTCAACAAGTATAAAAATAGATTAACTTATCTACTACATAAATTCCCATTTGCAATTTATGTGCAATAAATAAGTGCAAGAAAACTTATTAGTCATTTGTTGTGCAATATTATGTCAACTGTTCTCGACTTTATAGTTTAACTAACTCTAACCGCAATGTACCACAACAGAACGTAAAAAATTAACTATATCCTCATATCTTTTAATGTTTCGTTGTTATTTTTCTAACATTATTCTTACGAAGTGTAAAATGACCGGTATGATTCAGAAATAACTACATTAAATTCTAATGTTGATGCCTTATTTTCTTTAGGCATTACTTCATTTATCGATGATTAAGCAAAATTACAGCAATTACTTATATGACTTTATATTGTGCTAAATATTTAATATTGCTTATGTAACTACCTATAACAGTAATGGCGTTATAAATAAAAATTAATAATTCGTAGAATATTGCTTATAGTATCGTCATAATTAATTGTACCTCGATTACAAATTAAAAAAAAAACATCACCTACAGTGCTAGCCAAGTAACCAACTTTAAGAAAAGATTGCGGAGATACCTATGTCTGAGAGATGTAAATAAGTTTACTTGTTATATTTTCCTTCCGCGTGAAACTATCTATCAGTTTCTTTAATAGAGTTATGAGGCAGACACATTAAACAACTTCTTAAATATTTCACATATTAGATCGGATTAGCTTATAAGTAATAAATTTGTTCACTTATAGATACATAAAGACCTATTATTTACATAATTATATACGTATGGCCGGGCAGTGAACCCGGAACCCTCTGTGTAACAAGCAGCATGGTCGTCAAAACCCATTCTGCCCGAAAAGACCTTAGCATAGTTATTTACTATCATTGGTAAATAAATCATTATAAATTTACTGAATAAAATAAGTAGAAAATCCTAGCTAAGACTATTAATTTTGAAATGATGTTGTAATGTAATGTTATAATGGAAGTATTATGACTTATCTTTGCCATTAAAAATGTATGATTATTTAAAAATACAAGCTGTCAACTTAAAAGTCAAAGTCAAAACGATGAAATTTCGTAAACAAAACGTGAAGGAATAGAAAAAACAAATTAGATTATCGATTATAATATATAACAATTCTTTAAAAACAATAGCTGTATTGCTACGAGATGTCTTCTTTTCATGAAAGGCAGAAAAGCCTTTTCAAACATTTAAAAGTTGCTGAGGAGCAATGTGGATTTTCGAAGACCAACAAAGCAGAGGACCCCCCAGCCCAGGGTTATGGAGAGATCGATAAACAAACCTACAGAAAACTTAAGCAGCGCATGAAACAATTTAGAGGCAGGGAAAGTATTTTCAAACGGCCAGAAGCCAAACTCCAGGATTGTTTGCGTGCGAAAACTAAACCTGGTTTTATAGTGAATCCACAAAATTGGACATATTACTCCTTAGCGGATGTCACACCAGAACAGATGTCGGACGCCACTAACACTGCTACAGCACTCGCGCTCATGCAAGAGTTGGAAGAACGGGAAGAAGCACATAAAATGGTCCAGGAAGTAGACACGGATGAAACAGGCGCCACATTCAAGAAACCCATGTTCCAAGTATCAAAAACTATTAAACCCAAACCAGTCACAGACAAACAGATAGTTTTCAAAAGAGACAAGTTGGTTATGCCAGAGTATGTTGTAGGAGTATCACAAAAGAAGGAAAAGAAAAAGCTCTTAGTCAAAAAAGATAATACAGAAACAAAGAAGCCTGAACTAAAGTTAAACCATTTGTACGAGGAGGAGGATGATCCTGAGAGCTAGGTAGTTTTAACTGTTTACAATTATGTATTTATAGATTTAATCTTTTTATATAATAAAAGTCTAATTAAACATTAAACCTAACAGTTTTCATTCTATATCTATGAGAGTAGATGTATTACATGGTTATTGATGATTGGTAAATTATATTTTTGCAAACAATATTTTAAAATCTGATGCACTTTTACTATTTAAACTTATTTAATAATGTCTTGCATTATAAACGAGATTTATATCAATATTTTATGTAGATAAAAGTAAGTCTACGATCTGTAAATTCAGATAACAGTATGCTGTACAGTTTCTATATTCAACGAAGAATCTAGCTATGTATGAGCCTTTTATGCCTTATATTGCTACTGTTATGATATTATGTCTAAAGAATTTGTATACTTCTTTTGTCTTAAAAGATGTCATCGTTATCAATTAGACATCTGTGACCAACTTGCCAACTCAATATAAAACAGGTTATACCTGAAGCTGATAAGGTACTTCGCCATTCATGAGATCTAAGATGACCGCTTAATATGTAAATGAGCTGGATTTTTCTTCAACTAAAACAGAACTGCTGCTCCTATGGCCTTGGCAATGGTATGTCCCTGGTCAAACAATAATAGTTCTACTACCTTTCATTATTACATTTACTTAGCTTAGCTTAAATTGACATGAATATAGGTTCAAATAAAATAATAATAAATAACAGTTGCTTTTAAAATGCTTTATTCATATATTTAGCACTGAGAAACAATAGCAGATTCAGACTTAATTTCCAAACTTTCAGGCAGTTGAGTATCCAATTTGTTTTCAGCTGCAAATGCACTAAGGTCTCTCATCATGGAGTAAGCATCTTCTCCATCAGCATAGTACTTAGGTTCTATCTCCAGGATCTTAAAGCCAAGAGAATTGGTGTATAGGTTCAAAGCAGCTCTGTTGCTTTTTCTTACGTGCAAGGAAACATATTTAGCCTGTAAATAATGAAAGTTACATTTATAAAGGTTATAAAAATTCTTTTTACTTTCTTTTGATTGTCTAATTGCCATGATATCTATGTGTGGTAAGGGAGATTTTTTAACTTGTTCCTCAGGAGTAATAATGCATATGTGGCCCTCAAGTAGGAATGTTATCTTATCTGGGGTTGATAATAGATGTCCATGAACAACAGTAGCTACTTAACACCAGGTAGATGGCTTCTTTGCAACACCAATAATAACTTTAAAAAATGCACAACTATTCAATTATATTGCATTACTTTATATTGCAACAATAGCAACTGATTTTGTTCTTACAGTTTCATAATTTAAAAATATGCAGTAGAAATTACATAAAAATGTATAATCACCTGGAAACATTCAACCATGGCTAGGGATGCCTGATTCATGAGTTTCTGTGCCAGTCCGAGACGACGGTGGGACCTTTTGACTGCAAGTGATGTTATGTGACCATGGCGATTGTCTTCCCCATCTTCCTCCATTTTAGCCAGCACATATCCTATAAGTTAAATGATTATGATAAATATCTTATTAATTTAGTCATGATGCATATAATTATAATCTGTAATCAGTGAAGATGGGACTAAATAATAATATTAAATTAGTTATTTTGAAACAGCTGCAAAATCAATCCTAGTAACTTTACAGCTCCTAACTTGTCCAAAAATTAAATTTGTGTATAAACTATACATTGAGGTAAAACACAAGTCAATTGTACTTTATGGATATACATAGTTTTATCTTAGCTTATATTAAAATAATAATTATTAAAATTCTTACCAACAATATGTCCTTTCTCATCTTCGGCCACATAACTGAGTTGTGGCCATGATAATCCATGGTAGAAGTAATATTTCATCTGATAGTTCTCTGGCAAGCACAGCAAGTTGCAGTGCTGCATATTCATCAGATCACTTGGGCGAGCGCAACGAATATTCATCTTGACAAGTAATATTATATGGGTATATATTATAGTAAATATATTATATTATAGTAAATATAAATACAGGAAACGTATATTTTCGATTGCGTTATTCCCTTCTTAGTTTTCTAGGCTTAGGCTGTCTCGTCTCTGATGCTGGAGGAGTATCGGACATACCACCCAGGAGCTCGCGAACAAAGCGAAACTTAGAAAGACAGCACTTCCACACAACGTACCAACCTGAAACAAAATATAACAACTTACGTCTCAATTATACCAACGCAATCACAAGTTCCAAATTCTATTCAAAATGGACTACTTACAAAACAACGCAAACATAAAAACTAAAAATATGCTACATACGAAGGTTATAATAGCTAAAATCACTTCCTTCATCACTAAGGTTATCAATATGAACACAGTATTGCGGAATGCATTTACCAGTAGTACTTAATAACTAAATTAAATATCAGTCGTTAAAAGCGTTTCAGTTTCCGGAACAATATTTTATGCATATTGCGTTATTTTACGGAATCGGCGATATCCGCCATTTTGAACTTGTTAGCACAAAGAACTTACGATCACACTTGGATTGAATGGTGGGATAGTTAATTAGTTTTAATAAAACAATTATAGTTCGGATTTTGTTATGGTTTAGGTATATTTTTCATGCTACACAATAAAACCCAATGTTTTCAAGATCTGAAAATTAACCTATATTTTTCCGGGACTGACATAAAATTTTGTTTATGTCCTAACCATAAGTCATAAATAAATGACATAATGCGTATTATTTACCTGTAGAGTAGACAAAGATAAATTAATTTATTCAACTGATATTAAAAAATGATTACATTTATTGTAATATAAAACTCACTACGAATTACATAAAATATTTTAAGAGTCGAAAGTAAAATAGTTTTTTAAACATAACATTGTCAATCATTTCTACGTTTTCCAATGTTAAAGAAAAAAATGTGATTTTGTTACATTTTCTAAAAATAAAAAAGTAAAAATGTCAGTTGTCAACGTCATTTTGTCAGTTCAGTTTTGTCTGAATACGAATAGAGAAATAGATTGAATTAGCGGATTTTAAAGAAAACTTATTTAGATGGTAGTCAGTAAAAAATCTTATTATAATATTACATTAGCGTTTTAATTAGTTCGTACATGTAAAACAATTAATTTACTTATTGTTTATTTAAATATATTCTGATATGGATGAAGACAGCAACGAAATTAAGCCGGCCCATGTTTCTTCGTAAGTATAAACATTACTTTTAAATTACCAAATATAAACATGTTGATATTTTGATACAGAATATATGTTGGTTTAAATCCGTCCATGTTGTATTCAGGTACAGAAGCCCATGTTTTACGAGAGAAGAAGAGAAATGTTTATTGAAACTGATTGAGAAATACAAAGTAATTATTTTGAACAAGTCGACAACAGCCGCCGTTAGTCAGGCTAAAGAAGTGGCGTGGTTGAAGATTGCTAAAGTATTCAATAGCCAAGGTTTCCGACATGCTAGAGGGGCGGAGTGCTTGAAGACGAAATGGGAGAATCTTAAGCGAAATGCTAAGAAAGTGTCTAAAAATTTAATGGATGCGAAGTATGATGAGTTCAGTGACCTTACAAATCAAGTGGTCACACTGATGCATGAGGCTGACATGAGCTCCAATATAATGGATGTACCACAAGAAGTTGAGGAAGATTTAAAAGAAGGTACTCTAAAGGGATTTCTTAGAAAATAATTTGGCAATTAACTGACGACAATCTGTATTTTACTTAGGAGTATAAAACTGAATTATTTACCTTTATGGCTATTATTGTATCCATTTATATTTTCATGCACAAACTGCAACTGTAGTATTTTTTTTAATTATTTGAAGGTGGTAGAACCCTTTGTGGTTCGACTCCGGCGGCACCACCACCACACCTATTTCTACCTAATAACAGCAGTGTTAAGCGCTGCTGTGTTCCGGCTTATAGGGTGTGGTAAGGGAGACAGACTTTTCTGAGGCGTTCCAGCTTAGTCCTCAGGGGTAGCGGCGCATCTGTGGCCGACCTTAGGTGGGAATATCGACTCCTGTCAGGGGTTCATTACAGATGTCCATGGGCGGCTGTAGCCACTTACCATCAGGTGGACTGTACGCTCGTCTGCTACTCCTATATTATAAAAAAAAAAAAAAATTGTTGTTAAAATGTAAAGCATAGTTTTTAAAGCAGTTTCACTGAAGTTACACACTATAATTAAACAATAATATAATTAGTATTAATTACAATCTAATCAATCCTTCCAGCTATAGTTGAGCAGAAAGAAGAAAATCAAGATAACATCTCTAATAACTTGGAAAAAACAGTACAATCTGATGAATCTGGTAAGTATTATTTTGAGAACATAATCTGCCTTAAAATAAATAAACATTTTATTATTAATTCAGTATTATTACATAACTTTTGTCAATATTATAATGTATTTTCTTTATTTCAGGAGATGAAATTGAAATAAGGTGAGAATGCATATGAATTTACCTATAGGTAAAAAACTACGTAATAGCAACAAGTTTTTCTTTCATTATATTCAAGTTATGATGATAAACATTATAATATAATTTACAGGAATAGATCACTAAATTTTTCACCCCAAGAAAGCAGTCTCTTATTAAAATGTGTAAAAGAGGAGAGGAGGCTAATACTTTCTAGGGAAAACACGGGAAAGGCAATACAACTGAAGAACAGGGCATGGTTAAGGGTGAGCTATCCATCCTACATTATCTATACTAATATTAATATTATTAAAAGGAAAACTTTGTTTGTTTGATTGTAATGAATAGGTTCAAAAAGTACTGGACCAATTTTAAAAATTCTTTCACCATTCGAAAGCTACATTATCCACGGGTAACATAGGCTATATTTTAAATGAAATATATGTGATAAATAGATTTTGAGGCGGTACAAAGTTTGCCGGGTCAGCTAGTATATAACTAAAATATAAGACCTTTATTTTATTAAGCTGCATCAATATGCATATTTATGTCTGTTATGCATATTGATATTAGAGTCAAAACACAAAACATGAAATTGGTGCAAAGCGAATTCACGAAGCAGAAAATGGTGTGTAGCAATGCATCTCTCATCAGTTGCAGTCTCCCTGGCGTTGCAGGAATGTATGATATGAAAGATTTTTTTTATAATATAGGAGTAGCAGACGAGCATGCAGTCCATCTGATGGTAAGTGGCTACTGCCGCCCATGGACATCTGTAATCAACCCCAGATAGGATTAGATATTCCTACCTAAGCTCGACCATAGATGTGCCGCTGCCCCTGAGGACTAAGCTGGAACGCCTCGGAAAAGTCTGTCTCCCTTACCACAACCTTCAAACCGGAACACAGCAGTGCCTAACACTACCTTATTAGGTAGAAATAGTTGTAGCAGTGGTGCCGCCAGAATCGAACCACAAAGGGTTCTACCACGTCAAATGTTCTTTCCAGTGTCATGCAAGCTTGTAGATATTTACGTTGCAATGTCGTATCACAGTTTTCTTTTGACCCTTTAGAGTAAAAACTCCATGCATACTTTGCAGGGATTATAACCATATATTATAGAAAGAGCAATGGAGGAAAGTATCAATATACTACACATTGAGAATGACACACAAATGTCAGAATCTGTTATATAAATAACTTTTCTTTGCACAAACCGCATATCTATCTATACTACTATAAGTCAGAAACAAGTATTATGATAGCATCAGTATTCATTACTTAAATTGGTTATTTCAGATAACAGAGGCTTTCAATAAAAAGAGTCCACAAAAAAGATCTACACGAGTATTACGTACGAAATTTCATAACTTGAAGAGAAATGCTAAAAGTGGTTACTTTAAGAAATACTTCAAGAGACATGAAAAGCTAGAAGAGGAAGACAGTAAGGTTAATAAGGTAATATTTTATGTCCTATCACTGATCACATATGTCCCATGACTTGACAGGCTTAGAGATAGTGCTCTAAGCCTGCCACCATGTTTTAAGATTTACCATTAGAGAACACATAAGCCAGTGTGATTTTATGATAACATTCAAAATTTCTATCTATTTTGGAAGATGGTACAGCCCTCGGTGATTCGCCTTTGGTGGCAGCACCACCACACCTATTTCTGCGTAATAACATCAGTGTTAAGCTCTGCTGTATTCTGGTTTGAACGGTGTGGTAAGGGAGACATACTTTTCTGAGGCATTTCAGTTTATTCCTCTGTTGTAGTGGCGCATCTGTGTCCTACCTCAGGTAGGAATCTAATCTTATCTGGGGTTTTTTACAGATCCATTAACAGTGCCACTTACCATCAATAACCTGCAAGCTCGTCTCCTACGATATTATTTAAAAAAATCTTAGTAATTTGTACTTATTTGGAAAAGCCCAAACATCACGTTAGGTGGACTAGAAAATATATTTTTATTGTATTATTTACAGGAAATAAAAGCAGAGCCCCGTTTCGAATATGAACCCGATTCGGACGAAGATCGTGAAGATAATAATTGTGTGGTCGACGACGATGATTGCGCCAACGACGTACTCCCGGATTCAGCGATCCACTACCCTGATGCTGCGCCGGATCCCTTAAGCACTGTTCTCAGTAGCGATTCCGGCCTAGGTAATTATAACACAATGAATGATTAGAGAATTATTATAGATAATTGGCCAAAAGCGATTCGAACTCGCATATGGAGGGTTCCGTACCATCAAATTTTCATTTATTTGTTAAATTTAGTATTTGTTATCATATCAGCCATACAAATAAATGCATTACGAAAATTTGGACTTAATTTGTCTTACAGTTCAATAGATAAAGCGAAAAACGCCGAAAATTATTGTTTCTTGTATAAGCTGTTTCTTGTATAGCTATTGTTGTTTTATTCCTTCTGTTAATAAGAGATGGCGCCTCGTGTATCCCAAATCACGCTATCAAAGTTTTCTAAAGCAATATCTTGGGCGTGAATTAAGTATAATATGTTTGGATTGATATTGATGTAAATGCAAATGACAATTTTTTTGTTATTTCAGGATCTACTAGCTTTATTGGCGCTTATAATTTCAGTAACAATGAAGTGACAAAATTAAAATTGGAGCTTTTAAACTACCAGCTAGAGACAGCGAAAGTAAGTTTATTGAAATTGTATATTTTTATTTAATTTCATGTGCAACTTTTATTATATTTAATGGCTTTAAATATGCCCAGTAACGTTTAGCATCAAGTAAATTGTCTGTACTGTTGTCGTATTTATTACCAACAGTTAAATATAATGTATCGAAGATATTCAATTATTTGTCTATTGAGTTTAAGCAAGCAAAGATTCAGTAACATATACAGAGAAATAGATACCTACGATTTCAAAATATATAAATAAAATAAAAAAATATATAAATAAAATATTTCACTTGTCATGATATCTGGTACAGTATTTCTTATAATATTACTTATTTCACAGTTGGAAAGACAAAGATTACAAGAAGCTATGAAGGCGGAGGCTGCAGCGCGAGAGTCGATGGCGGTAGAAAGAGCTCTACGTCTCCGAGCGGCCAGACTGGTTGCCGTGACCGCGGAGACCAAACTGCCCGCGACACACGAGGCCCTACAGTACACCTTCGAGGAAGCACGGGCACGGGAGTACATGAATCAGCATTGAATTATCATTAATACAGTTATAACACTGTACAGTCATAGATTAGTAAAGATTACTCACTCCTAACAAGAAAATGGAACTAGTTTTGACAATTGAAGTTGTCACTGTCATTTATTATATAAAATATTTAAAAAATGTAGTTTTTAGATCATTGACGAATGAAACGATATTTTTCCCCACTTTTTCTTCGATTTTGTGTTTTTGCACCACTTACGTAACTGCACATGTTGGCATTGTTCCGCGTAAATTACACCATGACAGCCATTAAATGGCTGACACATCTGTCAGCCTTTTAAGCTATTTAATGGCTTCCTTCAATTACAAGGTGGTGAGATATCTATACTTATCTATGTGTACAGTTAGTAAACATCAATACATCTTTGGGAAAAATTCACTGGGCTCTAGCTCTGCAGCTTCGCACGGCGAACGGCAAAGAGGAAATTGCCCGCAACACTCGAAAGCCTGCAGTACACCTTCGAGGAAGGGCACAGGAGTACATGAATCAGCTTGAATGATTATTAACACAGTTATTACACTTTACAGTTAGTAAACTTCAATATATCTTGGGAAAAAATCCCTGAGTAGTAGAGCTCTGCAGCTTCGCATGGCGCGGCTAATGGCCGTAACTGCAAATAGAAAACTGCCCGCAACACGCGTATGCCTTCAGTATACCTACGAGGAAGCACGGACACGGGAGTACATGAATCAGCATTGAATGATCATTAATACACTGATGACCGCCTAATAACAGAAGTGTAAAGTGCTACTGTGTTCAGACTAGAAGAATGTCGTAAGGGAGACATATTTTTCCGACGCATTCCAGTTTAGTCCTCAGGTGCTACTGACTCAGGTATGAATCTAATCTTATCTAGGGCACATCACAGATGTCTGCGTGCTCATCTGCTACTACCGTAATATAAAAAAATACCACCACAGGACTCAAATCTACTCTTGGAATTGAGAACAGCGTGTCACGCAAGTCAAAACTTTGATATGAAATTCTTAATATTGAATGTTAAACCAACTATTTTGGTGGTAAATAATTAATTGGTAAACTTCAATAAATATTTGGAAAAAAACATTCGATAATGAAGTGGTTCGTAACACTGTTAAATAATTGATAATAAATAAGGCAATGTATGTACGCAATTACAAATATTGTTAATATGTACTATAGCAATAATGAATTAGAATAGTCGTTATTTTGAAATCTCAGACTGAATAATTTTGTTAATTATGTTATATATTTTTCTTCTCTATTTTCTTCATTACTTACTGCTTATTGTCTGTTTCTTCAACAAAGCTATTAAATGGTTTTTCAAAGTAACTAACAAGACAATAACCATGTTTTCAAAGAGCAGTATTATTGCATTTAAATTAATTATTTTAAAATATGAAAGATATAAGACTGAAATATTAAATTAGGAGATATTAAATATTGTATATAAAAGTGAAGGGTACTTATGAACCTACAAATCATTGTCAACCTTCAATAAAACGAACGATCTTTCTTTTTCCAAAGTCATATTTCTTATGAATAAACGTCAAAATTTAAAGACCCACTTATATTTCAAGATCCCAGATTTACGATAAATACCGCCGCTACTTGTCCAATAAAATATTGTTGTAAAATAAAGGCCAGATGAGGCATAAACAAGTCTAAAAATAAGTTTAATTTATGACTTCGCGGAAAATATGACGGTTTTTGAAAGCAGATGGCGTGGGTGTTGTAATTGGGATAATTTTATGGCAAGGTTGTTTATAAGGAAAGGAAGTAAAGGTTTTTATAGCACCTCATCATCATCATCAATCCATTATCGTCCCACTGCTGGGCACGGGTCTCCTCTCAGAATGAGAAGGATTAGGCCATAGTCCACCGCGCTGGCCAGGTGCGTATTGGTAGACTGCACATACCTTTGAGATTATTTATTTTTTATAAAATCTCTCAGGTATGCAGGTTTCCTCACGATGTTTTCCTTCACCGTTTAGCTAGTGATAATTAATTATAGCACCTATGAGTCGGTAATCTAGGAAGATGGCTGTTATATGTATATAGAAGTAATAAGATATTATTAAATGAAGCTAAATAAATGTAAATAGACGAATTTAACTCTGCTTAGTTATAATATTTTTCGGTTTAGTAATACTGTTTCGTGAAATTTTGTAAATTGATATCAAATTCAGTTACACTAGAATCGATTTAGCTTTTTACGAAGTACATATTTATTTTTGCATATATATAGTTAAGTTACACTTAATGATGTTACTATTGAAGTCAAGGGTGCTGATTGTCAAAAGGTAAAATTAAAACACAAAAAAATAAATACGAAAATTTGTATATTTTACTTGATTGCGTTTTACAATTGATTAAATTATAATTCATTAATAAAATTATTACATTTAATATGCATTTGTACAATTTCTCTATGCCTAACTAAACTACGACCTCTAGGAAATATATTACACATTGCTAATATACAACATGCTTTTTACATTGATATATTATTACCTACTACTATTTATATTTATAAAGTACAAATATCGACATTTACATTTAAAATGGTTTCGTTTGAAAGACATCGCGCTTTCGTGTAATATATTGGATAGGATGAAAAATATTGGTCAAAGTCGATAGCCTTCCTAAATAATACTTTTATTTATTTAGTGCAACAGATGCCTACTTATACATACAAATCATAAGATTTGGTTGGTAAGGTTATTTGCTTTACTTTCTCAGACACAATATGTAAAGTCAATTTTATATGAAAATTGTATTCCATATGACATACTCAAATTTAATCATCTTTACTCTACCGCCCATTTTAGGGTTGTCAGTTTTCGCAATTAACGTCAAAAAGTAGCCAGCTACTCAAATAAATAGTTACTAAATAAATAATTATTACTTAATACATACAATAAAGTTGAAATACATTTTCATTTAAAGTTACATAGAGTCCATTTTAATAAATAAAATCAAACATAATTTCTGTTTGTATACGTTTTGGCGATGGATCGTAATGTTTTTCAAACGAAACTTCCGTGGTACTTGTATTACATACATCTATTTTAATTATTAATGTTTAGTAATAACAAGCCACATTTATAAAACTGCCTCAACACAATTTAGCATTAGTAGCTATAGTAATTGAGCATACTAACTAACATTGGAATCAGTCGTAATCAATTCATGTCTAATTTTCCTATTTTTAGTAATCTGAGCGTAATACTCTAGTTCGAATCACGTAAATAGTGCAAGGAACATTGAAATTATTTGTATAATTATCTCACTTATCGGTTAAACCGCAAACGCAGTCTATAGTTATATTTAATAATACATCATGCCGCATTTTGCTATAGGCGTTAGTTATTAGAAGTCGCGGAATCAATACGAAGTATGCAGAAGGTGGAAAGGAAATTAAGGCTGACCGCCCACTGACTACTATCGCACGAACGTTGGGTAGGCTGCCATCTTGTCACTTAAGCTACTGAACAATTGCTTAAGCCGTTCAGACGTCCAATTTGTTGATGAAGCAACCTAAGAACGGCACTTGTTTTATTTTATTGAAAATATGTATCGATGGTCATAGATGCCTACAAAATTGATACCGAGCACAGTTTGACAGTCACGTTAACCACTTAATCGCTAAAGCGACCAGTTCAAGCGATAGTAGCCAATGTGTAGTCAGCTTAAGTATACCTATATCTCACAACGGCTCTAACCGGTTTCAAGTGGCGAGCACATTTTGTACTATCTTACCATTGCCGACATTCCGTGTCATAAATACATTAACACATACACAAACTACGATAATTATGATACTGTTGCAAAATTGTATAAAACTGGACGGACAACTCAACTCACTACGGCAAATGAGCATCCAGCAATTTAAAAATCGCACATAGCTGCGAACGCTAGGGATGCAATTTATCGATTTTAATATCGATATTTGTATCGAAAGTGTAAAATATCGATAATTGAAAATATTCAAATTGGAAAACCCTTTCCGCCGAGTTGGTCTTATTACTACGTAAAATAGTTTATTTTTTCGATATGATAATATCGTATCGGCTGTGCTTTCAATTTCGATATAAAATCGATATTTTGAAATCGATGTCATCGAAATTTCAATAACGTTTGCATCCCTAGCCAAACTCCATCCATAAATCAAATAAAGGCAGCCTTTGTTTCATTGTAACATTATAAAGTCTAAATTTAATAGAAACTCTGTTTTGAACGTTTTTACTGGCAGTATACGTCGATGTAAGTATTGTGTCCTATCTCAGTTTTCTTTGGTAACATTGCGCTTCGCTGGAAGCTTACAAGTCTCAATCTTTTGGTCACCATTCGAATGGTCTCACCTCGCGTCTATAATGGTCGTAAACCAATCACTCACAAACACTTGTTATAATTAAGTACATAAATTATTACAGAGTCAACATTTTGTTAACAACGAAGTTCGATAACTGTTTCTTTATTGTCTTCCTGATATCGACCTTTCGTATCGACAAACAATGCCACTAAAAGCTTCAAGCTTGCTCACCTGACATTGCTGTCTGACTAACACGTCACGTTCAATTCATTATGCTTTAAGCATCGGGTTATATTTGCAGCGCGGCCATCGATTGTGTAGCGGAGTTGTGTGAGGCGATTGGGGTGAGTGGTGTGAGTGGTGTGGTCGTGGCTGAAGGGGGTACGGTGGTTGCGGGAGTGAGTGGTTCTGGCGGTGGCTCCGCTGCTCTGACCTGCAAGCAAGACATAAAGTAAGTATAAGGATACTGCATAATATTAGTAGAAAAATGTGTCTTGTACAACCAAAACTAATCTCACTCAAATTTAAAGGATCCCTGCAGTTCGATTGTTCTGTTTACATAGTTTAAGTTGCTGAGAGAAGACAACGCCAAAACATTTCTTACTGAAATAAAATTTGGTAAGACTTATTTCTGTATGAAGCTTTCTAATTTAGCCATCAGAAGTGCCAACGGAACCTATTGTAAAAAATCTACTTTGCTATTTTCAACATGGAATTATTATACAAATAATTTAATTTTAACTTTTAAAATCACTAGCAAAATCCGGCTTGACGGACCAAAATAAGCAAACTTGTGAATGTGGCAGAACCCTCTGTGGTTCGACTCCGGCAGCACGACCAGTACACCTATGTCTGCCTAATAATAGCAGTGTTAAATGTGTGGTAAGAGAGACATAGTTTTCCGAGCTTATACCTCAGGGGTAGAGGCGCATCTGTGGCCGACCCCAGGTTAGAATATCAAATCTGGGGCTGATTACAGATGTCCATGGGCGGCAGTAGCCACTTACCATCAGGTGGACTGCATGCTTGTCTGCTACTCCTATATTGTTAAAAAAACAATAAAAAGGACCAAAATAAGCGACCTCACTGCTGCGCCGCGGCCTTCGTCTTCGCCACAGTTGTCGCCACCGCGTGGAAACACGAAAACAATCATGATCCGGCTCGAAGGACTAAAATGAGCGTACTCACCAAGGCCCGTCTCAACTCGTGCGCTCGTGCTGCGAGTGTCCTCGCCGCCTCCGCCATGTCGGCGACGGCGCTCGCGCACGGGAACTGCTGCGCCGCGGCCTTCGTCTTCGCCACGGTCGTTGCTAGCGCATCGGATAGTGCGTCAGAACATCGTAATGCTTTCGCTTTTAGACCCGCGTGTTGTGCGCTCCTGTAATAATAACGTTTATTAAAGTTAAATAGACGTAAAGTTATTGATATTTTTGAAGTTGTAGTTCATTTGGTGCGTTATGAGTTATGAAAAATCAGATAAGAGAAATTGTGTCATTTCCCAAGAGAAACAAAGCGGCACTCATAGCATATAGGATGAAATCGCTTGTAAATAGTAGGTACTTATACTCTTAATGCAAGCCCGATACTATCAATTATAGACAACCTATGTGATTCTATATAATTAATCTAATTATGTGATCATAGACTTAAACCATGGATTTTTTTTCGTTTCTATCTGACACCATCAAACCTATCTGCGTCAATCTACTTCCTATTTGTTTATTATTAAATACTTGGAAGCGAAAAATACAACTATGACAACAATAACTAATTCTTTAAAAATAAATTAGTACCTGTGCACTGTATCCCCAACATGTACTATCCTATGCGCGCTCAACACGACGAACTTGCCGTGAGCGAGGAAGACATCGGGAGGCTGGCCCATCTCGATGGTCCGCAGGAAGGCTTCCACCGCCGTGGCGAGATGAGCCCCATACGTAGCTGTTTGAGCCGCGTAGAACGCTGCGAGCTGCCTGTCGTCGGAGGGTAACCGAGTTGACGCTGCTACTGCGCTAACCTGAAATAATAGAGGAATGATTATAGTAAACTAAAGTTTACTTTTGTTTCACCATAACCGACCCTAAATGGTACGAAATGTGTTAGAACTACTCACGCAAATAATAGTCTGAATATGTAAATAACCTACTTGGGTGTGTACGAGACACGCCACGATGCTCTTCCTTCTCCGCGGGATTGAGGTTTATCGCAAAGCAAAGAATTATAAATCTGTATTTTAACGTCGCGTTTACTTACTCGTCATAGATTGACGAGTTATTCGGCGAATTACTTGCGGGTATCTATATGTTGCATGATAGTACAAAGCTCGCTGATTTGCATTCCGTCCAAGAGCGTCGAACGCGGTGCGCAGTTAGTCATCCAGCCTGGCGCAGATCTTCACATTCCATCTCAATCCGGCTCGAAGGACCAACACCACACACACACATGCAGTTACACACACGTACCTCGTCCGCGTCCCGCACGAGCGCGTCGAAGGAGACGCATAGTTTGCCGTGATGCGCGGCGCGTATCTTCACATTCCATCTCAATCCGGCTCGAAGGACCAACACCACCCACACACACACACACACACACACACACACACACATGCAGTGGCACATATTTACCTCGCCCGCGTGGTCCGCGTCCCGCACGAGCGCGTCGAAGGAGGCGCGCAGCTTGTCGGGCAGCGCGGCGCGGATCTCCGCGTTGCGCCGCCCCACCGCCGAGCGTGACTCCAGCCGCACGTAGTCGTACTCCTCCGTCCACTCGTGCTCCGGGACCGCCGCTGATCGCCTGGGGATACGATATTAATGTTGAAAAAGGTTATCATTACTATGTTTGAACGTACCTTACAGTAACCTATAAAAACATACATGTACACTAGTGGGCCAAGACTAAGGATTCATTTACATCGACAGACAGAGCGTGCCAGTACCGTGCCGTGCCAGATGAAACGTATACTTCTTGTCAATATGTATTTATGACTGGTAAATGAGATGAGTTTCATCTATAAAACTTATTTTAACTAAACCTAATACTATTTGATACATATCCAGGTTAACGACATTGCACATCTCTAGTGGTATTATTATCCACTTAAGCACAGACCGTGCCTGCCATAACATTTTTTTTTCTGACTATGGACCGCGTCTGACCTGATCGATGTTTACGTATAAACGGTATATCAAGCTGACTTTGATAATGAAAATGAACAAACAAGTCATAAATTAAAATTTATTCATTCTTCCGTCAACTAACCTGAACAACAAAGACGCGTTGCCGTGAATAAACGAGGCCGCGCGTCTCACGTCCTCAGTAAGGGAGCGTGCACACGCGACGAGCTGGTCCAACGCGTCCTGCGTGCCGTCCGTGGGCTCGCGGTCGCGCTCCAGCCGCTCCGGCGCCCAGTCGCCCGCGTCCAGCGCGCTCGTCGCCTCGTGCGTGATCCGCTCCGCGTCTTTTAATGCCTTCACCAGCGGCCGTAGCTTTACTGCGATACCTGGGGAATAAAGCAAATTGCTGTAAAGTACCTACTAAATTCATTTCGTTACTTCATGCGTGAGGATGCTTATGTTCCCTTTTTCTATGCAAAGATTTATACACATTTTTAAGAAGTTTTTAACTCAAGGATTCAATTTTGGCAACGCCATTAGGTGGCTACAAACGGGGGAAATCGAGTATGAAAGCCTTTTTTTGAATTTTATAGGTTCGAAGAGTGAAGCATTTGAACTTTTTGCCCCTTCTTGCCGACATCCTTCGTAGGATTCTAATCCTAACTGGAGTTAATAATAGATGTCTAGGATGGGCAATTACCATGAGTTGTATTGCATTGTATTGGTTTGCTTATTGAATTTTCTAAAACCTCCGCACATACTATTCAATCTAGAGTCAGTCAGTCAATTCAGCGCTTTCCACTGCTATTAGTAGGCAGAAAGTGACGTAGAATTATATTGAGTATAATCAATCACCTTTATCTTGCGCATCGTGCGCGTTAGCCAGCGTGGCGTCGGCGAAGACGGCGAGGTCGTGCAGCGCGGCGCGGAGGCGCGCGCCCGCCACGCGCACGTCGAGCACGCGCGGCCGCAGCGCACCGCGCCGCCGCCAGCCCGGACGCACGTACGACAGCAAGCGCGACACCGCCGCTGACGCCTCCTCCTGGTATTGTAATCAGTGACTTTAGAATTAAGTGACGTTTTGGAGAATTGTTAGAGTAGTGCATAGATTAGTAAAGATTACTCACTCCTAACAAGAAAATGTACCCAGTTTTGAGAATTGAAATAGTTGCGTAAAAAACTTTAGCCACGTCTCCGTGCTATAATGTCCCTAAAATATTTTAAATAATTATTTATTTGTTATGTAAATTACGCAGTATTTGTTATTTATTCGTAATTTTTTTCTAAAAATGTTTTTATTTTTCAAGAATTCAAAAAAATAACTTAGATACTAATAGGCCGTTTGTGGCTTCATTCAATTTCAAGGCGGCGAAGTATCTTTACTTATCTATGGAGTAGTGGTAGAGTAGACTTAGATTTTCCAGAAATATATTGAAGTATATTGAATACGGAAGGATATTTTATTTAAAACTGAAAGTGTTTATTTGTAATTAAGTAATTACTTATCGTGATTAAGTAGGTACCCTATAATTGTCATATGTAATCATTAGCTAGGATTTTAGGTTTTTATTTAGCAGGTGACCCCAGGAGAATACGGACGTTATAATTTACAGTTAAACAAGTTGAGGTGTATAGAGTTATAGTAGTTAGCAATTATGCGTAATGTTTGACATAAATAGACGTTTGGGTTGAGGACCCAAAAATGAAATGGAGGTTCTTATTTACATTTTTTATGGAGGGAGAAACGTATACACAGACTGCCAATTAGCTGTTTTATTTTAGGCAATCACATGATTTTGCCGAGATTCAGTCTCTTTTGTATCGAGTTTTACATTCATCATATCAGTTAATATTTATCAGCTCGCAGGCGATACAGGCGATTATCAGAACGTCGTCAGTAACTGACGTACAATAAAATTACCGGGTCCATGCTCAACGTGACTTAATTGGATTACTTATCGATCGATAAAAATGCACCACATTGATAACATGTAATAATGATTGATCAGACCTGTTGCCCTTGAAAATATTTCGTTTTTAACCTACAGAATACTAAGTAATGGCGCTGTCCACCTACCTCATAATATAAGGTAAACTTGGTAATATTGACTTTAAAAAAAGGTTGTACAGATTTTCAGGGTTCCGTACCCAAAGGGTAAAAACGGAACCCTATTACTAAGCCTCTGCTGTCTATCTATTACTTTTTAGATCCAAATAACCATTTCAACCAACTTCCTAAGCCATTTTAAAATTGGAAATGGAGGTACGAAGTAGCTTGTTCATTACAAGTTCAAACCCCCTCACAAAGACCTACCTGCAATCTCTCTAAAGCTTCTAACGCCGCGTCACACGGCAAGGGTAGCGCCCGCGAGCGCGGCACGTCGTACGTACTCGACGCGGACGCGGCCGAGTGCGCCGAGCTGCCCGAGTTGGCGGACGCGCTCGACGTTGCGGACGTGAGCGAGCCCGTGCCGCTGCACGCGGAATCCGCGCTGGCGGGCCGCGGAGCTCGCGGCGCGTCGTACCAGTCCGCTGTGGGCCGCGGCGAGTCGTATGTGCCGAGCCGGTTGACTGGCATCGGCGCGCGTGGTACGTCATAATGTGAACACTCTTCGATCTGAAACGATCAGTATTTGGTTTAAAAATAAAAAAAAATATGATGTTATAGTCCGCGCCAAACTTCTAGTCCGCTCTGAAGTTGTTGCGCGCAGGTGTAGATAGAGAGCCAATGCGGTCGAGTAAAGGCACACTAACACAGCTATGTGCGACCTGTGGGCGAGAGCAAGCAGCGGACGGGTGCCGGGGGATGCTGCGCTGTCTTCGTCTCGCTAATGCCGAATTTGCGACGCGACTCGTTTCTATATTCGGAGCGGACTAACAGTTTGGCGCGTACTTTACATACATAATAACTGAAAGCAAAACATCGTTGTTTATTAGATTAAGCGTTTATAAACAACTTTAGAAGTAGACCCATTTACATATTAAGTATGTAAATTATAAATATATGCACGCAGTATTTATCAATTGGAATTTGCAATTGCAAGGATTAATAAAATCCGACATATCTCAATCAAGCAATGCAAAATTCTAATCTTTTTATCCTATAAAAAGTGGGTAGCGCTAAGATAAACAATAAAATGAAGAATATCTTAAATTAGTCAATGGTTAAGTACAGCAATACAGCAGCTTGAAATTCGATATTTAATAAGCTTTCTTAAAGATCATTTAAAAGAAGGAACTCACTTTTGTAAATGCCGGTGATTGTTGCGCCGGCAGTGGTTGGTGGGCCACTGGCGCGGGGGTCCTCGTACGCCGCCGCTGAAGCGCCGTGCTCCCGTCGAAAACCCCAGCCACGATCCGCAATCTGTTCCCCGGGCATATTCCCTGAAACCAACAAACGTAGCACATTAAGGATCGGTACATATCTGACGGAAAATGCGTCACGTATTATCGGTCGCGTTACGCCAGAACAGACAATTATATAATAAAACATTTAACCTTTCACACCTAACGGATAATGCGTTAGTTCGTGGAGCATAAGACGTCTGGTTCAGTTTCCGTGAACGCATTATCAGTCGGTCGGCCACGCGCCACGTATATTTTGTACCCCCCGCTACACAGCGGGGTTGGTATAATTTTAATGTTGTCTCATTATATTATAATATTATTTAATAATATTATATTATTATGAAAGAATATTAAAAAATCCGGGGAGTATTCACTCCCTTGAGAATTTGCCCAGGCAAAGAGGGTACCCTCGAGACCCGAATAATCCCTACCCACCCCCATATTGCAAACACAGACGCGGCATATGAGAGGCCGGTGGGTACGAAGTCCCGTCTTGTTGTTGACGTATATTTTGACATTTTTGACAACGCAACATCAGCAGAGATCATAGATATATTATCCTACTGTTAGTATAATATATCTATGGCAGAGATCGTTTGTATACAGACAAGACAAGACGCGCAATGTGGCAGGTCTAATTTAACCGAATAGACGCGACCGATGATACGCTCGACGCATTTTCCGTCAGATATGTACCGACCCTAAATTCTCGTTAATATCAACCTACAATAACCTCACCATAACAAAACGAGACGCAACGTCATTATGTTCACCGCAAAAACGGCCGGTGACCTCACGGCGGCTTCGACCGAAACAAGGTCTTGTTCTTGAAATTTATCCTTGTTTACAAAAAGCTAATTTTAAAGAATTAATAATACGAGTATTTTGCTTTTATTCATTTTACCGGGAATCGATTAAACGGAAGCAATAGTCATACACAATAAATATAAAATATTTTTAATGGTCAGATGTTTCAGAATTCGTTATCTTGAAAAGGACACTTTTCTTCGTACAGATCAAAAACTGTTTGTTTCAGTTGTTCTGCTTCCTCGCAAAATATACGACATTTTACACTGAAAACACGTTAGGTTTCTCTTTATCTACAAGTGGGTACCCTCTCATTTAAATGAGAATTACAGGTAAAGTTTAGAGGCGGCTCACACTAGTAAAACGCAGTGAACCAAAAACCAATACGACTAACAAAACCGTAGTATCTATATATTTGAGCTACAAAAACTGAGCTTCAGGCGAAAGCTCGTAAAATGTGAATTCAGTGCTACAATTTTCGTTCACCTTTGAAATCGTTTGTCATATTTAAATGGTGGTAGAGTCAGTATCGTTCGCCCAGGGAGGTATAATCGCTATACCCATTTCTAGCGTAAATCAATTCGATAGATGGGTGTGCAAAACGACTTATTTATATATGAGGTATGCATCTTAGTATTCATGAGTGACAGCCTGACAACGTATTTGTGATCGGCTTCAAGAAGAACCTATTCTATATTGTTAGTAGTTGGTCACAGAAGTCTGTGGGCGGCAGCGGCATTTACCTCTTACCATCAAGTAGACCACCAGCTTGTTTGCTATTCCAATCTTATAACAAACCCAAACCACGTTGTTTTCTAAGCATGTTTATAAGAGAAACTGTTATTTACCTGTCGCCCTCTCAGCGAGCAGAGCCACCAGCCCTCGCTGCCTCCCGTGTTCTGCTCCAGGACTGTGAGCAGGTCGCCGCGCCGGAACGCAAGCTCGTCTGGTGACTCCGCTATGTTGTCGTACAACGCTCGCGCCATACACTGCAACAAGAAGTGGCTTATTAAATACTTACATACTTAGAGAGCATTGAATATGTTATAACACCGAACATTGCTTTGAGGATGGTAAAGATTTGAGGATGTTAAAGATGTTAAAATAATCTTTGCACATGTTATTATAAAATGGATAAATTGGATCTTGAGGATAAAGGTAAAATAATGTTCGCCCTTAATTAAGGCTTAATGTCATCGAAAGTATTTTAGTAAAGAAAGTAGGTATGCAATCGACTTTCCTCATCACAACCGTATATTTAAGAATGTTAACTATTCAAGAGATATTTTGGGTACGTATAAAAATAAGCAAAAATAAGTAGACAGGCAAATAAAAACATAAATCACAGTTAACAATTTCAGATTCGAAAGCAAAAAATCCCAATCCGAATACTTTAAAGTTTAACCTCATATCGCATACTGTCCTACTCATGTCTCATGACGGCGCGGTGCTATAAATCTTTTTACAAATAACAGGAAAACCAAAAGTATCGTCTCTACTCAGCTGTGGTCTCTACATTAACCTGAATTAAGCGATCTCACAATTTCAATTTTTTGAAAAGTAATCTACGTTCACTATCAACTGTAACTGATCGGTCAAGCCGAAAGTCATTAAAATTGATGAAAAATTTAAAATTGACAACACGTGAATGATTAAATGCCAGTCGTGTTCACATTTTACGATACCTATTAAATCACCTTAATATATAGGTACTTAATGTGGTAGGACAGACACTACCTACACATTTGTTTATTGCATCAACAGTGTAAATATAGGAATTATGGGATATGTGTAATCTAAATATATATAACTCAAAGGTACTGACTGACATAGTGATCTATCAAAGCACAGCCCAAACCACTGGACGGATCGGGCTGAAATTTGGCATGCAGGTAGATGTTATGACGTAGGAATTCGCTAAGAAAGGATTTTGATTAATTCTACCCCCAAGGGGATAATATAGGGGATGAAAATATTACTTCGTAATGCGAGCGAAGCCGCGGGCAATAGCTCGTTATAAGAATAAAAACTATTTCTTATAGTTCTCGCCAAACTGCTAGTCCGCTCTGAAGTTGTTGCGAGCAGGTGTAGCCATACAATTTGCTATGGCGACGCGATTCATTTCTATATTCAGAGCGGACTAGCAGTTTTACGCGGACTATACCAATTTACAACTGTTTTATTCCCGCACAAAATACAACTCAAACTTCAAAACCATTATTTTTATTGTTTATGCTAACTCATACCTGCCAGTGATTAGGTATATAAATAAGAACTTAATATTATAAAAATAAAACAATTTAATTAATTAAAATAATGCTAATAATAAAATAATTTCAATAGATTTGTAATATAATGACATGAAATATAAACCTACCAGATATAACCAGGTGTCACATATCAATTATGTATGAGATCGAGTTACAAACATAAAATGCACCAAATCGAGGGGGACTACATGCAAGCCCACCTATCTTGAATGTACCCCTTATTAACATTTGACACCTTTGCACCCACATACGAGTAATTTGACGCACGTGTGGTACCGTTTCTATTTTCAAAATATTCTAATGACGAAAGTTTTATACAGAATTGCATTAATGTTGAGCCATAGGAATAATTCGTACTGCGATCTTACTTGAATTTTATAATATATTAATGGGTATTTCGAGTAATTCGGGCTTATCATTTGGCAAAACAAAATGTTAAAATTATGCGCCATCTATCCTGATTAAGGAATTGCATGCTCCATTTGTTTTAATTTGTATCTTAATTCAGAATTGTTGGCATAACTCGGGATTTTTTTTAATTATTTACATCTTAATTCAAAATAACATTAAGTACGTTTAACTTAATACTAATACTAATACGTTTAATCAAATAGTACGTTTTCATCTCATTTTCCTTTTCCGTGTTCAACAGGAGGAAATACATAGATCACACAATCTAACAATGTTAGTCCTGAGGTCCTGACTATAGGTTTTGTCATGTCACTACTCGGGAGTACCTCAATTTGTTTAGTCTTGCGTAAAAACCAAATAACATAACAATAGACGTGCTGCCACTAAACATGTACACCTGGGTGACTTAGCTTATGTGTACAAGGACATTAATACAAGATATACTCAATGACTTGCAATTACCGAAGAGTAAATAATTTGTCATCTTATAAAATGCGTATTAGGTACATCTTGCGTTTAACGGTATTAGTAGGGGATTTCTTTATCCAGAGTAAACTATGTAACCGGTGGTGTAATTTATCATAGGAAACGTGACAAATTGCTTTAGTTTTTTTTATTATTGGCAAAAAATTATGGAGCTTCAAATATGTGGGTAAAGAAAAAGTCTATTCCACTTGAACCTCTATAATTGTTTTGACTACTATACTTGTACAAAAATCAACACTCCGCTGTTCTCGCATTATGCCGTTTTTATTATTTTTAACATGAAATACAAGTCAGATATTTGCTGCTTACAGTTTTTCTTCCTTCTATGCTTATTTGCACGGAACTAAAGAACAAAATGCTATCCCAAAATCTGTTTTCTTTGAACCTATAAAAATTAGTTAATCTTGGTAACAGATAAAGGATTGACGAAATGAGATCACGATAGAGGTCTTTACGGGGAAATACAAAAGCATATTAATCAGGTATCTACTTCGAATATAGGTATATACATACAGGGAGAAAACCGCGCGTAGAATACTCTTTAAATAAGATCAAGGTGGCACATACAAAAAACACTATGAAATAATTAAGATGAAATTATTAAATAAGATGAAAGTGTTAAAGTGGAATAAAGCAGCGGGACTGCAGCTGCAGCGGAACGGCTCGTCCTAAATCGGGCGTTTGGCGATAAAGACGGATCGCATTGTGCAACTGTGGGCGCGCGTTGGGGCAGGCCATGTCCGTTTCCGATACACGCAACCGTTTATGCAACAGTTTATGATAAAATTCGCGAACGGCTTGCGAGAAACAATTAAATTATGTCATTTTTAATTATTAATCAATATTGAAATATTACAATAGGTATAACTTTGTCAGTAAAATCACAAAGTGATAAAATAGAGATTCATTTGTTTAATTAAAATTATATTTAATTTTAAGCCTCATCTTTTTTAAATTTTTCTTTTTTCAACCACACAAAATTTCAAGGATTTTATTGGTCTGTTTTTTTAACATCATTCATTATGCTATTAATTAATTCATTTTCAGAATATTGAACCTAACTTTGTCTTATTTTACACTGAGTATTAGCTATTTTTCTTAATATTATTATGACATTTTATTTTTAAAATATCGTTTTATTTTCATGACTACTCATTGTAATAGAAGTTAATTTTTAATTCGGTACATACCCCTCTCTCCGAAACCTTCCTCGCATTTCTATCTTTAAACGCTTTGCAATTACACATTGTCACTTAGTTATACTAAACTTAATATACAATATCACGAAACAATTAATTGCGCACAAGAATAACGCGTACACAGCACAAAGGACAAAACGGTACTGATGTTGTAAGTATCAAAACAAGTTAAATATACCAAGTTATTGAATGAAATGGGAATTATTAGACCCGATCGAAGATGAGTCAATATCTACGTAGGCACATCGTCAGAGGCGTGTATAGATTGAAATATTCTGGCAGTAAACGGGATAACGTACTAGTTGTCACGTAACACTATGGTATTTACCATACTCACTTAGTACGTTATTTACCAAACACAAAACATGACGAAATTTTAGGGTTCCATACTCAAAGGGGACCGGGACCCGATTACTAAGCCTAAGTCCGTCCGTCACAAGGTTCTATCTCTTAAACCATTTTAATTAAACGTTTGATTTTTTACATAATGTGTATAACAATTAAAAGTTAAAAATAAATGGGAAAAGCGATCGGTATTTTTCAGCCGTTGAAGATAGATACCTTTAATTTTCTCAACGTATTTAGTTCTGTTGCTATTATAAGAAAATACTAAAAAATGAAAATTTGGTAAAAATTAAAACACTTCTTGGTTACTAGTGTTCAAAAAAAAGTTTTGTACTTATGTGCATATTTGGCCAGATGGACATCAGGCAGAAAAGGAGCATAACATCGAACTAGAGCATTTTGTGATCTACATAAAACATTCATTAGTAAACGACTTCGCCAGTTGAACTGCGAACATCCTTTCAAGAAAACCTTAACGCAGATAAACAAAAGAATGGTCATACAGACGTTATGAGCACAAGCGCGTATATGCAGTTAAAAAACTCTATTTATAGAAACTTGCTATACAGGAACTGGCTAGAAATAAACATAAGGCTGCGTACCACTTGGTTTCTTATAAGCACACTGATCTGAAAGTATGACAAGGATGCTGCGAGGCGGATAGTGAATCACAGCGCAAAACATTCGCAGAATCGCGCGAGCTTCACATTACGCACTACGCTTTGGCTCCAATCGGCCCGAGACGGTGAGGTCATTGACTGCCTCTTACTGCTAAGATAACAAAGCAACGCTAATGAATGACTTTTTAGAGTTCCGTACCCAAAGGGTGAAACGGGACCCTAATACAAAGGCTCCACTGTGTGTCTATCTGTGACAGGGCTCTATCACTTGAACCATAATAGATAGACGCTTTTTTTTAAGTATGTATAACAAATACAAAAAATAGAAAAAGTTAAAAACAAAACGTTCCTGCTCTTTTCCGCGTTTTGCGGTTTATCTTAAATCGTAAGTAGGAAACAACTTCAAATAAATTTACTTCTGTAGTTGATCTGATGATGACTATTTTATACAGGGTGAATTTTTAAAACGGGCCTTCAGGGCCATATCCGAAACTATGAGGCTTAGCGAAAAATGCTGAAAGGAGTTACGAGGCCGATTTTGATCAAAACTAAAACTGCATCATTAATTTTTTAAAATATATTTTTCCCTAGCCGGGAATCGAACGAGTTCATTTTAAAAAAAATTACACCCTCTATATTATTCCACCATCTGATAGTGTCGCTTATAAGGATCAAATTCTGGGAAGTAATGTTATGTGACAAATTAAAGGAAAAGGAGAATTTTGAAGAAAATACATATTTTTCCATACATTGCCATACTTATCCTTAAGGATTATACATAACAAATGATTTATGTGTAATTCTTTAGAAACATACGTAAGTCATACCATTGAAGAATTTGTTGGTTAATCAACTAATTATTCGATGTTATAACCGTGACATACGGCTTAGTATGAGAAAGTAATAGTTTGGCAAGTAAATTACCGCCGTTCTTAGGATTTATTTTTTAATAAAAATAGATAAGTGATTAAATAGTAAATTGTTATTGTTTGTTGATTATAACTACGTTTTCACAGTAAATATAATTTTCTATATCTCTTTGTTTAGTTATCACTCGGATTTGACTCGAAAAAGACATTCTCGCAAATTGTCAATTTTACATCTGTATTAAACGAAATTCCGCCCATAGCAAGTTAAATCTATTATAATGGTCCTAAAAGTAACCTTAACTAAGTCGGACATAAAAATATAAATTCTTGAAGAACAAAACGTCCATTTTGAATGATTTGAAACATTGAGCCAAAAAAATGTTAATACGCGAAATGTTTAAATTGATGAATGGCGGGAACTTAACTGCCAAATTAATGTAAAAAAATATGTATTTTCTTAAAATTGAGGCTTTTCCTTTAGTTTGTCGTTTATCATTACTTCCCAGATTTTGATCCTTATAAGCAACACTATCAGATAGTGGAATAATATAGAGGGTGTATTTTTTTCAAAATGAACTCGTTCGATTCCCAGCTAGGGAAAAAGTTATTTTAAAAAAGTAATGATGCAGTTTTAGTTTTTATCAAAATTGGCCTCGTAACTCCTTTCAGCATTTTTCGCTAATCCTAATAGTTTCGGATTTGGCCCTGAAGGCCCGTTTTAAAAAATCACCCTGTATACTAAAATAAAAAGGACAAATGCTACAGAACCCTTAGAGTGAGAATTCGAATCGCACTTAGCCAATTTTCCAAAGGATTGTTTGCTTTAAATATTGGTTTTAGGGCGTGAGCGTTTTGCAAATTCCTGAATGTTAAAGTAAATGTATGTGTGTTTTAAAATAACTTTTTATCTTCAAAATAATAAATAATACTGACACACAATTCACGAACAATCTTCTACTTTCGAAGTTTGTCGCAGCCCCGTTAGACGCGGTCATCCTACGTGTTCATTCTAAACTTTTTGTAATCTCGTCTTATCGCCATTTATCTTGTCACTCTAAATTAAAGTTTGCGGTTCGATCCACATTGCCGTTTATATTTACAAACATTTAACGTGTCAGTCACAAGCCGTAAGAGACAAAATCATATCTTTCTATATTTGGTGAGCACGGCATGTCTGTGCGGTTATGCTAGGGTAGATAATTACCAATACTTTTTGTATAGGAAAAAACTCTTTTGTCTGTCACCACACGTGTCTGACGCGTTCTAAGCCTGTAGATGTAAATAAATTCTCCAATATTTAATTCATTCACAATGCAAAATATTTTTTATAATGACTTATAAACCAACTTTCAACAATGTAAATTGTATCTTCTCACGACATCGAAAAATTAAAGGTAATACTTAACCAGAAATAATAAGCGCTTTTAATTATTACTTTAAATTTCAATACACGTAATACCAGGAACATGATTCGTCCCTAATTGGTAAACAAACGTAAATAATTCGACATAATGAATCCTCTTTCCTCAGACATTCAAAGAATATCGAACATTTCTTTAATGCTTCGAGGCTTGTAATTAAATTATGTTGTTTTTCCTTTTAGCTCTTATGCAAATTGCAGTTTTAATAAGTAGACCACCTTATAATTCAAAAGTGGGAAATAAGTCACTACTTATTGAGCATAATGAAAGCATTTGAGATTTTTTTATTATTGTTTTCTTCTGGTTATTATCTTTTTATTGATGGTCAGCGACGGCCACTGCCGCCCATGGATGGCAAACAACTCAATGTAGAACTTTCTAGGTTTCTACCTATACCTCATTTGTTGCAACTCCTAAAGACAATGTGTTTTACGCTAGAAAAAGGTTATGAATGCGGTAGGTATGGCCCCGTCGCACTATTCTGGTCCTACCTTTCCATAGCACATATCTAAAAATAAGTGCAACTCATACCTACTTACTTTGTCATTAGGTAAATATTTATTTTTACCACAATAATAAGCATACCTATTTATTGTTTTGAATCAAAACTAGACATTTTCTTGGTAGATTTTATAACGTGAAACCGCAATAACAAATGATTAAGCATTCAAATGTGAGGTGGTTGTGGTTATGATGGAAGCAATCGACTGAAATAACTTTTATTATAACTCTTCCCGCAAATATAAGTCGAAAAACATGAACTGAGTTCAAAACAAAAATATTTTGAACATTGCTATTTTATGTGTAAAATTACATATATCTATATATAGACATTACACACTATGTATTCGATGAGTTTTAAACGTCATTTTAAAAATACATTAATAATTCCCATTTTCTCTTTCTACCTATAAACAAATGTATGAACAATTTGAGATCGTATGAAACAAGAGGACAGACGTAATATACGTATTTGAGCCCATATTGATAAGTGTTCTACAAATTATTGTTTATATACACGGAACTTTACGTCAGAACCGACGTAGATGATCAGCGTAGGTACAGTAGGAAGTATCCGTAATAGGCATTCATTGTAAACGTAAAACAATATAAACTTATCGTAAATATTGGGACGGTACGTGACTCTGTGACTCAAAACAGACAGATCTAAAATAGGTCAAAATGTTAAAAATTACTACGATTAACTTCGTGCTTTTGTTGTTAGGTCGCCAATTGTTTTTCTTTTTAGGTATTATTATATATTTAAAGACATAGAGCGTAGCAAAAAGTAAGTAAGTTTGTCGTAGCAAAAAATATATTTGTCCTTGTATAACACTGACTAAGGCCGTATCTATCAACATAATATTTTTTTCCCAAAAAAGAATTGTCTGCCACAGGTCGTGTCTGACACGGTCAATGTATGTAGACATAAACGTGGCCAAATATTTTAGAGCTTAAGTAATGACGATTGGCAAAAGTGTCGCACATACTTTTACAGTTGATAACGGAAAATACGCCTAAAAATCTAATTGTAATTTCATCCGAGGGTTGACAAGACCGCACGTGCCACAAATGTCGTCCAGTCATGCGTTCGGTCAGTTTTCGCGCTCGAATAGTGTGTCATGTGGTGGGTCGAAAATCAATGAGGGATGCAGGGGGTGAATGGAGGGGCGGCGACCTATGAAGGTCGCCCTCCGTAGTACGCGGGAGGGTAACCCGCATGCGCACGAATCTAGAGCTGGCATATTTTTAATTGTTACCATTTCTGTGTTAATTACTTAATACTTTATAGGGGTTACGTAGTCAATTCGTACAGATTTCATTTTTGTTTTTTTTTTTTGTATTTGTCGTTGCTATAATCTGAAGTTATTTGTACTTAAACTACGTCTACTAAAATAATACTTTCACTATAGAAAAACATTTGATGTAAAGTTTTTACATCTGAAGGCACGGCAGTGCCTCCGCCAAGTCGAGCCAAAGCCAAAAAAAGCGGCACGGCCGTAGCATTCTTTTTAAATATTTTCGTAACGAAGTTCAGTAAAATCATCAAAGGAGATGTTTCATTTTCGGCCATCTCATGTACACTATATCTAAAAAACACGATTAATTTGTATAATTGAAGAAAAATACACATATATTTTGATAACCTTAAGTATTCCTGTTTAAAAATATTTAAAATAAGCATTCCTCATTGAAATATTAAATATGGCGGAATACTGTCATGTCAAGTTTTCAAAACTGTCGATGTCGGTCAGGTACTATACTCTTTGGATGTCGGTAATTCTGTATTTCGCTGTTTTTGTCGTAAAGTTATTGTTACCTTAGTACTTTACAACCTGGCTTTTGTTTTGGGTATTCCGTTATTATTTCTGAATTTAATTAATTATTTATAATAATTATAACAAAACCACCTTTTAAATAGTATCTGGTTTTATAGATGTAAGTGACATGTCAAATTAAAAAAGAAGTTGTCAATTTGATATGTGTAAAGTGGATATAATTATACATATTATATAATAATAATGGACTCCACTAAGGGACTCCAATGTAAACGTTGAAGCAATATGTACTGGTGAGAAGATTCAATTTTAATCCTGAATATGTTTTCTGCTCTGTGCTGCTTACGATTTTGGACTGATTCTACCTCACTTGTTTACCCAGCTTATGTTTTATGGACTTGTGATTTTCGTGCGATGGCTGTGGATTGCGTTGACAAGGATTCAACATCATCAGGTAAATTATACATCAGTTAGTTGTATTAATCGTGAAATAATCGTTAATAATTTTAAACTAGAGAAGCTAATCTTTTTACATTTATCTTTTTTTAGATAATTGCATTAGCAAGACAAGGACATTCTTGGGATGACAAAATAATCAGTTATTATTGCAACTGCATCGCTGGGCAACGAACCGTACTCGTAGGTAGTTGCGCTCACATTACGACCATTGTTTGATGTTTGGGCTGAGCTCGTCACAGGATATTACAGAACCTGCTACATGATTGGATGAAAATATGGGTAAGGGAAGATATTGAAAATGAATAAATAATGTATCTAAGTGAAGAATAAGTAAAATATTATCAAATGTGTACTTAAAGTTGTTTTATTTACACACTTAAATGTTTTAACTAAAATAAATTGGTATAAAAGTACAAGTTTTGGTATGTTTGTTTTTAGTCAAGATTTATGAAAGTAAATATAATTAATGTTTATCAAATATAGGCATTGTTTCTCAATACATACAATACAATATTTATATATCTACGCCCATTCGCGTAAAAAATATATAAAAACGTATATAATGTATATAGTCAAGTTAAAATAGAATGACAGATGACATTATTACGGTAATCACTACCGCCATGATGATTTTCCACTGTTGTGTTGCAAGTTTAAGTGTAAATTATTGTATTTTAACAATTAAACGAACATGATTTGAAGAAAATAAACCCCTACGAATTGTTCTTTGCATGTTTTCTTAGTTTTTAGTATAGTGTACAAAAGGTGGCCGGGAGCCCATACATTTTGAAACATCTCCTTTAAGTGTAAAAATTCGCAACAGTTTATATAGAAAAACTAAATGAATATTTAAAGGCATTCTTAATATTTATAAAAAAATATTCTTTCTACCATCCGCGCATGCCCTAGAGTTATTCCAGTTTGCTTTAACTTGTAATCTTAACTACTTACGTAGAAAGAGCTATAAATATAAAATTACAGCGTAACTAATATACTCCAATAAAACTTATAGCTTATTACTAACTGTGTTGTAAACCCATTTTAGGAATTTTAATTTGACGAAATAACATTATATATTTTCATTTCATTAAAAATATTTTCATCGAAGCAATGTCGATAAACGTGAAGGCAAATTAAATAACGTGTAATGTGTTTACTTATTTTATTTTAAGCTTTTTAAATAGGGACTCGAAAAAATATCAGTTCATATCTAATTCCTAGAAATTAATTAGAACTTAAGCCTATTCCTAGGCAGGAATTAGAACTTAACTGCTACATGTTTTAACGGTGAAGACAAACGTAAAGATACGTGTGAAATCTTTAAAATATCTCAATGATATAACTATAAATAGAGATATAACTCATAGAGCTCTATAACTCATAGAGAGGGCGCTGCCTCCACAAGTAACACCTAGTACGCGTATTCTAAATAATTAAAAATATTAAGCAACTAGTAATTGCAGTGAACTGTCATTAAAACAATGTATTAGTGTATAAACTTTGTGTGATAGTGTTGTCCAAACAAGAAGTTCGCAACTAATCGTGAAATCATTGAAATTTATAACCGGGAACCAAAACTCTTAGAAATCCAAAACTTCAGTTTGCTATAAACATTCAAAATCCCGTGTTAAAGACAGCAACTAATTATAAATAAACAACAGTGAAACATTTATAAGTGAGTGCAGTGGATAGAACTTAAAACAGAAACTAATTAAAGTAATTGTGACTACTAAATGTGTCGGTACTTGGAAAAATAATTATAAGTGTGAATGTACCTGACCTTGAACTCTGTTGAATTACATCAGCTGTTAGTCTCCACTTGTGCATACGAAACCATACCAACAATTCAATAGTTACCGGACAAGACTCGTGGCGTGTTTAGAACATAGCTGGATTTAAATGCTCGCTTGGACTGTTCAAGGTTCAAAACTCTACTGACGGAAAAAAAAAAAAAATATTTATTTTTTTGTTTTTGATTGCTTTTATTTTTTCAATTTAGATTAATTTAAATTTTATTTCATAATTACATAAAAAATAAAAAAATAAAAATTATAATCATAAAAAAAAAAAAAAAAAAAATTGTATAAATTTATAAACAATATATATATACAAAATTATATTATTGAACGATACACATCAAAATGGATTTGGAAAACATAACCATGAGGAAACCACGAAGATCCAGTTCACTCCAAAATTTAACTAACTCTACTTCGTTCATGCTCGATAATTCAATATCGAGTTTACCTAATACGTCCATCGATGAAAATATGTTTACTAGGGAATTACATGAAAAAATAAATAAACTTAGTGAGGGACTCAACATAGCAACCCTGGAAATAGAAAATCTTAATTATGAAAATACTCAACTTCGAAAGGAATTGGAGAGATGTAACAAGGTCATTGAGATGTACAAAACTATTGGGTCACAAGAAGGAAAAAGCCTCACCCCCTCATCCCGACGTCTTGGAAGGAAAATTAGGAAAAAAGGAAATAACACTAGCACTACCAATACACCAGAACACGTACCTATCAGAACCCAATCCCAAACAACAGAAACGTCTGCTGTACCACCTGAAAATATATCACCTAAGTGTGTAGGAAAAACTCATTTGACCGCTACAGAACAAATCCAGTCTGAAATAACCGATCTGAATGATCCAAGTCTGAAATCTAAGCAAGACGTGATCATAAATCCTGTACATAAACATAGTTTATCTTCTAGTACCCAAAAAATCCATAAAAAGAAGGAAGATAGGAGAGTTATCATTTTGGCGGACCAGCAAGGCCGAGGAGTACAAAGGAATCTCCAAAAATTATTGGGTGAAGATGCTAACCTTGTGCAGTGTCTATGGAAGCCGGGAGCAACTCTATCAGAAATCTTAAGCGCTCCTAATGAAGACCTGTCAACCCTGGGGAAGCAAGATCACATTGTTGTAATAGGAGGAACTAATGACAGAAACCCCTTCACTTTCCAGTTAAATGTTAATAACTGGCTACATAACTTTACTAATACAAATGTTACCATATGTGAAATACCATACAATGCGTGTCTAAATGTTCAAAAATTAAATTATGAGTTAAAATTCGCATGCTCTAGATATGACAATGCATACTTTTTGAACTTGGAATACGAACGAAATATACCGAAGGGAAGTAATTTTACACAATCCTTATGTACATTTTTACTTAGAAATCTCTTGCATATAGGTTACAAAATAAACTATTTGACATTCTACGGAAGAAAATCCACGTTAAAAAAAGTTGATCCTAAAGTTGACAAATGCATCCAAACTGATTTATCATTTTTAAGTTCCACAATTAAAACAGATGTCAGCACACAAACTAGTAATATAGAGTTGAGTAATATTCACACTTCCAATAACCATGATGAGAGTAATGGAAGTTTATTTTTTCGTGTATAATAAAATAAATATATTACATCAAAACATTAACGGGCTTATGTCAAAATCGGATGATCTTTTAGTCTCCTTAGATGAACTGTCCACTAAAGGTATTGGTATGATTGACGTCCTTTGTATTACTGAACATAACATGATTATAACTGACATAGATTTCTTAAAAATACCAAATTTCACTCTGGCCTCATTCTGTTTAAGGAAAAACAGGAATGGTGGATCATGCATATTAGTGCGAAACGGTCTTAGATTTAGAATGATCGATGATATAGAACCTTATAATATTGTGAATATTATAGAATGTTGTGCTATAGAACTCATAGAGCATAATATAATAATCATTTGTACGTACCGATCACCCAACAATAGTTCGTCAACAATTAACATGTTTTTTAATAGACTAGATTCAATTCTTCACAAATTATGTTTTAAAAATAAAAAAAGAATCATATTATGCGGCGACTTCAATATCGATAAATTAAAAAGAAATAAAACAGCAATAAAATTTGAGCAATTATTAAGCTCATACAATTTAAAGCTATGTATTGACGAACCGACACGATTAAGCAGTAAAACATGTATAGATAATTTTGCACATAATATGCGTAATTGTAAAAGTTCTATATTAGAATTAGCCCTATCAGACCACACTGCTCAGGCCCTACAGTGTCCGGTTAAAAAAACTTTTACCTTTAATTACTGGTATAGTTTTAAACGCGACTTACGGATCGAAAACCTTAAAATATTTTATAAGTCTATAAAATGTCTATCATTTCAAGAAGTATATAACGCTGCCGATCCTAATACAGCTTATAATAATTTTCTCGACTTATTTCAGTTATTTTATAAATTATGTTTTCCTCTCATTAAGATAAAAATACCGTTGACAAGACGTCCAAAATGGCTATCTAAAGGCATTAGAATATGCTCTAAGATTAAACGACAACTTTTATGGAAATTCAGATTGACTAAGAATGAAGGCTACAGAAATCAATTTAAAATCTATACAAAAAGGTTCAGGACCATAATTAAACTTACACAAAAATCGCAAAATGATTACATAATAAAGAATTCACAGAATAAAGTAAAAACAACGTGGAATATAATAAATAACAACACTACCACTATCCCTAAAGACCATATAGATACAATTAAAGTAAACGGAAAATTGGTATCTGACCCTCAAATCATTGCACAACATTTTAATGACTTCTTTGTAGATGATGTACACAACAACAGTCACATACTCGTAAGTAATGGTAATTATAAATACAAAACTAATAATAACTTACCAAATTCCATATTTATAGGTCCAACGTCTACGCGAGATATACTTCTTATTATTAAGTCATTGAAAAACACTAACAGTACTGGGTTCGACGGCATAAGTACGAAAGTTATTAAATATGTTGCAGAAATCGTTGCCCCAGTTCTTAGCTATATTTTAAATAAATGTATTCAGCATGGTAAATTTCCAGACCAAATGAAATTAACAATAGTAAAGCCAATCTTCAAAAATCAAGATAAACAAAATATGCAATTCTACCGACCTATTGCACTAATACCTGTATTTTCCAAAATATTCGAAAAAGTTATATATAATAATTTATACAATTATTTTGAAAAATTTAATATATTGGCCAATGAACAAATGGGATTTAGGAGAAATAAATCAATTAATCAAGCAATTATAAATTTCTTAAAAATTTTAATGTCGAGCCTAGAAAACAAAAAGCATGTAACGGCTATATTTATGGACATGACCAAGGCGTTTGACTATGTTGACCATTCAATATTATTCAATAAATTGGAAGCGTACGGAATAAGAAATAATGCTTTAGATCTAATTAAATCTTACTTGACTAAAAGAAACCAAATAACGGAAATAAGTAACATTAGTCCTGTCAATAAAACAGAAACAAAATTTCTATCAAAGGCGAGAGAAGTTTTATTCGGTGTTCCTCAGGGAAGTATTTTGGGTCCTCTACTTTTCCTAATCTACATTAATGACTTTCCAAAGATAATTAAACATCCTATGATATTATTTGCCGACGATAGTACGGCCTTGTTTATTGAGGATCCCTCAACTAACTACGAGAATGAAATCAATAGCTCACTTACAACACTAATTAATTGGTTAAATCATAATAATCTCAAAATAAATCTGAACAAGACATCCATGATAACATTTGCAAATAAAAATACAAAACGGGTAAAACTATGTATACATTATAAGGATAAAACTATAAATAAAACTGACACAACAAAATTTTTAGGAATACACATTGATCACAATTTATCTTGGAAAACGCATATAGAACATGTTACTAAAAAGCTCAACAGATACTCATTTGCACTATATAAATTAAGAAATTTAGTTAACGAAACCGCAATTCTTACAGCTTATCACGCCCATGTAGGAAGTATTTTGAGATACGGAATTGTCTTTTGGGGCAATGCATCTGGTAATGAAAGTGTATTTAAAGCACAGAAAAAATGTATACGTTCAATGTGTAAGTTACATCAAACGGATTCATGTAAGACCTACTTCCAAAATTTGAAAATATTGACCTTCCCTTCGCTATATATATATGAAGTAGCCGTGATGGTAAACAAAGAAATAAACAGCTATGAGAGATTAGTCACAAATAGGCACAACAATAAGTTACGAGCAATAGGCTCTAGGACCAAATTGTACAGAAAAAATATATTCTGTATGGCACCTACAATCTACAACAAATTGCCAGACAGCATAAAATCAGCACCAAGTTATAAATTTAATAATACCCTAAAAGCCTATCTCATAGAAAAGGCCTATTACTCGATAAGAGATTTTTTAGAAGAACAATATACATAGATAAAATTGTAACAATAGATGTATGTGTACTGATCTAATAATTATGTTTGTTATAGTAATATCAAGTGAATTATTTAATTGAAATTGTAATGATTGACATTGTAATGACTGAATTTGTTTTTTGAATATGAATTTATTAAAATATTTATTAAATGACATGTATAAATTATGTAATTGACCTGACTTAGAGAATCTTGTAAATGTAATTTGGAACATATATTGACATAAAATTTATGTTTGACATTTATGTGTGAATAGAAAAGCAATAGTTAATTCTGTGTATACTAATTTGTTACTTGGTACTATAAAATAATTACGTCATACCTGACTATATATTTGCACGCCTTACAGGCAAAATAAGAGGATTGTATACTTTGCCTAAACACCTATTGTACCTTATTTAGCAAATAAAGATTATGATTATGATTATGATTATGATTATTATGATTATGATTATAAAGTAATGGTCAATGTTAAACCTTCTCATTCAAAGTTACGGTGTTCAGTAATGGAATAGTAATAGGCTGACAACGACGACGATTATCTAGTATGTAATACAAAGAAAAGTTTGATTTAACATTGATTAATCGCCCGACTACCCACGTAATGCCCACCGCCATCGCTAGAGTGAATAATTATCTGTTCATCAGTTTTCACCTATTTAACAATGCCGAACTTCATTTAATGAAACAAAGCACAAAGCCAGCCTATTAGCTCCGTTGAAATGACTGCATTACCAGTTTTCGAATTCGTGTAGGTTTTTCTACCCAATTAGATGGGTTTACAATAAACATTGTCTAACGGATTTCACGCACACATGTACAAAATTGTTTGAAGTACTTTTGTGTATTTATATCAATAAATAACTTAATAAGTTTCTTTTGCTTTATGTCATACCTATTTTTAGATAATTGTATTTTTTTTCTGTAACTGTGCTGTGTTACAATGACGTGAATAAAAAGCTTTCTTTCTTCCTTTCGTTCTTTGAAAAAATATAAAAATATAATTTTCGTTACTTAATTAAATATGTATGTATACTACAGAAGAAAAACTACATAATGTTCATTTATTATACAATTCCTTTACTATACAATTCCTCCACTAAAATGATTTCGTATTCGAGTCCCGGTTAGGCAATTAGGCAACAAGCATACATCTAAATGATGAATTTAGATTTATGTCCTGTGTAATTGTACTTACGGCACCCACATTACAGAGAATCCTAGTGTGGGACTAAGTAATTAGAATGCGTTATTTATTATCAATAATACAATTAACCCATAATTCAAAGGTCTAACTGTACCTAAGACGAATCGACTTATAAAGTCTGAAAGTACAAAACTAGTTTGTCACTAATAATTGATGTAGCCATCTTATCCCCCGGTGTGGAATAGACCCATAAAGTAGTAAAATACCAAGCAAACTTTCTAACAGTAATATATAAGACACTGTAGAGTAGGTACTTCATAAACCCCTGTATAAAACGTATGATAATATTTTAAGTTAGTTTAATGCGCCTAACATACAAGAGTAGACACAAACAGAATAATATAGTAGGAAACGAGTCGACTTAAAATAGTAGCGATACAGTTTTAATAATACCGTGCTATGTCTCTCCCGTTGGACGATAGCGGCGCTGTGAATGAACGGGCCGACTTCATTAGTTGTGTGGAATAGTCATAGTCATGTTTTAAAGAAGTAACAATATAAATGAATCATAATTACATTGTTTACGTTACTGAAAAATAACGTCTTGACATTGTCAACCCTTACTGTTGGTATCGTTCTCCTTTCAGAGGGTTTACTTCATAGTCCGCTGGCGAATTATAGATTAGTAGACTTTACAAACCTATGAGATTATCTAAAATGCTTACGCAAGTATGTTTCTTCAAGATCTTTTGAGCATGTTTTTCTACAACATAAAAGTAAGAATATTTCTATTGCATACATAACTTCGAAAAATCAGAGAGCGTCTGAAATTTGAATCTTGGACCCCCTGATTTTTCATTTTTTTAAATAACTTTCTTCGAATTTAGGTAAACTTAAATTAAAACCTACCCAGTAGGCATATAAAACGGAAACCAATTTCCAACTCATTATGTGTTAGAGATAAAAACAGAATACCTAGGTAGGTATTAGGTAGAACTAGGTATTGGGTTTTTCCCTGACTCATCAATGACATCCAAATGTTGGTCAAAATTACGTGGCTGTGGTCAAAATATACATATTAGGTGGATATATTAGTAGGTATACCTATAAATACAGTAATGCCCGTACAACGTCCCGTATTGTATAAAATGACGTTATAATTTCAAACATTTAAGCGTTTATAATTAAAATCGTATAACATTGTCATATCTAGGTTAACAAACAGTCGAGGGAAATTCACTCTGAATCGTATCTGAAATATTTAATGCGAACATGAGTTGCAGAAGTTGGAGATAAACCACTCCAAACTTATTTAAACCATTACGAAGCGGAGCATAATGAGCGACACAAACTGGGTTGCCAGATTTTTTGCAAGATAAGACTCTTCTTCATTGGAACGACAGCGGCACGGCACGGTAACGACATCAGAGGACGCATAAGTATACTGAACGTTTTCCCACTGGCCTGGCAATTTATTTATAGGCTGTTGTCCTGATATTTATAATGTTGTGTACACACGTAAAGTTTCATATGTGCGGATATTAATATATATATATATATATGTCGGCGCAGGTCATTTGAGTGATTCAAATTACGAACGTATTGGAGTTTACAACGCCTTGGCGAGAGATGGCGCCGGGCGTAACGGAACGTTGGAGAAGAAGACAGAAGGTCTTGTCATGGCGGCAATGATCGGAGAGCTCCGACGGATCGTTGTAAACCGAAATCGAGATGAATCTTATTATTCTGTTCTAGTTTCCATTGTTTGATGAGACTTGTGAATTTGTGTTTGTATAATAAAAGTGTAATGGTGAATATTTAGTGATGATTGTCATTTGGATCGCTGATCTCTTACATCGCCCTATGTACGATCTTATTATCTGAAGGAAGCAAAGAAGATGTGTGGCCATCAGCCGACATCAGAAGTGGCCCAACCCAGCGCCCCAGGAATAATCGTGATAATTTCAAGGATATCATAAATTCTGCAAAAATGTGTGACAAATGAAGATAGACAAAATTGACATTGGAAGCTTTGTAGCTACAAACGTAATATAATGTCTTGGATATCCTAACAAAGTGAAGTGATGCTGTAGATAGTTTTCATTAAAGAAATGACCGCAAGAAAAAAAATAAGATCTTGAAGACGATTGATTTCTGCATCATGTGATTCGCTGCTTCGGGGACGTGTATTTTAATTTCTCAATAAACTTAATACACAAGAGAAAAGAATAATAACATGTGCACATACTATGAAACGATGATAGTTTGGAAAATTTTGAAAATGTACGAAATGAAATTAATAAAAACCTCCTTTTGTTTCTATGAAGTTCGGTAGAGGAAAAATTTATGTCAATATAAAATGACTTTGTCACTTCGGAAATTAAAATAATGAATTATTTTGTACATTTTATGTAATAATTTGTGAACTTGTTGCTATTGCAGTATTTTTGGTTGCATTATTATTGATAGCGAAATATTATTTAATGTATCATAAATTTTAACATAATATTGGAAATAGAATATCGCGTCACTTTTTTAATGGGATGAAGGTTGCATTACGAGTAGATAAAATGGATGAAGTAAATATTGGGTTTGTGTAATGAGTACGAAAGTTCTCAGTTCAACGCTTTACTTGGAAATTGGAAATCTGTAGAGTGTAGTTAATAATATAATAGAAAATGGTTAAATATTATTACTTTATTACAGATAAAGAAGATTATTTATTTATCTGCTAACGGGCGATGCTGTACAGGGAATTTTTATATCGGTCATGTGGTATCGCTGAATTAATTTAAAATTAAATGGTCCATTTGTGAGATAATTACAGACGCAAGAATACTACGGTTGGATTCTGGAGATCGAAAAGCCCGAAGAAACACTTTATTTTGAATACACAGTATTAATTAGGAATGAATGCGTTTGATTGTTACGAGTATGAATGCAAACGATGGAGTTAGTATGTGATACGATGTTTTATTCAGTTTTTTTTTTTTAGCTCTACTGATATGAAGTGTCTAATAGTCAACAGTGGGTTTATCTGCGGTACACCGGTCAAAAGAAACTATAAATTAATCGTTAAATTATGGTATAGCGAATTGTGTAAAACTTGGAAAAATATGGAAACGATATGAGTTTCTTTTGCTGTTTTTTTTCTCTAAACTGAGAGGCCTAGTGGGGTGGTGACGTGTTATTGCATAGTGCTGTACAATAAAAGAATGGGGTTTGTGCCGGTTAGTTAGTTTTTAAGATGTCCTTGTTCCATATGGGATTTCCTAAATATGTGGAAATTATTTTGGTTTTACAAAACGATGTCATTTCAAGTAATACGAAGCTACTTGGGTGTAACTGTAAGATAACGAAGTTATGATTGAATGAAAGATGTTTATATACAAGGGATGGGTCGTCAAATAACACTGATTTTTTTTTTCTTGTGAGCAGTGTCATCTTGTTCGGTATTATAAAGTTGAAAGGCATTTGTCAAAAATTGTAGTGAGGGATTGGATCTTCTTTTTTCTCAAGACCACGACGTAGGCTAAAATATATAACGTGGAACAGGTATGTCTGAGATAAGGAAGTGGTCTCTTTATGCATCGTTGGTCTGTAAAGTTTAGAAAGATATGCTCTGGCTTAAAAAAATGCGTTCGCAACTCCTACCTAATAATTTTGAATATTGCACATTGACTTTAGATAAGGCGAGACATTTCAATAATTTCTACGCGTATGTTTGTACTTTAAAGTTGTCGATACATTAGTATGTGCAGTACAGTTGTGTAGTATATTTTTCATTTCAATTGAATTAATTTATTGCAGGGTAAGGTGGAATACGTATGTGAAATACATTAGTTCTATGATCTTTTACCTAACCTAACCCAAAGGCCTAATGTTCCTCAACCGGACCCGCTCGTGGCGTGAGCTGCCTCTCCGTATGGCTAGTATATCCAGAGAATTATTGGGAATCAGTAATTGTGTTTCGCGAGATATTTTAATGGTATGGATAATTTAAATGGTTTGGTGTTCACAGTTTCACGTTAAAAGGAAAGTATTTGTAATGATTGCAGTTATATGGTGCGATATGTAGATGTCAATGTTGATATGTGGTGAATTGCAATATTAATACTTGGGAGATCGCAATGTACATATATGGTGGATCGAGATGTTGATACGTGTTGGATCGAGATGTTGATACGTGTGGGATCGAGATGTTGATACGTGTTGGATCGAGATGTTGATACGTGGTGGATCGAGATGTTGATACGTGGTGGACCGAGATGTTGATACGTGGTAGATGAAAATGTTGATATATGATGTATTCCTTGTTTGCCCCTGGTATTAAGATTGCACACGGTTTATTTAGTTGTTAGTGACGCAAAGATATGACGACATTGGTACTGTGATTTTCTGATATTGGCCTCATTTAAAGGCGTTAACGCCTCTGCCCGTCCGACTTACTAGGGGGCGTCCGGTTCTGTGGGAACTGCCTGGATTGGCGGCCTGTGACTACTAGAAAGCTGAATATGCAAACTTTGGCAACGACGCATGAAGTATTTTATTACCAATTAAACTGTGGGGGCATTTTAGAGTTCTGTAACTAAAGGGTAAAAATGGGACCGTGAGACCTATAAGTGAGAAAATGTGCAATTGAATATGGGTTCTCGGACTAATGGAATGGAATAAAAATTTGGGTGGGTTTTTGTAGATTCGTATCAATGGATATGGCTTGTGTGTATAGTTGACTTGTTTTCCAGATGCTTACGACACGAGGGCGTGTGTTAGTCAAGAGTGGCGTGTCGGCGGAGATCTTATACGCGTGAGGACACGCGAGGGTCAGGAAGGCCGTGTCGGCGCAGGTCATTTGAGTGATTCAAATTACGAACGTATTGGAGTTTACAACGCCTTGGCGAGAGATGGCGCCGGGCGTAACGGAACGTTGGAGAAGAAGACAGAAGGTCTTGTCATGGCGGCAATGATCGGAGAGCTCCGACGGATCGTTGTAAACCGAAATCGAGATGAATCTTATTATTCTGTTCTAGTTTCCATTGTTTGATGAGACTTGTGAATTTGTGTTTGTATAATAAAAGTGTAATGGTGAATATTTAGTGATGATTGTCATTTGGATCGCTGATCTCTTACATCGCCCTATGTACGATCTTATTATCTGAAGGAAGCAAAGAAGATGTGTGGCCATCAGCCGACATATATATATATATATATATATATATATACTTCATACTTAATAAATAAGTTTTAACTTTTACCATAGGTACATTTAGGTTTTAACATAGGTACAACTGTCATTCTTAATAAGTAAGTTTTTATTCTTTCGTGTTGTTGTCGATTAAAAATTGCTGCCGACGTCGTGTTGCTGTCGCCGGTACCGTGTCGTGTCGTGTCGTCCTAATGAAATAGTCGTACTTGGAGACTGGTACAAGAAGTCAAACCTAAATGTTAAGATTTAGTCGAAGTTATGATTCATACATCCGATCACATAGCATTGAACATTAGATCATACTTTTGCTAATACTATGGAATTAAATAAATAGTTATTATTTTTCCTTAATTTGATTTCTGATATAGATTTTTGTAGGTGTTTCGTTGAATAAATTTATTTATTATTGCAAATGAAATAGTCTTTTTTACATCGTACAACACAGTAGAAGAATGACGGATAAAAAATCATAAAAAAACTGATTCTGATAAGAATTTTTAATTTAATCGGCTGAGCACTAGAGTCTTAGTAATTCCATCGTGGTAGAGTGTTCTGAATTTAAGTGTGCAAAAAACACGGTGTCGACTTGTTGGAATCCACTCTCAGTGATGATCGTTTTAGATAACACTTGGAGCTCGCTACCGCTAAATGGAAATATCTTTGTAAGACTCAAGTGCCACCGAGGAATGTGTAGACCACTTACAGCCATCTTTGTAATATGTATCTTGCAGAAATGCAGTTATAAGTAGTGATGTACTGGATATCCGTATCCGTATTTCAATTCGCTGATACACGGACGAGAAGATCTATACGCGGATCCATCGCGTTTAGTCGACTATTGTTTCAAGGTCCGTTCGTTGATATTAGCTCTTGACTGAGTCACCTTTTTGAGATTTGTATCCGTATTCGCGGATCTCGACACAATGATCCGTATGGGTTACATCACTGGCTATAAATGTGTGAATTAAATAGAGGAAAATATACTTATAAGTTCGTAATCCTTTGCATTTAATTTGTTTACATGTTTATTCCATAGTGAATGAGTAATCATCATTCACCATTGGCAGTAGCCACAACATTTAAATACGAAACCACATAAGTGGCGCCAGAAGGCCGATCGACCTTGTAACTTTGTAAACTTCTGTGGTTTTATTACATTCAACAAGTTTTTTGCTACATAATACGAGATGTTTGCTCTTGTTTGTCGTTTAAATTCGACCATAATCACGGATTTCCCGTTTTTTTTCTAAAAGTCGTAAACAGATAACAAACCAAAAATAACAAAATGGTTATGGAACAATACAAAAAGTTTTTATATCTGCATACTCATATGTAGATAGTTACAGAATATCTTAAAAATAATTCTATATCTATACTAATATAATAAAGAGGAAAACTTTGTTTGTTTGTTTGGTTGTAATGAATAGGCTCAAAAACTACTGGACCGATTTTTAAAAATCCTTCACCATTCGAAAGTTACATTATCCACGAGTAACATAGCCTATATTTTTTATAAAATATATTTAATAAAAAGATTTTGAGGCGGTAAAGTTCGCCAGGTCAGCTAGTATTTACATAAAAACAAATATATTATTACCTGATTACACTTAAAAAGAACTTAAAAAAGTTAATACCCAAAATACGTAGTTCGTTTATAAAATTAGTTCCCGTTTATGCTTCTAAATGTAAATAAACAGAACTAAAAACCCTATTTAGAAACATTTATAATAATGAAAACGTGAAGTAACGTGACACCGAGCCAACGTAATAACATTATCGGTAATTTAGCCGCACATTTTGATTAGGTGTCCATATCAAATTACCCCCTACTGTACACGTTTAAAATATTCATTCGTCTCGTTACCATAGCAGTCAACGACCCATCCAGATAAAAGCATCCTCTGACGATAAAATCTATTGGATAAGTAATAATCTTGGGAAGAAATAAAATTTAACAGTTTGCCTCGATCAAAAATTCACTTTTTTAATAACCTCATTTACATAACCATTATATATGAAAACATTTTTGAAATATTTGTAGGTCTATTTGTACGGGACCAGTGGCCAGTAGTAGAATAGTAATAGGTTGACGACGAAATTTCTCAGAGCCCATAACATAACCATACTGTATATGGCATATCCCAAGAACCCTTACGGAAATTTGCATAGTTTGACGATTAAAGCGAGGCTTAATTGTTATTATGTTAACTGAATTGTATATTTTGCTAAAATTGTATACTTAATAGCTGTCATAAAAGGGAAAAGCACGCGCGACTAAATCATTGCTGCAATTAGCGCAATGTAATTACAGAATATGGGACTTTATTGTAATATTTATCGAAAAGTATACAAATCTTGCGATTTTGCTAACTTTTATTTTGTTGAATTACATACGAATAGTTTATTATCATATTTATCGTATCAACAATACTCGTATTTCTATCTTTATATCAAAAATCATATCTATTTTTATATAGGCAACGTTAAAACAGTATTCGCTTTAGTTAGGTTTCATTTTATTCCTTGTTTGGTAACTATATGGAGGTTTAGACTTTCGATTAAAAATTTGAGAATGTATTCTTATTTAAGTCATATTTCAACTAGTGGACATGTCTGTTATAAAATTACAAACATCATTACATTGATGCGTGAAAGTGTCAAGTCGTAATATTCGTGAGAAAAACTCATATCAGATGTCGTAGGTGTGGATAGACTGGATACTGTTCATGTTCCCAGCGTAGCTCGCAGTGAAACACGACGCCTCGGGTCGAATGCGAGTAAATATTACTGTGATACTGTATTACTCGTTACATCGTAAAATGTGTGAAGAATTTACTGGAATAAACTAGACAGCGCGAATCATTAAGCAGGTTATTTTCGTATTTATATGCTTATCGTAGAATTTCCTGTCTGTAATATGAAGAGGACAGCCGTTTATGAAATTCATAACTATTACAATTACAAGATATTAAAAGTTTAATATGTTTTGAAATTTTTGTACTTTTTTATATTGAAATTTATTGAACCGATATTCCCAAATCTTTAACTCGAAAACAAAGCACTTACGGAGAATGACATTTGAAACTATTTACGATTATACTATTACGATTAATAATACGATTTTAGCATAAAAATATAAAACAGCTCACAGAGATACGTGCGAACCCGTGTGGCGAATGCAGTCTAATAATACCGATATTGTTAGACTACATTCGCGACACATAAGTAGACAAGATTTTACTTTACATAATTTTACATAATAATTTAAAAAGCACACACTTTCTTATCAAAACCACTTTAGCTTTAAATAATATAGTATAGTGATTTCGTTTTTGCACTATCGTATAAGAATTGAAAATATATGCAAATCAAGGCCCTTAAATGTATTCATGAAGAGAATTCATTTAAAGCCGTAAGAGCGCTAAGTATATACAGTAATGTAGGACTCAGAGGGGACAAATTGAAAAGACGTTCCCACTGGAACCGCAAGGGTAAGGGTGCGATGGGGTAGAGTGATGCAATTTCAATTGCAGACTGGATGTATGCGGGTGAATAATTGTGTTTACCTCCTTTAAAGGTTTTATGTTTCCAAAAACACTGCGCTTTTCGACAACGATATTACGGAATCCGATTAAAATTGTATCTTCATGGTTGTGTCGAAAAGAGCGTCATTAATGTCTACCTCTACATTTTACGGTTGCATTTTAATATACTAATATATATGGTACATATTTACTTACTGTTTACCAAAAAGTTTAATAGGTATTACTTCCTACCTTTTCCATTGTGAAGTTTAGTTTAACAATTCTAAATCCTTAACTCTTTCCTTCCTTCCTTTCTGACTCTTTAAGCCTAAACTTTAATTTCGCGTGCAGTCTGTAAATTCAGTTTGATCACTCCAGAGATTAATTAACGCTTTATCCGTTGCCCTCATTTCCGTTAGTAAATTATTCGCTGGTGGCAAGGGAGACATGCCAAACTCCAATCTGCGCCTGACACTTGTAGCTTGGACCGGCTGCGACTGATTTGGCACCCACCCAAATGTTACCTTTGTTCATCTACCGTCTGCTGCACCTAGGGATGTTGTTGTGATGTCGATGTAAATATCGATTTTATATATAAGACATGCAATATCGATAGCAAATTTCACGCGATGTTATTTATAATTTATAAAATTCAATAAGACCTTCTTTCGATGGCAAAGTCCAAAGATTATTAATTGAGACTGCGTTTTTTTAACAACCTAATCGTATTTTTATTTACTATTACTATTTTTATAATATTTAATGTTTGAAAATGTAGATATCAATATTTCATTTTTTATAACATGTCATGTTATATATGGACTATGGTTTGTATACCGCTATAAATATGAATATTTTAGGAGAAACTATCCACATTATCGAAATTTCGATCTATCGTTACATCCCTATCCATACTTACTACATACATGAACCGTTGCTACATCGGAGTCGTGTTTGGAATTAGTAACAAATTTTTCTATAAGCGGGCCACGTTTTATTCTATTCAAAATAGCGCAACAAATGGGCTCTACGGTCTGCTCGCAAAAATAGAAAATAAAATAAATAGTTTGCATTGCATATGCAACAACTCACATGTTAGGGAATTAGCTGAAACGTTCACTTTTACCAAGTGTTGAAACTGACTCTACATAATATACATAGGCATGTATACACCCGTAGATTTGATATATGTTTGGTTTACTTTTTATGTCGATTTTAATATATTTTGCTTATATTTTCGAGGGTTGGAAAGTTATTGGACCAGAATATGAGGGTATAAGTATATTAGATAGATTGTACCAGAACTCATATTCTGGTTTAGGGATGGTAAGTACATTAGATAGATTGTCAAAATATGTCAACACATGGGAGTTTATCGTGTTGCGCTCGCAACTATCGCACCCTAAAATGTTATTCACAGTGCATCCAATGGACTTGAAAGTACCATTCCCAGCGTTTAATCAATATGAGTTTGTATGATATAGAGCTCCGTAACCGTGACTGTATCTGAAATGAAATATTTTTCATATTATATCCGTATCTATATCCAGATCCGAAATATCGTATCTATAACATCCCTAGTTAGATGTTAAAGAGATTAAATTCGGCGCTTCTATATAGTTAAATGTTTTGTTTTATGCTTTTGTATGTGTCAGTCATGGTCCGCGGTAAAATAAAATCAAATATCGTTATAAACAATGAGTATAGGTAAATGTGTATGTCCATAATACGGTGCAGACACGGGCCGTGCCTGTCAAAATATTGTATCGAAATTATGATTTCTCTAACACGACATGTCGAATCTCTATAAATATAAACAAGGCCGTATACGTCGATATATGGAAATGTCATATGTATGGCATGTAACAGCAGCAGCGAGAAGTTGAACGACGGCTCGACTCGACATCGACACTTGAAACAATTTCGTTGAGCACAACTGCGCTCCCTCCTGTCGAGAGCACTGTCTCTGATTAAAACTCGCTCTACACCGCACCCGGCGTTGCTTTATTTGCTCTCAAAGCGCATTACTGCACTTGTATTTAATCTCGGAAAAACTTTCAACTTGACTAAAAGTTAACCAAGCTCGGCTTGAGCGCCGAAGCTTTGGTATTCACCATGTTTAATTTCAATGAGGTTTTAAAAAGTTGTATATACTATTTTTAAGGTGTTCTATTCATCAATGTGTACATTTCAAAATAAAGTTTAAGTGCAGACTTATGGCGTATGACATTGCTTGCCTGTTTCCTAATTATACAAAGTCCACAGTATAGGAATAATATGTACAAGCAATATAAAAATTTTCCATATTTCCATGAAAACGTAAAAGCACGAACTCGAAGTATAAATTGGGTTAAACTTGGAAACGAAGGAACAAATTATAAAGGGACTGCACACAAAAGAAAAGTGCTTAACGAGTAAAAATAATCTAATTGAACTTCAAAAATATTTAGGGTTCCTGCACGAAAAATTGCTTTTACTGCCGGTTGAGGTACATATGGGGCGACCATCTAGAAAAGTGGCATGTGTTCTATATGTACCCATCTTGGTTACATACCTTGGTTACAGGTACCCATGAGCGGTAGTGACCATCAGGTGAACTGGTCGGTTTCTACTACAATCTTATAAATACACTGAAAATTGCAACACCCAAGCACGTACAAAAGCTTATTGGCATTAAAGAATATGGAGAAAAGTGGTGAAGACGCACATACATTTGACTTTAGAGTAGCAGACAGACTGTACTGTATTATGCATTACGACCCCACCCGAGTGTTCTGCAGTGTTTGCTGGGAACTTAAAATGGCGTTGATAAAATTTGAGAGGACCGTAGAATACATACATTATTGATGAGGATAGATCGTCTAGGGCGAAATGCGTCAAACGGTAACCAAGTTAGTAAATTATAAGCTATTCGTCTGATAACTAAGTATACTGGGCGAATTTATCGTGTATGCGTTGAATGCAAAATTAAAATGAAATCGAATTATGCAGTTTTAGTAGCCCTGTATATCATTTTAGTTTTTGGGTTCTGTCCACTTTTTTTTTACATCCATATCCACTTTTTTTATAATATAGGAGTAGCTGACAAGCATGCAGTCCACCTGATGGTAAATGGCTACTGCCGCCCGTGGACATCTGTAATCAACCTCAGATAGGATTAGATATTCCTACCTGAGGGCGGCCACAAATGCGCTTCTACCCCTGAGGACTAAGCTGGAACGCCTTGCCACTTGAAACATTGTATAGTCTGTATAGTCGTATTTTTATATATTTACCGTTCCAGAAAAAGATGCGTTTGTCAATCTGTTTCCTTGCTTCAATGCAGCAAAAATATTTTAATATACTAATTCAAATAAGATAAATAAAAAAACCTTATCATACACAAAATGCTATTTACGATACGATGGGAATACAATTGAACAACGAAATGCTATTACGAGTATGAAGTAACGACCTATAACATAAAGTTTACTTCACATCTTCAACATCGATTTATAGGGTGTTAATAATAGATTAATCCAGAGTATCTCCTGCAAGTGTAGTGAACTTTCCAGACAAAGTTTCGCGACCGTCTGCAGACGAACTAATGGCCCTCAGGGACGAACGTGCCTACTCAGATCCGAGCCAGTACTGTCACCTTAACAATGTTATTATGCTTTATGTGCATTTTTTTGGGTTCCACACATTTAATGACAAAATCGAACTCCATAAGATCAATCGCGGTCTGTATAAATATACTGGACAAATTAATGAAATTTTCGGTGATGGACGGAACCCTTTGTGTACGCGTCTAGCTCGCGCTTGGTCAGTTTAATTCAAATATGTCATTGAAAACGTCATAAAACAAATTATTTTTCTATTGCACAAATATGGATGCAGGCCAGATGCAACGCGATATTCATAAAACATTAAAATACAACAAAAGTAGTGGTTGAATAATTGCAAGGCCGTCACAAGTTACAATAGGGCGAATCTTCGCATTTCCCCCGGCGACGCTGTCTCTCGACAGGGATAAATTCTGCGCCACCCTCGTTTTTAACCGTCAACTCACAACTATAGATCCACGACTCATTACTATACCATTTGCTCCCCCACTGTGGCCCGACAATACTGAAAAAAATGGCCAAGTGCAAGTCGAACTCGCACCCGGAGGGTTCAGTACCACCAATTTTTTTTTCATTTCTACTTTTTGTTATTATAGCAGCCATTAAAATATATACATTGTGAAAATTTGAACTGTCTCGTATAACAGTTTAACAGTTATTTTGAAAAATATCGAAAAATGTATGTACCCCTTTTGTTGTATGTACCCCTTTTTATATACAACTTTTTTTAATTTTAGTATTTGTTATTATATCGGTCATCGTTATATATTCTCTGTAAAAAATTCAAGTGTCCATCTATTACAGTCCATAGATTGACAGCAAAGCAAAGTCTTAGTAATAGGGTTCCATTTTTACCCTCTGGTTACGGAACCCTAAAAATACGCAGTCGCACATAAAACAGACATCAAACGCTATAATACGTCTCGGCGTGGTCTCAGTCCTCGTACATTACAATAGCGATACGTCTAAGCCCACATATTCTATTTGTTGGTCCCTTTGTTCTTCGTCCCTTGTACAGCGTGGCTCGTAATTAGCACTCCCGATCCCAATCCGGGGCAAACAAAAAGGTGGGTCCAATTACATTTGTTGCTGGGTCATGACTTTTAATGAAGTTATTTGTTCCAAATACAAAAGTTAGGCTTTGGGAAATTTAAGGGAATTTGGACTTAGTTTAATGGTAACCCTTTTGACATATGGCCAGCATTAGAAATAAGAAGAAAATGAAATGTGATAAGCAAATAAGTAGTATATAAGAAATGTAGAATAATTAAGATAGAAAAAGCAAATGTAAATAAAGAACAATGTGTGTTTTATTTTTAAGAAAGTAACGAAATAAGAATAAAACAGAAGAGTAAAATAGAGCATAGAATAGCATAGAATAGGTGAACAGATAGAAACAGAATAATTAAAATCAAGAATAAAACAGAAGTATGAAAGAAAGATCAGGCATGAAGAATAAAAGTACGAGAGGCATACAAGCGAGAACTAGTATGGAAGAGTATGTAGTTTAAAAATGTCTCTGATACATGTTAGAGGATAGGAGCAAAATTAAAAAAAAAATACCCTTTTGACTCTGAAGGCACCACTGGTGCACTTATTTCAGGTGTGGTAAGGGAAACACTTTTCCGAGGCCTTCCAACTTAGTACTCAGAGATAGCAACGCATCTCTGATCGACTTCAGATAGGAATCTAAACTTATCTTGGGTTGATTACAGATGTCCATAGGCGGCAGTCGCCACTTACCAGATGGACTGCATTCTCGTTTTCTAAAAAATCAAGTTACCGCATGTGGCCAGTCGTACACGCGGAATGCTAATGTGAGATTATGTAGCTGACATTAGCAGTTAGTATGCCCATTGCATACACAACCTGCAGTACAATGACATCATTATGCTCATAAGCATCATAACTTTACGATTATGTTCTTTGTTCTGTCGCAAAACTAGGAAATATCACTTATGAGAATGGCAAATTATCTAATAAGAATAAGGAAGGACATATGTATCTTACTTGTCTACATTTTTTTTATAAAATACGTTAGCTTGAATGATGAACCGACTTCAGCTGTAGTCAATTCTAAATAGAATTGGATAGATAATATGTACTATATTGGCTCTGAGGGCTACGTGAGACCGCCATTTCATCACCACATTTCACCGCCATCATATCTTAAAACAAATGATACTTCAATAACTATTATATGACATAATTAAAACACCACTTATTCTTAATCACTGGCATATTTTAATTCTACAACTTACAACCAACTTACAGGTACCTTTGCAAATGCAAAGATTATGCAAACTCGGGCTCTGAAACATAAATTAATCGATAATAATAGAACTAACACTGCTGTAGTGTTAGTGATCCCTGGATTATCTCTTTCGTTCAGTACGTAATATATACTTATTATTAGTAAACCTATTCACACGTACCACAACCAACAACAACGCCGCAGCGAAATCGTCAAGCAGCGATGTGTTGTGATGTCACAAAATATATTTTTGAGATAGAGTTGCCACCGTCTTGCCACGTTGAAGCTAGTGGTTGCTTTGTGACACACCACACTATTAATTTGCACGACCAAATGGACCACCCATGTGAATGCACTTTCATATACATTTTCAGCCGCCCATGCAGGTTTCTTGTTGTTGTTGTGGTACGTGTGAAAAGCCACTCTTCGAATGCATTGTATGAAAACTTGTGTGGGAAATCAGTTGGTTACTGAGATCAATCGGACAGATAACGTAAATGGTTAGCCGATTTGGCATTCATAAGCAAAACAAGTAAGGCACAGTGACATATTGATGAATAGCCTGTCTTAATGTCGCTTCTGTCCGTCTATCATAGGTATTAGCTGGCTTTGTTTCAGTGTTAGTTTATGGCAGTACCTACATACTTAGTTGATAAATCATAGATAGACGTCTGGGAAGTTATATAATACATTACGTAACGGCATTGCTCATAGGTATATTTTTACTATATATCAACAATAATAATGTCAATCAATGTTGTAATCATTAGTAACTGTAATATGGCAAATAAACTGGAACAAGTTCAAACGAAGAAAAAAATACAAATTAATAGAATTATAAGAACCAAGTATTAAATACGATGACTTTAATAAAACTTAAAATAACCCTCGAAAATCTTCAATTTCATTATCTTCAATTTTTTTAAATACTTATTGTATCATCCAACCAGTAAAATAGGTACTGGTTAGCTACAATGACCAGAAAATAAACCACATTCGAGTTAATTCAAATAACCAAGTCACAACGCCTTTCATTGTGTCTTATTATATCCGACCAATATTTCCTTGAATAGAACAGTAGGTAATCAACTGAAATTGAGTAATGAACACAAGCGGCGATATCACAGATAAATTATATCTTAGTAAACCATCGCATGACTCGTTAATAGTGGTTGAAATAGAAACAATCAATTTGGTTGTACCGACTAATGATACTTGCGTGTTTCGAAAATGTAAGTTTAATCGCAGGATTCTTTACATTTAACGAATCATGACTTCATTTTGTTAATAGATTGATGCGTGTTATTATATAGAATGTATTAGTGAAGTGACGTGGGTTTGTGTTATTTTCATGTGAAAACTTCGGATTTTTTATGAGAAATGTTATGCATATGAGCTTTACCTATAAGTATACACCTTTACTCATAGATTAGTAAAGATTATTCACTCCTAACAAGAAAATGTGCCCAGTTTTGAGAATTGAAATAGTTGCGTAAAAAAGTTTTGCCACGTCTCCGTGCTAAAATGTCCCTAAAATATTTGAAATAATTATTTATTTATTATGTAAATTACGCAGTATTAGTTATTTATACGTAAATTTTCTCTAAAAATGTTTTTTATTTGTCAAGAATTCAAAAAAAGAACTTACTAATAAGCCGTTTGTGGCTTCATTCAATTTCAAGGCGACGTAGTATCTTTACTAATCTATGCCTTTACCTATAACTATATACCTTTAGGACAAAAACAGTAAACTTACTTTTATAAGGCGTCATAAAATTTTAAAATTACTTAATTATTTAGTCCTTAAGTATATTTAAAATTACTTTTATGTAATATTTCAATCTAGTTCCACGTCTAGCGGTTGATTTTGAAATAGTCAATGTGCTTGAGGTTTAAACTATGTCAAAATAAAATTAGATTAAAATCACTTCAATGATTGAATCGTGAAGGCGTAACAAACTAAATTACTAACTTACAATATTAGTAGAGCTAATAGTTTTCTAGTGTCTATATTAGAAACTTACGTTGAAATTATTATTGAGCGAGATATTGCAGTCATCACAATGCTCGCAGCTTCCTATTGAGCAGTAAAATTAGATAGAGTTCCTCCGGCGAATGTTCAATATCTACCATAAAATCTAGCGAACTACAATAACTGAATTCTCCTCGTGGATGCGGCTTTATTGGGAAAGTTTCAGATGGAATTTATTGGGTTGTGCGGCTGGACATGTATGTTGCATTCCAATCGTGGCAAAAGGCACTAGTTGTAGATCGTTTTATAGTAAGTCTATTAAAAATATGATTAACAATAATGTTTTTGATCCCCGATGCAAACATTTATAATACTACTCTATTTTAAGTTTAACATTTATAATTGTCTATTTTTAGACATAAATAGATAGACGTCTGTGGCATCTTATGGGGACTGAGGATTAATTGGAACCCCTCGTGTAAGTATCTCTCCCTTACCATAAGCTCCCTTATCCTTAAAATCAGAACACAGCAGCGCTTAACACTGCTGTTATAGGGCAAAAATGGGTGTGGTGGTGGTGCCTTCAGAGTCGAACCTAACCTAACCTAACCTTTTTTTTTTTTTTTTTTTTTTTTTCTCGAGGGGGAAACCTTCAAAAGGTACCCGACGACGTGGGAGCGACGCCGGGTTATGTGGGATTTTTACCGCACTAAAACCCCCCCGGTGGCCGTCCTCAACGCTTGTTGGAGAACTCCGGGATCTCCGACGGAACACAACCGGAGCCCTCCAAGCGCGATGCCCCGATCGGGCTCTACCCTGGAGGAGCAGTTTTCGCTCCTCCCACACCATGTAGTGTTTACGACGGTATGCGACCACACATACCACCGTCCTTCCCGGGGTCGCTAGCTGGACGGTTCGAGCTCCCACTCTTGCCGCCCGCAACCCCGGAAGCCCCCTTTTAGTCGCCTCCTACGACAGGCAGAGGATACCGTAGCCCTATTCTAGTCCCGGAACTACAGGGACACCGCGCCAGTGGGCGCTATCGACGCCTACGGCGTCTCCGTCTCCGCGCGGGATCGGCGCGCTCCCTGGCCCGTTCGGCGTCCTCTTTTGCGAGCATAACGCGGTCGCAGAATGCGACCACGCTATCCCACGCTTCGCCAGAAAACCTAACCTAACCTAACCTAACCTAACCTAAACCATTTTTGCACATTTCACAAACTCCCATGTGCTATTGTAAGCCATTCAGGGCTTGATAAAGAAGATATACATATGTACATATAAAAATACAAACATACGCTCAATAAACATTACTCCTTACAGTCTAGTAAAAATAATACTAAATGTATGAACTCCCATACGAATCCGTTATCCTCGCTTTAAATAAACCATTCAGCGCAAACCGGTAACGGCTATTAAAATAGGAATTGTTTTAAACGGAGCATGTTTGATAAATAGCCCTCACGAGGGCATAAACTGGAAGCCCTCGATACGGGAAAATCCAAGCCCAGTGACCTGAAACAATTACGCTCAGGTGCGTTACTAACGACCAATCCTGCACAACAATGCATTACGGTATTGCCGCACGAGTTCAATGTTTTGTCAAAGTAAGCAATAAACGTGAAATACATAAATCAATCTCTTTAAATGTGGCATATCTATCAATTTGTTAACTATCGACAGTCGACGGCGCTGCCTGTATTGACCCCCGTTCATGGGTTTTGTTTTTTTTGCTTATAATTGTTCTTATTAGTGATCGAAGTTATAATTAAATATTTTCGAGGTTGGCATATTTATTAAGTATGTATAGATAACAGTGTTCACCCGCGGCACTGCCTGTGTTCACCCTCATGCACTGATTTTATTTTTTGGCCTGAATGTAATATTTTATAGGTGAATAGGCCTTTGTCGGTCCCGCTAGAGTTCTATTATTTGGTGTCAAAGTCGTTACAGGTAAATGCAGTGACCTGTACCCTTACCATGAGTTTTCAAAACATCCTACAATTTTACGTTACGTTTACTCAATTCATTATTCTGTTCCGTTTGCTTCAGTAGACTGAGTAAACAATAAGTAAGTGCTCAAGTTTTTTTGTCTGCTTCACATGATCGCAAAAAAGAGAGACAAAACATGAAGCGTCATTTTGTCAATTTAGACATTGCATGTAACATTACTGACACTATAGTTCTGATATAATCCGCTAGGGGCGCTGAATGGAATTTGTATGGGCAAATACGTAAACAAATACTAAAACAGTCATATTTGTCAAAACGTAAAAACTCATGGTAAGGGTACTGAAGCACTTACTCTCAGGTGCGTTAATAACGACCAATCGAACAACAATGTATTACGGTGTTGCCGCACGATTTCAAAGTATTTTGTCCAAGTAAGCAATAAACGTGACATATATAAATCAATCTGTTTCATACAGAACAATCGTTAAAGCATTTCAATTATATCATATCTATCAATTTATTAACTATCGACAGTCGACGGCGCTGCCTGTATTAACCCCCGTTCATGGGTTTTGTGTTTTTGACCATAATTTAATATTTTCGAGATTAAGTGTAGCCTTTATCGATCACGCTAGAGTTCTTTTATTTGGTGTCAAAGTCGTTACAGGTAAATGCAGTGACCTGAAGCACTTACTCTCAGGTGCGTTAATAACGACCAATCGTACAACAATGTATTAGGGTGTTGCTGCACGATTTCAAAGTATTTTGTCAAAGTAAGCAATAAACGTGAAATATATAAATCAATCTCTTTCATACAGAACAATCGTTAAATTATAAGTGGAATAACTATTTACAATTCAATGATAGGTTTCACCCGCGGCACCGCTCACCTCCATACATGGGTTTTATTTCATTGTTCACCTCCAGATATGATTTTTTTTTGCAGGTGAAGTGTAGTTCGTCACTCTTTGTAGAGCCCTTTATTTATGATGTCAAAGAATACCACACGTTTATAAAAATCCCAGACGTTTTCGTATTCCTCCAATAACACAAATAACATTAATAATAACTTTTAATTAAACAGACAAACACTTTAATAAATATGTTCGTATGTATTTAGTAAGTAAAATGCAATATAGGTAACTTAAACAAATTGCTCTATTTGATAAATATCGTTCGATAAAGCATTTCAATTATAAGTGGCAAATATACTAAAATATTTAGCACGCACTTACACAATCTAACTTATAAGATCTTTTATTATAATAACTTCGAATTGCATAGATTAAAATAAACAATACATTCATACAAAAAGGTCAAAAGACAGGAGTATGTGAATAATACCTAACCTAACTAAAACCTAACCTAACCGTATAGTATTGCCTGAACTCGATAGTACCTTAAATACACGAATTAATTCACAAATAAGAAATTATAATGAATGAAAATATAGACATACAATTATACCTAACTATTGCTCCTATATTATAAAAAAAAGTACTTTGTAAGACTTATGTTAGAGCCATACATTTAGAACGCCTTAATCGGCATGTTAAATTTTTGGTGCTTTTTTGACTATGTGTACATCCTATAACCCAAAAATTTACTAAATAAAGATTACGAATTAGGAATTATTATGAATTATACGTATTTTTTGAAAAAATAATTTATTTGACGCTCTGCCGGTCCGGTATCATGATGAAGACCCTTTCCGACATTACAATCGTTAAATGAAACGTCACTCCAAACGAAGGGCATTATGACTTATGACTCATGACTCATCTGCTTCTGACATTTAACGGAAAATTTACGATAACCGCAACCTTACTGGAGTATGATTGTTATTCACAGGTGTCACTTGACCACTGCGGTCGCTAAAATTAGCGTCACAGGGACGTCACTCGTTGAACATTAATATATTAAACCTTCCACACTCGTCAATTGGTGTAAAAGATCATTATAATGGTCATAAGAGATCGTAATTAAACAAATAGATTTTTAATTAAATAACTGTCACTAAGTTCATTTTTTTGAAAATCAACAAAAACATAAGATAAGCGTAAACAACTTTTAAAGACGAGCTTTGGCGAGCGTTTTTGGCTAATAAATTGAGACAAAAACTAAATATTGTAGTAAGAAAATAAATTATATAATGCAAGTATAAAAGAACCTCACTTGGTAAATTAGTGTAATGACCATCCGAAAATGCATTTTTTAATCAATGTCTTCATTTAACGTAGAATGACATGCCTCCTACTGTAAGTCACGCGAACCTTCCCAGTACGCTACTTCTTTATCCTATTACTGAAATTTCAAAATATCATTCCATTAATAATGCACAGAGCCGAGCTCTCTCGGTTCATTGAAAATGGCTGACATACGAACGTAGCTAATCTTTCACTCCAGTTGTAAATGGAGTTTAAAAATCACTTTGCGGTCTCCACTCGATCGTCCCTCTTTTAAGCCTCGCTCGGGGATGAAACGAGAACGCAAAGGGTCGTGCAATTTCCTAGGAAGAGAAAAAAATCGATTTAATAACCCCACGAGCGTAACCGGTAAAATAGTATTTTTTATAATATAGGAGTAGCAAACGAGATACGAGGTGGACTGCATCCACCTGATGGTAAGTGGCTACTGCCTACCATGGAAATATGTAATCAACCCCAGATAGGATTAGATATTCCTACCTAAGGTCGCCCACGAACAAGGAATGCCTCGGAAAAGTATGTCTCCTTTAACACACCCTTCAAAACAGAACACAGCAGTGCTTAACACTGCTGTTTTGAGGCAGAAATAGGTGTGGCGGTGGTGCCGCCGGAGTCGAACCACAAAGGGTTCTACCACCTTTAAACGTCGACGTAGATCGTAGGATAACATGCATCGGTTAGGTTATAAACTCCGGCCGTAAACATACTTTCAACGCGTCAAGCTCATAGATAAGTAAAATATATAGATTGATCACTCCTAACAATAAAGTGTAACCCGGTTTGAGAATTGAAATTGTTGCGTAAATAATGTATCGCCACGTCTCCGTTCTTAAATGTCTCTAAAATGTTTGAAATACTTATTTAGGTTTACGCAAATCGCGTAGTATTAGTTATTTATAGGTAAATCTACTCTAAAATGTTTTTTATTTGTCAAGAACTCAAACAATAAATAATGAAATCATCCTTCGTGGCTTCATTCAATTTCAAGGCGATGAAGTATCTTTCTATTTTACTTATCAAAGGCCAGTATATTACGAGCGGATTGAGATACCACTAGGTAACCGTAAACACATAAAACGACCTCCCAGTTAGCGAGAAACCTTTAACTTCTCATTCAAACGGGTGAAACAATGTAACATCATTTATTTGTATGACCTATTTTCGCTGTTCTACTTTGAAGGCAATAAGTTAGCGTCTATTTTGAATGTATGCGTTATGAATTGAATAGTAGTGCGGTGAAAAATGGCCAAGTGCAAGTCGAACTCGCACACGTAGGTTTCCGTATAGAGGTCGCAAACCGGGATTCGAGATTTCGAAAATATCGGGATACCGGGATTTGTCTGGGGTCAGTACCGAAAATACCCGTTTTGCTTAGATGGTCCGGTATTGCGACCCCTAGTTCCGTACCATCTAGAGTATCATATTTTTTTTTCTAGTATTTGTTAATATAGTAGCCATTGACAAATGTATTATGAAAATTTGAACCGTGAACCTATTTACGGTTCAATAGATAAAGCGGAAACCGTCGAAAAATAGCGGTTTCTTGTCTGGTGACACATAATTATCTTTCAATCATTTTTATTTTTGGTTTTTGATGTTATAGCGGCCACCTTTATACACACTGTGTAACAATTTTAAGTGACTATCTATTACAGTTCAGGACATAGAGTCCTATAACAGACAGACATACAGCGGAGGTTTAGTAATAGGATTCCGTTTTTACCGTTTTACGGAACCCTAATAACATATTATGTCACGCGTAATGTAAAGAAATAATGCAATAAACGTGTACGCAATCACAATATTCCCTCATGCGTCGCACTTGTCGAGGGTCGGCGTTCAGTCAGTGTCAGTGGCAGCCGAGATAATCCCCCAGCGTCTAGTCAGGTCACGCACCCAACGATGACAGATATGCCATAATCCAGTGGCTCTCAAAGGTCGAGGTTGCAAGTCTGAATAGACTGGCTGTCTGACTAACTGCTATTCGATGTTATTTCGATGAAAAATAACGGTATTAAAGTAACAGCGAATTTTTAATTACGGCTTACATTTTCACAAATTTTATAACATAAATTTATATGAAATTTTAATAAAAAAGTTAGTAATCAATAGAATTTACTACAGAAAATAAGTAGTAAATCCACAGATAATAATAGAGACTAACATTTCATATTTCATGTCGGAAAGTATTATAACATACTTATTACCTTGAAAGAACTGAAAAAGGATAACAATTCACAAATATTTGCCCAAGTTTTATATGGAGCTTAAATTTAATAAAAAAAGTGAGTAATCCATAGAATTTACTAGACAAAATAAGTAGCAAATAGCAACAACAAACAGCAACCAACATTTTCCCTGTCATGTCGCAAACTATACTTGTTACCTTGACAAACTGAAAAAGGATAACAATTCTCAAAGTTTTGGCGCCAATGCCATAAACTATTCTATCCCATAAGCTATTCCATGCCATAAGCGCCGTGAGCATGACGTAGGGTTCGGCGATACGGCGCTACGTCACTTGAATTGTTCATGCCATTAATGCATGCTGATTGAATGAAAATGGCGTCAGTCCATTTTGCATTCTCTGTCGCATTCGAAAATTGATTTTTATTTACCCATTGTATGTAGCTACGTGCCAGTTTAAATGCTAATATTTGAATAATTAACGGTTTTACGATTTTTGTGGCATTAGGGTGGTCGAACACCAATCGATCGATCGTCTATTAACGTAATTGATTGTCGTAACGTAACTTTAACGTAATCGAACGTCGTACCATTATTGTGGAGAGCTTCGGCTTTTCGGCTATACATGTCGATAAACGCAGATTGGTGTGGTAGCAACTGACGATCGATTCGTCGTCGTCATCGGTTGACGAAGGAACGTGTGTGTGCACCCTTACGTCAACTAGCTACTAAAGTGTTGCATAAAGAAAAAAACACACATTTGAACTACCATAGACACGTACCAATGCGTCTGTCCTAGACGAACTCAAGATCTCGCACTCGTCACTACTGTACGCATGCGAAGGGTTCTCGAGTACTTCGGTCCAACTCTATAGTGCTCGGCTGTGTGGAAGGAAAAAATATAGAGAAACGTCACTCGATGGTGCAATTATGTTTAAAATACTAAAGGTGTTGCATTAACGAAAAGCGGGGAAAATGGCTCTTTTTGATGACCACTACAATCAGTAATTAGAATAGACGATACGAAAAATAGAGTTTAATGTTTTATTCCATACTATACGCCAATTTAAGAATAACACATTAATATAAAATTCGTTACAAATCTAAAATAATATATTATGTATGATGTACCGATCTTAAATTGGTAGTTGATTAACAAATTCCCGGGTGGACTAAGCTGGAAAGCCTTGGATTACTATGTCTCCCTTACCACACCCTTCAGACTAGAACACAGCAGCGGTTAACACTGCTGTTATTAGGCAGAAATAAGTGTGGCGGTGGTGGTGCCCGAGGCGAACACAGAGTTTTACCACCTTTAAAAATAGAAAGAAAAATAGTAGTACACTAACTACTAAAATATTTCTCTCATAACATATTACTCATATCCTAAGTTTAACGTAAGTTCGCAAGTTATCATAATAATAATCCTAATAACTGATGACGATGATTGATTTATTACTTACGGGGACCGTAAAGGGGACCGAACATTTGTGCACCGAGAAGTCATTTATGACTTCTCGGTGCACAAATGTTCGGAGGTAATTAAATTTATTACCAAGGGCATATAAAACTCAGCGTGTAACATTAGGCTGTAAATTTCATATTAATTTTCTAAGAATATGTGGATATAAGTTAGTTATATAACTTCAGTGCTTAATTTTAACTAAGTGAAAATTTTGGTAAGGATATTACTAGTAGCGGACACAACAAACGAGGTGTTTCAACTTAAGTGTTCAATTTAGATGGGACTCCAATCTTATATAGGCTTGATTATAATTTCCCATGAGCTGTAATTGTCATTTACATACAAATGGAATTCAAGCTCGTTTCTTTCTTTTATAATATTAACAACACTGTTAAAAAGATACCAAACCAATCCTACTGGATTTCTACCACGTACAATTTAAATCTCCCAATTCAGGTCAGATTTTTCGCAAACATTTCCAAACGTTTTGTTATAGCCTCCCAAACATAACAGGTATTTTTTATAAAAATCTCGATTGAAAGTGGTATAAAACTGACTGCATATTAAATTCACAACACAATAGAGACAATACCCCATATCAGATTAGTGGCAACGTAAATTGTGTCAGTCAGGATCGAGTTACGCGAGCAATGTTATCCGTTTAGCTATAGAACGCAGAAACTCAATTGCCGATTAATATAAAAGCTATAGATCATACATCTGTACAAATAAAAATTGAAACGTTGTAATGTCAAAATAGTAGCGTATACAAATAAAATTATTCTGAGTAATCTTCGAAATGGCTGGACCGATTTTAACGAAACTCTTACTCAGAGGTATAGCTTAGGCTACTTTTCTACTACATTTTAGAAAAATACTTAAGGTTCTGCACAAAAAACCCATGAAATCTCCCGAGGGTAAACGCTTTTAAACGCGGGTGAAACAATGGAACACAGCTCGTATTAATATGTAGGTCCCTACAATAAAAGGGAGATTAAGTAATATTTTTAAACACCATACAACTCAATTATAAAATATTGTAAGAGCCATGTAAGAGCAATACAAAACCAAAGTAGCAATGCTTCCATTATTTTCTAGACGGTCAGTTATTCGTAACGCATATACGTTAGCTATTACGAGTATGCAAAGGCGTCGTAACTGAATCAACATAACAATTATCTGCTTAGAGAACAAAACATGTTGGAACATACCTATTTCACGCCCCGTAATGAGATACGGCGAACACTTGCCGCTTTATCAGCAATCGATACACGATACTGTATGCGTTTAACATACAAATATGTACTATTTTAAGTCATAATGCTTTAAATTATTATAACGAATGATCGCCTGCCTTCATTGTTCCTCGAATTCGAAAAAGACCTCGTCAAATTTTCAATTAGAATTACTATAATTGAAATGTGACCATGTTTTTATTGAGAGCGCAAAAGCTGTTAATAAATAGGTATCAAACAAAAATTACTACTACACTGCTTTATTCTTACCTATATGTATATACCAAGTACATAGTGACGTACATACATACATATGATGTTACGATAAATTAAAAATTTAAGTTATAACTGTACCTATGCCCTTCGCAACAATTCGTTTTGTCACTGACCGTATGTGACTGGTAAATATAATTATGACAAGTCACTGAGTTACACAAATTGTAATACGTTAAATTTAGCTTAATATGAGAAATAATTGGCCAAGTACGAGTCGAACTCGCACGTGAAGGTACGGAAGTACCACCAACATTTTATTTTTTTTTATTTTTAGTATGTTTTATTATAACAGCCACTGAAGTAAATACATTGTGAAAATTCGAACTGTCTATCTATTACGGTTCAATAGATAAAGCGAAAAACGTCGAGAAATAGCGGTTTCTTGTACGGTGACCCCATTTATTTTCAATTTTTATTTTTGGTATTTGTTGTTATAGCGGCCGTCATTACGCATCCTCTGTAAAATAATCAAGTTCCAGAGATAGAGCCCTGTGACAGACGGACAGACAGCGAAGTCTTAGTAATAGGGTTCCGTTTTTACCCTTTGGGTACGGAACCCTAATAAAACGATTATTTTCAAAGGTGTGAAAATTATCCTTAAATGAAGAACATACATGAATAGGACACGTAATTTATTCAAAACCTAAACCACAAGAAACAAACCACAAAATATAAATTAATATAAGATTTTTTACAGGATTTTGTGTTTTACAATAAACAATGACTTAATTGATTTGTAATAAGTACATGCGTCATGGAAATTATTTTAGAAAATTATTGAACTATTTACTTATTTAATGCAGCATTTTTTTTTAATAGCTAAAGTTCATCATAGTCTTTAATGGATAAATATAAAAAATATAAAATAAATATTTGATAAAGGAAAAAAGATTTAAAAGGATGAACTGTTCTTTTTCTATGAATATTTATATATAGACATTGTGTTATAACAATGAACACTTACCTTGTTATCAACTATCGATCGGTAACTTCAAGAGACTGATAAAATTAGATAAGTGTATCTAAATGATGACACAAACACTTTTACACGTACATAAGTAGGTACATAATTATTGCATATGACTAAAATTGTTCAGTGAAGTGAATGTGAATAAAATTATTCGACGAAAATTCAAGAAATAACCACTTTAGTGAAACACAGTTCTTAGTAAAATTACTTGATTATACGCAACTTTACGCAATTCATCTAGAAAAAGCCACAAGTATATATTCTGAATCGCGCTATCGATGTTTTTTAAACATCTCGCATAAGTACAAACTCCGAACAGATACTATCGGAGCATGGCCGCTCTCAAGGCATGATCCTAGTCTGGCGAAAGAACTACTTAAACCAACCCCTTAATATATAAAAGTACTTAATTGGAAATATATTCTACATACTGCATATTAAATAATGATGACTAAAATTGGGTTCTTATAATACCTTTAAATCCAACGTTATATCAACATTGTGTAATAAAACAATCCGAGTGAATCATTATTATCCTATACCTATATAAAAATCTCGTGTCACAATGTTAGTTACCGTACTCCTCCGAAACGGCTTTACCGATTTTCACCAAATTTTATATGCATATTCAGTAGGTCTGAGAATCGGCGACTATCTATTTTTCATACCCCTAAGTAGTAAGGTGTTGTTAACATTTTTTTATTTATATGACAACACAACGTTTACCGGGTCAGCTAGTATTATATACCTTAAATAATAGTTGAATTAGACAATTTTATTCAAAAACAATTCTAATGGTAAAAAGTAAACAGAGAAAGCATTATAATTTTCGTGGAACTTAAAAGCCTAGCTCTGTATCACAATTTCATAAAATTATTGTAATAATATGTAAAGATAACATCCAAAAACAAGCAATACAGCTTAAATCATGCAGGAATGTATTCACGCCTCGGTAATGAGCACTTCGAGCGTTATCGGCAATCGATTGAGAAATGACGTTGACCGAAACAATGCAACACGTCAGAGTCAACCAGGGCTGGATTAGAGTTGTGGAGGCCCTGGGGCAATGAAAGTGGACGCCCCTAATTAATTTCTGAATTAAAAGTAACCTTATTTTCTTCAAGTCGGAAAAAACTGTCAAGAAATAAAATCATTTCAATACTATTTAGAAAAACTTTTTCAATATATTTTTATTCGAAGATTTACTTTTTTGAACACCTAATACTGTTTGAAAAATGAACTTATAGGTATGTTGCTTGACGACGGCTCCAAATTTCGATATGTTTTTCTCTATTGTGGGGGCCAACCTCTTGTGGAGGCCCCGATGCGGTAGCCCGCTTCCCTAAATTCGGCCCTGGAGTCAACGCATAGTGCACAGTCTAGAATGCGGCCGAAATACTTGACAACATTGTAGGTCGCAACTTTGATGGATTGTGGAACTTTGATGGCAAAATAGCTGACCTGTTGGAAATTCTAGACTTGGTACGTAGTTAGCATGGCTTTAGCTTATTAGTGTATTGATCAGGATTATCCTAGTGGCATCTGACAAAGAAAACCGGTTATGGTAACTTGTTGTTTGTTTATTTCATAGGAATACACGTATATTCGTATACATGTACACGTTTCTACTTTTAAGTAAGTTTTGATAATTCAAATTTAAAGGCTCGGCTATAGTATGCAGAAAAATATTACTTAGTAGATTAGATAGTAGAGTTGCTTATAACGAACTTGCAATCCACTTAATGGTAAATGGTCACTGCCACCCAAGGTGTATGACCAACTCCATATGAAATTGTATCTGAAGCCGACCAAAGATGCGTTTCTATTCCTGAGGACCAAAATGGTCGCCTCAAGTTAGCCGAGTAGGTATTATTATTATTTTAATATTACATAATATGGTTTTCAAAAATATAAGTAAGTAATTCTGCAATATTCCTAAACATTAAGTTAATATTAAAACTACATCGTAGCAATCCGCTACAAATATCGTACATATTTGTAGCGGATTGTTGCGAAGTAGTTTTAATATTAACTTAATAGCATGGATTTCCGCAAAGTAACGCCTGATACCTAAACATAATCGTGCCTCTCTCAATGAAAATTCACACAGTGCTGTCAGTCCTGGACATAGTGCTCCATAGGGGTCTCCGTTGTCCCGTCCATGTGGAGGTGCTGTATGATCTGGACACACAGCACCTCCCCATACTCGTCACGCTTGGCCTAGGAGCCGAATCAGTGGCCTTCTCGCGCCAATCTCGAAGGGTGGACTGGGGAGCTTTTCAAACCACCTTGGGTGGTATTAAACTCCCCCAATCGCTAAATACGCCGGAGGGGGTGGAAGCGGCGGCCAGCGCCTTCTCGGCTTCAGTCCGGGAGGCGCTGGACGCAGCAACCACCCTCACACCGAAGACGCATAGACGCGCGAGACTCCCAGTCCACCTGGAGAAAAAGTTGGCCTATAAAAGGTTATTACGCCGTTTATGGGCGCGCACCCGCTGCCCCCGGGTCAAGCGTGACCTCAACGCAGTGGCGGAGGAGTTGTCTGCTAGGATGGCGGAGTATCGTGGGGCCACCTGGGAGGCGAGAGTCGACCAGGCTGGTGAACACGAAACTTCACTCTTTCATCTCAGCAGACAGCTTACCCGAGCCAAAGCGCCAGTCTACCCGCTTCTAAATGGGGCGGGCAGGCGGTGCTATGCGCCTAAGGACAGGGCGGAGATCCATGCGGAGCACTTGGAAGAGCAATTCTCCCCTCACCCCGCATCCGCCGCCGCCGCCGAACACCACGAGATCGTAGAGGCGTGGGTAGAGGACTTCCTCGGGCGTCCGACACCGCCACCCCAGGGCTTGGAGTTTATCTCCCCCTCGGAGACGCGGAAGGCCGCCTTGCGCCTGCCGAAGCGCAAGGCGCCAGGCCCCGACGGCGTGCCGAATATGGCGTTGGCAATGCTGCCAAGAGGAGCCATAGTCACTATGACTAGGCTCTTCAACGGTATTCTCCGCACGGGCTACTTCCCTTCCACCTGGAAGTTGGGGAAGGTAATAGTTCTCCCGAAGCCGGGGAAAGACCGTCGTCTCCCGGCCAGCTACCGTCCCATCACGCTATTGCCCACCATAGCGAAGCTGTTCGAGAGACTGGCGTTGAAGCGACTGCAGCCGTCACTTGTTTTAAGGGACGAGCAGTTCGGCTTCCGCGCCGGTCACTCGACAACGCTTCAGCTTACACGGGTGATCCACCATCTTACAAGCGAGGCCAACTACGGACGACACACGGTCGGCGTCTTTCTCGATATCGAGAAGGCGTTCGACCGCGTATGGCATCCTGGTCTCGTTTTTAAGCTGTTGGAGTCGCCCGTGCCGGCTTTGCTGGTGCGGCTAATAGCGTCGTTTCTAGATGGACGGCAGTTCTTTGTATCGGTCGAGAACGTAGCCTCAGACCCCCGCCCAATACGTGCGGGCGTGCCTCAAGGCAGCTGCCTCTCGCCACTACTCTACGCACTCTACACCAACGACATTCCCACCCTCGAAGGTCACCTCGAGGAATGGGAAAGGGACTTGGAACTCGCGTTGTTCGCGGACGACAGCGCGTACTTCGCGTCCTCTCGTGATCCTGTGCTAGCAACACGCAGGATGCAGCGCTTGCTGGACCTGCTCCCAGAGTGGCTGGACAAGTGGCGTATGGCCGTCAACGTCGGTAAGACGGTCGCGACACTTTTCAGCCGCAGGCGTACTATGCCGCCGCCGCTACGTTTCCGTGATCGGGAAGTAGCTTGGCAGCCCACAGTTAGGTACTTGGGATGTCACATTGATCGCTCGCTGCACATGGTGCCTCAGGTGGACCACGTGATCCGACAGGCCCGTGCTGCACGAGCGATGCTCCGACCAGTGCTGGCATCTCATCTACCGACCCGTACTAAACTAAGGGTGTACAAGTTGTACGTCCGATCACGCCTAACTTACGCGGCACCAGCATGGTATGCCCTGGTGTCAGAATCCAACCGCAAGCGTCTCCGTGCCGTGCAGAGCCAGGCCCTACGAACGATCGTGAGGGCGGGCCGCTATGTTCGGAACGACGTGCTGGAGCGCGACCTCAAGGTTCCGACCTTGGACAGGTTTGTGGCCAGGTTGGCGCATCGTATGTACGCATGCGCCGACAATGGGCCACATGCCCATCTGAGAGGCTTCGCGCCCCTCCACGCTCGACCCCCCGACGGTCGCCCGCTCCCTCGTGAACTCGAGGGGCAGGTGTCCTCCGACCATCTGGAGGACTGAAAATCTGCACACGCAGCCTAGCACAGGTCACGTTAGGACCGATTGCTGCACCGCTGCCTCACGGCAGCCCACAACACCGGTGGGCAGTGTTACCCACTGAGGAGATTGCCCGGGCAAGGAGGGATCCCTCGAGGCCCGCAGACCCTGCGCCAAGCGGCGAAGTCACGCCGCGGCATAGGACGACCGCTTTCGTTCGTTCGAAAATTCACACTTCACATAAGCGACAAAGCTCCACATTTTTGCTACACTATCTTTCCCAACATCACAACAAAATTGTCTCATAAACCGAGACTATCAGGAAACGGGCGCCGGCAGACAATATAACTGTGTTGGAAATCGCAATCTAAATTTACATTTGTCGCTGCATCTAAAATAAATAACGACTGACGCACTAGATAGCGCCATTGATGCGTGCGTACATGCGTGCGTATCTATTGTACGCACTAAAATAGGACAAAGTCGAAAGCGGCGTCGACGGGCAGATTTATTGCGCTACACAAATACTGGTAAGATGGAGACGGACCATTAAAGGAATTGATGTTCAATACACATTAACGGAGGATGCTATTTGATTGCGTTTGCAACTAGTTATGCGCCGCGGTATCACCCGTGTTTCAAAATGTGACACGAATTGTGTCATAACGTAAGTACATATAACCGATATACCTTCAACGAAACGTTGTGTTTTTAGCATGGAGCCCTTAGGTTACTTTTATTTTGGAAAATGCATCATTTTCCAAAATAAAAGTAACCTAAGTTACTCCTTGTTATATCAGCTATATACCAAAGTCTCGTGAAAATTGATCAACCCCTTTCCAAAATTAGCCGTAACAAACAAACAGACAAAATTTTTAATAACTGTGTTTTTGTTATAAGCGCCATATTATACACTTTCGTATGCATTTAGTAAAAGGTTGTATTTTGACATACAAACGGACACGCTAATTTTATTTACGTATACAGATGGTCAGCTGGCGCCTTCGTAGATAGAAACGCACCCAACGACCTTGCGCATGCGTCGTCCGTCGCTGGACCCAGGGCTGAGCCGTCAAGCTGGTTAATTACGAATGCCTGCGATAATTAACCCTGATTTATAGCTGTGACATTTTAATCGGTTCCGCTTGCTTGTTACGCATTTCATAAGAACTAGAAAGCACATAGTGACACTTTGAAAATATAATTGCTAATTGTTATTAAAATTTTCAATGTGCATAATTTTAAGTACATGCCCTGAGAGATGAGAACGCTGTTTAATAATTTATTTATGTATTTCTAGCCGTCCGATCTAATCTTGGAAACGACCAAATCTTTTTTCGTGGAACTAATGAGAACATCATAGGGATTCCGAACGTGCAGAGAACTAGAATAGTATGTAAGGGGCACCAAAGGCAAAATAATGTGATGAAAGGATCTTATAAATGAATAAAACAAATTGAGACTATTAAAACTAGGACAACCGATGTTTTACTTTCGGCCGAGAAATGAACACAATCTCATCAAATAAGTACGAGTACAACATTAACAAAATAAAAACTCAAGCGCAAATTAAAAAAAAATCAATTAATTTTTATACATATGGGAATAACACACCAATGAATACCAAATCAAATCCTCAAGGCTACATGTATGTAAGAAACATTGATCGTTTAATTGGGTCACAGCATCCGGCACCTTAATGCGCGCTAGCCCTGATGTCAAGAGGAATAGCCTAACAACATGATACGCAGAATACTAAGATACACGGCGCCTGCGCCGGCGCCGGTCGCGCTCGCCGCGACAGCCTCAGCGGACTTTATATCCTGTGATGTGATCCGTTTAGATAGCCTAGTGGTAGGAAATTTGAGCGCGCGGGGATTCGAGGTTCAAATACTTCACGGACTTTTTTTTTAGATTTTTTTGTCACGTGCTTTATAAGTGAAGAATATCGTGAGGAATTGTACTCGTATATGCATGCTTGAGTGATCGTTAAAAAGGTCTCAAAATTATGTAGAGTCAATTTGCACTAGGCTAAGCTCTAAATTTTAATCCCTCTCATTCCCCCAGAAGACATTTGCAACTATTATTTTCGCGTATATTACCATCATTAAGTAACATTTATTAAATTCTGTGCACCACGTTTTGTCATTTCTGTTTCAACAAAACAGTTGTGTGTGGGTAAAGTGAAACGGGAATACGTAGGCGGACCCGAGAACGGTAGCAAATTTCAAATTTACACATTATTGACTCTACTGAGGCAGAGTCATGTAAATTCGATACGGTAACTAGATAAACATGTACAAAGTTAATCTACATGAAATAAAACAGGACAAATGTAGGTTGATTTTTTTATAATATTGGAGTAGCACACGAGCATGCAGTCCACCTGATGGTAAGTGGCTAATGCCGCCCATGGACATGTGTAATCAACCTCAGATAGGATTAGATATTCCTACTTGAGGTCGGCTACAGACGCACCGCTACCCCTGAGGACTAAGCTGGAACGTCTCGGAAAAGTCCTTTAGCACACCATTCAAAACAGAACACAGCAGCATTTAACACTGTTATATCTTTTGTAACCTTGCCGCGTGATATCTTTTGTAACTATCTTTTTTCTTTGTTTGGTGCAATGTTTACTCTGTTCCCATTTCTTTTTTATTAAAGAATATAGGCCGTGCTGGTAAAAGAGATTGCAACTTTTTGGATTCGAAAACTGTTCCTATTTTCCAGGCAAAAGAGTAAACAGGTCGTTTTTATCTTATTGGTTGTTTTATAAACTACAATCAACAAACTAGGTCAAAATCTCCAAATTATGACTCACATACTGAAATATTACGTCACGTCACGTCATTGATAGCGATTAAGTTGTTATTGTACTTCGATCTAAAGTATGTAATTATTTCTTTTTGTATTCAGTTAACTGGTGAATGTTTTTGAAATTCTACTAAGGAGGTAAAAGAAGTGTTATATGTATGTATACGGGAATCTTTTAGGTTCGAGGTTAGAAACGTGAAATTTCAGATTACGTCTATTCAGACAAATACACGACAACGTGGACGGGTGCAAATTTCATGTATGATAATGCGTAAGTTTATTCAAATTGGTCTACATTTTGGTATATTGATTAGGTACATCGCAACTACTTTGGACACACTGCGTGTCAACATTTTGTCCTGCCGTGGGGTATGGTTGTGATTATGGTTATTCTTTTTGTATTTAGTTAACTAGAGAGATAGATAGGTATATAAAACATTACATTAATCCTTAACAATATTTTTAAGAGTACTTATTTTCGCTTTAACAGACGAATCAACATTTACTTTTGTTCTTATGCAACAGATGTACGGAAGACTATTAATTCAGACTTTGGAATTCGAATAACATTTCCAGCTCAAAAATACGCGTCATAATTCATATCTCGGTTCAAAGGAACTTCAAGCTTCTGACGTCACGAGATTCTTTAAGAACTTAATAGTAGTCGCAACACATTTTATGTCTCAAAGCGTGACACAAAAAGACACGAGACCCGCGATACGCAGCCTCCGTGCGAGATTACACCTCAGATTAGGGATGTACAGGCGATTCGTAACCCGTAACTGAGGAGGATATCCGAAATAAAAATGATTTCGGAACCGTATGCGTATACAATATAGTTATACGCACGTTATTTGTAATCATTCTAGGTATCTATTATTTGCCTAATTCGTCATTAAAAAATACTGCCTTCATTATCAAATTTTGATCTTTAGTCGGCTTAAATTACATAGATTGATTATTAATAACGGGCGATAGAAGTTTTGATAATTTTGATAGGGGCTGTATTCAAATGAGAAATTTTGGCAGGTTTTCGCCAAAAGAACTCTGTAGCCACGTTTTCCTTAATTACAATAATTGCCTATTTATACATTCTTCACTTTAACAATTGCTTCTTCAATTTAAAAATCCAATGTCTGTAACTGAAAATATCGAGTAATCGATATTAAATTCTATATTAGTAAAATATCTGAAACTGATATAATATTTTTTAAATGAAACTGATATAAATTCAGATCCGAAATTTCGTATCCGTAATATCCCACAGATACAAATCCGCTTTTAAAACAAACCCTAATCGATTTTGTTTACTCAATATCAAGCAAAATAGAACCTAAATCTCGGTTTCAGAGGGTTCTTTTCCCTTTCCAATATAAAGATAGCATCAGATCTTGAAGCTACACCTGAAGGCGCCGTAATCCCCAGACCTGGATTATTTTTAACCCTTTAGTCCTCACAGACCCGTCTAAGTAAACATTGATGAGATACACCTGATTTCAGATACAGAGAAATTTATAGACACGTTCATTACACCAGATACACGGATAAAAATAATTGCAAAAACAATCGTTAAAAATTATCGTTAAAAATTATGTGTCCTGATAATTTGATAAAAGATACCAAAATTGAATTAAGCTGTTTACATCCTTGTCAATCTAGTATTTTATGAAGACAATGATGTTGAGAAGATTCACTGAATAATTTGAATGGTCATCTGTGAACAACTCCAAATAAAACAGGTTCTATCTTAAGCCTAAGAAGAAAACTCAGATGGTCGCCTTATTGGTGACTCAGCTGGCAACCACACCCTTTCACCAAAATGCAGACTTTCACGTTAGAAATGGGTGTGGCGATGGTACCACCCTGGTTGCATCTTACAGGCTCTACCACCTTTCCTTAGCCTACTAAACTAGGTGAGAAGAGTTTTAATGTAATTAATATTTTAACACTAAGTTTTTATGAACATTTATCTCTAACAAAACAATAAGGTCATTGCCCGTTCATGTTTTATCCGTATCGTTTATCAAAGCATGTGTTCCTATTTCAAAAATATGATTTGACACTATGAGATCACTGATATCGGATCTTGTTGTCATGTCTCTTGATTTTGACATGTTCATAAAAAGTGGACATTTTGATGGCCACCGATCTGGATTGACATGTGCTACGGCTAAATTATTAACAACTTTTTTTGACGCCGCGATGATCGTATTAACTCGTATTCGCAGACGTTTCCTTTACTTGGTATACAGAGCAGAATAATTATGATCTGTGAACAACAGTTATCTAAATTATTAATTCAAATGTCAAATCTGGTTCTTGGTAAATGTACATTTGTCTTTGTTTGTCTATGACACAATTTTAGACTCCTAATATTGTGCTAGTGTGTAGACGACGTTTATTTTAGTGGAACAAAGAAAAGAGTATATGATAGAACGCGAACGAAAGTGGGTGGCGTATAAACAATATGTAACAAAGAAAAGAGTATATGATAAAAGCAAAAAAAAAATAGGTGGCTTTTTCAAAAAGAAGTTAAATGATAATCTTACAGGTGTTCTCGTATTTAGCTTCTTTTCAACCCTTAGCCCGCTTTGTGGCCGAGATTAAAACACAGCAGTCAGCAAGTAACCTATTTTACAGAACAATTCTCAGGCAAGTAAGAAAGGAAATTCGCTATATGTTCACCTTTTCAGAACAAGGATGCACAGTTGCTTGCCTCGAGCGTGAAAGCTTAATGTCATGAAGTACTAAAACTTGTTCCACAGAGCTTACAGCACTTTAACTTGAGTGTTTGAAACTCCCATGTACATGCCTTTATATCCAAGTTTTGTAACGTGAAGAGCCTGATAAACGCTTTTCCTTCACTTTCGCGTAGCCATACATGTTTAAATATTGTAGTATGAAATGTTAATTGCAGAATAAGTTTTTACATGAAAAATCGATATCTATTCTGACTAGGTGCATATACTTTTTTCTAATTCAAATATACTTTGACATTCAAGGATTATTTTTTCACATCATTACATAATAATTATGCGTCAAAACCACTTTTGTATTATATATTGCGGCCATATTGCTACTTTTATAGTACATATTTCAGCCTGGTAAAGTAGTACCAAAACATTTAACCCAGTCTATTTATCTATACTTTCCTCCCAAACTTGGTTGTTGACATAACAACTGTTTACTTAATTGATTTATTTCAATAATTCAACCCCACAGTTTCAAACAAAATGGCTAGGACGTGAGATAATTGGGTTAAAAACGACAAAACGGCCGTAGGCGGGCGGCGCGCGGGCGGCGGCGGTCAAATAGGATAGGGCTGGCAAACCTTATTCAAACAAACCAGGGGGCCTAGTACCATCTCTTAAAACAATATTATTTTAATCTTACATTAAAATTTCGTACCACGACCTCGTTAAAGAAAGATTGTGTTAAAAAGATGGTGGTAGGCCCCCTGTACTACCGAATAGTTAACTAACTAGAAATTAACTTTACTCAATTTCATTATCGGAAAGGAATAAAGGGCTAATCTTTACAAGTTATTGTGAATATTTTTATTTTGATTCATAATTGATTGATAACAAGATTTGTTAAGAACTTATCTAGAGTACCACCTATTAGATCTTATGTACCTAGAGGTGAACCATGAACTATTACGTGAATATAATCTCAATCAGCCAAGTTGTTCAAAAGTCACAAAATCACTATCACCAACGCACAAACATTTACCATACAAGTATAAAAATATGTAAAGAATTATAAATATAAGCTCTCAAATAAGTCAAATTGGATGAGGCGTTTTCGAAAAAATCGCGGACATACAAGCTTACATACATACAAAGAGGTCGAATACAGAACCTCCTTTTTGGAAGTCGGTAAAAACTCGCCAAGGGCTACTTCCATATATTCTAGTATTACCAGCCCTAGCGAAGGGCAGCATGCGGTAACACTAACGAGATGAGTGATCGCGCCCTGCTGCCCAGCGCCGATAACGACCCCTGCCGACCAGAACGCCCAAACATATCGCCACATACATTATTAATACATAAAGATAAGATTTATTATTACTTTTATGTGTCCAAAATCGTTTTTGCTACGTGAATTTTAATATATAAACGATTTTAATGTTTTTCAATAGCAAAGGTGTCTTCGACTTCGCTGTTCGTATTTATTTCATAGAATCGATTTAATAAATAAACAATAAATTACCTAATTTTGTGGTGGACACGTATGAGATTCGTTTTATGACGTGGCTTTAACAGGAAATAAATCAAAAACCGAATATTTGTGTAACCTAATTATTCAACAGACAACCTTGCAACTATCACAATAATATCATTGCGAATGATGGAACTAATAACAAGTTCTAATTATCGATAATGACAGTCCTCATTTGGAAGTCTGAATAAATTATGAAAGTCCTGAAAAGGTCATTATATAATATTTATTTGAAGCTCAAGAACTCGACGACGTCTCGCTAATGAGATGAGCGGTCACGCGCCGCCCCGACGAAGATAATGTCCTGAACGCCGAAACCGTTTTATAATGACTTCGCTTAGCGCCCCGCACTTGGCAACTAACAAGCTTGGGTACAACACCAAGTTGGCCATTGTAATGTCTACCACTGCCGGACAAACTTACTCAAAATATGAGTCACCGGTCAGTGCAAAGATTGCAATTGAAATGGTGGAAAAATGTAATAGCACCCGTGGAACCGGAAAATCCCTGGGATAATGAAAGACGGAAGGAAAGTAAAGACAGTAAATATTAACCTACCTTAGGTAAACCCATATAATTTTTGCTAATATTTAAACCAAAAACCAATCAATGATAAAACCACACCCCACAACAAATTCGACAATCGAATTACCTAAAAAAAACTGCGAAAGTCGTAAAGGTAAAGGTAGTTGAAATAGAAACGTGAACGACTTTTCCACCAAACTCGTAAGCAACCCAGTTCCCTTCTAAATAAATTTACGGAGGTACGTTTCGAATAGTAAAGACGTGTACTGTGGGTCACGTAGAGGGAGATATAGTGTAGGGCAAAACGCGCAAATAAATAAAAGCAATAAAACAGCGGTAGGCGGCTTGTTCCCAATCAGAGATATTGACAGGGGATCGCAAGCATCGCGGTCCTAATATTTTATTTGCTCACAGATGTTCCATCGGAGCGAACAATACCTCCTTAATAATGACATATTACACAAGAGATACGATCGCGACGATGTGGAGAAATCGCGATTATAAACCGTCATAGTTATTTATCGTCAATACCAATTGTCTCTGCTGAGCGCAAATCCTCAAAGTTAGAGGGATTCAGGCCGTGTTCCACCACGCTGGCCAAGTGCGGATTGCTGAACGTCACACTTTTCGAACTTTTTTTTTTTATTTATACCTAAGACTGGACAACTGCAACACCAGAGGAGTCGCCAATGCATCGCCGGCTTTGAAAATCGGCTTTGTCGAATTCCTTTAAATTGTGGGAGTAACTCAGGCTATATCTTTATACAGTCTCTACTTTAAAGAGCTCTCAGGCGTGTAGTCATTTCCTCTCGATGTTTTCCCTTCACCTTTAAAACCAGTGAAAATATTTTTTACGGATTTTAACGTTACTAATTAATTCCAAATTATTGCTATCACTACTACTTACATACTGTAGTATATCACTATTAATTAAGTAATTACATGTAATTAATCCATGTTTACATTAAGATACCACGGGTCAGCAACAAATCGCCTTCCTCGTACTATTCATAGTATTATTTACATTACACTGAGATAGAGTAGCCGGTTCTTCACCAAACATTCCATTTGGCTTATTAACTTAGAATAGGTACTGTTAGATTAAACAACACAGATGCAGTACTAATAGTACACTTCAAATAGACAAGATGCATCTCAGCGACTTGTTTACGAGAACATTTATAGGCTGTACCTGAATTTAATAAATAGTCGAAGGATTTAGAACTATACATCAGATTGGTGAAAGATGAACGTAGCTACCCCTAAAGGCTATATGAAAAAAATCTTGTAAAATATATGCTTTCAAAAAACCAAAACCTCTTCTAAATTGGATCAGTAGTTTTTGACAAAATCGCGGACAATATATTCGAACAAACTTACATACATACATACTTATTTACGTACATAGCGGTCTAATACATAAGCACCTTTTTAAAGTTGGTTAAAAAGTTGTAAATTGATGGTCTTCATTGCAAGAACAAAATACATAAATTTAAATTATACAAATTATTTCAAATACAAATTGTTCATAATGGCCTAACTGTTTCTCGAATCTGAGAATAGCTGAAGGGAATAGGTTCAATTACTGAAGGAAGTGTCGAAATAGTCGAACACAGGCTTGCAACACACGTTTTGCGTCATATCCGCTGGCACAGAGTTTCTCAAACTTGTAGGTCCAAATACCCCTATTACATTTTCGCACTACGAATGCCTTTATATTATTTAAAGAGTTTACTTGGTATATATTTAGGACAATAAAGGATTTATTGAAATTCAAATACAGTCACAAAGCAGTAGACATGTTTTATTAATTGATGGGATAATGGATAATGTGGTACTGTCGTAAATTGAATCGATACTTAAAGTTATGGTAAGAAGTAATAATTTTACCGCTTGCTCATCATGATTAAGAAGTTCACTTTTTCTTTGTTCTATGTCCTACAATGTGTATACGTACCTATATCTACCATAACAGTACCGTATAGATACAGACCGCGTCTAACAAAATTACACGGAGAAAATAATGTTGTATACTAAATAATATTTTATCCTTGTGATTAACGGGGGTCCCGTATTATCGTAACCCTAGGTGTCCTCCACTTTGAGAAACTCTGATTTAGCACATGAATGGAGACGTCATACGTAACATTGGTGTTTCTGTTTTATTGTCCCATACGGCTGCACCATGTGCAATGTAAACACTTCGCTGGTTTATTTCAGACCGACTGCAAAACGACGATGCCTCTTTAGTTCCAGCCTAGACGTAATAGCGGCGAAGTATTTCTGAAATTCATTTTGTGGTAAGCGAAATAATATACGGTTCTTATTACTTTCAAGTAGGGTTGCCATATTCTTTGAAGAAATATAGTATTGAGTACAAAATTACTCTACTCTCTCTGAGTATATCTCGTACTCTGGGAAAAATTATAATCGACATTAGTATTATGTAATAGTGTGTTATAAATATAATATGTATAAGGTACAGGGAATTATGTTCCTTATCAGTTATTATCCTACCATTAGTTACTAGAGTCCGCAAATCTTACAAATTATCTGCATTACGTCATATGCTACTGATACGAATGATTAGGAACGAATGTGCCTACGTGATAGAAATGGCCTTGATTTGTTTACTGTTTCATATGGAATTGATCTCTGAGTAAAATGATCTGAATTAGAATAACAAACGCCATTTAATATTGCTATCAAAACCAATTGACTGTCATAAAAGGCTGGACTGCATCATGTACAAGATATCATATTTGTTTTCCTTTACTAAGTGTGTAATGACCATTAATAATATTAAACTATCAGGTGTACTTAAGATCTAATTTGCACAATCTCTACCTATAACAATAGTTAAGTTTTTATTTGGTACACAAAACATTCGATAGATTGAATATTAATAACGGACGAAAAACAATGTACATGTCACTTTTGACAAAAATATCTCCAATGAAAAAAGGCTTCCATTTTGGTTTAAAAGGCAGACAAAAACGCTTAGTGTAGATTACATGTAATAACGCAAAAATGTAATCGATACTAGCATTAGCCTATCCTTAATATATACCTACATGTTGTCAAGGTATTCAGATTTCCTTTTCAAGTCTACGTTACAAATACGGCTTAGGCTCACTGAAGTGTAACTGAGAATCGTAACACATAACTGTATAGTAAACTCAACACGGGCTGGTAAACTCAACACGAATTGTGTGCACAAAGAGTTAGTAAATGCACGCCGTTTGGAGTTGAATCCTCTTAATGTGAACCTCTCGTATTTTTAGAATAATTGCATTTTGGGACAGCGCCAGAAACTACCTGGCTTTATTAGTTTTTATTAGTTATACGAATTGCAATTGCAAGTTTTTAATTAATTTACTATTTATTCAGAATGGAAAAAATGATAAAATAAGGCACTAACAATCTACTTATACTTCAACAATATAAAGGTTATAGAAATTATGTTAAATACGAGTATAATTAAAACAAACAACATTTCTGTGTCCTTGAGATAAATGTTTATTTCTGTCGAAACAAATATTATTTCTCCAGGTTAGTTGTATTACCCCCTCTGAGGAGCTGCCACCTTGACGTGGTGGAGGGGCTTGCGTGTCCCAATGATCCCCAAGGCTATGCCAGCAGGAATACCCATACTGGATAGGCTTGGTGGGGAGGGTCCAGACTAAGAGCGGCTCACCCTCGTCGGGATTCATAATGGATCTGCCAGGCGGGGAAGGTGCGGGGAATACCCAGCACGAGGTGTTTCTCCCACAGAGGAGAAGCCGGGACGGGCTCGGTGTTCACTTACACTGCCACCGGGCGGGCTACGGTAAGTTGCCTAGCCACCGTCGATATCGTAATCCCACCCAGGAGAGGTGTCGTGGTCATGTCTCGCGGCCTCGGGTGGGACCGAGGGTCTTGCCTTTATCGGCCGGACTGCGAGGAAGAAAACCTCTATAAAAAATCACCCCAATTCCAAGCGGCAGCGCACCGTGAGGGGATGCATGGCTGGCGGGGAGGCCAGTCGCTAGTGCGACTCCCGTTGCGGCCTTGGCCGATGCCATGACGGGTGACGCTCAGGCTTATCCGGGTACAGGGGGCACTGCCCGGATGGACCGTCTTTTCCCCCATACTCGTGGGACTAATAATGAAGAGTTCAATTAAAACAAAAAAACAAAATGATGAAAGACGAGGTGATGTAGACGAGAGGGAGGTTGTATCCGAATCGGACGCAAGTGAGAGCACAGCGGTGACAGAATCCGGCCGGAACCGATTATGGCGGAAACGAAGGCAGAATCCACGCCTTCGCGAGGCAGCGCTGTCGAGTGGTGACGAAACGGCGGCAAGCGCAAGTTTCGAAAGACCTGCTCCTGGGAAAATCAGAACCAGGCGGAAGGAGTTTCTGGTGCACTCAGAGAGTGGAAACGAGGTGTACCCAGACTCAAGTGTCACTAAACAACTGGCACTGAATATACTATCAGCTGGAAATGAGGACAGCCGAACGGCCGTGGCTTTAAAGGAGCAAGTCCTCAAGGACATTGGCGTGGTACTAAACGTCACGGCCAAATCTAAGAACCTTAAGCGCACATTTCATCGAGCCCTTAATGAAGCAGCCGAATCGATAAAGATTGCGGTGGAGGCCTTACACACGCAAAGGGCAACAACCCCTGAGGAGCTAACTCAAGCCATAATGTTACAAGTGGGGAATGTGCTGAATGCGCGATTAGAGGCGCTCGAAAGCAGAATACCCTCACTTGCGGCTGATCACTGCAGAACATTTGCTGAGGTGGCTACCTCTAGGTCACGAAGGGGCCCCGGGGCATCAGCACGTGCAGCCCCCGTAACTGATAGTGATGGTCAAATAAACGCGGTGACCAGAAAAACGAGGTCAGCACCCATAAAGGCTGATCAGCGTCCTCCTCTAACGGACCTTGCACCCAACCAAAATGAGTGGGTGACTGTAACCAAACGGCGAAAGAAAAGGGTAACACCTAAGGTTGTTGAGATACCTGCGCAAGGTCCACGCCAGAAGAAGACTGACAAGGGAACCCCAGCTGGTAAAGTGGCGAAACCTAAAACCAGCCAGATAGCGCCGGTTAAACTACGCCCCCCTCGCTCCGCAGCTGTAGTTATTACGCTGCAGCCTGAAGCTGAGAAGCGAGGGGTAACATTCGCCGACGTCTTGGCGAAAGCTCGGGCTGGTATAGATCTTCCCAGCCTGAATATAAGCGGTCTTAGGTTTCGAACAGCGGCCACAGGAGCCCGCGTCTTAGAGGTGCCAGGGGCCCAAAGTGGCGATAAGGCGGACTCCCTCGCTCAAAAAATCAGGGAGACGCTTGATGAGGGAGTCGCTGTTGTGTCCAGACCTATAAAGTGTGCTGAGATGCGGATAACAGGTCTGGATGACTCAGTCACACCTGAGGACCTAGCTATAGCTGTTGCTCGCGATGGAGGATGCCTTAGGGAGGCAGTGAAAATAGGAAATATCCGAGCAACCTCCCGAGGAACCAGTTCTGTATGGGTGCGGGCTCCTGTGGCGGCGGCCAAAACCTTGGCATGCTTGGCCGGGTTTTGGTAGGCTGGGTTTCGGCAAAAGTAGAATTGCTGCAGCCCCGTACTATGCGGTGCTACAGGTGCCTCGAAAGTGGCCACGTAAGAGCCAAATGCACCGCTGAGACTGACCGCAGTGATGATTGTTACCGCTGCGGTAAACCCGGCCACAAGGCTACCATGTGCACAGCTACGCCAAACTGTTCGCTTTGCGCAGCGGCGAACAGGCCGGCAGAGCATCGTATGGGGAGCAAAATGTGCTTCCCTCCAAAGCCTAAGAAAAAAGGTGACAAGGCCGCCACGGTGTCTGTTGCGACAGGTGTCCCGACAGCCGCTGACTGCCCTACTTCACAAAGGGAAAATGAGGTGGTAATGGCCACAAAGCCTGATTAAGTATGGCCCATCGCTTACTCCAGGCGAACATCAACCACTGTCGCGCTGCTCAAGACCTTCTTGTCCAGAGCATGGCGCAGTGGTTGATAGAAGTGGCGGTGGTAGCGGAACCATACTTTGTCCCTCCTCTGGACAACTGGGTGGGGGACCGCGATGGTTTGGTGGCCATTGCACTGACGAGAACAATTAGTGTGCCGCCCCTCACTACGATCAAGAGGGGCAGGGGCTATGTTGCAGTGCACTGGAGGAACTTCGTCCTTATTGGGGTCTACTTCTCGCCCAACAAGATCCTTGCCGAATTTGAGGCATTCTTGGGTGAGTTGGAGGCCCTAATGGGACAAATTCGAACTCACCGCGTGCTCGTCCTTGGGGATTTCAACGCAAAATCATCGGCATGGGGTTCCCCTGTGACGAGTGCTCGCGGCAGGGTCCTCGAAGAGTGGGCGACGACGACCGGCCTTTTGGTACTTAATCAGGGGTCGGCAAACACATGTGTGCGGCAGCGGGGTGGATCTATTGTGGACATATCGTTTGCATCCCCCGCTGTAGCAAGCACCGTCCGGGGCTGGAATGTTCTGGAGAGGGTGGAGACGTTATCGGATCACTTATACATTCGATTCGACGTCTCCACCTCGCCAGAGCACCCGGAATGTCGTCGCCCCAGAAAGCCGTCACCGAGATGGGTGCTGAAGAGTCTCAATAAGGATGTTCTGGTAGAAGCTGCCATCGTCCAGGCCTGGCTAGCTCCACCTGAACCTGTGGAGGTTGAGGCGGAAGCGGAGTGGTTCCGGAATGCTATGTCAAATGTTTGCGACGCAAGCATGACTCGGGCCAAGCCGCATCCTCCGAAACGACGGGTGTATTGGTGGTCCCACGAAATCGCAGCGCTTCGCTCTGACTGCGCAGTGGCGAGACGCCAGTATGCCAGGCACCGCAGGTTACGCCAGCGTGACACCGATCACGGCGTGGTGGAGCGACAGCTGTACGAGGCCTATCGAGAGCGACGATTGGCCCTACAGCTGTCCATAAGCCAGGCTAAAGAGAAGGCCAAGATGGAGCTTCTCCAGACACTTAGTCACGATCGTAAGGGAAAAAATGCGCCCTTGGGCACCCCCTCTGACTGAGACTCTCCAGCCTCAGTTACTAGAAGAGGTTGTGTCTACTCTGTTTCCAGCCAGAGTGGCACATTCTCCTCCGACAATGGTACCTTCCGACTACACCTCAGGATCGGAGGAGTTGGAGGTGCCTAAAGTGTCAGAGGAAGAACTGAGCGCGGCCATCCTAAGGCTCCGGGGCAAGAATAAGGCCCCGGGACCAGATGGAATTCCCGGTCGCGCTTGGGTTTTAGCTCTTGAGGAGTTAGGGGACCGGTTCCGCAGGCTATTTGATGCCTGTCTGGAGTCGGGACTGGTCCCAAGACGGTGGAAGACGGGCAAGCTGATTCTTTTGAAGAAGGATCGGCGCCCCGCTGAGTGTCCTTCGTCGTATAGACCCCTTGTGATGCTTGATGAGGATGACAAACTTTTTGAGCGTGTAGTTGCGGGTCGCCTCATCAGGCATCTAGGAGAGGTAGGTCCCGACCTATCCGACAATCAATTTGGTTTCCGGGAGGGCCGATCGACCATAGATGCGATTATGCATGTGAAAGCCCTCTCGGAAGAGGCGGTGGCCCAGCGCGGGGTGTTGTTGGCAGTGTCACTTGATATAGCAAACGCCTTCAACTCCTTGCCATGGGCCAGCATTAGGGAGGCACTTAAATACCATAGGGTGCCTCCCTACCTCAGTCGGATCGTCGATGCCTATCTCTCCGAGAGGTACATAATGTACCCAGGGCGCGGAGGATACCCACTCAGTCAGGAAATGACGTGCGGTGTTCCGCAGGGCTCGGTTCTTGGCCCACTCCTGTGGAACATCGGGTATGACTGGGTGCTGCGGGGTGATCTCCCCCCAGGGGCTACCGTGACCTGTTACGCAGACGACACATTGGTCACGGCCCGGGGGGATAAGTACGAGGACGCTGCCCGTCTTGCCACCGAAGCGGTGGCACTGGTGGTTGGCAGAATCGAAATGCTAGGGCTCCAATTGGCGGGCAACAAAACCGAGGCCCTGTGTTTTCACGGGCCGAGGAGGGCGCCGCCGCAGGGGTCCCACATTCTCGTCGGTGGAACCCGTGTCGAGGTTGAGTCGTCTATGAGGTATCTGGGACTCACCCTCGACAGCCGCTGGAATTTCCGCGAGCATTTCAAACGACTGGCTCCCCGATTAATGGGTGCGGCAGCGGCATTAAAACGGCTGCTGCCCAACCTAGGTGGGCCCAGTGCGAGTAGCCGCCGCCTATACTTGGGTGTGGTGCGGTCCATGGCCCTTTACGGATCACCCGTCTGGGCGGAGGCCCTGACAAGGCAGAGAGTCACCCTCTTAAAAAGACCACAGAGGGTGATGGCCGTCGGGGTCATCCGAGGATACCGCACCATCTCCTTTGAGGCGGCGTGCTTAATGGCTGGGTGTCCTCCCTGGGATCTGGAGGCGGAGGTCTATGCTGCATTGTATCGCTGGCGCGCAGACCTCCGGCTCCGGGATGAACACCCCACGCCAAAAGAGGAAGCAGAGCGGAAATTCCATGCTCTACAGTCCATGACTGCAAAATGGAAGGAGAGGCTGGCTGAACCCACGGCTGGCCTCAGGACTGTGGAGGCTGTCCGTCCGGTGCTAGAAGACTGGATGGACAGGCGGCATGGGTCGCTGACCTTCCGGCTGGTGCAGGTGCTCTCAGGTCATGGGTGTTTCGGGAAGTACCTGTGCCGCATAGCCAGAAGGGAGCCAACCACCCAGTGCCACCATTGTAGTTGCGACGAGGACACGGCGCAGCATACTCTGGAGGAGTATCCAGCATGGGATAGTCAGCGCCGTGTACTCGTCGCTGCAGTGGGGCCTGACCTCTCGCTGCCGGCCGTGGTGAAAGCTATGGTCGTAAGCGCGGGGTCATGGAAGGCGGTCAAATCCTTCTGTGAGGAAGTAATCTCGCAGAAGGAGGCTGCGGAGCGGGAGAGAGAGAAATCCTCAGACCTCCCAATCCGCAGCCGTAAAATCGGGCGTAGGCGAAGGTTTCCCCACGCCCATCTCCTACCCCCATAACGGAGGCATTGGCGTAGGACACGGGGGTGTCCTACGTCAAAAACACCATTAAGCCTCGAGGTGGCGCGCGCGGTGTTCCCGCGTGCACCTCAAAGATGAGTGGATGGAGCAGCTCCAGCTCCATCCCGAACCGAGACGGGCCCGGACGTGGGCAAACGCCGTCGGGATCGCGGACGAGTGCTATTAGCGTACCCGTGGTCCCGACAAAAGGCGTCCAGAGGAACACCGTGGGGTTTTAGCCGGTAGGAGTCCGGCATATCCTCTCCGCTACCCCCGCAGCTGAGAGGAACCCATGAAGGGTTTACCCACGAAAAAAAAAAAAAAAAAAAAAGGTTAGTTGTATTACAAATGTAATAGTAGTAGTAGTACAAATGATTATTTAGGGAAGATTTTGCCATGGTTTACCAAAGCATTACATTTCTTTATTAATCATGACCATAAATTACCTCCATTACCGTCGCATTTATACAGAACAGACATTAACAAGCATGTAAAGGTACGAAAACATCTCGGATGAGTCTGTACTAATGATGTGCCGAGTCGGCCATTTTTGGTATTCGAGTACTTTAGTAATCATATAAAAAGACTCGAGTCCAGAGTATTCACAATGTACTCGAGTTACTTACGAAGTACTCGCGTACTTTGTAACACAGTCCAATAGCACGAAGACCAAAAAACAAATTTGGGCGTAAACTAAACAAAATAAATTTTACCTATATAAGGTACATAAGACTAGAATCAGTGTATGAGTACCGTCAGTATTCGAGTATCGCTGGTACTCGAGTATCACTTATTAGTACTCGAGTATGCGAGTTTATGTAAGTACTCGAGTACTGACTCGAGTCGACCTGACTCGGCACATCTCTAGTCTGTACCTCTGTAGGTCACTCTGTACACGACAGTCGACCTTTCATTCAGTGGCCGTCTCGGGTTCCTCCTACAGTCCTTGCCGCGGGCACGGTTCACGGCTGAGCTGACTCAGAATGATGTAAGGAACACATTGGAATTTTGCAAATGATACATGATGTACAGTAACAGAATGGAAAATTACCATTGCTTAGTCAAATACAAGTTTGAAAAAGTACAAATTAAAATTATTTAGTTTTCTTTTGATATTTAATTTTAAATTTTACGTGAATTTTACTTTATGATTAATTGGCAAAATAACGCACATAAGGAGGTACATAAAATAGACAATATTTAAGATGAATTACATTCAATTTCAATAAAATGTTTCACGTTGTTAAGATTCTGCACGTAAAAAGCTAATGGGAATTAATTGAAAAAAATATCTGTACCTATGTAAAGCATAATAAAAAATTGGATAGATCATAACTTCTTTATAAGTGTTAGGCATTTGAATAAGATATGAACCTTTAACGCCAAGTTCGACGTGACAACTTTCGGTTTAAACGTCCAAAGAATGTGTAGAGATCAATAGAGACCGCTTGCGGCATTGTTTCGGTTCCCATGTTAACTTCGAAGAAAAGAAAAAAATACGTGTCAAAGGAATAGAGCGGAGAGTAATAAATGAGTTCAAAATATAGACCGGAAAGGCCACACATGTTTTTGTATGGTGAAATGACCCGCACTGTATTAATGATTGCGTTGACATGTCTCTACATTGTGGTCCGAAAAAGGAAGGAAAACATAAAAACTTGCTTAGATCTAACTTAAATATATTTCAAAATATAAAATTAACAAATTTTGTTGTTAAGTCGTAATACATGAATGTTAATGTTGGTATTAATGCATGCCGTTTGTGCCTATAATTGAGGTGACACTTAGTTTGTAACTTATTTAGTCAAGCCTGTGTATTGGAGGAGACGGTGTACACTTTGTTGGTGCAACAAATAAAAAATAAATAAAAATAAATAAATAAATAAACAAGTGCTTCGCAATGCGGTAATATAGCAATTTACTGAATCTAAACAATTACGTATGATTGCATAAGTACTACCCTTAGTACGCAATATTGCTATGTAAACTTCATTTCACACGTTCGAAATTAGTTTAAGGAGTTACATTCGAAATTAAATTTTTAAATATAATGACGTAAATTATATAATACCTTCTTTTGTTTCATAGCGAGTTCTTATCCGATTTCTCAATTGATCAATCAATTCGAGGTTTACAGTAGTCTTTTTATTACTTAATTGTAAATGTTAAACCACTTAAAACTCTTTCTTTGTCCACAACTCGCAATTTCGTTCCATAAAAAGGTAGTTAAAAGCAAAATCTTTTCACAAAGTGAGTAATGTATACTCCGAGCGTCTGTCTTTTGGCGGACTCTTAAAACAACACATGTGGCATGCAAAAAGACTTCGGACACTTAAGAGGAATATTTGCGCAAAAAGTTAAAAAGCGTACGTTGTCCAAATGGGCTATTAAAAGTTGAAAAACGCCGGGGCGCGCCCTCGAGTGGCCTTACACTTCTCAGAATGGAACTACCTGCTTTTTATAGCGAAGATAAGGTCTACACAAATATGCGCAACCCGACCTAATTCGATTATCGATTAGACGGCCGCGTCTATTGGAATTGAATGAACTTTTTAAATCGATCGGCTAACATAGTACCGATGAAATGACCCAGTGTATGTACGAGTGATGTACAAACATGCGATGCCAAGCCATATGGCGCTGCGAACTAATGCAACTTGCACACATTAATATTTATATGCAGTTAAATGTTTAATGCGGCCCGGATAGTTTGTATAACTATACTTCGGATGTTTTGAACATACATCATCTTAGGGCGCATCGACGTTTATAAACTTCTGCTTAATTCAATACTGATACAGAAAATAATATTGAATTAAACAAGATGCTAACTACAGTTTGAGTCATGTCATGTTCTAGCCGAATGATACAATGCAAAAGGAGCGTAATTTTAGCATAATTCGTGCATACACTTAATACTTTACTAAGATATCGCTAAGTATATCATTTAACCATAAAATAATGTCTAATCGTATATAATTATGGCACAGAAACTGTATATGTATATTATTTTCTTAGTTAAAGTAACCCGTCCAAAGTTCAACATTTTTAAGCCTAGCCCTTAAAAACAATAGGTTTAAATTTTGTTATTTATTTTATGTGATAATCACATAAGAACTTTCATTAAAATTTAAATTAAATAAGTTAGGAGTCTATTATCTTAGTGAGCTTAGTACGTCGAAAAGTTTCACAAGGACAATGTTCCGAGCAACAACAACATTAAATAAGTTAGAAGTCTATTATAGTAGTGAGCTTAATACTTCGGGAGCTTCACAAGGATAACGCTCAGAGACGTGTTTGCCTCGGCTCATTTCAACTCATTTGACTGTCCGCGTCGACGCGCACTTTGTCGGCGCGGCGATACTTCGGAACATCGTAACAAGAGAATCAACTAATATGCCCGAATCATACGCCATTTACAACGATGACACTACAGTTAAAATTAAATAAGTTACGAGTCTTTTATAGTAGTGAGCTTCATACGTCGGGAGCTTCACAAGGACAACGCTCAGAGACGCGATTGCCCCGCCTCATTTGACTGTCCGCGCCGACGCGCACATTGTCAGCGCGGCGATATTTCGGAACATCCTAACAAGAGAATCAGCTGATTTGCCCAATGTGTACGCTATTTACAACGATGACACTGCAATTACAATTAAAGAAGTTAGGAGTCTATCATAGTGAGCTTGATACGTCGGGAGCTTCACAAGGCAACGCTCAGAGACGCGATTGCCCCGGCTCATTTGACTGTCCGCGCCGACGCGTACTTTGTCGGCGCGGCGATACTTCGTAACATCGTAACACTAGAATCAGCTGATTCTACTTCTGTCGTATTACGATATCTGTGCATGTAAATAACTCTGTCTCTATGTACGTAATTTCTAAATTACTGTAATTTATAAGGTCATATTTTATACTTCTTGAGTACAAAACATTATAAAATTTAAATTCTTATTTAGCTGCCGATTTCTGTACACCCAAAGAAGTTAAACGACTCTACCACATGTAACGTATATTGATTCGTCGTTAAAATCGAAAACCATATGTGGAGTACGGAGGTGGGTAGACAAACATTTAACAAAGGTAAGTACTACAATAAACAAATCAGTATTTTTGCACATATTGCACTATGGTCTAATGTCAATAAAATAATAATACGCTGTATGTTTAATTTACGAAACCTAAATACGACAAATGTAGGCATATCGCTAGGCACAGATATAGAGAATTAGATCATAGTCTATAAATATGACTAAGTGGTTATCATTTACAAGAATTGATATCTACAATCTGAAGTTATATTTCAATAGTAAAGGTACTCACGATATTAACAAAAGTCGAGTCGCATTGTAATAGAGAACATGAAGGACCAACCTGTAACAAAGAGAACAAATTGAGCACGGTAATGGATAACAAGAATGGAACTAAATAAACTATTAAGCATATTCGTTTACACATTTACAGTCAGAACGTCGGTTGGCGCACAATACAAAGGCGTTGCGGGCGAGTAATAAAAGCCTTCAATAAACAGCCTCCTTTTCTTTTTTGACAGTAAGCCTTAAGTTATGAAACATAAGTATCATAGACGCGGGGTGACTACAGGCTGTGAGATGACAGATGAGAGGTTTTTCTATTCTTTATTGCGGCAGGGATTCTGTTATGAACGTGGCTTTCGAAGGTCATCGACCTCGCTACTGGTTCCTGTAGGATAATAAAAAGATAACCGCGCCCGTGAGACTGTTAGTCATCTTGATGCGTATCTCGTCGCCTTTTAAGGACATTTCGTTATGCTGCTTGCATTTTAACGAGCGAACTATGAACTATAAAGTAAAGAAAATTAAACGACATTTCTACCTTTAAAGGGATTTATGAACTTCCTACTGTGTTGACCGTTAACCTAAAGTTTACAAGATAACTTTGAAATAAATTAAAGGTTCTTATGTGTTTCGAGTGTAATAAAGATATAATTGAGATGCAGTTACCTCAAAATGGGATTACTCGATTAATGAAACCTTATAAATCAATACCGAGATAGCAATAAATAAGATCGTTCGTTCCTGAGAAGCAGACGGTACGCCGGCGAATAAACAACGCGTCATTAAATTTGCATACGGTAATATGTCTGGAGCATATGAGAAATACGAAATTACTCGCGAAACGAGACTAACTACCGCTTCGAGAATACACTTACTCTTCAGAACTGATTTTAAACGTGTAAGCACATGTCATGATTTCCGAATTTAATAATTATTTTTATACAATTTTATAATAAAACCTTATAGGTATAGAGTATCCGATTTGATAGTTGTGACATGTCGAATTAAGAAAAAAAAATATTGTCACTGTCAGTGTTCAAAATTGGAAGGTAGTTGGGGCGGGAGAAAAATACATTAGGTCAATGTTATTTTATATTATCATAGAATAAATATAAATAATATGGTTTGTTAAAAATGTGGAAATAAAGCAAACCAAGAAAGGTTCATTAAAGGAATAAGTGACGTTGGAATTAAGATGGTGTCAAATATATGTAACAGTACAACCTGATGTGATCATTAAATAAATATGTACTACATAGAGGTTGTATTTATTACACACAAATACTTTTAAAATAGAGTCAAAATACAAATACGCGAATTCTGTTACAGCTAAGTTTTTCTTACATGATTAAATTAGCAAAAGGACAAATATGTACAATTGTACATACCTACTAGGTAGGTACATATAATAGGTTCCCGACCTTAAGTGCTCACTATAGACCTTGGATGTCTAAAACGAATCCAAAAAAGAACATAGAACTTACTGAACTACGTCATACATAAGTTATTATTCTTGAGGACATAGTTAAAACGCCTTTTGATTAATTTTACTACACTCTTGAAAAACGAAACCAGAACGGCGACAAGAAGACATGTTTTTGGTACTTTTATAAAGAAGAAGTAACTAAATAGCAATAGTATATTAAATCTAATTCCACTGACCTAATAACAAGTGAGATAATGAGTAGCATCAATATGATTAGGTTTAGTAATTAACCTATTACTTCACTAAACACTCATTAGTCTTAGGAGCTATACTTGTAGATACCTGTTGTAATGTAACGTATACAGTTATACACCTATACCTTTAACAGTAGGTACTGAGTGTAACTGAGAGCCAACCACTCAGTGCCACCATTGTAGCTGCGACGAGGACACGGCGCAGCATACACTAGAGGAGTGTCCAGCTTGGAGCAGACAGCGCCGTGTACTCGTCGCTGCAGTGGGGCCAGACCTCTCGCTCCCTGTCGTAGTAAAAGCTATGGTCGGGAGCGAGAGATCTTGGAAAGCTACAAAATCCTTCTGCGAGGAAGTCATCTCGCAGAAGGAGGCTGCGGAGAGGGAGAGAGAGAAAGCCTCGGACCCTCCAATCCGTAGCCAGAAAACCGGGCGTAGGAGATTGGCTCCCCAAACCTCTTTCCTGCCCCCATAAAGGAACTTAACTGAATCTTGTACAATAAGCAGCTTAATTTGAAGCTACATCTATTCGGTTAATAGATATAAATCAAGAACAACTTAATGTCTTAAATTATAAAATTTGGTTAGCAAAACAATTAAGTCACAAAGATTTCACATTTATTTAAGCCAACGTTAGGTTAAAAAAAATTGTTAGCCATAACAAAATCACTTAAATTTAACCAGTTATTTCGGCTGGCTGAGTAGAATTGCCCGTTCATGAAATAACTTTGCTAATCGTTTAAATGATAGCTATTACAATTAGATTTCTGTTTCTCCATTTCTCGCCATTATTTTAATGATATCTCTGTTTCTGCATTTCTCTCAACATTATTTTAATTGTTTCATATTACTTAGGTACTTATACTTATTTTAAAACCGTAAATATTGATTCTTATCCATCATTTAGTTGTAACTTAATCACAACCCCAAGGGTCCTATTAGTTCGACGTCGGCTTACTACAGATATTTTCTTAATAAATAGTTATAAACTTGAAACATAAATCAATATAAGCTAGATAAACCGAGTGGGAGATGTCGATATACTCGTATGTTTACAGTTGTTAGGGCTAAGTATCGATATGGTGAAGGTATGTTAAGAATTATCTCTACAATTCATAAATAAATTGGGAATGTTTGATTGTCTGTGATTATGTCTTTGACTGCATAAATAGCTCCTAAGCTTACAATTAATCATCTTCGCATGATATAAAAACATGGAATTAAAAATCTGTTACTTTAAGTTTTGTTTGTACAGGCTTGATGTAAAAACGGGAGTCCAAACTAATTTTGTAGAGACACACAAAAAGGAATCTACGAGAAGGTTCTCAATTACGAAAAAGTGCGCCTTATTATGTACACACATAAAAATATATTTATAAAATACCTATCTTTTACGCGCTCAAACAAATTTTAAATAAAGAAACGACTAAAACGACTGAAATGAAAGTAAATACTTAAAACAAATTATGTGTTACATCGCGCGCCCTATTCCGTTCCACACCAAAATACTGTCTAATTTATATTCTCAACAAGCCAAATGAGGTAAACTTTAAAAATCAGACCAACTGAAAATAAATAAAATATGAATAAGACTTATGTACCGAAAAATACTACATATAATTGCACAGATTGTGTTTAAATCGTCTAACTAAAATAAAATACTAAATAAAACAAAACGACAAAGTCAGGCGCAGCAACTAAATGCACACTAATAGTTGAACGTAATTTGTTACCGATATGTCGAACATATGTGTCGCTCTATTAAAAAGATAAGTTGTCCCACTGGCGCCACGAGCCATAAACCAGTAATTTAGTGGTCACCATTACTTCATTACAAAATAATTCATCTCAGTCTACGAGATATGGAAGCATCCTACCGATCTGTATAGTGTGTACACTACAAATATATTAATTGAAAAAGTATAAGTGTTTGTCTGTAATTCTAAAATCATAGACAATTTTCTTATGACAAAATAAGTTCAATCAAGCAAAACGAAGTCGAGCAAATTTTTATATTTTTTTTTTGAGTCCGTTTCCAATTTGACAAAAACGTCCATAGAATGGTTTTTACCTAAGTTTTACACCAAAAACACAGACCCTTAAAAACCCGTGAAAATGAGCCCTAAATAACCTTTCATGTATTTTATAATATACTATTCATATATTTTATTTTCCTTGAGTGGAAATACATTAAAGATTACCCTTGGCTTAGATAAAATATGTCATTGAGGTTAATTGTACCCTTCTTATCTCTAGTAGCATATTACAAATCCGAACAAGATACTACAACCTTCAACATCCAAATAAAATCGAATAAGCATGGATCGTTCTCTGCAGACGAAAGACAAATAATTATGATGCTCGAAATGACTTCTTGGAACAGTAAATATAGCCTCACGAAGTTGCTTTATGTAATACAAGATTCTTAACGCGTCCCTGCCCGCGTACGTGGGATTTCCATTTTAGATATTCACAGAGTAAGAGTAGAAAAAGGTACATACCATATCTATATACAAATGAATGAAATTGAAGTATCTGTTTGAAATGTCAAAAAACTTATTTTGCTAAATGCATGTGAATTTATATACGATACTTATTTTTGTCCGTCTGTCTGTCTGGTTTTTGATAACCAATTTTGATGAGACTTTCACGGACAGTTATGTTAGCTGCTGATGCTAAAAGGACTAACTTAGGCTTCTTTTGTTTTAGAAAAAAATTGGAAAACCCTACATTTAATTTAAACGTAATTAGTTGTGTAGATGAACGAATGCAACTGTGACTATACTTTTATTTACTGAAAATAAATTAAAATATACACGATTGCAGCAATTAGGGACAATAAATTCTATCGTAAAAAGTATGAGATAGCTTACAACTTAACTTAATTAACTGAACCTACTTAAGATAACACAATTATACACGTTTTGCTTTCGCAAATTCACAAATATTAACTGCCACTTAATTTCGCGACGTTGTTATCTTAATTAGTAGATTTTTAGCGTTCCGTAACCCTATTACAAAAACTCTACGTGTGACATATGGCCCCATCTCTTATACGATGAAAGATTGACACTTGCAATGTTTACGGTATGTTAGTATTATTATGGCCTCTATAATAACGAAAAAAATAAGCAAATCGCCATACGATAAACATGTTTTTTTACCGTGTATCAATGCTTTCTCGATCTTAATAAAGGTCGTCAATCTCGATCTTAACAAACGACTACTATGATACGAGTTGGTACGGAACACGTCGTGCGCAAGTCCGACTTGCACTTGGCCGATTTTAAGTTTTATTGTTGCAGTATCGACCGGTTTTCGTTATGCGTGCAGCCGAATGTGCCAATTTGTATCTGACTAAATACACGTACTATATACAGATATAAAACGAAATGGTTACAATACAGGGGGCGTACCACCATCATTAAAAAAATCTCATAATTCAGTAAAGTTTTATTTCAATATTGCATCAACATTATTTTGTTTCGTACCATGACCTCCTTAACACAATATTGTTTTATTCGTGCCGAGTAATGTAAAAGAATGAGAATTTTTCTATTCCTTATCCAAGAGGAAACGAGACATCGAAACTAGTGTCGTCTCTTTCGCACGTCTTGATTGTGTTCTGTCATACGCTTCGCCATCCTTTTTTTCGCTTATCCATCCTAAAAACGTTAAATTTCCTGCAAAAATAAAATAATTTCTACCGACATAATACAAAACTGCTTATTGTAATATTATAAAAACAATCTTACTTTAACGAGGTTGTGGTACGAAATTTCAATGTATGATTAAAATAATATTGTTTTAAGAGATGGTAGTAACCCGTGGACGTTACTCATCGTTGCAGTTGCAAACTGCATTAAGTAACATTATTAATACGTAACAAAAGCGTATACACCATATATACACGTAAAGCTTAACATATTTGCACGAGTTCAATGTTACGTAATAATAACCGATACAAAATAACTTATTGCGAAACTAAACACGTTGTATTCGCACGTGCGATACTTGCATCATAAAAAGTACAATAATATACTTATGTAGGACATTCATCAGTTTCTACGGTTCTGTGTTCCCCAAAGGGAACGGAACCCTGTAACGTCTGTCTGTCCGTCTATCATAGGGCTCTATCTCCTGAACCATAATAGAAAGACGCTTGAATTTTTTACTGATTACGTTTAAGGGTACGCTATAACACCAATTAGACAATTATTTATTTATTAGAAATGCCGTTCATCTGAGGTAAATTTACTGAAAATTTAATCTTCTCATCTTTATGAAGATGTCCACGAAAGTTTTATAAAGTGCCATTTATAGATTTACTGAGATCACTACACCACGTTGTCTTTATAGTCCGCGTAAAACTGTTAGTCCTCTCTGAATATAGGAATAAATCGCGTCGCCATAGCAAATTGTATGACTACACCTGCTCGCAAAACTTCAGAGCAGACTAGCAGTTTGGCGGGAACTATGCCATAGATTCGTTGTTGATTCCAAGAACTGAGCTGGATAACTAAGCGCTAGAATATAATAACAGCTACCTATACCGTAATAAAAAGGTGTGGCAATATCGCTATCAGACTGAAAAGGCGTTTTACCTCAATAGCTGGCCGTCAACTCAAACCGCTTTGCCTCAAAAGTTAGCACACCATGAAAAATTGTCAGCCGCATCCCTTTGAATAATTCAACACGCGTCGATCGAATTAAAGGCTGTATCGTTCGACTCCAACTCGTATCACTGCTCTATTTGCATATCAGTCATCCGCCGACCACGAGTTATCGAGATCGTTGTTGTCGATCAACACAACAATGACAGAACAAAGTGAATTTAAACCAATGAATAGACATAACAGCCTCTCTTTGTTACTGACAATGGATGTATCGTATCAAAATATACGCACTTTTGCTGGCGTCTCATACGCGGTATATTTCCGAAGATTCATAAAATAAAATTGACTATGATTTGTACTCGATTATTTTTTTTACCAGTACCCTTAATATGAGTATTTACGTTATTACAAAAATGACTGTTTTTGTATTTCTTTAATCAGTTCTGATGCAGTCCGATGCACTGATTGGAAATGTATGGGCAAATACGTAAACAAATACAAAAACAGTGACTTTGTAAAAACGTAAAAACTCATATTCAGGGTACAGTTGTCATACTAAAAACGTGTAATCTAAGCAAAAGAAGATAAGATAGGGAACGTATACAGTAAATACTTAGAGAATTATTATTTATAAAAACCAAAAACACGGCTGTTACAATTTATAATGTGTATCACTTCCACAATTTAGATGAATCCAACGACACCTCATATGTTAAAATCCGTTAAGCTGCTTAGGTTGCCGGATAAGGTTAAACATTAAACGTAATGTTTAGGTTACCATTTAAACTCTGTTTATTATACTTTCTAGTTACTATCCTTACTAATATTATAAATCCAAAAGTAACTCTGTCTGTCTGTCTGTCTGTCTGGTTGTCTCTTCTTCACGCCCAAACCACTGAACCGATTTTAATGAAATTTTGTACAAAGATAGTCTGAGACCCGAGAAAGGACATAGGATAGTATTTATCCCGGAAATCCCACGGGAACTAGGGATGGCGATCTAAGATCGATTAATCGGAGAATCGATCTTTTGGACCCAAAACATCGATTATTTTAATCGATATTAGTAAAGATTGAATCGTAAACTATGCATTTGATCAAGTGATGATCTTTAGCAAAGTTGAAGGTACGAATTTTCAGTTTTATGTATGTTAGTATGTTACATTATTTTCTTTTAAACGCGGGCGAAGCCGCGGGCAAAAACTAGTACACCATAAAGTATATATGCGCAAAATTAATAGAAGGTGTATAAGAGAGCTTATACGCGTCCAAGCCGGAAGCGGATGCTCATAATTATTAAAAGCTCTACGTAATAAGTATTACCATTTAATACGTCTGTGAACTTACTTCTTTTAAGATACATATCTGTTATTGATCCGTGGTCAGTAATAATTATGAAGACTGACAGCAATTACTATTACGACTGAAAATAAAATTCAAATAAAAACTATTTTAAATTTAACACGTAACCTATTCACAATATACTAATTCAAACAAATTATTTATTCAACAATTCATACAACTGGGTCAAAACGTATCGTGTACATGAAAAATGTGTTGTGGCACCGTGGCCCCACACGATAAGTTTAAAAATCTTATAGTAATGTTCCGCTTTAAGTTTCACATATATACAATGTCATTTGTCGAAGCTACATGATGTCCCATAAAACAATACGGTGTTGTCGGCGCGACGCTATCTGTCAGTCACGACCGCCGACCGCTGTCGACGATCGCTGATGGTATCGTCGCACGAGCTGCTAGTTGCTTCTGGCACTAATAATCTGGCACTTGACTGTATGAGTACAATTGAAACGTGGTAGAACCGGGTCTGTTCGACCGGGGAGGTATCATGGTACACATATTTGTAGCGTAAAACAGTTCTTGTGATTCCATGAAAGGGTGTGGATGTCGGTTAGATATGAGGCGACCATCTTACGAGTAGTACCCAGGAGTGGCAAAGCATAAATAAATAGCTTCAGATAGAACTCCTGTTCTATTTGGTTGTGGTTACAATTCAAAGGATTAGGTGTACTGCATGCTCGTTTGCTACTTGTTATAAAAATATGCTTACATTATTTTTACCCGACTGCCAAGAAGGGTTATGTTTTTTATCCTAGATAATTTAATATTTTATAACATGGAACAATATGCAGTTTTAGATTAGCTACTGCATTTATCATACCAAGGAATATGTAAGTATTCAATGCAGAAATTATCTTTATACAACCTTCCTTCAATAGAGGTTGCAGACTCAATATTAACTCCTATTTTTCAAATACATTCAATTCTAAGAATATAACATTGTCAGTCAGTCCTTTATGCCGTATAAGTTATTACAAGTCATACTTTAAAACCGTGCGCAGACAAGTACATTGAAACGTGCGAAGATTTCAAAGGGTCGGTAATGAGGGACACGTGTGTGGGTGTCCCTTTGCTATCATATCACTAAAAGGCATATTATCATTCGTGATGTGATTGCAATACGGAATTGAGATTTAAACTATTGTGGGAGCCTGATAAGGGTAAGTATTGTTATCTCGCTGCGTATGGTTAATTTGAAAAAAAGGCTACTCTAATATTTCAAGTTTTTACATAACGTTATACCATTTATACTAGAGATGCGCCGAATAGTGGTTTCACCGAATAACCGAATACTATTCGGTTTAATCTTAACCGAACCGGATATTTGGCCGAATTATTCGGTTTACCATTTCATTATTTTCAATTTGCCAGTTATTTGCGTTCATTAAAACTGACTAAATTAAAAATTTAAATGTTGACTTGAGGTTTCAAGGTAAATGTTGATTTGAATACACTTCAATTTATCAATTCAATTTCTTTATTTTATTAGCTTTATTCAACACATTCTTCATATGATTTCTTTAACTTAATATATAAATCATACATAAGAAGTTTTGTGTTTTAGTTCTGTACCGTGTCGTGTATACAAATAGAAATACTCGAACCGAAATACCTGATAAAGTCTTATGGGCGTTTACAAATAATTTTGTAAAGAACGTACTTGCTCTTAATAATGACAATTATTTGGATTTAGATTTGATCAGACAAAAGATTCAATAGTTACGATTCAGAGCTCAAAATAAATTAATTTCATTATTTTAAATTCGAGTTACCGCTCGCATCTCAAAATGCACGCTGAAATAAAATGAGATTCTTTATTTTGTTTAAAGATAAATGATACACATTGCTCATTAGTATAAAGAATTTCAGACTAATTTGAATGACGCCGACTTATGGAATCCTTTTTGAAAGACTTCTTTTAGCAGTCTTTTAAAATAACGAGAATATTCATTTGCACTTTAGAAAATGGTTAAGTAAAAAATATAAAAATACATTTACCGTAAATAGTCTAGTGGATGAACAAAATGTATTATTAATTTAGATTTAACGGTAATAAAAACAATCATCATCATCATAAACCCATTACTGTCCCACTGCTAGGCACGGGTCTCCTCTTATATTGGCATATCTCATAAGGATTAGGCCATAGTCCACAGCGCTGGCCAAGTACACATTGGTAGACTTCACATACCTTAGAGATTTTTTTTTATAAATCTCTCAGGTATGCAGGTTTCCTCACGATGTTTCCCTTCACCGTTTAGCAAATGATAATTAATTTCTAATACGCACATAACTTTGAAAAATCAGAGGCGCGTGCCTGGGATTTGAACCTCGGTCCCTTCGATGGAGAGGTCGAGTTTCTTAACCACTAGGCTATCACTGCCTTAAAAACAATAGCTGCCATATATTTTTTACCTAAATAGATGCACAAAAGTAAGAGCGTACACAAACGTAGAATGAAACAGCGCATGTCTAGCCTATCCGGTGCTAACCACCAACACCAATATATAATGCCTTCACCCGACCAACCACTTTCGCAAAACATGGACCGGCTTTTAGCAAAAATTTGATCAGTGAAAGTCAAGAGTGATACACTGGAGCCTCGAAGGGAGCACGATTAATTTAATCAATTCTCTTTCTCAAGTCTAACCATTATTTAAATTAAATAAGTGAAATTTCTCGCTTATAAGTTATAGAGAAAGTTCATTTATAGTCCACAAAATACGTAAGGTACGAACGAAATTTTTGCTTTATTTTAGCAACGTGCACTTTCTATAATTTTTCTATTAAAACGTCATGTTCAAGCCATATCGCGTTCTTTCAAAGCTTATTTTTTCAATCTCCATTAATTCGCATTAATCTCACTCGAGAGACATTTTTCTTACTAATCCAATTATGTCCCGGCTTTAATCGCCGGAGTTTATTCCTCATTAAAATCGTTTGGATTTAAGACAATTAATTTTCGAACAAATGCGGACCACCCAATACCGCTTCGGAGATGGAAGTCATCAACAGACTTATGAACATTTCAAGTGACGATGAAACGGAACGGACAAACGGAATATGGCGCATTATTCCGTCATCAATATTCACTGCGTAATAACATTTCAAACTCATTATTTATGATTAAGTACTTTTGACTGTTTTGCTTTCTTTATTACATCATTAGCAAACCAATGGTTATAAAGGATTTTTTGTATTTTTCTTTGGCCAGAGTCTAATAAAATAAAATAAATGATATAGTGTCAAGAGCATACAAGTGAGGTAAGAAGGCAAGACTACGTAGCTCCGTCCGATAAGGAGTCAATTTGCAGTAATGCGGCGGGCAGCTTCAAGTTACTTTTTATAACACCCGAGGTCATTGACTCGGTACTAAACAACACACGACAATACTGCAAAATGTCATTGCACCGGGAAATATTGTTATCTGTCGTAAATGTAATTATTAACCTTGTCCTTGTGATTATCTTTAAAAAGAAAAAGATGAGGCGCTATTTCGAAAAGAGGTATTTTTTTAATACAGAACCAAGGTTTTCAATAAGTATTTTGCGCAATGACGTCTACTTGGTCGAATTATATGAACGGCTATGTAACCCAATACAATGATAGAATTTGCATACGAACTGACGCCGACATTTGTAGACTACGTGACATGAATTACTTGCAGATAGAATGGCTCGGAGGCGTTAAATTTAGTTCGCTCAGCCGCACCTGTTCCCAAGGGCTTGACTTTTATGAATTCGCTTTAAGACGATAAGCGAAGGAAAGGTTCAGATAAGGAGCTCCAAGTGTCCCGTCGGTGACAGGCGTTTACGATTTATCTTTCTCTTACGTGGTCAGTCTTATTACACCAGGTTGTCACTATCCTGTCGAAAAATAAGATCTGGACCTCGTTTTTAGGGCTCCGTACTCGAAGGATAAAAACAGGACACTATTACTAAGCCTCCGCCGTGTATCCCGCATCTGTCTTAGGCTTAATTGCTTAAACTGTTATAGATAGAGACTCAAATAGTGTGGTCTTCTATAGCCATAAGTAAGTTAAAAATAAAACGTGGTTTCTATACAAGAAAAAGATATTTCTCGGCCTGTTTATTTTATCAATTAAAACGTAATACGGTAGTGGTGTAAAACCCTCTGTGTTTGACTTTGATTCGCACATAACCAAATAAAATTCTAAAATATCACTCGCAAGTAATTTGTGTGCCAACTCTCCTAAAAGCTTAGCTTCCATCACATAGGTGGCTATTACCATGTATGTACCTACAACATGTCCTTATTTCCAATCTCACTCACACATCACGTCCTACTTAAGATAACAAGTTATTTTTATGCATATATAAAATTTAAATCTTATTGCAGGATATCCAACCGACACTTTAAGACATATTAATTTCAAACTATAAAAAATGTATTAGAGTCATTCACTTTTTGCGAGCGATTGACTCACTTAAGTAACAGATCAAACAAGCTCAAATAACCGTACTCATATCTATATAATCTGTACATACACATATGGCCGAGTTACCTACAAAATTCGCAAGTATATGCTGTCACCATTTGTCTACGAAATATATTTTTCGTGTGGATGTGAGCTAGGCCAGAAAACCCGTTAATCTCAGAGATTGATGAATAGATGTATCTTATAGTTTCGTGACTCGCCTAATCGTCGGTTTTTGCGATCGCGGCTTAAACAATTTGTGGAGAACAAATCGATTACCAGTTCTTTCACTTTGATTCCGAGATACAACGGCACTTAAAGATATGCCGGCGGGTCTGTCCGCATAGACCTTTTTTATTATGGCAAAAAGTATCCTATGTCTTAATCTTAGTCATTAACTATCTTTGTGCCTAATTTAATTCAACATTCAAATTCATTCAAGAGTAACAAACATACATCCATCTTCAAAAACTTCCGCATTTATAATATTCGTAAGAAGTAAGATGATGTTCAAATAAACATCGTCGTCAGCCATTAAAAAGGTTGTTCAAACAGAAACTTAATTATTAAACTTGATTAAATATTACTAGAAACAAAATGTAGAGTCGAACAAAAACTAAGGCTACTGAACTAGGTACTTAAGGAGATTATTTACATGCGACAGTTAACAGTTCTTAAACTTGTTTTGTTTAAGCACTTTTTTGCGCTACTCATAGATGTAGAAAAAATATTAATACTCTATACTTTATAGATATAAAAACAACGTTTAGATAACTAAGTTACATTGACCAAATAAATACAAATAAAAATAAGACATGTATCCAATCGAAATCGTTGGAATAATTTTATTATAACTTACATATATTTAAAACTGTCGGATTTTCGATGGTTTGTAAATTATACTAAAATTAATCTATGCAACGTTTTCCAGCCTCCAAAAGATCAAAGTTTGACAATTCCTGCTTACATTCGAGTCAAATTTCGATCGAACCAACGTTAAATTATCATATTTATTATCTACATAGATAGGTAATGATGTTCCCTTCATCATTAAACCGATAAAACAAGATATGCACAAAAACTGCAGCGCCATGGCAATCATTAGTCGTTGATGACGAGCAGGTCACTAATTGATTTCATTTCAACGTGTAAATGTAAAGGCATTTTTTGCTGTAAGAAGCCGACGTCAGTAGCTGATGCTTTCGATTGGATCTATCGCCGATCTGATGCAATCACACCACTCCAAAACAAGTTTATTAATCCCTATCATTCAATGTTCCTTTAGGTATATTAACCTTTATCATTATATTAATTATTATTGATTTTTTTCTTCTCGTGTTTACAAAAATACAAAATTAGCAAATGGTGATCGCTCAATTCTCAAGTATCGTGATAGAAATTGTTTTAAAGGATGATCACAGATGCAATACCTGAAGACAATGTCGAATCATTTCATACAACTCTTCAAACTAGAATCAATACGAACACTCTTGCTAGTAGACCAGAAGTATGTGTGGTGATGATAGAGCCACTGTAGGCAACGTCCACCAGAGATCTACCACAGACTAATCACTTACTTATTTCCTTCTACAAGCTACTGAACTAAATCATGCATAAACATTTGATTGCAAAATGCCACTTACATTTTATGACTACTTAAAATACATTGCTGTATACAGATAAAATAAATATCATTAAAATTCTATTTATATCACCACTAAGGCTAAAAGCCTTACGGGACCAAACTCAAAATGCAAATCAGATCGTAAACCGAACTTTATTATCTGACCTGTTAACTTTTTTGAAGATACAAAGCCTTATCATATTATGTATTTATAATGCCACTAGTGTTTACCCGCAGTTTTGGTCGGAGAGGTTCTTATTGAATTCCAATTTCCTCACCTTATTTTTATTTTTAAATCTCCCTATTATATTTTTATCATATAAGACATATAGGTGTAGCAGACGAGCATACATTCCACCTGATGGTAAGTGGCTGCTGCCGCCCATAGACATCTGCAATCCAGCCAAAAATAGAGGCCTACTTAAGTCAGCTCAGATGCTACCCCTGAGGGCTAAGCTTGAATGCCATTATTACAATTCATATACTAAAAATATTTTATCCGGTAGCTTTATTTTATTAAACTACTCGAAGAAACAAATTTTTTTTAAGAAATTATATAATACGATGCGAATTTTCTCATATTATAATATTAATAATTATATGATGGCCTTTAACTACGCTTCCAGAGCATACAAGCTTTCAGACTCATGAACTGTAAGTGCTACGGGCTATTAGAACCAAATTGATTTAGTCTAACACGTCTTGTCGATTAAGGTAAGTACCTATATAATTATATTATATGTTAGGCTCTACATCAAATATGTGTCTATATCATTATTATATTAGGTTCTACTTTTCACAATGTCAAAACATTGTTTTGTTTTTTAGTACAGGCTCACTCATAGAAATTGCTGAACCAATCTGAATGGGATGTTAAAAAATATTATTTTTTCTAGGGAGCAACAAAAGTTTTTCTATTACATTGTCAGGCAAACTTAAAAATCGTGAATATAGACAAACTTTTTACATCACATAATTCTGATTAAGTTTTAGAGAATTATTTGTTATTTTATTTATTGATAAATACCAATTTGCCCTAAACGGAAGTCAAGATTGTCTAGTGTTGTAAAATTGATCTGCACTATACGCGTGGCTTATCTATATGAGCCAGTCACGCCAATATCTTTTATCTTTTAAGAGCAATTGATGTAAGATAAGTATCACGTCAAAGATACCTATCTTTTTTGGCGAATCTATTTAAAGTTTAAAGGTGATGACCGCGAGGAGCAACTATCGTTATATACTTTTAATCGTTACTATAGATATTTTTTGCTGAGTCACTAGATTATTTTACAATATACGAGTATCACATTACATTATGAAGTAACTTTGAATACTTTTTTATTGAACATTCAATGCACAGCATAAGTAGAATTACTAATCAAGTATTGTATTTTATTTCCAAAAAAGTCGAAGGAATCTTTGGTTACGTTATTTAGAAGAACAGTGAACCCTGAAAAGCCGAAAATTCTTCTGGACCCAAAATATTTATAAAAAAATACCTTTAGCGAAGTAAACCTTGAAGGTGGTAGAACCCTTAGTGGTTCGACTCCGGTGGCACCACCGCCACACCTATTTCTGCCTACTAACAGCAGTGCTAGGCGCCGCTGTGTTCCGGTTTGAAGGGTGTGGTAAGGGAGATAAATTTTTCCGAGGTGTTCCAGCTTAGTCCTCAGGGGCAGTGGCGCATCTGTGGCCGACCTCAGGTAGGAACATCTAATTCTATCTGGGGTTGATTACAGATGTCCATGGGCGGCAGTAGCCACTTACCATCAGGTGGACTGCATGCTCGTCTGCTACACCTATGTTATAAAAAAAGAAAAAAGTAAACATAAATAAATCTGAAATTAATGGAATAAATAATACAAAAAAAATTAATCCAAAAACTTATTCGCAGTCATCATACACGACAAATAATTACTGACCTCTGGAGAATTGCGCCAATTTTAAAGGTTAACAACGTTGTTGTAACTTGTAACTCTTGTAAGATGTAATTTTGCGTATTATGTGACTAAATAGACAACATATTTGGTCATATATCAAGTCAACCGTTTATAAACTAATCAAATAAGAACCTCACGTAACACTTAAACTATTACATTAACTAATGAGACTAATTAGGCTGTTACAACAATAGCAATCAATCTACCAATGTTGGAATATTAACACGTTTGTAGACTTCGAATATATGCAATATGGTAGTCGTAAGAAATTATCAATGTCAGCAATATACTCAAGACTTTATGCTATACAATATGTCTGAAAGAAATAAATATTGAGTAGAATAATGTATTTAAAAGATATCGAGTTTTCAAATATTCAAACAAGTTATAGTCGTCACCATGGAACAGAAAAAACAATTCTTTGCTATGGTCGTCACAATTTAATAGGCCCATTTTGACATATGCCATTCTAATGTAATTAATGTTGCACGACTCATGATGCGAAGCATCAGAGAGTGCTTTACGATCGAAAAATTTTTTTCGCTTCATTTTGGCGGCTATTTTTATTATTATAGCCTTGATAGTTCACGGAATCAAGATATTTTGCATACTATTGTCGAGATAATTTAATGGAGATTACTTCCATACTTTTTAAAAATTGATTTACTGCAATAGAATTGGAAAAAAACACCAAAATAGGTCAAAAAATTTTCCTGTCCGTCATGTGTGAAACCTGAAAACACTGTAACTTGTGAAAAAATCCATCATTTGAGTTTTTTTTTTTTTAAATTCTAATCGACGATTGTAGGTCACTGAATGCGAATGATTAATTAATTCAGTGTCGTTTAATTGCAATTAATAAAAAACGAAAACTACAAGACTGTATATCTATAGATATTATGTACATTTATTCCACCAGGGGCGCTTGTGCAGTACCTTCTTCCTACTACAGCTGTTTTTTCGGCAATTAATTTTGAACGACTTAAGTTTTTTTTTTTTTATATTTCATAATTAAATGAGCATTATGAGTCGTGCACTTTTGGATTTTCCAAACTTTTTTATTAAACTAAATTTTTAGTAGGCTGTTTACAACCACGTGACAGCTAGAGCTTGCGACTTCAAAGCATTCGGAAGAAATAATGGAATTATTTAATTTTTTATTAAATATAATATTTTTTTTATAATAATTAATTTTTAAATAACACCTGAATTTATTTTCTTTTCTAATTTTTATTAAATATTCAGATGATTTAGAAAAATATTTAATAAATATTCTGTTTATAAAATATTAAGTAATCTATACAATACGATGTGGGGTTGTAATCGATTTGTCGTAAAATAGGTTTCTTTGGTTATCTATCTGTATATCACATGGTTAGTGCCTACCAATGGCATGTGTTAAAATCGGCCTATTAAATTGTGACGACTATAAACTCTAACATTGGTTTCATAATAGACTAAATTATGTAAAGTTTATTCACCCTCGTAATTGTCGATAATGGTATACTATGTAATGTGGAAATAATTGAAGGTGACTAAACCGTAAAATTTTGTAGCGATAATGGTTAAAATCACTGAATGCCTCGTACGAACAGTCCAATATTTAACCACGTACAATACAATAACTGGATGTTAATTGTTACTTCAAGGCATATTTACTCCTCGTTTATCCCTTACATGGACACGGGACACGGAACCTGCAGTGAGTTATGAGAAGGCAAAAACTGTATTATTATTTCTAGAAGCAAAAAGAACAAAGCACTAGGAACTAGCCTTTAAGAATACGATGTATGACTGTTGACGTGCATAGGGCAAGCGTGAGTCACTATCGTGAAATCATCATCGAAAACGAAACAAAGTATACATTCGCCGACGCGGCTGTTTAAAGTTCGAAGTCAAATACATTTTGATAAGTTTAAAACTTGAAGTGCTGTATGAAGAGATGAAACTCATTGTTATATCTCTAACTTCGGCCCAAGACGATAAATTACAAACTCTCCAGTGTACTGTACCTACAGTGGATTTCTGGGTTTGGTGAAGACCTGGTGATCGTCCTGACCCTAACGTGACAATCTATTTTAGGGTGCAATATTTCAGTACTTATGTTTCTGTGTCCATAGCGTAACACAGGATCATTCTTCATTGTTTACAAGTGGATGGCGCAGGTAATTATATCAGATTTACTCTTATAGGTTGCGTTATAGGCAAGATCACAAACGAAGTTACATATCAGTATCAGGAAGACTTGTGTTTCAGTCGACGACGCACAAATCAACCCAATAGTACAAAAAACGCGTCGAATAGGCAACCTAACTTCTTTGGGAAGTCCGTTAAATAGGAAATCCCAGCGGGTATAAGAAGGAACATTTGTTCATTAATCTGTTCCATAAAAATGTCGAATAGTAATTCTTTCGCTGTTAATCGTGCTTGCCCTAGAGAGGCCTCGATGTGGAACCGCCGTATATGGCGCCGAGGGCCGACGGGCACCACTTGCAACACGGCATCAAGCGCAGGTTTACTGAGCCCTGATTGTTTACGAGTGATTTGCACACACTTAAATGGCGCCTGATTAACGAATAAATCTCGATAACTACATGGAGGTTAAGCAATTAAATCATAAATTAATTTCAAGACCCTTTGTACTGAAATATTGCTTGCGCTTTTATTATGTTAAATTGTACTTCACTGCATAGTCTCTTCAATGATAATGTTGACATGTAGTACACCGCCAGTCGCCAGCCTTGTGTCACGTATATTCAGAGCTAAAAACCTCGAATTCAAATAATTTAAAACAATATCCAACCTACTTATAGCGCCCCCTACCGGTAAATGTCATTATCGTTTTTCGTGCAGCCTGTGTACATTTATGATTTTTCAAAATAAGAAATAAAATAAGTAATTTATAGTAAAAATTGTTAATTTATAACAAATATTTCAATTAATAATTTATAAAAGACGTAGGTGTGATATATTGTGCAGAAAAGTTACAATGGAAAATAAAGAATTTTGACGAAATTATTCTGAAGATTTGTACTAGGCGGCCATTACGAATGCCGTCGCAAATTGAAAATGTATTATTTTCATTTATTAAAGATAAGATGATAATCTTATATATTAATGAGGAATGACAAGGTAAATTTTTACATATATATTTTTCCAAGCAAAGGATTTTTAGATTACCATATTGTTCTGTAGCAAGGAATTTGACGTCTTATGTTCATTAACTAAGCTTGTCACCTATTTAGGTGATCTCGCTTATTTAAATCCTTATATAAATCTCTCTTATATAAAGCTATGAACATACAAATAGGATGCTATTTAGCCCCGTGCATGGGTACTAACCCGTTTATACTGAGTATTTACTCACATAAAAGAATCTACTATTGAGTAGGATATACCTAATGGGTATTCACCCGTTCAAATAAGGTTATGACCCTTACATATTGGATATTTACCTACATTACAAGAAATAGGGTGCTATTTAGCCCCGTTCGTGGATACTAACCTGTTTATATTGAGTATTTACTCACATAAAATAATCTACTATTGAGTAGAATATACCTAATGGATATTCATCCGTTCAAATAAGGGACCCTTACATATTGGATATTTACCTATATAACAACTATAACAAGATACTACTATTAAGTAGACGGATACAACGGATATTCACCCATTCTAATAGGGTATTATGTCCTTTACATTGGGTAAATAACCTATATAACAAAATACTAATAATCAGTAGATAGACACAACTATTACCATTGAGTGGATGTAATGATTTTAATGAATGAACATTTTATTGAAGAATCATTCAGATTAATAATGTATATGATACAGGATAGAGATGACAATTTATATCCTTTTGTAATACTCTAGAAGAACCTAAATTTGGTTTAACCATTCATAAGAATTTGGTATCTATGTTGATCAGCCTATTAAAGAGTAATTTACTAAAGGAACTATCTATCTATCTAGATGGTGATAGATAGACTAAAGAAAAAAAAATAGTTTAAAGGAAGAACACTAGCCTCTAGGAAACTGTGGGACGGATAACACATGATTAGACTTTAAAAGTTGCACAAGTCGCAGTTACTATTGTAGCTGTAAAGAGTCAAAAGCCATGCCACATCAGGCGAATGCTTACTGCTCTCGAGCATATGACATGATTGTTTCTTAATAATTTTAAATTATTTGCCTTTATAAAGATAATTTGCTATCAATTATCTTATTACTGGTGCTGGTCATTTATTATGTATAATAAATAATAAGAAGAAATTTCATAGTACAAGTACTGGAACAAATGATCGGAAAAATGGTTTAAGAAACAATGATTGTTCAATTCATATATATATAGTACAATATTTTATAATAACAAATATAACGAAGATATTTACACTTCATCCTATGATAAACTTCATCCAAAAGTTTGAGATACTCATACCAAATAGGGTCATTATCTGACTTACAACAAGCCTCATGCACAAATACCTGTGTCACAGAAAGGCTTGATCGAAGTTTCCTTTAGAATAAATCTTCAATCACAACAGATTTTTAGGGGAGTGGTTAATAATGTGGTCTATTATAATTATAATTTTAAAGACCAGTTGTAACAAATAACTATTGACCCAAGCTTTGCAAGTGGTTAGCTTTAAGAGTCTATTTGTATAAACACTTAAACTCATTATTCTCAAGGAATGAAGATTTTTTCAAAATATACTCGGTATGTGTGTAGAAAGACTTCTCACATCAGTGGTAACATATTGTTTACTCTTAACCAATTTTTTACAATATTTTTACTTTACCAACACCTGATGATGGTGATGTTGGTTTATATTGAATATCTTGGTCTTAATCTTGAGCTTTAAATAAAGCCTGGCATTCCACTCACTACTTACTATTGTTTTCAAGAAAGCATATTTGGATACTAATTCATGATTACCTTAAACAGTGTTTACATGTCTATGGTTAAATGGAAATTCTATGCATTTCAAGTTCTTTCCTTTGGTTTGAGCAGAACACTATATTTATGTTTTTACTAACCTTTTAAAAGATACAAGACCATACATAACTGATTAAGATCTAGGGACATTGTGTCAGTTATATATTTATATAACATAGTTCCTATTTGAAATGTCATAATAATGGACAAGGAACAATAACGACACTTAGTAATTTAGGATCATAGACATAATAAGCTATATCATTCTTTAGGATTTATTGGTTATTTAAAAGATAGTTTGATAATTGGAAATAATACAACTGTTAAGGTTGTATTATACAAGCAATAAATAAATAAAAAATCAAATTGCTTTACCATTAGATAAAAGATTAAAAATCAACACAAGGGTGAAATAAAAAGAAAAAAAAATAAAAAAATATATAATAATAATATTAAAAAATAAAAATTATAATAAATGCAAAGATATGTATATATATATATAACAATTTTAATAATGTTTATCAAAATACTATCCCTCTTACACATAGATATAATTACAGGTGGTAGTTGTCATATTATTTTTATTATCGGGACACAATCAGTTATGTAACATATGGTCATTATTCTCAGTATTTTTGTTATTTGATTTAAATAACAAATCCGATCAACTATTTAAAGTTAAATGCAGCGTTACTTGTGCTTAAAGATATTTTTTCAATAATCATCTTCAACACGGTGAAACCCTAATACCTGTAGGCAACTCCACAGTTATTTCATATAGATACAGCATGGTGTTTAATACCCACATTTAACCGTAATATCAAGGCACATATTGGATTTATTGAATACCCAAAAAATGTTTTTATTTCCATAATACATTCAATAATTTCATAATGAATTTGCTATCACTAAATCAAGATTATACATTGCGAATTAACACTTTGAAGGTTTTTAAATAGATTTATTTACTAGGAAACCTACAAGAAGTATGACTTACATGTCATGACTAAGGTTATACTATTTAAATGGAAATATTCATTTTATTTCTAATAAAATAATTGTTGTTAAAGATTATCTCTGAACGGTTGGGGAGTTTGTGGTAGTACCAGACTGGTCCAGACAGTCCTAAAAAATAGTATTAAAAAAATAAATAAATAAATAAATAAACCTTTCATTTTGGAAGGGTTGCATTTTGGGTCTCATATGAATTTAAAAAAAAAAAAAAAAAAAAAAAATATATCTAAATCCAATTGTTTTTCGTCAACGCTTTACCCTGTATGTTACTCGCTTCCTCGAGGAGCGTTTCGTTTCTATACACGTATCTCAAGATTTTGTTGCTCTACAAGCAATGTTAGACGCAATAATGAAAACGTGATGCTGGTGCTTATAATATTTTGGCCTAAACAGTGTAAATAACTAGATCTATCTGTAGACTGGTTACAATATTCTTTTCATTTTGATATAGATATATATATATATCTAGAATTATTTTTGTTCTTAAAATGCATATTTAGGTTTTCTATCCTCCATATCCCAAGTATGCTATTACTTGGGATAGTTACATCTGATGTATAAATATTTTTAACGAGTTAAGTGTAAAATATTATATATTATTTAGTGGAGATGAAGAAAAAATACTATTTACTTTTTTTGGTTATTGTAATTACTCATATAGTAAAAAAAAAAAATCAATAATAATATATAAGTAATATATATATATATATATAAGTAATATATAAAAACAATAGATATCGTATATATTATGACGTTCACTTGGTGTAAGCCCGTGAATGCCATTATTACTACCGATTCGCCTACATCTGAGTCGAGACTTCTAAAAAGTATACATAAACATAATAATAACATTATTGTATATTAACCAAATTGCTTGTCGGAAGATATTGTATATTAAATTGCCACATGAATTTAAACCTTACTATAACCAGTGTTCAAACAATCTAGTATTACCATTATTTCATAGTAATCATAGTATTTGTCCAGCACATCCTTAATAAAATTACCTAGATAGGCCTAGTAACACTTGAGAGTTGCAAGAATAAGTTTATTTCTTTTATGTAATCTTATAATACAGTGACCTTCCAGACGACAGTTTCTAGATTTTATCAACCACGGAAGATGATGGCATTGATATATCATTTTTTACAATACATACCATTAGAGAGCACGCATTACCACGCTGCTACGCTGACGTCTAAACATATGAGTGTCAGTTAAGACCCTCTTAGAAGGATAGCTGAATGGATCAGATCTAAGTTCAATTTTGTAGTAGAGACGTTACATCAAACGTATACTTGATAACTGTAATTAATATTTAAATAGATATATTAAATTAGGAATTTTAAAAATAGTAGGATTTAAATGTTTTTGTATTTTGTTTAATATGCCCGTTATTTTACAAATCTCTAAACATCTACATGTCAACATTATCATTGAAGAGACTATGCAGTGAAGTACAATTAGAAATTAAACGAACTTACCTAAGTGAAGTTCCATTTCAATTGTACGAACTGCATAGTCTCGAAATGATATTATAACCCACCCACCCATACTTATATACGATAAGTATTACCCATAATATCATCTATGTTGTAAAATAATCGAGCTAATGAACTTACATCTTGACCCCAGGATCTCTAAACTTAATGACATTTACCGGTAGGGGGCGCTATAAGTAGGTTGGATATTGTTTTAAATTATTTGAATTCGAGGTTTTTAGCTCTGAATATACGTGACACAAGGCTGGCGACTGGCGGTGTACTACATGTCAACATTATCATTTCGAGACTATGCAGTTCGTACAATTGAAATGGAACTTCACTTAGGTAAGTTCGTTTAATTTCTAATAGATTGATAGTTAATACAAGAAATCGTTTTAATTTTCGTTATTTTATTATGTTTCTTTGAATTTGTATGAATGAAACTCAGATTTTTTTGTAAAAAAATTAGCATAAGCACAAGCGTAACAATAAGCAAAATTTGATTTTATTTGCATCCAAATAAACATTATTTAGGTTTAGCATTGTTTTGAAAACACAGATATTTAATTATATTTCATTTGTATAGATAAAGTATAAAACAAAAACAGACTCTTAAAATAACAATACTAGCATGCTCTGAGAACAGACCTTTCTTAAATACGTACAAACTACAAAGTTTAGACAGTGTCACATATTTCCCACACTGCAGTTTTTAAATCGCGCTCATACCCACCAAAGCCGGTTCCGCGCAATTAGCAAAACAAGATCGAGAGCATCCAAATTCCTTCAGCGGTAGTAAAGCATCGCGTGCGTGATTTCTTGGAACTATAAGTTCCTTAAATAACCAACCAGTTGAAATACAACTTCTTGTTTGCCGTCCTCGGCGGCGTCCTTTAAACCACTTTTGGAGAATGCTCTCGCGGACCATATTTGGCTACAAAATAACCCATCTTTCGTATCCCCGTGGAATCGATTGTTCGCCCTGGATTGGGAATCGATTGCATTTCTGGAGTTGCTGATGTTTTTCGATTAGAACCGTTTCGCTTATAAGAACATATGGTATATTTGTACATAATATTATGTATCTAGCGTTTTCTATTGTTTTATACATACGGGCGTCCTTTTAGCGATAAATGTAAAACGTATATATTGTTATCATTTAAAGTGTTTTGTAATTATGGTATAATCTTTTAAGTATTGTGTTGGACATTTATCAATAACGTCATTAAAATGAAGCGCTCAAGTCCTCAAATAATTAAATGCTTAACTTACATAAAACTACAGTAATATGCATAATTATTGTGACAATATGTCTAGGTAAATAATTCAATAAGGCCGTAATATCTGGGTCATATTAATAAAGGTGGTTCTTACGTGTTTTACCTACATATTAAAATTGGATCGGTGTACGTCATTGCCAAAAAGTTTAATATTTGTCGTCTACATTCGAAATCTATAGATAACTTTATCTGATTATCAGTATCGACATTGATAAAAGATAAATTTAAAATAAACAGAGCGTACCTACTTATGACTGGAAAATATTTTGTAATTTCCTTTTAAGCAGCTCACGATTTCGGATTAATCATTAACACTATATTTTTGGGCTAAGAAAGTAGCGCATATAACTAGCTGCATAGTCAGTATTTCTTAGGATCACATCCCCTATATCAAATTGAATGGCCTGAACCATACAACACCGTCTATTACGGCTCGGTGCAGATTGTCCCTTGCTTGCAACTTCTTAGTTTTAAGCCTAGCGGTTAAAACCAAGCCTCTCGATCAAGGAGTCCGAGGTTCAAATCCCAGGTACGCACTGATTTTCAATATTATATGCGTATTAAAAATTAATTGTCACTTGGTTTAATGGTGAAGGAAACGTCGTGAGAAAACCTGCATACCTGAGTGATCTTAAAAAAACTTGTTAATGTGAGTTTACCAATAAGTACGTTCTTGGCCAGCCCGGTGGACTATGCCTAGACCAGTGCCCAGTGGGACAGTATTGGATTCTCGACATGTGCAAACAACCTAAACCTAAAAACAATTGGCCGTAATAGGTTTCGATACTGTCTCGATAATAAATATCTTTTCAATTACATAAAAGCCGCTTTTCCATTACCATAAAGACAAGTTACATAAAGATTAATGACTTAAGGGAAGCGTGGGAAGTGTGTCACGTCTGGATCTTATCCTAAAGGGAAACAGCCGCACGTATCAGTTGTATGTGATACAAAGAATCGTAACGTTGCTATATATATAGTTTAAGTCAGTGTTATTCAACCTTTTGTCATGACCCCCTAGGTATTCGATCTTATGGCATGGCGATTGGTATTTGAAAATATTTCGCGACCCCCTAACCTCCGCTGTTTCTAATCTCTATTTATTTGCTAAATGCACAGCTTAATTTACTTATTATGCTTTGGATATGCTTTAAATTTGTCCAACATTTTAATTTATTATTATCAGTTATCGTTTAAATACAAAATTAAGAACGTATTCATATAACATAAGTCTATTAACATTTTCCTACTAAAATATCTGTTTGTACTTTATATTGTTAATGTTTTCACTGAGTGTGCGCAGCCTTCGCGATGCCCTTATATTGACTGCGTTCCCCCAGATAATCGATACACACTTTGAAAAGCACTGGTTTCGATAGATATCGTTACACTATATGCAACGAGCTAACGATATCAAAGAGTGTATTGTTACCTCTCACGCTCCATACACTCGGGATAAGGTAAAGCCTTCCATTAACGCAATAAGGCCACAGCTAAGATGCAGACAATGTACCAGCGATAAGCTGCTCGAGGGTAGATACTAGTTTGCATAATTTCCAATTATGCCTACATCATTTTACTTATCTAACTAAATACATGTAAATTTACGACGTTCACATTGATATAACTAGTAAAAAACGTTTTAAAACGATTTTATTAGCTTGACCTGTATGTATGTATGTAACGGAATCTTTAAACACGATTTTTACCCACTTTGAAAGGTCCGAATAATTTAAAATTTTGAACACTTATCAAGAACCGACAATAATACACGATTTTAATAATTTTGTTCATTCTCCTCAGGATCGTCAGGATTAACGAATTTCCTTGTGCGATTTTAGCATGGTTTTCAGTTTTTAACTATAATTATTATTAGGGTCGTTGATAATCTGGAATTGTTAGTAATAACAAACATAAATCATATTTTTGTTAAACTTTAGCTAAAGTTTTTATTTCGCTAGAAACTAAAATCGTTACGTTTTTATCGAAATAAATGCAACTATTTGCCAAGACCTAACTAGACGTAAAATTCTGCATGCAGTCTACAATTTAGTTTTTCAGACGCGAGTTGAATGACCAGACAATGTGCGATTAAGCGTACATATTGCAGATATTTGGCTTTACTCTATTTTCTTTGATAAGTAAAATAGAATGACACTTCACCGCTTTGAAATTGAATGAAGCCACAAAAGGATAATTTTATCATTAATTGTTTGAATTCTTGACGAATAAAAACATTTTTAGAAAAAATTAACGTGATAAAAAGATAATATTTCAAGCATTTTAGGGATATTACCGAAGGGAGACGTGGCAACACTTTTTACGCAACAGTTTGAATTCACAAAACTGGTAACACGTTCTTGTTAGGAGTGATCAATCTAATTTACTCTTTCTCATCTAAGTATTTTCCTCTGAACCAGTAAATGCGAAGGCGAGTGTTTGCACAAGTGAAGTGAAGTGAAGTGAAGTTAACGGTCGTGAAAGTGCGCGTTTCTCTGAAGAATCCCGTGCCTAGTGAGTCATATGAGAGCAATGTAAGTGTTACGCCGTCACCGCCTCGCGTCCACGCAAGAAATGCTGGATGAACTTCGCGGAACCAGGGTTGCTTATTAGATATTTTTTGCAGATGAATTTGCAAATGTAAGGAATTTCTTTTGATCCCTTTCTCTCCTTTTTATATAGCTTCCGTAGCTATTATGTAGTTGAAATGAGGGGCAACTGCCCCTCTTGTTGATGCCAACAGGTAGAATGCCAATATGTAAGACGTTTTTCAGTTTCGGCAGGAGTAGGGAAGCCGCTTCTTGGTGACACCCTTCGTAGTGTCCTTCGGGATACTAACTAGTACACTTAATATAACCTACCTTATAAGACAACGTTGTTGCCAAAATTATCTACGTACTGTACGTCCCACGTATCATAATCACAAAACATGTGATACCATTTGATTCCTTCTAGAAATTCACAATATGCGATACACAGTAGGTAGAGACGTACGTACATTATCTTACTTTGATAAGATTTACATTTTTATTTACAACAAATATGTACATTTTTCTGATAAACTAAAGTTTTAATTCAGACTGGGTTTGCCAGCCCTGCGTCAAGGTATCTAGGCGACCAGGACGAGGTTAAGACTTTTATCTCTACTTTAACGACTTGTAGAATAAAAACGGAACCTCTAGTGTACCTATCGTACAAAACTGACCGTAATTGGACACTTATCTGGTGTAAGCAGTGTCACATTATTGCATTATAATTATACGTAATTATTTTTCAAACACATCAAATCTATTGTTTGTATACATACCTAGAATTTTATAGAAGTAAATACTAATCAGCAAATAAATATTCGTATCTCTATATAAATGGTTTTTCGTTTGTTCGTCAACCTATTTTCTGTGTTTTGTAAGATGTATAAAACGTGATTCAATGTTATCATTTTTTGGAAATACACAAATTGAAGAAACGCACAATATGAATTTATCCATATTACATTTGCTCAAATTTTCATCACCTACTGATTATAGTAGATTACCGACAACTAGGCGAATACTAATCCTTATACAGGATTACCCGTATACATATGACCTATATGATCAATCACGTCCTTATTTAACTTTATTCCGCTAAAAATAAACTTAAGGTAGCGTTTGTACGTGAAAATGTTTGTGATTACGACGTTGTTGTGCGGAAAAACTGAAAATAATAGTCGGAAATAGCTCTACCCAACCTTGCACCCGCTTCGTGGATCAATAGAGCCTTGAACTTTCCAACGACCGTAGAGCTCACCAAATTCGTTTATCCTCGCCATGTTGCTAATGAACAATTTTGGAAAATAAATTATCTGACGACATCGATATACTACTATTAAAGACGTTATTAGTAGTATATCGATGTCTGACGATGTCAAAAAATGTAGGTGTAACTTGACGTATTTGTTATTCCATCTATTTCGAACTGAACTTTTAAATATAACACGACAAAAAAGGTTTAAATATAAAAATAATATAATTTGTGATGACTACAGAATTTACTTACCTACATTACCTACTTACCTACATTTTAGGAATAGCTTAATAACATGCTTAATTTTTAACACTAAACTATATTTCTAATAAGAATTTACGAGTAGAACATTCAATTAAGAATTCAAGAACGTTATTAATAAGGTTATCATTTGGAACGAAACTTACAGACATATAAATATAAGTTTAAGATCAATATATTTGTAATCAATGAAACCTTGTCCTTTCTTTCTGGATCAATAAAGCCTTGAACTCGGCAGAATCGGCACGGCCAAATTCCACGATTCAGTTCATTCCGTGTTATAAAGACGGTCTTAATTTTCATCTGCTAGTTGTTGCATGTAACTACTACCTGTAAAATACTAGTCGATATTTTGCAATATACAGGGTGAATTTTTAAAACGGGCCTTCAGGGCCAAATCCGAAACTATAAGGATTAGCGAAAAATGCTGAAAGGAGTTACGAGGCCGATTTTGATAAAAACTAAAATTGCATCATTATTTTTTTAAAATAACTTTTTCCCTAGCCGGGAACTATTTAATCACTTATCTATTTTTATTAAAAAATAAATCCTAAAAACGGCGGTAATTTACTTGCCAAACTATTACTTTCTCATACTAAGCCGTATGTCACGGTTATAACATCGAATAATTAGTTGATTAACCAACAAATTCTTCAATGGAATGACTTACGTATGTTTCTAAAGAATTACACATAAATAATTTGTTATGTATAATCCTTAAGGATTAGTATGGCAATGTATGGAAAAATATGTATTTTCTTCAAAATTTTCCTTTTCCTTTAATTTGTCACATAACATTACTTCCCAGAATTTGATCCTTATAAGCGACACTATCAGATGGTGGAATAATATAGAGGGTGTATTTTTTTTTAAAATTAACTCGTTCGATTCCCGGCTAGGGTAAAAGATATTTTAAAAAACTAATGATGCGGTTTTAGTTTTTATCAAAATCGGCCTCGTAACTCCTTTCAGCATTTTTCGCTAATCCTTATAGTTTCGGATTTGGCCCTGAAGGCCCGTTTTAAAAATTCACCCTGTATAACTAAAGGTGAACTAAATACGCTCAAAAAAATTGGAACATTATTACAGAAAAATATCAAAGATTTATTAATCCAAAATCATCCAGGCCTCTATTTACCTACATTCAATTGTTTTTCTTGCGAAATGTAAAGGAAATGAAAATTAGACATGTAAGGCGTTAATAACATGTTATATTTTAATTAAAAATAAATAGAAGATTGATATAACAAATGATTTATTGGAAACTAAATACTTAGTGCATGAAGCATAGATTAGTAAAGATTACTCACTCCTAACAAGAAAATGTACCCAGTTTTGAGAATTGAAATAGTTGCGTAAAAAAGTTTAGCCACGTCTCCGTGCTAAAATGTCCCTAAAATATCTGAAATAATTACTTATTTATTACTTAAATTACGTAATTATTACATAAATTAGTTATTTATTCGTAAATTTTCCCTAAAAATGTTTTTATTTGTCAAGAATTCAAAAAAAGAACTTACTAAAATAAGCCGTTTGTGGCTTCATTCAATTTCAAGGCGGCGAAGTATCTTTACTAATCTATGGCATAAAGAGTAAGAAATGTAGAGTTTTTAAAGTGCGTCTATACAAGTGTCATACATAGATACCAAGTACCTGTGATAAAATTTCGTCATTAGTCTTATCATAATTTCGGGCATGTGAACCTTGATAAGTATTAGTTTTTAGGTATGTTTACTTCATGCATTGCGATGATGAAAGTTGTTCCGCGAATCACGATTGCGATAAGTCTACGATAGGCATATGATTGGTCACCTTGTTTGCTCCGTTTGCTTTTCAATCACTCTGATAACGTTATCGTAAGGTAATATTAGAAACTCTTCAGATTTCTAGGTACTTATTACTATTGATCCGGTTTCACAGTAGACCTACTGTTCTCATTTAAGAATAAGAAAATGGTAAATACCCAATGACTCTACCTAAATGTAAAAGGTCGCGGATGATTCAGTGGATTAGTGATTCATGTTTGTGAATGATTTTTAGAAAATTTTGATCTTATAGATGGTTGATAAAATCTCTATAAAATCTCACTAAAACAGTTACCGTTATTAAGGAATCTACAAGTCAAAACTAACTAATTTCTTCGCCTAGAACACCTGTCTTTTGTCATGCGCTAACACAATTCTATGTACAATGTAAACAAAATTATTGAATGAGAATATAACTTGCCATATGATTCCCACCACTACATCATTCACGGGAACGATTGCGCTCGCGGGCTGCATGCGCGGCTACTCACGCCAGTCGGAAAAGCGAGAAAAGCGTGGACTCACCTGCGTGGGGAGCACAGTCTCCCGGCCCAGGGGTATCGACATTTTGCTAGCGGCGCCGCCGGCCGCGCCCCGGCGCCCGCCCGCGCCGCACCATCCACCGACCCGCCGCCACGGGCCGCGCCGCCGCCGGCTCCGTCGATGCCTCGTACACCAAGAAAAACACTTTCCCGAACACGAATTTTCCACCGAGCGACGTAATCCAGCACTTCACAGACAATTCCAAATTATCCCCACATCACGTATCGATTTTCATTGAAAGCACGCGATAAGGGAGCACTCGTAAATAAAACAATACAGCTGGGAACAGGCGTGCGTGGAGCGACGGCTCGACGGCGGCACACGAGTGACACCGGTCCCGATACGCGCGAGCGTGCGACTGGCGCGTTGGCCGCGCATCGCCCACTCGCCGACGCCAACCCCACGCCTTCCAGCGGCCCTCGTGCGCCGCGGATCGCCCGGCGCTTTACTATGATGCCGCGATCGCAGTTCGGGGTCGCGGCACAGCCTCCTTCATCTCAAGCCCTCCGGCTGATCATACGGACACGTGCCGCGGCCACGGGCGTAGTGCGATTATCGAGCGCGAGTACACATGCGCAATGCACACCACTATCACCGCCGAGGCTCATTCATTTGTATCGCTTCGCCCGGTACACAGTTACCTACACACCTGAATAAATATTTTGAAACCCATAACAATACAACGTTTTTTAAAAATGATTATAATATCGATTCTCCAGATCGGTGTGAACTATATTATTTAGACGCGTCTTGAATAAAATAACGTAAATTACAAATTTTAATACAAGGACAACCATTAATCGATTTACTTTTATCACATCAAGAGGTTTTTATGCTTCTATTTAAATTAAAAAGATGCCAGTAGAAAAACTAATTATTCTGAAACAAAACAGAATGGATCCTAGATATACCTAGTCATGTTTTAGATAGCTCACTTTCATCGTGAAATAAATATTCCATCATCATGATTAGCTTACGAAATGGTAGAGATTGTAGAGTCCCTTGGCATTATGCCAACAATTTGTAGAAATTTTCTTTTTACCATAAAGTGGACATATAAATCAATAAAAATAAATAATAAATTCATGTCAATATTAAATGCTATTGAAGTACAAGAAGCATATTGCAAGAAGACTAGACAGATTTCTCGGTAGGATTTCTAATCAGATTGGAAGGGTGCAAGGCGTGGATGCGTGGGCGCAACTCGAGGCTGCGAACTTAATCGGTAGCTCGCCCACTTTTCCTTTCCGCTACGTTCACCGATCCAGATTACGTCATTATCCTAGACCAAGAGTCAGAATTGTCAAAAATTACTTTATCCAAAATAATCTAAATAAGTCAATTTTTACCACGCCTTTATTAGCTTGACCTGTGTGTATGTATGTAATGGAATCTTTGAACTCGATTTTTACCCACTTCGAACGGTTACATTAATTAAAATTTTGAACACTTATCAAGAACCGATGACAATACATGATTTTAATAATTGTGTCCCATTCTCCTCACCAGGATCGTCAGGATAGCGATTTTAGCGTGGTATTTAGTTTTTGAACTATAATTATTATTCGTAACTTGATTGCAATTGCATTACTCTTAGAAAATCAGCGCAATTTTTTTATAAGTACCTATTCCTTTTATATGACACAGTCCTCACATGACTCTGTTTTGGTTTAAACAACATGATCAGATACAAGAGTTTTTAAGACAATTTTAAAATAATTTCTATAATATTATTAATGCCAGTCTCGCAGTACGTAGGTATACGACATTCCCGTGTAGTTTTTATTTTACTTTTTATTTTGGTTTATCTCCATGCATTTTGTATTTTATTTTATTCCTAAATTCAAGTAATTCATAGTAGTAGGACGCGTAGGTTTCATTCCTCGGTCTAGGATTACCATTTGGGCTGGTCATTCACTAACTCCAAAGAGACGTGGGAGGGAACTAGTATTCACTACCAACCTTATTAACTGTAGCTAATTACGTAACAGGTGATAAGTATCATTGCAATAGTTATTCATGTTACGTTCAAATCATGCTGCAACTGTATTGTTTAGTAAGAGGTGAATAGATAGGGTCATGATTGTGAATTACGGGACTGAAATGAAACTTCATAACATTTTATTACCAATAAATATTCTAATTCTTCAATTTCGATTTCTGAGTATTTGTTTTAAGGCATGAAAATTATATTTTATTCTACTACTTTAAATCAAAACTGCTTACAACTTTTTTTTTATAATATTTTTACAAAGCGTCAAATTATAAACTGGTGAACCGTTTATTTACTCATTATTATTTAGTTATTTTGAAAAAATCTTGTACTAGATCAGGATCACGCACTGGGTGTTCCATGCCTTGAAAAAAAACACGTTTCTTGTTTGGGCATCTCTTAAACATCCACTTTAGTTTTTTTTGTTCGAATATCCGATGTAATAAAGTATTCTACAAAAAAACTGCATTAAAACTATGACCACACATCGTTCACTCCTTACGTAGTTCATATAGATATCATCTCTTATAGTTATTACTTACAATCGAAAACATGAATCATAGATATATGTTATTCTATCACAAGTGCAATGCAAAGTGCTATATTTGCATAACGTGCTAACATACACGGAAGAAAATGTCAGTTTCGCAATAATACTGTAAGAATTTTCTACGCACTATGGCCAAGGATTCGCCGATATTTTGAAAAGCTCTACATTTTATATAACCCTTCCTTGGCAGTCGGGTATTAGTCGAGACAAACCGTTATTTCAAATAGGAGATACAAAGGACACCGTAAAGGGAGGCACGAAGTAGGTACCTAGTTACTTTACTTAGTGACTTTAAGGAAGAATAGTCCATCATCATTTAGCCAATACCATCCCACTGCTGGGCATGATTCTCCGATAAACATTAAAATTGTTAATAGCCTCAATCTTACTCATAATTGAGAAAGCATCCGGTCAACTAAGTCAATGTTTTTTCTACGTGTCTTTAAATTAATTTTTATTTAACGATTTTGCTTACTGAATAGGCACAACAAGTACAAATTTCTAGTAGGTAAATAATTTTAATGTATGCATATTGTGAAAGCAAACTTAACGCGCAGAGTTATGACAAATATGTTAATCGATATACAACTAAAATAAAATGCCATACCTGAACACCATCCATGGCGCCTTCCATAAGCGTCCACCTTCCGTAGGTCGTCATTTTGATTGCACTACTTTAAAAATTACTAAATTATAGTCTAATAATGATCACGTGACACACGATTGCTTCATTAACGAACCATGTATTCTGTTAATATTAAAATAGTCCTAACAAAGTCAAGCCACCACGGACGCAAGTTCACAACTGCTGTGCTATGTGACACTGACGACAACTATTTAGTGCTTGATTAGCACAAACTGCGAATCGTTCGACCGACCAGCCCGTAGGCACTTGTTCACGCAGATTGAAATTGATTGCCCGCTAAGAGTCGCATTCATTGACATGATTGAGGAGAATGGATGAAATGGACCTTGCGAGGTTGTTTGCTATCATTATCAATATCAGAACGTACATATTACGTGCGACAGTAAACAATCACGTTGACTCTGGCTACCGTGGGATACGTAATCGTTGTTTGCGTTTTAATTTAGAACGATTGACTCCAATATATGCATGTAAGGACTTGATTGCCAGTTCAACATTGCTATACAGTATAGAGGACATTACGACGACTTAGAGTGTTCAATTCAGTTGTAACAATATTTTAGAGTCCGTGAAACGAGTTCATTTAAGGATGCCCTACCGAAGCTCTTTTGTCACTTAGCTTACCGTTATGAAAATTATAATTAAAGCCCAATTACAATTTCTTTAAAACATGTTTTAACACGTTTAAAAATTATTAAGAAGTATAAACTGAGACAATTGATAATACAAATTTTAAAGTAATACAAAAAAATAATAAAAACACATAAATATGGCCATAAAAGTGTATTTTCAATTACACTGGTACTACAACAATATACTTATTAAGAGAGAGGTCTGTCCGTAAATTATCGATTACTACGACGCTTCATTCTCAAATCTCGTTCAATTTCGTATTGACGTAAATCTGCTCTTTCCAAAAAGTCCTGGCGCTCCAAGTACCTAAAAATAAAAAAAAACGCATTGAATAAAACCCCTTGGAATTTAATATAATGTAACATTTAAAGACGTAATACAATATATAGTCAACGTAACTTTTTATTATATATTCCAAAAAGAATGTTTATCAAAAATGATACTGTATTCTGATTAACTTTTGTCCCGGAATTAAGCTGATCTGAGCTTTTATATAATAATACTATTTATATTACTTTTTTTTTTTATAATATAGGAGTAGCAGACGAGCATGCAGTCCACCTGATGGTAAGTGGCTACTGCCGCCCATGGACATCTGTATTGAACCCCAGATAGGATTAGATATAGATATCCTACCTGAGGTCGGCCATAAATTCGCAGCTACCCCTGAGGACTAAGCTGGAATGCCTCGGAAAAGTATGTCTCCCTTACCACACCTTTCAAAACGGAACACAGCAGCCCTTAACACTGCTGTTATTAGGCAGAAATATGTGTGGCGGTGGTGCCGCCGGAGTCGAACCACAAAGGGTTCTACCACCTCCTTTACTTTTACTTTATTACTTTATAACAATTAACTTTAATCCAGTGATATGAAATTCATCGTTCCCAACTCCAGGTTGAATTGGATAGAAAACTTGAATTCGAATGTAAATTAAAACGAAATGAATAAGCCATATATTAGCAGCAAAAGAACACATCCTAGGAAATGTTCTTAAAGATATGTGAGGTCTCAGTGGCGCCTAAGCTCGCCGGAGGCTGGGGAGAAAATGTTGAACGAGATCCTGGGCAGAAACTTGAATAAGGCAACACAAGCTATGAAGTTTTACAAGCTTTTACAAAGGTCTACAAGGAAACTTGTAAATTTGTACATCTGGGTCTCCCCAGGACCAGAGCTTCGGGGCGGGCAGCCCCTTTCCCTCTTTGGTCCGCTAATATGATGTAATGTGGAGGTAAAGCGTCTTAATATAAGATAGGTTTACGGTAATATTAAGTTACTCATAATAAAGCTATTAACTAAGAAAGACGCCTTTTATTCGAACCTGCCTGCAACATCACTACAATGAGGTCTACACAAATATGTAGATACACTTGGCTGTCATAGACATGTCATCCTAAAAAACATGCTAATACAATACAGTCCATTAGCCACATGTATCTGAGAAATGTAAACTTACCCATCCTTTCCCTTATTGTGACTGTGAATTTCTTCTTCAATACCCTCTTCCTTTTTGTACGTGACCCAGTCAAGTTTAGATTTTTCCAGTGTGGATAACTTATTCTTTTTATTTAACTGTTCCAGCACATTTGACAGGCCAGCGCCACGACTTCGCGATGGTCCTACTTCCTTAGTAGCTGAAAATGATAGAAAAATACTTTCATTTAATCATTATTGGAAATTACGAAATGTGTTCATCTTCAGTACTTTCATAAATGCTGGTCACTTAATTGCATATCATAGTTTTTGGGAGTATTTTTTATATCATATGATTGTACACATATTACTTTCCAAAACATTTCCAGACACCTAACAGTTAACGCTAACATATCTTTATCATATCCACATACATATGATAAAAAAGTTCTGGTGAAAGTGGTAAACACAAAACAGAAAAGAATTACCTGATGAACTGTCAGTAGACTTAATTTTCTCCTTTATAACGTCGTTCTCCACCACAATGGTTTCACCAGCAAATTCAAATATCCTTTTCTCTCTCTCTTTATTATCATCTATTTTTGAAGTGTCATTCTTCGTAGCTGTCACAGCTTTGCTCGGAGTTACTGCTGTAGTTTGTGACGGAGTTGTGTTTTGTGTAGTAGATTTAGGTTTTGTATCAGTTCCTTCTAGAAATTTCGCCCAAAGATCTTCTTCCCGTTTTTTGTCTTCTTCTGGATTAGCAACTGCTTCAGTCGACTCCTTTTCTTCTTCATCTATATCATTATTTGCATTTGAGGGTCTCATTTTCTTTTTGCCTTTTCTACTTTGTGTTGGCTTACGTTTTTGACTTTTACGTTGTTCCTGTTCCTTTTCGTATTGTAAATCAGTTTCGTCATCGGCCGACTCTTCTTCCGAAACCTTTTCAGGCTCCTCTGGTACATATTCATCGTCACTCTCGCTTCCTGATGACATCTGTAAGTATAGAAATCAATCAAACATGTTGCGTAAAAAAAATATCCCACAAAAAAAATTTGCTAATACCTTTTTTGGGTTTCATGTTTAACCTTAAAATTATAAAATGAGGTAAGTAAAATCACACATAACATTTCATATTGTCAATATTTATTTACGTAAAATTTACACAATCTTTTTCTTGTTTCTATTTCTATTTTTAACATTGGCTACTTCATAGAAGTTGCTTCCTGTCTTTGTACGGCGTTGTGATCTTTCTATTGCCCTTCTTTGTTTCGCAGTCACTTTCTTTACAGGCCCGTCAGTCGGATTTCCTTTACGTTTCTTTTGATTCTGTGGTAAATCTTCCACAGTAAATGCACCACTTCTAGCTTCTTCGATCTTTTTACGCTTTAATTTTGTAACCGTCTCAGGATCGTTTGTCAAATAATCTTCTACGTCACTGCATTTGTTGCTATCATCTCCATAGAAATCACTAATGTCTGAAGCTTCACTGTCACTCTGTTCATCATCCTTTTCAGTCCCATTTTGTGATTTCTGATCATCATTCTGTACATCTATATCCTTAAGCTCTTCAGGTATGGTAACTTCCTCTAGTGGTTTAACATCATCATCATTATCAAATTGTAATCCCACTCTTATTTTTGCAAAATCTTGAGCAATTAATAATTTATTAACAATTAGTGAGGGCTTATCGGGTACTTCTTCATTTGATTCTGATTCAGCAACTTCTTGTGTTTTCTCCTCTTCATTTTTATTTGCAACATCATTCTGAGTTTCACTTGGAACTGTGTCTTTCTGTTTTTTGGATAAAGGTATTTCAAAACCTTCTGGGGCAACATAAAACGGTAATTTCCCTCTCTGCTAATCATTAAGAACCATTTTAGCGACTTGATCAATATCAGGTTCACCTTTTTTCAGTAGTTTTCCAGACCTAGCAGCCATTTTTTCCAAAAATTCTGTGGCAGTTTCCCATCCATCTACTTTGTATGTCTTTACTAGATATTCTTTTCTGACTCTTTTTATAACTTCTTCAATATAATCTTCTGGATTTTGTACTAGTTCTACTCTTACAACTCCTTTTAGAACTTTCTCTGTGTCAGTTTCAGCAGATGGGTACACAATGCCTGGACAATCTATCAAGAATATTCTTCTCATCAACATGATGTATTGCCACACTTTAGTTTCACCGGCAATAGGTGCCACTTTGCATACTTTTTTAGCCCGTAGAGTATTTATAACAGAGGATTTACCGACATTTGGATAGCCAATCAAACCTACACTTATTTGCTTTTTATCTATATGTAACTTTGCAAATTGACGCAGTAAGTTAATCAAGGAACCTTTTCCAAATGGGTGCGTCATAGATGCGTGAAAAGCTATAGTCGGGTACTCAGCACTTAAAATAGCTACCCAACGCTGAGTGACCCAATTTGGTACTAAATCCACCTTGTTCAAAATGAATATTAAATGTTTATGTGGCTTTTCTTCTCGCAAGAATTTCTCAACATAAGGACTTCTTGTACCCATTGGATCTCTGGCATCTAACACTTGTAACAGTACGTCGGAGGAATCAACAACTTTGTAAAGTTCATTCCAGATTCTTCTGCTCATACCAGCACCAAACACCCAGTCTCTCTGTCCTTCTTTAACACCTGTATCTTCACGAACTCTATCAATATCTTTATTTTCATCATACTTTTCTACACTTTCCTCCACTGCTTTTGATAATGAGTGTATATCACTGACTTTAAGATTGACTCTTTTTCTTTGCTTCTTGGGACCAAATGTCCTATCAAAGCCTTCTGTATCGAGTAAATGTACCCTCGCGTGCTTCGCTTTCTCATTCAATAATGTGATGGGCAAGTTTGTTGGCTTCATGACAACTTGGTAAGGGTTCCTTACTGCTGCTCCAAATTCATCTTGAAACTTCTGTAGCGCACTTTGTGATATAACCCGTGAATTTCCAAACCACTTTTGATTAGGTTCGACCCTAGCTTGCGTACCCGAAGGCACCCAACCTTGAAATGGCGCAGGTGTCAATATTTTACCAGTTTTATCACGTTTAGCTTTAAAGTTGCGGTACATCTGCAAACGTTTGATTGTTCCCTTGGTCCTGGGTTTCCCTACACCCTTCAGGCCTTCTGTGGGTCGATCTGGGTTCATAGAATGCCCAGACTTATTGAAACCTTGCTTCCGGGGCGCACCCGGCGTAGATCGCACTTTACCCATCGTAAGTTGTTATTAAAACTAAACCACTTCTTGAAATAAATAGAAATAATAACGCAATACGCAACACGCGGTAATCTCACAATGCAATATTAGGTTATCGATAGAACATCTGACAGAAGGCTAAACGTACCAACTTCACACTCATATAAATTGAACAAAAGAAAAAATACCATCAACTTTCTCACGTACCTTGGGTTATTTCCTGCGATTAATTATATACTTTTTACAATATAACGATAGTTTCAAAGTGTAACGAAATTACGAAACGTTTCAATAAGATTTCAACATACAATGATTGACGCTGAATTCAAAGCATTTATTTGTATTTATTCCTAACTTCACACAGTAAAATCATCTGTATTGATATTCGTTCGAATTCACGTACAGGTTGAATTATTTTAATTTTTATCACATAAAATGAAGTAAATTTAAGAAAACATGACGAATAGTTATAATATTTACGTTTTTACGTATTCTGTTATTATTTATTCTTCCGATTACCGGATCTAGACAAAAAGTTTTTATACTTTGTCTTTGTACGTGTACGATTTTACTGTGAAAAGAAATAGAACTCGAATAGAGCTGTCACTAGTCACTATCGTCTAATGTCAATGTCAATTGTCAATCAATTGTATTGTTCTGTTCCATCGAATTGTGGATTTGTGGTCGACGCAAATGTAAATTGTTAGAAAAAGTGGTTTCTCAAATAAAAATAAACGTATACACTTTTTCTCTTCATGTAGGCCATCACAATACAACCAGTGGTCGAGGTTTTTCGAAAAGCGACTTGCTTTCCAAATTAGTTTTTGGTGGTACAAAAATTTTGAGCATAGAACTAAATCAGTCCCGATGCCTTTAAGCATCAGAACGCGAAAGACAACATGTACGACATGTTGTCGGAGTTCCGAGTGTCAGAGTTTGATTCATTTGTTGATATATTGAAATTGACTCCTGGCGATCCTTTAGATACGTTCGGCGAGATGTGGTACCCCGTGTTTCTGTGGTCACTGTGCTCGTCAGTGTTTGTGCATACTTGTGCCGCGCTAGTGGCGTTTGGAACTCTTAGGAAACATAAATATGGAAAGTTTTTTCCCGTCCTATTAATAGTTATGGGTGTGGTAGGCCCGGTGACTTCAGGAGTGGCAAGTAGTGCGGCAGTTGCCTTCATATATCGTGCTGCGAACTTGGCAATGCCACCCATCCACGCCATGATATGGGGCATAGGACAGACTATATTGGGTGCCGGTATTGGATTCACAAGAGTTCTAGCCACTTTGTAATTATAATCCTTAACATTGTATATCTATCCTTGTATTGTTATAGCCTAAAAGTGTTTAAAAGCGTAAAATATATGGTTGAGTAAGTTTGAAGTCAATTACCTTAGAATATTGTTAGTAAATTGTTGAAGAAATGTTTGGAATTGTATGTAAATGTAACTGTGTGACGACTCGTTTGTTACACAGTTCCTTACAGCAATAAATACTCGTTACAGTGGTATATCAAATAACAATTGATGCACATAGTTACAAAGATTATATATATTACATAATACTGTATTGTGTAGATAGGTATAGAGCTTTCACGTGTATAAAAGTGAATTTATTTTGCTATGTCAATAGAATAATAAAGATAATTTTGCAATGCGACTGAAAAATATTGTATTGGTGTAATATTTAAAATGAAATAACATGTGAGAATTTATTTATAATTGTAAATACATGTTCTGTAATTGATAATTGATTTGTACTATATGTTCAAAAATTCCATTAGCTCCAAAAATTCATGTTTATTATAAATTGCAAGCATTCCATTCTGTTAATATCCTTTGAACTGCATAAGGGTTCAACTACTCAAGGTAATTCATACTAAATTAGAATATTTATTCATTACAGCAGTAATATAATTATTGTTTAATTAAAATGTGATGTGGTAATGACTCCTAATAGACTTAATTAGGCCCACCGAGTACTTGTTAAATGTAAATTAGCTGCAAACACTGGAGGTCATGGATACTTGCAACTGTGTTATTTTGCAAATGTAAATATATTAAGGTTAGTTGATGTAATGTCGGTGATACAATTGCAACTTGTACGGTGATTGCAAAATTGTTGGGCCTTTTAAAATCCTACTTTTAGTGTGTTTGAGAATAATAACAAATGATTATTTACAAAACTGACATTTTGAAAAAGTTGATACACCGAAGTTGACTAGTTAACATTTCAAGTTTTGCATATATTTTTATTATTGGGTTATAATATGATACAATACAATTTGTTATATTATTTTTTATTTTTTTTTATTGTAATAGTGTTTCTTTTTGCATGTATACAGTATATATTGACATGACATATTCATACATATTTTTTAAATTAAATTTACCAAGAGTGTGTACTTATAGGCATACATAAATACACACACTCTTATGTTGCAATATCATTACCATTTATAAGGCAGTCTGTTTGCCAATTTATGCCAATTAAATTCTCCAACAACGTCAATCATACAATTTTACCCCGCCACCGATATTACCTCTAATAACCTTATCAATTGTTATGAGAAAAGGAAGCAATTTTTTTACATTAGTAATATATAATTAAATTGTGTATACTCATAAATTAATAATTGTACTTATCAAAATTAATTTGATGATTTTTATTTATTTATAGCGTAATCATGAGCAAATGTTTTTGCTTACGTATAATTACTTTGTATATGGGCTTTATTTCAATTGGTGTAGTTAATTAATATTATTTATGAACTAGATTATTAGGGAAATGGTACAAAATAAATGAAAGGTGTTGGATTGAAGCAGATGATAATTACAAGTACAGACCATTGCCATCAATAAACTAAATTTGGGAAAATTTAAAAACATTAATTAAATACTGTACATCTAGGTAATACTAGAATAATTTTAATAATGAATCTGGTTAATGGGTTAATATTGGGTTTAATATGGTTATCAATATAAACTGTATAATATTATTATCTAGTTTGTAAATTATACCTTATGTGTCTTAGCCTGAATAATATTTAAAAAATCATTTTATATGAAATCTCCATATATCTTTATATACAAAAACTTAAACACACAATCCTATTTTTCCATTGATCCCATTCATTATAAGTTTCTTTATAAAAAATATAGGGCACCTTGATTATTTATTAAATTATGCCATTTAATTATGATCACACTCCTGCAGTGTAGTATGAACAATGAAAATAAGCACAATTTATTATAGGGGGAATTGTATTCCTTTTTAATTTGCCGTGTCACACACTGAAGTTATATGAATGTTTTTGTGATTGACATATAATGATGATGTTGATGATTCCATCAAATCCATGTAGCTAAAATTGATATTATAGTGTCTGTGTATCTGTAAACATGTTAACATATATTGTAGGTATATATTACTATTGTAAGATCACAATTTTTGTAGATATATGTAGTTTTTGGTAATATATAAAATGATACCTTTCAATATCTATACAATGGTAATAAAAACTGGATTTGATATTTTGTTTTATTGTAATTTATTGTTAAAAAGCTTTAACCTCTAATAATTGAATATTTTTTCTAATAAAACAATGTCACTTGTTGTACAATTATATTAATTTATTTCAAACAATATTCTACTTAGTTTTTATTTTTCATTAAAATAGTATTAAGTACACTGGGGCCATACCTTATAATTTTCTAATAAATAAAATATAAAATCGTAAGTTCATTATGTTACACAAAAAATCACAAAAAGTGTATCACAGAGTACTACCGTGTGAAAATTTAGAATGTTTAGTATGGAGCTCTTCATACCGGATACTATCATCATCTTCCTGGCTCACTTCATGAATTGTTTCTTCTAACATCAGTGGCAGCTCCAACTCTTCTCTTGACAAAGAAATCTAAAAATATAAAAGAAATTACATAATTATGCGGAAGTAATCTCAATAAAATAATAAGAAAAATTACATTATTTGTTTATTCCCTAGTTAACTAAAGTTAGTTACCTCATGAACCTTATAACTATCAATGTCTCTTCTACTTAACCGGTCAACCTGTCCTTGTAGTGATTTAGTTTCAGCTGTTGCATCTTGTAAAGCTAATTTAAGATCTACTATTTCTCTTCTGGCATTTGATAGCAATCTCTCTGTTGTTTTCACCTTCTCTAACATCTCATCTCTTTCAACCTCTAACTTAGCCTTTGTACTAGAGAGATTCTTAATTCGATTTTCGTATAATTTCAACTCTGAATCCATTTCATTGACCCCTGCCATTTTACTACTGCTTTCCCGTTGCATAGTATTACACATTTGTTTAAGATAGGATATATTTTGTTCAAGGACTTGTTTTTCTTCTGTTATTAATTTCACTTCATTCTCTAATGCATTTATTTTACATGCCATAGATGCTATGCGGCTAGATTGGCTATCAATCATATTTTCCTTTTCAATCAGTTTTGATTCCAAGTCTTGAACTTGTCCAACATATGTTTGGAGTTGTATAGATTTTGAAGCAGACTCACTTTCTAAGGAATGGTTAGTATTTTCTAATATATTTGCTTCTACTGACAAGCTTGCGAATTGTTCCAACATATCAGATCTTTCAGCTTCTTTTTGTGATAGAAGCTCTTCTATTCGCCTAATTTCAGCAACATAATGTTGTAACTGTTGCTTAAGACTTTCTACATTTTTCTTGGATTTATCTAACTCTATTTTATTAAGTTTTAATGCTCCATTCGCATCGGTCAAACTATTTTGCAGATGTTTATTTTCCATGACTGCTGTGTCTAGCTGTTGAGTTAATCTCAAAATCTCGCCATTTAAAAATGTTAGTTGGGTTTCATAATCTGCTATTTTATGTTCAGTAACCTTCGTCATATTAAGTTTCCTTTTAAGATCAGCAATTTCACTTTCTAACTTACTTATATCATAAGTTTGAGATTTAATCTTAGTTTCAAGACTACTCAGAGTTTCAGTTTTATTATCTAACTCCATAACCAACTTATCACGCTCTTGATCTAGAACTCTAATGTTATCAATTAAGCTGCTCTTCTCATTCTTTACAACTAACAATTCTGATTGTAAATCCTTGCACCTCCTTTCCAAAGTATCAATTGTATCTTTTGATAAACTAAGTTTCTTTTGAACAGACAATAATTCATTTGTACATTCATTATTATTTCTCTCTGTTTCTAATTGAATATTTTTAATTTGATTAGCCAATGTTTTTTCTTTGACTACATCTGTTTGTATTCTTTTTAGCTGTTCCCTTAGAAAATTGCACTCGTCTTTGAGTTGATCAACTGAAGCTTTTCCTGTTCGATTGGTCATTTTATAAGAACAATTTTCTTCTTCTAAATGCTCAACTTCCCTCTGTTTAAATGCAAGATCTCTTTTCAATTTATCTACCAATTCCATAGCCTCCTTATATCTGTTACAGTATTCCTGTTTATCTTTCTTTAGAAACTTAATTTCATTAGATAGCATTTCAATGTTTTCTTTAAGTTTGTTAACATTATCTTTAGCACTACTGGTTTTCTCATAATTTGCGGAATTTATTGCTTTATAATGACTCAGTTGTTGGGAGAGAGCAATATTTTCTTTGGATAGCTCGGCATTTTCGGCATTTAAATGATTAATAAGATCTTGATATCCCTGTTTATTACATTCATCTTTATTTGTTACCCTGCACCTTATTTCATCATTCTCTCTTTTTAGCATGAGTATTTTTTGCTCACTCTCACATAACTTTTTATGTAAATCTCTTATAAATGAGTTTTCAGATGATACATTTAATTTGGAACTATATGTTCTGTCTTTATTTTTTATGTGATTGTTAAAAACACTTATGGTATCTGTTAATTTTTCTTGAACACTCGCCATATATTGTTCATATTTTCTTCTTTCATCTTCAAGCAGTTTTTGTAGTTCATCCTTAACAATACATCTTGGATTCTCAAAATGCTTACATTGTGATGCCACTTGACTTTCAAAACTCCTATTAACTTGAGATAAAGAGACTATTTTATCTTGCAATGTTTTGTTTAACTCAACCAGATCTTTTATCTCTTTTTGCAATAAATCTCTTTCTTTTACTGTAACATTGAACGATTCCTGAATTTTAAGTAGTCTAGAAGAATTTTCTCTTGGTAACTGATGGGTAATTTCTCTTTCCAATTCAGAATTTTTAATTGTTAGACTTTCTAATCTTGTTTGCATAAAATTCATCTCATTCATCAGAGTAGCTAGTTTCTTATTGCAGTCTTCTTCAACTTTTAATGCTAATGCATCTACTTTTTGAAGTTCTTCCTGTAAGTTTTTATTTTTATCTGCTAGGTTCAATGCACGCATCATTGCCTCATGTTGCTTTTCTAAACTCTTTTCATGTTCCCTTTTTAAATCGTTATTAAGTTTTTCCATTTCACTTAACTGTTTTAGCAAAGTTTGTACTTTTGGGTCTGATTTCTCATTAGAGAAATCTTTCTTCAAAGCATGCATTGGCCGGCCACCTTCAAGCATTATGTTTAATCTTATTATTTCACTATCTCTGTTCTCTACTTTAGTACTAAGCTGCGCTATCTCATCACAATACTCTTCATTTTTTTCTTGTAGCAACTGGACTTTTTTATTTAATTCTGCAACATCATTTTCTATATGACCATTCCTTTCACTACAAATACAAGTTTTGGATATGTGATTATCTCCACCATCTTTTCTTCTGCTTCTATTACGACTGCTCTGTGTATCCGCACATAAACCCCGTAAACTTAGATCCCTCACTTCATGCTGTAATTTACTTATTGTAACATCTTTTCTAGCAAGCTCATCAGACATGACCTTAATTTTTCTTTTATTATCCCTATTTACTCTTAAACTTTCCTCTCGAAGTTGCAGGATATCCATGTGCAGCTTGTTATTCTCTTGAATAAGTTTAGCATTGTCACACTTGTAAGGCTCAGCCTCTAACATCAAGGCATCTCTTTGCATCAAAGCCTCTTTAGATAGGTTCATATAATGCTGTAAACTACGAGTGGTTTGGAGTAAATCGGCTAGAAGACATTCCACTAAAGGCACCGCATCTACAGGCAATGTGTTGTTATAGCCCAGTTCTTCGAGTTTTCGTTTTAAGTTGAAGTATTGTTCCCCCATTTTCATATAATTTCCACGTGCTGCCAGTTATATATTTTTTATGTGCTATGAAATTTAATCATAGTACACATATTTACATTTTATTAGGTAAGCCATGGATAGGTAAGCAAACTGAAAAACGTTGCGAATTTAAACAAAAAATTAGTAAACACGATAGATATGACAATTTATTTGTCTAACTGCACGCAACTGTCACTGTCAGATTTTGACTCTGATTAAAATCAGTTACATTTTACGGTGTTTTCACATTATGTCTATTCGACCTACTTATTTGTATAACGATATCTATCGTCCCACATCCTGTTTTACTCCCTATTAGAGCAATGCGTTTGATTGTGATGATTTTATTAAGTCATCTTATAATAACAATACAAGGGAAATTTGGCATCTTCGATGTTCGTAATCTTCTCCCTCATGAATGTAAAAAAATATTGACAAATGACAACATGACAAGATTGACAAGTGAGATAACGTCAACTGATTGCTGCCAGACCACCACAATTTTAATGTTTTTGTATATTTTATCTGTTTTTTCATCGTTCCTGGAAGGAAAAAGCGAAACCGATGTTGATCATTGTCATCTTCAACATATTTACTTACTGAATAATGTGAAAATTGAACAAGATGTATTGTTAGAATAGGACTGAGTAATCTGTGTTAAACGAATGAATTGTATAAGTACGCAAAAACATTACGAACATGAATCCATACAAGGATGTGGAGGAAAGTTCGTTCGCTACTTCCTCCCACATAAGTTACGAGGATGTAGCAACGAAGCTGTTGAAAGACCATTACTTCCTGACGGCTCTGGAACTGCACACAGAGCTGGTGGAAGGCGGGCGGGAGCTGCCACAGCTGAGGGAGTTCTTCTCGAACCCTGGGAACTTTGAGCAGCATGTCCCAAGACCTGCAGAGCAGGGTTCGATGCGTACGTACCTATTTACTTTCACATAAATAGAAAATAAAAACAATAGATAACCTTGGTTTTAACAAAGTTTCCAGCTAAACAATTATATACTAATAACTATAATTAAAGTGTAAATTATGTGCATATTTCATGTCAGAACAATGTACATTATGTTGATGGATTACTATGAAATGAGAAGCTATAAGAAATAAATTTTATAAACACCAAAAACATCATGTAGTTTCAAAATAATAAAAGTATTATGGTATTTTACAATTTAATATGATGTCTCATTGTGTTACAACTATATAAAACTATATACTTTACTTACTAAAAGATTTTAAAATAAACCTCTTTGCTCAATAAATTCAAGGTCCTCCCAATAACCTTTCATTTTGATACTGAATATAAAAGTACAGTCAGGAAAGGTAACACTACACTTTTATTTCATTTCGCTAACATAATTATTGTATTGAAATAGTACACTCAGTTGTAAAAATTAAAACATAATCATCACACAATCAAATACATAGTAAAGGTGATAACCAAAAGGGAATAAACAATTATTGGAAATATATAAAACTCAACTATTTAAATAAACACTTACCCCTCACACCAATAATTTACACCAACATACATACATATTTATACTCAAAAAACATTACCCTGCTCAATTGGAAAAAGATATTAGATAGTTTTATCTTTACATTTATATAAATATACCAATAATGAATGAATGAAACATTTTATGAAATATTATATGAGTTCAAAATTAAAAGAAAGAAATTAACTTGTTATGATAATATTAATAGATCGCTCCCCAAGTCAAGCAACCTTAGATTCATTAGACACAGCTCGTTACTCCGAGGATGGTGGAGGGGACAGGGGATGCAGTGGAGGGGATGTGGCGGTTCTAGAGTTTGAGCTGAGGAAAGCAAAAGAAACTATCAATGCCTTAAGAGCCAATCTTACTCAATTTGCAGGTAAATATATTTTTCATTATTTCTATTTTAACAAATAATTATTGCTTATTTGGCACATAGTGAAAGAAATTTGTTTAATCTATACTCAGAATTGGCTTTAAAATTCCATATATTTTTAATTCACGATTATATGTGTAGATCTGTGTCTAGGAATTTCATAAATTAACTCTTGTCATTTACAATTGATCTATCCAATGTTTTGCCTGCCGAAGATCATTTGACAATATCTGATTATTAGAATTTGTCAAATTCAATCTTTCGTAGACAGAAATGGAGTAGTTTCAGTATTAATAATAGACTTGATGTACAAATTTGGATCTGTCTATGTATGTATAATTTAGACCTATGTTGGTTTCAGATGGTGATTCAGCTTTAGATAAAAATTCAAAAGACAAATTCAACCAGAGATCATTAAAACCGCATGAGAAAAGAGCACTCAATTTCCTTATTAATGAATATCTGTTACTGCAAAACTACAAACTCACATCAATTACATTTTCTGACGAGAATCCTGATCAGGTAATCTTTACTGCTTTATTTATTTTTATTTAGGAAACAAAGAAATACATAAAATTAATATGTAAATCAGTGAAGTTTCCACTAGTTCACATATGTAAATTTATGTTCCTTTGGTTTTATTACAACTCTTTTATTATGCTCACTTGTATGTAGGTATGTATGTATGTAACGGAATCTTTGAAGTCGATGTTTACTAACATCAAATGGTCCGATTAATATAGAATTGTGAACACTTTATAATTTTGTCCCATTCTCATCATCAGGATTAACGATTGTCCAAACGCGATTTTAGTGTAGTGTAGTGTAGTATTTATAAGTAGTATTTATAGTATAATCAAATCAAAATTTTTTATTCAAAATAGGTCCTTTACAGAGCACTTATAAGTTTATATAAGTCATTTAGTACAAACTTATAGCCACTTATACATATATTTCTCTTAATACTATATCTGTAATTTATTGTATGATAGGAATTTGAAGATTGGGATGACGTTGGATTGAACATGCCAAGACCAGCTGGTCTCATATCTCTGTTCTGGGGTGGTAATGCTGTGATGAACGTACCAAAAGTGGATGCATCCACCGAAACTGAGTTTCATGGAATGGATACAACATGTCAGACTGACTTTGATGAGAGTAGTGTGTGTGTGAGCTGTCAGACGTCGATTGATAACGACACTGATTGGAATCATGAGGTTTGTATGATTCATTAAAAATGTATGTTATTAAATTATTTGTTACGTGTATTCTAAAAATCACTGCAAAATATTAGTTTGAATGAATTCCATATTTTTAATCTAAGAATACCTTTATTTTTTTTGTCTTCATCTGTTCATACTGAACTATGTTTAAATGACACAACATTAAAATGACTCCACTGCATTGTCAATTACAATGTCTCTTAGACATAAATATATGCCTACAAGTTAAAAGAAAAAAGTAATTATGTATTAATAAACATGTTTATTTTCAGCTCTTAATTCAAGCGGAAGAAATAGATCTATTGAAACAAAAAATAATCGCTTTAGAGACAGAAAAACTCAACTTCCAGAAACTTTATGATGCAGCTATTGTCAGCCTTAACTCTTTAACGAGTCCAATGTCGGAGAACAAAGGAATAGACCTCCAGATACCGAGTGAAAAACTTTCTTCCGTCCAGACGACGTTGGAACAACTAGACGCTAAGCCACTAACTTGTACAGCCTCAGAGAATCATTATGGTAGTGGCAATTCAACCCATAGTGCTACACCTGATCAGTTTGAGATGATTGATAATGAAAAGAATTCTGTCACGTAAGTATAGCACTGTAACACATATATATATGTATATTTTAGTTTCTTGTGTAGCTTCACACATACATATCAGATGTGCATGATAGTTAAGTAAGATTTTTTTCTAGAATGATGATTGCATTATGTTATGCATAACAAAGCTAAATCACTAAGTAGTACTGTAATTGACATTATAACATTTAAGCTATATTGGGTCTAGAGTCTAGACCCACTAGATGCAGAACCTTAAATAATTCATGCTGTCCTACAACATTCCCTACATAACATTTTTTAAATTCGTCCCCTAAAGCGTTTGTCCACCGCCGCCGTTACCGGACCGTCACCGAGAACGAGATGACGGCGCCGAAGTAGCGGTACATATATTTACTATACACGCGGATATGGACACGCGGCTATAATAAATGTATTTACTGGTCCTGGGAAATGAAAGCTCTAGCTATACAGATAACTTTCTCACAGAAGGAAGGACGGCTCGAACACGAGCTCGTTCGAGCCGGCGGTGCTGGAGTCGCCGCGGCGCCGCGGCAGTGCCGCTACCCTCGACGACACGCTCAGCATCAACGACGCCGCGGAGTGGACGCGGCTGCACTACGAATACAATGTCGACAACAACAAGGAGATGTGGATTGACAGGTTGTAACGATCGTTATTCATAATCGATCAGTCATATGTTTTGTATACAAAAGATTGACACTTAACAAGTTCTTCATATTAGAAATTATCATATTTTGATGTATGGTAAGTTAAAAATGCATAGATTGATTATTGATGGCCGTAAGTGTATATAATTCTACGTGGATTTAGTGCATCAGATCCCGGTTTGGCGACTTTCCGCAACTCGTCGATAGATGGCGCTTTTAGTATTGTTTTACTATCAATTTTGTAAATGTAAGCTACAAACTGAAATTAACTAAGCACGGCCGTGTCCCAGGCATGATCATCTCATCTGATGGGAATTCTCCCACCAGGCTAATGGACTTGATGTAAAGTGAACACTGTACTTATTGAATATCTATAATTCTAGCCTCATAGAGATCTACATACATATGCATTGTTCCCCTTGAGGACATGTTGAAATGCCTCGTGTATGTTTACACCCTTCAAAACAAAAAATAGTAGCAAGCTTTTCATGCTATTAAGCCCTAACTGGACAAACAATAGTTATTTCTACCATGCAATTTTGTATTGCACTTTTTGAAAGGCTTCCAAATTTAGACATACTTATTCACACTCGAATTTATGATGACTATAGCTTTCTATTTTTCTAAAATATTTACCATTTTATTCCATTATCTTTACAGCAATCTACCAAGCACCCTCAAGGAGTCAATTCTCAGCTGGTGCTGTGAAAGTCTGAATCTCAACGAGCCATTAGCGAATGATCTCTTATCAGAATTAGTGAACAATGACAAACCAATCACACTACCAGGGCTCCTGACTTTGGTTGCTGATACTTTGCCGAGAGTAACTATGTTTTATTAATTAAATATACATAACCTATGTTCGTATTTATTAATGCTTTTTACTTGTTTTTAGATGACTCATAGTGCGTATGTGTGGGTGTGAATGCTGTGTGTATACCTACATATAGTCTCCTATGCTGGTGGTCCTACAATGAGTAACTAGTGTATTAAAGATTTATAGATGACATGTATGTGTGGGCGTGTGTGTGTGTGTGTACACAGATAATCCCGCACACGATGATTTCTCTATAAATATTACCAGTACAAATGTGTGTGTGTGTGTACACAGATAGACCCCGCACACATTGATATCTCTACAAACATTACCAGTGTACATGTAACTGTGTGTGCAGATAGTACTAGTACACATTGATGTCTTGATGCCAATGTGCATTGGTGTGTGTGTAGATAATCCCACACACGCTAGTAGCCTTACAATTATTACCAGTGCATCTATGTATGCATGTGTGCAGATAGCCCCCGCACACGTTGATATCTCTCCAAACATTACTCAGTGTATGTGTGTGTGTGTGTGTGTGTGTGCACACGCACATAGTCGCATGCACATTAATGTCTTGATGAGATGATTCCCAAACATTACCAGTGTACATGTGTGTGTGTGTGTACAGATAGTCCCGCACACGCTGGTGGCGCGGCGCGGCGAGGCGGCGGCGCTGCTGGCGGCGGGCGCGGCGCTGCTGCCGGCGGGCGACGGCCGCCGCGCGCGGCTGCTGCATGCCCTACTGACGCTGGTGAAGAAGCCGCCGCCAGGGGACGCAAGGGCTATATGCGAAGGTAACATAATTTTTTACACACGTAAGATACTAAAAACCTGCTGACAAACGACGCGTGCGTAACTTACAAAGTCAGAAGTCCACTACTCAACTGAACCTGAACCCTAAACTGAGGTCTAACATACAAGAGAAGAAGCCTCTGCAGTTTCTACCTCACACGCAGCGCCTAAACTCCCGGTCGAGTCACTCTTTGGGTATTTTTTATAATATTTATTAGAACAGGAGAAGGCTAGTTTCGCTTTGCGTATGGAGAAACTTGCATTTGGTGCAACTCCAGACTTACTTAGAAGTTTAACGCAGGCTATTGTTGTCTGTAATTCATAACTGTAATCTCTAATATTTTTTATCATAAAATAGCGCTGTTTGCATCATGAATCACACTATTGAATATTTCTTTTCATTTCTATTTCAGCAACCTGCCTAGTAGTAAAGTGGGGTGGAAGCGGAGAGGTGTTATCAACGATAGCTGAGCTGCTAGCATCCAGGTCTTCCGAGCGACGGATACTGGCCAGTCAGATATGCCTCGCAATAGCACCATACGTACCTATAGAACTATGCACATCCCTACTACTAAGCTTAGTGGTACTCATGTGTGAATCCAGTGAGGGAGATGTAAGGAGCCTAGGTCTTAAATCTGCGTGTCTCATATGTCCAGTGGCGGATCACAAATACTCTCAACTAGAGAATCTCATGTTCAACTTCCTGAAAGATCCAGTGGATAAAATTGTAAAGGACACAGTTAGTATCTTTGCTCCGGTGCTAGCAAGGAGTGCCTTAATTGCAGGTTAGTATTTTTAATCTGTAGTCTCTCTGGTTTAGTACAATTTGATATGCCTCACATAATGTTCAATAGTGCATTGAAAAACATCTTGTGACAGAAATGATTTAATTATTAGAAGGATTAATTAGTGGTACATATTAATACAATGAGCAAAAATGTTTGACTGTACATATTGGTGACCACACAATATGAATAACTTTGTAAAAGTACTGTCCATTTTCTAGATTAAGTTCCTTACCTCCCTCATACTATTGGTGACCCTCTTCACATGCTACATATGAGTATAATAGACAAGTAATATAAGTATAGTTTTGTATCTTTTCAGGGAAGTTTTCAACAGACTTATACAGTCGCATAATGACAAATTTACTGAAATCAAGCGCCGACAATGAGTGGAAGAATGTTTTGTTATATTTAGATGTGATGAGAGTGTTAGTTTTGGCCAAATTGGCCTATGTTATTAATGTACAAATAGTTAGAGATATTACCCTTAGCAACTGTGATACAAAGATGATAAATTTACAAGAAGTGCCGCTGGAAAGCGATCAGTTCTTAGATCTACAGTGTTATATGACGGACAGTGCAGACGCTAAAACGCTGCTGTTGGCAATGAATAGCTTAGTCAAGAGGAACTCTGAAGTCAGGTGGTCGGAGTTGACGTGGTTTATTAATATGTAAGTACACAAGGTATTAAATAATAAAAGTTATTTTTAATTTCAGAGTTATGTTATTCACAAAGCGTACTTTTCGCTAGAAAATATAAAGAAATCTTGCCTAAAGTAAAGTATGTGAAAAATACATAAACTGAAAAATAAATTATAATTACTGAACATGAAATTGACTATTGGTTCAATTACCTTTGCCTGCTATGCCCATTTCTTGATATAATTATATCGAACCTACAGACGGGCCTTGTGAATATAATTTTTCGTAAAACCTTAATAAATAAATGCAATACATACAATACTAAACGTATTGCATTTATGCATGATTCTTTAATAAAATAAATTATAATCATAAAGAATAATAACGTTTCATTTTTATACACATCAATGTATTATACTTTTAATCACAGACCTGTATTCTACAAATTACAATTATTATACAAATAAAAAAGAGTTTTAATACACGAATGTCTTTTAAATAATGTGTTTCTTTTTTTAGGGTAACACAAATTCTAGAATTAGCAACAAGTAGTAAGGCAGTTAACCAACCGACGATATATGAGCTGCTTATAACGTTATTTAGTAGTTACGTTGATAACTTCGGCACTCACTTTGCTTCGAATATACTAAGTCCAATTTTCACGGAAATAATGATGGACTTAGAAAATAAATTGGAGAAACTGCACACGGTCGATATTAACAGGCTTATAGTGGTCGGCATTTATTTAGTTACGATATTAGTCGCGGTCGAAGATAACGCACAACAGGGGGAATTTTTACAAAAGTAAGTAAAATTTACAATTTTAAAGTTATTTTGTCCACTGCAGCGATACCACTGCTGTAGCTTTTTGTATGACATGATTGTACCTAAAATACTTCCCTGAAGACCTTAGTTAGAACATTTGCCATAACATATCAGCGATTGCTGTGAGATGTATGTTTCTATGTTGTATGTAGGTACCGTTTGAAAATGATAAAACCTTTTATCGATCGACTCACATATTTCCGCCTTAATAACGCCAGTGTTATGGCGCTTTTATTTTCTGGTCACCTATGTTCGACCTCTAGTAGGAAGGTAGTAGAATCCTTTGTGGTTCGACTCCGGCGGCACCACCGCCACACCTATTTCTACCTTATAACAGCAGTGTTAGGCACTGCTGTGTGCCGGTTTGAAGGGTGTGGTAAGGGAGACAGACTTTTCTGAGGCGTTCCTTCTGAGCGTTGCTCATGGGTAAGCCATGGGTGACAGTAGCCATTCACCATCAGGTGGACTGCATTCTCGTTGGTCTAATAATTCAAGTAATTGTAAACGATGACTATATTTCAGATGGGTTGTATACAGTAGTGTAAGAAGTCTTCCAGCTAAAATATTTTCACTACCTCTAAAATGGCTCGCCAAACATAAGCCAGATGTTCTCAACTCCTATTTACAACATCTGAGAGAGTGTAAGTAACATAAAAAATAATTTCTGAATTTACTAAAACTTAATAGGAAATTAAGAAAATCATTTCATTATCTTGATAAGGCAGTGTTACACTAAAAACTGCGCCTCTTAATTGACGGGTCTGAGATACAAATCCATTCTTCAATTTTGTAAGTTTTAGAAATTAATTATCTTTTGTTATAACGATGGAGGAAAATATCATAAAGAAATGTGACGCCTGAGAATTATTAAAAAAAAAAACAAACAAATCTACCAATTCGCATTTGATCAGCGTAGAGGACTATTGCCTAAAATCTTCTCAGGCTGGGAGGAGAATAATTATCATTATATTCAATATATTTTTATAACCGACTATATTTTGTTACAGTCGCAGCCAGCAGTTGCGCAAGTGCAAGTGGTGGAGCAGTTCGTGTTCACATCGCGACGCTAGTGACGGAGCTACTGGACGCGCCAGTCAGCGAGCCGTGCGTGGAGCGCCAGCTGCTACCCGCCGTCACCGCCTTCCTCTACGACGACGACGTGTGAGTAGTTTGCTTCGTTATTCGAATACTAGCATTACCAGCGACTTCACTCGCGATCAGAGCTCAAAGACAATAGTTGAATTGTATTTTTATAGCGGACTATATGACATATACAGGGTGAATTTTTCAAATAGGCCTTCAGGGCCAAATCCGAAATTATAAAGATTAGCGAAAAATGCTGAAAGGAGTTACGAGGCCGATTTTGGTAAAAACTAAACCTGAATCAAGAGTTTTTTAAAATATCTTAGTGCATATTTGCATGCATTCGGCATTTTGATAGTGCATATAATCCGATGTCTAATTATTATATTTATTAAACATCTTTTCTGGACCCCTGATAACAAGGAACCCTGACAACGTGTGCCAAAATTTAGTTAGACATGAAAGCGTAACAAACGAACATCATCTGTCATCGGTCACGTGCCCCGTATAATGGTGTTGTCAATTCACAGGTCGGTGCGCGAGGTGGCGATCACAGCGTGGGGTAGTGTGGCGCGGTGTTGCTCCGTGCGCGGGCTGGGGTGCGAGGCGGCGTGCTGGGCGCCCGCGGAGGCGCTGCTCGGGCGCGCGCTGTCGCCGCGGGAGTGCGCGCGCGCGGCCGACGCGCTCGCCATGCTCGTGCTTCCCACTGTGGAGAGCCAGGCTGTGTCCGATAAAGGTGTGTGCACTAGCGGCTTAAGGGGGGACAGAAGGGGCGGTCCGCCCCCCGGCCCCCGATCCTGGGGGCGTCCAAACACAGTTGCTAAAAAAAGGTCGTAATAACCAAACAATATATGAAATGTGTATCAGTCAGCGAAAAGAAAAAGAAGGTCACCGAATCACAGGCGAATAATTCTATGACATATTTGTCATTTTGTAAAATCTAATAAACTTTTTACATTTTTGAAGGCCGCCATTCAACTTTCCGCCCCAGGCCTCCGACCACCTTAGTCCGCCACTGCCGACACTGACTTTCATTTCAACAGACCTTTCATTTTTAAACTGTAAACTATAATAATTATGAACGTATGTCCTCAGCGGTGTCGCTGCTGTGCGCGCTGAGCCAGCGCAGCACGACGGCGGAGGCGCTCGGCGCGCTCGCGCCCGGCCTGCGCCTCGCCGCGCACCGCGCGCCGCACCACCCCGCGCTGCTGCCCGCGCTACGGTAACACACACACACACACTCCCGCCGTCATACACACACAAATACACACATGCATACAACTGCTGGTATACACATATTGTCCATTTGAGAGGATTCGCGCTCCTCCACGCTCGACCACCTGACGGTCGCCCGCTCCCTCGTGAACTCGAGGGGCAGGTGTCCTCCGACCACCTGGAGGACTGAAAATCTGCACACGCAGCCTGGCACAGGTCGCATAGAGGACCGAACGCTGCACCGTTCCCTCACGGCAGTTCACAGCACCGGTGGGCAGTGTACCCACTGAGGAGATTGCCCGGGTAAGGAGGGATCCCTCGAGGCCCGAAAACCCTGCGCCACGCGGCGAAGTCACGCCGCGGCATAGGACGACCATATAGCTAGCTAGTATACACATATGTACATGCTTGCGCACACCTGTACTTGGTCATCAACACATACACACAAATACGCGCGCACTCCTTCGTTCAACTACACACACATACAAATGCTCAGAGATACACGCGTACAAAGTTTGGCAATTAAAAATATTGTCGACATGAAATCGGGTAAAAAATATGCGTATAAATTAAATAAAAACCTGCTTATTAACTTGATTCCGATACATTATATTCATAGAAATTATGATATTTCAAGAATAAATAAAGTGTTTTTGTAGTTATAATACAATGAAAAATTATGAAAAGTAACAGAAATAGATTGATAATGACAGACGGATAATTTAATTATTCATATAAAAATTTGTGTAATGTTATAATAATAATAATATTTTATTGCCATAACTGTTACAATTATAATACAATGGTGACGTTTGTGATACATAGCGACATAACAGTTTACCCATATCGGGCATTGCAATTTTTTAAAGTAAACTTTGAAACAGGAAATATTAATGAGATCATATATTATATAGGCAGATAGCTTAATATTTCTTAGTCTCAGTATTATGTTTAAAATTTAAAATATTCGTTTAAATTATAAAAAAAATTTTCAAAAAGCCAAACTTTTAATCTTGATTTGAAATTACGGACATCCAGTGATTTAATTTCAAATGGTAAATGGTTAAACACTTTTATGCCTGTATTAACTGTTATTAACATAGTATGATCATTTCAGGAAACTAGAAGAAGCTGTCCAAGCGCCCTCTCTATCTCAATACAAACCAGCGATAGAGGCGCTGTTACACGTGGTGGGCAGCTCTACGGAGAGCCAGCGAGAGCCGCCGCCCAAACCCGCTTCCAACCTCCAAGCCGCTCAGGAAGTCGGCAGGCGAGTCACTCAGATGTTCCAGCAGTCGAAATCTAACATGAACTTGCAGAATATATTCAAAAAGAAAACTTAGACACCATTTATATCAACAGACATTGAATGTGTCAGACTAAATCATATTTTTCTACACAATATTTTAACAGACACGCCCCGTGCCTTCGCTGTTCGTTAGATATGTCAATACATAATGGATACGAGAACACTATTTTGTCTGCCACGACACGCGTCTGACACGTTCTATGTCTGTAATTGTAAATGAACCCAATATTGTAGTAAATCTCGGACACATCGTGTTCCATTAGAAGGAAAAAGTAAAGATACCCATTTCGGCATTCCATTTAAAAAAAAATCAGCGCTTTATTCGAGATTAAAATTCTATGATACTCAATTTCAATGAATACATCATTGTTCAAAAAGATGTCACTTTTAATCAAAAAGTTTTTTTTTTTTTTCTAAATATCAATAACAATTTTTAAACGGGCTAATATGGTGAATGTAAAAAAAAAATTAGTGGAATGCATTACATTCAAGTCCTAAAAATATATAGAAAAATAAATGAGTTTCCTAATTTAATTTTATCTTCCACCTACGAGATTGAATTTTACAAGTGACAAGTTTTATTTTATACAAATTTTAATTTTATTTGTAAAGTTGTAAACACTTTATTCGTGATAATTACTCTGATTTAAAATAATTACTATATTTTATCTAAAGTTTCATGTGTATTTATATTTGTATATTTAGTTCTATATGTAAACGTCCCTAAGAGCAGCATTATTTTTTATTATTTTAGGTATTTCTTAATATCAGGACAAGGTTGTGATTCGACTTCCATTTTTTTTTGCTTTTGAACCATAGATTAGTAAAGATTACTCACTCCTAACAAGAAAATGTACCCAGTTTTGAGAATTGAAATAGTTGCGTAAAAAAGTTTTGCCCCGTCTTCGTGCTAAAATGCCTCTAAAATATTGTAAATAATTATTTATTTATTATGTAAATTGTACATTGTAATTGTAAATTACGAAGTATTAGTTATTTATTCGTAAACTTTCTTTAAAAATGATTTTATTTGTCAAGAATTCAAAAAAAGAACTTACTAAAATAAGCCGTTTGTGGCTTCATTCAATTTCAAAGCGGCGAAGTATCTTTACTAATCTATGTTTTGAACAAATTGAATTTCATCGACTACGAAAGTTTAGACTGAAAATGAGCATATAAAATTGTGTGTAATCGTGTTTGTCAAAAATAGTTTACATCGAAGGTAAACCTCTTTCTATCTATTCTATTTTTTTGTCTGGTTGGTAAGCTTGTCTGGCGGGAATGCAAGGATAAATTGCTTATGTAAGAAAATTAAAAAAAGTATTATTACATTTATGTTCAATTGTGAAATATTTCGATATACTTCGACTTCATTCTTGTTAATTTAGATAAATTCGAATTGCTTCCATGCTATATCTGAGTTAGCTGCTACTAGAATTAATCTATTATTGTTAGAAAAAATACAACAGGTTCAACCTTGACTAGATTTATTTTAAAATTAATGTAAAATTGTACTTAAAACCATGCTTTACTTGTAAATTAAGATAGTACAAAATATAATAGCGCATTAGGTTATATTGGATGCATTACAGGTAAATCAATCACAAATTCCTAGTAGGTACAGGTTTTTTTTTGTAAATTAGAAATAACTCACCAACACAGATTATCCAAAATTTGCTGACAATATTTATTATTAGTAGGAATAGATAACATATTGTATAATATATCAGTAAAAAATGTGATGAACCTCAGCGGTGCTCCCTATATATGTTATTTGGAAAAATGCTTATGTAATGACAGAAATTATTTTATTCAGGTGATATAATATTATAAGGGTTATGTTTAACTGATTTGTTTTATTTTATTAATGTGTATATTTTAACTCGAATATCAAAAATATTAAGTTATAATTGTTAATACTATCTGGACTTTTGTTGCATCTTAACATCACAGTGTATGCAGGACCAATATATATTTTTAAAGGTCATAAATATGTGGGTATTTGAATATTCTCATTCAGCAGAAATAAGTGAGCTTATATTACAAAATATAAATAATTAATTTTTTATTTTGTTTTACATGAATCAAACAAAAAATGTTAATTAAGCGCTCGTTCAGACATGCGGGAACCGCGCGTTCACGAATCGCGTGGTTTCAAACCGCAAAATTGTGATGCTATTCAGACACCAGCGGTTATTATGCGATTGTCGTGCAGGAATAACGTCAGTTTGAAAATGGAGGTCGACAAAGAAGTGTGTTTACTGTGGTTGCTCCTTAAAAAAAAGAAAAGAAAAAGGCTGTATTGGGTGCATCCAATATTATGTGACCGACCAGTACATGGTCAGTTCGTAACGTTATATCCCAATTTAAGAATGTATGATAACAAATTTTTTGACTATTTGAGAATGTCAATAAAATCTTTTGATGAACTAATTGAACTGATCAGGCACGATATTTCAAGCTCTGAAACGCATTTTAATAAACTCACGAGCTGTGACGTGCTAACCGCGCGGTATCCGCAACGCAACTGAACGCGAAGTAAAGACTCCACAGTAACAGAAACGCGCGGGAGCAGCGCGATTCTATTTTCTGGCGGTTGGGTTGCCGTAACCGCGTGGCTTGATTAACCGCGCGGTTATGTCAGAACGATTACTTAATAACTCATACAAATAAGACTCGCGCGATTTCCATGCGATTCTGAAATCGCGCGGTTCCCGCCGTGTCTGAACGAGCGCTAAATGTATGTTATGTCTCGAAACAATTGATAGTCTTAAGAAAAACTCATTTACAAAGACATTTCTTTTCCTATCTGCTCTCTCCTAAACGCAATTCTAGATTGTTAATTCTATATATCTACATAAATATAAAATACATATTTTTGGCATTATGTATCAGAGGATGTGCTGTATGAATTATATTGTGTACAACAGAAAGAATGATATATATTTTTAAGGAATACAAAATCGTTACATATGTAATACAGTTACAATTAAAGACGAAAAATATCCAATCTTTTTTATTTACCCTTAGTTCAGAGGTGAATATCCTACCAGGCTAGATGATCATTGATCATGCCACAGAAATAGCACTTTTTTAAATATAGGAGTTGCAGGCAAGCATGCAATCCACCTGATGGTAAGTAGCTACTGCCGCCCATCTGTAATCAACCTCAGGTGCACCGCTACCCCTGAGGACTAAGCTGGTACGCCTCGGAAAGTATGTCTCCCTAATCCACATCCTTCAAACCAGAACTCAGCAGCGCCACTACTGCAGAAATAGGTATGGCGGTGGTGAAGCCAGAGTCGAACCACAAAGGGTCCTACCACCTTCTAACGGCACTGCTTAAACAGTGTCATTTTGAAGCGTGTATATATAGATGTCCGGTCAAACCATAATAGCTCTATCACTTTTCTACGTCATGAAACAATGGTACCACTTCAAAATTCCGTCACCACAAAATTCATCCCTTGAATAAAAATATCAGTTGAAATGCAAAATATTGTACTTTTATTAAACCAAAGCTTTACATATTTTCAATACAATGTAATATCATTTTATATGAAAATGTAATATCATTTTATCGTTAAGTACATTTATTCCTTCTTCTTCCTTGGGCGCATGCAGCAAACGGCGCTGCTGTCCAGCATATTATAATCTGCATCACCCTTGATTCTCGATTCTGTGAACTTAGCGTGGGTATCCGGCGCCAATGCATAAGACTTCACAGCAGGCGAGTTGCGCACAGCATCCATGTAATTGGCCTGTAAAAATTAGAACCAATTAAATAACATAAATGTGTAATTTAATTTTGTATTTATGGGAACAAGAGTGCATGGAACCATGGTACTGGCCATGTGCATATTTAAATCAAATCAAATCAAATTCGTTTATTATGGAATGTAGGTATGCTAGGTACATGAACAGTCATATGCCTCTATATTCCCGGCGCAAGCGGGCATATAGTAATTATAAGAGATACAAAAGAGAAAAAAAATACAATGTGAAATATAAAAGTTATGTACATAAATTTAAGTCTAAGAAATACAAAATTTATAGGCTAAATTGGTAGGCTGTTCACTATTTAATTAAACCATTATTAATAATAAAGGTTGTATTAAATACAACTATAAATGATCTAATACAACTATGAATGAAAAATCTGATGTACCTGGGGTTTAAATTTGAAACCTCCTAATTGAAAGCCTACATTTCTAACCACTATGGTCACTGCTTCCACTATCACATTACTACAAAAATTCTAATTAAACAACATATCGAAATAATAATGAATTTACTTACCAACACTTCATATTTAGTTTTATCAATTACAAATTCATCCTTGCCCAAAACTTTAAGCGCTTCAAAACGCTCCAAGAAGGGCCAAATAGTGTAATCAATGAAGCCCGGTTCATCGCCATGGAGGAACTTGGTGCCACGAGATTGTAGTTCCTTTTGCAACAACTCCAGCCCCTTGTGGTAAGTCTCCACTGTCTTAGGTTCAACCCCTTGAGGGTTGAAAGCCGCAGTATAATAAGCTGATTGCGCCTGAAAATAAACAAGTTATATACAACTATACAAGTAAATAGAAGATAAGTAATATTGCATTGTAAGTTATAGTTTATTTATTTATGCTTTATTGAACCAAAACATAATTGTGGAACAAAAGGCGGGCTTAATGCTAAAAGCATTATCTCCCAGCCAACCTTTGGGCTGTGCAGAAAATAATAAAAGCGGTACAACAATAAAAGAAAAGAAAAACAAAAATACGTTATAAAATAAAAGCATAAGAAACAATATGTAAGAGAAAGAAGAAATACGAGAAGGAAAAGGAAAAGTGACGTAAGGTTCTAAAATACATACACAGATATAAATAAGAAGGAAAGACTAGAAAAATTAATACAAGAGTTGATTCATATAGTAACCATGCACTCCTTTTTTAAAAGAAGTCCTGCATTTCATCCTTCTGATAGCCTCAGGGAGAGAGTTCCAAAAACGGATGGACTGGAGCGTGAAAGAGTTTGATATAAACCCAGAGCGGTGTAATGGAAAAGCAAGGACAAGAGAAGCTGAGGAACGGAGCTGCCGCTCATGGGAATCCGAGAGATACCTGAATTTACAATTCAGGTATTCTGGAGAAACTGGATCGAAAAGAATAGAAAAAAGAGAGTTTAGTACACGAGACTGTCTACGCTCGCGAATTGGAAGCCATTTAAGTTGGCGACGATAAGAGGAAATGTGGTCGAATTTACGTAGACAGAAAATGAAACGTATAGAATAGTTGATAAGACGTTCTAGCTTATTGAGAAGATCCTCATTTAAGTCAGTGTAGCACACATCAGCATAATCTATTATGGGGAGAACTAGGGTCTGAATTAAATATTTTTTAGTAGCCACAGGTAAAAAGTTCCTGAGCCGGTTAAGGGAGCGTAACGTTGCAAAGACAGATCGGCTTATTTCGTTAACTTGCGTAGTCCAGCTTAAGGTTGAGTCGATGTATAAACCCAGATTTTTGACTGTAGATGAGAAAGGGATGACAGTGTTTCCAAGCGTGACAGGTGAGACCGACGACATATCCAATTTATTTAATTGCCTCGAACCCCCTATGATAATAGATTGGCATTTTGTCGGATTGACACTGACGCCAAATTTATGGGACCAGGAATCAATCTTATGCAAATTGCCATTTATTACTTTACTCATTTATTATCTTTATTTTTACTTTATTACATTTATTAAAATAAAAAATAGTATAAATTATTGTAAATTTATTTTGACATACTAGCAGGTTGTAATAATTATAATAGCATTTATCCCTAGGGCAATATTCATCCTAAAACTTTACAACCAATGATAATTAGTTAATTGCAGTTATATTAAAACCAATTAAAATTTAATATTAAAATGAATGTTCCCAAAAATTTTATTGAGCTTATCTTAATAGGTATTACAAACCTGCACATTCAATTAGGTTATCAAATGTTAAGCTATAAATAATTAAAGAAATCAATGCTATCAATGATGACAATATTTTTACTTGGTTTCGTTTTATTTAATGAATAATACTAATTTGAAAAACGAATGAAGTATTCATAGTATCATAGTATGTGTAGATTCGCCAATTTTCAAAGTAATCTCAATCCAGGTTTGGATGAGTGACTACTAAATATGATACTATTTCTTTCATAAAATTGTCTGATTAGTAAAATTACACATTGTTTTTCAAGAAAAGACAACACCACTCATAGAGAAGAGGGACAAAAAACATTGACTTTGCAAAATGTGAAGATTTTTGTTGTTTCTCTCAATATCAATTGTTTGTTAATTGTTAAGCAACTATGTAACAAAAATGTGTAACAACTAACAATTACCTTATTCACAAATAAATAAATTGATTTGATATGATTTGTTTCCAGAACAAAAATAATGACTAACTAAATTAATTGTGATAAATGAAATGAAGTATAACATAGTAATGATATTTAAGAGATCTTACACCAGCAAAGAGCTCCACAAGCATTTTGTCCTGTGCTCTGCGGAGAGGATCAGATGACTGCAATTTCACATCAGGGTACTTCTCATCAAGATACACATTTATTATGGTGCTGTCAAAGATAGCCTTGCCTTGTTCATATTCGAGGATGGGCACCGAACCTAGAATGAACCATTGCCATTGTTGTACGATAAAGGGATAAAAAAATATTTGCAAAGGCTTATTATAGATATTAAGAATCATTAAAGTTATAAATATATAAATAGGCCAAGACAGTTCAGTCTTCAGTACCTTTTCTTTTTGTTTAGTAGCTATGATCTATGAATAGGGTTATTGATAAAAAATAATTATACAGAAAGTTTCTTTATACAATAAAAAAATTTGGAAACATGCAATTTCATTTTTTCTTCAAATATTAAATAATGACTACATTTTAAATTTATCCTCTTGCCTTAAATATGGTAAAGATCAGGCCACAATTTATATCATTAGCCCAATATTTGTTTAAACAAGTTTATTATTTTCATAATTAAGTACATATGGCTTAGCATAGTGAAATATTATGTATAAATTAGATATATTTCTTCTGATAATAAAATAAATGTGATTTTAAATATACACATTGTGTAAATAATGATTGTGTTTTCATGTGTATGTTCAGATAGACTTGGTGGTGATAAGATAATACCTACTAGAGTCCTGATAATTTTTAGATGTTTCACAATATTACACTTATAAATATAAGTTAAATCTTGCAATGTTAGTTTTTGAAAAATTAAAAAATGGTAGAACTCTTTTCCAAGACCTCTGGAAGTAGAAAGTTCTGGAAGCTTCTAGAGTCTAGTTAGAGTAGTCTGACACATTTAGCTCTCTTATAACAATAGTGTAGCATTGCTGTATACTCATTTTAATATTGTAATAAGAGAGATATTTATAAGAGGTTTTCCAATGTAATTCTCAATAGTCGTACCACATTTGTGATTTGCGATTTTACTGATATATTTTTATTGTTTTAGAATAGGCATGATGACTAATTTTGAAAACCCCTTCTATAACATAGGTACATGTCTACCGATTCCAAAAATCGTATTATTTCGCTAATACATTCAGTATTAAAGGAAATAATAGCATTTGTTTATAGCCATTTTGAATTAAGCGCAAAAACGCTTGCAAGTGTCAAGGCGTCCATTGGTGACGTCACGTTAGAACATGCCCTACAAAATTTCAAGCAATTCAGTGACATACTCAAAAATGACATCATTCACGCCCGAATTCAGTGTTTCAGACAAGATGGCCGACTGCAATATTTTATAAGTACTTTTATTTAATTGAAAATATAATAAATCTTAACGTTTTTTTTAAAACTGAGTCATTTTTAAGAATCATTCATGTTACATTTGCTATTAAATTTTCTAACAATATCCCACAAAATTCATCTGCAGACCAGTGACATAACAAATAAGAAAAAATATTCATAGTTTATTTCATAATATATCAAGGTTTGTATTCTGAAATGATATAAATAGTAACCCATGACATCATAATTCTCTACATATTCAAGCACTTTTCGGCAGTACATGACAAATTCCCATAATTACACAACCATCAACCCATAGATTAGTAAAGATACTTCGCCGTCTTGAAATTGAATGAAGCCGTAAATGGCTTATTATAGTAAGTTCTTTTTTTGAATTTTTGACAAATAAAAACATTCTTAGAGAAAATATACAAATAAATAACTAATACTGCGTAATTTACATACTTACTTTTTTCCGCAACTATTTCAATTCTCAAAACTGGGTACATTTTCTTCTTAGGAGAGAGTAATCTTTACTAATCTATGCATCAAAATTCTATTGAAATTTCTATTATACCTTTAGGATTGAAGTCAAATATCCACTCCGGCTTATGATCCAAGTTGATGAACACCAAGTCGTACTCAATCTTCTTTGCATTCAACACAAGAACGGATCGTTCGGCGTAAGGACAGAAACGCATAGCGAAAAGCCTAAGCTTCCCGCTGAATGGAGGTAGAGCATCGCCTGTAATTATATAGTCAATAAATCAATGAAGTATTTGTAAAGAAAATATAAACATAGAGAAAAAAAAAAGATACCGGCCGAATTGATAACCTCCTTTTTGAAGTCGGTTAAAAAGAAATAATAATTAAATAGTTACAAGGTTATAATTAAACTTATAGAAAATTAAATATAATAAAATAAACTATAAGTAAATATAAGGTTACTTAACTTACCGGTTTGCAAATGTTTTTCAGACATTTTAATAGATAGATTAAATCAACGTTTAAAGGCTTTAGCACCTAAAATTAGATAGTAAACAATGAATATTCCGTTTATATCGAATCCAAGACGTCGACGGTAACTAATTTCAACCAGTAGCTTGTCGCCTAGTCTTGTTAGGATTTGATTAAGTTTATCGAAAAATCGTACTCTTCTAGAACATAGAAATAGCAGACGATAGTGACAGTGATAGTTTGACAGTTGACCTTGACATTCTAGGGATGTGTATTTACGCATTATTTTAGTACCATTACTATACCCTTTGGTACCAGCTATCAAGACTTACGTTTCAGCAAAGAAACGGCTTGAGATGGAATACTAAAAACGTACAACAAATATTTGCAAAGATACATTAAGAAAATAACTTGGTGTATAGGCACTAACATATATCTAATATTTGCTCTATTCCAATAAAGTATTTGTGTAAGTAAAATCTGTTTGTAGGTATATTATATTATAGTAAAGTAAAATTAAAAACCTATCATCTAGAGATATTGTTAAAACTTGTAAGTTATTGTCTATGGTATGGATTTGTCAATCGCCGCAATATGTATCGACGTTGTACTGTATTCGTAGTATTTCGTAGTACTACTATTATGTAGTATGTACTACTGTACTACTAAGTACTATTCTACCAAAAGTACGTAAAACCGGTTATAAAGAAGTACGTAGGCTAGGATATATTTACTTGAATTCAAAGGTTAGGTATGTATCTATGATAAATGTTTTAACCTATCCCATATCTACAATAATAAAAGAAAACATTGCCCACGCATGATAATGAAAAGACAAAGTCCCCTTTAAATTGATATAAGAAAATATCGTACAAAAACCAGTATGATAACATCTACGATAGGCTTCGCTGTGCATATATTAATGTCGTCATACAGAATATTAGCTCCAGTCGCCCAAATACTGGAATACGTGTTACCGTATCGCAATATGGCTACTAAAGCGATCGAAGGAAAAATTAATTTCAACACAAAACATTTAGGGAAAGGTAAGTGTGTTAACTATGCGGATTTTATAATAATAACACGATTAAGATAAAATTTAACAGAGGTGTGAATGATTTCATAATAATTATGTTGTACTTATTTAAAATCTTTAATATTTACTGTGTTATATTCGGCAGCAATATAAATACGTTTTTGTTTGATTAGTTGTTATAATAGTGTAGTTCATATTTTTACAATTTAACGTGAGTCATGACTAATCTCAGATAAATATATATATTTTTGTTTATCATAATGTGATATTGAAAAAAGTAGTTTGTCACATAGTATTGTCAGTTGTCAACTTGTCACTATTGATTTTTTTTGTGTATTCAGTCCTATCAATAATACAATAGTTTTAGATATCGAGATCGTTTGATATTTACTCGTAACGTAGTATTGCACGACTCATGATGCGAAGCATCAGAGAGTGCTTTACGATCGAAAAATTTTTACTGTGTAAAATATTGGTTACTAGTACATAGTACCTAAGTCCAAATATTCTACATCACCAATTAACAAATCATGAGAAGCGATAGCGCACGAGAGTAATAATGGGTTAAATCATAGATATACGTCAGTAGGATAATATATCTATTGGTTAAATACATAGATATTATTAGATATTATATTATCCACATAACATTAACATATCTATGGTTAAATATAAAACATTTTGATCCGTAGGTATATCATTTATGTCTAAAAGAGGATAATCAGCTTAGCTCATTTCTTGAAAGCGATATAGGTATAGGTACTAATTGAAAGTCTGATATCAGAGTGAAACAGATAAGATGGATAAAGTGTAAATAATTTAAATTGCGATGAATTAAACATATTATTTTTATTTACCTTTACCCATTGCTTATTGCTGCGATTAGTTTCAAACTTATTTAAAAAAAGCTTTCATAAAATAACGAATAATGCAGGACTGACCAGTATATAGCCTCTTCTAGATTTTAGAATATCGAATTGATAAACTTAAACAAAAAGCGATCGCCTAACATGTGTACCACAGAGCTGGTAACAAGTTTAGAGCCCGAAACGGAAGGCTGTTGTATAATAATAAAATAAAAATCCTATTTACAGGGGATCCTTTGCCTCCTTACAATGGAAAACTACGGGTCTATAATATGCGATACTGCCCGTTCGCACAGCGAACTATTCTGGTATTGAATGCTAAGCAGATCGACTATGAAGTCGTTAACATTGATTTGAAGAACAAGCCAGAATGGCTAAAAAGTAAAAGCCCTTTGGGTAAGTCCTTGAAAATTAAGATTTTTACGTTCATTAGTTTTAAAATGTGGAGAGTACCAGGTTTGGTCCTCGGCCAGGAAGACATTTGTATGATGCATCTAAATCTTCGTTCTGGGTTTAAATGGCAATGTTTGATGCAATGAGTTGTATGGGTGGCCGCTAGGAGCTAAATTTCATGTGTCCTTAAAAAATAAAAGCAATATTCAAACCTCGTCAGAGGCTTCATGAGTGGCTTGTGAAGTGCAACGCACGGGAGTGCAGTGGAACATCAAAAGGGTTACAAAGTGATGCTTTTGTGCTCGTCTTTTTTGTGTATTCATGACTTAAGATATTTTTTTTTGATTTTCGTATTTTATACACAGGTAAGGTTCCATCGATAGAAGTGAAAGAAGGCGTTTGTATCTACGAGAGTTTGATCACCGCTGAGTATTTGGATGAGGCCTATCCACAAAGACCTCTATTACCAAAAGATCCTGTGGCGAAGGCTTTTGATAAAATTATCGTAGAAGTCTCTGCACCAGTAAGGATTTTTAATATATTGGTTACAGTAATTGCTTTATATATTGCTTCCCAATGTAATTAATTATTATTTCAATGTACAGACCTAAATAAATACGAGTCTGTCTTGCTAAAAAACTACCTATTTGTTTGTACATACGCAGATAGACTAGCTTTCTAATAGGAAAGATTATTGTTATGGTTTTCTATTTATTGAAATTAAGAAAAAAATCTTTAACTAAACATATTAATCCAATTTGGCACCTCACCTCATCCCATAACAAACTAATAGCTGCTCAAATCACGGCATATTTGTGAGGTATACAAAATTAAAAGTAGGTAAATGACGTTTTTACAGATCTACACTATGTTTATGAAGATATTTTACAAGCCCGAAACTATTACGCCTGAGATTATAAGTGCGTACCACGGAGCTCTAGACAATATCCAGGATGAATTGAAAAAACGTGGCACTAAATTCCTCGGTGGCAGCGAACCGGGATACGCAGACTACATGATATGGCCGTGGTTCGAGAGGTTGCGGGAGTGCGAGAAAATTGAAGACAAGTGTGCAATCGACCCAAAACAATACAAGTTGTTGGTACGTTATAGTCCGCTTAAAATTGCTAGTCGGCTCTGAATATAGAAATAAATCGTGTCGCCATAGCAAATTTTATGACTACACCTCCTCGCACAACTTCAGAGCGGACTAGCAGTTTGGCGCGGACTATATCTATTATCCATAGCTGTATATCACACTTAATTTCTTGAAATTGAACTATGGCAGTATCTTAGTAGTGGTGCTGTAAATGACACTTACGCAAGGTTCTAAATTAGCCTTCGGAAGTAGCATCACAACAGAGGCCCATTTTCCGGTAGGATTATTGTCTGAGGTTGATTACAGATATTTATGGAATAGCCATTTTAGACGTCGCTGTTGTAAACATTCTCTCACAATTTTCCCCAAAGACGCTAAAAGTACAGCCATAACTTCAAATATGTCTCAATCTTTTGGAGCCAATTACAACTTTGTACAGTTAAGCGTTCATAACAAGAGATATAATCCAAGGTGAATAAATCGGCGCCAAGACTGAAAAAAACCTAAGAATAAATTAAAATTGTATCGTTCTTAACCTCAATGACTTTCAGTCGTTTATGGTGTGGTATGATATTTGTACCTATTTTGTATGATTTCAGGTCGAATACATAAACAACATGTTGGAAGATCCTGCAGTGAGTCAGTATCTGGTGCCAAGTCAAGCTTTCTTCAATTTACTTGATAGCTACAGAGAGGGAAAATCAGTTAATTATGACGAGTTACTTACTGCATAATATTTGTGTACGAAATAAATGTTCACATAAAATTTTCAATTTGCTTGTTTCATTTATTGTGTTAACAATGAATCGTCGAATATTAATCAATCGTTAGTAGGTACTAGGCACTCGAAGTTATCATTGGTTTTATCTTTTATACTAGTTTTCAACAAGTAGGTAATACTGCGAAACGCAACACACATTGCATAATACAGATTGTATGTATTTTATACAATATATAGTCATGAGGGTTCCACGAATGTTTCCATAATTATTTAACGATGTTTTTCATAATTATTTAAGTCAGTGATACCTAATTATTATCGTATCGAGGTTCGAACCTCGGACCTCCCGATTTCCCTCGGATTTCTTAAAATAATGATATATTAAGGTTCATAATATACTAAGATTTAGGCATGGCTTGTGTTGTCTCCATCGTATAATAACAGTGTTACCTACCTATTTAACCTATTAAATGTATCTTCATAACGAGAAACAATCTTTATAATTAAGAGGTACCTAATTAATTGAATGTTTTGCTGCCAAAAATAAGTAAACAAAAAGTAATGATAACATCTATATTTAGTTTAGCTGTGCATATATTCGTATCAGTGTTCAGAATACGCCAGTAGTACAAATAGTTTACGTGTTGCCGTATCCTAAAAAAATGTCGAAAATTAATTTCAACACAAAACATTTATGCAAAGGTAAGTGGTTTTTTTTTTAAGTAAACTAACCTAACACTTTGTAGCATAATAATTGTACCTACCTATTTAATATATAGATTCATAAGAGGATTTAAAACCGATCTTCGGAATTATTTTCATTGAACGTTGATGTAACATTGAAACGTGTTAATTGTTTAAGTACTTATAGGTGCTATAGATTTTTAGCCATATAAAGTAGGAGAATAAAATTTAATAGACCAAAACAAGAAACCTACAGCCAGTCTAAAACCTAACAACCTGTTGACGAACGTACAAGTTACAAAATAAAGTTGACGAATGCATTTTTGTACCATGTATTGTGTAGGTAGGTAGGTAGGTATTTAAAGATTTTGGTAAATACTATTTGAAATCCTTCAATTCTGTTTACTAAAGTTTAGCCTGCAAACGATGTACTAGAATATTTAAATATATTTGATACCTATTTTCGGAGAATATCTATCTAACAGCATAGCATTGTTGATTTAAGTTTTTTACGCCCTAAGAAGGTAACTGTGGTTTTTCACCCAATATTATGGCTTTTGCTCAAAATAGATATACAATAAATGCGACGACATTACAAACGAATTTCGCCTTATAATAAAATACAAAACTACTTTCCAGGTGATCCATTGCCTCCGTACAATGGAAAACTGCGCATTTACAACATGAGATACTGCCCTTACGCTCAACGAACTATTCTGGTATTGAATGCTAAGCAAATAGACTTTGAAGTCGTGAATATTGATTTGATGAACAAACCGGAATGGTTAACAATTAAAAGTCCTTTTGGTAAGAAACGTAAAAATACTTCCATAGTTAGTTCAAATTATAAAATATTTTTAATCATTTATTTGCTCAGAATAAGGTATGAAATGTTTACACTGTATCTGTCTTATCTTATAAACTTTAACCGAACTACAATACTTACGTACTTATTAAGAAGTATGAAATTGATTGTCTATCAATTTTAAATTACATGTGGCTCATTTAGCCAATGTACATATTTATATCAAACTATACCTATAAAAATATGGGAATAATATCAGTCGGGTTGTATAATTACGGCAAGGATCTAAAACCTTGATTACATCAAAATATATGAAACATTATCGTACTCTTTCTTCATATATAGGTAAGGTACCATCACTAGAAGTGAAGGATGGCGTTTGCATCTACGAGAGTTTGGTGACTGCAGAGTATTTGGATGAAGCCTACCCACAAAAGCCTCTACTACCGAAAGATCCTGTGGCAAGAGCTTTCGACAAAATTATTGTTGAAGTTTGTGCACCAGTCAGTATTTTCGACTATTTTAATTAGTTTTCTTCTAAACTTCCTAGTATATATCTTTTAAAATGGTGGTTATTTCGAATTTGTAATATAACACTAAATTATTTCCTTCTTTCAGATTTACTCAATGTTTTTGAAGGTACTGAAAACTCCAGAAACCATTACTCAAGAAAACATAGATGGGTACCATTTGGCTCTAGGTTTTGTCCAGGAAGAGTTAAAGAAACGCGGCACTAAATTCCTTTCCGGAATCGAACCTGGATACGTCGATTATATGATATGGCCTTGGTTCGAGAAGATGCTGGTGTTACAGAAAACAGACGAGAGGGCTATCATTGATCCAGAGAAATATAAATTATTGGTAAAATAGAATTCCCTAATATATGTATGGCATCTATATATAACAAACAAGCAGTCCACCTGATACTAAGGGGCAAGTGCTCTCTATAGACATCTGCAATCAACACCAGGTTTACCAGGGAACTATAAAATGGAATGCCTCGTATTAGTGTCCTAAGGGAAACATCCCTTATCAGACCCTACTGACCAGGATACAATATATAATGCGGTTGATATAAAGCAGGAATATGTGATGAAGACTTCAGAGTTATACTACCAATTTTGTACAATACTGCAATGGAACAGCGTAACAAACCACTCATTACATACCCTTAGACTTGAAAGAGTAGATAATACATATTTTCATTTATTTTTTATGCTTTCAGTTCGAGTACTTTAACCATATGTTCCAAGATCCCGCTGTAAGCCAATACTTGGTGCCTGACGAAAATATTATAGACTTACTCCAAACCTACAGACAAGGAAAATCGCCTAATTATGGTATGCTGTTAAAAGCTTAACATTAAATTTGTAAATAAATGCTTACTCTTTACAATGTTGCATTCAATTTATTTTTCAGCCCTTCTGTTATTTAGTTATCAGCATTGTGGCCATAAAATTAGTGCTTATTTTCTAAAGGCCATTTATAGTTATTGTTGGAGAATGAAATGATAGAATTAATCATTTTTAATACTATTTTTTAATAAACTGTTTTACACACCATTTCAAAAAGTTGATTATTGTGTAAATTACGAAATGAAAATCAAAACAAACTTTCTTCCTGATTTCATTTACAAAACAACACAAGACCAGGCACACAAAACATCTTATATCTTAAAATTAATACTAATTTAAAAATTAAAATAAAAAACAAAAGTAGGAAATCACTACATGATACTAATATACCAAACTAAATGTCAGAATAACATCACGTCCATTGGGATACTTTTAAGCAATATTTTTTATGTCCATACAATATGAGTAGAAATTAAAAAGAATGTCAAAAGAACCTTCAATAATCAATAATTATAGTATATGTCATAAAGAATACACTATTGCATATCAAAATATGAAGTCAAAATTTATCTAAGGGCCCCAACAGACATGGTACTTTTAGCAGCAGGTCGACGACTTAGCTGCTTTCCTATGCAGCGTTTAAACGCTAAACCTCTCACACGTTTCAGAGCCGTTGCGCCACTGAACGCTGAAAACGATGCAGCATTACTAGTCGGTAAAACGCCCGTTTTCGATACCAAGACCGAATACGCCAAGTCCTCAAAATGTGATGTAGCCGCAGCAGAATCGCCAATGCTAAAAATAGCATATCTGCTAGGGACTTAAAGTCTAACAAAAACATTATACTACCCAATCTCTGTACAATCATATTACATGATTTGAGGTTATATTTGGCTTAATAGTTTAACTGATACTTAAATAATGCAGCAGTCATATAACATTTACAATAACTTAATCAGTCTTGTATTTTTGTGCTTCAGCCTCTAATTTAGATGTAATTTGTTTTAAGTCAACATTTTTGTCTAATTTAAGATATGTTGTACTTCTTATTTCATGCAATTTGATCCACTCGGGAATTTCATTCGCCAATAACTTTATATCTTTTTGTAACTGACCAGAAGACACATTTGATTTGAAGCTACTATCTAATTTTGAAAGGATGACATTGAGAGCCAATACATTCTTCCTCTCTGTAACAAATATGTTTCTTAAAGTTTTTGCGAGATCCGGCAGACGGGTATAAACTGCATATTTTTCTTCATTTTCCGAAGACCTGGTCATTGCTTCCAGTGCCTTGGCTGCCTGTTTAGCCTTTACTTTTTCTAGTAATGATGCAGGCAAATTTCTTAATGCAGGATTCAGAATAGTAACTCCACTGGTTCCAGGCAGGCTTGTTTGTGTTGCACTCGAAGAGGTGGATGAGGGAGTTTTGTTTTCTCGAATACCTGTTACAATCTTTTCTTGTTCTGTCAGTCCCCTAGCCTTAGCCTGCGCGAGTCTTTCGAGAGCCCTCTCCATTTTTGTGTTGCACTTAAATAGCTCTCTTGCCTTCGCAAGGACATCTTGAGCTGAAGAGAATTTCTCTGCATTTGGCATCTCCGGTAATTTAGCACCCTCAACCTCTGGCACCTTTTCCAATTCAAATTCCGGATGCCAACGAACTAGTTTCTCATCAGGTATTTCAATGGGAGGATCCAATGTCAATAAATATTGAGCATGATACTTCTTTACCAAGTGTAGTAGGGTATCATAGAAATATCTGCGTCTCTCGAGTAGCACACTAGGATTCATAACTTTTATGTCATTGGGCAATATGGGAGAGATGACCATTTCATACGCTTCTTTGTTTGAAGATGTTGTAAAGTTTTTGATTTTTTGAATCTCAAAATTGTAGAAGTCTGGTACCAAATGTTTTACTTGTGCCAAGTGTTTTTCTGAGAAGTTTCTCTTGAGCATCTCTTGCACTGATGGTTTCAGTTTGTTGAAGGTTATTTTTTCATTCCTATTGTATAATAGGGAGACTACTGTTTCCATGCCACGGAAAATCTCTGCAAGGAATCTGTACTGATGAGGTAAAGGTAGACTAGTCGGTGATGCTGCCAGCGAAGCATGTCTGATGTAGGCTGGTACCTGCAAGATAATTGTTTACATGTACGAAAAGACAAAATAATCATTTTATAAGACCAATAAGATTGATTTAAACACTTAAGCTCTTCTAAGTGAAACCTTCATAACATTTAGAGGCCTAATAAATATTATTCATACAAAGACATTGTGATGAGTGCAAAAATAGAAGTCACTGCTTTAGATTTCACCAGTTGCTCATGTTCAAAGAATTTATGTCTTTAGAAAAATCATACTAAATCAGTATATAAATAATTAATGGTTACATGAACTGTAATGAAAAGAATAATTAATTAATTTTCATTAATTAAGAATTCAATTGTGTATTATGATTAGTATATTATGATAATTACAATAAATCTAATGATGATATTTAAGAAACATAGATTAAAGTATTTGTGAGAAGGTATTTAATGATGTTATGTTAATGACCACTCAAAATTCCAATAAAAAATAACTACATTAAAGCACTTCATTAATTAACTAACAGGGTATATCTTTGTCAGTAATACTCCATATACAAATTCATCATTAGGATGCAATTACATACAATAATATAAGTCTAGTGCTTGAAACTCTGCCCTTCTTTTAAGGGGTCCAAGGTTCTGAATTCATGAGTAGGATTTGAATGCTAGTCAAAAATTCAGAATTTCCAAAATTGTGCATATAAGAAAATCAAAATATCTTATTGGATGTCATTTTTCTGCTATATAAAGAACATTTGATATAATTCAGACTGCTTACCTTACTGGGGCTCTTAACCGGGCTGACTACCACTTTTCTTGGAGAGATCAGAGATCTAAGGTTGTCCTGGCTTTCCTGTCGCTTAGTTGGAGATAACAACTCATTACCAATTGATGATGTCTTACTTGGACTGAAAAAATATTGAAATTAAGAATTATTACATTTATAAGTACATACAATAACTAGATTCCTAATACAGAACAAGTCTTATTATAAGCAAGAATGGCTAATTGTAAAATTTCTCTTAATAGTAAAACATGTATGTTAAATGTTATTGAAAGTTATATTGAAAGATATTGAAACTATTACAAGTTGACAATGTTTTATATCACTAGCTACTTTACATTGCAAAACATAATATTAGGAAAAAAAAGAAATATACCTTTGTGGTACGTCCACTTCAATGGATTTGAAATCCTTGAGATTGCGCTTCTCGGAAGTCTCCTTGAGTTCTTGAATACCCTTGCTGATACGCTCTGCTCGAGCCCTCAATTCAGATAACCTAGAACTACCGGCCAACTTTTTTCTGATGTCACCAAGACTCAACTCCTTGCGGGCAGAGTTTGTTGTTTCACTTTTAGTTGCTACATTATTCTTTACAACGTTTGTAGCATTCATTTTCTTTGAAAACGGTCCTACATTTTGGTTCACATCTGCACCTTGTTTTGTACATGATTCAGGTTTCGTTTCAGCAACTCGCGAAATGTCAGCCTTTAATGCTTTTGCTTGAGTAAACTTAAGTTTATTGCCAACTGGAGCCGGAATCTTCCAACCACACTTAGTTTCTGAAGTACGATCAATGTGGGCAATCTTATTCTTTGAACTTACAATATCATCTGAAGCTGGTCTTTTTCTGCTGTTAAAAAACGTAGTAATTGTCGTCTGTGACATTTTGAATTACGAACACAATATGTGTAAAAGCAGTTTATTAGTATGCCTTTTTAAAAATACGTTAATTTTTAGCTTGGGTTTGGTCGAGCAGAACATCAGCGTCCAGTGACAGTGACAAACTATAAATGCGCGCGAAAAACGGTGGAAGCGACGAAGTAAAGTGTAAACTCGTATTTTTTTTTAAACTAAATGCTTATTCTATAATCTGTGTTGGTGATATGCCTGGATTCTTGTATTTTAGCCTTCGTTTTTAGATATTATAAATTTTAAATTGAATTTAATCATAAAAGTATAGTATTCATTACCTAGGTATATATCGGCGCTCCCCTGGGAGTGCCGGGGATTCCCGAGCTCTCATCCATATTTCACACTTATGCAACTTACTTAAAACTTGATTATTTATGGAATTAAAAATAATACCACCGTTCACCAGAATTACGTTTTAATAATGCTACATTACAATCCCTCCTTTTTATTACAATCATCATATCCTCTCAAAAAGGAAGTAGCGTTTTTAACCAAAATATGAATCAAGAGTGCTTTTATTAATTTAAAATACAGTAAGTTCAAATCCCATATGAAAGTAATTATTACAATAAAAATAATTAGCAATATATAAAACATTAAAACGTCATCAACTAATTTGTTTACATTTTTGCATAAATTAAGTTATAGGTTTGATCATTTATAAATACTGTGAAAAATATGAACATTGGCGCCATAATATGATTAACAATCTTTTATGAACGTTTTTAAAGAAGAGTAACGTATAAAAATCAGTAAGCAATTGAATAAGATATAATATTAGCAAAATAAGTTTTTAACATAAAGAGGCTTTTGTAAGTTACTGATATATTAATTTAACTTATAAAAATGGATGCATTATTGATCAGCACCATCTATCAACGATAAACGTGCAAAATCAAAACAGTATTATTTATATATTATTTAATATTTATTACAGAATTATTGCTAATGAATTATGTTCTAAATAAGTTATATAAAATTAGCAATACGTTTTAAATGAATTCTAGAATTATAAAACATTCAGAAACAATCCAAATTACATATAATAACATGTTTATTGAGTCTCATATAAATTGCATCCGTAAATTGCAACAAGGATATTTTATAGATGGCAAAGAAATTATAATTATTAAGTTTTAAATTATAAAACGTTTAACATTGTTTTAAATATAAATAATTATATTAAAATTTACTTTAATATAAATAATTATATTAAGTTACCATAATAATATTTGGAACCAAAAGACATAGATTGATAAACTTGCAAACTTACAATTTACAAAACTTGCCACTAGATGGCGCTATTATACCCATGCGCCCATACGGCCAAACTGACTCAAGCGCGCTCTCGGCGCTTATTACAAATGAAATAAAAATAATACATTTCTTTTGTGAACTTAAAAAAAGAGAATCAATAACAATAAAACATTTTACATGTAAAACAAAAATATAACATTTCTTTGAACATAAAAAAAATAAAAACATTTTAAACTAAAAACAAAAATAAAACATTTCTTTGAACATATACAGAGAGAAAACAAAATAATAAAACATTTTAAACTAAAAATAACAATAAAACATTTCTTTGAACATAAATATTTGTAAAATTAAATTAGAGATAAGATAAACAGTGTTGCAATATGGTACCAGTAACCCCAGGATCCAAATCAAACCAACCATAACAACCATCACCCATATTGGGATCAAGCTGACAATAACCGGCATCACCCATCCCGGGATCTAGCCAAACGTAACAGGCATCACCCATCCTGGGCTCTAGCCAACCATAACAGGCATCACCCATCCTGGGATTTAGCCAACCAAGACCGGGAAAAGGATACACAAGGTGGCCAGCCTCGTGTTTAAGGATAGGATATTTGGATAGGGTAAAGGGGATATTAGTAAGGAACAACAAACAACATCATTATTTTATTTATCAACACAATCGTTGGTGCGGTTCAGTACTCACGGTATTACTCAAAACTACATGCAAATCTCATTGATCATCATTGGCCCATACGGCCGACCCTTCCGAAATATTTTCAAAAGGATCAAATTGAGCATGTAGAGCAGGTCTGAACAAATCATGTCCAGAAATCTTTTCAAAACTATGATGGTCATTAATATGTTTAATTTTGTAACGATCATTCGTTAGAACTTGTAAAACCTCCATAGGTCCTCAAATGTTGTGCCAAAATTAGTTTTATGTCGTCGTGACAGCATAGCAATACAAAGTCAACTACTAATAGTATCAAACTTTAAATTTTCCTTTATCAAAACGCATTTTGTCTTGAAGAGACCGCTCGTCCATCCTTTGTTTTTTTTTTTTTGGACATAATGAACATTAAGAATCTAGATCGTCAATCATTGTGTCATCGTCAATTTGTATAAGCTTAATACCTGAAGGAGAACACTGCTTACCAAATAAAATTTCCATAGGACTTTTACCTTTACTTGAAATGGTGTAGAGTAGTATTATTTTTACACCAAAATAATTATAATAATAAATTCGGCAGATAATATTTTCATGTTAGCTGTAATAAATCAGATTGGCGGATTAAAAATAGACACAAAGTTTCGGAGGCATTTGATTGCTGTCTGTCTGTGTAGTGCGATCATTACAATAAATCATATGGACATATTTAATAAAACCCAAACAAACACAAAGGCCTATTCTGCTTGGTTATGTTTACCATTAACTCATTCAGTAATATCACTTATGAACAGTATGAAAATTAATAGCATTTTTTTTTTTTCTATTGGATGCAATGAAATGAGACAAGCCCCAGAATAACCCTTTACACAAATAAGGAAACCAGTATATTGTTGGCATAATTTCACTATTTTCTTTTTTTTTTTTTTCAACTAAAATGTTGTAGAGCATTGTGATAATGGTCAATTAAGTGCCATCTAAAATTTTGTTATCAATCTGCACTTTTCATCCTAACAATTTAACAGTATATTGAAATAAAATAAGTATTAATGCTATCACCTATCCCCCTTTGGTATTGCCCTTTATTTCTACAATTTTACTTAGTTCAAAATCACTCTTTTGCTCAATCATAAGGCAATCGTGGTCATGTGTAACTGCATTGATATTAATTTTAATGAATAACATGATTAAGCATTGACAGCATTAAGGTTATTACATAACAAAATTAAGTAGTTATTAATAGGGTTGTGGTTGAAATAGCCAGGACTTACAAACCCATTACCTTTACAATTCAATAATAAAAACAAAATTTTGTAAATAGGCCCACCATCACTATATTCTCGGAGTTAATTCTCGTTTGTGACTAGATGCTTTTAATAACTTAAAGCCTGTGACTACTTTAAAATTCCTGAAATGTGGGAAGTAACAAAAATGCTTGATAACTTTTACAACTGCAAGTGTCTCTAATTGATACGAATGTTACTTACTTGCTGCTGATGCTTACTTACGCAGACAGTGGTCCGGATGCTAAAGTAGGCAATTACAAATTGATTTTTATTTTGCCTCTGGATAAGAACTGCACTATAACCAATTGCACGGGCAATCTGTATGTAACTCTGTGGGTAAATTTGGGTCAAATATTGTTAATAAAGGTGAGGATGTTAATCGATCAATAATTTGTTGTCTAGCAACTTCATGACCTTTCGTCCTTTCCTAAGCAACATTAAGATTTAGTTAACTCACATAATGGGGCCAATATAGTAAAGATTAGAACAAATTTCTAGAAATAACCAGCTAAGCAGTTAAACTGTTAAAATTAACTTCCTTAGGATTCCTTGAAATTTTAGAATTAGCCAAAGCTTGGATTATTTTTATTTTTGCTAAGTTTGATTTCACTATTCTCCAAAATGTTACCTAAACATTAAATAGCAGTTTTATGAAAGGAGCATTTGGCAATATTTAATGAACATCCAGCTTGAGTAAGCCTTTTTAGGACTAATTGTAAATAATGTAAGTCCTCCTCCAGTTTCTGAAAAACTAAAATATCATCAACACAAACAAGAACAATGAGTTCCCTATAATTACCAAAATCTGTATTAATATTGCATTGTTAATCTGAAGGTGCATAGTAGAGATCAAATAGCATTCATAAATATTCAAATTGATGATCGCTGTCACAAACACTAACTTTTCAATTGAGTTAGGAGCTATAGGCATACCGTGGAACCCAGCAGCCATATCTAAACATGTTTTCTTGACATGAGTAATACAACTACTAAAAGGAAAAGAACTGTCACAAATGATACCATTATTTTTTTAAACCTTGTATAATCTCTTTAACCTTATCATGTTCCATTGGTGTTAGTCTGTATGTCCTTGTACAATAATATCGCAGTTTTTGTTTTTAATTTAATTGTTAATTGACCGGTAGTAACATCTGAAATGCCAGCTGTTAAATTGCTTTAAATTCATGTAACATTTTACACAATCTGTCAAGATAGATAGGATTAGAAATATCAGAATTACTCATTAATTACACAACATATCAGATTAATTATTCATTCATTAATCATTAAGTAACAGATCACATTTACACAAAATCTTTATTAATAATTACTGTGAGCCCTGATACTTTTAAAATATCAAACTGCAAACTCTGTTTCTCTCATTCACAACATACCATTGTAAATAGATATTTTCTCTTTCCACTAATGATGGAAAACTATATTACTTTTACTGGAAATTAACCAACTACAGAAAGAATATATTTTTTTTTCTGAGTGACTTTTATGCTTATCATAATTTTATTATTAGTGCCAATAGATAAATGAGTAGCTGTGTCCTTATTTTTGGTATCAGTTTCAAAACAGGTTTTTGCATACAATCACAAGAGCTATGCCCAGGTTTGTTACAATTAAAACAAGTTAAATGAATTTTATTAAAATGATCAGTGCTTGGGACACGAGGCTTCTTATTATTATCAAATCAATCGCTAGTTAACGTAATTTTAGATGCCTCTCAATAACAATCGAAAGATCGAAAGAAAAATCTTTTTTAATCGTAACAAATTTAGGTAATAGTTTGTTGAAGTTCCAAACACAAAAATTCCCGATAAATACCTGTTAAAATAGCGTCGACCGCTTCGGGATTCGAAGCTGGCCTGAGCCTCACATGTTTGAATAGAGCCCAAGCTATTGTAGCATATTCAGCATAACTGGCCACCTTGTTTGAATTTGAAGTCAATCCCGCCATCTTTGAACATCGTTCGCCATACAAAACTTCCCGCCAAAAGTCGTCTCGATTAACTCATACTTGATTTGCCCCAAAATTGTTGAATTGAGAGACCACATATCAGCCCAAGTCTTCGGTGTAGCCCTTAGTAGCAAAATAGCCTTAATTTGAGGTTCATGCATAGGAAATGTCAACTTCAAAATAGTTTCGTCGACATTATTACACCAATCTCTCATATCATGTGATCTTTCAGCGTAGTAAAAAGTTGGTAAATAAAAATCCATTCGACTGTGTGATTGTTTGGAGATAGGCTCATCAACAAGGCTCATACACAGTTCCACACCAAAAGTAGACTCCATAGGCCGGGGTTCCCGGTCACTGATTTGTGATCCCACCGCTGCTATCGGCGCTCCCCTGGGAGTGCCGGGGATTCCCGAGCTCTCATCCATATTTCACACTTATGCAACTTACTTAAAACTTGATTATTTATGGAATTAAAAATAATACCACCGTTCACCAGAATTACGTTTTAATAATGCTACATTACAATCCCTCCTTTTTATTACAATCATCATATCCTCTCAAAAAGGAAGTAGCGTTTTTAACCAAAATATGAATCAAGAGTGCTTTTATTAATTTAAAATACAGTAAGTTCAAATCCCATATGAAAGTAATTATTACAATAAAAATAATTAGCAATATATAAAACATTAAAACGTCATCAACTAATTTGTTTACATTTTTGCATAAATTAAGTTATAGGTTTGATCATTTATAAATACTGTGAAAAATATGAACATTGGCGCCATAATATGATTAACAATCTTTTATGAACGTTTTTAAAGAAGAGTAACGTATAAAAATCAGTAAGCAATTGAATAAGATATAATATTAGCAAAATAAGTTTTTAACATAAAGAGGCTTTTGTAAGTTACTGATATATTAATTTAACTTATAAAAATGGATGCATTATTGATCAGCACCATCTATCAACGATAAACGTGCAAAATCAAAACAGTATTATTTATATATTATTTAATATTTATTACAGAATTATTGCTAATGAATTATGTTCTAAATAAGTTATATAAAATTAGCAATACGTTTTAAATGAATTCTAGAATTATAAAACATTCAGAAACAATCCAAATTACATATAATAACATGTTTATTGAGTCTCATATAAATTGCATCCGTAAATTGCAACAAGGATATTTTATAGATGGCAAAGAAATTATAATTATTAAGTTTTAAATTATAAAACGTTTAACATTGTTTTAAATATAAATAATTATATTAAAATTTACTTTAATATAAATAATTATATTAAGTTACCATAATAATATTTGGAACCAAAAGACATAGATTGATAAACTTGCAAACTTACAATTTACAAAACTTGCCACTAGATGGCGCTATTATACCCATGCGCCCATATATACAATGAATGATTAAATAAATATTATAGTTTCATTTAGATTTTGTCATTATAATATTTTTCGGCAAGACCAAAAATAATATTTATTTACGACATAAATAATAAAAATAATAATAATAAAGAAAATATACAAAAAAGAGAATTTCCTCCCTTATTCCGAAATCTACGGAAAATAATATATAAATGAATGTATGTCCCACTTACAGTTTGCATGAATATATAAATTAACATCATCTTTATATTCCCACGAGAAACGAAATAATAAATATAGAATAGATACTTTCTCCCCGTGACTCCAACTCGGATATGACTTGACTTTAAATTATTTAACTTCCAACCAATTTATTTAATTATTTTATTTCACGTCTGTAATATATATCTACGCACCTCTCGTCATATCCTATGTCTATGCGTTTTTAAAGGTTTTAAACACTTTAAATACTGTCAAATACTTGAAATTGCCAAATATGCCACCAAAACCAATTTTGGTAAAAAATGAAACCAAAAAAAATGTGGTAATAACACCTAGTAGAGTTGTTAGCAGACCTGACAATTTAGAAGGTGGTGAAGAGATCGAGATTGCAGCTCAAATATCAGTTCCCCAAGAAGGTGGTTGGGGCTGGGTCGTGGTTATAGCTTGCTTTATAAGTATTTGTATTCTAGACGGAGTTACATTTACTTTCGGCAGCATGCTACCAGATATTGCGAGCGATTTTAATATATCAGATTCATTGGTGGCTCTGGTTAATTCAATAGCTGTGGCAATTTATTTTATAGCTGGCCCATTAGCTTCAGCCTTCATCAATCGATTTGGGTTTCGGGCGTGTATTATGTCCGGATCAGTTTTAAGTTCCTTTTCACTGTTAACATCATATTTTGTAACTAATTACGCATCACTCTGTGTATTTTACGGTGGATTTGCTGGCTTTGGTTACTGTTTAATTAATATGTCTTCGGGGTTAGTGGTGGGTTTCTATTTTGAAAAACTTCGATCTCTTGCATTAGCTATTGCAACGTGTGGATCCAGCGTTGGTACAATGACATTTTTCCCATTGAATTCTTATTTAGTGAAGCTAGCTGGATGGCGAACTACTACATTACTTCATTCGGGACTCTTTGGTTTGATATACTTCTTGGGAATGACTTTTCAACCACTTCTATCTTTAACCGTTGTTCAAACAACAGATGACCCTACACGAACGGTTACCTATTTACCAAATTTATCAACAGTTGGTTTACAGCGTACTGTCTCAGGTACTAAGGCAGACACTCTTCTCCCAACTGCTACGGAACGCTTGTTTAGTGCTGTGTCAAATGCCAATTTTCCAACTGCTGCAAACGTTGTTGGAGAAACCAAAGTTACATCTGACACACAACCAGGACCATCCAATGCGCCAGTTTCAAAGCTTACATTGACAGTTCATTCTCCTCACGGTGGTATTAGCCAAAGACATTTAAAACAAGTTCAGTCCATTATATCACGAACTAGTGTGCATGATAAATCAAGACGTAATATGGAAATTAATATACAAATGGAGAAACCAAAAAAGATTGGTTGTTGGGCTCGCCTTTGTCATTGGGAAGAGCACATACCTCAGTCACGCCCGATGTATCGGGATGATGCATTCTATGATGGAAAGCTGGAGAAATTACCTGTATACCAAAAAAGTATGATGGAAACAAAAGCTGAGGGCAAAACTGGTCTTGAATATCAGTTGGCGGTATCAAGAGCGGCGACAGCGGTGGATTTGCAAGAAAGACGAGGAGTTTTTACAACTGCTGCTAGAAGAGTATTAGCAACTATGATGGATCCTAAATTATTAAAGAAGAATTCTTTTATATTTCTATGTATGGCTGGGTTTTTGGTATATTTAGGTTTTCTAGTACCATTTGTATTTATTCCATATAGAAATGAAAGTGCAGGAATTGATCCTAGTCATTGCGTGTTGTTTGTAAGCGCCATTTCACTAGCAAATGTATTTGGGAGACTAATTTTGGGAGCGTTGGCGTGTAAAGTTGAACCTTTGAGAATTTTCATTTTTTCTATTCTTATAGCTGGAATAAGTACAATTTTGTCCGATTTATCATATAATTTATATTATCAATATACCTACTGTTTTATATTTGGCTTCTTTATATCTAGTATTGCCTCTTTACGAAGTATGGTATTGGTGTCTTTATATGGCTTGGATAATTTAACAAATGCTACTGGTGTGATGTTGTTGTTTCAAGGTATAGGTAGCTTAATAAGTACCCCAATAGCTGGTATACTAAAAAATAATTTCGGATACTCCGTTTCTTTCTATATAGCGGGGGCATTTATTACTTTTGGTGCATTTTTTTTAATTCCTGTTAAATCAATGTCTCTAAAAGAAAACAACATCGATTCAGATTCGCTTAAGCAACCTGATACTAACATTGATATAAAATCCAGTAAATAAATAATTAGAGTACTATACATAAGTAAGTTATTACTTTTTATGATATAAGATCCTCAATAAATGTTTTATTTTACAGTATTTTTATTTTTAGTACGGCTCTAAAAATGTTTCAAAGCAGGTACAAAGTACGCAGCATTCCGCGATATAATAACATTTGGATTTATTAAAGTTTGTGAGAAATTATGTATTGAATCATGACAATATAACAATACATGTAGCTTGTCTTACCACTGGTTATTGATTAATCAAATACAAGAATGACTATGGATATTTATATGTATTCAACATACATAAGTATATGTACATATAAATTGTATCGTACCTGTTGTAAGATTTGTGCTTTTTTCAAACAATATTTCCATTTTGTTCTTATAAAATAATTATAATACATAGTAATTTGATAAATACTGTCGTAGGCAAACATTGCGTGCCATTACTTGTCTCTGTAGCCTGATATTCGTATCGACTAAGTTCGAGTAAAAATGAAATTAAGTTCATATAATGATCATTTCTTCTTGAATTAAAACTTTCTTTATTTTTGTACGCTATTTCTATAAAATATTGTTTTTTTTTGAGAAATGTTATTTTAGTAATAGTCGTTGTGATTTATTTCTTGTGGCAACATTGTAATGGCCCGTGTTCGAGCGCATTTTGTTCTGTCTGCAACCGGCCGCCATACTCAAACAAAAAGATTGAGATGAAAAGATAAAATTTTTATATATCCCAAGTTGTTGAGAGTGTTTTAATTTGCTAAATGAGTTCCAAATCAGATGTAAATAGAAGAGTCCTCGCCATTCAGGCGAAAAAGAAACGACATAAACTCGGAAAGAAGAAAAATCGTGAGGATGATCACGGCGCTGCTGGACAAGGAAATGGGCTGCGCAATCAGAATCAAAATCGTCTTGAGCCGACACATAGTTCTTCCAATGAGACGATCGAGGAGGACGAGGACGAGCAGTACGCGAGCGACGATGAGGAACAGGAAGACAGCGCGGACTACTGTAAGGGTGGATACCATCCTGTCAAAATCGGAGACTTATTCCTAAATCGCTACCACGTCACTAGGAAGTTGGGTTGGGGCCACTTTTCCACCGTGTGGTTGTGTTGGGATCTCGTCGATAAAAGATTTGTGGCGCTCAAAGTTGTCAAATCGGCACCTCATTTCACGGAAACGGCCCTAGACGAAATTAAAATATTGAAAGCCGTTCGCGACAGCGACCCTACCGATCCCAAGAGGAATAAAACTGTTCAATTGCTAAACGACTTTAAAATAACGGGTGTGAATGGGACTCATGTGTGCATGGTGTTTGAGGTCCTGGGTCATCATCTCTTGAAGTTGATACTGAAGTCGAACTACAGAGGCATCCCTCGAGAAAACGTAAAAACGATCATACGACAGGTACTGGAGGGCTTAGATTACCTTCATACCAAGTGCAAGATAATACACACTGACATAAAACCTGAGAATGTGTTAGTGTGTGTAGATGAACCATACATACGCAAGCTAGCAGCTGAAGCCACCGAACTACATTCCTTGGGGCTCAGATTACCCCACTCTTTGATAAGCACAGCACCTAAGGAGTTTCAGGAACAAGTGGTCACTGGTAAAATGAGTAGAAACAAGAAGAAAAAGTTAAAGAAAAAAGCCAAACGTCAGTCAATGTTACTTAAGAAGCAAATGGAACAAATAGAAGAAATGGAGGAACAAAAAAAGGTAGATAATAATAGTGAGTCTGCTCCCATGTCTCAGGATAATGACGATTCTCCACAGACCCCTGAAGAAGCCAGTGTCATCGAGACAACCCGCTCCGAGATTGACACTACTGTTAATGGCTGTTCCGATGGACAGAGAGCTGATGAGGAAGCATTTGACACAGATGCGGAGGCTGTCCAGGTAAGGAGCAAGCAGTATGGTTGTGGCGATGACATTAGCACCCCCATGTCAGAAGGGGAGATGATTGATACTCCACCCTCATTTATTTCTGAAACGAAAAGTAAATCTCTTGATAAAAAACCTGATCCCGCATTTGATGTGTGCGACTTAGAAGTTAAAATCGCCGACCTGGGCAATGCTTGCTGGGTGCACCGGCATTTCACTGAGGATATTCAAACCAGACAGTATCGCTCCTTGGAAGTGTTATTGAGCGCTGGTTATGGAACTTCAGCTGATATTTGGAGCACGGCCTGCATGGCCTTCGAACTGGCTACTGGAGACTACTTATTTGAACCTCATTCTGGTGATGGTTATAGCCGGGATGAGGATCATCTGGCTCACATCATAGAACTCCTTGGAGATATACCCAAAAGGATTGCAGCTTCTGGAAAGTATTCCAAGGTCTTCTTCAATAAGAAGGGTGAGTTAAGAAATATAACTGGGTTGAAACCGTGGGGGTTAGTTTCGGTACTCACTGAGAAATATGAATGGAGTCAAGTGGATGCGGAGGAGTTTGCAGACTTTTTGAAACCTATGTTAGATTTTGATCCTAATAGGCGGGCTACCGCCTATGAGTGTCTTCAACACCCGTGGTTGAAGACACTGCCCAAGGAGGAAGATGATGATGATGAAGAGTCTGACGAGTAATTAAATAGCTCTCTGTGTGAATGTGGATGCATTCATGAAATCATTAGTGTCAACATACTAAGTATTTCAGTGTTTATGTTAATCAAAGTTTATTTATGGATTTGTTTGTGAATAGTCTAATTTGTATCTAGATTGTTTAGTTAGCAATCCTTAATTCCAGGATGAAAATTGTGTGCAACTATTCGATAATGCTGATTAATAGATAGACATCCCAGTTTAGTAGCAATGTATATAATACACCTGCTGCTCAAGGTAGCATCATAATATATGTGCATAGTTAATTGGCATTAATGATGAACAACTTACCCAAATTGTACAGATAGCTTTAGTGAAAAATTGTGATGTATGATGACATATAGACAATATAGGTTTTGTCACATTACTCGTTTAGGAATTTATTAGTTGACATAGTAATGCACTTAAAAATCACCTAGAATGTGAGGAACCTGATGAGTCGTGCATGCATACTGTAGCCATTCAGGTAGTAGTATGTTCACATAGATTAAGTTTGTCTTTTATCACTATCACAATAAAAATCTCATTATGTAAACTTTAGAAATAAGACAGTATTTGTAATGCCACATTTCCGAGACTGCCTTTTTATATTACAATGAGTCACGTAAATTAACATGTTGGAGTCTACTGATGTTTGGGAGGCAGTATGAAACAGTGACCTCGAAAACAGTTATAGATATATTATTTACCATAGATCCCAATTTACATGAACATGATTTGTATTAATTATATCTGCAAATTTACATAAATAAAACTTCAAAACGAGCTTGTTATAATGGATTTTTACTAAAACTGATAACCCTTTTGTAACCTGTATCTATTATCTAATATTTATTGTACTTTAATTTATACTTTAATGACAATGACAAAATGCACATGCATAAAAACAATAATTATGAAATTCTATGTTTACCTACTTAAAAATTAAGATAATGTTATTCATATGAGTTTTTGTTATTATTGTGATTTATAAGTACCTATTCAAAGTAAATATAAATATAACATCCAACATTATATGTAATTATATTTACATTCTATAGTCATACCTGTTGTAATCTCTTGTTATTTGACACTACCTCTATTCAACTTTATACCTATGCATAACATAATTATGTACATGTATTTATGTTGATATGATATGCCTATACAGTATAGTTATCTACCTACCTATATAAGGCAGGTAAATCTATTTGTGATCTTGACACAAATAGGTACCTACTTATATAACGAGAATAGTGGATCAGATTCGGGTTCACATTTAAATATTAAATGTACAGCTAAGTCAGCATTCAAACCCGGGCGGAGCAGGAAATAATATTGTTAAGAGACAGAGCCCCCAGTTTGGCTTATTGTGAGTTGGGAACAATGTGCTGTTATATGAGAAACGTCACGTTACGGTGACGTGCACACATTCAATTTTAAATAGATTGCACTACTTTACTGTGACTCAAATTTAACTATTCAACTTTCTAAGTGCGTAATCATTCCGCTTTTCAGGTTAAATGCGGAGGGAGCTTCTATATAATTTTATTATACAAGATTTATTATTAAACCGGCCAGATTACTATAGGATTCATAATACTTGCGCAATTTGATAGCTTACATTGAACATAATACCTATGTCGGTACCTATTTCAATACTCCAATCTTACGACAGTATGTACGTATGTTTTATATACAAACATTCCTGCGTAGGGTTGCCAAACGGCAATGTTTAGTGCCCACTTGGCATAATAGAGAACCTACGCGAATTGTTCTTTAGAAAGCATCATTATAGTAGGTAGGAATAATTTGCCGCAATTCGTTACATTTCAAAAATGTCTATATCGTTACTCAGTATAAAGTGGAATTAAAATATTCATGGAAATTTGACACCTACTTTAACTTGTTCATAGATCAATCGACCGGTAATAAATAAAGTGATGGTAGATGTATTACTATGTCTTCCCTATTGTCCTGTAAGCTACCAGTAGGTAGGTACCTGTGGTAGCTACCTAATTAAATTACCTTCATCTTTATTCAGTACGTGTAGCTGTATAATGGGAAAAAATCCCTGATGGACCCGCCGTACCTCTGACCAGGTTCAGCAATAATCAGACAAAGTGGTAAGTGGCTGGCTGCAACGTATTTTTATGTTCCATTGAAGGGTACGGGTCTCTACCCAAAACTTATTCTATCATGCTGTTGGAAGATGATACGGATTTTCAATGCGATCACAATGGCTCCAGCGAGGTTTAACTAGTGCTATCCAATGACAACATTCTTGATGCATCCTGAGTATCGTGACTGACATGGCGTGACCTCCGAAGCCTAAATGCCTAGCCTAGTGCTCATGAAATTTAGCCACTAACGATCATCTATCAAATTCTACATAGTGCCTGATGTTCCTTAAGTTTTGTAGCTTTGTTACGGTCTACACAAGTACTACGAGGCACCTCACATCGTCTAAATAATTTTGCCTGTATCCATGCTGAAGGCAATTCTTACGTAACCTATTGTGAGCAATTTTCTTTGAATATTTCATTTGACTTTATGTAACGAAAGCATTGAATTAAAGAAATAACTCGCACAACAAGTACTTTACTGAATATTTTTTTGTTAATTTTGTTTCAAATGCAATCATCTATGTGACCAATCAACCAAGATAGTATGTAAAAGATAGGTTCTTCTTTCGTTATTTCTCTTAATATCTAATTCGTATTTGTTAAACCTGATTGTAAAGTTAATATTTAAACATAATTATTACGAGGAGATTTCATTTTACAAGTTGGAAACATTTTAATTGATTGATTTATTGGATCAAACTTTTGTGTTTCAATAACTTCAAAAGTACCACTTACCACCTTCTTAGCACTTATGAGAAAAAAATCTTTATTTTAATATCAATGTGGTTATCGACCAGACCACAGGTGAAGATGACCTTGGTCGTATCATCGTATTGTGTGGTTTCATTTATCATTTTTTGTATGAAACTGAGTAATAACTTAAGCTGAAAATGTTCTGATAATTTTGAATTGTAATTTATTCTGTTTTTTATTTAAATTTACACTGTCATAGACAATATAATTTTCTCACAGATATTAATATAAGGAACTGTAAAAACTGAACGCATTTTATTAAAATTCTGATTGTGGTAGTACTGCACTTGTGTCAGTGTCATAAATTGACATTGACAATTTTGCCGATTTATTTAGATCACAAACTGTTTTTCGCTATTTAGATACTTCGCATATGGAAATACTTCATGGAAATTCGCATGCTGAGAAAAACTAAATTAACATTTTATTCTATCAATCCTAATATTACGGGTTGCATTATTATTACAACACAAGGCAGTGCCATCCACTTTAATATCTAAATACAAATTACCTAATTCTCTTTAACAACTTCTTTTTCTAAAGGTGGTAGAACACTTTCTGGTGGACTACGAAGGCATTAGCGTCCCACCTTATTAAGCAGACCCTAATAACAGCAATGTTAAGCGCTGCCGAGTTTCGATGGTCAACCTGTGTTAGGGGTCTTTTCTGGGGTTGATTACAGATATCAACTGGCGGTGGTAGCCACTTACCATCAGGTGGTCGTGCTCGTTTGTACTATTACTACAGCTTAAGGTGGCATAACTCTTTAAGAATTAGTAACGCTAATTAATAGATTGTTGTTCTCTAGATATTTTATCTGCAAGTACTTGTAAGAATATTTTTTTATCTAACATAGAAAAAATATCTTCCAGCAATTAGTATGATACTTGGGCAATTTTCTAACTGCCAATTTAAGCATAATATAATGCACTGAAATAACCTTTTTTTAGTTAAGGCTTTTCCTTATTATTTAGGCAAGGCTTTTGTGGAAATTGTTTTAAATATACGTAAATTCAATTTACGAAACAAATTTTGAATGCGCCTGAAGAGTTTTAACGGCAATATATATTAACTTCTTAAATACTCGTAACTTCAACCGTAGAGTATGGGTATGGTATGGGAGAAGTATGGGTTTTTTCAATGGGCCCACATAAAAAAATACTTATTAGAAAATAAACAAAATATTATAAAATATATTAATATCCATAACATTTGCATTTCTTTTATCCTCGTCAGAATTAAATCTAGGTTCTGTCGTGACGTTGTAGTATCTTTTGGTATTAGTCCGCACCACATAAAATAAACATTTTCTGATTTAAATAATAAAGTCTGTTACACGTGTACATCATATGTCCTCCCCGGGAATCGAACCCGGAACCCAACGACGTGCTCTCGGTCGCTCATCCTAAATCGATCGCGACTAATTCGATAATTACTCGCAAGTAGTCAGGTGATTAGATCCAGGTGATTAGTCTCAAGATCTTAATTCTTGGCACCGTTGACCATTTCGAGTGCGAGCGACGCATGCGCGGCCGTGCCGACCTTCCCGCGTCCTTACCGCCAGTCGGCGACACACGTCGCAGTGTCTCACATGTAAATAAACAGGAAAATTTAAACTTTCCCTCTCATCCGGTAACTGTGAGATTATTATCGCGGTGTGATATGGTGATGTGACATTGGAGCAACAATCTTGGGATTCGAAGCCATCAACACAAAAGGTCAGTTAATATCATTTATCAATGTTAGTTTACTACCGGTTGTTTACGCTAATTGTAGTATTTTGATCTAAGTGCCGTTTATTTACGATTTCGGGGGTGAAAAAGTCATGACCTTGACGCTTGACCTTATGTCAATGAACTTGAGTTTTCACTGCGTCACAAGCCGTGAGTTTGGTACTGAAAAGGAAGAGTAAACTTTAAAACTTATCTAAGCTTTAACAAGTTAAACTTTAAATGTGTCGAGCTTTTAAAATTATTCCGAAAAAGGGATTCAAAAAAATATTCAATAAGATTTTATTAATTAACAAAATTAATATTAAAGTATTTTACCGGCGTTTCTCGCTAACAAATTAAAAAAAAAAATCTAGATACCAATTACATTATATTCAGTTTAAAATTAATAACCATAAATTCCTGTATTCCTCGTACTTAATTCTTCCTTCTCCGACTTAATTTGACCCAAAAGTGACAAATTATTTTCTACCCAAACTCCTGTAGCAGGTACTTAGGAACTCACTTATTTGTATTTAACATAAGTATGTCGTGGTTTTTATGTTGAAATCTGTAAACAGATGCGCAAACAATGCATTATTACCGACAGATACATTTGCCAATGCAATGTAGGCCTTGAAGGAATCCTTTAACACCTCTTTTGAACTTGTGGTACAAGAATATCTCTTCACCAATCTATGAAGCTAGGTATACTAGAAATAATTGACGTGCTTTGCTCATAAGCTTTGGAGTAGGTTTATGTATCTGAATGCAAGATTATTCGAAAATTACAACGTATTTCTTTCGCCACAATATTAGCAGTATATATATGTAACTTTAAAGACATTTCATTTCATTTACATTTAGGTCTCTCAAGCTTTAAAATTTTGATTAAGCATCAAACATTCCTAAGTAAAACGTTAATATTATATGAGCAACCCTAGTTGCTCATATAATATTAACGTTTTACTTAGGAATGACGGACCAATAATATGTAATGGCCTAAAATAATAAAAGAGTTCACAAAGCAAAGAGCCTCCTCTCTAGCTGACGGAAGTTTCTACTTGTTTATAAAAACAGGTAAAAGGTGGCAGAGTAGCTTCAACTGAGAGGCGTCCATACTCAATTCTTGGTGGATGGGTGTAGATGTACTGGTTTACATATGTGGCGAGCATTTTAGTCCTAACGAGTGCTAACGCAATTGTAATCGGCTTTAGGAAAAAACTGTTCTGCAAGAAAATGGTCACGGATGTCCGTTTGCAATCAGGCGGATTGCAAGCTCCTTTGCAATTGCAATCCTATACAAAAATGTACGCAATAAAAAGCATACATGTTAGATAACGGCAGTACTGCAATCATCGTTAACAATTGCGTAGGCCAATGTCTGGGGCAATAAGCGGTGACAACATGATCATTGGTGGGTCGATTTATTAAATACGAGTTGAGGAAGAGGCCGGCCGTTTGTGTCGTAAATAACAATCAAGGTCTGAGAAGGTCTACGAACGGGTTATGGTTATGAACGCTGCAGTTTATGAGAGTAACGTTAAGTAAAATGCTGAAGTAGAATGTGTAGGTAATTATAATAGGAATGGTAGCTGAAGTAGCGTATTTGGGAATTAGAAGCAGTATGGTTCGATTGTGGTACTACCGCTCCATCTATGTCTAGCATGAGACAGTTCTTGTGATTCGGTGGAGGCTGAGTTATATTTTATGAAGCGAGTATCTTAGTCTCCAGCAGTGGTGGACTTCAGGTATAAGATTTACTTCTTTAATCTCATAACAAAAAATAGTTGTAGATGCTTCCACCATTTGTTCTCCCTTGTTTCGTTCTGATGCGATGTGATCTGTAAGTAAATAAAAATACGACTAAATACAAATATAAATAGTTAAGTAGTTCTAATAATCTAAAGTGAGTACATTATCACACCACCAAAATAATAATGGATTTTTACTTTTGCGAAAAGCATTTTATTTATATTGTTTACCATTTATTTACATTATCATTCGTGGTAGAATCCTCTTTAGTTCGACTCCGGCGGCACCACCGCCACACCTATTTCTGCGTAATAACAGCAGTGTTAAGCCCTGCTGTGTGCTGGTTTGAAGGATGTGGTAAGGGAGATATACTTTTCCGAGGCATTCCAGCTTAGTCCTCCAGGGTAGCGACGAATTTGTGGCCGACATCAGGTAGGAATGTAATCTTATCTGGGGAAGATCACATATGTCCATGGGCGGCAGTAGCCAGGTACCATCAGGTGGACTGCATGCTTGTCTGCTACTGTTTAGTACTTATTCGCAGCTTAATCTAAGTTGTCTTGGTCTTCATGTAAAAATGAGTATACTTTCCCATTATTCTCAAAAACAAATTCTACTTCAATTTCATTCTCGAAAAACATAATTTATTTTATTGCAGGCGTACTTTGTACACAATCATTTTTAATTTGCGAACGTATCACTGACTTTTATGCGTTCAATACTTATTAATTCTGATTTATTCAGTTTTGATTCACTCGATAGTGAGTTATTTATGACATGTATCGTCAGAATCAATTTTATTAGGAGAGGCGTTTGGTTTATGTGCCATTCAACTAGGGTTTTACTGCGGGCCTCCAGCCCTACTAGAGATTTACTCGTCAGGGTTTTATTGCAATTATTAATTACGAAAGACCATTCAAGTAGATATAATCTTCTTTGTTGTAACTCATTCTTAGTTTAAGCGTTCGACTTCAGAATATTATTGATAGCAAGGTATGGTTCGGTTTGTTTAGTACATTTATTATTACATGATATTACCGTAAAAAAATGGACAGAAAACCCGTAGAAAAATGAATCAATCTTTTTCGCAAAAGTATAATATTAAAATTCGTAATTGTGAGTACACTAGGACATAAGATGCAATTGCTCTACGTTGATTCACGTCGAATTATCTAACAGTTACCTTTTTTCGCCCTAAAATTTCTAAAGAAGACTTATAACATAATTGACCACCCATTATTCCACTGGGCACCAGTATCTCTCAGAATCCTAAGAGTTTAGGTTTTAATATAATGTAGGACAATTATTGTAGGACTCCATACATTTTTGAGGACTTTGAGACTGTTGGTTTTCGCTCTAAGTTTTTATAACCGATAGGTAAAGTAAGGGAGATTTAACTTAATATATATTACTGAATAATATTTACATTATTTCGATAAATTTACTATTATATACTTATAAACCTTGGAACGCTGGATAAATGTCCGATATTTAAAGCACTTCGCTATCCCAGCTTCATTATTAAGTTATCACCACATACCTTATGGATATCACTATAGCCTGCCCCTTGCCTAGCAATCTTACCACCCGTCGTTATAGAATTTCATATTTACAGCAATACACTCGGGGCGATTTTAATTTCTTACCCATCACTACCCATAAACTGAATCCGACCCGACAGATAACCATTTACGACCCTAGCTCACTGGCCATATTGAATTGGCGATTCGCGTTTTCTCCGTTGTATCTATGTTGTATGACTGCAGTTGCTACATCTAAGTTTTTACGATTTGTTGCATTCAGTCATATTTTATTTTTATAATATAAGAGTAGCAGACGTAGCAGAGTAGGTGTGGCGGTGGTGTCGCCGGAGTCGAACCACAAAGGGTTCTACCACCTTCAGTTCATATTATCCAATATCGGCGTTTTAGCTAATTAATTATTTAGCCATTAATTTTGAATCACGTAATTTGCGTTAAGGCCCCATAGTGGATATTATTGGCGCTCGAAAGTTTGCGAAGTGTAGCGTTTGATCGCTGCACCATCTGAAAAGCAGTCGAATTGTCGATCGCCAATTGTCCATTTATGATTTTATTTTAACATGATTTAAACTGATTTAAATGACAATAATGCACCTTAACGTACCTTTTATAGTAACGTGAACCTTTGATAATATTAATCGCCGTCAACTCATTCCTGTTCCATTGCTGTACAGGAGACTCTTCGCAAACACAGAAGAGTTTAGGACATAGTCCAAGAGGATGTTTATATGGTTTGAAGAACTCTTCGATGTGCAGATTTCTTCACGCTATCTTCTCTCGCCATTACATCAAATCATAATTTTTAATGTTGACAAGCATAATTAAACGTATATCAACAACAACAACCCATTACTGTCTCACTGCTGGGCACGGGTCTCCTCTCATAATGGGAAGGATTAGGCCATAGTCCACCGCGCTGGCCAAGTGCGTATTGGTAGACTTCACATACCTTTAAGTTTTTTTTATAAATCTCTCAGGTATGCAGGTTTCCTCGCGATGTTTTCCTTCACCGTATATACTAGGCAATATATAAACGTATACATTTTAGGCAATAATATATATCTTGATAGGTCGACGCAAGAGCTCATTAGATCAAAAGAAATTATAAGTTACGGAAGATAAATATATCCTAATGCGTAACGGTGATGAAAAATAAATTAAACGGACAGACATTTGAATTTTTATCAAAGAAATAAATATCTTGGAAAAACAGGTTGAGACTGAATTAACGAAAGTGGTATAATTTCGTAAAAAATCTTCGCTACACATATGCTAGTTATTTGCGGTCTGTTTTTGTCGGTTGAAGAAACTTTCAAGGTACGGGTTAATGGGATATTCATCCACTAAAACCCACCGCGTAGCTGGTGTCAACGCTATGTGGGGGACTCCGGGACCTTCAGTATCAGATTCTGGAGAGCCGTTGCTTATTCTACATTGCTCATTCATATTTGATAGCGCCAAAAAGTTAAGTCCTAGTTCGGATAATAACAACCGCATGCCCATCTGCTATTCGTAAATTAAAAAAACAACAGTCGCACTTTCAGTAAAGTGCGACTGTTCAGAAAAATGAAAAAATAGAAATAAACACATATATATATATATATATATATATTATTAGTATCGATACTGATTACATGTTTCTAATAAGCACGATATAGATATAAGTAGTATAAACGGAAATGACGCTTGGTGTGATTTCTGTAACATTCATACTCAAAATTTACTCATAATGTGCCAAAAGCTTTTAAAAAGCAATACTGTCTGCATAACCCTAACATCCTCGTACACAAAACAATTTGCAATACAGCTGATATATCCAATCCACCCCCTATATTTATGCCGTATTCTGAAGTCCTCGTCATCTACACGTGTAACCACAATATCAATGCTGTTTTCCTTATATTTTTAACGGACAAAGAAGTTATAAATAAACAACCTTAGCGTTACATTTTGTATTGGAACGATTCCAAAATGAAGAATTTTTGCATTTTTGTCACGCTATTAAAATTGAACTTCGGGTTATAAATATAACACATCCAGACAGATTTCGAGTCATATATCGATACGGATGCCATTTGCGGTAGTCAGTCAATGCGGTATTGTGCCAAAAATTCCAGGCACGACATTTTCTGTCATAATGTCATGTGACATTATTTTTCCCGCGTTGTATATAAAACGAAATGTGAGCCTTAATTATATAGATTCTATTATTAAGTTTTGGTACACGTGTAAACCTAATAAGTGATGAAACGATATAAAAGTATAAAGTTTTTAATAATTATTATTTATTACATTTTCACAAATAAAATGGGTATATAAAATCGGCCAAGCACAAGTCGAATTCGCTCACGGAGGGTTCCGTACAACAATAAAAATGTCCTATGGGACTACTCTTTGTTTCAACTTTTTATAAACAAATGTATTCTTTTACAGAGTGTCAATAAACTCTGTAAAAATCAAGTATCTATTTAATATGGTTCAAGATATAAAACCCTGTGAAAGACACACACTATGGCGGGTTAATAATATGGTCCCGTTTTAACCCTACAGAACCATAAAAAATTGAATGGAAAATAGGACTGCAGCCACTAATGAATCACCACAACACAATATTTAAACGCAGTGCATACAAAATCTGTTACATAAACAACGAGTATCATTGTCTGAAAGCCGTACACACGATATTGTCATTTTACTATACCGGACTGTGTAATGATATTATTAATAAACATCAATTCATAGAGATGAATTGTTGTTCATTGTGAGAACATGAGAACATACGATAGTAGACACACAAATTTATTGGCTAGGTCATATTTAAATATACTACAAGAAAGGCGTAACCTTTAGGTTTAAAATATTGTCTGACTAATTATAATATCGGTTACATAACAAACATGTGACGTGTAGAGTTAGGTTGAGGGCGTGGCTTATTGATATAAATGTAAAATATCACTTGGCAGAAAGATGGGGAGAGATTTGCCAAGTATGTGTGTCGCCTGATTTCTTACAAGAGTATGTGTCTATACACGGCTTACTCTACATTTTGCTATTTTATTTACGAACACGCTCTAGTAAGCACGTGTTTTGCTGTGTATGTGAACATTATGTAGACGTTAAATAAAAATAAATATGTAAAAATAAATACTTGGCCCTATGACCTTGTGTTAATGGGCATGTCAGTCAACTGTTATCACCTGGCCTGTAACTTAATTTGATAATACAATATCATAATAAATGACATGAATATTAATGACAGTAGACGCCAAATGAAACTTTTGGCTCGTTTGTAAGTATTGTATACAGAAAAGTTCTATTTTTATAAGCGCCTTATATCCGTAGGTGGCGGAGTCATTCCTTCGTTGCCAATGACCAAGCTTTCGTTTTTTGCCGGTAGGGGCGCCACTGTAGTGATATGCCGTCGGAAATTCGAGATCATACAATGCCAGATTACATTGACAGATTTGACAGTCAAATATGACGGTATTTAGACTCAGGGCGACCTCTATTATAGATAAATTCTTGAGCTGCTTAATAAATAATTGTATGTAACTATAAATGGATGGAAATAAGTATTTAGACTTTAAAACGTATTCTCTTTTTAATACGCTTTTATTAGCTTCAGACGTATGTATGTTGGTATGTTAGTATGTAACGGAATCTTTGAACATGATTTTAACCCCCTTCAAAACGTCGGATTAACTTGAAATTTGGCATACTTATTAAGGACCGATGACAATTCAATATTTTAAACATTCTGACCCGTTATCCTTACTAGGTTAATCAGGATCAGCGATTTTTGTTTTCCTGAGACCCGGAAGGTCTGCGTTAAGACCAATAAAGGAATCTACCAGGCGCGCCGATCACCTAACCTAACCTGACCTGACCTGACCTGACCTGACCTGACCTGACCTGACCTGACCTCAACTTAGACACGTCCGTTGTTAATAGCATCATGAAGCAGTGTCTCATCATCCTTATTCATTCAGCACTTCAACATCTGCACCTTCCTTTAACAACATTTCCACTATTTCATTGTTCCCATTTCTTGCTGCCAAATGTAAAGGCATATATGATTTCAGCTCATCGTCATAGTCACAACATATATTATTAACTTGAGCTGTAAAATTAATTAAACTACTAACAGTTTTAAAATCTCTGCAGGCAGCAGCAACACAAAGAGAAGAAATTCTAGAATTATTTTTTATATTAACATCATCATGATGTAATATTAAATCGATGATTGGACGACGTCCTTTTGAAATGGCTAGATGTAAAGCAGTTGGCCGTTTTTCTCTTGAGTATTGCCATCAGCGCCTGTTTTTAAAAGATGCTGTATCATCCTTTTTCCGTGATTACTTTTATCCAAGATAGAGGACCTGGGATATGGTATAAATTATGAAAGAAAGCAGTTAGCATTGGCAATTCGGATGTCATTAAACAACTCCTCTGGGATTTTCACGTTAACAATAAAAATAAACACCAATGTAAAACACCACTTCATACAGCTGTGTTAAACAATGACCCAATATTCATTTTTGCATTGCTAAGCAAAGGTGCTGATGCTGATTCGAAAGATAAACTTGATAATACGCTACGTAATAATCGTTAAAATAATCGCTAAAATAATCACTAAAAAATGAAAAATAAATAATAGTTAAAAAAAACTAAAAAATACGCTTTTATAAAAAATTCGACCAAAAAATGAAAAATAAATAAATAGTTTTAAAAAAACTAAAACAATACACTTTTTATAGAAAATCCAACTAAAAAATAGAAAATATTTTTTTTAAATTTGAATTAAGAATAGTGTAAATAAGATAAAAATATATTTTATTGTAAAAAAAGCGTGGGGTGCTTTTTAAGATATTATCAAAATGATAATCCTTCTACTCAATATCTATCAATAAAATATTTATAACTATTGACACCATGCACCCCACGCTTTTTTTACAATAAAAAATATTTTTATCTTATTTACACTATTCTTAATTCAAATTTAAAACAAAATATTTTCTATTTTTTAGTTGGATTTTCTATAAAAAGTGTATTTTTTTAGTTTTTTTAAAACTATTTATTTATTTTACAATAAAAAATATTTTTATCTTATTTACACTATTCTTAATTCAAATTTAAAAAAATATATATTTTCTATTTTTTAGTTGGATTTTCTATAAAAAGTGTATTTTTTTTAGTTTTTTTAAACTATTATTTATTTTTCATTTTTGGTCGAATTTTTTATAAAAGCGTATTTTTTAGTTTTTTTTTTAACTATTATTTATTAATTTCGGTGATTCGTTTAGAATGTATTATATGTATGTATGTATTTATATGTAGATATTGTAAGTTCTTTTTTGTTACAGTTTGTATTTCCTGTTTATGCCTACCACATGTTATACTTATAGCCATCACCCAGGGTCGACTGGCAGAGAATGCCATTAGGCATTAAGTTTACCCTTTGTCACCCTTAGATTAAGGTGTACAAAATAAAATAAATAAATATTATTAACACAGACCTATATCTAAATACAAAACAAATACAGGTCTGTGATTATTAATTTCTAATCTGATATTTGACTGCAATAGTAATAATTACTGATTTATAAAATAGGTACGGAGTAGGTAAGTAGTTAAGTGGGTGTTAAAGTTACATAACTTTGAATTATTAACATTCAATAAGTAAATTATTGCGATTGTGTGTGTAATATTATTGACTTGAGATAAATTTATGATGAAATATTTGGTTTAAACGAATGGAATATTCCAGTTTATTATCGATTTACTAAATGCAGTTTGATTGTAGTAATTTTATGTTAACTATATAATATAAAAATTAATTGTTTTTGAAGAAGCAGCGATCATGGAAAAGAAATCATCTATATAACATTAAAAAAAAATAAGAGTGAAATACAATTATTTATTTATATATTATGTCATGTGAAAGAAATAACAAATTTTTAACATTTATGGAAATTCTACAGTAAAGTAGCAAATAATAAAAAGCGGTCAAGTGTGAAAAAGTTCATAAAAAACGCATTTTATTTTAGCTACGGATTTGTGCTAATGTTTGCTGTCTTGTGTGAATGTCTCCTTAATGGATTACTTGATTCAATATCAAATATTATGAGAATTTCCTGACATTCACTTTATTTGCAGTTTAATTCGCGTTAAAACGCTATATGGTGTGTATTTTCACTTCATTTGGTTTAGCACTTGGTTTTGGTTGCTTAGCTAATTTTGGTACACGTGCGGTGAAAAATTGCTCCTAGAATTGATTTATTTTGCGACAAAAACATTAATTAATAATTCATGTCTATGTCTATTAAGAGTATTAATGACAGTATCCGTAATTTCATTTATTAAATTCTAAATTATGTTCTATTTATAGTCAGTTTTAAAGAATTCGCTGTTGTTTTGAAAATCCTATAGGGGTTCGTCAAGTTACAACTTTGGGAAACCCTGTACAATGTTCAAAAGTCCGCGTCGGTACCTACTTAAGCGTTGAATAATTAATACGTAAATATGCAAAGTCTATCTGATATTTTTTTAAGTTAAGTTATTATATAATAAGTATTAGTAAGAAATATTATATTTGAGTTTGGAAAGTTCAAGTTAAGAAAGTTTAAGTTTATATTAGGAATGTTTAATTTAAAAAAGTTTAAGTAATTTAATAATGTAAGTTTGTATTCAAGGTACCGATTACTTCAAATCTGAAGTTAAGACATGTTTAAGACATTTGTCACCAATTTGTTATCAACAGAATCTAGGCTATCAAGTATCAAGTGTTGCCTTTAGTTGCGTGGAATCACAGAGGCTGTGTGGTTGACCGCACGTCTCGATTTCGTTATGACGGCCCTACCGACGGCTTGGACGTAAGAATACCATCTTATATTTGAATGGATTTATAAATAGATTTGAGGTAACAGACGCGTGCCGGTACTGTCGTTCTGAATTTATCTGAAAGGTGTGTACATAAGATTGTTAGTAATCATTTACTATGAGTAGTAACTCGTTTTGGCGTTGGTAGAGTTGTGTGTCTTTGTAGATTATAGAGAATGTACGTTGAGTATATGTTGCGTTAATTTTGTACAAAATGTTACATGATTTTTACTTGATTGCTCCGGTAAAAGGGTAATGTTTTCGAGCGAATGTACATTTATTTTTTTGATACGCTCTGTAACTTAAACGCGATATTGGATTTAAGATAATTATGGCGTATTATTATTTTTTATTCTTCTCAGGAGTATTTTAGGTTATAATATCTTTCGAAACCAAGTATATCATAGATATTCTTTATTGCACACTTCAATAGAACATAACTATAGTAAACAATTATATAGGTTAACTGTATGCAATAGGCGGAATATATTTTGTTGTAATTTTTTTTTCAGACGTAGACTTTTTAGTTTCGAACGTTTATACAAGAACGAGTACAACAAACGTAGATACTTACTTTGTTAAAACATTTTTTAGATTCCAAAATAACTAGGATTTGCTAAACTCCTATCAATATTTGCACTATGTCATAAAAATGTATTCAGAAAAATGTTTCGATTTTTTAATATTTGGCTGTCTATGTGTTTCTCTGTTTTAACAGGCAAAACCTCGAAGAGATGACATCGATTCAGTAAAGGACTTCATGCGAAGTGACATGGAACTTTAAAGCCCAAAATATGTGTAATTTCTTTGAAAAATTTAAAAAGCTGTTTAAGGTAGAGTAATCAGAAAGCACATGTGATTCCCGTACATATTAAAATAAATACATTGTATGGATCGTGAAGATCATGACTTCATAACATTAAACTAATCACTTGTTTACATAAATTATTAACAAATTAATTGATTTTGAACATTGAACTGGATGACTAAGATGTGAAAGTGTAAACGTAATTATATATCAACATTGCATCAATTTTTACTCGACTGAGGTGGGTAGGAAATGTTTTTCGAGTCCACGTATGTTCGTATGTATGTTTCATTCTATGGCACGCCCTGCAGCACAAAGAGCTAGGCTTTAACATATGAGATGTGTTTGGATTCGTCTAAATTGTGGGAGTGACATTAGCTACATTTTTAAGCTGTCGGTTTTTTGATTTAAAAAGAATTGTGGAATATATTTAATTAAATCACGCAGGTTAAATGTTTCCGTATTTACAAAGCTAAAGAGAAGTAAACAGCGTTATCGAAGTGATGTCGATCTGTGGCCTTTGACATGTAATATACCTACAACGTATAGAAATAGAATCATAGAAAATAACGAATAGAAAATAAATAGAATCATGATAAATAACGACACGTGCTTCTTACAAAATTCTGCAAATTGACATTTTAATTACAACAGTTATCATATAAACCCAGTATTGTTGTTCTACTAAAAGAGTTTCCTTAAGAATAAAAAGGACTATAAAAGTATAGTCCGCGCCAAACTGCTAGTCCGCTCTAAAGTTTTACGCGGCCTATACTCTATTCATTTTTTGTCACAGATCCATAGATGCGTTGCTTACTTTCAGGCTTAACGGCCACAAGTAATAAACAATTTTTGCCTTTCTAACAAAATGGGAAATTTCAATTCAAACTTTTAAACTAATTCAAAGCTGAACATAATAAAACAAACGAAACCAAAAAAGCTCTACCATCAATTATTTATTTAATACTAATATCATACAAAATCTTACATCAGACTTTTTAAAAGGTTTTGGTTAATGGACAAAAGATACTATGTGTACTATTCTGAGATCTATCAACATTATTTTAATAGCTTTGTGGAAACATTGCTCTTCAAGCGAAATGATCTTTATTCGACTAATATTTATTCAACTACAAAGTCAAAGATGTTTGCGAATCGCTGTGAATACCAACAGGGATTGTAAGTCAGGATAAACCACTTCAGTTGATGTTGACTTTGCAATGCACTTGCTAAAACAGGGGTTCCCAACCAGTGGTCTGTTTACCACCAGTGGTCCGCGGGCCACCAATGGTCCGCAGAAGTCAACATATGGTTAGCGATTTTAAATTTAGCAGGTCGTGAGTTGTTTTAAAGTAAATGATGCTTTGCGAGTAACTTCGAAGAATAATATTAGTCCTACGATAGCCGAATTAGTAGAGAAATGCAACCTCAGAAATGATATTAAATATTACTAACGTTCATCCTACAATATTTTTATTTCTCTTCGAGTTTTTAAAGTTTCAGATTCATTATTAGTCTTTATTTTTATTATACCTACATAGTGGTTCCAAATCAGGAAAAGGTTGTGAATCTCTGTGCTAAATAAACCACGACAATAGACGGCTCTTAACGCGAAACGTAAATAGTACGTGTTCTTGTGTTAAGATTTTATTAGTCAGAATGTGAAGAATTGTTTATTCTTTTAGGACTTTTTTGATGTGAAACATCTATAGCCGCACGTAAAACCGATTTCTGGCGTGGCGACGCATGCCGTGGTGCCCACGCTATACGATGGTATGTATATACAGTCTATATGCAGTAGTGTGTACGGTGTGGCGACGCGTCGCCATGCGCAATCGAATTCAATAAATCATCATCATCATCGTTATCTGGAAAAAAATCGTAATATTTTATTTTATCATTATGACATATTTAGTTCCTATCACAATATGTTCTTTTCTGCATATTACTTTTACAAAATAATGTCGATGTTTCACATCTGCCAGGCGTCCCGTAACGGCTCACATTTTTTTTCTATTTTTACCACGCTTTTATTAGCTTGGGAGGAGTAGTAAACAAATTTGCAGTAAGTGGATTTGTCGCCTGTGCATATTTTTAATTGACTCCAGACGAAATTAGAGTCCTATTTTGAAATGAAATGAAATAACTTTATTACGTAATGCATTGTCACACACATATCAATTACAAATTACTTAAGTTAATTACAAAATAGTGGGATATAGGTGCATAGAAAACTCAAGATACATAATAAGACAACGCAGCGGAATAAAACTACAATAGTTAATTAAGTACGTTACAGCATATCCCTATGCTTGTATGTATACATTGCATACGGAAAAGGCACTCACTCAGCATTGATGCCATGGTGAGTTGCACCACGGCGCTGATTTTCAGTGAGCCCATAGAATGGTGGTGGTATTTGAGGTCAGTCATAGCGTTGTGTACCCAAATACTAAGTTCGAACGTCTTGGATGAGTATGTTTCCCTTACCACCCTTTCACCAAAGTAGTTAAGCCCTGCTGTTATGCAGAAATAGAATGGCGGAGGATCTAACCCACGAAGAGTTCAACCACCTTGAATATAAAATTGCATTTCACGTAGTAATATCTACTTAACTTTTTTTAATACAAACTTTATTATTATGTTTTTCTTTGCAATGGCTGTGAAGAAAATGCTATGCTATCTTCTATTTGCATAATCCTATCGTACATTACTCGCTGGGTATACAAATGAAACCTCTTTGCATATTTCAATGTTAATATTCCTTGTTTGTTCTTTTCTTTATTATTTTGCAATGTACTTGAATTATGAAACTGCTCTCTATTTTAATGGAATACATCTATTTTATTTTAATTTTTCATTTCATAATTAAAGAAAAACATATCAAAAATATATTATGTGGCGGTAAAGAACTTTTAGGTTTCTACACCATTTCGAGAGAGAGATATACAGGGTGTCCCGTAAGTACCACGACAAACTTGGGGAGAACATAGGTGAGGGTCTGACCTCTCTGGGAAAAAAAAATTACCTGAGTAAAAGTGTCACCGTTTTTACACTATCAATTGTTTTAGATTTTTTGAGAAATTCAGCCCTCTTCATCTTCTTTCGTTAACTGCGTGTACAAATTTGTTGATGCAGTGTTTATTTTTTCTGTTAAATACTATCAGATAGTTGGTCTATCATATTGAAATGTAAATTGGTTAAAAGATGTAAAGGAACTATGAAAAAAATAGGGATATTTTTAGATTTTAATTTTTTTACTATTTTTCCCTCAACTTTGACTCGTCGCGGTGAAAAAAAAATGTACTGGACTATAAGTGTACATTGCACAAAAAAATATGTCCAGTTAATAGAGATTTCAAAAAGGTACCACACTTAGTATTTAAAGTTGAAGACAAAAAAGTTAAGACCGTTTTTGCATAAAAGGGACTGAAACCAACTAAAACGTAATGATCGACTTTTTATTTAAATTACGGTTTCTACCGACTCACAACGTGTCAGGCAGTACTAAATCACATTATTACCTAGTTACATACTTAAAAATATCATTCTTCATTTGTAAAAAAACAATTTAGTAACTAACTAGCAAACAAAGTAATACAATTTATTAAGTCAATTTTTACCTACTTTGAAGTGTCGTTTCGAAGTGAAACTTCGTACATGTATGTAATTTGAATGACAATACTATAATATGACATCTTGGAACAGATCTGATGATGGAGCCAGCAGGTGCATGGTTCATTTCTAAGTAAATCCCTCGAGTTTGGGCTAAATTGGTAAGAGATTTACCATCCATATCCTGGCTCCATCACCAGATTAGTTCCAAGATGTCATATTATGGTATTGTCATTCAAATTACATACATGTACGAAGTTTCACTTCGAAACGACACTTCAAAGTAGGTAAAAATTGACTTAATAAATTGTATTACTTTGTTTGCTAGTTAGTTACTAAATTGTTTTTTTTTACAAATGAAGAATGATATTTTTAAGTATGTTACTAGGTAATAATGTGATTTAGTACTGCCTGACACGTTGTGAGTCGATAGAAACTGTAATTTAAATAAAAAGTCGATCATTACGTTTTAGTTGGTTTCAGTCCCTTTCATGCAAAAACGGTCTTAACTTTTTTTTCTTCAACTTTAAAGAGTAAGTGTAGTACCTTTTTGAAATCTCTATTAACTGGACATATTTTTTTGCGTAATGTACACTTATAGTCCAGTACATTATTTTTTCACCGCGACGAGTCAAAGTTGAGGGAAAAATAGTAAAAAAATTAAAATCTAAAAATATCCCTATTTTCTTCATAGTTCCTTTACATCTTTTAACCAATTTACATTTCAATATGATAGACCAACTATCTGATAGTATTTAACAGAAAAAATAAACACTGCATCACCAAATTTGTACACGCAGTTAACGAAAGAAGATGAAGAGGGCTGAATTTCTCAAAAAATCTAAAACAATTGATAGTGCAAAAACGGTGACACTTTTATTAAGGTAATTTTTCTTTCCCAGAGAGGTCGGACCCTCACCTATGTTCTCCCCAAGTTTGTCGTGGTACTTACGGGACACCCTGTATATAATATATATATGACTGACAACATATTGATTCGCGAGACAGACTAATCATAAGAAGCAATAAAAACTTATATGTGTTGTAATGAAACACACGTGCATAAATTACTTTAACAATGTAACATTTGTTGTGTCTAGACTCTCAAATGGTTTTGCTTTTACGAGTATTTCGTTTAACACACATTTTGAAATCAGGTTTATTTTTTTAACAAATGACCGTATAGATAGTCTAATATACAATACAATACAAAACTCTTTATTGTACACCAAATTAAATGTAAAAAAAATACAAAATTTTAAACTAATGTACAATTGGCGGCAGTCTACCATGTAGAGAAACAGTTTTGACTCTACATACATTACATACATTACTGAAACAATATTAGATTACCCATAATATACTACACATAAAATTCCCAAATAAAATTATATTGAAAAAGTAAAAAAACTAAGCTTTTTCGCTATCAAATGAAAGGGTTTTCTGAAAAGAAAACCCTTTAATTTGATACCCTTAACATATGTGTGAATAATAAATAATAGGTTCGCCGTCTTGGGGCGTCTGCCATATTGTATTTAGAATGACATCACTGTATTGTCATCTCACCTATCCATCATCTTACGTGTATGCAAAATTTCACCTCAGTCGGTTGGGGTTAGCTGGCAAAAAAAAAGTTGCAAGGTTTGTCCCTAAACAAACACAAATGAAATAACTAGGCACGTTTAATAAAAGTTTATGATAAAAGATAAAAGCTATAAAATTAAAGCCCAACTAAAATAACAGTTTAGAAGTTGGTTTTGGCACGTACTACGTATTACTCTTCAACTGCGATGTCATTACCATTTGGATATACCCACTATTGAATGAAGACGTGAAGTGGGAATAGGATGCGCTTTATTGGGGGCGTTCAATTTTAGCTGCATTAGACGCAAAACTGGACGTACTGTAATATGGATGTGCCAATTTTTCGCCACCGCCCGCCCACCTGCGCCCGCGCCGCGCTGCATCGTACGATCCGCTATTTATAGATATAATGTGACATTGTTTTATTCGCTGTAGGGATGTTGGAAGTGAAAAAATATCGATATATCAATGTATTTATATCGAAAAATATCGATTGATCCATAATCGGACAAGTTTTTTAAAATATTTGGTGGATTTACGAGATTGAAGTTGTTTACAGGCTAGATTAGATTATGCCATACACACAAACATACACTCACCGCAACGGAAACAAAACATAGACTACATACGAAATAAAGTTTTTTGTTCGGTCCTTCCTATCTTATATGGCTTTGGATTCTAGCGATTTTGTAATACATACAAAAAATATCATTTTTTATAAAATTTACGAAATTAAATATTTTGCATCGATAGATTGATATATCGGATCAAAATGGCCAAAAAAATAACGATATGTCGAATTAAAAATATCGATATTTTTTCAACATTAATCGCCGCAGTCGATTCGAGCTAGTAGTTTTCCATGCAAAAACCGTTAACCCCTAAATGATAACGGAGAAAGCGGGATCGTGCTTTGTAGGTACGTAGCACCGCATAAATTACTCGGCGTGATAACTGTCTTGTCTCTTGTCTACTAGTTTCCATCCAGATATTTCTCTCCTTTAATTCACGCACTCCATTAATATTGTTAATCGTTTGTAAAATGTCACTCGGAAGTGTTACTTTGAATCATTATGTCAGAACATGTAATGTAGGTATTCACGGCTGTTGAAGCAGTGGTTCATTATATTACTAGGGATGCAAAGGATTTGGGTTCGATACTAGTTCAGATATGTCATCATCAACCCCATAACTGTCCCATTGCTGGGCACGGGCCTCCTCCCAGAATAAAAACGATTAGGCCATAGTCCACCCCGCTGGCTAAGTGCGAAATGGTCAGACATGTGCCGTACTTTTTAATCGACTTCAAAAAGGAGGTGGTTATCAATTCGACCGGTATCTTTTTGTTTTTTTTTTTTTATGTATGTACACGAATTACTCCGCCGTTAGTGGACCGATTTTAATAACTCTTTTTTTATTGTGTAGGGACGAGCTGGAAATTGGTCCCATTTAAATATGGTTAGATTCCATCGATGGGTTCTGGAGAAAATGAGGGGAAGTCCTCCACCCATGTAAATATAACAGCCATAACTTCGCCGTTTATATGACAAAACTTATCATATTAGACACGCTGTTTACATCGTTATCCAACTAAATATATTGAGCGCCGACTTCACAAATATGTACTAAACCAACATTTATTTCAATTATTTTTTACTTTGTAGTGACATAGAAGTCGGTTGTATTTTTTGTTAAAATTTTTTAATTGCAGCTATCTGGGTAATTATGTACAAGTCTTTATTACAATACAAATCCTTATACTGTGTCTTTATATTTGTCCGTCATAAATTTAAATATAAATAGGTACACAACTTTACAACATATGAGGAAAATACTTGCGTGTGAATTTCAAAGCTTAAGTATTTATTATTTGCTTTACTTACTCCTTTTGATTGATAAACTTATCATTTGTTTGCGAATGCCAACTGTATTAAGCGGTTTCGTATGATATATCATGCTACGTACCTACAGTCCTCACACACACACACACTGCACAGGGCCGGATTTAAGGGAGGGCAACCAGGGCGGCAGCCCCGGGGCCTCCACAAAAGAGGGCCTCCCACAATAGAGACGTCGGATATATTTTAAATTTCGACTAGTAAAGTTAGTAGTAGTCATGTGTGTATATCTTCTCCTTTGATATTCTTTTTCGCTGTTTTCCTTTATCTACAGTACTTTGTACAAACATAAATACTAGAAGAATCTACCTGCGTTTGAAAATAAAATATTTATTGAAGAACTCAACTGAAAAAATGTTCATTTTATTCGGAAAATAATTTGGAGCCAGGGGGCCTCCACTCCATTGTTGCCCCAAGGCCTGTAGACCTCTAAATCCGGCCCTGGTCCTACATATAAATTCATACAACGAGGAAAGGTGTCCGTAGTTAGTTACGGTCGTAACTGCAAATACTGCTTTCAACTCAACTTCCGTTACATTCTGTAATTATATCATTCGAATGTGTGTAAAATAAGTTATGAAATGTATATGGGTGCTTTTATAGATAAGTTAAGCAAGCATCAGTCCCGAATTCTCTGGTAATTTTATCACAATTTTAAGTAGGTAATATGTATATTATAACGATTTACCATTTATAAATAAATACACAAAGGCAAAAGAGTTCTGTCACTTTTTCTCTTTGTTTTTCATTTTTTTGTATTTGGTAACTATTGGAATTTTAGTATTATCGATGAAAATTTTGAAAACGGGCAATATTATTTTTCCTGGTCGAATTTGACCACTGGGGGATTACTAGACTTACAAACCGATCTAGGTTAATCTGTAACATATCCCATCACAAGATCTTAATCTTTCATAGATATGTGTATATTTATACCGTGATTTATTATTAAACATAGAGTAGGTACTTGTATACGGATACACTCGTAGTGCCGGATATATACTGCATTAAAGTAAATAAGACATTATATAAGTTACGCTAAGTAGGTCCATACTAGTCCTAACTAGTGTTAGTTTTAATTAGTTGTTAGCATCATAATTAAGTCGCAAATCCACTTCTGGGCATGGACTTCGTCACAGAATAAGACTTGGAGAAGAAATAAATCCACCATGCAAGCCAACTGCGGTTGGTAGAGTTCATACACCGTTTGCAAACATTTTGCAAAACTCTCAGAAATGTCCTACGTGACTATTGAAGCAATATTTTTTCACACCAATGATTAGATAAAACAAAGATCATTAATTGCAATTGGAATGTGCCAAAGATATCTTAGACCATCTTAGATAGCTTAGACCATCAGTATTGGATCAAATTATATATCACTATTAAACCATACAATAATAATATCTACTTTAAATATAATTGTTTGGCAATGGATAAGCGATCGTGTATGCGCGGGCGAGTGTACTTTCTTTGCGGCTGGACTTTGCGGAGAGTGGCGACAGTCGAGCAGAGACCATCCTGTGGCACTCTCGTTATCACCCGCGGACCGATAACGCCTATTGTTTATTAACTGTGAACGTGCGTGTTAAGTGACTGTCATGCTATGGATTTACGGGTGAGAGAATATTCCATATTCTATGTAGCTACTAACTTACTAGGTAAATGTTATATTTAAGTTTTAAGAGAAAATTATAAGTGAAACGTTTATCATCGTTTAATTATACGGTTTTATTAGTAAAATATAAATTTATAAGTTTCAAAAATATTATATCAAGGATGTTTATTATCTGTAGTAATATTGATATAAGTAACTTGTTAAGTTATACAAAAGTTTCCATGCATATTTCTTTTACCATAAACTTACAGAGCTATTATATATTTAAATTCTTTTTTAAATACAAAACTATATATTTTACTTTTTTTTTTAATTTATGTAATACAAGAGAAAATACACGTTAATTCATATAAAGATGACTCGGCAAACTTTGTACCGCCTCAAAATCCATTTATTAAATATATTTCATATAAAATATAGCCTATGTTACTCGTGTAGCTAATGTAGCTTTCGAATGGTGAAAGAATTTTTAAAATCGGTCAAGTAGTTTTTGAGCCTATTCATTACAACCAAGCAAACAAACAAAGTTTTCCTCTTTATAATATTAGTGTAGAAAGAGAGTATCTAGTTAATATTTGAAAGAGGTAAGATGTAAAGCCGTTGCAATAAGCATAACTTATCACGGATACGACTATTTGTAGGAATGTGGACTATGTATATTATTTCTAAATATTGACATTAACTAAGTGTGCTCAGCGTCACGTGTATAATATTGGAAATTTTATTACTATTACTACAAATAAATATTTGATCTGAGACGTAGCTGTTTATCTAAATCACGTGTAGCGGGCGCTACGATTGTTTATAAACTACATAATAATACTATATAACCACATATAATACGTTTGAAGGTGGTAGAACCCTTTGTGGTTCGACTCCGGCGGCACCACCGCCACACCTATTTCTACCTAATAACTGCAGTGTTAGGCGCTGCTGTGTTCCGGTTTGAAGCGTGTGGTAAGGGAGAAAGACTTTTCCGAGGCATTCCAGCTTAGTCCTCAGGGGTAGCAGCGCATCTGTGGCCGACCTCAGGTAGGAATATCTAATCCTATCTGGGGTTGATTACAGATGTCCATGGGCGGCAGTAGCCACTTACCATCAGGTGGACTGCATGCTCGTCTGCTACTCTTGTATTATAAAAAAAAAAAAAATTACGTATAGACTATTAAGGGTTGAAGATTATATTATTTTTCAACAGCATGGTTTTATTTATACATCGTTTTATTTGTTGTTAAACTGTTTTGAAGGTGTTTTGAAGGAATTCTACAAATAGGACTGGTTAAGCAATGGGTCTCTTATGTGTCCAGTCCCGGATTCGAATCGCATAATATGCATGTCTGATTTTCCGAACTTATGTGCGTATTTGTTTTTTTTTTGAAGAAGCGTTGTTTCGTTTTAGTTTTTCTGAGAATAGTATAGTCTATTGGATAAGCAACCGGTCTCCTACTCTATCGAAAATCTGTTTTTTTAATGAATATCTGCATATTTTATGTTTATTACAGCATTTTTGCGTTATTATTTGAGTTTGTAAAATGTATAATGTAAGTATCTAAAAGTCGTTTCATATTGCCATTTTGTTTTGACGCTTGTGTAGTGACGCTTATGTGATCAACTTTAGGCAGGCTTTTGTAGTATGCGTGTTTGTGGTATTTGTGCATAGGGTCGTAGGGATTTACTCAACTATATAGATTATTATCTATTCTATACTACTTATAACTTTTATTACCTATTCTACACTAATTACAGAGTATAAAGTCCAAAGATTGATAGTAGAACTACTCATTTAAGTCATATCATACTATTTACACCACCACTACCACTATTATTTATATAAGTATCGTTTTGTATAATATAAGTATGCAAGAGATTTTCTTTCGATTAAGAAAGAAGTTTTTAGTACATACTCATTGTCGTTACAGACTCTTCAAGAAGATTGCAAGCAGATCGTGTTTTTTGCTCAAGAGCCCTACGACTTACGTTGACATATATGACGAGAAAATGTGAACTACCTAAATACAGTAAAACCCGTTTAAGATGATTTCTTAGGGACCCAACCAAAAACGCGTCTTAAGCGAGAAAGCGTATTAAGCGGGACAAGGAAATTTAAACGTACTAGTACTACCTATCATGCATTATGTTCTCATTTAAAATACTTATGTAATAAATGATGCATTTATAAATTACCTTATGATTAATAATTAATTATGATTTCCTGATCCATCGGTTGTAATTTGTTTGTCGCATTTAGAGGTAAGTAAACAAGCTTGATTGATATGCAATATTTAGTTAAACAACTTTCGGATGAGCGGGACAAATTATCAATGGATTGAATTATGCGTCTAGTTTTAATCTGGAAGTGTTCATTCAAAGATTTTAAGTAGCCGATGAAGCGAATGCCTGTCATCCAAGCTCGAGATATGATTAAAACAAAGTGGATTTTTCGTTCGGCCAGTTACGAATTAGGCGTATTAAACGGGATAACGAAGCGTATTAAGCGTTAAGAAATGTATGAAAACATGTCTCAAAATGCAGGGACTGGCGTAAAATGGCGTATTATGCGAGAAATCGTATTAAGCGTGATCGTATTAAGCGGGTTCTACTGTATTATATTGCAAAAGTTAAACAAGAATTGTTACTTAACTAACGTATGTATGATATCCTCGCCGGGTTTGATAAAGGGCCGATCATACGGTCTATGAGAAACGCTAAATATCTGTAGAGTGTAATTTTTAATGTAAGCCATTATGCGATAACTAACACAACCATTATAGAATTTTATTAATATCACATATTATTTTATTACTTTATATATATATATATATTTCTTATGTGCGTGTGTATGTCACTGAACTCCTCCTAAACGACTGGACTGATTTTGATGAAATTTGTTGTGTGTGTTCAAGGGGACTTGAGAATGGTTTAGATTCACAATTTAGTCCGTGGGAAAAGGTTTTTTAATTAATTTTTAATTCGTAAGTAGTTATAGAATCGGATACTATGCATTTGATCAATTGATGATCTTTAACAAAGTTGTTGAGCAAGAGCCCACCAGGGTTTGGGAGTTGGTAAGACCAATTTTCGACAGATGGCACCACTGTCATTCCAATGCAGGTACAAAATTTCCGTTTTATGTATATCATATTATTTCTTTAAAATGCGGGCGAAGCGGCGGGCACCACTAGTACACATAAAAAAATGGTTTTCAGAGTTAAACTTAAAGCTATTTATATAAGGGTACGGATATTTTGACACACAAAAAATCATGCACTAAATTATTTAATCAAAGATCATAATGAATTCATTTCTCTATTCTAAATTATAATAATAAACATAAAAATTCGTTTTTCGTCAGATCTTAACAGTTTTAAGTAAAGTGCAGTTTTTGTAATGCACACCAATAATGCAATTCAATAATCTATATGGGACATTTACCGCTGATTTACTGCTTTTATCAATTATATTTCTTTGCATGCACTCTTTTATGCTTATAATAATGAATGTTATTTATTGAATGATAGTGAATGACACAGTTATAGAAATAATCAGCGCATTCTTGGAAAATTTACTGTTTGTAATGTATTTAAACATAGCTTCAAGAGTAAAAGAGTGAAGTGTTCTATAAATAAAAAATATACTTGTAACATACACGTTAAAGACAGTCGATGAAAAGAAGAAAGAATAAATAAGCAGATATATCAGGAAAGATTAGGGTTCTAGGTGAGGTCCCCACAGATGCGGTGCTAATCTTGAAAACTAACTTGAAATGCCTTTTACCCAGGCCTTTAAACCAGAGTACAGAAGCGCTTAACACTGCTGTTATTAGGCAGAAACAGGTGAGGCGGTGGTAGTTCCACAAAAGTTCGTTGTGGAAAAGGTTCAACCACCTTCAAAATTGATGTTAAATGAATTTCAAAATTGGAAAAATTTGGGTGAATTTCGAGCACAGGACGGACACAAGTTCTTATTAAGACTTCCTTCTTCACTACCAGCACAAATGAAATTAAAATATTAAAATATGATAAAGTAGCTTCCTAGCTTTCCTACTATTTATTTCCTTACGCCGACTCAATAATGCATTTTGATTTGATTTGTTAAGTCATGTATCGTAATAATCCTTATCATAGTTCCGAGTTCCAACGCTCTAGGTATCCGTGGCCTGACCTGACCCGACCTGGTACACCAAGATCACATTTCAGTTTGTTATTTTCATACGAGATAACGCCTTGTTATTCTCGGAGAAAACACATGTGATAGTAATCGCGTACATGCTCAACATTACTGCATCCATTCTAATTACTCACAGGGAAGTAATGTTTTGCATAGGGCTAATTGAATGCGAACATTTTCTAAAGGTTATCGCCTCAAAGGACATTTTAGATCGGGATCCTAAGGATATCCTATAGATCATCATTACAATTAACTAGTTGTTTCAAAGTGTCTTATCAAAGGCTAATTGTTCAAGAAAATTGTAAGAATTCCAATTATAAAATGTGGTATTTTGATTTCGAAACAACAATATTAGTTAACTCCCTTCTTATATATCTAATATATCTTCTAATATATCTAAATATTAATTAACGCCCTTCATTGACAATCATCAATTTATCATTTTTTCCCAAAAAAAAAAATCGAATTCTAACAATTTCTAGTGAGCAGGAATCGTCCAATGCCGATTTTTGATAGGCAAAACTAATAATATTAACATAGATAGATTAATAAATTAATAGGCGGTAAAAGTACCTATGTTAAAATTAGTTCTATCTAGCAATGACATATGCTTCTCCTGAGGACTAATATGAAAAAGTGAAACTTTTCCACCCCTTAAATTAAAACACTTTAGCTCTATTATTAATTGAGGTGGTAGAACTTTTATGCTGTTATAAATTAGCTCTTATAAACAGCAATCTGGTAATAACAGCATAACTAGGTGTTATGATTACCGATGCCTTCGAGCATCAAAGTTAAGTTATGTAAAAGACTTTTATCGAAATTAGTTTCCATATTAACCGGTTGCAAGCAAGGAAGCGGCAACTAAAATAGCAGGCCGATGTTGCATCCGATATCTGCTTTTTAGTATAATGTATTCAAGCGTTATCAAGTTTCTTGTTTCGTAGAACCAGTAGTTACAGAGGACACCTACTGCGCAACTAGAACCTAATTACCCATTTATAGTCATGGCTTACGTCCTGTCACTGCATTCTAAGTAATAAGAGATAGTTAAGTTAACTGCAGAAATTTTCTTTTATTTTGGATAATTAGTTTATTTTTTTAGACACCTAATAAAGAAGTGGCAGATGTTCATGTAGTACGCCTGGTATGTGACTGCCGCCAATGGAGATCTGTAATCAACCTCAGATAAGATAAGATTCCAACTGACGTCGGCCACAGATGAGCCGCGACCCTTGAGTACTAAGCTGGAACTCGTCAAAAAATAGGACGTCCTTACACACTTTTAAAACCGCAGCAGCACATATATTTTTTCATATATTAAAACCCAGCTTCAATAACCTAGTATTTATTAACTTAACTTCGTAGAATTATTCCATTTACTAAACGAATTTATAAACTTTCTGCGCTACTGAACTTTAAGATGGTGTCTTACGCTTTTAATTTTTTTCATCCACTTTGTCCTGTATCATCTCTTGTGGAGAACGTATGTGGTATCTACTAGATCTTAGGCAGTAATGCATGTTATTAACATAATACTTAATATGTTAATGTTACCATGATGAGAAAGCTGATTCTAGGATAAACCATGTAAGTTTAGTTGTGCTTTCAACGAAATAAACATTAACCCTTTATTGTCATGTTCTTGTTACAAATCCTTTTTACACGCTTTATATTAGCTTCACTTGTATGTTTGTCAGTGAGTAACTCCGTTTTTCAGTAGAAAGAGAACAACATACATCCTTATCTTACCCTGCATGTATGAAAGAATGAAATAGAATACCAAAAGCTTTTTAGTTGATTTTATCATAAAAGCGTGTTTTTTAGTTTTTTGAACTATATTTATTAGAATAAGAAAGGTTAACGCCATAACCAATAGTGGTAAAAATATACAGATTGGTAGATTTTATTCTCCTGAAAAATATAAGGATTTTTGATTCATTTTGTTTCCCCACGTAGTCCTTTACCGTTAAAACAAGCGTTTGTTTGTTTGGCGGTATCGCGTACCTAACATCAAAACTACTGCACTTCTAATTTCAACTCCTGCCGGTGTAGGATGCAAGTAAGTGTGTCGTGACGACGTAGTCACGCTGCGTGCCCGTCACGGTACGCGCCGCGTCACTCCTGTACTCCCGGTACTCCTGATACTCCCGGTGTAGACGCGCATTTGACGAGATTGCAAGTAAATGTAGCTAGGTAGGTTAACTGTTAGTATTATTTGTAGTTATAAGTAGATGCTTACGTGCGATGTCGTTTTTCTGAACGAGTTTAAAGATGCAAAGCAGAATTGCATTTTCAGAGACTGAAAAATAAAGCAATATCTTAATAGCTTAAGATTTTCGATCAAGGTTGGAGACAATGTATTATGTATAAATAAAAAAAAGAAAAAGAAGTCCAGTTCCATCATATTCAGGACTTGGAATCTTTTCCAATGATATTCAATTATTTGGAGAAAATTTAACATACCTACCTTTTGCGGAGATGTAGAGAGTTTTATTGTTCCTAGGCGCGTAAGGTGTACTAACCCGAATTTAGACACGCATGGACGATCTTGCTCTAAACCCTGCGACATATAGTAGATATACCCATTATTTAGATATACATTCATGATGACATGAAGTAATAAATTAATGATGAGTTTTGGAAATTATATATTTCCGAGAAAGGATGACTTGACGGAGTCAGCAAGTGATAAACTCATTTTTACAATGAAATTCTTAATATCTACATTCTGAACAAGTTTAAAGTACTGATAACACGATAAGATACAATTTTGTATTTATTATTTAATATTTACCTGGATCGCATGATCACATCTCTGAAATTCAGCACACAAAAATATTGAATTGAATAGACCGTAGGTTTTTTTTTCTTTTTTTTATAATATAGGAGTAGCACACGAGCATGCAGTCCAGCTGATGGTAAGTGGCTACTAGTGGTTTGTAATCAACCCCAGATAGATAGGATTACCTGAGGTCGGCCACAGATGCGCCGCTACTCCTCAGGACTAAGCTGGAACGCCTCAGAAAAGTCTGTCTCCCTTACCACACCCTTCAAACCGGAACACAGCAGCGCCTAACACTGCTGTTATTAGGTAGAAATAGGTGTGGCGGTGGTGTCGCCGGAGTCGCACCGCAAAGGGTTCTACCACCTTTAAACACAATGTATTTCAAATTATAGTACCTACAACAATATACAATATATACAACTCACACAAAATTCATAAAAGCTATATTTTACCATTACTAAAATAATCCAGTTAATAAGTTTTGGTTACAATTTATATAATATACAGAACACGGACATAATACGTAAAATTACTTGTAGTGTAGTTCCAACGATGGCGCCACTGTCAGAATATTTTGAATCTCATTCTAAATTGATACTCATATTCTGAAAGTTTAAAAGTGGAATCAAATGAACAGAATTAATATGTGGGGGTTCCATTCTATTTCTGCCAGTGTCACTGAAGGTCACTCACGATGCGCTCCGCCCGCCCTGACAAACACCGTTACGAGGTCGACGAACCCGCGCCCAATTATACAACAGATGCAAAACCTTTTACGCAAGTGGGAGTTAGAATGTTTTGGACGCGTCATTTTGTGAAAATTTTATGAATGTTGCGTCATTTTTTTTACGTTGTTTTCGTGCGCAGTTTTGTTTGAAGAAAAGAAAATGTGTAAAGGAAATGAAATTACTTCAAACCTACTTCAAAACAATGATTTCCAACAATTTTCCAAAAGTGAATGCAAGTATAAAGGTGACCATAAATTGTATTTTTTTATGGTAATCGTACTTTAATCAAGAAACCACATTTGATTCGAAAAGACAAAATATTCTCCCAAAATACAGATAAAATATTAGTAAGATGGTCCAGCCGCGTAGTATCTTTATAAGATTAAATTTAATTAAGAGTAGAGATTACTTAATTTTATAATTCGAAATGTAAAGAATTTACTGAACTTTTTAATTATATTTTGAAGGTGGTAGAACCCTTTGTGGTTCGACTCCGGCGGCATCACCGCCACACCTATTTCTACCTAATAACAGCAGTGTTAGGCGATGCTGTGTTCCGGTTTGAAGGGTGTGGTAAGGGAGACAGACTTTTCCGAGGCGTTACAGCTTAGTCCTCAGGGGTAGCGGCGCATCTGTGGCCGACCTTAGGTGGGAATATCTAATCCTATCTGGGGTTGATTACAGATGTCCATGGGCGGCAGTAGCCACTTACCATCAGGTGGACTGTATGCTGTCATAGATGCGCCACTACCTCTGAGGACTAAGCTAGAACGCCTCGTAAAAATGTCTCTCTTACCACACCCTGCAAACCAGAACACAGCAGTGCTTAACATTGCTGTTAATAGGTAGAAATAGCGGTCGGTGGTACCGCCGGAGTCGAACCACAAAGGGTTCTACCACCTTCAAGTTTACTTGGTTTATTTAACTCAACCAACTCTAAAGAATTCTTAGTATCTGAAGAAAGTATCAAAATTATTTTAATAGAGTGGAGTTTAGTGAATTACAAAGTACCCAAGGCGACAATTCCATAACGGGTTAGAATAATTCATGAGTAATAGTCTGGTTAAATAGATGCAGCTAAATAAGGATTGCGATACAAGTATGGAACGGACCGATTTAAGATCAATTTCCTTGCTATCGGAGGTGGAATACCGTTTTTCAGTCGTGAGAAGGTTCAAGAGCATATAAATCGCGGACGACATCGTTTATCGGAGCGGACTGCGGGCACATACATTATAGGGTCGTGGTCTATAAGTTACTCGGGCTAGTTCCTGCCCTCAAGACATATCAACGCAGATGAGGTAATCAATTAGACTCCAAAGTTTCAACTGAATGTTGTTCGAAAATGGGACGTACCTATTTCTTTTTAAAAGTACATTTGGGATTGTAAAAGTCTAAGGACGTAATTTTATATTTTGGATGTCGAGTGATGGTTAACCGTTCGTGGTCTTACAACGCATCAACTTATGATGTCAACACTACCCTGATAGACACAATAAAATGAATATAAGACTAATAATAAATAGGTATAAATAATTGTAATTCGATTCGTATACCTAAAAAGGCTGTAACCGCATATTGCGACTACAATGCAATTTCTACATTATCATTTAACACATTTAGTATTCGGACATAAAACAATACTAGCTTATTATCTGGGACTCTAGTGATTAAGCTAAATCCAATTTTGTAGAAGTACGTAAATAACAATTATATTCAAATTATCTACAATTTTGTACAAATTGGTCATACCTACATACAAATATCATACTCGTATATGTAGGTATGGCCAAAAACAGATCAAAATTTGAGACGTACTCGTATCTTATACCTTTTTTCTAGTTATGGCATCAGAGCATTTTGATAGATTTGATTTGCAAACCAAACCAAACTTTTCTTAAATGTATTTTTGGTAATAACTGTGGTCTCATAATAATACCAGAAACCGATTAGGAGTCTATACCTTTCCTTCGCCAATGCATGCCACATTACGTCTCGCTGTACCGGACACGATTCACTTCGACTTTGTATGCCGATGTGAAATATCGAACCAGATTACAGCAGTTGGGAGCAAGTAGAATACCAGCTTGGCAACTGTAACAAGAGGTTAGCATTGTCAAACCACTGGTATTTCATTCAATAATATTGATTACTTCCCAAAGTAGAAGGCTTAATTCGTCGTGTATTCGATGATCTTTTTTTTTTGTGTTACTTGGCATTGTTTTACTTGGCACCTATTGAGAGCAATTAGGCGGTTGAATAAAGCTCTTCACAGGTTGGCCTGAAACTCCTCAATTCTGGTATTGCCGGACTGAACATTAAGACTATTGAAGTGTTTATACTTTTGGATTACCATTACATTACGTTTAATTTTCTGACCATCCGACTTTAATGAAGATGCTGTTACAACTTTAAGAAGTAATACTTCAAATAAGACTTATCCCAGCGTTAAACTTAGCCCTCAACTCCTCAGGACTCCTCAGGAGTCCTAACTCTAATCATATCTGGAGTTGTTTACCATGGGCGGCAATTGCCATTTATCAGCAGATGAACAGCATATTCACAAAAAGACAAAAAGAAGCAAACATTTTCAAACACACTATTACGGCTTGTTTTAGATTTCAGCAAACATTTATTTGCTTTTTTAGCATCCGATAAAAATAAACTAGCTCCGCTCGGGATAAATTTTAATCTACGCCAATACTTCTTCTCATTGCAAAATAGGGTTATTGTTTCATTCGCTAAATAGTTTAACTTGTCGGTATAATAAGTTATATCGCTTCAGTAATTAAGTAACTATATGAAAACAATAATATTTTGTTAACACATACTGCGTAAACACGTGATAATTATTTTATTACAAGCGTTAAATGCACTTTAGTAGATCTTTCTCGACAGAAGTCCCTTAAAAATACTTGCAGTTCAATAGTAGAAATCGTCACTTAAGATTATGCCATCTCCATGGGACTATTTCTCTGTCTATTATGTAAGAATGTGTGTGTGAGTGTTAATATCGAGACGAGCATCGTGTCGTGTCGACCGGTTGTATAAAGTAAAAACTAAATGGTTAGAAATTCAGTTATATCTTATTTTTGTGTTTTAAATCATACGGGGGCTCACTAATCTTACTAATTACAGATTTGCAATAATGAAACACTTACATACACGCATATTACCATACATCATGCACCCATTATTGTCCCACGCACGGGTCTCCTCTCATAATGAGAAGGATTAGGCCAGTCCACCGCACTGGCCAAGTGCGTATTTCTAGACTTCACATACCTTTGAGATTTTTTTTATAAATCTCTCTGGTATGCAGGTTTCCTCACGATGTTTTCCTTCACGAATGCATATGTATTTATTTTTACTTTTGATTTTACTTATCTTACTTTTAATGTCGTATTTTTGCTTCGATCCACTTCACGTAAGCTCCCTATGAATCTCTATATCTATACGTTTTAGAAGAAGCACGTCAGTTTGTATGTTATTACGTAAACGAATGTGTTTACTTCTTCAAGCAATTAACGTAAACAGTTTGGAAGCGTTTAATGCTTTCATGATATTTATTGCGTTTTCGATGCCATTTCAATTTTAGTTTGCCGGATATCTTGTTCTAATAAAACTTTTAATAATAAATTCATTACCTATGTATTGGTAAATACTTTTTCTCTTTAGTTTGTCCATTGGTTGTTTGTTTGGTTGCATTTGACTATTTGATCAATGAAAATGTGTCACTGTGGTCAAGTTTCGACCACTGGGTGAACACTAAAGTTAAAGGAACATTTCAAATAAGAAGGTTCTGTTATCGACCACTATTTATTTTATGTAAATTGTAAGTATGTATGTAAACTTGTATGTCCGCGATTTTCTCAAAAACTACTGATCCAATTTGGATGGATTTTGGTTGTAGTCGTTTTCATTAGAACCATTTTCTCTATTCCATGAAAGTGGAATTTCCATATATTTTAAGCCGAAACACAAAGACAAATAGATACCTGTCACTGCAACAATATATATAATACCTATATATTAAATGGAAAAGCAATATTGCTCTTAAACCAAAACGTTCAACTAAATAGCTGCATTAGGCCGAATATTTGGAGGTAAAGTGTCCCTCACCAGTGATTACCAATTGGTAGTAAGTCGCTCTGTGGCTCTATCATCCGTCAATCTACTCCAGAGAGAAGCGATAAAAAATTAATAAGAAAATCTCGACAACGTCCTTACAATAGCCCTATTCAATCTCGTTATTCTTAAATAGAAGTGATAAAGTGTTTGTATCTCGACAATGTCCTTTCTATAGCCCTACTAAATCTCGTTACTCTTAAATCTTTTAGCAACACCCTGTACAAGCCCTGTCGCTGTACGCAGATCTGCGTGTACGCACGCGACCGTTTCCCGTTGCAATATTTACCGCCACGCTTATCTAACTAGTAGAAACTCTCGACAACGTCCTTACTATAGCCCTATTTAATCTCGTTATTCTTAAATAGAAGTGATAAAAGTGTTTGTATGAAAATCTTGACAATGTCCTTTCTATAGACCTATTGAATCTTGTTACTCTTAAATCTTTTAGCAACACTCTGTACAAGCCCTGTCGCTATACGCAGATCTGCGTGTACGCACGCGACCGTTTCCCGTTGCAATATGTACCGCCACGCTTACCTAACTAGTAGAAACTCTCGACAACGTCCTTACTATAGCCCTATTCAATCTCGTTATTCTTAAATAGAAGTGATAAAGTGTTTGTATCTCGACAATGTCCTTTCTATAGACCTATTGAATCTCGTTACTCTTAAATCTTTTAGCAACACCCTATACAAGCCCTGTCGCTGTACGCAGATCTGCGTGTACGCACGCGACCGTTTCCCGTTGCAATATTTACCGCCACGCTTACCTAACTAGTACAAACTCTCGACAACGTCCTTACTATAGCCCTATTCAATCTCGTTATTCTTAAATAGAAGTGATAAAAGTGTTTGTATGAAAATCTCGACAATGTCCTTTCTATAGACCTATTGAATCTTGTTACTCTTAAATCTTTTAGCAACACTCTGTACAAGCCCTGTCGCTGTACGCAGATCTGCGTGTACGCACGCGACCGTTTCCCGTTGCAATATTTGCCGCCACGCTTACCTAACTAGTAGAAACTCTCGACAACGTCCTTACTATAGCCCTATTCAATCTCGTTATTCTTAAATAGAAGTGATAAAAGTGTTTGTGTGAAAATCTCGACAATGTCCTTTCTATAGACCTATTGAATCTCGTCGTTACTCTTAAATCTTTTAGCAACACTCTGTACAAGCCCTGTCGCTGTACGCAGATCTGCGTGTACGCACGCGACCGTTTCCCGTTGCAGTATTTACTGCCACGCTTACCTAACAGCTCCGACATTGCTATTTAGACACAATTTGCGCGGCGGTTCTGCGAAATTCTGGTTTTTGCTTGTTTAAGGTGCCCTAACTACGTGCCGATACTATATTTAATGCCTTCTACGAATTGTTATTCGCATATTATAGTGGTAACTAGCAACACTTCTTAAGTTGTATTACAGAGCAGTGTGGGGGAAAGAAGTAAAGCTACTAGGCAAAATATTCGAAAATCGTCCACCATGCCGCGCTTATGCGAACTGATGGAAGTTGATTTGGTTAGTCATCATCACGTCTAAAATATTTAAATCTTCCGATAAGTTTTACATTCAACACATTGTAATTTAATGATAACAAACTGGGACCAGTAACTTGACGTAAGCGAACGGAAGCACGCATAAAATTTTGCCGTCGGTTTTTTTTTATAATATAGGAGTAGCAAACGAGCATGCAGTCCACCTGATGGTAAGTGGCTACTGCCGTCCATGGACATCTGCAATCAAAACCCAAATAGGATTAGATATTCCTACCTGAGTTCGGCCACTGATGCGCCGCTACCCCTGAGGACTAAGCTGGAACGCCTCGGAAAAGTATATCTCCCTTACCCACACCCTTCAAATCAGAACACAGCAATACTTAACTGCTGCTGTTATGAGTTATATACCACTTTCAATTCGATTACCCATCTAATATTCAACCGTGTTTGACGTTGCTTTAACTTGTGTTTTTGTTACGGTGTGCAAAGTGCTACTATTACTATAGTAGAGGTAGATCAGTTACAATAACGTTTGATAAGCTTTAATGTGCAAACTCGCCGCGGTTTGGAAGAGAATTGCTCCCTCATTAAATTGATCTGATCAGTCACGCCATATTCTAAAGTCTTTATTGTACCTAGTTAACTTAACTGATGTTATATCATATCAAACAATTATATTGTGTGATTTACATCAATTGTCTTATTATTAATGTCTAGTATAAACATGTGAGTTAAGTAACAATTTCTAGATTCTAGGTTTTTTCACGCTTGTCCCTTGTGTCAGAAATCTTGCAAAAGAATGATAATTTTATTAATATTTTAGCTTAATCTGAGCATAATCATAATCTCTTCTTACATCACACATGAAATCGATATTAATGTCGAAAGACGTCATAGTTATTGAAAAACCATTGCAAAACATTGAATGCTTACGTTCGTGGCTTGCCCAGTATCAGTATTATTACGCCAGGGAGTTATCTGTGCATGTCTGGCAAAGTTTATTTCTGGTTCGGCCACATAACTCCGGTACATTCGGCTCAGTTACCGCAAGCGTAGTCCCTTTGTCGGGCTCACGACAACTAAATTCATTGAACTCAATATGGAATAGTTGTATTAGCTTTCCGGCCAGATTGCATGCCCCGAGGAATAGGCTATTTGGTTTTATACCTGACGTTCTATCATGTTTAAGACGGCGAATTCCAACGGCTTGTAATTTAACCAGTTTGTTAGGCACGTTGAGTTTTCTTAAAAAGGAGTTACTTACCATAAGCCGCTACAAATGTTTTCTTTAATGCGTCCTTTTAAAGGATTGATGAACATTAATTCATTAAATTATTCAATGTATGGAGTTAAATAGTTCAATTTGTAATATGGTACTGTTATTATTAAAATTGGTTCACTTTTTTTATAACGTGTAATATACAAGATGTCCTTTTGTAAGGACATATTTTATGGTGTGTGTAAGGCAGCAAGTATCGGTGATGGCACAATTTCATAAATTAAATGATGAGACCGATTGCGTGACGGTAGGTGGTGTTCTGAATTAGGGCACGGACAATTGAACATATAATGTAGCTCTTGTTCTTTATAAAGGACCTCGAAGGTTAAGTGCCTTGTTTTTGTTTTTGTTAGGCCAGACAGTTGCTGGCTGTGTTTTTGTTAGGACAGACAGTTGCTGGACTTCATATGAGGTTACCGTCTTAGCCTTCAGGAGTGGCATTTGTGATTGGGTTCAGGTAGAAGTAGAAACCTGGTTCAATATGGATTTGGTTATAATAAAATTGTGTATTGGGCAGAAGTGACTACGTAGCTACCATCAGATTGACAACATGCTCGTTTCTTCGCGTTTCTTCAATCTTTAAAAAAAAACACTAAATTAATACATAGGTATATATTAGTACATATTAAATACCTACATTATAAAGCGAATCTTAATTATAAGTGGAATGATAATTTAAGTATGTGGCTCGAAAGCGTTGAGATTTTAAATTTACGACCCTCTAAATTGTACGCCATTGATCAGAATTCTTGGTCCATTGTAGTCAATAGCTCGTAGGTGCCCCTCAGCTTTAGGCAGTGGTTCCCAACTTCATTTTACCCACACCACTATGCTGCCCTCAGAAGCACCTAAACGGTATCTCAATTAGTAAGTTTAGAAAAATCGGGGATTTGTAAAATTCGTTTTAGTCTTAATTTATTCCAGGAGTTTTTATTTTGATTATTTGAAGAGTTAATAATGATGCTATGTATATTTATTTATGTTTAAGGCATTTAATGTATGTTAAAATTTTGAAATAAGAGGCGGTTTTTAAATATGTGATAAATTACCTTCATATTTTTGATATACATAGATAGGTAGGTAGACATAGATAGAGCTACATCTAAGTTGTTTAGGGTAACATTACAGTAGAAACAATATTCTTACTTAATTTTTTGTATGTTTCAATGAAGACGTCGTCAGTTGGCTTCGTTCATTAAATGCACAATGTCATAAACTATCGGATATCCGATGGCATAAAAATCACAATATTGTTTTTTTCATACCGCTTTGGTGCTTCTGGGGGCAGTATGACATTCCGCTTCATAGCACGCACCAGTGCAGAGAATATTAAAGCATTACGCACTGCATCCGTAGCATACAGATTTAATGCATATTGAGACTACTTCGCGGAGCATAATAGTTCTAGGACCACCTGTGGCGTGCGAGGTTGGGAACCAATGATTTAGGGTCTTGGAATTCTATGAATATGTTTATTGATCGATATCCGGCTTCGGTTGCAGTTGGGATGCAAGAAACTGCACCTATTCATCATTTTCGATCCCACTTGTAGAACCGAGGAGCACAATCTATAATAATATCTATTCTGAGGTTGAAAAGACGCAAATCGAACCACAGGTATTTAGGTTGAAATTTTAGGCCAATATAGTTTGTTATTATTTAACTCATTAAGAGATGCTATTGATGTCACAAGCGGTATAATTAATCGTGGTACTACAGCAATTGTAGGCGTAGAATTAGATTAATCTACTTCATTTTATGAGAGTTTCGAACGCTAAATAAAATTAATTAAATGCTGAATGAAAAGAATAAATTACCAAGGGAAAATTCTGTAGCTGAAAACGTAACAAAATTAAAAAAAAGCCTTGATGGTATTACTTGACAACCTGCCTAAATTTTACTTCTGTTTACAACTTTTCTGTAGGTTCAAACAAAAACAAAACTGTAGTAGTGTAGGTATTATTTGACAACCTGCCTAAACTTTACGTCTGTTTACAACCTTTCTGTAGGTTCAAACAAAAACAAAACTACTACAGTTTTGTTTTCGTTTGAACATTAGGTACTATAATTAAGTATTCATTATAACAGTAACTATTGTGAATTAGTAAATTTTATGAATCATATTAATTACGAAATATTTTTTAATCCTTTTATTACTATTTAAACTGGAATTCGAGGGTAAAATAAGGTTGAATTACTAATTAACATCTTTGCAATTGTTCACATTAATTATGCTCAATGTTTGTTGTTAAACTAGGAGAAAAGGTAGGTGCAAGATACCCGAGGTAGGTATTCATAACAAGTATTATACAGGAAATTCCTTTTGCTTTACTATATGTTCTTGTACTATATTCGTGGACAGAATGCCAGTCAGAAGGTACCGTTACCATTATAAATTCTTATATAAATACGTGTAGAGTGTGTGATTTGATTTTTGGCCACGAAATGTTGACGGCGGCGTCGCGGGCGCCATACTATCACTCGTCAGGCGCGTGCGCATCACGCAGTGCTACCGTGCCGTTTATTTATACTCCGATGTCGCTGTATGTATGGGCCCTATCGGTGAAATCGACGGATTATCTGTCAACATAATTAGTATAAACAAAAGCAAACGGTAGGCATTTGTTGATTAGATGTCTCGAATTGGTGTTGAGAGGTGAGGACGGTAAAGCGCAGTGCGATTGGCCAGCTCATTCGCATCGCGTGCAGGCGACGGGCGGTCGCGTCGACGCCGACTTTAGTCTACCCGCAGCCACTTGCCTACGCGGATCAAATCTTCAATGGAAACGAACTAAATACTATTTTATGTTTAAACGATACGTGAAGAACACGCCGGTACCGTGTGACAGTTATCTTTAGTGCTTCATTAATTATAAATTATGTATCAATAAATAAATAAACGGCGATATAATAAGTGGAACAAAACTGTACAGTGGTTGTGGTAGATGGATCATCTGTGTGGTAAAAACAGTGGCAGCTTTACGAGTTCACCAGATTTAAAAATGTCGTTGGAACATGAGATACCTGTGTTGATGAAAAAGGTAATGATTTTTAAATTAAGTTACTTTTTGAAATCAGTGTGTCATCGACTTTATCTAACTCAAACGAAACGGCTAAAGATGGAAGTCATATTGATCAATAAGAGAATATTATACAACTAACTATTAAATTACCTACAGTTACCCAATCATGACTGTATAAAATATATAGGACCTAATTTCTTTACTTTGTTACCTAACTTATTTATTTATTTATTTAACTTGGTCAAGAAAATAAATTGAGGTAAATTAGTTAAATAATAGAGTCATTTCCTTAAACTTATTACAAATATTTACGTAAATCAAAGCACAGGAACACGAAGGTATGTAATACTTATATGACGAATTCAGGAAAATAGGTACTTACGCATTTTTTCATGACATGCAACTAATGTTTTCAGTTGTCGCACTTGTCACTACGTTACGAGGACGTTCCTATTTTTGAAAACAGTTAAAGTAATTCATTATTTTCCTTACGCCGTGTCTTACATATCTTCACGTATTAAGCATATTACATACCAAATTTTTTGTGTTATTGAAGTTGCATAGGAGCATGCATTCCACCTGACAGTAAGTGGTCACCGTCGCCTGTGGATGTATACAATCAACTCCGTATAGAATGCGTTGCCAGTCCAAACCATTTTTTTTGTGTTAACGAGGGGGAAACCTTTAAGGGACCCGGTGCCGTGGGGGCGACACCAGTCCAGACCAAGTTAGTCGCCGGTTAGTCAGTAGAAGTAAACGGCATCCACACTTCCACGGAATTGCAAGAACTACTCCATGCCTCCATGCTGGCGCTGGTACATCCTCGGTCGAATCTTATTGATTCTACCATCTTTATTTTAGACTTAGCACGAAGTCATCTGTTAGCTTACAACTTAAATAAGTAACAGTATCTGTTCAAAAGTAAAGAATATCCTGTGACATGTTACACATGTTCTGTTCAATTGTGTTAAGCTTGAATATGCAGAAGCGGGATACGATCCCACGCCGTGGGGAGCCAGCTTGCATAAAAAATATGCGCGCCGGAGCAAACTGTTACAAAAAGGGATAATCTATGACGCTAGCGAGAATGCACGTAACTGGTGCCAGGTTTTATTATAATAAAATAATTGTCCAGGTACGAGTCGAACTCGCACATGGAGGGTCCCGTACCACGAAATTTTCGTTTATTTTTAACCGACATGCCAAAGAAGAGAGGTTATCTATTTACGCGTATTTTTTATTATTATTTTTCTATTTGTTATTATAGCAGCCATAGGTGTAAATGCATTGTGAAAATTTGAACTTTCATGTTTAACTGTCTGTTTAATATATAAAGAGAACAACGACAAAAAATAGAGGTTCCTTTCTTAATTTTGGTATTGTTGTTATAGCGGCCTCTGTCTCTGTCTATTAAAGTTTAAGAGATAGAGCTCTGCAATAGATAGACAGACAGCGGAGGCTTTGCAATAGGGTTCCGATTTTAAGCTTTGGGTACGGAACCCTAACAACTAGTTTTAAATTGGTATTGGTTGTGGACTCTGGGCCAAATTGTTTCATGCAAACTACTCGAGTTTGAGGACTGGATATTTATCCTGGCTGCAAATTATTGGGTAGCAGCTCCAATACCTTTAGTTATTACAAGATGACTCAGGTGCTAGTAGAACGACTTATTGCGGCTAGCCGTGCAATCATATTGATGAATAGCTTCCAGGCATGAGGCGGTTAAGCAAAAGCCTTATACTTCGTGGAAGCCAATATTTTTATAATAATTACAACTTGTCATTATTGAAGAAAGTGCAGTTCATAACTTTATGAAAGGGGAGGGCATTCAATTAACGCGAGCGTGCATTGCCAATATAATTTTCTTCACCGGCCCATTATTATTATGTTTTGTTTATGCACATGTTTTTATGTAAAGCTGTTCTAAAATGTTAAGTGTATTTGAGACTTTATTAACCTGTGCGTGCTTATTGAGCCTACTTTATATTATACAGAATATGACTGTATTAAGGAAATTGACTAAACTTTATTTAATAAAATAAAAATTGGAAGAACCACTCATAATCATTATGACTAACCTGTTACTATTCCCTGCTGAAATTAGTTCTCTTCTCTGAATCCCTCTCGTTGGTCAAGTGGGAAATGATCTAACAAAACCTTAACGTAATTATTTCGAGAATAATAACAAATAAAGAGTTAGTGTTTCGGGTAGGGTTAAGAATCCTATAGTCACTATGGCCATTATTGTAGGTTTCTTTACGATGTCTATATATTTAATAAAAATAATAATATAAGATGCTACGCGCTTTTCTGTTACGGATGCAACCTCTTAGCTACTCGTATAAGCAAGCGGAACAAACAGATTGAAGACTCATAACATGATAGCAAATGGACCATTGAGAATAGGAAATCCGATATTTTCATTATGATGCATCATTCTAATCTTGGTAACGTGATGGGACATGTGATATGACGTATTCAGGGAATATTCACATATTTTAATTAAAAGTAGTGCTTTCGTTTTAAAGTTTTATTAACATTATGAATTTAAGGATGGTGTCATAAGCAAATTCTTTATTCGTTGATTGAGTGAAAATATTAGTCTTGTAGTCAAAAATATTAAATAACAGGGTTAAAGAACAGCCATTGTCCAGATTTTTATACAAAATCTTTCATCTCGCTACATACTGAAACTTTGTTGGATTCATTGTTGTTTGACATGTTTCAGAACAAGTTATTACCAATTAGTAATAAATTATGGAGACTAGTTTTCTTCCACACGTCTGGTCTATTACCTATTATTAGTTGAATATTTTTGCTTATAGGTAGACATGCATTCAACCTATTGGTTATTAAAAAAACAAATTAAAAAGATCTACTTACGTATTTAATTTATCGATCGTTATATGTGACATTATAACACTTTTACATATATTAAAATACAAAAGTCTTTTAAAAGAGAGTAAAGTTGGAATATTTTTAACTGTCATTGACCTTACATTGGAATCTTGAAATAACTAGTGCTGAAACTGAAGGTCAATGGCTATCAAAAATGTTTATCGCAGACTAAACGGCGTGTTCGCTGTAGACAATGTGAATCAGGAATAAGTGACTAATACCTAAATTTGTTATGTTTAAGGCTTTATATCGGCACATAGCTATAATTTATATCTAAGAAATAACAAGTAGCATGCAGTTAAATTCATAATAAGTGGTAGTGGCAATCTTACACGAGATTTCTTGCAAAAGGTGAACTTGCTTCCTATGAAGAATATTTTTTTAAACATCGGATTGATGAGTGCAAGTAGAGGTAGTATTGCGAATGGCGAACTTAGGTAGGTACAATGTGCAAAACAAAAATCGTCCCGATAAGTCTACGAGTATATGTACTCTTGTATACAGTCTTGTAAATCACAGATGCAAGGTAGAGAGTGTGATAATGACGATTGACAACAAAGGAATACATGTACAAAGAGAACATTGAGTTAATGATGAAAATGATCTATAAAATAATTTTCATACCTTAAAATTCAATTATATAGTTTTTTATTAATTCTATCATTAAATAGCCTTAAAACTTATTCTGATTTTTCAATCTACACAATATTTTTCTTTAATAAAAAGCACTCGCGGTTATAATTTAGATATAATCGTTTGTATAAACATTGTATTGCAGTCGGGTCTTAGACAATTATGACATTTGCAATATGTGTCATATGTGTATGTTGATAAAAATATTAGTAGGTTGTTATCAGTAAGACGAGGGCAGACAGTAAGGCCAGATAAGGCACTGTATGAACCTGCAAGCCACGTGATATGCAGTCACACATCTAGTTATTTACCTATGTAAATATAATGTGTTTATCTACAATAGTGTAACGAATAATATACATGAGCTGGCCAGTCGACTTTTATGCATTTTAAGTGAAATAAACTTGCTCATGGAAGACAGTAGTGTTATTTCAATTGTATGAACAGATTCCTGCGATGATTGTCTAAAATAAAGCTGTTTATGACACGTAATTCAATTTATCGATATTTTAAATCGAATAACGTAATACCAGTTCAATTTTATTTATACGCTCGTTTGGTTTTTGATGAAAGACGTTTTTTAAAACAAGTTTTTAGTATTTTCCACATAAAGCTCTTTAATTTTATAACTATATCGTGAGGGTGCATAAAAACAATTGGTCGGCCACATTGCTTTTAGAACTATATCCCTATAATAAACTTAAGCATCATGCATTGTCATTCACATAATACACTTACCTATGCGAAATTTTCAATCGGTTGTGGTTAAGTGGATTGTAATTTAATTGCAAGATTTGATCCTTACATACATACAAATTATCAAGTCAAATTAAATAACACTAGTAATAAGAAGCGGGCATTCTGACATCGTTGGATACTACCTTAGTATTCTTACTACGTAGTACGTACTATGACTTGTCCCTCAGAATAAAATAAATAAGTTTCGTCGAGAAGGGTACGCCGTACGTGTTTGTAATTTACTGACCAAGGTCATCAAGTCACTCCATTAACCATTTAAACATCAATAAACATAACAATTTTATGACAACTTCAATTTTTACACGATTATCTCATTTACGTAATCATCTCCGAAAAAGCATCTGTATTAACAGATCTTTGATTTCTTTATTAGCCTACTTATTTTTACTTAAAGTCTAGTGATGTGAGTATCAGTGGTATTTAAGGTATCATACTTTTGAATTCCATGCAAATTAATAAAAGTGATTAAAAGAAAATTACAAAGATTAGAGGATAGTGAGACTTTTTAAGCAATAAAGAAATGAAAATATCTACACAATAAAGGTTTATGAACGGCTCCGTGGATTTATGCATCTAAAATAAAAACATGTGTAATTGATGAGTGCTTGTGAGATTGCTTAGATATTTTCGAGTTTTTGAGTTTGTAAGTAAAAAACTTTTGCGAGCTGCACTGACATCTTTATTGCGTTTTTTTTTGACAAGACATAGACAATAGTTATTATTTTAAATATTAAAATTGTTAAGGTTCACAGTAAGTACAGGAATGACAATAACCATAGACATGCCGCCCACCAAAGGACCGCAGTCCTTTACAAAATAGATATTAAACCTACATTTACAAAATAAGTTTAACAAGTTGTACTGAATTTTGACATTTGAGTACACCACATACTATAAGTTACCACAATTTGAATTACAATGGTTTGGTTACAAACTCTACATACTTTAACAAATATATAACACAATCTTTAAGAACTTTAACAAAGCTTCAACTACACATAAACAAATTTATGAAAACATCTCATAGATGGCAAAATTTAACATTTTTTAAAGTAATATCTTTCGTGGTACTACTAAAAGGTTCTACTAAAAGGAAAAACAACATTATAACATTCAGTGAATGCTGAGTGAAAATAACATAATAGAAAAAGTTACATTAACAATGTTAAGTTATAATTAAAGTAATACTGAAGTTATCAGTCAGACTGTATTGGTAAATAACAAAGTTTTGATATTGATCGTTTAACCACATCACTCGCACATCTTACACTATATACTCTAGTAACATTGTCGGGACCAGGATGTTTAGCAACCACTCGCCCCAAAGGCCACTTGCCTGGAGGCAACTGTTCATCTTTAATAAGCACAATATCTCCTATTTCAAACTCTCTCATATGTTTTAACCACTTAGGACGTTCTTGTAGTCTAGATAAGTACTCATTTTGCCACCGGTGCCAGAAATCCCTCACCAGCCTTTGTACATATTGCCATCGTGATAAACGACTTAAATTAATGTCCCGCAGATCCGGACTTGGAATGGTAACAGGAGGTTCCCCAATTAAAAAGTGACCGGGTGTAAGTATTTCAAACTCAGTATCTGTGATGTCAATTGGAGTCAACGGTCTTGAATTCAGACATGCTTCAATTTGACACAATGTGGTAGTCATTTCTTCAAAGGTAAGCCTGGCTGTCAAGATGCGTCGCAGGTGATGTTTCACTGACTTGACGCCAGCCTCCCACAGTCCACCAAAGTTTGGGCTGTATGGTGGAATGAAGTGCCACTGGGTGCCTTCAGCAGCCAAAATTTCACTTAAATGATCTGGCAATTCCACCTTTGCATTTTTCCACGCTTCAATCAACTGTTTATTGGCTCCCACAAAATTCCTCCCTTGGTCACTCCATAGATGTGTACATTTTCCTCTTCGTGCCACGAATCTATGAAAAGCTCCTATAAATGATTCAGAAGACAAGTCGCCCACTAATTCCAAATGTATGGCCTTTGTTGCCATACAAATAAAAACGGCTATGTAGGCCTTGTTTGATTTGGCTCCTCTTCCCCTTGACATTAATACTTGCAACGGATCAGCAAAGTCCACACCACTATGAAGGAATGGTCTCGCAGGTGTGGTGCGTACTTTAGGTAAATCTCCCATAATTTGTGTTCTCATGGCAGCCTTATATCGTGTACAAGTAATGCACTTGTGTATGAATGTCTTCACTGCATTTTTTGAACCAAGAATCCAATATTTTGAACGAATGTAGCAAAGCATTAATTGTATTCCACCATGCATCGTTTTCCGATGAGCATCTGCAATTATTAAATGTGCGAGGTGATTCTTGCTATCGAGTATAATGGGGTGCTTAGCTTCATCTTCTAAGTCTGAATTTCGCAGTCTACCGCCCACCCTGAGAATATTGCAGTTATCCATGTATGGATTCAATGATTTCAATTTACTACTTCTCTTTACATAATCCTTGTTGTTTAATCTATGTATTTCTTCGAGGAAGTCTCTTCTTTGTGCTATTTTTATACACAACTTCAATGATTGATCCAGCTCTTTAACTGTTATATGCTTAGGTATGTCATTTGAAAGTTTTCTGAAATTTAAGAATCTTCTACAGTAGACTATAACTCTTAAAAGCTCATCTAAGACATTATAATTTTCAAAATCTATGACATTGTTATCTTCAATTTTCAAATTTACGTTTATTTGCCTTGTCTCCATATCTGTAGGTTCAATGTTTAGTCTTGAGAAGGTTACTTCTTTATCTCGTAGCCAGTGTGGTCCGTCCCACCATAACTTCGTTTCTATCAGTTCATTTAACTGAAGCCCTCTTGAACCTATATCCGCTGGGTTTGTCTTGGATTGTACATGAAACCATTGCGAGTTGCCTACATTATCCAATATTTCAACCACTCTGTTGCTTACAAATGTTTTCCATCTTAATGGATCTCCACATAACCATGATAATACAACTGATGAATCTGTCCAGGCATATACTCTTTCAATAGGTAATCGCATAGCCTTCCTTACTTGAGTCATTAATCTTGCTAATAATACAGCGCCGCAAAGCTCAAGTCTCGGAATTGTAATTGGTTTCACGGGTGCCACTCTTGTTTTAGATGCTATGATTCCTGTTTCATATTTCCCTTTCTTAGTTTCTACTCTATAATATATGACGGCACAATAAGCCTTCTCTGAAGCGTCACTAAATCCATGAAGTGTGATATTATCTAATTCCTTCCTGTCTGTCTTAATCCATCTTTTGATTTTTACTTTATTTAAACTATTAAAACTATCTCGTAATCTTAACCATTCTTCCTTCAATGCATCTCCAACATATTCATCCCAATGTAATCGTTCCATCCAAAGTTTCTGTATTAAGATTTTAGCTGGAATTATTGCTGCCCCTAGCCACCCAAGTGGATCAAATAATCTCTGTATATCTGCAAGGATGTTCCGCTTGGTGACAACTTCTGGTTGTGATGGTAATTTTAATTGATACTGAAATGAATCCATCGTCATGTTCCACGTTAAGCCCAATGTTTTGATAGTACATTCGTCAGTTTCTTGTTCTATCTTCATAGTGTCTTCGTCTGCTTGCATTTCCTGTAAAAGTTCTTTACTGTTTGAAGCCCACTTTTGTAACATGAATCCACCCTTGTTTAAGATGTGCGCAATATCCTTGCTCAGTAGTATTGCTTCTGGAACTGTGAAACAACCACTCATACAGTTGTCAACATAGAAATCTTCTCTTATGACTCTCGATGCTTCTGTATAATCTTGACCTTCGTCCTCCGCAAGTTGTATTAAAGTCTTGACGGCTAAGTAGGGTGCAGAAGCTGTTCCAAAGGTAACCCGCAACATACGGTATTCTTTTACCTCTTCATCTGTACTCCCACGCCATACAATTCTTTGCAAATCCGCATCTTCACTTGCAACTTGTATCATTCTATACATCTTTTGTATGTCAGTTACGAAGCAAATTGGTTTCAGACGCCATCTCATAACGAGGTTTCTCAGATCTTCTTGAAGTTGAGGTCCCGTGATAAGTATATCATTCAATGATTTACCCTTTGATCCTTTACAAGATGCATCAAATACAACTCTGATCTTGGTTGTTTTACTGTCTTCCTTTATAACAGCATGATGTGGTAAGTATATTGCTTTCTTATTTTTATCCTCTTCTGGAACTCTTTCCATGTGATTCAATTGAATATACTCTTCTATAACTCTACCATAATCTTCTTTAAGTTGTGGATTTCTCTCTAATCTTCTTTCTAACAGATGTAATCTTTTTAATGCTATCTGTTTTGTTTCCCCTATTTCTTCTATGGAATCCTTTAAAGGTAACTTGACGATGTATCTCCCTTCTGGTGATCTAATGTAATTATTTGTATAAATCTCTTCACACCTTCTCTCTTCAGCTGTATATTCTCTCTTCGTTGATTCTTCTATACTCCATAAATTTCGTAACATGTTGTCTATATCTATTTCCAATTTTTGATGCATGACCAAGATTGTATTGTCTGTTGTGTGGTCATGGATATTGCCAAAGAGAATCCATCCCAGACTTGTTTCCTGTGCCGACGGCGAGCCTGATGGACCTTTGATTAAATTATTCTTAATGATTTCTGTGTATACTTCAACTCCAAGTAAAATATCTATTTTCCCGGCAATGAAATATTGTGGGTCGGCCAAGGTGAGACCTTCCAAATGTGACCAATTTTCCCTTGGCTCGATTGATTTACATGGTATCCGAGTAGTCACGTGTGAAGCTAAAACATAAGCCTGTACAGTGAGGCTGAATTCAAAATCGTACCTAGATATGACCTCCAGCTGTACCAAGTGGCTAACTGTTGTTGTTGTTGAACCCACCCCAGTTACCATTCCATTGATGCCAGTTCTTTTGAGACCCAATGACTGAACTGCCCTTTCACTAATAAACGATGCCTGAGACCCAGGATCGATTAAAGCCCTCAAAACTATCATTTGTCCCGAACTGTTTCTAACAAGAACCAGTGCAGTGGCTAAAAGTGCTCTTTTTACATACCCTGACACCAAGTGTGAAGCAACAGAGACATCTTGTAGATCTTGATTTTCTACTTTTACATTTGTGCTGGATGAAGATCTGGTTGTGGTCCCTACTTGCTTTAACCCAGTATCTCCCTTATCATTTGTGATTTGATGTAAAAGCGAGTGATGTCGTTTCCCACAAATTCTACAAGAACTCCTTTGTTTACAATTGAACACTGAGTGACTCGAAGACAAACAATTATAACACAAGCGATGATCTTTAACATACTCTCGTCTTTTAAAAGTATCTAATTTTGAAAAATCTTTACAATTAAATAAAAAATGATTTTTACCGCATAGGCCACAACTAATTTCAACTGAATTGACATGAAATGATCGCTCCCTTGTGCTACGTACAGCAATTGGTTGGGTTAAAACTAAGGTTTGAATACTAGACTCAAGGAAATTACAAAGACTTACATATGAAGGCAATTCCTTTTCATATTCATTACTCACACATTTCTCCCATTCCTTGTGTGTATCTGCATCTAACTTTTGAGTAATCACAAATACTAAAATGGGATCCCAAGATTCCGTTGATATGTCCATACCTCGCAGACAACTCAGACATTCATTGGTGTTGTCAATTAACGCCTTCAAGTGAGATGGCGATTGATTTACAATCTTCTTATTACTAAACAACCTTTTTAATATCGCATCCACTGTGAGTCTTTTTTGTGAATATCGTTTTTTCAAAGCTTCCCATGCTGTACTGTAGTTACTTGCAATCATTTGATAGTTCTTAATGGTGTTTCTTGCTTCTCCTGTTGTACAAGCCTTTAGGTAGTGTAATTTCTGTACGTCACTAAGTTTGTTTTTATGAATTAAGGATAGAAATAAATCCTCGAAAGCCTGCCATTCCTCGTACGCTCCTCCAAATGTTGGCAGAGCAATCTTAGGCAGATGCACCTCGGCATCTGCCCCCGACGACACCGACGACGACTCAATTTCCGACGAAATGTGCGGGGAGGACTTTTTGGTAGCCCTTATATTCTCGAGAGTGTCGGTTAAGTCCCCCTTGACGTCCAGATATAATTCTTCAATCTGGCTGTGCTTGTCTTCTCTGAAATATGGTATGGTTTCTCGTTGTTCCTTTTTGCTGCATTTAATTAATAATTTGTGGTTTTCTCGAAACGAGTCCCAATACTCTTCTACGCATTTAATTTTCGTTTGTAAGTATCCAACTGTCATTCTTGCCGACGGACATTTTTTATGATTGATTTTTGCCTTCTCTAATAACCGATGAAGATCTTCATTGAGTTCAACCAATTCTTCCACCGAAGACATCGCCAAAAGCCAATTGACGAATTAAGTTTAGCACGTGAAAAATGGCGGATGCACCAATTGAAATAATTTCTTGACAATAACACTGTATTTTTGCTTGATTTATCCGGTTCGATTAAGGACCAACATGTAATTGATGAATGCTTGTGAGATTGCTTAGATATTTTCGAGTTTTTGAGTTTGTAAGTAAAAAACTTTTGCGAGCTGCACTGACATCTTTATTGCGTTTTTTTTTGACAAGACATAGACAATAGTTATTATTTTAAATATTAAAATTGTTAAGGTTCACAGTAAGTACAGGAATGACAATAACCATAGACAACATGTATTTATATTTGTTCGTGCCTAGTGGGACAGTAAAGGGTTGACGACAAACACTTCATTTTTCGGTAAAATCTGAAGCACCCAGATTATATTGAAGTAGATTAACGTTAAATGTTATTTATGATCGTCTTTAACCCACGGCTCTCCCCCTGCTGGGCGAGTCTCCTCCCAGAGTAAGAAGGGTTTCAGGTCATAGATCACCGCGCTGACCAAGTGCAAAGTTGTTAGACTTTATACGCCTTGGATAACTTTTTTTTAAGAACCCTCAAGCGTGTAGGTTTCCTCATGTTTAAAATTATAGTTAAAGCAAACGGTAGCTTATTTCTAAGACACATCATTTTGTAAAGTAAGCAGTGTGTGCGTAATACTCGAACTTAAGATTCTCCGATAGAGAGAGACCACTATTTACGATAAGAAAGTTTAGTGTTGTTTGTTTACTTACATTCAATTCCCCACACAATCTTACATAGAATATTTTATATTTAAATGTGTCAAGTTCTTAAAATGTTGCGTTGTGTAGCTATCTGACCCTTCAAGGGCACCAGCCCTCGTCATTACGTAGAAACTAGTTTATCCATTACATCTATATACTATTTACTTACCATGAGGATGCGGACCTATTTGACGCATTTCGTCTCGGAAGTCACACATAAAATGTATGTAAAATCAGTCAGCGATTTACGTAAACGATTTTACGACGGCATTAACTAAGAATGTGCAATGTATGTAACGTTTAGAACGAACATGTTTTATTATTCTAGCAAAATGGTTTTTTTTCACTTCTTCTTTAGTGTTACTAAGCCCCGGCGTCTGACCTATCTCCAATGACCTCTTGAACCGTAATAGATAGACACATTTTTGCAGGGTATGTACTGTGGCCGCTATACAATTCTTTGGAAAATCCGCATCTGTTTTTTGTTGTAAAAATATTGTTATTTATTTATTTATTTATTTATTTATTTATTCATTTTATGTTTATGTTATGAATGCATGATTATATTATTGTTATGAATGAACTTAATTATTGTTATCTACGCTTCTTATACTCAAAGATATTTACGTTAATATACCAATATAGACACATACAATATACTTTCTAGGTAAAGAATATAGCCGAAGCTATTAATTTTTACCTACATCTGTTGGAAATATATGTCAATATTTTTAAAAGTGAATAAGTACACAGTACAGTTGACTCTGTAAAGTGTCCTCGTGTTCGGTCGACGGCGATTGAGCGATAATTCAATCAGTGTTTACAAACAAAATAGAAAGGCGAGAAGCGTCCGCTGGGTAGCATTGTTATCATTATCAAATAATGTGGCCACTTGTGGTTCATTTAAATGTTTCAATAAACATCACGAGAATCAGCTATTGAAAAATCCCAACTCATATCTAAATTGCTTGTTTATTATTTTAACGATCTCTTGGAACTTATTTCGTTGCTCTTCTAGTAATTTCTACGTATTTGTAAGGTTAAATAACACTTTTAAAGATTATTTTGACAATACCAACAATAATAAAGTTATGTTTGTAATAAAGCTTTAATAATTCAGTAAATACCTTCAGTAAGTTAGTGATATAAGGATTTTAATACAAATGTGTTTAAAAGTAAATTATAACTACGTAAAAATAGTGCTATAAATATAAGTATGAAACAAAAAATCTTATAGGGAAGTTCAAAGGATAGCGGTGGTCGTATGCAATACTGGGTTAAACGCACAAAGATAAATCCTATGAAAAGTGCACAGCAAATACTAAAATGATTTTCACTTCTCCCTTAGAATCAGCAAATATTATTGAAAAATAATTCTTAAAGACGCGAAATAGGAGATGAAAGCTCGGTATAATTCCATGAACTTATTAATTGAAATGCTGAGAACAATTTTAATTAACTATAGACTGTTTCTTCAGAAGCTGTCCATGAGATTCCTAGCGGGAAACTTGCAACACCAAATGTTGCGTCGTAGAAAGCGCATTGAATTTCCTCGGGAACCGGTTGGGAGACAACTAATCTACTTTATTACATTTTGATTAGAGCGGGTGTCTACTGTAGGCGCTAAGTAACACAGTAACAGCTATTTACGCGTCACCCTTCGATAACTGTTTGTTGCCTGGCACCATTGGTTTTATTAGCGAGTTTGGTGTGATCATAGATAATCATCCTTTTAAAGATCAGTTATGAATTCATTATTTTTATTTATAATTTAGGTGTAATAGGTACTTCTTTTTCCGAATACAGACCTATTATCAGTAGTACGGCGGTACAGTCGTATGATATGTATTTTCAAGTGAACAAAAAACATGATAGTCCATTGAAAAGTTACATTTGGGTATGCATTTGTCAGAGGACGCAATTTTATTTTTTTTTTGTGTAGGGGGGGTCAGTAGAAGCTTAAGTTCAAGTTTGTGGGGTCGGCACCCTTGTCCCCCGGCCGCCATCTTGGAAAATTCCTCACACTTGTTCATTTACATAAAACGTCTCAAAAAATACTTACATAATACATTCTTGTTGCATTTGTAGACATTTGAAAGTAACTTTAATGTTTGATGACACGGACATGTATTAATAATAGTGTTCTTCCTTCAAAATTTTCTTTTCATTGTGCGATTAAAATTCATTTAGACCATGATTAGATACAAACAATATGTGATCGTAAAATAATATTATAATTGAAAGAAAAAATCTATTTCTTCCACCAATTTACAACTTTTATTATACCCGCGCAAAATGTAACTCAAACGTCAAGACCGTTCTTTTTCTTTTTTATGTTAACTCATATAATCGTACCAGCCAGTGACTATATAAAATAAGAAATTATTACTATAAAAATAACACATCACGAAAATTACACAAAATAATTATATTAAAATTAAATATTAAAATAAATCTAATAAAAAAATAATTTGAATACATTTCTAACATAATGATGTACCATTACAAATAAATCAGATACATATTGCCATACAATTCCAAATTTAAACTCCAATTCGAGGCTGGTATAAAATATCACGTCCCTATTTTAACGAGTAGCATTTGAATTCAATAGATTCGAGTCTGGAATTCCAAATCTGGGCTTGTACCGCGTTAATAGGGTTGCGGAGGTTAGATATGTGATCTTTTCGTGACAACCAATGCAATCGATGCAATGAAAATTACTACGAGCAGAGATTATTACCATATGTGAAATTGTGATGTGCTTAATCGGCCCTGTATTTTTTTTAGTTTTAAAGAAAGTGTTATGGTAAGTAGAAATACATAGAAAATATTTTATGAACTTTAAGAGTTTGAGAGTAGGTATACGGGAGTAAAAAAGATTTACCTACTTCTTTGTCCGAACTGTATTAAATTGGATATATTATTATCATAGATTAGTAAAGATACTTCGCCGCCTTGAAATTGAATGAAGCCACAAACGGCTTATTTTAGTAAGTTATTCTTTTGAATTCTTAACAAATAAAAACATCTTTAGAGAAAATTTACTAATAAATAACTAATACTGCGTAATTTACATAAGTAATAAATTATTATTTCAAATATTTTAGGGACATTTTAGCACGGAGACGTGGCAAAACTTTTTTACGCAACTATTTCAATTCTCAAAACTGGGCACATTTTCTTGTTAGGAGTGGGTAATCTTTACTAATCTATGATTATTATAGAGTGAATTTATATTATTAAAGAATTCAAGAATAATGTGTAAATCGCCCACGTAATAAAAACAATGCCATATGTTGCGGACGGCGAATAAAATAGTCTTAAGTTGTGATTATAAATTGTTTTTTAAATGCATAAATTGTTATTTAGTTAAGGTTTATGTTATATTACGTTTTGTTATGTATTAGAAATAAGTTTTATGTAAATAAATAAAGGAAAAATATAAAAACCCCTAGGATAGAAAGAGAGGTACATGTATGAGCGAGATAGCGTGTTAGAAAGAGAGGGCTATAGGAAGTGAGCGAGACGGGAATAAGAGCGACTGCTGCGTTAGCCCCCCGTCGGTTGTAACACTCACTTTGCCACTTAAGGTGGCTAAAAATAGGGTCCGACACGCTCCGGAAAATAGAAGAATTGTGAATAAATGGTCAAGAAAAGAAAATACAGGAAGAAAAATTCAATTGGAGTTTTTATTGCAAACCCGTACTCAACATTGGTCCTTCGATCGGCGGATACAGAAAAAAGAAGCAACCAGCGCGTCTACAATGAACACACGAAGCAAGAAGACCCACTCCGAGTCCGGCATCGGCGAATCGGAGCACCCTCCGCCAGGTGGGCGGGGGCTGTTCCACCGTATATATGAAGAATCGCCGAGATCGCCATCGACCGCAGTCCTCACCGGGACGCCCGCCGGAACATCCGTCGGGAGGATCCCACCAGGAAGGGTCCTCGAGCGCTCACCTGTACGCAGCACCGCACACCCCGAGCACCCCACGTCGCAAGAGATACCGTCGCGCTCCAAGTCGCCTATATGCCGGCCCACGTCTCCGGCATATAGCGCGGCGCCCAGTATACGTTCGCATCGTTCGTCGGTCAGCGTCGCGGCACGAGTTAGGCTAGTCGAATACGAAGCGGAAAAGGAGCTAGCTGAATTAGAAGAAAGAAGAATACAACTTAAGAAGACGCTAGTAAAGAAGCGGCTAGAAGCGGAAATCTCTGCGATCGAAGCGGAAGAGGGGGGGGAAACTATCTGCGACCAAGAAAGAATACACGACTGGGTGAACAAGAGCCACGAACACGCCGGAACGCAAGTACACAGGGAACAGGAGGTCCTACCTCCCCCGTTAGAAGTACGGGGGGAGGAACGGCCTCGGCAGAAGGGAAGGGGCATCGAACAATTAGCAAACGCCTTAGAGAAGATGATGCACGTACGACCCCCGCCGCGGCAAACGTCGGAGCTCCCAGCATTCTCCGGGTCCGTCATGGAGTGGCTACCCTTCAAAGCAGCAGTAGAAGATTCGACGCGTCTCTACAAATTCAGCGCCACAGAAAATTTATTGCGGCTTCGAAACAGTCTCCGTGGGGAAGCGAGAGAGACAGTGCTCTCTCAACTGTACACGGCGACTCACCCGGACAGCATAATGAAGACGCTAGAAATGAAATACGGTCGACCTGAATATATCTTCGATAAAGCAATGGAAGAACTGAAGAGACTCCCCAAGGTCGGCAACTCCAGCAGCGAATTGAATGAATTGGCCATCAAGTTACAGAACGTCGTCTACACTATGAAGAGTGTGGACCACCGTGGTTATCTACGAAATCCATTACTGATAAGGGATGTAATGGAGAAGCTAAGCCCTCACCTGGTGAGCAAATGGGCGGAATACGCGGCGATCAACGAAGGGAAGATTGCATACAGCGACGAAATCACAATACTCTCGGAGTTTCTGATGGGTGAAGCAGACAGGGTACTACGCTACACGCACACGGCGAGGAACAGCGCTCCGGGGCTTCTCAGAGGGGAGAGGCCAGTAAGGAGGACAGCACCTCGGGAGAAGGTCTATTCTACGAGTGAATCGACGCGTGAAGAGCGAGCACCTAGCTGTCTACGATGCCAGTCTACAAGCCATCACACTCCGAAGTGCCCTCAGCTGAAGGAACTCACCATCAACGACAGGTGGAATTGGGCGAAGGAACAGCGGTTATGCTTCAAATGCATGACACGAAGACACAGTAGAGCCACATGCAGAGCGAAGCCGTGCGGAGTCGACGGGTGTAGCATGCAGCATCACGCCATCCTACACAAGACTGCAGAGCCCGCCAGGAGGGTGGAGACTTCTGAGTGCACAGATCAGGGTGCACCCGCAGCGGTCATGAGCGTCACATCAAAGGTGGCACCAAGAGCGGTGCTATTGAAGACATGTGAAGTAAAACTCAGCGGTCCACGGGGGGAGATAAGGACGCACGCCCTCCTGGACGAGGGGTCTACAGTAACCCTTATAGATGAAGAATTGGCAAGTCACCTCACCAGCGGCGGACCGAACCAACCTCTAAACATAAGAGGTATCAATGAACAAAGAAGAATCGACAGCAAGGCGGTCAAGATTCAAATCAAAGGTCTACACGAACATGAAGCATACTCCGTGACAGCCCGCACGGTGAAGGGACTTCAATTGCATCATCAGCGCGTACCTCAGAACCTGGAGCGGTATGCACACCTGCGAGTCGTAAGGGAGAAAATCAGCACGGGGGAAGCTCGGCCTCGCATACTAATAGGCACCGACAATTGGCACTTAATAGTGTCCCGACAGCTGCGCGCCGGCAAGAAGAACGAACCTGCCGCATCAAGAACGAAGCTGGGATGGGTTCTACATGGGTCAGTACCTAGGAGGTTCGTCTACCAGGACCAGGCGGCCGTGCTTCACGTCTGCACGGGCGACATACAGTTACAGAAGCTCGTCGAGTCGCATTTCGACGTGGACTCGCTCGGCGTATCTACGAAAGAGAAGATTAACAAGTACGACAAGAGAGCCAGCGACATCTTCGAGGCGACCGCCAGACGGAAGGACGGACACTTCGAAGTGGGTCTACCTTGGAAGACTGACAACTCCACACTCCCCGACAGCTACGAGCAAGCATACAAGAGGTTACGCACATTGGAAAAGAAGATGGAAAATGAGCCCACATTCAAGAAGGAATACAGCGCTCAAGTGGCTAACCTACTGAAGAAGGGTTACGCAGAAGCATGCGACGGCAACGAAGAAAGAAGTAACGTCAAGTGGTACTTACCTCACTTCGCGGTTGTCAACATTAACAAGCCAAACAAGATACGAATGGTATTCGACGCAGCGGCCAAGATTAACGGAGTCAGCTTGAACGACTACCTGCTGGAGGGGCCCGACCTGTTGGCGTCTCTGATTAAGATCCTGTTTGGTTTCCGCGAAAAGAAGATCGCGGTGACGGCGGACATAGAAGAAATGTTCCTCCGAGTGAAGATACGTAGCGAAGATCAACCAGCCCAGATGTTCCTGTGGCGGGACGAGTCCAGTGAAGCCCCGCGCAAGTACAAGATGACGTCAATGATATTTGGGGCCTCGAGTTCGCCGTACCTCGCTCACAGCGTGAGAAACAAGAATGCCGCCGATTACGAAGAGGGATACCCGGAAGCTGCGCGAGCCATAAGGGAACGCCATTACATGGACGACTATTTAGATAGCTTTCAGTCAGAAGAGGAAGCTATAAAGGTCATAAGGGACGTCATTCATGTACACGAACAAGCCAGCTTCAATCTGCGGGGATGGAACTCCAATAGCCCAGCTGTCCTCGCGAGTATTCCCGACACGAAGAAATCGAAGAATGTCAACGTGCAACTGACGACACACCAGTCGGAGAAGACCCTGGGACTAAGGTGGAACCCGAGCGAAGACACCATAGGCTTCAATACGGACATTAAGAGGGTCCCCACCGAAGTCAAGTGTCAACAGCGAGCACCGACCAAGCGTGAAGCACTGAGCGCCGTCATGTCAATCTACGATCCCCTGGGCCTCGTAAGCCAGTATACGATCACCGGGAAGATATTGCTACAGCAACTATGGGTCAAGAAGGTCGGCTGGGATGAAGAGCTACCTAGGGAGGAAGCCGAAGAGTTCCAGCAATGGGTCGCCGGACTACAAGACATCTCGAACTTGGCCTTACCACGTTGCTACAGCCGCGACATGACTCCGAGCTCAGAGCTACAGCTGCACATATTCAACGACGCGAGTGAACAGGCCTACGCGACCACGGCGTATTGGAGGATCACCCATAAGGATGGCACCGTGGAAGTTGTACAAGTCATGGGCAAGGCTAAGGTGGCGCCGTTGAAGTTACTCACGATTCCCAGGTTGGAGCTACAGGCAGCACTCATCGGGGCGCGTATGGCGAGCACCATCCTGAAGGAACACGAATGGAAACCAGGGCGAGTCTACTACTGGACGGACTCCAAGACGGTACTTCATTGGATAAGGAACGATAAGAAGAAGTACACACCGTTCGTGGCGCATCGACTGGCGGAGATAGGCGAGCTGTCCCAAGTGGAAGATTGGCGATGGGTGCCCACGGCCGACAACGTAGCCGACGACGCCACGCGAATCGAAACGAAGAAGATCACTGGCGCAGACCGATGGTTCACCGGGCCGTCATTCCTGGGCTTACCAGAGGAGGAATGGCCTACCGAAGCTACAAGCAGTGACACTTCAGAAGAGGCGGCGTACACCATCACCACAGACGACATCACGGACCGCATGGGCTGCCTGCCGGACATAACGAGGTTCTCCGCCTACAGACGACTCATAAGGGCCACAGCGCTAGTTCAACTCTACGTACAGAAGCTAAGGACAAAGAACAGAAGCCTGCTGTTAGAAGTCTCCCACATACAAGACGCCGAGCTGCGGTGGATACGACAAGCACAACAGGACTCCTTCGGCGAAGATCTACGTAGACTGCGGGCTGGACAACACTTACACCGGCATAGTAAACTAGCGAAGTTGGACCCCGTCATCGAAGAAGGAACACTGAAGGCCCGAGGCAGAATAGGAGCCTCTAAGACGTCGACGCACTCGAACCGACCTGTAATATTGGATGGAGGTCACCCCTTCACACGCCTACTAGTGATGGACTACCATCGAAACGCCGGACACGCTAACAACGAGAGGGTCGTAAACGAGCTGCGACAAAAATACGTTATATTTCGACTACGACCGACAGTAAGAAAAATGGCTAAGGAATGTCAATTTTGCAAAATAAGGAAAGCAACGCCGCAAACACCGCCACGAGGGGACTTACCAGAAGAGAGGACAAGTCCAGGGCATCGACCGTTCAACTACTGCGGCGTGGATTACTTCGGCCCCCTAACAGTCACTATTGGGCGCCGACATGAGAAGAGATGGTGCGCACTGTTTACCTGCTTAACTACACGAGCAGTGCATTTGGAATTGGTGTCATCGCTGTCGACCGACTCGGCAATTATGGCACTCCGAAGGATGGCCGCCAGAAGAGGATGGCCACAGGTGATCTTCTCAGACAACGCAACGAACTTCAGAGGTGCTGACGTCGAGCTAAGAAACGCGTACCGGGCATGGGGTCCGGAGCTACATAACTTCTGTCTACAGTATGGAACCAGCTGGCGTTTCATCCCACCGGGGGCTCCGCACATGGGCGGGGCATGGGAGCGGCTCGTGCGGTCAGTCAAGACCGCGCTGAGCACCACACTGAACGAGAAGTCACCCAAAGAAGAAGTCCTTCAAACCCTACTGGTGGAGGCCGAGTACTGTGTCAACGCTCGGCCACTCACGCACGTCTCCGTGGATCCCGCCGACTCAGAAGCACTAACCCCCAACCACTTCCTGATTGGGTCGTCGACCGGGCTGCCGCTGACGGGACCCTGCGAGGAAGCCGACCGCAGCGTGTGGAGAAAAGCACAGGCGCTGGCGGACCAGTTCTGGGGGCGGTGGGTCAAGGAGTACCTGCCGACGCTGATACCTCGAGGACAAGAGACAAGGGCATCACGACAACTACGGGTCGGCGACCTGGTCATCGTGGTCGACAACACGCTACCCCGCAACACATGGCCACGCGGCATCGTCGAGCGAGTGCACGAGGGACCCGACGGCATCGTTCGCTCAGCAGACGTGAGGACCAGGGGAGGAGTCTTCAGGAGGCCCGTGGTGAAGCTCGCCGTCCTCCAGATAGGGAGGGCTACGACGGAGCTGCGCCGGGGGGAGGATGTTGCGGACGGCGAATAAAATAGTCTTAAGTTGTGATTATAAATTGTTTTTTAAATGCATAAATTGTTATTTAGTTAAGGTTTATGTTATATTACGTTTTGTTATGTATTAGAAATAAGTTTTATGTAAGTAAATAAAGGAAAAATATAAAAACCCCTAGGATAGAAAGAGAGGTACATGTATGAGCGAGATAGCGTGTTAGAAAGAGAGGGCTATAGGAAGTGAGCGAGACGGGAATAAGAGCGACTGCTGCGTTAGCCCCCCGTCGGTTGTAACACTCACTTTGCCACTTAAGGTGGCTAAAAATAGGGTCCGACACGCTCCGGAAAATAGAAGAATTGTGAATAAATGGTCAAGAAAAGAAAATACAGGAAGAAAAATTCAATTGGAGTTTTTATTGCAAACCCGTACTCAACACCATATGTATATCATTTATAAATAACTCAAACTCAGGTATTATAAATAATATCATAATTATGTTTATCTAAATGTTTAAATAAATTGTTTATTGTTGTTGTTTAGATATGACAAAGGTCATTAAACCTGTCGATGTCAGGTGGCAGTGTGAGGATGGATTTTTTTATATATTTTTTTAATATTAATGTTTGGTCCCGAAACAAATGTTACTTGACAATACATCGGGTTGGTAAGCGTTATTATCAGACAAGCACAAATAGATAAAATGGAGAATTTACATTCTTGAACTACTTACTTAACAATTATAAATGTGGACTTCAAATAATATAAATTGCACCAATATACATTTTTCATATCTCTATTAACATTTCACATTACATTACAATCACGCGATTGTGTATTAAGATTACATTTAGTAATGGTTTAGGCTAAGGCTGCACTAAGTATCCAAATTACTAAGTTTGATTAGTTTAAAGAGATACCACAATTATTCGTCCTGTATCGAATTTCACCTATAACATCTATATTTGAAGCCGGTAACAGATGTACATATAGGATCGTACATAACTCTCCTAGCCACTTGTTCTCGTACAGTAAAATATAGTAAAAAGCCGACGCCGTAGAGGGCAGGCAGCGGTCAGGCCGGTTGTGTGTGACGTAGCGACATTATCCACAATGCCAGTTCCATTCGACGTGTTGGTGCAATCTCAAATCATATAATATTTGAGACTTTAAATTATTCTTCTTTACGTAGATCGATGACTAATAACATATTTTTCATTTTTAACCGACTTCAAAAAGGAGGTGATTATCAATTCGGCCGGTATCTTTTTTTATGTAAGTACACGAATAACTCCGCCGTTAGTGGACCGATTTTAATAATTCTTTTTTATGTATTTCCTTTCTTCCATTATTTTCCTCATAAAATCCTTGAAACCAAAATAATGTCGATGGATGTAAAAACATAGGAGTTATTAAACGTTAGATATAGGCGTGGTGGTAATGCCAGCGACAGTTTTACGACGAAGAAAACTATAGGAGAAGTATTTAAGTAAACTTTTCGAACACCGCAGCTGTAAATTTAATTGTACCTACTCATAGGTAAATAAGTATTGTTGTTTGTTGTAAACTAAACTAAAATAGCTATGTCACTACTAATCATAATATTTTTGAATTTTCCCTAATGACACTTAGCTATCTAACGTTTTTCTAAACTAAAAGTGTTAAAATAACCATGAAATAAACGTAAAAGTCTGTGAAGATGAATGAATGTTCGTTACTCTATAATAAAAAAATTATCATCCGATTTCAATAAAATTAGGCACACAGATAGTTTATGACTTAACCTAATACATAGGATACTCTTTATCGTGATGAACGAGGCCGCATGCAAAATATAGTGCTGTAAGTATGTAATGACTTTTGTTCTTGATAGTACTCAATCCAACTATGTATGTAGGTATACCAAGAAACTGAAAACAAAACAAAGTGTCAGACCACTTAAGCACGCGTAAATAAAGTCGGATATTTAAATAGAAAATTCTGTTGTGAGTTGTGACTTTCACTTTGTGTTCAAAAATAGTTCGGAGACGCATCTAGACGGTTGTTCGCGTCAATATAAATAGACCAACTCCACGCTTGGCGATATATCGCGCAGTTTCTAAATCTCGTTCCTGACATGTGACGGTGCCTCTAATCTTGGATTGTTATAGGCAATACACGATTATTTGGGTTTTATATGACTCATTAAATGAGACGTGGGAATACGCGTCAGTTCATAAATGTTAATTATAATGTGAGAAGCTTCTCGAAGGATCGCAGTTTCGCTTTCGTCAACCCATTACTTCCCTATAACTGTATATGAGGCTTCTTCTCAAAAGGAGAACTGTTTAGGCTATAGTTCACAGCGCTGGACAAGTAAGAACATTTTTTTTGTTTATTTTTTACTTTCAGACGTGTAGATTTTCTTATGATGTTTCCATTTTTCGTTGAAGCAATTGATGAATGGTTTTAATATGCACATAGCTTCGAAGAACTAAAGGTTCATGCGCAGTACTCGAATTCAAACCCCCAGTTCAACGTATAATTTCCATGCTATATTGGTAAGAGCTCTCAGAATGTTATTAAAAAATGAGGGCAACGTAATGTAATTTTCACGCTACACAATTACGTGAAATGAAGTATTTTTAACTTTTAAATCGGTGTATAACGAACTGGACTGGTGTAAATGCCATCATAACATCCTTTGACGTGGACGATGAGGTCACAAACTTTTTTAGGGTTCCGTACGCAAAGAGTAAATACGGAATCAAAAAATACTAAAAATAAAAAAGTTGAAAGTGAAAAGTCCTAAAGAGTTTTTAAAGGATTCTATGTACTAATTACGGTTACGGTTAAGACATTTATTTTCTCAAAAGATTATACAAAATCGCGTACTGAGAAACTTACAATTATTACATAATTAAAAAATCGTGAGCCAATTAACATAATTTGATATTTGTAGTTAGAGGGTGAGTGTAAAAAGTAAATTGTCAAGTGTGCAACTGATTCGTAAGTATGCGTAGCGTGAATGAATTGTTTGTTTATTAAGGCTAATACCATAGTGAATGGTAATTCTGATTATTTGAGTATTTATATAAACCTATGCTTTCATACATGTATTATTTATTATTGTTATTATTATATACCGTTATGTTAAAGTGTTTCTATTGTATTCTTTTTTTTTGTTTCCTTTTTTTTTTGAAACGTAATTTTAGAGATTCTTCAATATGTAAATGTTGATTATGTGTGCATATATGCATGTGTGTGTGTGTGTGTGTTTGTGTATGTTTTATTAAGGGTGTGCCTGTACCTGTACATTTATGCATATAAAGTGTTTTATTGTATGCTAAAAATCAAGTACGATGTGTAGGTTATTACAATAATAATAATAAAGTTACACCAGATTACAATACTTAAGTTAGGGAAAAATTCTTTAAAATGTGGCTTTTTAGTAGTTTTTTAAATGAAGGTAGTGTTTTAGCATATTTTATATCTTTAGGCAGTTTATTATAGAGCTGGGCTCCGTCGTAAAAAATTAACTGTTGAATCTTAAAAGGACACCAGTTTAAATCACAATGCTTTGATTACTGTCTGCCATCATTATAAAATTAACTAATACTAAAAATAAAATAAAAATGTTGTTTTTTTGGTACGGACCCCTTTATGTGCGACTTCGACTCGTACATAAACATTTTTTTAATTTATTAACAACAGACGGTGGTTCTGGAGATACCTTATACCTTCTTTAGTTCTATAAAAGACAATGAATCACGACGATATCTAAATGACAATATTTGTGGTTGCGTACGTAAGATAGATACTGATACGGCTAATAGTGGTTTGAATCATGTATCCTAATAAAAATGACTTTCATTTAACTGTGTATAATGGTCGCAAATAATATCAAAATAACAGCACATATGCACTTTTTGCATAGCTATTTATTGTCGTTGTTGGTTTTGCATGTCACTCTCAAGAGAACGAGAGCTTCACAAGATTTCCAAAAAGTATTGTCGTGTAGGGACACGACAAGTTGCGAATAGTTTATTAGTAGTAGGACTACTAATAGACTATTCGACTATTCAACTCACTACTATGTAACGACATCTAATTGACGCTCTTCCTCTGTTTCTTTATTAATTGAACGCGATAAATAAAACGCGTAGTTTGTCGGCGCCTTTAGAAATAGATACTTACGAACAGCGCCACCTTGCGGTTAGCTTGTGTAACGTTAAGCGTCTCTAACTTCTACTAATTACTACACTATGTAGTATCTTTTGTTCCTTTTAAGAAAGCGACTGTAAAATGTAATTGCAATGGAGTAATTACTCTTTAATATTGTATTTCTAGAGAGATGTTACACGCCAAATCATTCGTATTTTGTATTTAATGTTGCTTATAGCTGTATTCGTTTCTGTTTCGTAACGTATTCTATGTTAATATTATATAATCGAATAAATTGTTTTTATCAATTAAATGATTATTTAATTTAATCGATTATCGAAATATGTGAAATATTTTATCGATAAATTAAAGTAAATGACTCCGTAAGGCCTTGAAACAGAAAGGTAGTGTGAAAGAAATGTATGTCAGTAGATATACCAATCGGCATATAAATAAAAAAATATATTTTGGCAATGAAAATAAAATTTCATGGCCGCCGTAGATTCCCGTCAGCGTGTTGTAAAATAATTAGAGGATGTTAGTTAAATTTAATACTCAAAAAATTAGCTCAAGGCTTCATGACTTAATTACAGATTTAAAAGTAACCAATTTCATTTAGTTTCAAAGAAGTCATTTTTGATTGCTTGTAATATGATTGCTAGGAAGGATTATATTTTTAATACCAAATCTCCCGAACAGCTAAAGAAATTTCTATAATTAAGACATCGTTAGATTTATATTGATAACTGAAATATTCTTAAATATATGACCTCGAATTTAAATTAAACAGCAGCTGTGAGATGTCTAGCGGAAAAAATGGAACATTGCAGTATACATATTAAGCTACGGGAAAATTGAGAAATCCAATCTAATAAACAAATCACCACGATACTACAATATAGATATATGCGCAACAATAAAATATATGCCAGCAGTATATACTTACGTTTCATATAGTTGGGTGTAGTTTATTACATTATGTCTGTGTCTTGTAGGTAAAGCCCATCATTACCAAGTACCAAAGAACGAAAATTGACAATTTCTGCTTATTAAAAAATGTCCAATTTTGATTTGTAAATACATTATATAGATCTATTATTAATAACGGCAGTAAGTAAATTGCACTTCAGTAAACCCGCTTCATATAGTGTAATAGGCGTAATATCATACCATAATCGCAATGGTACAATTCGCAATAATCTTACAATGGTTCATTATCGCAGTTCAATGACCGCTTATCAAACTCTTCGGCGATCAAGTGACGTTTAATGTTTATGATAAATGTATTATCTAAACGGGTATATCCAAATCAAGTGGAATTTCTTGTTCTAGTAGCTGCTATAAATTATTGTGTTATTAATCTAGTCGCGCTAGCAATGTTCTGCTTCATTATTTTTAAATTTCTGTTATGTCAGTGTTGTGAAAATGTCCTTATATACAGTATTGTGTTTTTTTATGTTTATCGAATGTTACTTTTTTGTGATATTAATTAAGATTTGTTTAATTTCACTCTGCGAGTAGCAATGTTTTCTCGAACATTCACGATTGAATTATTCATATCAACTACATTTTTTCTATAATTTTTCGTGTCGTTTGGCTCCGGAAGTCGAACCAAATCTAAGGGAAGTCTAGGGAATATTTTTTGTACTTCTCGACAATGAGTTGTCGCTGCTCGTTTGAAATTTTAGGGAGCTTATGTCCGTCAAATTAGTCGCGCCGAAAGTTGCGGCTCATTGCAGGCACTAGCCGTCGCTCAGCTCATTAATCGCTCGTGTGTTACCATCCTTGTCCTTATTTAAATCCCACACAGTTATTTCTATCACATGGCTAGAAATCAACTTTTTACGTGACGCTACATTTAAAAGACTGCTTTTTAGGGTACGATTATTATAATAACAAATGTTATGTAAGCACATGTATTTATGTAAACCAAGCGACTTTATTATCATACTACTTATAATAGAGTATTTGTTTATGTTAAATTTCTTATCTAAAATTACACATACAACGCTTATTTTCTTTTAACATTAAATTGACTTTCTCTTATCACATTAATCTTTGCTTGCATTTGCAATGATGGATGCGCTTTTAATCTAGTAAATATTAAATTTTTAATCAACATATATTTTAGTTTTCGAGTAAGTCAATAATATTGCTCGCTGTCGAATATATGTATCTATTCTTGGAATCACATTATCAGTTAGTTGAAGTTATACCATGTTATTAAAGTCCGACTGCGACAAAAGAAGGGTTATTTTTTTCGAAAAGTAGGTACCTATATATTCGTATATGAATATATTTGTTTGCCATAAGGTACCATAAGTCGCTTGATTAAATTACTCATATGATTATTCCCGTTCTCGAAAGATTCCCGTTTTCAATTGACAATCGATTTTTTTTTTGCATATTAAACATCGAGATTTAAAAAAATTTGTAGGCAAAAATCGACAAATTTCGACTTTTGTAGTCAAAACATTGGATAGATTGATTTATTAATAATGAGAGTGTCACATTGTGTGGGTGTGGTAAAGTTTACAAAAAAGGGAAAAAGCATTTTAATTTTTTGTCAACAATATTACGCCGTGTGTTGTCTCGATTTTGAAAACATGTAACTTGCATTATGTAACATTTTTTATTTTATTTCTAGATGTCGCTTACCCATAAAACATGAGATAGATGTCTAATGAATGGCAATATAATGAATGAGTAATGAAGTTTGTGGTAAAAACGTCTGTGACTTCCATAGTCTATTTTCGGAAGGCGTTCACGTTTTATACAGCGCTTTCTTTAATCCAGGACGCCTACCGTACGCCTAGTTTTTATAAAACTGCGTTCTTGTTGAATGTGAATTAATGCAAGGAGAATAAAACCTAGAAAAGATGTTAAACTGGTTTGTAAACAAATCTAATGTACTAAAATTTATTTACAGTTTTTACTGACAGTAGAGGGTGTTTTTCGTGCGTATGTTTGTCTCATTCTTTGCCACGTCCAGCAGTCCAAACGGCTTGACGGATTTTCATCATTTGTTCATCATTTTCATTGTTTGTTTGGTTGTAATGAATAGACTCAAAAACTACTGGACCGATTTTAAAAATTCTTTCACCATTTCAAAGCTACATAATCCACGAGTAACATAGGCTATATTTTATATGAAATATATCTAATAAATAGATTTTGAGGCGATACAAAGTTTGCCGGGTCAGCTAGTATAAAATATGCGCGGTAATTGGATGCGCTAAATTGTAAAAATGCAATTGGCTACATTACTTCCCTTCAGTAATTATTTTTAATGTTTTATTAATAGCTAATGTGTTTAAAAAGAATGAACATAATAATAATGATATATTAATAGCTGATGTATTTCAAAAAGATGAATATAATAATAATGATACAAAGGAAAAAATAAAAGTAATTTCCATTCATTAAAGGTGTATTATTGTGTTAGTGTAGAGTGCTAAAGATAAAACAGAATTTTAATTATATCTTAAGCATAAATAAGCTCGAATAGGGCCTTATAAGTTAATTGTTTTGTAATTTTAATTAAATTATACCTATACACTGACTGTTATCTGAATAAAAACACTTCATTGTTTATTATTTATTTTTGTCGGGGTTATCTCGACAGTTATGGCCACTTTCACTGTTTACATTCGTACTCACCTTCGAAGTAACAGGACATCTCTTGTTTACCAACCCAATGCATTGGATGATGTAATTTTCCAAGATAACTTTCCAATAATATTTTTACTGCCGTGTTGACAAATTTAAATGTAACTTATAATACATTCAATAATATGGTATCCATTTTTGCCTTTAAAAGATCGAAAAATATTTTCTAATAGATGAATTTTAATCATTTGTCAAAACATTGGTTACATCGATCAATTAAAAATAGACATTGGTCAATATGTTAAAAATAAATACAATTTTGTACCTATTAGTTTTGCTTATTTATTAATTGTAGGTACTTAGGGGCCGTTCAAGTATTACGTAAGCAGATTTATTACAATTATTTACCCCCCATCCCCCTTGTCAGCAAAAGTAAGCAAAGCTCTTACCCCCTCCCCCATGCTTACGTAAACATTTTTCAATTAATGTATTGTTTTTTTTAAATATTATAATTATAATGTCTATATGCATTATTTGCGGGAATCCCCGAAAATGCGTTTCGCTTTCAAGTAAAGACAATGTGAGGGTTGCCATTCGTGTAAACAAGTAACAATCTACCGAGACGTAATCATCATCTAGACTCCCCTACCCCCCATGTCATCCAAAATAAGCAAAGCAAAGACCCCCCGCCCCCCTAAAAGTGCTTACGTAATACTTGAATAACCCCTTATTAACGTTTATTGTAATAGTATAAGTACTCGTAATTCAGATATTGCTTATAATCGAGTTATTATTTGAACTATGATGTTTGCACTCGTTTAAAGTACGATTAATCAGAAGGCAATTTATTGTTTTATGTTTATATTTGTGTTACCATTATTACATTTGTTTTAACGTACCTACTTTAAGGCTTGTCACAAGTGTACCCATAGATATAAGATGTCATAGCGACAAAATTCTATGTCTGTGAGTGTACCCAACTATTTCTTAAGAGGAACTAAAGGTCCTACTAACTATATACGTAGACTTTTTTTTCTTTAACAACGTTCAAAATAAATCGAATTTTATTAAGATGCCTATCCAGCAAAACATTGCTAATCGCCAGATATGTTCCACATCCTCTGCCTTGAAGATAATGGATGTTCAGCAGATACCAAACACGAAATATATGGACCGATGTCTGTTTTAGTAGATCCAACCGTCACTTGAACATTATTTATAAGTGGCAACGAGTGCTGCACCGCACTCCCGGAGCGCTGACCGGCCCTGATTGGATAATAGCAGACCAATGAGCGCCTATATTTATCCTGAGTGCCTTCTGCAAAGCTTCTCTGACAACCACAACACTTTTTTTATAAGATTGATGTAGCAACGAGCATTCAGTCCGCCTGATACAGTCATTGCTGTCTTTAATTCATCATCACCCATTACTGTCCCACTGGGCACTGGGCGTCTCTCAGAATGAGAAGGACTAGACCAAAGTCCACCGCGCTGTCCAAGTGCGAATTGGTAGACTTCACATACCTTTGAAAACTTTGTTTTAAGATTTCTCCGGTACGCAGGTTTAGCTCACGATGTTTTACTTCACCCTTTAAGCAAGTGATAATTAACTTCTAATATGCACGTACGTTTAAGAGGTGCGTGCCTGGGATATGAAGCTCGGACCCCTCGAGTTTCTTATCCACTAAGTTGCTCCACTGCTCTTGCCTTTGATTATCTGTAAGAAAATCCATTTAGAATCGAGGATATACCTGAAAGCGATCACAGATGGATTGCCACATGAGGATTAAGATGGTTGACTTATATGTAAGTCAGACATTCAAATCCTTCCACCAAAACTGTTTCATGCCAAATGCAAGAATTGTTACACGCCAGAGATAGGTGTGGCTGTGGTACCTACCTTCCCGGTCGATCCATACTGGTTCTACCACCTTTCAAATTGTACAGGGACAATCTCTTGAACATGTCGCACTACTACAATTGTAATATAAAAAGCGATATAAGTCACATTGGGTTTTACTTTAATTAAGCATTCAGAAGTGTACATAACATCTAGTTTTAGTCATCCTTTTTGATTATTAAATGTTGGCAATACCTTTAGCGTTTTAATAAATAAATCACATATTTTATGGTGTTCTTATATATCCATAAGTGTATAGTCAGTCTCAATAATTTGCTATTTGCTTTCATAAATGTAACTGATACAGAAAAAGATAAAATAAAGATAAGTGTTCGCTTCGATTAATTTAACGAATTATATCGATAAGAATTTCATTCATAGAGAATATTTTTTTTTAGTTTGTGTTTGTAGGTACTTAAAATCATTCTATTAATATCTACAATATAAGCCAAAACATCGTTGAAAATATTTTAAAAACCAATTAAAAAAATATTAATAAAATGTAACTAATTTGTAAATTATTTTCATAGTCTTATTATTTAGTCTTAGTCTAATTATTTTAATATTCTTCACATAGTAGTTGAAATACTCAATATGAATATTTTGAGGAAAACGAAACGATACTGAAATTTCATTGATAACACTTATCAATGAATAACTCAAACAAAAAAAATGAAAACCCGTTGCGAAATAAACAGGGGTCAGTTACCGAACTGATGTATTCTTTAGAACATTAACATGTTTAATTTTCCTATGAATGCAAATCTAAAGTTACATGATGAATCTAAGCTTGATCTAAGCCTATAAATGAGAGACGCTGTCAATGCCGGCAAACAACCTTTACCTTAACCTATAAACACGGCGCCACCTGCTCAACTATAATAACTTCTCCATTCATTCATTCGTTACACCGTCATCATTCACATTTACGCACTTATGACGTCACAATTGTTGATGCATCGCTTGCGGATGGAAAGATTTTAAATAGATTTGTTTTTAATAGTCATTAATGTCATACGTTAAAGGAGCAGTCAAATTATTTGCAGTAGGATATTTAATTACTTTCTAGTCAAAATTCTTATGGTACAGTAGTCCTGATTCTCGGCAAGAAAGATAATTGATGATTTGATTGATTCAGACCCACAGTATATTTCTGGCTATCAACAGTAAAAGTACTTATGGCATAAAAAATAAAAGGGTTTGTAAAGCAAACTTAAATTCTTCGATGTTTCTCGAAAAATCTTCTACCTTCTCCCGAAATGTTCATAATTATTTCAGTTGTTTCCAAGATTTGCTTATCTACTCGCAGAAAAAATCAAAACTGTTTTTTTTTGTATTTTGCAAGTTCATAAAATGACAATTATAAATTTCAATACAATAAGTGTACATGTAAGTACTAGGCACGTGTCTACAAGGTAGGTACGTGCCTTCATGAACTCATTCATGAAAGTTCGCGACGATAGATAATGTTTATTGTTTCTTTTCCGGCGCGCAAGGACGGATCGGTCATACTAATAATGACGGGATCCGACTTAACACTGGTTATTTAAATACCAGGCCGCCCCCGTTTTGTGACGATATTGCTTTTGGCACCCGATTTCGCTCACGTGACGTATTGATGTGGGTGTTAGGCATTCGTCACACATGCACAAGACTGCACTCACGTATTAGTGTACGTGGGTACATTTGGGTATGTTTCGTGTATAAAAATATACGGATTTTCCGGTCGATGGTCAGTGGGCTGCGCAAACAACTTTTGTTTTGACGATGGTGCTGTCTTCACGATCTAATTGGAGCTCGAATTACAAAATTGGGGTAAGACTTAATCTTAGTGTCAAGGGGTGTGATAATTAGGTACCTACACTCTTTTAAAATGTAACTTATTTTTAATTTTAAGAAGCAGGTGTGTAAATTGAATTCAGCTAGTTTGTGTCTTTATGATTTAAATTATTTCGTAACCATAATTATATATATATTTATTTATTTGTAGTGGTACTCTGTGTACCCTATAGGGTACACAGAGTACCATCTGATTGTACCTACTTATGAACTGTCAAATTGTCACATGCAAGCAATTCACTTTGCGGACGCGGTCCATTTAATTTAGTCCAATTCCACAGAGGACATTAAAACGTTTGTTGTTTCAACTCGCAATGAAAACATGATGTAATCGTACTAAGGATTTAGTAGAATGAAAAGTAAATTAAATCATACGAAAATCTACCGACATTGGGAGTAAAATGCGTAGAAAATGATTTTATTTTCATTTAACAAAACTTTAAAAAATTGAGCCCTTTAAAAATAATCAATTTAAATATTTTTGCTAACCGAAGATCTAGAACCGAAGGAAAATTCTAGTAGGAAAAATAGGTAGGCAATCATTGGATAGATTGAATATTAATAAGGGACGTTGATCTTTTAAGACAAGTCTAACGACACTTATCTACATTACTTATAGAAATTCGTCTATAAGTAATGCGAATATGAATAAATAATGAGGAATATTATTAAGTTACTAGCTGACCCGGCAAACGTTGCGTTGCCATTTAAATAAAAAAATGTTAAACGTGAACAAGGGTGAACCCTTATCACTTAGGGGTTTGAAATATATAGTAGCCGATTCTCCGACCTACTGAATATGCATATAAAGTTTGGTGTATCGGTAAAGCCGTTTCGGAGGAGTACGGTAACTAACATTGAGACACGAGAATTTTATATAAAGTTATAAACACGCGCGAAAACATAACTTTCCTCACATCCGGACACAAAATGATAGACAATTTTCAATTATATCCAAAATTTCACACATTATGAAATGTTCAGAAATACATCTACTTGTTAATGACCTTAACCGATATCTTCTTATCGGAATCCCTTAAGCTTTTTAAATACTTTATCATTGTAATTTCATAATTATCTGTGTCCAATACATATTTGACCCAATCAGATCCAATTGAACGTTAAAGAATCCAAATTGACCTTGTATGAATGAGCGTTGGAGATTTAGGGCACCGTGATCTCTGCGATGGGTCAATTCTTGACGTGTTGTTAAGGAACAAAATTAACGCAATAGGGACGCATGGAGACGTAACAAGAATTCCCTTTAAAAACACAAGAACATATTTTATGCTGTTGTTTCTACTAAGTAATCGTTTAGTGCCCTTTGACTTTTTGAAGTTACCTTTAACGTTATTTACTAGAATTAATTATCACTTGTAAAAAACAATAAAAATATAAATAAATTTAAAAAGGAAGCACTACCGCACGTCATTTAAAATATTGTAATTTAATTAGAGTAGCTCATTATGTTATAAGCACGCTTACTGAAATTATCTTACTGTATAACCTTAAGTTTGTCTTATAAGTGAAAATTCTTTAGACAATCAATTCTTTAGACCTACTTGTCTTTTACCAGAAATAAATCATCGTTAGGAAACTAATTTAAATGACTACGGTAAACATATTAGGTTTTTAAAAAGGTTCTAAATATGTGTGAAACTGGTAATATAACGCCACTTATCAGTATAACTAATGTAATGTTTTTTGGCTGCTAAAATTTGAGAAATATCGTAGGCAGAAATTGTCATATTTCGATCTTTGGTTGGCAAAAATTGGATAGACTGATCATTAACAAAAGGCGTAATCATTATCAACCCATTACTGTCCCACTGCTGGGCACGGGTCTCCTCTCAGAATGGGAAGGATTAGGCCACGGTCCACCGCGCTGGCCAAGTGCGTATTGGTAGACTTCACATACCTTTGAGACTTTTTTAATAAGTCTCCCAGGTATGTAGGTATCCTCACGATGTTTTCCTTCACCGTTTTAGCAAGTGATAATTAATTTCTAATACGCACATAATTTCGAAAAATCAGAGGTGCATGCTTGGGATTTGAACCTCGGACCTCTCGATCGAGAGGCCGAGTTTCTTAACCACTAGGCTATCACTGCCTTAGGAGTCGTAACTGGATTGATAAATCAATAACTTGGCTATGAAATATGGTTCGCCTAAAAACTCATATGCTTAACGATACTCGTACAGTGGGACAGCAAAGAAGAGGATGAACATTCCTCTAACATAACAAGAAGCTCTTATTTTATTGCATAGGTACATTTGTTATCATGTAACTATTTCGAGTTATGCAAATGACATTTTAAAATAGCTTATTGTTTTCAAATGTGACAGATAAGATTGTAAACATTGTAAAACTATTATATTGCAGTTGTCATAGTATATTTACACCACGTTTTTTATATATCGCCTTATCTAGACAGTAATGCGAGATCATAGCAAACCGTGTAATTTTATTATCTTATCGAGGTCGTTCACTCTTGACTCGACATTCAACTTTTGTGTCATTGCAGTAGTTAACTGAGACGAATACTTCATTTATTACTTTGTAACAAATTACTGTTAACGAGTTCAAAGGGTACGTTAAGTACCGCAATAGAAATGGCATTTTTAGTAAATATTTGTGAATTATGAAATTGTTGCGAAAACGTTACGTTGATTTCTTATTAATCAGTATTTTTGACTGTATTTAATATGTGCAATTGTGCATACACAATATGATATCAATTTTATATCAAGTGATTTGAATGTACCCCTCAATTTTAAATTATTACCTACATGAAAAATGTTACTTAATTGTGTATTTCTTTACTTTCCAGACGCAGATGAGCGGTGATCACGCCGGGTCGCAGTGCGGTCTGACCTCGCTACTGCCGATGTCTTGCCGGGGGCGCGCGGCGGAGTTCGCGCGCCACCTCAACTCGCGGCTACGGAACCTCGGGGCCGCCGACGAGGGCGAGAGCAGCTGGCTCGCTCGCGACAGCCCCGCTACCCACAGACCCACCACATCGGGCTCGCAACGGGAACTCGGCACCTTTTATGATTTCGAACTAGAGTGCGAGAGCCCATCCAGCCCCGTCGAGGAAACAGATCCGTCATTCCTACCCAGACCTACCACTTCAGATAATGATCCACCCTTCTACGATGTCACCGCCGACGCCGAAGTCAAGGAGCGGACGAAGATGATGCTCAAACAACCGGATAAGAAAAATGGGTTCAGATTTTCCACTGCCTTTTATACAGAATCACCAGTGAAACATCAACCGGCTCCACGTGAAAATGGCCACGTTGAAAAACCACTGTACTCTCCGATAACATTTGAAGATTGTGCACGCCATAATAGCTTTGATGAAGTCGACTGTGCCGCTCAACCCTCATCAACGGTAGAGTCAGACCGTTTGAGTTTGCCATTAAATGTAAACTCAACATTAGATAGTGATTCAGAATTTGAATCCGCTAAAAGCGACCCATCTGACTGTAATGAAGAGGTATCAGAAAAGCCCGTAGAAAATGATATCACAGAAGAAATAGAAAATTTGTCAATTACTAATTTTGAAATTCCTTGTGAAGAAGTGGCCGAAGAGGCAATTGAAGAGGACATCGCTTCGAATGAAGTAAAGTATGAGCTAACTGAAATAGTCACCAGTGAAGCTTCCGCCGAAAATAGTTCATCACCTGCACCTGAAATCGATCCGTCTCTTTTAAGTATAGAAACAAAAGCAGAGGATGAAGCGGAAGATGATCGTCCTCAACGTGTTCGGCGTTGTTCATCCCTTAAAACTGGTAAGACCCCACCCGGGACGCCAGGACGTAAAAAGATCGTACGTTTTGCTGATGTATTGGGTCTTGATTTAGCTGATGTGAAAACATTTATGGATGAAATTCCAGTTATTCCAAAATCTGCCTACGATGATCTCTCCGGGTGTGACGTGCAAAGCTCTCCACCGGCACGAGCTCCTCCAAGGCTCGGTGCTCTCACATTGGTACCCCTATTTCAGCTGCCAGCAGATGTTACTGATAAATTGGAAAAACAAAATGTTTGTCTAGAGAGTGCGCGCGTCTGCGACGGCGTCCACGTAACCATATGCGGTTCGGTGCGAGTTAGAAATTTGGACTTCCATAAGACTGTGCACATTCGTTACACGATGAATCGATGGAAGACGTACACAGACTTACCGACGACGTACGTGCAAGGTTCGTGCGATGGTTTCTCGGACCGTTTTCAATTTGTTTTATATGCACCATGTATATCGTCCGGACAAAGGTTGGAGTTAGCCGTACGGTTCCAATGCAAAGGACAGCAATTTTGGGACAATAATTGTGGGGTTAACTATTGTTTCGATTGCCTTGCGTTGGGTGCGACGGCCCCTGCGCCTACTTCTCCGGGAGTGCTGCACCCCACAGTGGACTGGCATCCGTCCTTCTACTGACACTGTGTAGGAACACACGGGAGGTAAAAGCGCCCATTTTGGAGCAGCGATGGCAAGCAGTCCGAAGCGAGGAGTCCGGCGGGTTCCGGATTGGCCGCGTGCAGCGCTTCGCTGGTGGCGTCCGTTGCTGGTCACATTCCTGTGCCTGTCTCAACTGCAATCAGTTCCTAGGCGAGCGAACGTGGCGTCCTAAATTACACGAGGCTTAAATTGAAGCGTTTTTGTGATATAAAGTAGAAATAGGTGTAGATAATATAATACAAACGAGTGTGCGACTCGTTCCGAGTGCCATTTGCAATAACAACGTCAAGTTAATCAATTTTCGTACTATTTTGTAGTGTAGTTATCGTCCACGTGGACAATAAAAAGTAGCCGCATGCGGTGTAGGGTAAGAGTGTGTCAGAGCGAGGCGAGCGAGCTGCCGTTACTGTTCCTTTGTAAATAGATTGAGAGATAAAATCTGAATGATATTTTATTACAATTTTTACAACAATTAGCCTTATGAAATAGTTCTACGTCGAAACATCACCTAGTTAGAAAGATTTTATTCACATTAACTATGAGAAGTAGAGTACGGATAGAATTATTTGTGATGGCATAGCATCATCTGTTAGATTGTTATGAACTTTCAAGTTGTTAATGTAAAATTGTGAGTAAGTAGCGAGGTGAAGAATCAGATGATCCTCATAAGTAAATAAGCAATCTTCATGGGAATAATTTATCCAAACAGTTTTATAAATAATATATCTTTATTCTATACGAATGTTACGAACTGGATATTTATATTTCTATTTTTGTATCTGTGAATGCATCATGACATACTACCTAAATAAGCATCGAATTGATAATTAAACTATTTGTTATTAATATTTTGAGATTTTATGAAATCAATGAGACTAATAGAAATTATGGAGATGAAATTATTGTAACATGTGAGCAATCTGCAATATTTGTAAGATTTATGTTTTGTATGTACCTGAATTCTTATAATGTGGCCATATTAATTATACAAGTGCAGAAACGCTATCCTATTAATTTTTATTGTTACTATTTGACATTATATTTAACAATATCTACGTATCTAATCTAATAAATTAATGTGCATAATAAATATCTTGCTGTTTGATTTAAACATATTTTATATGGTTGATATAAAAAAATATTGAAGTAAGCAGACTTTCTTTAATGTTACCCTGCCTGGGGTTGATCAACCCCATATAGGACTAAAGTTCTTCCTAAGGTCTACCCCAAATGCGTTGCTACCTTTGAGGATTCGTTCGAGGAGAAGTCTTCAAACCAGAAAACAGCAGTGTTTAACACTGAAAGTCTGACGATCGACCAACTCCGATCTAAGTTAATGGAGCTATTATTTTAAAACAACCAATAGATAACACAAAAAATAAAAACGATTTTCACGCACGTTTTAATTGACAATACAATCTAGTTTAACAACATCATAATAAGGCTAAATATATCACAATTATTGGATGATATTGTTCATAAATACGTAGAATTATCTGTAACATTGACATAATATTAGTTATCTTTTAATAACATTTACCTAAAAGAAAGTTATCAAAGGTCTCACATGCGCCAGATAATTTTCTTTTAACGATACAAACATGTTATTATAATAACTTATTTGTCTTACTTATTTATCTATTTAATAAAAGTGGCTAAGACTAAAACAGAAAGTAACTAAAGTTACTAAACACACTACTGTACAATACCGAAATTGAACGCGATGATTTTATTACATTATTCTGGACAAACTATTAATATCTATACAAAATATAATAAAACATACATTGCAAATTAAAAGTAAAATTTGTTATTGAATAAAAGCATCTGGCAAAAAAGCTATTAATAATTCAATATAATGTTTTAAATTCATAGCAGCGTTTTAGCTTTTATATTGATAAACTGAAAGATTTAACACATATATCGGACCCTTAGAATACAATGAACTAGTTCAAATAGACTTTAGAAAAAAAAAACTCATGAATAAGTCGCGTCGCCCTCAATTCCTTCTCAATACATGATTGTAACTAGTGCCATCTATCGGACTTTATGGTAATTACAGGAGAGCCATTTCTGCTTTGGTCAGTTTGGCACTTTTTAAATTGATTTGACTAAGGGTTTTTTGCATTTATGTCGTTGTAATTCTAAAAGTGCGTTATATGTGTTAACCTTACTATACTAAGAGACTTTAGAAGTCTTTTTTCTCTAAAAATATCTACAACAACAGTAAAAAAAATATTCCTTTGATCAAGGAAGATTTAATTTAAGCAAGTGTAACCACATGCATAAAATAAGTTAAACATGCATAATTAACGACAATCAATCAACGGGCAGGAATCGGTCACACAACATACTTATAAGGCCACACCACGTACCTACATACACATACATATTTTTAAACGTTTTTTTTGTAATGTAAACATCGCAAACATGCAGTCTACCTGATGGACATATTATTATACTTATTATCATAGATTAGTAAAGATTACTCACTACTAACAAGAAAATGTACCCAGTTTTGAGAATTGAAATAGTTGCGTAAAAAAGTTTTGCCGCGTCTCCGTGCTAAAATGTCCCTAAAATATTTGAAATAGTTATTTATTTATTATGTAAATTACGCAATATTAGTTATTTATTCGTAAATTTTCTCTAAAAATGTTTTTATTTGTCAAGAAATCAAAAAAAGAACTTACTAATAAGCCGTTTGTGGCTTCATTCAATTTCAAGGCGGTGAAGTATCTTTCCTAATCTATGCTTATTACTAACGTGAGGTCGGACGCCTGAGGACTAAAGTGGAACGCCTCGTATAAGTGTTTCTTTCATACCACACTATTCAAGTTTATACACCTTTCAAATGATAGTTTAATAATAGTCGTTTAGAGTTTCTTTCGGCGCTTCTTCTCCATAATGAAACACCTTGTGAAATGGTGGTAGTTGTATATAGTGATTTGTAAAGAACCTATTTTGAATTTAAAAAAATGATTTGATTTTGATTTGATTTGGTATAAATAGATGTGACCGCGGTGCCTCCACAGTTCCAGACAGGTTCCACCAATTAACTTTATGAAGCTATAATAAAAATTGTAGTATACTATTTAATCCAGTATTATCTTAAATATGTAAGTTACATATTCAGACTTTAATATTACTACCTAACTTACATTATAAGTAAAACGATTAGATATGTTTTATAGAAATTAAAAATAATCAATAAGAAATTCATACAATACTTAAGACCTAATCTTATTTTAAAAGGCATTTAAATTATACATTTTATTTAAGGCACTTAAAATACGTAAAAATACAATTCGTTTAACATGACAAATTTTCTTAAAGTCTTCGTCGTATGACAAAATTTGTTTTAATACGTGAAATACGTAAAAAATACAATTCGTTTAACATGACAAACTTTCTTTAAGTCTTCGTCGTATGACAAAATTTGTTTTAATACGTGAAATACGTAAAAAATACAATTCGTTTAACATGACAAACTTTCTTTAAGTCTTCGTCGTATGACAAAATTTGTTTTAATACGTAAAATACGTAAAAAATACAATTCGTTTAACATGACAAATTTTCTTTAAGTCTTCGTCGTATGACCAAATTTGTTTTAAGTTTTATGTCGAAGTATGTTTAACAGTATGGGATATTATTTATGATAAAACTTTACTTAAAAAAGTTAGTCATATTTATTACCGAAAAAGATTCAATATATCGATATATTTTTTAAAAATCCTTAGTTATTACCTTCCCACAAAATTTCAGTCCTACTCGTCGTTATTTCGCTGTGCACATTTAATTTATAATTAATAGAGATTATGTCACTGGTTTCAATCAAAATAATAATAAATAATATTCATATATTTATCATTTGTATGTTAGCATCTCTAAAGCTCTTAAATATATATTTTTTATCTACGTACATAGAGCTATCATTTAATTACATATATCAGAACGTTATAATCTACTCGAGCTTATATTCTGAAGTAGATGATAAATTTACTTTTATTGTATGAACATACAAAAGTTTTGACTCCGTATTTTAAATCCTAATAAAACATACTGGCTCTCATAATAATGATTGCTTTTTGTTACAACCGATAATAAAAGTATATATTTTTATGGTCATATTTTTGACAACTATGTCTTCTCGACTACCTACAATAATACCGACCCACTGTAGATTGGTATCGAAATTTATTTGCTTCTATTTCTATAATCTATTAAGGTAGTGCTGCGCCTGTTACAGAACCCCTAAGGGTCCAAGAGAGCACGGGACCTCACTGTCCATATTTCTCATATTAAAATTGTATTTATTTCTATTTCGGATTATTTATTAACGGATTATTCCGTTAACGTTATGTTGCGCCTGTACCAGATGTAACCCCTAAGGAGCCGAGTGAGTGCGGCGCCTTACTGTACAGTGTACATATTTATTGTAATATTAATATGTAGGTATAGTCTGCGCCAAGTTGCTAGTCCGCTCTGAAATTGTTGCGCGCAGGAGTAGTCTGAGAGCCAATGAGGTCGAAGTTCGAACACAACTACAAGCATAATATGCTTGTAGTTGTGTTCTATATTATAGTCCGTAACAACAGTAAGGGCACACTAACGCAGCTATGTACCCGTGGGCGAGAGCGGCCAGCGGACTGGTGCCGGAGAGGTCCCGCGCTGGTCTCGCTAAAATCTAAAATTTGCTGTTGCGACGCGACTCCTTTCTAAATTCAGAGCGGACTAGCAGTTTGGCGCGGATTATACTTGTTATAAAATAATATTTGCTTCTACTCCTATAATCTGTTAAGGTAGTGTTGCGTTTGTTTCCGGTAGCCGCTGGGGGGCGCTGCGATGGCGGGGTCCCGCAGCGCGCGCAACTGCATGTGCAGGCGCTGCTTACAGAACTCGTAGAACTCGATCTCGCGCGTGAAGTTCGCGCGCACGATCTGCTTCACTGCCTCCGTCACCGGCGGCTTGAACGCGTTGCGGTTTATGTGGTTGTACGAGTTTAGCTCTTCTGTAAACAATGAACAATATATTTTATAGGAATTTTCACACACATATATTTTCGGTTTAATAGTTGTTATTATTTTCCCTTATATACGACTTTAGTATTTACCTCGACAACATTGAGGTTATGAACTCTGTTTAAAAATCACACCATTGCACAATTTTTATGAACAGTATGACTTATAAAATGCCTACACGAGAAACCTAACTGAAATTACAAAATTATTGCTTCCTTGCGCATCTGCCTTTTGGGAGTTTATAGCATACTAGATGACCCGGTGAACTTCGTACCACCTAATTATGAGTGACTATCTGTACCTCGTGGTTTCACTCGTGTAATTTATGTATTATGTCCATAAACTACTGGTAAATATTAGGAAATGGCCACAGGAGAACAGGAAAATAAAAAATACAATTAAATAAAATTCACTCTACCTCTCTGCACTCTGTTATTTTTTTACCGACTTCAAAAAGGAGGTGGTTATCAATTCGGCCGGTATCTTTTTTTTATGTATGTACACGAATTACTCCGCCGTTAGTGAACCGATTTTAATAATAATTTTTTTATTGTGTTATTTTTTATTGTAGGTTCTAATGAAATTACAAAGTCAGTGCATCATTGACTATTTAAGGGTCTGATAATGTGGCTCGGAGACAAAATATGTAACTCCTCAACCGATGGGGATATTTGAATTGTGTTTGAAGATATTTGGTGTAAGTTCTAACGAAATTGCAAAGTCAGTTCATCATTGACTATTTAAGGGTCTGATAATGTGGCTCGGAGACAAAATATGTAACTCCTCAACCGATGGGAATAATTGAGTCGTGTTTGAAGATATTTGGTGTAGGAGGTTCTAATGAAATTGCAAATCATTGACTATTGCAAATGAAATTGATTATTGATCATCATTGACTATTGATATGAAATTGCAAATCATTGACCAGAAGGTGGTAGAACCCTTTGTGGTTCGACTCCGGCGGCACCACCGCCACACCCATTTCTACCTAATAACAGCTGTTTTAGGAGCTGCTGTGTTCCGGTTTGAAGGGTGTGGTAAGGGAGACAGACTATTCCGAGGCGTTCCAGCTTAGTCCTCAGGGGTAGCGGCGCATCTGTGGCCGACCTCAGGTAGGAATATCTTATCTTATCTGGGGTTGATTACAGATGTCCATGGGCGGCAGTAGCCACTTACCATCAGGTGGACTGCAAGCTCGTCTGCTACTCTTACATTATAAAAAAAAAATATTTAGTTAGGTTAGGTTGGAACACATAAGACAATATAAAACTAAGCGGGCAGGGCGCGGCAGCGCCCTGCGTGCGGGCGGTTCCAATCAATGTAAATTCAGACCGTACCTTAATTCATGATCACGTTTATACAATTTTATATTGTATTAATATAAATGTTATTATGTCATCACTAAAAAGGGTAAAAAAAATTTTAACAAAAAATACAACCGACTTCTATGTCACTACATAGTAAAAAATAATTCAAATAAATGTTGGTTTAGTACATATTTCTGAAGTCGGCGCTCAATATATTTCGTTCGAATTATTTTTTACTTTGTAGTGACATAGAAGTCGGTTGTATTTTTTGTTATTTTTTTTACAAACACGCGAAAAGAAGTACCTATAACTTCAATCACGGTTTTTTTTAAAGAAAGTTTATTTACTTATAGTACTCTAATCGGGTTGTTGAATAGCTAAAAATGCTGAAACAGGTGTGTAAATAGAAAGGCGATTTATAACAGTCTTAAGGGTTGATCTAAAAAAACAAACAGTGACTCAGATGCTTCATTATGTCTTATGATAATTTTCTTAGTGCTCCAAATTAACGGATATTAAATTAAAGTTCCATACCCGATTAAATGACCTAAAGGTTGATTTTCCAAAAACGGTGAAAAATGTGTTCTATTATTTTGAATCAAAAAGCTAAATTCCAATTTTCATAGACTTTGCTTCAAAATCTGCCGATTTCTAAACGAAGTGTCTTCTAAAGCCAAATGCAAATTTTTACAGTTTTTGCTTCCAAATTAACGGATTTTAATATAAAATTCCAACCCCTACTTAACCAACTTAAGGGTTGATTTTGCAAATATCGTAAAATAGATATTTAATTACTTTCTATCGAAATCCTATCAAATACCAATTTTCATATAGATTTGCATCAAAACTGGGGGACTTTAATACAAACTTACAACTCTTATTTATTCACGGAAACGCGGTCGAACAGGATAAAAAGTATCCTATGTCCGTCTCCTGGTTCTAAGCTACCTCTCCACCAATTTTCAATCAAATTGGTTCAGCCGTTGTTGAGTTATAAAATGCTTCACGAAAACGCGGTCGAACGGGATAAAAAGTATCCTATGTCCTTTTCCTGCTTCTAAGCTACCTCTCGATTAATTTTCAGTCAAATTGGTTCAGCCGTTCTTGAGTTATAAAATGACTTCACGGAAACGCGGTCGAACGGGATAAAAAGTATCCTATGTCCGTTTCCTGGTTCTAATCTACCTCTTTACCAATTTTCAGCTAAATCGGTTCAACCGTTCTTGAGTTATAAAATGACTTCAAGGAAACGCGGTCGAACGGGATAAAAAGTATCCTATGTCCGTCTCCTGGTTCTAAGCTACCTCTCCACCAATTTTCAGCCAAATCGGTTCAGCCGTTCTTGAGTTATAAGTGGAGTAACTAACACGACTTTCTTTTATATATATAGATTTGTGACTTTGCAGTTGAAAAATAGCAGGCGTTTATATGGTTTTATATACTCTGCAGTTTCGATCTTCTTTTATAATAAACTATATACCATAAATTGTGTATAAAACAGTATCAAAACGTAGAATTGCGTCTCGTGAGAAAAGGGTGTGGCGGCGATACTTCCCCAGACGAAACATACTGGCCCTACCATCTTGTTGGTCCTTTGAACTATAACATTGCTTATAAAAGATGTAACGTTACCCTACAACCGTGTTGAACATTATAAAGCGCACCAAATTTGAACCATAACTTATACTATAAGATGTGCTTGTAGATGCACCACCTCGAACCACAATGGCACTACTATCCTGATATAGTGTTACTCACCCCAGTACAAGCGCAAGGCTCCCTGGAAGAAGCGCGGCACGTATCGCTCAAAGGCGAGCAGCGTATTGTTCATGTCTTCGAGCACGCCCACCACCGCGTACTGCTGCTCCACTACGCGCTTGGCGCGCTGTAACGCGTCTAACGTATTGAATGGCCTGTAATGTGAAAGAAAATCGATAAAATAACATTTATTGTCCTTTTGTTGTTGTTTTATTTTTTGTTTTATGTTATTTTTAATATTTTGTTCCTTTCATTTTTGTTGCAATTATCCGAATATTTTTTTCTTTATTTTTTTCTTTCTAAATGTGTATTATTTAATGTGTATCATCAAAGGAAAGTCTGTTCAACCTAGCAGATGTATGTTAATATTAAAAGGTCACTACCCTTCAAAGTACACTTCGAATCTATTTACTGACTATCAATAGTAGAGAAGTCATCTTTGTTGGTCTCGTAGATGAGTCATTTGCACTGAGTTTTACAATGAAAATATTCATACATATTAGTAAATCGTTATACTATATCTCTACATAGCCTCTAACACACCTCTACTATACTCTCATACTCCAACATGCGCTGACTGACAACGTACATTTAAAATTAATAGGACTTCAAAAAAGTTCCTTATATTATAAAATACATGAGCACTACAAAAGTGTTTTTAAAAATTCAACCCCTAAGGGGTAATTACAGAATAATAGCTATAAATCTTTAAACAAACTCACGTGCATTCTGGCTCATGACCGCAGAAGAAGAGCGTCTGCCGGCGATGGTCACCGATACCCTCGTGCGTCTCGCCTTCAATGTAGCGGCACTCGCGGTCACCACTCAGCACACACGTCTCGAAGTCCTGGAAGGAATATGAAAGTATGTTGTATATTAGTAAATTAGGCTTAAAACTTACGGAGCGTTTTTCATTCACCCTCGCAACTGTTGTTGCAAAGTTGTGTTTTACTGACTTCAAAAAAGGAATTGTAGGTACGTATTTTTTTTAGTTTTAAAAACGCGCATTGGTAGAATATGCTAGAGCAGCGTTTCCCAGCTTGTTTCAGTCCACGGACCCTTAGGAAATCAAGCACAGTTTTCATAGGTGAAATGTAGTTGTAATATTTTTAAGAGAAGAGAGATGAGAGCACTTGAACGTTCCTATAACAGCAGTGTTGTTGTTGCTGTGTTCTGGTTTGAAAAGCCAAATGGGGCAGCCGTCCCCTACCCCTGAGGATTTAGTTGAAACATATCGCACAAATATATCTCCCAAACCATTTTAATAACAGGTTATAAAAACAATTACCCGATTACCATAACGGATACCTGTTCCATACATTCTAATTACAATAAAAACACAATTTGCCGTAATAGCTATCTAATTATGGTCCTGCACGTGTGTATACTGTTATAACACTAATTAAAACGTTATCTTTTTTATGACGCCGAAACTAATTTAGTTTTTGCTCCTTGCTACGGCATTGTCCTACTGTGTAACTGTAACGCTTGTAAATATAATCTGTTAACAATGAATCGAGTAATTGACAAGGAAAAATCTGCACACCGTTGCAATCATCGATAGTATCAATTGTCATAATAAGAGGCTACACCCATTTATTACTACCGCATCGTCACTTAGCCTATGAGTAAAATAGGGTTAAAATAAGATCAAATAGACTTAACAAAACAACTTTAATTTAATTAATTTATGAATTTAAATTCTGAAAATAATATATGTATATCTTTGCCTCAAAAATAATTATATCAAGCAGAACGATAATCGATTACTAATTGATGCGTGTATGTGTGGGCTTTATATGGGGAAAAAATATGGTTAGGTAGTCGCAATATTATTAGTCGTTTTCATGTTTACATTTTGCCAAGGCCTCTATTGATCGACATAGATATTTTTAAATAAAATTAAGATGTCTGTTAACGATTTAAAAATCAAGGTTGTAACTAAATTCTTTTTTTAAACATTGTATAATATAGGCATTGTATAATATAATAAAGTCAGTAATCCAATATATCGGTGCTGGTGTAACGATTGGCCTGCCCGGATTTGTACGTTAAGTGAGGTGAATCCCATAGCTTGTTGTTCATTCAACGTAGCTGGAGGCTTACCCATAATAACTACGTGTATCGCCGGTCACTCCCTACGTTTTTTGCAGATACCGTTTGCAAAATTGGAACTACTTGGCTAGACTCGGTCGGAACAATGATTAGTTCAGCTAGATAACTAATTAAGCTAACTACAACTAAACCACGCCTTCGCAAACTAATCGAAAACTTCGGAGCGCGTGTAAATAATATTATGTGCAAGGATATGTTTTAAAATAATTATGAGTACATTTATCATGTGTTTATCTCAATCGATTTACAAAGTTAAGCAACATCGAGTGCGGGCATAAGTTGGATGGGTGACCGCTAGTGGTAAACAGGTGATACATGTGTCCGTGCTTAACATCACGTTAAGCTCGCAGTTCCGGACATTATTACTGGAAAACGTCAAACTACGTCGGAGGCGTTACGTACGGTTTATGAACATTTGACAGGGGTTGGCCACTGACCCTTCCACCCTCCAGTGCACTCCAGGTTCTGAAGACAGACCCTTGCCCAGCACAGGGACATAAAACGGTTTGCAACAACATTCATGTAGGTGGTAATTGGAATTTGGAATTATTCAAATATTAAGTAAATATCTACATGAACGAACATTTGGAGTTTTTTTTTTTTTTATTTTTTTTTTATTTTTTTTTTATGATTATAGGAGTAGCAGACGAGCATGCAGTCCACCTGATGGTAAGTGGCTACTGCAGCCCATGGACATCTGTAATCAACCTCAGATAGGATTAGATATTCCTATCTGAGGTCAGTCACAGATGCGCTGCTACCCCTGAGGACCAAGCTGGAACGCCTCGGAAAAGTCTGTCTCCCTTACCGCACCCTTCAAACCGGAACACAGCAGCGCCTAACACTGCTGTTATTAGGTAGAAATAGGTGTGGCGGTGGTGCCGCCGGAGTCGAACCACAAAGGGTTCTACCACCTGGAGTTCGATTAAACCAACAAGTTGACTCGAAATTCGAAGACAGCAGAGTAAACACTACTGCCATTAAATAAAAATAGGCACCGGTTGATTCAATACAAACCAAACATACTATTTATGAAAACGGAATCTATTGCTACAACATTTGAACGGTCTATGTACACGTACAGTCTAGTTAGTGACGCTCGATTAAGCGCCTGAGAGTAATAATTATCTATCATAGAGTGCGATTCGGTAGGTGAGCTGCAGCTGCTTACGAGTCGTTAAATGTAATACATTTTACAGAAGATTTGCGATATTTATCATTAACAAAAACAAAATAAGCTCGTTATTAGAATTAAGAATATTTGTTCTGTGCAACATAAAGTGACGATGTTCTGATCTGTGATCTGTTCCTATCTAAGTAAGCTACTAGTAACTTACTGAGTAAGGTACTATAGGGTAGGGCGGGGCTAGTTGAGCAATTTTTTACTTGAACTGATATAGCTCCTCGATGATAAGTCTCAATGAGTTGTTAAGCGGCTTGATGGATTCGTAATTTATCCCTCAGCAAAAGTGTCCATAGTATTTTTTTGTAAGAAAGCGAATTTAAGAGCTGCAGCTATTTACATGCAGGAAGGCAATTATGCTCAATGTACCCCATTGGTGGGGTAAGTTGAGCAAGGGTATGGGGCAAGTTGAGCACGAATTACGTTAAGAATATCATGTTCAATGTTGACTAGGGATCAACTAAAATATGTGTTTGACAATCAGCTCTTTATTTATCGTCTTTTAGTTACAGAACAACAACACTTAAAAGTTATTTTATTAGAACAATAACCAAAATTAGAATCAACAAAACATTAACGTATCTTAAGAGAAACTCAGGATTAAAATCAGTCTATTTCTTTCAAATCAGACTTGAATGTCTGATAATAGTACATTACGATACGAGGACGAAAAATTTTTTTCTGACAAGTGTGAGTTTGCAGGCCGAGCCGCAGGCGAGGACTGCAATCACACGAGTCAGAAAAACATTTTTCGTCCGCGTGTTGTATAAAATTTTATATTACGGGGTCGGAAATGGGGGTTTTGCGCACGCGAAGCGTGCGTAAAACGTCAATTTACGCACGCCGTGATATAAAATATATTTTATCAAGTTCTTAACTTAATCGTCGATGTCACTGTTGCAATTGACACAAACGAACGTAAGACCAGCACCTGGAATACATTTTGAATGTGCTTATTCCCTGCAAGCTTGACATTGGATCCAATTTTCTCCTGGTAAACTTTCAGCATAGCCTTCGCAACAAATCAGACAGGAATAATCATCATCATCACGTTCCTCACTTGACTGGAGTATTTTTTTACAGACACCCTTCTTCTTTTTCCTATCCATTTTCTTCTTTGGCTTCTTAACTTTTTTGTGGTTTTATTTTGCTGTTCTTCTAAAGTGTTTTTTTCGGGAGTGTCTGTTAATATTGCAGCTTTTCTCTTTCTTCTATTAGTTTTAGTAAAGTATCAATTACTTTATAATAATAATTAATAATAAAACATTCATCGTAATAGTATGTTTGGTTTCATTATACATCGTGAGTTTCAGATGCCCCTTGGTAGTTTTACGCCAATTCGAAAATCATTATAAAGCAGGTATAAAACGGACCTACCATTACAACCGCCCCTAGGCTCAAATTGGTTGCTAAGGAACTCGAATGCATTGTTGATACTGTATAATACTTTTATGTTAGGTTTTACACTGTTGATACGTGGTTAAGTCTTGTTTGAAATAAGGTATTTTCTACACTAGTCACGATGTAAGGCCAGGTACTCACTAAGGAGTTGTAACTGTAACAACGTTGATATAGTAACGTGCTGTAAAGTAACATGAAAAGATGATGCTCGCGACGTCTAGTAAGCTTACCATGAGTTTTTAGGTTTTGACAAATATGACTGTTTTGGTATTTGTTTACCATACTATTTCCAACCAGCGTCCCTAGCGGATTGTGTCAGAACTTGGAAATTGTATGGGCCAATACGTAAACAAATACCAAAACAGTCATAGTTGTCAAAAGGTAAAAACTCATCGTAAGGGTACAGTTTGGAGACGAGATTTTAATATGAGATAGGCTCGGAAGCTACGTACGTAATGTGATATTTTGGTAACAGTAACTTGCAACATTTAGAGTTACAATATAAGTTTGCGTTATAATGACCTTTTTTTTTCTTCTCAAGGGGGAAACCTTCAAAAGGTACCCGGTGCCGTGGGAAGAACACGGGGTTATGTGGAATTTTTACCGCACTAAAAACCCCCCGGTGGCCGTCCTCAGCGCTGCGTAGCGGACCGGGATCTCCAAAGGAACGCAACCGGAGTCCTCTCAGCGCACTGCCCTGTCGGGCTCCGCCCAAGTGAGATTGAATCACCACACCGTCCGATGTACACGACGGTATGCGACACACATACCGCCGTCCTTCCCGGGCAAGTTGGCAATGCGTTATAATGACTTAAAGCAGTGCTAGCCTAGTGCTTGAAACTCGGCCTCTCGACGGGTCCGAAGTTTAGAATCTCCGACAAGTACCTCTGATTTTGCAAAGTTATGTGAGTATTAGAAACTAATTATCACTTGCTATAATGGTGAAAGAAAATATCGTGAGGCAACCGGCATACTTCAAAGATCTTTAAAAAAAAATCTCATAGATATGTAAAGTCCAATACGCACTTAGCCAGTGCGGTGGAATATGGCCTAATCCTGTTCATTCTGAGAGGAGACCCTTGCCCAGCAGACAATGCACAATATAGTGTTCGGTAACAATCCCTTTAACGATTTTAGTTCGCTAATGTGTACGCAGCTTAATGTTACTCTAAACTAAAGTAAAAGAAATTGAACTTACAAAACAAATTAGAGCGTCGGGTCTTTATCGAATTATAGTCAGCTCTCTCGTTCTTGCCAATGATTTATGCGTTATTATGAATTTATACGAGAAAATGAACGAAAAAAGAACCTCGTGGATGTATAATGTGGTTTTTGTTCAATTAAAGGCAATAATTTATGCGTCAGTAACAAGGAAGGGTACGCGGAAAGGATGGCGTTTTATAAGAAAATGATTAAGTAGAACCTGTTACATTATATTAAGACTAGGAACGTCCTCTTGCTTTGCTTCGAATGGAGTGCACTTAAATTTAAATAAAGGAATATTTTAATGAATATTACAGAGTTCATGTATAACAGGAATCAGGATATATTATGTATCAAAAATCAAAATTATTCTTTATCTAATATTTGTCCATTCTTTAGGTCCGAAAAGGTAAAATAAAGCCTGTATGTAATAAGCTTTACGTGAGACTACCTATCCATTTTTTTCTAATTAAAGATAGACCGACAGTTAAATAAAAAAAAACACTATTTCTTATGCGTCGCTATAACTACTCATGTTCATCAAGTACTCGTATGTTAAATATATTTAATGTTCGAACTTTCACGTTTACTGGTAGGCGCGACACCGTTAATTTTCTGGAAGTCATTTTGAAAGTGGAGCTATAGGAATACTGATAAATCATCTGATACGTACACTGAATAGCAAACTATTGATGGTGGCAGAACCCTTTTTGGGTTAGAATTTGGAAGCGTCACCGCTACTAGCACCTATATCTGCCTAATAACAGCTGTTCATCGCTGCTGTGTTCTGGTTTTAAGAGTGTGGTAAGGGCGTTCTATTTGTCCTCAAGGGCAGAAACACGTGAGAGACTCGAGGTCGAGCTCAGATAGCAATCCAATATTTACTCGGTTATGGTTATGGGTCTATGGGTTACAATTGCCACTTATTTTAGATGGACTGCAGAAACTGACTGATGGTCTGTTTAGAAAGCAAAATAAGCTTACTCTTTATTTGCATGAAGAATATTTGTTATATAGAAAGAGCAAATTTTTATATTATAAAACTATTAGTTCTACTAAACCACACTGGATCAACGCGGTGGACTATGGCCTTATACCTCTCACTCTAAGAAAAGAATAGAGTCCAGCAAACAGTAATGGATTGACAACGATGATGACGAAAAAAATTTTGCCGATGATATTTTTGATAGGTACGTATGCCGTATCGCTAAAATATCCAATCGACGTCTGGCAATTAGCTGTACAATAGAAATCTTTGATCACCGTTTACCGAATCGTCCTCATTTCAAAGCGAATTCGCTTAGATCTCTCTCAATGATCGGGTCGTGATTATTGATTTTTTCATATCCGATCCGTGAATCGTGATCAACTGCTGAGTTAACAGTTAAAATCTCATGAATGGTGACAGCGTATAATTTCGAATTGTCAGAATTACGTGCGTTTCACATGGCACGGTCGAATCTAGATCTTGAATCTAGATAATGTGTATTTGAAAGCTTATTTATGAAAACGGAATCTATTGCTGCAACATTTCAACGGTCTATGTCCACGTACAGTCTAGTTAGTGACGCTCGATTAAGCGCCTGAGAGTAATAATTATCTATCATAGAGTGCGAATCGTTAGGTGAGCTGCAGCTGCTGACAACTTGGTTGTTCAATGTAACACATTTTACAGAAGTTTTGCGATATTTATCATTAACAAAAACAAAATAAGCTCGTTATTAGAATTAAGAATATTTGCTCTGTGCAACATAAAGTGACGATGTTCTGATCTGTGATCTGTTCCTATCTAAGTAAGCTACTAGTAAGTTACTAGTGTTAGTAAGTTACTGAGTAAGGAAATACTTTACTAGAAAACTAGTCTGATTATAATTATTCTTTACACGTTAGATTTTTTATCGTATGCAGAAAATTCACAATCAATAAAGATAATTTATCGGTGTTCTTCCCAGAAATTCGTACCGTTTTTTTTATGTAAACATTTAATTTTCAACAAAAAATGCTATACCTAAGCTATGTCGTGAGTAAAAACTTTCGTCAAACCCATTAGCAGTCATTATAAACATGTATAGTTTGGTCGTGTACTCATCTTGTTTGACTAGTCAGGTGTGAGAACATAATGGAAATTACTTGTGACAAAAACTATTAAGCAAAGAGCACTTTTGATTAAGAGGTTCCGTATCGTAACTACAATACTATTACGGATCCAGAGATAGAGCATTTTTTACCTTTTTGGTACGGAACGCTAAAGAGAATTAAATATGTTGATGGTAAAAACGTATGGTTTGATAAAAAAATATTTAAATCAACTTCACATGTTCCATTAGTCAGTTTTTGGGAAAGTGTTTTATTATTCGCGTATGTATATCGTAAAACCCTCACATTGTTATTTTTTTTAAATAAGCTTTGTTTATAAGTGAAACACTTATTTTACTACGTTAAACAGAGTCACGTGACAAGCCTCGTATCATGGCACATGATGTCACGAAATATTTAACAAAGTTGTTGTTGGTAGTTATTAACGAATGACAAATATTATGTACATACTACATTTATATTTTAATTAATTTTTATAACACGGTACATGTAAGTCTTTGTATTTCTAAATAAAAGTAAATATCTAAAATAAATCTTAAAAATGTAGGTATTCGGAAGTTTGTTTCCACTGAACCCTGTTCTACAAACATATAGAATCAATTTAGTAACGCAAGTTAAGCTGGTTGTTTTTCGAAATAACTTCCCAGATTAGTCGGCATCGAAAACAAACTAACCGCGGGGATTATAGAGCGTTCATAAAAAACATCGTGTATTTAAAGTTTTATTTCTTTTCACTGACATCAGCATCGTAGAAGGTTGAGATCGATTAATCTAAGAATCGAGTTTTGGGACCAAAAACATCGACTCTTTGAATCAATAAGATTTTACTTGTCACTATTTCATTTATAAAACTATAGAAATGTAAAAGGTTTCTCTATTTTTTACATTGTTGTTTATCGAAATGTGCCTAATTTCTACACAGTACGGAAGACAGGCGACTTTTAGACCAGACCAGCAAAATAAAATAAATCGATAATTAGTTTTTGAGAAAGCAATCTTCACGTCTTTAATACTTTATAGATACTTCTTCAGATTTTGCATTAAAATCGATTTAAAATCGATCTTTTCCGGGACAAATCTGCATCCCTATTAAGCACGTGATCAATTCCTTGGCAATTGGTCAGCGAATTGATGCCGGCCGACTGATGTAGACTCAGCAATGAACACACAGGAGTAATGAACGCTTCTCACATTGTAATGTGTAAGTAAATATGTAGTTAACATTTCGTGTTGACTTTTAATGTCAACACGAAATGAAAGAAATATAATTTAATGCTTAGAAATTGCTCCGCGTTATGTAAAAGAGCAATCGAAATGGTTTTAACATATTCTTTCGGTTTGAGATTCATTCCTGAAGAGTCTAAAAAAATTAATACCTATCAGAACACATATACAAGATTTTTTTACAAAAATACATTTCGCTTGTATGAAAATCTTATTCATATATATCTACAGTTTAAACTAACTACTGACTAAACTATGTACCTAATTTTAATTTTTTCGTAGTTCGATGAACTAACTTTTCAAACTGAATAAGTACCTACCATTGCTTGAACGTTAAGAATCAATTTTCTGTACCTAATTAACGTGTAATCAGATTAAAGGAATCGTGCTCTTCGATCACGTTAAGAGATTCTCGTATCGCATTGAGATTTATAGAAGTTAAGGGAATTTTATTGCCATGCAACTTGTGTAAATCGTGATTTTATTTTATTTTCACAAGCGACTTAGTATAGGGATTACTTTGTGTTTGTCTCTACATTTAATATAGTATTTCGATTACCGTGGAATCAGTCTATATGAGCTACTCATTAACATAGCAATATTTTTTTTATAATATAGAGCAAGCAAAGGAGCATGTAGTTCATATGATGGTAAGTAGCTCTACTGCCACTCATCGTCATTACAACAACCTATTAGTTACTGGTCATTTCTTGCTGAACTATCCTTTCAAAGTAAGATATAATACATAGTCCTCCGCGAAGTCAAATGTGAATGGGTAACTTTACATATCCATGAGAACTTTTTAAAGTAGGTGTGTGTGTACTAGTAGGCATTGACTGATATAAACTTACATAGGATTCTTTATGACCTTTTTTACCGTTTAAGCAAATGATAATGAATTTATGGCTGGGAAGTCAGAAATGCTTTCTTAAAAGTCAGAAACTGAATTTTCGACATTATAGATAGGTCTTTACTATTTTGTGTTACTGTATACTGTTTTTTGTTATTTTTATATTAAAACTACAACTTACCTTTTTCAGCCATGCCGGATCCGGCAAGGGGAGGTCGGGGAAGGCTCGCTTCCTCTCCACGTAGTACCAGGGCGCCCGCACGTAGTAGTACCAGGATATCACGCGCTCCACTGGATCTCGTACCACATTCACGTATATTGGAGAGGGGTAGCCGAACCTGGAATATTAATATTTATTTTTACTGAATTTACTGTAAAAAAAAAACTGTGTAAACCTGTGTCAATACTCAATAAAACAAAATAGGGTTTCGCTTTTACACTTTGGGTATGGAGCCCTAAACGAGGATTTTTCAGGTACATCGGTGACGTTATGTCTTGGGATTCGACCACTGAGGTAGGTATATGTGAGTCGTGCGCTCGGACACGTCCATCTCTCGCCACTACCGATCTAAGAATGACGCAAAAAAACGAGTCACTCGACTGTCGTGTAGCAATGTCACATTTATATTCAAAGGGGGGTAGTATTGTTGGTAGTAGATTATGTTACACAAATAGTGATGTACACCGCAGGTTACATCATACACATACACACAAGGAAAATTTTAGTGGATATAGGTTTGGCACATACAATGAGAAATACGTTAATACCCAAACCCTAAATAGACATTTAAACTTAGTACGTAAACTTTTGAATTGTTTAAATTTTAATAGAAAGTCAATTCATTTGTTACGTTTGTAAACATTGATTTTTATAGTCTCATTAAGGTCTTTGGTATTCTTTGAAACGAGAAAGTGTGTTGTAGGTAATCCTTACTTAGTAACTGATTAAATATTTATAGCACAACCAGCTTCCACGTAAATCGTGTCTTCAATAAATAAACTTAAATAAAAATTCAAGTCGATAAATACAGCGCTCGAAAATTGTAATTTGACTTTTCCAACATTGATTTTAGCGTCTCATTAACATCTTAGGTAATCTGTGAAACGAAATATTGTATAGTGTTATACCTTTAAGTTTGTTTTAAAGCAATTTGTTAATTCTTATAATACGACTAACTTTTATTCAATCGCACGTATTTTCAAAAAGTCAATTTTCAAAAAATATCAGAAAGAGAAGGATTCCAATGACCAAAGTCTACCGCGCTGGTCTAGTGCGAATTGGTAGACTTCACATACCTTTGAATTCTTTTTTTAAGATTTGTCAGGTATGCAGGTTTCCTCGCGATGTTATATTTCACCGTTTAAGCAAGTTATAATTAATTTCTAATACGCACACAACTTTGAAAAAACAGCGATGCTGCTGAGTTTATTAACCACTAGGCTATCACTGTTCACATTTGTTAATTACAAGCTAAACCTTTGTTATCGCTACAGTTCTACTTTCACAAATAACTGCTTCAGTACATTAATTACCTACATCATCATGTCAATCACCTCTCAAAAATCAAAGCGCAAACGATTTTCCTGGCCAATTAATCGTATAACAATAGAACAATGATTACACGTGCATTTCCTAGGTGTAATTAGTAATTACTGTGCCACTAACAAGAGTAAGCGCGCTCAATCAACTAACTAATTAACGTCTGTTTGATGCATTAATCATCTTGGACGTGTATCTAACATTGTTATCAATCGATGTTTAGGGTTTAGTTTAAGGCTAAAACACATGGAGCGGTTTACTGCCGCAACTGCATGCGGTTGCGGAACGGCTGATTTGTTTTAAGTTACGAGCTTTTGCCCGCGGCTTCGCCCGCGTTACGAAGTAATATTTTCATCCCCTATTTCATCCCCTTGGGGGTAGAATTGATCAAAATCCTTTCTTAGCGGATGCCTACGTCATAAAATCTACCTGCATGCCAAATTTCAGCCCGATCCGTCCAGTGGTTTGGGCTGTGCGTTGATAGATCACTATGTCAGTCAGTCACCTTTGAGTTATATATATTTAGATGAAGGCGCAGTTTTGTGCGATTATTTAGCCGCCTCGGTTACGGAAGCATGCGCTCCCTCGGCGGATTACAATCGCAACTTGGATGGAAATATATCGTTACAATTTGTCCGCCGGTGTGTAAACCGTGTTAAGAAATTGGCAGTTATATTTTACCTACACTTTCATATTACATGCGATAAAAATTAAAATGCGCGTCAAAATTAATAATAGTAATTGAAATAATCTTAATTTCATTGACGGTGGTACGACTTTCCATTCGTGTCGATGCCACCCACCAGCCACTTACTTATTACCTAGATACAATGTTTACTCCAATTTTATGCACAATTACCTATATTTTTAAACAAACAATAAATACAACCCACAAGTAAATTCAGCAGTGGGATCCAACTGAAGTCCAACAAAGAAATACAAGAATATCTTGTTAATTATAACATTGGCAAGTTCCTAACAAAAATCTTGAACTATATATTTTTTGTATCACATATTCTAAACAGAACCCAATTTAAAGCTGATTTTAAATTACATTTGTTTTGTACACGTCTCCTTTGGATCAAAAGCAAAACATTGATTGATGTACGCGGCTCCTCTTAAACAAATTGAGCAGTCTCGATACCTTTCATGAACTTATGAAATGTTATTTGTGTACAAAAACCAATTTAAACACCATCAATCTTTAAAGTTTTTGTGATCGTTTATGATTAAGTGGTGTGATTTCGTTTAAAAGGTCTATTGATTGGCTGTTTCGTACCATGGCTTTGAGAAAAGAATATATGACTTTTACTGACACAGGTTAAGTAACTACACAAAAAGGGTAACGTTAAGAAACTTATATTTTACTAGCTGATCCGGCAAACGTTGTGTTGCCATATAAATAAAAAAATGTTAAGGGTGAACAACCCTTATCACTTAGGGGTATGAAAATTAGATAGTAGCTGATTCTCAGACCTACTGAATATGCAAATAAAATTTGGTGAAAATCGGTAAAGCCGTTTCGGAGGAGTACGGTGAACATTGTGACACGAGAATTTTATATATAAGATTTATAAATAATGTATTTTTGTCTATAATTGAAAAGTAGCCCAGTATGGTTTGACATGGGAGGTTCCAGCGCCACATCCAGTAGCATATTATAGTAGTTTTAAGTTTTCGTGTCATGTTCTAGATGCCGGCTGGATTCCATATGAGACGACTGTCCTTAGGAGTGGCAAAGCATATTATGTGATCATATTAGGTCTGTTCTATATGGAATTGGTAGTAGATGTCCATAGGCAACAGTAACCACTGAACATCACGTGGTCTGCAAGGTCGTCTCCTCATATTCGCTACTCCGATGTTGTAAAAAAATACACACTCTTTTCTAAGCTTACTGCGTTATGATGTGTTGCGTGGTAAAATATCAATAACGCTATTCTTTGAAAGGGATCAAAAATCATTGACATGAATTTCAAACAAACTAAGACCACTGTACATAATGTAACAAAGGCTACCATTACACTGAATCTACTTATGTACAGTTCTGTATAAATAATTACTAGGCGCTAGAAGGAAGCTTGTTATAAAAGGAGTTTGATCCCCACATCAAGGCACAAAATAAATTACCTTTGGAATTAGATATAGTTTTTGCATCGCACAACGCAATGACATTACACGTACAAATTTTAATTTCGTCCTGATCAAATTATAAACAAAAAATTGGCAACATCAAGTTTATCTAACATTAATTTCAAAAAGTATTAGTGCTTAGATAAAAGCCGATACAAAAAATAACCATTTAACTCTTAGATGATTATTTTAGCGTGTACTGTATAATTGAAGGCATTGTTGCAATTCTAGGTGAAATAGCGATAGACAGACAATTAGATTAACGATAGCAGTTACTAGTAAATCTATCTAGCTATCAATTCTTAATGAACAATGGTTTCGTTATGGATGGTGCTATTGTAATTCACTAGAAATCATTGAACAAATATAGCGGATAAGTGGTGTTGAAAGAGAAGTTTGCCGTGGCGTGTTGGCCTAGAATTCGTCCAGCCATGGTCATTGTCTCACAGCTGGGTATGAATCTTTTTTCAGAGGTAGAGAGAAGGTCAGCGTTCAGTAACCTTTTTGAAAGCACGGGCCACATACCATTCATGAGGGGTCGCAAAATAGTGTATGAAATTGGTTGACGAAAAAGCGTTCAAGAATAAATTGTCTTTAATTTTTTTAGAAACTCGGGCGAGAAATTTTGGTGTACGAAGGTCCGCGGGCCACAAGGAGTGGTTCTAGACCCGCGGGCCGCAAGGAAAGGGTCGCAGGGTACATGTGGGCCGAGGGCCGCGAAGAAGCATTTTCCATGCATATTTTTTCTGATTTTAATTTTTTTATACTACTCTATATAAAATTACTATGCACGTAATAATATTACACGTAATGGGATCGGCGATGGCTTTGATGTTAACACGTTAACCGTTAACGGTAACACCGTATCCACAAACCGTTCATCTCATGCGTTCGTGACTTAACGGATTACCTCACGGGATAACCGAGCTATGAACGTTAAATAGAGTATTTACATCAAAGTTATCAATACGTGAGCTTAGTGGTGTGAATATGCGGGTTTTGATTGCGATGTGATGAAGCTTTATTTCGTTCGTATTAGAAATGATTTGTGTGTGTGATGGTGAAGAAAGTTATCGTTTTGAAATCTCCCTTTTTCGAATTTTAAAAGACACCCATTTAAAAAGATATCGGAGCAATGTTTAAGTATAAGATGTTTTTGTCCATTAAAACCGCCTGATGGTGTTATTGCGCATACCATACCATTACCTAAAGTTATGTAAAATATTTTTTCTATCTTCTTTTAAAATATTTTAAAATCGTCTTTAAAGATTGCCTGTATTAGTTGCAACTTTCAGCTTGGTGAATTATGGTTTTACCTCCTAAGGAGTCGCTCTTAAAGGAAAGATTTGTAACAATATTCCTAGGCATATGCCTCAACAAATGTCTCAACTCATATGAGTTGACACATTTGCCGCATGATGTTTGCTATTCAGTAACTAATTTGAGATGATGAAGTTAACAATTTAATGGTCTTGGGTTCGAACCTGCGTCTCTTGGAGATGGTAATAGTTCAAATTTATGTGACCGTATGAGCATTTATTTTGTAAATAGCTGATGAGGAACATACAACATAGAGAGTAACAATGCTTTATACAGCAGATGACAAAAATTATATCTGTATATAACTATATAATGAGAAACTTGTTATAGAATTGTTTTGTGTTACTGTATACATACATAGAAATATACATAGAATATAGAATAATATACAAATGTTACTTACCTTGTAAAGTTAGTATAGCAGACGTGTTTGATATAGGAGGAGGGTGTCGGGTACGTGGAGACTTCGCTGACCAGCATCTGCTGGTCGGGCGGCGCCAGCCTGATGGTCTCCACTCGCTGCACGGCGTCCCGGTGCAGGCCTACAAAATACATACAGTATAGTAAAGTGCATGGAAGTAAATAGAAGCATCCTGGATTTAAAAACAACAAGTAGTATGAAATGTAATGAAAATAGTTTATTCTCTTGCAAATAAGTTCTTAGGTTAAAGTGTATGGTCACAACATATGAATATTTTAAGCCTTACGTAGCAGAAGACTGGTGCCTATGTGGGTAAGTATCATAAGTTTCAAAGCTAATCTTGTAAATAAACATAGGTTTGCTTATTGTCAGGATAATCCACTATTCAGCACAGGACCAGTATGATAGTACGGGCCTAGTAGTAGGGAGAATAACACTAGAATTGATTACATAGTTTTTCAACCTAACTCCCAATATACTAGGGAAATATGGACATATACAAATATAGCCCAAATATGCAAACGCTAGGGACTCTATGAAAATTGTAGCCAAAACAGATTAAAACACACTATTAGTTAGCTCTTTAATACAAGAAAATATAGAAAATAAGATTGTATTGTACTACTAAAAATCGGATAGACATCTTCAACACAACTATTACACATATTACATAAAAATACACTGACTTTGACAAGATCCATTTAATAAGCCAAAAGAACGAACACGTAGAGCCCTATTGTGGTTTTAACAAGGCGCGATAGGGGGAACTAAACTGAAACATAATTGGATGTGCTGTGACTGAATCATTATATTGTGATCAGCATGAAGGCTGTTGGAATAAGAAAAAGACGTGCAGTTATCTAGTTACGAGACACGTGTTGACGGCGACGTTTCAGCCAAAAACGTTGACTAAGTAAATAATAGACTCGTAAGACTGACTCAGTAGTATGCACCACTCTCCTATTTTCATAGGATATGTAGACATATAAAAAATAAAAACGTGACCTTCGTTTTAAAATAATCATCAGCGTAAGTTGACTCTAACACTATACAGATACCTACATATTGATACCGGATTGCAGCGAAATAGTTTTTATCATAACTTTTACTATCTTGTCGCTTAAGCTACTAAAAAGTTGCCTGGGCAACCGAAAAGCGGTGCATATTTTGAAGTTATTTAAAAAACCTAGTAGTACGCGCCAAACTACTAGTCCGCTCTGAATATAGAAACGACTCGCGTCGAATATCAAATTGTAGATATCAGCGGGACGAAGACAGTGCGGGACCCCTCCCGGCACCTGTCCGCTGCCCGCCCATGGGTACATAGCTGCGTTATTATGGATATTTCAGGATATAGCAAGACATTATTTCTATGATAATTCACATAGATCCTATATCTACGCATACGAATATAATATGATTATAGTCTCTTGCGCATGCAATATGTTTTCTTTATTGTAAGCAGCTAGCAAACGTTTGCATATTGCTGTATCCGATTCCAATTACGATAAAATCTACATTAAGTCAATCGTAAATATATGAAGGCCCTGGGCGCTAAACTGAACGCCTCATTTATATCTGCACCCTTCAAACTAACTTTATAAACCCTTTAACGCGTTTTATAGCATAAAACACATGACAGAGATAGATGTGGCGGTGGAGTTGCGCAATGCGAACAATGCGGACTGGTTCTTGTTCCCACTTATCCGTATGAAAAATGATTGGGAGTCTATTTTTTACTAACTCCACAATCCAAGGTGAATCAACTTGTTATAGAATTGTTTTTGAACAGGTGACCGTCACTCAGATATAAATTATATCATTACTAGCTTTCCGCTCCGTCGGGCTGATCGCAAATACTCTTTTTAGGGTTCCGTACCCAAAGGGAACCCTATTACTAAGCGTCCCCTGTCTGTTTGTCTGTCAGGGTTCTATCTCTTGAAAAGTAATAGATATATACTATAAAAACTTACACAGTATGTATTACTGCCGGCTCTAAAAAATAGTACTAAGCATAAAAGCTAGAAAATAAATCGCGATACAAGAAACAGCTATTTGTCGGCGTTTTTCGCTTTATCTATTGAACCGTAATAGGCATTCAAATTTTCAAAATGCATTTACTTTATGGCTGTGACAATACAAATTCCAAAAATGAGGATACATAAAAAATTGAGGTTACGGAACCCTCCGTGTGCTCGTGCGGCTCGCACTAGGCCGTTACTTCTCTACGCTTCGTTAATGTGATGTGATGAAAATTTCATGCGATAGAACGGCGGAATGATCAATTATTGCTTTCGGTTGATATACGATGTTTTAATCTTACAAATGACTTATCGATTACTACACGGGAAACATGAATTAGAAGATAGGTATCGTTAGTTGTAGCGGTGTGTAACATATCTCGGGAATGAAGTAAAATAACATATTAGATGTATAATGATAAGCGTAGGTAGGTAATAGCATAACTAGAAATGCGTGTTTAAAAGAAATGATTGAAAACCAATTATACTGTGCGTTGTGTTTTGAATTATCTAAACTGATTAAAAAACTAAATTGTTTACTCTTTGACTGACAGTGCTAAAACTGGTAGGCCTAAAACTAATAAAATTTTGCACAGTAGTTCCTTATAATATAATTAATAAAGGCACTAAGGCCGGCCGCATACGTACAATTTCCTAATCAGATTCCCGGATTCTTGTTCCGTTACAGGAATCCTAAAGCCTTAAAATCTTAAATAAGTTGCATGCATGAGCGTACGTAAAAATCCCAGTGACGTTATTTCCAAAACTTGCTGTATCATACCAGGAACACGAATTTCCGAAACGGAATTTCTGACAAAAAATCTCATCAGGAAACCGTACTATTGACCGCAATATTAGAAAAAATTCGGAAGTTCCCAAAGGGACTACATCAATTTCAAACTAATGGCAATTAGTTTTCACATATAATGTAGAGTCAGTAGCAGCTCTAGTCGAGTATACATATATAAGCAAGTAATCGTTATAGACTAATAGACTAATAAGAAGGAGAATAAGAAGGCAGTGATAGCCTAGTGGTTAAGAAACTCAGTCTCTCGGTCGAGAGGCTCGAGGTTCAAATCCCAAGCATGCACCTCTGATTTTTTCAAAGTTATGTGCGTATTAGAAATTAATTATCACTTGCTAAACGGTGAAGGAAAACATCGTGACAAAACCTGCATACCTGACAGATTTATAAAAAAAACTCAAAGGTATGTGAAGTCTACCAATACGCACTTGGCCAGCGCGATGGACTATGGCCTAATCCTTCTCATTATGAGAGGAGACCCGTGCCCAGCAGTGGGACAGTAATGGGTTGCTGATGGTGCAACATTAGTAGACCAGTTAGTACCGCTCCATAGGGATGAAAATAACTTGGTTCCCGCGAGTCCTAATACGTTATTACCATTATTCGTAACCACTTCTGTTTTTCCTTCATTGCCTATGTATTAGTTACTTACGCAAGACATATAAGGGAACTGAGCAACCGACAGGTTTTTATTATAAAATATATTTAGATCTAATAAAGTCCCTTCAATGGTTTTCTTTACAGAAAGATATATTTAAATATAATATGAAGAAATGTTTAAGCCATTTACGCGTACGTCCATTAATATGAATTCTAGTGTGTTGTGGATGGAATATGCAGCCTACCCCAGTTGTTTGGAGAGACCTAGTAAACAGCTGTTTAAAATATTCTTAACAAAGTAATTATAAAAATATACATACGATGTAGGTTAAATTGTAAAGGATGATAAAATATTGTATCCCAAATTTCCGATTAATTTGTCTTAAAAAAACTTAGTACTCTTTTCCATTAATTTTTTAGCCAATTATTGTCATGAACATTGAGATTGTCAACTATATTATTATTTGTTGTTTCCACTAACAAAAGAAGTAGAAAATCCTTACTTACCAAACTGATTTCTGATGGACAATCGCCTCAGAAGTTCCATGAACGTCTGGCTGCCGACCTTGGGCACGCGGTTGAAGAAGAGCAGCTCCACGTCAGCCCTGGCCGTGTTGTTCAGCTCCCAGACGTCTGGGATCATCAGCTCTTCCACGATCTCCTGCTCTTCCTCGTGACTTGGCGCTTGGGAGACCAAGGACCGTTGGGGCTTGTTGCGTTCCTGTACATTCCAGATTTTTATATATTAACTATTTTTAAAGGTTCTTCATGGTGGTAGAGAGCGCTAAGTGGGGTAAAGGACATATTTTTTTAATTTCAGACTTGTAGAAAACCATGTCTGGTCAACCTCAAGAAAACCACAATCTTCTTTTGTATACAGCGTAATTAACCATTTTGCATCCTGTACTCTCCATACTATGTAAAAGATTGAAACATCGCCAAAAAGTACAATTATGTATGTTTTTTCGTAATATTTTTGATAAGTATCAAAGGCTAATTCTTAAATTATTGATAAAATTACTATTAAGGAAATGTTTTATTTGACCGCACAACAGCTAATGTTGGCAAATACATACATAATACATATTTCAGATAGTGTTATATTTATATAAGTATCATTATTTTTCGTTATACCGTTACATTTTTTCATATTTTTTTATATTCTTTAACATATTATACGTGTTTATATTTTAAAGAAACCTTGATTTCATATTCAAACCGCGAGTCTTAGGATAACTCTATCTTCAGCTTCACCGACAGAGATTGACGTGTGCAGATAGAACCAAGTAAGAAGCTCATAGATCATATTATGAACTCTAGGCTCCGTTCGTGAGCTTATTAAGTCAGCATATAAGAAGTTACAATATATTTAAATATAATTTGTAGCTAACCATATTATGGTAGAATGACAACATCATTACGGTCGTAATATTATGATTACTCATATTATTTGTCTTTTAGATAAAAATTCAAACTTTTGATGATATGTATACATGTGAACAAGTGTATACAAGTGACTATTGCCTCCTATAGACATCTGTAATCAATCCTAGATAAGATTAGAATCCTACTTGAGGTTGGCCATGGATGCTACTCCCGAGGACTAAGCTGGAACGCTTCGGAAAGTATGGTTCCCTTACCACACGCTTGAAACCAGAAGACAGCAGCGCTTGACACTACTGTTAATAGGCAGATATAGGTATAAAAATAAAAATAGGTAATTATCGACTCTTACTATATATACTATCTACTACTTATATTTTTAAAACCCACATCCAGAGAAGTCGCTTTTAATTAATGTATAAATAATCCCTGGTAACAGAAATGTATAATAGATGACTCACGGCTCCAGTATTTCTCCGTATAGCCTCCAGCGCCTCTTTGTACTCCTGCGCGGAGGCATACGCGTGTTCTGTGCGGTCCGTCTGGATTCCTGTAACAAATAAACCTTTAAGATACTATACAAAACACATTTTATGTGAAGATTAACTTTGATGCGGCTTTATATTTCTGTAAAAGATAGATCTAGAATACAAATTGTACTAAACGCTAAGAACTCGTACAAGTATTTTAGCAAAGGATACGTAATATCGTAGATTAGTAAAGATTACTCACTCCTAACAAGAAAATGTACCCAGTTTTGAGAATTGAAATAGTTGCGTGAAAAAGTTTTGCCACGTCTCCGTGTTAAAATGTCCCTAAAATATTTGAAATAATTATTTATTTATTATGTAAATTACGCAGTATTAGTTATTTATTCGTAAATTTTCTCTAAAAATGTTTTTATTTGTCAAGAACTCAAAAAAGTACTTACTAATAAGCCGTTTGTGGCTTCATTCAATTTCAAGGCGGCGAAGTATCTTTCCTAATCTATGCCTAATATAGGTAAATAATTACAGATACCTAAAAATATATGCATTATCCGATTTATGTATTGATTTGAACGCGCTCTATATATAAACACACCCATATCATAGTACCTATTTAACAAAAATAATTTTATTTGACTAAAGATAAATTTATAAATGCCGATCGCAGTTTAAACCTATGCAGTTAATGAATACCGAATGTTTTATGAGCATATACATATAATACTACCAATACATTTGGTTATCGTTGAATAAAGCAACAAAAGATTCACAATTTCCATTCTCTTTCATAGAATTAAGTAGCGAATAATAGTCCAAATTTTAATGTAACACTAATAACGACTGGTTTTATTTAGTTGCCTAATAACATATCGCGGGTCAATAATTTGGATCGATATGTGGTAGAATTCCGGGTATTAAAAGTATGGAAATGGGTTGCAGATGATAGTAATGATGCGTGATTTAAGTGTCATTCACCCCGTACCATTAGACTAAAACTATTGGAGAGTGATAGCCTAGTGGTTTGTCTTGTCTTAATCGGGGGGTCCGTGGTTCAATTCCCAAGTGCGCACCTCCGATAAAAAAAAAGTTATGTGCGTTTTAGAAATGATGACTGACTTAAAGCAACCCTATGCGTTTAAGGGTTCTCTAAAACAGAAGTTTGTATGATGTTTATTAATTACGTGGCCATTGCGGTAGACTATGGCCTAGACCTCTTACTAGAGAAGCCCCCTACCAAGCAGTGGGGCCAGTAAGGGTTTAACAGCGACATTTTTTAAAACGCTCAGACTAGAAAATGTAGAAGAATAGACAAAAATTGGATTTAACATGGCGCTACAAGGTGGATCTCTAATAGGTTAATTTATCTTAAATCACGATACTCAACTCGTTGTTTCTACCATTAATTTATCTTAAATCATGATACTCAGACATTTTCGTTGTCAATCTAAATATATATAACTCAAAGGTGACTGACTGACATAGTGATCTATCAACGCACAGCCCAAACCACTAGACGGATCGGGCTGAAATTTGGCATGCAAGTAGATGTTATAACGTAGGCATCCGCTAAGAAAGGATTTTGATCAATTCTACCTCCAAGGGGATAAAATAGGGGATGAAAATATTACTTCTTAACGCGAGCGAAGCCGCGGGCAAAAGCTCGTTTCCTATAAGTTTGTGCTTTATGAATGTGTTTGTTAATTTATAATGCGAACGAAAAGCCACCGGCGGTCACCCAACTAATTACCGACCCCACATGGTGTTGCTTAATTCCAAGACCAACTTCAGTCGACATAAGCCGCGGGGTATTACGCGCTCTTTTTGAAATTGAAACAAATCCCAAAAAAAGCCGACACTCATAATACGAAGGAAATTAAGTCGCGAGGTAGATAAAAAGCAATTAAACTTGTAGCATACTGTTTAATAAAATCGGACAAGCTAGAGTGAAACTCGCACTTGGGAGTTCCGTACTAGTATGAAATATTTAAAACTATTATACGTGTTTTTAAAACAGGATTTGTAGTATTTGTTATTGTAGCAGCTATAGAAATACATGTATTGTGAAAATACAAGTACATTGTTTTATTTTTAACTATTTTGTTTTCAATATTTGTGTGACATACACTGTCATTTCATTCTTACGGTTCAAGGGATACATCCCTATGACAAACAGCGGAGGTTAATTCACAGGGTTCTGTATTACCCTTTGAGTACGGAACTCCAAAAATAAAATGCTTTACACTTTTTACAACTTATAGACACAACAGATGTAATTTCGCACACAATATCTATTGCAAAAAGACATATTTCATGACTAATTTACCTGCGGCCGGCACCGACTGATCAGTCTAGAACTAATCGGTTACGTAACTTTGCCACGGGGCATCCGAGGCTATAATTAAATTGTATTTACATGCAAGAACTTAACTATTTATATTTTTTGTATCATGGAAGGAGCAAACTGTGCAGTCCACCTAAATCAGAGGCCACTGCCGACCATGGACATCTATAATCAACTCTAGATAGAATTAGTTACCTGAGGTGGGCAAGTAATGCGTTGCTACCCTGAAGAACTAAGTTGGAATGCCTCGGATAAGTATATCTCTTTAGCCCTTCAAACCAGAATACAGCAGCATTTATTAACATTGTTGTTATAGTACAAAATATGCAGGTGTAGCGGTGTTCCCTTCGGAGTCGATCGACGAATAGCTCTATCACTTTTTAAATACCTACTATAAACACAGTAAACAGACGTAAAGGCCACTTGATATATAGCTCATATATTATAGCTCATTGACATGTACATACGAGTACGTACGTAATTAACTCTCGATAAGTATTGAAAATCTACTTAAAGCACAGTTTAAATTGCTTGTGTATCCTTAAATTCTAAGGAAAAATACAAAAACCCCAGAGTAGAAGACGGCAGTACTTTGGCATCGAACGGAAGTATCTCTGTTCAGATGCCCTCCGTTCAGTACCTACTCAATAAGTATAGAATAGTATAGGCTAAATAAAATCTTGTTAATCCCGAACCGCTTCTAGCACAATGTAACTTAATACAAACTTTAAGATCAACTTCAAACGATGCCTGGTTTACCATTTCACAGCGGAGAAGAAATGGCAATAAATTTCTATATCGTAAGCCATAAATCACATCTAGATAATACCGCTTGTCATGACCTCAGTACTCATGCAGCAATACATGGAAATTGTCTTTCACGAATCGATAATATTTATAGAAAGTCATGGAAGTACATAACTGTACCTAACTCAGATAATTCCATACAATTTTGATACAAATTGAGTTCACCAGGAGTTAAGAGAAATGGGGTACTATAAGTTAGCAATAAAACTGCTTATATAAAAAAGTACATTGTAACAATTAGGTTCTCGGAAACATTTCACGGAATTTTACTATCGTGTAATAAGGTCGGTCATTATTTTAGTTAGTGTTGGGAAATGGCCACAGAAGAACGAGAAAATAAACTATGAAATATAATTAAATGAATTTCACTCCAAAAAGATACTTTTTATTATATCGAATCATTGACAGAATGACAAATCAGAAGAAGTAAAATATATGTTTTTCAGCTGCCAGCTTTATCATATATAACCTACTTGAATATTATACATTATAAGAGGCTTGAGTTTTTGCTATATTCCAACAGTTAGAATTGACCGCGCTTGTGGGTTACGTACTTTAAAGTATCCGTAAGTTAAGTATCCGTGAATTTTGAAATAAAAGATTTATCTTACGGTTATTTGCACCTCACTAAAACCCAAACACTGATTCTTATGTTTGTTTGTCTTGGCAAATCTTCAAAAAAGCTCTATGTTTTTCCTTTGCAAATAAGACAATTTTTCAGGTTAGGCTTTTTATCCTAAAAGGAGCTAAAATTCCTGCCTCAAATTCAAGGAATATAAAAACGTACAGTGACTTACATAGTGAACGTAATGTTCAACCCGCATAGAGAATGTAATGCAGACTGTTATTTCTCCCATTTGGTTATGACCATTACTGAACACATAAACATAAGTCCTGCGAAGTCGCAAAACGAACTCATGACCTAGAGTCTTAGGAAAGAAGTCAATGGCAGGAGTTTGTTCCTATGACGACCCGCGTGGCGGAGCGGTAACCATCTGACGCGCAGAGGGTCCCGGGTTCGATCCCCGGCCAGACAGAAATCCAAATGATGAATTTAGGTTTCTGAGTCTAGGTATTTGGGTATTTGTCTCTGTGTGTGTCCATGGCACTCACGATACAGGGAATCCTAGTGTGGGGCTGTGCGTGTACAAAGTGTTTTTTTTATAACATGTATCTATGTTATAACTCGTAACACTATTATTTAAACAAATATTTTCTCTTTAAAGCCGTTTCTTGTCACATACTGAAAGTAAGACCAGATTGCTACTCACAAAAACCTTATTCTAATCCAGAGTCCGAGCAGTAAAAGTCATACACAACGGTATCCAGTAAGTAATTGATATAAAAAGTTGCAGATAACTGGTACTGTTATGGAGTTTCATCATCGATTGGGGTTTCATTTCACGCGGATTTGTGTTAGTAAAGATATTGTGTAGGATGGATTCATTCGAAGCACACTTATTGTCTTCGCATAATATGAATGGGCTCTAACGGTTTGTTATAAGCTTTTATTTATCTCGTTTTGTTAGTTGCTATATGCGAGGGACAAATCTTGAGTCTGAATTAGGACCAGTTGACCTCAACCGGTTGAGCTGAAATTTTGCATACAACTTTGGTTTGGGTAATCCACGATTAGTTTTTAACGATCTCGTAAATTCAACATGGTAGAGGAAAATAAAATGGCTCCACTAAAACATAAATTTTTAAAACAAAAAGTTTATCGTTATTTATTTATTTATTCTCTATTTGTACTCATGAAGATGTTTTAATATACTTAAATCTTTTTCTCCTTCTACTGACTGACGAACCGGTACATCTATAATTTCAGAAGCATAAAACTTTACACATTGCGTGAAAACTGGTAAAGGATTAAAAACAAACATTGCCTGAACTAAATAGGGACAGAAATCACATAAAACAGAAAGGTTTAGATAATTTATTTACGCTTTAGAATGAACAAACATTTATTTTATGTTTCAATAATGAGGGAAACCATTATAATTAAAAGCACTACAGCACTTTCTGCAGTAATTTCTGCCTTACATTAACCCATTACGCTAAAACCTTTTCTCTATCGTTAGCAAATGGAGTATCAGAAAAAATTAAAAAGGTCTATAATAAACCAATAAAACCATAAAAAAATGAACCTGTTCACCATTAGAGTGTGAGTAACTAATAAACTATTGGGAAGTATGCGCAAAAACTACATCTTCATTCTGAATAATAACGGCGACTAAGAAAATAAGACCGCCACTTTAATACATGATCGGTAATGATATGAAGAGAAAAAAATAGCCAAGTGCGAATCGAGCACGCATATGGAGGGTTCCGCACAGCAGTATTTATATAAACATATGCATTGTGAAAATTTTAAGTGTCTAGCTATGATGGTTCAATCGATAGACTGGAAAATGCCTATAATACCGGTTTGCAGTACATACCTGACTCTCTTTATTGTAACTAGTATAACTTGTATTTGTTTTGTATTTGTAACTAGTAGTACTTTTTAGGATTATTGTTGTACAGAGTGGTTGTAGTAATACATACTCTGTAAAATTTTCAAATAAATAAACGCTTTCTTCACTCACAGCCCCACACAAGGATTCCCTGTGTCGTGGGTGCCATGGACACACACATAGACAAATACACAAACACCCAGACCCAGAAACAGAAATCTAAATTCATCTTTTAGATCTGTCTGGCCGGGGATCGAACCCGGAACCCTTTGCGCATCAGACCAGTATGGTGACCGCTCGGCCACGCGGGTCGTCAAATCTATTACGGTTACAATGTTTATTTATTACGGTTCAAGAATCCTGTGATAGACAGACCAACCGCGTAGGCTTAGTAACAGGTTCCAGTTTAGAATATTTCGATACGGAACCCTAAAAGCACGCTCATAATGAATCGGGTCCTATGTAGAATATAGCGGGGCGCATCCGGTCGAAATACTATTGTAGTGAACTCATGTGTCGTAGTGTAGGACCGTTCGGTCAATTCCTTTATGTAGGTTAAGACTAAATTTCCCCCTTAGGTAACAAAAAAAGGTGAAGGCTAAAATTATGATTCATCTCGTACTCTAGTACTGCGTATGTACTGTTGACATCATGATCAATGAATTATGTAGAGCGCTAACTTCAAAGTCATGTAAAAAACTAACATTTCTTCATTTTTTTACTTTGTAGTAACATAGAAGTCGGTTTATTTTTTGTTTAAAAAAAGTCATAATATTTTTTCGACCTAAAGTGTTTTCACGTAACCAACCCAACCCATGCCTTTCAAAGTAAGTGCATTATTTCTCCACACAATTTCTAACCTTATACTTATGAACACAGATCATTAGATTTAAAACTAGAATTTATTCGCTACCCATCGCACACGACTGCCGTCAAATATTGACATGCAAATTAATACCTAAACGATCTACTTCACACTTAATAATTACCAGTGAGTCGAAACTTGAAAGTAGGACTTTCTTCTACCGCTAATTACAGTAACCTAGTGCTTGTCTGTCAAAGATTTTTTCAATTGATCGCTATGTCTACTTATTACTTATTATTCGATTGCGGAAGGTAATGTTTATCGTGTGTATGTTTTTTTTTTTATAATATAAGAGTAGCAGACGAGCATGCAGTCCACCTGATGGTAAGTGGCTACTGCCGCCCATGGACATCTGTAATCAACCCCAGATAGGATTAGATATACTACCTGAGGTCGGCCACAGATGCACCGCTACACCTGAGGACTAAGCTAGAACGCCTCGGAAAAGTCTGTCTCCCTTACCACACCCTTTAAACCGGAACACAGCAGCGCCTAACACTGCTGTTATTAGGTAGAAATAGGTATGGCGGTGGTGCCGCCGGAGTCGAACCATAGGGTTCTACCACCTTCAGAACCAGGGTTCTACCATGTAATGTATGTATGTATGTATGTCTTTAGCTGAGTTTGTCCCTTTTCGGTCATTGCTATGTGCTATATTGTAGTAATGTTTGAATGTATATTTTTATTGTCCTTTTGTTGTTGTTTTTTTTCTTTCGTTTTAGATTATTTTTATTTTTTGTCTCTTTTTGTTATAATATTTCATTTGTGTTGCAATTATTCGAATAAAATGTTTCTTTCTTTCTTATTCTTTGTAGACGGACTTGAAGTATTTTAAAATATAAGGTGTGGTTGAATTTGCCCAAATTGTGGAAGTAGACTAGGCTATATTTTGAAGCAGTCGGATTTTTGTTTTTATAATACGCTCGAAAAACATTACCTTCTGCAGTCGAGTAAAAACATACTACAATGAGCAATTGGACTTAATAGGGAAAATATTTTGTTTTCAGTTGTTGTCGATTTATACGCGCAAAAGAAGCGTAGGGATCTAACTTCTAATTTTAACCAATTGAATAAAAACGGCCTTCTCAGATTAAAGCCTTCATAATAATCATTACCCATCCTTCCAAAATATTTTAAACGAAACACAACCAAACGAACCGTGTCGTGGTAATGAGTTCCGAAACCCCAAAACTGCATGCCGTTGATAAATTTGCGGACACATAATGAAGTCATATAACTGTGGTAAAAGAAGGAGATTATGACAGGCCTCGCGTGACTGTATAATGAACGCCATCACTCCATTTGGTGTTCAATGATTACAATTTCATGAACTCAAATCAGTTTAATTTTGAGCCGGAGGTGACGTGGATTCAAAATGACGTTATTCGTGGATATAAATGTTAGAATACTACGATTAAATATTGTTTTTGATTTCAGCATATTGGGAGAACAACAATGTTGAATCTAAATATATATAACTCAAAGGTGACTGACTGACATAGTGATCTATCAACGCACAGCCAAACCACTGGACGGATCGGGCTGAAATTTGGCATGCAGGTGGAAATGATGACGTGGCATCCGCTAAGAAAGGATTTTGATCAATTCTACCCCAAGGGGATAAAATAGGGGATGAAAATATTACTTCGTAACGCGAGCGAAGCCGCGGGCAAAAGCTCGTTTGTGAATATAATCGTTGCTAAAAATGAAAGGTCGTAGAGTCCTTGTGATTCGACTTCGAAGGCACCATCGACTAACTTATTTCTGTCTGTGTAACACATTTATTAATTTATTAAGCGCTGCTGTGTGCTAGTTTAAAGAGTTGAATGTAGTCCTTAGGAACAACACTGCATATGTGGTCGAACTCAGGTCCCACCAGGTCAACTCTTGTTTTCTGCTTCTTCTATAAACTAAAAATTAATCTTTTAGGTGTACTACAGCATTGAATCAAATACCTTGAAGGATTCAAATAGGAATTTAAGCTTAGTTTGACAATAAAAAATAAGGACTCGACTTGGCGGAGACACTGCCGTGCCTCCTGATATAATCCAGTTGTAATGTGATAGAAGTAGCATAGGAGATATAATTAGTGAATAGTGAATAGTAGGAGGGGTAATTAGTATGGTAGAAGTCACACACAATGCTGATTACATAGCTCTCCCTAAGGACTAAATGGAAACTCGATACGTAACTCTTATAGAACACATTCATTATAAATTCTTTATCTTTAAAGGACTTTCTAAAGTCTTCCGATTCGATGAAATGTTACGAATTTATTATCAAGATAACGTTTTATAAGATTTAAACTATTGATGCATTTGCGATAATTCTACTTAGATAATTCTGATTGTAATCAAGTCGTTATTTATGAGTTTCTGCATTACAATATAATGGCTTAAACATAATTACCGTTAAAATTAGTATAGTTAGAACGATTTACGTTCACAGATTAATATCTAATCATTTAAACGAATCTCTTTAACATAATGAGTACAAAAATACTTTTTAGTTGATTATTTTACGTATTGAATATCTTTTTATATACGAAATAAAAATACAATTAACAATTGATAGTTTATAAATTTTGTTTTTCTGTGTTTAAAAAAAACATTTAGGAAAGTATTTTCGTCTGTCTACCTACCTGTGTCTACGTATTAACCTTAACAACTTGACTTGAGGTAAGAATTGAGGTTTAAATAGGTGAACCTCAAGGGAGTAACTAGGTATAGTCTCCGCCAAACAGCTTTTTTTTTTTTTTTTTTTTTCCCCGCTGAAGGCGGATTTACAAGATTTCTACTGTTAGAGGTCCTCGCAATTTTATACGGGCGGCCTGAAACAGGGTTTCTAGTTAAAGCTATTAAAAAGCAGAAATGTTTTAGACAATTTTGGTTATTGAATCTGAGATTTGGTGAAAATAGATATATAATATGTATATACATACGTGTATAATATTATTTATTTTGTAAGAATAATATATATTTAGATATATATTGTAGCAGTACCACTTCTATTTAATGATTTGTAAATATTAACATAATCAGCTGTGATTTAATAGAAAAATGACAATATTTATAAGACAATATATGACGAGAATAAGACAATATTTTTTTTTTTTTTTTTTTTTTTTTTTTTTTTTTTTTTTTTTTTTTTTTTATAATTAAACTAAAATAAATAATAAAACTGATGATACTCTAATGAGTTACTAAAAGTACAAATCAAGTTTCGTTTAAGTTTTTGAGGCTATTTACAATATTGTTCGCAAGATTTAGAAATGTTTGCAAGCATGAATTTTGCTTGAGAAGTTCAGACAGACAGTAAGGATCAATGTTGATATTATTACAAGTAAATTCGTGTTCTTGACGTACATTTGCGAAGACTGGACATTGCTTGAGTAAGTGATCGATTGTTTGGATTGAGTTACCATCACAGGGGCATTTATCGGTGGTGGAAATTTTGAATCTATGCAGATAGTGTAGATGGTAACCGTGACCAGTTAAAATCTGAGTAAGCTGAAAGGTGAGTGTCGTGGATTCGAGCAGATCTCTAATAATATCTATGTTAGGGCACCAAAGTCGCGTGTGCGCTCCTTTGGTTTCAGCCTGATATCTACTATTGATTATTCGGTCGGTTTCCAATTTTTGATGGTGTTTCATATAGCTAATAGGAAAGTTGCTAAAGCTGGGAGATGAGTGCAAGCTGGCAGCTGCTTTGGCAGCTTGGTCAGCTGCCTCATTTCCTGCGAGTCCTACATGTGACTTGATCCACAAGAACCGAATCGAGCCTAAAAGTTGAATTTTGTATATATTTTTATGTATTTCTACAGCCATTGCGTTGGTTGAGTTCCGATTCTGCAACTCCATGAGAGCAGACATGGAATCAGATAGGATGACGACTTTAATTATTCCTCTCGCAACGCAATGCTCGCAAGCCCTCTGTATTGCAAGCATTTCTGCTTGAAATACAGAGCAGCTGCCGTGTAGTTTGAGTTTCTTGGTCTCTATTTTGCCATTCGGATGATAGATAACAAAAGCAGCTCCGACTAAACCATCATGTTTACTGCCGTCTGTATAAATTTGGGTCATATCCGGTGATGTGTTGTTGTCAATTTCATTCTGGGTGCAAACAGTGTCGAAGGTGATGCTGATTCTTGTCGAAGGATGTAAGAGATTAGAGGGGTTAGCTGGACGATCGCATGTGATGTCTGCTGGTAGAAATTTGGTGTATCCTGATCTCTTGGTTCTTTGTATTTCCGCAATTTCAGTGATTTTAATATCTAGCGGGATAAAGCCAGCTAAGGCAATGGCGGCAGTGCCTGAGATAGTTTTAAAGCCCCTAATTGCCTTAAGGGCGAATCCTCGCTGGAGTGATTTGAGATTATTGCACACTATTTTGTATTTGGTTGCGGAACTCCAAATTTCCGCAGCATATGTGATTGTGGGTTCAATTACGCTATTGTATATGATAACTATGTTTTCTGATTGTACGCCCCAAGTGGGTCGTACAAACAGACTTAACTTTTTATAAATCTTCTGGGCTTTAACTATTGCATTGTTAACGTGTTTGATAAACTTAAGGTTTTTGTCAATTATTACGCCAAGATACTTAATTTCGCTGGAGAAGGGAACATGAGTATTGTTAACAATTATTTTTGATTTGGAGGCTTTGGCTGTGAAGGCAATTGCTTGAGTTTTATTAGGAGCAAATTCTAATTTGGCTTTACATCCCCACTCGGTGATAGTTCTTAGAGCATCGTTGGCGTCGTTTTCCAGTTTGGTGAGACTGTCTGCTGAAACGATAAGAAGTAGGTCGTCGGCGAAAGCTTGAAGATGACAAGTAAGAGGAAGATCTGTGTTTAAAATTTCGTCTATTATTAAGTTCCAAAAGAGCGGTCCCAAGACAGACCCCTGCACACAACCTCGAGACAATGCTCTTTGAACAGTGGCGTCTGCGTAGTTTAAAGTTACGGACCTGTCATTGAGATAGCTCTGGATCATTCTGTAGAGATTTGAAGGGCATCTGACGTCATGCAACCTGTTCAAGAGAGCAGGCCACCAAGCATGATCAAATGCTCCTTTAATGTCCAAAGATATCGCAATGACAAGTTTCCCACTATTCTTTGCATTTTTTATATGGGTTAATGCTTCGGCCAGTGCGTCGTTAGTTGATTTTTGCTCCCGAAATCCAAATTGATTTTTGTGTAAGTTATTGGTGATATTGAGATGATGTATGAGCCTTTTAGATATTAATTTCTCCAGCAATTTGCCGAAAACATCTAACAGTCCTATTGGGCGATACGACGAAATATCCATGTAGTCTGATTTATTGGGTTTTGGTATGGTCTTGACAAAGGCATTTTTCCAAGCTGTTGGAAAATGGGCAAGATGTAGGCAATGATTCATTAGTTGCAAGGTTAATTCGGGAAAGGTTTCGGTAAATTTGTTGCAAATATCTGCAGTAAGATGATCGGGGCCAGGGGATTTATGCGGACTCATAGAAGATATGCAATCGATGACCTCTTGGAGTGTAAAGGGCTCCTCGCTTGCAGTGGTCGGTATCGTGTTTGCCCTGCATCTAAGGCGCCTTTGCGTTTCAAGTGAATCAGGAGTGTCAATTGGGTAGAATCGATTGATCAGGGCGCTTGCTGACTCTTCGCTGGATTTAGTGAAGGTGCCGTTGCCAAGGTTGAGGGTAGTAGGAGGCGTGGGTTGAGGGGAGCACTTTAGCAGCCTGTTGGTAAGTGACCAAACATCTTCTCTCCCCTGCCTGCTGCAAAAGTTTCTAAAGTGCTCGGTGGAGACTTTGGATAAGGTAAGCTTATATTCATCTTTTATGATTTGTCTTTCTTGTAATATATTTTCCAATGGTTTGTTTTTCTTTTTCAGATCCTGAATGCGGTGGTGATAGAACACAACTTTCTTCTTAAGACGGTCCAGATCTTCATTCCACCATGGTATGTTCTTTATTTTATTTCTCTTGGCTTTTAAGGTTCTGTTGCAGGCTTTTTGTATGTTTTTCGTGACTGTGTTTATGTATATGTCTAATTCCGTGTTATTTAAGTTTTTAATTTCAGGTTCAGCAAGGACGGAGGTGCTCATTTCACTAATTAGCGACTCCTTCACCAGGTTCCAGTCGGCGCTGAAGGTGTTATACCGGTAAGTAGTTAATGTGCTTTTGTGTTTTAGCTTATTTTTATTAATATTTAACGTAAATTCGATGGCGTGGTGTTCTGAGGTCGGACAAGCGTCGTAGTTAATGTTCCATTCGTCAATCTTGGATGCAATGTTGTCAGAAGCGATAGTGAGGTCAATAATGGAGGTTCTCAGCGTGCCCAGAGAAGAGGACTCAAACGTGGGTTTGTCTCCAGTATTACAAAGGGCGAGATTGTGCGACGTTATTAGGTCCAATACCTCGCGGCCTCTCTTGTTGGAGGTATGTGAGCCCCAGATCTGGTGCCAACCATTGAAATCGCCGCATATCACGGCTTGGGAGTTATCAATGTGTTGGAGAAGAAGGTCAAGTTGAGTGAGTGTGTTACTATCATCGGATTTAGGCTCTATGTAGACGGAAACAAGGTAGATTTTATTTAGTTTGTAAGTGATTTGGGCAGTGCTGATGTTGGGTGACGAGTGACTTGCTATGCCAAGAGCAGCGCCTATGCCAGTCTTGACTGCAACGACTGCTTTAACGCGCGTGTCTGTGGTGAACTGGAATATGTCGTAACCATGGATGTTCCTCATGGTGTTGCGACTACCGACGTACGGTTCAGTGATAAACGCAACATCATACTCATGGTCTGTAAAATATCTGACAAATTCCAGTTCACTGGCGTAGCTCCTGCCCAAATTACATTGAATCATTTTTAGGCTATTGTTTGAGTTAGTAGAAGCGATTTTATGAGTTTGTTGACAATTTCTCTGGACGGCACGCAGTGATTGCTATAATCCATAGTCGATTTTAGCAACCACCCTGCACATCATGTCCTCTTTTATCGGGCATGTGTATGAAAATGCCGAGTGCTTGGTGTTGAGAGTTGTATTGGACCTGTTGTTTTTGCGGGAGCAATTGTAGCAGCTTAATACATCTGCGTTGGTTTTGGATGGGCAGTTTTCGAATGTATGGCCCTCTGCGCCACAGTGCGTGCAGAGAGTCTCATCACTGGTGCAATGTTTTTTCAAGTGCCCAAACTGCAGGCATTTGTTGCATTGCAGCAGGGGCACAAATTCCTCAACGTGGATCTTTTGATGATCCACGTTCAGTCTACCGAGTTCGATGACTTTCTTCCAAACTTGGCTGGAGGTTAAAAATACTGCGTTGTAAAGTTTGTCATTTTTGTTACGCCGTTGGAACCTAAACTGCAGATCTTCCGCGCTTGGTCTCAGTAAGCCCACTTCCGGGTTCTGTTGAATAATTAGTTTTGTTAGTTCTTCTGTATCGGTTTGCTTTAAAACTCCTTTCAAGACGACCATAGGCCTAAGTTTACGTGAAGGCTCTGCACGTATTTCGGTGGTGGTTTCCAAGCGCTTTAGGGTCTCATCACGCTGTTCCGGTGTGTCGAACTCTACTCGGAGCCTGTTCTTTCCAACCGGCTGAACTCCGGCCGGTGCATAAGTTGATTGTTTAAAGCTAATGCTGTTACGCCACTGTTCAGCCACCTCCCTTCTATTTTTGTCATCAGACGAGGGAAATATAATAATAGATGGTTTACTTTTTTGTTTTGAAGTTTGAGTGGCTTTTGGGGGGCTGGTGGTCCTAGAAGAGGCTACCTGCGCATATGTGACAGTCGAGACTGTGGCAGGCGTTGGTCGATTCAGCTTCGAGATTTCTGACTTGATAGTCTGCTCTATAGTGGACCTAACATCATCCAGGACACTGGCTTGGTCCAGAGACACCATCGTTTCCCGGGAGAGCGTCTCGATCTCCTTTGCTAACCCAATTACGAGTTTTTTATTTTCGGAGGTGACGCTCTTTCCGGATGTGATTGCGAAAACGATGCGTCTGGACAGATGTTGTATCTGTTTCAACCTGTCTACGTCGTTTGTGGCCTGAGCATCGAAAAACGCGTCGCCTGCGACGACTTCAGGTTGCAGAACCGAAGCGCTCGCCATTTCCAGAAATTAGACAAAAAACTAAAATATATGAACAACGGAGACTCTATTTAGTGTTTTATAGTTTGTGGCTAAAAAAGAAGTGGATAAGAAATCGATTCCGCGGATCTGAAAAAATTCGGGTCGCGGAGCCGAATCTCGTCCACCTAAGGTGAACGAATTGAGGGTGGGTGGGCGGGCAAATTTTTCCGATTTTTCGGGTATAAAACCAGGAATTCCGGGAGAACCACCACTCCTACAGAGACGCGAGTGGTGTCGGCGGATAGGTGTTATTACAACGGAGCTATTAATACAAAAATGGAAGAAATCTAACGAGGGGGGGCCAAGAAATAGGCGAAAAACTGATTCTAAAATGTGCAAAAACTAAGAATTGGATTAATTTGAAAAATATTTATCTGACAAAAGAAAATGAGGTATCTGGTGAAAGGTTAGACAGAGACGAATCCGTGGACACCAAAAATGTTGAGATGTGACGGCGGACTACGGAGAAAATGGCTTTCAAAAATGAAGAGAGTATACTTTGTATGGCGGTAAGCGACTTAACCACTACACCTCGGTACTCAAGGTCACTTCCTGCTTTCTGTTTATGTTCCAGGTATGGCGGTTCTACAATTGCGGATCGACGGAGGTAAGTATAATCTATTGTTTTATGTAGTTTTTATAAGATATATAAGATATATAATATAGTATATAGGCGAGCAAACTTTCCGATTTTTCGGGTATAAAACCAGGAATTCCGGGAGAACCACCACTCCTACAGAGACGCGAGTGGTGTCGGCGGATAGGTGTTATTACAACGGAGCTATTAATACAAAAATGGAAGAAATCTAACGAGGGGGGGCCAAGAAATAGGCGAAAAACTGATTCTAAAATGTGCAAAAACTAAGAATTGGATTAATTTGAAAAATATTTATCTGACAAAAGAAAATGAGGTATCTGGTGAAAGGTTAGACAGAGACGAATCCGTGGACACCAAAAATGTTGAGATGTGACGGCGGACTACGGAGAAAATGGCTTTCAAAAATGAAGAGAGTATACTTTGTATGGCGGTAAGCGACTTAACCACTACACCTCGGTACTCAAGGTCACTTCCTGCTTTCTGTTTATGTTCCAGGTATGGCGGTTCTACAATTGCGGATCGACGGAGGTAAGTATAATCTATTGTTTTATGTAGTTTTTATAAGATATATAAGATATATAATATAGTATATAGGCGAGCAAACTTTCCGATTTTTCGGGTATAAAACCAGGAATTCCGGGAGAACCACCACTCCTACAGAGACGCGAGTGGTGTCGGCGGATAGGTGTTATTACAACGGAGCTATTAATACAAAAATGGAAGAAATCTAACGAGGGGGGGCCAAGAAATAGGCGAAAAACTGATTCTAAAATGTGCAAAAACTAAGAATTGGATTAATTTGAAAAATATTTATCTGACAAAAGAAAATGAGGTATCTGGTGAAAGGTTAGACAGAGACGAATCCGTGGACACCAAAAATGTTGAGATGTGACGGCGGACTACGGAGAAAATGGCTTTCAAAAATGAAGAGAGTATACTTTGTATGGCGGTAAGCGACTTAACCACTACACCTCGGTACTCAAGGTCACTTCCTGCTTTCTGTTTATGTTCCAGGTATGGCGGTTCTACAATTGCGGATCGACGGAGGTAAGTATAATCTATTGTTTTATGTAGTTTTTATAAGATATATAAGATATATAATATAGTATATAGGCGAGCAAACTTTCCGATTTTTCGGGTATAAAACCAGGAATTCCGGGAGAACCACCACTCCTACAGAGACGCGAGTGGTGTCGGCGGATAGGTGTTATTACAACGGAGCTATTAATACAAAAATGGAAGAAATCTAACGAGGGGGGGCCAAGAAATAGGCGAAAAACTGATTCTAAAATGTGCAAAAACTAAGAATTGGATTAATTTGAAAAATATTTATCTGACAAAAGAAAATGAGGTATCTGGTGAAAGGTTAGACAGAGACGAATCCGTGGACACCAAAAATGTTGAGATGTGACGGCGGACTACGGAGAAAATGGCTTTCAAAAATGAAGAGAGTATACTTTGTATGGCGGTAAGCGACTTAACCACTACACCTCGGTACTCAAGGTCACTTCCTGCTTTCTGTTTATGTTCCAGGTATGGCGGTTCTACAATTGCGGATCGACGGAGGTAAGTATAATCTATTGTTTTATGTAGTTTTTATAAGATATATAAGATATATAATATAGTATATAGGCGAGCAAACTTTCCGATTTTTCGGGTATAAAACCAGGAATTCCGGGAGAACCACCACTCCTACAGAGACGCGAGTGGTGTCGGCGGATAGGTGTTATTACAACGGAGCTATTAATACAAAAATGGAAGAAATCTAACGAGGGGGGGCCAAGAAATAGGCGAAAAACTGATTCTAAAATGTGCAAAAACTAAGAATTGGATTAATTTGAAAAATATTTATCTGACAAAAGAAAATGAGGTATCTGGTGAAAGGTTAGACAGAGACGAATCCGTGGACACCAAAAATGTTGAGATGTGACGGCGGACTACGGAGAAAATGGCTTTCAAAAATGAAGAGAGTATACTTTGTATGGCGGTAAGCGACTTAACCACTACACCTCGGTACTCAAGGTCACTTCCTGCTTTCTGTTTATGTTCCAGGTATGGCGGTTCTACAATTGCGGATCGACGGAGGTAAGTATAATCTATTGTTTTATGTAGTTTTTATAAGATATATAAGATATATAATATAGTATATAGGCGAGCAAACTTTCCGATTTTTCGGGTATAAAACCAGGAATTCCGGGAGAACCACCACTCCTACAGAGACGCGAGTGGTGTCGGCGGATAGGTGTTATTACAACGGAGCTATTAATACAAAAATGGAAGAAATCTAACGAGGGGGGGCCAAGAAATAGGCGAAAAACTGATTCTAAAATGTGCAAAAACTAAGAATTGGATTAATTTGAAAAATATTTATCTGACAAAAGAAAATGAGGTATCTGGTGAAAGGTTAGACAGAGACGAATCCGTGGACACCAAAAATGTTGAGATGTGACGGCGGACTACGGAGAAAATGGCTTTCAAAAATGAAGAGAGTATACTTTGTATGGCGGTAAGCGACTTAACCACTACACCTCGGTACTCAAGGTCACTTCCTGCTTTCTGTTTATGTTCCAGGTATGGCGGTTCTACAATTGCGGATCGACGGAGGTAAGTATAATCTATTGTTTTATGTAGTTTTTATAAGATATATAAGATATATAATATAGTATATAGGCGAGCAAACTTTCCGATTTTTCGGGTATAAAACCAGGAATTCCGGGAGAACCACCACTCCTACAGAGACGCGAGTGGTGTCGGCGGATAGGTGTTATTACAACGGAGCTATTAATACAAAAATGGAAGAAATCTAACGAGGGGGGGCCAAGAAATAGGCGAAAAACTGATTCTAAAATGTGCAAAAACTAAGAATTGGATTAATTTGAAAAATATTTATCTGACAAAAGAAAATGAGGTATCTGGTGAAAGGTTAGACAGAGACGAATCCGTGGACACCAAAAATGTTGAGATGTGACGGCGGACTACGGAGAAAATGGCTTTCAAAAATGAAGAGAGTATACTTTGTATGGCGGTAAGCGACTTAACCACTACACCTCGGTACTCAAGGTCACTTCCTGCTTTCTGTTTATGTTCCAGGTATGGCGGTTCTACAATTGCGGATCGACGGAGGTAAGTATAATCTATTGTTTTATGTAGTTTTTATAAGATATATAAGATATATAATATAGTATATAGGCGAGCAAACTTTCCGATTTTTCGGGTATAAAACCAGGAATTCCGGGAGAACCACCACTCCTACAGAGACGCGAGTGGTGTCGGCGGATAGGTGTTATTACAACGGAGCTATTAATACAAAAATGGAAGAAATCTAACGAGGGGGGGCCAAGAAATAGGCGAAAAACTGATTCTAAAATGTGCAAAAACTAAGAATTGGATTAATTTGAAAAATATTTATCTGACAAAAGAAAATGAGGTATCTGGTGAAAGGTTAGACAGAGACGAATCCGTGGACACCAAAAATGTTGAGATGTGACGGCGGACTACGGAGAAAATGGCTTTCAAAAATGAAGAGAGTATACTTTGTATGGCGGTAAGCGACTTAACCACTACACCTCGGTACTCAAGGTCACTTCCTGCTTTCTGTTTATGTTCCAGGTATGGCGGTTCTACAATTGCGGATCGACGGAGGTAAGTATAATCTATTGTTTTATGTAGTTTTTATAAGATATATAAGATATATAATATAGTATATAGGCGAGCAAACTTTCCGATTTTTCGGGTATAAAACCAGGAATTCCGGGAGAACCACCACTCCTACAGAGACGCGAGTGGTGTCGGCGGATAGGTGTTATTACAACGGAGCTATTAATACAAAAATGGAAGAAATCTAACGAGGGGGGGCCAAGAAATAGGCGAAAAACTGATTCTAAAATGTGCAAAAACTAAGAATTGGATTAATTTGAAAAATATTTATCTGACAAAAGAAAATGAGGTATCTGGTGAAAGGTTAGACAGAGACGAATCCGTGGACACCAAAAATGTTGAGATGTGACGGCGGACTACGGAGAAAATGGCTTTCAAAAATGAAGAGAGTATACTTTGTATGGCGGTAAGCGACTTAACCACTACACCTCGGTACTCAAGGTCACTTCCTGCTTTCTGTTTATGTTCCAGGTATGGCGGTTCTACAATTGCGGATCGACGGAGGTAAGTATAATCTATTGTTTTATGTAGTTTTTATAAGATATATAAGATATATAATATAGTATATAGGCGAGCAAACTTTCCGATTTTTCGGGTATAAAACCAGGAATTCCGGGAGAACCACCACTCCTACAGAGACGCGAGTGGTGTCGGCGGATAGGTGTTATTACAACGGAGCTATTAATACAAAAATGGAAGAAATCTAACGAGGGGGGGCCAAGAAATAGGCGAAAAACTGATTCTAAAATGTGCAAAAACTAAGAATTGGATTAATTTGAAAAATATTTATCTGACAAAAGAAAATGAGGTATCTGGTGAAAGGTTAGACAGAGACGAATCCGTGGACACCAAAAATGTTGAGATGTGACGGCGGACTACGGAGAAAATGGCTTTCAAAAATGAAGAGAGTATACTTTGTATGGCGGTAAGCGACTTAACCACTACACCTCGGTACTCAAGGTCACTTCCTGCTTTCTGTTTATGTTCCAGGTATGGCGGTTCTACAATTGCGGATCGACGGAGGTAAGTATAATCTATTGTTTTATGTAGTTTTTATAAGATATATAAGATATATAATATAGTATATAGGCGAGCAAACTTTCCGATTTTTCGGGTATAAAACCAGGAATTCCGGGAGAACCACCACTCCTACAGAGACGCGAGTGGTGTCGGCGGATAGGTGTTATTACAACGGAGCTATTAATACAAAAATGGAAGAAATCTAACGAGGGGGGGCCAAGAAATAGGCGAAAAACTGATTCTAAAATGTGCAAAAACTAAGAATTGGATTAATTTGAAAAATATTTATCTGACAAAAGAAAATGAGGTATCTGGTGAAAGGTTAGACAGAGACGAATCCGTGGACACCAAAAATGTTGAGATGTGACGGCGGACTACGGAGAAAATGGCTTTCAAAAATGAAGAGAGTATCCCGCCAAACAGCTAGTCCGCTCTGAAGTTGTTGCGAGCAGGTGTAGTCATACAATTTACTATGGCGATGCGATTAATTTCTAGATTCAGAACGGACTAGCAGTTTTACACAGACTATAATAGCCTACTCGTAACCTGTAACATTTAAGCTTGTTTATTTCTTAAACTAAAATCGAAAACGTTTCACCAAGTGGTAACTGGCATTCAATAATAATTATAACAATACATTTAATACAGCTGCAATTATTATGTGAAGTACGGCAGTAATTCCACTGCCCATTCATTTGATTACTTCGAATAGCCCATAACTAAGATTTAGTTAGATAAACAAATATTAAATAATAGTCATCTTGAAGGTCTTGAAGGCGTGTAATCTTATAGTCACATAAAAGGTACAGAGTAACGATATAATAACTATACGTAAGTAAGTTCACACTAGTGATTAGAAGTATTATAACTACACAAGTATCTCCGTTATTAGACTGCTCTTGCTGAAGTCTCCGACCAGAATGTCGCTCTCTGTTAATTCGAGCGCCGCCAAGGTGTCGTCCCCACTTCACCTACCCGCATCTGTTTTTAAACTGTAGTGTCAAATGAGTCACATATTACTTTAATGTAACGTTATAAAAATGTGATATCGTTAATATCCAAGCTTCTTATTAACGATGATAACACAAATGGAAATAATGAAGCATAAAGATTTAACGTCACATAAAACTTTAATGGGGTTTACTAGAATTGTTATTATCAAGATTCATTACAATAATAAACTTTAATTTACTGTAAATAGTAGGTATATTTAATTACACATGATCTATTATTTATTTATGCCAGTCCAGCCTGTATAAGCCAGAACATGGACAGTACTCTGACCATAAATAAATAATTATTCCTGACAATTAAGTATGAGTTGAAATATTGTTGCAATTATTTACGAGTGTTTATAATATAGAATTAGCAATCGAGCGTGCAGTCATCCATCCATCTGATGGCAACTGTGTACTGCTGTCCATGGACATCTGTAACTAACTACATAGAACACGGATTCTACATAAAGTCGATCATTGTGCCAAGTTATAGTATGTAGATGCCATAGTAGGTAGATATATATAATTCAGCCGGCATCCATATTATTACTTGGAAACGTTAGAAGTGCTTAATTTTACAAATTAAATGAATAATTGTATGAAGGTGAGACCTTCGCAGTCGGTCCCTACTGCTTTCACCACTTTCAAACTGATATTATAAGCCTACCTTTTATAATTTATCTATTAAAAATTCAAAAAAAAGTAAATAAGTTAGTGTGTATAGACCCTAAGCCGCGACGGGTGATTGGACTCGCTTGTCAAGTTGAAGGTAAGTGCATAAATTACATTATGACATTGTCGATAACTTTGTGGTAAATTGAGCTTTAAAATATCGATAAGAATCTACTTTACAGATTACCGGTTTTCTATTAATAAAAATTGATTCTGTTTCACTAAGTATTCTTTTCATGATGAAATATTGACGTAATCTTAAAAAGATTTTCATATGTAATGTTTTCAATCTAATGAACAAAATGTAATGTCATTGATAGTAGCCATTCAATAGATGGTATTATTAGCGTAATTGTAATACTGAAATGGTGCAAATTCTAAAGATACAGAATTCGGATTGCTCGGTCATTTTTACCGCGTACATGCAAAATGTGGAATGAACTTCCTCCTGAGTATTCCCTCAGGACTATGACATGGGGCTCTTCAAGAGGGGTGTAAAAAGAACTCTCCTTCAAAGCCGGTGATGCATTGGCGACTCCTCTGGTGTTGCAAATGTCCACAGGCGACGGTGACTGCTTTCCATCAGGTAGCCCGTCTGCCTTATCGTTAGGTTAAATATAAAAAAAAAAAAAAGATACAAGAAATTCTGTAACATTAGCAATATAAGTCTTTGCAATTATAGGTCAAAAATTAGAGAATCATGTAATTAAATAATGATCCTCCATTAAAGTTACGGGCATTTAGGATTCAAACAAAACTCTTATTGTATATAAACTGAACTCTACGGGACCTGTAAAAAAGCAAAAAGGAAAAATTTAAAAGCATAACAATTTAACCTGAATAAAAAGATCGGTAGCCATACTTTCACACGTACATTACATGTGCTACTCTCGGCGTTTTATTTTATACAAATTGCTACGTTTATGGTCATAAGAATGTCCATTCTGTTTCAACTGACATGATTTTTTAGAACTACGTGTGAATAGGTTTGTAGTAATAAAAATGTGCATTAAACTGTCAGTCAGTGCTGCCATTAACATAATAACGACAACTAGGGACTTGCCTTAGAGTTATAATTAGCATAGAGCGCGTCCATGTCGCTGGCACCTTGGTTAGGCGCCTAATAATTGGAGGCAGATGTACTGTAGCCGTAAAACTAACTTAGGTACATTGTTTGTATTGTCCCTGTAGTCTCGGGAATAGAATAGGGCTACGGTATCACCTGCCTGTCGTAAGAGGCGACTAAAAGGGGGCTTCCGGGGTTGCGGGTGGCAGGAGTGGGAGCTCGAACCGTCCAGCAAGCAACCCCGGGAAGGACGACGGTATGTGTGGTCGCATACCGTCGTAAACACCATATGGTGTGGGAGGAGCCAAAAGCTCCCCCAGGGCAGAGCCCGATCGGGGCATTGCGCTTGGAGGACTCCGGTTGTGTTCCCTCGGAGATCCCGGAGTTCTCAAACAAGCGTTGAGGACGGCCACCTTTTAGTGCGGTAAAAATCCCACATAACCCGGCGTCGCTCCCACGTCGTCGGGTACCTTTTGAAGGTTTCCCCCTCGTAAACAAAAAAAAAAGGTACATCGTTTCTATAGCACATTTAATAAATAGTAATTTAATAGTAAGTACTGCATTTACTTGTAAAACAACAAAATTAGTTAACGCACTAAAATTGGACTTGAATAATGACTGCTTGCTTTATAACGTGCATAGTGATAGTATTCTGTACCCCTACCATGAGTTTTACGTTTTGACAAATATGACTGTTTTGGTATTTGTTTACGTATTTGCCTATATAATTTCCAATCAGCGCCCCTAGCGGATTGTGTCAGAACTTGGAAATAGTATGGGCCAATACGTAAACAAATACCAAAACAGTCATACTTGTCAAAACGTAAAAACTCATGGTAAGGGTACTGAACTGTCGGCAGTTCTCACCCTAGTAGGCTCGCTCTAAACTTTTAATTACTCTGAGTGACAGTTTTTTTTAAATTGCTCCCTGATGTCGATAAACGAGTTTATTAACATAGACATTAGAACCTCTTTTATGTTGTTAGGGCTTAAATATTTAACTTGGTAATAAATTGCAGTCATAGCATACAATTGAATGTATAGCATTGAATGTTAAAACATCCGTCATCAAAGTAAGCCGTAACCAAGTTTGATTAACGCAAATGTATGATGCGATTATTGAAAACTTCATCTCCTATATAGTCCCCTTAACAAATAAATATCCTTACATGTGTTGTCATTGGCGTTGATAAAGCTTTGAGAAGGGAGCTCCAACCACGGTGGTGTAGTCGGGGTCGACGAAAAAATATCGATTATTTCGAATTAATTAATTCGGTTCGATTATTTCGATTATAATAATAATAATATTGTTACGGTAATTGTAGACGGTAAAAAAAAACAAATAAAAAGCATTTACAGGGTTACACCCACGTTCGCTGGTCAATATAATTAGTTCTAATTAATCTACGCGCCTGTTCTCTCTTTATGTCTATCCAAATCGGAAGCCTTCTTAACTTCCTTTTTTGGTCCATTTAATTGGCATAGAATCTGACTTTTATACCAATTATTTATCTAATTATTATGAAATTAAAATATGTCGTAAGGAAACTTACTTGAGAAATAATTATATTAATAACGCCTTCCTTACTCGTATAGCTTATAGACTCACAATAGAATTTTTTCTGTGTGACCATGGACATACACAAAGACAAGTACACAGACACTCTTTCCCAGAACATAAATCTAAATTCATCGTTTAGTTCTCTGTCTGGCTAGGGATCAAATCCGAAACCCACTGTGTGTCAAACCAGCGCAGTAACCGCTCCGCCACGCGGGTTGTCTTTTCCATAGTTCTCAAAATTCTACGAAATACTAATGTGCATTTGGCTAGCGTGAGCATTTTCGTCTTGAGATGTCCGTGCCCATCAGTGGGACAATAAAGGTTAACGACTTGTCGCTTGGCTAATAAAACGGGTTCTCATATCTAAGATAACATAGAGGTATCATAATGATTTTGCATTTTTATGCAATTACTGGAGCGCTTGGTCACATGAGAATGCACAACTTCCCGGAAGGCACTTAGCTATGATCGGGCTGTTTCTTCAAGAGCAGGAACGTTGACAGGATGTGCACACGAGTTTTTTATGTGCCAGCTAAATCCAGCTTCCTTTAATTGCCTAGCCTTTAATACAGGGATTCCCAAGTTTTGGTCAGGGATTCCTTTTATGTCGTTCTTCTTAGCAGGGACTACAATGTAGGTATAAAAAAATACATAAATTGTAATAATCAAACAGAAAGTTTAATTAAAAACTTAATAGGAACATATATAAAAAGAAATAATACCTAATATTAGAGGTTTCTTTTTTAATTTTGTATTAATGTGATATCTAAGTTTGCATCTTCTTCACTAGTTCGGCTATCCTAGGACTAAAATTGTTCGCGGACTATATTTTGTTTTTTGCGAACCGCTGGTGGCATACGCACCATTAGTTGGGAACCCCTACTTTAATAAAACAGCTGAACCTACACAATCTCTATTAAATGAATTTCCTTGAACGTTAATTAAGGAATTGCTGGAAATATATAAATCTTACATACTTTGAATAATAACATTTTGTCGTAAAACTGAAGTACAGTAATATAACCTGAGATTTGTGGGGAATGTTAATATTAGTGGATTTAAGGTTTCTGTTTACATACAGTAAATACTAGATAATCTGGATTTCTGTTGTACGGGTTTTTTTAGTTTCCAGCACTAGTTTAAAACAGACAACGCCCTAAAAAGAGCTCCTCTTCACATATTTGGAATATACCGATTTTCGATTATTAGGATGCTTTATGACAACAATTAGTCCGGTAAATCGAGTCTTTACTGTATTTTTGTGGCTATCAATAACAACAGTATAAAATATTCGTATTAAATTCCGGGACAGTGCCCGGCTGTACTAGATTTGGAAATAAAATTCTATATGTGTAGTATATATTTATTAATTTTCTTTTAAGTTATCCATGTGTCAAGGCAAAAAAAATGTTGTTAACTGAATGAAACGGGTGTTACCTACTAAAGATTTGGTATTAAATCGTTTTATATATTTGCAACTACTTGCAAATTTCAGAGTCCTATAATCTCAATAATAGTGGAATATCATACTACCTGCGTTTTATATTTGGTTTGCAATCAAAAATGTATAATTTGTTCACGTACAACTAATTTATGTTTAATCATAATTTATATTTTATAATCTCGTTTCTTACAGGTTTAATAAAATACAGAATTATCCCTATAAACTACGTAGTGGGTAATGCTGATTTGTTACTTAAGTACCCACGCATGTTCAGTGCAGATGGGAAAATAACTCATTAAATTGTTGGGAAGAGCTGGTTCGACTGTGGAAAGTGGTGTTGCCGAGGTTCACGCCAAACCTATTCCTGTTTAGCACGCACGCACTAATGGTTGGTGTGAAGGGTCACATGGGTAGGCTGGGTTCTAGTTGAAGGGTCACATACACTCACAAATTTATATCTTCATAAGCCCTAAAATAGACTTCAGTACCTACTTTATATTCGTGCCTACATTTTTACTTTACATTGTTTAAGTGATTAAATATGTTTTTACGATAATACATTAATTATAAAGTATTTTTTTGCGCATTACTATGAAAAATATGTACATAATATTATTTACATAATATTTCATTTTCACTACGGAAATGTAAATAAAAAATATTTATGCTCCGGTAGGTGGAAAATTGTAATAATTTTAAGCGGTTTTACTATTATATATTATTCGACACATTAAACGAAAAATAAACGTAACTCTCAATCACTATTGGACACCCATTGACATAATCTCAACTACAATAAAAAATCTCACAAAACAAACAGACAGGTAACAAAAAACGTGAAACATTCCTTAATCGCCCCAATCGTGTCGTGATCGCTGGGTAAAAAACCCAAGAATATTTGTCCAAACGAATCGTGCGGGGTTCGAGGTGTACCGAGATTTCACGGGATCATGGTAATGACATTTAGAGGCGTGACTAGTCACTGGAGTACCGTACGGCCACGGATTCCGCGAACGGTAATGTTCAGGGGAAATGGTAAGAAGCATTTTTTGTACACGTTTTTATTGGGCTGCTCTACAAGCGATGTAAGTTTTTACAATTGCGGCTACAGCAGGAATAATTTTGCACGTCTTATGCTTATTATGTAGTTATAGTAAATCTCTGATACTTTCGTTTGAATAAAATTATCTGTATATACAAAAATTCATATTTGTCTGTACGTCTACACTAATATTATAAAAAGGAAAACTTTGTTTGTTTGTTTGGTTGTAATGAATAGTCTCAAAAACTATTGGACCGATTTTAAAAAATTCTTTCACCATTCGAAAGCTACATTATCCACGAGTAACATAGGCTATATTTTATATGAAATATATTTGATAAATATATTTTGAGGCGGTACAAAGTTTGCCGGGTCAGCTACTCCTTTATAAAATCGTAAACTATGCATCATGTGATGATCTTTAGTAATATTACTGTGCATGAGCCCAGGAAGGTTTCTGAGTTGGTACGACCAATTTTCGACAGATAGCGCCACTGTCATTCCAATGAAGGTGCAAGTTCCAAGTTTCAGTTGTATGTATGTCATGCTATTTTTTAAAACACGGGCGAAGCCAGGCTCTACCAGTAGTAGAATAAAATTGAGAAAAGTCAAAATGTCAAAAATAAAGAAATCCCAAGTACGTGTAAGTTATAATTAAACATAAAATAATTATTATGAGAGCATTAAGGAACTCAATTTAATATTTAAATGGTATATCGTTTTTATAATGCTATAATGAAAACCGGTTTTTAGTTAGAGCACGTTTTATCTAATTAACACTAGTTGTCTTTATTATAGTTAAAATTTACTGCTGTACAAATTGGAATGTTAAGTAAACTAGTTTTAACATTTAACGTTAGATAAAAGTTAGAAATATCCTGTTTAAGTGAAATGATAACTATACATATAGTCATATTACGTTGTTTAATATATTATAATGGGTTTGATATAATTAATCAATATTACTAGTCTAAATTGGATCACTCTTAACAGTTTTACTTACATTAAATTTTATATAGAAAAAACGCGGTAATTAAAACTAAAAATTGTTTTTTACGGAAATATATAGTTGTAAAAATTGTTAGGTACTTTTATATTTAACTTTCATTTTTATTTTTACAATTGGACATACTCATCCGTAGATTTTACGGCCTTGAGAAAACCAAAATTCTACTTTAAATTAACCTTCATCCACACTAAATCTAAAATAGATACCACTTAAACTCACGTAAACACAACGATTACAATCTTAAGTCACATTATTATGCTACGTGATCGTGTCTTCCTCGGTTACAGATAGGGATGCGACATATCGATATCAAACCCAAAATCTAGATATTTAGGTATGTCGATATAAAAAAAATTGTCACATGGAAATATGTTTATATATGGATATGGAAGTTTTTAAATATTTTTGTATTGCCTTAAATTTTCCAAATTGTCGGTAGGTAAATAGATGTTTTAGGGCTTCAGAATTAATGTCGACTTTAGGCTTTTAACATAAAATTCATATTTTAGGTCTCCGCTATAAATATCGATATTTAAAACCTTCGATATAAATATCGATAAATCACACACATCCCTAGTTACAGAGCGATTTCCTATACATTACAGAAAATCACTAATGGTCTTTATCCTAACTACCGGCAGTGAGCACGCAATCTCAGTTCCCCATATGGGAGGATGTTCAGAGTTAAGGTCTCATGTCTAACGATAAAGGAGTCACGAACCTTCCGGGTCCTTTGGGAGCCCGCAGCGGTCAACGGCCGACCTTTGAATGGACAATGGGAACAACTAATGCAGGATTCTTGTACTAGTCATAGATAGTTAATGAATAGTTTGCGTTTTGCTATTCAAATCGGATGAAATTGCTTATGATTAAAATGACTTTTTAGGTAAAGCTCATTCTATTATTCTGCAAAAACTTAAAGTAAAAGTTTTTTTTTGTTGTTTTAAGCTCTATTCATTTAAATTTCATCCAATAGCGTTAAAAGGGGGAAGATAACAAGCGCTTTTAGACTCTTTTTGGATCTAGACCTATTTTTTACCGGAGTCCGCTAAACAGCGCCGAGAACGGCCACCGGGGGGGGTTTTAGTGCGGTAAGAGCCCCACATAACCCTGTGTCGCTCCCACGGCATCGGGTACCTTTTGAAGGTTTCCCCCCTCGTGAACAAAAAAAAGACCTATTTCTTTTCAAGCTTTTATTTTATTCCCAGTGCATTTTGTAATTGATAGAATGCACCTACCTTACAAATTTAATCCATACAGTGTTAATAGTTTTAAGAAAGATATTTTAACGTACCGACAGACGGACAAGACGATATTATAGCGCGCAATTTTTTGAACCCTTTATTATTGGCGCAAGAGTTTCTACAATAAATTCTTTGCCTTCACAGTGTAAAGAAGTAGATACGTATAGCCGTATATCAGTGTTAATCTTGAAAACTATTGGAGCGATTCTAATAAATACTGTCACACATACACGCTCCATTAATTCAGATGGGATATGTAATGCGTCAGGTAGTTAAATGCGATTAAAACTGCAGAGCGTAGTTAGTTTTTAGGGTTCCGTACCCAAAGGGTAAAAACGGAAGCCTATTACTAAGACTCCGCTGTCTGTCCGTCTGTCACAGGGGTCTATCTCCTGAACAGTAATAGAGAAACACTTGAAATTTTAACAGAGTGTGTATAAAGATGGCATCTATAAATACAAATACTAAAAATAAAAAGCAAACAAGTTTAAAATAAATGGGGGCCGCCATACAAGGAACCGGACAAGGACAATTCAAATTTTCACAATTTATTTACTTCAGTGGCTGCTATAATAATAGAGATAACAAATACTAAAAATTAAAAAATAATAAAATGTTGGTGGTACGGAACCCTTCGTGTTCGAGTTCAACTTGCACTTGGCCAAATATGTTTTTATAATATAGAAGTAGCAAACGAGCATGCATTCCAGCTAATGGCAACTGGCGCCAATGGACATCTATAATCAGGCTCGTATAGAATAAGAGTCCTACTTAAGGTTACAGATGCGTACCTTTGAGGGTAAAGTCAAAACTAATCGTATAAATTACTTATCATACAGCAAAACACAATACAGTAGAGCTTAAAACTGCTGTCTTTCGACAGAAATAGTTGGCCGTGGTTCCTCTGAAATCGAGCCACTACATTCTTCAGAAGTGTTTAGCGCTGCTATGTTCTGATTAGAAGTGTATGTTAAGTGATTATTATACAAGGCGTTCCAAGTTAATCCTCAGGGGTAGCAATGTATCTGTGACCGACCTCTGGTAGAACTCTAGTCCTATCTAGTGTTGATTTTAGATGTCTATTGTCTATGGATGGCAGTTACGATCTACATTCAGATGAAATGCAAGGTCGTTTGACACTTCTACTATATAAGACAAACATTGACGTGAATAAATTCGTTTTAACACTTAATGAGTTATTTACTCACTGTGTTTCTACCGTTCTGTTATAACTGGTAATAAATATATTACTAGTACATTGTTCTATACGTGAAAACTTGTAATCGGCTTTCCTTTTCTATAAGAGTGTATAATTATGTCTGTTTAAGCAAGCTGTAAGTTTTCCAAATAAATAAATAAATTAACGTACTTTTTCGAAATCTTTTTCGTTTTTTCGAAACGCTATTTCCAGACTTTCTCATGATACACCAGTAACAATCGTAATGAATCTCATTATGATTGTATTCGTCTGAATCTACTTTCTCCGCATATTCAAGATTTATTTCGTTATGCTATGCTCTGTGGAGATCGTGATTTGCCCATTTAATATACGGTTTACGTCTTTCTTTGAAATCGGAAAAAAGGAAATCAATTCTACATTATGGTTTCATACAGTTGACGTGTAATTGCAGTAAATCCTAACTTTCTACTTTACTACGATTGCTGTTTTATTTTTCTTAGGACATTTCTCGTTCAATTTATATCTTGAAGTGTCTGATCGACCTTTCTTGAGTGAAGTATAAGTTCTTCGACAAATGAGGTAAGATTGTATGTATAATGTGTGTTTTAAGGTTTTGCTCTACCCGACTATGAAGGGTAATATTTTTTGAGAGTATATATGCGAGTAGGTACTCGTATGTATCATGCTTTGGTACGCCCAAACGGGTTGACGAATTTTAACATAATTTGAAGCTTCGTCGGGTTCGTTTAAAATGTAGAATTTACGTAGGCTTCTTGCGCCACTTCTTCTTCATAGCAAAACACCTTCCGAAGCGGTAGTTTTTTGACTTTCAAAAAGTATTCTATATGAATCAATTTGAATAAATGAGATTTGATTTGATTTGATTTCCTTTTTCAATTATTAAGCAGTCAGGATGTTTGTTTTTACAATAATTTCTAGTTACTTAACAAATTTAATAAGTTCTTCTTAAAATGTTATTAAACTCTAATGACCAAGATTGTAAAGTCTAATGACAAAGTATATAAGGATAAAAAGGACGTAAATAAACAAAAAAAATAACAATAAAACCAAATATTGTAGTAGACAAATAAAGTAACCACAGACCTGTATCTAAAAACTAAACGATGGATACAGTTTATAAGGTAAATAAAAACCATGCTCTAAATAATAAAAAAAGAGAGTAGAGTAGAGTTTATATCTGTATTTAGAAGGCGCCTGACTCCTAACAATAATTTCCTATGTATAAAGTTTATTATCAGATGGTAGGGTCGCCGCAGCGCTCGCGGCTCAAGACAGATCTTGTTTATGGCTATTTTCCGCTCCTTTGTTTGTTCCTCCCTTTGTGCCCTTACGTCGATTGGTCGGTCACTGACCATTGATTCGTGTTTACACTGTCTATGGTATTTTATTGTAAATACTGACTGTATTGGGTGAACTTTGTCTTTAGTGGCATTCCGTACTTTCTATTGTTTATCACTTTTATTGTTTTGTTCAAACGTTTTAAATGCATATATTATTGTTATTATACTAGGTTTATCTGTGTTATTTGTGTTCGAACAACCTGTATCTTCTATCGAATAATGTAAATTGAATAGTTCTTAAAACAAGCTTTATAAACATCATTTAGAATCTTGAGAAAAAAACGTTTCGTATTTTTCTTCAGTATTCACACTAACTAATTAGTCCACCACATTGGGTTATAATGACGTCACTAAGCTAATCATGTATTATCGTCTAAACCAAACGTATATAGGTACATTATTTATCATTAAAAACATACCAACTAATTAAACGAGAAATCCTTACTAATATTATAAATCCGAAAGTAACTCTGTCTGTCTGGTCTCTGGTCGGTGTCTGGTTGTCTCTTCTTCACGCCTAAACCACTGAACCGATTTTAATGAAATTTTATAAAATGATAGTCTGAGACCCGAGAAAGGACGTAGGATAGTTTTTATCCTGGAAATCCCACGGGAACCAGGGATGGCGATCTAAAATCGATTACTCGGGGAATCGATCATTTGGACCCAAAACATCGATTATTTTAATCGATATTAGTAAGGATTGAATCGTAAACTATGCATTTGATCAAGTGATGATCTTTAGCAAAAATGAAGGTACGAATTTTCAGTTTTATGTATGATAGTATGTTATATTATTTTCTTTCAAACTCGGGCGAAGCTGCGGGAAAAAACTAGTATATAATATTGTAAGAATAAACTATGTATGTTTAAACTCATATGAGATAAGACGATGTACGTGCATCTAATACTAATAAACCATTTTTTTCAAATCATGTTTTCTTAAATATGCCTCAAGGCGTTATGATAAAGATGAACGCATACTGCATAATGTGCCTTAAGGTACAAAGTCTATAAAAAGAAAATATTACCATATATAATGTATGCTAATATTCTATTTCTATTACGTCAATAGATAATTTATTACTATCTAATTACGTAAATAAAATATTACCATACATAATGTGTGCTAATATTCTATTTCTATTACGTCAACAGATAATTTATTACTACCTAATTACTTAAACTATCTGTGGTTACAGTTAATCTCTGTAATATAAACCGTCAAACCGCGATCTGGTAACGGGAGACGCATAGTAGGCAAGGACCATAGATTAGTAAAGATACTTCGCCGCCTCGAAATTGAATGAAGCCACAAACGGCTTATTAGCGAGTTCTTTTTTTGAATTCTTGACAAATAAAAACATACTGACAATAACTAATATTGACAATTGACAATAACTAATACTGCGTAATTTACATAATAAATAAATAATTATTTCAAATATTTTAGGGACATTTTAGCACGGAGACGTGGCAAAACTTTTTTACGCAACTATTTCAATTCTAGGTTCTAATTTTCTCTTGTTAGGAGTAATCTTTACTAATCTATGGCAAGGACCTACAAATTAACTTGACCACATAACTATTCCGTTAGTATTAACGTATTATAGCTGTATTATTGAATAAAATTTAAATTTCCGATAGCGTGGTCTGAGATTCGACCTCTCAATCATGAGGTTCAAGGTCCATATGCCAAACACGCCCACAAATATTTCGATTTATTTACGTATTTTGTATGTAGTAAAAATGATCACTTGATTTAGCAGCGAAGGAAAATATCTCGAGGAAACTTAGTGATTTCTAGAAAAAAAAATTGAATGGGTGTTCTTGGTAAGCGTGGTGGACTGGAGTCATCCCTCTCACTCTGATAGGAGCCAACAACAAAACTCTCGGACCCAAAAGTAAGACAGTACAGGGTCAATGACTTACGAGTATTCGCCATTTAAATGTAAATGGATTAATTATTTAAATAATATTAATTATCTAATAAACCAAACGGCGCTAAAATACATAATATTTTATACAACATTTACATATTATATGTATATGTACACTAATGTTTTATACCTAAATAAAATTATATTACGTAGAAACATTGAACTATAGAAAATAGGACAGAAATTCTATCCGAGGTCGACCAAAGAAGCATTGTTTCCGCCAACGATTAAGAGTAAGTCGAAGACTTTAAATAAGGAATTTCCGCCTTTCCCAAGAGGCTATAGAATTATACGCTTCTGTATAAGCAGTAATAAGGATAAGACAGTAGAGACGCCAGAGTCGAAAAAGAACTCTGCCAACATAAGACGAGAACCTTTTTTTTCTGATAATCGTATATCCAATAAGAAAGGAACTTCTTCTCTTCTGTTTTATTCTGAGTGCGTCTGTATAGCCTACATTGACCACCTAAGACCTAATGGACAACTTATCGTTCAATGCTTGTAACATACACTTTTATAAACTTTTATAAAATCACTTTTATAAAGTCACTTTTATGCGAAGAGAGACCTAATTCCATTCCAATTCCAATTGCATTATTTTAATTTACCGACATATTATTTTCATACTCAAAATATTCAATAAAACAAATCACATTCACATAAAAGAAACATACTGTATTCAAGCCTTTTTGTATATACCGGCTTCAAAGTAACAATTTTCAGTGACAGACTTGAAGCGATTTAACAAAATGTTTATTAGTTTGTATTATATAATTTGGGAGCGGGTATAATTATAACAAAAAGGGGGCAAATTACCAGCGTGACTAGCAATCATTGCTATAATTGCTATGTTTGTGCAGTTAAGTGTTGGTTTGCCACTAATACTATCTACATTACCCACTATTAATGCCCACACGTTTTGTAGCTTCAGGCGAATGGAACTATTACTTCATTTCGCCCGCTAGGTAACATCTTCCTGCTTTTAATAAGGGGTTTTAGTTTCTTCTATCAAAGTACGAGTGATGCTATTAAATGGAAATTGTAATACATTTGATTAGATGTGTAATCCAGGAAATATTTTGTTTCCTGTTTTTAGCCTGTAACACGTTGAGTTAACTGTACTATAAATATAGTTCAAAAAACTAAAAAACATGTTTTTATGATAAAATCAACTAAAAAGTAGAAAAGTATTCTATTTCATTCTTTCATACATGTAGGATAAGATAAGGATGTATGTTGATCTCTTTCTACTGAAAAACGGAGTTACTCACTGACAAACATACAAGTGAAGCTACTCGTAATATAAAGCGTGTAAAAAGGAGCACCCAAACAAGACAACATTAGCGTTTAATGTTTATATAATTTATTCTATAGTAAAACGATATGCTAATGTATATATAGTAAACGATAAGGCACAACCAAAGACTATTTAAAACTGCTGAAAAATTGTACCCTAGGAACACCACACGTGGTCAACGACTAGTACTCGACAAACCAGTACGTCTTTGCTGCAGCGAAACGCTTATGGAATGTGTGTTAAAATATATAATAACTTAAAGGATGACATTAAGAAGGAAACGTCTAATATTTTCAAATCTAAATTAAGGACATATTTATTGTTGAACAATTTATATAATATTTTATAATTGTATATTTTTTATGACAACTATTTAATTTGTATGCTACCGTATTGTTAGCAGAATAAGAGGACCTAAATTTTGTAGCACCTGATTATGTGCCTATTCTATGCATTCTTCTATTCTATGGGTGCATACTTTAAACTTGATGCTATTAGTCAGTATAGTGGTAATGTAAAATAAAAGGTTTGAAGGTGGTAGAACCCTTTGTGAAGGTGGTAGAACCCTTTGTGGTTCGACTCCGGCGGCACCACCGCCACACCTATTTCTACCTAATAACAGCAGTGTTAGGCGCTGCTGTGTTCCGGTTTGAAGGGTGTGGTAAGGGAGACAGACTTTTCCGAGGCGTTCCAGCTTAGGCCTCAGGGGTAGCAGCGCATCTGTGGCTGACCTCAGGTAGGAATATCTAATCCTATCTGGGGTTAATTACAGATGTCCATGGGCGGCAGTAGCCACTTACCATCAGGTGGACTGCATGCTCGTCTGCTACTCCTATAATATAAAAAAACAAAAAAAAATAAAAAAAAAAACTAGAAATTAATGGAATGGCAGAAACATATTTTTTGGTGTATTTTTAAACATAAATATATTGTGCAAATCTTTTAACACTTGTTGCGCGAATCCGACTTGTACTCAGCCTATTCTTTTTGCGTAATTAAATCGAAAACCCTTCCTAGTACAAATTATGTATAAGGATAATCGTGGCATTCAAAAAACCTTGCTCGATTTTAAAGCAAGTGTAATAAAGTTACGAATCACTTTCCCACATTTGATAAGTGAAGATAACTTCATTATTGGCGATCCCGTATGAGGGCAACCGCAACTACGGCGGGAATTAGGTCTACTACTTCCTCATTGAGTACTCTATATTACCGCAGATTGCAACCCGTTTTGAAAAGTGGTGAACTATGAAGTTATTACGATAAAGTTAATACAGTAATAGTGCTGAGTACGAAAAATATAGACTTGTTTTACCTACTACTACGAGTATTATACTTACTACTTATTACAGGAAAAATATTTCCGATTCTTCATCTATCCATGAGATAAAATTGTTAAAACAAACATAAACACACGCAAATAACTCACACTCAACCGTTTCTTTTATAATTAGTAATTAGGACTTTAACTCACAACAATTAAAATCAACACAACCGACGTCTTTCCACCGAGTACACGAGAACGCGTGCGTATCGGTCGGAAGCTACTATCAAACTGATTAAACAGTTACATCATGTTGACGTAATGGTTCGATTATTATGAGAGGGTAGAAATATAAAAATCACTCCACATCATTTCTATGAATGCGTTTAACCTTACCATTCACCTTACTATCAAAACGCAAAATTTCTTTTCTTCAACAATAAAAAATTGGGTATTATTTTTTAAAGTATTTAAATTTCTACGACCATTTTACGACAGATGTCAATGTTCAGTATTTTATATGGGAGGTTTTTTGGTAAAGTTATACCTTAAGACCATAAAATAACGAATGAAAGTTTGCATAAAATTGGTTACTTTTTGGGTTATATCCACACTCCACAGACACTAAAGTATCAATTTACCTACCACGCAGAGAAAGTCACGGACCAAAGCTAATAATAAGAACAATCCTGCCACATAAATTATTTTGAGAGAGAATAAAAAAGTTACTATGTAACAATTTCGTATAATGTGAATTAAAAATCATGTGTGAGGTGAACATATTAAAGGAGAATGCCCATTCTTGGTACTGATTTTTCTCATGCGTCAAAATAAAAGTAATATTAAAATCATTTTTTGATTTTTTTACATAATTTGTCGATCAGAATACTTTCTTTGAACAGGGGATTCAATTTAAGATAAAATAAGACGAAATGTTGACATTTGTTCTTAAAAATTAAAATGGCGATATTTTATACTCGGAATTCAATAAGATTTATTAGTGTTTTGACTAATGAATTTTCTCATGCGTCAAAATGAAAGTAATATTAAAATTATTTTTTGATTTTTTTTTAACTTAGATTGTCGATCAGAATAGTTTCATTGAACAGAGGATTCCATTTAAGATAAAATAAGACGAAATGTTGACTTTTGTTCTTAAAAATTAAAATGGCGATATTTTATACTCGGAATTCATTATTTTAGGGTTTTAGGATTATTTTAGGCTTTTTTACCTACTACCTTTAAAAGTAAATGGAATATGTTAATCGAACTACATTATAGGTACCTACTATCAGTTAAAACCGGCCATCAATCATATTTTCGATTTTGAGGTTATGTAACATTTCGGAAAATAACTTCAGAACCCGGGTGCTGATCTAAAAAATAATTATTGGTGGTAGTATTTGGTTAATTATACATCGTCCACAACAAGTTTCAATTTGATGCAACTCGCTCACCAATCCATTCTTTGAAAGGTGGTAGAAACACTATGGTTCAACAGGGAAAGTACCACCATCGTACCTACATATTTCTAGCATGAAGTAGATTTTGTAATTTGGTAGAAAGGTCTTGATTTATATATAACAATTAGCAATCTCAATCCTTGATTGATAATGCATATACGATCAGTTTGAGGTAAAACCCCTCTTTGATCTGAAATTTCTTCCAGATGTCAATGAGGTGCACTGACCTCTTACCTTCAGATAAACTAAACGCTCAATAGCTTCCATCGTCATCTGAAAAAATCTAAACCACAATTTCTTATACCATTTTATGGGATGCAGCGTTTCTTATTTATATTAGAATTTGATGGGTAAATATACGATACCGCAAGCCTATGCTGGTGGCGATCACGATTCAGGCCGCCTCGCCACTTCCCTATTGACTGCTCTAAATCACTTCCAATAACCGCGCCGTGCAAAGTGGGTACCACAAACAAGATCTATAATGTCATAATATAACGCCACGTTAAAGATATTATATTTAGTTGACATATTATGTGCTATTTATATATTATTTATGCACACACAATACAGATGCGAGAATAAAAACAAACACATATAAAGGAAAGGAAGTACAAAGGCACTGCTTATATCTGTAAGAAATTTCTTCCAGCAGACCTGTGAGTAGATAGGTGGTGCAGAATGGTAGAATCAGTGTGTACTATAAAGATGTAAAAATAACATATATATTATACTATACATACATAGATATATAAATAATTATATGTTATAGATACATATACTATATATAAATTATATACATACAATATACATGTATATGAATTACTTATATAAGGTAATATAGTACTCTTTAACTCTTTAATCTTATATTGGGTTAATTACAGATCTATAGGTAGTATCTACTTGTCCCTGTGGTCCCTGGACTAGAATAGGACTAGGGTAACCCCTGCCTGTCATAAAAGGCGACTAAAGGGGGGCTTCCGGGGTTGCAGGCGGCAAGATTGGGAGCTCGAACCGTCGAACAGGCAACCACGGGAAGGACGGCGGTGTGTGTGGCCGCATACCGTCGTAAACACCAGGTGTGCGGAAGGAGCGTAAACTGCTCCCCCCAGGGCAGAGCCCGATATGGGCATCGCGTTTGAAGGAATCCGGTTGTGTTCCATCGGAGATCCCGGATGTCTCAATCAAGCGTTGAGTACGGCCACCGGGGGGTTTAAGAGGTAAAATTCCCACATTACGCCGGCGCTCCCATGTCGTCGGGTACCTTTTGAAGGTTTCCCCCTCGTAAACAAAAAAAAATGTAGTATCCACTTATCATGTTGTGGATGCGGTCCACTTTGTGTGCTGTGCTCTTTTGCTCCTACAGTATAAACACCTCAAGTATCTACACGGTTGAATGGATAGGATGGAACTCCTCATCTTACGCAGTTAACTTAAATAGTGCATAAAGAGATATCTAGTTAATAGGTAGTAGCCACTTACCATCATGTGGACAGCATGTTCGTTTGCTACTCCTATATAATATAGAGCTCAAGTAGCTACACGGTTGAATGCATAGGATGAAACTCCTCATCTTACGCAGTTAACTTAAATAGTGCATAAAGATATCTACTGTTACAGGCGAGAACTAGTGAGATTTCATTAAGTGTGTGTAACTTGATAACTTTCGCCTCATCACCTTCTTAGCGACGATAAAAATATTATCGTCAAACATACCATACATATGAACGTTAATTTAACTTCTTGTTAACTGATATACGAGTATACATAAAAGGCCAATAATTTCTTGTTTGCTATGTTTCCACCACAAATAAAATAGAATACTAATCTTATAACAAACTTTTTACGGAATGTAGGTGAACATTAAAGATTTTCTTCTTGCTTTATATGCAAGTTATTAGGTTTCCAGAGACTTCTGCTGGACATACGTCTACCACCTACGTCATTTCAACCAATTTGGAGCCTTCTCTATCCAATGCTCTCTCTATCTAATGTTTCTGTAATTCTAATGGTTTCCACATTACTTCCTTAGGTAAGGAATAATGTCTTCTAAATTAAACGTTTAATAACTGACTTCTAAGTGGTCCACTTGCTTATATTTATTACCGACTCGTAATCTTCAATCCGATTATTTAATATTTGCGCAAAACCCTCTCTTTCGTTAACGGTCATCGCCCCCTTAATCTCGGAAAACATAACGGAAAATAACCGCAACCGTGCAATGGAGTGGAAAACGTATTATGAAAAGTTATATCGGTTGCAAAAATAGGCTAACCTTTAATTCGATTACAAACCGCATTCTGGCTGGACGCTGGGATAATTCGTGATGAAAGTCGGTGAACGGTATCGTAATTTAAAGTCAGACGCCATGACATTAAAAAAGTTAGCTAGTGAAAGTTCGGACGAGTTCCCGTGGTAGCACGAACACGTGGCTCAACACAATGGGAAATAAAACATTGATTTGAATACAAATACACACCGATTTGGGCTGCGACATGACACCGATTTCCTATTTTCTAAGTACCTTACGTTGCCACACGTTGACACATAGCCTAATAGCTTGAAATTTCGCCTCTTTCTGTGAGTACGATGTTCAATCCCAGGCAGTCGGATTTTTTCAAAATTATGTTTGTATTTGAATGAAGACATCTCACCCTTTATCAGAAAAGAAATCATTGTGAGGAAAGCATCACGTCTAATTACAGTTATTTTAAAAATCTCAGAAGTTTGAAGGTCTACTGATACGTACTTGACGTGGTAGGCCATGATCTAAACCCCTCTCTCTCTGAGAGGTGACCCGTGCCCAGCAGTGGGATAGTAAAAGGTTGATGACAACCTCACGTTAACTGCATTCCATATATTATGTCGCTAAAAATAATTGAAGGTGATAGAACCCTTTGTGGTTCGACTCCGGCGGCACCACCGCCACACCTATTTCTACCTAATAACAGCAGTGCTAGGCGCAGCTGTGTTCCGGTTTGAAGGGTGTGGTAAGAGAGAAAGACTTTTCCGAAGCGTTCCAGCTTAGTCCTCAGGGGTAGCGACGCATCTGTGGCCGACCTCAGGTAGGAATATCTTATCCTATCTGGGGTTCATTACAGATGTCCATGTGCGGCAGTAGCTAATTACCATCAGGTGGACTGCATGCTCGTCTGCTACTCCTATAATATTAAAAAATACAAGCTTATCAATAAATGCTAACTTGAACATAATATATCACCCTGAGACCGGTAGATAGACCGATAACTTAATTAAGTAAAATATTTTTACCATCGCTATAATCATATATCATCTATAATTAGTCCGATAGGCTTAGATAGTACACCTGTGGTCGGAAACAGATGCATTGCTTCCCCTGATTACTAACTTGTAACGCTTTGTATATATATTTTTTTACCCCAGCCTCATTTTCTTACCTCACCCTATACGGTAGGTACCGCTTAAAAATGTTGTTAGACAAACATAGGTTTGATTTAATTTTTATAAGTCGTCGTCGTCAATCTATTATCGTCCTACTGCTGGCCACGGGTCTCCTCTCAGAATGAGAGGGAATTAGGCCACAGTACACTACGCTGGCCAAGTGGACAATATTGGGTCAGATGGAACCGTGCTTGAACAAAAATAGGTTGAAGACGGTGTGACAATAATCAACCGTGCTGGCCAAGTGGACAATATTGGTTTGAGTAAAACTGTGCTTGGACAAAAATGAGTTAATGATGATATGATTTTAGAATATATATGTTCTGGATCTGGGTATTTCTCTATTGATCTTCGTGTGTCCATGGCACCCACAACACAGGGAATCCCAGTGTGAGGCTGAGTGTAGAAAGCGTTAAATATTGGAGATTGAAAAATATTGGAACCTATCTTCATAATAATGCATAACTAATATCGGTGATCTACGAAACACTAGCACCAGTATTAAGCTAGATAATCTGAACGCTTCCGCTAACTTACGACCTGAATGGCTTGAATCGAATGTTATCTCCGGATCGAATGGCTAAGAACAGTGTTACAAATGCTATGATACGTTTCCCTTTTGCAAATATAGCGCTTATGTGCTATACAGCGAATCCGCTTCGCTTTTAGTGACCCGGTTTACAGAAACTTTATCTGAGTTAGTTTTTTTTATATAGTTTTATATTTATACCCGTTTAGTAATTTAGGCGATGGAATTATTTGAAGTCGGTCATAAATGCCGCAGATGCAGGGATAGCTTAGTCATTGAAATGTGGTCACTTGGGCCAGAAATCCGAGGTTTCAATCCTAGAGATGCATTTTCTCTGATTTTTCGTAGTTATGTGCGTATTCAATATTAATTTTCCTACACTTTTACGGTGACGTAAAATATCGATATCTTTAAAAAGTTCTCAAAGGTATGTGAAATTTACTAATCTACATTTACCCTGTGTAACGGACTGTGGCCTAAGTCTTCTCAATCTGAGGACAAACGTGACCAGCAATAGGACGGTGGAGATAGTAATGGGATGACACGAAAACGACGATAAATGCATAGCCCCCAAAGACTTAAGTAGGACAAAGGCTGGTAAGTACAATATACAAAATATGACTAAGAAATTCCAATGAAAGTGTTAATCGCGCATTTTTAACGCAGTAAACTGCAGTATATGAAAATCTGTAGCTAACCTAAAATTTGATCTATTGAGCATTGACAATAATAATATGTGTACTATGTCCGACGAAAAATGTAGAGTAAGACCTTTCTATGTAAATACCTGAAGACATAACTAGAGTGCTAAATCAAAGCATTCACAAAATTCAGATAAAACATTTGATTACCATAGCAAGCCACAAGAAGCCCTACTTATATGTCGAACAATTCCCCGTACACAACAAGCAACTAGTGTCGCTAACGACGTTCCAAATGGCATAAAAACAACCCATTACTTTGTCATTGGTAGGACAAGGACTTGATATATGGATGGCGATTCCTTCCGAAAGAGTTCAAGAATCGATTGTTGAATCATTTGAATCAAAGTGCAATAAATCTATTCAATAAAATCGAGGCCAAAGTAATCGATCTTCGATCTTTCAGCTAAAAGGGCGAAGATAGCGAAAAAAACTGAACGACGTATCTGTCAGCAAAAATGTCTATAACATTCAACCAACTTCGAAAAGATCGACATTCGATTTTCTAGCATAAAAGATCGATCTGAATCGATTCATTACTAGAGATCGATTAAAATAATCGATTCGTTTGGCCCAAAAGATCGATTCTTCGATTAATCTCAGATCGCCATCCCTAACTTGATAGTGACTGTATGGGGCGTTGGGCGACATCTTTCATGTGTCATGGTGGAATGCGTGCGGAACAAAAAAATGATCATAGCCTTTGTACTCGTTTGATATAAAAAGGTTAATCGCGTGTTTTCTACAACATAATCAGCCTAATGCTTGAATAATGAATGCTTCTTGTAATTAGTCCACGGTTTACGGAACATTATGAGGCTTTTTTTTATAATATAAGAGTAGCAGACGAGCATGCAGTCCACCTGATGGTAAGTGGCTACTGCCGCCCATGGACATCTGTAATCAAACCCAGATAAGATAAGATATTCCTACCTGAGGTCGGCCACAGATGCACCGCTACCCCTGAGGACTAAGCTGGAACGCCTCGGAAAAGTCTGTCTCCCTTACCACACCCTTCAAACCGGAACACAGCAGCTCCTAACACTGCTGTTATTAGGTAGAAATAGGTGTGGCGGTGGTGCCGCCGAAGTCGAACCACAAAGGGCTCTTCCACCTTTAGAGGCAACATCTACATCAGTGTTGGTCTCTATCTACTACATCAGATTTGGTCTTGAGTGATCAGTTTCTCATTTTCAATCCATTGCTGTCACAATATCTTACATCTGACAAAATCCGAGTTCAATACTTTGAAGACAACTTTGATAATATGAGCATAGAAGAAAAGATGAGTGAAAAATAATAGAGAATATGGAAATGGAAAACTTTAGAAGATAATTTACCATGATGTTTTCCGTACAGTCACTTTGATACAGATATTGTAAATAGAAAAATTCGAGATGCTAATCTAGACTTCGAATCCCGAACCATGTGCGCAGGAGACTGATTTATTCACTAGGCTATCAGAAAATGCATATAAATTCTGTTGGAGTACAATATAACAGTTACGATATAACAATTCGACATTTCAATATCTGAACAGCAGTGCTTTGCATAGAAAGTAACTCGCATAGTATTATATTCTTGCCCACGCAACGGATATCAATGTGTGTAAACAATTTCAAGTGAGATATCCGAAATTGAATAAATAACGAATATTTTGATATCATACATTACTCAAATACGTCTGTGATTAAATAATTGTATTTATCTAACCCTATAATTTGAATACATGATAGCTAACCTCAAAACCTATATTTTTATTTTGTTATGTCTATCCATTTTGATCTAAGAAGTCTTGCAAGCAATTGAACTGATTTTGGCAAGATTTTGTATAGGCTTCTTTAATTTTATACCTGAGCAACATAATGTATATAAAGGAAGATTTAGTGAGCACATCTTTAAGCAAAAGCCTTTCCTACAAATATGTATGAACCTACGCCATTCACTTACCGCTATCAACAACAACAATTAGGCTATACAATTACAACGTATACTAATTTGTAATACTAAACAAATTTACAGTAATATTATAAACCAGAATCTTTAGAAAATCCAATCGGTTTAAGTTTTTTAAATAGACCATGTAATGTTTGTAAGAACCTCAAGGGCTATTTAACGCACTGGCTCACCACTACACCAGCTCCGAGCAGGGTTGCACGTCCGATCCGTATCTCGTACGTCACCAGACTGACTTTGACAGCTACCCTCTCTACTGGCATACGTGAGACAATGTTTATATATATCTATTTAATAGATACATACACTACATCCCTTCCTTTTTAACAAATTTCATTTACTTATATATACATAATTTCCAATCTAAGTAATATCTTATTTTCATTTTTTGTTTTACTTATTCAAACCATTTGTTTTAATTTTGAAATCAATAATATTATTTAAGTATATTTTATTCTTTAACTGTCGATTCTTCGATTGACAAGTCTTCATCTTCAACCGCTTTCCATTGCTCTTTCACACGCTTTTATTGACTTATGTTTCTCGAAGTCTTTAGCCAGTTTCTTTATTCCTTATTATTATATCCCGTCCCACAAATTATTTTATTATGTGCGGTGTGTTATTATTTTAGCTATACTTTCTTACCTTCCACCTATTGTGGTTTTTACGCTCTTCTTTTCCGGTCTCCATATTCTTTCCCTCTTTTTTCTAAATTATTTTAAGTCGTTTTAAACATCTCGGTTTTGGCGCTCAATTCCGACAGTGGTGAATAGTGGATAAAAGATTGATGATATACCAAGCAAACTCACTATCTCCACTCTTCCCATTCTATGCTTTCGTCTGTTATACAAATGCAAGTATCTAATCATATTCGTTGACCTTCCCCGTTAAGATTACAAGTTATATTTTATTGTCAAACATTTAATTCAAATTAAAATATGGAATATGTTATCCTATGATTACAACAGACATAGAAACAGAATAACTACCTACAAATTTTAGCTATGGATTGTATTCTAGTAAGCCCATTAAACAAAAATGTTATCGTGCATACTTCATTTTATTGATCCTGCAAAGAGTTATACTCATAATCTCTTCCAAACTATTAATCCTAGTTACATACTAAGTTTAACATGAAATTTTATCTATTTTAGATGCATAAGTTTTTAAAAGAATTTATTTGAATAAATATTATATTTGATATCTATTAAACCCTTAGAACCATCAACTTAAAATGTTAAAATTTTTAAAACATAAAATGAGTAATTGCGGTTACACGCAAAAGATAGACATATGCTGTCGCGGATACTCTGTAGAACTTTTCGTGATAATCAATAGTGTCATACACGACTTCTACATAATTATAACCATTTCTGCAGCGTTCGCCAAGATAGGAATATGATGAATTATCCTTTTTCAATTTATTCGATATTTATTTATTAATTTCACAAAATGTACTGAAATTACAATAAATAAATGTTTCCAAATAAAAATACTCTCTATGAGTGTGTGTATGAAACCTCATTATATTCCATGTTCAGGTCAGTCGTTTCCAAAATAAATGTTAACATCTTTGACTAGCTCTAGAACCACCCAATAAACCACTTTAAAGACTTCGTTTATTTATCAGACTTGCTGGATTAGGGAGGTCAATGAGGAGTTACATTGGTGCGCAAGACGTTTCGTTTAGGTAACCCTATTCTAATTATTTATAGCCTATTTTAAAGTAGAACTTATTTTAAAATATTGATTGAAATTGAACCAATACTTCCAGACATTAGCGCATACATAAAATACTCTTCCGCTTATAAGTAAAGTGTCCTTGAAAATCGAAACTATTGGAGAAGTCCACGGTGAAGGTTTATGTACTCCTCCTATTATCTCTAAATCTAGCAATTCTTTCAATTTTCTCTGTCCTTTCTTCTAATATTCGATATCGGTATTCTTTGATAGGATTGCATAACTGGTTTTATTGAAGTATTTATTGGAATTTGATCTAGGGTGTCTGATCAATGTTATTTATGTAATTTTAATACGCCCAATTGCATTGATGTGAACCACTAAATTTCGAGGGCCAGTTTTTTGTTTACAAATTTTAGTTCTATAACTCCTTTGATAATGATCAAAATTTTCACCATTTCTTTTCTTTTGCAGAAAGCTCCTTGCTCTTTGTCAGACTTTCCTCCTTCCTTAGCAAATCTTAAATTATTATCTTTGCATCTTTTGATTAAATTCACTTAATTTACATTAGTTTTTTCCTTTTGTTCATAACTTTCTACATGACAATTTATAATTTCTAAAGCTACTGTAATCACTTTTTCAAGTGTAATTTTATCAACATTCTCTGCCAATTCAGCGTTTGCTCCAGGAAGATAATATAATATCTCTTGTAGGGCAGCTTCACCTAAGAATAAAAATGTAGCCCGTTTCTTTGAAATGAAATATATTTATTTTGTATAAAACTACGATGGTACTTACAAATTGTCAGTTACAATATTTGTTCTTAAACTACAACTGGATCGGAACACGACCTTAGCTTAGCAAAGATCTGGTAAGAAACTAAATGTGTTTGTCTTTTTTCCATAATAATAATTATTCCTTTTTTAATGCCATCATTTTTACATATAAATAAAAAACACTAGGCTGAATTGGCTGAATTCATGATATCAGCGGTTTCGAAATAAATTCTCGGTGATCGCTTCCGTTCCTCTCATCTCAGGTTCACCGACGTATTATCACCATCAAGATCCAATTGATCAAGAGGCGTTTTGTCATTATTGTTTGTATTAAACGACTTGTCATTTAAAATAACTCAATTAGGTATTTTTACTAAATTTAAATTTAGTTTAATAGAAGTCTCAATTATTTGTAATTAAATTTAATTGAATTCAAATGTCATATAGTTACTTCCAATTTAATAGAAGGCTTGTCAGTAATTCAAATTTAATGCAATTCTGTAATTTAATATAATTCCAATTTAATGGAATTCCGTAGTTCAATATAATTCCAATTTAATAGAAGACTTGTCAGTAATTCAAATTTAATGCAATTCTGTAATTTAATATAATTCCAATTTAATGGAATTCCGTAGTTCAATATAATTCCAATTTAATGGAATCCTGTAGTTCAATATAATTCCAATTTAATGGAATCCCGCAGTTCAATACAATTCCAATTTAATGGAATCCCGATGCAATTCCAATTTAATGGAATCCCGAAGCAATTCCAATTTAATGGAATCCCGATGCAATTCCAATTTAATGGAATCCCGAAGCAATTCCAATTTAATGGAATCCCGATGCAATTCCAATTTAATGGAATCCCGAAGCAATTCCAATTTAATGGAATCCCGAAGCAATTCCAATTTAATGGAATCCCGAAGCAATTCCAATTTAATGGAATCCCGATGCAATTCCAATTTAATGGAATCCCGAAGCAATTCCAATTTAATGGAATCCCGAAGCAATTCCAATTTAATGGAATCCCGATGCAATTCCAATTTAATGGAATCCCGAAGCAATTCCAATTTAATGGAATCCCGAAGCAATTCCAATTTAATGGAATCCCGATGCAATTCCAATTTAATGGAATCCCGAAGCAATTCCAATTTAATGGAATCCCGAAGCAATTCCAATTTAATGGAATCCCGATGCAATTCCAATTTAATGGAATCCCGAAGCAATTCCAATTTAATGGAATCCCGAAGCAATTCCAATTTAATGGAATCCCGAAGCAATTCCAATTTAATGGAATCCCGAAGCAATTCCAATTTAATGGAATCCCGATGCAATTCCAATTTAATGGAAATCTAAATGTAGGTACTTGCTAAACAAAAACGAAATATGAAATTCTAATCTATCATCACAATCGATTTCTAAGTTAGTATTTTTAGCATATAAGCTTTATACTCAAGCTATTTTTATTAGAAATATAAAAATGAAATCAAATTAGAAATATAAAAATGAAATCAATAGGTATCTATATTAATTAAGACCGTTAATTTCTGTCATTCTCATATATCGCACGTATATGTATATATATGTATATGTATCGCACGCACACAAAGGTATATGTAAATTATTTATTTTAGTATGAATTATTCCAATCCAAAATGATAATAAAATAAAACTTTAAGCAAAGTAAAACTAAACAGTAAAATATATCTCTAATGCAATCTCGTACTAATATTATTAAATAAATTAATATCAAGTAAACTTGCAAATACTGTATTATGCTTTAATATTTTATGATTATAATTGTAATAAATATAAATTGCAATATCTATAAAATTTAATTTTATACTTTTTTATTTTTTTATTTAATATTTCTACATTCTTGGCACAATGTAAAAATAATGCACGCAACGCAATAAATAAAAGAATAATAAAGACCTAATAAACATAAAAAACAATTGACAATTGATAATGCGCAATAACACAAACTACGCACTTAATTATATTTTACTACTTTGTATAAGTACTTTAAAAGTATTGTTTTTGATATATTTTTATAAAATGAGCTTTGTAATTTAAGAACCATATTTTCTGTATGTCCCGTACCATAACAACATTAAATCACTAAGTATTACATTCAATAAATGGTTGCTATATGTTAACAAAAGCTAGTACCTAGTTTAAACTTTCATTTATATTTAGTCTCACAATTTAAATGAATTTCCATCTATATCACGAATTTATAAGTACTTTCTTTAATTATAATTTTTTGCCGCGTTGCAATAAAATCTATGATAGGACTTACCTAATTGTTTTCGTCACATATATAACACAAGATTGGAATGGTCACTACCTTTCTTTACCTTTTTCCCTTTTTATTTATTATTATTTTTTACACGCCTTATATATTTTTTACACGCCTTTCACCTTTATTCTCGTCGCCACTTGTAATGTTTGTAAGAACCTCAAGGGCTATTTAACGCACTGGCTCACCACTACACCAGCTCCGAGCAGGGTTGCACGTCCGATCCGTATCTCGTACGTCACCAGACTGACTTTGACAGCTACCCTCTCTACTGGCATACGTGAGACAATGTTTATATATATCTATTTAATAGATACATACACTACAGACCAGAACTTGCCTGACACACTACTGTGTGTCTAAATGTTTAATAGAAAAGTTTTAAACTATGATCACGCTACGATTCCTCCGCGCTACTGCTCTTAAACGTGTGAAACTGCGGGGTACAGCTAGTAAAGTATTGTAATACAATATATCTTTCTCAACTTCATTCATACACAATTGGACGGAGATACAATAAGACAGCGGAATATAAAGTATGTAAATAACATAGGAAGTGTATTAAAGCGCTGTTTCTCTGTATCGTTCCGTGTCGTGCGCCATCACTGGCGAATAGCGACCGGTAATGTTCTGTAACCACGCATAAATATAATGGGGCGTCATTTATGTTTACAGACAATCAACGTGTCAGACACGAGCCGAATCAATGTGTGTCATCACGGGCGAATAGCCATCGGTAGTATACTGTAATCACGTATAAATATAATGGGGCGTCGATTATATCTACAGATATTCGACGTATCAGACACGGGCCGAGTCAGACTTTTTTTGAGTATGAGACAGACGGCAGATTTTTTATGAGTAGAATACGATAAGGCAGATGGGCAACCTGGTGGGGACCGTCGCCTATGGATATTTATAACACGAGAAGTTGCCAAGGCATCGCCGATTTTAAAGTAGAGCACTTTTTGCACCTTTCTTTAAGAGCCCCATGTGATAGCGCTCAGAATACCTCTGGAAGAAACTCATTCCACATTTTGCACTCTAACATAATTCTATACAATACTAGCTGACGCGGCAAACGTTGTGTTTCCATATAAATAAAGAAATGTTAAGGATGAACACTTAGGGGTATGAAAAATATAACATTTGGTGAAAATCGGTAAAGCTGTTTCGAAGGAGTACGGTAACTGACATTGTGACATTTAATATATAAGATATACGAACGTATTTATATCTTCCGTATTGCAACCATGCAAACGCCTGAATTTGACATAGTTCAACATTTTGTCATAGATTAGTAAAGATACTTCGCCGCCTTGAAATTGAATGAAGCCACAAACGGCTTATTTGTAAGTTCTTTTTTTGAATTCTTGACAAATAAAAACATTTTTAGAGAAAATTTACGAATAAATAACTACGTAATTTATATAAAAAATAAATAATTATATCATATATTTTAGGGATATTTTAGCACGGAGACGTGGCAAAACTTTTTTACCCAACTATTTCAATTGTCAAAACTGGTTACATTTTCTTGTTAGGAGTGAGTAATCTTCACTAATCTATGCATTTTGTATAGAAAATATAATTTTCTCTGGCCCGCCACGTTGAATGTCTATAAATATAAATGGAGCCGTAAGAATGAAAATTACTGTCACAAATTTTATGGAAACTATTATAAAGTGTTAATTACTCTCAAACACGGTTACGGCGAATGAAGTCTTGGCTATATTAGGTCACGAAATTATGATGGACAATTAAATTTAATTTACGCTTTCAGAGAAAATCTACTCATAAATGTACTAACATTTTTCTCTTAATGGTATATTTATGATTTAAAACTGCTAGATATGATTTAATATGAGCTGTAATTAAACTAGTGTGATATGTAGTAATTATGTACCTGCCTTTATGTACCAGGTATGCACTCCGGAAATTGAATAGTTATAGGCATATTACAAACTAATTGTCAGTTGTTTCAACGCTTCGAAAGAAAACATCTTGAGTAAACCTACATAAGTTTTAATATAACCTACAGATTTTAAAAATATATTCTCATAGATGTGTGAAGTGTACTACTCCGCACTTGGCCTACTATTCCTTTAAAATAATAGTTTAAAAAAACTAAAAAAAACACGCTTTTATTACGCTAAAAACTAGAAAATAATTTTATTACAGCAGTAGTAGAAGATTGACCAATCAATCATAATGAATCGCTTCAGAATAAAATTATAATAAAATTTAAGTTATTAAAATATTAATTCAATTCAGAGTAAATTGCGTGCTTGATTTTAAATGTTACAATCACTCTACTGGCAATTATCTATGAGAGAATAGTTAAGAATCGCAGTAAAATGTACCCTACGCTAAGTTACGACGATGTAAGACACTTACGGTCTGTGAGATGGTTGAAACCCGTGACGTCATCGTTCAGTCTGCCCTCCATCCGCCGCAGTTTCGTGCTGAGGTCTCTCGTGTGCAAGAAGAGGAACAAGGTACATGACACCGCTACTAGTGCAACTAGTTCACTCGTTCTGAAACAAAAACGATCTAATTAAAGAAAACGTCATTAATCTTTAAATTATCTTTTTAACCACTAAAGAGTGACACAGAATAAACGTAAAGCGTAACATAAAGTTTAATTACGCAAAAAACTTAAGAGATCAAAATAAAATTCCTATATTTTGATTTATTATTGCAAAGATGGTGCCGAAGAACGTGTAAATAGTGAAAATTAGAGCTTTAAATTTCCGATATCTAACAAAAACGTTACAATAAATATAATCCGCATAATACCTACCTAGCTTTTGGAAATTATCAAAAATAAATATCAAAGTCCGTGGACTTCATTCCAAACAAGCCATTTATAAATTATTTTTCAACATTTCTATTATAATTTGATATTTTTTATTAATTCGTTTTATAAAATGTTAATTTACCAAAATCAAAACTGACACACATTCGTATACGATTTTTAGTTGTCGCCAATGCAAATATTCTTCCAATTAAATTGTCTTAAAAGCTTATCTGCTTTTAATTTACTGACATCTATTTTATAGGATGTATTTTTTTAGCTTTTATCCACGATTTGTTAGCGAATCGGCACCTACTTTAAAATTAATACAAGACAACCTTTCGCCCGCAGCTCCACTTGCGTTTATCTTAACTTTTCTAATCTTTTGAAAAACGAGAATTTCTACTGTGTACGCACCTAATTCAGAGATTCATTCAATCTTTCAGATGATTCAATCTGTCAGTCAGTCTGTCATCAATCATAATATGTCTATTTTGCATTTTTTCTCATTAACAAATGTCTGTTATGCAAAGGCTTGACGATTCCACGACGACGCTTGACGACCTTTCGACGTACATTCTTGGACGATTGATACTTGACAGTTAAACCGTGTCTACAGTTAAAGTTATAACGAATAAATTATTGTAGAAAACTTCTAAGTCTATGGCACTGTGTAGTGTATAAAATCACTGGAAGGATTAATCTGGTCCAAAAAACTAAATTAACAATTGTTAACAATTAGTTTAAAATCACCGATAGTTAAATCATTTTCTATATACGTATAAAAATCTATTGAAATATAATATCTATGTGGTAGAAATGCTTACATCTATCTACTTTGCAGATAAGATCATTGATTTAGTTAATGTGATTTCGGACAGGAAACATTAGTGTAAGTTATTGTAGCTAAAACGAATACCGTATAAGTGAATGACTATCATGCGAATCTGTAATAACTTAGTGGTTAAAACATTCAACCTCTCATTCGGGAGGTCCGAAGTTCAAACCCCAGGCACCAATGATTTTTGAAAATTATGTGTGTATTAGAAATGAATGATCACTTGCTTAAACGGCGAATCATCATAAGGAAATCTGAATGCCTGAGAGGTGGATAAAAAGTCTCAAAGGTGTATGAAGTCTACCCATTCGCGCTTGGCAAATACGTTGGACTGTAGCCTAAATCCTACACCCTGAGAGAAGACCTGAGCCCAGTAGTGGTACAGTAGTTGTTGACGATGACGAAAGACTATGAATTCGTATCTGTATAATCATCATGAGTGGAAAAATGACTTAATTATTCAAGTATTGCTCAAAGAGATCTTAATGGACGAACAGATGCCCTCTGAGAGGTCTATTATTACCGTTTCGTTACGCTATACTGTAATGCATACTTTGACCACATAAAATAGCATTTCCTAGCAAGTGCTTCCTTATGTACCTAATTGTGAAAGGTTCCGATTATTTAGGGATTTAGAACGACCACGCAACTGTATTCGTATTTTATGGAATGTACAATTGTGTATATAGAAAGTTTATATGTGCTGACAAAATAAATGAAACATTTAGTTTTAAATGACAAGTTGTTTGAAAATAAAAATCCGATATTAAAGACCGTCTGAGACATATTGGACCTTAAGTGAAGTGAAGTAAGTGAGTATATGAAAACAAAATATTCAACAGTTAATAAAACATTTTTGAACTATTCTTGTTATCATTCTTTAAGACCTATCCAATAATACCCAGTTTTTTTAATCCTTTTGCCGATATTTCGACCCAGTTGCATGGATCGTGGTACTAAACCACAGCCGCGACCACAATCCATTGAGTTTGCAACTGGGACGAAATGTAAGCAGAAGAAATTTGAAAATCGCGTATCGTGAGTACCCTTTACATATTAAATATTAAATAACTAAAAAGGATGCTTATAATTGTATAGTGACTAATGTACATAATTTATATGCAAATTCGTAGACTTCCTTTTTATAATCGTTTAAAATCCTCGGGCTCAATAAACAACTTTAGACATTAACTTATCACTATCGGAAAACCACATAATTATTTTCTGTTTAAAACAAATGGTCGGTGCTGGGATGTATGAATAAAACTCGTAAAACGTATATTAATTTTAACATTTCTCTAGTACTGGGAAGTTACTACCATCTCTTAAAACAATATTGTTTTAAACATTATTTTTACTTTTTTGCAGGAAATTTAACTTTTTAAGCAAAATATGACAATTTCAGTTGGTTTTATATAATGGATAAGCGAAAAATTAATAAGAGTTTAAGTTTGTTCAACTGTGTATGACGGAATATTTTACTGTTTTAAGGAGGAAATAAAACTTTCCTGAACTATGATGGTTTATAAAGGTTGGTGGTAAGCCTCCTGGAAAGGCAAAATGGCCGCTTTGCGTGTTGGACTTTTAACCTTTCCAGTATATTTATGTATGTTTTATAACAATTATTAAGTAGCTAATAACCTAAACTTGCTTTTAAAATCTCAATTCCATTCCAATACTGTAATAGCCTTACGCATGTTATTATTAATCAATCTATCTAATTATTACCTACTAACGATTGAAATTTGACAAGGTCTAGTATGAACAAATTGTCAAATCATTGGAAGGCAAACACAGGATAGATTGCAACAATAATGGACGTTAATAACATTGTTTTTGATAGTGATAAGTATGTGACTCAGCGGCCTAAATTGAACCATAATCATAAATTTCCTTTTTTGTCAATAATACTATAGCTCGTCAAAGCTACCGTACAAAGAAAATAAAGAAAGTATCTATTGAGAAAAAAGGGAAAGAAGATTTTGCCTATTATTTAAATATGTATTAGAAGATATTTCAAGATTGTTTTACTTAGTTCATACAAATTTCAATTGACGAGCAAAAACTAAATATGAGAAACAACAAAACTATAATATATCCAGCAGGAAAAAGGAAAGTCCCGTTCATTCTATTTGCGAACCTGCTTACTCAATTTCTTATGTGGCCTTTTTTTTTGTTTACGAGGGGGAAACCTTCAAAAGGTACCCGGCGCCGTGGGAGCGACGCAGAGTTATGTAGGATTTTTACCGCACTAAAACCCCCCCGGTGGCCGTCCTCGGCGCTGTGTAGAGGGCTCCGGGATCTCAAAAGGACGCGGTGTATGTGGCCTAGTGGTTGAAACTCGGCTCGGTCTGAGTTTCGAAACCCAGGAGCGCATCTCTTTTCAAAGTTATTTGCGTATTACAAATTACAAATTAAATATCACTTGTTTTAGCTATGAACATAGATTAGTAAAGATTACTCACTCCTAACAAGAAAATGTACCCAGTTTTGACAATTGAAATAGTCGCGTAAAAAAGTTTAGCCACGTCTCCGTGCTAAAATGTCCCTAAAATATTTGAAATAATTATTTATTTATTACGTAAAGTACAATAGAAATTCTATATTATTAGTTATTTATTCGTAAATTTTCTCTAAAAATGATTTTATTGCCAAGAATTCAAAAAAAGAACTTACTAAAATAAACTGTTTGTGGCTTCATTCAATTTCAAGGCGGCGAAGTATCTTTACTAATCTATGGCTATGCAGGAAAACATCGTGAGAAAACGTGCATACCTGAGAGATTTGTAAAAAAACGTTCTCAAAGGTATGTTAAGTCTACAAATACGCACTTGGCCAGTGATGGACCACGGCCTTATCCTTCTCATTCTGAGAGAAGACCCGTGCCCAGCAGTGGAACAGTAATCAATAGATAACGAATTATTCGAATTTAACTTCGTGTAGGCAACAAAGGAACTGAATTAGATATTTGTTTGAATAGGCCGAGATCTCCGTTTTTGGTAGGCATGCAATGTAGGTCTAATATCATTAGAATACGTGCAATTTGTATTGGAGTGGTTCTAAATTGTCCCTCTTCCCACGCTGACCACTCGTGTACTTTTGTTAATTCTCTCCTTTCCCTTTTGCGTATCAAATGTAGGCAGTGGAAATAATCCTTTCACCTCGTACAAACGTGGCCAGGGACGGATTTGGGAATCCGGAAGTCCTGAATTATTTTCCAAATAAAAGGAGTATTTTTGCTGCCATGTCTTTTAATAATAGAAAACAAATAAACCTTTTAATTAGTTAAATATAAATATTGGAGATATATATGCGAAAAAAGTATTTGGAAAATCTCAATATAGGTCGACATTCGGGGACCTCTGTCTTGTGATAGGCCCGGGACAGTAAGCCCACCTGCCCTCCCCAAAATCCGGCCCTGAGCGTGGTAATTAATTTAAAATGCGAAGTGTAAATGTAATTGCTAAAAGCTTTATTATTTTGAGCTGGCAGGAGCATACCCTGGTCTGGAGGCCCAAAGTCAAACCATTAACCGCGCGTCTCATAATTAGTTACTTTACTTCACACTTAGCAACGCCCCATTTATCATCTTTGCCGAGTCGAAGTTGAGAAATTTGAGTTCAATAATCATAAACATTCTTCGTGGTGATGAAATGTTTCTTGTTTTAAGTCGTTAACGCTGTAGCAAGTAAGTAAGTTATATAAATCGAAAGTTCGAGGTTCGTATCCCAACGTATCTCTAATTTTTCAAAATTTTATACGTTTTAGAAAATTATTTATCACTCGCTATAACGGTGAAAGAAAACATTAAGAAGAAATTTACACGTTTAATAATCCTTAAAAAAGTTGTAAGGTATGCAAGTCTATCAATTCGTATTTGATCAGCATAGGTATGGTTAAAACCCCTCTCACTCTGAAAGGAGGCCCGTGTCAAGCAGTCAGACAGTAATAGGTAGTCTGAGTCATCACCTCGCATATCGATTGATATGAAGCAATGTTCATATGTTACTTACAAGGAAAATGACCTGATATTTTCATGGAAAATACAAATTCTATCAACTTTACGATCTTAATTTATTCACCCATTAATTTGCCATTAATGATACTCCTATCTTTATATCAAAATCCATTAGCAACAATGCGTGAACAACTTTTGCGTTACTTTCTTGCATCACTGCGTTGCTACACCCCAGGACTTAGTCATTTCACGCTTCCAAACAAGATAACTACCTACTAATTATTATAAAACCCAACGGCTTCAAAATAATTTACTCAAAAGATAAGAAACGTAGCCGGTGTCACTCCCAAAATTTAGACGAAGCTAACAATACCTTGTTTGTTAAAATCGGTGAAGCCGTTTGGGATGTAGAGTCTGCCAATGAGACATACATACAAACATACATACATACACCAGTACATAGCTACTTAAAACTTTACCCTCCACAATCGGCTCAAAATTAATTCTTGAAACCAAAACACACCCGTCTAAGTAAAAGGTACATCAGTACCCTTAGTATGAGTTTTCATGTTTTTACTAAAATTACTGTTTTTGTTTTTGTGTACGTATTTGCCGATACATTTCCAATCAGTTCTAATACAATCCACTAGGGGCGCTGATTGGAAATGTATGAGCAAATACGTAAACAAATATCAAAACAGTCATTTTTGTAAAAACGTAAAAAGTCATCCTAAGGGATATACGACACAAATTAATACAGTGCTCAAATACATTAAAAGTATAGAGCGGATATTGTCAAGATTTTCATATAAAACTTTCATCCCGCTTCACGCTATAATAATACCATCTTACTCTTAGATTGATTCACAGTTTACGTGTATTTCAGATGGACATACAACCAACTGGTAATAAATTGTACATGACTTTGTCTTCTCATTTCCTGTTTATTTACTGCTGTTATTTAGAGTTGAATATCTTTGAGGGCTTAAAAAAACCGCAAAGGTATGTGAAGTCTACCAATACGCACTTGGCCAGCGCGGTGGACTATGGCCTTAACCTTCTCATTCTGAGAGGAGACCCGTGCCCAGCAGTGGGACGATAATGGGTTGATGATGATCTTTGAGGGTGGTTAGATCACCAAGCATCTAATAGATATACCGTATAATACGTCATAATATACACATATAAAACATATTTATGAGTATATCTTTCACTTTTCTTCCATCATAGTGTTGAACCACTTAAAAACGAGGAGTATCGTATCATATATCAAATTACATACGATTACGCTATTCTCAGGCTCGAACAAAGAGATCTAAGAACTTGAAAGTATTGAAACAATGGCAATTAAACTGTCTTTGCTCTTGAAGAATTACTCTTTGTTGCAAATGGCGCTTTTGCAATCGAATTAAAATCATGGTCGTTTTTATTGAAACTCTAATAAAATAAAAACAAATAAGTTTGCATTTGTTTTTCTATAATACCTTTTTTATTCGGCAAATATAGGATCCAACTGAAGATAATTGGCCATTCAGCCCATGGACACATGCCAGAAATTGCCGTTGTTAACCCATTTTGGGCATCCGCACTGTTGGGCATGGATTTTGTTAGTATTATCAAATATTATAGTTTCACTATGTATGTAGACTAGTAACGCCATCTATGTTAAATGACGTGATTTATGTTCATTCTTAATTCAAGTAAATTAGTTCGCTTCAATTCGTTGAAAAAACGTGCCGTTTTATTTATAGATTTCCTCCCAGGTTGAGAAAGTTTAGGAGCCCTGTACCCTTACCGTGAGTATTTACGTTTTGGCAATAATTATGACTGTTTTGGTATTTGTTTACGTATTTGCCGATAAATATTCCAATCAGCGCCCCTAGCGGATTGTATCAGAACTATAGTGTCAGTAACGTAACATTAAATGTCTAAATTGACAAAATGGCGCTTTATGTTTTGTCTCTCTCTTTTGCGAACATGTGAGGCAGACAAAAAGACTTGAGCACTTACTTATTATAGTCTACTGAAGCAAACGGAGCAGAATAATGGATTGAGTAAACTTAAAGTAAAATTGTGGGATGTTTTGAAAACTCATGGTAAGGGTACTGACCAAGTGCAAACTTCACATACCATTTGATAACATTTTTCTTTAAATCTCTTAGATATACAGATATACGTTTTCTTTCACAATTAGGGCAATCTATAATTAATGAAAAATCCGGGGTGCCTGAAATTCGAACGCCAAAAATAAAATTGCACGTTAAGTAAAGACAGTAAGTACAGTGATTACATATTTTGATTTCACAGAAACTTTCTACTCGACGCCAAGAAATGACATTAAATTGGCATTTAGCATTTATGAGTAACGAAATAAGGTTATTCTAGAGCCCAAACATTACTGCCATTGGTGAGTTCCGTTTCGATTCCGACTTGATATACGATCGGAATCTGGTTTCCCGTACGGTGATTACCATATGGGCTGGGAACTCAGACCGCTTCAAGTCGGGAACAAATCGCCTCCATTCTCATAAACATAAACTAGATTTAGTAAATGCGAGAGCCTACATAGAGTTAGTAACTAAATAGATTGCAATTTTTATGTCCTGCTGGGCTGGATATCTGCCCATAGCTGGGGTAAGGCTGTAGTGTACTTTACCACACCGCTCCAATGCACATAGGTGGAACAGAAGTGTTGGATGATTTCAAACCGCCCAAAAAGCCTTCGACAAGGTTTAAAGACTATCCTATGATAACAGTCAGAACAGATGGCTCAACATGTCCTCCGAATAAAATATTGCTACTAGTGGACACCCATCCAACTTCCGACCTCACCTGGCAATGCTTAACTTATTAGATCGGTTGAGTTACATAAGCCGCGAGGCTTTTTGCGATTTTATTATTTGCTTAGTAACATACCAATCAAATAGGTCGTATGTAAAGGTACACACATAAACTATTTATATTCCAATTCACATTCTTAGCATATTTAAATAGCAATAAAACTATTAAGTATCGGTAACTCATTTTGACATAAAGCAGTAATTTCCTATAGTTACTATATAGTAAAACAGTGTAATCAAAATCTAGGCACACAACATAAAAGTTGCATCAGCAAACTTTGTAAACCTCATTACCCACTTCAAAATTGCGTATGTTCATTAATTACGCGTATAAACTTTATGGAGACGCAAATTACTTTTTTCGAGTAATTTTATTTTGTTTTCAATGTAATAAAAAGCTGGTATTTTCAAGAGTCAAATATTTTATTAACTCAAATATATCTTTACTTAAGTTAGACTATGTTTATGACATCTACACGCGCCCTTTTCTTTTAGAACTTTTTAAAAGTTCCCATGAAATCGCAGGGAGAAAAGTAAGGAATAAATTAAAGCTTTATGTTTTATAAACATTATCGTAAATAATAGAGATTCAATTCTATTTACTAAGACATTCTATAGCTGCTAGAGTTTAACTAGTTTATTATGCAGACTTTACTTTGAGCTTTACGAGAACTGTTCTATCTTGAACGAGGTTTCTAATGCCAAAATAACAAGGCCTTTAGATACCTTTAACAGTAATATGCTAACTATTTTAGCTATTCATTCTCAATTAAATTTATCAACATTACAGCGAAATAGCTTTCGAAACCAGAAAATTGTCAACCAGTTAGCTGGACCTTTAGGGTTGGTTGTATCTAAAACTTTAACGTCTACAAAAGCCGTCAAATCCATGGTGAAAAAAATAATTAATTGCACCATTTTAATTAACGTTAAAGTTATATCATAACTAACACTTATAATTAATCGCTCGATTTCAATCGGTTAAAGTTACAATTTTTGTCAACTTCCCATCTGTCAACGTCGACTATAAATTGTGGTGACAGTGACACAAATAACGTTAATGTCAAATAAATTGGTGCAACATAGAATTGTTATATTCCATCGCTACCGTCAAAGTTATATTTGAAGGTGGTAGAACCCTTTGTGGTTCGACTCCGGCGGCACCATCGCCACACCTATTTCCGCCTAATATCAGCAGTGTTAGGCGCTGCTGTGTTCCGTTTTGAAGGGTGCGGTAAGGGAGACATACTTTTCCGAGGCGTTCCAGCTTATTACCAGCCGACCTCAGGTAGTAATATCAAATCCTATCTGGGGTTGATTACAGATGTCCATGAGCGGCAGTAGCCACTTACCATCAGGTGGACTGCATGCTCGCGTGCTACTTCTATATTATAAAAAAATAACTTTAACGCAAACTTTAACCGAGCTTTCGATGCAACTCACCCTAAGGCTTGTTAACGTAGTCGAAAGTAGTCTATATATCATGACGTTAACAAAGATGTATTGCTATCGTGAACAAACTAAACTACTTAACCTAAATACTAGAGAGAACGTCTAAATACTTTCAACACTTTGAAATGTATGTAGCTCATCGATGTCTAAAAAGATCGATTGCAACGAGGTTTACTTCTAACAGTAACAGATTAAAACTTAAATACATGTCTGAGTAATAATAATATTATTAATCTGTTAATCTGATGCCAGCCAGTAAACAGGTTATAAATAATGTTAATAATCTGTTTACTGGCAGTTATAATTGCTACTTTAAGGGTTTAATTAATTTGTCTATTGTTTGTGTGGGGATGATATTAATTGCAACATCGGGTTGATCAATGCTGTGTAGGACCGTGAATGGTCACAACGACTCAAATCTTCCCGTAATTCTATTTAATTTCGCATGTAAATTTGCACTTAAACCTGTTCGACCTACTTATGATAAGTGGCATCTGACCTATGGACATCTTTAGGAAGGATGTAATAGCATCTTTAGACTGTGCTATCTGTAATCAACCACAGATAATAAAAGTCTTATTTCAAGTAGGCTACAGATGCTACCTCTGATAACTTATTTTGAAGGTCTCGGATAACTCTCCCAAGCCACACCCTTCAAAACAGAACACCGCAGTGCTTTACTCCTTATTAGACAGACATTATCATACCATTATATAATAGGTATAACATTATAACAACGCCACACCATTCATAAAACCCGTATGGAATCTTTAAACGTAAAATCTATGGCAACGGGAGATCTCTTACCGCGCTAAGTGATCATGTCCAGGGAGCGACCGTGCTCCGACAGTCACAGTTCGGAACTTGTATATGTACAAGATGTTTAGAAAACTTCGATAGCGTGATTCAGAATACTCATGGCGCCATCTCTTGCCGAGCAGCGCGAAGTCGCACAACACTAATCATACTAAATGTATCCAGTAAGTGCTAAAATTAACTCATGCATGCAAATACAAATGCCTTTAATATCTCTAAACTTGTGATTACACAAAGTAACAAATCATACCAGCGCCTCTTACAATTTATTATGAAACCTAATTTAGAGAGCGGCAAAAACGAAAGGATGTCGAAGATAATATTTACTTAATCTGTAATACACTTAGCTTGACATTTACATAAGTTTTCAATTCTCTAGATTCTAAATTGTGTTATGTAACACAATCATAGATTAAAACATAGGGCTGTAGCGCATTGTTAAGTTTTTCGTATAAAATCATTTATCTTCCTTCATATACCAATCAAATTGACTGAAATTTGACATATTTTCAGCTCAATTAATTATCAATTGGTAAATAAAGGTTTATTGTTAACCCTTTGCACCGACCATAGTATCAATGAGTCTATATATTAAGTTAGAAAGCCCTGTAATAAACGAACATACGGACACATAGCGAAGGCTTATTAAAAGGATACCATTATTTCCTTTTACATACGGAACCCTAAAAAACGAAATCAATATTTAAGTCAACCGTTAAGGACCTTACTATAAGTTTAAACACGTACTGTAATGGTTATCGATGTTATGACAACCTCGACCGCACGAACATGTAATGTTAATGGCGAGGAATATATCTGCTAGCTATATTTGAATTCGGAATATGTTCGATCGCGTGCCCGTGACACCCCGTGGCCTGCACGTGCGCACCGGACATGATGCGCTTTTACCTTTATCTACGACGTGGACTGAACTGCCACTAACAACCAGGTCGACCGCATGCTTGTCAGCTACTCCTATTATAAAAAAGCTTAGTCTTTTACTAAGCTTTTTTACCACTTACCCATTTTTACCACTTACATACGGAACCCTAAAAAATAAGTCAAACGTTACTGATTTAACTATAAGTTTTAACACGTACTGTAATAGTTATAAATGTTATGACAACATAGCACTGTAGCCGACCACACGGACATGTAATGTAAATGGCCAGGAATATATCTGCTAGCTATATTTGAATTCGGAATATGTTCGATCGCGTGCTCGTGGCCTGCGCATGCGCACCGGACATGATGCGCTTTTACCTTGCGACGTGGACTGAACTGCCACTTACAACCAGGTGGACTACAATATTGTCTGCTATTCCTATTATCAAAAAGGCCTAGTAAAAGGATCCCATTTTTACCACTTGCATACGGAACCATACAAAAGAAATCAAAGTTGAAGTCAAACGTTAAGGACCTAACTATAATTTTAAACACGTATTGTAATAGTTATAAATGTTATGACAACATAGCACTGTAGCCGACCACACGAACATATCATGTAAATGGCCAGGAATATATCTGCTAGCTATATTTGAATTCGGAATATGTTCGATCGCGTGCTCGTGGCCTGCGCGTGCGCACTGGACATGATGCGCTTTTACCTTTATCTGCGACGTGGACTGAACTTAAATGTATCACTATTGTAAAGATTGCGCTGTCCGTGTTTATGCGCTGGAAAGCCCGGTAATGTCGTTTTCATGTAAAGTTCGAGAAGGAAATTCCTGCTTTATATAAGCTTTTATTTAGATTAGATATTTGATTTGCATTAGAATGTTTGTTTTAAATATAGGTACCTATTGTTTGTATTGTATTGTTTGTTTTAAATAACGCAATAATAAATTATACACCCGTTTGTTTTGTAAAAATCCTCATACTATTGGTAATTAAGAAAAAAACAATATAAAACACTTAAATTACAGTCCGCATTTTCCTAACCATTTTAATTCTTTATTTAGCCACATCTATGTCTATCTAGACTCTAGCTACTAGAGTCTGTTATTAATCTGTGTGTTAATAATCTCTCTTATAAGGATCCATTATATTATTATTATGTTATTTAATTTTGTATTACCTCAATCTGAAATCTCTATAAAATACTAGCTGACTCGTTTTGAAATGTTAAGGGTGAACAACCCTTATCACTTAGGGGCATGAAAAATATATAGCAGCCGATTCTCAGACCCATTGAATATGCATATAAAATTTGATGAAAATCGGTTAAGCCGTTTCGAAGGAGTACAGTAACTAACACGATAATTTTATATATAAGATTATTAGCCTTAAAAACTTATGGTGAACAAAGTCGCAGGTAACACTTAGTTACTTATAAAAGTGTCACGATAATATCCTATATACAGTGTTGCGAGTTATTTTAATTTGTCCCCGCAATATGCTAATGACAAAGTTAATTCGCACTCGTTTTATTCAGGTTTTAAGGTCACTCCGATTTAAGAACTCACACTTTCTTTAGTGAAAATGGTGAAATGTACGGCGCGTGGCTTTTGAATGTAATTTTGATTTTTGAATTGAGCGCTTGAAACTGATTCTCTTAATTTTATTTCACGTTTTACGCTCGGTCACGCAAATTTTGTGGAGAAATTTTATTATTGATACTGTATGCGAATAAGTAATTCGTTAATAATTTGTCTTCTTTATGTCGTATTGTGTTGATGATATTTAATTAGTCCACTTTTCACACTTAAAAGGTGTTTCATTATCACTTCGCGTTTTAAGTGAGTAAGTAAGCCACTTTACTTTATTACATAGTGAAAAATATGAATAGCTTTATAAACAATATAGTATAGTTAGGTATATTTATTTATTTATTTATTTATTTAAAATTTATTGCATCACCTCTAAAAAATGTGCAAAAGGGCAAACATAATGCCTGATGGCATTCTCTACCAGTCAACCCTGGGTGGATGTAGAGAATTTGCAGCAGGTGTTACAAAGCAAGAAAAAAATAGAAAAAAAACGACAAACAATAGTGAAAACAGCAGATATTATAAATATGTATTAGAAGTAAGAAAAAATACATATTAAAATGATTTAATAAGTATATATTATAAAATATATATATGTATATATACCTATATATAAATACATATAAATAAACTAAATTATATAAACCAAATTTATTATATATATAATTAAATAAATACACATAAATAGTAACGACAGGAGATTACGAGTTCGAAGAGGAATTTAAATAATGCTCTCGGACAAGCTTTTTGAACACAGCTTTACTGGGGGCTTTACGGATATATATGACTTCAAATGTAAAAAAGCATTCACTAAAAGAAAATAATCTACAGAGAAAACAAGTTATTTCTTTACGTTTAAAGGTGGTAGAACCCTTTGTGGTTCGACTCCGGCGGCACCACCGCCACACCTTTTTCTACCTAATAACAGCAGTGTTAAGCGCTGCTGTGTTCCGGTTTGAAGGGTGTGGTAAGGGAGACAGACTTTTCCGAGGCGTTCCAGCTTAGTCCTCAGGGGTAGCGGCGCATCTGTGGCCGACCTCAGGTAGGAATATCTAATCCTATCTGGGGTTGATTACAGATGTCCATGGGCGGCAGTAGCCACTTACCATCAGGTGGACTGCATGCTCGTCTGCTACTCTTATATTATAAAAAAAAAAAGTTGCAAGTTATTCTCATGTTTCATTAAGATCTTTTCAGAATTTAAGCTTTAAGACATACCTTGTGTAGACATGATACCTTTCGCTTAATTGAGGATAATACAATCTTTCACACTAGTCACATAACCAACTGCATAAAAAGGAAAAGTACATTAAAAGTAAGCGTTCCGAAGTAATGCTTACATAAAGCTCGTGTGTTAAAAGTTATGTCTGCAAATATCATGAGTAACGAGCTTACTGATACTTTCTCCAGCAAACTGCAAAGTCTCGCTTACAGATTGTTTGCATAGACCATTGTCGATTTGTAGAGCCTATGTTGCACAAACTTTGCCTGCATGTCCGTTTTTATAAAGTAACCTGTTGCAAACAGAACAGGAATTTTAAATAGAGACAGTTATATATGCACGTTTACTCCTAGATAGTAATTTCGCCTGTTTCCCTTACATCCTAGAATGTAGAACTTGCTATAACAACCTAACTGCTTAATCGTGATAGAATCACGAAAAGCTCTCCCAAAATTAAATTCTCTTTAACTCTTTACATTAATAATATAATAAATTAATTATTATTCATGCAAATAAAACTGCTGAAGAATAAAAAAAAAGTAATTCGCAGAATGACGCGGAGGGCCACGCTATCGCCCGGTTTGACCCACCGGAAAGTCTTACATCAAAAGAGCAACGAGATGTATTACGAAGAATATATTCTGGCCCTACGACCGGACTTTCGTTTATCAAAATCTAGTTCCTCACATTGTTTCGAAGTAATTTCCTAGCACTAACCGGGCACATCAATCTCCCAGCATGGTGGCCACTGCTGAAACTAATGAATCTAATGTGCTTCACTCATTCATCTATTTGACGCAAACATTATTTCCGTGGTTGATTAATTACTTTAAATTCAGTTTTTAAAGATATGGTATGGTTAGAAACCATTTTCCTTTAAGTATGCACGTTCAAGTGTAAAACATAGATTGGAAATAAATTTACATCGATTTATTTTATTTCGTTGCTGTCTTCTGGTTTGAAGGGTGTTGAAAGGGAGACATGCTTGTCCGAGGCATTCTAGCTTAATCCTCAGGGGCAGCGGCGCATTTGAGGCCGAGTTTAGATAGGAATCTAATCTTATCTGGGGTTGATTACAGGTAGGCGGCAGTAGCCACTTAATATCAGGTGAACTGCACTCTCGTCTGCAACTCTTATACTAGATTTAAAAAAACTGCTACATTTTAATATAGAGATCGCTCCGTAGATGTAAATTAAATCACCAGTCTTGTTATCATTATTACATTAATAAAATAAAGTGGTCTAAACGAGATCAAATAAATATCAACACCGGTAAAGTAGAATCTCGTTTCCGTGTCAATGTCTTTATAATGTGTTATTTAATAGGTAGCGAACAGCATACAGTTCGCCTGATGTTATTTGATTACTGCCGCGTAAGGATCGGTGAGCAATCTCTAATAGGGCAGATCCTTTCTTTTCTTTTTTTGTTTTCGAGGGGGGAAACCCTTCAAAAGGTACCCGACGACGTGGGAGCGACGCCGGGTTATGTGGGATTTTTACCGCACTAAAACCCCCCCGGTGGCCGTCCTCAGCGCTTGGTGGAGAACTCCGGGATCTCCAATGGAACACAACCGGAGTCCTCCGAGCGCGATGCCCCGGTCGGGCTCTGCCCTGGGGGGAGCACTTTACGCTCCTCCCGCACACCTGGTGTTTACGACGGCATGCGACCACACATGCCGCCGTTCTTCCCGGGATTGCTCTTCGGAGGGTTCGAGCTCCCACTCTTGCCGCCGGCAACCCCGGAAGCCCCCTTTTAGTCGCCTCTTACGACAGGCAGGGGATACCGTAGCCCTATTCTAGTCCCGGGACTACAGGGACAAGGGCTAACCTAACCTACCCAAAGTTGCAGATGCGTTGCTATCTCTAAGGAGTAATTCGCAATGCCTAATGGAAGAGCGTCAATCTTACTATAAAAGCAAAGATAGGTTATCGTAGATGAAAACATTATTTTGTAATTCTTATGAAGACAGTTATAATAACATTGACTGTCAAAAGTTTCCAAATTAAGTAGAAATAGGTGTCATTTGGTATTTAATTCGAATTAATTTTCTAGATAAAAATACTGCAAGGGAACCTGTATTTTTCTTATAACATAGAAATACCCCTAGATGTGTTGCTACCCCTGAAAACTAAGTCGGAACACTTAGGATAGGTATCCGTGGGTGGGGCCACAATCGAACCACAAAAGTAACCGAAATCATACTACATACTTTTTCTTTTATCTACGCCTCCAAGAATAAGAAATGTTATTAACGAAGAGACTAGGATGTGTTACACTTAGTAGAAGACTAGTTTTATGACCTTTTACTACCTGTAACACATAGTTAAACAAGTATCTCTATACTAGTTTAACTATGTGTAGTACTGAACCCTCAGCGTGAGTGTTCGACTCACACTTGGCAAGAAATATTTTTCTTTATAGTAAGAAATATTATTAACGAAGATACCAAGACGTGTTACACTTAGTAGAAGACTAGTTTTACGAGCTTTTACCACCTGTAACACATAGTTAAACAAGTATCTCTATACTAGTTTAACTATGTGTAGTACAGAACCCTCAACGTGAGTGTTCGACTCACACTTGGCAAGAAATATTTTTGTTTATAGTAAGAAATGTTATTAACGAAGATACTAAGACTTGTTACACTTAGTAGAAGACTAGTTTTACGAGCTTTTACCACCTGTAACACATAGTTAAACAAGTATAGAGAGTTAACGATACGTGAAAGAATTTAAAGAGTTGCAAATATTTAACATCGTTAGCGAGTCGTGTCGAACAGGCGGAATCTTTTTACAAAAGTAAAAAGTGTTGAATGGTATGTGTTACAGATACTTAATATACGCTCTGCTTTACTTTGCGCGGATCTAATAAATTATTGTTAAATCGAGTATTTTGTTTGGGTTCCGTACCCAAAAATAACGTATCAACGGAACCCTATTACTAATGTTTAGCGCTGTCCACCTTTCATAGGGATGTATCTCTTGATTAAATTAAATACTTGATTTTTCACAGATTGTACATAGGCACATGTTTATGGACGCTACAACAAGTATTAAAATAATAAAAGGATCCCCATAAAAGAAACGTCTATTTTCAGCGATTTTGGGTTATCTTTTGAAGTGTAGTAGACACTAGAAATGTACATAAAATAAATAATGTACGTAAAACAAAATTAAAAATATAAATGGCATCTAAGAAACATGAGCCTTGACCTGAAACATGTTTAATGCGGCTTTTTTGGCTGATTTTGCTCAATCTTAACAATAATGACAATACATTCTAACGTCTATTTATGGTACGGAACCGTACGTAAGCGAGTCCGACTCGCACTTAGCCGATTTTTTTATTGCACTATCGTATTACTAATCATAAAATTAAGCGTTAGCAGTTTACAACTCATAACTTATTCACTGAAGGCATAAATTACTTTACTTGACAAGGAAATGAGGATGTCATATCGAATATAGGCTTTTTAACGTAATAGGCAACTTGAACCATAGCAGAGACGTAACGGCATTTGAACGGCATTTTATTACCCACGTGTGAGATGTGGAATAAACTTCCTCTTGAGCATTGTTTCTCAAAGTTATTGATAGAGTGTGTGAGCAATAAAGAACTACAGGGGATGGTGAAGAGGTCAGAGAGCTGAGCTGTTGAGAGGGCCAATATGTGATTATTTTAATTTTAAAGAAAGCTAAATTTTTTAACTGTGGTATTTCAGAGATACATATCCGTCATAGGATAATTTTCGCTGACCTATTCCCAAAGAGCGGATGACAATTTTGGGAAGCGCCAGAACATATTACAAAAGTGAGCGGTAGTTTGAGAACCTGTGTCTTGAAGCGTTCTCAGGGCGACGTGATATATGCTTTTCATGGGCAAATAGCTCTCAGAACTTTCCATTAAAGTCGACAACGCAGTTTATCTCTTGATGGCGCGCCGGTTACCATATCGGCTTGCCATACAGATAGTCCCGGATTCGATACCCGGTCGGGCAGATTATTGTTGTATTTTATATTAGTTTTTGAATTAAAAATTCACAGTAAATCCTTATATGAGTATTATTTTAGTAAGAGACTATTCACCGAAACTATTTACTACGCGATAACATGTCTAATTATTAAATTTTTATAAAGTCTAAATCAAAAATATTTTATTTTAGCCTAAAAATTGATGATATGCATTTGTTCTTATAAAGCAATTTAGTGATATTTTTAGCCTTATAATAAAAACAAACAACACTTATCACTTAGGGGCATGAAAAATAGATAGTAGCCGATTCTTAGACCTACTGAATATGCATATAAAATTTGGTGAAAATAGGCAAAGCCGTTTCGGAGGAATATGGTAACTAACATTTAGACACGAGAATTTTATATATAAGATAAATGTCCGCGCCTTTGTCATAAAACATATTAACGATGGGTGGTGTAGAAAGCTCCGATGAATGTATGGCTTAGCCAAGTTGGATCTAGACGAGATTGGAAAGTTAGGTGCAGCCCACACCAACGGGTTGCAAGTGCACTTTCCATGATGCGCTTTCTGATATCAAACGGTACACAATAATGTGTCTAATGCCTTACTGTTCGAAGGCAGTTTTTTGTGTACGAAGGGTTTATAATGTTAATTAACTATGAAGCTTAGCACTATCGACATGCCAGTGGGATGGGCCGGTGCGATTATAAACTGACAATTATATTTTAAGATATCGATATAAATTTGTCGTAGGATTCTACTAATTAACATTTAAATCTATGCGATTTATTTTGAGAACCAGTGATAGCCTAGAAGTTGAAACTCAGCCTCTCGATCGAGGGATCCGAGGTTTGAATCGCAGGGACCTGTGATTATTCAAAGTTACGTGCGTATTAGAAATTAATTATCACTTGCTGTAACTATCAAGGAAAACATCATAAAGAAAAATGCATACTCGAGAAATCTTGAAAAAAAATCAGGTGTGTAAAGTCTATCAATACGCACTTGGCCAGCGCGGTGGACTGTGTTCTAATCCTTCTCATTCTGAGAGGAGACCCGTGCCCAGCAGACAATAATGGGTTGATGATGATTTACTTTAAAAATCCAGAGAGTATTCAATCAACATGTTTAGTACGTTTTTTGCAGTGCAAACATCGTGTGAACTCTACTACGTACAATTTATGTGTAACTGTTTATACGATAAGACATTTCCTTTGCAAAAACGTGCAGTATCATGTCATGTGAACTTAGCGTAAATATATTTATTTCAAACATATTTTTCATAACTACGGCGTGAATATAATTAAAATTGTAAATTTATTTCATTTAGAGCACAGAATTAATTTAGATTTTTTTTTTATAAAAAACTGTACATTTTTTTGTTAAACACTTTATTCTTGAATTCAACTAATAACTAAAAGTACTTTTATTGTATAAATTGAGCACTTTTTGTCGCTGTTGAAAAAAATCTTTAGTAAAAACTACTTAACTTTTAGTTTGATTTGCCATTAAACTCGCATTGTTAGATTAAACAATTTTTATACAGAATAGTCTATTTGTATTTAAAATCAAAAACATCAAATCAAAAATGGATTGCAGAGAAGATACTTTATTGAAAATAACAGGCCTATCTAGACTGACGGTGCATTCAGATGTCCTGCTCAGGCATGTTACTTCAACAAATCATATGGAAGTAAGTGAAGCCGACGTACGCTACGTATTCTTATGCATGGGAAGACATCAAGTAAGACTAAGTAATTACAGTAATTACGATAATGAAATCCCATTCAATATCTATTATGCGCCCGATAAATACTAATTACCTTCGAGTAATTAGCCTAGTCATTAATTATACTGACAACATAGTAGGTACTTAATCTGTACAATAAAATAATATTTGAAATACTAATCGAATTGTGCCATTATCTCTCTGTGGGGCACGAGTCTCACCTTAGAATGAGAAAGGCTAACCATTGTCCACCACGCTGGCCAAGTGCATATTTGAAGACTTCACACACCATTGAAAACTTTTTTTAAATCTCAGGCTTGTAAGTTTTCTCGCGATGTTATTCTACCTCGTTAATACAACTTATAATTAATTTATAATAATCATAAAAATCGAAGGGATGTCTGCATGACAGGGACCCCGAACTCTGGACTCCCAGAGTTAGAAGTCCAATTTCAAACCTGGCTATAATTAATTACTAACTGTAGTGCTCCCGACTTACCCATGTTATAAAAAATAACATGACATACATATCTGAAAATAAGTACCTTCATTGGCGCCATCTGTCGAAAATTGGTCGTACCAACTCAGAAACCTTCGTGGGCTCATGCACAACAACTTTGCTAAAGATCATCAAATGATGAAATGCATATTTTACGACTTCCGATTCCATTCTAATTCTAAGGATTCTAAGGACATACAAACATTCATTTATATATAGATAGATAATAATCGATTATGGAAGCGGAATAGAAGATACCGTTATAAATATTTTAAAAGTCATTTGTATACTGCCATTATCCTGAAATAGGAGCTCAAAATATTAACCACTTAATAGGTTTCATAAACAACCTCTTGTAGCCATTTTTAGCCATGGAAATTTACATTTTGTGTCGGAAAGAGCATTTTTGTGTATACTTATAATTGCAAATTATATTTAAGCACACAACGGTTTAGAATGAAAGGTGTTTTTATTTTTTATATCGGTACTTATAATTTACATACTGGAGTGCTTAATTCTGTTTGTAACTGGATATTTTATGTGAAATTGCAAATACAATGGTTCTTATGTAAATTACCGTCAGATAAAATTTAAATATTAGATGTAGAGGATCTGATGTAATCGTTTAAGTAGGTATTATGGAGTCCATCATTCAACTATATAAAAAATATATATATGAACTATATATAGAAAACTATATAAAAAATAACTGGTAAAAGAAAATAGTACCTACTCATTTTTTTAAACTTATATAAATTATGCTTTTCAATACATTTCATATAACACACACACACACACACACACACACACACACACACACACACACACACACACACACACACATACATAATCACGTGCACACAACAGGAAACAATCATTTGTATGCAATACAATATCACTTCCATTGGGAATGGAACCCGGAACCCTGCAGCAGTACGTGTCAGAACTGTAAGTGTCTACACTACTGTTTTTACAGGACTTTTTGTGTTAAATAAAAGAAAAAAATATAGAAAGAAATAGGATGGTCTTCATAGATTGCTTTGGTTTATTTGTGTAAGGCGCCCCCGCTGTGAACTCGTGCCCGTGTCGCTGTTAGGGATGAAACGATGTATCGAACTATTCATCATCATCATCAACCCATTACTGTCCCACTGCTGGGCACAGGTCTCCTCTCAGAATGAGAAGGATTAGGCCATAGTCCACCGCGCTGGCAAGTGCGAATTGGTAGACTTCACATACTTTTGAAATTTTTTTTTACGATTTCTCAGGTATGCAGGTTTCCTCACTATGTTTTCCTTCACCGTTTAAGCAAGTGATAATTAATTTCTAATACGCACATAACATTCGAAAAATCAGAGGAGTTACCTTTTATCGCCAAAATATTCAAATATTTTATTTATTGTAGATATATCAATAAAATAGCATGATATATACGATATGCATAATTGTTTGTTGATGTTTCAAAACCTCGATAAAATAATATCGACATTTTCAAAAATGTGCATCCCTAGTGGCAATGACGATCAGTATGGCCGCTGAACATCACTTGGACAAAAAACTGGTCAAGCACGAGCTTTATTCACGCGTGAATGGTTCCGTAGACCCAGCGTCTTGAAGACGCAACCTTATCTAAATGATATTACTTGTATTATTTCTAACCTTAGTGAATTGTTTTTCATCTCAATTAATTTATTTTGTAATATTTTTAAAATTAGACTGTTAAAATATAAAACCACTTTGTAACAATGGTTATTAATAGATTTTAAAAGTTCCAATATACCTTATTAAAGTAAAAATATATTTTTTTGTTTTGTTATATAGCACGAGAGCCATCTGTAGCATGAAAAGGTAAATGCAATAAGTTTGATAAAGTGTCATTTGCTATTTATATACGGCGTGGATACTGTGAAATTCGACGTGACAAATGTCTATAGACAGATCTGACAGAGAAACCTACGTCTTTGTATTAAGATGATTTCCATTCACTTATAAATATGATGATATGTAAGTAAGTAAGAACACACAAAATACTGCTCCAACATTAGTGATCAACAGTATTTATTTATATATTTTAAATACCACAACTTAAGCGAATGATTCCATAATATATGTGCTTTGATTTATCAGTATTTCCAAATATATTATTCACCACATAAAAACAGATAAATAAGAATTAAGTATATAGGAACTGTTCTTCGTCACCGAATATAAATTAGGATAACAATATTTAACAATGTCACAAAAGGCTAGATACAGTTATGTTAACTCCTTACCATTTGTCCAAAATTATGTATGCATAAGTGTTCATAAATTTAAAGATTTAAAAGATATACAATATAATATAATGTTATTATTATATCCTTTATACTGTTATTGGACATAATAATAAACAACATGGTGAGATAAAATCATTTACATACATTTCGATAGCAATTTATGTGTTTAATAGTTACGAGCCAAATAGGATAACATAACAACTCTTTATGGAAATACGATTAAATTAATTTATAGAAGCAGTTGTGGATTAAAATAAAAAAGCGATTATCTAAAAAATAAATAAAATTAAAATAGGGATGGTGATTCTTTAGAAAAGACAAATTTGTAATCGATACACAAAAATATCGAAGACTAGAGATTGGAAATAGGTATTTCTTCTAAATTGATCTCTAGAATTATATCAGCGAAAAGGTCACGTGTCTTCTTCGCCACTTAGAAAATTGGAGAGCAAAAAAGAAGAGATGGACCCGAACAAGTGTTTATGTGTCAACAAGAAAAATATTGACCACAGGTATCTGAGATCGATGTGCAATTCATTGCTTAGTACGGATAAAAATATCAATATTCTTACTCTAAATAAACGATTCTTAATAAAATTAATCAATCTCAGATAGACATTGACATCCCTACTTTAAAAGACAAATATTTGCCACTTTGCAAATCAAATGAATAGTTTAGAGCGCGCCCACGATCGATAATTGATGGTTGCATAATGAGATGCAACTTTCTAAGCTCGGTCTACTTTAGATTTGTCGTACATTTCCGATAGTCATATGACTTATCACTTGGCGCATCCTCTCACTTTCTTACGCGTGGGATAAAGCGTCCGACATGTTGCAGCCCAATAGTGAACTGGGCATTGCGCAAATAGTCTGATATTAAAGAAGTTATTCAAAGTGTATCTTAACTTGACGGTAAATGGTCATTGTTAGTCAAAGAGATATCCATTCCTAAGTAAGTAACTTAACATATCCGAGGTCAATAAAAATTACATAGCTGACCTTCCAAAGTAATAAATACTCGAACCTAGGCGCAGTTGATTGAAGTTGCTTCGTTGTCCTTAAGGAGAAATCTTCAATGTTTAATAAAAATATCTTACCATTATTCACGGGCAATATAACAAAATTACCATTACTGGTAACTTTACATTTGGACCAAATTTACATTTGGACAAACAGAGCCCAAAAACAAAAATGAGCGTATGCGGATTATTGGAGAAACACATATAGACATGGCGTAAGTGACGCCTCAGACACAAATAGTTCTACTATTTAAAACATTAGTCAAGCTAAACATTTTCATCAATCGCATTTCAGAATGAATTGAGTCTAGCAAACACATTAAATTAAGTCCTCATTATTTATTCATAAATTCAATACACAAATATTATTTAGACTGTTCATAAAACGTTCAAATATGCTTTCCTACGACCACGTGATACAAGTTGCTTTTATGATCCGTTCCATTGTGAGCTTACTGCCCAATCCGACCACTTTTACTTTTCTCGTAAGATGAGAATGTTGATAGACGGCTTAGTATGACCTCATCTATCTACGAATACGCAATTTACTTACTCCGTCGTAAATTAGAAGCATATTCCGGTTCAAGTTTCAGATGTAAGAGTAGAAAAATACAGGATTATGTAACACGATTACATGATTAAGTTTTCCATCATCATATAATATGTAACATGTAAGTCATATTTACATCACTGGTATTACATTTCTTTTCGATTGGGTTCCATTTACATACGTATGTACTTATCAGTTACCTATTTACTTTATCTACGATACCTACATAATATGGAGATCAGTCACATTAAGAAATATTAAGTAAATTCGAGTAAATTTCGTGTAAGTACCACTTTATTGAAACTCTTCTATTGTTAATATGTATAAACAACTAACGTGTTTTTCTTTCATATATACCCAAACATTTATTTTAAGTTAACGATTAGCAGTGTAGTTAGCAAAATAATCATTTATTTTAAAATACAAAAGAGCAATTAAAAAAGCTTTAACTTTTAGAAAAAAAACTAAGCTTCTTAATATGTTTGTGCTAAATAAGTTCTTTGTGTGGTATTGTGTTTGAATGTAAAAGACAATCTTTTAAACAAACTTAAGTGATATGAGAAGTCTAGATAATTACTTTGGAACGCAACTCTACCAAGCAGCTTCAATTAGTGGATGGTACGTGTTAGAGGCTAAACGGTTTCAGATATTCTCTGACCACTCATGAGAACTCCAAAGTTAATAATAAGTTTTGAAGGTGGTAGAACCCTTTGTGGTTCGACTCCGACGGCACCACTGCCACACCTATTTCTACCTAATAACAGCAGTGTTAGGCGCTGCTGTGTTCCGGTTTGAAGGGTGTGGTAAGGGAGACAGACTGTTCCGAGGCGTTTCAGCTTAGTCCTCAGGAGTAGCGGCGCATCTGTGGCCGATCTTAGGTGGGAATATCTAATTCTATCTGGGGTTGATTACAGATGTCCATGGGCGGCAGGTGGACTGTATGCTCGTCTGCTACTGCTATATCATAAAAAATAATAATTATAATAAGACGCGCGCTTAACAGATCTTCGAATCCACAGAAATTCGCACAACGCACCCATCCGTCTCCCGATCGGACGCAACGTTGCTCAACTTCATAGATCACAAACGCAAGACGCTCTGCGCTGTGGCCTACAAACCTCCAAATAGGAGCTAGTGTACAGCAAATGCAATTGTACCGTCAAGAGAACAAAGTGATAGAACAAGTCAACGAGCTGTGATGTAATGATTGTCCTCCACAATGGGCCTTTTGTGCGTACATCCTCGGTTCCGCTCGCTCACATCTGGGCACAAAAGAAAAGAATTTGCGATGAAATCGTACGCTGCGGTGCACCAAAGTACTATCCAAATAATACAATTGAAGTGTCTGTCTGTCATTTTAAAATAAACAACAATACAATACAATTCCTTTTCAATGTGCGCAATTTGGCGAAAGTTATAATAAGTTTATTTGCAAATCTTTGTTTTTTAGTCTGATATTGGTTTATAAGGTCTATCTCACACTGTTATCATCTATTTAACCTTCAAAATATTCAGGGTGTCGGAACAAATATTTAAAACGCCATGTCACATGACATAATTTCGTTCATTACATCAAGGATGTAAGAAAAGCAATGTTCTATTTTAATCCCATAACAATTAATTGGAAGAAATGAAAATTAGTTTATTAATATTGTAACTCTTATATTTTTCTCAAATTCACGAGCATATTAAAATTATACACCTCAAGCCTTAACGAAAACATTGTAGGAAAAGCAACATGTCTAGGAATAAAATTGTAAACCTCTGATTCAGTTATTTTGTCAACTTAACTCTTAGCGAAATTACACACTTATTAAATTTCATATTCTACCAAATTGTAATATGACCGTGTCCATTGTACAATCTGTAGAATTAACGGCTGTACGAAAACAAGTGTTTTTGAAACTCGTCTCACACCTCTGACCTCGCTATTCAAACAAAGCTTCTCATTGTTGTATTGTTTTGAAATCTAGATATTGGTATTTTATAACTATTTTAGATAAAATCATATAAAATATGCATGTAAGTGTTATTTAATGCAAACATTTATCTAAATTTTTAATAAACCTAGAAATACGGCGGACTCAGTACCTACCAGATGCAAAACATTCAACGGCGCCTATGGACATTTGCAACACGAGAGCAATTTAGTTACAACTGTATGTAGAGCCATAAATAACACTTTCTACACTCATAGACTCACACTAAGATTTTTCTTTTGACATGAGTGACAAACACACAAAGATGAATACATAAATACACACAATGAATACACCTAGTCCCACAACAAAGTTCTAAATTCCTCACTTAGATATCAGCTGCCTTTTTAAACCTGCGTGCAAGCATAAAATCAACAGCGTGAAACCATATCTACATAATGCGAATAAAACTCTTACACTGACTGACTGACAGCCTAACAGATAATGGATAGCTAAAAAAAATAAATATACATATGAAACTTTGAACAGGATTTCCTCGGTCGAGGAGTACGTGGTCCGCCTCGCACGCTCAATGTATGAACGGGCCATACTCCTATTTAAAAGGGCTCGCGCCTCTACACGATCGACCACCTGGGGGGCGCTCCCGCGGGAACTCTCTGGAGTGGTAACCCCCCACCATCAGGGGACCAACCGTCTCGGTAACGACGCACAAAGTACTGAACCACTTAACAGTGAGGGTGGTTTGGTGGTGGTGGTTGGTTGGAACACTTGAAATTGTTACAACACATGTATTACTGCAGCCGCTATAACAACATTTATATTATAAATAAACAAAAATCAAAATACAGGGTAGGAGGAGATGAAAAATTATTTAAAAAAACTAAAATTTGAATTTTGCCGGTTACTCTTTCCCTAACGAGTCTAAAGGTTACGGGCATAGTTAACTTTTCTAAAGGAAAAAATACCTTCAGGCACAAACGAACATGCCTATCTGATATTGCGAGGTCACTCCCGCTCATGGACAAGTTATCGACCCCAATTAGGAGTAGAACCTTAGGTAGGACCTAAGGGCGATTACAAATGCATTGTTACTTCTGTGTCTTCTGAGAACTAATTAAGATGTCTTATAGTATTTTACTGTTGTCAACTGAATGTCTTCGTTTAATTTCAAAATGACTCCAACTTTAATTGTTTTGACGATGAAGAAACAATTTTTTACAGAAAAAACTAAAATATAAATAAAAATTGAGTAACTCACACTTAACTAATGATATAGATTTCATTTACACATTTATCTCTAACGCGTTTTATTATTAATAAATCTATTATTTTTTACCAACAAAAATAGAAATTTTACTATTTCTTGGAGCAACATCAATTTCTGCCTCATAACAACAGTGTTAAACTCTGCTATGTTCTGGTTTGAAGGGAGGGAGACATACTTTTCCGAGGGTTTCCAGCTTAGTCCTCAGGAGTAGCGGCGCATCTGTAGCCGACCTCAGGAATATCTAATCTTATCATCAGGTGGGTTGTAAGCTCGTCTGCTACTCCTATATTATAAAACAAGCCAGTAATTGTCAAATGTCGATGTTTGGCAGCAAAACCTTGGATAGATAATTAATCAATAACGGATGTAAGAGAAGAGCAGTGTCTAATAAAACTAATAATTTGGAAAAGATTGTTACCCACAAGTTCTTACAATTATCGTTCTCATATTGCAAGCACAAGCATGCGATACCAAGTGCTTTACATGTTTTTATATACACTGACGAATGTACACAAAAAGCATTCGTTAATATTATAAAACAACGTTCCATTTACCAAATGCGAGCGGTTAAAAGTCCATTTCCGACAATTACTCGCACGATTTCATACGCCGATAAATATTCCCTCGCATGTGAAGCTTCAGTATTAACTCGAAACTTTTTACTAAGATTATTAGGAAGTAAATTAAAATGCATTGATATCGACTCTTGTCGTGTTCAAAGCAAAGTGGTATTGTTTTTTACCGGTTAACACTTAAAAACTGCTATAAACTTAGCCTTTTCAAATTAATAGCATTTTCTTGTAATGTTTTCAAACCTACGTATGTATATATGACTCATTCTTTGACTAGCCCTGCAGAGTAAACGGCTTGACGGATTTTAACATATGAAGTTTCGTTGGATTCGTCTAAATTGTGAGAGGGAGGGAGTTAGTTGAAGTCTAATTTTTTTGTTCCGTGGTCAATCGGGTTTTTTGTTTTTGTTATAATTCCTCTAGTTAGGTTTTACATGTATACTAGAAAAAGTACTACCATATAACATTTAATTTTAAATCTAGATGCATGTTGTGCGTCCACAAAATTCAAATGCAATTAATATTCACATACTATGCCATCCTCCAATTACACTAAACATCTTCCGTAATACGTAATTATTTTATACTTACCTTGCATTTATGCACGAGATTAACATGACTCTACATTACATTGTGTACCGCCATCTTCTAATTACTTTCCTAGAATAAAATGCAGCTAAGCTATGTGAACCCGGGACTCATTTGTGTCTGAGTTTGTCACAAAAAAGGAAAATGTTGCGTTTAACACTGTATATTACCGCTATAAAGCGAAGTACTATACAAGATCATACTACATAATATGCAGTGTGAATTATTTATAGTAGGCGTGGATGGTGAATACGGAAAGTATGAGGAACAGTGAAAAACGCTCTAAGAAGTTACAGATCTGATTTTGATAAAGTGAATCCTGTGTGATTCGATTTTAATATATATATTCCTTGTAGAGAATTGATTAAGATCATTTTGGAAAATACATCCCCCGTATTATTGCGCTATTCGATAGCTGCGCTAGTGAGGATGCAATTCTTGGAAGTAATTGTAGATGACAATCTAATAGAAAATTTATTTCTAACATTAAAAATTTTATTCTTACATTCTCACTGATAGATCAGGTAGATACTAGTACAAATGTATATACTACATCACATGATAGTACTATAAAATCTTACAAAATCTTTAGCAATAGCAATAACTGTAAGTGCCTAATCAGTGTCTATTGATAATAATTTTAATTATCGTCATAAAATCTGTTTTCGTAAAGCGAAAGTATGATTTATTACAACTAATAATATTTATGTGAGTTTAAGTTATTTATTTAATGAACCTTTCACTTCTAGACTCAATTTACACCGAAAAACATTTTGATTTTAAATCCAAGAATATGTATTGCATGAACAGACTCTACTCTTAGCTGTGGTTGAAACTTTCAATCGGGGATATCGACTTTTAAACAAAGTTCGAATCCTTGTGATTTTTTTGAAATTTAACTGTGTAAATCATTTGAGGAAACATATACTCCTGAGAGTTCTTCAAAAATAAAAATATATTCTTAACGATATGTAGAGTCTAGCTATCTTCACTTGGCCAAAGGGGTGGATATAGCCTAAACCCTTCACAAAACAGAACCGTGCCCAGATGGGTCAATAAAGATAAGGACTCTATAATATGACTAACATTGTAAAAGTTTTATTTTTTTTATACTATTGGAGTAGCAGAAGAGCATGCAGTCCACCTGACGGTAAGTGGCCACTGCCGCCCACGGACAAGTGTAACCAACCCCAGATAGAATTAAATACTTCTAATTGAGGTCGGCAACAAATGCGCAGCTACCCTTGAGGACTAAGTTGGAAAGTCTCGGAAAAGTATGTCTCTTTTACCACACCCTTCAAACCAAAACACAGCAGCGTTTAAGATTGCTGTTATTAGGTAGAAATAGGTGTGGCTGTCGTGCCGCCAAAGTCTAACCAGGTTCTACCACCTTTCCTCTTTCACCTTTATACGGTACAAATTACAGCCATGTTCGCGTGTTCTTAAATCAACATTAATGGAGTCATTCCTCGTCGCCTATCGAATACTAAATCATTTCTCGCCTCCAACATATTTTCATTAAGACAGATCCGCGGGCGTTTGCACCCACCGTAAATAAATTAATAGTCAATCAGAATCCAATCAAAAGGAGATCGTCCCGCTGATATCTTCATATCTCGCCACACTCGGGTACAAGTGGTTAAATCAGTGGCTCTCAATCTTCTTCATGTTAAGACCCTCGTATTATGTAAAAATATTTCGCGACCCCCTACTCTCTGTTGTTTGTAAATTGTATTTTATTACATGTCAAATAAGAAATCCGCTGATAATAATGTTTATTTATTTTCATAATGAGATCTTGGATAAATATATAATTAAGTACCTATAAAAACATTATTATATAAATAACAAAATAAATCATTTTTTTAAATTCAAAATAGGTTCTTTGCAGAGCACTTTTTGAAAGTCAATACAACCACCACCACTTCACAAATTGATTCGTTATGGAGAAGAAGTCGACGAAATAACATCTTCATAATTCCTTTAATACTCTTAATCGTATACAAAATGAAATGTAGGTAAATTGTAAATAAAGCATCGATTCGTATTATAGAGTTTACATTGTTTTCATTTTTATTGAGACTTCACGAGCTTCGCGAATCTCGACCTCCCAGGGGGTCGTGAGCTACACTTTGAGTAACACTGGCTTAAATTAATCAAGTCTATTTGCCTCGGTGCGGTCCTTTTATGCGACCTCCCGTTCATCTGGCAGTAACATGCTAGTGATGTACCCGACAAATAATAGCTATTCAATTTCGAAATAACCTATTTGTAACCTCATAAGCTAATCTATGTATCTTATTGTATTGCAGGAACAATTTGACATTCCGGAGCATTTTTTTCTGTTTGGTATTTGTAAAGTTTGTACCTACAACGCAAATTGAACATGACCAAGCCGTTTTATAATTATCAATCGTGTTACAATTGCCAGAATAAACTGTGATTTAAAATTAAATTGAAAATATAAGTTATGCTTCTCCCATATTTAGACAAATCCAACGACACTTGTTTCAATCCGTCAAACCTCTTACAATTTAGAGTCGTGCCAAAGAATGAGACATACTGCATCATCATCATCAACCCATTATCGTCCTACTGCTGGGCACGGGTCTCCTCTCAGAAAGAGAAGGATTAGGCCATAGTCCACCGCACTACCCAAGTGCGTATTGGTAGACTGCATATACGTTTTGAGATTTTTTTTTATATATCTCTCAGGTATGCACGTTTCCTCACGATGTTTTCCTTCACCGTTTTGACAAGTGGTAATTAATTTCTAATACGCACATAATTTCGAAAAATCAGAGGTGCGTGCCTGGGATTTGAACCTCGGTCCCCTCGATCGAGAGGCCCAGTTTCTTAACCACTAGGCTATCACTGCTTGAGAGACATACTTACATATTCGAAAATCATTACTCTTCGCACTCATGTAAAAAGTTACTAAAATTACGTTTAATACTACCATCAGCATATAACGCATTAGCATGCATATAGCATGAAAGTGCATAAAATAACAGGCACATCACTATTACTTACGCTCTGTTTATTGTCTGCAAGTGCAAGGTAACTGTCGATGTTAAAGCCGTCGTAGGAATATAATTATCCACGATTAATAGATGAGAATTACGTTTATTTCGTTTATGTACGGTTTTTAATTAACCAACTCACTGTTTAATATGTATTCTAAACTGGTATTTTAGCATATATAATTTACTTATATGATAACGTTTTATATTATGTAAATGAATAAATTACCGAATAAATTACAGACATAAGCCACATCACACATATACCGTTTATTGTCTTAATTTAAATTACACTATTAGGTATATTAATTTAAATAGATAGGTACTTATAACTATGGAAGGATGGACTTATTTAATTATGATAAATATAATCAGGTTACTTCATTTTGCGTGTGTTTAATTGCATAATTTTAATGTAACCAGACGAGCATACAGTCCACCTCATGACAAGTGGCTAGTACCGCCCATGGACATCTGAAATCAACCCCAGATAAGATTAGTTTCCACCTGAGATCGATATCGGATGCGCCGTTACTCGGACTAAGCTGGATTGCCTCGGAAAAGTATGTCTCCTTTAGCACAGCCTACAAAAGCCTAACATTGGTGTTATCAGACAGAAACAGATGTGGCGCTGGTGCCGACGGAGTCGAACCACAAAGGGTTCTACCACCCCCTTAAAAGAGTGTTAGTTAATTTTTGTTTCAACGAAATCCCGCATGAAAAAGGCAAATACTTTCGAATGACACCCATACATACATAGGTAGACATCAATTTAGTTTTCATTTAGTCTCGTCCGAACGAATAAAATAAATAAAATTAAGTCTAAACGAGATTAAATTACACGGGAATACATCTACATTAAAATCTTTAAATTAATTACCACAATTAATCTCCGTATGCAAAGTGGAAGGAGCCCTTTAAATAATTATAACTGCGTCATAAAACTTTAACCACAGTATAAGGATATCCTTATACTGTGCTTTAACGCTGCTTCTCGCTACTCACTCAGGGATGCAACGATATATCGACAGTTCAATAATATAACAATAAATGTCAATATTTTAACAATATTAAGCCTTATACCGATATGATATTATTCTATCAATAATAATGGTTTTTAATAGTTTAGATATTTATATAATAAATAATAAACCTACAATAAAAAAGATCGTCAAAATTATACATTTCCAGCGAAAAAAAGGTTCTCAAGCTTAAATAATTGATAAGAAAATTCCATTTTCGATATATCGATAATATCGAGTCAAAATATTAAATATCATCGAAATTTTCTTCCTGAAACATAAATATCGATATTCATTTGGATATTTACACCAACTTGAATCCCTATGTCCATTGTAATCCATTATAACGGTCAACATTTGAATATGGAATTATTTTTATTGTAGTAACTATAATAATTTAATAACTGAGGTAGGCTTTTACATGTATTGCTAAATCTTTAGATAGTAGCGCCACCTCAGAAAATGTAGTGCTTGTGTGAAATGCACAGCAAAAACCACAGCTAATAGAATAATGAGCAACAATTTAATAATCTAACCTCAGTAGTGCCAGCGATTAACCGAATGTAAAACAATTCTGTTGTTTATGTCACGTTAATAAGGCTGAAAATCCTTCGCTAAGCTGTTGGCTACTAATAGTTACTAATAGTGATGTGAAATTATCTTAGTTTTTATGTCAATCGATCACTGTTATGTCATGTTATTAGTATTTGTGTGCTCATCCCAGTACCCTTAGTATGAGTTTTTACATTTTTACAAAAATGACTGTTATTGTATTCATTTACGTATTTGCCCATACATTTTCAATCAGTTCTGATACAGTTCGCTAGGGGCGCTGATTGAAAATATATGGGAAATACGTAAACAAATACAAAAACAGTCATTTTTGTAAAAATAATAAGAAATTCGTATTGAGCGCTAGCTTCGACTTACCGTATAGACCTAAAAGCTGGACATTGTTTTTTAATAGCTGAATATACAGATTAAAAATATGTGTTTTTAATTAAATTCAAAAATCTTTTTAGCTAAGGCGTTTAAGCCTACCGACAGCTGGATTGATCAGAGATGTAAATATTAAGCCGGGCGCAATTATAAAAAAGTGGAGCGTAAAAAATGACTTAGTTCGGAAATCAGCGATTGAAAATTAAAATATTTTAATATATTGAAACTTATACAACACTTCTGTGGATCACTGCTTAATTAACTGGATTATATATTGATAATATTAATTTATTAATACTTTTTTCTGAAACTAATGCCATTTTTTTAGACTAAAAACAACTGTTTAAAATATATCACATGTACTCATGTTTTATCTGTTTAAATGTACACTTAGAAGAAATTAATTTATCACGGAAAATATTTTAAACGAAAACGCGCCTTTTTAGTATACATTGGATTAATTATAAAAACTAAATTAAGTCAGAATCTTCGATTTAAATATATTCAAGAATATACATAAAACACACGATACATATAGAAAATTAAAAAAAGTTTTTCCTTGGAAAAAAAATCTACTAACGCGCCTAAATATTTATCACTTCGAAGACAATATACTTACTATTAATGCCAGATATTTAATGAAAAAAATATCACAATGTATAATAAAATTCCAATGTTTTTTCACTTGTTCTCCATAGATTGACAGTAACATAAACAAGAACATAGAAACAGAATGCTCGTTAGACGCGGGCTGTCAAAACATTGCATAAATTAACCACAATAGACGAGATAAAATCCGTTAAGTGCGAGTTTGCCTCACACGCAGAGGTCCATACGTATAGTCAAAGAACTTCAATATAATTGTAAATGAACACGTAAATTTATAAACAACATTTTTTTATAATATAAGAGTAGCAGACGAGCATGCAGTCCACCTGATGGTAAGTGGCTACTGCCGCCCATGGACATCTGTAATCAACCCCAGATAGGATTAGATATTCCTTCCTGAGGTCGGCCACAGATGCGCCGCTACCCCTGAGGACTAAGCTGGAACGCCTCGGAAAAGTCTGTCTCCCTTACCACACCCTTCAAACCGGAACACAGCAGCGCCTAACACTGCTGTTATTAGGTGGAAATAGGTGTGGCGGTGGTGCCGCCGGAGTCGAACCACAAAGGGTTCTACCACCTTCGATGTCAGTACATTTTCTTTACTACACACAAGTAAAAGAACACACAAGTTAAAATTAATGTAGTACTATACGTAATTTAGTTGTGTTTAAGTTTATAATTATTGGCTTTGTTCAGTACCCTTACCATGAGTTTTTACGTTTTGACAAATATGACTGTTTTGGTATTTGTTTACGTATTTGCCCATACAATTTCTAATCAGCGCCCCTAGCAGATTATATCAGAACTTGGAAATTGTATGGGCCAATACGTTGACAAATACCAAAACAGTCATATTTGTCAAAACGTAAAAACTCATGGTAAGGGTACAGAATACCTATATTGAAGCTATCAATATGTATGTCACTTAAAATTTGGTTTTATCCAGCAAAAAAATACCAACGTACTCAATGCATTGATTCTGAAAATCGGCTTTTTTAGAAAAATTGAGTGATAATTCAGAATTTCGATTTTTCATTGGACGAATGGAACTCTAAAATCATTTATTCCTCTTCATTACCGTTACCCATCAGTTTTTGCAAAGTAAAACATTTCATTATTTGACAGACGGGTGCAGATTATCTTCTATCTCATTAGGCAAACTGCATGTTTTGTGGACGGTTACATAAATCCTAACAAGGTATAACTTGTTCCAATAAATATTGCAAACTAGATTGAAAGGAATTATATTCGTCTCTTGATTATTTTTTTCAATTAGTAAGAAGATCAAAGGTGGTAGAATCCTCTATGGTTCGACTCCGGCACCACCGCCACACTTATTTCTGCCTAATAACAGCAGTTAAGTGTTGCTGTGTTCTGGTTTGAAGGGAGTGGTAAGGGAGACATACTTTTCCGAGGCGTTCCAGCTTAGTCATTAGTAGCAACGCATTTGTGGTCGACCTCAAGTAGGAATCTAATCGTATCTGGAGAAGACCACAGATGTCCGTGGGCAGCAGTAGTCACTTACCATCAACTGGACTGCATGCTAGTCTGCTACTCTAATTTTATAAAAAAAATATATACAAAAAGTTCAACTTTAGGTTATCTGACACACGCCAGTGTGTGAGCCAAGTTCCGAAAAGAACTAGGCGACTATCTTGAAAGTATCTGTTTTGACTCCTCCAGTCAAAAACTATTCAACCTACCGCATTTAAAATGTCGTTATTTTTAATGAGATAATTTCTAAAACTTACTCATGTTACTATTTGATATACATCGACATTTACGTCAACTAAACGGTCGATACATCAAAACGCAAATAAGTTTCTTCTGTAGAATAATTATGATTAAGATCACAATTAGTAAACTATTTCTGGTAAAAGTCGATTGAATTATAATTATGAAAGTATGTGAATGCGGTAGTGCTTAAATTATTAACAGATAGAAGATAACGAAATTCGAATATTCAAAGTCATATCTGATGTCGATCACAGATTTGTGCCAACACCGAATAAATAATTTGAAATAACTAAAGCTTTCACACGAGACTTGTAAAATATTCTACTACCTTGACCTGCACATGATCCTAACTGTTTTTACTACATAGAAAGATCAGTTAACAATAACATACGAAACTTACCGTGTTGTGTCGTGCCCTCTGTAAATAACATCAAATATAAACATGGATCAGTACACATGAATCACATGAACAATTTGAAGGTGGTAGAAGCCTCTGATGATCGACTCCGGCGACCATCTCCACAACTATTTCTACCTAATAACAGTTGTGTTAAGCTTTGCTTTATTATGATTGGAAATGTATGTTACAAAATACATTTTCCAAGGTATATCGGCTTAGTCTTCGGGGTAGCAGCGCGTTTGTGGCCGACCTCAGGTAGGAATACAATCTTATCTGGGGTTGATTCCAAACGTCTTCTGCTACTCCTATAGGTGTTATAAATGAAATAAAATGAAATATATTTATTTTGTATAGGCCAACGGCGGCACTTACAAATTGTCAGTTACAATATTTTCTTAAACTACTCGTACTACCGGAACGGAACGCGACCTCTACTGAGAAGATCTGGGGGCCTAGCCAAGTTGACATTCTACAGTCGCTTGCGCTGTAGAAACGCTATAGAAACGCTAAAATGTATGAAATTATCAATGATCACGTGATCAAAATAGCGAAGTAGAAAAGTCGTAGCCAAGTTACACGATAGAATAGAACGCTAGCGATTCTACAATGCCCATGTCATTGCTTTTTTCCATACAAATGACAACCTTTGACAACCTTTTGACAACCTTTTGATTTTTTTGTCAAATTTGTTAGCGAAGCGTATTCTAAGATAAATGTCATAGTGAGCGATCGCGCCGACCCTGTAGAAAACGTAAACGCTTATAAAATGGCGAATTCTGTATCAGCTGTTTGTCACTTCACTACGCGCTATCACTGCATTATAGACTTTTAAAATGTATACCTACTTTAAATTTGTTGAAATTTGAATATGGCTCTCTATAACTAGTGTATCCTAAAATATTATAGAAATGAATTGCACAGCCGTTTTTCTATTTTAAATTAATATGAACATATAATACAATAGATAAGTAGATAGGATAGAACTTAGAGTTATTCCAGTGCTTAAATAAAAATATTGTCTTAGTTTAACTGTTTTATTGAATCATTATTAATCCTTCTCATAATAACTTTACTTGTAACTAAACAATTTATTTAAATCTTAAAAGAAAAATATAATATTAATATCCGTATCCTTTTTTTCATTATTATCTCGTGTTTCCCTGCAATCTCCCTGTCTAGGCATAACGCTGGTGGTTATGAGGTTTATTTGTTGAGATGGCATGTATGGTATACACCCAGTGACATACCCATTTATAATTATTGCCTCCTCGAAAGCCGCTCCTACGATGGGAGAAGATCCTGAGTAGCTCTCCTTTTGATGAGCTTAAAAGTGCGGGTGGATTTCATAAGCTCACTAGCAAGCCCATTGGGGTGTCCTTATATGACGAGTATATGATTTTAGTTTATTTGTCACTTCCTCTTTCCCTGTTGTCTCTGCGGCATCAGCTATTATGCGAAGCATTTTCGATTGGAAGCGTTGTGTGATGTCCAAGTTTGAGTTGGATGCGGTTCTCCAAAGCTTAGATCCATATGACCATATCGGTTTTAGTATGACTTTGTAGTAGTCAAGTTTGTTGCTGAGAGACATTCGTGCCATGAGCCAGTAAATTTTACGAAGTTGGACGTCCAGATATTTTCTTTTGGTCACATCACAAATTACATGCAATCGCTGTTACTGTCATTAGTAATATCGCTATAATAATTAATAATTGATTGTGATTAATAATTGATGGTGATTGGTGATTGTTTATAAAGAGCATACAATAATTTGTATGCTCTTTATAAACAATCACCAATCACCATAGTTACCGTTCATAGACATTATTAAGTTTAGTTTTTGCAAATAGTTTTAATTAACAAAATACATGTACTATAAAATATGGTATATTTTTTATGTATATTATGTTGTTATATTTTAATATTACTATTAAATAATTAATCATTACCATGTAGGTATTTTGGCTGGTGTAGAAACCAGACGATATTGTATTTGACGGCTCATTGATATTAAATGTGATCGCTAACCATAGACTTATCGTATATGTAGAATGAAACTTGCTAACGAATAGAATAGAAAACGAATAGAATGCAAAGTTTGTAACATGGCTAGCCCCCCTGGGGGGCTAGCCAAGTTGACATTCTACAGTCGCTTGCGCTGTAGAAACGCTATAGAAACGCTAAATGTATGAAATTATCAATGATCACGTGATCAAAATAGCGAAGTAGAAAAGTCGTAGCCAAGTTACACGATAGAAAAGAACGCTAGCGATTCTACAATGCCCATGTCATTGCTTTTTTCCATACAAATGACAACCTTTGACAACCTTTTGACAACCTTTTGATTTTTTTGTCAAATTTGTTAGCGAAGCGTATTCTAAGATAAATGTCATAGTGAGCGATCGCGCCGACCCTGTAGAAAACGTAAACGCTAATAAAATGGCGAATTCTGTATCAGCTGTTTGACACTTCACTACGCGCTATCATTGCATTATAGACTTTAATTACTTTTGATCATTTGAAAATGTATACCTACTTTAAATTTGTTGAAATTTGAATATGGCTCTCTATAACTAGTGTATCCTAAAATATTATAGAAATGAATTGCACAGACGTTTTTCTATTTTAAATTAATATGAACATATAATACAATAGATAAGTAGATAGGATAGAACTTAGAGTTATTCCAGTGCTTAAATAAAAATATTGTCTCAGTTTAGCTGTTTTATTGAATCATTATTAATCCTTCTCATAATAACTTTACTTGTAACTAAACAATTTATTTAAATCTTCAAAGAAAAATATAATATTAATATCCGTATCCTTTTTTTCATTATTATCTCCTGTTTAGGCATATCCCTGCAATTTTCCTGTCTAGGCATAACGCTGGTGGTTGTGAGGTTTATTTGTTGAGATGGCATGTATGGTATACACCCAGTGACATACCCATTTATAATTATTGCCTCCTCGGAAGCCGCTCCTACGATGGGAGAAGATCCTGAGTAGCTCTCCTTTTGATGAGCTTAAAAGTGCGGGTGGATTTCATAAGCTCACTAGCAAGCCCATTGGGGTGTCCTTATATGACGAGTATATGATTTTAGTTTATTTGTCACTTCCTCTTTCCCTGTTGTCTCTGCGGCACTAGCTATCATGCGAACCATCTTCGATTGGAAGCGTTGTGTGATGTCCAAGTTTGAGTTGGATGCGGTTCTCCAAAGCTTAGATCCATATGACCATATCGGTTTTAGTATGACTTTGTAGAAGTCAAGTTTGTTGCTGAGAGACATTCGTGCCATGAGCCAGTAAATTTTACGAAGTTGGACGTCCAGATATTTTCTTTTGGTCACATCACAAATTACATGCAATCGCTGTTACTGTCATTAGTAATATCGCTATAAACAATAATTTGTATGCTCTTTGTAAACAATCACCAATCACCATAGTTACCGTTCATAGACATTATTAAGTTCAGTTTTTGCAAATAGTTTTAATTAACAAAATACATGTACTATAAAATATGGTATATTTTTATGTATATTATGATGTTATATTTTAATATTACTATTAAATAATTAATCATTACCATGTAGGTATTTTGGCTGGTGTAGAAACCAGACGATATTGTATTTGACGGCTCATTGATATTAAATGTGATCGCTAACCATAGACTTATGGTATATGTAGAATGAAACTTGCTAACGAATAGAATAGAAAACGAATAGAATGCAAAGTTTGTAACATGGCTAGCCCCTGGTTAGAAACTCAGTGGGTTTGTCTTTTTTAATTTTCAAAATAATTATTCTCTTTTTCCCTTTTTTTAATGCCATTACTTTTGCATATAATAAATAAAGGATTAGCTCCAGTATCTTGCTTTACATTTATCTAAAAAAACAAGTTTGTAAACTAGAAAAGAAATAAAAATAACTCTAGTACGCACTATGTATACACAAAACGCAGTGAAAAGAACAAATACGATGAAATAATCGAAGTAAAAGTTTGAACTTATTAAGCACATAATAGTATCTACATCATACTGTTTGTATAAAGGTTATATAATAGTTAACATGCACGTTAATCGCACACGTAACGCATACAAGGAAAGCGCTAATGGCTTCCATGTTGATGGATTGTACACAGCGTAAACTGAAGTGAGAATTTTTATGTTTAACATTTATAAAAGTAAATAGAAGGTGCTAAAATAAATATACGCCTAGATGCCGCATCGCCGTGAAAATTAGATAAGTAACCTGCTTAGTAATTACATTAATATACTCCAGATATCGGAACGTGAAGTATTTACGATATGAAGGCTTCAAATGTCAAAAACATATTTTTAGGGCATTTTGGCTAACGGGAAACTTCATCTTATGTATAACATTCTCGTGTCACAATGTTAGTTACCGTACTCCTCCGAAACGGCTTTACCGATTTTCATCAAATTTTATATGCAACTTCAGTAGGTCTGAGAATCGGCTACGATCTATTTTTCATACCCCTAAGTGATAAGGGTTGTTCACCCTTAACATTTTTTTATTTATATGGCAACACAACGTTTGTCTGTTAGTCTATATATATAAACAGGTATTTTATTAATGTTTAGTATTGTATAACGTGAGGCAGTGGTTAAGAAACTCGTCCTCTCGATCGAGGGGTCCGAGGTTCAAATCCCAGGCACGCACCTCTGATTTTTCTAAGTTATGTGCGTATTAGAAATTATTTATCACTTGCTAAACGGTGAAGGAAAGCATCGTGAGGAAACCTGCATACCTAAGAGATTTATAAAAAAAAATCTCAAAGGTACGTGAAGCCTACCAATACGCACTTGGCCAGCGCGGTGGACTATGGCCTAAACCTTCTCATTATGAGAGGAGACCCGTGCCCAGCAGTGGGACATTAATGGGTTGATGATGATGATGATGATTGTATAACGTAACACTCCTTTGTTTCTTACAAATTTCATGTCAATTTATCAACAACTCCTAATAACTTTATGAATAAAAGGTATTTTTGTTAAGATATTTAAGTCATTAAGCCACGAGATAAAGTGAGTATTTAAAACTCCGTGAATTGAAATATATCCATTTCAATTTCCTCAAAAATACATTATAATAATGCTCTATTTTCTAACAAAATATTATATATAATTAATACTTAGCGATAAAATTGAGTCTCTATATAGGATACATAAAATTACATTCATATAGAATGTATATTACGATTTACATGAATGAGATATGTCCGGTAAGAAGATACTATGATTATATCAGTAATAAGTTCATTTCCTATTCTAAGAACAGATAGTATTCGTATTAAGTTGAATAAAAACTATCTTCGTGGCCGGAAAGAATCATACAGACTTTAATCTAGAAACATGTAACTGCAGAAATAATAACAGGGCCGAATTTGGAGTGTACTACCCCCAGGAGAGAAGGGCCCTCATAATGAAAATAAAAACATACCGTAATTTCGACGGGCCACCAACATTTAAGCTTTTTTTCCAAAAAGTTTTTCTTCACATATAAGCCGGCATTACTTGCACTAATCACTAAATTCTTTGTAATAAAAATAATTTTGTTTCACGACAATAAATTTTGGAAAGACTTGACGTAAATAAATATTTTTTATTCGGATATTAATAAGGGGTCTCTGCTTCATTTCTCGTTAATTGGCAATTTTTAAAAATCTTAACGGAAAAAAATGTATTTTTTATTCAGAAAATAATTACAGGTCTCTTCTTCATATTCCCAGGCCATCCAAACCTCCAAATCCGGCCCTGAGCTAACAATGAAGTCAAGACAGTCGGACATCGATGTATGTTACTAGTTTAACGGCTTATAAACTTTCTTACTAAGCATGTACGGACTTTTGTTCGCAGAGAAGTAATCTTTTACACTTTCTCCAGTAAGCGATGGCTAATGTACGATAGAAATGAAATACAAGTACGTATACATCACGCGTGTGTTGATCTTAGATAGTTATTATGTTGTATTTAATACTGTATTCTCTTGAAGATGACATAAGTTGATATAATGAAGAGGATGGTAAAATACTCGTGGAGCTTATAAGAGCTGCTGCTTTCTGTTGAAGAATAGTGAAGGGTAAAGAATTATGCTTACAGAGGCTATTGACATAGTAACATGCGTCAAGCATAATAGGTACAGTCAGCTGCAGCAGACAAATTTTATAAATTCGTCAAGTAGATTTGACATTTTACGATGTTCATATAATTTTTGTGCTAGTTTTGTTCAGATAATTATGAACATTTCTGTGTTTCCTCTCTTCATTTACTTTTGGAGCTGACTGTAATAAAATTACCAAAAAAATGCGATCAAAAAAAAAAAGTAATGCCAAATTATGATATTACATAAAAATGCAACACTTGTAGTCGAACGTTTTTAAATGCGTTCTCATGCATCACGCATCTTTTATGAAATTCCAGTTAAAATTCAGCTCTAACTTCATTCGGTAGATGTCGGTATGTGTGAATTTTTAGGACGGACTGCTCAATTCCTACTTTTATAACATACTAGCTGACCCGGCAAAATTCGTACAAAAGCTATTTATCAAATATATTTCATATAAAATATAGCCTATGTTACTCGTAGATAATGTAGCTTTCGAATCGTGAAAGAATTTTAAAAATCGGTCCAGTAGTTTTTGAGCCTATTCATTACAACCAAACGAACGAACAAACAAAGTTTTCCTCTTTATAATATTAGTATAGAAAACATTCACACATCTTCGAATAAAGTGCCTTATGTAAGGTCAACAATAGTGTCTGGAGATCACAAGATTGAAGTGTTCAACCGTGTAATACTGTACGGCAAGAGAGTGAAGTTAAACTTGTAGTGAAAGTTGCTGACATTTGCCGATCAGATTATCCGCATTATTTGACCATTTCGTGACCAGAATATCTTATGAATTGGGTTTACTTGGAATGTGTATTTAAATTTTGCCAGAATAAACCTTTAATGGTCGGCTTTCAATTCTATACAGGTTTTTGAACCTAGATGCTATGGAGATAAAAAAGTAACCTAGAAAGTCCCCTCTATATGGCCCCAAAATTGTTTGAGCCGCAATCATCATACATATATATAGCATTAGCTATATAGCATTAAGTCCGCCTTTGTGCCTTTACGTTTCTGTAAGGTTCATAAAGAATAAATAAATAAATAAAACATTTAATATTTATTTATTGATATTAGGGTATATAAACCACTTAGACAATTGCATGCGCTATCACAGACTATATTTTTACAGATACAAGTATGTATGTAATTTTAAAATAATTTAATTTTTAAGTTTATTTAATTTATTTTCCTAGTAAAAAGCATTAAACCATACATATTTTGAACTCGTCCTTAACTGTATTGATTGACATTTATTCCGTTCGTATATTTTATGCAATTAAGTAGCAAACATAATATCACATATCACATATATATATCATAATATCACTTAAGCATTTATTTTCGAAATGCCCACAAAATTAGGAATTCAAAGATTAATTGCTACGATACTAAAAGCCTTAAAAGCCTGTCAACGTTAATATACAACCGTTAATATACCCTACGCATTTACTATGTATACGGAACCAATGCAATCCTTAGATCTTGAAGCCCGCCGCATTCCGTAGACCGGAGCGTTAAAACGGCGATAAAATCAAATTTACCATACCAGATACAAATTGTTTGTAAACAGTTACGTTGAATTATTTCTGGTTAATTCAATTACCATACAATGCTTATTCGTTGGTTCTGCCAGATACAGATCAGAGACATTTCGGTAGATGCTTAAGATAATGGTAATCTGTGGTATAAATGCTTACTGTAAATACAAATAAGTCTCTTAACTTACTTGCTTTAGTTCGCTTTACAGTCGCACATATTTGAATATGGTCCAAAGTAATTTTGAATATGTATAGCCCTTTTACCATGTATCCATACTTATTATATACCTACTGTAACATAGAATGATTATTTTTTACTAATAATACATTTTTTTAAATTGTCCAATACTTGGAGACATTAGATTGCACACCTACTTACACTACGACTAAATCGAGATAAACTGTACCTTTTTATACGAGATATTTCATAGCATATACATATAATATGAGAATAATCTCTCCACAGTAATATTGACCTTTCGCTTTCGTTCCTCATGTATCACGAAAAAAATTATTTAATGATCGCTCAACTGAAAGTTAATGAATCATCAAAGTTTTTCAACAAATAAAACATTATGTAATCCAAAATTATTATCACTATAAAGCATAATTGACTGAAACTTTTATATTACATGCGAAGTGAAATTAAGGAAAGTAAACATACATCTAAATATAATTTCAAATAGAAATGTAAATCTTAACGCATCTGTTATAAAAGATACTCTATTCAAAAGATAGAAGCTTTATCTATTGTAAAAGGAATCGCAAGTCATTAGATTTCATATCGTAAGCTTATTGTGTTGTATCATATGAAGTAGTAAACATATATGAGTTACAATTTATTATCCTTTCGCACGTGGTACGAGTGAATGTGAAAGTTTTATATTTATTTCGAACGGATTGTAAAAGTTTGCATATTCACGTATTTTTCATTGAGTTTATTTGTGTGAAGGTAGAGACATTTATACGAAATGTGTCAACTTACAACCATTAGATATTAATATTCAATACTAGCTGACCCGGCAAACTTTGTACCGTATCAAATATATTTCATATAAAATATAGCCTATATTACTCGTAGATAATGTAGCTTTCGAATGGTGAAAGAATTTTTAAAATCGGTGCAGTAGTTTTTAAGCCTATTCATTACAATCAAACAAACAAACAAAGTTTTCCTCTTTATAATATTAGTGTAGATATCCAAACTTTTCCTATCATAGAAATCGATCTAAATTTGACTATAACTAGTATGCAGAAATTTTTAAATTGATCTTTGGTAGACAAAACATTGGATAAACTGATTATAAATCATAAGTGTTCGTCCCCAGTGGTATTAACGCATCTGTAGCTGACTTCAGAGAGGACTCTAATCCTATGTCAGGTTAATTAAGTTGTAGGTGGCCGATAAATGCCTACCATGCCATGGTCTGCATACTCGTTTGCTACTCCTATAATCTATAATATAAATAAAAACTAAAAAAAATATCTCAAAGGTTCAAAATCTTAGTACTTTACATAAATGTATTTCAACGTGAATTTTTACGTTACTAAAAACTAATTTTAATAAATAATAAAAAAAAACACGACACTACACCTGCAGCAGCACCTGTACATCGATTAAAATGACTCGATTTAATAGCGAATATGAAATAAAATTGAAAAAAGTTTCATGAAAACTTGCGGCAACGTTACAACTTAGTTTTTATAGCGGCTCTACGGCTGTTAGCGGCTATTGTGCTTCGATTTACACATTTTTTACTATCGCTAGACTAGAGCTTTTTGTCCTAAGCTTTATTTGAAATAAGTGTAGGTATTTTTGCATTGTGCATTTTGTGCAAGAAATGGGATTTTTTTGGTTATGTTTTAGGGTTCTGTATTGAAAATAACCTTATTCTTAAGCCTACGTCGTTCTTCTGTCTGACCATTCGTCTATTTGTCTATTTGCCCTACTCTTAAAGGGTTCTGATTTAACCGTAATAGGAAAAAAACAGATTATACTTTAAAAGACATTATAATTATAGTGAATATTTTAACAACTATTTAAATGTAAAGAGTAAAAATATTCCTGGAATCGCCATAAAAAACACAGGTGTTTCAAAGAACATTATCAACCCATCACTGTCCCACTGCCGGGCACGGGTCTCCTCTCACTTCACCATACCTTTGAAATTTTACGTCGGACCCCTCGATCAAACCCTAGCCTAGTGGTTAAGAAACCGAGTTTAGTAATAAAAAATAAAAAAAAAACCCACAAGTATAAATCGGACTAACTGAATCCTGAATGAAAGACATTTTTTGGTAAAAAGATAACAAAAATAAACAGTGCGGTCGTACGGAACCCTTAGTCCGACTCTCAACTGTCCGGTTTTTTATATTTGCTAACTGTGAACATCAAATTCAATCTATTCAGATGTTAGCTTTTAATGACCAAAAAATTTGTAATCTTAGCTACAAAATTGACTTTACGTACACTTACGAAATTTTAAATCCAAAGTAGGCGACAAGTCCAAATCTTGCACGATTTTTAATTTCTTCATTAAGTTGTTTTATTACTCGTGTGAACAAAGTAATCACTTTAAAATCCTTTTAAGTTTATTCTCGACCGCAGTTAATAGGCGATTAAACGAGGTATGTTTTAATTGGTTGTTTTAAGAACACGTCGATCCTTTCGTAAGATTCGATCGAATGATGCTCCATAAATTTTGCAATTGCAATCTTGCAGTATCGAGAGGAGGCAGTAACGCCCACAATATGTCGGTTAAAAATAGATTGACTACAAATTAGACTTTACTTTCTTGTCTATTATTTATCAGAGTGTTGGCTCTTGGCACCATACTGATAAGCAAGTTGTAGTTCTATTTTATTAGTAGTTCTCATGTATTTTATGTTACCCGAGCACTCGAGTCAACCGCCCTTTGAGAGGCGATTAATTTATTTATGACTTAAGTTTTATGACATCATTATCTATACTGAAAGAGCAATGTATTCGTGAACTTATATGCAATTTATTTCTAGTGGATAAATTTCCTATTTTTAACATTACACCGACATACTATCCTACTATTGTGTTTTTTAGGATTCCGTGCCTAAAGGGTAAAAACGGAATCCTATTACTAAGCCTCCGCCGTCGGTTTGTCTATCTGTTTGTAACAGAGTTTTATCCGTAATGGATAGAAACTTGATTTTCTTACGCTGTATATATTACAGTGGTGGCTTCTATAACAACGAATGTCTAAATAACAAGTTGCTAAAACGATATTAGTGAATGAGTAGACAGCCTAAGGAAAACTTCTTATCATGTATGCAAATATCATCTTCTAAAACGTCGATGAGGGGCATTCGTACCATAATAAAATGTTTGTTATTCGAAGATTTCTGTATATCCGATATAAGATATAACTTTATTAGTAGGGTTGCGAACATTTATTAAACCGACTGAACCTGAGCCTCCTTTATCTCAGAAACCACTAAATATAAATTTCTCATTTTCTTCACACGTAATTGAAATATGAAGAATACTAATATGAATTTATATACCAAATGTCATGCCTTTAATTGGAATAATAACGAAATAATAATAATAAATTAAATAACGCACTCCTTGCTTATTGATTATAAGAAACGCCTTCAAAGGCATACACTACGTTTGTATAAAATACTAGCTGACCCGAGAAACAGACAAACGTTGTGTTGCCATATAAATAAAAAAAAAAATGTTAAGTGTGAACAACCCATATCACTTAGGGGTATGAAAAATAGATAGTAGCCGATTCTCAGACCTACTGAATATGCTTAGAAAATTTGGTGAAAATCAGTAAAGCCGTTTCAGAGGAGTACGGTAACTAACACTGACACGAGGATTTTATGTATAAGATAATTGTCAGCCCTAACTGCGGGCCGCGTCATGCCGCACTTTCCACGGCCGACTTACGCATCCGCTTAATCTCCAATTTGATGACCACAACAACAAAACAAAATCATTATAAATATTTCATATACCAACCGTTAATTACAACGAATTGTGTTTTTTATATATTGAAACTTCTTCATTAGTTTTGAAATACGTATACGCAGAAATTTTAAAAATAAGTTTTACAACGAAGAATATTTTATAGTTTAAAAGACTTCTTTATCAGTTTTGAAATACAAATACGTAGAGATTCTGAATTATTCACTTGCTTATAAAATAAATTTTTAACTATAATAATGTGCCAAGTGACCATACGTATGAAATTTTACACACGGGTGACAAGGAAAGTGGTACATAATGCATGGTTTAAAATATGTACCATCATACATATTTGTAGCGGATTGTTGCGAAGTACTTTTAATCTTAACTTAATAGTTTTTAACTAACAAAGTTTGCTGAAATATTTACTGACGAGTATTTTAAATTATACCTAGTTTATAATCAATCTTAGTTACTCAATCCGTATTATAGTTTTATAATAATTGCAACTTTTTAATAATAAAGACATTCTTAATAAACTCATAGTAAATGAATTTCCTCATCTTGAGTAAATAGGTACTGTGGTAGTACACAGAGCTGTTATACATAAGCAGACTCCTTTACATATTTGCATAAAACAAACTTATTTCTCGATAAATAAAGTCAATGACACGTCATAACAATTGAAACAATTGAATGAAATACATAATTAAGGCTTTGTTGATGAGCGTGTACACAATGACGATAATGATGAGCATCACACTTCCTATAACAATGAAGGAAAACATCGTGAGGAAACCTACATAGGAGTTCTTTAAAAAAAAGTTTCTAAAATGTGTGAAGCCTATCAATTCGCACATGGCATGCGCGAATATCACTCTAAGAAGAGACCCCCGCAGTGGGACAGTAATGTGTTGACTTCAATGATCATGCAAGGCGGTCTAAGTTATTTGCAGTTCCGGGTTGTATTTTACTTTAACTAGTGAGTCACCCTTAATCCGCGCGCTAACCTTGCTTAATGGTGTCCTGAGTAACCAGCTTTGGTCTTATTTCACTCGGCACCCGCTGTGTTTCGTAGAACAGCCGCCGTGTATATTGACTACATACGTGTAAGACTTATTAAACGTAGTAGGTTAAGGAAACTCGTAATTTCTGTATGTACTAGTACATAGTGAAACTATGTAGGATCAGGATCCTAAGATTTTTTAGATATTTCAGTTATTTAATTTATACAGGGTATAATAAAAGAAGAATAAGAATAAACCTGAAAAACAAAGAAAGTAGTTGCGGAAGAAATCCGAATATTTGTAAACAAACATGTAACATCTTTAGAAACTGATAAAATGTCTGCTATTAAGCTAGGCAGTCTTAATTATAAGGTCAAAAATCGAAAAATTCAAGAAATGTCATTTCATTTTAAAATCCTGAAAATTCGCAGTGACAGAAACATTTCAATACAACAGTGTCGTGTCTACTGTGTAATTATTACTAGTAGAGGCTTCTTACATATCCAAATTAATGACATTTCACAGTATTTTAAATAAATAAAAGTTCGATTTCATGATACAAGCAATCACGCATGTAAAAGACATCAACGCGCGTATTATCTCACATTTACATTATTATCACTCATTTCATTGGTAGTTAATAGAGAAACACTCGATTCGTAGATAAGGTTAGAATGTATTCGTGTACAACATCGAACACCGTTTTATATTGCTATGGCACCACCGTTTTATTAGGTCACTTTAATGTACGTTAAAGTAACAATTTTAACTGAAGCTACTTAGCGTAGTTAAATACCCGTTGGCTAAATTACCTATATAAAACTTTATTATGATATAAAGTTTATATGTTTATTTTATATATTTTATTTATTATTTATTTAAGAAGGCATACCAACTAAGTACATAAAAAATAATCTAATATTAATAAGACCATAAGAAAAAGTTTTAAAATATGCACTTAAATTATAGGTTTGCACAACATTACATTTTACGTATATTTTGTAAATAAAAGACTTTATTTTAGGTTAAGGTTTATAATCAATCTGTAATTTGACTATAAATGATTAAGTTTAAATAAAACAGTTGCACTGGATTAATTAATAAAATATATGAATGATATTTGTGGTATATTATAACTTTAACTTAAATGTCAATATTACATATGTCTTTATTAATATTATTTCCTTATTTTTTAATTTTGGACATGAGTTAATGCTGAATATAATTTCTGTCTGGTCAGGAACCGATTCCCAAACTCTCTATGGGGCAGAGTATGATGACCACTGAGCCAGATAAATAAATAGCAATCTATAAATTGATTTACATTGCACGATAACATGTACGATCTCGATCATCTCATTATCATATAAACCAGCCTCACCAATAAGCAAACTGTCATGGCAGCGGCTTGCTTATTGGCTTAATAAGTCAATGTCAAACAAGTGCTTATCTTTATATTACTCATGATTTCATTAGTAACTTTACAGGGACCGCCCGTCGCTCTCCGAAGATCTCTGACCTGCATAATCGTACTTCAAAATGACGCTAAGCTTCTTAACAGCGCTTAACAGTTCTCATAGACATGATAGATAACATGTGTGATATTTAAATTCTAATTCCTAATATTGAATCTAAATATAGTTACGTATATTATTACTAGTTACTGATTTACTGTAACGTTTAAATATATCGCTCAAATGTTAAATATAAATATAATTTATTCTATTATGACGATTATTATCCCGCGTGGCGGAGCGGTCACCATGCCGGTCTGACGCGCAGAGGGTCCCGGGTTCGATCCCCAGCCAGACAGATTTCTAAATGACGAATTTAGATTTCTGTTTCTGGGTCTGGGTGTTTGTGTATTTGTCTCTGTGTGTGTTCATAACACCCACGATACAGGGAATCCTAGTTTGGGGCTGTGAGTGTAGAAAGCGTTCTAATTAAAAAATGATTTATTTACTTAAGAAATCCTTATCCTTACTAATATTATAAATCTGAAAGTAACTCTGTCTGTCTGTCTGTCTGGTTGTCTCTTCTTCACGCCTAAACCACTGAACCGATTTTAATGAAATTTTGTACAAAGATAGTCTAAGGTCCGAGAAAGGACATAGGATAGTTTTTATCCCGGAAATCCCACGGGAACTAGGGATGGCAATCTAAGATCGATTCATCGGAGAATCGATACTTTGGACCCAAAACATCGATTATTTTAATCGATATTAGTTAGGATTAAACTATGCATTTGATCTTTAGCAAAGTTGAAGGTACGAATTTACAGTTTAATGTATGTTAGTTTAGTATATTATATTATTTTCTTATAAACGCGGGCGAAGCCGCGGGCAGAAACTAGTATATTATATAAAAGCCAGTATAGGGCAGGACTACTGCCACCTAAATTTCTAGCGTAAAGCACTTCTGTTTACCGATGTAAGGTTGTGAATGCCGATTAACTTTCATTTTGATGTGACATTTTAGTGGCGTCTGTGATTGAATTCAAGTAGAACCTGTTCTATGTAGAATTGGTCACATGCCATCAGATAGACCACCAGTTGGTTTGTCACTCCAGTATTATAAAATGTAACAACACAATTACAACAAAGTTTAAGAGGACTTATTTACGACCTTTATAAATTAAATAGAGACATAAGTTGACTATCTAAAATTATTTGTTAACTTCGATATTTACATATTAATTCATTCAATTATAAAAAGCCCAGTGTAATCAGTGTGCGAGATAAGTCGCATACGCGCAGGAATGCAACACAGCGGTCGCTCACGCACCTCATGAATGATCCACTAACTTTTTATTCTCTCACCGCCACAACGCCGCGATCTGAATTCAATTACAATATTGTAATCTGAATAACAATATATACATAATGTGACTAGTAAAAAGTTTGAAGAACCTTTTGTGGTTCTACTCCGGCAGCATCATCGCCACACCTATTTCTGCCTATTAACAGTGTAAAGCGCTGCTGTGTTCTGGTTTGAAGAGTGTGACAAGGGAGATATACTTTTCCGAGGCGTTCAGCTTAGTCCTCAGAGGTAGCGGCGCATCTGTGTCCGACCTCAGTATCACTATTTGAGGTTGATTACAGATGTCCATGGTCCACTCTTATATTATAAAAAAGTCTAAGAGTCCCTGCAAAGTACCTTAGCAATAGGGCGTAGTTTGGTCGGACCTTTAATCAGATCAAGAATCGGCCGACACCGAATCATTGCAATCACAATGAGCGCACTTGCATACTTTCTCATACTAATTAAAGGCCTGGACAAACTATCGCTCGATAAATGTCTGTAGATTGCAAAGGACCGTTACATAATTATGAAAAAACTCACGTACTAAACGGTCAGATAAATAGCTTTAGGAAAATTTAACTCAGTACATATTTATTACATTTGCATATAAATGCATATTCGCCTCATTTAATACATTAATTAATATACTCAGCTACTAGCACCGAAGTAGCTACGAAGAGAACTCATAAAACGGGATTTAATACGTTTCCTAATCGTATTTACTATTTAGTTTTCTATGTAACTATTACCCTAAATGCTTTGATACGCTCTGGTTAGCTTCAACGATGTAACAACTGATTATCTTCAACATTACGATGGTACATATCATTGTAAGGCCAAGAACACACGGAGCGGTTATCACTCAGCAGTATACTGTACACACGCGCGGACATTAGTTATTTTAAAAACCATTTATATTTAAAGCAACTCTTTATTTTGAACTCATAAAATCGGAGTTTTGTGTCGTAACGGATCCGCCGCGGTTACGGAAACTCCCAGAAACTTATGGAAGACTAATATATGTCGGCCGTAAAGAAATAGATACAAGTTATTCGCCGTATGAAAGAAACAGCAAACAAACGCACACGCCACAACTATAAAACGCACCATGAAATAAACAAACATGTTTTACCTACATTTTCATATACAATGAGTTTTGTACTAGAACTGTGAAAGCTGCTGAAACCGCACCATGAGTACAAAGCCTAAGAGGGACGGCTGGAGACAAGAGATAAAACATTGTACAAAGCAACAACTCGTTCTCAAAGTAGGGCTTGACACACTGCTACATCAATTGGATTCGTAATAAATCGACTATCTGTCATAGTAATTAGTTTATAGTAATTTATTTAACGAGTACTTACATAAAATTGCTACCTCACGCATGCCGCTGGCCATAACTGTACTGTTAACAATTAGTACTTCAATTGGCGACTTGAAGCATTAATAAATTGTTGACTAAATAATTAGTGCATTAATTGGTGGTGGTTAAACATGTTTGTGGTTTAATAGCGGGACCACCGCCGTGACCACCCGTAGTATATGCTAAAACACCCCCCCCCCCCCCCTCAAATAGTTACGTAGTATTAGAGATGGGTTGTAGTACTAGGTAAATTTGGGATCAGGTATGCCTTAAACGTGTCATGAAATGGCGCGACGAGCAAAAAAAAAAAACGGGAACTGTGTCCTGAGCCGGCGCGACGAGCAAAAGCAGCCGATCGTACAACGACGTTATTGTATACGCCTGTAGCACGGATTCTCGTCGACTTGCTTGCTTGCGAGATTTCTCTCGATGAATTGTACTACGTGACAAAAATCTAAGCAAGCTCCTGTGACTTAGCGTGACATTTTAAAGACCTTCCTCCCTAATTTAGATAAAAAACATGTTTACTTAGTACATATTTAAGGAAAAAGAAACATGATTGTTGAATGATGATTGATGATTTGTGAAGTAAGATGTTGGTAGATCCATGGTTGCAATCTAGGTTTGCCAAATATAAAACCGTTGCGTGCGGTTAGCGGAAAGGAATATCGTTGTTCGTGTCTCAAATACTGCGTTTTATAGCAACCGGTTTAAAGTCTATATTATGATGCGTGGTACAATCGAGATGATCTTCGCGGTTTCCGCAGATCCCATTGTTGCAGTTATCTCGTATGTGCTACGGTTATTAAATGGACAGTTGCCACACACGTCCGGTCGGAGGTAATGTAATATTCAGTTATTCAGTTATTTACTCATCGTCATCTTTTCGGCTGTAGTTATATCTTAACAAGTTGACAAATATTTTAACACTATCGTTATTAACCGTCTTCATATTTTTTGGAAGATCCCTATACCTACGCAAGTTTAGGGGTAAAAGTAATCTATCTCATATCTCTAAAACTATATCCCTCAAATGTTTAACGATTAGACGATGTATTCTACCGTTACCAAAAAGAAACGGTGGTTAAGTTATTCTATTGTGGGAAATAAGGATTAAGTAAGTAATTTTCGTCTTAATAGTTTTAGTATTTTTTACAGGCATCAAAGGAAGGTCTGAATGAGAGGCGATTTTCCCAAAAACTACTGATCCAATTTAAATGGACTTTTAATTATTTATTTTGATGAAAATAAATTTATACGCACTTATTTATGCATACTATGAATGTAATTTCACAGTTTAATAAGTAAACCGTTACCAATAAGGCTTTTGTGGAAAATCGATGACCGACCTAGATCTTAAAACCATGACTAATGACTCAAAAGAGTAGAATCACGCACCACTTTCTAAGTAATCTATTTTCATTGGTTTAACATTCTTTAATATAAAGCACTGAATATGATAAAAGTTTAAGAATAAACGTTTCACTCACAATAAAGTATACGTTATTGTATGAGCTCTTTCCCTAAGATTAAGTCATTAGGTACTGTAACAAAGAGATAAAATAAATAATATATAAAGGTATGTAACATCTTGGTTAAATGTATAAACCGCGAGCATTGCCAGTTAGATAAATCTAGCCGAATTAGGAATATAATATAATAATTATTATTAAGTTAAGATTAAAACTACTTTGCAACAATCCGCTACAAATATGTATGATAGTATATATTTTAAACCATGCAGTATGTACCAGTTGGAATGGTGGTACTAATGTTAGAAATTAATTATCACTTGCTTAAACGGTGAAGGAAAACATCGTGAGGAAACCTGCATACCTGAGAGATTTATAAAAAATCTTAAAGGTATGTGAAGTCTACCAATACGCACTTGGCCAGCGCGGTGGACTATGGCCTAATCCTTCTCATTCTGAGAGGAGACCCGTGCCCAGCAGTGGGACAGTAATGGGTTGATGATGATGATGATGATGAGTATGTACCACCCTCCCTCCCTCAAAGGATGCGTGCAGATGTAAAAATTAAAAATATATACCACCATACATACCACCACCAACACGTGTTTAATAATAATAATAATTATTATAATTATTATTGCAAAACAAAACAAATACACAAAAATAAAACTTCTTAGACAGTTCCTCATGACTGAGGGTCGTGACCATCAAGAACAGCCTTATTTATAATGGTCCTCCATGTTGTTCCAAACTAAAACTACGGTACCCAAATACCGTAGCAGCCGTTAATAAGCATGAAGCTGTACTCAGAATTAACACGAGGTACGTGGAGTGCCCTGGTGCCACAATTCACCCTCGGAAACGCGCTCTGCATCTCGAGCGTTTAACAGTAGTAATTACACACACACGTCATTATCACACACACTGCTGCTAAGAGGGTCAATTGTCATTCGTGTGCAAGAAGCTATTATTATGTAGGTGTGTTTACAGAGGTACGGATCGTGGCCACGTGTTTCGCTGTCTTATTATGTTCTCAGATGTCTGTTTAGTTGTCAGTAGCAGCTGCAGTTACGATCGCATGGATTTAGGGCTCGAACACAAAACTGCGATGCGACGCGATGCGAATTCGCAACGCAGAAAATTGCGATGCGAATTGCTGCGATGCGATATCGTGCGGCGTAGCGTCTCTCAGGGTGACCAACAACAACAACCACTGTGCGATGCGAATCAATTCGCAAGTTCTTGCGATGCGTCGAGGGAGCTCGCAGATATTTGCGATGCGACGACGCATCGCAGTTTTGTGTACGAACCCTTAAAGATATTTATTAAGTAATTGGTCAAAACTAAACGAACCGTACTATTATATTACGACACTACTCCTATTAGTTCAATGTTCAATAGTTTTTAAGGGAGGTCTGAAAAAATCTTGCATAATATCCGTTTATAACAATCCCGCGCCGTAGCGGTCACCATACCCGTCTAGTATGCAGAGGATCCCAGGTTCGATCCTCAGAAAAGCACACCTCTAAAATATAAAGTTACATATCCGTTCTCAGACTGAGAACCGATATGTAACTTAAGAAGTATAACCGTAAGTACATATTCTGCGTGTGCGCTTTCCTAATAAGAATGTATTTGAAAAATGAGAAAAACGTTAATGAGAATTTCATAGGCTCGATAAAATGAAATCAGAGCGCACGATGTTACTAGGTCGGTTTTCTATACAAAGGCACAGATTTCTCGGCTCCATGATCTATACCATCGTTGAGAAAAATGTTACAGTAGATAGTTTATTAACAATACGTCTTTAACATAACGAGCACCTCATGCGTAATGTGTGTACCGTTTTTTGTTGTAATATAAAAGTAATCAATAATCAGTGTACTTTATGGTAAACGGCAACCGCCGCCCACATATGGAACTATAATCACCCAGATGGAATTAAGAAAGAAAGAAAGAAAGAAATAACTTTATTACGTAATGCATTGTACACACATACATAGCAAGGACAAATTACTTTAGTTAATTACAAAATAGTGGGATATAGGTGCATAAAAACTCAAGATACATAATAAGACAACACAACCGAATAAAAATACAATAGTTAATTAGGTACGTTACATCATATATGCTTGTATGTATACATAATACATTGCATACGGAAAAGGCACTCACTCAGCATTGATGTCATGGTGTGTTGCACTACGGCGCTGATTTGCAGTGAGCCCATAAATTAGAGTCCGCATATGACATGCTACCCCTAAGGTTAAAGTATGTCTTAAGTATCTCTCCCTTACTAAACCATATCCTTCAAACCGGAACACAACAGCGCTTAATACTACTGTTACACCTAAGACAGAAAAAGGGAGGTCGAAGCAAGAAGAGTTTTACAACTTTTAAACATAGTCTATAAACTATGTATCTTCCCATAGACGATCTAAGTCCGTAACTAAAGAAACTTGTTATGCAAATCATGAACAAAAACCAATAACTATGTTGTTATGCGGTCATGCTCATTGGATCAAGGGTAATTATTGACTGGTCACCAATGAGGGTAGGAAGTGATGCGTTGCAACTAACTGTCCGGTATCTGCCGGTGACTATCAGGCCATTGACCATCGACCTAGACCTTGCTACTGACAACTGAGCAATGACGTTAGGTTTACGTAACTTGAACGGAATTATGGTAAAGCACGACCATGGAACAGAAACTTGCTTTTCTTTTCTATGAGCACGACACTTACATTTGACCAAATTGTTGTGAGAAAAGATGTTCGATATTAAATCAAGAAAACCTAACTCATATTACGTTTGTACGAGTAAGTTATTAGTATAAAGTAGTAAAAGAAACGATAATCCTTACTAATATTAAAAATCCGAAAGTAACTCTGTCTGTCTGTTTGTCTGTTTGTCACGCGTAAACCACTAAACCGATTTTTATGAAATTGTAACAAATATAGTCTGAGACCCGAGAAAGGGCATAGGATAGTTTTTATTCCGGAAATCCCACGGGAACTAGGGATCTAAGATCGATTAATCGGAGAATCGATCTTTTGGACCAAAAAGTCGATTATTTTAATCGATATTAGTAAGGATTGAATCGTAAGCAATGCATTTGATCAAGTGATCATTTAATGTTTAGCAAAGTTGTTGTCCATGAACCCACGAAGGTCTCATGGTTGGTACGACCAATTTTCGCCAGATGGCGCCACTTTCTTTCCAACGAAGGTACGAATTTTCAGTTTTGTATGTTAGTATGTCATATTATTTTCATTTAAACTCGGGCGAAGCCGCGGGCAAAAACTAGTTATATATATTAAATAAATGTGCTAAAATTGTTTTCAGTTTAGTTTTAGGGTACGTAAATACTTATGTATTAAAACATCATGACGTCTAATACTCCAAAAAAATGTCTGAGAAAGTCGCACGAAATTCGGCAAAATTGAACACTTATTAAATAATTAAAAGTTTCACAAATCAAATCAAATCAAAATTTTTTATTCAAAATAGGTTCTTTACAGATCACTTTTTGAATGTCAAAGCAACTACCACCACTTCACAAGGTGTTTCGTTATGGAGAAGAAGCGGCGAAAGAAACTCCATAACACACATCTTTTTAAAAAAAATGTTTTTGACAATGTTAACTTAACGTAATGGTACATGTGGAGCTGGAGCTAATTCAGACCACACCGTTTTGTCAGTCAAATAATCACTTACTTTATAGTACGCTTTTTTACATAGCGTTAGGTTAACGACACTCTGCCTTTATCACGTACATACATGAATTTGACATATCCGCATTCGTCACGATGCGATCGCAAGTTGATTTTAGCAACGCAACGCCGATCAACAGATAAGTAGAGCGTGAATGAAATTTCACGACAAAAAATTTCCCTCGTTTTATTAATTTTTACGGTTCCATACTGTAAGGAATCCCATTACTAAGCCTATGTACCGTTCATCCGTCTGTCTGTTTTATTGAAGTGAAAACTTCTTTAGCGGCGTTGTGCACTTATTGCGTTGGTTAAAAAATGATTGACTCGCGTCAGGATCACGTGTCCTGATCAAAAATTCGTAAGACGGCAAAGCAAACTGTAAAAGTTTGGATGTCATCCGGTGTCAGCATAGAAAAAATATGTCAATAGGTGTCAGTAATTTTTGTTTATAATTTTTTTTAAGTTTTCACTTCTGCCGGCACTCCCGGAGTGCAACCCGTTGAATTTTTTTTATTGTTTTTATATACACAATATGTGTTACTATATCAGATATTCTGAGGAATAATAAAAGTAACAAAAATATAACTACAGAAGTACCTATTATTAACAGTAAAATAAAAACCAGACTGCTTAAAATGTGCTAATTTCACCCCTCCATATTAAACTCGGATAAGGCATTTGGGTTGCTGAGCGCACCAAAACAAAATATATTTTAAAAACTAAAAACCACGCTAAAATCGCACAAGGAAAGTCGTTAATCCTGATTTCCGACGATCCTGATTAGGAAAATTGGATAAAATTATTAAAATCGTGTATTGTCCCTTTGATTTTGATAATTGATTCTTGATAATTGTTCAAAATGTGACAGACGGACAGACAGTGAAGGCTTAGTAATAGAGTTCCGTTTTTACCTTACGGTACGGTAGGGTAAAAACGAAATAATGAAATTTTGGTGGTACGGAACCCTTAGTGTGCGAGTTCGACTCAAACTTGACCAGTTATTTATTTTCAATTAGTGTTAAAAAAATAACATTGGCTTTAACGTTAAAAAGTAACGTTAAAAAAAAGTAAACATCGGATACTGTAAAAATATCTCATAGATATGTGAAATGTACGAATCCAGTGTAATAAACTGTGCTAAACCGTAGGCAGATCGCAGTGGTTGACGACGACATATTTAACCCGTCCGGAGACCGCCAACATTCACGTAGCAAGTGATGAGAAAGTAATTAACGTCGCCGAGATCTTATCAGGGAATGACGTGCAAGTCGAGAGCATCTAACACAATTTACGATTATTTAATTTATCGATGTAATAGTAAATTGAAACAGTACTTGGCTATTCTTTATATGTAAAAAATATCAATCGATATCATTCAATAAAACTCTCAAGTTATTTTCACTTAAAAGTCTGCAGACTTTAGCAGCCGAGATCGACGATTTAGCTGCTTTACGAGCAAACGTGCATGCAGCTCATCTAACTGTATGAACTGCCTCCCATGGATAGCTGTAGCCAACTTCATATAATACATAGGTTCTACTTAAACAGGGGCGTTGTCACTTCTAAAGGCTATGATGGTTTTCTCATGCGTTAGCAGCAAGTTAGCAGCCACTCACACCTTTCCTGTAATCACACCGACATACCGAACTGCTTCATGCTAGAAATAAGTATGATCATGATACCTCAATCGATCAGCCGAACTATATGGTTCTATGACCTTTAAAAACTGTAGTAACTGCACTTTAATTAATTATGCTGTATAATTATCTTGGCTACTTTAACTTAAACTTAATTTACATAAATATCTAATCAAAATGCATATATTATAAGTACCTTCAAATGAGAACGTAATTTAAACATCTTATACTAAACGTGAGATTACAGTCAAAATGTTTAAACACGCACAATTTTTTATCTAAATCCGACTTAATTAATTACTTACCAAAACTATGTAAATTACTTTAATTTTAGTTAATTGCTGTTACTTATCGTGGGTTCAAGAAACCAGTTTTGTGGAACTAGAACGCTCTCAGCTAGTTGAGAATCGTGTGTAAATATAGGAGCACGTATCATGCAGTTGGAACACCATTGTCGACCGTCGGCAACAATGCCCATGCGAGATATCGGCGGCAAAAAACACGACTGTCGGATGGAAGTCATTCACCTCGAGGAAATCGCTGTTTACATCAAATACAATTGAGAATCGCATCACAACTAGATCGACGCTAAATCGACGTTTTTCTCCCGTTTTGTTCGAATAATTGCGATTAGTTCAGGTCGTGCGCGGGCGGCTGGGAATCAGACTGTAGAGTGGCTAGAGAAATCTGCCGGCCCGCTTAGACACTAATCGCTCTGAGCGTTACTGTAACGGTTAGGGTTCTTAATTTGCATTGTTATCTACTATTACCTGCTATATATTATAATTAATTCAAAAAATTACTAATACATAACATGCCATGGAAGAAAGTGTGCATTGTTTGATGAGGCACACAAAAACCTTAGGGAATTTTTATACCCTGTAGAGCATAACTAGAAACAGTTCTAGACACTATAAAATATACAGTCTTAAAACAGACTTTGAAAAGTATGTTATCTATACTAATATTATAAAGAGAAAAACTTTGTTTGTTTGGTTGTAATGAATAGGCTCAAAAACTCCTGGACCGATTTTAAAAATTCTTTCACCATTCCAAAGCTACATTATCCACGAGTAACATGGGCTATATTTTATATGAAATATATTTGATAAATAGTTTTTGAAGCGGTACAAAGTTTGCCGGGTCAGCTTGTTTAATAATATATTAACTTGCGAGTATACATAATTATGACTTCAAAATGCATAAATACAAATGTAGGTAAACTCACCGCTTAGGCACACTGATCCTACGTTGCCGGAACAGGTGGTCCATTGTGTTTCTTTGTCTTTTCACTCCAACTCGGACTGCCTCACACGGAGAAAATTATAACAACTTTCACTTGATCTCGAGTGTTCCGTGCCGTGCAGTAGCTGTCACTATGTCGGCATTTGTAAAACAATACACACTTCACAACAGTTCACTTCTATTAATTAAAATCAATGTACAGTAATCAAATACTTGTTACTTTCTATTCAGAACACAAAAGAAATCGCTACGATGCGACCTAATTGAAAACGAGATAGAAACATTTAATAACATACGAGTATTTTGTTCTAATTACCTAATGTTACGGTGGTGGGTAGTTTACTTGTTTGTAATTTTACGTTGGTTAATCTTTTGGTATGTTAAACAAGACGCTAGTATTTAAATAATTAGTATCAATAGAACGTGTATGTATAAATAATATAGGTTTCTGATCCCAAGTGCAATCAATGTAACATTAGCTTAAGAAGCTTTAAAGCTTTTCTCACGACAACGACAAAGTAATGGGCATATCAATGTTATTTTAAAATCAATAAAATCTGTTAACTGTTTCTTAAATGATTTATATGAGTATCGAACGACATAAAACATTTTGGAGTTGCTATCCAATCTGAATATGTTATTAAGAATGACATACATTTTTAATACAAATATATTTCATTGTGCGTGTTATTGTATTAACTGTATTGAAATTAAAACCTATAATACTTAAGATAGCCATGGGCAGAACAATCAGCTTTAATTCGTTGTATATACATATTTACTCAAATGTATTTTTGGTAACAATAAGGTCCATTAGCGGACAAAATTATTTAAGTTATTTAAGCGGATATTATTTAAGTGTCAAAAATAGTTTTAACAAAAGAATACTTACACTTAATTGTACGAAATTAAACATATTTTCTAAAACAATACTTTCTAGAAAAAATCTGTATTCGTTTCTGCAGAAAATAAGTAACAATTTGTGTACCTACATTCGAATGCTGTTTAAAACAATTACCTAAGTATAGTTAAATATTTCCTACGATATAAATTTCCCCGTACTAATCTTTTAAGAAACAATCATATACATATACATCATATGGGTAAACACAAAACTATAAAAAACATTTTTTTCTTTAGTTTGTCAAGCAATTTTATAATTTTTGGAAGTTCGACTTCGGCTTACTCGATATTAAAGCTTTAGTGAAGATCCATTAAAAAAATAAAATTATTGAGTATATTTAAAGTTTATGATTGTCTTGGAATTAATAAGTCAAAGGTAATTAAAATAAATTTAATATAAAATAATACTTCAATTAAATAATACTCACTCTAAGAGTGATATCCAACAAAGTCGAAATTGTAAAAAATGTTGATATTGTAAAGTTATTCAATTTTCTAACTTTCCACTATTTCTAGTTTTATTATCTAAAATTTCTTCTTCTATTTAAATAATTCATGAAGGGATTTTTAGTATATTATGTAAAATAAATTTAGAGGACCGTAAAAATATCGTGAGACCTAATTTGATATTCTAAATTTTACCGGTTAATAGATTAAATAGACGATTGTCCCTGTAGTTCCGGGACTAGAATAGGGCTACGGTATCCCCTGCCTGTCGTAGGAGGCGACTAAAAGGGGGCTTCCGGGGTTGCGGGCGGCAAGAGTGGGAGCTCGAACCGTCCAGCTAGCGACCCCGGGAAGGACGGCGGTATGTGTGGTCGCATACCGTCGTAAACACTACATGGTGTGGGAGGAGCGAAAACTGCTCCTCCAGGGTAGAGCCCGATCGGGGCATCGCGCTTGGAGGGCTCCGGTTGTGTTCCGTCGGAGATCCCGGAGTTCTCCAACAAGCGTTGAGGACGGCCACCGGGGGGGTTTTAGTGCGGTAAAAATCCCACATAACCCGGCGTCGCTCCCACGTCGTCGGGTACCTTTTGAAGGTTTCCCCCTCGAGAAAAACAAAAAAAAAAAAAAAAAGATTAAATAGACGAAAGTTTAAATAAGAAACTTGTTTTCTGCTTATTTAACATAACGACGTTACCCTTAAATTTGCATAATACATTTATTTTAATTTTTAGACCTGAATATTCATTATTTTTCACTCAACCAAAATAAAATCTCAGTTTTTTAATAATTTTAATTTTTTGTGAAAGTTTATTGAAATATTTATTATATATAAAGCTACCAGAAATAATCACAGAAAAATATGTCTACAAGCTTCTTAATCTCTATGCAAAACCATTGAAAAATATTTTATAATCCAAGCTACATAATGTTTGTACCTTCGCTTTATTCATGACAATGATCATGACGAGACTTCATGACCAAAGTCAATTTCATACATACCTATGTACTTACATGTAGATAAGCTAAACATCATGAACACAATCAAATTATTAATGCGGAAATTATATTTATCCAATACTGTACATGGACACTAATAAATAGGTACTTTTCTTTTATTCACTCAACCAAAAAAAAAATGTAGTCGAGCGAAAAAGCATACCTACTATTATTCGTCACATTGTATTTTGTACCTTTCCTAATTCCTAATATTATTTCCTAATTCATAAAGTCTTTTGGTCAAAGTTATTTTAAAATAAATTATTATAATATTAATTATAAATATAATCTTATTTGTTTTGATAATTTTAATTATAAAAGTTTCCGTTTTCATTGGTAATTAGTTTAACACTGATTTCGTGCATGTAAATGTAAACTGCAAATGAAAAAACTTTATATTCATAATTAATTACTTATTAAGGTATTTCGAAATGAAATTTATTTTAAAAATCAAACAAAAAATACTTCGTAATTATATAATTATTATTAATTTAATAAATGATAACTATAATTAAAAGTTTTGAAGCCAATCAGTAAATGATATCTTATTTTATTTTATAATAGGCGTTGTTTGTTATTTTCAGATTAATATTGTTATTAAATTTAAATATAAAACAATTTCATAAAAATCAGCCCTTACTTGAGTTTTTTTTTTATTAAAGAAACGTAACATTTTTGGTAGAATAATTTATGTGCAAGAAAAAAGTAAAATTTTCACTTACTCTGCAGAATTTTATATAATTTACTAAACTTTTAGATTAGTTATTTATTTATTTTTAAAATAATAATAATGTATTAGGTATCCCTTACTATTATAAAAAAACGCAGAAATTTCACCAACGTAACAATTTAAATATACTCGTATGTATTTTTATAATATTGTACGATTATTTCACGTAAAAAATATATCCTAGCTATTCGGGAAAAAATTAAGATTTTTAGCAACGAAAACCGCATTTTCCAGCTCACCGTAACATAAATGAGTTTATTTTATATCCTAGCGTGTAAACTTCACGTTTGCGGGCTTTCTACTCGGCGAAATCGCACGGAGCGAGTGCGCGCGCGGCCTTCCGTCCGATCACTAGCGGGTACTGTGTGCCGTGGTCGAACGCGTCCGTCGACTGCGGACTGACTGCAGACGTTAGGGGATGAAGATAATGCTTCTTCATACAAATATGTTTTTCACAATCTACTTGACCAAATGTCACGTGAGAGTGATGAACACACTCACTTGAACATCGCACCTATGGGCTTCTTTTAAAAACTATTATACCTACTGTTGCAAAGCTTATCTACTAACAATTACCTATGGTAGATTTTTTTAACATACTTATGTAAATATATAGTTTAATTTCACAAATACACTATTGTCATAAAATAATTATAAATTGATTATATCCATCAATCTTATATCTAGGTTATACATATAAATTATTATGATAAAATTAGATAGGTACATGTTTTAAATTATGCCTTCAATTACAGATTTCCTATAGAAGATGAATATTCACGATTATTAAATTCCTTGACAATTGATGATTTTCTAGAACTCTTTGTGATAGAGATTAATTTAAGTGAAGTCACGAAAAATTTATTAATTTATTATTCATTGTCTTCTTGAGTTGAGCTTAGAACTAGAATTAATCGCTACTTAAATTACCCGACCGACTTACCGGAATTTAACTTTAAATCTAGATGTCGCTAGTCAAAAATACAAATATATGACACATGTAACCTATATGACACATGAGCCCACGTCACGCCACACGCTCTAAAAGAAATATAACTTCATAAACTAACTTAATATTAACTTGGTACTAAAGGCTTGCCGATTTATTTTGTATGACACGAAATAATATCGCTTGTTACATTATATCATACGACTTTCAACCCGCAGTTTCGGTTGCGTGCAATCCTATAAATAATTTTCAAATTTATGTAGCAACCTAAATGTTTTAAAGATAAAGATGTGAAATAAATATATATAGCCTGTAAAGTTATCCTAAAAAGAAAATCCACTCAAAATCGATTTAGATCTCATAACTTCGAAAAATCAGAAACGGAATCAGCCTGGGATTTCAACCCCGGACCCTTGATGTGATTGACCAAAGTTCACGCCACTAGGCATCTTCGAAAAATAATCATATACGTACCCATAAATACAGTTATTTTGAAATTACAGACAGACACTTCAATTATAGATACCTATAGGGCACATACCGCACACGCAAATGTTCGCATCGATAAGTACATAAAAACAAATGTTCGTGCACCGATCGACACATGCGCCGTATTGTTTCATTTCATACACCGTTGTTTGCGCCGGTTTCGTTTTAAAGAAATTTACACATGAGTTCAGGTAAACTGTGCATCAGATTCCAAACCTCTCAGTTTTTGCAAAACGTCCCATTTCTCCGATATTTGACAACTCTAGGCAGGCGAAAAGTTAATATCACGGTAAAAAAATATTTAGTAGGCCTGTCTTAAACAAATAATGATAACAGTGCTTATAATACTAGCTATAACCTACAGTTAATGGCTTACAAAGATTAACGAACTTTTACCTTAAATTTTCACGACAGCTATACATCTTTAACTTTCCTTACAACTGTTTTCTAGTTGTAAACATGTGGAAACCCAGACTTAAGCTACATACTAATCCCGCCTAATTTTAAACATTGTTTCACACACCAGCTGCCCTGGATGATCGGCTGGCGACGGCCTCGGTTACTGATGTCTATGGGCCTGCAGTGACCACTTACTACCAAGTAGAGTTTGTTTGTTTTATAATTCAGTGTAAAATAAACAAGTTTAAAGTGGGGGTGCTTTTTAAGATATTATCAAAATGATAATCCTTCTGCTCAATATTTATCAATAAAATATTTATAACTATTGACACCATGCACCCCACGCTTTTTTTACAATAAAAAATATTTTTATCTTATTTACACTATTCTTAATTCAAATTTAAAAAAATATTTTCTATTTTTTAGTTGGATTTTCTATAAAAAGTGTATTTTTTTAGTTTTTTTGAACTATTATTTATTTTTCATTTTTTGGTCGAATTTTTTATAAAAGCGTATTTTTTTAGTTTTTTTTAACTATTATTTATTTAAAGTGTTAGAACTGTTTGTGGTTCGACTCCGGCGGCACCACCGCTACACCAATTTCTGCCTAATAACAGCAGTTTTGAACGCTGCTGCGTTCTGGTTTGCAGGGTGTGACAGGGTGTGACAATACTTTTATCATGCGTTCCAGCTTAGTCCTCAGGGGTAGCGACGCATATTCTATGGACGACGTCAGGTATGAATAACTATTAATCCTATCTGGTGTTGATTACAGATGTCCATGGGCGGCAGTAGGTAGCCACGTACCATCAGGTGGACTGCATACTGGTCTGCTACTCTAATATTATAAAAAATGTAACATCCTGTAACATTCAAATAAATATCCAGTAACACTGTCTAACTGGCCTGAAAATAACTTAATAAGTACTAGGTAGATGTAATATTGCACATTAAACTTTTTACATACATTTACGGTATATTTTCTTGTTCTCTAATAATGGCTACGTCGAGTCTATCCTGGATACATGTTGCTTATTATTTTCTCATTAACGAAACGTAAATATAGCCTAAAGCAAATAAGAATGTAATACTAAATAGATACCATATTAAGTATCTCATCCAAGTTTTTGATCGAAAACATCTTTAAAATTACCTCCACGTGGGATTGAATTATCTTTATATGAAACTAAGAAGTAAACTTGTTTATCTAAATTATTCCTATTATTCCCTAAAAATGCAACATTGTTTATAGTTTTATAGAACACACTTAAGATTCTAATTTCATCCATAGATTTTGTCGCTACTGTTATCTAATTTTAATGCCATGCTCCCAAATTTATCACTTGCCCAGCGCCGTAGGCTATGGGACCTTAGAGGAGATCCGTGCCTAGCACTGGGATATGCAATAAAAGGTTGTTGTTGATGATAATATTTTAAATGGCCTTAGTATACTCCGCGACAAACTGCTAGTCCGCTCTGAAGTTGTTGCGAGTCATACAAAGAAGTGATCATACAATTTGCTATGGCGAGGAGATTCATTTCTATTTCATTCAGAGCGGACTAACAGTTTTACGCGGACTATACACCACTATAAACTTAGTACGTTATAATCGTGTATATAAATAAAAATCCAGAACTGTTTCACAATATAATTAATTAGTATCATATACAAAGTACGAAATACGATATAACTTAATAATATAATGGTATACTTAGGATAATGCTTGTTTTATACACAAGTCACGAGCGAAACAAAATTAAACTTTTAATTTTATGTGCATTTGTGAACTTTTACGTCATAAGTAGTACCAGAAAGGACGTGTATCCTCAAGTTTGTAGGACTTCAGAAATCCACATAGCTAATGATACTAAAATCAATGTAACTTTCTTTATTTCTTACTTCTATTATCCATTATACTTATATTTAAAAACTGTTGATCAATTTACACGTTTTAATGTAAAACTACAATATGAAAGTCATGCATTTGTGATACAAACTAAACTAAAATACCCATTTTCATATTAAATATTATTTAAATTTAACTTGCTCAAACCAGTGCCCAGCAGCGGAATAGTAATGGATTGATGATCAAACTGTGCTCTTACGTATTTAGAAATATATTTAAACTACTAGTAATTATTGATGGGAGGTAACAAAATCCACATCAATTGCAAACAGCCTATTCATTTATATGTCTATTTTCACTAATATAATAAATATATGTATAGTTCTTTAACACTTGTATTTAATATTTGAATGATAACACAACATTTATAGTAGTCTAGCCTCTTTCAATGAAGCTTAAAAATATATGAAATACTTTAAATGGGTGACAAAAAAATATGTTTTATTACTTGATGGACAATTCGTAATAACTAAATTTAAGTGTCATGATATCACTTATATAATTAGTGTATAAACTATTACATTTCAGAGAGTAATAATAATTTAGCCCTTCATTGCACAAATCCAGTAACTTCAGAAAACAAAACGTGGCCACATGCAGTCAAATAAAATGCAAATTAAAATTTCCTTAAAATATAAATCAAATACCTAAATATTGTAAAATGCAAAACTATGGATATAGCTTTCATCTAAAAGTATATAGCGCATTTATATTGTATTTTTGACTTGGCGGAGGCACTACCATACCCCGAGATAAAACGAAAGTGAGTAGACAAAAAGTTATCTTCAAAAATGTACCATTTTTATGTGAACAGTGGAGTGAATCGATGTGTGCAATGAACGGCTTATGAAGTGAGATTTGTAAAATTATTGGCTTGAACTTGGCTTTGTAGGGTTTGATAATATTTTACCCCAACCAATATAAACAAATACAGTGGAGTAGGAATACATTATCCCATATTGAGGTCCAGGATCATGTCTGTGTCTTTTAGCAGCATTGGGGATAGATAGGGGTGTGGGTTTAGGAGGGTGGTTTAGGCCTAATTCACCATTGCCATAGCACCCAACTATTCTCGTATGTGGGAAGGCTGCCCGAAATAAGTCTTGTTCCAGCTTATGTTTCTGGTCCCGCCCCACACACGACAGTTTGATGGCAACACTGTGCTCAAACTTTGGCACTTGCTTTGAAAACTGAAAAAAATTCAATGAAAAAGATTAATTTTTTGAAGCTCTATAAGTATTTCCTTTTTTCTATGTTGTTCTATTTGTTCCAATGTAACAATCCAAGATATGATTTTAAGCATTATGTTTCCATACAGTAGGATTTAAAATGTAACAAAGAACTCAGCTCATTATACCATGGACACTCTCATTCACTACTGAGATTTTGTAAATAGTATCATTACTACATGTATTCGTTGTTCACACTATTCGTTGTTCGTAAGCGTGTTGTAATGCTTGATTTTCCTCGCACACACCAATGTAATGCTTATCACAACTGTTGAATTACAGGTAAATGCAAAGGTGTAAAGATGTTTAAAGTAGTGCAATAATTAATCTCTTACCTCATTGATAGACTGTTGTATCTTAGGTTTAGACCAATCACTTGATTCCAAGATCAATGAAAACATATCAAAGTTATTTTCTTTATTTTCGGATATTTTTGGAACCGTAAATACTCCAATGGATAGTACATTATCGCTTATAAATTCCGTGCTGTCATTGTTATTATGAATTATAAGGTCTATGTTTGACTCATCTAAAAATGTTTCCTCTATAATACAGCCTCCAAGAGCATACGGTATATCAGGCTGGCTGAAAATTATAGAAATACAAATTATATTCAGAAAAATTCAATGTTACTTAAATAACTCAGGATGTTATAATATATCCAACAGTCTCCTCATATACATATAGTCATCACCCTTTTTTTTTTTTTATAATATAGGAGTAGCAGACGAGCATGCAGTCCACCTGATGGTAAGTGGGTAATGCTGCTCATGGACATCTGTAATCAATCCAAGATAGGATTAGATATTCCTACCTGAGGTCGGCCACAGATGCGCCGCTACCCCTGAGGACTAAGCTGGAATGCCTCGGAAAATCTGTCTCCCTTACCACACCCTTCAAAACCGGTGGTGAGTGAATGGTGAGTGACAATTGCCACAACAGACATGACTTCATTAATTCCATTCGACCCAGAACACAGTAGTTATAACTTGCTAGGCGAAAATAAGTGTGGCGGTGATGCCTTTGGAGTCAAACCACAAATGACTTTCGAAATTCCCATTTGTAATATACCAATTTGTACACATGATATATGGGGCCATAAAGTGCCACTAGGCAAGGATTTGGCATCATTATTGCACTTCATTAGGAAACCTGCATGCCTGAGAGTTCTTATAAAAAAAATATGCTCAAGAGCAACAGTCGTAATAATAAAATATAACTTACAGCTCCTTGAAGTAGTTCAAAAACACAATATCCTCAACCGTTTCCAGTAGAAATTTCTCAGTGATATAGACCAATATTCCCTTAAAGATTCTAGTCTCAGAAATCTTTTGTACCACACCATTAAAGCCCTCTTTAGTAGTGGTTCCTACATGGATAGTGTGGAACTCCACTCCCGGTATCATTGGTATGAAGAGTCCTCCCAAAAAGGGTTTACTCTTCAGATGCATTACCGTATGTTGGTAAGTTATTGAATGGGGCAGTGGAACATATGAGATGTAGCTCGATTTTATAACTAGCATTCGATTCTTTGGCGTGTTGGCCTTATGATTCACTAGGTCCAATACTGCAAAACAAAAACATTATGCATAGAATTATACTGTCAGTTGTTAAAAGATTAATTGATTGCCATAAAATAAGTGTAACAAAACATAAATGATGTAGAATCAATTTTGGTTAGGTGCTTTATTACAACGGGGTTGAGTGCTGCTGTGCTCTGGCCTGAATATGGTAAAGTCATTCACTTATACAAAGTGATCAAACTCATGCCTCAACAGTAGCAAACACATCTGTGACCAATTTTAGATAGAATGCACCCTGTGAGATGTTACACAGCATTGTTCTTTGTTCACAAGTGGATCAAGCAGGAATATCAGCATTTAGCTTTTACACTTTTATGTAAGATCATGTTGAGTGCAAACTTACAGACTTATTGGGAAGATTTTATTTTTATGATAGATGATATCAAAAAAATCAAGTAATACTATAACCCTATATTGGGTTTATTCAATAATAAGTGTCAATACACTTGAGTGGCTGTGGCCACATACTTTCAGGTGGATTACATACTCATTTGATACTTCTAGAAAATAAAAATAAAAACTCAACTCACAACAATGAATCTTCTCACATGGCTCCTTGCAAGGGCAAGGTACGATGTACTCACATTTACTGGTTGCACACAATCCTGTTGTATTTGCAAATGTCATTACAACTAAGGGTTCAGTATAAAATGTACCAGACTGGACAAAAGTTTTGCCACCCTTAGCGGAGGCGGCTGGGATATTTATAACAAAGTCCTCTGGGCTCATTTGTTCTTTTTGCAGTGCCTGCACAGCAGACTGCCATGTACTACACACATGTGCACATAGCATTTTTTCCTGCCATGCCAAGTTACTAATAATCTGCTTCGCTATAATATAGTTTGTTGTTACATCTTCCACAAGGTTGCTATTGCAAGGAATAGCTTCCGTATCCCTTATAAGTTCCCGTTTATCCTTGAACGCTGCAATGTGCTCATCCAGCTCTATCTTCACGCATTTTACTGCATAATCTGAATCAACACTTGAACTATCATCCTCTGAGCCCATATCTTCGTCACTGTCTACAAAATTCAAGACCTCTCGGGCTCTCTCCTCCATCATGGATCACTTAAATTTCCGTCACAATAATTGGATCGTCTGATCCACGAGGTAGGAGCTCCCCTTTCAAGAGAGCAACGATGAAGGAGTAGAGGTAAATAAAGAAGAATACCATGTAATATACCAAGTAAATTACAATGTCGCGTAAGTGCTTTTTCAACTGCCCCCGATTATGTATCTCCGCCGGGTCAAAGGCGCCAAGGTTCCCTTGAGGTACAGTAAAATATTCGAAACTTAACCATATAAACATTGGCAAGTTCAAAACAAAGAGTGCTACTTGCCCGTGTAACAGAAACAAGAAGCTTAAAAACGAATGCGCTATGTATTTAGGCAACAACCAGTAATTCAGTTTGTCACAACACTCTTGAGCGTTTAAATAGTCGCATTCGAGGTCCGATAAGATTATTATGTAGTATATTAAAAGAAATAATATAGCACCGGTATCGATCAGGGACAGAGCAAACAACAAAGTTTCAGCCAATATCATTACTTTTACTATATTTGTACCGGTTTCAATAAGTATATTCTTCGGCTTATAATGCACCAACAAGTATTTTACATCCACCAGTTGCACAAGTGAACAATAGTCAACAAATTTATACTGGGATCACGTTCAGCAGTTAATAAAAACTTATTTCCATATTTTTTGTAATAAAATTTTGTGACGTTTATTTAATTATTTTGTTGTTTTGTATATCTGTATTCATTTCTGCACTTCTACAGACTACAAATATTATTAAACCATAACACAGAATATATATAGGAAATTCGAGATTCGAGATATATCCGACAAACATGTCCGTGCGTGTGGCGGAGGCGCCACTACCAGTGTTGCCAACTTTATTTTTTTGAACCCACCAAATGTGGTGGCGTAAACCACTAGAAAACCACTAAAGTAAAAGAGCAAGGTACATTATATAATATTTCAATGGTTTTAAAGTACGATTTTTTCTCAGGCGTCCTGGGACCCCCCCCCCCCCATATATACACTCACGAATATGCATATCAAGGCAAAAACATACTACCTAAGGACTCCCACACTCTTCTATAGTAGGTACAAATAAATGATTTTTCGTTGGAAATAAGACAACAATATTGTAAATAGGGAATAATTTATTTTGTAACCAAAAAAAATAAAAATAGTACCACACAACTTGCACTTAGCTACTGGACCAACAGTGCTTTCCACAACTTGTAACCAGTCTTTTCATTCTGCGTCATGTAACCAACTATCACGGATTTTTTTGTGTATACTGTGGTTTTGGAATATTAGTTTCTAAAGGATAATATGCAAATATGAAAAATCAACCCTAACTGTACAGTGCGTCCGATATATTCGAGCAAACTGGAAAACTGGAATAAACAAAAACAAACCAGTGGAATACTAGAAAACCTTTGAAACAAATCAAATTCGACCTAGTAACTATACCTATAAAGTTCATTATTAAAATGATGAAAAAAATTGGCAAAATATCGGGGGAATCCCCGACAATAACCACGTTGGTTCTGTTGTGTTGACTGCACAACAGATAAATATACCCTTGTTTTAGTTTAGTTTCTCTAAATACGGTATATATGTATTAACATACAATATTCACCCACTAGAATGATTATCATTCTAGTGGGTGAATATTGTACCTTACCACTTACTGAAGCAGTCAAAGTCACTAAAGAAATCCACTAGCCACTAAAGCCAATATTTATCCGCTGAAACGAAGGTTTAAACCACCAGATTTAGTGGAAAATCCACTGAGTTGGCAACACTGGCCACTACTCCACTAGTAACGTTAATATTGCTATCTTGTAAAAACTACCTTATTGGGAACTAATTGGAAATATTATTAAATAATATTTTATTGACTAAATAACAAGAAATCCTGTTTTAGACATACTTTCTGTACGTAAAGTATGCTATTTGTTATCAGCCTCATAAACGATTTATCAATTTCCTCAGATAGAACTTTTAGTTATTACGGAAATTTAATATATTTACGATCTTAAAACTGAAACATATTTTAATTCTCAATAAAATTTGTAATAATATGTTATTTTTTAATAAAACAATACAATCGTTGGAAAATCTCTTCATAGCGAGTTCTTACAACCTAGCAACATTATAATCGCTAGTAGCGCTCGTACACGTACGTGTTACGCGTATAAATATTTATCATACTATGTATCCTCGAAGCCTAAAGTTCCATTTCTGGGGACAGCTTTAGTGCTGATCGGTAAAGATATTGCCGGACTAGAGTGCGTAGAGATCAAACAGTCTATCGTAGATTGAACCGTTTATTTCATGTATATTTTAAGATAAACCACGACAGAAAGCTATGTTTATTGGAATCCCAGTCCCATTTAAACTACATTAGAAACATCCCGACGCCACTTAAAATTAATTTCCGATCGCAATATGACTGATTAAAGTGCTTCAAACATATAGTATGTATCGAACATACACTCGACAAAGTTATTTTTTAAACAATCCTCCATACACGATTTCAAAAAAATAAATACTGTTCTAGCAATTTAATAGTATATAATTAATTTAGAATACATGTACGTTATTATTAAAAAGATAGTAATATGATTTTTAACACTGAGCTTGTATTTCGTCTAGAATTTTAAATACTTTTAGATAAGAAGCACTCATTGTATGAGCTGATCCGAGAATCGGGCATCGATGTGTCAGGCCAGGAGTCAACAGCTGACCCATGGCGTGTTTAAATTAAACCCAAATATTGTGTCAAAACATTTTTTATTCAACAATCTTTTCTTAAGCTAATAAAAGCTTGGAAAATATTTACAAGGCTTCATTATACGGCAAGGTAAAAAACTATCCAAATACACTACATATTATCCGACTTCTGCAATTATCACAAAGGTAATATTAATACACATAATGTATACTTGGCTCTGCCGTTAATTGTTATCTATTTTCTAAGTGATCGTTTAACATTATTTAAATACGTGAGTACACATACATTCGATTAATAGGTGCAGTTATAATAAAACAAGCAATATAACGAAGCCAGTTAATCTATCGATAACACTAATTTTAATGTACGGCTAAAAATAATCCAAATTCAGCACAGTAAGTATATCACTTCGGAATATAAACTATTTAGAAAACAAATATTAAAAACTCTCCTACAATAATTACAACAATAATAACAAATATGCAGATAGTAGTACATTTTTACCAAAACATTAATCTCACTTGATACCTGTTATCTATATTTAAGCTAATTCTCAAAAAAGAGAAAGGTAGTATACAAAGCTGTTATCTGCCGCGGGCCAACAGTGCGCGGCCACCGGCGCAGTAATTCGTACTGTTTATGTCTCCCACACATTAACTTATATTTGGCTAAATTGGATAGGTACATAATTTGGATGAGCAATTAGAAAATTTATTTAAATAAAACTAAGAGTATTGTTACATTTACTTAGATAATGGAATAATACTTAAGTTTAGTGAAGCGAACAAAAATTTAGCATTTATTCAATATTAGCCCTAAACTGTTTCAAGGGGTAAATGGTGCCTAATGCAAAATCATAGATTTTTACTATTTAGTAGGTTTCAATTATGTATTATATTTATGAAAACTTAAAGGAATTAAATCCCCTGGCAAGGGCAGTTGATAGATTGAAATCAGGATTTACCATGATTTTCAAAACCATTTATTAATTAAGCTCAGGGGCTTACACTAACACCTTACTTTGTACGGCTTTCGTATTTGATCAATATTTTACAATTATTACGTAATAATATAAGAATATAGTGTGTGATGCTACAATATATATGTGTCTATATAATTTGGATATTAAGTAATAAAATTATAGCACCAAACCTTATGTGAATGTACTTTAAAAGCATCCAATTTTTAAAGTACGACCACATATTCCCACCAACATATACACATTCAGACCACTGACATAGATAATTGAACTCTTATCATAATATACAAAAAAATTAAAATACATATAGAAATACCTCCCTAATATTTGTGTTATGCGAATATCAAAACATTGGCACATTCGAGGCAGTGAAGCCACATTCGTTGTCCTGTCAGGCATCCAAAAATTAAATTAAATATAAATGCAAAAAAATGGCAATATTTCTTCTGATTTATGGATTCTACGGTATCTGAAACAATTTAATGTTAAAGCAAACCACAATACACTAAGTACAAGGACGTTAGCAAAACACACGACACTAAAGGATAAATCCGAACAAAAACCAGTAGGTACTCGAGGGTAATAAATAACTATAAATAATGCGCACAAACAACTATGCAAGCACCCCAAGTTTTAAATAATATATATTATAAATAGTGGTGACCTACCCTAACTTTAGTCAATACACTGGAATGATATTTTCTTAAGAATGTTTTGTTCCTACAATATTTTAAGTAGTTTTAGATGTTAGCTGCAGCCAACAAATCATTATTAGCTATATAATTTAATACGGAAACATTTCGTATATATTACGATAATTTACACTACAACAATATCAAAATTCACAAAGATTTGCAGGCTTACAATACAATAAATGGAAGATAATATAGGTACAATTTACCAAGTGGTTATATTTATAATGAGTGTTTGCACAATTGTTTGATTGCTAGGAGTTGGCTCCCTACTTTAACTAAATGACTTCATACCTAATATTGTTCCCGTGCTGGTCCCACCCATGACGATGGCTTGTGAAATTGCATCTTGATCTCTCTCTACCTCTTATTAAAGTTATATGTTTATGGTTTATGTGCCATTCAAACAAGGAAAGTATTCGAGATATCATTTATAATATGTATTAACACGAGAGAGATACAAGTTTGCTCTTGTGCCACATTTTGCACTTCAACAAGACTGGAATGTCATATTTGATCTGGGAAATAGCTATTCATGCAACTGAGACAGACTGAGCCGATTTTAAGGGTCACACTTGAATAAGATTCAAACATACAATAGTGTCCATATTGGCAATAAAACGGCGCGCATGACTCGGTGTCGATATTTTTGCTCATGTCTCCACAAAAACAACTATTCTTATGATAATTTTTCCCTAAGTTTTAGTCATCGGGCGGAATGCAGAAATCCACAACTATGTTGAGTATTATATTATACTTTCATTATATACATAAGTAGATATGCCTCAGTAAATAAAATGGATTTATTATATTATGTGAGCCAAGTATGTTACTGCGCACGTGACTGTGCGAACGCATCACACTCTAATAAAACAAACATAAATAAGTTAACTAATATCTAGCGATACAAACATTTCGTATCAAGTATTAAGTACCATACACTTACAAATTTATCCAGTCCTTCACAAATTGTTAACACTTTGTGTTTCACGACCTTACTTTTAGAATCAACTAAATAAGTCATTATCCCAGAAGAACGACACACTGAACATAAGACTAGCGCACGTTACTCGAACCACTACTCGGTAGCGCTTCATTATTTTACGGTAAAAAGGTACCATACACTCGTATATAACATTTTCGCCGAAACACTAGACCGCTTCGAGTCGGAATTACTAAAATTTACCGGTAAAATTTAACAAATAAACGAATACATACAGCCAGATCGGTCAGTCGAAACGGCTACGGGGATAAAGAGATCATAGTGGAAGCATCGTTAGAGAGCGACATGCGTGCCGAGGCGGGGTCAAGTGGCATCGAACTCGATCTTGTCCCAGGAGTAGTGCTTGCGGGCGGGCCGCGGCGCCGGCCGCGCCAGCACTCCGCCCAGCAGCGGGTCGCACTGCGGCACGTGACCCCGCCCGAACAGATTCGGCGTACGCTCCGTATCCATGTACTCATACCCATCGCTATCCACGTTCATGTTGCAGTCGAGGTCGATACCGAACTCCTTGAAGTCGATCTCGCACGGGTGGTACTCGAACGTGTCGTGCCGCGCGTCCTCGTTCTGGAACGACGGCAGCGACAGATCCTCCATGTCCTCGAAAGCCGTTCGACTCTGGTCTAGAATGTCGCCGTTGGTGAGCGGCGTCATGCTCATCCGCTCTGGGATTTCTTCCACGATGTCCATGTCTGTATGCGTCCTCTCGTCGCCATCGCCGGCCAACAGACGACCGAAGAAGTCATCTTGATTATTACACGTCGAATCCGAGCTACCGAAGTTTGTGTGGAAGCCGTTACTCGACAGTAAGTCGACGCTTAGATCGGTATCAATGTCAGATACCGTAGGATCACATCGACTCGAGTCATTCACTGCATGCAAGTCTGCATGACTTATTATTTCATTTTGAATATCATTAAGTTCCCTCTGCAGCTCGTCGGCGGCAAGAGAATCCCGAACATGATTGTCACCTAGCACGTCGTCGGTCAGAACATCAGTAGGAGAGAACTCACTCGATCCAGCGGTGAGGTAGCCGCCGTCGAGCGATCTACTTAAGCTCACGTCCCCGACAGCCGATGGTGGAAGCTCTCCGTTCTCGACCAGGATTTGAAGAACGTCATCCATAATTTGACTATCTTCATTGGTATCATGCAAAGAAGTAACAACCGGTGGCATTGGCGGAGGTGGCGGCGGGGGCGGGGGAGGAGCCGAGGGAGCCCGCTCGGGTTCATAATGCGCAGTTGGTAAAATTGCAATCGGCACCACTTTTACGCCGTTAAGAATATATGCGGGGTTCCCAGTTTTCGCTGGCGTAACATCTGCAGTTACGTCGCCTGTCGCATTTGGTGATGTAACGGTAAATAGACGCACCAATCGGTCGGGCGCGGTATCCGGAGCGGCGATCACGTAACGTGGTGCTGACGGAGCTGGAACATGGGATTGTTGCAGAGCATCGAGTTGGGCACGTAACTGATTGAAGCAGAGATGCGCTTGCAACAGTCTCCGGCTCTGATCGCTCGCGGCAGCGCCGGCAGCCTCCCGTCGTACCGTTTCCAGCTGCTGGCGCGAAGCTTCTAGTTTTCTTTCCAACTCCTCTATTTGTCTTCGCTGCGACTGTACTATGTCCTCCGGAGGCTCCAGTTCGATTTTTAATTCGGGTGATGCCACCGACACGGGTGACCGCGGAGCGTCCTCTTGTATCTCGGCGCGAAATGGACGTAAACGGTCGATGAGCTGCGGCTTAGGCCCGGAAACCCGAAGGTTGCGACGTTTACATTCAGCTCGCAGATCCGACACCTTCATATCTTCAAAGCGAGCCGATGATGACAGGGAGGATGTGGTAGAACTCGGAGGCAAGGGTGGTGGCGGTGGTGCCGCGTATACGTCTGAGGAGTCCGACGCAACAGATGACGGAGCGGGCGATGTGGGTAGGATGAGCTGAAGAAGTAATTGCTGTTGATGTAAAAGCAGTTCATAGGGTGTCTCCACGGAGCCAGGCGGCGAGGAAGATTTTTGTGCATTCGGGGGACCCTTATATTCGTGAAATTTAAACCGTGCCTTCGGCTTTGGCTTACATTTCCTAGGTATTTTTTTCCCTGGGGCGGGACGTTGTGGCGAGGTGGCAGCACTGCATGGCGAAAGTGTCGAAGGTGGCGATGGAGAAGGAGAAACTTCTTCCGAAGGTCCGCAGTATGAAGATGGATGTTGCGGACGACCTGAGGCACCTTCACTTGTTGCTTTAAATGCTAGTATGCCACTCTTTACGGCCTCTTCAATGTTTTCCTCTGTGTGCAGTATGTTCTTTTTAATCAGTTCCAAGGGACCAGGTCGGTGCGACAGTTGATCGTTGAGCTGATCTGCCAACCTCGCCTTCTTTAACATTCGTTGTTTTTCCGCCAAACTGGGATCAACATGACTCTCCTAAAAATATAAAAAAGCTTTAATAAATAAAGGTCTTGCATTTATCGACACTAATGATAATCTAATGACGCACAGCATATTAACCTGTTCTAAAATATGTCTTCGTTCGAGTTCTTGCCGGTCTGGTCGTCGTTGTATTTTAGCTTTCAGCAAATCCCCAGTTTTCGCTCTTTCCAGTTGTTTGCATTGTTCAAAATAAGCTGGTGGCGTCTTGCGAGCTGTAATACGAATTGATCTTAATCATTAAAAATTATTACTGTGAGTGTGGCAGACTTTATTATCGGGTATAGTCTACTAATGTGAAAAATTTACTTTTCTATTGGCAAGTTAGAAATTCTCATTATCTATCCCCAGTGTTCGGGTTGTAAATAAAATTCTTTCGCCCACGCACGCACCATTTGCGACGATCACTAGGCGGGCTGAGAGTAAAACGGTAGGTACACTTACGAGGCATGATTCCTTGTTCCACCAGCTGGTTGAATGGCCGCCGCATCATCAACTTCACTTTTAACGCTGTAAAAGTAAAAATATATTATAAAGGACACATTCAAATGAAACAGATTATTATAATACATGCTTGCAGCAATATTTATTATAATTTATTATCCTCAACTACCCAATGTGATGTCCATTTGACAAGTCTGGCGCTATGACGGCGCGTGACGAGTGTCGACGTAACGGCCGGAGTATGGTCGACGACGTGATCGATACGTCGATCGGTGTTTCGGATAACATAAGCATCGATAGAATCGGGCGGATCGGAGAGACGAAGATGAGCGTAGGCGATCAGAGTGCTATATTCCCGCTCGCGTAGACACGCGGGGCGCAACGAGCGACGGGCGGACAACTCTGGCGCACCGCCAACATAAATAAACACTGCACAAGGAAACTAGTGTTATGCCGCGACCGTATTACAGACGAAACATTCACTACCACTAGGCCGAATATTGTGGGTTACTGGGCGTCGTCTTAGCTTCGCATTAATTTCGCTCAACAGTTGTTTTGAATTAATTATGATTTACTTTCCAATTGGAGTTTTTGTTTAAGTTTTGTGAAAAGCTGGCATTGTTTATTGATAAACTATAGGAAAAAATATTATTATTATATATATTTGTATCATACAACCTACCCGGCTTCATTTAACGTATTTTTTTTAATCTGGAGTAACTTTACATTCAGTTATGAAAATAAGATTTAATATAGTCAATACTCATTTATTAACCATTTATTACATACATGAGCCAAGACAGAACTCAATACCGCGATAAAGTATTTGTTTATATAACATTACATTTTATCGCTGGATAATTAAGAAACACCGATGCAACCGTTAATTAAAACACAAAATTTTAACAATATTTATAGACAAAACAAATATATTCCGAAACTCTTTTTAATGCCGACGACACGATAAACAATGTGTCGTAATATTTTATATTGTTTTAAATGCAAATTTATTATGTTAGTCAGTAGCGATGACAACGAAGGTGGTTATTTATTGGCGATGTGTGCAGACGCCGGAGAATGGCAGAATGGCCGGAAGTGCGAACTTCAGTGTGCATTCTGATGGGAGCGTCACAGAAAGCCCACGCCGAGCGTTGTAATACACAGAGAAATAGTTTTCGATGCTCTAAACTAGCTTTAAAACTGCTAAACGATGTTACGAGAACATTTGCGTCAAATACGTCAGTCCTTATTTTACCGGTTGGCTATTCTATCGACGCTGGTAGAACTCTACATAGTTTAACCGTGATATCAAGATCGACACACCGTGTACATCATGTTACGTCATGTCAGATAGAATTGGAGTCCTGAGATCGGTCACAGATGCTTTGCTCACTCTGAGGGCTAAGTTGGAACGACGTAGATAAATGTCTCTACCTTACCACACCCTTCATGCCAGAACACAACAGCAATTGTCACTGTTAATAGGGCATGCGGCAAGAATCTTAACTTAAAGGGTTCTACCACCTCCAATCCTATTGCTTTGTTATAGCAATTATACGAGTAGTTCTCATACATTAAGTGCAAAAATATATAGGTATGTCTTGACAGTGACGCCACCTCAGTTAAACTGTAACGTATTGTTTACAGTTACCATCTACGAAAATCCAAAAATACGAATGTTATACCACTTACATTCCTTATGCTTGCCCATGGCCGGTTGTAGCGGGCTCTCGTCGACGACCACCTTGGGCGGGGAGTCGCGCGGCGGCGAGCTCGGCGGCTCGCTGCAGCCGCTGCCGCTCGCCTGACGACCGGCCATCTCCTCCGCACCCGAACTGATATAACACATATCACATTGTACTACAACACACACATACACACTACATTTAATAAATGCAAAAGGAGAACAAGACGCCCCCCGACCAGGTGGACTGCTGACCTGTAGCGGACGGCGGGTAACCGCTGCATTCAGACGGTTCAAAACCGGACAGAGTGTCGCAGATTAGGGGAGGCCTTGTCCAGTAGTGGACTCCCATAGGCTGATGGATGGATGATATAGTAACTTGAATGAGTAATCAATCCTTACATCTGTTATTCTTAAAACTTGGGCTCTTCGCAGGAACGTACGAGGTAGCTAAGCTATGGATATGTTTCCAATCCATCAATAGGATTTCTTGATATTCATTTATTAAAAAAATAAAATCGGGAGGTTCCGAAAGAAGTTAGTGCTCACAATTATTACCTTCAGTAACTGTTTTAGAAGAAGAAAAACAATGATAGCCCGGTTGTTTGAACATTCGATTCTCGCTTCCACGCTAAGCGTCAGGAGATTTCTCATGTAGCGCCAATATAAGGGTAAGTGCATTTTATTTTACAATTACGTATCCCTTTACCATAATACGCCGATCAATCCACAATTGATCAGTCTAAATTCTGCTTATTATGGGGAGGCATTGGTACAGTAATGGATTTATGATGAATTAAAGACGATTATTGGATTGTCCAAGATATTCCACATATTTTGATGAATGACTATACAGGCTGGCTATCTTGTCAATAGTGAAAACAATTTTCTTTGACTCATGCTTTCACAGTAAAGTATCGTTCGCATTACATCAATCAATTGTCATTCAACACTGTTTGAAACGTATTTTTTCCTGTTAAACAACTACTGTTTAGTTCATAATATACGTACGTATAACAATGTGCACATCATACATTAAAAGGAAATAGACTTTTGGCATATAACCAAATAGATTTTAATCAAAAATTGTTTGTGTGCCTATGACAGCGGGTTTTTAGTGTAATCGAGACGAATAATTGGATGAAATAAGAGTAGTCGATAAATTCACGATTGATCTTACTTTTCTGTCGATCGTTGACATCGATGGACGTCGGCCTTTAATGTTTTGATGTAGACCCTACATACTGTATACATATTTAAATAAAGCTTAAAAACTATCTAACTATGTTTATAAAAACAAGTCCATAAACCAAGGTATTTTAGGGATTAATCTCAAGAACATCACTCCTCTTGTAATGCCCTCTTTTTGGAAAAAATCCCGTCGTAACCTCGTATCGTACCTACCATGGTTGTCAAAAGCAGGTATATTATCTTAAGGACAATTTTTGAGGTGCTGTGCCCAAAGGGTAAAAACAGAACCCTATTACTACTAAAACTCCACTGTCTTTCCGTTTACGTTTTACAGGGCTCTACCTCTAGAACCATATTTATTTACAAGTAAATCTACTTTGAATTAAGAAACTAATTAATCGTCTTATTAGTTAGATATCAAATTTCAAAATGTGATAAGAGCCAACCTGTCTTAACTATCGTTAGTAGCCTAGATAGTATCTTTGGTGTATGTATACCTGAAGGTGTCGTCGTCAGGCGGCGTGGCCGGCGTGCGCGGCGACGCGAGCGACGCCGGCGAGGCGGCCCGGCTGCGCGGGCGGTGCTGCGGCTTGAACCACTCCGGGTATATCGCGCTGAGCGTCTCCACCAGGTCGTGGTCCAGCGTCACGCGCCACGACGCGCGCCCCTCCGGCCCTTCCGACCCGCCCTCTGCGCCGCACGACGTTGGATTCTCTGTGAATAAATGTTTTCTTTATTAATTGCTAGTTCCACACTGAAGGCGCTACCGCTACAGCTATATCTGCTTTAGAACAGCAAAGTCATGCGGTGCTGTGTTTTTATATGAATGATTTGCTACGGAAAAGATTAGTCTTCAATGATTGCCATGCATCTTTGGCGAACCTCAAAAACGACTTTGAACCTATCTGGGATCGATTAAAGATGTCTATGGCCTCGAGTGGACACTAACTACCAGATTGACTGCATCCTCGTTTGCTACTCTTATATAACCAAGAAAATCATATTAAGATAAGTTAGATACGTTACGTAACTTACGTAACGTATCTAACTTAGCGCTTCACTTTTAAATTTTTGAACAAATTTCATATTGCGCTACTTACTACCTCAGAAGTCTTAATTGCAACCATCCATCCATAGACAAACACAGAAGAATGATTCAACTAAAACTTACATTTAATGTGTAGTGTATCGTAATTGTGGCACAATGTAGATAAAATTGACTTATAATGAATTAAAAAATTATATATAACAAATTAATATATGATCTTAGACTATATAATTTAGTACACAGTTAACTCCGCTTACCGCCTTGGTAGTTGTCAGCGATATATTTTTTGTATGTTTACTACACCATGTGCTGTGGGCGGCGTCGGAAGTGCTTACGCATGATAATATGTTATTGTTTGGTAGGCGCGGTCGCGATTGGGCGAGGCTGTGAGCCATGAATATCCGTGTGATAATCTACCATCAATAAACCAGTAACAGAAGAGTAGGCGACCATTCACTTCCTAGGTTGAGGTCACGTGGTAGCTTGAATGTATTCTTTATGTATTGTACCTATAGCGAATTTTCGACAATATCGATATGTATACTACTGATGCTTTTATCATTTTTTAACTAACTAACAGGAACAATTTCTGCTTAACTTATGCAAATTACTAATAAAGAAAGTTAATTATCTCATTAACTACTAATTAAATAAAGATTGAAACCTTAAAAGCAAGTGAGAGTATGAGATATGGTATTTCTTTATATGATAGTTTCAGAAAAGTTAACTCGTAGACGAAGAATTTATCAAACTAAAATCGAAATTGACCATATACCTTAAGGATATTCTTCGTCAAACGGAGCTAAGAACATCCCGCTTTTAAATTATCTCTTAAGTATATTTCATTTCAAAATCAAAAAATAATTTAACAGCAGAGAATGCTCTAATGAGAGAGATGCCATAAACAAGAACTCCACATACATATTTGCACGGGTATTTTTAACTATCCAAAGTCGAGAAAAGATGGAAGTATTACGTAACGTTTAAAACTCGCAATAAAGACGAAAATACGAGAGGGATAAATAAAACATCTGTCGGTTCACGAGAGTTATGGAAAATATTGTACTAAAATGTGTGTGTGTGAACGCACGAAGTTGGGAAGTAACAGTTTTTACTGGAAATGTTTACTCGGTTGTTTTAGGCGCATACACACATACCCAGTATAATAGTATATAAGTATATAAGGACATAATATATGTATAATACACTTTATTGTTTTCGCAAAATAAGAGGGGCTATGTAGTCCAGATCCAGATCCCATGTAAATCAACCAGCATAGATCTTCCACCGATATGCAAGAACTGCTTCCCGCTAGAAATAGGTGTAATGGTAGTACCTACTCAGGCAATCTTCTATCATTAACATATTTAATAATTATTTACCTTATTAAATGTAATAAAATTATATTACATCGGTATTGTGGTATTTATAGAAAAATACAAAACTAAAATTAACATAATAATAGCGTGGTAAAAACCAATAACTGTTCTGTCCGTCACTGTAATATTTAAACCAATTAAAGTGAATAGTTAATTCAAAATTTAACCTCATAAATCGTTGGTGTAAGTTCATACAAAACTGGCAATACTGGTCGGAAAGTAACAGACCTTGGTTTGACAATCGTTACATCACAAGACATTAATAATGTGTGTAACACTTCTTAACGCGTTACACTATACAATATTGTAAACAAACTCGCGCACGTGCGTTCCGTTGCTGACTCACACCAAGCATCCAGTTTAGGGATGGCGAGTCTCTCCGAAAAAGATCGACTCTTGAATCGATTCGAATCGAAGTGTGTAATAAATCGATTCGCAAAAATATCAACGCCTAAACAATGGATTCCTCAAAAATCGATCTTCGATCTATTCAGGGGGAAGCTAGCTCCAGGTCGTCAGAACCAAACAATCATTGAAATACGTATCTGTCAGTAAATAATTTCTATAACACATTTAGTAATATTGAATCAACTTCGAAAAAAAACGAATTTGGATTTTCTAGTATGAAATATCGATTCACTGAATCGCTCCATTACTGGAGATCGGTTACAATAATCGATTTTTTGGTCCTAAATATCGATCTCAGATCGCCATCCCTAATCCAGTTATGACGGCGCACCGACGCATGTACTTCGTGCCATTGCCAATTCAAACTTTCAATATTCAATCTGTTACGGTGCCCATAAACTGGCCAGCTTTTAATATATAGATGCAAGATGCAAGTCTGCAATCAGCTGCGTCCCCAGTCAATGCTACAGTTAATCCTGCTATCTTAATATCTTAATCAAGCTTCACCATGTATTGCAATGACATTTATTAGTCGAAATAAGGTAGAACCTCTATAGTTTTACCGTAGAGGGTCCATAACATATTTCTAGCGTGAAACAGTTTTTCCATTTCGATGGAAATATGTGGATGCCAACTGACGCACATACCTTCGTAGTACTCAGAAGTGGCAAAACCTCTGTGTTTGGCTTAAATTAAAACCCTTGTTCTTTATGGAGTTTTTATAGATGTTTATAGGTGGTAGATGCCACTTTCCATCAGATCGCAACCTTATAAAAGTCACCCATGGTCTATTTATTAATTAATAGTATTAATAGTATATTTATAATTAATAGACTACGTGTAATCACATAGTCTATTTATTAATAAAATGAGTCCCATTATACAGTTTTGAACAATACATTTGGTATGAATAATTCATGACTTTGAATATAGCCCGCGACGTGTATTTATCACTCTCGGCCCACCCTTTTAGCAGTTTTCACTGCATGCATCATATGTGTAGACGGTTTTACTCCATACGTCACACGGTCCGTCATTACATTTAGTCATTTCGTTTCTAGAATAGCACTGAATAAATCCGCGCGATTGACTGGCCTTCGAATCTTTTACTTATAAGCATACAGCTTTTATCGATGCCAAGTCTATTTTTCACGTTACCACTCGACATACTTTTAATTTTTTCATCAGTCTCTTTTGATGCTTTTAAGACACTTTCCGCGAATTTATCTGATATAAACAAGTCGAAAAATTAATTAAATGTAACGTCCACGTTTCCTCCTATTATAAATGAAGTCTGTATTAAGAAAATGAGGCTAGCACAACAGTTAATATTTTTTCTGTCTTCTGTTGTACATAATCTATTCCAATCCTAACATTTTCTTAACATACTGTCGAGTTTTAGAAAAAGAGTTCCACGAAATACCTCCAACAAGAGCTAATAAGATTTAAAAAACAGATATTTTTTTCGCAGTGGCATAAAAAATACTATTTTATTTAGGCAAAATAACAAGCGAAGATCCTTAACATAGCAACGAGTTCGGTGAATTTTGGGATGAGTTAACAATGATTTTGCGCTTCGGAGGACACTTCTGATAATTGGCACGCGACAATAGTTATAAAATGTTGTAACTATGGGCGTGGGCCCATGGTTACAACATTGTATCTACATATAAATTTGTTATTTCCAGTGCAATTGCGGAAGTTGAATTTGCAGGTACTTTAGGAATAGGTCGAGGTCGGCGGTAAAACAAAGTCTTCCTATTTAATTATTTTTTCTCAATCCGTTCTAAATCCCGGCACAAATAACATTTTATTTTGAACTGGAATACAATTATGTAACTTTGTACTTCGCATAATGTAGTATTATCGTGCTGATCTGATAACGGATCCGGATGCTGGCCATAGTAATGTCTCAACTTAAGAAGATGTCTTAGTCAAGTTTAGTCATTTATAATAATCTCGATATTTGCCAGTGGTTTTAATACAAGAGCAAAATTAAACCTTCCGCCATCATTCTATTTTTTTGTTCGGCAATTATTTTTTGCTAAATCTCAGTACAAATACTTCAATATTATGCATATTCCGATCAAAATTGGTGTATCAAATCTTTGTTATATTTAATTAATTACTTATTTATAACTAACAAAGCGTAGGTGATCGAAGGCAAACAGGAAATTCATGTATTTAAACAATGTTACGTTGACATCAAATTAATTTATAATAACAAGTAATAAAATTAAATAATATATCATTTTCACATTAACTAGTTAACTCTTCCATAACACATAAACAAGTAATTATTGATAGGTATGTTTGAATTTTAGCAACAACGCATATATATATATATATGGATGCAATGGAAATAGTCTCAATATTGAAGAAAAAAATATAAACGTATAGTAATATGGGATTTCAATATTATTACATATATTCGTCTTAGCTAATTTGATCGCACCTTTTATAATAGCAGGACAGCCAGTAACGTTCAACACTAACATATCGATCAACCTAAATTTGAAGTCATGTCATACCTTTACGCATATGGGTATAAAATGCATATAACATGATCTAAACAGTCCGGTTACTATTTCCATGGCAAGTCGAGAATTGCTTTGTATACACGTCTTGCCATCTCTTGGCATGATTTAATATCTAATACTATGACAGCTAACATCATACTTGTACCTCGAGATGTAAGTAGTAAGAAAAGCCAAAGAAGAACTATTCGTGTGGACAATTGAAAATTACCCACATCAGCCATTTTTCAAGAAATCAACAGAAAAAGATTCATACAAGAATTATGTGGGTACGTTTGTCCTAGAAAATTTCTGTTAAAGCTAGAAATTCGGCAACAACCGACCCAGCATAATAGAAAGATCGGAATCACGTATGCTTTATGTTTAAATGACAATCAAGTTCTGCGAAGTGAAGGTCCTCGGTCGGAGGCTGCGACGGTGACGTCAGGTGTGCACGCGGCACTAGCGGTGTGGGCGCAACCACCTGCTGCCACCCACGGTCCCATTGATCATTTGCATGACCACTGCGTACGTGATAGGGTTACCACCACCCGTGTTGTATACAATATTGTACTATGTGTAAGTTAATTGTACCTACTATTGTAGAAAAATAATTGTAGGTACTATAATATTATTGGTTGATTTGAAGGTGGTAGAACCCTTTGTGGCTCGACTCCGCCGGCACCACTGCCACACCTATTTCTACCTAATAACTGCAGTGTTAGACGCTGCTATGTTCCGGTTTGAAGGGTGTGGTAAGGTATACTTGTCCGAGACGTTCCAGCTAGTCCTCAGGGGAAGCGGCGCATCTATGGCCGACCTCAGATGGGAATATCTAATCCTATCTGGGGTTGATTACAGATGTCCATGGGCGGCAGTTGCCACTGTGTGCTCGGACTGCTACTTCTATATTATAAAAAAAATATATAGCTTGAAAGCTATATTTTTATAGGTAATTCAGATATGGTGGTCCTGCCCCGAAATCGCTTTATGACCGCAGTCAAATCAAAATCAAATCAAAAATATATTTATTACGGTCTACAAAAAGGTCTACACGCAGTGGTTTCATTATTTCGGGAAAAAGGTCTTCAAAAAAATTTAAACCTTTTAAGCTTGGGTATATTGTATTATAGTGATTCAATGAATAAAACGATTATACGATACAAAATAAAAATATTACCTACATTTTAAACTTCGTTTATATAAAAGTGAAACGGCATAAAATCAATGTGTAGACTTAATTTTTTCTAAAGTTGTATTTTTGCAAGAAATATTATTTTTCTTAATAAAGTGACAACCCTAGTATGTACCAACCGGAATTATTTTTTGAGCGTTAGACAATATCTGTACCTACCACAATGTTAATCATACGAGGATAAGGATATAAAACACACTTTCAAAGACTGCTTTATAAAATTAATTAGCACAACTAAATTACGGAAAATATTACATAACTATATAGTAATAATATAGGTAGATAATAGACACATTAGGTTTCTAAACTCTTATTTTGAAAAATAATTGGTCAAGTGCATGTCAAACCCGCACACGGAGGGTTCCGTACAATCGAAATTTTCATTTTTTTTATTTGTAGTATTTATTATTATAACAGCCATTGAAGTACATACATTGTGAAAATTTGAACTGTCAACCTATAACAGTTCAAAAGTTAGTTGGACAAAAATTGAAAATCAGTTTGTTTTATGGCTACCTTTTTGTATTCAACTTTTTTTTAGTTAGTTTATTTGTTGTTATAACGGCCACCGTTATATATCCTCTGTAAATTTCGAGTTTATATCTATTACGCTTCCAGAGATAGAGCCTTGTGACAGAGGGACAGACAGCGAAGTCTTAGTAATAGGGTTCCGTTTTTACCTTTTGGGGACGGAACCCTAAAAATATTGCTTTGACGTCATTATTTCAGGGATATTTTAAATTAATTTCCTCAAAAGGATATTTAGGCCATCATAACAAGCAGGGGTTTTAATTGGATAAAAACTAATAGTAGTAAAAATCATGAATACAAAAATAATTTGCACTTAGGCAACATTTACATACCATGTACGTAAGCACATTATTTTTACCTAACACGTAATTTTGTTTGAACAAAATATTTTTCAAAAAATAAAAAGAAAAAAATGTGTGCACTCCGGCAGTGCCGGCAGAAATTAAAACTTGAATATTAACGTTGTGCATTTTTGTTATTTTTGAATGGTTTGGGAATAATTTTACACGAATTGCGTTAATTATCCGTATAAAAGTACTGTAATTTATGTGGTAAAATACAATATTAATTTATTGCGCTATCGTACACAAACATGACAGTCTTACGAATTTTCGATCAGGCCACATGATCCTGACGCGAGTTTAACATTTTGTACCCATCACCAAAAGTACTGTACACAACGCCGCTAAAGAAGTTTTCGCTTCAAAAAAACAACAATAGTCACATTAACTCAATAGTGGCTAAGCTAAATATGATTTGTGGGACAAATCGCGAAAACACGCGGCAGATGACCCCGTTCCGCCACGCGACGCCACACGCCCGCCGCCACACTTGTCGCTCAATTGAAAAAGTAAAAACAGCATCGCCACCTTGCCGCTTACTCACCGTCATCTCAGAATATTTTAAAGGCCAATTAAAAGATCACAGAGTTGGCCTACATTACTCTCACATAGCTATTAATTCGAATTAACAATAAATGTGCATTAAAAAATAGTATCAGTTGCCAAAATAACTGCACAGATGCGATGAAACATTTTTTTTTTCATTACAACTAATATTATAAATACGTATGTGAGATTATTTGATTGCACGCCTTTACGACGTAACTGATTGTCATGAAATTTTTTGTGCACACGTGAGGGGATCAGAAGTGCATTCTTTTTAGAGGCTTCTAAAAAGGAGGAACTTCCATGTTCAGTTGCATGATTTTTTTTTCTTAGCTTGACAGCAAAACAACTAAAGAAGTTTTCACTTCAAAAAATCCTTTCGAACATCCGAATAAATCACAAGCCAAAACTACTTTAAACAGATACCCATATAATGACTTAACAAAATACTATTGAAACGAAGACATCAGCGGGACGCCCCGTCAGTGTAATACCAGCGTTCCGCTTACACAACGTGTAAAGTTTGGCTTACCGCGCAAGTCTAAATTCGGATCTTAATTGACTTTGTAAGTCGATGAATGAATCGCCGGCAACGGTAAATGTCTTGCGCGGATTTCTTCGCCAGTTGCACACTGACAACGTTATTTATTTACACTCACATAGTTTTGTGTATAGACAGATAAATTTTATATATATGCATAGGCATATATATAAAATTTATGCGTGTGTGTTTACAAAATTGTATTATTTCCTACTTATCGGGAGAGGGCGTTCCAACTTAGGGGATTTCATGTTCAACAACAAAAAGGGTAATAATAAAAATGTAGATGTGTTCAGTCTTACATAGGAGTCTAATCTCATCTGGGGTTGATTACAGTTATTCTTGAACGGCAGTAGCCATTAACCATCAGGTGGGCTGCATGTCCTTTTGCTACTTCTCTGTTATATTAAAAAAACTGTTACATCAAGGTTCATATTTTATAAGAAAAAAGAAACTTTGACACTTTTCATACCAAAATCCAATTTAAAATTACCGTAGTTGCGTGTGTGAATTTTATGATCTCAATAAAAGGATATTTAGTACAAAAACCTACACTCTAACGTATGGGGAATAACCATATCCACTAATAGAAAGGTAATTTCCCATAAATATTGTAATTATACATTTTAATCATGTATTTGAAAAATAATGCTCATAATTTGAGGAATAGTTTGTCAAACGTTTACCATAATCTGTACTCATAAGGATTGTCCAATTATCAGACTGACTGACTCATCAGTGTAGAGCCTTAACTACTGAACTCTTTGACTTTACTCTAGTAAGGGTCCCTAAGGGTGTAAAATAAGGCATAAATTTTATTTGACAATCCACAGATTTGGAGCAAGAACTTTGAAAATTACTATTCTACTATCGGGCATGAAACAATACACCTGTTTTACAATTTTTAGAAAATCAATTCCTTGAATAAAGATCAAAAGCTCGTTACACATAATTATGTCTAACAAGTCCAACATTTAGAACACAAAATCTAGATAAAAAACCAACTACAAAGTAAGACATGTCCACAAACAGAAAACTCTACGCAAAACAATTCGTAGCGGAGGCCATAACGGGCTGATGACGTAAAAGGATGTTTTCAGCGGGCCGGCAACAGCGGCCGTCTGTTTATCGTCGGAATACAGTTAGAACTACACCCAGACTATAGCGGCCTATAGCGAAATGCAGCTGTAAAAACACACGGAATTACTCCACTTATATCGATCGCAATAAATGTACATACGATGTGATAGTTACGTAACGCACGAAAATATGCCCACGTTATGTATTTATTAGGGTTGTTGCTTGTTATGGATATGAAATTTCGGATCTATATACGGATTTGTGAAAATCATTTCAACGGTACCACATACGCTTGCGGAATATGGAATTATTTCGGATTACTTTAATAGTTTCGGTAATTTCAGTTCGGATATAATATTTTTATGTAATTAAGAAGGTATCCTAAAAATTAGTTTGAAACAAAAATGTAATTATTTCAATTATTCAAAAAATTGTGCGCATACTAAATAACGGTGTAATGAGACTCCGTCCTATTCGAAATTATTCAAATCTTTATATCGGATACGTTTATGGTTTCGGATATGTATTATTTCGGATATCCGAAATTGTCGGTTACTCAAAACGCTCACATGCATTAAGTATTATGCATGTGTGCGCACACCAAAATTTAAGGTTTTAATATTGGCTTCTTTCCATTAGCGACAAATACAAACTGATTGAATTAGCAACATCATTTATTACACGTTATTTACGAGTATGTACAGACATTTAGTCGTATTTATATGCAAACGAGATAAGAATAAGGTAAATGAATTAACGAGAAACGCATACTAACACTCATACAGCTTCACTTCAACATGTATAAACAGTACCAGATAAAATACGTGAGTAAATTATCATAAAAAACAATTAAAGAAGTATTGCACTTAAACAAGTACTGCAACGTATATTTCTATTAAATACTTTCGAGTCTAATTAATTACGCATACAATTTAATAAACTTTGATAAAACCTAGAGATCTGTGATAGTGATAGTGCGCATAATTTCGACGGCGTTACCACGGTGTCTACGGTTCGATACTATTCACAAATGAACAGCAGATTATCAGCAAAAACACCCACTTCAATCAATTAATGTCCTACCTAAGAACAATTACTTTAGTAAAGATTGTAAAATAAACATTTGTAAAGGTTTTTAACCAAATTAATAGTCGGGTGTTTTAATAGCTTCAAGGCCTCCCATGAGAACAATGACAACCAGAAGAATAGATTACTATGGTACATTACAGATATATTTGCGAAGCGGCTGGAGTTATCTAAAGATACCGCATCGATTTTACCATTACAGGCGCATAGAACCTGACAAATCGCTTTATCCATTAATATTTCATATTCTTGCTTATTCCATTATATACTTCCTTCGGGCACCACATTTTGCGACAAGCTAATGGAAGCACTTACATCCAGTACAAGTACCATATATGAGATAACAAAGTATCTTCCCATAATCACTCATGATGTTGCTACACACGAGTATCAGACCACGCTATTTTTTCATAGTAAAATATACACATAGGCATAATATGCGTACCAATTTAAATTCTTTAATGCTCTTTAGATACATTATTGAGGAAGGAATTACGTAGCAAACTTTACATAACATTTTTTTGCGATAGATACTAAATAAAGCTCCCACACTCTATAAACGATTTTAAAAATATCAACAGCAATGCGCCCGAGCATTTACGTTTTCACTATCAATAATTTAGAATAAACTCTAACGGAGGTATCGTCACTTGCTGAAAAAAAACCCATTTCCTAGTACTTCACTATGTCTCGGTAATGTGCCAATGCAATAAAAATAATTTACGATTTCGCTAATATTACGAAAGCATGTAAATAAACTTGATATATAAATTTGATCACGAAATGTTCGCGGAAATTACGATCTTTACATACTTATTTGATTAAAATAAATTCAGACATAAAAATCTATGTACAGAAATAAACCAAGGAAGCACATGCCTGAAAGAGCTCCATCGAAGTTATTGTTGTTATTATTATTGTTAGCTCATATACCGATAAGATATCTAAAATCGGGTAAGTATATAGAGAAATCACCAAAGTATACATGGTACATTATTGTTCCCCAATCGACGGTAAGAATAATGTTGTATTTCAAGCAAAAATATTTGTGTGCAATCTTAAAACTCGAAGTGTGTGTCAAAAACAAGCAAATGTGTTTAAGCTACTACAGGAGTTTTTATTACATTATTTTTTTAGTATTTTCCACATCACAGCTGTGTAAAGAGCTAGATGTTTTAAACTTTTTACGACTTTAGAAGCGAATCTTACCACCTATTGACTGAAATAAATCAAGAGTAATTTGGCCTATCCAAATTTATCTTTATCGCCCGTTAGAAATAATAAATTTTAAAAATTGTTGTCTAAGGAGGTTCGCAATCGAAGATATTTGCATACCAAAACTAGCTTAAAAATATTACCTGCGTAAATATAATCCATGCAAGGCTGCACATAAATGAAGTAATAGATGAAACAGTTTTAACGATAAAGATAAAAGAAAGACTTAATTTGTAAATAATGACATGAACGTTTTTCTTGTACGAGAAATGTTTAATACGTATCTATTCATTACAAAGATATGAAAAGTACGTCAAATTAATATATTTTATGGCGCACATATTTTTCAGCAGTCGCGCTGTCAAGATTACGGATTAAATCAGATTTACTGTCATTGGCAACAAAGCAGAACTCGTAACACATCGAAATTTGTATTTATCTCAAAGGCTAGTAAATTTTCTCGTAGCGACAGAGCAAAATCTATTTCCCAGACAATGCATAGAAAAAATATAATTTCCTTGGCAACATTGTACATTTGACCTAAGTCTCTGCTACTGGTAAGCTGAGTGCCAATTTAAATGCTTAGACAAAGAATTTGACATTAAATTGATTGGTTTGTTTTGAGATTATTATTGTGTTCCAGTAGTAACCTTTATGAATCAATAATGTTAATATACGCCTATGCCACACCTATTTCTACCTAATAACAGCACTGTTAAGCGCTGCTGTGTTCCGGTTTGAAGGGTGTGGTAAGGGAGACAGACTTTTCCGAGGCGTTCCAGCTTAGTCCTCAGGGGTAGCGGCGCATCTGTGGCCGACCTTAGGTGGGAATATCTAATCCTATCTGGGGTTGATTATAGATGTCCATGGGCGGCTGTAGCCACTTACCATCAGGTGGACTGTACGCTCGTCTGCTACTCCTATATTATAAAAAAAAAGTATTTATCGCAAAAGAAAAACGAAATAAATGTGATAAACAAGTGTGAAAAAATCTTAAACAATTTTAAGCTTGGACTTGAATTTGAATAGAGAATTCGATTTCGTTATAGTAACACCTGTTAGCATGTTTTAATGTAGAGTGGATATAAATTTGTATGGTAATACGATTAAATCTCCAAGATTTCATGTAAATAACGATTGCAATGCCCATGTAATAAACTTTACATTATCATTATAAGGTGAAGGGCAGTTATCACACAACTGTACATCATGCCTCTGCTTGCTATAAAGGTTATAATGTCCTCAAATAAATATTCATGTAAAACCGAAATAAAATGAGCATAATAAACCTTGTAAAACAAACAAGTTCAATATTTATGAAAGAAGCGAATACTTTATCAACATATCCGAAGTGTCTTAGACAAATTAATGATAGAGTCGGCAAATAACTGACAACCAAACTAAATCAACACAACGACCGTTTAAGCCCAATGAGTGCGTAGGAAACCTTGAGCAAAGCTTACCTATACTAAATTTAAAATACCTTAATGTTTGTTATGGTTGTAGTTATATGTCGGTGGCGTCTAACCTAATGGTTGCCACACGTGATGTCTTCCATTCATTCGTCATGTTCTACGTGGTACGGTACGGTGCTGCTCGCCCTGGCATTGTGCCGCGTGACGAGTCCACGTTACATGAAAAACATGTTTAAAACAGTTTCGTTCAAAACAGCTGCTATCACCGAAGCATTCGATCTATTAGTGTATACGAAACACAAACTATAAAAGTAAATAGTAAAGGGTAAGTTATATAAGTCATAGCGACAAATAGTAGCGCAGCAACGCGAGTAACAAACGAGCAAAGCAAGCTCTGTTTTAGGTCAACGTTGAACAAATACCAAACGGGTCGTTCGGACGCTTCCGGGGGTCTATTTCTGAACTTCGTCTATATTGCGCGGAATACTGCTTCGTTGTTAGTTTTGCGACAAATAACAGTACCCTTTCAAAAAACATGGATTTTTAATATAAGAACCGCTAAGGACGTAATCATCTGCATTAAAAAAAATGCCGAAAGTTCAGAAAGAAAAAGATAATAATTGTAGCTAAACACAATTTGTTGTCTTATTTAGACATTATGAATAAACAATTATTAATCATCCACCCATTTTCCGTGAGTAAGATACCCATAAAGCTTTCACACGCTTTATCTAAAACAATCGTTAAAAGTGCAGACAAAAAGTTTAATTTGATATACGAACAGTAGTCTCTTGCAAGCTATAGTAATGATAAGTGTTGGTCGTAATTAGTTACATTTGAAAGTTCACAGAGTGGCCGAGATCAGGCTAAAGATGAGGAATAGAGTTGGCGCAGATTGCGGAAGCCGAGCGATCATTCGTATTTCGCAGAGCAGCCGCGGCCCGATTGCGTCGGTCGTCGTCTCCACTTCTATAATCTAAATAAGGAGCAAAAGTTCAACGGCCGTCTTAGCTCACTAGGAAGAAACCGGCCAAAGAAATCACATTGTGCCCATATCGCTCAAAAGCGAGCCAAAACACCGACACGTCACCTCACTACTCAAGTTGTAATGCACGGGATACATTCAACTTAATCGATTCCTTCGATGAATCTTCAAAATTGATGTAAGTAGATTTAAAACCGACCTTTTCCTTTTAGTCAACTCAACAACAAACGTGGCATCACTTTAAGTTTTTTAATCGACTGCAAAAAATGAGATTCTGTCGGCGATTTTTAATAAGAATTATTAAGAAACAGTTGTTTCTTTTTTGGTTTCAGGAGATGTCAATTAGAAACTTATTAAAATGTACGAGTTATTTATCATCAGGATAAATCTCGTAACACTTCATTGATTGAACATTTTTATTAGCCGTGTGGAGAGTAATAGAATCCTTTTGATCAACACTGATGTAGTAGTTGCTATCGATTATTTATTTTGGCAATCGATACTTCATAGGCGTAGTGTAACATATTTATAATTGTTGTCAAACTTAACATCACGACACTTTGTTTATCTCGCTAAACATCGTGGTTGTTTTTTTAAAAAAAAGCTAGGTATTTATGTGTTTATTGTGACGCTTTACTAGCTATGACACTAATTTTGAGTATTTTTGAGTACGGGTTACATCAAATTCAGTCTTTCAATTTTGTTTATTTTTTTATGACAGTACTCTTTTAAGTTTTTACGTTTAAGCTTATATCCCTGAGGGCAAATGGAAAATGTCATTTATTTTTATAAAAACAACAATTTTAAATACATCCAGCTTTATGGAAAATGTAATTAACGGGAACAACAACTATTTCATGTAAAAAGTTGGTTCGCTTTTCGAGTATTTATATAGGTCAGCCTGCTGTCACCTGTAGCGTTCACGGTGACGACATACGAGTTTAATGGGTTTACTGAGAAATTACAGAAATAATACTTATATTTGCCATTTTCGAGACACTTGTGACGTAGGAGTCTGGCAAATGGAAAAACATAAGCCGGAAATTCCATAAATTGAGAGCAAAAATCTTTAATTAGTAATGGCCTAGAAATTAGGTCAAAAGGTAGGTAAATAAAGTTAAATGAGTTAATTATAATTTAGCCCCTTCATTTTTCGAAGGTTTGTCTGCAACACCTCTATCATTCTACGAATAATTTATCTTGAATTTGATAACTTGCCGACGTAACTAATTTAATTTGAGCTTTAAATTTAAAGCTCTATTAAATTACTCTATTAAGTCCAATTTTTTTGTGGACACCAAATAAATCATTTTGATTTTAAAAATAATAAAATGAAATATTTTATTTGTATCAACATAGTATAATTATTATTAATCATTGCTATTTCTCTGCAAAACAGATGAAGTAGAACAAGGTAGTAAGTAACTACGTAGACTCTTAATCCTTGAAGACAACATATAACTTTAAGAAAATGTCAATTTCTCCTAATCTTAGTCAGTACAACATGACAATAGAACTTATTGTGAAATAAATATAGATTTAAGTACATATTTACATAAATACGTAGGCAGTTTGACGTAGAGACAAGCGACCCCGTCTAGGCTACTTCCTCTCTATGTAGATAAATAATATTAAGGACATTGTACCGGATCCGCGGGAGTTATCTTTGTGGACACGGGTGCTACGCAATTTCTTGTTGACCGATCAGCTGTATCTAAGTGCATTAGATACGTTATCCATTATATGATACTTTTGTTACGAGTTTTTACAAACAAGTCGTTTTAACATTAGAAATGTAATATGAAATGAACCCTCCAGAACAGCGTCGAAAACTATTCTGGAACTCTATTTATTTTTTCTCTCCGCAAGAGAACATAATTATTATTTATTGTAAAAAAAAAATTAAGCGCCTGACCGTGAAAAATATCTATTAGTAGGATATATGCATTTATTACCAACTTGATGAATTGGAAATTAAAAATGAGAGGACTTATTATGGGAAACGATTCTTGTGAAACTTCGAAAAAACCAAGAATTTTCTAAAATTGACGTTAACCAAAAATACCTTTGTTGTGTTCTTGCATAAAAATTGAAAACAGCGTTCTTACATTAAAATTATATGGGGACAGAGCCGGAGCGCGGAAGATACTTTAATATAAAGTAATAAAAGTTTAGTAGGTGAATATTTTGTTGCACGGCGGTGGGAGGGCGACACGAGCTAGCCGAATTATTGAAGTAAACTACAAAACCTAAACGTGGAAAAAATCTTGGACCAGTTCCAAGCAGCTGATTGATGAGGATGGTCATTTCGTACACGGCCAATCCCGAGCTCTTTCTTATTATTTAGCAAAGTAGTGGACGAGTCTATTTCTGAGACGCGAAAAACAAGACGACACAAAATATGCCGCCTCGTTACAAAAAAAAAACGGAATTGTAATTTTTAAATACGTTTAATACACGTGACGGAATGTTTTTTTTAACTGCAGCCTTTATTTAGAAAATATTTACAATACTTTTTCGTACAAACACAAACGAGAAAATATAAAAAATACGGAACTCTAAAAATCTCTAACTCTGAGTAGGTTATTAAATTAACGATTAGTAAGTTAATTACTTAATTAACAAGAAATCGATCACATGAAACAAAAACATAAAACGCAAATGAAGCGATGTTAACGTCCGAACACAGTTCTAGAAACCACAGGCGATCGCGATACAAGTCTGATAATAGAATAAAAAAGTCGTATAAAAATGTAATGTTGGAACATTTCTGATTTTCTATTTTCTAAACACAGTCCATTAAATCATGAAGAAAAAGCTGATTTTGGCGTTGCGGCGTGGGCGGCGCGGGATCGACTGATCGTAACTAGGGATTCAACGATATATCGACTCTAAAACATCGATATTATTTTTAAATATTAAACGATTGCCGATACGACATTATCGAGAGAAAAAAACTTAATATCGATTGATTAATATGAAATACGTTATACCAACCAACCGTCAACCAAGCAGAAAAGTCGTCAAAATTAATAATATCTGAAATTCAGCGGCATAAAAAATATCCCACCTAAATATTTTGTAAACGTTTTGGATTGACGATAGCATCGCGTTCAAATTTTCCATATTATCGGTGGTACATTGATAATTTAGGCCTTCGATAAATATCGATAATTTTACCAACATGCATCCCTAATCGTAACTACTCAGCAACCAGATATATAGCTCTAAATTTTTCATGTTATATTTCGTTCGTTGCGACAGATATAATTTAATAGTCATGAGCGTAAGCAGTAAAAATGTTTTGCACTTGTTCAAAACAATCTTTGCGTCAAATCAAATCTAATCCCGTAGATCAGACATTCTCACAGAACAAGTTAAATTTAGTATAAGACCAAAATTGAAAATTACTAAAGATATTTATAATTACACCTAAAAATTCTACTCAAGAGGATTACACCACACATTAGCTATTTGATTGGCTATTTTGCATTATTTACTTTGCAAAAAGAGATTTCCGTTAACCCGGCCTGGCTTCGAAAGTCTAACGGGCTTCTTATATGCAAAATGTTAAGAAAACTTCAACAGCGTGATTCAGAAATACTAGTGGCGCCATCTCATGACGAATCGAGGAAAACCGCCACACGTACATAAACAAACGCGTTCAGAAAAATACAGTTATTTTGATATTTCAGAATACGTTATATAAAATTACTCTGGCATGTAACCGCATACTAGTGACGAGGCATTTCTACATTTTGTCTTTAGCCAATGTGACAAATAGCTTACTTGTCAACACCGGGACTTTGCAGCTAATCGGTATAGGTGAAGTGTATTACTCACTTTCGCCAAAGCGCAACTAATTATTACCTAACGTTCGTCTCGAAACTCACCACAATAGTGCAGTCTTGCCAAGCATTTAGCCATTCAGTAAGAAGGAACGTGAAGGTTAATTACCTGAAAATATAAAATATACATTATAACCACTCATATCCGATAGCAACAGTTGTAATAGAAACAAAAACATGTATAAACAAACGGAAACAATTTTAACGTAAGCCAACCTAAACAATTTATATCCTGGCCAGTAAGTACAAGGTAGCAATATATCTGTATCGGGAAATCAACGCAAACCATTCATATATGTACCTCTGTATTTATAATATTCGGAATGAATTGAAGACCAATCGCAGGCGTAAAAAAACTTACAACCTTTGCAAAATCCTACGCCTGTAAAAAGGTTGTAAGTTTGACAAAGGAACTAACAGGTTGACTAAGTATCGCTTAGATATTAATCCTGAGTAATTTTGGATCGTGATTAGCTTACTAAAGAAACCTCGAGTTGATAACTATTTCTGGACTATGGACTATTCTATCTCTACTTATGAATCCTACACAGTTTGTGTAGAAATGAAATAACATGAAATAATTATTATTTAATTTACAATAAAAAAATTAAATCACTGGCTAGATTTACACCAATTTATCATAAAAGTTAATTTAAATCATCTTCAGGTCAGCAGAATTCGCTCGCATGAATTATTTACGTATTCCGTCCGGTCGCCACATAGTGCATTGACATATAAACCGTGTCTACAAAAAGTATTTTCTAAATGTTTCTAGAATTTTTGGTTCGCATGTTGTCGGTCACTAAACATTTCATCAGAGACTTAAAAATAATTAATGTGGAATCACGTTTGTATTCGCCGAAATTTTACACACTTGAGGAAAAACTGATCTTGTGGCCAATCGTAATTCTATGTTTATTTGTAGTTCCAAACCACCTTTGTGATGCTCAATGAGAAAACCAATTTAGAACCAATTACTAAACTAATTATCTAAACGGAAGGTATGCCAAAAAACAGTAAACAAGTTTGACAGGTTCGTCAAGTGCGCCCTAGCGACCTACGCGCGGCCTTAAGGCCCTCTGCACATTGCTATAGCGACTGTGATGACGTTCTCTTGCAACAACCCAATCGCAACGCGATCGCATATTGATTATTTTTTTTATGAAATAAAACAAAATTGGTAACTGTAGGATAAATACAGACCCATACTTTAGGTTGTCGATCTATACGTTAGCTCATCTTTAGCTTTTCTGAGTTCATATATTAATTTTACCTTTGTCCATAATAATTAAGAAGCTAGTCTGGGTGCTCTACTATAGAAACCCTGCACAGATAAGCCAAATAACAATTGAAAAACTGAAGTATCACAATATAACCACACTAACCTAACCTAATGATTATATGTTAAAAGCAATAATTGAAATGTTTACAGGAAGCTTAGAGTTTAACAGTTTCTGATGATGTTATCAATCTAAACAGACAAGACGAAAATCCGTATTTTTTTACATGCCACAGCGAACCATGGTGTAGAACTATTTTGTCCTACATAATAATTACGTGGTAAGACAAATGGCGGTAAACAAGTTTGACAGGCCCGTCAAGTACGAGTCGCGACGGTGACGCTACGCCTGCCCACGCAATGCGTTTATATCGTAAAACCGTAAAGACCGTAAAACACACGTGATCATGGTAACCGTGTGCCGTACTAAATTGTTATGTGATTAAACATAAAAGTAAACAATTGAGATTAAAATTAGATGTATAATATTTTCATGTCATAACTGTTGTCAACGGAAACTCTCATTAGACATTTTTTTATAATATGAGCATGTAAGTCCACCTGATGGTAAGTACTGCCACCCATAACATCTGTAATCAACCCCAGATAGAATGATACATTCCTACCTGAGGTCGGCCACAGATGCGCCGCTATCCATGAGGACTGAGCTGGAATGCCTCGGAAAAATATATCTACCTTACCACACCCTTCAAAGCAGAACGCAGCAGCGCTTAACACTGCTGTTATGAGGCAGGAATAGGTCTGGCGGTGGTGCCGCCGGAGTCGAACCACAAAGGGTTCTACCACCTTCAAAATTACACTAGTGTAAAACGGACACGGATCAGACACCACGGTCGATGAGCTTTGTTACAGCCAAAGATATTAAAATACCTGTATGGTTATCATATAAACACGTCCCACTTCACGCTGACACCATCTCGGATTGATTGACGTTTTTTATTGTTAACAATATTATGACGGAACGAATTGTCAGTTGTGTCAACAAAATCTGTTTTACAAACTTTAATTATTCGTTTACATCTGCAAGCATTGAGCGTGCCCGACACGTGCCGTGGCAGACAAAATGGTATTTTGTACTATATATTCACAATGTGTATATAACGTATGTATATCTACCATTGCCTAAACATTCTTGTAAAATAATATTTGATCAGAAGAGCAGTGATGTTACAAATAGACGTCAGTTACCTACCTGTAATTAGCGTTCCAATCTCAATTAATACAATGTTCGTAGCGGACAACGTAACGCCGTTGACAATTAAGATTTCACCTGCACCGTTTTATAGGTCAGACAAACGAAGTTCATTAGTCTCTGAACTGGCATTATTTTCGCTTACAAAGCGGTATGACCGGCATATCGACACGCCAAAAGGATCGGTCATTCTGGCGGTGTACCAAGGAACGCGGTCTCGGGCCTAACTAATGTGCATTACGAGACCCAAGTTGGCATTTTGTTCGGGAACATCGCGGCGAGACATGGCTTCTGATGCCGACGTACGCTCCACTTTACCTCACACACCTACCTACCTAGCAAATGCTTAGTAATATTATGCAAAATAAGACTTTATTAATATTGGATTGTGGTCGTCCTGCCATATGGTCCTATCCACCACTACAACCTTGCCTACAATGGAGAACCCTGTTACTTAAATGCAGTATAAATAAGAAACTACTAAAACATGAAATGTTAAACTATCTGTTACCAATCGTACCTAGTCTACATCTTCCAGTATATAAGTACTAAATTCCGTGGCCTTTATACCTATAAACCTACTCTTAGTATCCAATAGGCGAACACAAACGCATCTCCACTTCATAGTTATACCTACGCAGTAGACACACGCATATCTTGGCACGCTATCAAAACTATAATCTTAAAAGTGAATTAGAAGTATCCTTTGAGAATTAACAATTTCGCAAACACGTAAGCCCGTATTTCCATCGGCGGGCTCATATAGTGGGTATTGCGAAATTTGCGTCAGCGAGCGCCAAGCGTTCCCGCCCGCCCGGCCGCGACATCGCAAAGGATGACGCCCCCAGATGACACCGTACGGACCAAAATAAATCTGCAAGCTAAACAAACCAGCATTTCCGGCATGCATGCGTACACTGACACAGTTAAAACAGTCCCGATATAGGCAAGCTAAGTTATACGTTCATTAAGTCATCAGTTATCTCACTACAATAAATCCTTTGAATTTATTGACACAATTTAAACCGTTCAAAATTCTAAGAGGACGCCTATTTCTCAAAGTAAACATTAAATTCGCGAATAGGTTCATGTTTATTCGGGTAATATTAGGGATTCTACGAATAATATCACTTAATTGATTGTAAAATCCTTTTCCTTATAAATAAAATAATAATTACGATATTAATTATATTCTTTAAGTTCTACCCTGGAATTGGCCAGAACTTTCGACGACTCATATTTTCGTATGAAGAACATCCATACATACATTGTAGCGTAGTGTTGTACCTACTCCACGTATTCGTATAATTAAACAAATTGATATATCGATACCGGTGAGTTACGATCGTTAATCGTCGGGCGTCCCGTTCCATTACACGTGCGATGGACATGGTGGATACATAACTCAGCTAGTGGCGTGCCCGCTGTCGTCGGTGAATAGATTGGCAACCATTCGGTGTGTCTATTTCCATGCAAATTATCCTCTTGCATGAATTATAGCCACAGCGGCAGTGGCGCATGGCGTGGCGACCGATCTACGAGTTTGCCAAAATGAGGATTATTAAGAACAATCCGCCCACCGGCCTTTACGGATTTGTATCATGGATAGACTAAGAGAAAACTGAATTGCATAATAAACATCACACGAGTTTATAAATATTTAATTTATATTAGTTATTTATAATTTGTTTCCAAGGTGGTAGAACCCTTTGTGGTTCGACTCCGGCGGCACCACCGCCACATCTATTTCTGCCTTATAACAGCAGTGTTAAGCGCTGCTGTGTTCCGGTTTGAAGGGTGTGGTAAGGGAGACAATTTTTTCGAGGCGTTCCAGCTTAGTCCTCAGGGGTAGCGGCGCATCTGTGGCCGACCTCAGGTAGGAATATCTAATCCTATCTGGGGTTGATTACAGATGTCCATGGGCGGCTGTAGCCACTTACCATCAGGTGGACTGCATGCTCGTCTGCTGCTCCTATATTATAAAAAAAAGATTTTTTTTTTCTGTCCAAATTTAGCCTATCAAACATGGAAATTGGACAATTATTAGTAGGAAAAAATTTCAATATTATGTAGGCAAAAAAATATAGACGGATTTTTCGTAACGAGCACTATTCTGTTATGGATGTGGATATATCAACAATTCTATACTAATGTATAACAAATTTGATATAGTTATTATTACATTCATTTGATAAGTCAATAATATTTTATAATGTACGATATAATAAGCAAATGACCATTGTTACTGAACGGGTTGATCGTAACCTTCTGCGAGTACGGTAATTGTAGTCTAATCATTCTAGGAAAGTATTAATCAATCAAAGGAAACTTTTACTATAATTCGGTGTTATTAAACATCGGAAACAATAGAAATGTGCAGAAACTTACAACATTACAAAGTTACTTGAAAAACAACAGTAAAATAACTATAAAGCATTTGTTAAAAACTTGGTATACACCACTAACTCAACTTGTGAAATTGTGTTTTCTTCATTCTCACAATGAGATCAACACGGTTAATCGTAAAAGTTAATCGTAATTCACTCTGTGGGTGTAACCCGCAAACAGCCGGTCGTAATTGCTGTCAATCAGCGATCTGTGGAATTCTGTGATTAAAACCAAACGGTAGTTGTGTTACATCTAAATATTGTAGGGAAAATTAAGATACCGAATATCTGCAACTTTCATTAGAATTCTTATCAAATAGGTACCTACTTGATAAGTCTTGGAAACAGGCGACCAATATAATCATTTTGTAAGTAAATATTGAGGTCACTGTATTAACCTAAGTTGTTTTTAATTATAACCCTTTTTAACAGGGGGAGGGTTTAATGAATTATGATCTACATGTTTCACAAAGTAGATTGACGTTAGCCAGACAGCGACGGTAAAGCTTATTTATGGTCAAAAATAATGTAAGACACATACCGAAAATTACTAACGGCTGCAACTTACTGAAAGAAAAAAACTTTCCAGGCATAGAAAAGCAATACTCTTTGAAAATATCTAAAGAGTAAAAGAGTTTCTGCGTAAATAAAATTAAGCCAAGATTAAAACATACGATTATTAAACAATCAACGTATTAAATAACTTGTGTTGTTTCAATAATAATGCAACAACATTATAATTCGAGCTGAAGTCAATATTCTAGATAGGTTGTATTCGACCAAGTCGTCTGGATGCAACGGAAACCGAAAGTGGTTTGTCAGCGTCCAGTTGACGCGGCTCCCAGCCAAGATGCTGTCGACGATAACGGTAATATGGTTCATGTGTACGGACTATTTTGATTTTAATTTTAAACGGGACATAAACATATGCTATGTACGCAACTTCAGGTGAAAATTCGTAAATATATGGAACTTTTCATTTCGGTAGCGCTTACGCGTCTAAATTCGCCGCCCCTAAGGAATTTGTTAACGACAACACGCCATGATAATAAATAAATAATAATATAATTTGTCGGCGAAAAAATATTCTCCCTACTTACAATTTTGCGGACTACTCGTCGGTTTTTTCGTTTGCCATAAAATGAGGCATTTTCGCATCACGGATTTCTTTGGAACACCGGAATACAATACCGGAATACCGGAAATCTCTTTCCCAATATATTAATACTTGTTGATGTTGACATATCGATTTAAATTTAAAAGACACTATTGAGTGTCAATTTAAGGGCACAATTAAGATTATAGCAAGTCATGTAACTTCTCCCCATTAGTTATGCATGTAACCTTTATACTCTGGTTTTATCAGAAGTCGACAAGTCATGAAAATTAAAATTCAAAACACCTTATTTGGTGCGGTAAAGGCATTAATTTTGGCGGAAAAATAAATAACACAATCTGAATAATATTACCTGAATAATGGCACCTATATAATCATACGAAATCAAACTTTAACGGAAGCCACTACAAATAAAATATATCTGTAAATAAATAAATAAATAACAACTACAATCGAATAAAAAGCTGGGTTGCACTATTTTCACAATACCTTTTATACTAGCACTACCGGCAAACGTTGTGTTGCCAGATAAATAGAAAAATGTTAAGGGTGAACAACCCTTGTCACTTAGGAGTATGAAAAATATGCATATAAAATTTGGTGAAAATCGGTAAAGCCGTTTTGGAGGAGTACGGTAACTAACATTGTGACACGAGAATTTTATATATAAAATATTTTTCTGCATCTCTACAAATATTGTATTGAAGAGTCTAATCTTTGCTAACCGTACTACACCGTTAGCTCTCAACTCCTGTCATTTCATTACCGGTAATGCATTTGGCAGTTAATCACGGCCGAGTTGAAGACTTGTTGTACTGAATAATCATATTTCATCTATATCTTTCGTCAAGATTTTCTTAGGCATATGGTAAAATGCGTGTTTGTTTAGTGCAGTAGGTAGGGTGGCTACAATACATCCCGTTATCGTTAACTCTTTACTGTTCCACTGATAGCCACCGGTGTCCTGTCAAAGTAAGTTTTGGCTATCACGCTGCAAAAGTGCGATCAGTCTATTCTTTGAAGACTTTTTAGGTGTTGGTTCCTCGCGATGCTTTTCTTAGTTGTTAAAACAAGTAATCATTAATTACGCACATGACCGAACAATCATACATGCCTGCGATTCGAATCTCGGACCCCAAAGGCTAGATTTAAACCACTAGGCTAGCCATGCTCATGTGTTGTTAAATATAAAATCAAAATAGAAATGTCCCTACATGACATCAAACTCAAAAACCTTTCCTTATGTATTTTATTCATCCACATATAATCATAATAATAATACGATAATCCGGTGTATGTATTTGTCCAGAAAACATAATATCGAGCTTATTAATCATTAGTATTTACTAGATTGGGTTAATCTGATTTCAGTAAAGATCTTAACGCTTGGCTTTAGGATTATTATCCCAACCTACCACTTCAGTTCCAATATGATCTTAAACGCAGTAAATAAATTTTGCGTTCACATCAACGTCACGTTGGCGTTAAATATCTTCATTTTATTGTCTTCCGTCAAACAACCACCTGCCATTTTACGAACATGTTTGTAAAAAATATAATGGCGGATAGTACATCGTAAAGTAACGCAAGGAGGTCAAGGTATGTTTAGAACGAGGACGACTCCGCTAATTACCACAGTAAGTCGCTGGATAGCGTCGAAATACGAATATTATCAGAAAATGTAACACATACTCATAATATTAGGCATTTATTAACATAATACCTATATCATTCATTATCAAATACCATTACGTGATACTTAATATTTGGTCAAGCGGTACATTCGAACTCGTACACGAAAGGTTCTGTACCACCAACTTTTTTATATTTGCTATCACGGCCGATCTGTCAATTATTATTATGGTTCAAGAGATAGAGCCCTATGACAGATGAACAGACAACGATGGTCCCGTTTTTATCATTTGAGTGAGGAACCCTAAAAATTACAATTTATTTGAGAAACTCCACATAATCTAAACAACCAATAAAACGTACAAAACAATCATCGTACCAAAGTGATAACGTAACGTACAGAAAGTGATTACCATAATATGTCTTATGCACAAACAAACAAGTGCTTTATTAACACCCACAATCAAGAATGTGAACAAATACATAGTTTAAATTCTACAAGTGGTTTACATATGAATTACACAACCACAGACAGTCAGTGCCAAAATTCTATTTGTGACGACAAACCGAGACGGGTATATTTAACTGCCACCCATAAACTGTCGAATAATGTCTCTAACAACATGGGAAAATGTTCACAATAATAACGATCAAAAGTATAAAAACAAAAATATTTATTCACTAAACTTTACGCGAGAGATTCCTTTGAAGCTATTAATGACTATAGCGTGTTATCTACTTTAAGGACATGTATTTTTTTATCGTATCGTGCATAAAATGAACTTAGAACTATTACCTATAAGTTCTAGGAAATAAACGTATCGTTATACGAAATTACGTTAAACGTTTCCAAATTGAAAGGGAAATAACCATGAAACATAAACCTATGGCCTATTTCACCATTGGCCGACAAACAAACTGACAGCTTTTCAACTTGACAGGTGGCATATTAGTCCAATATCTATCAAAAAAATATTAGCAAGTGTGACAGATCCCTCTAGTAATCTGTCTAATTTTTATCCTCACGATCCTTTTTTGTTTTTTTTTTTGTTGACGAGGGGAAACCTTCAAAAGCTACCCGACGCCGTGGGAGCGACGTCGGGTTATGTGGGACTTTTACCGCACTAAAACCCCTCCGGTGACCGTCTTCGGCGCTGCTTAGAGATCCTTACGACCCTATCAAATATACAGCGTTTAAGATGGCGGGCTAGAGGTCCCGTAAGTAGCTGCAAACTTAACTTCCGTTGCGGGCGGCGTCTACTGTTTTTGGGCTATTAACAGAGCCTATAGCTACGACATCTACGTCCATGGTAAAGTATTTGGTGGACGCACAGCCCTGAGTCTAGATTATGTTTTCTACTTTCGACTTTTAATTAGACAACGATATAACGATTTGTTTCTACATCATCACTGAATTTCCATTGAACGATAAAAGATTATATTGCACAATGGATGGATACAGGCTTACCTTCTTGGAATAATAATGACTTTGTTTGCGTCTCCTCAAAACAAACATTCCGTTCTAGTGTGCGACAGAATTACCTACAACCCGAACGCCAACGCGTTTCGCGTAAATAGAATCATTTTCTTGGTGGAAATAACGACTTTTATTATAGGGCCGTCGTCGTCAACATTTGTGAAACCTTATTCACACACTATTTCTGATACATGACATATATTTATTGAGAACGATGCGTTTAATACCTACTTTTAAAACTAACTTTTTTTCGTGCGATTCAATAAACCGGTAGGTCTCATGTACATGTCTCTGTAGTTCCGGGACTAGAATAGGGCTACGGTATCCTCTGCCTGTCGTAAGAGGCAACTAAAAGGGGGCTTACGGGGGAGCTTGTGGTCTCATACCATCGTGAACACCAGATGGTGTAGGTGCATCGTAGCATCTCACTTGGAGGACTCTTTGGACTTTTTGTAACCACCATTCATTATATATTTTAAGGCACATACGTAAAATCCAGCCCAAATATTAAAAACAATGGAAGGAAAACAGTTTAAATTATTCCGATTACGAAATTAAGGTATTCATCATTACACAGCACTGTTTGTTGACAAACAATAGTCGGGAGTAACATTCCATTGTTATTAGTACTAAGTGTATCGGTCAATAAGATCAGCATTGATGATAGCAGCGGCAGTGTTCGACGTGACAGGCGATGTAGCCACCTGCCGTAGCATCGCCGCTACAAACGATACTACACAAACACCGCTATCTACATAACAGTCAAAGTATAGGGAGACTAATGATTGCATCTTCTATGAAATGCTACTTATAAAACAATTTCGTCTTCATAAATGTTATGTAAATATCATCATCAATTACTGTCTTACTCTGTCCCACTCGTAATTAAAAGAACTCTATTTTAAGCCATAGTTGAAATTAAAGATTTGTGAAATTTCCTATATACTTCGTGAGCCTTTAAGGACTTTAAAAAATTAGGGGTAACTTTAACACGACGATTTTCTAGCTATATTTTCTTTCAACCTTAAAATAAGTGATAATTAAAAAAATCCTCAAACAACAGATGTATGTGCTGAGTTATGAACCCGGACCTCCTATAAAGAATAGAAGTTGAACTGAAACCATAGAGTAAAAGTCAAAAGTATTTAACTATAAACTCTACTTGATTAATATACTGTCTAGCACAAAATTGTTTTATTACTATTCCCGGGAGTCAATACGGACTTATTTACGAACACGAAAATACCATACATACAACTAATTACAATAACAACTATATCAAATCATACAAAAAATTATCTAGTACTCATAGTCAACACTACCCTTAGCCTAAATTTCGCCTGAATAATGCACTGTTATTTATAATCAATCCCTACATCTATAAACGTCGTGCGATGAAAAATAGATAATGAAACACGGCTGCTTAAATAGAAAATGCTCCAGATGTTCCACAGGAAAACATAATGATTGTAGCCAAAGTCACGTGCGGTTGCGTGGAGGCGCCGGACGCGCGTCCCGCCCCAATTATGCAACAGACAAGTGCATTTCAAAGTATGGCTAATGGCGGGTTTTCACTTGGCGTTGTTACGATGTGCCAGTAACGCTGTATTTGCCAAAATATTTTGTGTACTGTTTTGCTCTTAGCATTTTCTCTAATATTTGTTTCGGTCTAATAACAGCAGTGTTAAACGCTGCTGCGTTCCTGTTTGAATAACGGAAGGTAAGGAATACATCCTTATCCGGGGCAATTCAACTTAGTCCTCAAAGGTGGCATCGTATCCGTGGCCGACCTCAGGTAGAACTCTGAATTATTCTGTAATTTATTCTACGTGCCCATAAGTGGCGCATGCACCTGTTAGGTAGACTACATATTTTCGTTTACTACTTCAATATTATACAATAAATTATCATCCGCACACGCCTTTCATGTATATGTAAAAACCGCAAAATGTCCGAAAACGCGTATTTGAAACATGCCTTATTTGCCAATATATGTGCAAATAAGCCAATAGATAGATAGCCTTTCCACATGGCGTGTATTGGCAAATATAGCACACAAACGCGAGCCGATACCCCACTATAACGCATGTACGGCACTCGACTTGCATTTGTTTGCGAGCCTCCAGTTACATAACGCGTCCCGCTCTGGAACCAGCCGTGCTCACTATTTATATGCACTTTCCATTCTCGACGCCTCCTGACACATATTACACTCCGGTGACTAAGGTAATCTAAAGATATGCCCACAGCAGATAAACTCGAGCGTCAGCGCGGATAAAACACACGGGGAATTAACATTTCAAGCGTAATTTAATTGCAGTTAACTTCCGACTCCCGTTAGACACGACAGCGTGAAGTACACTCACAAATAATTAAAAGTAACAGAATCAGAGAGTACGGTTTATGGAAAGAAATTTATTATTTTGCTAGTGAACCTAATTAATTTATCACGTGTACAAGATAAATGAAACTGCATTTAGTGTGTTGCACTAGAACTAGATACATGTGAAGATTATAAAATATAATTAAAGCGAGCGCCGGCAGAATCGCTCGACTGACTTCGGATTTTAACTTATCTGCCGCGTTTCATCTCCGCATACCGTAACGTAATTTTGGCTTCGGTAATTTAAACAGTCAATGCAATCAAAGGGAAAATTTAAAGATCTTTAATCGAAAATTTTCATAAATCTAGTGTTGACAGTAATGTTTAGTGCACAATCCACATATTTTTCATTAAATTAATAAAAAGCAAGAAAAATATAAAAAAAAATCACTTTCGATTTTCTTTATTTAGTGATTTAGATAGACTGTTAAATTTATTTAAGGATCTATTAGGATAACATTTTTATTTGCATTAAATGAAACGATAAAACATCCTTCCTACATATGTATCACTAACAATTGCAATTACTGCAAAGCGTTAGTAAAAGCTCTCGCATACGCTCGTATATAAAAAAAAATACTGTTTTTATAAAGAAACCACTAAAATTACTTCTCAGAATGAGCCCTCGTTGATAACTAATCCACTTTTGTTGTTTGTTATAATGTTGAGAATAACATATTTCAGATACAAACACTCATTCAGACAGCTTTATAAAATCACATATTACTGTTATTATGATTAATATGTATAATCATATAAAAAGTTACGATTTTGACCAAATAAAAATGTAGAGTTCATTTTATAATTATGAGTATTACAACTATTGTAAAACTTATGAAGATAAAAACTTCTTGAGAGAAATAAGCATTTGAACATACTGTACACGTGTTGCAAATTAATTCGCAATCAGAACAGCATAACATTAGCACATTGTTACATTAGCAATATGATTAGGGCTGTTTATCACAATGAAATTCAGTGCTCTAGAACAAGTAACATTGTGTAGTATATCAACAATTCTGGCACGTGGTGGTCGGCTTCAGAACATTCGGCGAGTTTAAAAGCAGTCATCAAACAAGCAGGTGACAAACAGAGTCATCTTAAACTGTCACCGATTTTTACGGGACAATAAAATGTGTTCCATTTGGGCCGCATCGATTTGTCACAGGTTTACATCCGCCGTTGTGATTAGTGCGTTTTATCACGTGTTTACATTAGGAATGTTGAGTTGGTGAGTTATCGTCACGATTTATGGAGTTAGGAGCATTCTCACGTTAAGTGGTAGCGTACCGTCGCAGTGTCTGCAGCGTTTGGGCTCCGGGGGTGCGAGCTCTTCGCCGAGTTCGCGGTGTCGTACCGGCATGGCGGCGCATCCCGCGCCGGCGCCGCCACCAGCCGTATCAGTGCGGGGCTCGCACGCTCCACGTCGACCGCTTCCCTAGCGGCTCGCGGCTGCCACTGAGCACGAGCGGTTCGCCGCCCGCCCCGGCCGGTAGGCGGCGCCCATTCCCAAGTTATTTTCGGCGGCTGTGAGTCATGGCTCAAACTGCAACGTTTATGATCAGCGGCGCCCGCGCATCTTCTATGCTATTCCACTTCTATCGAAGGCCTTCTTACTCCTTCTTTTATGTATAAATTATTTAATAATCACTTTTATTCAAAAATTGAAGTAGTACTTGTAATTATTGATTTTATGTGTATGAAGGAGGAAGGTTAACTGACCCTTAGGATCATCGCACAGGCGAAACCGCTGAACCTAGAAATTTGTATAGTACATGGCGAAACACTAAGAAAGGATTTTTGAAAATTTCACCACTTAAAGGGGTAGAATATGGGTTGGAAGATTATATTGTTAGTAATTTAGGCGCGCGAAATAGCGGGTAAAGGAAACTATTGACTCTTAAAAATCAAGAAAATGATTGCATTTATTGGTATTTATTACTCATGTATACTACAACGAATTCAACGAAAGCATGATACATTTCGAATTTGAACCATAGAAGTAAAACGGGTGTAAATAATGTTTAGAAAGTAGATCAAATAAGATAAAGCTGGTGTATCAAGCATTGAAGACTCATACACAGAAGCGTAGCATGCCGGAGGTGAAGGGGGCGGTCCCCCGCGGGCGGCACGGGTACGGGGCGGTAAATTTTAAAGTAAGAATTTTTTTTCGCCACCAAAATATAGAGGCACATTTTACAGACCTGCTTAGTCCATTTTTTTGCCAAATGTTTCCTACGCTACTGCCTTAGTTTCCTATAATAATGAGGATATTTAATTTAGAGACCAAATTTCAATCACTATGCTATCACTCACTTGTTCATCACAACAACATACATAAAGAACATGAATATTTCGGGCATAATTGTATGTATTATGTAAGTAAACATAAGGGTTCACCTAAACAATAAACAAAGCAGATTTACTATAAATATATCTTGTTCTATAATTATTTACAAAATAATTACCGTGCATGATTATATTATAAATAATTAATTTTGTGTCTAATTAAATCTAATTTTACCAACCGCATCGGACCATGGTAGAATAAACTCGAGATCTAACCTTGTTGTGACAAGAACCCCATATTGAAGGTTTCAATATAGTAAATAAACTTGCAGTCTATATGGATCTTGATGGCACTGCTGTACACGGAAATCACCTTAGAAATAAGTGTGACGGTAGTACCTGCCCAGTGGCACTATACTGGCTCTACCAATTTTCAGACCTATATAAAATAAGTTAAATCATATAGAAATAAGGATCTCATTGAAGATAAATTAGACTATAGATGCCACTGGGGCCGATGGCGGCAACATTTTTTGCAACGCGTTAACCCGCAGGCCACCAGGAGAGGGTTGAGCTCACATGAATCCAACCACCGGCCTAGGGTGAAGAAATAATATGATCAAGGTACCTTAATATACAACACGAGTAGAAATGCCACAAAACTAATTATATACATAGAAAGATCTACTACCCAAATGAAAATAAGCAATGTAATAATCTATCTACATACATAATAGGTAAGTAATACAGGATAATATGTTATTTGTAATTACATATAACTATGTGATAATAACTAATACATCAAAAATTAATATACCTGTAAATAAGGAAAAATGAGACCCAATATTCCTTAAATTATTAATTTGTTTCCAATAGATTTGAATATTAGCTATGATTTTTCCTTATATTTTAATATTTTCGTTATAATTGACTCTTTTTCCATCAAATATTTCGCAATGTATTGAAGTAAATAAAAAAAACCATATTGTTCAAATTTAAAGTATGTAACTTACGGCACAGACCACAAAATGATCTAGGAGAAAACATAGAATTTCTAATTTCCTTCCATTCTTGTAAACACATAGTTACACTAACAATAATGCAGTAATAGTTGTTCAGGTACAATTATTTACACCAGTTTTCCAATAGTCTAATAATTTGGTTATGATAAATATATCTAACAACATTTTATTGATCTTACAATACCAATGTCGATTGGCAGGAAATATATTTAGTAATCTGCATCTACAATATATCTTCATCATATATTTTTGGGAATTACTTGACTATACCTAGAATATTTCAACATAAAAATTTAGTTCCTTTGTTTGTGTCGGTAAAAGTATTATTTTAGGTAACAGGATCCTATTGAAGTTCTCAAAGGAAGAGGAAAAAAACTTATACTTATTACCCTAACCAAATGTTAAATATATATATAAATATATATATATATATATATATATATATATATATATATATATATATATATATATATAATCTTACTATGTGCGATACAATTACTTCTTTCACTTGAAAAGTTTAAAGTATTTCATACATTTTTATGAAAGTCAATGCAATTAAAGGTGAACATTAAAAATAATAGAAACAACCGCCTAATTGTTTACCTACAATGATCATATGTTGCTTTTCTTTAAGAATACGTAAGGACACTTTAGCGACGTCGAGGTAAGCGATTATAATAATATGTATCAAATTTTATCTTCAACGTACTTCCATACATGCTGTATGCTAACAATATATGAGTTCATACTTTAAAATAATAAAAATAAAACAGGTACATAATAATTATAAGCATAAACATCCCTTGATGTAAGTTATATCTATATTATCTTAATGCGTAGTGTCTAAATACCGATTAGATTATGACAGTTACGTTTTAAACATTACGGTTCGCCCTTATAATTGAATATTATCTTATTATCTAACATCCCTATAGGTTTACTACATGAATAATGGCTTTATTTATGAAATATTTACACAAATCTAAGCAGATTGGTGGTATAGTGGGCGGCTACAAAAAAACACTTACCTGATGCGAAAATATTGGTCACCTTTGTAATGACAAGAAACCAATAAATGTATCAAATCTTCAGATAGTCCAATTTCATTGAAATCCGTTACACCACGTCACTCACTGCTTTATTGTCTCAAAAACTTAGATAGAAATAGATTTGTTCTCTACACTTCACTGCCATTTTGAATTTTTGGTGTTAATATTACTAGATTTAAAAAATGGAGAATACTTGCTATACTATAACACAGTTAAAAAAATTAGTTAAGTAGTAAACAAAATTTTACCTATATTATTTTCAAAAGAGATATTTTCAGCAACAAAGTCAGGCAATTTTCGATTGAATAACTAAAGTTCGTTCTATTAAGGCAAAACTGTTTTGTCGACAACAAGGCTAAGTAGTCTATAAGATTCATATTATGAAATCAGTGTATCCTTAGGCTGAATCCACATTAGTGATTATAGAGAATTTAAAGCATTAGCTTGTCGCGAATTGGTCCTTGCGAAGTAGAGATAGGAAAGCGCGGGAAACGTTCAACTTGGCGGGCGCCTTTTTTTGAGATTTTTCATTTTATTTATTTTTTAGTAGTTTAAAGATCAGTTAAGTAGTGTATTGTAAATATATTTTTATTAGTTTATCTTATTATATATAGTTTTGTAAATATCTCACTTGGGTAAGTCTTTTAAATTATTTTATGGCGGAGGATGGTACCTTCGATCCTGGGGGACCTGAAATCCCCCAGGTCGGAGTTAATATTGTAATACAGAACGAATCCAGTATGGACACTGATAGTTCTATCAGGTCTGAAAGGAAACGTGTTAAAGCTGCGCGCAAATTTTGTAAAAACTGCAATAAAAAGAAAAGGACCGATAAATCAAAACACCATAATAATTCAAATCGTAGCTGCATGTGCTTAAGTGAGGAATCTAGTGGAAATGAAAAGAAAAAACATAGAGCCCATAAAAAAGTTGATATTAGCTCTCCTCCATTGGAATCTTCACCCGCAGATGTATGTAACACCTCAAATTTGGAAGTATCTAATACCCAGGATACAGTTAGTGCAGAACCAACTAGGCGCATTCGTTATTATATTGAAACAGATAATGCTCCTTTCCTTGTACATGTTCAAAAAGTTACACAATCTTTGTCTGACGGTGCCACACTCCACCCTATTACATTTGGTAATTTCCTCAAAAAAAATAATAATGTGATTAAAAATATTGTTAATGGCAGTCTTAAAAGAATAGGTCGCAATAGAATAAGTATGGCATTTACCAACTATGAAGATGCTAATAAATTTGTTTTGAGCCCCCTTTTAGAACAAAACAAGTTAAAAGCTTTTATTCCATCATTTAATGTTACGAGAGTCGGCATAGTAAAAGGAGTTCCCTCAGAATGGTCTGAAGAAGAAATTAAGTCGAATATATCAGTACCAATTGGTTGTGGTGATGTTATAAATATGCGTAGGCTGAATTATAAGGTAATTGTTGAAGGATCACCTGTATGGAAACCCTCTCAATCTGTAGTACTGACCTTCGATGGACAGATATTACCTAAGAGAATTTTCATGTGCTATAATTCATTAAGTGTGGAACTATATATCTATCCAACTATACAATGTTATAATTGTTGTAAATATGGTCATACTAAGGTGCATTGTAGATCTAAACCACGTTGCTATAAATGCGGTCAGGAACATACAGGAGACACTTGTAGTGTCATTGAAATTAATGCGTACTGCTGTTCATGTTCAGGATCTCACTTTGCTATAAATAAATGTTGCCCAGAATTTGAAAGACAAAAAAGGATTAAGCTGACAATGGCCCAAAGTTGCATGTCATATCTTGAAGCCTCTAAAATACATCCCCCTATTTCCAGGTCATATGCCGAAGTCTTACTTTCTGAACCAAACACATTACATTCCGAATCTATTCTTTCCACAGCACCACACTCAAGTACTAATACATCTACAAAAAAAACAATATTTTTGAAACCACGTGTACCACCTAAACAAGTGAGAGGATATGACAAATTAGCTCATAACTCTCTTATTAAAGATTATAGCCCAAATCTTTCTGCACCCAATGGTTCTGCTATTGCAAAAAGTACAATTGAACATTTTTCTGTAAAAGATATCATAAATGAATTAATTAATACTTTAATAAAGTTAAATATTGTAAAACCGGACAACGCTGCCTTTTTAATAAATGAAATGAATAATGCGCAAAACCAAGATGGACAAGTTAACCAACATAGTCCAATGGAATTGCCGCAGCATAGTTAGCAACAAAAGTGATTTAATACACTTAATTAATAAATATAGCCCTATAGTCGTTACTCTGTCTGAGACATGGTTAAAACCAGGTTACTCTTTTAGAGTTCCAGGTTTTTCATGTCTCAGAGAAGACAGGCCTGATGGGTATGGTGGAGTCGCCATACTCATACACAATTCAGTCTCCTTTACTCCACTTATATTGCCATCCCATAGTGAAGGTATATGTGTTATTGGAGCTTATGTATATAATGTAAATATAATTTCTATGTATATTCCTAATCCTTCTTCAGCAATCTTATCTGAAATAAATGTCTTTCTAAGCAGATTACCAAAGCCATTTTTATTATTAGGTGATTTAAACTGTCAACATGTTACATGGGGAAGTTCAAAATCTACATGTTATGGAGAATCTTTATTAGAAATCTTAGATATAAATAGTTTGTGTGTACTTAATACTGGAACACCTACTCGGCGAACTAAGCCTGAACAAGGTGATAGTGTGCCAGATTTATCTATATGCACTCCTGATCTTGCATCTATTCTTACATGGCAATCATTGCCTTATTCATATGGCAGTGATCATATGCCATTGCTGATCTCTTTTCCCCATCTTAAACCACATACATTCAAAAGATCCTTCCGTTTAAAATATAAACTCAATAGCCCGGACTGGACTTTATTTAAGTCTAATGTTGACAAAAGATTATCTACTTTGCCTAAAGTTTGTAGAGGACAGGAGCCAGTTTGCGCCGAGGCTTTGGCAAAACTAATTATTGAAGCTGCCGACGAATCTTTTCCTATTCGAAAAAGCAGGCCCGATAAAATTCCTTCGCCACCCTGGTGGGATGAAGATTGTTCTAAAGCAGTCTGGAAAAGAAAACAAGCTGAAAAAGATTATTGCAATTCAATGACAACTGAGAATTTTGACATTTACTGTCAGGTGTCACAAGCTTCGAAGAAAATTCTTAAAGAGAAAAAATTAGAAGGGTGGCAAAGATTTTGTTCTTCTTTATGCCCTAATGTTAGTTCTACTCTGGTTTGGCAGAATATTAAAAAATTTAGATCAGCCTTTAACCCATCCGTAACTCATACAATGCCATTATCAGTTGCATGTAAATTTATGGACAAACTAGCCCCAGCCTCAGTTCCTGAAGATAACATAATTCCTATTTCTATTTCATATAACGATGATCGCGACGGATTAAACTCACCATTTACCATGTCTGAATTAACATCTGTACTTAGTTACTTAAAAGACTCTGCACCGGGCGCTGATGGCATACCATACTCATTTCTTTCAAATAATTGTTATGGTGTCACTGAATATTATTTAAATTTAATTAATTCTGTTATGATTAGCGGGCACATCCCTCCATCATGGAAATCTCAGATTATCATACCCATTTTAAAACCTGACAAATCTCCATTGGAAGTTTCATCTTATCGCCCCATTGCTCTTTCAACTACTATAGCAAAAGTTGCCGAACATTTAGTTAAAAATAGACTTGAATGGTTTGTCGAAAGTAATAAACTTTTGGCTGATAGTCAATATGGATTTAGGAGAGGTAAAGGTACTCTTGACAATATAAGTATCTTAGTAACAGATATACGCCTTGCTTTTTCTAATAATTGTAGTATATTAGCAGCTTTTTTAGATATAAAATCTGCATATGATAATGTTCTCATTCCAATATTAAAGCTTAAGATGCTTCAATTGAATATCCCTAACATACTTGTAAATTTTATTATAAATATGCTATCTGAAAGAGATATTAACTTAAATGTAGAAGATCGTGTCATTACAAGGACGATATGGAAGGGGCTTCCACAAGGGTCGGTCCTTAGTCCAATCTTATATAACATTTATACTCATGATTTGGATAAAACGCTTAATGATTCTGTTAGAGTTCTCCAATACGCTGATGATTTATTGCTTTATTCTACTAGTTCATCAATACCCACAGCTTGTGAAAATTTATCATTTTCTCTTAAATTACTTAAAGAATGGTTAGACAGAAATGGTTTAGAAATATCAGTGTCCAAAAGTGCAATAGTTCTATTTTCCAGAATGCGAAATCCTCCACATTTAAATGTTATATATAATAATGATACCATTCCAACAAAAAGTGAGGTAAAATTTTTAGGTTTCATCTTGGATTCTAAGCTTTCAGGTATACCACATTGTCAATATATAGCTAATAAATGTGAAAAAAACCTCAATATCCTAAGATGTCTGTCAGGTGTATGGTGGGGTGCCCATCCGTACACAATGAAACTTGTATATAATGCCATGATACGAAGTGTTATTGATTACGGCTCTTTCCTATTAGAACCATGTAACGTTGCTGGTTTAAAAAAGTTAGATGGTGTGCAAGCCAAAGCCTTAAGGATCATTTCAGGTGCAATGAAATCTAGCCCAATCAATGCGTTACAAATTGAGTGTGGAGATCCCCCTCTACACTTAAGACGACAATATCTGTCCGATAGATTTTTAGGTCGGTGTCTCCAAATTTATAATCATCCAGTTTTAACAAAAATCTGTCAAATTTATGAATTAAAAAATTCTCCATATTGGACACATAAATCTCCACCCTGCCTTCTTCGAAGCTTTGAGAAATTTAATAGTATTAAAGCTCCTACATCCGCTGACACTATGCTACCGCTGTTTAACAATAGTTACGATTCTTTATTAATGTCTCCTAAAATCTGCGAGTTTTCCTTATCGAAAAATGATATTCAATGTAATGTTAAATTTAATTCAATTATAAATAATAAATGGCAAGGCTGGCATCATATTTATTGCGATGCTTCTAAACAATCTAAATCTGGTTGTGTGGGTGTAGGTTTGTATCATTCCCAGTACAATATTGTACAAAAAATTAAACTTCCACCTGAAACCTCTGTGTTTACAGGTGAATGTTATGGCATCTTCAAAGCAGTTGAATATATATTAACAATGAAATTAGGAAAAACTTTAATATTTACTGATTCTCAGAGTGCTTTGCAGACTGTCACGAAATTCCCATTTAAATACAAAGCTCAGTTGTCAATAATCTTGGATATTAGAAATAAACTCCATACATGTCTATTAAATGAATTTGATGTAGTTTTTATATGGTTACCAAGTCACTCCGGGATTGAAGGAAATGAAAAGTCCCATCAATTGGCAAATGATGCAGTGGAGTGTGGTGACGTTTTTCCTTTTAAAAATTACGCCCAAGACCTAATATCCCTTGCTAAAGATTATTTATACGACTCATGGAGTGAACACTGGACATCGAGTTCCCAAAAAAAGGGGAAATATTATCATCAATTACAGCCAACAATCCCTGTCAAGCCTTGGTTTTATAAACTAAAGCTTGATAAATCTGCTACTTCTATTCTTATACGTATGCGCCTGGGGCACGTCTGTACTAAAGAACATCTTTTGAAATTGGGCATTGTTGATACTTCCGAATGTGTTTGTAAAAGTGGAACTCATAATCTAAATCATATATTTTTTTCCTGTCCTTTACACGATTCCTCCGCCCTTTACCAAAATCTATCTTGTCTTACGAATGTATCATTTCCACTATGTATACCATATTTATTGTCTACCCTTGATCCTGATATATATAAAATCTTAGCATTATTTATTATGAAAAATGATATTAAAATTTAATATTTATATACCTACCTTTAATTATTATATCTTTATCTGTATGTAAATTTATATTCAACCTACTGTACTGATCCTTCCTTTTCCAAATTTCATCCGTTTTTTATTTTTCTAATCCTCGTTTCCCCGTTTTTACGTGTCATTGGCTGAGCGTCCATGCGCCAAAGCCACAAAAGAAAAAAAAAAAAAAAAAAAAAAAAGCATTAGCTTACTTTTATTAAATTAATGTAAATACAAAAAAATACAATACCTGGGGACATTGAATACAACCGCTCATGCAGCTGACAACAAATAGCTGTTTCTGAAAACCATCACACGTAAAAAAGTGGAGAGGTATAAACCGAATCATTTAGTTATATTAGAGCCCTGGATTCAACGGCTATTTCATTAATTAAAAGAAAATTATCCGATATAAGGTTTATATGGTTATCATATCATGGAATACAAAATTAACAAACGATCTCCAATTCGGAACACTTTATACTGGTTATCAAATAAAAAAAACAAACTTTCTCTACCATATATTTGAATATATTATAATTAATATTTTGTAGTACACCAAATTGTAACAAATAACATAATATTTCCATAATTTACATCAATAAAGATTGTGTATAATTTATAAATAATTAATGTAGATATTATGAAATTAAAACTCTATACAATTAATATTTAAAAATTTGGTACAGTTTCGCCGCCTATACGCAGCATGGTACATAAAAGAAAAATGTAACATAATTATGGAATATATTGCTGTAAAAATAAAATTACTAATACATTTATTTATTTTTATTTCGAGATTTCCATTTATATAAGTATAATAAATTATAATACATCTCATAGTAATGACGAAGGAAAATATTTTATAGTAAATTTTATGACACAAGTGACTCTTATTAAATTTAAGATATACATTAGTTTAACAATATCCCAGACAATATCTATGTTTCTTTGTCAAAAATGATCAATATAGCTAGCTATGGTTCTTTACCTTGCCATATGCGCATGCGCATAACCGCATGCGTGCACAATCTCGCGTGGTAGGAAAAAAGCCTTAAAACACACTCAAGTATGACATGACAATAGTATTGTAATTATCACTGGGTAAAACTCTCAAAAGACAAGTTATTTTTTACCGCATACATTGACAACCTGTCTCAACTAAAATTATATATTTACTAGACTTACGAGTGATACTGGGAATCGCTTTTAATAATAGGAAACGTCCTCAACAAAGCTTCGTTGTCTCAATATTTTGTATTATTTACAAAAAGTTAAATAAATGCTCCGTTCATGGATACCATAATGTAAACAATAAACGCAAGTCGTAATAATTATAATTTGCATAAATTAAGACTTTTGACATAAAGAAACAAAAATCCAGTTATTTATACTGTTATGTGAATTTTAACAATCTTATTGATTCAGTATTAATTATTTTTAAAATAGTTTTAATAACATTACAATTAATAGGTACTTAATTAGTTAGTGTCAAAAGTAATCGAATAACTGCAAAGTGTTTTACTTGTCAATATTTATACCATTTCTGGTAAAATTTATTTATTTGCATATGTTAAAATACGCCTATTTCCATTAGCATACACGCTTAATGAAACGCACTGGATCAAACATGATTATTATAAAGATCTATTAATCGATCATATCGGCACTGGATAGGCCAAAAGTCTAACACGCAAAGTATCCACTTTGCATGTTAAGGTGGGTACAAACTGCTGCAACGTAACATGAAAATGTAATGTAACATGAAAGGATCATTTAATAAGTGTGGACGCAGTGCGCGCAGCGAACATAGCTCAATCTGTCGGGAACACTGAAGATAATGTATCGTGACGACCGATTACTAGCGACGATGATTGGCGATCCCTAATTATTAATAGTGAATATTGTGATAAAAAAAACGCCAAAGAATTCGACGTTGGTGGCTGTTTTGTGTACAGCAGTCTGTACCCACCTTTAGACTTTACGCCTTTCCAGTGACGATATAGATTCTGAGTATTTGAAGAACAAATATTGAGTCATTAACACACATTGGATGAAAGGGCTAATTGTGTCCGTTCGTTGCTAGGAATGACATTACTATATGTGGCATATTATAAATTTGTATGGGCCTTTTGATATAGCTTAGCTGTTAAAATCATTGATTGCAGTTTGCGACCTTTGATTTTACTTTTATAAAGTCTGCAATGATCTCCCATGCCATCATCCATCATTCCATTATCCATATCCAAATTTTTGATTGGCTAATTCTTTGTAAGGTCGTGTGAGCCTAGGGAGAAATTACATGAAAAATAATAAATTAGCATATTTTTCACAAAAATATCCTAAAAAATAAATGTATTGTCGGTGGTTGCCAAATAAATAATAAATACATCGCTTTTGCATTGTGTTATATATAATAATTAATATATGATCCATAATTATCCATGTATTGCACCATAGTTCTATTTTATTAAAAAATAATTGTAATAAATAGGCGGCCACATAGGAATAATGAATCGAGAACCAAATTTAAAGACATATGTTAAGAGAAGTTGTAATAAATTATGGTTATTTGATAACCAATTATAGATAATAAGCGATAATTATGCATAATATTAACCCACATTGATATACTAATAACATTTGGTTTCAATGACTGGTGTCGGCTTTCCCGTTGCAATCACCGTTTTGGCTGAGGTGGGTCTTCTGCAGGACCTTCATAACAGCGATCTCCTTTTGCTCCTTGCGAGTATTTCGCACTTCAAACTCGAGCCGATGGCGAATTATTCTATTTACGATATCTTCGGTTGTCATGGTGTTGCCAGAATTTAAAGTCTGAAAATAGAATTAATTATTTTGCAATATTTCCAAGGTAACTTAGCAATGTTTATGAGAGATCGTTTCAAAACTCAGGAGACCCCAATTTGGCGCGATTTTGTAGCCGTCGAGTAGTGGCCTACCACGATAGTACTAATGTCGTAACAAAAGTGATAGATATATCATGTTGCTTATGTCACAACGTAAACAGCAATGAATCGCGCCTCAGTGGAAATAATCCCGGCCTCAAGACGGCAACTGTCATTTACCATTTACGGCAACGTTTTTGCAGGTGGTAGAACCCTTTGTAGTTCGAGTCCGGCGGCACCACCGCGACACCTATTTCTGCCTCATAACAGGCGTGTTAAACGCTGCTGTATTATGGTTTGAAGGGAGACATATTTTTCCGAGGCTTAGTCCGCAGGAGTAGCGGCGAATCTGTGGTCGACCTCAGGTAGGAATATCTAATCCTATCTGGGGTTGATTACAGAGTTTTATGGGCGGCAGTAGCCACTTACCATCAGGTGGACTGGATGCTCGTCTGCTACTCCTATATTATAAAAAAATAACTTTAAATACCACTTATATAAAGCTACCTTAAAACAGCCCCGCTGCTTGGGCACCGTGTAGGGGTCGGAGCCGTCCGCGTCGTTGGCGATGGGCGTGAGGCCGTGGCAGACCACGCCCACGCGGAAGTGGTCCATCAGGTCCGCCGTCACGCTGTACGGAGCGCCGATCACCACCTCGTGCACGTACTGGAATATACCATTATATAAATTAATTAATGACGATCGGGTGGCGTAATGGACACCACGCCAGTCTGACATGTAGAGGATTCCTGGTTCTGTGCTCAGGTAAGCAGCATATGTATATTTATCCTTTGGGTGTGCTTAAGGAACTTATGCAGAATATTCGTGAGGTCTACGAGTGAAGAGACATTGTATAGTTAATTTTCGATACAAATTATAATATTTTAATAATTCCCACTTTACCTAATAATTTAAAACCTACTACCATGTAGACAGTTTTCTAACTCGTACCCAGTTCTAAGAGCTTCCAATAATTTGGAATTAAAAATTAGGGGCTGATAAGAGTAGATTTTTACGCTAAAATTCATGGTACAATTAAACGAGTCAAGTCTTTATATAAGTTTCTCAAATCAGATCAAATAGATTAAAAAAATGGTTAGAGTCAGGTAATGAGTGATGACATTATAATTTATTAATCTATTCACAAATAAAGATTATTTCAAATAACTTTTCAAATTATTACCTTACAAGCTAAAACAGAGAGCACCCGTTCATGTAGATTCATTATAGGGTAGTTGGAGCCCTTGTAGCGGTTGACCTCGAGGTCGGTGTGCAGCCCGACGATGAGGAAGTCGCCCTGCGCGTGCGCAGCCTCCAAGAAGTCCAAGTGGCCCACATGGAACAGATCGAAGGCGCCCGCTACGTACACCACCTGAAAAAAAGATATTTTTTAAAGATTTAATATAATAAATGTATAGCTACGAATTATTTTCTACGTTAACTATGCCTTTTGAGAGCATAGTGCAAACAAAGCATCTGTGGCCAACCTCAGGTCAAGAACTACAATTCTATCAAAGGTTAATTAATCATTGCAAATATTATTTATGTTTACAATTTCTATTTTATAAGAAAATTTTTGGTCAAATTGTATAAACGAATTTTTATTTCTCATAGATCGCGAAATGTATTTGCCTACATCGTACTTTCAGTTTCATATATCTCTTGATCAAGATTGAACAATTTGTGATTTTCGAAGAAAATAAATCTTTTCCATCGATACGTGATGGAGATTCAAACCCTAACCTTAGGAGGGTTTAGAGGGATTGCCAGTTCTAACTATTGTTAGCTCTATGCACTTGGGTACGCGCGAGTCTTGGTCATCCGGCGCGTATGAAAACATGAGCGTCTACGGTTGAATCATTATGATAACACTATCCACTACCTTTTGTATTACACATATCCATTGCCACGCCTCCTTCTCATAACAAACATTTCGAACGTTATTGTGTTCTGATTTTAAGGGCGGCACTGTTAAACGAGGCGTTTCAAGTTAATCCTCAGGTGCAGTAGCGATGCATTTATAGCGGATTTCAGACAGGACAGGACTCTTCTGTCTGGGGTTGATTATATTACAGATCTCCATGATGTTAGCGGTAGTGGCCTCTAACCAACAAGTCTGCATGCTCACTTGCCACTTCTATCGATTAAAAACAACCATTTATTTCCTTTTTTAGCGGACACTACAATAATAATTATTTATTTATGGTAAAGGCAATTATTCTACATTTCTAAGACGAGTGCTTATGTTTGGAATAACTTGTTTTTTTATTCATACAGCAAACAATAGTCGTGAGCAGATAACAATAGCGATACTAGTGATCTTTGTACAATTGTTTATTTACGAATCCGGCTCAGAATTTGACCTAGCAGCCTTAACCTCTTCGTTTCAAAGTCCAAACATACTTCAAAGATTCTACCTGGTTGTATAATATTATCTACTTATCTATACTAATATTATAAAGAGGAAAACTTTGTTTGTTTGTTTGATTGTAATGAATAGGCTCAAAAACTACTGGACCGATTTTAAAAATTCTTTCACCATTCGAAAGTTACATTATCCACGAGTAACATAGGCTATATTTTATATGAAATATATTTGATAAACAGATTTTGAGGCGGTACAAAGTTTGCCGGGTCAGCTAGTTTATAATACGTTGGTAACAAGTTGATATTGAAGCAATGATTGCTATCACTAAAGAATAAACTTAGACCTTTCACGCCGGGGTTTCGAGTTTCAAATCCTCTTTCGATTATTCAATGTTATATACGTATTAGAAATTACTAAAATTATTTTATACTTCGTGTGAAAAAAAACTTCTCACAACTATGTGAAGTCTAATAATCCGCACTTGGCCAGCGTGGTGGACTATGGTGTAATCCTGCCCGTTGTGAGAGAAGACCCGTACCCAGCGGTTATACTGGATTGATGTTTGTTGTGGAACTTTCTTATTAAATTAGTTAAAATAAATAAATATTTATTTATGTATTATTTATAACATTTTTTCACATCAAAAATATTTAAGTATCACCCAAAATACATAGATGACGCCACACCGACAAACTAATTGTTTTAAGATCGTATTTGATCAAAGTTTTAGATTAACAATTGCATAATTAATTGATATGCTAATCAGTTCCGATTGTTAGATCATTTTACCTTTTGTCAACTTATTGTTGATCTTTTATGTTAATCACTACAAAGTTTTTTTACTGTCCAGTTAAGAATTGACTTACGCACTGAGGGTTCCGTAACACACACTTAAAATAAAATTAAAACAAAAATGTATTCTTTTAGTTAACTTGAACTTTATTTACGCTTGGCGGAATTTTATTACTTTTATGTATATTTTACTCCCTTGTAAAAGTTTATCGACTTAAAGTGGGTACTTTGAAAACATTGGTGTAAACAAACATAAGATGAATACTAGAATATCAATTTTAAAGCATAAAAAATAAACTTCTTACAACTTAGTGAAGGTTGGCAGGTCAGGGTCGTTCAAATAAAGCAGATTTTTGAATAGAGTTCCGCGTCAAGTACTCGGATGTTACGTAAGCTTCAAGAGGCTATCCGGCAAAAATAGCGCATCGAATATAACCGCTACATTGTAACTTAAAATTATATGAAATATTTTATCTCATCAACTTGTAAGAAGATTTTCACATCATGAGAAACTATTAATAATTTTTTAGGTAAAACTTCCTATATCAGTGATATGGAACCCTTAGAGTTCGACTTCACCAAGCCGATTTTTCATATTACTTAATACTAAAAAAAGTATGATAAAGGATAATTCTTTATCGACTTCGAAAAGGAGGAGATTATATAATATTCTTTAATATTAATAATTTCATGTTATAATTTCCATACAGACTTTAGGTATCCGCAAGTCTGGAGTATTATAACTTTTGTTTGAATTGTGATTACAAAGTAGATTTCGTATAGTATGAGGCCATATAAATGCCCATAAGTATAGCATAACACCGTAAGACTCCTATTTATTAACTGTTAGTTACATATTGGTGTCGGTAAATCATAATCCGTGCGAAATCATTCACTTTACTCCATTGTCGAGTTATTTTATAACATTTAAACGGTACATTAAATATTTGCACGGTTTATATTATTTTATTCAATAACAATTTTAGGGTCAATAGCCACTTGAATTTTTTACAGAGTATGTATAACAGTGCCCCTATAAAAAAACACTACAACAATTAACAAATGCATTTTACTTCTATGGCTGCTATGATAACAAATACTAAAAATAAAATTTAAATGAAAATTTCGTGGTACGGAACCCTCAATGTGCGAGTTCGACTCGCCCTTGGCCAATTTTTACCATGCTCCAATCAATTGGTTAGTTTTCAATCACTTCTTGTCACGGTTTGTGTTATCTGATTCATTATGCATGCGTTGATTTCATGTCGGGTGTATGCAGATAAGCATTTTTAACGTATCATTTATTGTTTTACTATAAGCGTGATGTAGTGGCATAGAGTATTTCATGACCCAATTATGTTGTTATCTCAAAGAATTATATATTCACACGATTGTTTTGTACCGTTTTTTATTAGGAAGCGAATATTTACGTATTTAGGGAAAAAGTCCATGGGTATTTCATAGGTTATTTTAATGTTTGGTGGTTTACAGAGGTGAAAATTCACACGCACAATGTTTGTGGAATATACATATACATTTTTTATTAGTATATAAAGAAAACCTCATTTTAATACGAATCCCACAATTATTCACGTACCTGTGTTACTTTTATATTATCATCTGAATTTCATACATGATTTGGCATGCACAAGGCATCATAATATGTTTTGAGATGGCCATGCTAAATTAAAATTTCAATAATGTGAAATGCAGTTGCTTCTATGTTGTAATATACTTCTTTTGGGCATTATTATTATTGTCACTAGTTAATATTACAAATTTTGCATAAATGTTAGTATATATTACGTTAAATATGGTTTTGTGAAGTCTTGTGTTGTATAAATTTGTACCAATCATTTTATATTTTTAATTGTTTAGTGATAGCTTACCTTCTTGGATATGAACAAATTGATACACGCGTTCTTTTATTTATTAAATACGTTAAAGAAGTATAACTTTTTTTTCAACCGCATACTATTTTATTAATACACATACCTTATCAGTAGGCTTTGGTGAGAGACCACTGCTAAACTGTATAATCTTCTGTGTGGTTGGCAAAAACTGGGAACAACCGGTGTACGGTGAGCGCGCGGTGGAGTCAGTGCCTAGATTTGACGAGTGCTCCAGTGCCACTGTGTACTCTTTGTCACCTCTCCTGAAATCAAACAATACCCTAAGTGTAATATTTTTTACTTCAAAATAAAAAGACTAAATAAAAACAATTTCAATTCTTTTTATGCCAGTTCTACAAAATGATACATCTTTTGTAATTACATCCTTTTTCGCATTCAAATAAATAATAAAGTGATTACTTGAAGTGTTCTCGTGTGAGTAATAACATTCTGCCAACTAAGTCTGTTGTTGACACACCGGCAGTTCTTGAAACCTCTCTGAAAAAAAGATAATACAAATAATGAATAATTTATAACATAACAATAAGTAATTAAATTTGCTTTACACCTGTAATTAAAATTTATATACCTGTAATATTTTAATTATTGCCATTCGCTAAGCTTTTATGCATGATAACTAGACATTAAATTTGATTTATCAAATTAGCATGTAATAAAAAAATTAAATGGAAACAAATTGGGCCATTTTTGTAGAATCTTAAACAAGTAATTATCATAAAAACAAAAACCTGAATGCTTAAAATGAAGCCTACGGTGCTCCCAAAATTTATATGAAGTGAATCCCTCATATGTTTAAATTTTATCAAGCCATTTTCCTCCTCAGCTCTATCTTCCTCCGCAGGTGGGACCGAATAAAGATCTCAATGCACTAATATAATAGACTCAATTCAATCTCATGTGAATTACATTAACTAAATTTGTAATAAATATTTATTAAAAATAAATACCTGTATCTCCCAGCACTTTTTACTAAGTGATATGTGTCTATTCCATCTGCCGTTACAGTTATATCATCTGAAACCAAAGCCATTATAAACGTAAGAATATAATTAAGATGCATTGAATCAGTAGCAAATAAATCTTGTCTTTAAAAACGTATATTTTTCACTTTTCAATAAATCATTGATGTGGATAACAGACTTAACATAGCACTTTTGTTTGTAGCCCTTTAAATTTAGACATTTTCAATGCAGACCCAAAATCCGCTCATTGGCACATTAATGATCGTTTTTATTTACTGAATTCAAAATATTTATGAATAAACGATATTATTACTAATTTTTCCCATGACAAGAATTAAGTGTTTAATCATATTTTATTAGCAAAATTTTATTAAAAAATAATTAATGTAACCCACCTCCATGTACACAGAAGTCACACTGATATTTGTCTAAGGTTTCTAGGGTGGTGACATACGGTGCACCTTCCACAACCTGGTCTACCCACTTGATGGCCCGCACCATCTTGTAGCGCTCCTCTTGTGTGAACACAGGAGGACCTTTATGCTTAGAGATCTCCTCATCTGTGTGCACACCCACTATCAACACGTCACCCAGTGCTTTCGCCTGCCTCAGAGAGTTGGCATGGCCAAAATGGACCATGTCATAGCTGTAATTGGAATGACAAGCTTTTTGGATTTTAAAAAAGAAATACTAATTTTTTTGATCTTGAAATGTTTTTTAGTAAAACTGATCGTCGAAAATGAAAGAAAATACGAAAAATATTATTAATATATTAGTAGAAATAGAGCCGCGTCGAGTATACCGGATACGCACATTACTAAATGAAATACGTGTGATATTTCCGACACTTAACACATTAGCAAATAAAACATTTACGATTTAGCGGACGGAAATAACCTAATAAGAGAAAAACAAAAGAAATGGGCGGCCGGCCGAATAGAAAAATTGAAAATTCGTTTACTCACCACCCATCGCACCACACTCTTATTTCCTTTTTCTCTTCAATTTTATCACTCATGATTTTTTGTTGTAACGTTAGATTAAATTAATATATATTGCGTAAACGGTATATTTTTCCTTTAATAAATAAAAATCGTCTGACTAAACGGGCGACCACACCACCTCTCCATTCAAGATAATTATTTGAACTGACAATGACAAGTGTTAATTATATATTGACAGCTGACAAGTTCTACACATGTAAAGTTGTCAGTGGAAAAGCATGACTCATTCTGGATTTAAAAGACAATCAAATAAATTATATTTTACACATAGATAGGTAATTTTACACATGTCATTACATTAAACAAAATTTAACCCACAGTCTGTCATTTAACCTGTTATTATTGGTAGTCATTGAGAAGCGCGCTATTTAGAATAATAGTATCTGAATGTCATTAAGCGTAACGTACACGTCGTACACGTACCCTCTAAAGTTTGTTTAAAGTACAGATTGGTTACTTAATTTGTAATCAAGCGGAGAATAAGTACAACTGTATTAAATATATTCACTCTAACCCAAACTCTAAGAGCAATTGGCATTTATAGTCATTAAAATACAGATGTATTGTGTTTAAAGGATTCTAAATATACAAGATAGTATCGTAATATATATACAAATTTGAATATACAATCGTTTTAAATATACAAGATATATTACAAAGATAATATCGAGGGTGAAAAAAATAGCATTATCTTTTGTAGTTAAGTATTTACATAATATTAAAATTACTAGTAGAATTTAAAAAAATTAAACGTCTGTCCGTGCTTTCATATTGTTTCGTCATACTCTTGCTTATTTTATTGTCCAATAACTGGGAAATATTTAATGTTAATTATTTCATTGACATGAATGTAAATATGAATGAAAAAAATAGTAAATAAAAAGGCAACTTTTAAACGGTTATTATTATTTATTCTCATAGCAATTATCTAAAGTTTGTTCATATAATAATGCGTCACTGTAACCATATAAGCACTGCACACTTTAAATGCGTGTGTTTATCTAATCGTAGCGCCAACTTAATTGGCTGGGTCCAGTCACGCCACTTATGATGACGATTCCGAATGATTTAACGACTGGAGTTTGTTAACAGGCCATTACGTGTGAGGGTTACGGGAGTTATCTGATCATTTAGATCCGGTAATTTATAGGCCAGTCACTTTTGCTAATAAAGACTATTTATAAGACATTGTTGCGTAACTTTTATCTAATAACACGTTTCTTCATTATCTGCTAATCTGCATTTTATGCAATATCTCCTGAAAAACAATATAATATATTGTTATATATGGACGCATGTATGTATGTGTTAATATTTGTTTGAAGTTTTTAAGTTACTAAATAGGTATGTACAAGAACATTATAAGTATTAATATACAATAAGGAATACTTAATTACTTAATCTTTGGCATCAGAAACACCCCCGTTAGTTATAGCGAAGGTCGCCTCGCTCTCGGGTAAATCGGGAGAGTCATATATCTTGGCGATCCTATTTTCCCCTCGACCTTTCCTTAAGGCAATTCTGGTTGTAGAAGCGTGGGCAAGAATATTCCCTCCGATGGGTTTTTTAGGGTCAACTTGGAAAGATAACGTAGCACCAGGATCCGCGGTCATTTGGTTTGTTATGAATACTGCTACGTTGTATTCTTCAGATATCTGTTTGGCAAATACAAATATAATTTAATTTATGACTGACATTTACAAATACAACATAAATAAGTGAAAAATGAACAATATTTGTTGTTTGATTTTTTTTTAATTCTACACGCCGAAGTTCAAATGTTAGATTCGATGTACAAATCCCACCAATCCCAATACTGATGCGATTTTTTCAGTTACAGAAACGCAGTGTTCTATAACTTTTTTAACCGACTTCAAAAAGGAGGTGGTTCTCAATTCAGCCGGTATATTTTTTTATGTATGTACACGAATTACTCCGCCGTTAGTGGACCGATTTTAATTATTCTTTTCTTTATTGTGTAGAGACGAGCTGAAACTTTTTCCCACTTAAATATGATTAGGATCCATCTATGGGTTCTGGAGAAAATAAGGGGAACTCCTCAAGGTGAAGGTCCTCCTTTGAAGGTGGTAGAACCCATTGTGGTTTGACTCCGGCGGCACCACCGCCACACCTATTTCTACCTAATAACAGCAGTGTTAGGCGCTGCTGTGTTCCGGTTTGAAGGGTGTGGTAAGGGAGACATACTTTTCCGAGGCGTTCCAGCTTAGTCCTCAGGGGTAGCGGCGCATCTGTGGCCGACCTCAGACAGGAATATCTAATCCTGTCTGGGATTGATTGCAGATGTCCATGGGCGGCAGTAGCCTTACCATCAGGTGGACTGCATGCTCGTCAGCTACTCCTATATTATAAAAAAAAACCCATGTAAATATAACAGCCATAACTTCGCCGTTTATGAACGCGCTGTTATTGGACACGCTGTTTACGCCGTTGTCGAACGACATATATTGAATTATTTTTTACTTTGTAGTGACATAGAAGTCGGTTGTAATTTTGTTAAAAAAAAATTTGTCCCTTCATTCTACAGTTTTATAGCGGTTGGATCTAATATGTCACGATAGATAGATATTTTTTGATTACAGCGATTCTTTGATTTACTTGATGGCGTACGGAATTTTTACCTGTGATTGACCCTCAATATAATACTTAGGTACGTCTCCCATTTAGGTCCAGTACAGATATCGATAGTCAGGTTACTTAAGTAGGTATTACCATTAATCCTACAAGTCCATTTTATACTGTAACTAAATATAAAAAATAAAACTACGACGTTTTACGACATTTTACGTTATCTAAAACCCCATGTGTAGACTCCCGGATGCTTATTATCAACACAAGATACAATAAACAGTGGACGACGAGATGTTGTTATCTAGAGGCGTAGATCATGGCTATGACTAATTTCAACATTTCAAACGCCATAGTTTCATCTTTATCTCTAGTGATAAAACATGTTATTTATAAACTTTGTATTTATATATGAACACTGTGTGCAACTACAATACTATGTAGGTGATGTTCTTGTACGTGGAAAATGTTGTCAAATGGAAAATTTTAATACTGTTAAAGAATCGCCTACCTTTTGAAGTCTAGATAGTACTTGTGCGAGTTTTTGCTGTCTGTCTGCAAGTTCCCCGCGCCCTGAAAAATCCACTCGGAATAGGGCCATAATTGAATCAACTATTAATAGCTTGAATACGCCTGCTTCTTCGTGAAACTTTGCAGCGACGAAATCTAGAAGTTCTGCCTGAAAGTTGTTAGGACAATATAAATTTAATTTATACATAATTTATATCAATAACTGAATGTCTATTATATTTGCGTATAAATTCTAATAGAACTGGTTCAGCTAGTTTCAGGAACAGCACGATTGTTTCTAAATAACAATTCATTTAATAATATGAAGTAAATAAGATATTCTCCCCCGAACCGCATTGGAAAAGTTTGTTGCAATATACTCCAGCCCTTCCCACTTTTAGGAGAGACATTTGCTTAGCTGTAAGATACTAAAAGAGTTACAACCATGAATAGATTTAAGCATAGTACCAACCTGATGTTCAGAAGTGTAGGCTCTCGCGTATAGAACATTGTCTAAAACAGCGTTTTGATCCAAGTTGAATCTATCAGCGATCGGTCTTAATCTATCTGGACGACTAGTATATTTTAAGGAAATGATAGATAAAAAGTTTACAGAAACGTTAAATAAACAACAATTTAATTAAACTAATACGAAGAATATTGTAAGTAGATTTTTTAATAAATTTTTATTTTCAATTGAAAGAGGTAAATGACCCGGTAATGCATGGATGAAGTGAACAGTTCTATCGTATAAAAATATTTGTCTTTAAGAAACTTCGATCAATGTTATATAGGTACTTAGTACAATCAACAAATACTGTTTTCGAACCAAATACCAAAAAATATATCGTACATTCAAAAATTGCACAAGAGCAAGCTTTCTATACAAATTGTAAGAATATGGTGAAAATAGCTTTCTAGGGACTATGCGACTTTAGTTATATTTCACCAAAATATTACACTTTGGTAAAAACAAGAAGCATTTATAACAAATGCTATTCTACGTTTCAGTGAGGACCATCTTAGTCGTCAGGAGTGGCTGCGCATCTGTGACCAACTTTAAGTATAACCTGTTCTACATATTATATGAAGTTGGTTGCAAATATCCGTTAGCACAAGTGACCAATTACCATCAGGTTGACTGCAGCTCATTTGCTACTCCAATGTGGTAAAAAGAAGCAATTAGAACAATCACTATTGCGAGGTGTTCCGGCTTAGTCCTCAGGGGTAGCGGCGAATCTGTGGCCGACCTCAGGTAGGAATATCTGATCCTATCTGGGATTGATTACAGGTGCGGCAGTAGCCACTTACCATCATTTGAACTGTATGCTCGTCTGCTACTCCTATATTATAAAAAAAATCAAAGGATATATTCACAACGCAATATTTGCCGCGAACGCTATGTTATCTTTTATATTTATACTTACGTACATCGTCTGGCACGTGTTAAAATAATATGTATATTTATATGTGATTCATCACACGAGTCAGATTAATCAGACATCACACGATGTGCTGTAAATTGCATAGTAAAACGTCATTTTCATCGTTGCGCTGATAAATAATATGTGCATAATTATTGCATAATTTCTAGTATCTTACGTTTTTTTCAAAATGGGAAATAATGGTTTAAATTTTAAAGATACCAATAATCGACTATTATGGTATCCAACATAATACAAACAAAATGTTATATAAAAATGTCTCCAAGATCTAACATTCGTGCTTAGTAAAATTTAATTTCAAAATAGGTCGTCTAAATTCTGACCTCCCTAATACCTCCTCCCCCATATACGCTCATAATACAATATTTATTTATATATTTATTGTAAAAGTAACACAAAGTTATATTACAACAGGGCAGACTTAATGCCTAATGGCATTCTCTACCAGTCAACCCTTGGTGATTGGAGAGAATTTGCGGCAGGCGGCAATATATTAATTATAAAAGTGGTGTTGTTTATATAAAAGGATACAATGTGTGCTCCGTGTCTAAAAACATGACTTTCCCTCCGTGGTAGCCGGTAGGGGTAGGAATCTGTGTAGTCACGCACAGAGTATGTGACAACTGCGTTTTGCCTGTACGGAACTCGCCAAAAACCTCCGTGATCGCCATTGACTCTATGCCCCCTGCTAGAAGCTTACTGCAATTTTGTATTATTTGATTTTTTTTTGTAAATCATTACATTATCAACGTGTTTTTCTTACAAATGGACAAGCTTAATTATATTTAAGTATAAATGACCCTTAATGACTTTAATTCACCCATAACGGTTAGATTTTCGATTTTTACGGGTTCCGTGTCCGATTTCAAAGTAAAACACTTAAATCAAATATTACGCGAATACTTAAATAGTTAATAAATATGGAAAGCTGATCCATATGTACGTTTTTCCACTTTAATAAAGTCCATCATTGTCTTATTAAGTAGTCGAGTTCTATTGTACCTATTCCTCGCAAATATAATTACCGTTTATTGTTCAATATTTCCTTGATTGATGATTGTCCTATCTTTACCTTTAACCCTAAATATTTATAGAATAAAGTTTGCTATCTCCCTTAATACTGAATAATTTATTGTAAGAACGCTTTCTATTATTTTCACTTACTCTAGTTCGCTGCTTCCAGTACTGATTTTAAAAACTTGTTTGCGTCGATCACTAACTTCCAAAGCCGTCATAAAGCCAAGCGTAACGACTTTTAAACAAGCTTCTTTAATTTTATCTACTTTTGCATCTGAGAATCCCTTTATATTACATAATTTCTTTTTTGTCGACATTTGAATACCTTTTATGGTACATATTCCGGCACCTTTAAGCTTTTTTATATCAGCTACATTTATACCATGTTTTTGCAAAATATCAACATCTTGGAAAAAACTTTCCTCTTCGTCATTTTCCGAAATGTTATCGTCAAGTGCTTGATCAATCATTGCAACTCAACTGATTCAAAAATTTGTACTCCTACATTTACAGCAAATCCAAAAGTTGGCGCGCATATGATGTAATTCGTAACATCCGTTTTCTTTTTTTTTTTTAATATTAGCAACATAAATTTGTCTGTGATTTCATTTTTTTTAGCGAGCGTCGCAAATTATTTATTTTATTTACTATAAAATATATTTAACAGTTTATTTGAATTAAAACTTTTCAACATTTTGTTGGTTCCATATTTTCTAAGTAATTAATATCTATGCTTTATTGTAAAGACCTCCTTACATTGTTGATGCAGACCTAAGTCTACTTACAGTAGAAACATGTTAGATTATCACGTGCGCATGTGCTCTTTGTCTATGGTTGTTTGACGTTACTTTAAAATTGACACATTGGTCATTATCGGCTTGTCTCGTTGACAAATGACAATTATTGGCTTAGTTTAGTTAGGTTTGTTTTTTGTCGGCATCTCAGCGACCTCGGCGTTTATCGACGCTTGTGAATAAATAAATGAAGATTTTAGTTAAAATACTTAATTTATAAAATGAGGATTGCTATAGAAGGTTGTGCTCATGGCGAGTTAGAAAAAATATACGAGTGTATAGAAACATTACAAGACAGAGAAGCAATAAACATTGATCTGTTGATCTGCTGTGGCGACTTCCAGTCCGTTCGGAATCAAACTGATTTACGGGCTATGGCAGTACCTCAGAAGTATCAACATATGTGCACATTTTACAAGTAAGTATCTAAACTAAATTATTGTACATGCTGATAAATACGAGACATAATAATATTTATATTGCTATATGGAATTAAAGTGTACAAACATTCCAACAAAGTAGTTCCTTGTAAAAAGTACTTATTTTCTATAGGGACTCCATACGTGTTGCAAGAATGTACTTCACGTAATGGTCTTAAAACATCCACCACTTAATAAATAAAATAACACTTAATAAATTAATAAAATAAGCCCTTAGAAAGGAGAGTCTTGCCATTGTTACTGTGCTTAGCTAATAATATATCTACAATATTTGTAAGCAACATGTAGTTGGTTGTAAAACCTGACGTAGAAAATTTTGATGTCAAATTTAATCATACTTACATTTTATTTTCTGACAAGGTATTACAGTGGTGAGAGGAAAGCTCCCATTCTAACTATATTCATCGGAGGAAACCATGAGGCGTCCAACTACTTGCAAGAATTACCATATGGTGGTTGGGTAGCACCAAACATCTACTACATGGGTAGAGCCGGTGTTGTCCAGTTTGGTAATCTTAGGATCGGAGGTAATATGAAGTTAATAGTTAAATATTTATACTTCTATTGTAAGGTAGATGTAGCATATGAGCATGGAATTCAATTTTTCTGCACATCCCTAACTTGACTTGGTTGACTGGGAGAAAATGCTATTTAGAATGCCGGTGACATGTGGGCGTTGATGCCTTGGGATATATGCAGCCAGCTTCATATATAACAGTTCAATCTAAAGTCAATATGCTGTGCCTCCGGAGAACTAAGGTGGTCACCACAGTTAAGTCAGTCGGCATGTACTCTTCCACTTAAACGCTAGAACTGCTTTATGCTAGAAACAAGTGTACACTAATATTATCAATAGCATAGATATTTTGCCCCATGTGTCTATAACTTGTTTATTTGTAGGAACTGTTTATTTTGTGGTATTCTTATATGTATGAGACATTCATGTTGGACAGACAGGTTTGTTTATTGGATAATAATAAGGTTATATACAGTATAATATTCGCAACAATAAAACTAAATACTAATTAAACTAAAAATAAATTAATCAAAATTATTCATTCATGTTTAATTAATTAATTTATACTTTTTGTTCATGTTCATTAGACATACTCAGCTGACTTATATTTTATAATTTTTTTTCCCACTAGATGCTATTGCAAACTGTCGCTACGGACATTCAGCAATATTTAGGACGTGTGGTTTTATGCGAGGCTCAGGTCCTGTGACATGCCCTCTAAGATCTCATTTGAGTAGGTCCTAGACTACTCTTTTTTTAAGTCTTCTTACGCTAGGAAATATGTCATCCATAAGATGGGATTATATTATTATGGATATGGGATTATAGAATTAATAATTAATATTATTATTGTATTGTTACCATTGTATTATTTGTCTTTTATAGGAATTTCTGGTATATACAAAGGACATGATTATTTACAAGGGCTTTGGGAGAGTCCTCCTTACAACCAAGGATCCCTTCGGAGTGTTTATCACGTGAGATCAATTGATGTGTACAGGCTCAGTCAATTAAAGGAAAAAGTCCATATAATGTTATCACATGACTGGCCAAGGGGTATTACGAATTATGGTGATGTGGAGAATTTGTTGAAGAGAAAACAATTTTTTCGGTAAGCTGGATTTATGTATATGTATAGTGTTAGAAATAGATTTATGTATTTTTTTTATAATATTGGAGTAGCAGGGGTGCATGCAGTCCACCTGATGTTAACTGACCTCTGCCACTTATGGGCATCTGTAATCACCCCAGGAAAAATATTGTCACCCTTACCACACCCTTCAAACCAGAACACAGCATTGGTACTGGTGTTATTAGGAAGAAATAGGTGGTGCTGCCTGAGTCGAAGCACAAAGGGTTCTACCATCTCAAAATGTTATGTATATATAATTTGTGTTAGGAGTTAGAAGTATATTTGAAGTAAGCAATTACTTTTAAGTAATATAACATATTAATGGTCCTGTGCTTAACAACATTTTACCACACTTTTATTAGCTTGGGTTGTATCTTTGTATGTATGTATGTATGTAACAGAATCTTTGAACTCGATTTTTACCTACTTTGAACTATCCGATTCATTAAAAATTTTGAACAATAATCAAGAACCAATGACAATACACAATTTTAATAATTTTATCCCATTCTTCTCATCAGGATCGTCAGAAATTACCTTTTTCCTTGTGCGATTTTAGCATTTTAGAAATTGTGAGAGTTAGGGGCACACCCCTAACTCATTGCTACTGAGGGCTCCATAACTTGTATTGTAGAAACAACATTTGTTTATTCATTTATTTTTAAAGACACCTATTTTGTTCTTCAGGGAGGACATAGAAACGAACCAACTAGGGAGTCCACCAGCTGAGAAGTTGCTACACTTACTTAAACCAGAATATTGGTTTGCTGCTCACTTACATTGCCAGTTTGCTGCCCTCGTGAAGCACGGGGATGGCATTGAAGAAACAAAGTTCTTAGCTCTAGACAAGTGTCTCCCCAAGCGCAGACACTTGCAGATTTTAAAGTTGTCGGAAGAATATGATGGTGATAAACTTTTGAAACATGATGCAGAGTGGCTAGCTATTTTGAAGAATACCAACCATCTGTTAAGTGTGAAGAATATGGATTGTCATCTTCCTGGACCAGGAGGGAATGAGATGTAAGTTTTTATATAAAGCATTGTCATAGTAAATGAGTTTGTAGTCCACCTGATGGCCACTGCTGCCCATAAACTTCTGTTACCAACTGTCACATGAGTCTACCTGTGCCAAACATACCACTTATTAAAATGTTATTGTATATATGTAATATTGTGATTTATTACTTATTTTCAGATATGAATTTACACCAACAGCACAAGAAATAGAAAGCGTGAATAGACTGATGGGTGACTTAATCATAAACCCAAATAGTTTTATAAGAACCGCACCTATATACATGCCAAGCAAGAGGTATGTTGAACAAATGGAACCAATAATAAATCCGCAAACAGTTACACTGTGTGAAAAACTCGGTATTGATGATCCATTGCAAGTTTTGATGGCTAGGTCTGGAAGAACTATGAAGGAGGCATGGGAAAAACCAAACACGTCTGTCACAGAGACAGTGACGCCAATTATTCCAGAACCAGTAGTCACTACCCCTGTAAGATGTTCAAAACTTTCCCTACCAGCGCCAGTCACGCCCATGGAAAATGATAGTGAGGATTTATCACAAAAGGCCACATTTTTTTCACCTACCAGTAGTTGTTTATCTAGTCTTAATAATAGTGGCTCAGACTGTGCCACACCACCTTCGGCGACATCTAAGAAAACTTTCAAAAGGCGTAATTTAGAGATGTACACCCCAGACGCTGATATGAGTGAAACATCAAGTTCTATTACAGATGGAGACAGTCCACGCTCAAGTAAATATGTTTGCAGAGGCAATGTGCCATAGTAAAATTAGACTTTTAGTTTAATACAGACATTTTAATTCTCATGACAATGTAATATTAATTAGGTATTTTCTTAATCTCTAAGATTGAACTTTTGAAATGAACTTGCATTAAATTATAGCATTGCTACTAATAACAGTAGTATTTTAAATAAGTGTGTAAATAAATCATGATATTTTAAACGATATATTAATTAAAACATTATCGAGAGATACACATATATGCAGGCTTTGTTAACAAATAATGGATTTCAACAAGTACAATTGTGTATAGTGTCTGAAAATAGTAGACAATTATTGTTTTACTCTATAACTACAATGATGATGATGAAGTGCAAAATTGATGAATGATTGATGAAGTGCAAAATTTGTTGCTCCTTTAAATCTAGGTTATTTGCATAATACAACAGAAGGCTAAAAAAGGCGATGAATGATGAATCCAAATGCATTTTTGGATTTGCACTTGACACTCATAAATAGGTACATTAGTGATATAATTTGATAAACATGATGTAAATAAAATTACAATACTTCATTTTAGAATAAATAGCATTTAATAATATCTTTGAAAAAGTATTAAATTTATATTATTTTTGGCAATAAATTACGTGCAATCGCTTATACTATAATTATTATGTAAAGTTCCATAAAGTATTTAAAACTCCATACTGAACGTGTTTTGCCAAATGTTTTCGCAGCTGAGGCATGTTTCTTGGTACATAGCTACACTTATTACACTTGAGCTTTGTGGCCAGTAAAGATTTATGTAAATCTGTTGACATTACCTCTATATGACCATTTTGTTCTATTTTTCTTAACACATCTGCAACAATAAAGACAATAGACTTTAGTGGGTTTTTTTTATTTTCCACATTTATTGGAAAAATGTAATTTAAGATGTAAGAATCAGGGATGTTATAGATACAACATATTCGATTAAAATGCTATCTGGATTTGATCACGGCTGTGGATTTTTTTTCCATTTATCAAATAGTTTCAGTTACAGATTTTAAAGGAATTATAAAAGTAAAGAAAATACACATAAATAAACAAACAAACGCTTTCTACACTCACAGCCCCACACTAGGATTCCCTGTGTCGTGGGTGCCATGGACACACATAGACAAATACACAAACACCCAGACTAAGAAACAGAAATCTAAATTCATCATTCAGATATCTGTCTGGCCGGGGATCGAACCCGGGATCCTTTGCACGTCAGACCGGTATGGTGACCGCTCCGCCACACGGGTCGTCTCGTCGGGTTGTCAATAACAATTTGAATATATAGGCCAGCTTACTTTGGTACTATATTTAAAATCTCCTAATGATTTGGTTTTGGTTCCAGATAGAATTTATTTTATTTTAGATAACTCATAGGCTCAATTACAGTTGAGCATCTCTATAACATCCCTGTTAGCAACATTAATGCTTCAATCACTATTTTAGTGGGTGAATTAATGCTTCATATTTTGTAGAATAAATAATTTCTTGAAACCTTTCCTACCCCCAGGATCGAAGCGGATTCTGTAGGCAATAAGTAGTTAAATATAGTCCGTGCCAAACTGCTAGTCCGTTCTGAAAATGTTGCGAGCAGATGTAGTCGTACATTTTGATATGGCAGTGCGATTCATTTATATTTAAAAACACTAAAAGCTCCTGTAAAGGGCATTATGAAGACCTGTTTAACTTGACTAGCATATTGCCAGTAAATAAAGAAGTTACATATATGTTTGCGCATCAACAGTATTTCAGTGAAAATTATAAAGTAGAAATAAAAAGTAGACAGAATAGTAGGTATAACAAGCCAAATAAATTTATGCAACCAAGGGTGACCGTCAGAATGGCGGGTGAACAGTCGTATTTAGCTCTCAAATAGTGTCGAAAAATTGCTTCCAAGTTGCTTCCCATTGCTTCCAAAGACGAGAGAGTTGCTTCCTTCATAATTTAGAATAAAAACAACATTTTAAGTTTACCGGCCATTCTGACGTCAGGATGGTCGGTGAACATAGCGTAGCGTAATAACTATGCATAATAGCTTAAATTTACAAATACCACAGATTGCTTCTCAATTGCTTCCTACGTTATTCGTAAATTTATACCATACAGATATTTAGGAAACAAACATACCGTAAAAATTTAAAAGAAAGCCAAAAGCGCCTATTTGAAATATAGGAGCAAATTGTGGGTTAAAAATATTGATAACTATGTTCTGATAATTTTATGTGTTACTTATTATAATGTCGGTAGATTTATTATTTTTGAATTAGTATATTATGTGTCACACATTATTTTGCGGTGTGATTATTTTACTTGTGCTGATAATCAGAATATATCATACTAATATGAAATATATCATACTAATACTATGGGGAAAGGACAACAAAATACATGGTTCCTAAAATATATAATAAAATAGATGAAATCAGACAAACCAAAAAATTTGCTTTGCATACTATAAAGTTAAAGTTAAAAAAAACTTAGTATTGAAATACTATGATAGTGGTCAGATTATTTAGTTACTTACTTTTGTTTTTCTTTCTTTTGTTTTCTTCTATTTTTTGTTTTGGTATATAGTATTTATATTTATAATATAAGGGGGTACAAAACATGTGTATACAAACTGAGCATATACTTTGCCAACAAACTGTATGTACAGTTTGGCAAGCTATAATTAAATGTATTTTATGTGTACCATTTTTTGAATTAAATAAAAAAAAAAAAAATGAAAAATCTTTATTCAGAGAGCGGTCTAGCAGTTTTATGCAGACTATAGGTATATTGTAGATTAGTATGAATTTTTAATTTACCTTCATATGGTATAAAAAAATCTGTAGTAAAACTATTCCAATGTATTTTCGTTCTAAGGCATGGTGATACCATATCTGTGCTTATAATATGCATATGCAGTCTTTGCATGCTAGGGACCGCATGAAACCCAGCTTTCAATGTCACATCCTTATTTTCTTCAATTATGTCTTGCAATATACTACCAAATTCTTTCAAAATACTAATATGTTTCTTGTTTAACTTGTGTATGCTCTCTATGTTATCACGAGGTAGCATTAGATAATGTATTTTTGCTTTCGGATACTTGTCCTTTATAACCACCACTCTGTCGGTTTCTTTATAAATATGTTTTGGATCATTCATAGATTCAATTAGACCTAAAGACCAGTGTTTATTATTCTTTTTAACATTACTTTCTTTTCCTATTGCAGACAACATCTTTCTTTTACTCATAATGTAGTAACGTACTGTTGTCAATTTTAATTACTCGTCAATTCTATCGAGTAATTTACAACAATTTATTGAGTTTAGAGCATATAAACAACGTTCAAAGAAAAGTATAAACAATACATTAATTATGTCACATTGACACAGTAAGTCAATAACATCTGTTTAGTTGCCATCCTGACATTTATTACTTTTTCAGAAGGACGAGGTTAACCTACCTATTCAACCAAAAATGTAGGTTTCTTGTTATACCATTAATACAAATTAGTATGCTAGTTTCTAGTTATAGACACATACGGACATTTTATTAAAGGTAAAAATAGATGCATACAGGCTATGATTTAATCTATTTGAACTGTGAGCTGCGAGTTGTATAATGCTGAGTGTTCCCTGTAGAAAGAACATTACAGTATTCGGTGCGTTTAATATAATATAAAAATAATACATTGATAAATTGATGATAATAAAACAACAGAATTTTACTACTAATCTGATTTATTATTGTCTATTTTAAATCACTGATAAATAAATTACTTATAATAATACTTCTTAAACTGCTAGTTTAGCAAGTAATTCTATTAAAATAAAACGACGGTCATGACTAAAAAAAGTAAAAGGCATCGGTGTCTGAGCAGCTTTTAACTTTTCAGTCATAAGATCATACCAATAGTCTTCTAGAATATTACGAAGAATACTTATTTTAAAAGGTAACCCTATAATTACTGTCACAAAGTAGGGTAGGTATAAAATTACATTATTGAATACAATACAATATTGAATTACACATTTTAATTGTAATTAGGTACGCCAAGAATTATGTAAGTTTAATTAACCTGGAGAGACGGAATATTTTCTTAAGTACAAATAATTTTATCTTAAGTTTAATGTTTTCCACCTCACGTAATTAACAAAATATGTATATATTATCATATACTGACATACGTATTTTTAATTGAGCGAAGAAAAGATAGGAATGTTCAATGTATTACAACAGTAGCGATAAGTATATCTCCGCATTGCGATGTTCCACTATAGTTAATATAAATTGAATTAAATCGATTAAATAATTGGTATTACATCTCTCCTATGACGTATATAGGCCATAGTGAACGAGGGTGTTTCATTTATAATTTTCTAGGTAGTTGACGAATTAATTTAAAAGGGTGTGCCTTTCGTTCCGAGATTTAATTTCCTACGTATTAATAAAGTGAATATATTTGATTGAAACGTGTTGCATGCAGTTCGATTTAAATTATGACCACCATTATTGTCGAATGTACCTATACTTATTAACTATTTGTTAGTTATCATTGGACGGTGGGGCGGCCGGTGTAGCCTGTGTCAGGCATTGAATGGTGCGCCAACTCTCTGAGGATCTGCTCGAAGCCTTTACCCGATGGGACGTGTAGGCTGTTATTCTTTAACATGGTTGAATTCAACTTAGTCGCGAGGTAACACATCTACAAAACATAAAAATGAAGCGAATTAATTAAAGTAAAATCTTAGCTGATTAGGAAGGTATGATTTAATCTTTTGCAAAAAGGAGTTTATCTATTTTTAATCTGTATTTCATCTAATTATAAAAGATTAAATAGAGACGAAAGTAATTGCTTTTAGTTTCGCGCAGGCGCTCAAGTGTTATTATACAAAAAATCTATCTACAGTTACTTTAGTCAGTATTAACTTTAATATCAGGCGAACTGTAGCATCGTTTATTACTTTTATTGCATTTATCAGAGACACGAATACCATTAATTAATAAAATCCTCGATGCAAATTTAATTATGTATGAACATCTGTGTCAGCTCCGTAATTAATGAGACGATTTAATTACTTTTTTAAATGTAAAATTAATTAAGATACATATTTCGTATGGATAATAAAGAGAAATCTATTCTGGAGTCTCAACATTTTACAGTGTTTTTACAGCCGCTTCACCATACGTTTTTTTCAACTTGGTACAACAATCTCGCTTCAGTAGGTATTTCCTATTATAAAAAAATATTTGAACAATAATAAATACACGAACTTACCAGTAACGCTGACATGAACAACAAAGCTCCGAGGGCGACAGCGATCATCATAGATGTCGCGCAGGTTCCTTCTAGCGGCGTCCTGTGGAACAGCTCCCCTGGCATCACAACCGTGTACTCCAGGTTTTCCTTGAACCGTGTGAAGGGAGTGGAGCCGTTATCAGACGGTAACGTTTCACTAGTTCCATTATGGGAGTGGTCGTGGTCAGATAACGCTCTGCGACGACGGCCGTGACCTGGAGAATTAAAGATTTTTTTATAATTGATAATTTGTCATTGGATTTGCTGTAACATCAATGCTATGGACACATACTGTAACGAGCGAGCAAGTTTAATAATAGAAACACTACAATTTAGAAGATATTCTCTTATCGGTTCTTCACTTTGATCTAGAGCCTGTAGAATCCGGTGCTCTTTGTGTATTAGATAATTATGATTAAAATGAAACGTGTTTTTTTTTGGTAACAATGTTATCGCAATGTATAAATGGCAATAAATAGCAGCTACATTTGCAACGGTACTCCGTTGAAAAATTGGTAGGTACCCAGGCCGCGTCCATCATCAAATTAATTGTTTGAAATTTCCAAAACACTGGAAACTCACTTACATATTTGAGCTCAATTTAGATACCTGAAGGTTCATAAAGGTCAAGGCAGTAGTCAGGCTGGCAGTCCGCAGCGTCCATGCACGCTTTGATCTGCGAGTGGATCCAGAGGGTGGAGCGCTCCTTCATGGACGCCAGCAGGAAGGCCTCGAAGTCCAGGAACACCTCGTTGTGTCGCTCCCGGTACCGCGCTGGCTGGTGAGGGATGATTGACGCGAAGTCCCGGTTGCGGCACCTTGAAACAGAAAATACATGAAGAATTTCCGTAAAAAGCATCAAAATTAAACATAATTTTGACAAAATCTTCATTTAACTTTGATTTTTTTGATACTTAATAGGCATCTCTTTTAAAATAGAGGATTCGTGCTAAGTTCTTTGGGCTAAATAAAAAAAATAAGGTTTTAGAAAGGCACACTTAGCGCTTTAATAAATTCTTTATTCGAATTTGTTAAAATACAAGTAGTAGAAGTCAGACTTTCTACTGGGGAATAAGGTGCTTCGCACTAAGTACTTCGTGCCAATGAAAAGTTCATATCAGTTCAAGTTCACCCTTAATATGATGCTTATTAACCCAGCACTCAGGGATAACAACATTTGTGACCGAACTTAGGTAGGACGCAAATTCTAACTACATTTGAAATGGGGGCAGTGACCTACAGGTACGTGAAAAAACTTTATATAAAAAAGTGTTTGGATCAGACTAATTTTTATATGGGTTTCGTCCGTCATAAATTTTTTGTTCATTGTGACTTCTTGCGTTAAATTATCGACATTCAACAACCTTTATGTAATTAGATGTACATTACATTTACCTACAAATTGTAATGTTTATTAGCTTGACCTGTGTGTACCTATGTCTGTAACGGAATCTTTGAACTCGATTTTTATCCTTTTTGAACGGTCCGAATAATTTAAAATTTTGAACAATTATCAAGAATGGATGACAATACACGATTTAAATAATTTTATCCCATACAGCTCATTAGGATCGTCAGGAATCAAAATTAACGATTTTCCTTGTGCGATTGTAGCGTGGTTTTTAGTTTTTAACCTATAATTATTTGGGTGAATAGTCTTTAAAAGATAATCGAGAGTTTACCCTTCCTTCACCAGCAGGACAGCGCCTGGAGCATGTGGTCTGTCAGGGTCGGGAGACACGGCCACCTCCAACAGCTTTATGTGCCGCCAGGCCGAGTCTGGGTTAATGCGCGCGCGCAACTGTAGTTTAGTTCCAATAGGCACTGCCTGCAACAAAAACAGAACTCGTATTACACAGGCGCTAAGAAACTTAATCGATATTCACTGTTTGTAGAATAACTATCTAATGCGGTATGCACTGACCGAGATATTTCTGCAACTCTTAACTCTATATCGATATTACTAGCATTTATAATTAGGTACTGTAAATTTGTTGAACTGGGTCGTTTAGATAGCGGTTAATGTTGTAGAAGGTTTAAAATTTCTCTTCCTTTAGATATACGGTCATAAGCAAGTTTAACGCTCGGTATAAATGTGCATACTTAAAATACCTGGTTTCTGAACAAGTAATGCAGTGTGAATATCTCTTTTACTGTAGTTTTGTTACTCTCTACATTCCGATATAAGATAAGCAAAAGATACAAGATAAGCAAATAAAAATTAAATTTTAGCACACAAGTAGCACTTATCATCATCATCATCAGCAACCCATTACTGTCCCACTGCTTATATCAGTAGCACTTATATCATAGTTAAATGGCACAGATCGAAACTAGTGGGCAACAGTTGCGGTTGTTTCAGTATTACCATGCTCAGTCAGCATTATAATGGTTGCGTATGGTTCGATTTGTTCCATACAAATTAAAAATACAGACTAATATATAAACGTTCATACCTATAATTGGCACTCATACGAACCTTATTATTATTAATACTACTATAGTGTACTTCTAAGTACTATATAATGTAAAATAAATAAATGTCAGTTTTTATAAACCGTTTTTATAAAACTCACAGACAATAGGATAAATAAAATGTATTTCCAGTTTATAACATGATGATGTAGCAGGACCTTTATAACCTTTGTTTGTACTTTTGTAAGTAGTCCCTACCAAAATTAAAGTTTAAACAGCTTAATCCTTCGATCACTAATAAGAACCTAAAGAAGTTGTAATTAACCACGTAGTATAGGGAGTGAAAGAGGTGATTTGGGATCTACATGGCGTTACAAGGAAACACCTAAGTTATTAATTATTATGTATGGAAAGAATATAATTTTATGGGTTAAATAAAAATAATAAGATGCAGGTACTCACATATTCGTACTTTAGGATTTTTTTATTTACAAGATATATAGACACTGCCTAATCATGACAATTAATTAGAAATTAGGAATTGTGTTAAGTCAAAGTGTGGGTGTGGGATCTTGGGTGATTCCAAAAGTATGAAAATCACGTACAGTAGTTACCTGGTCTACGGGCAGGTCGACGGAGTGGTTGGAGTGGCGGGACACGGGCGGGGCCTCCTTGTACAGCGCCACCTCGTACTCCAGCCGCCCAGGGGTCTCCTCTACCACGCCGGATACTCGAGCGCCGTGCGGACTGGAATGTTGGTGTTACGATTAGTTTTGGTACGTAACAGGTCTGAAGGTGGTAGAACCCTTTGTGGTTCGACTCCGGCGGCACCACCGCCATACCTATTTCTACCTAATAACAGCAGTGTTAGGCGCTGCTGTGTTCCGGTTTGAAGGGTGTGCTAAGGGAGACAGACTTTTCCGAGGCGTTCCAGCTTAGTCCTCAGGGGTAGCGGCGCATCTGTGGCCGACCTCAGGTAGGAATATCTAATCCTATCTGGGGTTGATTACAGATGTCCATGGGCGGCAGTAGCCACTTACCATCAGGTGGACTGCATGCTCGTCTGCTACCCTTATATTATAAAAAAAAAACAGAAGTAGGTACGAATGGTACGATGGCAGGTCAATAGGTGGTAATATTCGACGGCTATATTACCGCCTTATTATTTTGCGTTTATAAATACAATTTACTAGTATTTGTTGTTATAGCGGTTATAGTAACCATTATGCATACTCTTAAGGAGGCTTAGTAATAGGGTTCTGTTTTTACTCTTTGGGTACAGAATCCTAAAACATTGAATCTGAATATTTTTAGTCCTTTTTTACAATAAGGCATCCACGTAAATATATGCACAACAATATCGCTACCTTTAATAAATACTCACAAGCTACCGGCAAAACCTGCTGCTTTGTTCTCGATGATGGTGGGCTCTGGCGGCTTGCACATGATGATCAACTCCTGATCGGACTGCATCACCACTCCAGGGAATTGTGGGAACCACACTCGTACGTGCACGAAACCCTAAAAGAAAACAGTATCGTTATACACTGTCGCAAGCTTCGAACAACAATACCTATTGGTACCAGTAGGTACTGTTGATCGAAAGTCGCTGGGCATGAGTCTCTTCTCAAATGAGAGCAATCCTGTCTCAGAAAGTTTAGACTATAGTCCACCAAGCTGACCAAATATGGATTGGTGAATTTGGTGATAAAAGTACATAACGATGTATTCCTTTATTAAAGCAATTGAATGTAAATTTCGAATACTAAGGTGCATGCTCGGGATTCGAATCCGGGACCTCCAGCGTGCTTTTACGCTTTGCACAGCTGTAATATGAATTATACAAGATTTTTATACTTCAATTAAAATTTCAAAGCATTTTTCAAAGCATTTATTGTCTAATTTCCTCGTTACCTAGAGAAAAAAAGAGCTGAAGGCACTAATAATAGATTACACATACTTCTTAGTTTAAAGCTATTTTCTGGTTCATTCACGACATTCTCCACTGCGCAAAGTTAGAAGCTGTGCGATTTCACTAAGGACCGCATTCCATTTTCCATTGATCTTACAATATAGTATTTACGACTATTGACATATATCTTTTAGTTTCTCTTCACCTCAATACTGGTACCGGTCTCGGCTGTTCAAGTTAATAATACATCAGCTGAGCACCTAGTTGTGTGTAGGCCAATCGTACACTTCATACTGTTATTTAGTAACGGCGTTGCTTATTATACATATACAGGTGACAGCTAGAGAATTCCGTCCCGACTCTTTTTACTAATCCCGGGATTTCAGGATTGTTTACGATAATTTTAGGATTCCGGGATCGACCCGGGACTTTAGATAGCCATTTAAAGATCAAAGTTAGTCTATAGCTATCACTTTTTGTTAAGTGTCTTATGATAAATTAATTGTAATTTATGAATTTGTAATTTTAATTAACTGAATAAAGTAATTTAAATTTAACATTATAAGAACTTAAACTTAATAGAATTATGTATTTTTTAATTTCTTATGATTGAATAAATAAATAAATATTAATATAAATAAATGTAAAAAAATGAGGAATTATAGTGGAAAAAACAAACTTAATTCTCTCAATAAATAAATAGCTTAAATTTCCGAAAGAAAATCTGAAGGACCATTTTTATTTTATATTTTAATCTTTTGTAAGCCCGTAATTTTAAAATCCCGCGATCCTATTTCTCCGTGTAGATACAGGTACACACAATTTATAAGCGCACATTGGCGAAAGCAATTTCCATCAAATAGATATTTGCATCTATTTAACATTAAGTGTTTTGAATAAAGCGAGTATCGAGTACATACACACAAGTCGGCAGTATCTTGTACACAATTAATATAAGTAGTTGTTGCTTATTGGGTGTCTTGAGGGAAATTTCTAAATTAACCAGGTTATCATACAAATATTATAACGTAAAGACTCATATTTACTAGATTTACCACATTGTCGGGCCTGCGTCATGCAAAATAATCATTGTGCACCGAAAATAGTATTCATTTAGAAGACGAGACAGACACTTCAATTTTATTTAATTATACAGCCGTAGGTAAAGTTGGTCCTTTGGTAACTTTGTCCCTGTAGTTCCGGGACTAAGATAGGGCTACGGTATCCCCTGCCTGTCGTAAGAGGCGACTAAAAGGGGGCTTCCGGGGTTGCGGGCGGGAAGAGTGGGAGCTCGAACCGTTCAATAAGCGACCCCGGGACCGACGGTTGTATGTATGGTCGAATACGGTCATGGACACCAGATGGTGTGGGAGGAGCGAAAACTACTCCCCTAGGGCAGAGCCCGATCGGGGCACCGGAGATCCCGGAGTTCTCCAACAAGCGTTGAGGACGGCCACCGGGAGGGTTTTAGTACGTTAAAAATCTCACATGACCCGGCGTCGCTCCCACGTCGTCGGGTACCTTTTGATGGTTTCCCCCTCATAAAGAAAAAAAAAGGTAAAGGTAGTACTTAATACGAATATGAAATCTTCATAACATCATAGTCGTACCATAGTATGAGTTGGTTAGTAATTAAAGAATAAAGTGCGAATAAGTTAATACTTGACTTACGTTTCTTTTCAAGACGCCACATTTCGTGAAATCTGTGATCCGTAGTCTGTACAACAAGCCAGTGGGGTCTTCTGGCTCTGGTCGTATCTGACACACGGGGTCCCCTATAGGGTCTGTAGCACGGTCGTCTGCGAACAGCGGAGCGCCACGGAACCCTTCCGGTTTCCGTAGGAGCGCGGTCACCGAGTCTCGAAGCCCTGTGCCTCCGCTTGCAAAGGTGCATTGGATGTCTGTAACTGTAATACGATTTATTAGCATTTGCCAGAGCACTGCGTGGTTCGAACGTGGAAGCAGCGTCGCTTCCTTAATTCTGCCGTATACATTATAGCATTGTTAAGGGCTAAGTTTTGTTTGAAACTTGTAGTAAGGCAGAGGCACACACGCGAGGCGTTTCATGTATCCATCGTTCATTCATTACAGACGGTGACTAATCCAGAATTTTTTTTTGGGAGAGAATTGGTCTAGCTAAGGGTTATCTTTTATAAAGGTTTTATCCTCCTATAATTTCGGCGAAGAAGTACTCCTCCTATTTCTAAAATTCAATTTCAATTCTAAAAGCAGATAAAAAAAAAAAAAAAAGTAAATACTTAAAGAGTAGAGTCATGTAGGTATAGACGGAATAAAATGATTTGATTTTGATGCTACTTACAGAAGGTGGTAGAACCCTTTGTGGTTCGACTCCGGCGGCACCACCGCCACATCTATTTCTACCTAATAACAGCAGTGTTAGGCGCTGCTGTGTTCCGGTTTGAAGGGTGTGGTAAGGGAGACAGACTTTTCTGAGGTGTTCCAGCTTAGTCCTCAGGGGTAGCGGCGCATCTGTGGCCGACCTCAGGTAGGAATATCTAATCCTATCTGAGGTTGATTACAGATGTCCATGGGTGGCAGTAACCACTTACCATCAGGTGGACTGCATGCTCGTCTGCTACTTCTATATTATGAAAAAAGTAGATACTTAAAGAATATAGTCGAAATATAATGATTTGATTTTGATGCTACTTACAGAAGTATAATTAAAACAGTTAATAAACAGGAAATGACTTACCATCGTAGTCTTGTGCGAGCGCAGTTTGGACCTGTAACAATGAGCATTCAAAATAATTGTCGGAAAGAACTAACCTAACAATTAACTACTTTGTTCTATTCCTCAATTGAGGCATTGTTGCATCTAATTAAAATTGTTGAATTTGATCTGTGAAAGATAAGCCCGTTAAGTGGAGTCTATCTGTTAATACTTGTTAGTTCAAATACCTTCAAATTTTAAGTTTAGGATTTATTATAATTTAGGAGTAGCAGACGAACATGCAGGTCCCCTGATGGTAAGTGCAGCCCATGGACATCTGTTCAACCGCAGGTAGGATTAGATATTCCTACATGAAGTCGCCCACGGATGTACCGCTACCCCTGAGGACTAAACTGGAACGCCTCGGAAAAGTTTGTCTCCCTAACCACACCCTTCAAACCAGAACATTTGTTAACGCACTCCGTGCTTCTTCGAAATCGCAAGTAAATATTTTTCCTTTAGCATTTATACATTCAGGCTATGAATATCTAATTTAAATATTAATTTACGCATAAGTTCTGTGTATTAATAATCAAAATATATCACTCAAAAAAGTACTAAAATATTTTACTAAGATAACTCGTTATTTGCGGAATGTTAATCAAATATTAAATGTTTGAACTGAATCGATTGCCATTATATCCATAGGTTATTCTAAGAACAACACAAATAGCGCTTAACCATGCCTTTCCGTGACTCTAATATCCAATTTATTGAACTAATATAGAGGAGGCGCTGCCACCGGGAAGTGTCTGCTTGCAATTTCAAAATAAGTACATTTTTAAAGGCTATATTATTTTTACTGCGCTTACTTCTAATTATGTCTGTGTGCTGGGATAGTAAAGATATAATTATTATTGACTAGTTTTTGCCCGCGGCTTCGCCCGCGTTTAACAGAAAATAATATAACATACTAACATACATAAAACTGAAAATTCGTACCTTCAACTTTGCTAAAGATCATCACTTGATCAAATGCATAATTTACGATTCAATCCTTACTAATATCGATTAAAATAATCGGTGTTTTGTGTCCAAAAGAGCGATTCTCCGATTAATCGATTTTAGATCGCCATCCCTAGTTCCCGTGGGATTTCCGGGATAAAAACTATCCTATGTCCTTTCTCGGATCTCAGACTACCTTTGTACAAAATTTCATTAAAATCGGTTCAGTGGTTTAGGCGTGAAGAAAAGACAACCAGACAGACAGACAGACAGAGTTACTTTCGGATTTATAATATTAGTAAGGATTATTTGCTGAAGGGATAGGCGATGACTAGACCTTACTATGCAAACGTAATCCCAAAAGTTCGTGAAGGAATAAAAAACGGCATTGAGAACTCTCATTGGATGTGTTTTATTCACGATAACGATTTTGCAAATCAGAAGTTGCCCTCCAGGCTTTCTCAAGTGCATGCTTTTAAATTTGTGTTCACCCACGCATATTTTCCAGACTTAGCCCCAGGGATTTTCACTTATTAAAGAAGCACATCCATGGAACAAAATTTGATGACGATGTCGCTGTCATATCTACTTTTTCGAGCCATATGAAGTTTTTTCGATTCTCAAGATTTTTTTTTTTAAGGAATAAGAAAATTAGAATACCGATTCTCTAAATATATTGAATTAGAAGGAAAGTATGTTCAAAAAAAAATAATTTTGTTTCATTTATCCTTTATTTTCATATCGATTCTAAGAACTTTTTGATTCACCTATGTAGTAATATACGAACGCTTACGTTTACACAGCTTGACAGTCACATATTTTTCCAAGGCTATTTCTGATGGAAGTATTTTTTGCATAAAGGTATGGGAAATAGCAAAATAGGATCAGTAATAAAAATATTTTTATTATAAGATCGTGACCGGGCTAACCGCAAGGCGTCCGCAATGACTTTCGCTGTGTTATTTTAACTTTTGATATCCACTGTAATATTTTACGTGACAGCGGTAACATTGACATTAAATTTCGATATTAATTCAATAATTACGCAAATATTTTAGGTCATGATATTCTAAAGTGGTCCCACTAAAAAAATAAAGTATGAACCAAATTACTACTTCTACACTTATTTCTGCTTAAAGTAAAATATTTGGTAAGGCAAGACATACTTTTATAGTTCACGTCAAACTGCTAGTCCACTCTGAAGTTGTTGCAAGCAGGTGCAGTCATACAATTTATTATGGCGACGCGATTCATTTCTATATTCAGGGCGGACTAGCAGTTTTACGCGGACTATATCGAAATTTGCTACTTATACGTTTACATTGCATCCAAATAACAAGTTGACTGTGATTCCATTACTTGGCTATTTCTTGCCAAAAAGATGTGCATCGTGTACAATAGCCTCACCTACATCTTCTGCCTTATGCTAGCCACACATAACAATATACTTGTACGGGCGTAAATCTTTAAACTATTGCTTGCGCTATTGTGTTCCGGTTAAAAGCCAGATAAAGTATATGCAGGCGTACCGCAACCACAAAGAAAATAATAGGTATGTACGTTAAAAAGCTTAATAACGTAATTATTATCACCGATCTTTAACTTTTTGCTATAAACGTGATAAAAAGGTAGATCAGACGAGTGCGGTTGGGTAAACGAAGCGATTTACCTCGAAGCGTAAACGTGAGGTCAGCTAATATGCACCGTTGAAAGTAAATGGAGTCTTGTACCATCAACGGTAACAGTCCAGTGGCTACGTGCGCTTGTTATTCTTCATATTGGTACTAGAACATTAGCTAACTGATTTCTGATTCTGAATTGGAATTATTTTATTATTGTTTACCGTTTTCTGAAGAAAAAGAGAATAAACTTTTTATTATTAACCGACCTAACGCATCTTTATTTTTAATGCTGTTGGTTGATTATTATTTATTAAAATTATAAGTCGTCATCAACCCATAACTGTCCCACTGCTGGGCACGGGTCTCCTCTCAGAATGAGAAGGATTAGGCCACAGTCCCCCGCGCTGGCCAAGTGCGTATTGCGTAGACTTTACATACCTTTGAGATTTTCTCTATTTAATTATAAGTATTGCAGATTAATCAGATAGGTATAATTAATAGTCTTTGTTAAACAAAGCTTAATTAATTGGTCTCCGCTGTGCTCCTACAGCACCAGAAAGCAATTGATTTCTGAATTCAATAACACCAAATAGTTTCCTTATTGTGTCTTTGTGCGTTTTATAAAAGTATAGTCAATCCTTACTATTCCTTATCCTTACTAATATTATAAATCCGAAGTAACTCTGTCTGTCTGTCTGTCTGTCTGGTTGTCTATTCTTCACGCCTAAACCACTGAACCGATTTTAATGAAATTTTGTACAAAGAGAAAGAAAAGTCTGAGACCCGAGAAAGGACATAGGATAGTTTTTATCCCAGAAATCCCACGGGAACTAGGGATGGCGATCTAAGATCGATTAATCGGAGAATCGATCTTTCGGATCCAAAACATCGATTATTTTAATCGATATCAGTAATGATTGAATCGTAAACTATGCATTTGATCAAGTGATGATCTTTAGCAAAGTCGAAGGTACGAATTTTCAGTTTTATGTATGTTATATTATTTTCTTTTAAACGCGGGCGAAGCCGCGGGGAAAAACTAGTGATTTTATATATTTTAGCAATAACGGGAGTGACGTATAAATCGTTTGAACCTGTGAAGTTCCGGCCAGAGGTCACTAGTTGACCGTTGCGTGTTCGCGACGCGGAAACAATATTCAGCTGTTGATGATAGTGTTAGGCAGGTCGCACACCGGGCGTTTGTTGCGTCTTAATATTGCAGGAATAAAATGTTTCTACAGGTGGGATATACTATTACCTATATAAAGAGTGTTTTTTTTATAATATAGTAGTAGTGGTAAGTGGCCTACCGCCCATGGACATCTGTAATCAACCCCAGATAGGATTAGATATTCCTACCTATGGTTCGCCACACATACGCCGCTACCCCTGAAGACTAAGCTGGAATGCCTCGGAAAAGTATGTCTTTCTCACCACACCCTTCAAATCAGAACACAGTAGCGCTTAACACTGCTGTTATGAGGCAGAAATAGGTGTGGCGGTGGTGCTGCCAGAGTCGAACCACAAAGGTTCTACCACCTTTCAAAGTGTATTTTAATGAACGTTTTTTAATTGTAATAAATAACAATACCTACTTTATTATTCTTGAATAGGCGATTTGGGTTAGTTGTACGTTTTGTGGAAGTCATGTTAATTTATTAGCCATTTTATGTGATGTATGATTTAATTTGTAACTGCCGTCACGTGTTGCTTGTTTTGGGACCCTGAGTATGAGTTTTACGTTTTTACAAAAATGACTAATTGTATTTGTTTATGTATTACCCATACATTTCAAATCAGTTCTGATAGAGTCCGCTAGGGGCGCTAATTGGAAATGTATGGGTAAATACGTAAACAAATACAAAAACAGTCATTTTGTAAAAACCTAAAAAGTCATACTAAGGGCACAGGTCGACTAATGACACACAGAAACTTCTGCTTTAAAGTACAAATTTATAGAGGTGCGTAGTGTATATAGCATAAGAATATTCTATCTTCAAAATTAACCGTAAAAATATAACGCAAACATTATTGTGTATATGATCAGTGTGCGGCTTCCCTTAGTGTATTTATATGCAAATTGAAACTCAGACGGATAAACGGTTTCCCAAAACGGTGTTGCTCTGGTTATTAGGCGTGAAGTGTATAGCAGAACTTGAATTACTTGTGAAACTGTATAGAAAGATACCTGCTTTTTTATACAGTTGACCGTAGAATACTCGCGTCTGATTTAAAATTCCTATGCAGCTATCCAAATTAATTGGACCCATATCTATAAACAGTCATAATGTAGCTTAAACGCGGAATCTCAACCAATGTCCCAGGTTTAAATCCTGACGCACCTCTGGTTTCGAAAGTTATGTGCTTATTATAAACGAATTATCATTTGCTTTATGAAGGAAAAACATCGTTACGAAACCGGTATACCTGATAATTCTTAAATAAAAGTTTTCAAAAGGTATACTTATGAAGTCAATCTAACGCACTTGGCCAGGGCTGTGGTCTATGACCTAATCCTTCTTATTCTGAGACCCATGCCCAGCAGTGGGACATTCATGGATTGATGAAGATAATATCTACAAATATTGAACGTTCTGAGTCATCAAAAACATTTTTCTATACAATATTTTGAAGTACGACACGTGCCTGCGCGAAGGTATCTACGGAAGATGTAAATAGTAGATATCTTCATACACATTGTACCTATACAACGAGATGATTTTATGAGCTTTGCCACGGACGGTGTCTATCGCACGATGTCTAGGTAAACATAATTCACAATAATTTTGGTATTTTGGTTTTACCATTACCTTCTTAGTAAAATTATGCATATTGTGTAGAAGTAGGTACAGATGTTTTCAAGATTAGCCTGTACAGGCTGTGCCTACATAGACAATGACATTAGGTATGTAGACTATGTAGAGCGTTTATTTAAATTTAATTGAACGATCTTCGATATCGGATCGATTTAACTCTCAGTATTAATGTAGCGACGCTAATTTCGAGTTTAAAGTAACATAATTTCCACAATTGTTTCTAACATTTTACAAAATATTTACAATACATCGTCACGATTTTTTAAAGATTCTATACAATTTTAGATTTTATTTACGATATGCGATGAAAAATTATTAAAAATTATGGATTAGTTTTATAGAAAGCTTATGATAAATTATAATTTTATATGTTCAAGAAGTTGACATTTTAATGTTTGAAGTTTATCAGTGGCTTATAGAATTGAACCACGGCTTCCAAAATAACATGCAAAATAATAAATACAATACGCACTAACATAAAGGAAAGCTAGGAAGCATTCTATAATTAAATAAATTAGTAATTTAAATTACTAAAACCAAATCTTCAAACATAGCTGTGTTAAAATCATGTAAAATTGGTCGTGTAAAACATCGACTCTATGTGTAAGGATCGTAGTGTAATGCTTAAGTCTTAAAACATTTAAAACCTTCCTCAATTATTATTTTTCAGAAATTAGCGTGTTCAAACAAACAATCTCTTCAGCTTTATGATATTACAATATACACAAAGTTTATTATAGTTTGCGGTATCTTATTTTACACAAACAATTTTTCCTTCCTATTTCCTGAAAATATAAATAACGTTTTACTTTCAACCTTGATTTAGATAGCTGTCACAAAAACATTTTCACACAATTACCTACTTAATTAAAGGAATTTACTTTAATTACACCAATTAATACCATGTCATGGAGTAGTACTAGTAATAATTAGCGGGCATACCGTTAAATTAACCCATAAACTTAAATTTCTTGTAGAAAGTAAAAAACTACGTAAAAAAACGCAAAACGGAGATTGTTCATCCAGTACCCGTAGTATGAGTTCTTACGTTTTCACAAAAATGGCTGTTTTTGTATTTGTTTACGTATTTGCCCATACATTCCCAATCAGCGCCCCTAGCGCACTCTATCAGAACTGATTGGAAATGTATGGGAAATACGTCAACGAATAAAAAACAGTAATTTTTATAAAAACATAAAAACTCATACTAAGGGTACAGGTGCTACTTTTAATTTTTAATTAGATTTTCCTCACAGCATGTAGACAACAATCAAGCATGAAGTGTCAACCGTCTATCTCACCCAGATTTTACGGTCGTGAGTTTGGTTCAATTCAGGTATTAGGGTCAGCGCAGACCGTAGCGTAATGCCTACGCCGAACGAAACGGCTTCAATCGATTGCTCCGAAGTAGGGATGGCGATACTTTCCGAAAAAGATCGATTCTTGAATCGATTCCAATCAAAGTGCATTAAAAAATTCGATTTGATTAAAAAAAAAACGAGGCCCAAAGAATCGATTCTTCAAAAATCGATTTTTGATCTTTTCAGCTAATAAGGGCCAAGATAGCGAAATATATAGCAATAAATAGCACTGAAATACGTAGCCAACAGCAAAAAATGTTTATAACACATTCAAACAACTGCGAAAAGATCGAATCACTGAATCGATCCATTATTGGAGATCGATTAAAATAATATATTTTTAATTATTTTTTAGGTACTTTAATTATTTGTATATAGTTTAATTTATTTTAATTAGTATTTAAATTCATGTTTTAAATATATAATAAAGTAATAAATGGAAAAAAAACAAAGGCATTTATTTTTTGGAACAAAAATCTATTCTTCGATTAATCGATCTCAGATCGCCATCCCTACTCCGAAGACAAAGGTTTCAGACACGGAACATTCGGAGCATTCGATCAGGAACGTAATTGCTTTTCGGGTCGGAACGGATTTACGGAACTCAAAACTTAGATTAAATCAACATACCGTAACACACTTAGTGTGCCTAAATAAGTAGGTGTCTAAATGTGATGGTTTGCTTTGTTATTTTCACACCTATTTTATAAATCGTACACTGAAAAGGAGGCTATGAAGTAGATGGGTAATTAACTTACGTTCGATATTACTAATCAATCTATCTGACTTTTGTCTAGCAAAGATCGAAATTTGACAAATCGTAATCATAGATTAGTAAAGATTACACACTCCTAACAAGAAAATGCCCAGTTTTGAGAATTGAAATACGAGTAGTTGCGTAAAAAAGTTTTGCCATGTCTCCGTGCTAAAATGTCCCTGAAATATTTGAAATTATTATTTATTTATTATGTAAATTACGCAGTATTAGTTATTTATTCGTACATTTTCTCTATAAATGTTTTTATTTTTCAAGAATTCAAAAAAAGAACTCACTAATAAGCCGTTTGTGGCTTCATTCATTTTCAAGGCGGCAAAGTATCTTTACTAATCTATGATCGTAATAGGCAGAAATTGTGAATATATAATATATTATTATTAAGAGTAAAAATTTAATCCCAGATTTATTTACACGACGTGAAAACAATATTACCTACGTATAATTATATTGTTTAATTATTAACACATTACATCACTCGAAGACGACAAAATTGCAGGTTCAAAGTCACAAATTGCACTTAAGAAATTGGCGGTAGTTCTCAATTACACGTTTCAAGCGTAAATTATATTGTTTGAACTTCCTTAACTTTGTTCGGATGTCCCACGATACGCTATCTTATTCCCAGGCGATTTTGTAATTACATGTAGCGCTCAATTTTATTATGACCCGACATGCCTTGTTACTGTAATTTCTAAAATTATATGCTGAAAGGCACGAATAAGTAAAGTGTTGATTAGTAGTAGTAATCAAGAGATTTGTTAAAGTTCATTAATAATGACGTAGGACCACTATATCACATATCGATTATAATTGAAGGTGATTCAACTCTAGAGGCACCGCCGCCACATCTATTTTTGTCCGAAAATGTCAGTGTTAAGCGCTGTTCAAGAGTTTAAGTGTGTTTTGGTTTGTAGGATATGGGTAATGGAGGCTTTTTCCTCAAAGGTCGCATTTGTGGCCGACCTCTCGTATGAGTCTCATCTCACCTGGGGCTGTTTAATGTCCATAAGCGTCATTATCCATTTACTATCAGACTAAACGCATAAGCACGTGTAAACTAAGTTTATGAGGCATATTTCATTATTTGCAGTCACGTGCATATGTGTATTACAAAATACTTGATTTAACTGTGAATAAAAAAATCGTGATGACACATAAATGCTTTTTCTTTGTTTTCAAAAGTGTATTTAAGTAGGAGTATGGTTCGCATTTGATTGCGTGATGCAAAGATAATATTGTTGCTAAAAGAAGACTAATGCTTCCTAGTAGACTAGTAGAAAAAGTGGATCAGTTTTAAAAGAAAAGTAGAACGTAGTGATCGAAATCAGACCGTACCTAATTATATTTTTACTAATTTTTTTAGGACCTAATTACTTTTTTTTTTAAAGAAAATAATTATAGCACTAAGCTCGTCAGTAGTTACCGAATTAAAATAAAAGAAAAATCAATTGACAAACAAAAGAGAAAAACATTTTGCTGTTTATTTCCCTATTTATGGCCTCTATATGTGTTTGTAGTCATTTTACATATCAGTTCATTACTGTTACACGTATTGGGACTGTGAGAAGATAAATAACCATACAATGATTTCGATGTCAGTGGGAGCTTCAATCGTTTAATAGAATCCGTTTCTGTAGTTACTCGAGCGTGTCGTTTGTGCCGAGTTATATAGCATGCGCGTGCGCATTGAACTCGGTACGCACGCGCATTACTTCATATTAGTACCGCAATAAGTTAGCCGCACCTGAGTTCTGTAATCTTTATAGTATATGTATCGTTATAGTGTAGTATTGTATATCGTATCGTATATTATTAAATTCATATTATTATTTGTAGCATCGTAGCAAGCGTAATGTGGTAGCGTCCCTGACAAAGCTTGAAACTCTTGATGACCTCTTTGTTTTGATGCCTTTCTGATGCCACTTTTTAAAGTATATTTTTCTTTTGCGGTACGGTAAAACACGCCCCCCTTTAGATTGCGCCCTGGCAACCATCCTAGCTAGCCCCTACGTACCATTGGATACCAACAAACTGATTTTGACGGGGTTTTCACACAGAGGAATTATACACTTTTTTATTTATAAATCATTTCACGTAACACGGGACTCATATATATTAAATAAAAATACTATTTTGAAATACATGTTTCTGGAGCTCTTGATTCAAAGATGATACGAAAACATTTGAAATCCAGTTTCTAATTTCTAGTCTTTCCTTAACATAGAAACGGTATGATGCATGTTGGTAATATTTCAAAACTGTGCACGGGGATGCAAGCATGCATAGCCGCTCGCGTATCCTCGTATTTTATATCAAACGTCAGATGCACGCATGCATGCAACAGATTTCGGTTAGCTCGCATGTGTGCTCCTAGGAGGCATCCAAGCGCTCGAGTTACCATTCGTTCCGTTTATAATTGGCTTTAGTATAAAATTAATTCCTTGTTTTATTACTTACCACCGTTATGATAAACTTTGATTTTCGAGTTATAAATTTAATTTTTGCTGAGTTGTAATAAAAAACATTTAAGTTAGTTTACGGCGGCATTGACAGTCTAGAATGTCTAGATGTTTAAAATTTGGCTTATTAAACTATGGGTCGAATTTCAAAATCAAGTATGCACCTCTGCTTTTTCAAAGTTATGTGCCTATTAGAAATTCTTATCACTTGCTTCAACGGTGAAAGAAAACATCGTGCGGAAATACTTGCCTGAGAGTTTTATAACAAAAATCGCAATAGTTTCAACTCTACCTAACCTACTTGGCCACCCTGAAGGACTATAAAATAAAATCCTATTACTCTAAGAGGAAATCCCTGCCTGGCAATGGAAAGTTATGGAACTGGAAGGTTGACGACGATTTCCAATTATTAAATTGAAAGTATCTTAAATCTTTGTTGAGAGAATCAACGAAACCCATCACATGATCATATCTTTCAGAGTCAATCAGTGTGGACTAATTTCGAGCTGCGATCACCGAAAATTTATTATCGCAAGATAGTAATCAAACCGAGCAAAGCTGATAACACTTTCGTGGCGTTTAAGATTTTATCTGTGACTTTCGCATATCGTCAGGAATTGTAAGGTGAGACTTAAAGCTTAAAATATCTCAGAAGCTCTTTGAATAAAAAGCGCTGCTGATAAAAAAAATTAGTAGACTTCATTTTTCTTATAATGTTGTAAAGATAGTAGTTATACGTGGTAAGTAATTTTAGTTTAATTATCTCTCGCTAACTAGGGCTCAGTTGTCACCATATCGTAATCGGAAAATTGCTCTGTTGAATCAAAATAATACGAAAATGACTAAATAGATACAGATACTTTACAACAAACAACCCTCAAATACCTTATCCCAATTTTTAGCATATTCCTTTTTTATTTATTTTCCAAAGTACTCGTAATTCTCATTATAACATTTTATAGTTTATTGCCATATTGATTGCCTTTGTTCGATAAATAATTGGCATGGCAAGTGCAATGTACTGTGCTCGCATTTCATGGTAATGGTCGCTTCACGCTCTACCCATCTGGGAGCAATCAAGGGTTATAATCTGACCATTAGATTGATAAGATAAGGAACTTATTGCCTTATGACTAGAAAGCTCAGTGAAGCATGAATGTAAATTGATTTTATATTTATTTATACTCCTTCCTTGTTGAAACAAAAACTTTCTTTCCTGGGAATAATTGCTTATGCGATTAATTTTTCTTCCTCGACAAGAACTGATCAGAAATAATCAGGAGGAAACGTGATGTTTGAAAATTAATGTTTATACATACGAACAGTACCTAATTTATAGAAACTTTAAAAAACGTGATGTGATTACACATTAACAATGTACCAAAATACTAATTGACAATTTAAAATACCTTACTTTCCTTGAATTTCGTTTGATTAAATCACATTATAATGTAAATCATTTATAGTATACTAATTGCTTACATATATTTTTTTAATACGCTTTTATTAGCTTCAGACGTATGTATGTTGGTATGTTAGTATGTAACGGAATCTTTGAACATGATTTTAACCCCTTCAAAACGTCGGATTAACTCGAAATTTGGCATACTTATTAAGGACCGATGACAATTCAATATTTTAAACATTCTGACCCGTTATCCTTACTAGGATAATCAGGATCAGCGATTTTTGTTTTCCTGAGACCCGGAAGGTCTGCGTTAAGACCAATAAAGGAATCTACCAGGCGCGCCGATCACCTAACCTAACCTAACCTGCCCTGACCTAACCTGACCTGACCTGACCTGACCTGACCTGACCTGACAATCACTAAAAAATTAAAAATAAATAATAGTTAAAAAAAACTAAAAAATACGCTTTTATAAAAAAATCGACCAAAAAAGTGAAAAATAAATAATAGTTTAAAAAAACTAAAAAAAAACACTTTTTATAGAAAATCCAACTAAAAAATAGAAAATTTTTTTTTTAAATTTGAATTAAGAATAGTGTAAATAAGATAAAAATATTTTTTATTGTAAAAAAAGCGTGGGGTGCTTTTTAAGATATTATCAAAATGATAATCCTTCTACTCAATATCTATCAATAAAATATTTATAACTATTGACACCATGCACCCCACGCTTTTTTTACAATAAAAAATATTTTTGAGCAGTGATAGCCTAGTGGTTAAGAAACGCGGCCTCTCGATCGAGGGGTCCGAGGTTCAAATCCCAGGCACGCACCTCTGATTTTCAAATTTATGTGCGTATTAGAAATTAATTATCACTTGCTTAAACGGTGAAGGAAAACATCGTGAGGAAACCTGCATACCTAAGAGATTTATATAAAAAAAATCTTACAAGGTATGTGAAGTCTACCAATACGCACTTGGCCAGCGCGGTGGACTATGGCCTAATCCTTCTCATTCTGAGAGGAGACCCGTGCCCAGCAGTGGGACAGTAATGGGTTGATGATGATGATGATAAATATTCTTTCAACTTTTTATTAAAAATATCCACTTTACCAAGTTTTATATTTACTTACCCACAATCTTGTAAGACACTATTTATGTTCGTATATTTATCTCGTTTATGATAACTACACGTGCAGTTATAAGAATCATTCATATAGGTATCAAATACCCAAGGTATGGTAAATCATCTCTACAATATATCTACTGCTTTGCGTAGTATGCAGAGCATAACAATAACAATAATAAGTTTCATTGAAAAATACAAACAAGTACAGTTAGAGATACCCTGGGGGCATCTAGTGAATATTTAGCATCATTCAGATTTGCATAATCATGTATTTTAATGATTTTACGTTGTGTTATGAGTATTTCATTTCTTTGATATCGGTAACCATATAAGGAGGTTAGCGGATCGTAAATTAATTGGTATTTAACTGTGAAAATATAATTGCGTTCACGGTATTTTCGAATTGCCTGCATAAGCGTGATCAATTTCAAAGTGTAACAATACCGCGGTAAACTCATTAGGCGTTCCGATTCAAAATATCTCAGATTATCTACGATTTTTCATCTTTCACTTTATACTTCTTAATTAACGTTATTTTTTACGAATAAGATTTGAAACATAACGCTTCCGTGACCTAAGAAATTGGCGTGAAAGCACAATATGAGCTTTTCGCTCTATGGAATCTAAGCTCTCGTGAAGTCATTAACCCATCACTGTACCTCAGCTGGGCAACGGACTTTCATAGTGAGATAGATTTAGGCCTTGAGCCACCACGATGGCCATTTGCAAATAGATAAATTTCACACATATTTAAGAACATTTTTTCCCTCACCTTCCCCTTTAAAGAAGGGGATCATTAGTTTTTAATATTTACGTACATAATTATTTATTTCTATTTGTAGCACGCAAGCTCGTGAAGTACCTAAAAACCTTCGAATCCTAAGGTGCGTCCTTCGGATTCGAACCTAACACTCGATTCGATAGAAAGGATGGAAAGGAACTTTGAGCATTTATGGACATTTTAGATTTTCTGTGGGTATCTCATCTTATAAATCTTTTACTCGCTTCATAGACTCGAACCGTGAAATTTAATATTGTGAATGTCTTCAATCACGTGTTAACAATGGCTGAGCGGGTCACTGCGTCGATAAATTTTACGGTGGAACATGCTCTTACTTTAATGGTTGTCATACATTTCTACTTTAGAAATTTACTGGACTGGACCAAATTATAACATTTTGATCGTACCTAAGTATATAAATATCTTAATAGGAATTTGGCATTTTCATATTGGGTACAACATGTAACAATATTATTTTAATTTTACATCTTTTGCCTATTTTTGTAAATGTTAAGTATCTATATTCTTTATTTTTTTATTGGATATGTAATAAGGTCATTATATTGTATATGTAGATGGAAAACATAAGCGAATAGTCTATACATATAGTTAGTTACAGAAGGATTAGTAGGATACCAAAACAAAATATTAACATACCACTAAGAGAAGCACGAGAGCGCAGTCGGCGGCGCTCGTCATGCTTGCGGTCTGCCACACTCGAGCGCGGAGCCAACCGTTAATGCTATCTGCCCCGATTACCTTACTGATGCTACCACAAAAAAACAAACTAGAGCTAACAGTGATTTCCCTAAAATTATAAACGCAAAGTCACAACAACTCTTTTTGAATACACAGCCACAATGCTAGAAAGCTCGCGCAATAAAAGTAAAGTTAACACTAGCGAACTGAAGCTTTCCCGCGTAAGCTACGAGTAAATGTAGCGGGGGTCCGGTGGTCGCGTGGTGCGCCTGCGACGACTTGAGACTGCACTGCGCGGTGGCGCACCGGCTCAGTGGCTCGCGGGCTACAGTTAGCCACCGCCGGGGAGAGTCCCACCTGTCAGCACGGCCCGTAGCACGTAGCCGTGCTTCGTACCCTACCGTTCTCACGACACCGCCGATCTGCCTTGCAATTCGGCAATCTCATGATCTACATTGATGATTGGCGCCGGATTAGATGGAATTGGGTTCCATCATTGGCCGCCGATGCGGCTGCCGTGACATTCGCGTGGAGAAATCGCGCTATCGCTGATTGAATGACAGCAGCGCGAAGCCGAGGTCGCCGATGTTATGTACGGCGCGCAATCTGCCCATCGGTGATCGGTAAGACCGCGGACGGTGATCGAGCGATAAGATTAATAATGCTTGGCTTTAATTCCGAGCTCATTGTAACTATTCAATTGATTTATAATTATACTGTAGAAAGTCAATCAGTTCAAAGATGGATTCCGATAACCCCTTAATTTATTTACATTGTGTGAGACGTCACTTTAGCTTTTTGTAACTATAACTTGTGAGCTTGAAGAAAGTAACAAGGATTGGAATGACATGCGAAAAAAGAACGGACTACATGCTTGCAGTGCTTTTGTCCCACCACTGGGCATAGGTCCAAAATGGACATATGTTGATTTATTTAAATATGCAGGAAGTAACAAAAAGTATCTACCAGCTATGAATTTGTATGACGATTTTATGGGAAAGGCTGAGGCAGCTGCGAGCAGTGATCCGAGCCGGTGACCGCCTCCGTCACGCCCGCACTTATCTGGTAACAATGTTATCTATTTCTTTTTCTTTTCATGCAAATGAAGAAGCTAATATCGTGATGGGAAAAGTTACGTTATTTTTCATGATCCAAAATTTACTGTTCACCAGTTCAAAATTACAAGTTAAAATCACAATTTAAAATATTAATGATGTTTGATTATATTAGTCTGAAAAATAATCATTTTATCTTAGTTCTCATAACTATAATTAATTCTATTGCTGTTATATACACTGCATACTGACCCATAAAACAGAGGTAGATACCTAACTACTTTGTTAATTTATAAAATGTCTCTATCAAAATTTACCTTCACGATTCCTGATGTCGTGGGTGCTACGTTTCTAAGACAAGATTGTGAAGATAATTGCACAGGCAACTAGATTCAAAACAAATAAGTATAGGTCATACAGTGGCACCACCCATGTGCGATAAGCGGTGTGCGGTCAAAGCAAAGCTAAGCGAGTAAGATGTAATATGAATATACTTAGAAGGTGGTAGAACTCTTTGTGGTTCGACTGCGGCGGTACCACCGCCACGCCTATTTTTGCCCCATAACAGCAATGTTAAACGCTGCTGTGTTCTGGTCAGAAGTGTATGGTAAGGGAGACATACTTTTCCGAGGCACTCCAGCTTAGCCTTAGTCCTCAGGGGTAGGGGCGCATCTGTGGCCTACCTCAGATAGGAATATCTAATCCTATTTGGAGTTAGTTACAGATGTCCATGGGCGGCAGTAGTTACTTATCATCAGGTGGACTGTATGCTTGTCTGCTACTCCTATATTATGAAAAAAGAAATTGCTACACCAGTTGCGATCTTTACCTCGCGACCCTCCATATAAAAAAAGCTCAGCCACAAGAGCTAATATAAGGTAATCTAATGAAAATTAAGCAATCCTATTGGTCATTTTGATACACTTATGCTTCGAACATTTTCTTGTGGAAAAGCACCCTTGTACCGTTTCGGTTTTAATGTTATGTAATTTATATCTAAACTGGGTTTCCATGTCCCAGCAAACAGACAAAAACATATTGAACAGCGCCAACCGACACAAATTACCTCCAAGTTGCTTTATAACTGCACTTGCCTGCACGATAATAATATGACTTTCAATCAGTACAATACTTAGGAAGCACACGGCAGTGCGTCAGCTAAGTTCGGAATATTGTAACCCTGTTATGAAGATGGTAGAACTCTTAGTGGTTCGACTCCGGCGGCACTACCGCCACACCTATTTCTGCCTCATAACAGCAGTGTTAAGCGCTGCTGTGTTCTGGTTTGAAGGGTGTGGTAAGGGAGACATACTTTTCCGAGTTTTTCCAGCTTAGTACTTAGGGCTAGCGGCGCATCTGTGGCCGACCTTAGGAATATCTAATCCTATCTGGGGCTGTTTACAGATGTCCGTAGGCGGCAATAACCACTTACCATCAGGTGGACTGTATGTTGGACTGCTACTCGCATGTTTTAAAAAAATATAACCATTACATACCTTTACCTATAAATATGTGTCAATTTTATTGCCCGTCAATAGCTACGAAGCTCTGATAAATTTCTGTATCTTAAACCGAAAGTCTAGAAGTAACCTACTAAATTATGATAGGTTTGTGTTTTAAATACTACTTATCCACAGGTTATAAAGTAAATGTATAGAGAGACAGTTAGTTTTTATGTTTTCTTAAAAATATTTCTATATAAAATTTTTAATTTAATTAAATGCACTTTACATAATACGAAATTTGTAAGAGTATAGGTTAGGGAGAAAGTGAATGAAGTTCATGTTAAGCTTTTGGAGACCTAGGTGAAACTAACCTTATAGAAAGTGTGAAACTTGGAGAAATTGCAGCTGTGGCATTGAAATACTTGTCCCAGTTACATATAGCATTAAATAACATTTTGCATTTGGTCGTTATACTTAATTGGTGTTTTCAATTACTACACTGGCTATTAATTTCCAGGAATGATAAAAATACCGTATTATATGTAAGTAGGTATATATATTTTTCATACCGTACAGATTGGAATTTAGGAAACCACTTTCGAACGAATATTCTCATTTCAACGAATGAGTTTTACGAGTAGGGGAAATATTTCTTAATAAGGATAAAAAGATAAATGAGGTATAATTTCCGATGGAAGAAAACGCGGTATAATATCCGATGGAAGAAAACTTTCATATAAATCCAGTAGTAAGTATATAAAACAAGTGATACTTAGAAGGCATGCGATTACGCAGTGCATGTATCATGTATTATGTTTTGAATATTCTAGTGAGCAACCAGTAATCTTTATCACACCTACCAGGCCTATTGCGTGAGGATTACTTTGGAGCGGACCTTCGATCACTAATAGTGATCGAAGGGGCGGATGGATTAGAATAGTGTTTAGCTGTTTATACCTGTCGGCCGTCATCTATAACAGAATGACCCTATTCCTTCAGAGATTTTGTTCTAAACGATTAATAACAACTTATAGCCTGAAGGTTCATATACTAAAGGCATTATCAAAATAGTAATTGAGAAATTCATGACAATATCTTGAATATATTTTTTATTTTATTTTATCGATGAGCCGGCACGTGGCCGCTATAAGACCACACAAACAGTTCGGATTTTTTGTTCCTGAAGTTATGCTTTTGTTGATCTTACTACGAGGGTTTTTGTGACATTAACAGTTAATGTTTGGTAACACTGAAGTTAGCTTCTTATTTTACATTCCTCGCAATGATGATAGCTTTTTAAATAAATATCGCGTCCCTCAGATAACTAAACTAGTAAAACCTATATATGCGCGAATTTATCTATTAGGTAATAACGTTGCATTCATTACTTATAGGTTTAATAAATAACAAATAAAAAATGTCCAATCTCAAACGTTGAAAGCTTAAACTGTAGTAAAAAGTAATGACAGCATCAATGGGACAGCGGTTTACACATTAGTATGTGGTTTTACTGTTTTCCGAGGCGATAATACTTGTAGCGATTGTGTAACGGGTTCGTATTTTACTGTTCATATCGATTTGGGATCGCACGCGCCATCGCTCCTCATGCGGGTGTCACGCTAGCGGCTCGCACGCGGAAGGTTGCTGTCATCAATCATAGGATTTGATTCGCGCATCGTCGAAGGTAATGGGAGCAAAAACTAGACGATGGCACGCGCATGCCGGCGACATTTCCTTTTATGCATTCAATAGCGTTGCAATATCACAAATTGAACATTCTTCACGAGTTCTTCAATACTGATTCCCTGCACAGCTTCATTTCAGTGCAAACGATGTTCAACGGGCTTTTTCTACGATATTCATATCTTGAATATATAGATAAATTGCTTACAAAATTGTTACATAGTAAAAATACCTATCTTATATATAAAATTCTCGTGTCACAATGTTAGTTCCGTACTCCTCCGAAACAGCTTTACCGATTTTCACCAAATTTTATATATGCATATTCAGTATTTCTGAGAATCGGCTACTATCTATTTTTCATACCCCTAAGTAATAAGGGTTATATTATATATAGGGATAATTATGTGTCTTCAAAGCGTTACTATCCCCCTAGTGGGCACGGGTCTTCTCTCTTGAAGTAGGGTTTAGGCCATAGTCTTCCGCGCTAATCAAGTGCGAATTGGTAAACTCTACACGCCTTTGCGAACTTTTGAAAGATCTCTCAGGCGTGTAGAATTCCTCACGATGTTTTCCTTCATCATTATATCTAGTGACAATTAATTTCTTATACGTGGATAACTTAGAAAACACAAAGGTATGACAGACACGAATCTGATATTTGAAATTCGGAACTTCCGATTGGGAGGCCGAGTTTCAAGCCCTAAGCTATCACTCCACAATCACGAACCCTATTAAAAAGTAAATTGATAAGGCAATATACTTAATGTGCCATAAAATATTCAGAGTTATGTGGTCGTAGCTAAGTACCTGCGCACATTAAGCAGAATAAAAGCGTAAAGTAAGTGTGGTGCGTTTAAATTAAATGGTGGCTGTTTATGGGCTTTTTAGTGTGTCAATGTCATTAGCGAAACAAACTGCCGACGTGAACAGTTGACCACAGGTCGTGATCTTACGAGCTAAATCGGAATAAATACCCTAGTAGCCGCCTTTCGAGTACCGGATCCAAACGAGCCATACCATGTTGAATCATGGATACTTCGGTAGTTCAATGAAAGTTTGTTTCAAGACAAATGTGAAAGTAATTACAAGCTTATTCATTGTAAGCTAATCTGATAGGTTCTATTAGTAATCAAGTAACATTTATAATTACAGATGTTATTGTATTTGATTGTTTGTGTAAAGAGTGGATAGGTACATACATTTACATATACTACATTTTTATTGGTGCGTATAAAATAAAATTAAGTTTAAGAAATCCAAGTGAATGTTCGTTAAAGTGACAATTGAATAGTACTAATACGAAATTAGACAAAGTAACGGAACGTAATGATTTGGGAATTGAAGGGTCTCATTTCGGAATTCATCTCGACCCAATATTCCCCGCAAACCGCGTAAATTGTTTGGTTAAAACGTTCGCACGGCGATCTGCCACGGGCGACCGCGTCTCATTTGGGACGATCTCAGGCTAATCGTAATTTCAAAGTATAAGAATTAGGACAAAAATCAGGGGCCGGAACAAACGGACAACTGGTACAGCGAAAATTTGAATAATGACGATCTAGCGGATTGTTTTGTTCTTTCAACGGTACGGTGGCTGCGCTTGTGCCGGCTGCCGAACAGTTACGATATAAATTTGTGTGTAATATAATTGAGAATTGTACACGTAATTTGAACTATATTTTGACGAACCATATATTGCATACTGAGGGTTCTTCATTTAGTCTCATGTTACGCCAATATTCTTCTTTCTTTGCTGTCTGGTAATAGTCATGGAACACAACAAAATAAATTTTACACGAAACAAAAATTAATTGGAAGCGCGCTGTCTTTCCTTGGCGGCCCTTGACCTTTGTGGACAAATTGTTACACGCGATATAGGTAAGTTGCTTTACAGTATACTTCACAGAACACAGAGCCTCAATGACTTCCTTTTTTATAATATAGGACGCAGACGAGCATGCAATCCACTGAGCTGGAGCGCCTCGGAAAAGTATGTCTCCCTTACCACACCCTTCAACCCAGAACGCAGCAGCGCTTAACGACTATCTGTTGCAACACCATAGTTTACCGATATCAATACTGGTAGAGTTGTTTAGTTACCAAAACTAAAGATTGCGATCATGCGCATGCGGCGCTTGAAACAGGAAATATACTTACTGACAGTTTTTATTAATTTCCTGTTGTTTTAAAGCGTTATAAAACAACAGTTTCTCATTAAGATAACTGTTGAAGGAGTGACGTTGTAGCATTTGCGTGTTCCTCGCTGTATCGATGTGACCGGCTCCTCCTCGCTAATTGTTGAATGTGGAGCAGCTAATATGACCATTTACTCTTGGACTCAAAGCGGGATATCGTTTTTACGAATATCAAACTTTAGTTTCTTTTATGAATAAAGGCTAGATACGTAGATACTCAATGAAAAACAAAACCAGATGGTGTGGGAGGAGCGACCCAGGGCAGAGCCCAATCGGGGCATCGTGCATGACCTTTGACTTGATCGTGGAGAACTCCGGTTGCGTTCCGTCGGAGATCTCGGAGTCCTCCAACAAGCGTTGAGGACAGCCACCGGGGGAGTTTTAGAGCGGTAAAAATCCCACATAACCTAAACCGGTGTCGCTCCCCCGTCGTCGGGTACATTTTGAATGGTTCCCCTCGTAAAGAAAAAATAATGGTATAAGGTGCCTGAAAAAAGGGACAGTCCCATTGAAAACGGGACGTTTAGTCATAGTAAGCATGCGGGACATAATGTAGCAAGTTGCATGCCACAATTGCTGCTTGAAACCCTGTGGTTTGGGTAATGTCCGTGGCCAGAGAAACGCCTGTCTCGAATCATGCGTATGTAAATAAATGTCTTGTGTGTATACTTAATACAATTTCTGTTTTAATATAGATATACCTACTTAATAACGAATGAGATACTCTTACTTAGTCTCCAAAGCAATGCAGTTGTGATCGGTCTTAGATTTGATTTTTGTTTTAATTGCGGGTTAATTAAAACACCATAAATGTGGCAGTTTACAGGTGGTAGAACCCTTTGTGGTTCGACTCCGGCGGCACCACCGCCACACCTATTTCTACCTAATAACAGCAGTGTTAGGCGCTGCTGTGTTCCGGTTTGAAGGGTGTGGTAAGGGAGACAGACTTTTCCGAGGCATTCCAGCTTAGTCCTCAGGGGTAGTGGCGCATTTGTGGCCGACCTCAGGTAGGAATATCTAATCCTATCTGGGGTTGATTACAGATGGGCGGCAGTAGCCACTTACCATCAGGTGGACTGCAAGCTCGTCTGCTACTCTTATATTATAAAAAAAAGTTAATCTAAACATAGGTAGATATAGTAGCGAAAACATTAATGTAAACATGGTAGCCAAGTTCAATGTTAAGTTTATGCTCAATGTCGACTTCGGCGACAAGAGAATTGGGACCTAAACGAGTACAAAGTCCTATAGAATATCTTGAAATTATTTACAAGAATATAAAACATTCTAAGATCAGTTTAAAACATATTTTCATGTTTCTTGTTTCTATTACAATTTTTGCTATTTAATAATAGTACTTATGTCTTGAATTTTACCAGTCAGTTGTTTACACAGATTCAACCTACGATATTGTCAAGCTTATGATTTAACTCGGCTTATTTAACCAAATTTTTAGAAGAGTAAGATGCCAACCTAGCAATGTACCTAAATGCAGCGAAAAAAGATAATATGATTATCCAAATATAAGATACCTAACATGTTAAAGCTATTGTCCTCTTATTACCGTAGGTAAGTACCGTAGGTAATATGTGCCTAGACAATTTAAATATTTACAATCCATATACATACTTCTATGCCTGCTATGAAAAGAAATACAAAAAAATGTTGGGATACGGAATCTTATCACTGTTAAAAGTCGTTTTCACATGAATAATTCATCAAAATTATGTCGTCCTGTATTGAGATAACAATATGGTATAGTGACTTTTACAATTTAAGAATAACAATAATACACGATGTTAAGAGATGATTAGACTGTGATCTGCTTGTCCCTGTAGTTCCGGGACCAGAATAGGGCAACGGTATCCCCTGCCTGTTGTAAGAGGCGACTAAAAGGGGACTTCCGGGGTTGCGGACGGCAAGAGTGGGAGCTCGAACCGCCCGGCCAGCAACCCCGGGATGGACGGCGGTATGTGTGGTCGCATACCGTTGTGAACACCAGATGGTGTGGTGAGTTTCAAGTTTACCTGGGCGGAGCCCGACGGGGCAACGCGCCAAGTGGACTCCGGTTGCGTTCCGTTGGAGACCCCGGAGTCCTCTACGCAGCGCCGAGGACGGCCACCGGGGGGGTTTTAGTGCGGTAAGAATCCCACATAACTCCATGCCGCTCCCACGCCATAAGGTACCTTTTGAAGGTTTCCCCCTCGTCAGAAAAAAAAGACTGTGATCTGCTAGAGATACCGACAACCCCTGATCTATATGGAGTTAGTCAAAGAGAATATAACCGCTACGTTTAGAGTTAGTTATAAATGTTGATGGGCGTCAGAAACCACTTACCTACCATTTCTTATTATCTAGCTCGTTTGATACTTCAATCTTATAAAAACATGCTAATTAAATACGTACTTTTAAATATTAAAATTTACCAACCTTTCACGAATTATTTAACCACTATGGTACTTTTATATACGGGATACTTACGTCGGCATCGTTATGTTACGCTATTAAATATATCATTATAATGGTGAAAGACTAACGGTTTGGTGTCATACCTATTTACGGTGGTAGATAAAATACGAGAGTTCACAATTATACGGTAATAAATCGGTAAAATTTGGATGTAATTACAGCACCGTTTTATATCAGTCTCATTGTGTCTGAGGTCAATGACCTACCTATATTTGGCTGTAATTATTCGCTTTTATATTTATACAATTTGGCTCATATGAAAACTTAATAGCGGGTCTTATTTTATAGAGTTGCAAGTACAACATTTGACCGGGATCCCTAGATTCGTTGTATTCTAGTCCTGAAAATTCGGCATTTGACGAATCCCTAAGTTAAAATATATAAAAATAGCAGTTTTTTAAAATGATACTTATACTTATACTTAAACATTTAAAATGATTAGGTCATTTTCTTTTAATATGTACTAGGCTGGGTCTCTGATTTGAATTTGAGACTTATTTTGAGCAAAATATTTATATAAAGTACTCGTATGCTTAGTTTAGGCTTTACAGTGATATTTTTAGATGACAGATATCGTTTTAACAAGTTTCGTATTAGTCATAACCTCGGAGGCCTCTAAGTAAGAGTCCAGTTTCTGTGACTCAACTTGTACGTTAACACGATAAAAGTTCGCCTTTTCTATTTAAAAACATACTTATGTAAATATAGAAAATATAAAGAAGGATAAATGCCCGTTAAACAAACTTTTACAACAGTTTAATGTAAAATGAAATAAAGTTAAATTTAAATTAAAGTCCTTTAATTTTTCGCATTTTTCTGAGTAAACCCTTTCATTTGATACCCATATCACAGGAGTACGTAAAACGATTCAAAGATTTCAAAGATTTATTCATCATCATATATCTATATTATGCATATAGGCAAGCAAACTTAATATCATAAACAGCTCGCAATGTTGGGGCGTCAATCTTATTGGATTTAGCGTGACGTCACTAATCTAATCAAGTACTATGATTTAAATCAAACGTGTGTGCGAAATGCAAACTTTATTGGGTACCATGAAGCTGGTTAAATTTAACTAGGAACATTTGACCCCCAAATACATAGAAATTAGAAACTAACAAAGCAATTAACTAAATGAAAATTTGTAAAATCTTAAAAAACTAAGTTTTTTTATAGTATAGGAGTAGCAGACAAGCTTGCAGTCCACCTGATGGTAAGTGGCTACTGCCGCCCATGGACATCTGAAATCAACCCCAGATAGGATTAGATATTCCTACCTGAGGTCGGTACCGCTACCCCTGAGGACTAAGCTGGAACGCCTCGGAAAAGTCTGTCTCCCTTACCACACCCTTCAATCTGGAACACAGCAGCGCCTAACACTGCTGTTATTAGGTAGAGATAGGTGTTGCGGTGGTGCCGCCGGAGTCGAACCACAAAGGGTTCACTAAGTGCGTACTTAGTGAACCACTAAGTACGCACTAAGTGCGTACTTAGTGCAGCACTATAGGTACCTAAGGTACGTAACATTTGTACAAAACGACTATTTATTCATTGTTGTAGGTTCTTGTTATCCCTTTTCTGTTACCTAATTATTTTTGGAGATTGGTTGTTGTTTTATTATAATTTGTTTCATTAAAATACTTTTTTCTAATTAATTTGTGTTTGCTAAATACATTTTCTACGGAAAACAACTGTAAGACTAAATTGCTCGTATCCTACTTGGTTTTTATATACGACACTACATTACCGAATTAAAATACAAGGTGAAAATTACAATATAATACTTAACAAACTACTTTATCGCTTAGGAGATATCAGTCACGTAGACTCGACCTATTAACTAACACTTATTTTTATATACCGCATTTTTAGGGTTCCGTAGCCATAGGATACAAATGTGAATCCATTATTAAGCGTCCGACGTCCGTTGGTCTCTCCGTCACAGAGTTCTATTCCTGGACCTGTAATAGATAGACACTTGAATTTTTTACAGAGTGTGTACTACTACAGCCATTACAATATATAACAACAAAGAGGTAAAACAATTACCTATTAAGTAGAAATAAAAATTAAAAGGAGCCCCAACACACGTAAGCGACATGTTTCAATGTTTGACAGTTTATCTATTGAACCATAATAGGTAGACACTTATTTTTTTACAACGCAAGGACTTTTACGGCTGGAATGACAATAAATATAAAAATTGCGATACGGATCCCTCCATGTGCGTGTCCCACTCGCACTTGGCCAATCATATATCTAGGCAAACTCCGTAAAGCATTAACTAAATACTCGTACGTGTGAGTTTTCTTAAATATGCTATGTGATTACAATTTTATTAATTTACGTAATAAACGCAATAAATGAGGTTTGCTCCAAATTTGTAGTGCTGGTAATGATTTTATTGTTATACAAACTATTTTAATACCAGGCAGGTACTACTGTTTACAACATTGTATCTTGCGTACGTTTTGTGCGCGCAAACAATAAATTAGATTGACGTTGTACAATTTAATTTGTTAAATCAAATAACTTCAGCGCATTTGTGTACTGTTCACGAAGAAATTACATTACGCATACAGTAAGTTGGTACACCAAACCAACATGTCCGACATGTAGATCAAACGTAAACGTAGTGTTCTCGGTAACACAAAGCTGAGACGACACGAATAAATGCAAATGTTGAATAATTATCCACTTGAACACGTGATATTTTTTCATCTATACGAATAAACACCTTGAATCATCTGTTTGTAATTTCAAAATTTAAAAGACTAAAATCGTAATGTTAAACCTTTTCACGAAAACAATGCATAAAAAGTGTCATTCATTTTTGTCTAGGTCACTCTAGGTGTTTATCTGTTTATACTGGATAATCTTTAAAACTATTGAACAATACTCTTATTTGAGGATAAAAAGACCTTTATAGTGAATAATCTACACTAATAATATAAAGAGGAAAACTTTGTTTGTATGTTTGTTTGTAATGAATAGGCTCAAAAACTACTGGACCGATTTTAAAAATTCATTCACCATTCGAAAGATACATTATCCACGAGTAACATAGGCTATATATTATATCAAATATATTTGATAAATAGATTTTGAGGCGGTACAAAGTTTTCCGGGTCAGCTAGTATTTAATATATACGCAGTTATACTTCATGTATATTTAATTTCAACTAGTTAACATTGAGAATCTGTGCGTGGGATGTGCTCCAGGGTAGAGCCGCGCGGGTCAGGCTGTTAATGAAAATACATGTTACGAAGTGTGTATTTGTCATAACATACATCTATTAGCTATTTGAAATTATGATGATGCAATATCGATTCATATTTTTTGATAATGTATAGCGTTAACCACTCCTCCAGAATCCTAAAATAATCAACAATATGCAAAAGATTGCAGTTTTCGTTGTAATTATGATTGACTATACTTGGGATTGCGGAAAGACTTCTTTAAATAACATTTCATGGTCCATGGTTGTTTTATTCAATCAATTTTATTTTATGTATATTGGTTCATTGATATCAGAGTGGAAATGGCATTTCCATACTAAACATGGTAAAGTGTTACATTTCATAGGTCATAAAGTTGATTGTGACCCAGCTTGTACTTTTTAATATTCAGTTATAACAATGAATAATACATTTAAAAATAAGATATGTTTTTATAAACAATATTTACAAAGAGGTGTAAAAATATGAAAAATTTTCACCTGAAACATTTGTAACAAAATTACTCATAAGTATGAATATATTTTACAACTGTTATACATAAAATAATAATATCTCTATTATCATAATTTCACGGCCTTCAAATTAAATATTCGCATCCAAATAAAAAAATAATTGGAAAACAAATATGTTACGTATAATAGGTATATTTCATTAAAACTGGCAACACTTTTTCTTCTGTTAAGCTATATAGTACGCTTCGTAGTGATGTTGTACCATAAGGTATATCTCGATTCGTGAAAGATTCGATTGAGGAAAATCGATTAGTAACAATGAATGCTTAGAATGTTTAGAAATTTGTATATTTTTATATATATTTTTGTACATTTAATATTAATGTTGACAATTATAAACGTTCTGCATACTAAATTGTAAATGAAATAAAAAGTTTCGTTTCCATAATTAAAAAAGGCGCTTGAAAATATCTTTTTCTACCAGACTTTCTCTTCCTTGCACTATTTTTTTATATTTATATACAAAAAAAAAATAACAATTGGAAATGTTTATAGTTAATGTTACTCAAAGTCTAATTGAAACTTCTTAGGTACCAATTCGACAATCAATAAGTGGAAAAAAATGATATTAACATTTTTTCGACGTCACGTGTAAAAGGCACAGTATAATTAACTAAAAGCTTTCTACACTCACAGCTTTACACTAGAATTCCCTGTGTCGTGGATGCCATGGACACACACAAACACCCAAACCCAGAAACTTTTTATTTCATTTACAATTTAGTATGCAGAAGGTTTATAATTGTCAACATTAATATTAAATGTACAAAACTACAACTATATATAAGTATATACAAAATATACAAGTTAAAAAAGTATTGCTCTTTATTGATACATTTTTAATTACTAAAATACATTAAATGTTAAATATAAACTAAAAATGGACTTATTTACAAAATATATACAAGAAAATTATAATAAAATAAGCCATCTAAAATTGCCGTGTGAGGCATGGTTCCCAAAACGCTGGCGGCGTTTCCTTGCTGCACGGCAAGACTTAATCTTTGTGCAAAATAGCCGCCAGCTTTTTGGTCACCGGAAGCAGTGACAAGTTTGGTCGACATATCTGACATGAATTTTTTCATGTCAGATGACCATGGACCCATTGTCTCTAAAGCAAGCGCCGCAAACAAGTAATTGTCTAATAAATTACTATATTTACGACGCTTGAGAGTCTGGGCATGGTCGGCTGCAGCCCCCGCTTTCACTGAAGTATTAGCTAGGTGAGAGGGGGCTAAAGTATCAACGCACGTTGCGTCCCATATCAGGGGTCGTCCGAGACTCCATGGAACTAGAGTGATTCCATCAGGTCTCTTGCCATCGTCTCTAAAAAGACCTGGCGGTTCTAAAGTCGCTGGTATAGAGACGGTAGCAAGAGCCCGACGAATCAAACTGTTCAGAGTCCCGTGACGATATAGCCTGCCGGCACTCCTGATACAGGACAAGCCATGTCGACCCAACGTGTCCACCTCTTGCCCACACGGACAAAAGTGAGACTCGCAAATCTTGGCACCGAGCCGGAGACCTATAGAAATGCGTAACGTTATAGGATCCAGCACGGTGCCAATATTGTTGGAAGGGAGCGCGTGTAGCCAATGTCCTGATTCACTTTGGGCAACAGCTAATAAACGGGCCCTATCAGAGTTGTCAGAACATTGTTCCAGAAGACAGGCAAAAACAGACTTAAGAGCCGGTGTATCCCAAACGGATTGCTTGGTTTTATCTGACATAGATATGTCCTCAGCCGGAAAGCAACCACTCCAGGCCTCCTCAGCCTCTGGCATGTACGTCACCCGAACATCATCCAAATTAGAGTTTAATATATCGGAGATGAGGGCGATCGTACTATGACAAGAGGCCAAGAAAGCCGGAAGCGCCAAACTTTCCGTGGTGCGGACACCTATGCCACCAAACCTAACCGGAAGAGTTGCCTGCATCCAGGAACGATCATCAAATTTTAAATTTAGAATTTTGGATAAGCAATTTTGTAAAAGCGTATCTAATATGTGAGTGACAGATGGGAATTTCCAAAAAGGACAACAACGAAGTAAGTACAAGAATTTTGGTGCGAATAAACAAAGGCGCAAAATGTACATAGCCATATGTGGTTTTAAATCAAAAAGTCACTCCGAAATATTTTCAAAATTATGTAATTTTGAATTTACAATGGGTAAAAATGCATCGTCAAATATTGGAGCACCTAGTAGTGTCAAATTTTCTTTTTCTAAAATAGATATGTTCGGTGATATTGAATTGAATTGGCCGTAAATATGATGACATTGTTAAAAAAAAAAAAAAAAAAACTGAAAGTTAAAACAATTTGTCCAAATCACTGCCAAAAATTAGTGGCTTATGTAAATTAATTTAGGTCGTTTATTCAATTAACTCGATAATTAACACACATTTGAGGTTCAAAATTAGTGTGATAATACTGATAATCGATTAGAAGTAAATGTTTTGTGGAATCGATAACGAAGCTGTCACATCTGTCAATGTCAACTCGTCGTAAGTTTGGACGTCGTACAGCGTACTTCAATCGTACGCTAAACATGTGGAGTGTACGTATAAAAAGATCGTACCAGTAAAAATTGACTTACTCTAAAAACATAACTCGAAATATGTTGTGTAAATAGTACTTAATACGGGAACACATTACTTAAAAAATAATAAATAAAAATGCTTCCGGGATACGGTGCCGTGACCCAGGCCCTTTTAGGGACCCTTTTGACGTGGGGGCTCACGGCTATGGGGGCCGGTTGTGTATTTTTTATACGAGGAAAACATGTAAGGATCTATGGATCTTTTGTTACGTTGTCGAATAAGTGGCGGAAAGTGTGTATGTTTGTAAACGGGTTTGTTTTTCCAGCGGAAGTTACTCGATGTGTCGTTGGGGTTCGCCGCGGGCGTGATGACCGCCGCCTCGTACTGGTCGCTCCTGGAGCCCGCGATCAACATGTGCCGGGAGTCGGGGATGTATGGTGAAGACGGACAATATGCGTTTCTACCTGTAGCAGCAGGGTTTATGTTTGGAGCTGTGTTTGTATTTGCGACAGACAAATTTTTGGACTACCTGGGGCTCAACTCTACGAACATGATGATGAGTGAGTAGCATTTGTATTGTTAAAGTATCAGTAAATACTATTGTATTATAATTTACTTAATAATACACTTGTCATATCATTTTAGATAATGTTTTCAATTATTTTACAAGCTGTGTGTGATTACTCGAAGATAAGAGATATAATTTTTGAAATCAATGAAGAAAAAGGCTCTGTTGTAATTCCGAAATATAAATAAAGATCATAAAGTACAAGTTATAATATTAAATAGACAATATATAATGAAAAATAGTATTTCATCTATGCTAGATTAATACATCGTGGTAGCTTACACAAATATGTGTGTGCATCAAATGCAAAAAAGATATTTTTATTTACTATAATATGTATAAATATATATTGATTTTAAATGATGAATAGTAAATAGATGCTGACTTAAATGAGACATTAGCAAAATTAATTTTCAATTACGTTTAGATTCATTAGTAGTTGTTTACTACAGTAAACAATGCAACGGAATGATACATCATTCAGTCTCTTATTATATAGCAAATAGACATCTTAGATATATATATTATATTACCAACAACTACCAAGAAAGGATTACAAGGGATTAATAAGAATAGTTAAAAGCTTAGAGGTGTACTTTAAAAATATAAATTACACATTACTGACTTGAAGATGGTAGAACCCTTTGTGATTGAAGGTGGTAGAACCCTTTGTGATTCGACTCGGGCAGTACCACTGCCACACCTATTTCTACCTAATAGCGGTATTAGGCACTGCTGTGTTCCGGTTTGAAGGGTGTGGTAAGGGAGACAGACTTTTGACAGACAGGCAGGGATCTGTGGCCGACCTCAGGTAGGAATATCTAATCCTATCTGGGGTTGATTCTGTAATCAGCCCATGGACATCTGTATGTCCATGGGCTGCAGTAGCCACTTGCCGTCAGGTGGACTGTATGCTGTCTGCTACTCCTTCCTATATTATAAAAAAAGAACTTAATGTCCACATCTAATTAGTATTCTATAATCATACCTGTACCAGATCAAGAACTTGGGACCTTGTTTACCAAACTGACCCCAAGATGTCTTCAATGATAATAATAATTGGCCAAGTGCAAATCGAATTCACACTGAGGGTTCTGTACCACCAAAAATTTTATTTATAAATTTTTAGTACTTGTTATCATATCAGCCATTGAAGAACATGCATTGTGACAATTTAGCCTGCATATCTATTACGATTTAGTAGATAAAGCGAAAAACATCAATAAATAGTGGTTTTCTGTATGGCGATCCCCATTTATTTTCAACTTTTTTTTTTTAGAATTGATGTTATAGCGGCAACCATTATAGATGCTCTATAAAAAATTCAGGTACTACCTATTATGGTTCAGGAGATAGAGCTCTGTGACAGACCTCTAGTAATAGGGTTTTGTTTTTACCCTTTGGGTTATGGAAGCCTTATTAAATGGACTCAGTTGATTTTAAATTTTATATTTTTGAACCTTGACGTCTTTGATTAGAATAAAAATATTGTTGTAAACCTCATGTTAATTAATGCCTGGTGTCATTAAGTTTACTGTTGCCATGCAAATGTTCATCTTGTTAACGATTCCTTAATAGTATAGAGGTGGTAGTGATATTAAAGGAGTGTTGATTGAACAACCATCCTATATTAAATTTATTATATCTCTATTAATTATAAATAGGAAAAAGTCTATCCTACTCTACTATAATAGCAGTAATAGTCTTGTGGTTGAAACATGGCTTCTTATTTGAGGGGTCCCAGGAACGCACATCTGATTTCATAAAGTTATGCAAATGTTTTTAATCCATAATCACATTCTTTAATGGTGTTGGAAAACATAAGGAAACCAAGCCACCTAAGCGATCTTAAAAATAGTTTAAAAAAATATACATAACTTCCTCAAATTTTCAAAAATACTTATAGACAAAGTTTGACCTCATGGCATATACTATATCTTAAATATGAATTCTTAATTTTAATTTACATCATTTGTCTTAATGATTTTAATTCATAAACCTTGATGTTCAACTTAATGTTTTGCGAATGTGACTCATTAACATAAATAAACAGTGCCAAGATATTACTTGTACAAACATTTAAATAAGTCCGTTTTTCAATCTTACCTGCTGTTGAGAACTTATCATTTAGTTGTATGATAATATGTGTATTTACTTTACAAAAAACCAGTTATCCTGTAAAATAATCTATATGAGTATACTTAGTTTTCGTTTTGAGTTTTTTAAGTTTGGATAAGATTAACCTTATAATTTTTACATATTTTGTACACTATTATAATCCGACATACATATGAGGTGATTGCTAAAGTCTCAGAAGTGACAATGCAAGCTCTCCAACTGCATGCTGGCATGTTATACAGTAGTGTATAAAATTGATCAACCATTAATTTTTGTTTTTTATGATTGTATCAGCAAAATGATTATACAGTGGCCTCTGTTCGAACGAGTGCCTCCCATGGATATCTGAACCCCACTAGTATCTGTAGCCGAGTACAGATGCATTACAACTCCTGAAGACTAAGATGGGCCCCTCATTTTTAAGTAAGCCAACAATTTTGCAATTGAGTAAAGCACCACTTTACTCAGAAAAAGGGATGGTGGTGGTGATACTCACCTAGGTAAATACTCGTTCTACCACCATTGAACCTTTGTTTAGTTTTTTTTGGTTATACATATACCGAAGGTGGTAGGACCCTTTGTGGTTCGACTCTGGCGGCACCACCGCCACACCTATTTCTACCTAATAACAGCAGTGTTAGGCGCTGCTGTGTTCCGGTTTGAAGGGTGTGGTAAGGGAGATAGACTTTTCCGAGGTGTTCCAGCTTAGTCCTCAGGGGTAGCAGCGCATCTGTGGTCGACCTCAGGTATTAGTATCTACTCCTATCTGGGGTTGATTACAGATGTCCATGGGCGGCAGTAGCCACTTACCATCAGGTGGACTGCATGCTCGTCTGCTACCCTTATATTATAAAAAATAAAAAAAAATTATAGTTATTATTATAAAAATCATGTGCCATTTTTCATGCAAAATAATCACTATAATAATAGGTTTTTAGGCTTTTACATTTGAGCTTTGTCTCTTCTTTCTACCAATTTCACCAGATCCTAAAAATTACCAGCATAAACAGTTTGTAAGGCCAGATAGAATGAGTTTATCTTTCAATGGTGACATTACCACCTTGAGGTTTCATCAGTAAACTAAGTCAAAATACCAAATTTTAATGTAGAATTTATGTGTGCTTCTTTTGTGTATCTAAAATGTATATGTATATACAAATATTCCTTGTTTAATGTTATAAAATTATTATATATAATTTGGTAATACTTTTTTCTTTTACAACTTTGAAGATCAAGTGTTCTTTTTTTGTTTGGTTAATGACCATAAAATAGTAATCTCTGCAGTCAAAGATTCAATCTTATCTGGAGACTTACAATTTCTATGCTACTGAGTTATGCTTATTACTTCACAAGGAGTTCTTTTATCTTTATTGGCGGTGAATGATATTAAGATATAACATTTACGAGGAACTTAAATGAAGACCGTTATTTTAAATACTTGAACAAATTATAACCTATGTTTCATTTCTCGTATTTTGATGGGGAAATGGTAATTTACAATAATCATGTTAGTTATGGATTCTAGTTTGAAATTGCATGCTTCAATTGTATATTTCGTAATTGATCACTATTATACATTTTTATTGTTGATTAGTAAGTTACAAAGTATGTGGAAATTTGTATTTGTGATGCTAACGATGGGACGTTTATTTTTTAAGTTGGTTTTTTAGGGTTCTGTACGTATAGGGTAATACGTATCTCTCACAGATAGATAGATCTCCGTAACGAACGGATAGATGGAAACTTTAAAATATTGTTTACATTTACAGGTTGTATGCATTTTATTTTGTATTAACAACAAAACTTACTAAAATTAATACAAAAGGGGGATTTCCATGTAACAAACCTGTTGTTTCTGGCGTTTTTCGGTTTACCTATTAAATTGTAATGTAGAAACTTTGAAATATCTAAATGCACGTTCTTCTATAGCAACTAGGATATGAAATACTAAAAATATTATTGTTTTTAAAAAGTAGTGTTAAATATTTTAGGGTAGCACAGAACGTAGGCATGCGAGCTCGACTCGCACTTGGCCGATTATTTCTAATTGTCTGGAAAATACATTGATCAGAACATTTTGTGGAAATTGAGAATTCATAAATAATGACTCAAAGTTTCCAGTAGCTTAGCTTCCATGCTCTGACCTCGTGTAAAATTCTCGACTTTTCATTTTCCATTAATTACTTACAACTTACTTAAACACTTAGTAAAATAACGTATTATGGTACAGAGATATATAATTTTGTTAGGAAGCACAGCATAAAATATAAGAAGATATTATAAGAAGATATATTTCGTAGCCCCTGGGTTGCAACTATTGGCCTATGTAGTGTCAGTAGAAAATTATGAAGATAGAGTCAATTCCTTTAAGAAATGTGTAAATTATCGTGGGGTGCATTTACACATTATTTATTACTCACTTCATTCGTGATATGATTATGTTATTCCCTATTTAATACAATTTGTAGTTTAAAAATAATTACCGCTTTTTATTTCTACAAAATAAAGCAATTAAAGCGTGTTTTTTTAGTTCTTTTAAACTATGACGTCTTTGTGTTCATTGCTGGTCTTTGCCCACGATTGCCATTCTGATCCAAAGCCAATTCATGGATGGTCCACGATGAATTGATGACCAATCTTTCTCTGCCTGATATTTGCGGGACATAGGTAAATTCCGGTGGCGCAAATCAATGACACCGGTACTTACGACCACAAGTGTCAGAGTTCATCAATCATCATCATCCATCAATGTGAATCAATTACTTGTGACATACGGTATATCACACACAAATACATAAAGTAAGCGGTATACTTAATCTACAATTTATATTCTTTAACCATTTTAGGGCCTTGTAACCAATAACATTCTCTTTTGTTGGACAGAATTTTTGTTAAAACAAATTATTCATCTAGGTTTAGTCATCCTTGACTTTAATACGCAACAATAGGAGAGCTACTTAGAATCTATTTAAATTATATCTGTGGCAGTTTTTATCAATGCTGTCGTTGTCTATTTCTAAAGATCCGTTTTTTATCTTGCCGAGAATCTGCGCGCAGCCTCGTGAGCATCCCCGTGCAGTTTTAAAATTGTTCAATACGAAATGTCTAAAAGGTGGTAAAATCCTTCGTGGTTCGATTATGGAGGTACCACAGCCACACTTATTTCTAAAATGCATACAGGGTGAATTTTTCAAGTGTGCATGGAGGACTATTCTGGAACTAAAAAATGAATGTTTAATGAAGTTACGTCGCAGATTTTGATCAAATATCAATTAGATTAAGAACAATATCTTATGCGGATATAATAGGATATTTGCCTTATCCGAGAATCGAACGAGTTCATTAAAAAAACCACATTGCGCAGTCCGATAGTGTCCCTTATAACGGTCAAGTTTAAGCAATCATAAATGGGGAATTAAAGGAATAGGCAGTTTTTAGCAAAAAAAACATTTTTATCAATTTATTAAACCTTAATAGATAGTATGCACGTAGGATTCATCAGCTGCAACTAATCTTTTAGTAACTTCAAGTAACTTACTCGTACTCTTAAGAAACCTTATGAATTTTCTTTCTTTTCACAGCAATAACAAAAACCAAAGATTCAAAAGAGAAGCTAGAGGATTTGGAGATGATGACTGCGCTGAACAGGAGAACGTCCAATCCCACGAGCGTGGTGACGATGGAGACCCAGCCCTTGGAGTTCGCGGACTGCATCAACAACCAGCACACAGCACAGCGGCGGCGGGGGCACCACAATTCACAGCACTCTTTGGTCAGTAAACTACTAAAAATAACAAAAACAAGCTTTTAGGTAGGTACCTATGTCATATTATTTTTCGTATTTTTATCGGCCCATTCTTTCGATAACTATATCAGGGGGACATAAAATTAAAAATAATTGCTTACTGCCATATTCGATTAAGAATAACGTAACTAAGCTAATAATGTTTTGTCATCGAAATCAAAATAAATAATTTAGGTATGGACTAAAGCAATGATATTTACTTAATGATTTGAAGTTAGGTCTCTCAATTTAGAGGTCCGAGATTAAAATTATATGGGCGCTCTGTTTTCGAAGTTATTTGCTTATATATTATAAAAATATATAACTCAAAAGGTATGGTGGTATCTGGTCCGACCAGGGAGGTACCAACACCACAACTATTTGTTGCGGTTGCAGTGGACCAGTAGTAGGGGTGATGAAGAGTGATCCAAATCAAAATGGTACATAGGTACGTAGCTGAATCCAAAAAGCTTAAAAACCATGAAGATATCAAAACAGTCTGCTGGTTTGGTATCGTGCTTGGAACTTCATTACAACTATTAAAATCAACAATTTAATAACTAAAGTTTTTATTAGCTTTCAGTATCTTGTGTCTAGATTTTTCCTCTGATACAATGCAACCCGACGCAGAGACGAGTCGCATAAAAAGTTCTTTGTCAAATTTACACATTTATATGCTCATACAAGTTGAACACACAAATGCTAAAATGTTTTTATATTTTTTGCTCTGTCACGTCACGACCATATGAAAAAAGTGTAGTCGGGGGATCCCCGTCAAGAACGTTCCGCTTACCTTGATTGCAAGATTGCAATAATGAGAAAATGTAATACAAGTTTCATTTAAATTCATCAATCATTTTGTTTCATAAAAAATAAATGAGTTTTAACGATACTATTCGTTTTAGGAGTATTGAGGCTTTACTACAGTAAATAAATTACGTTACACTAAATAAATAAACTAAATAAAAATCAAATATAAGGTGCTGCTAATGGTACACACAAAGTTTTTTAGGGTTCCGTACGAAAATACCAAAAAACGGAACCTTTTTAAGATCTCTCCATCCGTCTTTCATATCCAATTTGGTCCGACAAATAGTAAAACCGGTGGCGAACTCACACTTGGCATATTTCGTATTGACCTTTATCATGTACCTATGGCATATGATCATACACTCGTTTAATAAATTTGTTTACTTCATCATGTGGAATTCCTGCAAGCAATAGTTACTAATATAAAGTTAATAAAGTAAATTGTAATCGTAAGCATTTTTATTGCATTCCTATGTAAATATTTTAGGTAGGTATCACCAAAGAAAATTGCAATAACAAAACATGGATTGCTGTTTTTGCAGTTATTCTTTATCTCTATTCCGATTGCTGTATTTGCAATTATTCGTACCTACCTTATTTATAAAATTGAAGTAGCGAACACGCTTGCTGTTCATCTGATGGTATGTGGTCACTGCCGCCTATAGACATTTTTTATCAACTGCATTCAGAATAGGATGTCTACCCAAAATAGGTCACAGATGCATAGCCATTCCTGAGACAAACTCCTCATATGTAAGTCAGCCGGCATGCACACCAGTCCATCGAAACTCGAAAAAAAGAAATTGCTCCAGAATTGCTCCACACTAGTAATCAGTGTAGTGGTACCTCCTCGAACCATAGTGGTTATACTAGTATTCATAAGTATAGGTAAGTGACTTCTCTCGCAAATTTATTTAAATTTAGCCATATTATAAATATATGCTCATCATCACGCCGAAAAGATCGTTACTTTGCTTAGAGGCGCTAACCTCATGCAAAATCAGTCGAATTTCAAAGAATATTTTTAATTTGAAAGCCTGCTTATTAAGGATTGTTTTCGATTATTTATAGAAATGGGTAATTTGAAATCGGAGTTATAAATACCTATAAAGGACCGTACATAGTTTTTGTTAAACCCATTTTTAAACACTTCTACTAAATATTATCACGTAATTATGTTGTACCGTCACGATTTATTAAAATCGTGAAATACTGTCGATAACAGTCTTCGTAATGAAAATCATAGTCCTGTAGATAGCCAAGAATTTGTCATTTAATTATTAGCATAAATCAATAACACTACTAACTCAATATTTTTCTAAATTCTTGAAAATGTTCAAAACTGGCAAAAAAACTACATATTATGGCTGCAAATTTCTAGTAAATTAGTTTGTAAAATGCTATATTGTGCGATGCGATTCTTCTATTTAAATTATTAACATTAGTTAACATAGCAGTAACTTACTCCTAATAATAATAATAATAAGGGGTGCTTGTCGAGCAACCTCCACGAGTGTCTGTGTATACAGACCGGTGCACCCTGGGCAGTAGTTGGCAATTATGTCAGCTACTGGCAAATGGCTCGACACCCAATCCAATGTGTGAAGGCACCGTGCCAGGGATGCGTGGCTGAGGGGGAGCTCAGTCGCGAACGGTCCCTCTCCGACATCTGGCGCCCTCGGAGAGTATTTTGCCTTACTCTAGCATGCCGGGCTCTGTTAGGGTGGACATTTAGATCCCTTGCTATACACATGGCTCCCGTAGGGGGCCGATCATGAAATGAAGAAATCTCCAATAAAATATAATTTGAGGCCGCGAAGCGGAAGAGACCGGGGTTTACCCCAAGCGAAAGAGGGTAGTAGTAGTAGTAATGATGGTAGAGGTTCTAACGGGTTATTTAAGAGTATAAAACCCACGAACGAAGTCGAAATTTCAGATGCAGATTCAAACGTATCACTATTTTCATCTCTACCATCACCAAGTTCATCGCATAATTCATCTTCATCTTCATTCTCACCTTCACCTACCTCTTCATCAAACATTAATATAGCGTTGGAGGATGTTGCACAGGAAGCTAACTTACAAGCTACAAAGACTGCGCCCACCACTAACGTTCTAAATAAGCGTAGAAAATGGAGCAACGAAATGAACCAATTCATTCTACGTACATATTTCATTCTAACTAAGATGGAAACTGATAATAGTACATATCTTCCGCAATTACATTCTAAATTCCTAGATAGATTTCCCGATATGACTGTTAGCCGACAACGTGTAGGTGACCAACGAAGGGCAATAATTAGAAGTAAATTGTTACCACAAGATACAATAGATAGGATACATAAAGAGGCCCAAGACGAATTGCAACACCTAACAGAAAACTACACACAACATTCCACACAAAACAACTTAAATACGGTCCCCAACCAACAACTTAAACGAATGAAATGGACTCAGGAATATAACGAAACCATAATTAGGGCATATTTTAGAATAACTGAATTAGAGGCAAATTTAACAAATTACAGAACACAATTGTATGAAGATTTTATTAACAAATTTCCACATTTAAATCACTTATCAGAACAACGAATAGCTGATCAGAGGCGTGTTATTATAAATAATAAACTTATTAAAGATGAAAGACTGCCAATTATAAAGCAGGAGGTGGCTAATGACTTAAACACTACTCATAACATGGAGACACAACAAGATAATAGTTTTATACATAATAATAGCTTACTTTCGGTTACAAGTATTGACATTAATCACACTTGTACAACAGAACCACCAACAGAATTATCTTCTAATAGCAACATGAATACAGGAGGAATAGATATATGTATAAAAGAAACATTTCAAGAAGCATTTGATTTTTTCAAGAACACTAGCGCAACAGAACGAGTATATATACCTAAACAAAAAACATCAAAACATTTATTTAAAATAGTAAATTTTATCAATAGTGAAATTTTACCTCATATAATTAATGATGATACAGATTTTTGGACTCTGCAAACCATAATATATTGCTCAGCTTGGACCGCTGCTAAACTAAATGGATCAAAACTAAAGTTAACAACTCAAGTTATGAATCAATGTCGCAATAAGATGAAAATGAGGTGGCAAATTAGATTAGAAAATAAAGTCAAAGATTTAAGAGTTAAAATAGGACGTCTTACACAATATATAAATGGAAATAGAAATAAGAAATTAAGCACACAAGTTGAAGCAATATTAGATAATTATAAAATACACACGATACACGAAGACACAAATAAAGAATTGACAGAATTTTTAGATACATTGAAACAAAAATTATCAGTAGCTTCAAGTAGACTAAAAAGATACAAGGAGTGTACACTTAGAAAAACCCAAAATAAGCAATTTAATTTCAACGAAAAACAATTTTATATGACGTTGAAAGACAATAATATAAATGAAAATAGTAAAAATGTTCAATACCCTACTTCAGATGATTTAAAAACTTTTTGGTCAGATATTTGGGAAGACAATGTTACACACGATAAAAATGCGTCTTGGATTCAAGCAGAAATAGAGCAGAATTTACAGACAAGAGAAATGCAATTCCAAAATATACCATCCGAAACGTTTCAGCATGTTATTAAAAACCTTCATAGTTGAAAAACACCTGGGTCTGATTATATTCACAACTTTTGGTATAAAAAATTTACTTATATGCACCCATTCCTGTACAAATATATAAATCAATTCGTTAAGGACCCAAGTAGTATGCCAAATTACATAACAGTAGGAACAACTTATCTATTACCCAAAGATTACAATAATTTAAAGGATCCTGATAAGTATAGACCGATTACGTGCCTACAAACAATTTATAAAATAATAACTTCTTGTTTAACACATATAATATATAAATACATTGAAGACAATAATATTTTAACCGAACAACAAAAAGGCTGTCGCAGATTTAGTTACGGGTGTAAAGAGCAGTTGATTATTGATTCCGTTATTCTAAAACAAGTCCAAAAAAATAAATCAGATTTATATACAATGTTTATTGATTATAAAAAAGCATACGATTCGGTTCCACACTCATGGCTGCTTGAAGTTTTAGGTATTTACAAAATTCATCCTTTAGTAATTTCATTCTTAAAAAATACAATGTCAAATTGGGAAACAAGATTAAAATTAACCTTAAACAACCAAACAATAGAGACACAACCTATAAAGATTAAAAGAGGAATATTTCAGGGTGACGCACTTAGTCCACTATGGTTTTGTCTTGCATTAAATCCATTGTCAAATAAGTTAAATTCATTAAATGTTGGGTATAAACTAATAAGTAGCATAAAAAGCGATAATTTAATTATAAATAAAGAAATAAAACATAATCACCTATTATACATGGATGACTTAAAATTGTACGCTTCATCTGAAAATGATCTAAATCAATTAGCTGATATCACTGAAAAATTCTCACTTGATATTAGTATGAGATTTGGGATAGATAAATGTAAAATAAGTTCATTTCAAGCTGGTCAACAACATTTACATCATTTCAGTTTACAAAACGGCGAACAAATTAGTCCATTAATGCAAAACGATGTTTATAAATACCTAAGCTATAATCAATCCAAAAGTATACATTACAGTGAAATAAAACTTAATCTTACGAAAGAATTTAAACGCAGATTAAATGTAATATTAAAAACGCAGCTTAATTCTAGAAATTTAATAAAAGCGATAAATACCTATGCCATACCTTTACTAACTTATTCGTTTGGTGTTATTAATTGGACCAAAACAGACTTACAGAAACTTCAGCGAACGATTAATATTAATATGACGAAACATAGAAAGCACCACCCTAGATCTTGCACGCAAAGAATGACGCTTCCAAGAGCGGAGGGAGGAAGGGGGTTGGTAGATATTTTTAATTTACACATCAAGCAAATAATCAACTTAAGAACATATTTCCACAATAAAATTGATATATCCAGTCTGCACAGCGCAATAGTATATAATGATCGAAGATTAACACCTCTGAACCTTTATAGTAAAACCTTGCAAAAACACCAGAAACCCGTTGATGTACAGACCAAAAGAAATCAATGGAAGTATAAATCCCTCCACGGAAGGCATTTTCATGATCTTGAGCAACCACATGTAGACAGTAAAGCATCTAACACCTGGCTTAGGATTGGCGACATCTTTCCCGAAACGGAAGGGTTTATGGTGGCTATACAGGACCAAATAATTGAAACCAGAAACTACCGAAAACACATTATAAAAGTACCAAATATATCAACAGACTTATGTAGAAAATGTAATAGGGCATCCGAAACCATTCAACACATAACAGGCGCATGTGTATCCATCGTACAAACTGATTATAAGCACAGACACGATCAAGTTGCCCACATCATACACCAGAAACTAGCATTACAGCACAAATTGATTGACATGGAACCTTTACCCTACTATAAATATTTACCAAAAACAGTATTAGAGAATTCAACACACAAACTTTACTTCGATAGGGCTATTCTTACCGATAAAACAGTTAATTACAATAGACCTGATATTACTTTAATTGATAAAATTAACAAAACAGCTCAAATTATAGATATAGCAATACCAAATACACACAATCTACAGAATACAATAGCTGAAAAATTATCAAAGTATACGGAACTCAGGGATGAGATTATCCGAATGTGGCAACTGAAAACGGTAAATATTGTACCAATAGTCCTCTCAACAACTGGAGTAATACCTAAACAACTACACATATCCCTAGAGTCTTTACATTTGTCGGCTAATACTTATATCAATATGCAGAAAGCAGTTATATTAAACACATGTAGAATAGTTAGGAAATTTTTACAGACAGACAAAGACATAATTCATATAACATAATTAAGTAGCATAATATATACATAAATATATAGTATAATATAATATTTATAGTCACATACATACATATATACATAAAATATATATTATATAAAAACACAATATAAATAAATATGACGCTCACTTGGTGTAAGCCCGTGAACATCATTGTTAATACCGATTCGCCTACATCTGAGTCGAGACTTTTAAGAAGTATATACATAATAATAATAATAATAATAAACGTTTATTGCCATAATAACACAGTTACAGAAAGAATAAATGTACATTTTACATTAATATTAATATGACAAAAGGAATTCGGCTCAGCATTGCTGTCTCAGAATCAGGGATTCGAGTAGCGCTGTTTTTCAGCCGCTCCTATAATCCCTGTGGTGTTAGGTGGGATAAGAAGATAGTCAGCCGTCAGTGGGGCATCTCCTGGGTTTTAAAATCCAAGCGTGTATGTGTGTGTGTGTGTGTGTGTGTGTGTGTGTGTGTGTGTGTGTGTGTGTGTGTGTGTGTGTGTGTGTGTGTGTGTGTGTGTGAGTGTGTGTGTACGTATTTGGAGGTTAAATAATTTGTTTAATTAGCATTAAAGAACTCCTTTATTGGTAGATATTGCATGCAGGCAGGTTTCAAGTTTTCACCAGCAAGTTGTCTTTTTAACAAAGCAGATTTATATTTGTGTTTAAAGCATTCCGTTCTCATTCTTCTCCTAATCACTAACGTAACTTGCGCTACCTGCTACCTATGCACTGATAGATATGGTTGAATTGAATACATTTTAAGTTGAAATGTTAATTACTTATTATAAATCGTATTATAATATATTTTGAGTATAACATGTTAAACGAATAGGTATCTTTTATTTTGGTATGGCCACAAGAACAGTCTAAAGAAGAAATATTTCTGCAGGGTGGAAAGGATTTAGTTTGAAATTGCTTTATGTAATAAATAACGTCACTGGTAGGATACACCTATATACTGATTCAGTCTATTTTATCCCGTTAACAATAAGTGAATTTAGTATAAATACCTTTTTCCACGTAATAAAGTAAAGCAATCAAATTTGGTAACGCATCCGTGCTTATAGATATTTACGCGCCAAGATAATTAACTAGAGGATCGATTATTTATGTAATTTGCAAGCGATCTTACAT